>NC_057863.1:79585293-82494043 GCF_019393635.1 Dromiciops gliroides | reverse complement strand
AAGTATCAGAGGCAGGTTTTGAATCTGGGTCTTCTGGGCCTCTTTAACACTCTAACCACTAAGCACTATCTTGCCTAGAACAAGACTAAATCATAGGAATTATCCCATTCTGGTGGGAAGACAACAAGCTATCAACTTTTATAGGGGCAGGACACATATGTGTAAATGGAAGGGGATGTTAGAAGGAAGTCACTAGCCTGAGGGGAATAGGGAAAGGGCTCCTATAGAAATTAGGAATTAAAAAAAAGAAAAAAGAAAAAAATTTAAAATAAATAAAATTTTAAAAAAATTTAATTAAAAAAAAGAAATTAGGAATTGAGCAGAGTGGTGTGTTAGAGAAAGCCAGGAAAGGTAGGAGAGGAAAAGGGAGAGGATTCTTGGCATGGGAGACAACTGGTAAAAAGATACAGAGTTGTGGGTCAGCTAGGTGGCCCAGTGGATAAAGCACTGGCCCTGGATTCAGGAGGACCTGAGTTCAAATCCAGCCTCAGACACTTGACATTTACTAGCTGTGTGACCCTGGGCAAGTCACTTAACCCTCATTTCTCTGGGGGGGGGGGATAAAGAAAAAACAAACAAACAAAAAATCAAAAAGATACAGAGTTTGAGAGTAGCATGTAGGGGGAACCACAAGAAGACCAAGAACTCTGTTGGGCTGCAGAGTAAATATAGAGGGAAATGCTTCAAGGTCCTGATTAGTGAGAATAATAAATCCCGTCTTTGCATTACTCAGATTTGTAATGAATATTTCCAATAGGTTGGAATCAGTGATCATATTTTACATTAATTATAACTTCAAATGGTGCAAATTCAAATACATGCGACCACTTCCCAGGATTTATTATTCTCACTAGTTAGGACTCAGATACATAAGAAGATGGGAAAATAAGGAAGAAGCCAGGTTGGGAAGGGTTTTTAAAACCAAGAAAGTGACTTGTCCAAGGTCACATAGTATCCATGGGATGAACTATTGGGATTCAAATCTAGATGGGTCTCATGAATCCTGAGTTAGCTTCCCTTCTCATACATTGCACACAAGAAGCAATGGTAAAATGTTAACAAATAATATAATGATAGACATTTCTATAGCACTTAAATGATTGAGCAATGCTTTATATAAAAAAGCACATTTGAGCCTCACAAGAATCCCAAAAGGTAGGTATTTAGATATTATTATTATTATTATCCCCATTTTACAAAGGAGAAAACTAAGGGTCAGAAAAGGTGAAGGGGCTCATCCAGGGTCCAGATCTGTCCAAGGCAAGGAAGGAGGCAGCAATTAAACTCATGACTTCAGATGTTTGTGAACAATGGTACAACACATTGCTTAATAAGCAAGACGAACTAGAGAGCCTATTGTAAAGAGGGGATTTTGACTCCAGAGGTAACACTGAAACATGTCGGCATGGGACAAAGACTGGAATGTGGCTCTGAATGGTAGAGGTAATTCAGAAGAGACAAAATAGATGAAAGTAGAGAGGAGAGTGTAGTATCACACATATAAAAGACATACTTATATGAGGAAATCTAAGAATCCAGGGGTAAAGAATGTTAGAGAAAATTTGATTGATTAAGACCAATAGAGGGATAAACAGAAATAATATTGTCATGGGAGTTTACTACAGCATAGAGTAAACATCAGGAAACTACAGCCTGTGGGCCAAATAGAGACTTCTACTGTTTTTGCATAGTTCTCAAACTGTCAATGTCTCTGCTACCCAGAGTGGGTGACTGGAAAGATAATAATGTCCTCAGTAGAAAAAGGAAAATTAGGAAAAATGGGAGGATATTGATGCTCAGGAGAGAGATTAGGGCTGGATATATACATGTGGGAGTTAGCTACACAGAGATAATAGATGAATCCATGGGGATGGATGAGAACAAGAAGAGAGAAATTTTGGAAAGAAGATCCAGGATAGAGCTCTGGATTCCCACTAGATGGGTCATGAATAAGAACAAAGTAGACTGAGAAGGAACGGCTAGACAGAAGATAACCAGTTTGTGACTCTCCCAGGAGGATAGAAGACAATCAGGGGTGTCAGACGCTAAGAGAAGTAAAAAAGAATGCAGACTGGGCAGGGGCTATCAGAAATAGCAACTAACAAATCAGGAACTTTGAAGGGAGCAGTTTCAGTTGTGATGAGTTGAAAGCCAGAAGGCAGTGGTTGAGAAATAAATAGGAAGGGAGGAAGTAGAGCTAATAAGTTTGAATGACTTTTGTCTAGATGTTTGGATGTGACATGGAGAAGAATTACTAAACTTTAGCTCTAGATGATAGCAGGGTTAAGTGAAGGTTTTTGTCTTGTTTTGTTTTGTTATTAAGGATGGGGGGGGTATTTGGGCATGTTTATAGGCAGAAGGGAAGAAACCAATAGATAAAGAGAGATTGAAGGCTACAAAAAAAAGATGGGAGGCAGAAAGGATAAGGTGGGGTTAACTTCCAGAGGAGATGGGAACATGGTCAAAAATAGAGGAGCTGGCCTTGGGGGGAAAAAAAGAGTAACTTCTTCAGAGACCAGAGAATTTTGAGAGTCCAAATAGAATCAGAAAAGTATCGTGTTCCTGAGGTCAAGCAAGGAGAGGCTATACAGGAGGATGTTGTTAATAATAACACCACCGAAAGGTCAAGGAACAGGATGAAGCCTGAGAAAGGGCCATTGGACTTTTTGATATTGAGGTATGGGGTGACCTTTGAAAGAGCAGTTCTAGTAAATGGTGTGAATGGAAGCTGTATTGGAAAGGGTTGAGGAGAAATTATACTAGTATAGTAGGCATATATTGCTTTTTCAGGCAGCTTAGTGGTGTAGTAGATAAAATGCTGAGCCTGGAGTCAGAAAGACTCATCTTCCTGAGTTCCAATATGGCCTCAGACACTTACTAGCTGTGTTACCCTGGGCAAGTCATTTAACCCTGTTTGACTCAGTTTCCTCATTTGTAAAATGAGCTGGGGAAGTAAACGGTAAACCATTCCAGTATCTTTGTCAATAAACAACAACAGTCATTGCCTTTTTTTCAAGAAGCCTGGCAGTAAAGTATAAGAAAGAGCTAGGAAGTGAACTGGATGAGGTAGAACAGTGGAGGGAAGAGTTTTATTTAGGATTAGGAAAATATGAGTGCATCTATGGGCAGATGAATGTTAATGTCATGTAGATGGCAGTCAAGAAAGATTTTGGACCAAAATGTTTATGATAACATCTTTATTGCTTACAGAGCCACTGAAACACCTTGGGTTATCGAGCTTTTGGTAACTCAGTTCCTCCATCTATACAATGAGAATGATATCAATAGCCTCATTTCTTCCAAGCCCGTAGGTGTTAGTTAAGGTACTTAAAACAAAACAAACAAACAAACACAAGACAGCTCCAGATGATCCCGAGATGTGATCTGGTGTGATAAGCTGGCCAATAGTTTTGATTAGCCACTGATCCCACAGACTTTCAGTTTACTTCTAATTGTGTTTCAGATAATACAGTTCCCAGTTAGGCTGATGATCATAGTAATTTCTGGTAATGAAATGGCTAGGGAGCCTGTTCTGTGCTGGGAAGGCAGCCAGCCTAAGCACTTTATAAGAAACAAGTGTTAAGGTCTGGGACACAGACATGAGGATGGTGGGACATTTAGTATGTATTTCAAATAGGGCTAGAGCTAGAGACCTCTCCTCTACTTAAAAATTTGTATTTTTCCCCAAGGGGACAATCCTCAGTTGGAACTACATCTTGAGCAAAAGATGCTGTCTAAATTATCATCATCCCATACACACAATGCATGCACACACATACACACACTTGCAAAATAATCACCTGATTTCACATTCTGATACAATAAGAAATTCCAGTAGAATGTGCCTTAACTTGTTCCTTAGTGAGTCATCAAGTAGCTTCTCATTTCAATGCTGGAATCCATGTCCTACAAAATCTGAAAACATGGATAGCAAGGCCTGTTCATTTTCTTCCTCCAAGGGATGGTTCCTGCTTCATCCTTGTTGCCTCCCCCTCCCTGCCCTCTAAAATATATATTTAACAACAGGCAGGATAAATAGCACACAACTTTTATGGTCCACATGACAACCTATGTCATCTCTTCAAGATTTTGCTGCCACCTAATGTCATGTCTCCCAAGCCCACAGCCTCCTGAGGGTAATGAAGGGATTCCACTAAGAATATTTTCCTCTAAGTAATTTGGTCTTCGGTTGTAGTAGGGGTGTGGGTCTTCTTCCTTTTAAATTTGAGGAGTTTTTCCATCTGCTTCGGAGGTCAGGAGGAAGCATTAAATGGACACGTTTCCTAATGCCAAGTACACAACAGGGTGAATAAATGCCAGAAGCTAAGGGCTGTTATTAATCCTCTCAGCCCACTAGTGTGTGAGAGAAGGGGGGCGGGAGGGATAAAGTCTGATGACCAGGCTGGCAGAGTGGGGCTCCTGCTGGACAGCCCAGCTGTGGTGTTTGCTCTTTATGTGTGGTTCAGAGACTAGGCAAGGCTTCAACCAGGCTTAGGGGCATGTGTTGAGGCTCTGATCTCTCTTCACCTCTGGGGCAAGGCTTGAGAGATAAGCTGCAAAGATGAAATTAATAAGAGTGAAAGAAGAAACAGCAGTGCGGGGAGAGGGGGAGGGGATTTCAGCAAACAAAGGATGATTGTCTAAGAAACACGCTGGATCCTTTGAGCTCTGGTGGAACATATTTTTCCCTCTTCCATTTTTTTTTTTGGGGGGGGGTTGTTATTTTATTTCAGGTTGCCTAAATGCTCCTTCTTCAGTTTTTCTTCTTCTATGACTAAATATGGGGAACCAAATTAGCCAAACATTATCCTATTGGGGATTGGGGATAAGAATAACTGCACAGTTTCAGGCCCCAGTTAGGAATTTGTCTTTCTGAATTATTTCAGCTACAATGAAGACATGGGGAGGTGGTGTGGAGGCGGGGAATCTCACTCTGCATCAATGCTTGATTCAGTGTGTGTGTGTGTGTGTGTGTGTGTGTGTGTGTGTGTGTGTGTGTGAAGTCCATGTTCTTCTCTGGACCTAATTTCAAGAAAAAAAACAATTATAGTTTACTAAATATTGAGTTTAATGTGTTTCTGCCAAATCAGTTCTCCAATTCCCCTGCCCACTCACCCCCCAAGCAATAAATCCCTATTGCCCCACAAATATTACATAGACAAAATACCCCTAACTCCTTAGACAAAAGGGGCTGCAGAAATAAGTGTCATGAACTTTCTTTTGCCCAGGGGGCTTCCTCAGTCTGTGGCTTATCTAGATCTCCCGATTCTGTTCTTTCTTTCACTAGGTGACTACCTTCAGCCTTCTTTTTCTTCCCTTATTTCTGCCTCTGACAACAGAGATGGCTATAATAGGGAAGAATTTAATTTCTCATCAGTCAGCTGTTTGCTTCTGCATTTCCATTTTTTTCTCATGAAATTCAATAGATCAATTAAAAGTTTAGAGTAAAAACCCCAAATTATTTTTATGATCATAAAAAAAATGTCAAGGCAACAATTTCAGGTTAGGTTCCCCTGATGCTATGAAACATGTTCAAAAATCTTCAATGTGGCCCCTTTTGTCCAACTCCCTGAGTAAACTTGAAGAGCTTACACACGTGGCGATGCGTGGGTTTCCGCATGCACACATATCTATTTATGGCCAGAGCCACAGAGTCCAACAGCTTTCAAATGGCAACACAAAAAAAGATAAAGAAAATATATTTTCAGGGGACATTTTAACATAAAAAGGAGGAAGGCGAGAGACTGAACAAGAAGATAAAATCCAAAGACAAGTCTTACTAGAGAAAACGGACCGGGGAAGAAATTTATTTTAATTCAAAAGAAAACAACGCAGCAGATGGGGGAAACTGAAGAAAGCTAAATATGGTGGGAAAGACAAAAGAAAAGAAAGACTAACTACATGGAACAAAACATTTTTTCGGGGGGGGGGGGAACAACATCTAAACCCTGAGCCATTCACCTTAGATAGCAAATATCACTGGTATATCCTGCTCTGACAAGGGGGCCACAGGTTGGTTTAATAAGTCTTTTTCATTTCTATTTCTTACAGTTTGAGAATAACTAGCATTGACTATGACAATCACTGTTTCCTCCCAACACTCCCTCTCTCCCCCTACCCCTCATCCTTCATCCTCCCCCCCCCCCTCACAAGCATGGCAAGCCGTTTCTATGTAGAAACAAAAACCCCCATTGAGTCCTCAGGGGCTCTTCTTTCTCTGAATAAATCATAACCTTGAAAAGTCTGGCCTTAGGTGCTCTACGGGCTGCATGATGTAAATAGTAAGAGAAAAGGCTGCCTTGCAGGAAAATCTCTTTCTCAGTACTGGGCTGTTCTCCAACACCACCTGAAATTAAAACATATTTTCCCTTCTCTGTGAGACAGTCAACAAAAGAACCAAACAAAGAGACATGTGCTACTGGCTAGCATTGAGGGACAGGAGCAATTCACTCTGGGACATTCCTTAGGCGCTCCGCTTCCACTGGTTGCAGATACAGGTACAACTGCAGGTGCAGGATGGGTACAGGCTGGCCTGGGGTAATCTATTGATGATTCTCATCTCCCCCTCACTTCCTGGTGAAAAGAAAAATCCTCTACCGAGGCCTGAAATTCTACAATTAGTGATTAATTTATGATTTATTAGCAGGATGTTCTTCCTAACCCACTAATCCTCATCCCTGGGGAACCACAACTTTCTTATTTCTCTACCCCACCTCCCAGGCTGCTTTGTTTTTATTATTGTTCAGTTGTTTCGATCGTGTCTGACTCTTTGAGACCCCATTTGGGGTTTTCTTGGCAAAGATATTGGAGCAGTTTGCCATTTCCTTCTCTGGCTCATTTTACAGATGAGGAAAAGGAGGCAAACAGGGTTAAGTGACTTGGCCAGGGTCACATAGCTAGAAAGTGTCTGAAGCCAGATTTGAACTCAGGAAGTAAAGTCTTCCTGATTCCAAGCCCAGTGCTCTATCCTAAACATCACCAAATGAAGTAGATTTCACACACTATAGATCAATAATACTCAACCTCAGCCGGTTCTTCCTTGCTGTATGACAATCATTTTTTTTTTTTTACTCATCTCCTAGTTTATTCCCTCCAGTGAATGTTTCAAACCTTTTCTTTGCTCCTCAAGTCCCCAGTTATACCCTGAATTTAGAATAGATGACTTTGTCCCCTGCTTTGCTAAGATTAAGTCTTATTCCCCCTGAGCTCCTTAGATATGGTACTGTGGTAAGAAAGTTGGTCTCAGTCATAGGATCCTTGCCTAAGAGTCTATCAAATCCAATCCCCTGATTTTACAGAATAGTAAACCAAAGTGCAGAGAGGTTAAGCAATTTGTCCATGGCTACCCAGCTATTTATTGTCTGGATTTGACTATTATACTACATAGCTATCTCAAAATCTGAGGAGTTGAGGTAGAATCTTGACTTTGCCACTTATTAATCCTATGACCTTGTACAAGTAATTTTATTTCTCTGGGCCCCATTATCCTGATCTATAGTCAATCAATCAACAAATAGTTATTATTTTTTTTGTTTTTGTTTTTGTTTTTGCAGGGCAATGAGGGTTAAGTGACTTGCCCAGGATCACACAGCTAGTTAAGTGTCAAGTGTCTGAGGCTGGATTTGAACTCAGGCCCTCCTGAATCCAAGGCCAGTGCTTTATCCACTGAGCCACCTAGCTGCCCCAACAAGTAGTTATTAAATGCTTCCTATGTTCCAGGCAATGTTCTGAGTGCTGGGGATACATAGAAATGCAAAAAAAGCAATAAAACCCCTGCCCTCAGGAAGCTTATATCCTAACACATGGTATTTTAAAAAGTGATTCTCTATAAGATCCATACAGAAGAGCAGGTGGAAGGTAAAATGTGGAACTTGTACTACATGGCATCTGAGGTCCCTTCTGGTTATAAATCTATCATTCTAAGAATTTCCCTTCCCCAAATCCTGAAAACCTCTCAGCGGCAGCATCCCTGCTTCTCATCTCTTTCCTTTGTGTTTCAGAGGAACAAGTGTCCTTACTCCTCATTAAAGCTCATTGTACTCCCCACTACTACTACCTGGGTAAAATTGACCTCTCCCTCCTCATGTTTCCAAAAGTACTTTCTCAGACCTCACCTCCATACCCATCTTGCTCTCCCTTATGACATAACTTCTTGCATATTTTCTCCCTGTTAGATTGTGGTATCCCTAACAGCCAGGTCTGTGTCTTATTTATCTTTGTATCTTTATCCCTTAACAAAATGGCCAGTGAACACCTATTAAATGAAATAATTAATTAATAAGGAAATTAAGTACTTACTTTGTACAAAACATGTTTGTTGAACTAAGGGATGAACGCCTGTAAAACACATTCACATGCTCAAACATAAAAAAAAGTTTTCCCTTTGCACTACTACTCACTGCCACTATGACCTCATCTCTCTCTTCTCTTTTAATGTAGAACTTTTAAAAATGGCTTACATCCCATTACACGACTTTTTCAGCCCTCACTCTCTCTTTAATTCCTTATAGCCTGGCATCAGTCCCAATACACTAATAAAACTTTTAATTACTAAATCCATTGACCATTTTCCTCCCAATCTTCACCCTCCTTGACCTTTCTGCAGCATTCAACTCTGTCTGCCACCCCTTCTTTGATCCTCTCTTCCCTCTGCATCTGTTCTTTCCTGGGTTTCCTTGTATCTGTCCAGTTGTCCCATTTTATTTCTCCTTTACTAGATCCCCTTCTTCTACCTGCACGTTAGTATGATTGACCCCCATGGCATTATTCTTGGCTTTCTTTTCTTTTCTATCTACAACCTTTCTTTTAACACACTCATCTAGTCCCCAGGCTTCAATTATCACCTCTATGCAGATGACTGCCAAAGTTATATATCTGGCCTCGATTCTCCATTACTTTCTAGGCCTGGCTTTCCATCTGCATGCTGCACATATCCATAGGGATGTTGCTCTGACTTTTCAGATCCAACATATCCAAAAGGAAACTCATCAACTCTGCCACACAACCTGTACCTCCTCCCAATTTCTATACTTTGGGATTATACCATTGTCCTACACAACGGTCATCGCTGACTCTTCCCTCTTCTTCGTCTCCTGTATCCAATTAGTTGTCATGTTCTGTCAGTGACACTTTCACAATATTTCTCATGTGTTCAATGTTCTTCATTCATATTGTCACCTTACTGATTCAGTCCCATGTCCCCTTTTGCCTAGCCTGTTGTAAAGGCCTCCCAACTAGGCTTCCTGCCTCTAGTCTCTCCCCTCTACAATCTACTTTTTATATAGTTGCTAAAACAAACTTCCTAATACACAAGTCTAACCATGTCATTCCTTTGAGGGGAAAAAAACCCTTCATTGTCTCACTACTACTTATGGAATAAAATACAAATTCCTTAGGATAGGAATAAGGTTAATTAAGAAGAAGAAGAAGAAGAATTACACACTGCTTTAAGGTTTACAAAGTGGTTTAAACCTACCTTTCCAATTTATTTATTATCAGTCTATTTTTTCAGCCAAACTGGATTATCTTTCCCTAATTTTGTCTTTTGTTTCCTGCTTCTGTTTTTATAGCTTTCTCTCTCTGTCTCTCTGTCTCTGTCTCTGTCTCTCTCTCTCCCTCCCTCCCTCTCTCTCCTTCTCTCTCTCTCTGATTGAAACATACTCTTTCTACCCCTTGTTCTCTTGAAGTCTTTCTCATTCTTCAAGACATGGTTCAAGTGCCTCCTCTTTCATAAAACCTTCCCTGATCCCTCTAGCCAAAAGTAATTATTCACAATTTTCTGTGTTTGTGAATAATTAAGGTGATCTCCATAATTACTTTACAAAATTTACTCATTTTATCTAATAAAAAAACCCACCGTAACAAAGCATCCTAAGGACTGTCATGTAGAAGAGATGTTGGGTTTATTCTACTTGTCCCCAGAGAGGAGAACTGGGAGTGAAAATTGCAAAGATTCAAATGTTTGTTTAAGGAAAGAAAAAACTTCCAAATAATGAGAACTATTCGAATGTGCAATGGACTTAAAAAGTAGTAGATTCTCCCTTATTAGAAATCTTCAAGTAAAGGCTGAGTGACTACTAGAGAGGATATTTTTTTCAAGTGTAAGTTGTACCAACTAGTTACTGAGGTCTCTTACAACCTAAAATTCTGTGATTCTTCCAATTTTCTAGCATAATTAGGTCTACTCTTATCACATTCTTTTTTTTTCTTTTTTTTTTAGTGAGGCAATTGGGGTTAAGTGACTTACCCAGGATCACACAGCTAGAAAGTGTTAAGTGTCTGAGGCCGGATTTGAACTCAGGTACTCCTGACTCCAGGGCCAGTGTTCTATTCACTGCGCCACCTAGCTGCCCCACATTCTTTTGATATCATACTTGTTTGTGTACCTGTTATATATATCCATATAGATTGTATGTTCAATGAGGACAAGAATCACATCTTAGCACTGAGCTTTCAGAATAGGTGTAAAGAATATTCTGGTTGAATTGAATTGAATCTTCCCTCTATATTCTGTCTTTTTTTCTTATCCCATTCAAGTACTTCTATTTATTTATCTTTGAGTCTTCCCCTCTTTATGTACTCCTTGATTACCACCACTTAAGGTCACATCCAGCAACATTTTTACATGGAAAACTACAGGCTGTAGGCTTTATGCATGGCTAATGTTTAAAGACAATAGAAAAGAATACACAATTATCTAGAAAACCAAAATTATGTAAAAAAGGACAATAAGGCAAAGAAATGACATTACCTTCTCCCTTTCCCCTCTTGCACTGTCTCTTCCCCCTATAGAAGTTCAATGCTCTCTTCCCTTCCTATCTCAGAGAAAGAGGTCTCCTTCCCTTTTAAGGTTAATAGTATCTGGCAGATGTAAATTCGATGAATTATTAATATTCAGTGTTACATTCTGCCTGGGTGGGAAGAAAATTTGTTGTAGTGGAAAGAAGATTGGATCTGGAGTTAGAAAACCTAGATTTGAATCCCAGCTCAGCCTAAACGTCATGTATGTGACCTTCAACAGTCTTCTAACCTTTGTAGACCCAAGTTTCTTCATCTTTAAACACAAAAGAGTTAGACTAAATGACTTATACGGTCCCTTTCAGCTCTAAAACTCATAATCAAAAAAATCCCACTTCTCTAACATCCTACAATGACTTCAAGTCCAAAAATTCATGGCTGTTGGCAGAGGCACCTCAGAATTCAGAGCAAAACTCATCTATTTTTTAGCCCCTTTCATGGGGATGGGTGAAGATGGTGTAGAAGAAGGATAGTCCAGTTTAGAAGTGGAAGGGATTTTCTGGCCAATTTTCTTACTTACAAAGATAGGTACAGAGTTTGCTTTACCTAAGGTGGGTGTTTGTATAACTTCCAATATCAGTCAGTGGTTTATATGTTTCTTTGTGTTTTATTCATTCAGTATTCTAATTATTACAACAGTAAAAACTATATCTATTAAAAGCCATATGTATCTAACTCAAAATGGAAATGAAGTGCTATTTTTTTAAATGCTAGATTGAGAGGTATATATCCCTAGCAACATGGATTACTAATTAACTGCAAGTCTTGTATTATGAATAGAATTCTAGTTCATCTACTAGGAGCCCTAAAAGTTGAAGTATAAATGTCTGGTTTCTTAGAGTTGGAGAAACTTAATTCTGTACTTTCAGGCCCAATCATATCTTCCTCTTCCCCTTAGAACATCATTCCAACATACTCTCAGCCCTTCCAGCTGGCATATCAGCTAGCGGGTGCTCCAGGAGAAAGAAGCATGTATTAATGCACTCTGATTCTCCTGAGGGAGGAATGCAGAAACTTCTGAAAAGAACTTTGTTGTGTGTCATCTTCCACCTTCCAGAGGATCAAGATTCATTAATATTGGTCTCCATATCTGTCTCAAGATCAGGGTACTTTATCTCCCAAGTTCATTCAGATTCAGGATCTGTCCATTGGGCGCTTAATTGCATTCTGACCCTCACTATCTCTTGTAAGGGATGTAGTTCAGTAAGAGAACATATCCTTTGCATGTACCTAGGACTCCAGTGAGATGCCTGGCATTTCCAGCTTACATTGTTATTCTTGCTTGTAACCTGTACATGTCTGCCCTCCCCAACTAGATTGTAAACTCCTCAGTCATGAGCGATGTTTTCCATGTATTTCTCTGTGTCTTCTGTAGTCCATCCTAATTCCATGCATCAAGTGGCAGAGTGGCAGGGAGGGATAGCACACAATAAATATTCACCAAGTGCAGGGAGGTATTCCAAGATAACTAACTAGCTATGAGGACTAAGGAAGTTTGATTGTATCCAGAGAGTTGTTAAAGTCAGAACTAAGCATTTAAGAAGTATGCTTTCCCCCCAAAATGCCAGGAGAATGAAAAGGATGGCAATAGAACACTTTAGAGTACCTACTTGGGTGAGGCAGGAGAGAGAGAGAGAGAGAGAGAGAGAGAGAGAGAGAGAGAGAGAGAGAGAGAGAGAGAGAGAGAGAGAGAAGCTTCACTGCAGAAAGACACTGAAAAATCACTGGAGAAATTTTTGTGGAAGACACCCCACCTCAACTCCCTGAAGTTCCCCAAAAGACTGGAAGTGTGTTTAGAGCAGGTTGAAAGACAACTGTCATCTGGAGCAGCTAATGAGATGTACCACTATTTTTGAGCTCCATTTGCTTGTTTTCTCAAGTCCAACTCGGATATAAGCCAAAACCATCTTTTTGGGAGAATTGAGGATAAACTCACATATAAGAAATCATTTGCTTGGTGTCCCTCTCATTTCTTTTTATTTTAATTCACTGAGTTTTCATTTTTTCCAGTCATAGGTGAGAAAAAAGATGTGAACCAAACAGGTGGGGAAAACAGGTAACCAAAAGGTTAGATTACACTTCCATCCAACCAAGATTGACCACATTATCCCTTCAAGGCTCACCCCAGATGGTAGAGGTTCCCTGAATACCTTAGTGGTTAGTGCTCTACCAGCTTTTTCCCAGAAATTACTGTGTAAATGCATATAAATCTACATATATGAGGGTGATTATATATGTTATATGTGTTTGTGTATAGAAAGAGACAGATGTATGTATATATGGTTTATATTTATTTAGCTGTATAGATATTGTATCCTCAGACAGAATGTGAACTCCTTAAGGTCAAAGACTATTTCATTTTTTATTTTGTACCTCCAGCTCCTAACACCATGCCTGGCACATAGTAGGCACTGAATTGCTAAGTTCAATTGAATTGAACAAGCAAAGTCTCTGCTTTCAGTTCATCAAGCCAAATGATTTTTCCCTTTAAAAAAGTATGGTGGCAGCTAGGTGGCACAGTGGATAGAGCACTGGTCCTGGATTCAGGAGGACCTGAGTTCAAATGTGAACTCAGACACTTAATTACTAGCTGTGTGACCCTAGGCAAGTCACTTAAGCCCAATTGCCTCATCCAAAAAAAAAAAAAGTATGTATATTATAGAATCTACACAGCTGAATTTCACCAGACTAAAGTGGCACCTCCTGGCTTTTCCTCATAATGGGACAAAAAGGAAATTGAAGAGGGGAGAGAGATGAAGATGCTTCATTGGAATGGAGGCTAGCGACACCCAAAAGACTTGATCATGAAGAATAAGGGCGGGGGCGGGGGTGAATAAATGAAGGTATTTTGAGGATAGAGCTCTTTATCATGTCCCAATTCAGCTGTCTGTACTCAAACAAAGTTTCTATGGCCACCAGTGGAAAATTTGTCCCGATAAACAACAGGACCAAAGGATTGAATGTTAATTATGAAGCTCTAATAGAGAATCCAGTAAATGAGAGTGATCACTTTAAAGACATTAACAGACTTTTTTTTTTTTGCATTTAATTGCATTATATTATTTAACCAACTGTAATTAGATGATAACCAGGGTAATTTAAGTGTATTTAATGTGTTATTTTTAAATTCCTAAGCATTGTGTTAAGAATAATGTTATTATCAATTAAATTCGCATCCTCACAGATTTTGTTATGAATGACAATAACTTTTCAGACTTTCCCAGGAATCACCTAGGATTGTCGTAAGAATATCAGGAAGAAACACACAGCATAACTGTTCCTTCAGTTCCCTGAAGAGCCCTCTAAATTAAATGAGTTAATAGCTGTCCCTCTTGGACTTCAGTGCCTGTCACTGTCCTTCTAGAAGTCATTTTTTCCCCCTCTTTTCTCCTCCATTTCTGCTCATTATGTTGTCCTCCACAGACTCTCTCAGCTCTTGGTATTCCTTCACAAATGGTTTTTCTTCTTGTGATCCCCTCCACCCCGCCTACCCCAATCTGTTCGGTCTTCTTGATTTCAGATCCTTATTAAATGCTGCTTTTCTAGCTGTTCTAAATCACTTCTTGCAGAACTTCATTTCTCACTGAGCCAGTTGTCCCTACTTATTGTTCTGGTCCTGTTGACCCCTCCATCTTCCCCTAGCATTTTCTCTTCATCTCTCCCTGAAGTTATCTTTACTTACAGTCTAGCTCTGCTTTCTCACATTTCCTCTCTCCCTCCCTCTCTCTCTCTCTCTTTCTCCTGAGCATTTCCCCTTATCATCCCATCTTCATTCAGACACAAGAAAGGCCCAGTCTATTTTCTAGGGGATCTCTGGTGTTTTTTGTTTGTTTGCTTGTTTGAAATCTCCCTCCATCTTTATTTAAAGAGAAAATGCAGTGATGACCTCATTGCAGAAACTTCCTTTCACATCAAAACTGGCAGCATCAGGAAAAGTGTCTTGCTTTATTATCAGTTGTAATTTGTATATTCCTTTCCAAATCTCCTTCTTGTCCGGCTGTTTTTCTGACTGATAAATGAAACTTTAAAAAAAAAAAAGCTACCCAAATTCTCTTGACATAGTTCACAAAGGTCTAGAGCTTTGGAACAAGCAGCTACTTGTTAGCTAAACATAATTCCCAGAGGGAAATGCTTTCTTTGCAGTTCATCTAATGGCGCCATTTTTTCCCCTTGGTGATGCTGTCTCCATTTGGGACACTTCTGCTTCATCACTAAACAAAGCACCTGTGTCAGATGCCTATGGTTTGGTTTGATTCAAGGGCAAGAAAAGAGAAAAGGTGAGGATGAAATCTCTATTTTATCCAAATTGGTTTATCTGATTGGTTGTTCCTCTAAATGGCCAGACACAAGAAATCCCAACCATTTCTCTGGTGTCAGTCTTTGTTTGGGTTTTTCCCCCCTAAGTTATATTGATGCCTTTTGATTTTTTTTATATCATAGTCATTTTTTGTATATTTCCTTCCTCTGAAATTCACACACCCTCTCTCCTGAGTCTTCCTTTGTAGCAAAGAAGAAAGCTTAATCAAACTAACCAACAGTCTAATGTCTATGCTCCTCACCCATAGTTACCCACCTCTCCAATAAAAGGAGAGAGTTATATTTCTTCATCTTTTCTATGGGAGATTAATGTCAATATTAGAATACATTATATAAATATGATCATATAGTCCACATAGCTAATGCCCTAACTAGGATCTGATAGGTCAATACAAACAAAAATCTAGAACTTAACATTTTATTACATAAGACATGTTTAAGAAAAGCTGTGTGTCAATTGAATTTTTGAAAATCGAATCGTATTTCAAATGCAATTTAGAATAACCCTGTGATAAATCCTTGTAAAATATCAAAGTTACCCCTAATCTATCTGTTTATTCATTTTTTCTTTTCACATATCACATTTGCTTTAAAGTAGAGATGCACCTATAATAATAATAATCATAGAAACACAGAAAGAAATATTTAAAATTTAATTCCTTCCCTTCAGAGAAGATCACATTGACAGAGAAGAACCTCTTGTTCCTGAGACTCACAGTAATAGATTTTGAGGTGAAAGAGACCCCAGAGACCATGAATGTTGATTCCCCCCAAGACTTTTTTAATGAATGTAGAAACTGAGGCACAAAGAGGTTAGGTGACTTTCCTAGAGTTAAATAGGTAGTAAGTGTCATTGGTGGGATTTGAACCCAAATCTCTAACTCCAAATCCAATGCTATTTCCCAGGACGGGGAGGTGGTTCACTAGTTCCCTTAGTAACCCATCAAGCCTCAATCTTGCTGTTGTTGTTGTTAATAAGTAGAACTACTTTTAAAAGACAGCTAAATATTAATTAGGATTAAAAACCCTAAGATAACAGAAAGATAATTGGACTAGCAGTCAGGAGACCTGGATTCTAGTCCAGCAGCTAACCCTAATTAGCTATATGACCTTGGGCAAGTCCCTTTCCTGTTAGGAGTCTTTTTCTTCCTGTGTAAAATGGAAGAATATTTTGAGCATCAAATAAAATAATCTACATGAAAAATACCAAGTGCCACCCAATTGATAACTGATTATTGCCCCACAGACTCAATCTTACAAGAATGATTTGTGATTTTGTGTCTCCTACTATGAGAATTCCCTCCAGCAATACAAAGCTGATTTATTATATTAGATCTGGAGAGTTGCCTGGGAGCTTTGAAAAAGTTAACTGACCTGTCCAGAGTCATACATCTAATAAGTATTGGGAAGGATTTTAACCCAAATCTTCCTGATTCCCACCCCCACCTTCCTCCATGCACTATCCCATGGCATCCCTAAAGTCAATCATTTTTAGAGAGGATTGGGGTGTCTAGTCCTACCATTTTACTGATATAGAAAACTCCCTGTGTGAAAATTCCTTCCACTAATGTAGTTCAATCTTTGCTATTGAAGGTCTTAAAGGATTTTTGAGGAGGGGGTTGGAGATGGGGGCACTGAAAACTTAAGCAATTTTCCCTTTGTCATACAACCCATTATGTGTTTGAGACAGGACTGAAATTCAGGGTTTCCTGACTCCTCTGTCCATTATGCCAGGCTGTCTCAGATTTAATCATAGCATGAAGTTCAATCAGGTCTTCCATGTATACATAGTGGTATAGTGCATTTCTCTTATTGCTATCTTTGTCTCCTAATTCAAATGGCATAAAAATCTTACTGAACTGAACTAATAACCTCAGTTTTACAAGGGACCAAGTTTAATTAGTTTTTTCTTAACTTTCAAAATGTTAATAGCTACTTTTACAACAGGGTGGAATCATTGACCTTTGAAAATACCTTGTTATTAGTTTTATTAAGTCCATCCCTGTAAAATATCTTATTTAAATGAGAGGGGAAATAGTTTAAATCACAGGCACTACAAACGGATAGAGTCCTGGACTTGCAGTGAGAAAACCTAGTTTTGATGCATTGCTCCGACATTTACTATGAAGTCACTTAACCTGAGGAAGTCTTTGACTTGAGTTTCCTCATCTATAAACTTGAAATGATGCCACTTGTACTCCCTACTTCATAGCATCACTGTGAGGAAAACACTTGGTAAACTGCAAAGTGCCCTATCCCATAAATGTGTCCTTTGACTTTGTTTTAATATTCCTTGTTGCCTCATGGAGTATAGGGCTTCTGTTTGATCCATTCTATTTTTCAGGTAGTTTCTTGCTTGGGCCAGGTTTTGTAATTTTTGTGCCAAGCTGTTATTACCCTTTCCAATTCTTTCTTCCATAGTTTACATTTATTTTCCAATTTTTTTCCTGAAGCACTCTCATTCCATTGGTAAAAAAAAAAAAAAAAAAAATTAACTCTTTAGGTTAATTCGTGTTTCATCTCTTCAGGGGCTTCTAGTTGAGTTTTTGCCCCAACTGTGTTTTTCTCTGAAAAATTGCTTATAAATATTTTGGAGTTACTCTCTTCTTCTATGTTTGTGTTTTGAGCATCCCTACTATCATAATTGTTCATTGTGGTGGGGTTATTTTTGTTTGTTTGTTTGTTTTTCATTCTTCTAGCCTACTTTTTAACTTCAGGTTTGATGTTATGACTGGGTTCGGGACACTTCTGGAGAGAGTCTGAACTGGTCCTATTGCTATTTTCTTGGGGCATTGAGAATTGTGTCATCTCAGGAACTCAGGAACAGGCTGGGGACCTGAAAGCGTTCAGTATTCCCCAAATGGCCTGATCCAGGGCAGAATCTGATTGTTGCCCTGCAGTTCTGAGCTCTGTAGGTTCCTGAACTCAGTTTGGGTCTATGTAGGAGCACACTCTGCTCCTAAGAGCTAACTAGAAATCTCTGTTATCAAAGAAGGGCAGAATTGTAGACTTCTCTTTGGTATGGAGTTCCCACCATGATTGTTGTTCTTCAGACTGGGCTAGATGTTGAACATGAGGCCCTGCTTTGTGCATGAGGCCTGAACTGTAGGTAGCATGGCTGTTGCTACCACTGCTGCTGCTGCTACTGCTGCTGCTGGCTTCTGAACTTCTTCCTTTCTCCCCAAAGCACCCAACACTTCCCTATCCAGGAAAGCTACTATCCCTTGGATATGCCCAGGTCTCCTTTTCTGTGACCTGGTACTGGATAATGGGTAACAGAGCTGCCAGTAACCTTTCTTCGCAGAAACCTCATCTTTTCAAGTTCAAATTAGGCATCAGACACCTACTAGCTGTGTGACCCTGGGCAAGTCACTTAACTCTGCCTCAGTTTCCTCATCTGTAAAAATAGCTGGAGAAGGAAATAGCAAACCATTCCAGTACCTTTTCCAAGAAAACCCAAATGAGGTCATGAAGAGTCAGATATGACTTAATAAAAACAACAAAAAAAACAACTTGCCCAATTTCACTAGGTTCATACATAATAATAGCGATAAGGATAGATCGCATTTATATAGTGATTTCAGATTTGCAAAATACTTGACATAGGCTACCCTTTGTGGTAGGTGCTATTATTGTCTCCATTTTATAGATGAGGAACCTGAAGCAGACCAGGCTTAAATAATGGGCCACGGGTCACACAGCTAATGTGTCTGAGGCAGGATTTAAAATCAAATCTTCCTTTCCCTACATCTAGCATTCTATTCACTCCAATCCTGTACTCAGCAGAGCCACAACTCAAGCTAAGAGCACCTGAGTTCCAGGCCAGAATCATTTCCACTGCCCTACCCACCCTCTCTAAAACAGTTTCTTCCTTATCTTTGTTTCCTGCTCAACACAGGGACATCTCTGGGCATGACAGATGCTACAGGGATGTTTGTTTAAACGTTGAATTGTGAAATATTCATTCATGTAACATCAGTAAATGTTTAGGTTAATACATAGTATTTTCACTTTACCCTTAGAGAGCATCCTGATAAAAGTCCAGGATGCAATTAAGTCAATTCCACTATAGCTTCTTACTAACCAAAAAGACTTGCAGCCTGGCATTGGTTCATTAATAATAATAATTAACAATTATATTTGTTGTGGTTCAATTGTGTCCAATTCTTCATGACCCCTTTTGGTGTTTTTTGGCAAAGATGCACTTCCGTATCTTTGTAAAAAGATAAATAAATAAATAGCCATTCCAGGTTTGCTATTTCCTTCTCCAGTTCATTTTACAGATGAAGAAACTGAGGCAAACAGGGCTAAATGACTTGCCTGGGGTTACACAGCTAGTAAATGTCTGAGGCCAGATTTGAACTCAGGTCTTCTTTACTCCAGGTCCAGTGATCTATCCGTTACACCAGTTACCTGCCTCAACATTTATATAATACATACTATCTGCCAGGCACTGGTACTTTAAGACTTGCAACCTGGGATTGGTTTGTGAATGATAGTAATAATAATAATAGCTAACATTTATATAGCACTTACTATAGCACAGGCACTGTGCTAAGCACTTATCAAATATCTCATTTGATCCTCACAACAACACTGGGAGGTAGGTGCTATTATTATCCCCGTTTTACAGGTAAGGAAACTGAGGCAAACAGAAGTTAAGGGACTTGCCCAGGGTCTCACAGCTAGTAAGTGTCTGAGACCAGATTTGAACTCACAAAGATGAGTCTTCCTGACTCCAGGCCTGGTACTCTATTCATTGTGCCACCTAACACAACCACTATTCCATTATTGTCTGGAATCTGGGGTCTCTTTTCCCAATCCCATTTCTTTCCTTATATTCCCCCCTCTTTTCTTTTCTCTTTCTTCCCTTCCTCTTTTCTTCTCCTTTTTCTTCCCTCTCTCCCCCTCTCCTTTTTTCCTCTATTGCTCCATCTCTTTCTCTTTTTCTCCTCATTTCCTCTCCTCTATCCCTCTTTTTATCTTCCATTTTCTCTTTCTTTTCTCCTTATTTCCTCCATCTCTCTGTCTCTTCTCCAGTCTCTTTCCATCTCTCTTTGTTTTTGTCTCTCTCTCCATTTCTCCCCATGTCCCTTACTTTTCCTCTTCTTTACACATCTTTCTTTTACCCTCCCTCATTCTTTTCCTTGCTCTCTATTCTCTTTTCTCCTTCCTCCCCTCTTTCTCATCTTTTAGCCCCTCACTCTCACTTTTGGATCTCTCTCTTCCCTTTCTTGTTTCCTCCCTTTTCTCCTTTCTCGCACCCTCCAGCACTTGTGTTTCAATCTTATATAATACTCATCCTTTCTACTTATTTACCACTTTTATTTTGAAGATTCAAATCCCTTTACAACCAATGATGCTTTCATTTTATGGCTAGAAAGAGCAGCAAGCAAAGAAAATGTGACTTTTCTAAAGTCACTTAATTTGTGAGGGACAGAGCTGAAGGGGAGAGAATATTCTGTCCCTTTAGAATACATTAACAAAGACAATTTTCACTTACAACAACAGCATCAGCAGTGAATGCAGGAATACATTTTAAAAAATACTTCCCGCAGTGTGAAGGAAAAGGAAGGAAATGAGTGTGTTCTTAATCACCTGCTCCCCTCTGGGTAAGTTTCCTGACTCTTCTTCTCCCTGTACTCTCCAAGAATTGCAGGAAATTAGGCCCTCTAACATGGAAAATAACACTTAGCAAGAAAATGTAAACATTTCACTTGGGGGTTCCGTTTCTGAGAACACATCGATTAGCTCTTCGGGGATGAAATCTCTTGAGAAAAGCAGAATTAAACCTATAAACACAGGAGCTCTCCAGATCCCTCTGGTTATGCCTAGACATAAGGAAGAGGCAGGCTATCCCAAATCATGATATAAAAGTGTAATGTATCGCAGGGATGAGCGAAAAGGATGGGGCGAAAGGGAATGGATTCTAGGGCACCAAGCTGAACGTCTCACTTCTAGCCTTCCTTGCTCCTAACATCCAAACAGATGTCACAAGCTACCAGGTAAACAACTGGTGAAATGATGGTCTCAATTTGCTGAAGGTTATTCAGATTGGAGGCATCAGACCCCAGACCCAAGAAAACCATTATGGGATGCTAAATGGAATCATAAAACCTAGGTTTCAATCCTGGCTCTGCCACTTATTACAAATGAGACTTTGAGTTTTTCTGTGCCTTAATTTCCTCATCCATACATTAAAAGGGTCGGATTGAATGACCTCTAGGGACCCTCTCATCACCTATATCTGTGCTCCTTTGATCCTAAATGTTTAAAAGAGGAGACGTTAGAAAAGCATTTTTTTTCTCCTGCTATGGTCCATTTTCTCACCTCCCAGAGATCCCATAGCATTGTGATTTGAACATAATGAAGGTGCCTCATTGTGGTAGAATTGGGTTTGTCCTAGGAAACAGACATCTGGATTCCTTCCTAAACCCCACCTCCCACCATTTACTAGATGTAGACATTGGGCAAATTACTTAACTTCCCAGGGCTTTCATTTTTCCATCTGTCAAACATGAAATAATGATACTCAATCTGCCTGAAGGCCAAAGGCCTAAAGCAGATAATGCACTAATTTTCTTCCAGCCAGCTCTGAGTTTTGTGTTTGTGAACCAAATAATGGAGTGGAAAGAAGGCTAGGACTTAGCGTGGGAGCCCTGTGGTACAAATTTTGGCCCCATACTAGTCTAAGTGTGGACAAATCAACTTACCTTGCTAAGCCCTGTTTTCTTTACTTAAAACTAGGGGTAATGATTTTTTAAAATCATTATATCACTGGCTTGTCTAATAAGTAAAATAATTGATAACTTTAAAGCATTATGAAAATGTGAGCTACCATCATCATCATTTATTGTTGTTATTATGGTGTTGATTACTGAAAGATCAATGAACCAACTGACAGGAGAGTTTTTATTCTGGCTCTGATTTCACCTAGTAATTAGAGGAGTTTGGTGACAAGATTTTGGCCATATCATGTTATTTCTTCTCTTTAAAAAGGAAAATACTCGTCCCCACAAGACATTACAAGGCGATCCATTCCTAAGGTGATTCTTCCTTTGCTACCTGTGTGACCTTGGGCAATCACTTAGCATCTCTGATCCTCAGTGTTCATTATTTATAAAATGAGAGGGTCGACTAGGTCACCTCTATGTAACTTTCCAGCGCTAAAATTTATAACCCTAAAATTAAATTATCATGAAGACCATTTCTCGGTTGGCAGGTCAGCGTGCCCAAGTTTTTGTTTGGACAAACCTGCCAATTGGGGAAATAACTTCTACTAAGCTCATCCACGACGGTGAATATTATAAACATCAATAAAAAGAACTTATCTCAGTAGGATCTCTAAGAATATGAACTGCATTCATGAGATCACGCCAGTCTTCCTGAAATATTCTGAAGCCTTCAGAAAATGCTATATCTATAAAAAGAATTGAGTTTGTCTATGAAATTCCATTAGAATAAAAGCTACCTATACATCTCAAGTTCATATTTCTAGAGTATGTTAAGTTTACGAGGTGTCTTTCTTCGCAGCAATTCTCATTACTAAAAAAAGAGGCAGGGGGGGTGCTTGCTGTAGGTTTAAACATGTGACCGGTAGCACACTTTAGAGAAGAGGGACATTGAAAAGGTGGTACCGTGTCCCTGAGAAAGTTGATCAGGATGAAGAGGGGAATTGAACCCATGCCATGGGTTGAATGGTTGAAAGACTAGGCTATTGGGCCCAGAGAAGATTAAGTGGGGAGATAATAGCTGGCTTCAATTGCTTGAAGGATTTGTCATATGGAAGAGAGATAAACTTCTTTTTGCCTGGTCCTTGAGAACAGATGACAAGATATTACAGGGAGGCAGATTTTGGCTCACATAAGAAGAAACTCTAAGAATCCAGGCCACCTAAATGTGGACTGACGCTAGGAGTAAAAAGTGTTCTTGCTCCTTCAGAGGAAAGAATACTGCATGTTTCATCAGAAGAGCAGTTCCAGTTCAGACTCTTCTATTTATTATCATGTGACCTTACCTTGGGTCCCTTGTTCATCACCTATAAAATGAGTTGGGAGGGGCTAAATGATCCCCAAAGTACTATGTCACTCTAAATCCTCCCCAAATGGTGAAGGGAAGTGGAAAGTAAGTTCCCTATCACTGAAAATGTGCAAGCAAAGGTTGGAAAATTTGACTCTATGAATTTTGTAAATGGAATTCATTATTTTGGCAGTAATTGGGACTAGGTAGCCTCTGAGTTCCTTGCCAACTCCAAAATTTTATGGTTTTTTAAAAAAAGACACAATGGTTGTTATCCCTATTCTGCATATGAGGGATCTGAGGATGGGAGGAATTAAATGATCTGTGCAAAATTGTACTCAGTCAGAGCTGGGGTTTGGATCCTCATATGAAATCCAGTTCTATTTCCAGTAAACCATACCATCTTCCTGGGTTATAAATAAGTGCTAAAAAAAAAATCTGAGGCCCAGAGAGGTTAATCAACTTGCCGAGAGATACCTAGTAAGGCAGTAGCCAAGCCCGGTCTGGATTTCCCATTCTATGCCCTTTCCACTAGACCCAGACTGCCCATTAAAATACTTAGCCATTTAGCTGGGCTGTGGTCATTTGTTGTGTCTATGTGTGTGTGTGTGAGTGTGTGTGTGTTGTTGTTGTTGTTGTTATGGGAAGAGATAGTGTTTGTAATTTGTCTAAATGGAATTTAGACTCCATAATTGATATTTCACCTTCTCCTTTAGGTTTGGTTTTTCATGAGTACCTTTAGGAGTAATGAATTAAACATATCTCTAAAGTTTGTGAAATGAGGAATCGAAGGAAGCTTTGATGAGTAGTAACAACTCAACTGTACATAGTTGTTCCTTTCCAGTTTCAAAGTGATTTACAATCTATTATCTGATACCTTGTTTTGTTGCACTCACTTTATTGTGTGTTGCATGATACTACAGTATTTTTACAAATTGAAGGTTTGTGCCAACCCTGAATCAAGCAAGTCTATCAATGCCATTTTTCCAACAGCATGTGTTCATATCATGTCTGTTGCATTTTGTGCAAAATTTCAAACGCCCTTATTATCATTATATCTGTTCTGGTGATCTGTGGTCAGTGAGCTTTGATGTTACTGTTATAATTGTTTTGGGCCACCACGCATCTTACCCATATAGGATGGCAAATTTAAGTGATAAATGTTGTATGTGTTCTCACTGCTCCACCTATCAACCATCCCTGTCTGTTTTCCTCTCCTTGCACCTCCCTGTTCCCTGACCCACAACGAATACTGAAATTAGGCCAATTAATAATCCTACAATGGCCTCTCAGTGTTCAAGTGGAAGGAAGGGTCAATCTATCTGGAAAACTTCTCTGTTGTCTTATTTTCAGAAACTGCAACAACAGCCCCAACCTTTGGCAACAACCACCCTAATCAGTCAGAAGCCATCTACACAGAGGCAAGACCTTCCAGCAGCAAAAAAGATTATGACTCACTGAAGGCTTGGATGATGGTTAGCGTTTTTTTTTAGTTATAAAGTATTTTTAATTAAAGTATATACATTGTTTTTTAAAAGACAATATTATTGTACACTTAATAGACTAAACTATAGAATAAATATAACTTTTATATGCACTGGGAAACCAAAAAATCTATGTGACTGGCTTTATTGTGATATTCACTTTATTGAGGTGGTCTGGAACCCAACCCACAATACCTCTGAGGTGTTCCTGTATCTAAATATAGCCTCCCATCTATCACTAAATATGGCAGGTGTTATTATGATAATTTTAGAAATGGAAGAATAGAGGTTCAGAGAAGTAATCATGGCCGACCTGGGGTCAAACAGCTAGTAAGTGACCCCAAATCCAGTTCTCTATCCACTACATAAGCCAGTTGCATTACCTAGTGACTTCAGTGTGAAGTATTGTGGTGAAAGGTATATATTTGACATGGACACGGCTGGCATGGCTATCTGAAACAGTCTCCCCTGTGAGAAGCATGGCCCAGAGATGAAAGGGCAGATATGATACAGTTCCCTGGAGGAATGTATATCTTCAAAGGAAGAGAGCAGACAGGCTATGCTCAACTTCAATTGGGCAGGTAAATTAATGCCAGGGAGAAGAAGAAAATTACTTGTTGTATATCCGTGGGAAAACAGAATTATCTCCTAAGGAAACGGGAAAGGGGAGCAGAGATGAATTAGAGCTAGAATAAATATATATAGAGATGTAGATATAGATATGTGTGTATGTATAGTATTTTAGAGTTTACAAACTCCTTTCCTCAACAACAACAACTCTATGAGACAGGTAACATAGGTATCTTTTCCCATTTTACAGATAATGAAACCAAGACTGAGAGAGCTTGAGGTTTGGATGCTAAGTGGCAAAGTTGAGATCCAAAAGCAAATCTGGTTGACTCCCCTGTCTGTGAGGAACTATCACTGCCCAAGGATGGAAGCGGGGAATTTTAGAATTTGTCTACTACTCTAGCTGGAAATCAAGATTACACAGCAAAGAAAGGAAATGGAAGTAAGGTGACAATGGCTGCTTTCCAGATATCCTTTTGGGTTAGTGCCCAAGCTGATTTGATTTTTACACCCAGGAACCTGATTGCCTCACACTGATTGCATCAAAGTGAAGAAAGGTTGGGAAATGTCCAATCACACTGAGTATAAATCAGATTCCAGGCATTTAAGACTGCACATTCATTAAGAGTCAATTAACACACCTGCTTTGCTTTTCAGTCAAAGCAACATTTTTAAAAAGACATTTGCCGTATGTGTTTATATTTTGAAGTTTGGTTTTTTTTCCTCGTTAAATGGCTCAGCGATAAATCCTCACTTCCTCTTTAGTCAACAATAGGGCAACTGAGTCACCATTTTTCATTATAGTTCAAGTTTCTCATTTGCTCAGTTTGCCTACCTCATGCCATTTTTCAGAGCTGGAAGAAAACAGCAACTGGTGTATGTCCATCCCTTCCTCCGTAGGGACTGGGTGCTAGATTGGGCTGCATGTAGGGTAGACATTTCCCTCTTCATTGAGTGTAATCAGAGGAGAAATAGGGAAGCAATGAAACAGTGGTCCTAAACTTCTCCCCCACTTTAGAACTGAAGCCTCTAGGCCTCTCTGTGTGAATTAAGGGGTGATGTCTTGGGAACAATGCCTTCATTGGTGATATTGGGAGAAAAAGTCAAAAGTCTCTAAGACACCTCATCTCACCTCTATCAGCCCTTGTTTGTATGAGAGAAGTAAATTCAACAACATATTCAGTAAACATTTACCACAAAACAGGGCTTTGTTATATTGATTGCTGGATATCTACTTCATCCTCCCTTTTCCAAATGAGCTCAGATTTACAGCACTTCTCTGCATATACCCTGAGCTAACTATATCATCCTTCCAATGCTTCAGGGTCAAAGGAAGGAGAAAAGCAGAAATCTGTATCAGAGTATCTTGGAAGAAAGCTTTCACTATCATTTTGAAAATTTCTCTTTTATGCATTTTTTTTTCCTCCTGGTCGGCTTTCCACAGCCCTATTTTTAGAGCTCCTGTCTAAGAATATAGATGTGTCCATATTCTCCTGCTGTCTGACCTTTGTTCTATCTCCTACTTTGGTTAGAATAAAATCTAAGGCTGAAATTGAGGTTGGCCCAAGGCAAAACAGGCCAGTGGCATCATGGTACCTTCCAGCTTACTAGCAGACCTAGGAAATGACTGCTCACAAGCTGAGCTTCAATAGCCAAGCTATGATAAATAAAGACAACTGACCATTTAAGGAATACATTTTAATTGATGCCTAATAAAGACTGTTATCAAGTTCTCAATATTAGGAAAGAGCACAGGAATAGAAGTTGGGAGTCCTGGGTTCAAAACCTGCCTCTGATTACTCAGTTTCCCCATCTATAAAAAATGGAAATAATGATAACCTTTAAAGAACCTAGATCACAGAGCTATTATGAGAATCAGATGAGACAGGATAGGGGCGGGATCTGTGATTTCATTGTCATAAGACATTCCTGGTGAGGTTCTTCCTCCACCAATGTAGGTCTGTCTGTACCTTTGCTTCAACACATAGTTTTCATTGAAGAGTTTATTAGGGCATGGAGAGGTTAAATCACTTGGCCAGGGTCACATAGTCCTTATGTATCAGAAGTAAGATGTGAACCTATATGAGGCCAGTTTTCTATCTACTATACCTCCCTACTACCTCTTAGATGAGGTAACAGAAGCAAGGTCTTTTGTGAACCTTAAGAATATACATGTATGGGGCAGCTAGGTGGCGCAGTGGATAGAGCACCAGCCCTGTATTCAGGAGTACTTGAGTTCAAATCCAGCCTCAGACACTTAACACTTACTAGCTGTGTGACCCTGGGCAAGTCACTTAACCACAATTGCCTCACTAAAAAAAAAAAAAAAGTATATATGTACATATCACATCGTATGCATTTTTGTCCCTGACTTCTGTCTTCATTAGTACAGCAAACACCATGCAAATGAGCAACTTTCTTCAAGGATGGTCTTAGGAAATACCTGGGTTGATGAGTGGTTAAATGACTTGTCCAGGGTCATACAGTCAATATGTGTCAAAAGCTGAACCTGAACCCACATCTTCCTGGCTTTTAGAGTCAGTTTTCCATTTACTACATCCTCTGGTCTTTGTATATATTTGTGGATATGTATGTATCTGTAAAATGTGGAAACAAAGGCAGGTGAATGAGGACAAATATAAAAGTTGCATAATCCCCAGTGCTAAATATAATGAGACTAATGATGATTTTTTAAAAAGAGCTCTTCAGCTAGCTATGTTGGAGGGAGGAGGAAAATGAAAGAAGAGGTGGATAAGGGGATAAGAGATGACTGAGTGAAAGCAAAACTACACAATTCTTATTCTTATTTTAATTCCATTTTCTCTTCCAAAGAGAATGGTCTTTGGACTGGGGAAAACATAATATTGAGTTGCCAAAAAGATGAGGGAAGAGATTAAGAGAGCACCTAGTTGTTCTTTTTAACTTCAAGTCACCATACCCATACAGACTGTCTTAGGTTACTGAAAATACTAGTGGATGTCATTTGTAAGCCACTGTTCAAGATTTTTTTTTAAAAAATGGTAAACAGGAGAAGCTGCAGGATCAAAGCAAATGTTTCGATTTTCAAAAAAAGGAAGAAGATAGAATATCACAATATTGATCAGTGCATTGATTTCATTCCTAGCAAAACTCTAGTGTAGCAGGGGTTCTTTGTGTGCCCTTCCTCCCCACACCACCCCCTTTAAGATTATGCTTAGTCATCATCCTTGGTGACTACTTCGGAGCTTGCTGGGAAGGCAGCTTCTGACTCATTACTAGGTCCAGCCCTCATGATTGAAATCATTGGGTCCCCATAATTTGTAATGATACAAACCCTGTGGATTTACTAAAGGAGCAACCCATTTCTCTTTCTTCTGTCTTAAAAGCCTGAGGATGATTCTCTGAGATGTCTGGAGAGTAGGGATTGTTAAATGCTTTTTTCCCCTACCCCTATCCTCAAGCCACAAGGACATGTTCCCTCTAGGTAATATTGTGTGTGAGTTGTGGCCACTTCCTTTTATGCATTTTTTTGTAGGTACAGGGCCTTGTGAAAACTAAAAGAACCTAGAATACTGCGGTTACAGTGACAAGTCCTGGGTGGCCCCAGGGACATCCCCCTGAAGGGGCAGTGAATAACAACAAAGGGGAGTGACTACCTTGGGCAATTTGACTACCTGAGGGAGAGAATATCTAAAGATAGCTGGAATGGGCTGGCTCTAAGGGAGGGGTCAGCATTGGAAAGAGGCAAATCAAGTTTGGCTCTTTGATCAGTCAGTTGAAGAGGTAAAATTGAAGTGGCTAATTATGGATCTGGAAGAGCTATTTTATGTCCTAAGGAAGCTAGAATGTTTACCTCCCAGAGGAGTATGCTAGTCATAAAGAGTAAGGTACTGAATTCTGTCATGATCACTCTGCATGGCACACTATGATTTTCTTGTGCTTACCATAGCTTTATTCAAGTGGCAATAAATCATTTCCTCCTCACAACTCATATGTGTACACTGAGTACCTCTTTTACTTTCCTCCTATTTAGGGAAACCCTAGACTAAATCTAAAAATAAAAAAAAAAATTGTCCTCATTATAGCTAAGGTGCAGGTGACAAGCCAATAGTTATGAGAGTGGGGAGCCCAATCCCCCAGGAGAGGTCATTTTCTCCTCAAGCTGAACGTAGGCAAACCACAAAGGCAGATAAAGGATAGGAGATGACACACATTGCAAGGCCTGGGATATCAGCTAAGTTGTTGCTTCTTTCCACATTAGACTAAAACCCAGTAATCAAAGGGATGGTTTGCAGGAATTAAGAAAGGAAAAGAGTGATCACTAAGAACCATAATGGCTTTATCAAGAATGGCTTCCTAACCCCATTTCACTTTCTGACAGGATTATTAAATTGGTGGATCAAGGGTTTGCTATAAATGAGGCAGACACATATTTCACTTAGTGTCTCAGTTAGAGAAAAGGTGTTGACCTTCATCAGCAGAGGGAGTTTACTCACCTGGGAGTTCTCTATACCAATGAAATCACATTTCCAGTCCCTATTTCAGTACTTAGATTTTAGTGAGACATTTAACCAAATCTCTCCTCCTTTGAAAAAGTTGGATAAATTGCATTAGATCAGAGTACTGTTAGGTAAATTTAGAACTGGATAAATGGACGAACCCAAAGAGTAGCACTAATGGGTTAGTGTCACCTTGGGAAGAAATCTCCAGTGGTATTTCCCAGAGATCTGACCTTGACTCTATGCCCTTTGATATTTCATCAGTGAACTTAATGACATGTTTATCACATCTAAAGATAACACAAAGCAGGGAGGTTAATTCTTATATGATGAAACCTGACAGAGATAAATGTCAAATTCTATACTTGGGTTCAAAAAATCAATCTTACAAGTACAAGGAAGAAATGTGATTAGACAACAGTTCATGAGGTTAAAAAGATTTTATGCTTTTAGTCATCTGCAAGTCATTTGCAAAAGTGTGAACATAGTAGCCAAAAAAACCTCAATATTTAGTTAGACCTTATTAAAAGAGGCATCATGACCAGAACAACAGAGGTGATATTCTCCTTGTACCACATGTGGTCCTTCAGGCCACAACAAAAGTGCTATGTTTAGTTTTGGGTGCCATATTTTTAGAAGCACATTGACAAATTAGAGTATACTCAAAGAAGGACAAATACAATAGAGAATGCCCCAAAGACTGTTCCATCTGAGAATCTATTAAAGGAGTTAAGAATGTTTATCTTGAACTAGAGAAGCTTGGGGGTCATGATAGCCATCTTTAAGTCATTTAGAAGAAGATTCAATTTTTCTTATTATCCCAGAAGGCAGAACTAGAAACAAAGACCAGAAGTTGCAGAAAGATAGATTTTTGTCTCAGTGTAAGGGAGTTTCCTAATAATAAGAGAGTTGTTGCAAAGAAGAATTCATTCCCTCAGAAGGCAATGAGATGCAACTCCTAATAGGTTTTCAATAATAGAGTGATTGGCCATTTGTTTGGGATGTTGCAGAAGGAAGTCCTATTCAGATACAAGTCCCCTTCAACTCTACATTTTTGTAAAAAAAAAAAAAAGTCCTTAAAAAGTTTCCTCTATAACTTTTAAAATGTGATTTGTTTGGGGAGAGGGGAAAAGAACTGGAAGTATGATTCCATTGGTATATGGAACTCCCAAATGAATCAACTCTTTCTGCTAATGCAAGTTGATATTCCTCTGAAACTGAGAGTCTTACAGGGTTTCCTAGAACACCAAAGTTAAGTGACTTACCCAGGGTCACACAGTTATTATATGTCAAAGATGGGACTGGAACCCAGCTTCTTCTTGACCTTGAGGCCAGCTCTCAATCCATTACACCATGTTGTTTCTTATGCTTTGACATAATATTATAGAAACAGATTGATTTTGCAAAGGAACATTAACCTCTAGTTATAATGAATGAATTGTGTTGAATGAATTGTTTGAGGAATTATCTAAGTGCTTTTCCTTTCATAGCCCTTCCTAGTTTCTACTATGCAAATAGTTATTCTTTGCAAGTGTTCCGTTAAGCAGTCAAGTGTATGTGTATGAAAAGCTAAGGTGGCTCCCTGACACACTAGAATTTTCAATGTACTTTCTAAATAATAAGAATGTCACCTCAGCCTGAGAGTCCCAGGAAACCAAGAGAATACAACTACTACTCAGCATTCCCAATGTTAAATGTATTTGGAAGCAGAGAGGTCAGAACTGGACTCATACATAGCGACCTCCCACCTCCCAGGAGTGTGAGGAGAGAGAAAAAGTGAAGCAGACAGACAAACAGAATAACAGAGGCAGATGGTGACAGAGAGGTGGAGACAGAAATAGACACAGAGACACTGACACAGAGAAAGACACAGAAACAGAGAGAAGAGAGAAAGAGGGGGAAGTGGAAAGATGAATTTTTAAAAAGGGAGAGAAACAAGAGCTAGACACTAAGAGAAAGTGGGTAAATGAATACTAGATTGAAGAGTAGGCTGAACTGCTCTGTGAGCTAGGGCTAAGGCTAACTAATAGGGAAACAGAATATTAGGAAATGGTGAAATGAGAAAATAAAAAGGAAAGACATAAAAGGAGAACAGGTAGGGGAAGGAAAGGAATAGGTAGTAAGTACATGGATGATAGAACAGGTTATGACATATTTAATGGAAAGTTTCCAGAGCCAAAATATATGGTACTCATTCCCTAACTGAAGGATACTGGATGATATTGTGAGGATATTATGACTCATTAGTAGCAACATGACATATTGTAAATATAATGGTATAAATAGGTGTTTCTGACATGTAAAATAATTTTGCAACAAAGTTCACAAACCCATCTGTTGGAGGGTACCTGTGATAAATCTCTTGGCATATTTACAAGAGTTCTGCATGGTTTACTAGTAGCATTAGTTTATCAATGTTCGTTATGATGCCCCCTAAACATAAGTAAACAATTGTAGGACCTTCGGTAGGTAGGAGGGGATCCGCGAATATACACCTTCTCAGCTGAATAAAACATGTCACAGGGAAGTGGTAGCTCTAGAGAAGAATTTAGATGAGTATTCTAGTATCATATTCTGAGGAGGTCTTAAACATGCATGAGCCCAAAGCCAAATGAAAACTGCCTCCTAGGCTGCTGACTCCACCAGGGCGCCCATCCTGACACAAAGATGTCACAAATGTCCCCGGATGACTCAGACAAGTGAACGTACCTACCATCATAAAGAGACTCTTTGCTCTCTGCTTACTGGTAAGATCAGGACCCAAGAATTATTGCTTTACACACAGAATTAGGCCGAGTCACCATGGATCTGCCATGGATCCATTGATCTGTCATTGACCTGCTTGTCAGCATCTCTCACAACTATAGGCCATCCATTTAGGCTAGTGGCTGTTTTCCCTATGGAAGTCTTGCAGAATCAGGCTGTCATCCAGATCATGCAGATGACTTTGTTTGTAGTCAATACAAAATGATGTTTTAAATCACACTATTCAGGAATTCACTGAATTGTCTGGCAACTGAACAGTGGAGCCTGGACTAGTGGGGACTAAAGTTCTTTTCTAACATTCTGTGATTGACTGAGTCTAATTACCCCAGTCTCTCACAGGCAGAGTTACAGTGTCAGAAAAGACTCCAGAGGTCCTTGCCTGACCATTTCCATGCCCCCAGAATACCCAAGGCACCATCATGGGATGAAGAGGTTTGTTACCCTCTGTACCCCTCATTCCACATGTTTTCTTCTCTATGTAGCTTCTACCTACCCACTTATAGTCAGGAAAGGAGGTGACAATCTCATTCATGAGAGGCAGTTGAAGGAATGGAACTAAAGAGGTGACTAAGGAGTCAGGAAGACTGGATCCATTCTCCACCACATACTGTATAAATCTTTTACAAGTCACCTAAACTTTCACTGTAAAATTCTAAGTTGTAAAGGAGGAAAAAGGAAGTTCTTCACTGGGAGCTACCAATTCTGATGAAATCCTTGGTCTAGTTTAAAAAAGAAAAGTCTTATTCATGCTAAAGGATAAGTGACTTATAAGGCATACCTTTTCTAGGAGTATTTACATTTTAATGGTAAAAGGAAAAAGGAGGTCAAAGGAATTGATTCTTACTGGTATAATTTTAGGAATAAGAAAACCCATGGAAGGAAAGGGTTGTTGGGATGTGGGGGGTGTTGTTTGTTTTTTGCAGTTAGTTTTGGTGACTAAAACCATACCTCATACCTACTCTTGAAGATAATCCTATAAGCCCTTTATGTATGAGGGTGGTATTCCTTAGTGATTTTGAAAGAGAGGTGGTGAAATGGGTAGAGCGCTAGGCCTGAAGTCAGGAAGACTCATCTTCCTGAGTTCACATTTGGCCTCAGACACTGACTAGCTGTGTGACCCTGGGCAAGTCTCTTAACCATGTTTGCCTCAGTTTCCTCATCTGTCAAATGAGCTGGAGAAGGAAATGACAAACAACTCCAGTATTTTTGCCAAGAAAACCCCAACGGGATCACAAAGAGTCAGGCATAGCTAAAAACAACTGAACAACAACAAAAACAATCAGAGAACCACATTAATGTTTTCAACGTCTAATCCCACTAGTTTATGCCCTGGTGCTGGGTAGTCATGACATTCACAGATAGATCATTCCCCTAGGAGTAAATGTGGCTGTTGGAAAGGGTGAAACAGAGATATAGACTGTACACTTCCTCCTATTACATACAACATTATCTCTCCTTCTGCCAAGAGTGCTCTGATACCTTTAAGTAACCTTCACAAGAATCAAATTAGTATTTATTAAATCTTTATATGAATATGACAAAAGGCACCCAATCTGAAACTCAGAACAACCTTTCTTCCCCCAATTTAACATCAGTCCCCAAGAGAATGATGTAGATTAAAAGGCCTAGATAGGAATGTCCAGTGAAAGCCTAATTGTCATATAATTGGTGGAGAGGGTAAATGAAAGTCCTCTCATAGAATATCTGCCATGACCAAGGAGGAAAATAATGGGAAGATATGAGGAGGGAGAGATGATATAGTTCAGCAGACTGTTTATAATGATCTGTTTATATTTATATAAAAGTATATAGTAGGGGCAGCTAGGTGGTGCAGTGGATAGAGCACCAGCCCTGGATTCAGGAGGACCTGAATTCAAATCTGACCCCAGACACTTGACACTTACTAGCTGTGTGACCCTGGGCAAGTCACTTAACCCCAATTGCCTCACCCCCCACCAAAAAAAGTATATAGTTAACTCTCAATGATTTACATAATGATTTATCTAATATCTTTAGTTTCTTCTGCCTTCTGGGTGCCTTCCTTATGGTCATTTCCTTACTCATGAGTAAGAAAAATAGATTATGCTCAAATCAGTCTTTTTTGTCTAGTTGTTGCTGTACCTCCACATCATTTGTACTCTCTCTGTTTTGACACCCTCCCTGATCATTTCCAAATAGGGGCAAACTTTCACTGTTTCTTCTCTTCTCTTTCCCCCAATTGTATCCCCAACCCTCATCATTTCATATAAAGTTTTAAATAAAAAATGTAAATCCCTTCCCTTGTACTTCACAGCGAACCTCCATCTACACCGAGAAGATAGAGGTCATCCAATTTTATCTCCCTCGGCTGCTCTCCTTCATTCCTCAAAGTTTCTGAGCATCAAGAGCCACTGTTTCTTACTTTTTTCTTGTCACAAAAGAGGTATTCCTTCATCTCACTATATATAATTCCTCTAACTACAACCTCAGTTCATCTCATTCATCCTGCTTGGAGGACCTTGTTGTAGCAGTCAGCTCCTTTATTTTAGATACATTCAACTTCTTCCCATCCGCCTACTGAGATATTCAGGTCTTCTCAAGTCTTTAAAAAAAATTCCTTGACCAGTCAACAACATCAAGTTACTGTTCCTTCTTTCTCCATCTTGCTTCCCCTCATCACTGTTAAATTTGTTCAAAAAGTTGTGGAAGCTAGGTGGTGTAGTGGATAGAATCCTATGTCTGGAGTAGGATCTGAGTTCAAATCCAACCTTAGAAACTTCTTAGTTCTGTGATGCTGGATAAATTATTCAACCTCTGCCTGCCTCCATTTTCTCAACCATAAAATGAGAGTGATAGAACCCTCCCATGTTTCTTGTAAGGATCATCTAAATGCTTAGGACAATTCCTGACCCACAGTAAGCACTTAATATACGCCTGCTCCTTTCACTCTTCAGGAAGATCTGAAGTAAAACCCTGCCTTAGATGCTCACTAACAGTATGACCCTGTGCAAGACAAGTGGCTAACCTCTTTTGCAACTTCAGTGTCCTTATCTATAAATGGGTACAATAATAACACCTACTTTAGGTGGTTGTTGTGAAGATCAAATGTAAAGCACATTGAAACCTTAAAATGCTATATAAGTGGGGGCGGCTAGATGGCGCAGTGGATAAAGCACTGGCCTTGGATTCAGGAGGACCTGAGTTCAAATCCAGCCTCGGACACTTGACACTTAACTGACTGTGTGACCCTGGACAAGTCACTTAACCCTCATTGCCCTGCAAAAAAAAAATGCTATTATAAGTGCTAGCTATTCTACAAGATGCTGAAACTTCCTATCTCCTCTTTCCACCTATCCTTGCAGTCTCGCATCCACCCCCTCCTCTCCACTAATCTACTCAAAATGTTATCTCAAAGGTCACCAGATAATCCCTAATCTCCAGATCCAAAGGCCTTTTTACTATTCTTATCCTCTTTGACCTTTCTCCAGATTGGTATACTGTTGGCTTACCTCCTCTACACACACACACCTTTTTTTAATTAGATTTTTCTCTCTGGGTTTGAGACCCTAAACTCTTTTTACGTCCTAATGCCTCTTCCTATTTTTCCACTTCCCTCACTTCTTTACCCCCTTCAACTCCTCCTCTTCTTGCGTTTTCCTCAAAACCTTAATATGGGTATTGCCCAAGAACCTGTCTTTAGCTCTCTTCTCTTCTCTATATAAACATTGCTCCTTTGGTAATCTCACTCATGGTGATGGATGTTAGAATTTAGAACTGAAAGAAATCCTAGAGATCATCTTGCCAATCTTTCCATTTAAAGATGAGTAAACTGAGGCTCATGGAGATATGATTTGCCCAAGGTCACACAATTTTCAGATCACAGGGAAATAGAGCTGAGATTCACACTGGAGTCCCTTGACTTTCAAAGCAGTGCTTCTTTCCACTATACCAGCAGTTCTCCAAGTGAGATTTGGGGATCCCTAGAAGGTCCAGTAAGGACAAACCTTTTTTCATCATAATACTGCATTATTTTCATTTCTAATATGTTAAATATTGATAGCTATAACTCACATGAACAAAAGTTCTTTGGGGGAGGTGTCTCCAATAATTTTTTTTTTTTTTTTGCGCAGGGCAATGGGGGTTAAGTGACTTGCCCAGGGTCACACAGCTAGTAAGTGTCAAGTGTCTGAGGCCGGATTTGAGCTCAGGTACTCCTGAATCCAGGGCCGGTGCATTATCCACTGCACCACCTGGCTGCCCCCTCCAATAATTTTTGTATAAAGGTGTCCTGAGACCAAAAACTTTGAGAACCACTGCCTGTGTCATTCCCTTCAAGGAAATAGGAGCCCCTTTCAGAGTGGGGTCAATTAGCTTAGAAGGTGGAGTAAAGTTGAACCTGCTAAGATAACTCAACAAATTTGGTCATCCCTTCATAAATGCCCTTTGTTAAATAGTAAACATAAAGCTGATACACTAAAAAGTTAAAGCTGACAATGAGGACAATAGTAGAGATCCAAAGCAGTCTGGGGTCATTTCATGTTGGCAAAAACAGCTCCATGTCATTCATAATCTCTAAGGTCCTCACTGTATATTCCTGTACACTTTAACAAGTGGTCTTCACAATGATGATCTGGACTTACACAAAAATGAGTCATTTATATTCATATACTCAGTTCATTAAGACAGGAAAATTTTAGAAAAAAAATTGCAAAAGTTTTGGTTTAAAAACCAAAATTTCATTTACCTGAAGCTTTTTAAAAAAGTAAATATAAAACGCTTCATTTTTCAATGCCAGAGAAACAAAACACGTTGTCTACCACCTCCTATCAATGCAAGCATGGACAAGTATTCCCATGACTAGGTTGGGTTAAAAAAATTAGCTGATAAAACAATTCTATGATTAAAAAATAAGGTTATATTATATAAGTAAATTCTGATAAAATTCTGCTATTATGATGACTTTTCAAAATTTCTAGCAAACATTTGGCTTTTCATTTCTGGCTCTTCAGGATGACAACTTAGTTATATAAGGTTCGTAAAGTAATAGTTAGAAATGGAAGAGATCTCAGAGGTCATGTAGTCCAACCCTCTCATTTTGTAACTGAGGCCCACTGAGATTAAATGTCTTGCCCAAGATCACATAGTTAGCTACTTTAACTACAATCTAGCTTTCTTCCACTGTACTGCACTGCCTCTAAAAGAATGTTTCATTCTATCTAATTCTAGGCAAGAGAGTCTTTCCATTTGTCAGAAATGGTCAATGACTTACCCAATATCCTACAACTAGTTAGGGGGAGCAATGCATAAACCCCATAGTTCTGACGCCTATTTAGGCAAGCTTTTCTATACATTGTTCAGGCATGTCTTAGCCTACAATAATTTCATCTCACATGTTGAAATATCTTCAGAAGATATTTAAGGTGAAATTATTTTTTTCAAAAACAACTTCTGGGGTAGCTAGGTGGCACAGTGGATGGAGCACCGGCCCTGGAGTCAGGAGGAGCTGAGTTCAAATCCGGCCTCAGACACTTAACACTTACTAGCCGTGTGACCCTGGGCAAGTCACTTAAACCCAATTGCCTCACCAAAACAAAAAAACAAAAACAAAATATAAAAAACCCCAAAAAACCCCAACTTCTTCCCAACTTTGACTTTGTTCACTAAAGGACAAAGCTTTGGGATCAGAAGACTGTCATTCAAATTCTTTTCTAAAGCTATATCGACCATGCTTCCTTATACAAGAAGGGGGTGTAGTTTCTGACACCACCCCTGTAATTATAGTCTTTCACACAATCCTATTCAGCTTGCCCTTCTTTCAGGATACTCCCTTGATTATGGATCAAAGTCCACGGCTTCATTCCCTTTAGTCATCTGCCTCTGATTTAATTCTTCCTTATGGGCCCAGTAGGTGATGATTTGGTCATGTCGCCTCCCTTATGGCAAACAATAAGTTTCAGATTTAAGTGCAAGTAGGACACTACCTGCCTTGGTGGAAGCAAGCATCGTGGAAAAGTTGCAGAGAATAAAACTGTACACTCCATATTCCATACTTGAAACCACTGGACCAACAGGATAGTTTAAGCTCTTTCTTCTAAGCCTTGGATTTGTTTCAGGTCTTCATCTTTCCCAGGTCTTCCTCTCTCCACACCTACTAGTTTTTTGTTTCTCCTCCCCATATTTCTGAGATTGCCACCTACCTTTGTATCCCTATTTTAATAGTGATGAGTCTTAAGGGGCAGTCATTTCTAATAGGTCCTTTCCTTCCCCCTTCATAATAAACCATCTTCTATAAACTCCTCCCTGCCCCCCCATCAAGCTACCTCCTCTAACCCTCCTTTCCTCTTCTTCTCCACCATAAATCGTATCATTTAATCCCTTCCAAATAGTCTGACTCCTTTAACCACATCCAGAGCAAATAGCCTCCCTACCTCCCACCCCAAAAGAAAATACTTCCAATAAGCCTCCCCTGTTCTCCCAAATAAATAACTGTCCATCATCTGACTCAATCTAAAATATTGCCTTTCAAAACCTCCACTCATTCTTCCTTCCCTCAAAGGCATAGACTTTTCCCCACTCTTCTTATCTGAGCTTTGAATGATCTCATTGGAACTGATTTTTTTTTTCCTCTTAAAGTAAAAAGATCTGATGGAACCTCTTCTTATCCCTTTATAGCATGAAGTACATAATGTCTCATTTGTGCTTCTGTGATTATTTTTCTTCTAATAAAATGAGGAGGATACACTGAGCCATTCCCAGGCCAAACACATTCTACTGTTTATTACACATATTACATTCTTAAATAAAAATGCGTCACATAACATTTTTTGCATAGATATCTTACAATATACCAATTTAAAAAAGAATTATGAAACAGACCAGTAACAAAAATAAATTTTTTTCTTCATTAATAATTTTGTAACATTAACATACCACCATCATATAATACAAATAATATTTTTAAATCTTAAGACTTTTGTACAGCAAAAAAACTTGACAAAGTAATATATTATATATATATATATATAAAAAGCTTAAAAAAAATAAAATGTCAAAAAAAAGGCAGAACTGAGGGCTATAAGATGGGTACTTCTGTGATATAATAGAAATACCAGAGAAGGCCTGAGAGAATGTGACTGTGGGGTTGAGGGGTGGGTCTCTCCAAAACACACTTGTTAGGACACATCTGCAAAAGAAATGATATAGTGCAAAAAAACAAATTCCTTCAAGCGGTATCTTTTATAAAAAAAAAAAAAAGGAACAGATGTAATTTAAAAGCAAATGTTTGTGCGTGGAGGATTGTGGGAGTGAGAGAGGAACTTTGAGGGGGTAGTTTTGATGTGAAGAGGGAAGGGCTAGAAAACCACTAAACATTTATTTTGCCTTAAGTGTTGATAGGGGAGATCTGGGTGATAATAAGTGGTTGTTATTTTTGTTTTGACCCCTTCTTGGTCATGAAATACAAAGGAAAACAAAACAAAACAAAAACAAACAAAGAAACTCTAGGTTGAGCCTGTATTTCAGATAGCAAATGCATGCTAGAAAAAATAAATCCAAGTCGAAGACCAGCCCATAAGCCAGAAAGCCCTTCTGGGTCTATGCGATTGCGATTTTCTACCTCGAGCCCAAAGGCATCACAGTTAAAATGTCCCCTCGTTATGTTGTCCTCCCAGCGTTGACTAGTTTTGCTCTCCTTGCACTGTAAGCATGCTTTCCCTCCAAAGAAGATAATAGGCACTGGTGGCCTATTCCACTTATAATTCACAGCCCAACTGATTTCCTTCGGTGAAAGTATTGCACACACATACGTGTGAATACTACCCTCAGAATTTGGAATGTGGGGCTCATTTTATGCAGTATAGAAAAGCTGGAGTGAAATAAATGGAAGATTTCAAGCTTACAGTTGAAAAAAAACGCATAAAACAATCCCAATAAAGAATGCATCCACCTTCCCTCACAAGTCGCTGAGAAGCCCTGTTTGGGGAGGAGGGTGGGGGGACATAAAAAACAAAACAAAACAAAACCCAAACGACAAAGTCTCTGGTTTGGGATAGTTGAAGTTGAGGACTTGGGCGATTTCCTCTGCTGACACCTGCTTCCCCTGGACTACACTCTAGATAGCAGTATTAGGATTTGAAGGATGAATATCTAGTCAATGGCTTGTAGCTTTTCTGTGATCTTCAAGGGAGATTCAGCAAGGGAGATTTGAGAGAGAGAATTTAAAAGCAAGAGAAAACCCTGGAGCCTTAGGCTGTTAGCCCACCATGGTATTACAAGCAGGTTTTAGATTGTTGTTGTTGTTTACTCTGACACTTTGTGGCTTCCTCATATCCAGGGGTCCTGAAGACCCTTGGAGGAGGGACCTAAGAGGTCAGTCTGGTCTCTAGTCACAGGTATTTTACAGTTCCAAAGTAAGGTATCCCACCCCATCGATCCAAGTGAATCACAACCTTCCCAGAATTTGCTCTCTTGCCCCCTATGCATGACAGATAGTTACTTCTGGGAAATGCAAGCTGGAAAGCTTCAGCTGATACATTTCACTCAGTTTCTAATTTCTGAATTTTTTATTTTACTTTTTGGCAAAGATCTTGAGGCAGGATAACAGCAGAAAAACTGGCTGTCACAGAAGAGAGATTTAAAAAAAAATGCGTCTGATTTTCTGTGTGGTATAATTAAATGCTTTGCATCCCTGTACCTTTTTCCTTCCTTCTTCTCCCTCCTCCCAAAGGGCAAATAGTGGGAAATGGAAATGGTATATTACCCATCCCATGAATTTTTAAGGAGTGACTTCCACAGAGGGGAAAATTTTTCAAAAATATATTTGAGCCATTAAAAGTAGTTCTCTTGTTTAAATGTCTTGTTAATGGCATTGGATTAATATCCTTTCTTTTAGCTTAGCCTATGCAGTGGCATAGCAATATTGATGTTCTTAATATATTGAAGACACACATCTGTAGGTCCAATTTATTTCCCCCCTTTGGTGCAAAAACTCCACATGGCTATCTGGGAAGTTGAGCCCAAAGTGAAATCCTTCTTTTAAAATCTCCTTGCCTTCTAGGCTTGTAGAGAATTTTAAAAAGGGGATCAGTGCAATTAAACATGTATATGAGTTTCCTTTATTCCTCAGAATCAAAGCCATGGAAAAAGAGGGAGGAGAAGATGGTGGAGAGGGAGTATAAGATGGGGGGGTGGAGGGGGGCATTCACCAGCAGAATCAGATGAGCTGATGAAATCAGGAAGATTTGTTATGATCTTTGTTGGGGAAAGCACTTGGGGAGTGGAGGGGGAGGATGAGGAAAGAATTGGTTTATGAGATTCATTCTGAGTCTGGGAATATATTATAAGATGCTACTTTGTCATAGAATTCAGACATTCATTTTTCTGCACATAATACCCTTCACTAACAGACCAATGGGCTATGCCAATTAGTCATTCAAGGGGCAAGAGCTCGTGGGACTTATACACAATGACTGAGCGGCATTATGATTTAGGGGTTGTGCTTGTCTTAGACTTATATTCATGTGGCCAGCAAGAAAAGACACAGAAGTAGAAGAGAAAAAAAAATCGCTAATATTTCCATTCTGCAAAGTTAACTGTGGAACCCAGAGCAAAGTATGTTTGAAAGATCTGTTACATGAAATAACATGCCAGCACTCTCCTTGCATGGTTGGGATTTCCCAACATGTTAGAAGATATCAATTTTTAAGTGAAGAAGGGGAAGAAATTACTCCAATGGGAACAACTCAGAAAATACTGCTCTCAATACCCAATCTTATTTAATTTCCTTCCCTCTCTCATTTAAATGTGTGTGTATACACACACGTATATACATATATACGTGTGTATATACATCGATACATATATATACACAAAGGCATATATATGTACCAGATTTACATATGTATATATGTGAATGTTTGTGTATATACATATATGTATATATACATATATATATATATATACACTAAGATAGGTTCCTTAAGTAGGTTCTTACAAACCATCCTTGTACCTTTTCATCAGCTGGTAAGAAAGGCATTTTCAGTGGATACTTTGTCTCAATTGTTTCTCCCAAACAATCGCATCAAGTTCCCTATTCCAATTGGGGCTGGTTGTAATTCACAGCTGACACTTCAGCCTAAAGGAATATAGCTTTAAAGTAACATACATAGCAACTATCAAGTTCTTTAGCAAGTCTAATGTTCCAACAAATGAATCAGGATTATGAGAGTGCCACCACCAAGTATCATGAGTCCAGCTCTGGGAGAGTCAAGAACAAATTAACAAAAGGTCTCACTGGTACAAGGAAAGATAGAGGAATTACCCAAAACATTCCAGACATTCTGATGAGTTACCAAAGGGCCCTTGTTCTGCCACAATTTAAATGAGAACCTGACAAGACCACAAATGACAATAGGAAGTAAATAATTAATGATTACTCTTTATAAAAAAAAAAAGGTTATGGGTGTTATTTTTTAAGAGCCTTGCATTGAATTGTCAGTTTAAAATTTAAGTTGCCTTGTAGACCCTTAATAATAGTAGCATTTCAAGAGGCAAGAGCAGCTATTGCTCAGGAGAGGACCCTTATGGATGTTGGCAGCCCAAGGCCTATTACCGCGAGTGATGTGATGTGTCCATGCACTCATGCTGAAGGCCGCAAACAGAAATGAGATTCTAGGGTGTCTACGTTTTCATCTAACGCACTGGCTGGATGTGCTGCAAAGGAATACAGCTGAGATTCAAGTACACTCACACTCCCAGCTCTCACCCGGAAGGATGCTCCACACATTCAAATGCAATCCCATGGAACTCCGGATGGAATGGCCAAAAAAGTATTCAAATGTAGAAGTAGAGAACTACAAGATTGTCAGCAAGCAGTGCTCCAGGAATTGTTTCTAACTTGTGTTAAGTTTTACATCTTTGGAATAAAATTAATTTTTTTTTCTTAAAAAATACCCTCCGACTAATGTTGATATCATTGCCTCCAGCAGATGGGTAGAATTTCTGTGTGTGTGTGTGTGTGTGTGTGTGTGTGTGTGTGTGTGTGTGTGTGTGTGTGTGTATGGTTGTGTGTATGTTGATTTTCTTTCTGTTGTAGAGTTTTTGTTAGTTTGGTCACGTCTCAAGAGAAATTCTAGGGCCGGACCTCAAAATCCCTCCCCCCACCCCACCCCCCCAATGTCCAAATGGCAAGCCCACAGCGATTGGCTAAAGAGGCTCATTCACTCACAGTGGAGGGATTTCAACATCTCAATAAAATCAAAAGTTACAGAAAGCTGAGGAAAATCAAGTGCCAAAGATCTTGATGACTACTCAAGTTGATTATGTTAATTATTATTATTATTATTTTAAAGAGTTCAGTTTTGCATCCCAAATATGTCTGGGGTGACATTTTAACAGTCAATGAGTCGAAACAGTCAAAAGGAGGGCAGGAGGGTAGCCGGCTGGTATGAAGGAACCAGCGACCATTGTGGACCAAATGACATTTTGTTTTCTAGATGTGTCTTGAAGGGATGGTCCGAGAATATACAAAATATACAACCTGTCCTAGTGACCACACCCACCGGCTTGCACAGGCCATTTAATGGCCCTAAAGGCAGTCTTTGGAGTAGAGGCCAGTGCCAACTAGCTAGAGATACAGGTATATAGATATCAATTTTTACGTGTGTGATTGAAAAAGTGAGGAATCTAGTCTCCTTTGAGCTCCAAAGGGTCAATTTAGCAATGGCAGGATTTAGCTTGGAGAATAATTTTGGGGCCCTCTGCTAGTCCCGGATGCTCTAAGTCCACAGGTCATATCGGACTGTTGAAATGAGCAAAACTTCTCTCCCTTAGACAGAAAAACCTTAACACTTTGCATAAATCGCAGCCCTTCATTCCCACAATGGACTCTTAAAGTGGATTCCACCCCCCCTTTAACAAGCAGGATAATATGAGTTCAGTGGAAATGAGAAGGAAGGATTGACTGATGCTGTTGGAAGCCTCTGGACTTGGGAGGCATCCTCATTTTTCCCTCCACTCCCGGATGGAGGGGTATTTTTTTGGCTTTTTTTTTTTTTTGTCAGGTCATAACCCAAAGTTAGGTTAAAGACGCAGCTGCTCTTAGAGGCTAGAGACATCTATGCTGTAACTGGTTAGTAGGGGTCGCAATAATAACACACAACACAATTTTGTTGATCACCATGGGCTGAGGCCAGCATGCCCCAAGGGGGATATAAGAAGTGTGATGTCACATCTGATTGACCACTCCGAAATTCGGGCATCCAGGTGACGAGTATAGTCCTAGAGGTTTTAGTCCATGGAGAAAAGATAAAACATTTAGCTTCCAAATAAGCTTTTCAAGTTTTCATTAGCAAAATCAGAGAGATTAAAAAGAAAAAATCTAGCTATGGCAATAAGGTGAGGCCAAAGGTATACACTGTGATTTTTTTTCAAGGGTTTTATTCTCTTGGCCACTTTGTAGTCATGCTAGAAGTTTCCAGAATCCCTAGTGCATATGGTGTGCAAAAAGTAAGAAAAGAAAATTTCTCCTTCACGAAGTCTACACGAACGCAGGCCCGAAAGTGTAAGGTGTCATTCCACAGTCTACTGCCGTTAAGGCCATTGGTACGGACTTGAAAAGATCTCAATAGCTCAGTCCTATGAGAACCAAAACAGATCAAAAGGTCTGTGAGGAAGTCTGACGCTTTGAATATTGGGATTTTTCTGACACAAAGGACAAATGAACCAAGAGGTTAATTTTGGCTACCAAACTGGGATTTGGTTTTCTAGGTCATTTTTTTCCCCCAACCATTTAAAAAGAAGACAAGTTAGTGCTACAAGTATGCAACTTTAAAATGATGGATTCTCCTATCAAGTTGCATTGAGAAGCAAGTTTAAATAAGCCCCTCTTACTGCGTGCTGTCCACCTGCAGAGAAGTCACATCCATTCTTTGAATTCCATTGCCCAACAGCAGGATGCAATTCTCATAGCGCTGAAGTAGGCAGCCTTTCTGCCTTGCTGAGGAGTTCACCGGTCTTCTTCATCTCTTCTACCATCTGGCGAGGGCAAGGCATAAAGAACAGACGTAGATATCTTGAGTTAGTTGAGTGCATGACTGTGTGTGTGTGTGTGTGTGTGTGTGTGTATACACAGAGGTTTCTATGTGAGAACTCTCTCTCTCTCTTTTTCTCTCTCTTTTTCTCTCTCTCTTTCTCTCTCTTCCACAAGGCAGCAAGTTCTGACCAAATTCCAGCCCCCTGTCCTACAGATTCTTCCTTTAGACAACAGCTGGTGCCATGAAGCTCCTCTGGTCATTAGGATATTAGATTAGTCTCTTCATATGGAGGGCAAGGTGGTCAGACCTGGAAAAAACACCTGAGAAAATAAGAAACAGATAGAAAATCAATGTACTGTATGAAAGTGGAGGTCTCCTTTTTACCCAGAATACAAGGATCAACCGGATCTAACAGTAAATAACCTGCGTGTGTGTCATTTATTGGCAAGACCCCATCACAGAACTAAGGTTACAGGATCTCTGAGTTGGTCCCATAAAGAATCTTGAAGTTAATCAAGAATCAGTGGTACCAATAATTCTGATGATAATAATGGCTAACACTGATATGTCACTTTAAGGGGCACAATACCCCTTTTGCATAGTTCCTCTCATTGGATACTTATAACATCCCTGAAGGTGGATGTTATTGTTAACCCCTTCCCCCCATCTGATAGATGGGGATGAGTGAAGTTCAATCATTTGCCCAAGGTCCCACAAATTATATGATTTGAGGAGGATATTTCAGACTCTAAGGTCACTACTCTATCCACTATCTAACCACTTTTACAAATGATGGGATTGGGGGCTCAGAAGGGTTGAATGACTTGCCCAAAGTGGGTAAATACAAGACCAAGGATACGAACTTAGGTCCTCTTTCCACTACCACAAATATTGCATTATTTTATGTTACTTTGGAAATATATTTCAAATATATTTTTATTTATTTGTTTTTAATTTGTGGAATAAAACAACATTTCCACATGTAAATATTGTTTTATTCCATAAATTAAAATAAAATAAAAGGAAAATATAAATTACTATATAAATATAGAAATTGTATATCATTATTCATGTTATATAACTATAAAAATGTAGATTTATTTCCATGTTATAGAAATGTTTTATTCTATAAATTTCAAAATAAAAGAAATATAAATACTATACAAATTTTTATCTATTATATGTTATATTTATGTTATATAACTATAAAAATATAGATTCATTTCCATGTTATGGAAATGTTTTATTCCATAAGTTAAAAATAAAATAAAAATAAATACAATATACATATTCATATGAAAATTATATATAATTATTTATGTTATATAACGATTAAAATATAGATTTATTTCCATTCTATGGAAATATTGGTTTATTCCACAAATTTAAAAAACAATAAAAAAAACAAAAACGAATGTTCATTTTTTGAACATTTTAGTTAAAATATATTCAATTTTTTTTTCAAATAATTCATCCCCCTAACAGCTCTAGGCTGCCAAAGACACTGTAAACACAGAATCCACCACTGATATCTAAAAAGCCACAGAAGATATCCCTGATTTTTAACACTCTGATCACCTGTAAAGTAAGTTCTTTTTTGCCTCTTTTTCTGCAATTCATAATCAAGGACTGAAGAGTTCCCCTAGAGTCAGGCTGTTAGAATGGAAATATCGTAATGCCTGGTATGAGTAGTTTCCTATTCTCCCATTTGGGCTCCTTTTCTTTAAGCTTGATAGCTCTCCTATGTTTGAGAGTACTCCCCAAGGCTTTTCTTGTCCCCAAGAAGCCCTCATAGTCAGAAGCATTTAAAAATAAGTTAACAAGTCGTTTGCAAATTTCCTCTTTGGGTAAGGGGTTTCTCTACATTTATACATACTCTCACATTCTTCACATTCTCTCTCCTCATGCACACGATCACAAAAATATATAAAGTAAGGTACAAGTATATTCTATAGACAGCAGGTATAGATGAATAGCTAGCTATATCAACTCCTAAACCTACTTGTCAGTACAGGTAAGTTTTTAGACAGATTTCTTCTTTAATTGAGTAACCAGGGAGCTAGTGAGAAAAAAAAAATTAGTATACCTCTCTTCATGAGACCACAATGAAATGAAAATGTGCAGAATCATGGTAGACTAAGAACCTCTTTAAGTCAGTTTCCTGTCACCTGGCAGGGAACTCTCTCATCTACTCTAAACAAACAGAGCATTGTCTTTTTCCTAAATAGATACAAAGCCGTAATAACCAGTAAAAGAATGACCACCGCATTCTAGATTTTGAGTTGAAATGGACCTTAGAGGTATCATTTAAGCCCAATTCCTTCATTTTACAGATGAGGGAATCTAAGACCCTAGAGAGGTTATATAATTTATCCAAGTCACACTCTTCCCAATGTACCATGCTGTCTCTCCAAATATAGACAAATAATCATAATCATAATCATAAATTGACTATAAGGGATCATAAATTGAGTATAGATCAAAACCTGTGAAAAGGGACCTACAAAGTTCTGTAAAACTGAGATTCAGGGGCCAGCTAGGTAGTGCAGTGGATAAAGCACCCAGCTCTGGATTCAGGAGAACCTGAGTTCAAATCCAGCCTCAGACACTTGACACTTACTAGCTGCGTGGACCCTGGCAAGTCACTTAACCTTCATTGTCCCACAAGAGAGAAGAGAGAGAGAGAGAGAGAGAGAGAGAGAGAGAGAGAGAGAGAGAGAGAAGAAAACTAAGATTCAGAGTCCCCAAGCTAATATCCATCATTATTTAAAGCATAGTTTAATAAATTCTTTGCTAAGGTCTCTACTCTAGTGACTCACTATGTCATAGAGGAGTCTCTGGATGGCCAAAGGCTATACCAACACTGGTAGATTCTACTATGCCGAAGGACTTTGAGTACAAGCCCTGTCTACAGACCATGTCAGTCAATTAAAGACCAACTCTGGGAGCTACATCTCTAGGTAGTGTTTTTAACCATGGAAAGCTCTTGAAGACTGGAGGGGCTGAGATTTGCATTAATAGAGGGAATAACCATTTTGATGGAATCATTATTTTGAAGAACAGAAGTAATAGCTCAACAAAATAATTTGGACAACCCCCTTAGAAATTATCTATAAGCATATTTGACCTGCTTATAAATCACCAGAATTCTATCTCTTTCCAAGTGAGCATAATAGGTACATAAAAAACCACTACAGAATGGCAAGAACAACATGTCATAGGCAGCTGGAGGGTGCAGTGGATAGATCACTGGGCCTGGATTCAGGAAGACCTGAGTTCAAATTCATCCTCAGACATTTAGTAGCTGTGTGACCCTGGGCAAGTCACTTAACACCTGTTTACCCTCATTTCCTTATCTGTAAAATGAGGACACAGTGACAATCTAGTAGTTATGCCAAGAAAATACCAAGTGGTGTCACAAAGAGTTGGACATGACTGAACGACAATCACCATGTCAATATATGGAGGCCTCAAGGTCCAGGTCTTTGTACAAATTGGCTGCTAACTTGGTCACGCCCAGGTCAGGGTTCAGCAGTTAGGCATTGCTTTGTAGCCCACCCACTCCCTCCTTTTGTTCTGTGCTTTATTTCTTCCTCCATCATCCTGAAATAGGGAATCCTATCCTAAAAGTGTCAAAATCACATTTCAGCTTTCAGGTTAAATGTAGAAAGAAGATGGCTTCAGGTCCCAGGAACAAAACTCTGAATAAGGAACATCTTGGAGACCAAAATGAGGAAGTGGGGGGGGGGGGGCAAGTGAGAGGTCAAGAAGCACATAAGAAGGAATAAAAGCCAAGTAAAGAAGGAGGTCTTGGTGATTGTTCCCATTGCCATTAAAGTCAAGGCCTGTGGGGAAAACCCACAAAAGGTAGTGTAACGATTGGAATGACGCCACCTGCTGGAGACTTATTGCAGGACGCTCTGCCATGAGAAGGTGTCTGAGGACAAGACATGCGGCTCTTTGGCGTCAGGAAGTGGCATTTGCTTGTGGGAGGAAGAGGGGGCGAGGCTGACGCTCTCACTTTCTTTCGTCAGGACTCTAGTTGAGAGTGGCACTAAAAAATGCGCTCTTCCTTTGATAGATAGAGGAATCTAGGTCATTCTCTCTTCACCAAATTCTTATTCTCCTTAATAAATGCTTAAAAGTCTAAATCTTGGGGCAGCTAGGTGGCACAGTGGATAGAGCACTGGCCCTGGATTCAGGAGTACCTGAGTTCAAATCCGGCCTCAGACCCTTAACACTTACTAGCTGTGTGACCCTGGGCAAGTCACTTATACCCCAAATGCCTCACTAACGAAAACATAACAAAACAAAACAAAACAAAACAAACAAATCCAGCCTCAGACACTTAACACTTACTAGCTGTGTGACCCTGGGAAAGTCACTTAACCCCAACTGCCTCATTAAAAAACCAAAAAAACACAACAACAAAAAAAGTCTAATCTTGCGAAAGCTTCTAATTTATTGGTGACCACTCATAGATATTTTAAGACAGACTAGCTAGAATTTTAGCCCCTTACAGAAGGAAGATGTAAGAAGGTAAGAGTCCAGTAGTTCTAGCAGTGGGCAAAAAAATTCTAGGTGGTGCAGTGGATAAAGAACTGGCCCTGGATTCAGGAGGACCTGAGTTCAAATCTGGCCGCAGACACATGACATTTACTAGCTGTGGTGACCCTGGCAAGTCACTTAACCCTCAGTTGCCTGGAAAAAAAAAAAAAAGGGTACAAGTGCCAGAAGACTGTCTCGTACTTTCAACCTATAATAGCTGAGTGGATCTTGGACAGGTCACTGATCTTCTCAGTGTCCCACCTTTGTCATTTGTAAATGAGGGTAAATAGCCTCCCACTGCTGCCCATCTACAGATATGTTAGGAGGAAAGTGCTTTGTAAACTTTAATATGTTACATAAGGGTGAGCTATTTGTTATTAATGATAATATATCATAAGTATAATACATGCACAATACATAATTATATGCAGATGATTCTATAATATATAATATAATATATTAAATGAATAATAATTATTATTAATATAATATGATCAAAACTGGACAAGAGCAGAAAACCAGCCAAACTCTAAAGTTGTCATTGCTCTTCCTTTGTAAAGAGGTTAAGATAGATGGGGGAAAGGAGCCACATAGTTATTAAAGACGTATGGCTGCCAGAACAAATAGCCATCTTACTGAGCCCCAAAGGGAGATAGACCAGCTGGCATTTCTACCTAACACTGGCTTGGACTGAGATCTCCAAAGGTCCACTCCTTTCCTCCAATTGGCCTGATCACTCCTTGCATTCACTGTGCCAGAAACAGCCTTCCTGGACTCTTGCAAGCCTGCTGAGTCAGTGGTACAGTAACACTGGGCTATTAGTGCTAATGGGAACAAAGCACTGTTTCCTATCAGCAGCGTCATGCTATGTGAGAGCATTTCTGTAAACAAAGAAGCCTGGTGCCTCCCTCTAGCTCTTCCCTCTTGCAGCTGGTGAGATGGGAAACATCCCCATCAAACAGGGAGGGGGTTATCAGTTAGCAGGCCAAGAAAACAGCATGGCCTTTCCTTCGCCAGGCCATGGCAAAGTCATAGGATGTTAAGAACTCAATGAGACATGGGAGGTTGATCAGATCTATCCCCACCACTCTATACACATGCCAGCTGAGATGCCACCACCACCACCATCACCACGTGCATATTTTTTTTGGTGGGGCAATGGGGGTTAAGTGACTTGCCCAGGGTCACACAGCTAGTACATGTCAAGTGTCTGAGGTCGGATTTGAACTCAGGTCCTTCTGAATCGAGGGCCGGTGCTCTATCCACTGCACCACCTAGCTGGCCCCAGCACGTGCATATTTTTTGCCAAAGAAAAACCCAATCCTAGCTAGTAACTCGGTAGGATGGCATTGCTGAACTGAATACCAGATTAAAAGCAAGAGAAGCTCAGATTCCTGTTCCAGTTAGACTGCTGCCCCGTGCTGGTATGGGACATTATGACTGTCTTAAAGGTGAACTCATTGTGGGAGGTCAGGAATGGTCATCAGCCAATTGCCCAGGGCTTTTCTCTCCCATGTCTTTATGCCATGTCAGTGCCCTCTCCGGTTACCCATGCCACATCCCCAAAAAAGTTCTATTCTTAGTGTATAAGTGCTGATTGAAAAGGAAGGTGGCTTGCCAATTCAAACTAACCCTGGCATTTGTATGTCCTGAAGCTTCAGCACAAACCTCAACCCCTGGATTCAAGGGTACCTATTGTTTGCCTGCCTCAGGATTGTTTTACCATTTGGGAATTTGATCTGTTTATGCTTTTTCTAAAACATCAAGAAAATAGCAGTTCACATCACCCAACCAGTTACCTGCAAATTTCCAGGTCTCCAAACGAAAATATGTTGACATCAAAGACACAAAATACAAGCGACTACCAATATATACATCTTCCCTTCCCCTTCCACAAACATGATTGCAATGGTTCGGTCCATCTCTCTTCAATGCATAGATGGACACATTAGGTTCTGACATATTTGTCCTAAGAAAGTTGCAAATCCCTCAACACAGCAGGTGATGAGAATTAGAAATATTGCATATAGCAAAAATCCAAAAATGCTCCCTTCTCTCCCAAGTACTACATCAACCACTGTGGTCATGTCCAAAGTAGCTCTAATTTAGAGTCTGCATTCTTCAGAAGTGAGCAGCTTTTTATTGGGACTTGACTGCCACCCAACCAAAAATATCTGAAAGATCCCAAAGAATTTGTCCTCCTTGGGACAGAAAACATATTGTATGTGCCTAAAGATTCCAATCCCCCTACAAGGAACGCTCCAGTTAACCAAGGGGGAAGATTGAGCTAGTCTACAGATGGGAATGAGAAGCATTAGATAAAAGGATATAATGAACTCAAAGGACCCTCAGTAGGAAGACAGCACTTGGCTGATGTCAACTCATCGAGTTTAGGGGCAGTTCATAGAAGGGGGGAAAGGGTCCCCCCCCACCACCAGGTAGCAAGGGCAGACTCTTAGAGAATGAGCAACAGTAGCTTTAGCCACTATACTTCCTTATCTCCTAGAATGCGGAGGCAAGGTTTTTAGCTAATTCTTGAAAGAGGGATGATAAGATAGGAAATAGCCCCTTTGAGAAGGGGATAAGTAAGGAAGAGGGGGAGGAAAGGATCTGCCAGAAACAAAGAAACATGGATCCCTTTTATAAATATCTAGAGAATGAGGAAAAGGTCTCCCCTCACAGCCTCAGACCCAGCTTATCCTGTGTTTCATTGAAACAAAACTAATACAGGGATACAGGAAGAGGAAGCGCTGGTGAAAGGAGACTGGCGGGGGACATCAGGGCTTGGGAAGACAGGATGCGAAACTGATCGCATTTCCTTCCTTATGAAAGCTGGGCCTTTGTTTACATCATGTCCCACCCCCTCCTCCCATTCTGCTTGCTCTCAGCCAACTCGGAGGGCCCAGTGGCTTTCAGTCGGACTTGAGTGCATTATAAGCATTTTTTCTTATCACAACCGAGACCCTTAGTATTGCATTAAAAAGGACAGGTTAATTTTCTTAAGCTCTTTTTTAATACAGAATAGGATTAGAAGGATAACACGCTCAGATGCAAGCACGTTATTTGATTATGTCTAACCTAATCCTGGCTTCACCTTGGTCTGCACAGTCTCCAGTTTGGGGGTTTTTTTGGTTGATAATGTCAGCGCTGTCAGATATTATTACTTGGGCAGTGTCTGCTGTTCCTCGTCCTTTTCCTCCACTCCAAATTCTAGAGACTTGAAATTAATTTTAAGATAAATCTTTGAACCCTCTCATCTTGCAACTCCTTGGCCCCTCTCTACTTACTTCATAAGATCCGATACATCTAGAGCCGGAAGGGACCTCGGAGGCCAGCTGATACAACCCCATCGTTTTAAAGATAATGAAACTGAGGCTCCAGGACTTGCCCCGTCACCTGGGTAGTTAGCCAAGGTAGGATTTGAACTGTGGTCCCTCTGATTCTTTTTTTTTTTTTTTTGCGGGGCAACTGGGGCTAGTGACTTGCCCAGGGTCACACAGCCTAGTAAGTGTTAAGTGTCTGAGGCCGGATTTGAACTCAGGTCCCCCTGAATCCAGGGCCGGTGCTCTATCCACTTCACCATCTAGCTGTCCTGGTCCTCTGATTCTTAAGCCTCTGACTCTTTGTTCTGAAAGAAGAGGAATATCCTCAAAGAATACAGACCTGGCTTCACTAGAGGCAGGAAGACAAAGCAGGAATCTGAAATCCCATTTATTCCGGCTTCAAGGTCCAGTTGAAGCTTCACCTGTTCTGCTGACACAGCCAGTCAGAAGTGATCCCTTCCTCTTTGAACTTTCTTTCATAGTACCAGCTGTCCCAAAAGTCTTAGTGCCATTTCAAGCCATTCAAGCTTAAAATAGCACCAAGATTTGGGGATTCCCTTTACTTTGTTTGAATTTCTGTTGTGCACTTTCACACTGTGCTTTGTATTAAACATTTTTTGTGTGTGTGGCTTGTGGAAAAAACTTCTAAATTGCAGACTTCTCAAGATCTGAGACCCTGTGCTATTCATCAATCTTTAACCTCAGAGTTCCTAACATTACGTTCCACATAACAGGCATTCAATAAGAGCTTATTAAATCAAATTTTAGGGTCCCCCCCCCCGTATTCCCAGTGCCTGGCATATAGTAGGTGCTTAATGAGTGAATAAATGAGTAGAATTATTAAGGAGTTGCTTTTAGAGGAAAGCATTTTGTATTTCTAATTCTATCTCTGAGAAAAAAGAATGTAAGATTATAGGTCTCTGTCAGAGCTTCATGACTAAGAGAAAGGAGAGAGGGGAGGGAGTGGTATATCAAACCAAGGACTTGTTTTCTTCCTTAGCATGAGACAGAACAATTGGGAACTCATAACTGGCAGAGTAAAATTAAAATCCCAAACCATGTTTTCAGTTTTCCTATTTAAAACTTCTTTGGGAGAGCACCTCTATGGTCCCAGTTCTCTTAATGGAAAAGCCACAGATATACATGCTTTGGGAAAGACTTGTGTTCCACCTTCCAGGCTGAGCAATCCACATTCTTCTCCCCTCCATCAATTTCCCCAAATCATCTCATAAACCACTTTTACCTGTCGCAGTGGTTGCATTTAAAGGGCTTTGCGCCCGTGTGTTTCCTGTAGTGCCTCGTAAGCTCGTCACTTCGTGCAAAACGCCACTCACACCCTTCCCATGAACACTTATAAGGCTTCTCACCTGCAGGAAGAGATGAAATGAGGCCTGTTAGTAAATAGCAGCATACCCGCTCCATCACACTTCACTACCTTGATAGCTAACAGAAAGAGCTACTTAAAGGGCAAAACTCCCTGGCCGCAGGGGTGGGCAAAAAATTGAGAGATTAAAATGAACCTCAATAGTGTTCTTACGAGTTCTCTGCATCTGGAAATCCTATTTTGGTTCCCAGAGTTAGGGCATTTCCTTCAACTTGTAGAGCAGTCATTTCTTATCCCAGGAGGATGCTCACCCCCACTGCCTGAGCAGGAAGGAAATGTGCTATTTTCATTAGAACCACAAATGCTTCTAATTCTATTTTCCACCAGAACCTACGGTAATTCGCCATTTCTGGCTTCTTGGTCTCCCCCCTCCCCCTCTCTTTTTCCCTATCACCACAAACTGTAGGCTTGTGGCTGATTTATAAGGACAGCAACTCATGACTCCAAGAGTGACTGTTCCTTCCAGTAAATGCAGGTGAATAAATAGGCAAGAGAAAGAACTACAATCTTAGGAGGCAGAAGGCAAATAAAATATGTGAAAGGTCTCAGGCATCCCTGTTATCTTCAGCCATGAAAACCCTGGTTAGCAAAGCTCAGAGCTGGATTCGAAGCTGTGACGCATACTGCTAGCTTTCCCATCCAATTTGTGAGGCATATTTTAGCCACAATGTTGCTCTTACATCAGTAAGTGTTCCCTGAACAACCTTTCCAAATAGCGACCAACAAACACAGTACAGGAAAGAACAGGATTTTTCCTTAAAACCTTCTTACCCAGAATGTCTATCCCTATACATGACATACATTTACTCCCTATGGAAGGACTGTTTCAGGAAGAAAAAAAAAAACCCATGAGATGACAGTTGTCGGCGCTGATTTACTAATAATAATAGCTGATGTTTATAGAGCACTCTAAAGCTTTCATGGAGTTTTATATTCCTTATCACATCGGAGCCTAACAACAACCAGATGAGGTGGTTACTGCAAGTATTTTCACCATCTTTCTCACCCCTCCCACTTCCCACCATGGGGTGGTGAAGTAAATCCAGATCCATTATTTCATCAATATATCAAACTTGTGCCATGGAAACTCTCTCTACTGATGCAGAATATCAACTCATTTTATAATTCCCCCATTAGATCGTGAGCTTTTGGAGGGCAGGGACTCCTTTCGAGGAGGAGTCCCAGCCCTTACCTTAGCACAGGAAGCACTTATTAAATGTTTATTGATCAACAGACAATCTCAGCAGGTTAGCTGGAGACACTGAGTGGTTAAGTGATTTGCCCAGGGTCACACAGCTAGTACGAGTCAAAACCAACACGAATCCAGGTCTTCCTGATTCCCTATATCACATTGCCTCTTGTTACACCACACAGCTGAAGAAATTCAGTCAGAGCATTTCCGTAACATGTCCAGGGTCGTTCATATAACTTGTAAGAATCGGAGGCAGGGTTAAAACCTTGTTTTTTTGTGATTCCAAAGCCAACACTCTTACAATGTTAAAGCTTAAGAATTCAGAAGGTTTAGAGGACAGATACTTATTACTATTGAGATCCGGCCGGTCGTCCCATTATTTCTACTTTGACAGGCTAAACCTGTCCTTCACTTTGAAACATTAGGAGACATTCATTGTCCAGGCACAACACTTGACCCACTTTCTTCTTCTTCTTCTTCTTCCCTCCTCCTTCCTCTTTAAAATGGGATTATGAAAGAGACAGTCCTTTTTCAGTTTAGTTTATATTAAAACTAAATCTTAATGAATGTCTTTTTTTTTCCTTCATGTGTCATTGTGAACAAAAAAAATACCAACACAGATATTTTCTTTTAAGCACTCTACGAACTTGTGAATGAGGATTAGAGGCAAAAGAGCAACTGGGAATCAGTATCAAAAATCAGGGGCAGCTAGGTGGTGCAGTGGATAGAGCACTGGCCCTGCATTTAGGAGGACCTGAGTTCAAATCCGGCCTCAGACACTTGATACTTACTAGCTGTGTGACCCTGGGCAAGTCACTTAACCCCTATTGCCCTGCAAAAAAGAAAGAAAGAAAGAAAGAAAGAAAGAAAGAAAGAAAGAAAGAAAGAAAGAAAGAAAGAAAGAAAGAAAGAAAGAAAGAAAGAAAGAAAGAAAGAAAGAAAGAAAGAAAGAAGGAAAGAAAGAAAGAAAGAAAGAAAGAAAAAAAATCCAAGAAAAAATATTTCACTGGTTTACTATCATGAGTCTAAATTTGGAGACTTAAGTAGAAATTTCAGAAAAGATACAATAGAATGGTATAACAAACATTTTTAAAACACTTAACCTATAACTTGACACTCTGTGGAAACACAATATTTTAAAACACCAGGTTATCTGGCCTCCTGGAGCTTGCAATCCAATGGGGAGATAAAATATTGACAAAGATAGCTCTTTCCTTTATCCTTTTTGTTAACTGCTAAATAAATAAGTCCCAGGTAAAAAGGAAGCATTGGGTCTCTGGTTTCCTGTCTAACTTGTTGTTGGACCTCTTTGGGGGTTTTCTTGGCAAAAAACAAAAACAAAGACAGCTCGTTTTACAGATGAGGAAACTGAGGTAAACATGGTTAAGTAATTTGCCCAGGGTTACACAAATAGGAAGTGTCTGGGGACAGATTTGAACTCCTGAAGGGGAGTATTCCTTTCTCCAGACCAAAGAACAAAAATCCCAGGTAAAATGGAAGTATCACGCCTCTCCTTTCGTGTCTCACTACCCACCCCCTCAATCTGCTCAAGTGATATTTACACTCAGGCCACCAAAGAAAACTTTTATTATCCTATGTGATAAGACACCCCCAAGTCTGGCCTTCTGCTAACTTTATTCCCAGCAAATCCAAGGTTTCTTTAAGGTTTCTGCATTTGCTCCTAGTATATTAAACAGGAAATGAGAAGAGAACTGAATCCTCTTTGGGCCTGCACTTATGGAACTGAAAGCTTGATGAGGAATAAGTAAGAGCTCTATCCAAGAGAGGAGAAAGAAGGGAGGAAAGGGCTTCATCTTGGCAGCTCCTGCCATTTACCAATGTTATTGATCATCAGAGAGATTTCAAAAGAGAAAATTGGCTCCAAACAGAGAAAGGATATCACCAGTCACCCACTGGACTTCGGAAATTCAAAATGCCCTCTACTCCTAAAGACCTTTAAAAGCAAATAAGTAAGAATATCTTAGAGCCTCTAAGACTAAACAAAATTCAAAACCCAGCAATAAGGCACTGAGGAAGTCCCGTGAAAGACTGTAGCGGTGAACACAGAAATCCAGGTCCCAGAAATCAATCCATCTATCTAGCTGACTGGCCTATATCATAGGCTAACTGTGTTCTGAAGGACAAAGGAAGGGGAAGGGGAAAAAGAAAACAAAAAAAAAGGAAAGCTGAGGAAGTTATTCTTTAATTCAAAGTAAACATTCCCTCCCCATTCCCTGTAGCTACACTTGGTTATTTATTAAATAAGTTTTTTTCCTTGATTCACAATGAAACTGGCCGGTGCTCTCTTGGCAGATAATATATGCACTGAGTTACTCACCCAGCAGGGATCCCCCACCCACTTTTCCAGGTCTCCCTGGGCTGTTCTAATATATACTGTCTCAGAGTACTACCATACTAACTTCTAGCAGCACAACAACTTCAGCAGACCAATTATTATTTATGAATGTTATCATCTTATAAGCTATAACTGTTCTCAGTGTGGGAGGTGCCATCTAGAATATTTAAACATGGCTCCTCTGGGCCTCAATGGTATCTAGCCTGGTTACAACTTACAGTCTCATAAAGATGTCTTCCCAGTCTCTCTGTAATTGGTTTGCTTATGCCATGTCATGTCTAATGGTAAATATCAAAGTGAAATGAAAACAGCAGAAAACCAGGGACTCTCATCCAAACAAGAGGGGCTTGTGTACCCCAATGAACCTTGTCCCAAATCCCGCTGGCTCTAGATATCAGGGACCTGAAGAAATATAGGACTGTGTTGGTTAAATTGGTAGAAAAGGCCCACAGATAGGGATGGTGGAGGGCAGGAGGAAGTTCTTTTAGAATTCTCTAGTCACTTTCCAGTCCCCAATAACTACCCAAGAGTAGAAAAAAGGAGAATTTTCTGTCGGCGTATTTAAGGTCATACCTGTGGTTCACCAAATAATTACATGGTTGACCTGAAAAGAAAAGCCCTCAACTTATTTGTTTTCATGCTGGAGTTTTTGTTTGTTGTTTTAGTAAAATACTTATCTTGCAAGAGGCTACATCCCTCCCTTCAAGAAATCAGTCAGGTGGATCACAGCTGAAGCAGATTCTATGCATAATCAGAGCAGCCTCAAGGTGTTGTAAAATGAGTCCTGGACCCGGAGACAGAAAATCTGGGTTCAAAACCTGCCTCTGGTGTGAGAACTCTAAATCAGTGGGCTTTTAACCTAAGCATCTATTTTCCTTTTTTGTAAAATAGGAATAAAGTCCTTGTGCCACCAATTCTTTAATTCTCTTCTCTCAGAAATTTTGTCAAGAAAACACTTGGTTAAAAAAAAGAAAAAAAAAGAAAAGAAAAGACTTGGTAAACTGTAAATAAACAGGTATGAGTTTGATCTATCATCATGGTACAAAGGCAACAATGACCCATTTAGAACAATTCCCTTCAATGCCCTTATCTCCTATTTATCCCATGACTCTGTTTCCGCTCTATGGAGAAGGTTATCCTCCTGGGTAATGCATATGTAACTACATTGGGGATATATCTGGAATAACACATAGACTTATCATTGCAACTTTAGGCAAGTTGTTTCCTTATCTCTAAAATGGTGTGTTTAGACTCAACAGATCTTTAAAGTCCTATGACTGATTCTAGATCCAAATGACTATAATGATGTAGTCTTTTCCCCTCAAGAGAATCTAGAAGCTAGAAAAGGCCTAGAGAAAAGGGCAACTAAATTCACCAAGAGAGATTTGTTTGTATGGGGGGGGAGGGGGCGGGAATGATAAAAGGAGAAAAACCTCCAAGAAGCATGTTTCCAACTGGAAAGATCAAAGTTTGTAAGAGTCACAAAAGGTATGAACAAGATGATGATATTACTGTTCATACCTCAGAAGACTAATTAGGCATTATGCTCCCTTGTAACTTGCTGGTGGTCGTTCAGGATAAATTAAAAAGTTGGATCATTGACCTGGAGTGAGAAGAGGTCTTAGAGGTCATCTGGCCCAACTCCCTCATTTTACAGATGAGGAAACTGAGGTCCAGAATCATTAAGGGACTAGCAGGAGCTCATTACACAGGTAGTAAGTGGTAGACCTTGAATGTAAACTCAAGCCCCATAACACTTTTTTTTTTGAGGGGCAATGAGGGTTAAGTGACTTGCCCAGGGTCACACAGCTAGTAAGTGTCAAGTGTCTGAGGCTGGATTTGAACTCAGCTCCTCCTGAATCCAGGGCCGATGCTTTATCCACTGTGCCACCTTAGCTGCCACCCCGCCCCCATAACACTTTTGAGTTCATTCAGCATTTCAAATTCAGAACTCACTCCTCTGCCTCACTTGTTGTCTCTTACATGGCTGTTGGAAAAGGTTGAAGCCCTAGAAGATGGTATTGGTTGACAATATGGGTAGATTTATGTTATACTGACCCTTAAAAGGTTATTAAAGGAAGTTTGTGGTAGATGCCTAATTGGGTGGGTGGGTTGGGGACAGGGAACAGGAAGTGGACAGAAGTTAATCTCTAAAAAAAAAAACACAAAATGTTATTGGTAGAATGATGTAGAAGTGGGTAGACTGGGGCAACTAGGTGGCGCAGTGGATAAAGCACCTGCCCTAGATTCAGGAGGACCTGAGTTCAAATCCAGCCTCAGGCACTTGACACTTACTAGCTGTGTGACCCTGGGCAAGTCACTTAACCCCAACTGCCTCACAAAAAAACAAAACAAACAAACAAAAAAGAAGTGGGTGGACCCTGGACCAACCAGTGATGAGTCTCTTAGGCTTTTCTAGATTAAGAAGAATACAGACTACCTGAATGATTGTTAGAAGAGTAGTAATGACCCTGATGAGCAATGCCACTAGAGGAGACTCCTAGGATGTGACCAGATTATTTCTTTCAACTGTGTAATATGGTTGTGCTGCAATAAGAAAGAAAAAATGGATAGTCTTTATCTGACATACTGCTTTGCCTTCTCCAAGTACCTCATGCATGAGAATCCCTTGACAATGGCTCTCCCACATCCTCCCTCCCAGAAATCACAGACTTTCCCCTTGTCCCCTAGCCTAGACAATGAACACCCTGACATTTCCCTTAAGACTCTGCTCTTGTGCCTGATAACACAGTCCTCTTGGGTGTCACTCCACAGAGACAGCAAGTGCGTCATTTTATGAAACTCATCAGTGCAGCTGCTTTCCACTGATTGGACATGTGAATGGGTAAGTGTTGTTACAAATATACTATGTTTTCAGTTTTCCCCAACAGGGACTGCCTCCTTCAGTCTAATATTTCATAGACAGTAAAACATAGCAGGCATGTAATTATCATAGCATCTGCCCCTCAAGGATCATGGGTCCCTTGAATATTATTGTTATTATTACTTACATCCTCATTAATAGTACTGATACCAATTTAAAGATGAGAAACTGGCCACAGAAAAAGCTCAAGCTTTTGGTCCTGCTTCCAGAGCAGGCTACTTAGAAAAGTATAGTATTCCCTACTTGGGTCTTGAAGATGCAAGAGATGGTACTATCATGCCTGGCCTGGAATCAGAAAGATCTGCTTTCAAATGCAGCCTTAGACACGCTTCCTAGCTTGTGTGACCCTGGCCAAGTCACTTAACCTTTCCTTGCTTCGGTTCCCACAACTGCAAAATGGGAATGATAATAGCACCTATCTTCCAGGGTTGTAAGGATCTAATTGAGATAATATGTGTAAAGTGGCTTAGCACAGTGCCTGGCTATATAAATATTAGTTATAAATGTTAGTTAACAATTATTATCATAAACATGGCCACATTACTGCATACCACAAAATAAAATGTTAAACATTAAGCTCAAGAACAATAGAAAAGTAAAAAAGGAACACAAGGCAGATTGGGCAATGTGTGTATGGATAATAATACTGAGAAAACAATCTCTTCCATATTATACTCACAGAGATATGGATGTGATGATTTGATAAGTCACACTGGGGAGAAGAAAAAGGCAAAGGATAATCATATTAATAGCTAGCATTTATATATTTATAGCTTTAAGATTTGGAAATCGTTGTATATATGTTACCTCATTTCATCTTCCCTGTCATAGAGATGGTGTGACTCTATTGCAAATAAAAACCTAAAGCAGGAAATGATCAGTGTCTTAGAATATCATGCCAAGGTGGTGCCTGTTATGAGCTCAACTTTATCACAAAAGATAAGTTGGTTTCGAGGGCAGGAGAAAGGAAAGGTAGAGCATCTGAAGAATGAAGAATGCTAATCATTCACTAATTTGCTTAAGCATATATTACATTTAAGAGGGTTCCTAGGACGGAACACCCAAAATTTGCTCAGCTCTATATAGAACATAGACACTAAAACTTCCTGCCTCTTGAGTTTAGAACATTTACTCAAAAAACATTTTTTTGTGTTAAAAAGAAAACTGCTAAAAGGATAATTGGTTCCAAAAAAAAACCCCCCAACTCTTCCCAAGCTAGAGCATGGCCCAACATGGGATATAAAGGTGTGAAATTAGAGTTAAATTGCTTGCATGTGTGTGAATTACACATTAAGTCACTTCTTAAAATTATTGGTGTAATAGAGAAATTTGGTGAAAACCCCAGAGTCCCTAGCTAAGGGGAGATGATTGTGGGGTATTGCTGAAGACTTTTGTATTAATTCTCAGAGCCAAGCCACACTGAGTCCTACAACTGATACATACTGCCTGTGTGACTCCGTGTAAATAACAACCTTCTGGTGTGGCAGGTAATTCTGAGAGCGGAAGTTCTAGGGAAAGTATTGACTGGCAAAAGTAGAGGTAATATTATCATCAGGAATTACCTAGACCAATGAAATCACAGGTCCAGTACTTATCACTGTCTCCTATAGAACCTTATTTTCAGATGTTCTGAAAACTGCCCCAGATCATAGCAGAAATTCAGCTGTAGGAATTTAAGAGGTTTTGTCACTCAACCAGTGAATCCCAACCCTAATGTTGAGAAAACGGCAGGGTATTTGCAGTTATCTAAAGACATGCCGCAAAAAAGAAAATTAAACTAAATTCCATTTATTTTTCATTTGCTTTAATTTAAAAAATGAATAACAGTCAAACATTAGTCAGGTGTCTAGATGAGGTGTGAAAAAAATTAAAGGTAATGCAATTCTGAAAAAGAGGAAGTAGTACGAAATATATAGCCTTCAACATGAACAAACTCCTCTTCTCTTGGTTATAGTTGCTCATAACCAGTTAATACTCACTGCCACAATACTAGTGCGCACAGGAAAGGCTGTGTCTTTAGGAAGGAATGGGATAGGGGGGGAAATGAGTGTTTTGTTGGCCCCAAGATTATTTGATTCTACTTTCTCTCTTATTCTACTTTACTGCTGAAGCAAATTTAATGCTCCTTAGCATTTCAGTTAAAATAATCTTATTTTTCATTAGCCCTCAAAATAAAAAGGGTGATGTATGATGAGGGATCCTATTACACAGAAGGTATCCAGGTTTTCTGGAGTGAGGAGGGACAGTGTTTTTTTAAAATTCGCAATTAATATACATTTTCTTTTTTGTTTAAGAAAGCAGCCTACATATTAGAATTCATCCAATAGTGATTTTCAGAAGTTCATTTTAGCCAGCATGACCTCAGTCAGTTATGAATACACCATAACAATGTGGGAACTTGAAACTTGAGAAATACAACAACCTGATCCCAAATCTAACCTTAATTCTCAACAGTCAAAACCCACAAGAGTAACATATATCATATCAAGTTTCACTACTATATATTGTGTAACAATGCACAGAAACATACGTGGGAACATCAGCCACTCACTGTGGTTGTGAAAGTACATTTCACTTTAATACTTTTAAGCATTTAAACAAAAAGAGATAAAAGTTGACAGAATTTCTCTTCTATTCCTAAATGATATGTAATCACAATGGTTAATTTATATTGTGAATAAGTAGCTCTGATAGAAATCTTTTCTTTTTAGTAACCTGATGACTGCTATCTCCTTTTCTGGTGATTCAGATGAGCCACAATGATGCTGCCAGAAGCAATCTGGAAAGTGTTGCTAAGGATTATGACATCTTAAGCAAGAAACTGAAGACCTTAGGGACATAGGTGGTGCCTTCATGACTGGTGTCAAAGAAAAAGTGCATCAGAAAAAAAGAGCAGGTTTGAGTTGCTCAAGAAAATGGTATATGAAAAGGAGATTTGTGTTTTAAGCTCATAGCTTTAAAACTGAGATAATAGGCACTTGGCCCGGGGTGGAGTAGACCTAACAAGTGCTAGATAAAAATGCAAATCTTCCTAGAGTCCTACAAATCTAACTAAAAGATCAGAAAATAGGGGCAGCTAGGTGGTGCAGTGGATAGAGTACCAGCCCTGGATTCTGGAGGACCTGAGTTCAAATCCGGCCTCAGACACTTGACACTTACTAGCTGTGTGACCCTGGGCAAGTCATTTAACCCTCATTGCCTTGCAAAACAAACAAAAAACCCCAAAAGATTAGAAAATAGAAAAGAAAGGCAGAAGAAACCAAACTAGATACCAGAGAGAATAGCTGCAGTGTAGGAAAAAGGATAGGAGACATCCAGAAAGGTAAATTTTGTCATCTCAGAGAAGACAAAATCTAAAAAGAAATGAACAAGAAACACTACCTAGGGATCTCAGATGTCTATATAGAAATTCATAATGTGTGAGTAACAAACACTTCAGTTTAGAAATCTTAATGTAAGGAAGAAAACTTGATTCCATCAACAGGAATCCAACTTGGTGGTATGAGACCCATGCTTAGAACATGAATCTTAGAGGGTAGACCTATTTAAAGGAAAAAGGAAGTTTAACTAACTCTGCATATCAAGAAGATAAACATGTGAGATTCACCCCAGGAATTGGTGGGAAAGGGGAAGATTGGGGTGAGGTTAGCAGAATGAAAAACATTTGAGAGAAAAACAAAAGATCAGAAACAGAAGAAATGTCCCCAGAGTATACTACAGACCACCTAGGTAGAAAGAAAAAATAGATGAAAAGTTCACACAAGCCTGGCACAAAGACACAGATAGAAGATTTCAATTATCCAGACAGAGATTGCTTTTTCTCTCTTTGCCACAAGCAAAGTTGCTAATAATTTCTTTGTTTAAAAAAACCCAAACTTATTAATAAATTGATGTAATAAAACAACATTTCTATAACATGGTACAATAAAAAAAGATGATTGCACATGAATCTACTATGCATAACTTGTTATTCTTTTAAATATATCTCCCATCTCCCTGACTTTGTATATGTCATCTCCCACTCATGAAATGGATGCTTTTCTTACCTCCAACTCTTTCCTCTCCTCCTTTAAAATGAAGCTGAAATACCATCTTCTGCAAAAAGACTTTCCTAATCCCTCCCAAATGTTAGTGCCCTTTCTCCCATAGTATCTTGTAAATACCTACTTTGTGTATATTTATACTTTATTTATATGCTATTATTTTATATATTCTATATTGTTTATATAGAATATATTATTATAATACATTATGTATTGTTTATATAGAATATATTATAACATATTATGTTATTTATATATACTTTTTATAATTATATTTTTATGTATATGTATTTATTAAGACTACATTTATACTGCATATATTTTTATATGTACTTGTCTCTGCCATTAGAATATAAACTCAATGTGAGGAAGGATAATTTTATTCTTTCTATTTATAGACACAGCACCTAGAATAGTACTTGGCACAAAGTAGGTGCTTAATTAAATACCAGTTGATTGACTGATTAATGATAGAGAAGAAAAAGAAAGCTAGACATGGTCTGACCTGTGTTCTACAACTCGAGAGAGTAGATTTTAAAGGGTTCAGAGAATGGATAGGATTAAATGTCATGTATTAAAATTCTACAGAGAGAAGCCTTTCCAACTGGAATAGGAAGCTCTCCAGAAGGAAAATCTAAAGACATAATGAAAAATAATTTTGGTAAGGATAAAAGGGGAAGTTGCCTAAAGACACTGATATGAATGCACAACAAATTCACTAATGAGCTTAGATTTTAGAAAGATGTGTGCAGAAGCTTCTCCCTTGACTCAAAGGCACATCTTTATAATAATAATGATGATTATTATAATTATAAATATTATTTTTTTCCAGAAATGCTGCATGACTGCAACTCATAGAATAGCACAGTCCCTAAAGAATAAGAGTGAAAAGTCAACAAGAGGCAATGGGAGGAGCATGGTGGTGGTGAGTGGGCCACAATGCATTCTTGGCCAACAATTACATGGAGGAAGATGTGTAAAGACTGCATGAGAGATCTATAAGTGTAGAAGAAGGTGGGCTGGTTATGTAGCAAAATCAAGGAAGAACTTATAGACTGCCCACATGTTCCCTGGTATCCGTGCAATCTCAAGAGAACTTGAGAAAGGCCTACAGCATGGTTGAGTGGGCTCCCTAAGGATCTGTAGGAGGACATCATCACCATCACCTTCATCATCCTCCTCCTCAATTATAGCTATTATTGATAGCCATGCCAGCATTTTATAATTAACTCATGTGACCCCAATAACAATCCTGGGAGGTAGGTGCTATTATTATCCCCATTTTAGGAATGGGGAATAGGATAAGGAGACTGAGACAAACAGAAGTAAATGATTTGCCCAGGGTCACACAACTAGTAAGCATCTGAGGCTGAATTTGAACTCAGATCTTCCTGACTCCAGGCCTGGTTCTCTATCCACTGTGGCACCTAGCTGCCCCATGGATGGATGTACATTAGGCAAAATGAGGAGGACTTGGCTAAGTTGTAATCTATGTTGTTGAGGAGGGATCCTCATTTTTGAGATCATAAATCCATCAAAGCATGACACATGCTAGAGGCAGGTAGGTGGTATTGTGGATAGAAAACTGAACCTTGACTCAGGAAGATTTGTGTTCAGATGTGGTCTTAGACACTTACTAGCTACATGACCCTTATAAAGTCAGTCCTTCGGGGCAGCTAGGTGGCGCAGTGGATAGAGCACTGGCCCTGGAGTCAGGAGTACCTGAGTTCAAATCCGGCCTCAGACACTTAACACTTGCTAGCTGTGTGACCCTGGGCAAGTCATTCTTAACCCCAATTGCCTCACTAAAAAAACAAAAAAAAAAGAAAGTCAGTCTTTGAACATCTCTGAGTCTCAGCTTCTTCATCTGCAAAATGGGAATAACACCTCACAGGGCTGTGTTATCAAATAAAATAATTTTATGTAAGCCTTTTGCAATCCTTAAATTGCTACATGAATGCCCAATGATGTTGATGATAATGTAATCACTGAAAACTGTCTGATGTTTGAGAAATTTAGAAACAAAAAAACAGGTATAGACCAGCATCTGACAGTACATAGCAGGATATGTTCCAAGTAGATATTTGATTTAAATATAAAAGGTCACATCATTTAAAAAATTTGAGGACAATGGATAGAGGCATCTTTCAGAACTATGGCTAAAGGGGAAATTATCACATAAGTGATAGAGAAGATCAAAAATATAGACAGTTTTTGGTTAGTGAAACATTTTTTTTTTCTTGAACACAATCAGTTCAGATTGGATAAGAAGGCAAAGCATTAACTGAAGAAAAAAAATCTTTACATCAAAAACCTCTAATCAAGATTTTATATCTATGACATAGGGAATTGGCAAAATATATAACAACATGAGCCATTCCCAATAGATATGAACAAAGTTCTCAAAAGAATTGCAAATAAATTTTTAAATCATAGAGAATGACTCCAAATTACTAATAACAAGAGAAATGCAAATTAAAACACCAAAAAAAATTGTCAAAGATGACAAAAATTAATATAGTCCATGTTGGGGGGACAACAGGAGCTATGGGTTTCTATTTCCTGAATCGTATAAGAATGTCCTGCAGCAGGAGAAAGTTTACTTTGGGTTAAAAATCACTCCTGACAATTCAGCACAAGAGAGTTAATCTTTACATGGCTAGTTGAAAGTTGACTGTAATAATAAGGGCAGAAAATAGCTCTGGATAAGACATAATTTGAGTTCAATAGATGTAATATTCCTGCCCTCTGGAAGCTTTGCTCCAAGCCCCAAGTGATAACAGTTTTCCACCTTCACCCTGTCAAAAGAAAATAATTGAACAAAACAAGCACCTCACCATAAACCTTAAAACGTAGTAAGTAGTATTCAAGTCAACAACCACAGTTTGAAAATTATCAAATTATCTCTTAGGACACAGAATTTCCCCTTAAACTGAAGCCATACATTTAAGTCATCTGACCCATGTTCAACATCTAACACTTGAGAGACAATGTGATCCACTGTGGGATTGGAGGGGAATACTGGCCCAAGATAAATAAGACCTGAGTTGGGGGCCGGCTAGGTGGCACAGTGGATAAAGCACCGGCCCTGGATTCAGGAGTACCTGAGTTCAAAATTCGGCCTCAGACACTTGACACTTACTAGCTGTGTGACCCTGGGCAAGTCACTTAACCCCCATTGCCCCGCAAAAAATAAATAAATAAATAAATAAATAAATAAATAAATAAACAAACAAACAAACAAATAAATAAATAAATAAATAAATAAGACCTGAGTTCCATTTCAGTTTCAACACCTACTAGGTACAAAACTGCAGGCAAATCATTTAATCCTCGTGAACTTCAATTTCCTCTTTTGTAAAAGAGAGAAACGGTAATACCTACACTGCCTCCTTCATGGGTTTGTTGTATGAAAAGCATTTTGTAAATGTAAAGGCACCACAGAAGTATGAAAAGTATGATCCAGAGAAGCTTGTCAGAAAATTTCACTCATTTTTTTTTTCACTCTCTCATTTTAACAAATGATAAAACTTGGCTCTAGGTAACAGAACCCATGCAGTAAAGACTTACCTATGTTTCCCTCTTTCTCCACCCCCCCACCTCCCTCTCCCTCTCCCTCCCTCCCTCTGTCTCTCTCTCTCTCTCTTTCCCCCCCCCTGTCTCTTTTACTTTTCTTTCCAAGTAAACTGCTCTACTTTCTTATTCCAACCACAAAATGTCTTTCCCAACCTTCTCTGACTATCTGAAACTCAGCTCAAATCCCATATCTCTCACAAAGACTTCCCTGACATTCCAGCCTGAAGTTGTCTGCTTTCTCTGAGCTATTTGAAGATAGGTACTCTCTTGTTTTTTGGTTTTGTTTTCTATTTGGATCTCCCAAGCACAGTACTTTGCACATAATGGTAAGCACTTCAAATAATGCTTTTAAGAAAATCATACTACATATTAAGGCTATCTGGCACTTTGTACATTTTTGTTAATTATTTTTATGAGTGTGTGTTTTTGGTTTTTTTGGTTTTTTTGCAGGGCAATGAGGGTTAAGTGACTTGCCTAGAGATCACACAGCTAGTGTCAAGTGTCCTGAAGCTGGATTTGAACTCAGGTCCTCCTGAATCCAAGGCCAGTGCTTTATCCACTGCACCACCTAGCTGCCCCCATTAATTATTTTCTTAATAATTTTGTTATTCAAAATGAATAACATTTCATTAACATTTGTTATCTTTTAAAAATTAACATTTTATCATCATCTTTTTATTGGGAGAAAGTTCATTCTTTTTATCTAGAATAAAGCTTCTTAAACTGTGGGTTGTGGACCCCATATGGGGTTGTGTGACTGAAAAGGTCATGAAAATTTTGGCAAAAATAAAAGGTTAATGTATACCTATTTTATATACCTATATACCCCATGTCACATAAAATTTTATTGGGTAAAAAGGGGTCACGAGTGGAAAAAGTTTATGAAGCTCTGAATTCTAGAATATAACCTTCTCAATGATGGGAACTGCTTCTTAGATTGTCGTTGCACTTAGCAAGATGCTTTATACTAAGAAAGTGCTCAATAAATATCTGACTGAACAATAAGACTATTCACCATAATTCTCAGTCACCTGAACCCTAGTACATCTCAGGTCCCACTGATATACAGTTGAGGCATAAGTATCTATGTATCTGATTAAATTTTTAAATATAACTTTTATTTATGTATTTAGTTCGTTTTTTTGGTGGGGGAAATGAGGGTTAAGTACTTTGCCCGGGGTCACACAGCTAGTGTCAAGTGTCTGAGACCAGAGTTTGAACTCGGTCCTCCTGAATCCAGGGGCCAGTGCTCATATCCACTGGTGCCACCTAACTGCCCCCTACTTAATTCATTTTAAAAGCACTTATTTCTCTTCCTCCTGCCTCCTCTTTAATGGAAAAAACCAAGAAAAACACAATAAACCTTTTAATAAATATGGTATAGCCAAACAAAGACAGGTGCCTATATTGGTCATATTCAAAAGTATATGTCTCCGGGGCAGCTAGGTGGTGTAGTGGATAAAACACTGGCCCTGGATTCAGAAGGACCTGAGTTCAAGTCCAGCCTCAGACACTTGACACTTAATAGCTGTGTGACCCTGGGCAAGTCACTTAACCCTCATTGCCCCACCAAAAGAAAAATACACACACACACACACACACACACGTGTCTCCTTCAGCACCCAGTAGTCAATCGCCCCTGTCTCAGGAAGCGGAAAGCATGCTTCATGATCTTCAGTCCCCTGGCATTATGGCTGGTCATTGCAATGATTAGAGTTTTTAAGTCCTTCAAAGTTGTTTTTCTCGACAATGTCACTGTGCTTGACACTGTTTTAATGTCACTTGATTTGTTCTCTTCATTTAAAATAAACTGGATCTACTGTATACTAGAAGACTTTGCATTTCTACTTCTAAACACTCTTGCAAGGGGCAAGGTGTCAGCTCATTGTCAGGGCAGCACTATCTCCCAGCAACCTTGGCTGTCCCATGGTTCTTACAGGGCCAAATTAGAGCAAGACCTTCAACTGCACTTGGGATAGCTCATCCCCACCCTATCCCCACCTGCAAAAATGAGTACATCCACCAGGAAACAGATACACAGACTTTAATGCTGCATGCATTCTTCTCCTTTCTTCAAATCTTTCTATCATTTTACACTCCCACAGCTTCCCCTATCACTCCATGCTAGGAATACTAATAATAGGAAACAATACAGTATAAGCCACCCATGGAATAGACATCTAGATTCCATACACACACACACACACACACACACACACACACACACACACACACATACAACCATCCCACACAGAAACACACCCCCTCCCCCTCCCAAGTTAAAGATCTGCCAACAATTTGGCTCAAACATACTGGCACCCACATATGTGGCTACACCCCCACACAACCTGTCAGTATATATACTCCTAACCTCAAATACTCAACAGATCTGTACCAAGCCAAATAACCCTAAAATGATTTCTTTTAGTTGTTCTAATAAAAAAATACACATACCCAAATCCCTCCCTCAACAGATACACACACACACACACACACACACACACACACACACACAACACAACAAAAGCAACAACAAGATAAAACAACTACCCTATGCAAGGAGATCCTAGGAGAAAAACATCAATATAATATTTTTACATTCTAAAAAGACAAAGTGTCATGACATGCACACTTGTGGTTAACCTGAAGTTGATATTTCTTCACAAAATCATTAGTTACTTATTAAAATAATACAGTTTTTTCATTCAAATTCTTTCACTCCATCATTAAGTAAAATTTGTCTAATCAGCCCTCTCTCATCTAATGCCAAACTGGACCCTCTTAATTTACCTCCCAAACTTACCTTCTGGTTTTCTAACCTCAGTCTTCTATAACTACAGTCTCCATCCCAACATGCATCTTTTCTCTGCCTCTCATCCCCAAGGCCATTCCATTTTTTTGTCTGTCCTACCTCTAGTTTTAGACTTCCAGTCCTCTAAGACATGTTTTAAACAAACACTCTACTTCCATGAATGCTACTTCTCCATCCTTTAATTAGTTGAAATACATCCCCATAAAAATGCCCCATCCTGAGCAACCATTTGCCAATAAAAATTCTTTCTTCTCTCGTTCAGAAAGCATTTATTAAATTCCTACTACATGCAAGATATGGTGCTTGGTTCTGGGTATACAAAGGAAAAGAATTCAATGGCATCTGGTCTCATGGAGGTTACAATCTTCTGGAAACACAACATGCACACAGATAAGTTAATACAAGATGATTTGAGGATGGATTAGTAACTCAGAAAACAGGAAAGGTTTCATGGAGGAAGTGGCACCTGAACTGAGCCTTGAAGGAAGCTAAGGAATTGAAGAGGTAGAAATGAAGAGACAGTCCATTTTAAGCTTGAGGACTAGTGTATGAAAGATGCAAAGGCGTGAAAATAAATGTCAACTTTAGGAAACAAGTAGACCTGTTTTATTGGGATATAGAGTTTATAAAAGGAAATAATGTGAAAAAGAAGTCTGTAAAAGTAGGCTGGTTCCAGACTGTAAAGGGCTTTAAATCACAAGGTTGAAGAGGAGTTTGTTTTGTCCTGGAGGAAATAGAGAAGCACTGAAGGTATTTGAGCAGGGAAGTGATACAACCACTCATTTACCATCTCTTTGCAAAATGGCTTCCACTCCCAATCAACTAAAACTGCAGCCTCAAAAGTCACTAATGATTTCCTTTCTTAATTCTCATACTCTTTGATCAAAGTCTTTACAGCACATGTCATGGTTTACAACTGACCTCTTGAGCTATCTTGATTAGTGAGCTAGTGCAAACTTCTCTAGCCCACTCTATCTAGCCAGTGGCAGACCAGGCTTTGTGTTTCATCCAGCCATCTTGCCATCTGTCCTACTGCCTGTTCATATATTCCCCTACACCCTATGCTTTTCATCTCTGGCTCTTGGTACAGTACTCAACTCAATACTACTTTGGCTATGGATCAGGCCACCAATCCTGCAATTTTCCTATGGTGCAGGTCTAAGCATGTCACCCCCATACTTGATAAACACCAATGGCTACCTATTACCTCTAGGATCAAATACCAAAACCTCTGGCATTCTAAGCTCCTTGATAACCATGATACACCTCCATCCTTTCCAGTCTTGTTATCCTTTACAATCTCCCCTTCACATATTCTTTGGCCCATTGACAACTGTCCTTGTTACTTCAAAAGCAAGACACTCCATCTCTTGGCTCCAGGCATTTTCTCTGATTGTTCCTCATGCCTGGAATGTTTCCCCTCTTCATCCTTGCTTTCTAACTTCCCTAACTTCCTTCAAAACTTTCATCAGAAAGTCTTTCCCAACCCCTCTTAATTCTAGTATCTTCCCTGTTCATTATTTTCAACTTCTCCTGCATATAGCTTGTTTGTGTGTGTATATGTATAAGATATATGTAATATATGATACATATGATAATATATATCATATACATAGCGATATGTGTGTGTGTACACACACACACACACACACACATATTTTATAAAGCTTGTCTCCCTCATTAGATTATAAGCTCTTTGAAGGCAGGAACTGTTTTTTGCCTTTCTACTCCTGGCATTTAGCACAGTGTCTGGTGCATAGCAAGCACTAATAAATGCCTTTTTTGTTTTGTTTTGTTTTGTTTTGTTTTGTTTTGTTTTGTTTTAGTGAGGCAATTGGGGTTAAGTGACTTGTCCAGGGTCACACAGCTAGTAAGTGTTAAGTGTCTGAGGCCAGATTTGAACTCAGGTACTCCTGACTCCAGGGCCGTGCTCTATCCACTGCGATACCTAGCTGCCCCACCCCTTTAAAAAAAATAAATGCCTTTTGACTAACAGACTGGCTCATGAGACTCTCTGGATCAATTCCCTTTTCTGAACACCATTCCTTCATATTTCCTTTCCCTATTAGAACATAAATAAGTTCCTTCAGGATAGTCACATTTATTTTTATTTGTAGTGGCTTTTTTTTTTTAATTCATTCTCAATGATTTCTCCTTCCTCATCTCCTACAGCATTACAGTTTCCTAGTTCTCTTTCCTCTGTTTTTTTTCTTTTACTGGCTCCTTGCCATTAATCCTACTCTCTAAATGTAAGAATTTTTCCAAGGTTCCATTTTTAGTCATCTTTTCTCTCTATGCTTTCTCCCTTGGATATCTCATTTACTCTCTCAGCTTCAACCACCACGTCTCAATAAATTTATCTCAGATCTATATTTCTAAATCTAACTTTTCCCTAGAGCTGGAGAAAATGCCACTAAGATGTCTAGCTGGTACTTTAAACTGAACCTGTCTAGAATTGACCTCATTATGATTTCTAAAAACATGTAGTCTTCTTTCTGACTCTATTCTTTTTTTTTTTTTTGGTAGGGGAGGCAATGAGGGTTAAGTGACTTGCCCAGGGTCACACAGCTAGTAAGTGTCTAATGTCTGAGGGAGAATTTGAACTCAGGTCTTCCTGAATTCAGGGCTGGTGCTTTGTCCACTACACCACCTAACTGACCCTGTAACTTTATTCTTATTATGAATAGCAACACCTATTCTTCCGGTTGAGACTTTGGAATAACCTTGGACTCTTTCCTCATCCAGTTACCAAGTTCCATTGCATCTAGTTTGTCATCACAATCTTTCCTTTGTATCTTCTTTTTATTCCCAGAGCCACAGTCACAGTCTAGGCTCTTAACGCCTTTTACATGGACTACTCTAATAGCTCTTAATTGGTTTCCTAGTTTCCAGTCTCTGCCATCTCTGCAAACTAATCATCCTGACATGCAGACTTAACCATGACATACTTCAGCTCTGAAATCTTCTGGGCCTCCACACTGTTGAATAAAAGGCAGATTCCTTAGCCAGGCATTAAAGAATCTTCTCAATCTGGTTCCATCCTATTTTTTCCACCCTATTTATACATTCACTATAGGGAATGTCCCAAAAATCTTAGTGCAGTTTGAAGTGCTTACAGCTGCACTAAGACTTTAGGGGGCATTCTATATTCCAGTCAGGTCCTACACTGCTCCCAAAATATATCTCAAGCTTTCTTACTTCTGGTCCGTTGCACACTTGCCTCCTTCAAGAAGGTAGCCTTTAAAAGCCCAGCTCAAAGGCTATCTTGACTAAAAAGCCTTCTTTAATCAAATCCCCTTACTTGTTTTTTCTGTTTGTTTGTTTGGTTTTTTAGTGAGGCAATTGGGGCTAAGTGACTTGCCCAGGGTCACACAGCTAGTAAGTGTTAAGTATCTGAGGCCAGATTTGAAGTCAGGTACTCCTGACTCCAGGCCCAGTGCTCTATCCACTGAGTCACCTAGCTGCCCCAAATCCCCTTACTTGAAAATTATCTCAGCTTCCTCTGAACTGCAAGTTATATTTTATGTGCTGATCATGTTATACTTCGTATTATAGTCATTTCTGTAAATGCCTTATTTACCCCCTTACTAAATTTTAAGCAGATTGATGGTTAAATCCATTTCTTCTTTAGTTGTGTGTCATCCCCTCCCTTCTGCCCCCCGCCCCGGCCCCTGTCACTTCCTCTGTAGCTACCATAGGAAGAATTTTTGCTGAAGCTTAAGAAATATTTCTTGAATTACCTAATTCAGTTCAAAAATTTTAGGCATCCCATAGAAATCCAGAGTTTACATGGCCATTTGAGTTTTGTGAAATCTCAGCAGAGCATACATTAAAATACACCAAGGTTCATGCTTACCACCTTGACAATTTAGAAATTCAGAACTTAAGGATATCACATTCAAAATTCTGCAGCATGGGCTAATAGAGAACTGTCCTTAAAGCCAAAGGTCTAAAGAGACTTGGCACAGTGGAAAAGTCAAACCTAGATACTATTAATGCCAGGTCAAAAACTGATAACAGAAACCTTACTATACCTTCAAAGTATGGAAAAAGAATTTTATATCTATTCAGAATCTTATTGCCCATTCAGATCAGTCATGGTAAAGTGACTTTGGTACGGAGAAGTTTTGATTAGTTGAAGCTCACACAGTGAATCAATGGCAAAAGCCAAGACCAGAAACCAGGATTCCTGATTGCCAGACAATCAATGCTCTTCTAACTACAGACACTTTCAAAACTTTATAAGTTGTGTGACCCTGGGCAAGTCACTCAACCCTCATTGCTCAGCAAAAAAACAAAAACAAAACAACAAAAACTTTATAAGTCACTACTGTACCTTGAAAGAGTACCTCAGCAAGACTGGAGTGGGGCAGCTAGGTGGCACCGTGGATAAAGAACCAGATCCTGGAGTCAGGAGGATCTGAGTTCTAATCCAGACTCAGACACCTGAGACTTACTAGCTGTGTAACCTTAGGCAAATCACTTAACTCTCACTGCTCCACCAAAAAAAAAGAAAGAAAGAAAGAAAGAAAGAAAGAAAGAAAGAAAGAAAGAAAGAAAGAAAGAAAGAAAGAAAGAAAGAAAGAAAGAAAGAAAGAAAGAAAGAAAGAAAGAAAGAAAGAAAGGAAGGAAGGAAGGAAGAAAGGAAGGAAGAAAGGAAGAAAGAAAGAAAGAAAGAAAGAAAGAAAGAAAGAAAGGAAGGAAGAAAGGAAGAAAGGAAGAAAGGAAGAAAGAAAGAAAGAGTACCTCAAGAAACTATTCACAACAAGGTCATATACAACAGTGTCCATATAAAAAGCTAGTTAATGGCAAACATAGCTACTGTATTCCATCTGGTGAACTTGATTGGTTAAAACATAGAGTTCATATAAGCCAAGATGGCAGACTGGCTTTCTGTGTCAGCTTTGATTTAATCAATGCAGAGATTATTTGCCCAACCCCAGCTTGCTGGATCACAAAATATTCCACTGGTTATAAGAAAACCATTGCAAAATATATCAGAAATTGTATTGCCCATTGATTCAGAATTCAAAATTCAAATCTTAAAAATTCAAAATTCTGAATTAAAATCTTTCACTTGTTTCTTTTGTGATCTTGAACAAATAATTTCAACTTGGGTGGTCTCAGTTTCCTCATTTGGAAAAATGAAAGGGTTGCATTAGGTGAACTCTAAAGCTCTTTCCAGATTTGTCTAGGGTCCTTGTTTTCTATGACTTTTAAGGTCCTCTTAAACTCTAAAATCCAATAACAAGATATTTAGATCACCAGTATTAAATAGAAGGGGAAGAAAACCTACAGTCTATTTCTATTTTTAATAGCTAGTTGATGGAAATCAAAACCCTGGTTAACTGAATGACTTGCCTCAGGTTATGTAAGCCTGATATATACTAACAAGCCAACTGTGGGGAAGAGGACAAAATTTTTCAAATGAGAAAGGCTTATTTCAAGTTTATCTTTAAAAAGATGATGCTGCAAATTGCCCTAAAGGGCCAAGATTCGTGGACCGATTCCACCTAACCACCCACTTCCACTATATAGAAGTGTTTGAAAGCCTTAAACAGATGCTCATTTCAGCATGAACAATTAAAATACAAGAAATGCTTCTACCCACTTTGGAAATACTTGCTGGTGAAACAAAATGTTTCAACTGGAAAGAATGTCTGGGGCATTCAGTTGCACCCAAGTATAGATGTACTTATTGTTAATTTAAAACATACTTGCCTACCTAGACTGTAACTCAAGGCTTATAAACTTTGTCTAAGCAGAATGCAAAGGTGATTCTGCAGCGCAATATTAGGTCTTATTGTATTAACAAACTCTCTTCCTTGAAAGGGAAGATGCAATCTTCCCTACTTATCAATCCTAATAAAATGTCCCAAGTCATCAAGGGAAATGTTAGCCATTGCTCTGCTTTCTCTTCTTCCTTCCCCAAATCCTTCTGTGTCCCTATCTATCATCTTGAAAGCCATCCAAAATAGAGACTCCCCCAAAACCATGGACATGATCACTTCAAAGACAACCAGGAAAAAAGAAAAGAATACAGCACAAATACAAGTTAGTTCCTTCAGTGTAGGCATATATTTTTTTTATGAAAAGGCCATTGGAAAAGTGCTGGAAAATGGCAAAGATAAGAAAAGGCAGAAATAGTATGTGTAGAGGGGGCTATATAGACAGATACAAATACACTGTTGGTGGAGCTTTGAATTGGTTGAACCATTCTGGAAAATAATTTGAAACTATATTTGAAAACTATATAAGGATAAATCATCATCATCATCATATAAGCAAGTGATGTTGGTAAAACATACTATGAATTTGCAAAACACTTTATGTATATTATTTCACTAGAGCCTCATAACAGTTCTATGAAGGATGATTATGTATCATTATCCTCATTTGGTAGATGAGAAACCTGAGGGTCAGAGAGATTAACTGGGTGGATATTGGCTAGTATGGAAAGTAGACATTGAATTGAAATCATTCCTGACTAGATCCCAGTACTCTATCATGCCATATTAACTTTTTTTGTATTCCTTTAATATCTTTTGACCAAAAAATATAACTATTGAGTTTATACCTCAAGAAGTTTGAGCATAGAGAAACATCCCACATAAAGCAAAAATATTTACAGCAGCACTATTTTCTAATCAAAAGCCTGGGGGCAAATTGGGTGTCCATTGATTAGAAAATAGCTGAACAAACTGTGGTGTTAAAAAGCACAATGTGGGGCAGCTAGGTAGCACAGTGGATAAAGCACCAGCCCTGGATTCAGGAGGACCTGAGTTCAAATCCAGCCTTGGACACTTGACACTTACTAGCTGTGTGACCCTGGGCAAGTCACTTAACCCTCACAGCCCTGCAAAAAAAAAAAGTACAATGGAATATCATTGTACCATAACAACAAATAGATGGGTTCAGAAAAACCTTGGAAGATTTTTATAAATTTATGCCAAGTAAATCAAGCAGAGGGAAGCTAGGTGGTACAGTGGCTAGAGAGTGAGGCCCACAGTCTGGAAGATTCATCTTCTTGAGTTCAAATCTGGCCTCAGACACTCCCTAGCTGTGTGATCCTGGGCAAGTCGCTTCACCCTGTTTGCCTCAGTTTCCTCATCTGTAAAATGAGCTAGAGGAGGAAATGGCAAGCCACTCTAGGATTTTTGCCAAGAAAACCCCAAGCGGGGTCACAAAGAGTTGGACATAACTAAAACAACTGAACAACAATGAAAATTAAGCAGAATTAAAGAGAACAACATATGACAATACTAGAATAATATAATGGAAAAGACAAAGCTAATAGGACATTGGAATTCATATTAATTAATTCTTGATTTCAGAGGATTGATGAAAAAATATCCTTCCTTTCTCTTCGTAAAAAGGTGGTAAAACAATCAGTGTGAATTGGGGTAGACATTGTCAGACATGTTTCAATGTTTCTCTTGCTCTACTATATTTTTTCATTGCAACGGAATTTTTGGTAGAGATTACTGGGAAATCACCATGTAAAATAGTCAATAAAACTTTTTTTGCCCCAGGGTTTTGGATTTAGAGTCAGTGTAAGTTATCCTTATAAATGTGAGATACTAACTTTATTTCAGGGTTCTGGACTTAAGTCAGTATAAATTACCTTATATTAGTGAGATACTGACTCCATTAATGTGGTTAATATGAGTCCACAATCTTAGAGGTAGTTAGCATCATGCATAAGGAATCAGTCCTTGACAACAGAAGACTTATATTCAGGTCCTGCCTCTAACACTTATGGGCTGTGTGACCCTGGGGAAGTCAGTGAATCTCTTAGGGCTCTAGACCATTCTTGAGACTATAATTTGTAGAGAAGATTGCAGACCCTGTACTGGTAGAGGGATTTTCTTTATCTGGGAATTCTCTATATGTCTAAAATAACTGTCACAATCCCCATACCTCTTTGTGTCACCAAATATGGCTTAAAAGTCACAAAGAGTACAGTCTTTTCTGTACCCTGAACATAATATAACTGCTACTTGTTTGAGCCTATAACTAAATTTCACAGAGCCCTAGTATTTTAGATCATCTTCAAAGCTAAGTGCTATTTGCAACTGTCACTTCACCTCAGTTCATTTAATTTCATTGGAATGGGCTTTTATGGAATGTAGGAAATTAGAATAGAAAAATGAGAAAGAAGCCCATTAAAAAAAAAAAAGACTGTTCTTTTTCCAAGAATGTTTAGAAGGCAGCAGTTGTCAGGAGGCCCAAGTAGAAATGTATAGGATGAAAAAAAGGTACCCCTTCACCACAGAGCAGGCTTCCTTTGCTTTTTATCTCTAAATTCTCACTATGACTCCATTTTTACTGGGATGGATGATATATATGATAGAATGATCACATTTCCCAATGACACAATGGTAGAAAGGACAGCTGACCTAATGGAGGGCATAATCAATATCCAAAAAGATCTCAGCAGGGTTAACCTTCTGGGGAGAAATCTCAAGAAACAGAATGACATGGTAAAAACACTGCCAGATTTGAAGTCACAGAGAATCTTGAATTGAAAAGCCAGCTCTGCTGTCTTCCTACTTTGGGCAAATCACAGAGCCATTCCGGTCTCTGCTTCTTCATCCATAAAATGAAGAGGTTCAACTACATGTCCTTTAAGGTCTCTCCTACTTCTAAAGATATGAGATGAAATTGAATAGGGAATAAATAAATAATTGTAAAGTCTTCCCCTTGGGTGTAAAACATAATCATCCTAAGTATACGGCAGAGGTATAACTAGACAGCAGTTTGTTTGAAAAAGAGCCAGGGGCTTTAGTGAATTGAAAGCTTGACATGAGTTAATATATTGTGATATGGCAGCTAAAAAAAAAAAAGTTAATCTGATTTTAGGCTGTATTAAGAAAAGTAGCTAGGCAGCGCAGTGGATAGAGCACTGGGCTTGTAATCAGGAAGACTCATTTTCCTCAGTTTAATTAAATCTGACCTCAGACACTTATTAGCTGTGTGACATGGGCAAGTCATTTAATTCTGCCTCAGTTTACTCATCTGTAAAATGAACTGGAGAAGGAAATGGTAAACCACTTCAGTATCGCTACCAAGAAAACCCCAAAATGGGGTTGTGAAAAGTCACACATGAGTGAAAAAACTCAACAACAAGAGAAGCAAAAGTTGTCTCTCATTGTTCTTTGCCCTGTTCAGATAATATCTGGAAAATTCTGTTCAGGTTAAAGCAATCCCTTTAGAAAGAAAATTGATAATCTAGAGAATATCCAGAAGAGGAAGAATAGGATGGCGAAAACCTCAAATCCCTGCTTTATGGAATCAGTTAAATGACTTGGTCATTCATAGCCTAAAAGAGAAGACCTGGTAGGGAGACAGAATTCAAGCATTCAAATATTTAAGGAGCTTGGTTGTGGGAGGGAGATTAGACTCAATTCTGCTTAGCCCCAGAGGGCAGAACTGGGAGCAAGAGAGGAAGTTGTGGAAGTGATTTAGGCTGATTGTAAGGAAAATCCAGCCAACAGTTAAAACTGTCAAGAAGTGAAATGGGTTGCTTTGGGTAGTAGAAAGCGCCCCCTTCCTTAATGTTTCCATGTTTCTTTCCTTTCTTCCTTCCATTAGGATTTAGTGACTTGCCCAGGGTCACACAGCTAGTGTCAAGTGTTGGAGGCTGGATTTGAACTCAGGTCCTCCTGACTCCAGGGTTGCTGCTCTATCCACCAGCTGCCCCACTCAAGATTTTCAAGCAAGGGTGGATAACACGTGATGAATATGTTATAGAAAGGATCCTTGATCAGCAGCTGGTTGAACTAGATGGCATCTCTGATCCCTTTTGAGTTGGAGACTCTTTGTTTTTGTGGGCCAATGAGGGTTATGTGACTTATCCAGGGTCACACAGCTAGTGTCAAATGTCAGAGGCTAGATTTGAACTCAGGTCCTCCTGAATCCAGGGCCGGTGCTTTATCCACTGCACCACCTAGCTGGCCCCCGACTTAGAGGCTCTTTGATTCTGTGACATTTCAAATCCTTAACTCTGCTATAAATACAACCTTTGTGACCTTGGATGATTGATCAATCAAGTGCCTATGGGACAAGAGGTGGACTACCTAACTTTTCTTGGGTTTGTTTCCTCATTTGTAAAAGAAGCTGAACCCAATACACTTTGAAGTCTCCCCCATCTGGAAGATCCGATAAACTATCATAACTGTACAAACATAAGGCAGCCTTATTATTAGGCTTCAATGTTTATATGGGTTTCCTTGGCTAAAATTTCATTTCCAAAATATCCCTGGTATCTATGGAGAATTTCAAAGGGAGAAATATTTTGCAATGATTTTATATTATTCCATATAGTATGCCTAGAAGGACATTCAGCATCTCCATTTTATAGGAATCTATCTTTCCTCCAGAGCTTCCAAGAAGACAGATAACATCCTATATAGCTCCAGGGCATGACTATAGAGAACATAGACATCATCAAGGGCTTCTACCACCTGAGCAACAGAAGGCCTGTGAGGGGTTCCCTCATACTAAAAAGAGCTGGCAAGTCTAATCAAGTAGAAGAGTCCAAAGAAGAGCCATCACATATTTGGGGACCTTCCTCTCAGTGGCAATTTGGTATCTTAACTCTGCTCCAACTCCTCTTTCCCATAGACCTACCCAGGGGAAAATAAATAGATAGGTGGATGGATGGATGAATAAGTAAATAAATAAGAGAATAAACAGACAGACGATGGATGGGCGGACGGACGGGTAGAGGAATGAATGCACAAACCAACTAACGAATGAATATATGAATAAATAGATGAATGAATGAATAAGTAAATAAATGATTAATGAGCAAGCAAGGAAAAAGACAGACAGCAGATAGATAGATAAATGAATAGATAGATAAATAAATGAATGAATGAACAAACAAACAAATAAATAAATGGATATGTGAGTAAGCAGACAGGTAATTAAAAATGGATGAATAGATGGATAAATAGATAAACAAATAAATTTATTGAAAGGGATTGGGAACATGGACAGTGTTTTGTATACTTTTATAGCATACAGTAAAAATATATTTTGAAATATCATATAGTGACCTCAGTGTCAAATTTCAAGTCACCCAACCCCTGCCACTTTTTGAAATGTGAACACTTTGGGGGCAAGGCTCTGTGTTCCCCATTCATGGTAAAGAAGAGCTCAAGAGGACATCTAGGCCAAGGGCTTTTTGTGAACAGTATAGTAGAACATGGCAGCTAGGTAATACAGTGGGTGGAGCACTGGGCTTGGAATCAGGAAGACTCATCTTCTGAGTTTAAATCCAGCTTCAGATACTTCCTAGTTGTGTGACCCTGAGCAAGTCACTTCACCCTGTTTACCTCAGTTCCTCATCTGAAAAAATGCGCTAGAGAAGGAAATGGAAAACCATTCCACTATCTTTGCCAAGAAAACCCCAAAATGGGGTCATGGAAAGTTGGACACAACCTAAACAACTCAACAACACCAATACTAACAACAACAATATAGAATAGCTCAGGAATCAGAAGGCCCACATGGATAGAATGCCTCTGTCCCTGTGACTCTGGGCAAGTAATCTAACCTCACTGAGCTTCAGTCTCTTCATCTGTGAAATGGGGGTCACAGATTTTAGAAATGGAAGAGTCTTCGATGACCTTTTGGTCCCATCTCCTCATTTTTGAGGCCCAGAGAGTGACTTGCCCAGAGTCACACGGCTATTAAGTAGGAGAGCCAAGATTCATACTCATGTCCCCCAATTCCAAATCTAGCACTCTATCTGCTATGCTCTAACATCATTCTTCCAATTGGTCTCCTAGGGCCATGTTGTCATGTTGGAAGGAGATGACCCATGTGAAAGTGAAAACTATAAAGCACCCTAAAAATAATAATAGCAACTAACATTTTTTTTATTTTATTTTTTTGTGAGGCAATGGGGGTTAAGTGACTTGCCCAGGGTCACACAGCTAGTAAGTGTCAAGTGTCCGAGGCCGGATTTGAACTCGGGAACTCCTGAATCCAGGGCCGGTGCTTTATCCACTGCGCCACCTAGCTGCCCCAGCAACTAACATTTTACTCAGTGCTTTAAGCAATACAGAGCACTTTCCTACAAGGTATAGACTATTATTGTCTTCCACTCTAGAAAGAATGAATCTATATCAATGTGCTATCAAGTTTTTTTTTTCATCAGCTTATCATTTTTACGTATAAAACTTGCTTGCAAGAGCCACGAATCATGGGAGCTCTGTAGTCTTAGAGAGTATAAACAGCAGAATAAGTCTGTCCCAAAGTGTCTTTCCTTCCGAAAGCTTCCAAAATATTTCCCTTTCTCAAAACTCACAATACTTAACTAAGCATAAAATTGAGGCAAAAGACACATTAGACACTTGTTAGTAATAACGGTGGCAAGCTGATCCAAGACAAGGACAAAGGCCAGATTAAAAGGGTCTTCTTCCTCATTGTTGGCCTTTGCTTCTCTCCTCCCTAAGAGAATACTGGTATTCTTAAATGCCTTTTCCCAGCTCCTGCCTGGGAGATGTAGAATTCATCTTTTTTTTTTTTTTTTAGTGAGGCAATTGAGGTTAAGTGACTTGCCCACGGTCACACAGCTAGTAAGTGTTAAGTGTCTGAGGCCGGATTTGAACTCAGGTACTCCTGACTCCAGGGCCAGTGCTCCATCCACTGCGCCACCTAGTTGCCCCTGTAGAATTCATCTTAAAAACCACCTGCCCACACACCTCAGTCAGTGAGGACAAGCGCTTTGAGAAATCAACACGTCTCACCTTTTGAATCTGAAAGTTTCACAAGATCTTATGAGAGCTCAACCAGTAATGCAGCAACCTTAGCTCTTCTGCTTTACAATACACACTCACACAGACCATTTGCCTAGTTAAATAGGAGGCGTTATCATAAATAATTAAAACTAAACTAAGCTTATCAAAATAAATGAACAAAGAATGCTTTCGATGCAGCAGCCGCCTTACCAAAAAAAAAATTTTTTTAATCATTTCTCCCCAGTTACTGATCTACACAATTGGATAATCTTCAGTGGGCCTCCCTATCAATTTGGGTAAATTAGCTAGATTTTATTTGATATCATGCTAAGGCAGTAAATCATATATAGGAGTGTGTGTAAAATTATATAGTATAGGCCCAGTGTAATAAAAAACACATTTATATTTTATAACGGCTGTTTTCTCAACATTCAAGCAATTTTGTTGCAAGTGCTCCAGAGATTTTTCTGAAGTACTCCCGATTTGCTGCTGTAACTGAGTCTGGCTTTGTTTGCAGATTCCTTCCCTCTCCATCATAAACCGTTATCTGCCAAATGTCAGACAGGGCCTCTTTGTGCTGCCAGGAATCAGGCCTGCTTCCAATACTCGGGGTAGCATTAACGCAGAAGCAAATGAGCAGGTGACCTTTCAAGCCGTGTCAAAAGAGATCCTTGACCCAGAGACCTCAAAACTTAACTGGTTTGGCTTCCTAAATCACCCAACTGGAAAGCGCCATGTTTGCAGACGGGGATTGTGTTTACATAAAGATTTAACGCCTCAATAGAGCAAAAGCTGCCCTAACTGTTCATTTTAATTATAGCTTTATTCACTCGACAATGGGTGAAATAATATTTTTAAAAATCTCTTAGTAATTGATCCCACAAGCTGCCCGTGGTCTTGCTATTTCATGTAATGACAGTAGCGGGAATGACTTTATAAAAGGTTTTTCTCCACTGAGAGGATTATTTCCGGATCCTCCTATGCTCATTATGCCAGGAAACCACAAAAGACTGGGCTGGATATGGGGGGGGGGGAATAGGAAAAAAAACACACAACTTAAAGCTCACAGAGGTATGTGAGACAGCCTTCTAAATGTTTATTCACTGTTGTCAAGATTTCTGCAAGTGTTTTGGAAAAGGCTAAGGAATGCAGCCAGGCCATTCTTTAATTAGGGTTATTTCTTCACAGCTCAAATACCCTAAAGATAAAGGTAGGATTCAAGAGTGGAGTCAGACACACTGAAACAAAAAGAATCCCAGAAATCAGACTCTTAAGACAGCAAAGTTGCCATGAGTCATGTGGTCTACTCCTCCTCACTTACCTGGCAGTACAGAATGACTCCAGAGAACATGTTTTCTAGCACTGCAATCTTTTAAATCTATAGATCTGTCAAAAACAATGGGAGGTATCACCACTGGGAGACCCATGGAGAAAGCGCCATTTGGCAAGATGGACTCTTGGCTCATACAAATGAAAAGTGGCCTTAGTTGTCCTTATTTTCTTATCTTTCAAGCTAGCTGCATCAACAGCTCAGGTTTTCTGTTCTGGTCCATTAACAAGGTCATAATAATACCACTTGTATTTATAAGGCATTTTTTTTCATAAAGGCATATAATTCATCCATGAAGATCCTCACAAGGTAGGAAAGGGATGGGAGAAAGTAGTATAAACCTTATCTCAATTTTTCATATCAAGAGAATTGAAAGTATTAAAAAAAATGGTATATTCACCTAGTAAAATTAGAGACAGAGCTGGTGTAGGAATCTACAACATACACCCCTGCCTTTTACCTATAAAAAACAATGATATTTCTAGGTATTTTTCTTAAAATAATTTTATTTCCTAGAACATGTTCACCTGTATTTTCAGATTTTCTTTTGTCACAGTAAAAACTCTGATAGGGTAATTATTTAAATTATAACTTCTCACTAGATTTCTCAGAGGATTTAATGCTCCAAATTTCTGTATAAATGAAGAAACTGAGTTCCAAAGAGGTTAAGTCATTTGACAAAGGTCACTGACAACCAAATCCTCTGACTCTAATCCAAATTTAACCCTAACTCTAGAGTGTTATACCCAGTACCTAATTTCATGGTAGTGTATCCCTAAGAATGCTACAAAATCTATAAATGTGTCAATATTGATACATTACTTCAAGAACCAAGATCCTATTCCCTTTCAAAGTTCATTTTTAAAAAGTAAAGTTCCTAGAGTTGAAAACCAGCGAATGGAATTGGCCTAGAAGAAATTGGTATTATTTGACTGGTGACCTAACTATTTTGAATTTGTTGACATGATTACCATGTTAGGCACTGACTCTTGAGTCATTTGGCATACATGTACATGTGACATTGCAAATATTAAGTATTTACCCCCAGAAACTAAATAGCTGAAGTCACTTTTAATTTATGTAATTTAGAATTAACAGAGGAGTTATCAACCAGTACCCTAATGTGTCCAGCATACATAATAAATGCTTGTTCATTTAAAATGCATACTTGAGGGAGAACCTGGATTACCAAATTTCTTTAAGAAGTTTAAGAAGTTCTTTAGGAAGTACAAAAGCATGGATGTATGCAGTCATTTTTAGGGTATACCTTGGAATTAGTCAGCAAACTACAATGGCCCAGTGCCATTTTATCCTTTCTTTAGTTCATCTTTCTAAGAAGCATATCTAAAGGTATCTTTCAACCTTAGGTCAGTGGGATGGAAATGACTACCCATAACACTGTTCCAAAAATTAAGACACTTGGAACAAATGCCAATACAAATATGCTATCAACCCTGACCCCACAGGGCTAGTTCACTACTATTAGTCTCTGCAAGTTGTAAAAGGCAGACTAATCAGAGTGGGATACATAGATTATATACATCTCTCCCTGAGGCCACATCCCTCCATTAATTTATTCAACATCCATTCAACAAGCACTTATGAAGTGTCTACTTAAGGGACCACACTAGAGATACAAAGATGAAATAAGAGAGACCCTGCTTTTTAGGAGTTTACACTGAAATGGGGGTGGAGAGGAAGAAAGAGAAACAAAAATAATTATGACACAATAAGTGCAAAGAAAAGTACTATACAAAATTTAAGAAGGGAGAAGGAACACTTCACACAGGGATAGAGGATAAAATAATACTTCCAAGAGATAGAGATGAGGTGGGGAATATATTAGATACTGGCTCAAAAATGTGGGCAACTGACAACTTGGAGATGGGAGTGAGGGATAGGATGAAAACAGCAAAGGGACAAAATTCCAAAGAGTCACCTGATCAGAATAGAATGTATACAAGAAATAATGTCAGCAGTATTATCTCTGAATACCAAAGGCAATGTGGCACACACACTTGCAACAATGCATTATTGACCTTTGTGTCCAGAGATGGAACCTGTGACCATATTGCTTTCTATTCATATTAATGCAGAAGAAAAGACCAATACCTAACTAGAACAGACTCTTGGTATGAGGAAAATGTCCATTATCAGGTTCCTAGTATGTCCATAGGCACTGGAGGTAATACAAAGACAAAAGGCTTAACCTTCTGGATTAAGGGTAGAAGTCCCATGGCTTTAGGTTTCTAGTTCTTATTTTCCTCTTGGATTGCCTTATAGTCACAAGATTATTAATCTAGAGCCAAAAGGGGCCTTAGAGAACATGAAGGCAAGAAAAGCACTCAATCTTACTTTGGCCAGGATATAACTCACTTTGTTGTATCTTTTATTTGGCTCACACAAAAGCCATGAGAAAACTACTGCAGGATGTGTGCAGTACTTTGAGTTCTTAAGGAGAAAAATACTGAATATGAGAAGGATTTTCAATAACCTGCAGGGGCTCCCTATTTCTTCGAGAATCAAATAGAAACCCTCATTGGTTCACAACTTGGCCTCAACCTATCCTTCTAGTATTATCTACCTTCAGTCAATAATCCAGGCTGATTTTGCTTCCTGCAGCATTTCATTTCTCATCTCCATCTCTTTGCACTGATTGTTCCTCATCTCAACACCCTTAGAATTCCTGGTCTCCGGCAAGACTCAGCTCACATGCCACCTTCTGCCTGAGACTTTTTCTTATCTCCCCCTCCGCAGTTGCTAATTCCTTCCCCTGAAAAACTGCTTTGAAGCTTTTTATATATACTTATACATATATGTACATGTTATTGCCTTTGAGGCCAAGGATTTTTCAGTTTTGTCTTTGTATTTCCAGTGCCTATGACAGTGCCTGATTTTTTAGCTAAAAAAAGTCTTCATCCTTGCAAAAGGGTTCAAAGCCATGGATTCAGTTTCCCTACTTTGAAGGTGCTAGGTGAGGCCAGAGGTCAGCACTGAGTAGATAATATGCATTTCTAAGCGCATATTTTCCTTCCATCTTCAATCACTGATCTATCTGAGGGTCTCTCTCATTTAAGGACAAGTAACTCAATTTGTATTACAGATTTTCTAACCCAAAGATGACCAAGAATGAAAAGAAGCAAGTGCATCTTTTGGTGTTGGATGCTGCCCCTTCAGGGTCCCAAAGAATGAATGAATTCATTCTCTCTCTCTCTCTCTCTCTCTCTCTCTCTCTCTCTCTCTCTCTCTCTCTCACACACACACACACACACACACACTCACAACTCTAGGACTTTATAGATCAAAAAGATGAAAAAAACAAAAACAAAAAGCTGCCCTCCAAGAATAACAATAAAGGAAAGAGGTGTGTACAAGGATTTATTTATAGCAGAGGTTCCTAATCATTGCTACTTCAGGCACCAGGAATACCTATCCTGGGAACCCACGCCTCTGTGTCTAATAGAATGCAGCCAACATTATTGCCTCTAACTAACAATATAGTATCTCTGAAAAGACCTTTAGGAATGATCACACAGGCCAGAGAACAGTTTCTATAGGCTATGAAGGTAGGACGCTAGGTAACTTTTTTTTTTCTATTTCATTAGTATGTATGTGAACTAACAAATCTCAGGGGACACATCCAGATGTACCATTCTATGAATCCATGGGCCCTGATTAAGTGTAATGGAAATAATCTCTAGCCCAAGTAGGAAGCTGCCATTTTGAAAACCTGAATATGAATCTGGTTGACCTGGATTCCAATCCTACCTCTGACACTTAGTAACTGTGTGACCTTGGCCAAGACATGCAATCTCCCTGGGCCTGAGTTTCTTCATCTATAAAATGAGAGTATTGAACTAGAGTCTCTCTCAGCTCCAGATCTATGATCCTAATTTGATTGAAAGGAGAAGAAAGCAGAACAAACAAAACAGGTGTGGGGGATATCCTAGATAAAAACAAAACAAAAAAACCCATACCACTCCATTTAACCAATAGAAAAATAAGGATATGCTCGCTCATTTCTGTGTTTTTTGAAATTTGAGTTTTAATTTCACTAACTGACAAGAACCATTAGATAATTCATTTTCCTAAATCTTACAGCCAAGTTGTTGGAATTGCACCTACATTTGGGTCTCTGAGCATCACCCACTGAACACAGCCCACACTTCCAGTTCCCCCTTTTAATTGCACTTGGGAAAAAATAGTTTACAAGAATATTGAGCTTGATGGTCAAAAAGAACTTTTTAACACATTATCTCACTGAAGCCTTGTAATGGCCTTGTGAAATAGGTTCTGCAAATATTACATTCTTCTTTTACAGGTGAAGATGAGGCTCTCAGTGATTCAATGACTTGCTGGACGTAAAACAGCTAGAAAGTAGCAGAGATGGTTCCAAGTCTAGTATCTCTTCCACTGAACCGCACTGTTGGAGAGCTTTTTCTTCAGTTAAAGGAGTAGGAACTTTGGACAGAGCTCTTACTGCTCATGTTGTGATGGGGATCAGGTATGGAAGCCATATTGGGGAAATGGCACTCTGGGTTTGTGTTCAAAGAAATCACCTTCCCTTATGTCCATTCAAAACAATAACGTTGGACTTCTTTAAAACCAACAACTTTCCTCTATTTACTCTCCAAGGGAGCCAAGTTTGTCACAGTTTCTCAGCCTTTTAAAATGAAACTATTCTAGACCTTCCCCTTACTTTTCCAAGCTTTTGGAGACCCTTCCACTGCCCCATGCTCTACCCACTTCCTTAAATGATTGGATATACCTATAGAGTAATGGAAAACCCTATTTAACAAAAGATCCTGAGCCTTTTCTTCATGGTTTTCTTTTTGAAACTAAAATCAGTTTCATATTTATTGTATTCCTATGTGGGGCATTTGATAGCATTTTTAAAGCCCACAAATTTTATTAAATTCTTTTAATAACACATGTTATATGTTATGTTATTCTTTCAATAACACATGTTACAAGGACAGGCATGTGGGTACAATAATCAACATAAAAAGAACATAGACTATGTGTTTAGCCATCAGGGAAGATCATTTAGCCAATAATGAGCTATTATTATTATTATTATCAACAGTTATAAGAAACAAGGATTTTCCATTTTCTCCCTCATTTTTGAGTTAACAGTCATATGATACCCATGAACATAATCTACATGTGGTCTTTTTTATTTGTTATCTGTGCTTCTGCCCTGGCAAAAGGAATAATTTTTTGTTTTGATTTTAAGAAGGCTAACAAGGTCGGTTTGTTTCTTCCTTAAATAAATAAATGAATGAATGAATGGCAATGTCTTAAAGCATTAAGAGTAAAGGTGCCTCCTTATAAGGGGATTACCAATTTTTACATACATGTATATTCCATTAGCACCTATGTCAAATATGAACAAAACGTACAATAATACATTAACTCCTTCTTAAGTAGGTGAGAACCACAATTTATGTGGTAAGCCTTCAAAATTCTCCTCTCTTTTAGAGTACCTTCATAAGACTGATCAAAGAAGAGAGGAACTTCAGGATTCTAATGTGCATTCTGAGCTGGAGGGTTTAACAGAGAGAATCGGTCTAGGGGACGCAGGTGCCAGACATCATGTAGAATTTGCACTTATGCTCCATTAATCGCCTGCATATCTTCCCTTCTCCTTTTCTCTCCTCCCCCCAACTAAATCCCTCAGGAGATAGGAGAACAGCAGAGCAGCAGGCCCAGACTGGTACCCAGCAGCAACACCAGTAGCAGAAGTAGCCAATTAGCCTCTAGAATACAAAGGGAAAAAAAAAAATGATGCAGTTACCTAGCAACCAGAAAGAGCAGAAACAGCTGTGGTGTAGCAGGCCCAGGCTGGTACCCAGGCAGTAACAGGATAGCCAATTAGCACACTGTATTTAATGCTGATGTGGTTTCCTAGTAACAAGCTGTACAAGTCTGTCTGTTGCATTTTCTCCCTCCCTTCTTCACATTTCCCTCAATCATGCACAGCATTACTATTTGCCCTAATTACTGTTTCTCTACTGCTTCAAGCTGCCATTATTTTGTCCCCAGAGAGATTGGAAGAACTTTAAAAAAAAAGATAAGAAAGGAAAAAGAAAAAAAAAGTCTTCCATAATGACAGTATTTAGTTTCAAATTCAGTTTAGTTATAAGCCTTCAGACATTTTAAAAAAGCTTACCCCTCCCCAACCCACACAGAGACAACAGCCAATCATGCCTAGTGTAAATGCCTAACTAGCCTGTGGCACCTTCCTTGAATGTTTGTATTTAAGTGTGGTCAAGGAAAAATGGTGTTTAATAACACATCCTACCATTTAAAACACATATTATATTTAGATTGAAAGCTCTATGCCCTTGGATTTGTACACCATGATTTTCTGAAACTTCTACTTGAACCCTGGACCTAAAAAATATTTTATTATCTCTATCACAGCATGGAGACCTAGTTATCTTTTGGCTCTGTATGTTTGGAAACCTAAGTACAAGATTCAGCAGTTCAAAAGGCTGAGATGAGTTGAGAACTCATCATTTCCTTGGCACAAGTAAAACCTTGAGACAAGTATACAATAAGTTCTGCTGCATTTGGTTGCAAAGGGGCTGAGACCACCAGGTTATATCTCTGTCACTGTCTTAATTAATTCCACTGGGGTGACATTATGTTGGAAGATGTAAAGAGAATAAACATAGGAAACTCATAAATGCATGACTTGGCAACAATTGTGACATAAAGTTTAAAAAATTACAAATGTTCTAAAATATTCAGCACATCTCTATGTGCAAAGCTGTGATCTCAGATGTGCACAAGTCAGTTCATATTTTTGTAGCAGGTTACCATTTACAAAGCACTGCCTTCACAATTTCCCAGGAGGTTAGGAATATAATCCTTCTTCCTTTCCCCTACTTTCTCCCCATTTTATAGATTAAAAAAAAAAAAAACCAACAACCAACAACCTAAGGCTAAAAGAGGTTAGGTAACTTGCCAATGGTTAATGGACTAGGAAGTGTCATAGGTGGGATTCCAAGCTAGCTCTTCTGGCCAAACTCAGTGCTTTTTCCTCCTGTTCCACATTATGCATACATACAACAACCTGTGTAACTTTTTTTTCTGGACAAATGCAATTACACATGGTATGTGATAATCCATGCTTTAGACTCCTGGGGCCTGGGGAACTGCTCTCACTTAACATTAGTTTCTATGCAAGAACAACCCAATAAGCCTTCAAGTAAAATATCTTATGTCTGAAAAGCAATGTAGGCTAGATGTTTCAGAGGCAAAAGTTAAACAATAACACAAATAAGTGGGTAAAATTCAACCCTGAAGAAAAATGTTTCTCACAGATGGTAAGAGGTCTTTTTTTCCCCTTACGGCAAACACACTGGTATCTATTATTTTCTTTATCTGGTCTAGTAAACTGCTGTGGCTTTTTTTGATTCAGGTATATTTAAGCCTCTAAAAACTATGTTGCTTATGAGAAAATAAATACATTGCATGCCCTCAAAGTCTTAAATTGGTTTTAAGCTACTGAAAAATAAACTATTTGGACTAAGATTTTTGGGATATCCTGGACTACCATTATTTTAAATATGGGATGTAAATTATAAGATTAATCAAGAACCATTCCAATGACAAGCTTTGTAGAAATCTCATTATCAGACATAGAAATGACACAGAAGGCAATGAATGTATTTCAGGATATCAAAAAGGGGTGATTGCTACATAAAAAGATTAAGGGGGCAGCAAGGTGGCGCAGTGGATAAAGTATCAGCCCTGTATTAAGGAGGACCTGAGTTCAAATCTGACCTCAGATACTTGACACTTACTAGCTGTGTGACCCTGGGCAAATCACTTAACCCTCATTGCCCCGTCCCCCCCACCCCCCACAGATTATTAAGCATGTTAAAATAGTGTCAAATATGTTAGAAAGCAAAAAAAAAAAAAAGTCTTGGAGTTTTGAGACTGAAGGAGGCAAGGAGAAGGGGTTGATCTTCTATTTAGAGAGGGAAAAGGAGTGTCTGGAAAGAAAAGGAGGACCTGGAAGAGACTAGGAAGAAAGGGATCTGCTAAGGGAATAGGGGAGTAAGCATTTCTTAAGTGCCTACTATGTACCAGGCACTGCACTAAATGCTTTACAAATATTATCTCATTTTATCCTTGCTTAGATCTTGCTAAGAAGATACGATAGGGGACCTCCTGCCACTACAACACCAAACCAAACCTACTCCTTACCTGCTTGCTAATTCCAGAAATTCTTTTAACAATGAACAAATCCTTCTATAATCTATATTAAAATGCAAACACCTGGTTAAAATAAAACTGGCTCCAACATGTAAGCAATCAGAAGTAAATGGGCAGTGAGTTAAAGTCAGGAGGACCTAAGATTAAAATCCTGTTCTGCCTCAGACTTCCTTTCTTACCTGTCAAAAAAGGGGGTACAATTAAATGACCCCTAAAGTCTCCTCTGGGTCTAAATCTAAGATCGAGCAAATGGTCGATATTATGTCCTTCCAGTTTTAAAAGAGGAAAAAAGGAGACATGTAGATGAAGAGAGGTTGCTATAGGGTGAAAAGGTGGTATAGAAAGAGGAAGCTAGAAATAGGAAGATAATTTTTAAATTTAAATTCAACAACTTTGCCGAGAACTTGGCCTATTTAACTTCAGCTGTTCACATACCTACAGAAACTGTTTGGGGAGGTAGAATCAAAGACATAGACTTTTTTTTTTTAACTGAGGCAACTGGGGATAAGTGAGGCAATTGGGGTTAAGTGACTTGCCCAGGGTCACACAGCTAGTAACTGTTAAGTGTCTGAGGCCAGATTTGAACTCAGGTACTCCTGGCTCCATGGCCGGTGCTCTATCCACTGTGCCACCTAGCTGCCCCAAAGACGGATTTTTAAGGGGGGGGGGAAATCTTAGAGGTCATTTAGTCAAGCTTCCTCATTTTACAAATGAAATAAACTCAGTTATCTTGGTTGTTTGGGGTTTTTCACATGAACATTTCAACTGGGATGTTTAATTTTATAAAATTGTTAAAGGGGGGCCAACTTTGTCAAAAAAAGAGCTTGTGTCCCCCAAACTTTGAATTCGTATCTTTCTATAGACTATACTATGAATCTTGACGTATTTCATAGCACTTTACAAATATCATTCATGTGTCCTCTTGGATTATTAACTTTGGGGGGGGGCAGGGGCAATGAGGGTTAAATGACTTGCCTAGGGTCACACAGCTAGTAAGTGTCAAGTGTCTGAGGCCGGATTTGAACTCAGTTCCTCCTGAACCCAGGGCTGGTGCTTTATCCACGTGCCATCTAGCTGCCCCTCTAATAACTTTAAGATGGCAAGTCGCATCAAAATTCAAAATCGACAAAGTTGTTCTTTCATCACTCAGGACATGATCAAGCTCATCTGCTCCATCCATCTAAGGGAAATCATTCCTCTTTTTACTGCTATTTCAACTTGGGAGCTATAAGAGTAATAATGATGCCTACCTGTAATAATTTAAAACCCATTACCCCGTTCCTCTCCTTCCAAACTACAACTCATTTTACTTTCCTCCTTTTCTCAGAAAACCACCCCCTACCCCCAAGCAAAATGTATAGGGTAAGCATTATTTCCATAATCATTACCACAAGGCAACGGATACAGTTTTTGTGTAATGTTCCATTGTTCTCTTGTTAAAGAGGGAGGCAAAGTGACTGTGCCCAGGCAGTCTTTCTGATAACATTCGTTGACTTGGGGCTCTCTTTTCCTGGCATCGCTCTGCTCTATTTCAAATAAAGCCAACCTAATCGTTTGTAATCTTTGTGCATGAGGAAGCTTTCACCCCCTGCCTCTTATAATTTTCACTACCCTTCAGGAACCCCACATCGTTAAGCTAGATCCTCTTTTGGGACCAGATTTCAACGATAATAGCATTATTAAATGCCGGCTCTCTTGCCTATTTTAATCTTCTTTACATTAAAATGTAAGGTCCTTGAGGACAGGGACTATTCAATGCTAAGTATAATAGAACCTTGATAGATCTTAAGTGGTGATTATTAAATACCCATTAACTATATATTTTTTCTTTTTCTTCCATCTCTTTCATAACATATATTTATTTACTTTGTGACTACCAATTACACATTAAAAAGACATCTGGAGTGAGTTTACCATAATGCTAACATCTATTAGATGTTATTATGCTAAAATAAATGTTCTTCTTATATATGTGCACCATTTAGGCTATTCTGCCCAATATCATGTGGTTCAGTCCTCCCAACATTCTTGCTAATGAAAAATGACTCCTAACTTTAAAAAAACCATGTCATCTAATTCAGTGGGGGACACTTTACTGCAGTATAACCCCTCTTCTACATCTTTAAATAACATAGAGAGAGCAAATTTTAGGATCTTGCTATTAAAGTTTTATGCATTTCTTTTTGGACTGGCTATTTAACTTTATTCAACTTTTTCTGCTGTAATCAGGTTTAACCTGAGTTTCTCTTACCACATGGATAAACTTAATTAATGATACCTCATTAACAGCTCAGCCCTAATTAGCATATTAAATGTTCTTTAACATCTTAAATTTACCATTGTGTACACCTCAAGTGTTCCCTTTCTGTAGTCCAGCAGTGGAAGTGTCAGATATTCCTCTGACATATGATTTGAAGTATTCATTATTTTTTCCCCCTGGTGACTGAGGTTCTGATACTGAAATAAGGCTGCCAAAAACTATAAATATAGGGTATTATCACCCATTGGCATCATTTTGAAAGACAAGTATACATCAGACACCACCCAGTTCTACAGGAGAAAATGGCAGCTTTCATCACGAGTCCTTCTCCTAGCTGAGGTGCATCCCATTACCCATCAGGATACTTTCCATTTCCATCCACACTGTCTCTGCATGCAAGTGATAAGATTTACAACCATAACTCCTCTCAATTCATAGACTGCCTCTTCCCAGAATCCCACCTCTCCTTGTTTCTTTCATCTCTCCTACTTGGAAAACACCAAACCCACTGAGTAAATAAGGAATGAGATGGTCTATAACAAAGCTTCCTTAAACTGGGGTCTTGACCCCATATGGGGTCATGTAACTGAATGTGGGGGTCCAAACAATTTTTACAGTTAAAAGGTTAGTATACCTATTTATATACCTATATACCCAGGGTTGTGTAAAATTTCTTAGGTGAGAAGGGGTCAAAGACTGGGAGAAAGTTTTAAGAAGCCCTGCTCTGTAATCAGGAGACCCTGAATTTGACCTTGACTGCCACAGACTTCCCTAACCCTGGATCAAACATTGAAGCCTTCTCTAGGCCTCGGTTTTCTTAGCTTTGACTGCAGACAACAGTGGTTATACTTATTTTTAGGAACAGCTTATAGGAAAAATGAATGTCAATTTTTATGTAAAATTGCATGGGGATTTTACAGGAAATCCCCTATATAAATGTAAGATGATGCTTATCAGGAACAGCAATAACTCAAAAGGTGGAGAAGAGGTGGAAAACAAGAACAAGACCTTTTTGTAATCTCCTTGGATTAATTACTCCATTTGGCAATTGGAACTTTTTAAGACCTTTCCCAAATACTTCCTTTTGGAATACGAATAAAGTGGCTACCATTTACTTCCTTTGGCTTTAAAATATAAACTCAATTCCTCTTAACACTTAGCCAAGAAAAAAAAAACCCAACATCCATTATATCATTTCTCTCTTTCTGGATCATTAGCATCCCTCTTGGGTTCTACCCTGAAGAAGGTAGCAGAGAAAGCTACCTTAAGAGTTTACAAAAGTGCAAATCTCCATTAGACCCTGTGATCTAACTTGGAATAAGCCTCACTCCCCAAATGTTCTTTTGGAACTCCAGAATAGGCAGTGTCTCAACCTAACTAGACTGGTAGCCCTAGAAATGGTCTATTAAAAAAATAATAATTCTCGGGGGCAGCTAGGTGGCGCAGTGGATACAGCACTGGCCCTGGAGTCAGGAGTACCTGAGTTCAAATCTGAACTCAGACACTTACACGTACTAGCTGTGTGACCTTGGGCAAGTCACTTAAAACCCATTGCCTCACGAAAAATAAAAAAAATTCTCCAAAAAAGGGAAAATGGTCAGTTCTAAATCATCTTAATCAGGACAAAGAGGTAAAAGGGTAGTGAAACAATTCCCTAAAGAGGATGACAAATGTATTTCTTAGCATAGGTTTTGGTTGGCTCGAGAAGAAGTTTTAGATAGAACTTGGGGCCCATTATTTATCTGGAAGAGTAAAAGTTAATTGAATTTTTTGCTAAGGTATCCTATAAAAAAAAATAAGGTTTTGTTGGGAGAAAGTTGAAATGAATTACTAAGATTAGGTTTTGGCATAATGGTGGATTATCATTTTCCATATTATCCCTTAATCACTGTGAAATATATAGAGAAGGGCTATAAAAACATGAAGTCCTGGATTCAGAGTCCATCCTCGGATGCCGCCTTCCCAAAAGACCTTGGTCAAATCACAGTCTCCACCTACATCAAATTCCTCATCTTTAAAATAAAGAAAGTGGTTGGACTAGAAGGCCTCAGAGGTTCCATCTAGTTTTAAATCTACAATTCTATGATCTTTTCTATGGCTAAAAAACCAAAACTAACTGTTTTCCTCTTATTTTTTACAATGCAATTGCTATGGTTTTCATGTTCTAAAATACTTTCCTTTGACACACAAATTCAAACAAAACACACCCATCTGCTGATGAGAGTTTAGGTCTTGGAGGTGGGGGAGAGAATTAAAAGATACTCCCTGGATCTCTTCAATTCTAATTTCTCTATGATATATTGTATATACATGTTCCTATGTTTATAAGAATTGTCAAATTGTGCTTAAACTGATCATATGTAAAACTACTGATTTTAATAAGTTTTTTCTTTATTTAAAATAATATTTGAGAATAAGCAAATTTGCATTTCATTTTCAGTGGGGGAAAATATCATTTTAATAGCACACCACTTTGGCAGGAGGGGGGTGGGGGACTGGGGCACTTAAACTAAATAATTTAGTGGAACTATACTAGAAGTAATGCTTGTTTCACCTTGAATCAGCCCACTAGACACAGTCATGAGACTAATGGTCAAGACAGTTTAGTTAACAAGAAACACCCCCTTACAAAAATCCAATGAAAGAGAGACCAGAGAAAACAGCATGAATGTCCAAAGAAGTGTTATTAGGAATGCAAACACTAGGGTTTTAAAGGTATATGTGGTTGTGGGGGAAGAAGGAAAGGTAAATCACTGTCCATTTGCACAAATTTTATCTATCTACCTATCTGTTTATTTTTTGGTGGAACAATGAGCTTGCCCAGGTGTCACACAGCTAGTAAGTGTCAAGTGTCTGAGGCCACATTTGAACTCAGGTCCTCCTGAATCCAGGGCCAGTGCTCTATCCACTGTGCCACCTAGCTGCCCCCTTCATGGATTTTATTTTACCAAGATCTTATCTTATTGCTTTTATCCCATTTCTGACCCTCTATGGGCAACTAGTATTAACACCTTGGCCATTAGCTTAGACATCTTCCTGCCTTTAAAATCCATTTAACTTCATTGTCTAGCTTCCTCCAAGGCAGAGAGCTTGAAGGAATCCACAAAGGAGAGAGAGACAGAGAGACAGAGAGACAGAGACAGAGACACAGAGAGACAGAGACACAGAGAGACAGAGAGAGAGAGACAGACAGAGACAGAGACAGAGAGACAGGGAGAGAGAGAGAGAGGAGAGACAGAGACACATTCCTGCCAGAGCACTGAACACTATCTTTATGGAGATTAAAACAAATAGTTCTTAAGTCCCCAAGGTAAGAAAATCAGCAATATTGGCGATTTATTGGAACCCTTTGTTTGTACAGGGGCCAAGGAAAGCCTCCCATATCCTTATTTATTCCAACTACTTCCTACATCTCAAGACTCAAGGTATTTGCCATCCTTCTATGCACTTCTAGCAACCAATCACAAACTTCTTCACCATTCCCCACCCCCTCCTCTCCAGGGGTGGCCCTCTCTGCCTACACTTCCAAGAGAGGAAGAGGCTGGAATTGTCAATATTGAATTTATGGGAGCCCTGGGTGAGAGTGGCTGGATTAAATCTCCACCCAACCAGAACCCATCTATCCTGCTCAGCTTTTTTAACCTCCTCCAAACATTTGGTCAGCAGCTCTCCCTGCATTTCTCACTTATATCAGCAGATTTTTTTTTTCTCTTCAGAATCCCCCTTACCATGTAGTTTTGTCCCTCTCCCCTCCAACTTTTACTCTCTTCTTTCCCAGTCTATGTTTGGATTTAATTTAATTCCATCCTTCACACTTCCTCCATTATTCTTGGTTCGTCTACACCACATAAATTATCACCTTTTTTTCAGTTCCCCCTGTGCCCCATTCACACCAAATCCAAATAAATACTTTGCATTCCCATCCATTTAGCCTGAATTAATTCTCTCTCTTTGCTCTCAGACACCTATCTTTACTTCTAAAGATTTTTCCCCTGAGGAAGGTTTCACAGGCAAACTGTTTCTCCAGTACACAAGGTGATAGCTTTCTCTTTTCTTCAGAGCATAAAGCCATCAGTATTACAGAGAACCACTACAACTTCAATGGATCATTAATAGATACCAAAACACACTCTACCAATCAGCGATCACTCTATCATTCATTCACATTGGCCAGTCTAACTTGTGCCACCTTCTCCCACCAGTTTTTACTTCTTAGGGGAAAAAATAGGACACAATTGGGGAGGGGGACAGGTGTTGGAGGAGAGGGGAACAATTTCATTTGAGCAGACGTGATTTTACCGGGGTATAGCCAAACTCCCTTGATGCTAACTTACTATCCTATTGTGTGTGTACTCTGGGTTCCAAGAGGCATGCCGCCTTCCTAGCATCACTGATCACTGACTGATCCTTGGTTTACACTGAACTGAGTTGCCAGTATGGGAAAAATTTCTCTAGTTTTGGCCTCCCACTGTGGGATGTAGCTCTTGATTAAGGTGGGTAAATAAATCCTGAACCTCTGGAGCATGTATGTATTTGTTTGTTAAAGAACACTGATGGGTAAGGAAAGGAACTTTGCTTTCCAAAGTTTTCTTGCTGACATAACCCCTCCAGGACTGTCACTCAGAGTAACTAGATTTTACTGAAGCTAGGTTCATAATCATAGATTCTATACCTATAGGAGAAGCATCTATGCCCTTTTCCAACTTACTCCTCCAACTTTTCCTCCAGCTTTCTTCAAAGCAAGATGAGATGGCTTAGGAAGCTGAGTAGGCTAACAATTCAGTGGCTCCTCATTTACTCTAATGACAAAAAAAGTTTAACCCCCCTTTTAAGGATAAAATTGCTACAAGAGGGGGCAGCTAGGTGGCACAGTGGATAAAACACCGACCTTGGATTCAGGAGGATCTGAGTTCAAATCCGGCCTCAGACACTTGACACTTACTAGCTGTGTGACCCTGGGCAAGTCACTTAACCCCAATTGCCTCACCAAAAAAAAAAAAAACCCCAAAAACCAACCAAACAAACAAACAAAAAATGCTATAAGAACAAGAGATATCTAAGAACAGCAAGAGACAGAGAATGAACAGAGATAGTTTTGGCCTAGAGAGAAGAAAGTTCAGACCCTGAGACCTAGTGACTAAAACAACCACTCAACTGCAAAATATGAAGGTCACTATTCTGATGAGCCTACAGCGTTATAAAAGTATGCCTCACGAGAAGACTTACACCAACCGTGAACCATATGGGAAATTAAGATTTTGATTTAGAGGGGCATATGTCTTAGTCCTTTGCTGGCAAAGGAAAAATATCAGCTGTGGCTCATCCCAATTCCCAGTTTCCTGTGATAAAGATTTAGAGGTCAAACATTATGGCTGCATCTTGCTATGTATTATGCCCTACCTTACTCTGTAGAAGCTATTCAAAATATGTCATACTCTCTCCTGCCTAAAAACTTTAAAAGAGACTAATTCAAATGAAAGGTCAATGCTATTTGGTTGGGACAGATTCTGTAAGTCCCAGAACCGCTTCTCTATGATAGGTTCCATGAACCACACCAAAGAGTACTCCCAAGATAAGTGAGCAACACTCACTGACTTGGACCTCCTTTGACCATCCAATCTTGCCATAGGCTTTATCCTCTTCATAACCCTCATATGGTTTTGTTTCATTTCTGACTATCCCAATCACAAAGACTATCAGTGATTTAGGTGATGCCTAGGGCATTCATCACTATACCGTCACCACCACTAGTAGCAATTACAAGATCCATGAAAATATATCCACTAGAAGATTTCAACAGGAATAAATGCACTTTAGTTTGGGGTAGACTTCACTATATTAGTTTAACTCTATGACATTATTTGGCTTAAAGAACAATCTGGCTTTCAGTCTGCATATACAAAGGAGGTCCTACTGAAACATACAGTCCCCTCCATACCACACACATTGCAATGCAGGCACATGCTAGCAATTTTGTAGTAACAAGCTCATTATAAAGCTATCTTGCCATCTCCCAGTAAAGCAAGAACCAGAGAACAATGCAAAAGAGGAAATGCCAATTAATTACAGAATGATCACATCTAATGAACTCTGAAACTCCCCTGCTGTTGGTGAGTGATAAAAATCAGAATTGCTGGAGGAACTGGGGCTAGTAAAACCCTAGGTCTCTCCTTTAACTAGGAATTCATGGAAGAATGCCTCCTCTCCCCCCCAAAAAAACCCCACAACCAAACACAATATCCAAAGTTCTATAATCACATGCATGTAGACTTGAATTAATAACAAAAGCTTAAATTCATGAAAAGACCACAGAATGAGAGCAGCCAGATGACTACAGTGTCTTATATAGCTAGTCTACTGCTATTTCCTTCTTTGAGGATAGATTGCCTAAATCCAATCAAAAAGAATCAACCCCACCACACTTATGAAGGTAGTGAACAGCGACCCCCAAATAGTCTCAGAGACCTTCTAGTGGTCCAACCTATACCCAAAGGGAATCTCTTTCACCATATTGATTAAAAAGTCACTTGGAGACCTCTCATGAAAGGGAATCAAGTCCCTTTGGTGGTAGCACAATTATACTTAAGGATAGCCCTGATTTTAGGAAATGCTTCTCAACATCAAGACTAAAACTGTCTCTAGAACATAAGATATCTTGAAATCTGAGACCACAAAGTCAGTTATTCCATATTCTCACCTCCCACCTCCCACCACTCACTATATCTTTAGAAGTAGCCTATGGTGTAACAAGCCTCAGAGTGGGGCTAAAGGAGGAAAAAGGAGAGAAATCACATGTGTCCTACTTGTACCACTACCTGTGTGAGTCCTCTGGTGGGCCTTTAAGTGGGAGCTTTTTGTATAAACCTTCCGGCACCCGTTAAACTGACAACGGTGAACCCTCTTCTTGTTTTCAGGGGATGCATCTGCCCCTATTCCTCCTTGTTCACTGTCACTCTGTCCACTCTTTATGGCCCCAGCTGATGCCACTGCTGCTGCAGCTGCCACCCCTCCCACCTTTACCGAGCTAAGTGAGGCCTTCTTGGCCACCAGTTTCAATGTCACTGTGCCATCTACAGCTGAGAGAGTCTGTGAGGTTTTGACCAAATGGCGGCTGAGCTCAGGGGAGGAAGGAGGCGTTAATGAGGTCACTGCATTGAGCTGGGCCTGGTTGACTGCTGTGTAGCTATCTAAAGAGGAACTTGGAGGCTGCAGGCTAAGGCAGGTCTCAGATAGTAACTTGTCCCGGGAGAGTAGAATGTCCACTGCAGAGCTTTTCTCACACGTGGATGCTTCCATGGGGAGCAGGAGGGGATCCAGGCGCCGGAAGCTTTCCTCAATGCTTGGGTGAGGAGTGGCATGAAGGAAGCAGTCCAAGTCCTCACCAAAAGTCTCTGAGATCCTCCTGGGCTCTGTCTGCAAGTAGCGTTCCAATTCGAGGCATGTCTGCAAAAGGGGAGGAGGGAGGGAAAGAAACAGACATCAGAAGCAAAGAACACCATGAGCCTACATGTTGGCTGAAGGCAAAGGAAGAAATTACAAGAAGGTATACTATAGTTGGGACCAGGGTGGTCTCTTCATCTACAAGGCCTAACATTCTCAGACTCCTTGTGGGCTCTTGTGCTAACTCCCAGAGACTTATAACAGGAAAGATACTATTTATTATCCCAACTACCTGGATGGGGAAATGGAGGTTCAGAAGGGATGCCTAACTCGTTCAAGATCACTTTAACAGTGATGGAGGTGGACCTACAAGACACATTCTCCCTTCTTCTAACCCAGTGCAGAACCATCAATCATCATGAAGAACCAGCAAATCAGCACTTTAGAGCTAGAAGAGAGATCAAAGCTCAGTTAATCTAATGGCCTCATTTTATAGGTAACAATTTTCCATTTCGGCAGTGCTACATAGAAAAGTTGGGATTAAAAGAGATGTTAGAGATAGTCTAGTTCCAACTAGCCCATTTTACAGATGAAATAACCAGTCAAAGTTCAAACTCCTTATTAGAGTCAATTCCCATGTGAACAAGAAGTAGGGAAATCAAATTATAAATCCATCCTAGTAAGAGTCCAACATTCTCCTTTAAAGTAGCTATTAAGCAGGTAACAAAAATTAAAATCAAGTTTCTCTGCTGTCTCCCAACCACTGTCATATTTCTACCAATATTGTTCAGTTGAAACATAGTGTCTCTGATAAACAGGAACCAAATCATTTTAAACCTATCTCTTGAAGACACTACAATAGAGATAGTGTGGCTACTTCTGGGGACATGGTTTCCAAATACAATTGCAACATGCCTTGCAACAGAATTGTATATGAGTATGAATCCTGTTACAATTGTTTAGAGTCTCTGACCACATTATAAAATAGTTTCATAAATAGTTAAGACTAAAGACTGCTCCTGTTGCAACAATCAACATTATGAGTTTATTGTAAGGAAATCTCACTTTAAAGTACTATATAAATATAGTTTACAAAAAAAAAAAGAAGAAGAAAAAAGAAAAAAAGATGAGCAGGATGCTATTAGAAAAACCTGGAAAGGCTTACTTGAGATGATGCAAAGTGAAAAGTACTATATACAAAATAACAGCAATACTGTAAGATGATCTGCTGTGAATGACAGTTATTTTCAGCAATACAATGATCCAAGACAACTCTGAAGGACTTATGAAAAATGCAATCCATCTACAGAGAAAAAACTGATGGTATCTGAATACAGATTGAAACATAATTTTTTGTTAGTTCCTCTTTCTACAGTTTTTCTTTGTTTTCTTTCACAACTTGACTAATGTGGAAATGTTTTGCATGACTACACATGTATAACATATTGAATTGCTTGAGTTCTTAAGCAGGGTGGGGAGGGAGGGAAGAGAATCCGGAACACAAAGATTTTAAATCGATGTTAAAATTTGTTTTTACATGTAATTTGGAAAAATAAAATTCTAAATAAAAATGGGGGGGGGGGGGAGACTGGTCTCAACAAAATTCAAAGCTTCATCTCTCCCAAGATTCAATAGCATAGAAAAGGAAAATCCAAAACTATTCATTGTATGTGCAATTCTTGAATCATTATTACATACAAATCTTTGGAACGGCATGAAATTGGCTGTCAAGGTGAAAACAGGGATTAAAGGTATGCTCAAATGGCCAAATAAGTGTCTTAAAACCCCTCCTTTGTGGCTGTTTGTGTCTTTCTGATCTATATTAGCCAAGTGACCCTGGGCAAGTGTCCTAAGCTACTATCTAAGACTAAAGGTATCAATTATCAAACATGAAAGGAATTTCCATGCTAGGAACAAAATAAAATTGTTCCAAAGAGAAAAAGCTCTGTATTTGGAATCAGGTGGCCCTGGGTTCAAATATTAGTTTTATAACTTACTACCTGTATGACCTTGGGCAAATCACAACCTCTCTGGGTCTCAGTTTCTTCATCTGTAAAATGAGAAGGTTGAGCTATAATTTTAAAGTCCCTTCCAGCTCTAACTGTGATGAGCAATTTACAGCCTTTATGTCAATGTGCTCACATTTGACCAAATATATAGAACTACCACAGTCAGATATTTATAACAAAAAAAGAGGGAGGAGGGAAGACTGCTATAATATTTCCATAATACTGATATCAAACCTATATTTTTTTAATCCGATGTTCTGTCTTCAGACTTTTGTTCTCAATCATTTATCTGGTCTGTAAGGTACCTGTCAACAAGTTAAATATGTCTCTATTTTTGTGGCATTTACAAAGACAAAGCAAAGGGGGAGAAATCAGCTTTCTGGTAGAGCTATACATTATTAGATAGGGAGACCAGAGTTGAGCTTCGAGTTGCCTTTAGGCATCATTGTTACTTAAAAAAAAAAGATTATGCATAAATAAGTGATTCCAATATTCATTCAACCCCAGCAGTATACACAGCACTCTTCTAATACAACTATTAACACTGGCATTAATAATATCACCTCCAGGCATTTGATAGAGAGATGTTTAGGGAAGAAGAAAAAAAAGATCATTCATCTTCATCCTTGAAGATGTTGGGATCCAAAACTTTATAAATACATAGGGAACAAGGATAAGTAGTGAGAATTAAGCAGAGAGATTTTCCAAGACAAACAGATTTTTATCTGGTTCTTTTTTGTTAAATCTGATCCTTGAATGTATCTACCTCAGTGAATCACCATCAGTGAAAGTTAAACACCCTCTTGGTTGCTAGGAATTCTCATCTTGAACTCTTCCTCTTCATTCTGTCAGAATCTCACACTAGAAAATTCCACTTATGCCACACTGCTTTTTTCCAGTAGTCCCATCCCTAATATACATGCCAATCACTCTACTGCACCATAACAGAAACCTTTTCTTCATCGGTCTGCTCATTTCAATCTAAGACATGAGGGGTAAATCCTCTTTCAAGATTATGTATGTCAGAAAGTCTCTGGGTTGCTAGCTATTGAGGACCCTACACTGGTTGGATCAAGCCTGGCGCTCCCTAATGACCTCAAAGGCACAGGAATTGGCTGATGTCATACCCATAATTTCTGTAAGTGCAAAGGTTCCAATGGGAATTATACAGTTCATCCTTCCTACCTTCCCTCCACCCCCAATTTGAGCAAATTTGCTCAGCTTTCTTATTCCAAGCAACAAGTAACCTCTCTCTCAAAACAGGGGAATAAAATGAACCAAACAAACCAAACAAAAAATTGCAATCCTCTCCCACTATTTAAGTCTGCATGTTACAAACACCAAAAAGTTTTAGTTCAAGTTTATATCCATTTCCCTATAAATTATAATTACTCTATGTTTAAATTTTCTTCAACTTCCACAAATACCTCTATTGTTGTCCCTAAAACTTCCTTTCACTTTCTTTTAAAAAAAATATTTCCCAGTTTATATATATATATATATATATATATATATATATATATATTGGATGGGGGCAATGAGGGTTAAGTGACTTGCCCAGGGTCACACAGCTAGTTAAGTGTCAAGTGTTTGAGGCTGGATTTGAACTCAGGTCCTCCTGAATCCAGGGCTGGTGCTTTGTCCACTGTGCCACCTAGCTGCCCTCTTCCTTTCACTTTCTTTTGTTTTCCTTTACCTCTTCATTTCTCTTTCCTTTTTCTCATACCAATCTGCCTAAAAATCAGTCCTTTCCTCCTTTCATTCATAATACAAGTTGAAACCATCTACCTTCAGGAAGCCTTCCAAAGATGATGGGGACGATACAATACAATGATATTTCCAAAACACCCTTTCAAAGTCAACATTAAACATCTGTGCTGTCCATTTAGTACCTGAGGACTGTAATCTCTTTGAGGGCTGTCAGTAGATTTTCTTTTAATATTGCTTTATACCTTGGGTTTATTTGACAAACATTTATAAAGGGGAAGCTAGGTGGCACAGTGGAAAAAGCACCAGCCCTGGATTCGGAAGGACCTGAGTTCAAATCTGGCCTTGGACACTTGACCCTTACTAGTTGTATGACTCTGGGCAAGTCAGTTAACCCTCATTGCCCCATAAAAACAAAGCAAAACAACAACAACAACAACAACAACAAAACCAAAAAACAACAAAAAAAGACAAACATTTATCAAGTACTTGCTATGTACCTAGCATTATGCTTGATATTGAAGAAGATATCATGATTAAAAAAAAAAGACATAACCTGTTCCTTGATCTATAAGAGAATATGGTAATTGTTTAAGGGGTACAAATGAGATGCTATAAAAGTTCTGAAGAAGGAAAGATCATTTCTGACTTGGGGGTTGAGATTCACAAAAGATTTCATGGAGGAGGTGGCACATGGTCTTGAAGAATGAATAGTATTTGAAGATGCAGGGAGGAGAGGGAGGGGTAGCATTCCAAGCACAGGGAATGACAAGCAGCCTGGCTGAAGTAATGACTACTTAAAGGCCAGGTGACGCCACAAAGATAGGCTGGAGGGTCTTGAATGCCTGGCTAAAGAATTTCAAATTTAACTTGTAGGAAATAAGGAGTTATTGGTGGCTGGGGAATCAATGGAATGACTCGACTTGATCTATGCTTAATCTAGAGGAAACATGGAGGAAAAAAGAAACTGAAGGGGGAAAATCATTTAGCAGTTGAAGTAAGAGCCTGAAATAAGGTGTTGGCAGTGGAAATGGAAAGGAGAAAATGCACTTGACACTTATTTTGGAAGTAAACTTGATAGTACTTGACAACTGATTGTATGCTGGGGGTGAGGGACAAAAAGAAAAAAAGTGATGAGTTTCAAATGAAACAGCTTTTAAGTTTAGGTAGGTGATTGAATGATGGTGTCACTAACAGAAAGAGGGAGGAAGAAAAGTCACTCTGTGAAGTATACTTGATAGTAATTGACATAATTAAATACTAGGGGTGAGGAACAAGACGTTTTTGTTAAAAAAAAAAAGAAAACAGGTTTCAAACAAATCAAATTTTGGAATGAAGTGAGTTAGAATTTAAATATTAAATTATCATTTAAAAATATTTTGTAACTCTAATCAAAGAACAGATAGATACCTTAGATGGAAATGAGATGATGTTCCAAAAGGTATTGGAAGTAACATAGGGTTTAGTGATCCCTGGAGCTCCAGAAGGGTGATGGGGGAATGAAAAGGAAAAGGAAAAGGAAAAGGAAAGGAAAAGTTCCCTATGACAAATGAAACCTAAATTTGATAATTGCCTAGAATTAAATATTGACATCACAAAACCAAGACACTTTTTGTAATGGAAGATAACCATATCATCCTATGTTACTTTACCTCTAACTAGGGATGTGTGGGAACCAGTTTAAACAGAGAGTCAATTGTTAAAAATTTTCAATGTGAGCATTTATACCTCGGAAATTGGAGAATGCCACAAACTGGGGCTTGGTTCAATGTTTTGCTGATTGTTTAGACTTAAGAAAATGATAAATTTAAAAGTTAATAATGAAGATTAAATTTTAAAATGTGTCCTGCATACATTTTTTTTTTTCTGGAGAGCTGGTTGTTTAACATTTATAACACATCCCTGTTTCTAATCTTCCTGACTCTTACACTTGGTTAGTGTGATGCTTGAAACATGGAACTTTTCATACTACTTAAGGCTCTATTTGGTGTAAAAATAGCCTACAACCCAACTGTGTCCACACTAAAAGCTATGGTATATTTACCCCTGTGCTTTACAATAGAGAAACACACAGGTGGATTCAAAGCTGTCATTCCAGTGTTATAGCAGGTTCATTATACCTACCCATTAAGTCAACAGTCATTCAATCAATAAATGAACAACTTCTGTTCTGTTGAACTAAGGAAGTGCCTCACCTGAATTATGCCCAAATGGGATGCTTATAAATAAAAATCAAAAGAATTGAATCTTCCTATTGACTTTCATTAAAGTAATTCAGAGTTAAAATAGCAATAGTCCCATCTAACCAGTGCCTGAAATTTGTAATCATTCAGCAGTGATCTAGTAGCCCTTTGATGGTACTCCCAATTCTTCATACTCCTAGGTAAAGAAGTGTGGGCCCAAACCCTGGGACTGAAGAGATCTCATCATGTGAGGCAGTTCAGGAGAAATGGAGGGGTATGGAATATAGGAGTACTGACAATATGGTCTCTTATTGGTTCTTGGGTCATTTAGATATCCTGGCCCTTCCCTCAGACATGGAGCACAGCTGACTTGAAGACACATCCGGGAAAGAGGAATAAGGCCTCATGAGCTGTGGTTCCTAGGCTGGATGTTAGCCCAGATAATTGCACTTTGCCTGAGTAAACAGCACCTGAAGGTTTGATGTCCCAAGGGATTCCTTTTCTGTCCTTTATTACTAGCAGCTCTGCCCTGAGCTGTTAACCATGGAGTCACAACCCCAAGTGAGTCTGAAGTACAGAAACAGAGGGACTAATCCCTGGCTTTCCCATACTCTTCTCCTGGGGTGTGTTATGACGATTAATTTACTTTTTTGTGCTTTGAGATCCTCAAGGGCGTCCTAAAATGGAAAGTTGAAATTAGCACAGAAAACCAAATGTCAGCTCTCCTAAACTTTGAGGTTGCTATTTACTTAAATCTTGGGCACATTTTTAAAAGTCTTCTCCAACTCCTATTAGCAAATTTATTTGTCTGTTTACCTTAAACCATGGGTTAACCTTTTTTTTTGTCATGAACCCCTCCTCAGAATAATGTTTTTAAATAATTGAAGGAAATGCTAAATTGCAATTGGAGGTTAATGAAAATAAACATGTAATTATTTTCCCAGTCAAGTTCATAGAGCCCCATGAATCTACTCATGTACCCCTAACTTTACACACTTACAATCATCTGTGTTTTGTCTTTCAGGTCCTACTTGGATTCCTCATGCAATCTAATCTGGTGTGAATGTAGAAGCCTACCTCACCCACCTCCCTTCCTTTGAACTCTGGTATTCCTAGTCATCAGAATTGGAGTTCAGGTGGGAAGAATGGTAAATACTTGTTGAGGTCTCCTACCATTTTCCCCCTGGGGGGAATATTTTTTAATAAGTATAAGTCTTCTGTCACAGGACTATAGAGGAACTTAGATCTTCGACCCTGAATGTCAGGGATGTTCAGAACTGGATATTTAGTTGAGGTAAACTGTCATCTAACCTTCCTGTGTTTTAGGTCAAGGATTTAAAAATAGGGTTGGGCAACAAATGGTTCTAATACTGGCCTACCCCATCTTACATACATACATATATATATAAATACATATATAAATACACATATACATACATATACATATACACATACATGCATACACATGCATATACATAGAGAGAGACAAAGAGATCTACACATGTATCACATGTCCACATATTGTTGATATAAATTAGTTATAATAAGTTGTGCAAAAGTTAGGAATCATTTTCTGGGATGTTTTAAAAACCAGCAGCTAAGCAACTTTTCTTTTGACTTTCATTACCAGGAGGTATTTGAGGAGAAGGTCAGAAGAAAATTAAATTCCTTTAGGAAACATGGATAAGCAAGTAATATCCTAGTGAGGTGTTCTTACTGCATTTTTTAAGCTATCAGGTGGGAGGAAACACACAAAGTCATCTCTAGTACACCCCAGAGGTACAATAGCATTACACATTACTGGCAGAATTGCTGAACTCCACAAAATAACCACAGCATCGTAACCAATGTTAAGATTGTAAGCCATCTTCAGAGAGCTTCTCACATCAACTAGTTGCTTGAACTGAAACTGAATTTACATTTTCCCTTTGGTAATTTGCAAAATCTGAGAAACAATGTGGTGAACATTAATTTAGTCCAATGTAAACATGAAAATGCTGAAATCTTTATCAAAGCTGCTCCAGCGTGTTCTTTTTCCCAGAACTGTTTTCAAAATTGTTCCTGTGGGTTTTGTCCCCTTTCCTTGGATTGAGAGAAGGGGAGAGAGCAGGGTAAAAAGGAAAACAGTTCGTTGAAAATGTTTCTCTTTTCTGGTGCAAATCAGTTTTAAATAAAGGTCCCATTTCATCTTCCAAGATTTCATATTGTCCCAAAGCCTGGAACCCATCTAATTTAATCCTTTTACTCTTAGCCATGTGGAAATTGGGTTCTAGAAAGAGGATACTGACCAAGGTCATACCTGAAACATCTAGCCAGGAATGCGACATGACAATATGTCTTTAACTGCCACTCTGAAGAGAGACCTGAAGCAAAGAACCTGCATTAGGTACTAGAGCAAGTTGTAATGCTATATAATCCTGTCAAAAACAGGAAGCAGCAGTTTTAAAGGTTTGGGGCCAGTCCATAGTGGTATTTTAGTTCGCTTTATGCTTTAACATATGTATTCAGGTGGTTTGAAGGGGTAGCCAGTTTCCTGCCCCATCCCCCAAAGTCACTCTAAAATTAACCCATCTCCCTCTTTTATAGGACCATAGACTTGGAGCTGGAAGGGACCTTAGAAAGCTATGGGTTAACCCCCCCCTTATATTACAGATAAGGCAATCGAGGCACAGAGCATTTAACATGTGCCCAGCATCACAAAGCCTATGAGACTCTGAACCTAGGTCTTTGTGACTCTGAGCTTAGCCCTCTAACTAGTCACTACTCCATTCTGTCTCTTGCTTCCCTGCATTACAGAAATATACATTAAAAGAACCGATACATTGGCCAGATGCTCTCTGCAGGATTTAGGGGAAGAAATGAACAAGACTTTCCCTAGGAAGGAAAGCACATATGTTTCAACTTCGCCGGCACAGTGAATTCTCATGTCAGGAAGACTGCAGATGCATAGAAGGATGACAGAATCTTAGTAAACAGAAATATGAGGAGGGATGGACCCACACCAATAAATCCACAGAATTTTCAATGTCCCAAGTAAAAAAAGGTCCACTTGGGAGAAAAGGAGATAGCCCACTCTCTTACAAAACTGTTTCCTCAGCTGGTTCATTGTTTTTCAGCTGTGGCTTTTTAGGGGTAACCAAGAAAGGGCTCTCAGATTCTTCTCCATGATACATAATTCCTACAAGTCTACAAATCAGAAGGAGCAGTCGTCATTCACTGTTATTTAGGACCAGGAAGAAAAGAGAGAAAGAATCCAGGTGCCAGGTAGCTTAACTAATTCCAAAATTCAAATCAAGAAAAACTTTCACTGGGGTATGGTTATAGATGATACCATTTCTGTGTTATCTAAACACACAACGATTGGATAATATCCTGACCCAGAACCAAACCTGTTTTCTACTTAGCATGAAATTTAGGACCACTGGAGCATAGGCCCATCTGTTACCATCCAGACAAAGAATAAGTCTTTGACAATTCTCTCCATCTTGTCTTTTAACTTTCCTTCATATTTGATGAGGCCAATACAGTGTAAATATTTTATTTTAATGTAAGAACCCATCCTACGAAGAAGAAAAAAAGATACCAGTGAGACAATAAAATAAACTTCATCTTAGATCTGGGCTTGAGAGAGAGAAAAAGAAGGAAGACAAAATGTGGAAGGGAGAGAAACTCCCAGAGGATGAGCCCATTCAGCCTGGTGACAGAGCCAATTGGTTCCGGCTCCAGAAGGAGAGGACTCTATCTTTCCTCTTCATGCTGGTCTAAAGACTTCTGAAGAGCCGATCCCTTTAAGGAAGGATGACTTCCCAAGAACAACAATGGTCCTGACCAGTTTTTTTTTGTGTGTAGTTTCCCCCGCCCCCCCAGCTTCACCATTAATTTTCCATAAAGAGCAGTTTTCTCGATGAGCCCTTGTCAGGCGAGGCCTGATGCTTCAGAAACCTGTAATTATTCTTGGTTCCCCACCCCCCACAGCCTCTGCACCTGTGTCAGTCCAAGACACCAGCTGGCCACATCTTGCCTCCTGCCTCTTGGAGGTGGGGGCGGGGAAGGCAGCCCTTGTTGAAATTCCAAACCAGCAGAGCCCACCACCCTCTCCCAAAATGGAAATCCGAATTTGACAACAAAAATAAAACACACAGGCACCAACCTCCTCCCTTCCCTGACCATGCCTAGCCAAAGGAAATAAACAAACATTAAAAGCCTTTAAAGTCTTCATTCAAATCAACTCATGTTAAAAAACAACAACAACAAAAACAACACGTTAACAACAGGGAAAGCTGACAAGGGGTTATTAATCCTCTTCTTACTACCCTTACTCCTACCCCTTTCCCCATCCCGCCTGCTGCTAACTTTTCAAGGAGCTGAGACACTATCTCCCTCACACACACATATGCACAGAGCTCCCCTCAACCCAACTCCCCAAATCCCTTTGCACTTAGCTACTTAGACAAGGGGGAACATGCCGAACACATGACATCACCTCCCCCTTCCTCTTCCAAATCACTAGTGCAGGCTGACTCAGGCTGTTGGTATTTTTTAAATAAGCCAGTTTCATTCACTCCCTCCCAAGATATTGTTATTCCCTTTTTGGTTGGGTTAATTAAGTACACGTTCTCCACCTCCTCTAAACTTCCCTCCCTCCCCCACCCCCACTCTCCCCCCAAAATTACACATACAATTTCATCCTCACTAAAAACATACTTGTACATATGAAAAAAGAGTGGATTTCCCAGGAATAACAGGTTCCAGTCCTAAAAGACTTCTCAGGGCAGAGGTAATTTAATGGGTAGTGATCTTCTCAGTGAGGCTTTCAAAACTATGATCCCTACCTATCTTCTCAGTGGGATGTTCAACAAAAAAGAATAGAAGGGGGCAAAAAGTGAGGGTCTGTATATACCATCAACTGAGCTACAGATACCAAAAAGCAGCCAGTTCTCATCAGTGAGTATGGTCCTCCATGGAACAGGCCTGATTTGTGTAGTTTAGAATCATCACACTCACACACTCACACACACACACACACACACACTCACTTCATTGAAGTGTTCACTTACAGGGATATATACTCAGCACTGGCCTGCTAACCCTCAGCTAAAGTATCTACCTTGCCCCTTCCCTGTCTACAATAAGCAAGACTGCCACAGACTCAGATAGCAACAAACTAGAAGCATTTTAAGTACCTACTGTGTGCCAGTCACGGTTCTGAGTACCTAAACTGCTTCCAGTAAATGGGTATAGATTCCAATCATTGACAGAGTTTATTATTAGATGAAAAAGCACTAGCTTGGGAATTCTGGGAACTTTGGGCAAATCTAGCTTCCTTTCTCTAACTCTTAGTTTCCACCTTTTTTAAATGAGGGAATTTGACCAGAAGATCTCTAAGGGCCCTTCCAACCCCCCACCCCCACCCCAGTCGGTATGCCTTTTAGTTAAGAGGAAAGCCCTTCCTGTGAGTTCACAATTTCAGAATTTAATATAGCCAGAACTTACAAAGAATCTTTTTTTTTTCCTTCTCTGTGATTTCATCATCTCAGGGAGCTCCCAGTAATTCCCTTCACCGATTTTCTGGCCAACTCCTCTGCAACTTAAAGCCTTGAAGAGTTGCTCGGGCACTGAGAGGTTACAGGACTTCTCTGGGGTCACCCGGTCAGGATGTGTCAGAGACAGGACATGAACCTAGATCATACTGACTTCAAGGCTAGTGCTCTGTCTGTTGTGCTAGGTTGCTTCTCAGCAAAGGGGCGGAGGTGGGATTTTCTTGCCTTTTTAATGCTAAATATTTTTAAACATTTTAAACATCTTTCCATTATCCACAGATGTGGTATGACAGAGAGAGGGAAAAGAAAAAGGAAAGGGTGAGAGGGAGGAGGGGAGAGGAAGGGACATGGGGGAGAGGAAGGAGAGAAGGAAAAGGGGAGGAAAAAACAAAGGAGAGAGGAAAGTGAAGAGGAAAGGGGAAAACAGGAGAGAAATGGGTAGAAAAAGAGGAGCTAGAATGAGAAAGAGAACAAGATTCCCAGTGTCTAGCACAGTACATAACATATTATTAGTAAATATTTGTTGATTAGTTACAATAAAATAGTCAAAGTATGTGCTGACCAGGGTAGCTAGGTGGTACAGTGGATAGAATGCTACTCCTGAAGTCAGGAAGACTCATCTTCCTGAGCTCAAATATGGCTTCAAACACTTCCTAGCTCTGTGACCCTGGACAAGTCACTTAACAACTCTGTTTGCCTCAGGTCCTCATCTGTAAAACGAGCTGGATAAGGAAATGGCAAACCACTCTAATATCTCTGCCAAGAACCTCCCCCTCAGAAAAAAAAAATGTGAGATCACAAAAAGTCAGACATGACTGAAATGACTGAACAACAAATTTCTATAGATGCTTCATTATGGAGTCAGAGAAAGTTTACTTTGGAGGTAGCAATGAGCAGTAGGCCAACCCCATGGACAATACATTTAACTTGTAGCAATAAGACTGCAGATGGAATGGTTCCCAACATTTGAGGAGTTGCTTAATTTGGGATATGCCACCCCTCTACCCCCAAAGTACAGCAAGACTTATCGAAAGTAAGGAAAAATCATTTTTGAGAACCTCATTACATGCTGGAAAATAACAGGAATACCTGGAGATGCCAATATCTCTCTTCACCAGAGTACTATTGTACCTCTCAGTCTCCAAATTGGAAAAAGGAGAGAGATGGAAGGATTCTCGATAACAATGGATCAGAATTGCCTAAAGATAAATGGAGATTAGGTGTCATTGTTTCTGTCACCTAAAATGTCCTACCCAAGAAAACCCTCTTAACTTCATGTAGAGCAGACGGAAAACATTCGCTCATTCACACTCATTATGTGTGACCAAAAATGGAACCTTCTCTCAAAACAAAGTTCAGTGTAAGGAACTGAACCCAAAGGTCTCTTCCAATTGCTCCACTTCAAGAGAGTACAGAGGTCATTTCTTCATAAAAGCCAATATTGCATCATGCACTCAAGGTGTTCACGTAGTGATGGAGAAAAACAGGTGTGAATGTACACACATACACCCCAAGCCCCTTCCCCGTCTCCCCTACACCCCAGGTGCTTATTACTCTACATCCTGAGGGAATCATGGTTAAAAGCTCAACCCAACTTGTTGATTTCAGATCTCCACAATGTAAGTCCATCCATTGCCTGTAGATATGAGGTAAACATGAAACTTGACCCTGTTTTTCCATTTTGGTAGCTATCATGGAGTCAGGGGATATGAATCAGAATATTCTCCCCATATGTAATAATTCTTTTAGTGTGAAAGATATCAGGAAAGCTCCAGTATCTTCTGAATTTTACCAACTCCAAACCTGTAGTTTAATTCAGGTGTGGTCCTTTTGGGATACCTGTCCTAGCTCATTCAGATAACTTTTGCATAATTTTTAGACAAAAGAGGGCTTCATTCCATGTTTTTGAGCTTTACCTAAAAGAGCTTTTCTGCTAAGAGGGGACCAGTTATTTCAAACCACAATCCCTCAGATAGGATGTGACCTCAAGCACTGAACCTGGAAGGGATCCAAAATCTAATTAAGAGGGTACAGCACTTGAAATAGGTTAGGATGGAAGCTTAGATGGAGCCATATCAGTGGGCTGTTTTGTGTGTGTGTGTGTGTGTGTGTGTGTGTGTGTGTGTGTGTGTGAGAGAGAGAGAGAGAGAGAGAGAGAGAGAGAGAGAGAGAGAGAGAGAGAGAGAGAATCTACTTCCAGTGAAATTTAGAATTCGTGCTTGAGATGTCTCCCTCTAAATCCATCATTAGATCCTTGATTCCCCAAGCTATGCCTTTTTTTCGTTCATTGTAAAGGGTCACAGAAAACCTTTTTACATGTTGCCTTGGACGAGGTGTGAGAGAAAAGAAAAAGCTAAGTATTCCATCACGTCAAGAAGAGTAAATTGTGTCTGCCCCACTTCTGAACCACATTACAATGCTGTGGATTTCAAATTAACAATTCAACTCAACTTGACAAGGGAGTTATCATTCATTGGACTAAGCAAAAAGAAATCTGGAAGTTCTGATCCCAATAGCTCTGTAACCTTACTTAACCCTGAACAAGTCTGATGATATCGGCTGACACTCACACCATAAGAAGTGCTACACTCTCAAAGAGAGAGACACTAATTTGAATCATCACTGCAATTCCTCTCTCCTTTGTTCCTGCCTGAACCAATTTCCATACACTTTCAAAGACCATCACCCCACACTAAGGGGAAATCCCAGAAGCATAAGGACAGCATTAGCAGCATGAGGGAGAAAATCAAATTTCCAATATAGATGGGGATTGTAGTTTTGACCTCCAAGGAGGGTTAATACATATGCATGATAGAATTTAGGTTAAAGTGCACCACCTTGCCTTGAAATGAACTCTGAAGACCCATGAAAACAGTGACCTTAAGCACAGAAGGACAGTTATGGAGGCTCTAAATCTGATCTGGTCTCAGTCATTGCATCCACCAACCTATGTCAGGGAACATTTCCATTCAAACAGGATAATTTTTTCTCTCTGAAGTTTATAGTAAGGGTTCAGCCCCCTAGGTGAATTCAATGTTTGAAGTTGCATCTGAATAAGGAATTAATTCAGAAATATCTCTTTTGATAGCTATACTAGGGAAGCATTTATTTCAGTTTTCCACATCAGGGATTCCTTTTTGAATCGGACTTGCTATGCCAATTCTGACTTTTCCCCAATGTTCTTCTGCTTACTGGAATAGAAACCATGGCAAAACACCAACCTAACTATATCAGTAATTAACCTGAATCAGATACTGGAACACCTTGGCTAATAGAGATTCCCTGTAAAGAAAATGTGTTTTCTCTCTTGAGAATTTCCCAGCATGGGAACCCCAGCAGAGACACTGCCTAGAGGAGAGTTTCACTGCCCGCACCAGCATCTGCTCTCTTCGTGCGCTTCGTGGCCATACGTGGCTTGGGCCTCCTCCACAAACAGAGCCACTGGTATACTGTTAGTAGGACAGAGAAGCCAATGGTGTGGCATCCCCCCAGGCTTTACTCAGGACCAACTGTGTGGATGAAAGTCAAAAGACATGGAAACTCTCTAATCACACACTTTGAAAGATATACTATGCTCTCTATCCAAGACTCGCTAGGCTACAGACTTGTAGAAAGGAAATTCTCCAGAAAACTTCCAGAAAAAAAGGCAAGACAAGAATCAGGGATTATATGCCCCATAACTATAGAATCACGTCGCTTATCCACATGTTGAATCTACATGGAAAGTAATATGGCGGCTATGTTTCCTACAGATGTCCTTTTCCCCCAATCTGAAAATGATCTATCATATCAGTAACTCTTCAGGGTGATCACTAACATTTATATAGGTGGCTAAACACTTTACATATATTATCTCATTGGATGCCCAAAACAACCATATGAGGTGGGTACAATTATTATCCCCCCTTTACCGATAAGGAAACATTGAGGGGGTGAAATTATTTGTCCAGGGTCACCCAGTTAGTAAGTGACTGACGAAGGAATTATAAACCCAGATCTTCCTGTCTCCAAGTCTAGCACACCACCCACTGGACCACCTAGCTGCCTCTGAGATAAGAAACATTAAAATCTCTCTCATTTATCTATTGCCACTCTGGCAAAATGTTACCAGCACCAGCACCACAACCATAGTTCATGGAATTAAATCATCAGTATAACCTAGAATAGCACCCAAATATTTTTAGCTGCTAATAACCCACCCTCGCTACATCCAAGAATCTCAAAGTATTCGATAAATTCAACAAACCAATGACCCTCCAACTCTACCTAACACCAGGTTCAATTATTCCACCACTGTTCTTATACAATCTAAGTCGGGAGCAGAGTTAGAAATATAATGCTGGACCATAAGCTCCAGCCAATTTCACAAGACCGCATTTCCTCTATGGAACATCTACCTTACCCCTAAATCTTCTGGCTAGTACTCAGTATGTGCCTTTATTTACTGAGGGGAAAGGGAGCAAAAGTACAGGAGGTAAGGTCTTCCTTTAAACACTCAATGCTTTGCTCCCTTCTGTTAAGTTCTCAAATTTTCATTGGCCATTTCCTCTTTCTTTCAGAGGGGAAGTAAGTGGCTGATGAAGATAGCAGTCCATCTGCCACCCTCAACCACCTTTCCCCCTTCCTTATAACTGCAGAGAAGGAAGGGAACTAGGCTAGTCCACAGAAAGCTGCTCCAGTAATTTGTATGAACTGCTGGAATTTTAACACACACACACACACACACACACACACACACACACACACCTCTTCCAATTTGCAGCTTATTAAAGACCCTTTTTGTGTTTAGTTAAAGCAAAATACATGGAGATAGGAATTTTGATATATGTGTGTGTTTTCGTTAAGGAGCTTTCCACTCAACATTTTTTAAAAGGCATTTCCTAATTTAAGAAAACACATAAATAAAGTCAGACAAAACCAGCCTCTATTAAGTCTATTTCACGTACCCTTGGGACTAGTAATTCTTGGTTGATTTTGATCATCTCAGTGTTTTCTATCTCCCATTCCTCTTCATGGCTCAAAGAGAAGGAATCCAGTCATGCAAGATGTAGCAGCAGGAGCAGAGGAGGTTCAGAAGGAGGAAAAACAGCAGTAGTGGAAAATGGACTAGCCGCATTAGAAACTGGAGTAGTTACATACAAACATCTCATCCCGGTGTGCAAATGCTGGCTTCTAGAAGCTACTACTTGCCTCAGATAGAAGACACATGGAGAAGGGGAGCCACCTGTAAGGGCAGCATATCTGCTTAAGGGCCAAATGGACACTTAGTCTAGTTCTATCCCTCTTCATTGGAGAATCTGAAGGTAAGACTCAAAATGTCTTTGTGTTTGATGACCTGGTGATCAGTGGGCTGAAAGATGTATAGTGGCTAGGCCCTTGTATCTAGAATGTGATTTCATATATATTTTTTTTAAATCTGCCTTTAAAAAAATGACTGAAAGGGACAGCTAGTTGGCTCAGTGCATAAAGTAGGGCCCTGAATTCAGGAGGACCCAAGTTCAAATCCGGCCTCAGACACTTGATACTTACTAGCTGTGTGACCCTGGGCAAGTCACTTAACCCTCATTGCCCTTCAAAAAAAATGACTGAGGGGGGACTACATTATACCTTGTCTTGGTTCCACCTTTGGTTCACCTTGGGACCTTGGAAGAGTCATAGTTTTGTGTCTGTTTCTTTGTTTAGAAAATGTGGTTGTACTAGGTATATTAGTTCACAAGTAAACTTCCATGATACAAGGTCCCCTGGGCTGAAATTCTTGAGCATAGTTTGTTGTTTTTTTTTAAATGGCAAAAGTTCTAGGGATAACACTATTGGAGTGCAATGTGAGATACAAGGAAGAATGGGCTAGGAAAGGTTCTTTGCAGAACTTGCCCTCAACAACACTGATTGCATTAGGCAAATTGTCCTCTGAGGGTTCAAGATAGGGTGTGAGTGAATTTAGTATCTGTAAAAAAAAAATCTCCCTTTTTTTTGGTATTGGAGGAAGCCCAATACAAAAATAAATGTACTATCAAATACACAGGAGAATTAGGAGCAGATATCAGAATGTCTTCTCAAACAAGAAACTAACCAGAAAAAATAATCCTCACACACACACACACACACACACACACACACACACACATATGTTCTGTGTTCTCCAAATAATGTTCATAGAATCATGGGAGGCCTTGGAAGCCATGAAATCCAGCCTCCTGTTTTACAGATGAGGAAATGAGACCCAGAGGTATGAAGGAAATGATTTTCCCAAAGTAACATAGGTAGCAAGAGAGAGAACCAGGATTCAAATCTAGGTCTTCTGACTCCAAACCCAGTGTTCTTCCCACTGCTCCATACTGCCTCAGATCATCTTGTTCATTACCATAGTCTGAACTCTAAGCTCAATGGGATAACCATTAAGTTACTGAAAATAATGGAAGCTACCAGCATCTTAAACATAAAATGATGCTCAACAAATGCTTCTTGTCAGTCAAGAAAGCAGACTATATTATTGGCCCCTCTGTGAATCTACTCTGTGAATGTCAGCAACTACTGACCAGGTAGCCCTCCGTGGTATTACCAACAAGTCTTCTTTCTAAGTATAGAAAAGTGAAGCCTAACTGTTATTGTAGAACTACCAAATCAAATCCCAGATGTCATACCTCTTCCTTCAACATTTCATTAAATTTAGGATCTCAACAATGCATAGTCTCCTTCCAACACTGTAGATAGCAACCCATCAACACCCACATCCTCTAGGACTCAAATCTGACGTTATGTGAGTTCCGATTCAAAGTGGGCTATTATCCCTCACTGGTGGTTATACAACCAGGTCACTCTTCCCGACATGACATCTTTTATGCTACGTAGTACATGCAGCTCATAATTTGTAAGATCCTGCAGCCCACTTATGTCCATCGTGCATCTCTCTACTACTCTCTGGATGATCTAAGATTCTGATTCCTTGCAGACTCTGGTATTCCAAGATTTGACCACATAGCCTCACCAAAATATCACCATTGTTGAAGAAAAAGGAGAAAAAGATGGATTTCACTGATTTATATATATAGTGTATGTGTATATATTTATATACACATTTATATATGTGTGTGTAATACATATATGCACAAATATATACATATACGCACTTCAAAAACATATAGGGAATTGAAACAAATATGTGTGTGTGTGAACCAAGGCTCAAAGGATATAAACAATTTTCCAAAGAAGAATGTCAAACCAGCTAGCAACATCAGAAACTATGTTCTGTCATTCATAAGAGAAACACAAATTTAAAAAACAAAAACTGATGCTTTTATTCATACCCATCATATTGGCAAAAATAACCAAAATAATGAAAATGACTGATACATATATCCTGACAGTATCGTGTATATGTACAAGTATACATATATGTGTGTACCTATATAGAATACAAAAAATGTGTATATAGTATTTATGTATACACATACTGATAAACCAGCTCAATGGGTTGTCCGAGTGACTTTACATCAAAATATAAACACCAGATATTCCTTTTCCACTTGGCTTTTCCTTTGTATATAATTTCTGATGGCACTTAGTAGGTTCTCCAAAGTTCTAGCACTTAATTTAACCAGGATAATGTCGTCTGCAAATCCCAGCATCTACAAGACCACACCGTTTACAAAGAACCTCTCTTCCATTGGGACTCTGGGGCAGACATCCTCCATGACAGTGACAAGTACCTTTGGCAACACTGTCTCCCTGTTTCATAGGTTGGATGATATTTACAATTTGAGGGTTGTTGACAAAAGGTATCCTTTTTGATGCATCTATCAGGGAATTATATCATTTTAACATCTGCATAGCAGACATCTTGCTGGAAGAAAGTTGTTATGGCTAAATTTTGTCCTCCTGAGCCTAATTTTTTAAGTCAAACAAAGTGAATACCACATAATCCTTTATTCTCTGCACCTTTTAGTCAACTGTCCAACTATAAAGATGCGGTCTGCTGTGGAACATAATTTTTGAAAATCTGTCTGTTCTATTCTCATCCCTTCAAGGATGCCCTTGCCAGGTATACAAGCTATTCTCAGCAATACTTTGTAGAGATAGAAGGGAAGCATATGAGGCAGTAGGCACTGATCTTCTCTTGGTGACCTTTTGTTGGTGGTAATAATGTCCCCGTTTCTATATGAACAAATTACTCTCAGCTCATATGGAAGAGACTGGTTCAGTTGTAAACAACAGGTGTGAGGTAAAGGGAAGAGAAGCAAAAGGAGTAAGAAAATATTATAAAGGGGCAAGTGAAGGAAGAAGAAGAAACAAGATGATGAATAGGCATTCTACCAGACTAAGCTGTTGAGAGCAGTGACTCCTGTTTTTGTTTGCATGTTTTCTACCCTTTAGCAGGGCTCTGTGCACACAGCAGGTGCCTAATAAATGTTTGTTGACTTGACCTTCTAAAAGACCCAAGTCCCTCATTAAAGTCGGTGTGAATTTGGCTGGTGAGAGGGCTAAAGGCCTGGGTATATTTTTCTCACTCATAACCTCTCTGTTGATGTTTTGCTGGCTTTCTAAGCAAAGAGGAAACCTCACCCATTCCTGTAGGCACGAGTTTATAACCACATTCCACTGGCCAACAACACCCACTAACTAGCTCCTTGAGGCTCTTCTCAAGGGCACCGAGTCAAGCAATTGGATCTGGCTGCTGCCCTGGTTAGAAAGTTGGCCAACTCTGTGGAGGCTGGGAGGGTAGCTCTAACTCAGGAGGAACAAAATGTGCAGGTACACTTGACCTTCAGAAATCTAGCACTCCACTAAAAATCACCTAAAACTCAAAACATTAAAAAAAAAACAAAAACCACCCCACCCAGTGCTCTCTACTAAAAGGAGGCCTGGAAAAGGCATTTAAGAAAGCACACAGCTAGGATGGAGCCCAGCCCCCTCACCCCTGGTCCCCAGTGGCGGACAGGCTCACAAAAATCAATAGAGATCATTATTAGCTCTGCAATATCATAAAAGAGGGTTGCACTCTCCTGCCTTTGTGGATAAGAGAGATGGGGGAGGGGAGGAAGATCTGCACTGTAAATGGCTCTGAGGGAAACTATGCATCATTAAATTGTTAGTTCTGGTGAGACAATTGCTTGGTTAGCTAGAGAGCACTAGCCTTTGATAACCTCCAGTTCGAAAAACAAAAACAAAAAATTATCTGCCTCTGGTTGCCACAACAATGATCCCAAGATCAGGCAAGCCAAACCAGTTAAGTTCTGACCAGGGAAAGTTTTTTTGGCCTATTCTTCCCCACTCAGCCCAAATCCCAGAAACCTCAGAGTAAATCGTCCCATTCTTAGGAGAAGGGGGTGGAAGGGAGGAGGGGAGGAATGGATCTTCAAACTAACTCTCCAAGGCAATGTGGCATTTTTTTTTCTGGAATAGAAAGAAGTTTAACATTTCTATTTTTTTTTCTTTTTCCATGTGAACAAAATGAAATACTCACAAATTCTAAAGGCAAGAAATAAAGCAGGGGACTTTCAACCCTTCCAAGGGCTGAATAACAAGGACAAGCTAGCTAGCAAGCAGATAAAGAGATCCTCATTGTTCCTTCCCATCTCCCCCTGACATTTGGCATGATAATCTGGGCTTCTAGTCCATTCCAGCCCCATTAGTGCCTTACCATATGTTTGCTAACGAAACAAACAGTATCAGGGCCTGTGACCCTACTAGCCTTTACCACTGGGAGGAGGAACCATAAACCATAAACCAAATACCACCCATGGGTAGGGCCAATTAGCAGGCTGTGTCATTTCCCCCAATAAAACATAAAAAGGGGCCATTTCCTTTTTTTTCCTTCCTCATTTGTCTTATCACTCACTGGCTCTCTGCAATGAGGGGGACTATTCTTTCTGAATGTTAGGGTAGCTACAATGGATAAAGTGCCAGACCTGAAGTGAGGAAGACCCGAGTTCAAATCCAGTCTCAGACACTTACTTAGCTGTGTGATCCTGGCCAAGTCACAACTCTGTTTGCCTCAGTTTCCTCATCTGTTTGTTTTCTTTTGTTTTTGCGGGGCAATGGGGGTTAAGTGACTTGCCCAGGATCACACAGCTGATAAGTGTCAAGTGTCTGAGGCCGGATTTGAACTCAGGTACTCCTGAATCTAGGGCCGGTGCTTTATCCGCTGTGCCATCTAGCTGCCCCTCAGTTTCCTCATCTGTAAAATCAGTTGGAGAAGGAAATGGCAAACTGTTTTCTAATAGCTTTGCCAAGAAAACCTATAAGGAGTAGGACGCGACTGAAGAACATGACTGAATAACAACATTCTCCATCTAACGCATTAGCTGATATTAAGGATCAACGTTTGGTATAGAGGGAAAAGAATAAACCTTGGAATGACAGGAGTTTGAGTTGAAGCTGAGCTGTAACCTTTTACCCATGATTCTGCCCCATATCACCATGATGATTTCATCAGGGCCTCAGTTTTCCCATTTGTAAAATGTATCAGATGACCACTAAGGTCTCTTAATCTCTAGATCTCTGATCTCATGAGTAAGTCTTTAGGCTGCTCTCTCTACCATTTTACCCAGTTCACGCTTAGTCAGACCTGTGATTTAATTCATTCATTAACTCAAAAATCCCTTGCAATCTCTGGTTCCATGGCTCTTGCAGAAAGTGATATTTTGCTATCTACAAGCAACTATTAACTTAATGAAGTAATTCGATTGGAATTTATATATTTCCTTCAAGAAACCTTTAATGAGGTCAGCTAGGTGGCACAGTGGATAAAGCACTGGCCTTGGATTCAGGAGTGCCTGAGTTAAAATCCAGCCTCAGACACTTGACACTTACTAGCTGTGTGACCCTGGGCAAGTCACTTAACCCCCATTGCCCCACCAAAAAAAAAAAGAAAGAAAGAAAGAAAAGAAAAGAAACTTTTAATAAGTGCCTACCTTGGAGGAGGGGGGGGGCGGTCAACTAGGTGGCACAGCAGATAGATCGCTCTACCTGGAATCAGACCTCAGGCACTTCCTAGCTGCCTAACCTAGGGAAAGTCACTTAAACCTATTTGACTCAGTTTCTTCATCAGTAAAATCAGCTGAAGAAGAAAATGGCAAACCATTCCAATATCTTTGCCAAGAAAACCTCAGAACAGAGTCATGAAGAGTCAGACACAACCAAACAACAACAAATGCAGTATTGTCCTGGAGCCAGCTCCAACTAGCTCAAGAAAGCTGATTGTTAAATTTTCAACATGAGCATTTATACCTTGGGGAAATCAGTAAATTCTACAAATCACAGCTGGATTTACTGTTTTGTCTATCATGATTTAAAAAGGAGAAAATAATCATGCATATTAAACTTTAAAATATGTCATGGGCATATTGTTTGGTTCCCCTCCCACACCCCTAGAGCCAGTTGTTAAACATTTACCAGTAAACTCCCACTACTATGCCACAAGACGAAATAGTAGGGATCCAAAGCCAAGGCCCAAAAGAACTCTCATGGGGCTTGCCTTCAATTAGAAGAATACAACAATTACCCAAGTAAATAAATCCAACAATTTTAGAAGGGAGAGATCACTCAGAGCTAGGAGGAATCAGGAAGAGCCAACTAGGGCAGTCTCAACTTATTTACTGGTTTTGTTCAAACTTGTCAATGAGAGACAACTGCCACACAGTCAGTCCAATGGACAGTCTTTGTATGTATAAGAAATAGAACTTCCATAAGCCCTGTGATGATGATGATGAAGAAGAAGAAGAAAGAAGGAAGAAGGAAGAAGAAGAAAAAAAAACAATTGCAAAACACAAACACATGGAAAAGATTGATGACCTCTGACTGGGCATAGCTTTCATGTGGCACCAGCTCTATCAGGTTATATTGTTTTCTATTACAAAGGAAATGCTGCTTTAAGGATGGAACTCAGTCAGAATCAGCATGCTACTGACTTGCTGTGTGACCTTGGAAAAATCAAGCTGGGGATCTATGTTGTCTCCTCAGTATGCCCACTTCACAAATGGGGGTGGATGTTATTATGATCCTATTAGTAATGCTGTGGTTTGGGGTTTTTTTCTAAAGTATTAACATAAATGACATCTACTGAATACCAACAATGGGCAGATTGTAACCTGGATTATAGCATTTGGCTTTTTTTCTTCCCCCAGCAGGCTTGAGATTCCAGCTGGAGGGATAGAAAGGTAGAGATATAAAAGCCTGAAGAACACTGGGTCAGTAATCAAAAGAAAAAGACAGGTGGTCAAAAGCTGAAACTATCCTCAGCATCTAGAAATGTCAAGTACATTTCAGGCTGCCTTCAGATGACAAAGAAAAAGACTTCTAGGAAGGCTTTCAGGAAGATCTAGGGAGAGCTGGGAAGCAGCTTGTCAGGGCTAGGAGGAGACCATTCATATTTTAAGAATGCTTTGGGGAAACACTGAAAAAGAAGGTACAGGGAATCCAAAGGTCTAACAAGGGATGGAGGGGGCAAATAGGGAGGTCTCCCTACGGAAGTCGCTCTTGATCCCAAAGTAAAATCGGAACCGATTTGATACCAAACCTAGTGAGTTTAGCCTAGGGGTTTTCCACACTTATCAGATTGCAGATAGATAGTTCATTTGGGCTGAATAGAACAAAGGGCAAAGTCAAAGACTGCCCGACCTTGAAAAGAAGTGAGTTGTTTAATGCAGTGGGAGCAAGAAGAAAGAAGTGGACAGATGATGCTGCCCCAGCCATGCTGAGCAATTAAAGCATTTCCCCCTACCAGAGGGTAATAGGAAAGAAGAGATTCTGCCTCATATGTGTACCATTCAGCTAAACTTACTTGCCTTTGTCCTTCAGCTCCTTGCTACTCTTGCTTTCTCGTGGGGCAGGTTTTACCAGGCCCACCTGGGACCCAGAACGTTAGAAACTCAGTTCTTTCTCCTCCTTTGCCACTCTCTAGTATAGAATGGGTTCTTTACCTGATGCCCAGGGAGCCCTAAAGAATATTTACATAGATTTTAAGTGGTGTATGAACTGGGAATTTTTAATTTTTTTTCATAACCATGTTTCAATATAATTTATTTCTTTTGCATTTTGATGCATAAGCTAAACCAGACTACCATGTGAGTTGATGATACACACACACAAAAAGATAAAGAAGCCCTTTCTAGTGGCTTCTTGGCTATGAAAGGTTGCGGAAAATCCTCTCTTCCTTTCATAGCCTCCCAGCTAACTTTCACTAGAATGAATTCCTACTTCCACTAAGGTAGGTCAGGGACCTTGTGGTCGATTCCCTTTTTTCCTTATTAAAAATAATCCCATAGATCCTTCATCCATACAAAGGTACCTAGTATAAAAAGGTTGATAATACCTTAAAGTGTTCCCCTTCTCAGGGGCTTCGAAATTTTAACCGAAATCAAAGTCAATGTACGGAAAGGAATGATGAACCAGACACTGTCTTGTGGGGATAACTGGGAATGAGGAGGGGGAGGCAGAGGACAAACTAATGATGTCACTTCACTTCTGCCTCTCTCTCTTCCCCTCTTCAATTCCAAATTGCTCTCTCCACTGTACCTGTCTCTTGCCCTAAGGCAAGGAGGAAAAGAGGGCCTTAAATGGAAGAGCTAGGTTAGATGAAAAATCACAGCAGAAGAACTTAAAAAAAAAAAAAACCAAGAAAGGGAAAGCAGCTAATTAATGTTGACAAAGCACTTTGAAAAGATGTATTCAACAATAACATCAGCAGCCCTTGTCCCCAGTGCTTCCAAAGCCACTCGCAGGCAATGGTTTTAACTCCAGGCCTGTCTTGAAGTGCTTTTATGGTATGCTTTTTTGTTAGCAATAAAACGAGTTTTCAAATAAAGCTATTGGCTTCGATAAATCACATCACTCAACCAAAGGCACTTGGAACCCAAGAGCTTGCTTGATCAAAGCTATACCTTCTTTTAAAGTCAGTTCTTAAACAGTTATTTTTTTAAATGGTTTGTGTCCTCTTAAAATAAAAATGTGTTTACTTTTGAGAACTAGTTGCAAATCTTTTAGGGAAAGGCTTGGCTAGTTGTGAATTTAATGGGGACCCAATGGGTGGCAGCAAGTGTCCTATAGTTGGAATCATTCTGCATGATTGGTTGAGAAAACTAGAACCAAGATTAGGCAAAGTGTGCAACTACCTAGGGATGCACAAGGGAGTGTTTTTTTTAATGTGCATTTTTATATCCCAGAAAATTCCATTCCTCATAGCATATAAAAAGTTTCAAACCTTCTTGTGGATAGGAACACAAAAAGACCACAATTTTCCAATCTAAAGTTATGTAATTCCTTGCATGATTACATGATCCCAATCCTGAGGATTGGGCCTCAGTTTTATGTAAAATAAAATAGTGAGTCTAAATGACCTCCGAGTTCACTTTCAGCTATCAGATCTTATGATCTGAATCACTGAAGATCTGAGATCTGTTCTCTTTAGTTAAAGATAATTTAGAGACTCCTACTTGTGTACTCCTTATTACCATGCAATTCAGCAGCTTTGATCAACTCCTAATGTTTGTACCTTTTCAAAGATGGAACCTCAGCTGCCAACAGAGTTTAAGTGAAGGCCTAGGTTCGATTCTTTCTTCCAGCATGTAGTGGTCTTATAATCATTAGGCAAATCACATAATCTCATTCGGCCTCAGTTTGTCCAGAGCTCTCCCCATTTCTTACTCTTTAAATTACTTTGACTACATTTTCTATTTAAACATTTGTGCACACATTGTACTTTCCTAGTAGAATGGAAGCTTTTTAAAGGAAAGACTGATTTCATTTGTGTGTGTGTGTGTGTGTGTGTGTTTGTTTCCCTACCGCCTAGCACATTACCTAGGCACATAGTAAGTGCTTAAAAAATGATGGTGGAATTGAATTGAAATCTGCAAAATGGGAATCATGCTTGTACCACCCACTTTACAAAGCTTTGCAATGAGCTTTGTAAATGGTAACATACTGTGTAAATGAATGAGTTAATAACTGTTATTACTGCCACTAACTCTCTCTTGCTTACCCATTCTGTTATACTGATTCATTAAAAATAAGCAAAAGATTGGCATACGTGTTCCCTTCTATGATGCAAAGTTCCTGTGTGTGCATGTGTGCATACATATAAATGGGTATGTGTGTATGTAGGCAAGTGTGTATATTTGCATGTGTGTGGAGGTGTGTGTTGAGAATCTTCCAAAGAGAGTGGTGAAGAGTCATCTAAAACAGTAAATCTGCCACTGCACCTGAAGCCAGTTGTGCTGTTGTCTCCAGGGGTGACTGACCATTTCTTTAGCACTTATCACTACCTTGGTTCAGCAGAAATGCTAAGACCAGATGTTAGCCTGGAGGTTAGTCTTCTGGAATTTGTACTCCAGGCTTGCCCAAATGTACTTAGCCAGAAACAGCCCTTTCCACTTTGCTAGCTCAAATACCTAATACTTAAGTTCACGGCACACTAAATAGGGACTGTTACCTCTGATACATTAGCTTTGGTTCCTGCAGGTCAGGAAGAGCTCCCGGGATCCAGAAACAAAGAGAGAACCAGAGGAATGAATGGAAATGAGAACCAAAATTTAATCTACCTATGTCTGAACTGGGGCTTTTGTCTATGTAGTAGTACTATAAATGTGATTTTTGTGTTTATATAGCTTATGCTTTCTAATAAAACCTTCAGCATGCAGAAATGAATAGTTCAATTCAACAAATACTGTCACCCCTCCAAGAGCTACTAATGGCTGCCTTGAGGCAGAAGCATATGGGAATGAAATAAACTCTCGCTCCCTCACAGATGAACAGGAGATGTCCCAGACCCCATGTGGTGGCCCTGGCCTTAGAAGAAACAATGGTACAAATTCCATCTGAGAGATGGTAGCACTAAAGCGGGGAATCACATGATCTGAGTAATGAAAGCTTTTGAGGCCCAGTATTCTATACAGAGGAAGGCGGATTTCCTGGGCAGCACAAAAATGGTCCAGCATTCCTGCAAGAGAGAGGGTGTTTCTGGAAGCTACACCCAGTTTCAGAGGAACCACTCCAAGAAGCCCCAGCAGATCAAGGGTTCTGGGACTCGATAATCCAGGAGAAGGAGAGCTCTCAAACAACACTATATTCAGAAAAGGAGGGAGCACCAAGGACTCAAGTGACTACAGATAGCAGCAAAAGACTTGTCCTTTGCTATCACTGTAGGGCAGAGGTGACAATCTTACAGGCCATGGCACATGTGGCCTGGAAAACTCCAGAGTACAGTCTGAACCACATTAAAATGTAATTGGGAGGGCAGCTAGGGTGGCACAGTAGATAGAGCACTGGCCCTGGATTCAGGAAGACCTGAGTTCAAATCCGGCCTCAGACACTTGAACACTTTACTAACTGTGTGACCCTTGGCAAGTCACTTAACCCCAATTGCCTCACAAAAAAAAAATGTAATTGGGAAATGTTTAATAAAATAAGAAAAATACAATATACACATAGAAAATCATAACCTGTGGTTTTCAAAGTGAATATGCATCCTGAAAGGGAATCTGTTTCTCTTATCTGTAGTTGGATATCCACTGCTGATAAGTCCATGTTGGGGGTTTGACTAGAAATGTCCTACTCAGTCCCTTATAAGTAAGCATTACCAAGATTACTTTTACAAAATGCAGTTACTTTGAGGCAATTTTTTAAATCACAAAATAAAACAATGTGAAGAGAGCTTAATTTTTTTTTTAAAAAAGGAAGCTTAATTAAAGTCCTCAATTTTTAAAAAATAGTTTGAAATTTTTTCAGTGTTAAATTGAAGGGACAATTTATTTGAAAATGAACCAGAGAGAACTAAGTACACAAACCTGGGTAGATGAAGGGGTTCAACTACATGATGCCCCAAGTTTTTCCCACCTCTAAGTCCTAGGTCCTATGAATCTAAGGATAAAAATTGTATGGAGAAAGAATGTCAAGAGATTAAAAAATATATGGAAAACTAGAATCCATGGGAGGTCCTAAAATGGCTTCAAAAGTCAAATTTTAAATCAAATTGAATTTCCCAAAGACCTTGGACTTGATGTTTCTAAAGGTCCCTTCTATCTCCACATCTAGATGAAACTAATCTCAATAGGGCCTTGGTTTTCCTCAAATTTAAAATGATGGGGTTGGAGAAGATTATCCCTACGGTTCTTTTTAGCACTAAATACTATACTCCTGTATCCTTAGCCTTTGTTAGTAGAGGAAGAGAGACAAAGGAAATAAGGATATAACTTTTTGAATAATGGAACAAAGAGACATATTTTGGGCATTAAAATGAGGGGGTTTTTTTTTTCCCCATTCTTCTACAAAGAGAAACTGCTTATTTCACCTTGTGATTTAGTTTATTGTAAAATGATCACAAAAAAAATCTTATTCTAAAACATATTCACAAGACAGAGGACAGATTTACTTAGAACAGCTATTGTATAAGAAGAAATGAAGGTTCTGGTCAGGGGGCAGCTTCGTGGTACAATGATAAAACACTGGCCCTGGATTCAGGAGGACCTGAGTTCAAATCTGGCCTCAGATACTTGACACTTAGTAGCCATGTGACCCTGGACAAGTCACTTAACCTTCATGGCCCCCAAAATAATTAATTAATCAATCAATTAATTAATTAATAATGAAAAAGAAAGTATGGTCAAATTTTCCAGTATGTTGAGAATGATGCTAACATTTCAGGATTGGTCCAATGAACTTTCCTGGGAGTCTCAAGAGGGTATGGCAGCCCCTTCATATGTCAAAGGAAATCATTAATTTTAAGTGATAAAATGAAAGTGACCCTATACTGACTACCATGTGGATCTAAATGGTGTCCTGGTCCCTGATCTATTCGATAAGTACCTTCCTTCACAAACATCATGTAGCACTTTGTTATCTAATTCTTTGCTGTACTAATGTAATAGTGTATCTAAAAAATATTGTGTTCATGCTCTTTACTACTATAATCACCTGGAGAGCAGGGACCTTACATTATCTAAACATTATATCTTCACCAATGCTAAGCATAGTATTGTGTATACAGTACAGGAAGATGCTCAATAAATATTTGCTGTGCTGTATAAAGAACAGCCAATACCAAAATGCCTAATGGAGAATAGAATTCTTAAAGTATTGGAAAATGAATGTGAAATACATCAGTGGTGACGTTTGAGGAACTATCATGACAAAGGTCTGAAAACAGGTGTCTTGAATCTCAAAAAAGTAATTATACATTTCTGAAGTGTTCTCACATTAAGATATTATCCTGTAGACTAAGTCATGTAAAACAGCTCCTCAAAAACGAAGCATTTGTCCAGATGGAAAAGAGCTTAGTAAAATCTGCACCAAAGTTCTCTTCTACCAAATGAAGGAAGCCCAGAAGAGGTTATATCCTTTATCTGGGCAAACACTTGACTACAAAGGAAGTTGTTTTTCCCCACCCACCTCTACCACATATCCTCAAATAGTGACACAGTCACAAGGTCTAAAATCTGGCAGAAGGAACAGTGACAACTGGCCCTCTCTTTAGTTGCAGAGACGTCTAATAGACTAGAGAGATTATTGTTAGGTCTTGTCCCATTTAACACCCACTTATGACCAAGAAGAGGCTGCCTGCTAAGGAAACTCAGTGTCTGATTCCAAATTGGAAAATGTTGCAAATACCAATAAGGAATGAACATTATTAGAGCAACTGCTCAGCCCAGGCAGGGGGATGAACCAGATGGTCTTTTCCATCCCAGATTTCTATGATCTACAACAGAGCCTGGATGACTAGGAAAATGTGAGATCCAATTTGGAAATTATTTCATAAAAATGAAACCCAGACAAAGACATTCAATGAGATGGAGGAATCAGGAAAGTCAATCATGGAGGCTTAGGGGTAACTGGAGAAATCAGATGAACTTCAAGAGCTTCTGATGAGATAAAACATCAAAAAATAAAATCATCCTAACTTAGAAAAACAACTTTGAGATCATTTATTCCAGCTGAGGCCTGGCAGAAGTTAAATAATTTGCCCCAAATCTCAACCTAGTAATCACTGATAATATCTTACACTTTTCATAATTTCCTACCTTGCTCATCTATTCCCATTATCTAGAATGTCCTCACTTTCAGCGAAGGAAATATAATTATAGCTCTGGAGATGGAAGAAGCTTGAAAAGCCACACAGTCAAACCCATTCATTTCACAAGTCAGGAAACTGAGGCCCAGGGAGGGTCAGTGGCCTTCCACTGGTCACATGGGGAATAAGTTTCAGAAGCGGGATATCCCTTGCCCCCAAAGTAGGTTCTCTATTGTACCAAAGTCATCTGCTACCATTTCCTTGAAGAAACACCTGACATCCCAAATATAGGACCAGCTATGCCCAAATATGGAACCCCTACAAGAAATCACCTTTATCCTTCCCTCCTCTGTTCTCATGCAGCATCTTTGTACAGCAGTTCTGCTTTGTATTATGATCATTGACATCCATCTTATCCCCCTAGTTAACTCCATTGGCCAAAAATGGAATACCATTCATGACTCTCTTCTTCACTAGCTAGCAAGCACACAGTGCTCTCCATAGATAAGGTGAGTGGTCACCACATTTTTACTGAAATCAGTTAGTGACAGAATCAGAACTAGATCCCAGATCATCCTGACAACCAGAGGCATGTGATCACAAAGAGCACCAATTTAAAAAAAAAATCAAAGAAGAACAAAAAACAAAGTCTTCACTGTATTTCTGGGGCTATTTTACCACCTCCTCACTTAGAGACTGATTTCATTTATATAGGGAACTTTCAAATGAGGAAACTTTACTGATGCATGTTGACATCTTCTCTGAAACTTGGGAGTCTTAGGGAGTTGCCTGGAGCACTGAGAGGTAATGACTTGCTCTGACAATAAGTGTCAGAGGAAAGATGTAAAACAAAGTCTGGCTTACAGATCAGCTCTCGATCTCCCTCTACCAAGCTGCCTCTCACCTATCTAATTAATTTTGTTTTAAAGCAAACAAGGTATCCTTGAGTTGAAGAAAGTGAAAGCTGAGGACTCAGTAGACTGGAAACTCCTTGAGGGAAAGGATTATTGTCATTTTTGTCTTTGTATACCCAGAGCCTAGCACAACCCTTAGTCCACAATATGTGCTTGTCAAAGGCTTGCTAAATTGAACTGAAACCAAAAGGAGTCAATCTGGTGTCAAAGCCTAGATAAATGTATGAGGAAAGATTAGGAATTGTTGGGCTTCAGTTCGACAATAGAAAGTGAAGTCAGAATCTCAAAATTAACCAAACACCTTCAAGTTTTTGAGTTATGGAGAACCCTGCTTGTAGAAACCTAAGTCAAAGTGATGAACAACATTCGTTCTCATATCATCATTCTGGGGCAAGTATCATGTATAACACACTACTGCTATTTTATAGGCATGGCTGGTGAAGCTCTAAAAATATCACACAGATTTTGAGGAAAAGACAGAGGGAAAAATATAGATGTCTGGGTTAAGAATCCAGGACTCCAAACTCTAGGGCCTCTTAAGTAACAAGGTAAGAACAAAAATCCTCCTACTATATTGGAAGTGGCTGATGGGAGAAGTAAGATGAGCTTGATTTTTTTTTAATGCTAAATTCCACGGTGGGAGGGTTGGGGGTGGGGGCAGTGGGAGATGTTAAAATGGTGAGATGCATTAGCATGAGAAATCTTCCCAGGGAAGGAGTCAGTTAATCCAAGAGAAGCATGAGAGCATGCTCTCCTGGGACATCTGAAATTAGAGCAGACAAAGAAAGAGAAAGGATATTTCATGGAACCCTCCTGAAGCAACAGGGATTTTCCTTCTCTTATTTTCTCTAAAGCTAGGAAAATACAAAACATAGCAAGCTAAGGAATGAGTATAACTTCAGGGCCGACATCTCTGAACATAAAATAAATCTCTCAGTAGGTGGTGTGATCAGCCTTAAATACCTGGAAATTATCTTTTAGTTTTATGGCAGTGTGTGTATATCTCCCCCCCCCTCCCCGCCATATACTCCCAACATGAAAAACCACATCAAATTATTGCTTTTCAGAGGCCAATTCTAGAACTCCCCATTTTATCATGGAAAGAATATTCCTTGTGTATGTGAGTGCTTCCATTATGTCTTATTTGAAGGGGGAAAAATGAAATAAAAATCCTATCCAAGATATTTATAGATCTCATAAAACCTTATTCACTCTCATAAGCCAATATAAGCTCAATCATCAGGTATGGCAGAAATAGCAGGTGTAGTAACCAGTACTACATTATGATATCTACGCTTAATTCTGACTCTAAAGGAGGAAAAAAAAGGGGGGGAGGGTGGAATCAATTTTGTGCTGGAAAAATAGAGTAAGAAATCACTAAAGCTCACAAGAAACAGAAGGGGACCTTCTGTAGACCAAGCCTGACAACAGACCCAGGCTGAGATTCCAGGGGGCAGCAGGCCATGGCTGCTTTCCTCCCAACCCCAAGAAAAGCATGAGAAGTTATTTAATCACAGTTTCTCTGACTGTGATAAAGAAAAGAATAATAAAGTCATGCTCTGGTCCCAACAATCTTCCCCCTACCACGCAGTCACAGGAATTCCTCCAGTCTCATGAGGGTTGGTCATGGTTAGAAGAGGCTCTGAGATTTTTCAATGATGTTGCCATCAGCTTTAAAAGATATGATTTCATCAATGCGTGTACTCCCTGCACACCTCAGCCAATAGTACCATGACCTGCTGTGGCCACAAAGTTCATCATGAGACAATCAAACTTCTGGATGAGATTTTTTTTGTGAGACTGGCCTCATGTAGAAAGATCATCGCTAAGCCTATGTTTAAAAGTTTTCCAGCTTGGTAAGCTCTGACTGGAGCTGGGACTCTACTGACATAACCAACACAATCCTACAGTCATTTTCACCTTGTGATAAAGCATCAGATTTGAGTAATAATAATAATAATAATAAACACAAATAATCAAAATATATAGTGCTTTAAAGTTGGCAAAATGTTGTACATATATTAAATCATTTGAGACTCAGGAAGAATCTTGTGGAAATAGGTACTTCAGGAAATTTTTTCCTTTTACAAATAAAGAAACTGAGGCCCAGAGAAGTTAAATCTTTAAATTAGATGACATCTAGTAATCAAACTAGACCTCTAATCCCTTCCAGCACTAGATATATGATTCTCTGTTCTTCCTGGCCATGGCCACATAGCTGGTAGGTATCAGGGACAAGATCTGAATCCAGGTCTAGTACTCCAGACATTATGTTGCAATTAACTCTCTGCCTCTTTAGCATAGACTAGTCACACTCACACACACACACACACACACACACTGGTGTGCACCTAAACGATGGAGCATATACCGTAGATGTAAAGAGAATCAGGTCAGGAGGCTGAATTTTGGCACTGGACTGGCTCTGCCTATAATTTGCTATATAACCTTATAAAAAATATTTAATCTTCCTCTGTTTCAATCTCTTTACCTGTGAAAGGTTAACACTAGAATTCTTGCCTCCTCCCTAATTACAAGGAAGACATGTTAATGAACAGGAACTGAGTAAAGCTTTCTGAGCCCTTCAGGAGAAGGGCATGCTAAGAATGTTTAATATTCCCTCATAGTAACAAACAAAAACAAAGCTTTGAGCTAGCAGACTGATCTTGCCCCAGAGTTCATATGCATTCTTAAATAGTTAGATATGTAGAGACAGTCTGATATAGTGGAAAGAACACAGGATTTGGAATCCAGAGGACAAGAGTTCAATTTTTTGGACAAAGTCACTTGTTACTGGGTAAGTAACAATCTCAGGACACCTCAGTTTTTGTATCTTTAAAATGGGTTCTTGTGAGGGAAGCATTTTATAAGCAGTAAAGTGCTATCTCAATATAAATCCTTATTCTCTTACCAACCTAAGAATGCAAATTCCATGATCTAGTATTAGTTAGTTACACCATGACTGTAATAACTCAGAGAAATTCAATTTAGGAGCCCACAATACTGGTAGTGACCATGGCCTGTAAATAGGGCTAAAGATGATAAACAAAAAGGCAGGTCTTCAAAAGATTTAATAAAAGTCTCTGTTCCCACTCCCTTCCTTGCCAGCCAGAGTTACTCATCCCTTCCCTCAAACTAGGTGTCAACCCCAAGACATCTCTGTTTAATCCAGGCTAACCAGAGTCTGAAAGGTGAGTGAAGGTTCCCTGCAATTGGGGTAGAGGTCACTGGTGGAGAAATATACTCAGTAGGATAATTTAGGCATGAATAATTGCAATTTTTATTGCTTTTGTGAACTTCCCAAAAAGCATTATTTAATTCTAAGCACTTCACTCCCCTCACGATTGTTCTCCCTTGCCAACCATACAGAGAAAAAAAAATTGTCTTTGAGATGGGGGAAAAAAAAGGGAAAGAGAGGAAATGATATAAAGAGACAGAAAGAGAAAAAGAGGGACAAAGAGGGAGAGGGACAGGGAGATGGAGAGAGACACACAGAGAGAGGGAGACAGAAAATCTACAAGCTGATTCTACAGTGGAAAGAATATTCAATTTGGAGCTCAGACCTCAGTTTGCCACTTACTACCTTTGTGGCTTGGGTTAACTCAGTTAAACTCTCTGGGTCTCAGTTTCCTCAGTTGTAAAGTAAAGGAGTTGGCTTAAATGATCTCCAAAGTCCCTTCCATCTATAAATGTATGATCCTATGAATTTGAATCACGAGCATCAGTTTAAAAAAAAAAACAGCTAAGAAAAACGCGGGGAGAGGAGGAGGAAGGACAATTCCAAATCCTTTCTTTACTTCAACACCTGAACCTACTGTATCTGGAAATAGCCCGATTTTAAATCCCTCTCAGTGGCTTCATTTTCTTCACTTCTCTTAGAAGGACAACTTCTTTAAGCTCAGCCTGCTTCAAATGACTACAGCTTATAGGAATATGGAGATGCATGCCTATCAGCCAGCATCTGACAAATATCTGGAGAGAAGGCCATCATTTTAAAACCTCAAAGCAGTCTTGGGAAAGTAAAAAACCAGGTATGAGTGGCCAAGGAATGAATTATTTGAACCAAGTCAGGAGAGGAATGCAATGCTGAACAACACACAGGGACCAGAAATGGAATTTGATCAGGTTAAGCAAATCTCTGGGCACCCTTATGAAACAGGAGACAGAGAGGTCTGCCTTTAACTCTTCTGGATGAGAACAAAACAAAAAAAGTTAGACTAGCATTGGGTAGTCCCCTTTAACCAATGGCTAAGCCGTAGGCTCTCTGACCCTTCAGAAGCCCCCTTGCTAATAAACTGCAAGTTACTCACAAGAGTCCCTTGGATGGGATGGACAAAAATGCAAAAATGTTTATCTAACATTTCTTTTCACTCCTTGCACATTTAGACAAAATCCCACTGTTAGGATATCCTTGCATCTTCACATTGATCGGAGCAATTCTGGGGGAGAGGAGAGAGGGAATAGGGACTAGAGAACTTCTTCACCTAAACCCAGGAAACTAACTGTTCTCCCAATGGATGGATGACTAGGCGAACCAATACTGCATCATTTCCGGGTCCTAAAGCCATCTATTAACAAAGAGAACTGAAGCTCTCTCTTTGTTGCTTGTGGTAAAATGCAGTGGACTTGGTTTTTGTTTTTGGTGGGGTTTTTTTAAGGTTCCCTTTCTCCTCCCCATTTTAAACATTTAAACAGCAGAGCCTTGCTGCTCCTCCAACCTCCTCAAGAGTTTAGAAACACTTCACAAAAGGTTTGCATGAACTGGCACGTGGATTTCCATTATCGCTGCAAGCTCTGCTGGAAGCAGGTCAAAGACAAAGCATTTTTCTGGTTTGAAGCTTTCTCTATGAAATACCAGCTCTATCTTCTATCCAGAACCACCCCCAACCCAAATTCTCCCCCACCCACCTTTCCTAGTATTTCTCCCCCATACACAATTCCACATTAGGCACATGGTGGTGATTACTTACTGTATAAGACCTGTCTATTCTTCCAGGTAACTAATTTTTTTTTAATTATATAACTAACCCCCAAGAATTTTTGCATCTTGTATATTAAACAGCCAAGGAAATCAGGTCCCCTTAATGAAAAAATAAAAGGATCAAGAAGAATTAAGAGCAATTTTGAATCAAACTAAGAGTGGATCCTTGATCTGGGAACTGGGAACACCTGGGTTTTAGATCTCACTGTTCCACTAATTAGCTACATGACCCTGAGCAGGATACTGCCTCTCTGGTACTCAGTTTCTTCATCTGGCAAATGACATGGTTGGATTATATGATCATCAAAGTCCCTTCCAGATTCAAAATTCTATAGATTCTCCTACCTTTGGCTTCCAAACCAGGCCTGTACACGCAAGGACTCGACTCTCAATATGTTACACAGGGATCTCTGACAAACCCTGTATATTAAGTAGCAGATGGCAAGCAAATAGCCCTCTCTCAGTAGTGGTTAGAGTTGGCTATTTCCTAGTCCAGTGTGTTCAGGGAGATTATACTCTGTACAAATCCATACTGGATATTTGTAATACCCTTACCAACTTTAACTGTTCTAAGGGGACCATGAAAGGTGCCCATTACATGAAATCGCACCCACAATGCCCCATGGCCAATCTCTTGCAGATTTGACAAAGTTATAACAGTTTATAATCATATCTGGACAACAATTATCCTGCAGGTAGAACAGTTTATGTTCAATAACTGGTGTCAAACACCAACCTTAAAGATCTCCTGATTTCAACATAAAGCAAGAATACTTTTTAAACAAGTATTAAAAGATACTTTTATCGCATCAATTAGGCAAGGCTATCACCATAAGAACCACATCTGCATTCAAGTTTGACAAGGTATTAATATTGGATCAAGAAACCAGTGTTTATCATTGACCAGTAGCTCTACAATGTGCCTTCCCATTCAGAGATCTAAATAGATGAAAATCCCTGACAGGGTAAAGTTCTTAGGATGGCTGGCTGGCTGTCTCTCTGTGTCTCTGTGGGTCTCTCTCTCTCTCTGTCTCTCTCTGTCTCTGTCTCTCTCTCTCTCTCTCTCTCTCTCTCTGTGTCTCTCTGTCTCTCTCTCTCACACACACACACATACACACACACACACACACACACACACACACACACAGAAATTAGAAAAAGCAAAAAGGACCTACATTCTATGAAAGCAATCCTGTGGATAGGCAGACCCCCAAACAGGAAGCAAGAACACTGGATTACACATACCTTGATTAAAAGGCTCACATTAGCAGTGAATTTCTACCCAGAGTGTGACTCAAGACTAATGTTGCGAAGTTCCCAAGGAATTCTTCTCAAGTGAGTATGTGTATTTTAAAGGATGAACATCTACTCTAATGACAATATATGTGTGAATACAGCAAGATGAAAAAAAGATTAGCTATAGCAACCCTTAGTCCCTCCCCAAATTTAACATAAGTTATAGACTATAAGAAGTTCATAGTCTCTTCATCCCTGTGTCCTAACTTGTGTTTAACTAAAATAGCTCTCCCTGCTTAAGTGAAGCAAAGGCTTTGATGAATTCTAGAAGAAAAGCAGAAGTGTACAGAGATGAAATAAATCCCCAACCCTGTCCATAACTACTTAAAATGGGGAGCTGTCCTAACTTTTCAGCAAACCCCAGCGCTCCCAATCTATCTACACACACACACACACACAGTACAATGAAAAAAGTTATAACAAAACCACAGAAATAGAGTTTGCATCAGAGAGAAGTAGACCCCAAAACAAAAACAAAAACTTACCAAAAAAAAAAATAAACGAAGATTATCCTTAATGAGCAATATTAGAGAGGCAAGGGTCATTTAGCAACCACTCCTTTGCTGTTAGGGGCAGTTAAAGATGTCAGTATGTACCAATTTGGACTGAACAGAATAGAATGAACTCTTCTTTCCCCTAGCAATAGATATAAGTAGACAGTGGAGAGGGACTGAAGGAGGACTTAGTAATGACCACTTCCCAGGTATACAGAGAGTTTAAAATATAGAGAAACAATTCAATCCTCTGAATGGGAAGGGATCTGGAGATACAGAAGGCAGAGGTACTACTAAAAGCCCTATTATCACCCTCTTTTAGACTGTCCCAATTCCAAAGAAAAAGTAAAGATTCCCTTTGGCTCAGAGATATGGTCCAAGCAGGGGATGGATAATCAGGATCATCACCATCATTGCCATCACCATCACCACCACCACCATCACCACCACCACCATCATCTCACACTTGAATGCCTAAGACCCCTGACATACACATATAAATCATTTCAGAACAAGGCTGTCACACTCCATCTTTTGCTCTGTCTTTTAAAATGGATGAAATCCCAATGTCACTCTCTCCTCTAGGATGAAAAACAAACCCTAAATAAATAAATAAATAAAAAGGATGGCATCTTCCTTCTCCTGACAATAACGATGGGAGCAATGTCTCCATATTACTGAAAAGGAGAATTTTCTGCCACGTGCACTTTTCTTAACAATCTAATAATCCTCCTTATTCCTCCCCCAAAAGTTTGGTTACTGTAACATCTTTAAAGCAAACCGTTCACCTCATTATAAAACACCAGTAGGGAAATCTAGACTGAACAATAGTAGAGACCCTTTGATATTGCAGGTTCCCTCTAATGAAGGAGAATGTTGATACATCTGCTAATTTTTACAAAAGACCAAACCTGAATCCTATCCTATGACCAAAGGCTCTCATTATTAATACATACTTAAATCTTTTTTAAGAAAGAGAAATCTAGGGAATAAGAGAGATATTTCTATTTTTTAAAAAGATATAACCACCCTGCTTCAAATGAAGAAATACATTTACTATAGCTAAAGACCACACGAATCACACACAAAACAAGCACCAGATATTTTATGCTTTCAGTGTGGTTTGCAAGGCTCCTTTGTGTCTACAAATTCACCCGACCAATGCTGTTGCCAAGAAATTATAATTCATAAAAAGGGATTTTTTGTTTTGTTTTGGGTTTTTTTTTTTTGCAAATTGGGGACCGAGACAAAACTGAGGATGGGGAGACTTGAGTTTGCTTTGTCCTCCTTCTTAGGACAGCACTTGGCTTTTATGGCCCGGAGAGAAGGCAGCTTTTCTTGTTGTGTAGGGCAAGAAGGAGCATGGCTCAGAGGCCAAAATCCATTCTCTTTCTCTACAGACTGTTCTTGGAAGGCAACCATTTCTGCAGGTTGTCCCCTAGAGACACCTTGTACCAGAGGCCCTTCTAAAAAGTGTTTCAGGGTGGCTGGAACTAAGATGAAACTGCAATATTATTGGGATGCTTTAGTTCTTACAGTGGCCAAGTATGCCATTAGTCTAAAACAATGAGGCATGGGGGCAGGGGAAAGGAGTGCTCTGATTTATTTATTTGTTTCCAATAGCAGTGGAAAATTTTTCTCCAAGCAGAAAAGAGGCCTGAAACTGACCCCATCTGCCAATTATGAATCAGCATTAACAACTAACAGAATTTCAAAATGGTTTTCAAATAAACATGCCATGCTCCTGATGGCATGAAGCAAAGCTGGTTTCAAATAGGACTTACAGAACATCATTATGCCCTCTCCTCTTCTTCTCCTTCCACAATGAAACAATACAGACAGCCCAAGCACAAATCAGAGTGGCCACATTTTTGGCATTATTAAAAACAAAACCAAAAAACAAACCTCTGAAAGAAATGTCCCCATCAGCTAAAGCTACAAGTTAGTTTTCATCTTAGAAGTGGATGTTGGGTCCAGAAAAGTCACCATTCCTACTGACAAGGAAGGGATAGGATGTAGTTATCTGTTTCCTTTTCCCAAAAAATGGTCCCTCAAAACCACACCAGCAGTCTTCCTACCTTTGCCTTTCCCCTGCTTTTTCGAAAAGCTATTGGAAATTTTTCTTGCAAGTTTTCAGAAGCCTACTTTGGGGACCTTAAGAATTGTGTGGCAGCTAAATTTCACAAAATAACAGACCAATGAGCACAGTGTAATTTACTTGATGGGGGAAAATGTTGTTACTTGGGCCACGATCCCCAAGATCCTAAGTGTGCAGAGCATAGGAATAGAGAATAGTTAAAGTGTGTGTGTGGGGGGGATCATTTTTATTTTAAATTACAGCAAAGTCCATAGGCAGTGTTTTCTAGATTTGGGTCACCTGCATAGCAGATAACAGATTCTTTTGCCTGAAAAGCCAGTGTCAAAATTGTCATCCTGGATGTTGTGCATGTCCATCATTGATGTTAACACCAGACTCACTAAAGATTAAGCAGAAAAAATTATCCCATATTACCAGCATGAAACAAATGCACAGATGTCTTGGACTTGAACATCTAACCCACAGCTCTTAAAACTAACCCACCTCTGAAGAAAGAACTGATATTGATAGAACAGACTGAAGCAGGCTATTTTTCACTTTCTTTCATTTTTTCTTTTAATCAAGTTAGCTTGTAAAAAAATGACAAATATAGTAATGTTTTACATATAAAAAACTAAATCAGATTATTTGGATTTCCTCCTTTAGTTTAAGTTCTCTTTAAGGCTAGTTACCTTTCTTAGTATCTGAGTGAGAATACTATCTAATAATTACCTCCATTTAACCTCTAAAAAACACCTGCCTCATGTCATAAGGAAGCTTCCTCTTGCCCAGGGTTCTTTGCAGAAGATGGCAAAAGAGTTTTTCTTGTCTTTTTGTTTCAAAAGGGAGTGAAGGATGGGAGTGGAGAGTAGCCGATGTGTTTGTCAGTGTTTGGCAATACCTCTGAAACTGTCCTGAGCAATCTGTATCAAAATTTCAAAACCTGAATGGTTATCTGGGTCCAACAGTTACATTCAACTGCCCTTGGTACATTCCATTAAAAAGCAATAAGACAGAAGATCAGGCAGTACTAAAATTAAAAGAGGGCTGAGGTTTTGTCTTCTGTGAAAGGCAATATTGCCTAATGGAGAGTGCTGGCCCTGGAGTAAAGGGACCCAGGTTCAAATCCTGTATCAGTCAGTCACTTAAAGGACACTGAGCCTCTAAGAACCTGAGTTAGCTCACTTGTAATGTGCATAATAATAGAGGAAATATAAAACCATAAAACCTTCAAAAGTGATATATAAATAAAATCTATAAAATGGGTAGAATAATCCAGGAAACAAAAACTTTGCAAACCTTAAAATGCAATATATGTAAATTCATATTATAATTACTCCTTAACGGTTAGAGTCACATTTACATGACTTGGTTGAGCCTACAGGGCATAAAACTGAAATCCTACCAGAGGTGATGCTTTGTTTATTATAAACACTCTCCCACAAGTTAAATCTAACTCTGGTTTCTAACCATGTGATTACAGTGCCTTGGCAAAGAGGGAAAAAGTTAGGGGTGCAGGGTTTATACCAAACCTGGAGGAGAGTCGGCTTCCTGTTATCAGAAAACCAATTAAGAGACACTGGTGGGGAGGGCAAAGAGGAGGAGGGAAGGAGTGCCTATGAGGAACAATGGATCTAATACTTTTCATCACACGGTCAAGCCAAGTATGTTTGGCTTGTTTGTTTTTACACACTCCAAGCCTGCTAGCTACTAAAGAGTAAAAGAAGCAGGGCTTTCCTCAGATTCTGCCTTGGGCTCTAACCTTATTACCATGAAAACTTCACATACAACAAAGTTGCATGATTAATCATCATACAGTGCTGTAACAAAACTCACTTTCCTTCCATACGATTGTAACAACAAATCATATACAGTGTCAGCCTTTAGACGTGCTAGGTAGATCAAGATTGCCTTCCCTTGAACTTGTCTAGACTGTGGTTAATATACAACTGATTCAATACTACTAGCCCTGGGCATAAAAGGTTTCTTTTTTTTTTATTATGAAATATTATGTTTTTCAATTTAATTAGCCTGCTGGAAAATTAAAGAAAAGAAAATTGGGGAAGGGGGAAGGAAATGAACATTTAAAAACCCAGCTATTATTAATGACAAAGGAAGAAAATGCATTTAATAAATGTCGTATGACAGCCAGTTATAGATGAAACCCTAATAATGTGTGAAAACGTATTAATTACTGTCACAGATAGGCAAAGTCAGATATATCTGACAGAATAGTCACACTGGCATACACATGTGTATACACTTATACACACAGAAAGAAGGGAGGGCCAAACCTTAAGGAAAACTCCCACTGTCTAATCACTGCTCAGCTAGGTAACAATGGTACAATAAAAGAGAAATGGTGTTGCCATCATTCCTATATATGCTCCTTATGCAAAAAGCTCACTTAGGAGAAAAGCAACTTACACATCAGTTTAAATACTGGCAAATACAGCTCTGTATCCCTGCAAAGAGGAAACCCAGCAGTTCATTAGTCTTAACAAGCTGCTGTCATAGGGCGTCGAAGTTACCCTGGCAGCCACATGCTGTTCCTCTCACGTCTATTACCAATGGCAAAGTGGATTCTTGAGAAGGGACTACAAGTTAATATTGTCAACAGGGGGGGAAAAATGTGGATCTTCTCCTTGGATTTACTGACCTCTGGTCACCCACATCTTAGGAAAAATAGTGCAAATTTAGCCACGGTCACAGCCTACCCTGAAGGATGTCCTCCCCCACCCCCCAATAACCTCTGAAGGGCTGGAACCAGAGAGAACCATGATTTTTAGCTATCCACACTTTCTATTGACAGTTTCTTTATCTAGTTCTCACAGTAGATTGTGTTATATAGCATTGCATTCGTCTAAGGAGTACTAGAAATCAACCCCACTTCTCTCTCCACCAGACCACCTGAAGACCTCATGTGGGGGTCTCCTCAGGCATCATGTTAGTCTCTCAAGGTTACTATTTTAAATAAGATAAAATAAAACACACAAAAACACACCACACCCCTTTCGAAGCGGTGTGTGGCTGCCAGCACGAACCAAAGGGTTCTCAGGAATGAGAACAACAAACAGTAGCTGAAGGGGACTGGGTTTGTGTGTGTATGTGGGGTTTTTTCCTCTTCTTCTAGAGGCATTTGACTCTATGGGGGCGGAAGCTGAAAATACATTATAAATCTAAAACAAATGCACTTTTCGTGCCCCGCTCCTAGCTATTGCTTAGTGCTCTTTTGTTACTGGTTCCCTGCTCTCTCCTTGCCCACCGTTTCAATACCCCCGAACGAAGCTTTTTATTGTTTGTTTTATGGACACATACTAATTAGCTGAAAATAGCCTCTCCGATCCCTTTTCTACCACCTGCCACTTGTCAAAATCAGCTGAAAGCGATCAACCTGACTTAAGTTACTAAGCAGGGATAAGTAACATCTATAATCCAATACATGCACATATCTACATCGCTATCAAATCAACCATCCCAGCCCTAAACCAAGAAGTTAAGCGGATCTCTACAACGGAATGGTCTGCAAGACTGCGAGTGGAAGGATGTGTGTTTATGATTGAATACCGACAGCTCTGACCGGACTGCTCTGTTTGGCAAATGGGGGGGGGGGGGGAGGAGGAGGGGGGGGAAAGGGGGTAAGGTTAGAGTATGTATGTTTCAAGAAACATTTTAAACAATAAACACACATACACACATACCAAAAAAATAATAATAATAATCCTTAAAAACCCCAAAGCCCGCACCAACGCAGCCCCAGCGTCTCGCCGCTACAAGATTTACACAAGTAATTTAAATCATTCACCTGCTGCCAGTTCTCCTCCAGGGATGGCAAAGCTGAGAAGTAGCCGGTGTCGTGGACAAGTTGCAGCTCCTGGAATATACTATAACTAGCCAACACGTCCATGCTGCTGCTGCTGCTGGGCAAAGCAGGAGGAGAAACCCTCCCCCTTCCACAGTTTTGTTTGTTTGTTTGTCTATTTGTTTGTTTGTCTCACCCCCCAAAAAAGGCATAAATCCAGGGTCCCTTTTGGTTTGTTTTGTTTCGTTTCAGTCACACTTAAAAAAAAATCAATGCGGAGGAGAAAGGGAGAGAGGAGATGAGAGAAGAGAGAGTGAAAGAGGATGGAGAGAGGCATCCAACATGTACAGTGGAAACGACTGCCAGGAAAGGGGTACTTCTCCACTGTAGTAAATGCAATAATTCCCTTCCAGGGTTCTAATCACTCCAGCTCGTGGACCAGGAAGGGGGATGCAAACTCACTGACACGAAGCTGCCATCTATTTCTGCATTGCTGTTCGCTCCTAATGCAATCTTTGCTCTTTATTTTGGGAGGTTGCATTTTTTTTTTCTCGCGATCGCTTCCCCCCCCTTCCCTCCCCACCCCCCACCCCATCCCTGCTAGTTTGTAGTCCTCCCCCCTCCCTTTCTTTCCCCTCCTCCTTCTCCTGCTGCTGCTCCTCTTCCCCCTCCCCAATCTCCCTCCCTCCTCACTCCTCTCCGCGCAGTCGTGGGATCTTGGAAGAAAGCGTCCATTAAGGCAACGTGTGACCATGTAAGGTAAATGGAGGGGGGGCTCATGAAGTCACTGAGGACCAATCGGGGGCAGAGAGACGGGACCTGGGGCGGAGCTTGGCAGCCAAGGGGTCTGGGGATTGGAGCAAGCCTGATCTCCCTTCTGCCTTACAAGGCGGTGTAAGGCGAGCTATTTTTAGAGAGCTATATAAGGGGCCAGAGCCGGCCGGCCGTGCGGAGGCCTGGGAGAGGGAGAGAGAGGGATGGGGCGGGAGAGGGACACACGGTGAATCTGTGAAGCAGGGCAACACACACACACACACACACACACACACACACACACACACACACACGCACACACACACACGAAGCAGGGCAACACACACACGCTGGAGTTCGGGTGGTCTGGAATGGAATGCAAAGCCGGGCCGGCCGAGGGAGCTGGGCACCCCCAAAGTGCATGTGAGGCGGCTGCCGCCACCGCTTTGCCCAAGTTTCGCTTTTGCAATCCACCTTCCTCTTCTCGGGGTGAGGGGGAACAACGGCCCAGACTAGGAGAGGTCTAAAGAGGAGCCCAGCGCCCAGGGAGCCCCATCCTTCCGCATCCCTGGGCTGGGCTGGGCTGGGCTGAGAAAGAGGAGGATATTGACCATTTTAAGCAGAAAAATGCTGGCGCGCGCCGCAAGACGCCGGGGTAGTGCAGGTCTAGGCTAGGCTACCTAACGAGGGAGCCCCTCATCCCGACCAGTCCCACCCCCGCCCCCGCGTCTCCCGGGGGAGGAGCTGGAGGGGGGGGGGTGTCGGGAGAACCGGAGGTTTCGGGTAGGGGAACGAGATGGAACCGAAAAGGAAAAGAATCCCAACTGAGTTTAAAAAAAAAATGCAAACCAGCGAGATTCCCACAGGCGGCCGGGGCTGGAGAACAGAAAAGGAGATGCAGCCTCAGAGGGAGAAAGAACAAAGGAGGAGGCGCTGCTTAGACCTGTCCTGCAAGGAAGGCTGTCTTTGGCTCTGTTCCCAGCCTCCCACCCAGGATGGAAGCACTTCCACCTACACCACCCCTACCCCACCCCACCCCCTCTCTTTTTTTCCCCTTCTGATGCTGAATGGTAGAGGGGCAGGGTCTATAGGTTTGATATTTTTTTTAAATCCAATGCCCAGACCGATTGAAAGGGAGTGATTTCGCCTGGATGGATTTGTTCCGAGCAATAGATTGGAGTTCAGAGTGAGCGTGTGAGCCATGTTGCAGTAGGCAGCTTGCCTGAGAGTTTTAAAATGATGTGGATAGAGCATGTGGTTTCCTCGTGGAGCTGGAGAGTGCTTTGTGCAGAGCAATGCTTGGTGAAAAGCAAGGTTTGGGGAATATTGGGCATCGTACAAGCCAATGCAGATGTACTTGTATATACACAGACACTATATGTGTATACACATGCGTATGTATGCATTATATGTGAGTTCTATTTCCTTACAAATAATTCGGATGTGCACACTATTATGTGTGTGTTATCTTACAGTGTAAGTTTAGATGTGTTACATACGTGTATGTGTTATGGTCATATAACATGGCAAAGGAGAAAAGCATTTAGGGTCATTAAAATTAATCAATATGTGTATATACAGGTCTACATACATGTGCGTCATGCTGTACACATAGATATGTACAAGCATACACACGTGTATATATTATATATTTATCTTCATTCTGAAATATCCATATGCTGTGGGGCAGGGGGGAGATCTGGCATGATATATTTATTCTTAGGGTTGGCCAATCAGTTATTAGTTCTTAAATGGTGAGTGCAGTTAGAGTTCCCCAAATTGCACTGTCAGCTGAACAGAATGCTAGTTCCACTTTCGGATAGATTGCAGAATTGTGTGCAAATTTAGAGAAGACTTTTCCCCTTTTTTACCGTTAACAAGAAGAACATTCCCATCTTAGCTTTCTCTTCTTTTATTTGCTCTGGCTATTTCTGGTTTGATTTCAAACTATTAAAAAGTTAAATCAGTGATTTTCTAGGTGAAGTTAAATGGTAAGCATTGGGATTGGAATTTTGTGTGTGCATAAATCTATCTTATCTACATTGGGGGGAGGCCAGACCTTGTCTCATGCAGGGAAACTCCCACTGTGAAAACTCTCCATTACCATAAAGTTAGACAACATATAGTCTAAGTGATACAAACAGTTGTACTTGTAAAGGATATTTCCCCATGTTTCCCTGTATATGTTATAGTAATAGTACTTCATTTAGGTATTGGGCAGCAATTTTGTTCCATCCAACTCTGTAGAAAAGAATGTTTATCTATAAAAGAGACAATGTCCCAATAGGAGCTATCTGTCATTTTCAACAATAAACCCCTTTGGATAGGATTTAAGATAGATCTGTCTTATAAGTGAACTGAATTTTGTGCTCATGTACTATAGAGAATCCAAGCTATTATGGATTATCTCTGTATAATTTGAAACATCATAATGGATATGTGAAAGATTATAAAGTAAATTTAAACTCTGAAATTCTGGGATTTAAATAAATAAGTCATTAGGTTGCGAACAAAATGGTCCACATTAGTATAACCTACTAGATGTTATCAAACGCTCAGTTACAAACAACTAATATTGGAGGACTCTGAGGGAAATCTCTACTACTAAGTAAAGATTGAAATTCCCTTATGTGACTTGAAGCTGAAAGGGACTTTAAACTCCTAACCCAGTAGTTCTCACACTTTGTGGTCTTTATATTCTTTAAAATTCAGGACCCCAAAGAGCTTTTATTTATTCTAGTTGTATCTGTTGATATTTACTATATCCAAAATTAAAACATTTCAGCTTTATTATGAAAATAGATTTGACTTCACAAACCTATTGAAAGGGTCTTGTGGACCTCTCCCACCCAGGGTTCCCTGACTACATTGAGAAGCACTATAAAGGTAGTAAACAGAGCTGGGATTAAAATCATAACCTTTGTGTCCAAATGCAATGTTTTGTTTTATTTTCACCATAATACAAATATACTTCCTCTTATTTAATTTAACAATCTACATGGATATTACTGAGCAGAGATGTTTGAAAATAGGCAGGTATCAGGCCAATTACAACACCTCTCCCCCAAAAGTCTCATATAAATAATCAGCATTGGGCAGCTATGTGGTACAGTAGATAGAGCACCAGCTCTGGAGTCAGGGGGAATTGAGTTCAAATCTGGCCTCAGACAATTACTAGCCATGTGACCCTGGGCAAGTTACTTAACCCCAATTCCCTCCCCGCCCCCCCCCCCAAAATCACCCCTGATATAAAGTTAGAAGCACTTGGTTTGAGTTAGAGAAAAAAAATAATCACAGAAGTTTATTTCATTAAAATTTATAATCCTCCACTAAGTTCTACTCCAATGCCTTATTGTAGCATAAAGGCGATCCTGACTAAGCAAGGGTGTTGCCCTTTACAGGGAGAGAGAGGAGAGGGAGTCTTACCTTTTTGAAGACTGTACAAAAGGAATGAAAACTATGTAAGAGATATTTTAAGTACTGTCCCAGCAACAAACTTCTGAAAACCAACTTAGCTAAATATGTCACCAAAGAGTACAGTCATTTAGTGATGAGTTTTTTGGCATTCAGTAGAAAAATGAAGCAAAGGATTCTGGGAATCACACTTTTTTTTTTAGACTGACATAAACATTATCCTATTCATTTATACCTGAAATGTAAGATCCTTGTCCAATGACATACTAATAGAGAAACTGAACGATATCAATCTTAACATTCCCTACAAAGGAAACAAGTGAAAAGGAAGTTGCTGCTCAACTGAAGCATAGCTGGAAGGTTCTCCTTGGAGAGTCAGATAAAGGAATTGGTGGAGGTGGCTTTATCCTGCTTTCAAAGACAACATAAGTCACAGAATTCTAGTTATTTTGTTATTGTTCCACCGAGTCCCAAGAAACATTATTTCATGGGACATTGAGTCACCCGATATTGTGGTATTAAGGATTTGTTGTTGAGTCCTTTCAGTTATATCCAACTCTTTGTGACACCTTTGGGCAAAGATACTAGAGTGGTTTGCCATTCCTTCTCCAGCTTATTTTACAGATGAGGAACTGAGGCAAAGAGAGTTAAGTGGCTGACTTTCCCAGGGTCACCCAGTTAAGTAAGTGTCTAAGGTTAGATCTGAACTCAGGTCCTCTTGACTCCAAGGCTAGTACTCTATCCACTGCACCACCTAGCTGCCATATTTAGGATAAGTATTTGGAAAAGAATCCATGAACAGTTTTGCAGCTTATGTGTCAATATTTTCTAATAAAGAGAGAAGAGGTACAACATTTCTATTTTTTTAATTGCTAAGTTTATCCTAATTAAATAAACCTATATTCTTATATTCATTGACTTCAAAGGAAACGTGGATGGGCCTGAGGGAAAACTGAAAAAAAAAAATGTGTTGGAAAATATAGCCAAAGAGTAAGGAATGAGGGGAGGCCAAGAATTTATAGACTATAGTGAAGTCTTACACCTATATATCATGAATACTTTCTTCAAGAAAAGATTTGGAAGGTTCTGGACATTGTGAACACCAAATAACATCATAAAGATGAAATTGATTATATTTTAATGGACAGGAAATGACTCATTATTCATGTGGAATCCACTCCTGAATAAACTGTCTCTGGCCAGTCAAGCCACAGACTTTTTAGAGCAAAGGTCACAATTAATATAAAACTCAAAGAATACAATGAGAAAACTATATGATGTGTAATTTAGAGAAAATAGAATCAAAGAAAACAAAGTTAGCAAAAGGAGGCGGACTAGACCAAGCATATATGAAGGAAGTATGTCCTAGAGGTGATATAATTTTGAAGGCATTGAGGGATCAGAGCTTAAAGTATCTAAAGGAGTGGAAGACATCAAAGGTATGGAAAAATCTTGAATCTTAACATTGCCCCCAAAAAGATGACCAATAGGACATCGATAACTAACAGAGTCCATTGCACATAGTAAGCACTATCTTAATATTAGCTTTTTTCATTTATTTATTTGTTATTAAATGGTATGACTATTTAAAAATTTCACACATGTTGAAAGCATTCTTTTTGTTTATTTGTTTTTGTTTTTGTTTTGCAGGGCAATAAGGGTTAAGTGACTTGTCCAGGGTCACACAGCTTGTTAAGTGTCAAGTGTCTGAGGCTGGATTTGAACTCAGGTCCTCCTGAATCCAAGGCCAGTGCTTTATCCACTGCACCATCTAGCTGCCCCTGCGCCACCTAGCTGCCCCTGAAAGCATTCTTGATGAAAGATCAGGGATCTGTTCTAAGAATTCTCCAGAATTATAATATGTAGTGAAATAGCAAGAATATCCTAAGGACTCAGAAAAGACAGTTGAGACTGTGAGCTCAGTGAGGACAATGGGACAAGTAGGGTTTTGCAAGTAATATTCCATAGTAGACTAAATATAAGAAATATAAAATCCCCCAGTATGTTTTGTTATATTTGTTGACTAAAAAAAAGGAGGTGGGGCAATTTAATGAGGCTTTCCTCCAACAAGGCATCTCTCCTACATATGGCAAAATTGTACAAGAATTCATGAAAAAAAGAAGAGAAAGAACCTTATTCAGTGATTATTAAGACCAAACAAGGAATAAAACAGGGAAATGCTTGCCAAAGCTGATTGACATTGTCATGAAGAACCCCAGTGTGGCTGCCAAATTGAAGAGGGATTAATTTTAGATGATGGTCTTCCAAATGTTTCTATTTGTTAGCAGACATTGTACAGATTGCATTAAACATTAAACCATCATAGAGCTTCCTAAATGAAATTAATGATGATTTTAAATAATTTGACATCTCTCCAAATAGGGAAAACAAAGTGGATGAAGAATGCCAGTTGTCCAGACTATGATATGCAATTGGAAGGGCAACATAAAGAGATCATACACTGCAAATGGACAGTGAGCTAGGCTCAGAAATGAGCATAAGAAGGAGAAATAAGGTTTGGATGGCCTTTAAGAAAATGCCCAGTTCTTTTAAGGACTCCAAACATGTTCCATAAGCAAAGACCTAACTATGTAACATCAATATACTTCTGGCTATGTTGCATGGCTGTAATCATGGAATGGTTAAGTCTCCTAAGGCTAGAAGTTGATCAGCCCAAGGGCAATGGAGAATCAGATGACAAAAACACATTACAAATAAAGAATTATGAAGGAGGAGTCATGCAAAGGAGAGGGACAAAGCCTAGACCTGTGATTTCATTGTTATAGGGAACTCCTAAAGGAAGAAATTCCTTCTACCAATCCAGGTCACACCTGCTCAAAATTTATAGTTTTATAGATTTGCCTGGAGCGTTTAGAAGTTAAGTGAACTGCCTAGGGTCACACAGATAATATGTGTCAGAGACAGCACTTAGATCATGTCTTCCTGACTCCGAGGCCAATTCACTACCAATTATCCCATGTTATTTTTTAAAATTATCCAGAAGATGAGCTGGTCTCATTATGAAAACAAGGGATAATAGACTATGTACTCTATTGGTACCCTTTTGATATCAAGAGAACATAAAGAACACCTCCAAGCATATTGGATAGACCTCATCGAGAAAACTTTGGGGAGGGCATGGCCAAATGTTACACAAGATAGGCAGGCATAGATTAGTTGTGACTTGCATCACAGAGGGCTGTATTGGTGGGATCACACATCCATTGGAATACCAGAGAAACTGCTCATGCTTTAGGTATTTCTAACCTTTAGTGACAACCGAGGAGAAGCTAAGATTATATAGGACCCAGAAAAGGAGAAAGTGAACCAGTGACAATGGAACAGGGTGTCTTCTGAGCTATGTTCCAGAGGAGAATTAAATATAATAGCTATCTAGAAGACCTAGCATAGGCTGCCAAGGTCTATGAGCCTTGCTTTCAAAAGACTCACTGTTCTGTGACTCAGAATTATTCTGGTGCCTTCTATCCTTGGAATTGTTTCTCTCTGTGCTTCAATAGCTCGGCTGTTCCTCTATTCAGCCTAACTAGGTTATGATCAATTCTCTCCTTCTAACTGGCCATATTTTATTCTTTACCCAAAAGTGGTCATGCTGAAGTGCTTAAACCACACTGGGCCATTCTTTAATGCTTTGAGCAGATTAGTGTAGGATTTGTGATTTTTTTTTGTTGTTATTTGCTAACTGATATTGCTAATTATATTAAAAGCTTACAGCTTGGGTCACCTCAGTTAGTCACCCCTTGGGTCACCTCAGCTGGTCCAGTTGGTCCTAAGTGGTTCCATGCAATTCCTTGGTTTGTGAATACCGTAATAATATCAGTGTTGCTACAAAGCTCAAACTTGAGGATTCCCACAGCTTTGGGATGAATGTGTGGCAGATGTTTTGCACATCCATGTTCTTGCCTTGTTCCTTTTGCCCAATGAATAGCTTGATTTGCTCTTTTAGTAGTGAGTGTGATGGCTCATCATCAATATCCAAGGTATTTCATTGTGGGTTCTGTAAAAGAAACTGACTCAGCCTTTGAAGGAAACCCAAAAGTTCAAGACCTCAAAAGATCTTTTGTGAAGTTCTATAGTGAAGAAAGACAGGAAGGAATAAGTGACAGACAACAAGTCCCCAACTTTCTTCTTTCTCTTCCCCTTTTCCCCTTACTTCCAGAACGTCTGAAAAATTTAGTCACCTAAATTCTTTAGCTTAGAGGGATTACTCTGCCTCCATTCCAACAAGTGAATCCTAGGTTTAGTGTCCACTGGTGAATGGGACTCTAGAAGAGTACTGAAGCAAATTGATACAAATGGATAGGCTAAGTTATTCGAGTAACTCACAGTACACTTTGATGTGGAAATACTTGCCAGAATGAGGCGGCTCCCTCAAGATCCGGAAATAATACCACCATAAAATGTAACAAATGTGAAGTGAGTTGTAATCTTGGAAATTGTAACATATCATGAGGTGATGTTGTAATGGCAAAAATTTCCAGTAACCAGGAGAGAACTATAAAACTCAGTTCCCCAACTGACTGGTGAAGTGATCACTGGCTTGTGTGATGGTCAGCCTTGATGTTCAACTGATCTAAAATGGAATCCACCTCTGGCAAACTAGAATCTAGGATGGCTCTACAGGAATTCTTCAACAGAAACATGGGAGAGGGAGGCAGAGAGAGAGAGAGAGAGAGAGAGAGAGAGAGAGAACATTTGGCTTGAATGCTACAAGCACCCACCTTACAATATTACATGAAGTAACCTTAAGGTTTTATAGTTGCTTTTCTGTGTCTCACTTCATTTGAAAAACTTTTTCAATATTCCAAATGTCACAAGTCTGCATAGTTGTTTTCATGCTGGCCCCTTTAACAGTGCTGACAATCCCCTACATGGGCAGTATACTTTATTTTTTTAAAACCTAGAACCTATGTGCACATGTATGTACATATGTGTATATGAATGTGTAAGACAGATTCTGGGAATTTTTTGGCAATCTCTCCTTTCCTGTTATTCTCAGATACAAGATACTGTCCTCGGCTCTGCCCTTACTCACAGGAAACCCTCATTTCCTCTTAGATCTTATTAACAAATCACTTAGAATTCATATCATAATAAGGGATAAGAATGATTTACTTTAAATAGCAAGCATTGCAATGAAAAGAAAATACTTCATCAGCCAGCACTCTCAGCTCCCATGCCCCTCATCCAAACTATCTTCTCTCCTTCCAACCCCCTAGACCCGAGACTAATTCTAGCCCCAGCCTTGAAAGTCAAATTAGGAAAACTGAAAACATTGGAATAACAACTTGCCTGTCTGTTACAAGAAAACCAAATGTTCAGGATTAGAAAATAACTTTTTTGTTGTTAATTACATTAAAAAAACATGTTCAAGGAGTTTTTTTCTCCCTCCTAACTCCCCTTATTCCCCTAGAAAAAATACACAATCCTTTAAAACTAAGTACAGAGGGGCGGCTAGGTGGCGCAGTGCATAGAGCACCAGCCCTGGAGTCAGGAGTGCCTGAGTTCAAATCCAGCCTCAGACACTTAACACTAGCTGTGTGACCCTGGGCAAGTCACTTAACCCCAATTGCCTCACTAAAAACCAAAAAAAAAAAAAAAAAACCCCAAAACAAAACACCTAAGTACAGAAAAGCAAAACAAAGTCTCACATCGACCATGTCTAACAATGCATCTCCTTCCACATATTCATGTTACCTCTCTGTAATGGGGTGGTGATTCTTCATCGTCATTCTTCTGAAATCATAGCTGATCATTGTATCGATCAGTTCTTAAGTCTCTCAGAATTGTTCAGTTTGTTACAATGTTATAGGATAACTTGTTTTGCATGAATTCTACATCGATGTATATACCTATTCATATACCAGTTTTTCAGCCAATCCCCAGTTGATGATCATCCCCTTAGTTTCCAGTTCTTTTCCCCTGCAAACAGAGCTGCTATGAACATTTTCATATGTATACCAAAGAATGACTTTATAGAACTTGGAAAAATTAATAATAAAATTCATCTGGAGGAACTAGAGGTCAAATCTCAAGGGAAATAATGGGGTGGGGGGAGTGGGAAGGAAGAGGGCCTAGCTGTACCAGATCTCAAACTATACTACAAAAGCAATTATTATTAAAAAGTATTTGGTATCATTTACAAAATAGAGAGTTCAATCAGTGGAACAGATTAGGTATACAATATACCAATGAATCTAACAGGAGTATTTGGGACCCTAAATATAGTATCTATTATAGTCAGGGCTCACTATTTGATATGAATTGCTGGGAAAATTGAAGAGAAGTCTAGCACAAACTAAGTTTAAATCAACACCACACACCAGTTACCAAGATAAGCTCAAAATTGACCTGTGACCTAGATATAAAAGATCACATAAACAAATTACAGGAATAAGAAGAAATTACCTTTCAGATCTGTGGATAGGGGGCAGTTTCATGAGCAAACAAAGAATAAAAAGAATCTCAGAATATAATAGAGGAAATTTTGATGACATAAAATTTAAAAGTTTTTGCACAAACAGACCCAGCGCAGCTAACAAGGGGGGGAAATGATTGAAGTTAATGCATCTTCACATGGGAAATTGCTTTCCTCTCTTCTGACTCAGGAAGTATCACCCATCCATGGTCTAAAAGAATTCAGGTTACAACAAAAGCCATTAGCCAGGCATCAACAAGAGTAATGAGACCTCCCAGCTATTACATCCATATTCAATGTTCAACCTCAACAGAAGGGGAAGAGAAATTGGAGTCTCCAAAAATCCCAGCAGGTCATGGCATGCTACTTACTCCTTTTTTAGCCCCACTTTTTTCTTCCTTCTCCCCTTCTTCGATCTAAGATTTATATCAAAACTCTCTCCCAGGAATATAACCAGTTAGGCTGTAAAACTTTCTGGGAGATGTGGTTCTGAGATAATCCTTGCCTGCTCAGATAAAAATCTGTCCCAAAGTCTTCCAAGGTACCAGGTCTTTACAGCATTTATAATCTTTCAAGGTCTTTAATAAATACTTTGGGGATTTGAAGATGAACCTGTTAGCTATGCTTCATACCATAATCCTAAATAAAAGTTTACCAACAGAGACAGAAGGTATGGCAGGATTACAAACTGCATAGCTGGAGAGAGTATCCATGCCAGTGACCTCACAGAATCCAAGCATTCAAGAAGTACTCCCAAATGGTGAAGGCTAATATTAACACTGGTTTACAAAAGATTGAGCCACTGGAGAAGAAAATGGCAAACCACTCTAGGATCTTTGCCAAGAAAACCCCATAGAAAATATGGTCCGTGGGGTCCCAATAAATGACTGAACAACAATAGATTCAAACAAATGTGCTTTTTGTCAACACCCACTTTCTCTTTTCTAATTTTTGCCTATCAGTAAAATTACTAATCTATTTTTAGGTCCCCTTAATGCACTTGCCTACCAGAAAAAAGAGCACTCTGTCCAAACTGCAGTGAATGGGCTAGACCACAAACAACAGATAGCAGATATATTATGTATATTTCCCAATGTATAAATTAATAAATTCAAGTTTCTAAAACAGTTTCTTATGAAATTTGCTTCATATACATCAATCTCCTAGAGCAGGAGTTCTCAAATTTCTTGGTCTCAGAACCCTCTTTACACTCTTAAAAATTTAGGCCCCCTCCCCTAAAGGGCTATTATTTATATGGGCTATATGTGTCCACTTTTACCATATTTGAAATTAAAATGTCTTGCTATTATTATAAATATAGTTTGGCTCTTGTGGCTGCTCTAAAAGGACCCAGACAATGCTTTCATAATTGTTGCCCTAAACATGATTAACCCAGAAATGTGTTTGGAATGTCTAAATATATTTGTAATGGACAATTCTTTCCTTGGGCACCTGGGTGGCACTGTGGATAGAACAGTGGGCTTGAAATCTGGAAAACTCTTCTTCATGAATTCAAATCCTGATTCAGACACTTATGAACTATGTGACCCTAGGCAAGTCACTTAACCCTGTTTGCCTCAGTTCCTCATCTATAAAATGAGCTAGAGAAAGAAATGGAAAACCACTCCAGTATCCTTGCCAAGAAAACCTCAAAACAGGGTTCCAAAAAATCAGACACAACTCATCAACAAAAATGCTTTTCATATCTTCTCAATGAGTGAGGGAGATGAATTTCAAATTTCGAACAAGAATTTGGAGCTTAAAAATGAAATTGAATTTTAAGTTAAAAAAAAAAACCCAACAACACCCCCCCACCCCCAAATTGCCATCGTAGAGCTTGGTCACTCCTGGGTAAGTTGTTAAAATCAAGTTCCCCAACTTGCAAAGCCAAAAATCAGTGTCTAAGCTTGATGATCCTATCAAGGTACAGCCTTCCTATAAAGATCAATCTGAAATAACTTGGCAGATGTGGCCATTTGTATTATTACACCCATATATAAGACAATGGGCACAATGTAAAAATGAATAAATGACTAGGTGAAAAAATACCATGAATGGTCTTTGCTATTGACATTCTATTTGAAATTTTTGACCATGAACAAAAAGCATGTGGTTCTCTGAGTTGTTGTGATTGACACAATATAAAGGCATCACTATGACCTAGAGATGCACAAGAGAGCAATAAAATCTAGCTCAGTCAATGATCCTTGACTAAAGACCATTGTTCCTATTCCAGTCATCTAGAAGTGATTCCCTCCTTGGAATCTTTGACTCCCTCCTTTGTACCTCTCAGGATTATAGATTTAAAGCTGAAAGATACCTTACAAGTCATCTAGGTCCACTTAATTATAAAGATGAGAAAACCAAGGTATAGGAATGTTGTGAGTTGCCCAAGGTTCCAAAATTGCTAAATGGCAAATTAATATTCAAGCCTGGGTCCTAAGACTCCAAAGATAGGGTTCTTTCCATTTCACCATGCTGCCTCCTCCTATTCTAAATAGTTTTATAGTTATTTGCATGTCTCATTGATTCCTTTTAGATTAATCTCCCTGAGGGAAGGGCCTGTGTTGTTTTCTCCATAGTCTCTTCAGAACTTGCAATGGTGACTTGCATATAGTAGGAGCTTAATGCCGTTCTGTTGAATTGGTTCTTATGAGAAAGCAGTTACCTAGGACACAAAGTGTATGGTTAAGGATAATGAGGAGAAGGGTTAAAAATCCCTTTTGATTGCAATCAATGACACAGTAATTAAAGTCAAAATAAAAGTTGCATTATCATCACTTGAGAAATGTGAAATTGTGCCTTTATATAAGTAAGTAATTTTGATAAGTAATTTTGATTCTGATACAGAGCTACTAAAATGCTTCCAAATTAAAATATGTGTTCCTTTATGGAATAAAAAAATCATATTTTCATTTGAAGTTATGGATGGGTAAGCTAGTCAAATATCCTGGCTCTTGTCAAAAGAAGCTTTAAAACTCTGTGTGACAAGCCATGTCCAAATCTTGTAAAACTGAAACCAATTAAGTTCTTCCTAATGACAGTTAGTTGGGAGAAGAAGGAATCTTATAGAGGGGAAGGGATCTTATGAGAACTCAATGGCCTCTTGAAAGAGCTCTGTCAGACCAAATATTTATAGATAATAAGCTGAGATAGGTATAATAGACTCCAGAACTGGCCAGTCAGTCTGTTAACTCACGTCCAAGTTTTGACAAAGTGAAACACTCATAGTCAATCCAAGCCATAGCAAGAGAAAGACATTCAGAGCAAAGAAATGATATTTATCAAGGATACAGTCCTGATCCAGATGAATGAAGGTCTTCTGCATTGGTGCTGCTCATGCTGCTGGTCTGTAGTTAGAAGACTAAGATAGGAACTCCAAGCCCTTGTATCCCAGCTGGTTTTGTATTCATTTGACCCAGGAGCTACATCAACTATCTGAGCCTTTGTCCTCTGAGCCAATTACATCTCCAGATTAGTTTCAATAACCTTTAAGGAAAAGCCAGACTAATTTTGAAGATCTTAGTACATTTCCCTCACCACAATGAGACACACAGACCTAAGAAGATAACACCCTCTACCTTCTTACCTCTGTGACCTTAGGAAAATCAATCACCCTCACTGAACCTCAGTATCCTCACTTATTAGAAGGCTGAACAAGATGATGTCTAGGCCTCTTCCATCTCTAAATCCAATAACCCTAAGGATCTTGTAAATCTTAGTTTTATATAAATGTGAGATATACTGGGAAATTGTTGTTTGTCCTTCATTCTTGAAGAGGACTGTGACATCAGGAGGTGATGTCATGACTTGCACTGAATTGGATTTAAGGGAGGGAGGGCTGTGCAAGGTCATCAACCTCAGTCTTTTCTCCAGAGGTATCTGGATCCATTGGCAAGATATATATCAGGATGACTGGAGATGGCCTTGGATGTTTAAGGCAATTAGAGTTAAGTGACTTGCCCAGGGTCACACAGCTGGTAAGTGAGGTGAAATTTGAACTCAAGTCTTCCCAACTTCAGGGCCAGTACTTTACCTACTGCACTACCTAGCTGCCCCAATATATGGGGAGATATTTATTAAATGAAGTTATCAATTGAAGTATAGTCTTTAGTAGACCATGTTTGCTATTCATGTACCACCTTAAGTAGAGAGACATTTGTCACTGAAAGGCTTAAAACTAATTAATTGATGAATTCTTTAGACATGGCAATTCCCTGAAGTAAAGAAAAACACAAAAAAATGCCAAAGCCTTGTGTAGCCCTCTTCTATTGCAGTGTCTATATGCCTTTATCTGAGGCATCAATAAAAATATTTAATAGTACAGGATCAACAATGGAACCCCGAGGCACTCCAATAGTGACCTCCTTCCTAGTTATTGTATATTAATGACTACCCTTTGATGCTAACCATTCAACTAGTTTCAAGCCACTGAATTGTACTAAGGTCCAGCTCATATTTTTACTTTTCCAGAGGAATAGAACAAGACAATTGGTCAAATGCTTTGCTAAAACTTGGGTAATCAATAGCATACCCTCATTTACTACTCTAGTAGTTTCCATTAAAAAAGGAAATGCAGCTAGTCTAACAAAGTCTGTTCCTGTTAAAGCCACACTAGCTCTTTTTCCTGCCTTCTCTAGATAGTCACTAATTTAGTACATTCTAGAAATTTACATTTATACTGCATATATCATATATGTACACAGTTGGTTACATGCTGTCTGTCCCATTGGGACAGCGATCATATTTTTGCCATACTTGTGTCACCAGTTTTTATCACAGTGCCTGGCATGTGGTAAATACTTAATAAATAATTGTTGACTGACAATGAAAAAGAGCTGTTAGCATTCCTATAACTTTAACTTCTCTACAGCACTAAAGGAGCTGCCATATTTGGATTCAAACTTCTCAATTCCCAACATGCTGCATAAGAAAAAGGAAACATCCCTAAAGAAAATGAAATGGTAAAGGAATCTAGATCAGACTGAGAAAGCGGAGATAAAACCAAATGATTGGAGGGGGGAGGGGGGAATCAAGCACAACATTATAAATGGGGGAAAGGGCAATTGGGAAGATTTCAATAATTTGTTGTTGAGTCATTTTTCAGTCATATCTGACTCTTATGACCCAATTGGGGTTTCCTTGGCAGAGATAGTAGAGTAGTTTGCTATTTCCTTCCCCAGATATTTTATAGGTTAGGAAACTGGGGCAAACAGGGTTAAGTGACTTGCCCAGGGTCACACAGATAATAAGGGTCCAAAGCTTGATTTGAACTCATAGAGATGAGTTTTCCTGACCCCAGGCCTAGTGCTCTATCCACTGCATCAACTAGCTGCCCTTTTTCAATAACTATAGACTCAAAACTATAGTCTATTTTCTTATCTCTATAAAATCTTTATGAGAATGTTCTACACATGCACACACACACACATACACACACACATCTTGGGTTCAAATGATCAACTTCAGAAGTATGAGATGAGGAGGGCAAGGATAGACAAGATCTCAACCAATCAGTCAATCAATAATCACTAAGTGTTTAGTATGTGCCAGGAAGTATGTGGAGATACAAAGAAAGGTAAGATTTGGGGGAAGCAGTGGGCTACAAGTTAAATATGAGATCCTAGTAGGATATAAGGCAGCCTGAAAAGCTAATACAGTTATACTTTCCACATCTCAGGGATTAGGGGAGCAATATCCCCTTGATCTGGAAAACCCATCTAAAATGTTTTGTCCCTCCCTTTGTACCAGAGAAGAAGTCTGGATTTTTTTCTTGTTTTTGTTTTTATGGGGTGTTTGCAGTACCTTACTGTAAAATTTGGGTTGATAATATATAATACTGTACATATATTTTATGTATTTCTGAGTTTCTGTGTCATTTGCTGGCCTTCACTTCGCTGCAGCTTCCACAAAACTGCCCCCAAATTCCAGTTTAAATTCTTATGCCAACCCATGATGTATTGAAACAAAGATGAGGAAAATTGCAATGTGGAAGGAATAACTCTACAATCCTGAGTTACTTCAGGAGGGAAAATATCCAGTATTTGGAAGGATGATTCCCTTTTGCTCCTCTCTAATCACATGCCACTTACGCTGTTGTATTTATTTTGGAAGAACATTACTAAGCTGAAGATTGATCTGAAGACCATGACAAAAGGCCTGGAGATCCTGTTCTGTAAGGCTCTGTTGACTAAAGTGAGAATGTTTTTTCCTGGAGAGGAGGAGATTCAAGGAAACCTGATTAACTGTCTTTAAGTAGTTGAAGAGTTATCATTTAGAAGAGAATAGACTTATACTGCTTGTTCCAGTGAAAGATCTAGGAGTAGAGGGTGGAAAGGACAAGAAGACAAATTTAAATTTGATATAAGGCAATTAGTTAGTCAAAAGTAGAAAGGATTATGAAGGAGGTCAATCAGTCAATCTCTCACTAGAGGTCTTCCAACAAAAACTGGCTGACCATTTATGATGGAGGAGATGCTTGTTCAGGTATGGTTTAGATGAGAAGGATTCTGAACTTCCTTCCAATCTATGAGATTCTGTATCAAGGATATATTGGATGAAAACAGGAGAAGGGACCAAGCAAGTTTTTACAAATTCTACAGTAAGTCACATATTTCCAGCAACATAATTGACTGGAAGGTGCTATTAATGAATGAGCCTTCTTTGATCATGTTTGTTGACTTATAGAAAAGCATTTGGTTTAGTATAGCAAAGAGCTACTTTATAAACCCTCCTCCAACAAGGTGTCTCTTGTGTGTGTATTAAAGTCATACCAATTTCCATAATAACTATAACAGCAATACCTTTGTTCTGTGGCCATTTACTTACCAAATGTGTTTGCTGCCTTAATGGAGGATATCCAGTGCAGAGTCCAATTGGAAGAGGAATTTCCTTTAAATGATGAGGTCCTCCAGATGCTTCAGTTTGTAAATGAAATTTTGAAGATTGTATCAAGTCCCGGAACCTGACAGAGCCTCCTAAATGTGATTCAGAATCATTAAAGAGGTCAGACTAACAAACTATACAGGAAAAGTCAAATGAATATCAAATGACTATTGTCTTGAAAATAAAATGTAGTCAGATACACAGGATATGTGTCCTGATGGACTGTTAAACTGGCTTAACAGTACATTTATCTTGGAGCAGCATTGTATATAGCCATAAATTTGACCCACAGGAAAGAAAATGAGCTGGATTACATTTAGGAAATTATGTAGTTCTTCCAGTGACTCAAATTTTCTTTCTGAAACAAATAAACAAGAACATCCTTTTTCATACTAATATTCATCCAATCAATCAATAAGCATTTATTAAGTGCCTATTATATGGTAGGCACTGAGCTAGGTTCTTGGGGATACAAATGCAAAGAATGAAACAATTTCTACTCACAGAGCTTATTTGCTAATGGAGGAGACAACACATATGTAGACATTGTTCTTTTTTTTTTTTGAGGGGCAATGAGAGTTAAGTGACTTGCCCAAGGTCACACAGCTAGTAAATGTCAAGTGTCTGAGGCCGGATTTGAATTCAGGACCTCCTGAATCCAGGGCCAGTGCTCTATCCACTGTGCCACCTAGCTGCCCCCCATCCTTCATTTTCAAAGAAGACCAATGACATTATCACAGTCGATGTCTTGACTTGCCACTGAATTGGATTTAAGTGAGGCAAAGTTGCATGAAGTCATGAGCTTTACTCTCTCTTCTAGAGTCATGAAAGTCCTGTGGCGGGATAAAAGTCCAGATGACTGGTGATGATCCACAATGTGGTAGATGACCTTGACACCTTCAGTTCCTGACCAAGCTTTAAGTCCCCTACAGTGTCTGCTTTAGCTGCCTTCATCATGATCATTGGAACAAATTGTTCTCATCTGCCTATTCCGCCAGAGAAAGTCCTTCACATGGTTGGGCTAGACAACTCCCTCACTCAGCTTTTGGTTTGAAGCCTGTAGGTTACCCTCAACTGGGTTTAGCCTATATGTCAAGATGGTTGTATTGGGGTATGGCTCTTGCACATACTGTAGTTTCTTGGAGCTATATTGAGTGAAAGTTGAGTGGCAGATGGACCTCAAAGGTAGATGAGCAGCCCTGAACATACAGAATGAATATAAGGAGAATAAGTACAAAGTAGCTAAACTAGGTCATTTAGGAGGGGGGTGAGCTAGCAGTTAGGGGTATCAGGAAAGGCTTTATTTAGAGAAAGTGGTAATTTAGCACATTTTGAAGGAAGGGAAAGATTCTATGAGTGAGAGGTAAGGAAGGAGTACATTCTAGACATGTGAGATGGTCATTGAAAAGACCCAGAGATAGAAAACTAAGTATTGTGTATGAGGAACAGAGAGATGACCAGTTTTAGTAGATTGCAGAGTGTAGAGAGGGGAGTAGTGAAGTCTGGGGCCAGACTGTAAAGAGCTTTTAAAGCTAGAAGCAATAGGAAGCTACTGAAGGTTGTTGAGTAGGGGAGAAATACGGTCCAATTTGTGTTCATCAGATCATTTTGGTGTTATTGTGTAGGATGAACTGAAATGGGAAGAGACTTGATTGTGAGCTCATTAACCAAGCTCCTCGAAGGAAGGGATTGTCTTTTACCTTTCCTTGTATGCCCAGTGCTTAGTACAATGCCTGGCACATATTAGGTCCTTAATGAATGTGTATCAACTGACTGGCTGACTTGAGGTAGGGAGGGCAATTAGGTAGCTGACCGGGGTCAGCTAAAGCTAAACTGTTAGCTGACTACCTCTACCTCTCCATGACTCAAACAAGAGGTCGAGTCAGGTGGGAGAGAGAGAAAACAAAACAAAACAAAAACAAACAAAAGGGAGGTTCCTACCTCCAGATTTTGCGTGGTAAGAGGAAAGAGGAATTTTCCATACTCTGCAATGTTAGGCACCAATTATGTTAAGGGGGAAATAGATAGGGGTTTGGGGGTTCTTAGGAATTCCTCTTTAAAGAATTACACCCTCTTGCACACAAATCCAATTAGAATAAAATGATATTTTATTTAGGTGCTAGGGAAAGGAAACCAAAAGAGAAGTCCTTGGATTTCTTCTCATGGGGAGAACACATGGCACAGAGGCATGACTCTCTGAGATACCTTTCTCCTCGAGCAGGAGACAGGCAGATACTTTTATAGAGGACTGATGGTGGTACCATGAGGTGATCATCTGACTGTGAAAAGTTCCCTTATTGGGTGGTGGGTTGGAAGAAGTCTGCTTAGGGGGTGGTTGTTCTGTCCCCTCCTGCCACTTTGGCAGCAGCCAAACCTGATAGGATTATCAACTCGAGGGGTGGGGGAGACTGGAATGAAGGGTGGTGGTCCTGGAGTTATCTCAGTTCGGATCCTGTGCCTCTCATCTCTTTAGTTGTGTCTGTCCTTTGGTTTAGTTTCTCTAGGAGAAGGTTCCTTGATTTCACCCAGAATACTTCCGAGGTACCCTGGGCCAATAACACAATCTAACCAGGAGGAAATGAGTTCATAAACTAAACTGTTAGCTGTTTGAGTCAAAAGAAGGATTAATTAGAAAAGATGCTGTGAAAGGAGAAATGACAAGTTTTGAGAATTGATGGGATGATTATGTTGGTAAGGGAGAGTGAGGAGTCAGAATAATGTCAAAGTTTTGAACCTGGGAGAATAGAAGAATAGTTGGTACCTTTGAAAAAAAAAAATAGGAAAGTTTGGAAAAGGGTGAATTGGTGGTGGGGCGGAGATAGTTCAGTTTTAGATACATTTTGATAGAAATGCCTCTGGGACATCCAGTTTGAAATGTACAATAGGGAATTGATGATGTAGGCCTGCAGCAAAGCAAGAGACTAGAGCTGGATATAATAGATCTTGGAGTCATCTGCATAATGATGATAATTAAATCCATGGGAGCTGATGAGGTTACTAAGAGAGAAAAAATAGAGAGAAAGAAAAGAAGAGAGCCTAGGGGAGAGCTTTACAGAATGCCTACAGTTAGGGGATGTGATATGGCTGATGAAGCAGTGAAGGAGACTAACAAGGAGGGATCAGACAAGTAGAAAAATCAGGAGAGTGTCATGAAAAACTGGAGAAGAGAGTGTCTCCAGGAGGAGAGTCATGGAGTCCAATGTAGCAGAGAAGCTGAGAAGGATGAGGACTGAAAAAAGACTACCAGATCTGGAGATCCTTGTTGTTTGTCCTTTGTTTTCCTTTTTGTTGTTGTTGTTGTTGTTTTTGTTTGTTTTTGTGGGGACAATGAGGGTTAAGTTATTTGCCCAAGGTCACACAGCTAGTAAGTGTCAAGTGTCTGAGGCTGGATTTGAACTCAGGTCCTCCTGAATCCAGGGCCAGTGCTTTATCCACTGCACCACCTAGCTGCCCCTGTCCTTTGTTTTCATAGAGAACCAATGGACTTCTTGGGGGACCCAGAGATCACTTTCTCAGTCATTTCTCCCCCCCTACTCCAGAAAGTCCAGTTCTCCTTAACAAACTTCATAAACTCTCATCAGGGACAAACTGAAGGGAACTGAAGGAATGGAGATAGATTCTTTTGTCTAGATTAGTGAAGTGTTCATGGGATTAAACCACACCTAGATAATGGACTTTGCCTTAAGCAATTTGAGTGAGGGTCTTTTTCATTCTTTTCCCTGTAATCTCTAGAGTTCATTTTAATGTAAACCACCTTCAAGTCATGTCAACCAATGGAATTGAATGATGCTAACCAGTTAGCTTTGATCAATGGATGATATCTTTCATGTCATTTCATGCATATCCATCATCTCTGGTAATATGATACAGCCTCTTTAGACCCCACTATACATCTCTTCATTGTCTTTTGAGTCCTCCCACAATCTTAAATTTTCACCCACCTCTATCAAAAGTGGATAAAAACCCTTGGAAGCAGACACCAGGGGTCTTCTGGGTTTTTGGCGACTTTTCTCCTGCTGGAGCTAACTACAATGCTGAAGCTCTCTCCCTGCTTTCTCTACTACGTGGCCTGAGACCATGAGCAGTTAGAGAGATAATGTGGTCAATCCTTTACTGGTATAATAGTAATAAAATTTATATATGCTTGCCCCAAACTGGTCTAAATAGAAAGAATAGTTGATGTAGGAGGCAAAAAAAGGGGTTAACAGAAAAACCTAAGACCCAAGCTCTAATTCAGATATGAGCTCTAAAGGGATTCAGACTCCAGTTAATGGATAACTTAAGATTTGAGTCTTCATTAATATAAGTCAAGGCCTAGGTTTTTGTGTACCCACATTAATCAGTACCCATAACAAGAACATAAAGAGGCAGGTCACAGAGATTTTAACAATAACAATGATACACAATGATACACTGGCAGGGTATAGAAATTCTACGGATAAATGAAGATATTTGGAAACTAGACATGAGAATCAAAAAGTGGCATGTGCAGAAAAGGCCAAATTTGTCCCCAGATTCACCTTATGACATGTACACCTCCACTGAGAAAGGTACCTACCTCAGGGGTTGGCTTAAGACCCCAGGAACTCCAAATTAGGATAAACCCTCCCCTGTACCTCCCTAAAGTGGAGGTTATTATAATGAGACTGATAATCAATTTATCAAGACTATAAATATAACTATCTTTTCTTTCCCTATTCGATAGGCTCCTTTCCAGTTTTTTTGTTCTCTCCCTGTGATCACTCAGAGTATTGGGATAAAACTTGGGAAACTGAGTCACTTGTAATTCTTTTGGGATGATTCACGATCAATTTGAGCTTAATTCCATCCCACATTAGTAGTTAATTTTCAAAAACACAGATGATAGGTTCTAGTGAAGGATTTTTCTTTGAAAGGGAGGAACTAATAGAAAGAGAATGTTTAACATTTCAAGGGAGAAAAAGGACAGTTGAGATTTTGATTTGCTAGAAAAGACAGGAACGGGACTGGATCAAAAGCAAATGTGAAGGGACTTGTCTTGGCAAGAAGGAGGATCACTTCATTATCAGAGACAGGACAAAAGGAGGAGAAAATGAAAGATATTATTCAATAATGTTATTGAATGAGTTACTATTCAATAATGTTATATGGCTAAAAAGCATGATTTTCCACTCCTTGAAGATTTAAGATTGTGGGAGAACTCAAAGGGCAATGGAGAGATGTATAGTGGGGTCTAAAGTGGCTGGCTGCATCATATTACCAGCGATGATGGATATGTACGAAATGACATAAAAGATATCATCCAAAAGATGTAAGACCAGAAAAGAGGGTTGGGTCACTCATGTGTTGAGAGTGGGTAACAGAGGGACAACCCATGAGCTTTATTTGATACACACATAAAGGTCAAAGACCTACAATGGAGGCCCCAGAAAGCTGAGTGTATCCTCTGTGAATGAATGAAAGCATTTATCAAGTGTTTCCTGTGTTCAGTGGCAGATAGAAAGATTCATGTGAAGACACTGGCAAGGGTAACACAGGATTAGAAACTATGGTTGGGTAGTATTCAACACTACAGAAAGGAGTCCCCCTATTGATATGATCACAGAACCATTAAATAAACCAATCTAAAATAGAAAGGTTGAGGATTTCAGTGCATTTTAATGTTTTTAGGTATATATGTGTGTATATATATATACATTATATAAGATGTCATCATAAAAAGTAACAGCAAAAAAATTTTTTTTCAACCAATTTGCCTGAAAACAACACCTTCCTCATCAACAATGCTGCTCTAACTAGTTAAGACTTAGATGGGGCAGCTAGGTGGTGCAGTGGATGAAGTACCATCCCTGGATTCAGAAGGATCTGAGTTCAAATCTGACCTCAGACACTTGACACTTACTAACTGTTTGACCCTGGGCAAGTCACTTAACCCTCATTGCCCCCCCTCCCCCCAAAAAAAAGACTTAAGGAAAAGCAGAATTCTGGGATATCTCATATGGATTCTTTTTGGATTAGTGAAGTCAAAAGGAGGATTATGGTATAGAAGGAAAAATAATGAAAAGAGACAGTACTGTTTAATGGGTAGGGATCTGGCCTTGAGGAAAGGAAGTGCTAGCTTTGAGTCCTGCCTCTGACACATACCAGCTGTGGGACTCTGAGCAAGTCACTTGCTAAGAAGATTCTCTGTGACCTCCAGGAACTCCTTAGGACTATAAATTGCAAGGAAAATGCTGATCTTCATTGGCTGATTAAGTTCCCTTCCTAGAACTCTCTTTACCAATGAAGTAACTGGAAAGATAGTGAGTATGAGATGACCTGCAGGTAGGACATACATCCAAGTGGAGCTGCCTGTAGGCAGCTAGAGAAGCAGACCTAGAGAATATAAAAAAAGTTCAGTGATATAGTTATACATTTGGAAGCCATCTGTATAAGTTGGAAACATGGGAATGAATGAGATTGCCAAGGGAAAGTCAGGGAGGGAGGTGGAATGAATAAGCATTTATATAGGCCTACCATGTGCTCATTGTGTTTAGGACATTACAAATATTATCTCATTTGATCCTCACAACAACCCTATGAGGTAGGTGCTGTTATTATCTCCATTTGAACTTGAAGAAACTGAAGGCAGAGGGATGAATTGCCTGGGGTCATACAGCTAGTAAGTATCTGAGGCCATATTTGAAAGGAGGTCTGCCCAAGTGGATCCAGTCATCATAGTTGCCTGGTTTTTCTCTGGTTTCATTTAGCAGCACTTGAGTAGGAGTGAATGTAGCAGATGGTGGGACCAATCTAAGCCTGAGGTTGTCAGGGCAAGATTAACAACCGGATGAAGGGACTCAAGAAAAGAGGACAGTGTAGTGTTGAGCTGGTTCACAAAAGTGTCAAAATAGGGAGGGGAAGAGAGTGGAGCCATTGCAGGGGTCTTTGGTCTAGGAAATCACTGAGAGGTTGAGGGATTGATTGAAGGTCATACTGAAGATGAACTGGGTTTGGTTTTGCATGACAGAGAGCTGTCATGACAATAGATTTTGATCAGATAAGGACATTTCAGACTTCATATGCTTGGAAATGGTGATGTGAGTGATGGCAAGATCAAGGAAATGATCAGATCTGGTTGTAGCTGAGATAGGGTGGAGGAAAAGTCATGGAAAATGAGTAAGTTGAGAAACTAGGAGGTTAGGGTGATTGAAGGAGTATCAGTAGATATGTTGAAGTCCCTTAGTAAGAGGGCAGGAGTTGGGGAAGAGCAAAAGACTAAAAGCCAGGAACGGGATTAATTGATGAAAGAAGGGCAATATCCAGGGGGTCAGTAGACAATAGCTACCAGAATTTTGATTGGATGTTATTGAGTAAAGCACAAAAGGAGGAGAGTTTACTTTGTAATAGTGAGAGAAGGAGAGCCCAGAAGTATCAATGGCAATCAAGGAGTATCCTAACTCCTTCACCATGACCAGTGATTGTGGAATGAATGAAAGTATGACCAGTCCTTTATAGTGTTAGAGAGTACTGATTGTCCTGGAAATTGTATGATCAGGAGCAAGCTAGGTCTCAGAGAGAGCCAAAAAAAAAAAATGAAAAGGGAAAAGAAAAAATTTAAGATGATAGTAAATTTATTACTTATGGATAAAGCATTCTAGAGAGCACAGCGGGAAGGGTTGGTGACTTTGCAGTGGAACATTGGGGGAGTTGGGTTGAGAGAGATGAAATAAGGAAAGGGGTAGTGGAAGATATAGAATGGGGTTGGAATAATGACATCTGGGGGTTGAGAAACCAGGTGGGCTTTTGTTAATCATGAGTTCAGATAGTTTATCAGCATCCCTATGGGCTCAGCTTCAGAGTGAAGTCCTCTCAGGGCAGTTGTAAGAAATGATAATGTGGTATTTCTCTGCTTCCTTCACAAGCCAGGACAGAAGGCCAGTGGAGGGAGCGGGTTGAAATGACATTTCTCTCAGTAAATACATTCAGGAATAGGCCAGACCAGGAGAAAGGAAAAATGAAAGAATGGTGTGTGTGTGTGTGTGTGTGTGTGTGTCTGTCTGTCTGTCTGTCTGTCTGTCTTTGTGTGTGTTTCTTTCATACCCTGCAATCAGGAAAGGGCCAGATCTGGAGAATGGCAGGTCATAGAATCTCTTATGTCTCTCCCCTCAAGAAAAAAAAAAATTAGACCCTGCTATATACAAGGCATTGTGCTAGACAATGGGAACACTGAAACAAAAACAAAATAGTGGTCCCTGCCCTTAAAGAGCTTACATTCCACTGGTAAGATCTTCTTTCCTCTCTCTCTCTCTCTCTCTCTCTCTCTCTCTCTCTCTCTCTCTTTCTCTCCCTCCCTCCCTTTCTCCTTTCCCACTCCCTCTATCCATCCTCTCTTTATACTCACACACACACAGATCCATACATACACACACAAGCCCATATACACAGAATACATGCACAATACAATGTGACTTGAGAAATCAGAGTTCTGCTAACATTTGAATGGGTGGATCAGAGAAGACTTCATAGAGGAAGTCTTGAGCTGACCCCTGATGGAAAATAAGATAGAGATGGGGAGGGAGGTCATTCCAAGCTTGTGAAAATACATGACAAACATAACGGGTGTGTCTAGTGCAGGGAATAGCTAGTAGACCTCTTTGGGTGAAATGCAATGTTCTCCCCCAAGAAACTAACTTCTGGAGATTTCCCAAATTTCTTGAACAATGAAGAAAGAATAAGGAAAGGGAGATTAATACAGCAACCTCTCCACCCTACTCCCAGGAGAGTTTGCTGGGTTTTGCCTTCAATTTTCCTCCTACTCAACAAATCCACTCTCACAAAATCTTTGTTCTATTAGCTGGGATGCGCTGATGCAAAGCCTTAATGGGAGGAAGTTCAGAAAACAGATTTCCTGCTTTTACAGATTTCATCAGCTTCTTATGATATTGGAAACAGTAAGTGGATTAAGGACATTTCAGTTATGTAGCTCCCCTCTCCTAGGAGAGAACTTCCAAGGCATTATACAGAGACAGACACACACACAAACATATGCGTGCGCATATGAACACACACACACACACACATACACACACCTGTCCCCACTACCACCAAAATAATCCTGTTACCTTTGGAGCATCCTTTATTCTTCCAAAGTGCTTTTACATCCATCCTCTCACCTGGTCCTTACTAAATTCCCATAAGGTAGGTAGGTGGAGATGTTCCATTCTGGTTCTAAAATACATTAATGACATGAATTTTCATCTCCATGGTGTTACTTGCTGAATATCCCACAGCAAGTTAGTGGTGATCCAGAATGTGGACCTGGGTCTCTTGGCTTCTTACCCCACAGGCTTTCCATGCTGCCTCAGAATGGCAACTTTAGTATGCCCCACCAGTGTTGGGGTGGGTTCCCTGCCTCTTTTTTTTTTTTTTGTGGGGCAGTGAGGGTTGAGTGACTTGCCCAGGGTCACACAGCTAGGAAGTGTCAAGTGTCTGAGGCCAGATTTGAACTCAGGTCATCCTGAATCCAGGGCCGGTGCTTTATCCACTGTACCACCTAGCTGCCCCCTCCCTGTCTCTTTAGGGGAAGAAAACCATAAGAAAAGAGGTAGGAGAGAGAATTCCTCCCTTTAAGGAAATCACGGGAGCTCTTTCTGCAGCTTCTGTATGTGCTTTTACATGCCCTCTAAAACCTTTCCTTTGAAGGGGTCTAACCTCAGTTGACTCTTGGAACCACTATTCAATGTTTCTCTTCCCTGGCCCAACCCTTGTTTAAAAAGAGAATATATGTGTAATGGATGGAACGTTGGACAAAGGATGGCAGTCATACATTTCACATCTCTATTCCTCAGTTTCTACATCTGTCAAATGAACCAGATGGCCTCTAGGGTCCCTTCCAAGTCATGTTTCGTGATCTATTAGGTATCCCCTTGGAGGCAGCTAGGTGGCACAGTGGATAGAACAATGGACCTGAGTTCAAATTCAGCCTCAGACATGTACTGACTGTGTGACCCTGGGAAAGTCACTTAACCCAAGTTTCCTTATCTGTAAAATGAGCTCGAGAAGGAAATAGCAAACCATTCCAGTATCTTTGCCAAGAAAAGCCCAAATGGGGTCATGAAGAGTCAGACAACAACAACAACAACAACAAATCATCAGCTTCAAAAACCAGGGAAAGAGCCTCTGAATATATGACTGGTGAGCTGCTTCTCTTTCCATACAGGCTGTCCTAGAGCCGGCCTCCCTGCTACTCTGGACTGGTTTTGCTTTCCCATAGCTGTTAACTAATCCTAAATCTTGGTGTTGATAACTGAAAGCCTGAATTGTTCATTCACCCAAGGGCGTTTGCCTTTTAATAGGAAGTCCTTTAAAGACCAAATAAAATCCTCTAGGACTAGGAGTAATTTGCTATTCTTGGAACTTCAGGATGTTGTTGTTTGCTGTTTGTTCTTCATTCTCTAAGAAGACCAAGATAGAAATCATGACTTGCACTGAATTGGATTTAAATGAGAAAGGGCTGTGCAGCAAAGTCTCTAGCCTCACTCTCCCATCCAGAGCCATTGCCCAGGGTCACACAGTAAGAGGTGAGATTTGAACTCAGGTCCTTCCAACTTCAGTGCTGTATCCACTGCGCCACCTAGCTGCCCCAGAACTTCAGGCACCTTATATGTCAAGGAGGATTTCGAGGGATGGGTAGATCCTTCTAAGCACCTCTGAATCTTTGTGGAGGTTCCCTGCCAATAATTTTGTAAACTCAGAAACATTGTTAGAGTTAAAAAGTGCCCTCAGAGCTGGTAATATTATCAAATGTTAGAGGTGTGTGTGTGTGTGTGGGGGACCTTAAAGGTCATTTAACTCAATCCCCTCATTTTAATAATGAGGAAATGGAAGCCTAAGAAGTTAAGTCCAAACCAGCACGAATTTATCAAACAGCTAAGAGGCAAGGCAAAAAAGCATTGTGGGGTTTAGCAGTGTAGGAGAGACCCAGCTTTGGAATTGGGAAGACCCAGTCCTGCCTCTCACACTCACTGTCTATATGATCTTGGGTAGGTCACAAGTTCTCCCTGCACCTGGGCCACTGTCTAATACAATAAGCTTCATCTGTACTGAGAGAAGGAGTTTTCTATGCTACCTCCTAGAGGAATGCAATACACCTAGTATGTAGCATCATTTGTTCATTCAGAATAATGCTAAAAGAATCAAGTTAGGAGACTAAGGAGGGGAGGGGTAGGAGACTCACTAAGCTTTGGTGCTTCACCGATGTTTCTGAAGATTATACCTGAAGTAGGGGGCAGCTAGGTGGCGCAGTGGATAAAGCACTGGCTCTGGATTCAGGAGGACCTCAGTTCAAATCCAGCTTCAGACATTTGACACTTACTAGATGTGTGACCCTGGGCAAGTCACTTGACCCCAATTGCCCAGCAAAAAAAAAAGATTATACCTGAAGTAAAAGTAAGTGCTAATTGATGCCCTGTCTCAGAACTTGACTATTGTTAATAATACAACAATAAGTTGTGTTCATGTATCACTTTAGGCTTTCTAAATTGTTTTTTATTTTTCCCCACTTACTATCTATGAAATAACACAGGAACTCCTATCTTGTTTAGCAGAAAACAAAATTGAGGTTCCGAGAGGCCGTGACATGATACTGTCTCTATTGTTGCCATGCTTCTTTCCTGGTTACTTTTTCTGGTATTCCTTGAGACTTTTAAATATGTGTCTGTGCTCTGTGTGTGTGTGTGTGTGTGTGTGTGTGTGTGTGTGTGTGTGTGTGTGTGTTTGTGTGTGTGTCCAGGCCTGGAGTCAGGAAGACTCATTTTCCTGAGTTCAAATCCAGTCTCAGACTTTTATTAGATGTGTGCCCCTGGGGCAGCTAGGTGATGAAGTGGGTAAAGAACCAGCCCTGGATTCAGGAGTACCTGAGTTCAAATCCAGTCTCAGACACTTGACACTTACTAGCTGGGTGTCCCTGGGTAAGTCACTTAACCCTCATTGCCCTGCAAAAACAAAAACAAAAAAATATGCAAAGATGTGTGCCCCTAGGCAAGTCACTTAACACTGCCTCAGTTTCCTCATCTATAAAATGGGCTAAAGAAGGAAATGGCAAACTACCCCAGTATCTTTGCCAAGAAAATCCTAAATGGGGTCATGAAGAGTAGGATAACAATAAGTGGGGACCATATATGCATACATACATGTACGTATCTATACCTACATACATATCTATATTATATAGCTATACACACACACACACACTTTTTTTTTCTCCCCCCACCAACCATCCATTTTTCTTTCGGGAAATTGCTTATATTTTGGTTTTGGAATAAAATAGAATGAGCTACCTTTTCTAGTATTGTTTGTGATGGGAAAATCCAACAACTTCACAAGTGCCTCTATATGTGGATTTCAAGAATGAGCATTATAATCTCTTTTTTAGCTGCCATTTACTTTTAGAAACCTGGGGCCCTCTCCTTTGAGCAGCATCTTTCCAAATATACTTCTTTTAAAATATTCCTTTGTCCCTTTTTATAGCTTAGCTTTTCAAGGTCATCTTAGTTTAGGAATTCTTTGGAGGTCAATAGCACAGGGACCCAAGTATCAACTATGTCCTTGGATGGAGTGAGCATCTTTAAGCTAGTGTGGAAGAGATGGTTAAAGGGAAGCATGATGTGCTAAAATGTCAAACTAAGTATTCTCTTAGCAAGTAAGATTGTATTGTATCCATAACATAAGCCCATAAGGTAATCCCATTTGAGTTTGTTGGTTTATTTGGGGTTTCTGGGTCTGACCTGCTTGCTTTAGATTATTTTTAAAAATAATAATTCTAATAAATCACAAACAATCATTTTAAAAGATCCTCTCTGTTCCCTTTCCTTGGCATTTCTCTTCAGATCCCTGAGGTCCCTAACTTGTAAGTTATAAAAATAGCAACCCCCCCCCCAATATACACACACTTCTTCACCTTTCATCTCCTTGTCAGATTTGGTTTCCTGAACAAAAGGTCTTTATTATTGCTATGCCTGTCCCCCTACTCCCAGCCCCCTGACCTGGCCTTTTCCAGCACAGAAAACATTTCATTGAATTGGAGAATAGATCAGTATGTCAAGTTTCCTAAAGCATTTTTAAAGCCATTTTCTGATTTAAATGTCTTTACTGCAGAGCAAAATGAAGCTGTGAGGTAAGACAGCCACCCTGGAACAGCAGGGTTCTTTGGCTCACTGACTTGGGGGCCAAATGGGGAGGGAAGTAAAGGGAGACATCTAAGTATGAGCTTTCTTGGGTGTTTTTGGTTTTGTTTTGTTTTAGATAAAGAGAATCCATGCCAGCCTAGATTTGCCTTCCATTTTTAAAATGAAGGTATTTCTCTAGGACTGATACTTTTTGCATGACTGTGCACTCTCAAAAGAAAAATACATATACACATACAGGAATAAGGAACTTTCCAGTGAGGAAACTCCTTCCATCTAGGAGGAAAGGCACCTTCTCTGAAACTTCAGAGTCATAGAGAATTTCTTAGAGAACTGAAAGGGTAAGGGGTGGCACACTCAATATGTATCAGAGTCAAAACTTGAATCTAGGTCTTTTGTTTTTGTTTTTGTTTTTGTGGGGCAATTGGGGTTAAGTGACTTGCCTGGGGTCACACAGCTAGTAAGTGTTAAGTGTCTGAGGTGGGATTTGAACTCAGGTACTCCTGAATCCAGGACCAGTGCTCTATCCACTGAGCCACCTAGCTGCCCCGAATCTAGGTCTTAATGGCTTTAAGTTCCGATCTTTATCCATCCATCCATCCATCCATCCATCCATCCATCCATCCATCCATCCATCCATCCATCCATCCATCCTTCCTTCCATCAATTCATCCGTCTATCTGTGTATTTGGTATACACGCACATACATACACACATGTGCACACATACATAGACATATGTATATTATCATCTATACTTCTGCCCATGTATGTACATGAACATGTGTGTGCATATATGCATATAAATATATTCAAGGGAATGCTGGATTTTCACTACAAACATTTACACCTCAGAAATCAGCAAATGCTACAAATCAACTTGATCTATTGTTTTGTTGATTCTTTTGACTTACGAAAGTGAAGAATACTTTAATAATGCATATTTAATGGAAAATGAGCAATATATACAATTTTTTTGTTGAGCCAGTTGTTAAACATTTATCAGCACATCTCTGCATATATTATGTATTCATAAAATATGAAATATATTCATGGATATGTGTGTGATTAGAGATATGGGTGGCTAGATGGGCCTGGAGTCAGGAAGTTCTGAGTTCAAATTCTAACCTTAGATACTAGCTCTGTAAAATGGGGATGATGGGGCAGCTAGATGGCGCAGTGGATAAAGCGCCCTGGATTCAGGAAGACCTGAGTTCAAATCCGACCTCAGACACATGACACTTACTAGCTGTGTGACCTTGGGCAAGTCACTTAACCCCTATTGCCCTGAAAAAAAAAATGGGGATGATAATAATAGCACCTACCTCCCAGGGTGGTTGGGTGGATTCAATGAGATAATGGTTCTGACATATACCAAACCCTATATAAATGTTAGCTATTATTATATTAGAACCTGAGGGAAAATATGATCATATCAGTTGGGAGAATATGAAAGCAAATGTAGTAACATTGAGGCAGCCAGATGGAGAAATAAATAGAACACTGGTCTTGGAGTCAGAAAGGCCTGGGTTCAAATCCTGCTTCATATACTTACCAGCTGTTTAACCCTGTGCAAGTTGCCTCAGTTTCCTCATCTGTAAAATATAGGGGTCTGACTCTATATCTTCTTTGTTGTTGTTTTTTGCTGTGCAATTGGGGTTAAGTGACTTGCCCAGGGTCACACAGCTAGTAAGTGTTAAGTGTCTGAGGCTGGATTTGAACTCAGGTACTACTGAATCCAGGGCCAGTGCTCTATCCACTGTACCACCTTGCTGCCCCATGACTCTATATCTTCTAAGTTGCTTTCCAACTCTAAATCTATGACCCTTTGATTATGGGTGCTTTCTGTTTGAGATGGTAACCAAGAAATTGCTAGTGACTACAAAGGCTGCCAGACTTCCTGGATTGTCACAGACTAGATGGCACAGTGAATAGAGGGCCATACCTGGAGTCAGGAAGACCTGAGTTCAAATCTACCTCAGGCATTTACTAGCTGTGTGACCCTGGGCAAGTCACTTCACCCTGTTTGCCTCAGTTTCCTCATCTGTAAAATGAGCTGGAGAAGGAAATGGCAAACCATTCTAGTATCTTTGCCAAGAAAACCCCAAATGAGGTCATGAAGAGTCAGACATGACTGAATAAAAACAACAAAATTTGGACCAGAGCTCAAGTCTCCTGGCTCTTAGTCAAATGTCCGTTCCACTCCATGGTTCTGCCTCTCCTGATCAATCCAATGCATCTGATTGAGCCTGACTCAGTTTCCCCTCAACATACTGCATTGGCTGTCTGCAGAGCCACGAAGTTTGGCAATGCTCATTTCTCTTTCTTTTCTGTTCTTTTATGGTAGGTAACCCCATAATTATCTCAGATGTCATGATGGATACAACGTGGAATTTGGCCTTGGCATCTGTTACCAGTTATATTATATTCTTCACTTTCTCATAATGGCATGAGGATAATTAGGCAGATGATACAAAAAGTGATGAAACAAAGATAATACTTCTTTTCTGCATTTTTTTTTTTGGTTTTGTTTCTTGAGGGGCAATGAGGGTTAAGTGACTTGCCCAGGGTCACACAGCTAGTAAGTGTCAAGTGTCTGAAGCTGGATTTGAACTCAGGTCCTCCTGAATCCAGGGCCAGTGCTCTATCCACTGCACCACCCAGCTGCCCTAAAGATAGCAATTCTTAATCAATGTCACAATTGTCTTAGCCCTGTATTAAAGAAGGGTATACCTGCATAACTTACGGACTGTCTTGCAAGTAACCTAGAGACATCCACTTTTGTTAGAAGTTATTATAATTGAAATTAATCTGACAACTTTTATATTACATCTTCTCAATTGATTCTCCACAGGGGGGGTTACAGTAATATTAAGTTTAACAAAACTTTGTTATTCTGCCAAATAAGTAGAATCTAGATATTCTGCTTTACCTCTGAATATGTGATCACATAGGTTCTTTCATTATTAAATAGAAAGGACAGGCCCTTGGACCTAATAACCGAACTAAAGAAAAATTCTTCTTTCAGTTGAGACAAAAGACTGATTTTGGGTGGTATGATATAATTGCTTAACAAGCATTTATTAAACTCTTATTGTGTGCCAGGCAGTGGGCTAGATACCATGGTGACAAAGGCAAGAATCCCTTACTTAGGCTGAAATATAAGGGCTTCTGAGGGGGGTGATATGGGAATGGGGAGAAGAGAGAAGGGGCCAATGCATTCTAGGCAAAGGGAACAGCCTGTACAAAGGTATAGAAGTGGGAGAGTTTGGTTGCATAATAGTGTGTTTGAAAGGGAGTAACAGGTACTAATGTTGCAAAGTTAAGTTATAGCCAAGTGAAAGTCTTTAAATAACAAACAGAGGGGTTGGTTTGCATTTGAAGCCATAGGCAATAGGGAGCCATGGAATTTTATTGAGCAAGGCAGTGAAGTGGTCAGACCTTTAGGAATATCACTAATGACTATGTAAAAGATAGCGTGGAGAAGGAAGAACCTGGAAACTGAGAGAGAAATTCAGAGGGTATTGCAAGAGCAAAAAGAGCTAATGAAGATCTGGAGGAAGAGGGTGTGTGAGTTGTCGTTGTTGTTTGTTAGTGTTCAAAGAGGACCGAAATAACATCAGGATGCTGGGGTGAGTGTACAGTATGTGACTGTGGCCGATCAATCCACTGTGAGCTTGGAATGCTCTACCACAGGTCAGGCACAGATAGTCTGTTTGAACATCTAGGATGAAGATGTCTCTAGATTCACATTTCCTTTATGCAATCACTGCTTTGATCAGGGAGCACAGAACTTCTGATATGGGCACGTCATGCTGGGTCCTCCTGTGGCAGTGTCTCCCTCACAATGAATACTAAAGTTCTTCAGAGAGACCTTGAGAATGTCCTTGTGCCGCTTCTTCTGACCTCTGGATCTATAAGGCAGAGGGATCACTGCTCATACAGAAGCTGATGAGAATCTTCCAGATTATATGGCAAGAGGAGGTTATCCCCCAGGAAATCAAGGATTTGTCCATCTATATAAAGGAAAGAGAAACAGGTTGTCCTATGACAATCACAGTGGGGCTTTCTTAGTCATTGCTAACGATTAAGATTCTTGCCAGAATCCTGCTTAATTGGGTGTGTGAGTCCAGAAAAAGGAACAAACACAGGAGACGTTCAAAGAGCACTGGATTTTGAGTTAGAGGACATGGTTTGGATCTATGATACCTGGGAAAAGTCACCACTTCTCTGCACCTCCATTTCCTCATCTGTAAAATGAGGGGGGTTGACTTCTAAGGTCCCTTCCAATTCTTAATCTATTATCCTGTAGTTCACCAGGAAGGAATGTGAGAAAGAATGATGTGCAAATGAATTAACAAAAACAGGTGAATTCACCCTAATTTCAGGTTTTGCTTTTGAATACCGCCCTTTGCATGTTCTTATAATAATTCATCCAAAAAAAGCAAAAACTCTATGAAGCAAAAATTCTTAGCAGCTTCCCATCGACAAGAAACCAATATGAGTGCAGGCCACTAGGAAAGAGAATTTGCAAATGCCCCCACTCACCTTTTCCTCATTTGCATATTCCTGCCCAAATTAGAAATCCCTCCCTTGCCCCAGGCTTCTCCTGCTCTTAGACTTATTACTAGGATGTTCATTATCAGTAATGATGATAAGGATGATACACTGGTTTATTTAACACCTTTCCCCCCTTCCTTACTCCATGTGCTTTCTCATACTTCACCTGTTTGTCTTCATTACAAAGCTATAAATAGGGACACTTATTATTTCCATTGTACAACTGTGGGAACCAGAGCTCAGAAAGGTGAGGTGATTTTGCCCAAGGTCAACCAGTCCCTAGCAAAGCTGGGTCTAGGGATCCCGCTCCAGGGCTCTAATTATTTAGCAATCTTTGAAATCAATGAAGAGACCTTTAAGGCTCAGTAAGACATCCAACAAGTTTTTAGCTGTGAGAGCATTTCACCACTGGAACAGGCTTCCTAAAGAAGGATATCCATCTCACAGTATCTTTTTTGTTTTGGGGGCTGGGCCATGAGGATTAAGTGACTTGTCCAGGGTCACACAGCTAGTAAGTGTCAAGTGTCTGAGGTCTGATTTGAACTCATGTCCTCCTGAATCCAGGGCCAGTGCTTTATCCACTACACCACCTAGCTGCCCCCTCACAGTATCTTTTTTATAAAGTATAGACCACATATGAATGTAATGGAATCCTATTGTGCTCTAAGAAATGATGAGCAGGCAGATTTCAGAGAAACCTGGAACGACTTGCATGAACTGATGATGAGTGAGATGAGCAGAACCAGGAGAACAGTGTACACAGTATCATCAACATTATGTGTTGATTAGCTGTGATAGATTTGATTTTTCTCAGCAATACAATGGTCCAAGATAGTTCCAAAGGACTCATGATGGAAAATGCTCTCCAAATCCAGAAAAAAAAAACAAACCAAAACTGTGGAATATGGATGCAGATACTATTTCTTTTTGGTGCTGTTGTTTTTCTTTATTGAGGTTTTTCCTTTTTGCTCTGATTCTTCTCTTATAACATGACTAATGCAGAAATATGTTTAATGTTATTGTACATATATAACCTATATCAGATTACTTGCTGTCTTGGGGAGGGGGTGAGGGAGGGGAGGGAGGCAGAAAAATTTGAAACTAGAATCACAGAGTTGGAAGGAAACTTTGAGTATGTCTAGTTCCACCCATAACTGAACAAGAATTCCCTCTACGTCATAACTGTCAAGTGGTCATCCAGTCTTCTTGTAAAGGCCTCCATAAGGGGTGAGCCTCTGATCTCTTGAAGTAGTCCATTTCATTTTAGGTGACTTTATTTTTTTAGGAAAAAGCCTTGAGGGGGCAACTAGGTGGATAAAGCACCAGCCCTGGATTCAGGAGGACCTGAGTTCAAATCCAGCTTCAGACACTTGACACTTACTGGCTGTGTGACCCTGGGCAAGTCACTTAACCTTCATTGCACCGAAAACAAAACAAAACAAAATGAAACAAAAACAAAACAAAACAAAAAAAGCCCTGAATTTGCGAAGAGAAGACCTGGGTTTGAATCTTCGCTTCTTATTATTCATGTTACATTGAACAGAAATATGTGCTTGCAGTCTCAAGTCACTGAGCTTCGCTGAGATTCATTTTCCTCATTTATAATGTGAAGTATTTAGATTAGATGATTTTTAAGGTTCCTTTCAACCCCAAAAATCTATAATCCAGTCCTCTCTGCCAGAGCAATTAACCAGACATTTTTGTTCCCATGGCAGAAGTCACAAACCAGTTATGGGGTAAGTGGCAAGAATGGGCAAAGCAGGAGACAATCCTGGAATATTATCAAAAGTCCACTATAAGGGGGCAGCTAGGTGGTGCAATGGATAGAGCACCGGCCCTGGAGTCAGGAGAATGTGAATTCAGATCTGGCCTCAGACACTTGACACTTACTAGCTGTGTGACCTTGGGCAAGTCACTTAACCCTCATTGCCCTGCATAAATAAACAAACAAACAATAAATGAATGAATGAATAAATAAATAAATAAACAAATGATTGTCACCTTTTTGGCACTTACTTAGGAAACTGGCCATAATCCTATAGGAACCTGATTGTGGGTTGGTTTTTACTGTTTTTAAGTCCTTACCATTTTGGGGGGGAGTGATTTGTTTCTGTCATTATTTAATATGTGTGGTATGTGATTATAAGAACAAAATTAGGAATTCTATTAATTGTCTTTGCAAGGAACCTAGATAACTGCAAAAAAGATGATTTTAACACATTTGGGAATCTTCTTCAAGAACTTGCTGTTTAATCATTCAGTCATGCCCAATTCTTTGTGACCCTGTGGACCATAGCACACCAATACTGTCCATGGGGTTTTCTTGGCAAAGATACTGGAGAGATTTGCCATTTCTTTCTCCATCTTCAAGAACCAGCCTAATTTAATATGGAAAGTGGGGAGAAAGGAACAACTATAGAAATCTATTATAGATTGTTCCCAATTTTCATCTGAGAATAATTGATGATTGTCACAGGGGAAATAGGTGATGGGAGTACTTAGGTATGCCTCTGTAAAGCATTGCACTCTCACACACAGTCCAATTAGAATTAAAATGGTCCTTTATTGGGTGCTAAAGAAAGTGACTGTGAGGGAAGTCAAAGACTTAGCCTCAAGGGGTGGAGATGGCTTAGAAACTTCTTCCCAAGAAGGTAGGCCAAAACTTTTATAGAAGATAGATGGGGTGATTACCTGAAAATGGAAAGTTCCTTTTGGGGGTAGGGTGGGGAAAGGTTGGATGCTTGTCATTCCTGAGAGTTGAGGGAGATTATTTTTTTTAGGAATGATAATCCTGACCTCTCGAGTTATCTCTGTCTCCTAGCTCAGGTAGTAGCCATGCCTGACTGACTTTCCTACTGTCTAATTTTATCTCCCCTTACTTCTTAGGTGTATCCTTCTTGATATCTAGTTGGCCAATTTAAACTTTAATAGTCCCTTAATTCCTCCATATCTGAAGCCCCATTTCAATTACGATGATGATGATAGCTAGTATTTCTATAGCATTTTTTCTTTTTTTTGGTGAGGCAATTGGGGTTAAGCAACTTGCCCAGCATCACACAGCTAGTAAGTGTCAAGGGTCTGAGGCTGGATTTGAACTCAGGTCCTCCTGAATCCAGAGCTGGTGCTCTATCCACTGAGCCACCTAGCTGCCCCATTTCTATAGCATTTTAACAGGTTTAAAAGGGCTTTACAAATATCTTATTTCATCCTCACAATGATCTGGGAGGGATTATGATAGGTACAATTATTATCCCTATTTTCCAGATGAGAAAACCAAGGCAAAGGTTAAGTGACTTGCCCAGTGTCACACAACTAAAAAGTGTCTCAGGTCTTCTTGACTCCAGGTCCAGTGTTTTATATACCGTACCACCTAGTTGCCTCCAATTATAAATATTTACATAGCTTTATGAACTTAATTTATTTTAATCCTATTTTGATTTTGGGTAATGTTTGGATCCAGAATAGCAAATTCTTGTAATATGTCTTCATGCTCTCCAAAGAGTACAATGGCCATGTCTATTTATGATCAACTGGGTAGGGGTGATACCTCTTTTTTTTTTTTAATTAATAAAGTATTTTATTTTTTTCCGTTACATGTAAAGATAGTTCTCAACTTTTGTTTATACAAGCTTTACAATTTCAGATTTTTCTCCCTCCTTCCCCTCCCTCCCCCCTCCCCTAGACAGCAGGTAATCTAATATAGGTTTATATATATATATAACATTAATCCTATTTCTGCATTAGTCATGTTATAAGAGAAAAAATCAGAGCAATGATGAAAAACCTCAAAATAGAAAAAAACAACAGCATCAAAAACAAAAGAAATAATATGGTTCATTCAGCATCTATACTCCGCAGTTCTTTTTTTTTTTTTTTTCTTGGATTTGGAGATCCTCTTCCATCACTAGTTCCCTGGAACTCTTCTGTGCCATTGCATTGGTGAGAATATAGTTCATCACAGTAGATCAACACTCAATGTTGATGATACTGTGTACAATGTTCTTCTGGTTCTGCTCATCTCACTCATCATCAGCTCGCGCAAGACCCTCCAGGTTTCTCTGAACTCCTCCTGCTCATCAATTCTTACAGCACAATAGTATTCCATTGTATTCATATACCACAGCTTGTCCAACCATTCCCCAATTGATGGGCACCCCCTCAACTTCCAATTCCTTGTCACCACGTAAAGAGCAGCTATAAATATTTTTGTACATGTGGGTCCCTTTTCCCTTTCCATGATTTCTTTGGGAAAAAGACCCAAAAGTGGTATTGCTGGGTCAAAGGGTATGCACAGCTTTATCGCCCTTTGGGCATAATTCCAAATTGCTCTCCAGAATGGTTGGATCAGTTCACAGCCCCACCAACAATGGATTAGTGTTCCAATTTTCCCACAGCTTCTCCAACATTTATTATTTTCCTTTTTTGTCATTTTAGCCAATCTGATAGGTGTCAGGTGGTACCTCAGAGTTGTTTTTATTTGCATCTCTCTAATCATTAGAGATTTAGAGCTTTTTTTCATATGGGAATAGATAGCTTTGGTTTCTTCATCAGAAAACTGCCTGTTCATATCCTTTGACCATTTCTCAATTGGGGAATGACTTGGGTTCTTATAAATTTGATTTAGTTCCCTATATATTTTAGAGATGAGGCCTTTATCAGAAGTATGGCCTCAAAAATTTTTTCCCAGCTTTCTGCCTCCAGTCTAATTTTGGATGCATTGCTTCTGTTTGTACAAAAATTTTTTAATTTAATGTAATCAAAATCATCCATTTTGCATTTTATAATATACTCTATCTCTTGTTTGGTCATAAACTGTTTTCCTTTCCAAAGATCTAATAGGTAGACTATTCCTTTCTCTCCCAATTTACCTATGGTAGGGTGATACCTCTTTTAAGGGAAGAAAACAATAGTATCCTTGGACAAGTCCTGTCCACCATCATCATGAGGAAGAAAGTCAGTCCTTGACATGGCAAGTGACTTCCCTAAGATCACACAAGTAGTGTTGGATCAAGAAGTCAAACTGAGGTGCTCAGACTCCAAAACCAGCCCTGTTACCACCCTGCTGCTCAGTTCTAGAAAGCACAACTCAGAGACATGGATCAAAGCTATAGAAGGGAAGATGTAGGCTCTGCACAAAGAAAAACTTCTTGTTAGAGTTATCCAGGAGTGAGTTAGACTGCCTTGGAGGAGAAGGGGGCATGAGTCCCTCTCTCTACCCCCTTCAACTTCAATCAAAGGCTGGATGACAACTGGTTGGCTTTGTTGTAGGAGGGATTCTTGTTCATGTGTCTATTTGATTTGTATGGTCTCTTAGGGCACTTCCAGCTCTTAAGATTCTGTGATTTCTGATTCATTTGTCTTCACTGTTCATTCACATTTTCCCAGATCTTTTCCTATTAACTGTAGAGGCAGGAGAGAGGACTCCCTCACCCCATCCCTTTTTAACCTTCTGCTTAGGAGAAAGTTCTGTAGAGTTGTATTTGCAAACTGGCATATATGTATCCTAACCCTGCTAGTGTCCACCAAGCAAGACTCCAACTTTACTGTGGTATGAATATCCTGTTGCATCTGACTTCATTTATACAAGTTCCCATGAAGTACATGCTTGCTTTCTCCAGGCATTGTCTATGGCTAGCAATCAAATGGTGGGTGGCAAAATGATTTCATGGTAGATTCTCTGCAATGTTAGCCTGGTGTTAATAGTAGTAATAGTTAAAATGATGCTGATGCTAATGCTAAGAGCTAAAATTTGTATAACACTCATATTGTTGTAGGGACTATGTTGAACACTGTACAGATACTATTTCATTTGATCTTCACAACAACCCTGTAAGTGCTATGAATATCCCCATTTCACAGATGAGGAAACTGAGGCAAACAGAATAAGTGACTTACCCAGCACTACACAGCTGGTTAAGGGTCTGAAACCAGATTTCTGACTCCAGTTCCAAAAATTTATCTGCTGTGGAACATAGCTGCCAATATCAAAAAGTTCCAAGAGTTAAACACTGAACTCAATAGTCATTAAGCCAAGGGGCCATTGGGGAAAGAGGATGTGCTTTATAATCATGCTGCTTAGTTCGTACTACTACTTTTGCATCCAAAGGATGGAGGACTATGGAGAGAGTTCTAAATTTGCAGTCATAATACCTGGCTCTTCATCCTCTTTTTGCCTCTTACTACTTGGACAAGTCACTGAACTTTTCTGAGCTTCAGTTTCCTAATTTATAACAGAAGACATTCGTACCTTCAAGGTCCCTTACAACTCAAGAATCCTGTCATCCTTTTCAAATCCCAAAGTCCTTCCACAACTGTAACTAAGAATTTTTGTTCCTAGGGAAGGAGACATAAACCAGATATGAGGCAAGTGGCAAGAACTGTGGCCCTCAGCTGGGACAAGGTAGGAGACAAGAATCCTGGGACACTAGCCAAAATCCATTTTGTGGGTGGAGGAAATTGGGGAAGGGAATAGTCTTGGGAGTAAGGAAGGCATTCACCCCATTCTGGCTACAAAGCACCTGAAATTTTATTTTCAAAAATGGATACTCCTTAGCAGCCATTTTAGTTAGACAATTAGTCATAATCTTATGGGAACTCAATTGTGGGTTGGTTTTTATTATTTTGATTCCTTACCTTTTGGGGAACTGGGGGTTGTGACTTGCTTCTAACATTATTTAATGTATATGGTGTGTGATTATAATAATAGAGTTAGGGAATGAGTTCCTGATTGGAATAAGGAAAGAGGGTATAGTGTGTGTGTGTGTGTGTGTGTGTGTGTGTGTGTGTGTGTGTTCGTGTGCATATGTGTGGCATTTTCCTCCATCCCCCTTTCAAGACCTTGAAGGTTGGGCTTATGTATTTTTGTTTTGTTTGCTTTTTTGGTCAGCTTTAAGCCTATTCTGCACCTAACCAAACAGATATGCTTTGACCTCAAGCTTTGGCAGATGGTGGATGTTTACTTTCCAAGAAAAAAGGGCCTGGTAGAAAAACAAAAGACCGAGGCCATTAGGGTTGGAATGTGTGTGACAGTTGAGCAAACCAACTGTACTCTGACCCTCTTCTCTACAGAATGAAGAGTTCAAGTCCCACCAGGAGCCTCAAATCAGCAAGAAAAAAAAAAGACAGGAAACATTGTGGAAAGATGGGTCATATAATAAGCTTCTTACATTAAAATAAAGAAATAGCTAATATGAATGAAACACAAAGTAGCATGTTTGTTCCTTAATTATTAATGTTGCTAATTAAAAATGATACAAGCTCCATCCCTATCCTCAACAAAAATTACTATTATATTTTTAGAAGAGAATGAGAAAACGCTTTATTTGTTCCTGGACTGAAGTCACCTCCAACATAGGAGGTAATAGACTCCATTTCACAATCCAACCATACATTGGTTTTTCAGAACAGTGAATGGAGATCGCTCAGTGCTGAGATGCTGCTGCCCAGGCAGAATTTAGGTTGAACTTAGATGGAAGGCTGCTATCCTGGCACGGACTCCTTGTCCTCTGGGAAATGAATGTTACCATGTTAGGCCCAGAGTTTTTTCTTGTTGGCTGTTGCCCAGAGACAGATTTCTGGAAACCCTTCACTTTGAAATGTTCACCACCCACTGTTCCTCATCTATTTAATTTTTTAATTTTTATTTATTTTTTGGAGGCAATTGGGGTTAAGTGACTTGCCCAGGGTCACACAGCTAGTAAGTGTCAAGGGTCTGAGGCTGGATTTGAACTCAGGTCCTCCTGAATCCAGGGTCAGTGCTCTATCCACTGCACCACCCAGCTGACCCCCACTGTTCATCATCTAACCAGTTAACTTATCTACTCATGGTAGAATGGGGAGGGGTATGTGTGTGAAAAGAAAGCCAGGTAGGACAATGGATAGAGTATTGTACCTGGAGTTAGGAAGATCTGAATTCAAATCTTTCCTTGAGACACTTGCTAGCTGTATGACTCTGGGCAGGTCTCAACCTCAACCTCTCTGGACCTCAGTTTCTTCATTTATAAAATGAGGGATATGGGGAGAGTACCAGTGTATAACCAATTTTCACAGGATGCCTGTGAGGAAAGCTCTGTGTTAACCAGAAATCACTAAGCAAATAGGTGTTATTTCTGATTCTTTTCCATTATCCTCCATTCATCATGAAAAGAACTTTTGTTGGATAAAGCACCAGCCCTGGATTCAGGAGGACATGAGTTCAAATCTGGCCTCAGACCCTTGACACTTACTAGCTGTATGACCCTGGGCAAGTCACTTAACCCATATTTTCCTGCCTAAAAAAGAAAGAAAGAAAGAAAGAAAGAAAGAAAGAAAGAAAGAAAGAAAGAAAGAAAGAAAGAAAGAAAGAAAGAAAGAAAGGAAAAGAACTTTTGTTGTTAACAAATTCCTCACATTACTTTGGCATTTTTCACTACTTCCCAGATTTGAAGTGCTATTTAGTTCAGCATTCATTCAAATTCACAGCTCCAAGTTCCCATTTCAGAGACTCTCTTCCCTAGATAACAAATAGTAACATGTGAATTTAAAATAAAATAACATCAAATTGAAACAGGATAGTAGAGTAAATATTTTATAATTTTAAAAAATTGTTTTGGCTTTTTGGAGGCAATTGGGGTTAAGTGACTTGCCCAGAGTCACACAGCTAGTAAGTTTCTGAGGTCAGATTTGAACTCAGGTAGCACCCACACTTGGTAGCTGGAAACTATTCCACTTGGCCTCTTCTCTCTTAATCTCGGTGTTGTAATCTAGGGATGGAGCATTGTTGAATCTCTGGGAATGAGAGGGAAGTTTCTTTTTTCATCTAGCTCTGGTGCCCCACCATGTGTTTCATCTCTTGCATCTCTCTCCAAGCAATCTTGACTTGTCTATCACAATCCTGCATCTCACCACCCACATAAGCTTTCTTTGTTGAACACAACCAAATGTTTGAAGATTTCTAATGGCCAACAAGAAATAAATAATCTCTAATAGACCAAGGAATTTCTTGGGACTGAGGTACATGGGGAAGATTTAAAAAGCTCAATGATTAATTCATGTCTTTCAATGTTCATGATTAAAGGGTTAAGAGAATTTACATTATTCCCTCCTTGATGGAAATACTTTCTTAGGTTATTTCTTTCACTTCTTGAAATAAAATTCTGGATAAACATTTAAAACTGGGAGGTGAAGCATACCATGTAACATAATCTTAAGATGTGAATTAAATGTGGGAAAAGAGATTCTAGCATGTGTGTGAAGAAATAATTTTTTAAAAAAAACTTTAAAAACCATGTCTACTAGCTATGGAATTTTCAGTCCTTTGGAGGATTTATAAAGTGAGTATTTTTTGAATATCCACAAGTCTCCTGTAGTGGAAAGAGAAAAGGAGAGACAGGATTTTACAAATGGAGAATCTAAGACATAATGAATGCAATTGACTTGTAGGTCCTAATAATGACTCACATTTACATGATCTCATTTGAGCCTCATAGTTATCTTATGAAAACAGTGCATTCTGATTCCTAGTGAAGACATTAGGAAACTGAAACTCAGTGATCTTAAGAGATTTACCCAGGATCATATATTTACCTTGAGGCAGAATGCAAACCTCTCTTCCTGACTTCAGGTCTAACACTCTAGCTATTATACCATATTTCCTTTTCCTAGTGGAGGATTAATGCTCATATCTTTTGTGTCTCCAGTATAGTTCTGTTAAACTATAATGCCTTCTTCAAGGCATTTTGGCCAGTAAGTGGCTAAGTGAATAGAGCATCAGGGGGCAGCTAGGTGGCGCAGTGGATAGAGCACCGGCCCTGGAGTCAGGAGTACCTGAGTTCAAATCCGGCCTCAGACACTTAACACTTACTAGCTGTGTGACCCTGGGCAAGTCACTTAACCCCAATTGCCTCACTAAAAAAAAAGAGCATCAGACTTGGAGATGAGAAGGTCTGAGTTCAAATCCTGCTTTTGACATGTATTTAGCTATATGACCTTGAGCTAAGCACTCAAACCCCTCTCCTCCTCAGTTTCTTTTGCTGGAAAATGGAGGTAATGATAGTACCAACTTACAGGGTTGTTGTGAGGTTCAAATGTGATAACATGTGTAAGGCATTTCATAAAATAATGCTAGCTATAATTTGGTATGCACACACAGAAGTCTGCAGTTCTCCCTCAACATATCTCATATTCCATGCTGTAGTTCTATGTCTAATTCTTAATCCATGCCAAGGTCTCTCTACAAGGACTGTATTTTAAAAATTAATACATTGATATTTTTTGCCAGAAACTACCTAAACCCATAGGTGCAGATGATTCAGGCATTCACATTTAGCCAGAATGATGCTCTGCAGTGTACTCCACCCATTGTCCTTCAATTGGGGTTTTTTTGTGTTTGTTTTTTTGGTGAGACAATTGGAGTTAAGTGACTTGCCCAGGGTCACACAGCTAGTAAGTGTGAAGTGTCTGAGGCTGGATTTGAATTCAGGTCCTCCTGACTCCAGGGCTGGTGCTCTATCCACTGTGCCACCTAGCTGCCCCATCCTTAAATGTTACAATGGAAGGGAATAGCTCTGTGGTTAGGGAAGTTGAAACACTTAAATTTGTTAGCCCTGATGCTTCCAGGTCAGCCTTGGGCAGGCTAAAACCATTGTCCCCAGCATATGGCTCTCATATGAACTGTCAATACTTCTGAATTAATCTAAATACATTTTCCATATTTGGAGATGATGCCATAATCAGCTTTGAGTTGCTTTTCCAGTAGTTGTGGTGGGTAATGATGAACCATTCCCACTCTCTTGCACAGGCTTAATTTAGGCCAACACCAGATATCTGCAAGAGAGTTCATTGGATTTTTGGTATAGTTTTTAGCCCTGAAACTGACCTTCCAAGCTCAGCCAACAGATTCTGCGGGGAATATAGTTTTCCTAGCACTGTACACTAACCTTTGGTGATTTATTTAGCTACCAAATGCTACCTTCTACAGGAAGCCTTTTTCCAATCCCTCTGAATTCTGTTGCCTTCTCTATGTAGATCATTCCCTTTTTATCATACATGTAGCTTCATTGTATGTAGTGGTTTGTCATTCTCCCTACTGGATTGTGAGTTTTTCAAGAGCAGGGACTGTCTTTTGCTTTTTCTTGTATCTCTGTTGCTTTACACAGTGCCTGATATATAGTAGATGCTTAACAAATGCTTACTGACTGACAAACTGAAGTGGTGGGTTTCCCCCTACTCGGTTCCTCCTAATAGCAACCATTTCCATTACTGAATGATTGACAATTTCTGTTCATCTCTTTGGAATCAAGGAGAGTTTCTGAAGGATGACTTGAGGTGAGAATAAAAGTGTTTCCTTTTAATTCTTCTCATTAGAGTTTTAAAGAGTGTTGGGGGTGGATCAGGTGATAGGAGGGATGTATGCCTAGTGGGTTTATTGATTTTTAAAATCTGGGATTTATCCGGAAAAGAAGTTCTGTTTTTTAAAACTGACTTGAGTGCAACAGGGAAAGGAAGAGGGAAGAAACATTGTTGTCTTCTGTGCAACACAGTTGACTTTATGGTTTCTTTTGTCTCTGACATCACTTTACTTTCCATGGAAACATGTGCTGAGATCAGATGTATTAATATGGAAAATTGCAAGTTCTCTAATGGAGAACTGGAGAAAGAATAATAAAAATCCATGAAAACACATAAAGGTCCAGGTCATAGGATAATAAAGGGGAAATGAAATGTGTTAACTCCTTCTGACCCTAAAACACACAATTAATTAGTTAATTAATTGATAAACCTTAAAGTAAGGGAGTTTGAACTTCAAAACCTATCAGGTCTTTTCAGTTTTAACTGTAGTTGTTGGGCCCTCCCTAAAAATCACTATTCACTCATTGTTTTTTGTTTGCCCCACAAAAACAAAAGCAAAAACAAACAATGAGGGTTAAGTGACTTGTCCAGGGTCACACAACTAGTGTCAAGTATCTGAGGATGGATTTGAACTCATGTCTTCCTGAATCTAGGGTGGGTGCTTTATCTACTCTCCCCCTAGCTGCCCCTATTCACTCATTGGTGACAGCAGCTGCCATGACCTAATCAAGTCACAGGGGAAAGGGCAAACAACTAAACATTTTGTGATGAATATCAAAGACGTCTCCATGTTTTCTTCCCTCTTTATTTCAAAAAGAAAGGCCACCTCAGAGGTCATGCTTTTTATGTCACCTGTCTAGATATGACATATTGTCCATTCATAAACCAGTTTCTCTTTAACTTAGCTATCTCAAGTCAACGTCAAACACTGCTAGAACCAGTAAAGGAGATTTTGTTGAAATGGAAGGACCAGTGAGTCCAGGATGAGAGGCCTCCATTTAAGCTTCCACCTGAGAATGAGCCATTGTCTCTGGTCATCAGGGATAAAAAGAGAGCCCTGAACTCTCCACTCTATCTGCATGGAACTATATTTTACCTAGGAATTCAAATGGTGACAAACTATAGGTTCTGATGATTCTTTGTCCTCCCATAAATTTACTTTATCTCCATTCATATTTACTTTTCTATTTCACATATTATTTTCCCCAAAAGAATGTAAGTTCTATGAGGGCAGGGACTCTCTCTCTCTCTCTCTCTCTTTGTATCACCAATGCTTAATAAGTGTTTGTTAAATTGAATTGAATTGCAAGAATTGTATTGGCAAGGAGTTCAGAGTCAGTCCCTTTTCTTGATAGAAATAGGAATTGAAAAACATATTCTTCTCTGAACAGACACTTAGTGGAAAAAATAAATACACACCAGATGTGGAGGTCCATATTAATATTAATTTTATCCTCCTGCCAAAAATCAAGAGATTCAGAGTAAAAATAGTAATTAAGCAGGTATCTTATAACAACAGTGGGGGGAAAAATTCAAGGTTCTTCTTCTATTTTTGTTTCTTTCAATGTTTTCTAATAATAATAAGAGAACCCCAAGGAGCTGAAATGAAGAATTAGCTTACCAAAGAGCAATTATGCAGGAGACAGCTAATAAAATTACATTGACATTATGTGCACTTGTCTTCATAAGAAGCGAAGCAATCAAGTCAAATAGAATTTTAAAGAACTGAATAATCCTCTTACTACAGAAAAGCTGACAAAGAAGGGAGCTGCAGGAAATGGAAAGCTTTGCTCAAAAAACTCAGGACTTATTTTCTTATCATTTCTAGGGCTTATTTATCCTCCTTTTCTCTATTTCTCATTTTGTTGTTGTTTGTTTAGTATTGGTATTGAGAAGGTAAGCTTTTTTACCATCATGCTGCTTGGGATCAAATCAACTTCCCACAAGTATTCCATCCATCTGGCTCTCTTCCTCTTAGTCATTTCTGGGCCCAGTTCATTATCTGTCTACTGTGGTTGCCAACATCTGTGAACTAATTGATTAATTCAGTGAAATTTCTATGGAGCCTCAAGTCATAATCTGAACAACAGACATGCTTCATCCATTTGATATCTCCTGTGTAGATTGTTAGATTGCTCTTTGCGTGGCCTTCAATCTCAGCAAGGGGACTATATAATATTCTGAAGCTTGATACAAATAAGACAGTGTCATCCACAAACAGGAACATCCAGAGGATGCAAAAGTCATCTTTATTTTTTTAACACTAATATTCCTTCTGTGATGCTATGTGGCTTTGAACACCATAAACTCTGCAGGATCAAAGTTGTAGGTGACCCAAAGGATAATGGAAAGAAGGATGGTGGGTGAAATGCATTGAAGCATGTTACCAATGATGACTATGGGCAAGAAGGGGTATAAAAGTTGTCATCCAAGAACTATATGATCAGAAAAGGAGGTAGCTCACTAACAAATAGAGCAAATGATAACAGAAAGCTTTAGTGATATACTGGCACTCATGGAATTCAAAAAGCCCTAGAAAGAAAGTCCTCTAATGTGTTGGGTAGATTCTCTTTGGACTGTTTCTGGGAGAGCATAGACAAGACTCATACAGCATGAGGAGTAAACAGGTTCTAGTCTCTACTGTGGGTGGGAAAAGCAGTAAAGATGAGATCACAGATCCATCAAAGAAGTTTACCTTATATAGATTTGAATACTCTTATATTGAAAAGTATACATTTCAGGGAAATTATCAAGGTCCTGAATTAATGCTGTTACTGATCTCCACTACTCACTTTAGTCCATGTTTGCTGCCACCTCCCCTTGCCTGTAACTGATCATGAGATGAATCACACATCAGTGACACTCATATTGACTTCCAGCTTGCCTGACTGTAATTATTGGAATGACGCCACCTGCTGGAGACTTACTGTAGAAAAATTCTGCCATGAGGAGAAGGCCTCTGAGGGCAAGCCATGTGGTCAAGGTCCTTAGCGTCAGGAAGTGATGTTTGCTTGTGGGTACTGTCTATCAAGGCTACCAGCCAATCAACTTGAGGAGCCTCCCATTTCTGGGAAGAGGACACAAAGGAGGAAGCAGAGGAGGGTGAAGGGGTTCTGGCTTTTTTTTGGTTCCTGACCTTGCTATGGTGGGTCAGATGATAGGGTCTCTTAGAAATAGTTAGATTTTTACCTTTCTCTCTGATCTTAATGCTCTTTAATAAATACTTAAACACTTAAATACTCTTGCTAAAGCTTATAATTTATTGGTGACCACTCATTAGATTTTAGATAGTATAGCTAGAATTTTAGCCCCTTACATGACCAAGCATCTGCCCCAACCCAACTCTCTCAGATTGGTCAACCACAACATTTTAACTCTATCCCTATACCTGTGCCATCTTCTCCTAAATCCCATTATCTTTTTTTTTGGGGGGGGGGGGCGGGACAATGAGGGTTAAGTGACTTGCCCAGGATCACACAGCTAGGAAGTGTCAAGTGTCTGAGGCTGGATTTGAACTCAGGTCCTCCTGAATCCAGGGCCAGTGCTTTATCCACTGGGCTGCCTAGCTGCCCCCACCCCCTAATCCCATTATCAACACTAACCATCCCAATTTTACATATCCTCCACAGCAGTCCAAAAATCTCAGAACTCCTCCTGGTCAAACTGGGTTGAATCTAGACTATTTTCAGAAAGTAATGAAAAAATGAGAAAAGAATTGTACAAAGGACATGGGGTAAATAAAACCTGGGCATTCTCTGAGCTGTTGTTACTCAATTCCAATTCTAAATCCTATAATTAATCAATTCTTGAATATTCAAAGATGAAAGAAAGTTGATTCCTTAAGAGATAGGAAAGGACAACCAATCTGTTGAAGAGAAAAGGGAGAAAAAAACCTCCCAAGTCACTGCACTCCTTTTCCCATGACTACAGCCAGGAATTAATGTTTTCTAAGTTGTGCTAATATTCTCTCCTTGCCATAAATTGGGTAGTGGACACAATATTCCTTTAGTGTCTTACACCTTTATTTTCTTGCAAAATGCGACACATTTAATAATAATAATAATAGTAATAATAATAATAGCATTAACAAAACACTTTAAGGTTTGAAAAGCACATTTATATATATAAATATAATAAATATAAACTCAGATGAGTATATGTATAATAAATATAAACTCAGATAAGTATATATATATAATAAATATAAACTCAGATAAATATATATATATATATATATATATATATATATATATATATATATAAACTCATCTGAGTTGTACAGCAACTCTGTGAGGTAGGTGCTATTATCCCCATTTTACAGATGAGGAAACTGAGGCACAGACTGCACTGATGGATTTGTGACTAAGTTAATGAAGATACCCCTCAAAGTGCATATTGGAACTCATCCACCTCTTCTCAGCCTAGGAGATTCTTGGATTCACCCAGTATGCTGTGAGCTTTCCTTTAGGTATCCTGAGATGGGAATTTGAGTATAGCTTGTAAGCTGTCCCTCTACTCTCCATTGCTCTTGAAGTTACATGCCTACCCCAGCTCCTTTTCTAAAAACATATTTCTTTGGTGATAACTTTTATGCCATTTGGAGGATATGAATTAATTACTGGCAATATACTGCTACTTTTTTTATACCCCACCTTGAGTTTCTGCATTGCTCTTTGGGTGACTTTTAATTTTCCTTCTTTACAGATTGTAGCATTCTATGATTTCACAGCTAAATGGCCTTGCTATAAGAATATCAGTGCTAAAACAATGGGATTTTGTTTCTGGAGGGAGCTTGAGGGCTTTGAAGGCATGACACAATTTCAAATATAATCCAGCCTGATCTCTTCATCCTTTTCCACTTTGGATCCAATTCATTGTCAGTCTATGGTATCTGTCCAACACATCTCCTGATGGACCACCTCAAAGAGCTGTCTGTCCGACTGCATTTCTGGGCAATACGCATTAATATATTTGTTGTGGTTTTTTCTTGGATGGTTGGTTTGAACTCTTTCCAGTGGCTAGGAATCTCATTTAGGAAGTTGTACAATGTTCCAGGGCTTGATACAGCTAACAACATCAACTGTAACAACAGCTGTAAACAGTGGCATTGGAAGATTTCACCAACCAAAAAGAATCCTTTCAACTGGACTCTGTTCTGGACTTCCTTTGTAACAGGGGCAAACACCTTTGGCAAGTACATGTCCCCCTGTTTTATTCCTTTTTTATATTAATAATTCCCATAGAAATAATGACCTAAATATAAATAGTTGTTAGGTTCTGAAGATGGCCCAGAAAAGCAATGTACAATGTTTCTGGACCACAATACTGTTATGATTATACTATTTTTTTGGGTCATAGGATCATAGATAGAACTGGAAGGATCCTTAGAGATTATCTAGAGTAGAAGCATCAAGCTCATGGTTGGTAGAGTTTGCCAAACTCAAGTGGCCAGAACCAGATTAGAATAGAATTGGCAAATGATTAACAAAATAAATAAAAATATAATATGACCTAGGTAATGTTAGTGTGTGGTTTTCTGTGTTAATATACAGCCAGTAAGAATCATTTAGATGTGACTTTGACACCTCTTCTCTAGAGCAGCAGTTCTTAAACTTTTTTTTTTAGTCTCAGGACCCATTTACATTCTTTATAATGATTGAGGGCTCTCAAAAGAGCTTTTATTTATATTGGTTATATATCCAATAGAATTTACTGTGTTCAAAATTAAAACATAACCTTCTGAAAATAGTTTTCACTTCTCCAACTCCCTGAAAGGAAATTAGCAGGGGTCCTCAGGCACCACTTTGAAAATCATTGATCGATCTATTCCCTAGCTTCTCAAACTCTGGGTCAAGACCCCATATGGGATCGTGAAACTGAATGTGGGGGCAGTGAAAATTTTGGCAATAGTAAAAAGTTATGTATACCTATTTTATATACCTGTATACCTGGGGTTGCATAAAAATGTCTCAGGTAAAAAGGAGTCACTAGTGGGAAAAGTTTAAGAAGCTCTGATCCAATCAACTACTTCCTTTTACAAATGAGCAATCTGAGAGGTACAGAAGTGAAGTGGATTCCCCAAACTCATACCCCAAGTAAGTTGAGCTGGGATTAGAAATGCAGTTTCGGGGGCAGCTAAGGTGGCGCAGTGGATAGAGCACCAGCCCTGGATTCAGGAGTACCTGAGTTCAAATCCAGCCTCAGACACTTAACACTTACTAGCTGTGTGACCCTGGGCAAGTCACTTAACCCCAATTGCCTCACTTAAAAAAAAAAAAGAAATGCAGTCTTCTTGCCTTCAAATACCAAGCCACTCATCTATTAGTATGAATGTGCTTCATCCAGTTTTTGTTAATACATTATAACCAAACCTTCTCTTTAACATTGGGATACTTCATTGTAATGTTGCATTTATTCTTGCTTTCAAAGACCAGCACTGCTTCCCCCACAACATGTTCTACTCCCTCTAGTACCACTCTTTACTTCTTTCCCTTATGCCTAAGGCTGTCTCAGTTACTCTTTTCTCTGCCCCAGTATCCATTCCCCTTTAGCCAACTCTTTCATAAGAATATTCAATTCTATCTTTGAAAGTAAAAAGCCAACACATATTAAACATAAATAATGATCTGAGTCAATAATGTTTATATATCTCAGCTCCAAATCAATGCCATTTCTTATCCTCATGTCCTCAAAATAACTCAGTCTCAATCCTAACAAAATACTCCAAATCAATGCCATTTCTTATCCTCATGTCCTCAAAATAACTCAGTCTCAATCCTAACAAAATACTCATAACACAAATAGGGAAAGTCTTAGTAGCCTGAGTGCTCTGCTAGTATTGAGTATACTCTAACAAGTACAGTTTATGTATCCTTATATGTTGCTTTCCCCCTTCCTTCTGGGATTATGTCCCACTTCCATCATTTGGAATGGACTTCATCTCCTCTATGGTCTTATAACTCTAATGCTCAACCCTTTCAAGAGACTCCAACCACAACCATAGCATTGATACTCCTCTTTTGATTCACATCTTATCTGGAAGTCATTCTCCCAGGAGCTTTTTTATTTCTTTTTCCCAGAAATCCCTGCCCAGTCTATCTGAATATGTGCCCTGAGTACTTAGCCTTATAGAAAAGCAAATTCCTTTCTTATCAATTCATGTGCTTTCCTGCCTGACTAACTCTCCCAAAGGGAAGAGGAAAAAGAAAAAGTGGCAAGGCTTACCCAGCTGTCTCTAATTCTCACATTTGCTACAAAAAGATGAAACAAAACAACCCCTATCCTCAGGGGTCTTTAAAAATGAAATAAAGTTTAGAGGGAAGAGGTTAAAAATGTGACCAGAGCAGAGGGGAGGTGATCAAGGAGGAGTTTGCAGTAAAGATGAATTTTGAGCAAAGCCTTAAAAAATTCAGTGGGCATGAAAGGAGCAATGGAGACAAACAAGAAGGACCTTAAATAGGGGCTATTGTAAGGAAAGAAAAAGAAAGGGGATTTAGTAATTATAGATAATTTTGTTTTATTATTTTTAACAAGGTCACTAGGCTACTAGATTTGGGGAATACTGCAGATGTAAGTTGTATAGATGTTAGTAAAGTACTTTACCAAGTCTCTCATGCAATTCTTACAGGAAAGATAGAGAGGTGTAGAATAGCTTATCATATAATTAAGTGAATTTTGAACTGGTCAAATAACCAGAACCAAAAACCAGTCATTAGGGATTTGATGCCTACTTGTAAGCAAGTCTCAAGTTGAATATCCCATGGATCTGTGATTGGTCCTTTGCTGTTCAACAATTTTATTAATGATTTGGATAAAGGAATAGATAACATGCTTACTAAATTTGCATATGAAACAAAATTGGAAGGGATAGCTAACTCAATGAAAATCCAAAAGGATCTTTATTAGTTAAAATGTGGGTCTAATTCTAGTAAGGTAAAATTGAATGGAGATAACTAAACACATTTAAAAAAATCCATTTCACAAGAACAAGATAGGAGAGATATGACTAAATAACAGGCTATTAGAAAAAATCTGGGGTGTTTTAGTAGACTTTATACTTAATAGGAGCCAACAGTGTGATATGACAGGCAAAAAAGTTTAGGCTTCATGAATACAGGTATAACATCCAAGACTGGGGAGGCTATAGCTTCTTGATAGTGTTCTATAGTCAGACAATCTTTGGGTAATAGCACTATCTTCTAAAACTGCCTTGAGTTCTGGGCTCTACATTCTAGGAAGGATATAAATACATAGGATCCAGAGGAAGATAATTAGGTTGGTGACAGGTCTTGAGTTCATGCCATATGTGGATTACTTGGGGAAAAAAACTGAGAATATTTCAAGTAAAGAAAAGAAAACTTAAGGGCAACATGACAGCTGCTTTCAGGAATTTGAAAGGCTGTCATGCTTAGCATGTTAGCTTAGAAAGGTTAGAACATTGATGCTGCAATTAGATCTTTAAAAAAAAATGACTAGGCTACCTTGCAGGACAATGAATCTACTCTCAGCAGAGATTTTCAAGTGAAACACTCACTCTAGAGCTGAGAACCAGAAGCAATGACTAGACATTGCAGAGGCAAATTCAGAGTTGATACAACATGGGAAAAATTATGTAATGGCAGTCCAGTATATGTGCAGATTCCATGAGATGATGCATCCTTCCCATGTGGAGAAGGCTAACCAGTTTGCTTCTGGTAGAATCATGATGAAGGATAAGGGAGATGTTTTGGAGAGACTGGAACATACATGCACAATCTGTATCTGGTTCTGGTTAGCTAAAATTGCATTGAAGAAGAGTCTTTCCAATTGATTGGAATTCCATTCAAAGCTTCAGATCCTTCCTGATTTGGCCTCCCTTTGCTTTATTTAGCGATTCCTCTTGTGATGTTAAATGATAGACTAAGGCTTTTACTTCAACAACTTCTCACCTCTGAGGTCATGGAACCCCAAGAAACAGACTTTGTATTTTTTTGTTTATTTGTTCTTTTCCATTTTAAGTTAAAGGAGTAGATTCTCCAGCCTGGGGAAAGGTCAGAAGAAGAAGCCAAAGAAATCTAGGGATCAGAATATAAGCAACACAGCTAGTGCACTGATCTGTCCGAGGACCAAGGACCCATTGATATGGAAGTGGTCTTCTGGAACTCTGCCACTTAAAACTGAGGAAAGAACTCATTCAGCAAGAGGTGCTGCCTTTGGACATGAACTTGGTGGGACCAGTGCAATGAAGGAACTGAGCTAAGTTTAGAGACTACTTCTCCAGAGACAAAGATGATAAAGGACAGAGTATACCCCCTGAAGCATTAAGGGAAATATTTGTAGTTTGTTATTGTTATAATTTTGAAGTAAATATCTTTTTGTAAAAGCTAGTCATTGTTAAATGGTTAAATGGAATTGGGTGCTAGGTATAGGCCTCTGACAATGGGGGATGGGGAGGGAACGAAATGACTGGCTAAGGCTTATGCCAGGTGAGGGAAAAGATGTTCTAAATTCCTCTGGGTACCCTGGAATCCTGACAGGAAGATGCCTGGTTCTAAGAAAGAAAGGCCAGAGCATTAAGGGTTCAAATGGGTCTTAATTTTTTTTAAAGTGGGTGGGGCTAGGTTGCCTTGGAAGGCAATGCATTTATTTTTTTTAAGGCATTTATTTTCACTGGAGGTTTTCAAATGAAACACCCATTCCCTCAAACCAGGTGAGCAGTTTTACCTGAATGACAGCCAGCCCTATGACTCCGGATTGACTTGTGACTTCTGAATGATCTGATTGATTCCTGAGCACCTTTGAGCTGATGATGCTTTTGTACTTTTTGTAAGAAGTCAGAGACTTTAGAGAGACTTGTGGGAGAAATTCTGTGAAAGGAGTTTGAGAGAGGCAAGTTCAAACCATTCAGTGTCGGACTGGGGATCTCCATGGAGCCACAGATACATCCCATGATTACCAGCACCTGCAACCTTACAGATGGCTAAGAGTAGACTCCTTACTCCCCTTTCCTTCGATGTAAGATTACTTTCTCCTTGGGTGATAGAGAATATTATCTTGCTTTCAAGTTGAAGAGTATATATGACCTACCGTATTCTATTGTCTATATAATTTTCCAGATTTCTGTTTACATTGATGAGGCTTACTAGATATTTATGATGCTCTTTGATTTAGCCAGCCAGCATTTGGTAGAAGGGAGCTAAGCTGGCAAAAGTATAATAACTATTAGCTTCCCCTTAAGACTAATCAGGGAAAATAATTTTTGTTCTGAACCCTCCATTGTACCCCTAGACTAGAGATATTTGATGTATAGTAGATAGATATAATTCTAACCTGATACCTGTATTGAAGATAAGATAGTAAAGGAAAGAAGGATGACCCAATCAGAGATGTCTAGATTCCTGGCTACCCTCCTACTCTCAACAAAGGCAATGATTGTAGTTCCCCTTGGCAGGGTTTGGGAAGAGTGGAGAGGTAGAAAACAAATCCATGATCAGATATCTAACTATCTACCCATGCTACATGTGAGCCACCCATATTTATATTAGAGAGCTACCAACCACATACATTCAAAAGCAGCAAAGGCTAGATGACCCAAAAAAGTCAGTTATGATTTGGGCCAGATGGCCTCTGAGGTCCCTTCTCATTCTGAGATTCTGTTAGATTCTAAGTTCCTTGAAAATAGGGATTATCTTTGGCCTCTTTTTGCATCCCCAGTGCTTAGCAGAGTGCCTGGCACATAGTAGGTGCTTAATAAATATTGGTTAATTGATTGTTCATCTTTGAAGGCTTAATTAGGAAAACGGCATACAAATTGGTCTAAGCAGCTCGGAAGGAAGATATAACCAATTAATAAAAATGAGAATGAAGAGGTATAGGGATCAGGGAATTTGATGAGAAGTCTTGAATACAGATGAAAGAATTAGGTTTGATATGGTAGCCTCTTGATCAAGTCAGTAACAGAATTAGATTCTTGTGAAAACTGTGTGAATTTGATTGGGATCAGGAAAGACCTGAAGGAGAATCCTCATCAGAAAGATTGAGTAACCCTGAAGGAAGCAGATGGGGGCTGAGGTATCTGGTGGCTATGGAAGTGGAAGATAATCTGCAGATATTAGACGATATGAAAACATTAAACAGGACTTTGGATATCTAGATCATCTCTTGACTTTAAAATGCAGGACCTTTAGAGAAGCTGATTGATAAGAACATTAAGAATGCCAAAATGAATCAGACTTGAGGTCCATATAGCTACTCTGTTGCCAAGTGGTTCCCAAGACTACATTGCCAAGGAATGTGGTTTTCGCCTTTGATATTTCCCTTAGATATTTTATGATAGGTTGGAAGAAGTGAACTAGACAGGTCTTTGGGGCATATTCTCTACATTAGTTCTGGATATCTGGGTGTTTGCAGGTTGAGAATTAAGCGAGGGGGCAGTTAGGTGGTGCAGTGGATAAAGCACTGGCCCTAGATTCAGGAGAACCTGAGTTCAAATCCAGCCTCAAACACTTGACACTTAGTAGCTGTGTGACCCTGGGCAAGTCACTTAACCCTCATTGCCGAGAGAGAAAGAGAGAGAGAGAGAGAGAGAGAGAGAGAGAGAGAGAGAGAGAGAGAGAGAGAGAGAGAGAGAAGAGAATTAAGCTAAAGGTAGGTGCCAGGTAGTGATGATGATATACCAGTAGAGTTGAGGGCCAGAGTGTTTGGCAACAGGTCTCCTGTTTGTTTAGCTTCCTCCCAGGGAAGAAATTTGAAAAACTCCAGAGACTGTAGGTGCTTCCTCTGTTTCTAAATTGGTTGGCATGTTGTTCCCCACTGAGTTCTACATTTTTCCTGAACCTTGTCCCCAGTCAACCTCTTATGAGAAGCCAAAAGAGCTCCTTCTAGTTGCTATCTCACTCAGTGCTAAAAGGTGTGTGACCCATTCTAAGAAAAACAATAAATAAACATTTCAAGGTTACAAAGTACAAACTAGGAAATGATTATTAAGGATCACCTAGGATCCTAATAAGGTGGATTAGAAGGTGATTGTTTGCTTTACAAAAGGGTTCTTCCCTTTGGGAACCCATTAAAAAACTCTCTTACTTCATTTCAAATTGTTCAAGCTACAAAACTTTCATTCTTACTCAACTTTTCTGAAACATCTTTTATATTAAGACCAGTATAACAATTTCATGTCTCTAAAATTACTCAGTAAATGCAGGTTTCAGCCCTTTCACAGCTGTCGTCCTTCTGTCTAATTAGACTGAAAGCTCTTTGAGGACAAGAATGAAAGGTTCTTTGATGATTCAGATTCCTCACCTCCCCCACACACACACACACATACACACATGACAAATATATTTTCATTCAATTCATTCTCTACCCACCAGATCAGGCTCTTATATCTGCAGACAAGTCAGAGATTTAGAAATACAGCCAATTCTTGGTGAACTTAGGAGACCTTAAACGGTTGGTATCAGTGTTTTAAAAATAACATAGCAAGATCTTTTTCCATCGAGGTTCTGAGCAGACAATATTGAATTTACCATGTAGCAGAGATCACAGAGGTGCAATATGAAACCCAGATGACAGTATGAGATGTATTTTGTGTGTATTCTCTAAATTCTACTGAATCAATCAATATCCCTCTGACGGAGCTAATATGGAGTCTAGTAGCAGTAACCCATGGACCTATAATAGAAGGCACTGATGTGATATAGTAACAGCTCCTGTGGAAGCATTACCATCTATCCTGACTGTGATCTATGGATGATGGGCTCCCAGAAAACACATTGACACAATAGACTGTAATGGCTCAGAAGAGGCCTTTATGTGATATTGTGTCAGCCATCCGCAGACAATGTCTCACTGGGAGGTTTCTCAATTGCCTTTCCAGAGGCATTTGCTCATGCTTCCAGGGTATGTCCAGGTGCTTCGTAGTACTTAGGACCTCAGGGTTGTCTGACTCTGTTCTAAGTCCCATTGAAGCATGCCTAGCACCATCTCCCATGCTTCTATCATCAACACAGCTCACATTTCCTTCCCTGGCTCAGGGCAAATCAAAGTATTCAATCATGGTTTCGGTTTTTCTAGCATCCAAATGTGTGGGTGAATATACACCTTTATTTGAAGATAAACTGAACTCAAATACCAAATGTTGGGCTGTGTTGGTACTAAGGTCTTGTTTTACTGTTTTGAGAGGAGCTTTGTTCTTCAGACCTAAATATTTCCCAAGTCACCCCTGACAAAATTTTGCTTATGTCTAATACAAGGCTTTCTGCTGTGGGGAAATCAGAGGCTTAATTTCTCTGTGACCCGTCAAGGACCTGACAATAACAAGAATAACTAGCATTTACAGAGCACCTAAGGTTTGCAAAACACTTTACACATGTTATCTCATTTGGACCTCACAACCTTGTGAGGTAGGTGCTATTATTATTATTCCCATTTTATAGTTAAGAAAACTGAGGCTGACTTGCCAGGAGTAACACAGCAAACACAGTAACACACAAAGTAAATGTCTTGAGGCTTACAATCCCACTGGGGACTCAAGGCTAAATAATAATAATAATAATACCACTTAACAATATAAGGTAGTATTTAATTAACTTCTTAATCACTCAGTATAAGGAGTATCTGCTCTTAGTTCCTTTCCATCTCACTAGATTCCCATTAAATACCTCTGCTTTTCTGTATATTCCCTTTATTTGATAGATAGTTTTTAATGGTTTTCAGTGCTGGCTCTGGACATAGTTCTGTTGATTGATGTTAATGAAATATTGAGTTCACATCAGTTTGATTCAGTTCAATAGATAATTATCGAGTCCCTACTATGTACAACTCATGAAGTTAGGTACATAAGGGATATAAAGTATCTTACTCTTAAGTATCTGTGTAACTGCTGTATCTCCTCCAAGTGGTGATTGGAATCACCAAACAACAAATATTTATGAAGCTTCTACAGAACATATGCTTTTTTTTTCTTTTTTTTTTTTTTTTAGTGAGGCAATTGGGGTTAAGTGACTTGCCCAGGGTCACACAGCTAGTAAGTATTGTCTGAGGCCGGATTTGAACTCAGGTACTCCTGACTCCAGGGCCAGTGCTCTATCCACTGCGCCACCTAGCTGCCCCAGAACATATGCTTTTAAAAGATAGATTATTTTTAACTTTGTTTTTATATCCCCAATACCTAGGACAATACCCTGAAAATAGAAGGTGCTTATCAAACCCTACATAGGATCAGAGGTTCAGAGAGTTTAAGTGACTTACCAGTATCATACAGCTCATAAGTATCTCAGGCAGGATTCAAACCCAGGTCCTCATGGCTCTAAGCCCTGAGTTAGACCATGCTACACATCCCCTCAAGGAGCTTACAAATAGTCCCTCATTATTGAGCCCACCCCTTTGGTTTTATGATGGGTGGGGGAAGGAGACTGTGATCAAAAGGAAGAAACAAAAGAAGGTGAACAAGGGTACTCATTACTAAAGAAGGTTCATTACTGAAGGCCTATTGATCTTCAATGCACCAGAACATATTTTTGAAAATAATAAACCTGAAAGCTAGGTGACACAGTGGATAAAGCACTGGCCATGGATTCAGGAGGACCTGAGTTCAAATTTGGCCTCAGACACTTGACACTTACTAGCTGTGTGACCCTGGGCAAGTCACTTAACCCTCATTGCCCCACCAAAACCAAAAATAATAAACGAACTTTGAGTGGAGCTCTAAAGTTAGTATAATGATTTTGAATACTTCTGTTTAGCACAGAGAAATTTATATAGATTAAAAGGAAATATTCAAACTTCTGAAGAAAGTTTGTATTTTTATTTTAAAAGAAATTTGAGCAATTTGCATCCCCAAAGACTCTTCAAAATTCAAGAAGAGGAAAATACATTAGCTTTAATTAAATGTTTAATGCTTATCACAGTTAACATATTTATTTTAATCAAATATATGAAGCCATACAGTTGTATTTTAGGCAGTGCACATACATTAGGGTTTCTTGCATAGTCAACATGTTCATTTAGGCAAATTTTAGTACATTTAGGCAAATTTTATAGGATGTAGGACATATTGAATTTTTAATATGTGCATGGAATTTTCCTATTTTGAATGATTATTGAGAATTATAGTAGTTTTGATTTTGAGATACACGGCTGGTCATATCTGTGATCTATTTTATGCCAGCTCCCTAGAGAGAAGCACAAGTCCTACTTGTGACTTTGTCCCCATGCATAAATGTGATTTGCTTTGTTTCCAAAGACATGATTTAGGATCTGGTTTCCAGGGTCCTACCTCGATGAAAAGCAGGGACATACCATGCAGATTTTCATTGTTCTAGAGTTCTGAGGAGAAGTAGGTCAATGAGGGCTAGATTCAAGGAAGGCCTCTCGAATGATCTTGATCTTGGCTCTTAGATGATGAACAGGATTGGCATAAATAGATGGGCATTCCAGGTGAGGGGATACAATATGAATAAAAGCAAAGAGACAGGAATGATCATGGCCTGGTTACCTGAAAGTCAGGATTTTGACTTATATATGAAGGAGTATGAGTGATAAGGACTAGTAAAAAAAATAAGGATAGGTTATGGATATGATTGTATGTATTATGATAGTGTGAGAAAATAATGGGTTTGGGGACACCCAGAGGCCCTGCTCAAGGGGATTATATTAAGATTGATTGGATTTGGGTGTGGCTAGGTGGCACAGTGCAAAAAGCACCGGCCCTGGATTCAGAAGTACCTGAGTTCAAATCCGGCCTCAGACACTTGACACTTACTAGCTGTGTGACCCTGAGCAAGTCACTTAACCCCCATTGCCCAGCAAAAAAACCCAAAAAACAACAACAACAACAACAAAAAAAAAAACCCAAGATTGATTGGATTGATTTTGCTGATTGACTCACTTGGAGTTAACTTAATTGGAACCACACCTACCTGAAGGCCTGGCCTCAGGGGATGTGTTCTCTGAACTCTGAACTCAGCATATTCTGCTCATGAACCACCATCAAGTCCAGTAAACCAGTAGATTTGAAGGATGCTAGCCAATTAAGTTTGAGCAGTGTGGAAGGGCCATCTCTCCTCTGGACCTGGAGGAAGGTTCCACACTCAGACATGGCTCAAGGTGGGGTACTTGGAGAAGGAAGGAGGCCAAGCTGAGCTCTTATCTCTTCTGTAAGCAAGATAGACTTCTTAACTTTCTGAGAAAAGTGTTCTCTCTTTACTAATATTTGGTATGCTTTAATAAATGCTTAATGCCCAAAACTGATGCCAAAGCTTTTAATTTATAAATAACAAATATACTAGAAACCCCAGCTAATTTTCCCTAAATTTGGGACAGAAATAAGGCAACCATATATAATTTTAAACTCTACAATAGGGGGCAGCTAGGTGGCACAGTGGTTAGCATACTGAGTTTAGAGTCAGGAAGACTCATCTTCCTGAGTTCAAGTTCAACCTCAGACACTTACTAGCTATGTGACCCTGGGCAAGTCACTTAGCCCTATTTGCCTTAGTTTCTTCATCTGTAGTTTCTTCATCTTGTGGAGAAGGAGGTTGCAAACCACTCCAGTTTCTTTGCCAAGAAAGCCCTAAATGAGGTCACAAAGTCAGACACAACTGAAAAGACTAAACAACAAGAAGATATAATATGAAATAGGAGAAGGCATGTCAAGATTGTTGAACTGCAAATAGTCCAATTTGGTTTGCATATAAAGTAACCAAAGAGGACAGACAACCACCAAAATTAGGCTAAAAGGGGAGACTAGAGCTACATTGTGGAAGATCATGGAAGACCAACTAAGGAATATTTTTTTCTATATGCATGGAGAAGCCAGGGCAGGCTTTTGAGCAGGGAAGTGATTCGATAAGACCCATGCATTAGCTAAATTACTTTGGCAATAGTGTATAAGGTGAATCAGAGAAAGGAAAGAGTAGAGGCAAGAAAATCAATTAGAAGGCTATTTCAATAGTCCAGGTGAAAGATAATGAAGCTTAAACTAAGGTGGTGACAGCAAGAGTGGAAAGGAGAGGACTGATTGGAGAGATACTGTGGAGGTAGAATTGACAGCACTTGGCAACTGTTTGGATATAGGGAATGAAGGAAGAAAAGTCAGGAATACTGGATGACAGAGTGGTTAGAGGCAGGTTTTTAGGAGAAGCTGAATTTTGTTGGGATTTGTCGAGTTTAAAGTTTTAGCAGAGCATCCCATATCCCTGGGAGATAGCCCAAAATCGACTGTGATATCCCAACACTTGTCTCTGAGAAATAAAACTAGTTTACTGTTGTTTCTTGGGCCAGAAAATACTCAACAGGTAAGGTCAGGATGAGGACAACTTAGCCTAGACAACTCCTGAGAGTTGAACTGGAACCCCAATAAGATCCCTCTTCACACCCAATTTTCCAGGGAACATTCCAGTACCAATGGCACTCCTTAATATTGGCTTCAGGGAAGAAGATCAGCCAGGAAATTTGTCCCTTGTAGGGTCCTCTGGTTTATAGATTTGAGTCATGTGGTGGTTTTTTTTTGGGGGGGGGGGATGGTAAGGACTACAGCATTGGAGTAAGGACTTACATTCCACTTCATAATCAACATTCCTGAATATGCTAACTATTTAGATCCTCCCAAGCAGTAGGGGAGAAGTGCCAAAATTGCCTAGGGGAATTCCTACCACATTTTTGTTTTTACTTATGGATACAAAATCATTCTTTTTCTTTTTTTACATCTTTTTTTTTTCTTTTCCAAAATCATTCTTAAATCCAACCTGAAGAACACTGTGATGAAACAGCACGGTATGGTGAGAAGAGAGCTGAATTTAGGGTCAGAGGACCTGGATCTGAATCTCTCCCACCCTTTCTCCATATTAACTATGTGACTCAGGCAAGTTGCTCCACCTCTCTGTTCCTCTTCTTCCTTTTATGTTAAGGGAATATGGTCAGCATCAGTGTTGCAGGAAATCTCCAGTAAAGTACCCCAGGGATTTGTGCTTGCCCCTATGCTGGTTAACAATTTTATAAAAGACTTGGATAAAGACTTCAAAGAAATAATAATCAGATTTGCAGATAACACAGAGAAGAGAGGGATAGCTAACACGCTGGCTGACCAAGTCAGGATCAAACAGATCTTGACAAGCTAGAGCATTGGGCCGAATCTAATAAGATAAAAGTAATTAGGCCCAAATGTAAAGTTCTATGCTTCTGTACAAAAAAAAAACCACACCAAAAAACAAGTAAAAAAATGTCACAAGAACAAGATGGGGATAGTTTAAAAAAATTTGTCTGAAAAATTATCAGGGGGTGTTGAGTAGACTGCAAGCTCCAAATGAATCAGCAATGTGATATGGCAGCCAAAGAACTAATACAATCTTGGATTGCATTATTGTTGTGGGTCCTTTGTTTCCCAAGAGGACTAATGACATCCCAGGGTGACTCTCTTTTTTGTTTGTTTGTTTGGTTGGTTGGTTTTTGGTTTTGTGGGGCAATGGGGGTTAAGTGACTTGCCCAGGGTCACACAGCTAGTAAGTGTCAAGTGTCTGAGGCTGGATTTGAACTCAGGTACTCCTGAATCCAGGGCCAGTGCTTTATCCACTGCACCACCTAGCTGCCCCCCAGGGTGACTCTCAAGTGAATTGGATTTAAGTGAGGCAGAGCTGCACAAAGTTTCCGTTATTACTCTTTCTTCAAGAAAAATGGAAGTCCTACATGGAAATGTGTATTGCATGTCTACACATGTATAATATATGTCAATTTGCTTGCTTTTCTCAATGAGGTGGTGGGAGAGAATTTAGAACTCATAATTTGAAAAAAAAGAATGTTAAAATTGTTTTTTACATGTAATTGGGAAAAATGAAATATTATTTTTTTTGAAAAATGGAAGTCCCATGACAAGACAAAGTCAAGATGACTGGCGATGACCTGGGATGCACCTTGGTGTCTTCAGTGTTTGACCAAACTCTAAATGTTCCACAGTGCCTGCTTCAGCTGAGCTTCAGGGCCATTGGAACAAATTGTTCTCATCTGCCCATTCTGCTGGGGGTGCTGTGCATTAAGAGAGAGGTGACTTCCAGGAATAAGGAAGTGAGAGTCTCACAGGGATATCATAGTTTTTAAAAGGCTATGGATAAGCTAGAGAGTACCCAGATTCTGGCACCCATCTTGGTGAAGAGCCTTGAGTCTATGTCACATGAGGACAGTTTGAAGGAACAGACTAAACATAGCCTGGGGAAAGGATGACTCAAGGGAGATATGATGGTTGTTTTCAGGTATTTGAAGGGCTGTCATATGGAATGAAGATCATACTTGTCCTTTTTGGCCCCAGAGGACAAAACCAAAAGTAATGGGTGGAAACTGCAAAGAGACCAATTTGGACTTGATGTCAGGAAAAACTCCCTAACAATTAGAGGTATCCAAAAGTGGAATGGGTTATCTTAAAGGCAAAGAGGTTCCCCTTCACTGCAGATCTTCAAGTAAGGGCTGGATAATAACTTGTTAGGCATATGTTAGTGGGGGTTCTCTTTGTCAATGAGCAGTTATTAAGGATTTAGTATGTGATGGGCACTGTGTTAAGTACTGGGGATAGAAATAAAGCCAGTCCCTATTTTCAAGGAGTTATCAGTATAATGATAAGAGTCCGTGGGGTAGGACCTGGAACTGATAGTTCCTGAGGTCCCTTTCCACTCTCATATTCTGTGATTCTGTGACTAATACATGTCTAAACCTCCATACATCTCCAAGATTTAGAATGTCACGGGCATTAGAGATTTGAAGAACCAGAAAATTTACCATTTTTTTTTCTTGGAAAATTAAAGTGGCCTCATAAAGGAGCACAGTAACCTAGTCATACGGTGACCTCTAAATAGCAACAGGGAATAAGGATTGGGAATACATAGTCAAGCTTTAGGATGCTTACTAGCACAGTGTCCCTTAATGAAAGACAAGGTGGCCTTCATTGAGGTCGATGCTATTTGGGAGTCATTACCAGACATCCTGACCTATGTCTTGTCACTGGACTCTGGAGGAGAGAGTGAAGCTGATGACTTTGCATAGCCCTGTCTCACCTAAATCAAATTCACTTGTAAGTCAAGACATCACCCTCCTGACATCATTGGTCCTCTTCAAGAACAAAGGAAGAAGAACAAGCAACGGTTTGGTACCACAACACACAATGAAATGAACTTTGTCTTTTGTAGGTGATCTGATGTAGAATAATCTTCAACCAACCATTTCAAAATGAGTTGGCCCCAGAATACTACCATAAAGGAGACAGTAAGACTGGGGTGGGGCAGCTAGGTGGCACAGTGGATAAAGCACCGGCCCTGGATTCAGGAGTACCTGAGTTCAAATCCGGCCTCAGACACTTGACACTTACTAGCTGTGTGACCCTAGGCAAGTCACTTAACCCCCCTTGCCCTGCAAAAAAAAAAAAAAAAAACACTGGGGGGGAGGGTATGGGTGTTGTTTGTTTTATTGCTGTTGTTTTTATCTTTAATTGTCTCCTTGAAACATTTCACAGTATCATTCCCATTTTCTGATGGACCATAGGATGAAAGATTTAGAGCTGAAAAGACCTGGGTCCATCACATCCAAATCCCTCATTTTAAAGATGAGGAAATTGAGGCATAATGAGGTTAAATGACCTGTTCAGGGACACAAAGCTAATTAGTATTTTAGGTAGAATTTGAACCTAGGTCTTCCTGACTCCAAGTCCAGTGTTCTGTCCATTATTTGGCAGGAGATCAGCTCATAGAAGAGCAGAAATCATCTTAACAGCTACCTCATTGCTCTAAATACAAAATCATGTTCTTTTCCCTAGGATTGTATTCAATTTAATTGAACAAATATTAAGCACCCATGACATATAAGGTGCTGCTGTGTCAGGTATTGGAGGTTACAAAGCCAAAGCAAACAGTCCCTGTCTTCAAGAAGCTTCCATTCTTGGGACTGTATCTCATCCACATTCACAGATAAGTAAAGAGGAAAAGATCATTAACAATGAAAAGAATTAAGAATATCCATATTAATGATAGACACATGGATAGATGATAGATAGATATAGGTATGATAACAGGTAAACAAACATGCACATTAGGAATTCAAGGCCCTGATGTAAAAAAAAAAAAGTTCAAATGAATCTCAAAAAGGTCCCCCAAGTCTGGAAGGTACCCTCTACACATCATAGAATTCTTAGCTTCCCCTCACAGCACAACTCCAAGGTCACTTTCCCCCTAGTCTATTAATACTTTTGAAATCACTTTAAATTATTTTGTGAATAATGTACATACCTATATGTGGATCTATTATATCTCCCTATTACAACATAAGCTTTTGAAGCCCAAGGATTGACTTATCTTTGTATCCCCAGTACCTAAGACTGTGCCTGACTTGTGTGACCTTCGACAAGTTATATAACTTCTCTCAGCCTCATTTTCTTCATCTGTAAAATGAAAATAATCTTAGCATCCATTTCGCGGGGTTCTTGTGAGGGTTAATTGAGACAACATACATAAAGCACTTTACAAACCTTAAATTATTACCATTAAATGTTTGTTGAACTGAATCAAGTCTAATGGACCTCCACCATAGCATCAGTTAGAGGAAGGTGGCATTCAGTATCAGGCATTTCCCTGCAGGGACTCATGCAGGGAGGTCTGGATACTGATGGCATGAAAAAGCCTCAAAACAGTCTCCCTTACTGGGTATTCTCCCAGCCTGGCCTCCTGGGACAGCAATATAGTGAGGTTCTGGGGGAGAGACACAGAGCAGCGGACATACAAATGTTTGTATAATGCCTTTCACCATAGCAACTAGACACTTTGACAAGCATATTTTAGCATGAAACAAGATAGCTTGCTTCCCAACCAAAAGAGAACAGAAGTCTCTTTTTTATTGGCCCATAACCCTGACAGTTATGTGAGTTTGGCATGATATGACAGCTGTTAACACAGCAGGCTACCTCTTGGCATTTCAGTGATGGCTGTATTAGTGCCACCATAGGGCCCAGGCCTGCCATAAGCCTTGAGCTACTGAAAATGCCATTAATTTCCCTTGTATAAAGACGACAAGATGGTGCCCAGGCTGCGCCTCTCAGTTTATATTGTTCTGCTGTATGGCAGTCAGATCGTGAATTTTAAGTGCCTACTGTGATTTGGTTCTATAAACGGCACTGTGGGCCAGCTGCCATTACTGGAGGGATGGTGCAAAGGAAGAATAATGGGATTTTCTGTGGGGTTTTTGTTTGTTTGTTTGCTTTTGCTGGGAAATCCACTTATAATGAATCCCTAGAATGGAAGACATTTATTTGTGGGACTTCATCTAATGTGAATTTTTTCTTTGCATCCAGTTCTTCCTCACATTATATCATTCTTGTCTGGTCTCTTGTAAAGATTTCACTTAGGACTTTGTCAAGGGCCCATCGGTGCAGAGAATTTACCTAAATGCAAAACATCAGATCAATCCCTTCTCATTGCTCCTTCTTAAGATACCTTGTCATCCTTTCAGGCTAGATTTTCTGTGGGTACTGCCTACTACAGAAATACTTTTCTGCTTCCCTTAGTTGCTAGTGTTCATTCTCTTTTCCAAATCTATTGCATTCATTTCTCTGTTGAATGTCCCCTGTAGAATATAAGCTCTTTGAGGTGGTGAGGCTGTTTTTCCTTTTGACTTGGCATATCCAGTGCTTAATATGCAGGGAGCTTTGCATGTAGAAGCCATTTAATAAATGTTTGTTGAATCAAATTGGAAAAGAACAGCAACGAAGGCTAATGAACACCTCCATCATCTCCCCACCCCTTGCCCAAACTTCCCATTTCTGTTCATGCTATCACAATTCTTCCATCTGCCCAGACTCAAAATACTGAAATCTTAGCATCTTCATTTACTCCATCCACCCCATCATCCCTCACATTGAATCAATCACCCAACCCCAGTGAGTCTTCTCTCACAGCGTCTCTATGTCCTTCCCTGCCCCTCCATTCACCCTGCTGTATCAGCTATTAAGCTTCAGAAGGACAAGTGTAGCTCAGGTTCTTGTGAATTCTTGACTGTTGCCTCCTGACTGATCTCCCCAATTATTCTCTTATCCTTCCATTCCATTCTACTTATGGCTCCCACATTAACCTCCCTAAAATGGTTTAAGTAGACACTCAATACTAAAAAACCTCCGGGGCTTCTACATTACTCACATTACTCTACATTACTCACAAGATAAAGTTCAAAACTTCTTATCCCGGCATTCAACAGCCTACAAAATCTTGCCTCAAGCTACCTTCCTAGCTTTATCTCCTACTGTTAACCCCTCCCCTCCAAGCTCAAAGCAAACTGGTTAGCTCACAGGCCCTGCCCCCAATATATCTTGTATCCATATTTTACATGGTTTTGCATCTCTGTCCTAATTTACATACCATCCTCTCTCACATGAACTGCATTCTTTCTTCCCCTACAACGATCCAAATCCTATTCATCCTGCAAGACCTAACTCAAATTCCACATCCCCTCCAAAGACTTGTGTTAAGGGTTAAAATTCTAGCTAAACTGTCTAAAATATCTAATGAGTGGTCGCCAATAAATTATAAGCTTTAGCAAGAGTTAGACTTTTAAGCATTTATTAAGGAGAATAAGAATTTGGTAAAGAGAGAGAGAAAGGTCTAGATTCCTATCTATTAAAGGGAGAGCGCATTTCTAGCTCCCTTCTCCGCCAGAGTCCAGAGGAAAGAGAGCGAGACTGAGCGCCAGTCTCTTCCTTCCTCCTCCCACTAGTCCGCGTCACTTCCTGACTCCTGGTCTTGCCCTCAAAGACCTTCCCTTCATGGGCAGAACTCTTCTACAGTAAGTATCCAGCAGGTGGCGTTATTCCAATCGTTACACTTGTCTGATACTCCAGACAGAAACAATTTCTCCATTCTCTAATATCCTCTAACATTTATTATCTGTATCACTCATTTGGTGCTTATTGCATGTCACCTAATAGTTATATATTCTGGTTATAGTTATTTTTTCATGTGTACATGTCTTCTTTCCATCATGATGATAGATACTGCTGTCTTCTGGTGAAAATCCCACCTCTGACACTTCCTACCTGATTAGCTTTAGCCAAGTCCCTTAAGTTCCCTGGTCCTCAGTTTATTCATCTGTAATATGAAATGGCTAGACTAGATTACCTCTGAGTTCTATAGGTCTGTGTCTATGAGCACATAATCTTATAACCAAACTCATTATTATTATTATTATTATTATTATTATTATTATTATTATTATTATTATTATTATTGCAGGGCAATGAGGGTTAAGTGACTTGTCCGGGGTCACACAGCTAGTAAGTGTCACGTGTCTGAGACCGGATTTGAACTTAGGTCCTCCTGAATCGAGGGCCAGAGCTTTAACCACTGCATCACCTAGCTGCCCCCTGAACCTAGCTGCCCTCCCAAATTATTATTATTATTATTTTTTGTTTGTTTTCGGTGTTTGTTTTTTTTGGTGAGGCAATGAGGGTTAAGTAACTTGCCCAGGGTCACACAGCTAGTAAGTGTCAAATGTCTGAGGTCAGATTTGAACTCAGGTTCTCCTGAATTCAGGACTGGTACTTTATCCACTGTACAACCTAGCTGTCCCCCAAATTCTTTTATGATAGGCCAGCAACTTATCTTGGATATAGTTCAAGATGAATCCACCTTATTCAACAATATCTCAATATACAAATCCTCCAGGAACCAAGATCCTTTTAACGAAATTGGGAGATGGGGTAATAACTGGTCTCACAATGCTGGATTGGTTGTAGCAGTGACTGAGAAAAAGAAGGGAATGATACTCATGTCTCATGAACAGGATGCTCAGATTGCCTGGCTTGACTGGGGGCTGGGGGTGGAGACTGCTTCACTCCCAGGGACCACCCAGTCATGCACCATTTTACATATGACTGGGCAGGGACTCCTTTCCAAGCAGGTGGAAGGGATTTGTAATAAAGCTTGCCTGAAGCAGAGACAGGAATACTTTGCTGAAAGTCAAAGGGAAGTGACTAATTTGGAACACAGCTCTAGGTCTTTTATTTTTAAAATAAAGTTTTTGACAACAGTCATTGAGGAAGAGAAAGAGAATAAGGATTTATATAGTACCTACTATGTGCCAGCCACACTATACTAAGTACTTTTTTTTTTAAGTGAGGCATTTGGGGTTAAGTGACTTGCCCAAGGTCACACAGCTAGTAAGTGTTAAGTGTCTGAGGCTGGACTTGAACTCAGGTACTCCTGACTCCAGGGCCAGTGCTCTATCCACTGCGCCACCTAGCTGCCCCCTAAGTACTTTCTACAAATATTGTCTCGTTTGATCCCCACAACAACCCTGGGAGGCAGGTGCTATTTTAGAATTGAGGAAACTGAGGCAAACAAATTACTTGACTTGTTTAGGGTCACACAGCTAGTAGGTGTCTGAGATTGGATTTGAACTCAAGCCCAGTGCTCTATCCACTGTGGATATATCATCTGGATCTCTATTCTGCATTTTTCTCTACATTAAATAGTATTATTTCAAGGCTTCAGGAATGAACCAGCTCTACTTTACAATGAAATAAACTTTTTTTTTTCAGGACAATGAGGGTTAAATGACTTGACCAGGGTCACACAGCTGGCAAGTGTCAAGTGTCTGAGGCCAGATTTGAACTCAGGTCCTCCTGAATCCAAGGCCACTAGCTGCCCACAATGAAATAAACTTTCTCTGCTTCCTTTTTTTAAAAATCAAGTTCTATGAAAAGGTTACCAGTAGTCTAATAACATCTAAATCCGGCGTTGTTTTCAGAATTCTCATTCCTTCTTCTCCAAAGATGTTGACTCTATTCACCACCTTTTCCTCATGAATAATGCTTACTGCCCAGCTCCCATGAACCTGCTCTTTCCTCATTTTCCTGCTTCTCATCTGACCATTTCTCCTCATTTTTCTTTGCTTTATTATCATCTATCCTTCACTGCCTAAGTAGAGATGTTCCCTAAGACTTGGTTTACTTCTCTCTGTGCTTTCCTTTGATGGACTCATTTTCTCCCATGGATTTAATAATCATTTCTATACAAATGACCATGGAATCAACCCTAATCTCTCCCTTGAACTCCAATCCCACCTAGCCAATTTACTGGACAGCTCCATCTGGATCTCTCCTTGGTATCACTCTTCTTTTCTCCCCCCTCCCCAAACATCCTAGTACCTGTTGTTCCTTACCCCAAACATCCTGACATCTTAATACTACCTTCCTGATCACCCTGGTTTATAACTATAGTGTCTGCCTTAATTCTCTCTTCACCCTTATCCCTCATATCCAATCAGTTTACAAGTTCTGTTTATTTCTACACAACATGTTGCATGTCCCTCTCCTCTCCAGCCACATGACCACCAATTCAGTTCAGGATATCATTACTTCCTGTCTGGACTACTTTTAAATCCTCCTAATTGGCCTCTGTACATCTATTAGTTTGTCCCCTAATTTATATTCCACACAGGTACCACAATAATCTTTCCAAAACACAGGAATGATTGTATCAACTCCCCTACCCCAAAATCATCAGTGGCTCCCTATCTCAATTAAATGTGGCATTCAAGTCCTTTTATAATCTGCTTCCAACCTACTTGTCCATTTTCTTCCACATCTCACGCTCTACATCCTAGTCAAATGGCGCAAATAAAATTCTTTTAGCTCGACATTCTATATCCTTCCTCAGCTGTGGAATGAAATCCCTTTTTATCTCCACCTATCAGAATCCTTCTTTCAAGTCATGACTTAATTTCTTCCTCTTTCTCTTATTTGAATTTCTGTTGTTCTCTTCTTTCTCAAGAGTTATGCTGAGATGTATGCATGTTATATCATCTCCAATACATTATAAGCTCCATGAGGGCAAGAACTGTTTGTCTACATTTGCATAGAGCCAAGCAACCAGTACCTTGCAAAGAGTGGATGTTTAATAAATGTTCATTGGTTCAATTTGCATGAATTTCCTCTACTATTTGCCTTCTCAATTCATCCCTCACGCCAAATTTTCTTCCCAATGACACCAATAAACTTTTACCCAAATTCAGACAGTAGAAATAGAAACTAGTTTCCTCATTAATCCTTTCCTGTTTTCCTTTTTTTTTTTCATGGGGTTGTAGTTATCATCCCCGGCCTTATAATTCTATAACTCAATATTGTTCACAGCCCAGCCCAGTTCCCAGAAATCTACATGTGCAAAGCTCCTTTAGGTATCGTGAAGCACAGGCTTCTTCATAACACATCTTCTCCACAGGAAAGAGATCTCTGAGCTTACTGATTTTCAGAGCCTGAATGTATTTGGCAATCTTTAATTCTTTCCTTCCCTTTTAACATTCTGCACCCATGTGTGATCCCTCTCTAATGCAGTTTAGGGATGAAAGAGTTCTCATTGCAGTAAGGAAGCAAAGAAGAGTATTCTCAGGGAATTGTGTGAGGATTTGCACTTGACTCCTATTAATACTAATGAGCATTGTCTGGCAAAAGCCCTGTGCAGTGAGATGAAAATATATGCTTTGGTATAGAAATTTCCTGTTACACTGTTGATAATTCATTGTATGATGTGATCAAATTACACCATTATAATGGCACTTATACATCACACTTTGAAGATGCTTTTTATTGACTTAATGTGAATATTATTGCCATCGTTTATTATAGCGAAGTATCTTGTAGTAATTGAAATACAATACGGGGCCATTAATCATCCCGAATACAAAATGTTAACTTTAAACTGGTCACACTGTATTAAATGCTCCTCTAACCATAAAACAATTTGATTTGCAATTTGGGGGAGAGTTTATAAAAGGTAGATGCTTAGGATTGGCTAGAACTAGTCTTCGGAATACATTTCCTTTTCCTTTAGGCTTCCAATAGTTTGCTCTTCGATGAGGAGTGCTGCTTCAGGGTGGCAGTATTTTTTATTGTTCAGTATGGATATAATCAAATGGTGACGTCTAGATAAGACCCCTCTTTGGCCAGCTTTTATCTTCCTTTGTATTTCCTCTTCCCTGTTCCCATCTTCAAGGAGCTAAAGGTATTGGTTGAGGGGAGTTGCATATTAATTCTTCTAATTTTAAATTTATGGAATAAAACGAGCATTTCCATAATATATTACAATAAAAAGATTGTACATGAAACTGTAAATCTACTATGCACAACTTTCAAATATAGAACAAAATGATCATGTAAACTTCTTTTATCTTCTTCCCTCCCCCCACCCTAGAGATGATTTAGACACGTATATGTGATGTGGGATGGAATTAAGGTCAAATTGATTGTGAGTTGTCCCAAAAGAATTACAAGACTCAGTGACTCAGTTTTCCGAGTTTTATTGCAATACTGTGAGTGAACACAGGGAGAGAACCAGAAAAGTGGAAAGGTATCTCTCAAATAAGGAAAGATAGAAAGTTATATTTACAGTATGAATAAATTGATTATCAGTCTCATTATAATACTCTCCACCTTTATAATGATCAGTCATTAGCCTAGAGATGAGGCAAGGAGATCCACCAGGCTCTTTTCCTTGGAATGGTAGAGGTCTAGGGGTGTGGAATATTATATAATTTGTGAGATGCTGCCTGTGTCAGTTCTGAGTGGGTAGGGTGAGATGGGATGAGTATATCTGGAAAGGACTATGTTGTAAAAACATCAATGCATATTTTAGACTTGTATATTAAATAAATATATTCTTCCGTTTTTTAAAAAAATAATAATAATCTCTACCTTAGGAAGGTACAGGGGAGGGCTTATCTTCATTTGGAGTTCCTGGGGGCTTAAGCCAACCTCCAAGGTAGGTACATTTTTCCATGGAGTTGTGTTTTTGAGATTTACACATCATAAGGTGAATCTGGAGACAAATTTGGCCTTTTCTGTGCATGTCACTTTTTGATTCCCATGTTCAGTTTTCAAAATATCTTCATTTATCATTTTAAATTTCTATACCCTGTTAATGTATCATTGTTATGGTTAAAGTCTCTATGACCTGCCTCTTTCTGTTCTTGTTATGGGTACTGATTAATGTGGGTACAGGAAAACCTAGGCCTTGACTTATATTAATGAAGACTCAAGTCTTAAGTTACCCATTAACTGGGGTCTGAATCCCTTTTAGACCTAATATATAAATTAGACCTTGGGTCTTAGGTTTTTCTGTTAACCCCTTTTTTGACTCCTATATCATATGTATATGTATATGTATATGTATATGTATGTGTATGTGTATGTGTATGTGTATGTGTATGTGTATGTGTATGTGTATGTGTATATGTATGTGTATGTGTGTGTATGTGTACGTGTATATGTATATATGTATAAACAGATACGTGTGTATACATATACACACGTGTTTGCATATATACATATACACATACACACATTACATACAAATAGGTATATATTATATTTAAACATAAGTATGTATTAAATGATTATATTTACATATATACACATAAAATAAATGTACACATACACAAAAATATATACATGCTATATATATATATATATAAATCATATACACTTCTGTTTATCAGTTCTTTCTCTGTATACAGATAGAGTCTTCGTATGTCCTTTATAGGTAATTTGGGTATTTATAATAGACAAAATAACTTAGTTACTCAAAGTCATTTGTAAAACAATATTGCTATTACTGTGTACAATGTTCTCTTGGTTCTGCTCATTTTGCTCTTCATTATTTCATGTAAGTCTTTCCATGTTTTTCTACCATCATTGAGCTCATCATTTCTTATAGCATAGTAGAGGGAATTACATTTTTAAAACAGTACAGGGGAATGCTAAGCAAACCCTGATCGAGGAAGGGTACTATAAGCATATAAAAATTGGCCACTCCAGAAAATTCCATTCCCCAAACTATATACTTAATAGCCCAGATATGTATACATAGCAAACAACTTAAATCCAATGGAATGTTTTCAATTTTACACCTTTATCATCATAATAATTGTTGGTATTTTTATAGTATTTCATAGTTTGCCAGGTGCTTTACACACATTTTCTCCTCTGTTCCTTTGTAGCAACGTGACGGTGACGATAAGGAACACTGGCAATTCAGTTTTTCTTGGTTCTGAGACTGAGTGGTATTAGACAATGCTTTAAACATTTCACATACAGAGGGCCCTGATGAAGCCGCTAGTGCTGATGTCAGACGCAGAAAAGGGAGTGAGAATGAGCAGGCGGGGTGATGGTATGTCCCTGCACACATATGTCATTTCTGTTGTGTGGAGTTCCAGAAACCCTGTCAACTGTCATGTGAAGCCTGGGACGTGCGGAATGAGTGATTTGGAGATCACACATTTCCTTTACCAAGATGCCTGCATGGAATGACAAGTACTGAGGCTAATTAGAGGAATCACATCAGATTGTGCAAACCACAGCACTGGGTTGAGAGCATTTGTCTTTACTTAGACCTGTCTGCCAGGAGTATGGAAGCACAGGTTCAGAGCTGGAAGGCACCCAGAGCTCATCCAGCCCAACCCCCTCATTTTACAGATGAGCAAATGAAGGACTAAAGAAATGGAGTGACTTCCCCAGAGTCACATGACTAATAGATATCAGAGGCAGGATTTGAACCTAGATCCTCATACTCCAGGGCCATTTTTCTATGGACCTATGGGCAATGTATAGTCCCTCATCCACTCCTCAGCATTTTTTTTTTTTTGGTGAGGCAATTGGGGTTAAGTGACTTGCCCAGGGTCACACAGCTGGTAACTGTTAAGTGTCTGAGGCCAGATTTGAACCCAGATCCTCCTGAATCTAGGACTGGTGCTCTATCCACTGTGCCACCTAGCTGCCCCCATGCCTCAGCATTTTACATGAGAAAATATCCCTGAGGTTTACAACTCCATGTTTTTTGTTAGTGTCGTTTTTTAGTTATGTCCAACTCTTTGTGACCTCGATTTGGGTTGTGTTTTTTTTTTTTATGGGGCAATGGGGTTAAGTGACTTGCCCAGGGTCACACAGCCAGTAAGTGTCAAGTGTCTGAGGCCAGATTTGAACTCAGGAACTCCTGAATCCAGGGCCGGTGCTTTATCCACTGTGCCACCTAGCTGCCCCCGACTTGGGGTTTTCTTGACAAAGAAAACCTTTGCCTTTTCTAGCTCATTTTACAGATGAGGAAATTGAGGCAAATAGGGTTAAATGACTTGCCCAGGTTCACAAAGCTAGGAAATGTCTGAGGCCAGATTTGAACTCAAGAAAAATGAGTATTCCTGACTCTGGGCTTAGCCCTGTATCCGGTGCGCCACCTAGCTGAGGTTTACAACTCCCTACTAACTCCAAATATGTGTTTCCAATATATATTTTAAGGGGCTTCTTTATTTTTTATCACAACACTTTTGTAGTTCACTGGGTTATATTTTGAAACTCTATAGCTATATTGAATGCTCTAGAAAGCTGGTTGGACAGTTCATTATGCCCATCTATCTGTGTTTTCTTGGGAATTAAGATGTAGGATTATTTAGGAAAGCTCTATCATTGGGTAGGTAACAGAAAGTGATATCTCATCTTTTCAAATTAGACTTTGCTTGGGAGCTTCCCTATGGAAAAGCAGTATTCAGTTGCTTTACTGATTTGCAAGGAGATGAAAATGAGAACAAATGAAGAATCCCAGAAGGCAGCTCACTGAGGCTTCAGAGACCCTGTTTACTTTCCTTTGGCATAATTTGAGAGGTCAAAGGTGAAGGATGAGTCATGACGAAGCCCTACAGGCTAGCCTCTCATGGCCCGCTCAATAGTCTTTCATCTCTCCCTGTTTCTGTTGACACCAGCTGTGTCTATCTTAATCCTCTCTGTAAGTTTACATTTCTTTCCCAGTAATCTATAAGCAAACCCTAAACAGAAGTGTGGCAGGTGATAGCTAGAAAGAAATGGATGGGTCAGGGAGAGAATTGCAAAGGAGAAAGGAGAGTCTTGACTAATAGATTGTCTTTGGGTTTGTTTTTTTGTTTTTGTTTTTGTTTTTAATAGCACATTTGAAAAGGAAAAAATTCTGCCATGCAACATCAACCAAGGCAAAAGTACTTACCATCCACACCTGAAAAAAATTATGAAATGTTAAATGTCTTCCAAGAAGCTCAAAGTACTTTCCATAAATTATCTTTTTATTGAATAGGCGACAAATACCTTTCATGCTTTTGAAGGCTTAAAGGAGGGAGATCCATTAAGTCTAAAAGCAGGAGCAGGTTAAGCATAATGTTTATATTTTTACATTTATGTTGACAATAGACCCTGCACACACCTAAGCAAGATGTACCTTAAGCAACTTTCTTTTCCATAGGAAAGTTAAGGCAGGGGTAAATATACGTACTTATGTACACATACATACACACACATATATCTATATCTATATCTATATCTATTTTTAAATAGATTACAAGATGCTCTGAGGGAAGAGAAAGGGATGGCTGGTAGAAGGAAAATCTAGGAACCCTTGGCCAAAAGGAAATCTAAAAGCACTGATGGGCTAACAAGGGAGAGGAAAAGAAAAGGAAGATGAAGGCCATGAAATGGAGTTTTGTGTTTTGCTTTCTGAAGCATCTAAGTAAGAAAGTAGAAATGATCCTGACTTGAGCCTCTATTCTCAGACTCATTTAGGCACAATACCCTCTTGTCTTGTGGTTCCATTAGTGGGAAGCAGCAGCTTGGAGCCTCACACTGAAGCTTAAAGAAAGAGAAGTACTAGAGAAACAGACACAGATAGAGACATGGACAGACAGGGGGAGAGAGGAGAGACAGAGAGATAGAGGTAGAGAGAGTAAACAGAGAGATAGATAAAGAGACAGAGATGGATAAAGGGACAGAGACACAGAGAGGAAAAAGGGACAGAGAAAAACAGATAAAAAGACAGAGGTAAGAGAGACATATAAAGAAAGAGACAGAGAGAGGAAAATGAGACAGAGAGAGACAGATAAAAAGACAGAGGCAGAGAGAGACAGAGATGGACAGAGACAGAGGAAAAAGAAAGAAAGGATAGATAAAGAGACAGAGGCAGAGGGAGAGGGAGAGACAGAAACAGACCAGCAGAGACAGAGGAAAGAGAGAGAGAGAGAGAGAGAGAAGAGAGAGAGGACAGATAAAGAGAAAGAGGCAGAGAGAGCATGATCTACAAGATGAAATCAAAAGCAACTCAAGTATCAAAAGCAGAGGGGCCATGAAAGCTCCCATCTACTGAATGTTTGGTGCATTACCATTTCATGTCTCTCTCAAAGAAAAAAAGACTTTAGCGTGTGCTACAAAAGGGGAGAAGAAAGGAAAGGTCATCTCTCTAGAGAGACAGCAGCTCAGTAGAGGATATGACGTAGAAGCCCATCGTTGCCATGTGTCCTGCAGTAACCCATAGCAACAGTCCTCTCCAGAGTATCTGTCAGGCAGTGATTTAAATGGATTTTCTAGGTACCAGACTTAGAACACACACATACAAAAACACACACACACACACACTATACACATCCAGATATTTCACTCTAAACATTTAGAGATACCTCTCTTTGGGAAGAAATGAGTTTGCAAATATGTTATTTCCAATATCAGGCCAGAATGTTTCTTTTCCAACAGGAAAACCAATTCTGTTACAAGCCATAATTACTTGTGGGCCAAAAATGATGTTCCAAATTGATTAAATATGTTTTCTTTTAAAGCCTGAAATCCCCCTCAAATCAGTGTATATATACCCCATACAAGAGTTACTCCCAGGGTCTCTAGCAAGAACCAAGGTTTCTTTTCACTATATTTATAGAACAGAGGCAGCTAGTGTCTCCTCCCATCTTTACCAACTCCTAAGCCTCACTTGTGCCCTAAAAACCTGTCCAAGCCTCTAAGAGCAGAACCAACTGTGTGTTTAAACTATATTTACAAATGGCTAATTCTGGAACTAAGAATCTCAGAAACGGTTTTGCTTGGGAGATGTGAAACACTGGATGCTTAAAATAAAACTCTTTTTAAAAAAATGTCAAGGCTACCTTATTCTATCAGTCAAACAACAAACATATAATAAGCATTCACTATGTGTGAGATTCTGTCCTAGGTGGTAGGGAAAAAGGCAAAAGTAAAAAAAAATCCCTGCCATCAGAGAAATTAATTCAATTAAAGGGGCATAACATGTGTGTGTATAAGTATAGGCAGAATATATACAAGGTAAACACATCATTTCAATGCAGAGGCATTTAAACTAAACTTTGAAAGAGACTAGTGATATTAAGAAGCAGAAATGAAGTGCATCCCATGTCTGTGCTTAAGGATAGTCACCAGGTCCCTGAAAAATTAAATCACCTTTTGCTGCCCTTAAACAAAATGACAAGCTTTTAGAATACAAAGAGACCTTAGAATCTAACCCTTTTATTTTACAGGTAAGAGAACTAAGGTCCATAAAGGTAAATGACTGACCCAAAGTCATCTATTTTTATTTGGAATGCAGAGATAGCTAATGGACACATTGAGTTACCAATAGTTGCATGCTTGTAAGAAACTACAAAGTTACTCAATCAGTGCCTATCCCTTCCCCCATTCACATTTATGAAGAATCTGCATGGTGTAGAGGATAAAGGGATGACTGAGAGCTAGGATAGACCTGGGTTCAAATCCCACCCCTGAAATTTACTAGCTGTGTGACCGTAGGGAAGCTATTTAATTTACCTGAACCTCAGAAGAATAACTTGAGGGCCTTGGATTAGCCAGTTTCTGAAGTCATTTCCAGTTCTAAATCTCTGATCTTATGGGTAGGTAACTCAAATAATGACCATAAAGGAGACTAATTCCTTTTAGCCTCTGCAAGCAACAATCTCTAGGATAAAAAAGACAAATTCATGAAGAAAATCTGCAGCCGGACACCTGTCACACAAAGAGCATTTTTGATTCCTCTGGTGGAGAATGAGTGGTTAATTACCATGTGCCACTGCTGTTAACCTCTGCAAATAAGTCTAATTATCACAGATTAATGAACAGAGCTCAGGCTCATCCAAAGAGACTTCGCTGATGGTTTTTCATTTCTGCATTTCATTATTTTCATAAGCACTGTTGTTACCCATGCACACTGTTATACTGATATTATTATTATTGTCATTTGTTATTATTACTAGTGTTGTTATTTTAGCGGTGCTCTGTGAAATATTGACAGAAGGGCTCACACAATTGCTCAGGGCAGGAAACTCTTTCCAGGAAATCTTTAGTAAGCCCTCGAGTTGGGTAGCTGTTGCCTAGCTGTTTCCTGATGAATCACGTTACACTGGTTCACAGAGAATCAAGTCTAGGTGGTCACCAAGGAAACAGCCAAAGATTTTGGAAATTCCCGCAACAACAGTGAAATTTCTAGGAAAAATCAATTTCTTATTCGAGAATCAGGTGGGGCAGCATCTGCATCAGGGTGAATTATGAAGATGAACACACATTTTAATGTGATTTGTTCCTGCCTGTCCTGAGCCTGAAAAAACCACTGCAGGATTCTGTTCTCACAGAAAAACCGGGGTTTAGTGTCACCTTGAAAAACATCCAGCTGAGCAGGCGTTTCAGAGTTTGGCTCCACGGCCATTTTTGAATACAGTAGCAAGGCTGAGGAGCTTATTGTCCCACGTGGCCTTGGGGAGCCTAATGACATCCTGTGGCTACAGAGTCATTCAACACTCAAAGATGGGCTCTAGTCAAACAGATGACTTGCTTGAGGAAGATCCTGGGTACCTCTCAAAATTGTGAAGGCAAGGTACATTAATAAATGATTAGATTTGCAAATCTTGTCAGTAGAGATTGCTGTCATGGAGCTAATGAAATAAATAACGAAGCCCCCTTTCTTGTGTGTGTTTCCTGGCTTGTGTTCAGAAGCAAGCATCTTCTAGTGTTTTTTATGATGGATTGGTGTCCCTTGATCGGAGGCTGCCAGGTTTGAGCAATGATGTCTGTGTGCCTAATGACCGTCTTCTGTTTTTTAGCTATGATCTCCGAAAATATGCCTTTTTTGTGTGACTTTCTTGTTTAATCCTGTTCAATCTTTTTTTTTTTAACATTTATTTATGGCCCCTGTTTTTACAGGACATTTCAGGATACAGTCCCATATACCTCCCTCCCTTGAACTGAACCTTCTCTTGAAACAAAGAAAAACAGTCAAGTGAAAATAACTGATATGATGACCATCTCTAATAACAGATGCAACACTTTGCCCCTGTGGTCCCCTAACTCTACCAAGAGGATTGATTACTCCTGATCATCTTTTTTCTAGGACCAAGGTATAAAGACTCTTCTAGAAAATATCAAATGTGGAAAATTTAATAAACAAATACTTTATACTCCAGCAATTCTGAATTATGTTTTCAAAGAACAGAGATGATGAACACTGAATTAAGGGGAAATTAATAGGGAAAGATCTATGATATGTCAGGAAAATTCACAATTTTGTTCAAATGGCTACAGGATCTAGGGGGCAGCTAGGTGAGCATGGTAGATTGGACAATAGGCCTGAAATCTGGAAGACTCATCTCCTTGGCTTCAAATCCAGCCTCAGACAATTATTAGCTGTGTGATCTTGGGCAAGTCACTTAACCTGGTTTGCCTCAGTTTTCTCATCTGTAAAATGAGCTAGAGAAGGAAATGGCAAACCACTCCAGTATCTTTACCAAGAAAACCCCAAATCGGGTCATGAGGAGTCAGACACAACTGAAAACAACTGAACAGCAAAAACAGGTCTAGGTTGCATAGTCCAAGTCTTTTTTACATGACTCTCTCAAGCCTGATGGTGATATATCATTTCCCATGAGTTTGACTTTGTGATTAGTCTTTCTGACTGAAGCAAGGGATCAACAAAATTTTATTAAGGGCCTACTATGTGCTAGGCTTTGTGCCAGACAATGAGACTATGAAGACAAAATTAGTTTGCACCCTATGATGTGTAGACAATATGTTCACAGATAAATAAATACAGGAAATATCCAAAATAAATGCAAAGGCATTGTGGGGAGACGAGGGTGGTGGGTGGTGGTGATGAGGGTGAGGAAATTAACCACCAAGGACATTAGTAATAACCTGTTGAAGGAGGTGGTACTCTCTAAGAATTAGAATAAGGAGAGAGAGAGCATTGCAGGCATGAAGGCCAACCCAGGCATTGAAGAGCCAAGTTGTAAAGGGCTTTAAATGTCCAATAAAGGAAGTATGTTTTTAATTCCAGAGACAATAGGGAGCCACAGGAGCACCTTGAGCAGAGGAGTGACACAGATAGACCTATGTTGATGTGCCAAATGTGCTCTTGAGCTTTCTTCTCTCCTCCTATGTTATTTCCAGGAAATCTTAGCCATTGTTACATTGGGACCTAGAATCACAGGAGTTGGGAGGGACCTTAGGGATTATCCGATTCAATTCACTTATTTCACGGATAAAGAAACTGAGGCACAGAGAGAGGAGATGATTCTTTCCACAGTCACACAGTAAATAGTGACTAAATCCATTATTCTTCCTGCTATACAACTCCTGCTGTTACTCTTATGGTGAAGACATGCGGACTGGAGAAAGACACAGAGACAGACAGAAAGACAGATGGAGAGACAGAACGAGTCTAAAAAGGAGTGGAGAATTATGCTGGGGGAATTTTATTGTGAAATGTGCACTAAAAGTATTGGGCTATCGTGTTAGCTTCCACACATTCAGGTGTGTTGTTTATTTGGTCTGAATTCAATGCAATTCAATCCATAGTAAGTATCTACTATATGTGGTCGCTGTCCAAGGCATTCAGGATATAATACTGTGAGTGGGGGTGGGGAGGTGGGTGATACAGCATATACTCTGGTAAATAATTGCAAAATAAATGCAAAGTAGTTTCAAAATGGGGAAAGTAGTAATATTTGGAGGAATCAAGAAGGCCTCATATAGGTGGTGCAATGGACAAAGTTTTGGATCCTGCCTCAGACCCTCACTAGCTGTGTGACTCTGGGTTATTTAATCTCTTTGCTTCAGCTAGTTATAAAATGGAGATAATAATAACACCCACCTCACAGGGTTGTCATGAGAACCAAATAGAGGACATATATATATATATGACATATATAAAGTAATTCTTAAACTTTAAAACACTATATAAATATTACCTATTATCATTATTGTTATTATTAATGTTATTATTATTTCAGTGGTAGCACCTGAGCTGTTCTTTGAAGAGAGATAGGGATTCTATCAGTTAAAGGGGTGCAGTGGATAAGAGCACTGTATTCAAAATCAGAAAGCCCTGAGTTCAAATCCCACTTCAGATACTCACTAACTGTGTGACCCCATGCAAGTCATTTGACATATTTCTGCTTTAGTTTCCCTGTAAAAATCTAATAATGATAATAATAAATCTCTCATAATATCTAAATATCTAAAATATAATAATAATAGCACCTCTTTCACAGGTTGTAAGGATCAAATGAGATAACATGTATATAGCACCTTGCAAACCTTAAAACACTATATATAAATGCTAGTTAGCTAATAATAATTGAGAAACCCTAAATAGTCAACTCTATTTTTTTTTGGTGGGGCAATGGGGGTTAAGTGACTTGCCCAGGGTCACACAGCTAGTAAGTGTTAAGTGTCTGAGGCCGAATTTGAACTCAGGTCCTCCTGAATCCAGGGCTGGTGCTTTATCCACTGTACCACCTAGCTGCCCCCAACTCTATTATTTTATGGGGCAGCTAGGTAGCAGAATGGATAGAGTACCAGGCCTGAAGTCAGGAAGACTCATATTCCTGAGTTCAAATCCAGCCTCAGATACTTACTAGCTGTGTGACCTTGGGCAAGTCACTTAACCTGGTTTGCCTCAGTTCCTCCTCTGTAAAATGAGTTGGAGAAGGAAATGACAAACCGCTCCAGTATCTCTGCCAAGAAAACCCCAAAGGGGGTTACAAAGAGTTGGACACGACTGAAAAAATAACTGAACAATATTATTTTAAATTCTCATTGAGGTCTATTTAAGCAGCATAGTTTAATGACTATTTTTTAGCCTTTCCTTAAATCTCCAGGGCTAGGCACAATAACCAGCACAGAACAGATGCTTAGTAAACGCTTCTTGACAAGATGATGAGTGGACAGAATGTTGAATTGGGAGTAAAGAGAGATCTGGGTCAGAGAGTGCCAACTCTGCTATTGATTCACTGTGTGACCTTGGGAAAGTCATTTATTTCTCCACATCTTTTCCTCACCAAAAAATCAGGGAAGTCAGATGAGGTGATTTCTAATCTGTATTCTATAACTATATAATCCATATTCTATAACATGATTCTAGAGCACCTGTAACTATAATTTCAGACAGAGTCCTCCTCTGATGCTTCCTTGTAATGTGGAGGTTGTCCTAGGTCCTGAGAACAGGAAACACCTCTATTCTTTAATATTGTACTAGAAATGTTAGCTTTAGCAAGAAGAGAAGAAAAGGGAATTAAACAAGCTAGAACATCTTTTAAGTATCTAACCATTTGGATGGCACCTAAACTAGTAGACCAGTTCATCACCAGGTTCTTGGCCACCAGGCAATAAATGTATTTTTGGCTTCTGCAATTCATCAAAAACCATGTGCTGAGATCAATGATAGAAAACAGAGAGAGGCAGAGACAGAGACACAGAGAAGGAAACAAGAGAAACACAGGAAAAGAGACAGAGAGAGACAGAGAAGGAAGCAGAGACACACACAGAGAGAGAGAGAGAGAGAGAGAGAGAGAGAGAGAGAGAGAGAGAGAGAGAGAGAGAGAGAGAGAACCCATACCAGTGAAATCACAAATCCTTGATGTATTTAATTAGAACTTTATAACACATTTTCACTTGGGTCAGGAAATAACTAAGCATCTTGGTTCCAAGGATAACTATGGTGGGATTTTTAATTGTTTTAGATTGGAGAGGGGGGAGGAGATTGGTGGGGAAGGAGGGTGAAGATTCTGTCTTAGATTCAATATATTATCAAAGGTTGATCAGAAAGTAATGATGAAGTGCTTCTTCTGCTCTACCCCAGGCCTGGATCAGGGTTCAGTCAATATCCCCATGTAATCTCTGCTTTATGAGTCTTGCCACTGCTTGGAGTCATCGCTGAGGTAATATTGTGTGTTCTTGTTGGCAGTCTGGGATAAGGATCCAAGCAGCAAAATGAAAGCCCAGAGGCTGAGCTTGGCTGCCTTTCCATACACAGCTGGTACATTCATTAACAGCTCCTGACTCCTCTCAGATACCTCCTTGTCGGCTACCAGAGTGTGAAAGTGGGCTGTACAGTGCTTGTTTTCACAATCTTCCCCCTCCCCCCCTTCTGGTTTTTGAAAGACAAGCGTTGACATTTCCCAAAGAAAGAAAATTCTTTAGGGTACAGGAGAGAGAATTATAGACGGTTAACTGGTATAAATTATCTTGAAGGGAGATAGAATCTCTCAGGTTACCTCTCTCCCTCTCCCCTCTTTCACAGGCACATCAACTCCACAGTTATTTACTATATCTAATAAGAAAAGGAGGCCCACTCACCAATTTATTATTCATATATCCTTGTCCCACTTCTTTCAGGTAGATTTCCCTGGTAAAAACGGCCTTAAAAAAGTCTGCTAAGCCACATCTGCATTGTACATAATGATAGTAAAGCATTGGAGATCACCATAAATCAGCTTGATTTTACCTCGTTTTCCTTTCCAGATTTTCTCCATGTTGGCAAATCTTGAGACAAGAGACTGGCCCCACACCTACTATGGGTATTTTCCCTATTTTCTCCTGAAAGATTGAGTAGATGTCAGAGTTGAGAGGACATAAAGAACTTATCCTTTCTTGCAAAATGATCAACCTTTAGTTCTGGCTCAATTCTATTGGATAATCACACTGTTAGTAGACAGTACAGAGACATTAGCTATCTACTTTCATTGTTAAGTATTTAGGGCATTTCAGAGTCATGGCATTTCCTTCACAAATGAGGAAGACATTTAAAGGAAACTTGTTGGTCACTCATTCTCCCCACCTATTCCCCCATGAAGCAACTCTCCCCAATAAACAAGAATCCCTCTTTTTCTTGGTTACATGTATTCCTATTTTTTTTCCTGGTTATGATTAGATTTCATTGTTCTAAAAGAGTGAGATCTTTTCACACTGTTACTCATTGATCCTGATCTGGGTAATATTCTTATATTAGTTGTGGGTCCAGGGCTTGAATTAAGGGAAATTAAGCAGGGGAGATGGAGAGGAAAGAGCAGTTCCCCTTGTTAAAATAAATTAATTAGCTGGATATATAGGAGGAGACAGAGAGGAAGATGCCCTGAACGTGTCCTATATTAATAACTCATGTGGGAGTAGCCAGATTGGATTAAAAGTGGAAGAAAAAAAAAATACTGCAGAACTGCATCTCCAAAGAGTAGTTGACTTGATTTTTCCTTCCAACTACTCCTTTACCCCTTCATACACAAACACACGTTCCCATTCCTGACATGAAAATGATGTCATCTTTCTTGTTGACTAGCTAGCCGGGCTACATTAATCCCCTGCAGTGTGATGGCCAGCAGGAGGCTGCTTAAGGGACTTTGGGCCCGTGAATAAATGATGACCTACTGGTTAGAGGGAGGCAGCCTAGATACATTCAGGATGCATTAAAGCAATTAGCTAGAAGCAAGAGGGAGAGAGCATAGTTATGAGTCCCAAAGAAAGATCATGCCATGCCTGGAACAGGATGGGGAACTCTCCAGCCTTTTCAGAATGACCATCAACCACCATTTAGGGAAAGGAGAGTATTTAAAATGACCATGGAGATTGTCCATTGTTAACTCATACCATTTTCGTAGAACTCTTTGATCTATTGCCTTTTGCATACCAACACCCTAGAAATAGCCATGTCATAGATGATTCTAAATGGTCTCTAGCCCCAGGTTGGACCAGGATCATCAGTTTCCAACCAATCCAGACATCTAAGGAAAACTTTGAGAATAGATTCTCCTCCTCATCAAATTATTATTTCTCTGAGACATCTCTACCATGTACTCTTTGGCATCCCCAAACTCTTTACAAATGAACAAGTATTTGTTGTTTACTCTGTGCCAAGCACTGTGTTAAGTGCTGGTGATACAAATATAAAAGGGAAAACACTTCTTACCCTCAAGAAGATTACATTCTAAGAAGGGAAAACAGCCCTATTAGGGGAATGGTAGCCAGAAAGGAGCATTTTGGTGTAGAAAGTTATGGGGATGGTGAGTGGAATGATAGGGGAACAGATTGGCATACCCTTTCCAATGGCAATGTGATTTGATTATTGCTCTAGAACTGGAAAGGGGATTTGTGTGAGGGGTGGCAGTAGAAAGTTACTATTACTATTATTATTAGTTACAGTGGAGATGAGGTGGCTAGAGAGAAAAATGAAATCTTTCTAGGGTCAGTCTATATAGAATGCCCCTTGAGGCCTTCACTAGTCATACCAGCAAAGGAGTTAGAGGGAATGAGGTCGAGGTAAGGCTCTGTGATTCTCCAGCTGAAAGATTTAAGGCCTCAGGACATGGTTTATGGTCCTTACCAGCAAGCCTCCTGGGAAGATGGCTGGGGAATACAGTGAAACTCATCTGGGATCATTTGGATAGAGTGGGCCATAGGAGGCACTCACCAGTCAGACCAAGGCAGGGACTCTCAGCCTAAAGGGGGACATCTAGCTAGATGGTATAGTGGGAAGAGCACTAGGCTGGAATTTGAATTTCTTCTCTTACACACATGAAATAGGTAACTGTAGGTACTTCTATCAAACTCTCTAAGCCTCAGTTTCCTCATCTTCAAATCGAGGGTAACAGTACTTGCTCCACCATGCATCCATCCACCCATCAGACTTCCTACTGCTCCACCCCCAAAAGCATTCTTCAGAATTTCAGAAACCATGCTTCCTCTTTCATGGAAGAGCAGGAGGAAGGAATCCCCTCAATTTGGGAACATAGCCCTGGGGCTAAGCTGTCTTGAATGCTGAGGCAAGGAGTACTGAAACTGCTGTATGTAACCAGCCTCAGACATGGCGCTGCACATCCCATCCCACCACCCATGTGTCTTGCCATCTGCCCTGCCACCACACTGGGAACCTTCAACCCCCTTTTGACTTTCAACCTCCTGGCAACAGTAATCAAGTTCCTACAGCCCATCCTTCTGGAGCAACTGGATCCCTGTGGTTCCCCAGACCCAAACTCCCTTTTCTGGACACCACTGCCCTCTTACATGTATTGTCTCCCCGCTGCTAGAGTGCGAGCTCCTTGAGGGTAGTCCTTAGCACATAGTAGGACAGTGTCTGGCTCATAGTAGTCCTTAATAAATGCCATTGATTGATCTCACTTTTGTATTTGTATCCCCAGCAAATAGCAGTATCTGGCATATAGCAAGTATTTAATAAATGACCTTTCATTCATCCATTCATTCATACCATCCTCACAAAGTAGCTGATTAAAAGTGTTCTGGAAACCTTAACATGCCACATAAATGTAAGTTATTTGTATTATTATCAAAGCAGTTACATTTGTGGCTTTATTCTAGTCACACTCACATTTTTAACTTAGTCAAGGACAGCTGAGGTAGGTATATTATGAGACCCATTTTACAGCTGAGGAACCTGAGGCAGAAAGTGATAGAAATGACTTGCACAGGGTCAAATAGTTAGTAGGATCTGAGGCTAGATTTGAACTCACCTCTTCCTGACTCCAAACCCAGTGCTTTATCCCTGAATAACAGCAACAAAATAAAGCTGAAGCGAAAAATAATCCCCAAATTGTACCACCCCCCAAGTATGATGAAATGTTATGGAGGTATATAAGTATGGGAAAGAAGGTGGAGGTTTGGATTCTAGTTCAGTCTCTGCTTATAACTTACCCATGTGGCCTTGAATAGGAAATCAATTTAACCTCTCCGGAATTGTTTTTTCATATGTGAAACTTAAAGGTGAAAAGAGATGACATCCCAGGCCCTTAAGGGCTTTGAAATTCTGTGGTTCTCCCAAGTACCCTCTAAACCTTCAAGAACCACAAAGCCAGGGGCCAGAGGGCTAGCTTTAAAAAATAGATTCTGGCCTTTATCTGTTTTTGTTTTCTTTCTTATCACAGCTTGAAACTTGAATTGAGCATGTTTTCTATAGGTTTTTCATGTTCTGATGCTCTTATCTGATGAAACTTCAGTAAGAAACAACAGCAATGACAAGGAAAATTCCCCAAATATGTATGCGATCCAAGTCATCCATCTCCTTTCTGTAACTTTCTCGCTCCACATTCTACCCCCCTCTAATTTTGGAGACACCTTCCTTCTTCCCCTCCTCCTTCTCTCCTCCTCCAAATGGACAATCACTTCATACTAGCTACAGATTTAGGTTTTCCCTCCACCTGTGTGTTCTACAAGCCCCAACTGCTGGACCACTAATGGATGCATGTCAAAAGTTGCCCACCTCTGTTTCAGAGAAAGTTAGTGTTTTTTGTTTGTTTATTTGTTTTTAGGGGCAATGAGGGTTAAGTGACTTGCCCAGGGTCACACAACTAGTAAGTGTCAAGTGTCTGAGGCTGGATTTGAACTCAGGTCCTCCTGAATCCAAGGCCAGTGCTTTATCCACTGCACCACCTAGCTGCCCCTGTTTGGTTGTTGTTGTTGTTGTTTTTAAGACTGATAATCATACATGTATAACCCATATCTGATTGTTTACCTCCTCAGGGAGGGGAAAAGGGAGGGAGGGAAAGGGGGATAAAAATTGGAACCCCAAACTATAAATAAAAATGTTTATTTAAAAAAAGAAAAGAAAAAGAGCAGTAACAGAGGGTATGGAAGAAGATGGTTTTCCTTGTGTCTTTAGTCCTTAGCATATAGACTATGTCTGGCTCATGGCAGTACTTAATAAATGCCATTGATTGATCAATTTGTCACAGTGGATAAACTTTTGTGCCTGGAGTCAGGAAAACGTGGGTTCAAATCCTGCCTTGGATATAGAACCTGATGTGTTATCTCCTGAAGCTGGAATCCAAAAAAGCATCCGTATCTCTTCACCACGCTCTCACCAGCTCTGACCCTCACACATACATGAAGTCATAGTTCTCCCCACCATTGAGGAAAACCGTGTAAATGTCAGGTGGGAGCCCCAGGTTACATTTAACAGTCATATGGCCATGAATGAGTTATTTCACCTAAGACTCCATTTCTATTTCTGTAAGTGCTAGTAATGGAGCTAGTAATACTTAGAGTGCCTACTTTGCAGAGTTGTGGTGAGGTTGATATGAGAAAATTATGTAAAGCGCTTTGCAAACGTTAAAGGGCTATATAAATGTCAGCTATTAATGCCAGGGACAAAAGCAGGAAGTGAATAATTCAGCAACTAAGGCAAGTTTGAATTAACCTTGACTTAAGGATTTCTTTCTTTCCTTCCTGTGCTTTTCCCCAGCCTGGAGTTGGCTGGATGCATCCAGGTGTGCATTTTAATCCCTCCAGGAAACCTTTTCTGCTCTATTTGGATTGTAGGACTGAGAACAACCAGTGTAATCAATTGAATGTTCAGTTCCCTTCATTGAGTAGAGCCTCAACCCCTTCTTTAGATAAATCTGGAGGGGGCAGTGTCTACTGTGGCTATAAGAACTAATGTGAAATGACCACCAAGTACCCTTCCTTCCGAATTCACTCCCATAAACAGAGACTAATTGGAGTTGGGATTTGCATGGTGTTGATCTCTCTCCTTCCATTTCACTCATTACTCATCAGTATGTCTTCTGAGAGTTTTCTTTCCAATGGGGTGAAATGGAAGACCAGACAAGAAGAAGATGCTTAAGTATATGTTTGTGCATAGCCTCTACTGATATGGCATTCATTATCTGCCCACTTGTCTCACAGACACAGGGCCATAGACCAAGCAAAGCTCAATATCTAGAAGTTGTTCTCATTCTCCACTTCCATCTATGAGTCACTTGGCAGAGAGGGTGGAGACCGGTCAAATAACACATGGATGTGTGTGCAATACAAACCAGAGGGAAGGATGTGAACAATTGATCCTATGTAAATAGAGTTCAGTTTCCTTGGTTGTGGCAAGAAATAAATACTGACTAAATTAAAGGTGAGGTTTTGGAAATGAGATGATACATGTGCTCTACAATTTAAAAAATCTAGTTTTAGAGCTATGCCTTCCCCCAAATTTAGACTCTCTGCTCCCTCAAAGTCTCTCCTTAATTCTTTCTCTCCCATCCCAGTCCAGGGAAGTGACTGGTCAATCAGGCATTTGACAAATATTAGTTAGATGGTTGATAATTGAAAAAAACGCCAGTATTGCCAACATCACTTACATTTTTGCCTATATTAACAAATGACATTCCAAAAGCATGAATTGACTGACACCAAAATCTCTCCTTCTTTTTAATAAAATAATTCTACTTTTTAAAAAAGTATTTTTATGTGCTAGATACTCTGCTAAGTAATATCAAGCTGACAAACATTTATTAGGCACCCACTATGTTCCAAGCACTGTGATAAATGCCTGGAATGAAAAAAAAGCAAAAACCCCCACTCCCTGCCAAGTGATCTCATCCCCATTTTCCAGAGAAGAGAAACAAGTGACTGCACACAGAAAAAGAAAAACCTGAGTACCGGAGGTAAGTTGCCGTGGTTTACAGGCTTTGGGCCAAAACTTTCTTTTTGGATGACAGGCATAAGTTGGAAAGCTATTCAGTGAGGGAATAAAGTTGCTTCCTAATGAAGTTTCACTTGCTGATGCCAAGAGGGTGGACAAGCAAGTTCGAAATCACTTGTTACAAAGCCTCTCTTGTTCCTATGAGAAGAGGCAATGGCTACCTAATGAGCAAAAACAATGCCCTGGGCAAGGAATCCTCAAGGAATTTGAACCCATAGAGCGGCAGGTGCCCCAGAAGGAAAGGTCCTACCCAACAAGTACTCTCTGGGAAACATTTGAGACAACTTGCCTGAGGGGGAAAGTGGGAAAATCCCTTGTGCTTTGATATTTCAAGGGTCGGGTTTTTGTCACTGTGATTAGTTTTTTCTCACAACAGTCCACCCTCTATTACTTGCTGAGGCCAAGTTGGGGATGAGGGTTTCTGAATTTAACTAGCCTCAGATGACAGACACATGGTTAGTCTTGAGGCCCATATTCAAAACAGTTTGATACTAAGGAACAAGGATTGGGAAGGTGGGGGTAGAGAGGGGAGAGATGTTAAAGGATCTGTCTCCTACTACCTTTCTGGGAAGCTAGGTGGTGTAGCGGATAGATCACTAGGCATAAAATCGGGAAGGCTCTTTTTCCTGAGTTCAAATCTGGCCACAGACACAAGCTGTGTGACTCCAGGCAAGTCACTTAATACTGTTTGCCTCAGTTTCCTTATTTGTAAAATGAGAAGGAAATGGCAAACCAGTCTAGTATCTTTGATAAGAAGACCCCAAATACGGTTGTGAGGAGTTGGACACTACTGAAATGATTGAAATTAATCTTTCATCTCTCTGGGTCTCAGTTTCCTCTTCTCTAAAATGAAAGGATTGAACTAGATGACCTGTAAGGTTCCTTCTGGCCCTAAATCTATGACCGTGGGAGCTTGGAGGGTTGTTTGTTTTTGCAGGTGAATGGAATAGTAGGGGAGAACTGTCTCTGATTTCATTGGTCTCAGGAGCTCCTTGGTGAGGAAATTCCATCTGTCAATTCGGGAACACATTCACTCTGTAACTTCTAATCCTACAGGGTTGCCTGGGAACCCTATGGGCTGAAGTGATTTATCAAAGGATCAGAGATTTAGAGCTGTAAGAGGCCAATAAATTCAATTTTCTCATTTTGCAGATGAGAAAACTGAGGCCTGGAAAGGGTCACACTGGCAATACACAAGGCCAGTGATTGCACGCTCTCTCTCTCTCTCTCTCTCTCTCTCTCTCTCTCTCTCTCTCTCTCTCTCTCTCTCTCTCTCTCTCTCTCCCCCACCAGTTTTTGCTGAGAGCTCCTGAAAAGCCCCGATGACTTTTCCTTTTCTTTGTTTTGTTTGTTTGTTTATTTTTAGTGAGGCAACTGGGGTTAAGTGACTTGCCCAGGGTCACACAGGTAGTAAGTGTTAAGTGTGAGTCCGGATTTGAACTCAGGTCCTGCTGAATCCAGCACCACGTAGCTGCCCCTCCTTTTCTTTGTAACCACAGCAAAGTGCCTCATATCTCTGAGCTACTTAATAAATGCTTGTTGACTGATTTAACTGTAGCTTGCAAGAGTCACATAGCCATGACTTGAACTCAGGTCTCTCTGACTCCATGGCCAGCTCTCTATACTACACATTGTTAGCCTACATATATTTATACACACACATATACACACATATATGTTTATATATACATATCTGTCTCTATCTATCTTATATCATGTCTATTATATATATCTATCTATTGCCTGGATCAGAATTCAGGTCCTCCCAACTTCAGCACCAGCTCCCTTTCCACTACATCAAACCACTCATAGCTCAGTCAAAATCAAATCAAAAATCAAAATCAGAACTAAACGTTTTTTGGTGGGGTTTTTTCTCTCATTCATTTATAACTAAAATTCACTGGCTCCTGTGCTAACAGGATATTCCAGTGAGGAGAAACCTCTCCTGGCAGCCTTTCGCCCTAGGCAGCTTCCTAGAAGGCAGTGTTTATTTGTAATTAGAGCCTTCTCTCCGGAGTTGGGGGGTTTGTTTCGATTCCCAATTATGCAAATGCAGCTGGTGACTGGGAAACTGCAGCCTGGCACTCTCTCCAGAGACAGGCTCAGCTGCTGTCACCACCTAAAAATCATCACTTGGTTTGCTTTCCCAAGGTTCATTGGGGGAGGGGAGTGAAGTGGGATGGGAGAGGGCTAGGAGATGCATGTGGGGATCCCCGCCCCACCCAGCTTGTAGGTGCTCCCACCGTGCTTGCCACTGTTGGTGCCCAAGACCCCATTTCCCTGGTCAGCTCGGGCCTGCTGTTCACTTTCTACCCCAGTGGATTCCAAAGTGACAAGTTCACTTGTCTCGGATGGTAAACCTGCAGTTTTCTCTCTGACCTACTTTTCCTCTCGGAAGCAGGATTGGAACAATGCCTACCTCTCTGTTCCCTGCTCAGACCTCTCTTATACTTGCAGCAGAAGCTCTGCCATTGGCTTCCATGGACAGCTCAATTCTCAGAGTGCCAACACTGGGCCTGAGTGAAGCTCCCTCTGACCCCCAAGAAGTGCAAAGCCTACTGTTCACGCTGAAGAGCTCTCCCCACCTTCTTAAGCAGAGTGACAGCTGAGTCTGAGCCAAAAGAGCTTTGTCAATCACCAGTATCCATCTGCAGCCACTAGTCTTTTCCTAGCCCCATGCAGTGACTTCTCCCATGCACTGACAAGATCCCCATTCCCCAAGATCAAGGCTTGCTGAAAGAGCTAAGTGTTCTTACAGGTCAGGCTCATGCAATCCTAAGGGTTGTTATTCAACTTTGACCCTGTTACCCTCATTATGTCTCACCGCTGAGGCCCGCTGGTTCCTCCTGACCTGACCTGCTTTCAAGATGCTTGGCTGGTATCTGACCACTGATGCCATGAATTCTCTCTAGTCCCTAGGCCCCTTGCCTACCTCTGACTTCTGATTGTCACTGGTAGATCTGGTAGATTTGGTAGATCACTTTGGCGCCTCAGAGGAGCATATAGCATTGGATTTAAGAGTTAGGAGGGCTAAGATTTATGTTATGGCTCTGCTAAAAACTGAACCTGTGCAATCCTCAGTTTCCCCAGTTGTAAAATAGGGGTTGTAACACTTTCACTACCTACCTCACTGGACTGTTCTGAGTCTTGAATGAGATAATGTATGCAAAGTACTGTGTAAACAGTACTTGTTGTACAAATGTCAGCTGTGATTATGTTGCCCCTCCCCCCCAACTTGTAAGTCTCTTTCCTTGGTTCTCTCTGTTGCTGCCAGACTATTGCTGCCCTTCTTCAATTTCAGTTCACACTCAAGGTCTCACCACCACCACCTCTGAATATACATATATGGGTCTTGCAGTTTTCTATTTGTTAGATCGTAGTGTAATCTCAGGTTTAGTGGGCAGGAGATTAAAGGCCTTCAATGGTATCTGTATTTTTTTTCCTAACAGTAACTGATACCTTATGCCCCTTCAATGACATCTAAGATCAATCTGTGTGTCTTGCATACAAAAAACACTGAATAAATGTTTGTTGAGTGAAGTAATTGACTAACAATTCCCCCATGATTCCACAATCTAACTTTCTCATATCTATAGCACGATTGTTTATCTGCCTTTGTCTACACAAGATTGGGTGACATTTATATCACACATTACCTACATAAAAGGCTTTCTCCTGACAACAATCTGGATGTCAGATAATATTGTCCTCATTTAAAAAAAAATTAATTCTTTTTTCAATCAATGAAAATCCACCTTCTCTCCCTCTAATTGTTTCCCATTGGGAAAGAAAGAATAATAAAACCTTTGTTATAAACATAAATACTCAAATAAATTCCTACGTTGGCCATGTCTAAATATATACAAACATAAATGCACATACATATGCACAGAGAGACATATATACACAGATATGTATATACATATATGTATGTGTATATGTGATTTTCTCAGTCTGTACTATGCACTATTGCTCTCATTTTTAAAAATTAATTCTTTTTTTTGTCAATGAAAATCTACCTTCTTTCTCTCTGATTCTTTCCCATTGAGAAAAAAAAGAACAAAACCTGTTATAAACATATATGGTCAAACAAATTTCTGCATTGGTCCTGGTGACTGGGAAACTGCAGCCTGGCACCAAATATATACACACATGCACACACACAGAGAAATACGTACACACAGACATGTATACATATGTATGTATGTGTACATACATACATATATATATATATATATGTCTCAATCTGCATTATGTACTAGTGTCCGCATTTTACAGAAGATGAAACTAGGAAAGGTGAAATCACTTGCCCATTCTTTACACAGCTAGTCAATGTGGGAGACAGGATTACAACCCATACTTCTCTTATATTCATAGTTAAAAACCATGTAGTGATGGAAAGAAGAATTCTAAATATACTAAATTTTAAATCAAGGGATCTGGGTTCAAATTCTGCCTGCCCTTTCTCATCTGTGTCACTTTAGGCAAAAGGGCAGGTAGGTGGCAGAGTCCATAGAATGCTGAGCCTGGAGTTAGGAAGACTCATTTTCATGAGTTCAAATCTCTCCTCAGATACTTACAGGTTGTGTGACTCTGGGCAAGTCACTTAACCCTGCTTTCCTTGGTTCGTCATCTGTAAAATGGACTGGAGAAGGAAATGTAAAACCATTCTAATATCTTTGCTAAGAAAACCCCAAATGGGTTCACGAAGAGTCAGATACAACTGAACAACAACATTTTAGACAAGTCATTTAATTTCTTAGGGAATTTCATTTCTGAGGGTCCTCATCTATGAAAAGAAAGGGGTTGGACTTCATGGCCCCCAAAATCCCTTTTCTCTTTTATGTCAATGATCCAACAATGGTTCTTTCTACCAAACCAATGACAAGCCAGGGCCTGGCTTGCAGTTGACTTGCCCTGATGCAGTGGCAATAGGAAACCTGTTTCTGGTTCTTCCTTTCATGACACTGCATTATCACAGTCGTCAGTCTTTCCTGACTTTTCAACTACATTTAATTATGTTTCTTCCCAGAGGTTTCCTAAAACAAACGGCAATTTAAACAAACAAATAAATAATGATGCACAAGGGGCTTGGACTCCAGTTGAATCTGACAGGCCTGTGTTCAAGTGTAACTTTTTTCCAGGCAGGCTGGGAACAATGGGATCTGGATTTCCAATCTCCTGTCTACCTGGCCAAGTTACTCCCTATATGACCTTGGTATGTCATTTGGCCTCCATGGCCCTCAGTCAGGTTGAACTGGATGGCCTTTGATGTCCCTTCCAGCTCTAGGTCTATGATAAGATATGACCACGATGTGACATGGTGTATTTCCAGAATATTTATACAGGATAAAACTTCCAGCCAGGGAAGGCAGCATATTTGTCCCCTCCTCCCCCTCCTCACTTAATCCCCAGAACTCCCTCTGTCTCTGATGCTCTATAATCTGCCAACTCAGTCCCAATATCATTGCTCTTAGCAATCTGTTTACCAGCAGGAAGAGTACCCACAACCAACTCTTCTTCCTGGAGGAGGCTACTTAAATTCATCCGACTACCCTCTGGGTTTTCTGATGCCCAGAGAAGAGAAAAAAAGAATGTCTTGCCATTTCATTGTGATCAAGAGAATCAGGACAATGCCAGGGTTTCACAGCCTCCATCTCTTGGGGTAAAAGAGAATGGGGAAGGGACCTTTTGTTGGGAAAGGGGTTGGAGACATATGGTACTTTTTTTTTAGCTTTTTTTTTTAAGTCATGAAAGGTCAGAGTAAAACAACAGTTGGCATCACTGTGACCCCTGCCCCTGGGTATATATATTGTCTGTTCTCTCCAGTGCTGACCAGCTCAGGACAGGGTGATGTTAGAAATGATGGGTCACCTCTATCTCTGGCCCATGTCTTCATTCAACCCCTTACCTATACTTCTCCCCCCTCCACTTGCCCCCGCCTCCCACCCCAGAAAAAACAAAAAACAAAACAACAACTTAGGGCCGACAGAGCAAAAGGAAAAAAAAACATTTAGATAAGGGAGGAAGTGGGGAGGGAAGGCAAGCATCTCAAATGCTATGAATGAAGTAGAGAAAATTGTTTACACAGCAGCACCTGACTCCCATGATATGATTACTGGAGGTCAGCTATCACTATGTAGATAGAAAGGAAATAATTGGCATAAGCTCCTTGAAATCTCTGGCTGCAGTTACCCCCAGGAGGCCTCCAGGAGATTCGGATAACATTGGAGCAGCTAGTACTCAGTAATAAGTACTGACATATTCGGGCGTATAGTACAAGAGATGTCTCCTTCCCAGAACCGCGAAAAGTCCTTTAATCAGCTGGAAACTTGCTAGTGGAAAAACCTAAGAAAGATCCACTTATTTATTGTTTCACTGAATTTTCAGTGACTGCTTCATCTTAAAGCTACCCAGCTCAATGGCACCTTACCTGGCCTAACACCTGAATGCTTTTTGTGAATTTCAAGTGCCAACAAACAAAGCTATAACACTGAGAAATGGTGGGCTAATGGACACGAGCCTCCAGTAAAGATTGTCTTTGTTTCCAGCCACTACAATTCACATTCCCCATTTAAGGAAGTGACCTTATTTATTCAGTTCCCTGAGAGACCCAGAATTCTTCTTCTTTGGAGAAAAAAAAAAGCTTTGAGTTGCTTCCCTGTCTCATTATCAACCAATCACACCCCGGGGTCCCCCTAGAAAATCTGGTTTGTTATAAAGTCAAAACCACAGTCTCAAAGGAGAAAGGTTAAAGCCACAAAATACCCAGAACAAAACTCCAGGAAGTTTGAAAGGAACAAGCTGGGGAGATATTGGTGCTCCTGTAGCTGAAGTGAAAGATGAAACTAAGCATGTTTCATGCCCAAGGCAGAAAATACAAAATTAAATAGGCCCCTTTCCCAGGTTAGATACCACAATGTGAGGTCACTCTTCTCTCTATTCTGTCTCCACAGTCATCACTGATGTCAGATCCCCAACCTCTTTTTCCTCTACTATTCCTCTTAGCTAAAGTGGGCTTTCCATGCCCTAAGAGTGACAGAAAGTGGGAGGGGGCAGGTCACATATCAGAGAAGTGTTAATCATCCTAAGTGCAAACTATGAATCATAGAAACCCAGATTTAACACTAGAATGGATCTTGGAGGTCATCTATCCCCAACCCCTTTTATAGATGAGCTAGGGGGAGGTGGAGTCACATGCCACGTCACAGAAGTATTACGTAAAAGAGCCAGAATATGAACATGGATCTTCTGACTCTGGATTTAAACAACTGGCAGGATAGAATCTTGGAGAAATGACCCAAGGGGACTTTTTTGAATGCTTTGAGTTCTGAAATATGGTTATGCGTGCATGTGGATATAAGTGGTTTCTGAGATGGACCCCTGCAGGCAGGCAGGAATGTTCAGAAAGGAAGTGGGTCTCTGGGAGATGTCATCCCAAGTAGATAAAGATCATCTCCTAACCCTATAAGGGACTAAGATCATCACAAACTCTGAGCCAGACACAGGTGCAGGAATACAAGATGGTGGCCACAGAGGGGGTGCTGGGTTGTGGCAACAATAGCAGTAACAGCTGATTTTTCCAGTGATGTGGGAGATGGATTGGCAGCTGAAGTGGGAGTCAGCAGCATACTATAGATGCCTTGGTTTCCAGTTGCCACAATGGAATCAACTTATGCTGACTTTTCATTTGGGAGAACAGGTACGGAACTGTAAAGTTTAGCCTCCATTCTGCACAGGTCAGGAAGAAACTTATTCCAAAGCTCATTCTGTCCTGTAAAGTTACTTTTTTAATATCTGTTGAGTATTTTGAATTTCTTTTGCTAGCCGGATGAATCCAATTGATTGACTTGCTGTTGATCAATGTATTGCTAGTTGGCCCAGTGGATTGATTGCAGGAGTCTAGAGGACCTGAATTCAAATCCATCTTCATTCATGTATTACCTTGGGGACTCACTTAGTCTCAGTTCTCTCAACTCTAAATTGGATATCATAATAGCACTTATCTCCCAGGGTTGTTATAAAGGTCAAATGAGACTCACGTGAATTGAAGCTGACTGAGATGAGCAGAACCAGGAGAACATTGTACACAGTATCAACAACATTGTGTGATGATCAACTGTGATAGACTTGACTCTTCTCAGCCATACAATGATCCAAGACAATTGCAAAAGACTCATGATGGAACATGCTCTCCACATCCAGAAAAAAGAACCATGGAATCTGAATTCAGATTGAACCATGTAGTTTCTATTTTTTTCTTTTTCGAGGTTTTTTCCTTTTGTTCTGATTCTTCTTTTCACAATATGACTAATGCAGAAATATGTTTAATGTGATTGTACATATATAACCTATATCAGATTGCTTGCTATCTTGGGGAGGGGGGAGGGAGAAAAATTTGGAACTAGAAATCTTATGAAAACAAATGTTGAAAACTATCTCTACATGTAACTGGAAAATAATAAAATGCTTTTATGATTTAAAAAAATTAAGGTCAAATGAGATTTTTTAAGAACGGTAGGCACTATATAAATATTAGTCATTGTTATTGTTATTCTTGTTGTTGATAGCTATATGTGAACAGGGAACAGGACAAACAATGTTTGGGTATTCATATGCAGAGATACATTAAAAAAAAAAAAAACAGGATTCAGAGTCCTAGTCTCCAAAAGGACTTGATTTTCTCCTGGCTAGAAGGTAAGCCAAGAGGAGAGAGAACATTTTATGTTTTTTATTATTATTATTATTATTTTTTTTTTTTTAGTGAGGCAATTGGGGTTAAGTGACTTGCCCAGGGTCACACAGTGTTAAGTGTCTGAGGCCGGATTTGAACTCAGGTACTCCTGACTCCAGGGCCGGTGCTCTATCCACTGCGCCACCTAGCTGCCCCTTATTATTAATTTTTTAATAAAATTCCCAGAAGATAGTACTAACGGGATTTTTCCCTTTTGTCTTATGTGTTAAAAAAAAAAAGCCAGACACCATTTTTGATGTCCTTCAACAAGGCTAGGTGGTAGGAACTTCCCTTTCTCTTTCTTCCTCCCCCTCCCCCCTCCATGCCACACATGCACAGAAATTTTTCTCCAAGGGTGGAGTGGATGGCAGGTGATTAGGGAGTAGACACTGCACAGTGGGAGGAGAAAAGGTGTGGGCTGGACTTGGCTAACACCTCTCACATTCCAAAGATTGATGCCAGATGAGGCAGTGAGAACTTCCTCCTGGTGGTAGTCCAGGTGAACCTTATTTATTTCCCCTTTCAGTCAAACAAACTTCTAAAACCAAATGACACATAAAGCTAAACATAAACCTATAGAGGGATATTTACATATACACACATACATATATATGTATATGCATACATTTATGCATGTATACTCCTACATGTACACACATGTGTGTGCATGTGTGTGTGTGTGTGTGTGAAAGGTAGCCTGGCATAGTGGACAGTGCTGTTCTCAGAGTCAGGAACAGTAGGACACTGGGGTTTAAGTACTATCTTTAAAGCATCCCAGCTATGTCATAAATTTTCAATGTGAACATTTACTCTCAGAAATTTGGAAAGACCATAAATTAGGGCTTGATTTATTGTTTTGTTGATGGTCTAGGCTTAAGAAGGCGATGGAGAAAATGTGCTTAATGAAGGTTAATATTAAAAGTGTGGGGGCAGCTAGGTGGCACAGTGGATAGCACATCAGCCCTGGATTCAGGAGCACCTGAGTTCAAATCCGGCCTCAGACACTTGACACTTATTAGCTGTGTGACCCTGGGCAAGTCACTTAACCCCAATTTCCTCACCAAAAAAAAAAAAAAAAGTGTGTCTTCCATTTTCAGAGAGCTGGTGGTTGAACATTTTTCAGCACACCATGGATCCCTGTGTTTACAGAGAACAAAATGGAAGAAAAGCTGTGGATAGCTTTCCCAAAGCTGCCCCTCACCCCACAAGCCCTGCTTCCAGCCCAGCCTCTGTAGCCATGGTCCATGGGAGCAATATTTAAAGACATGGGACCTGTCAACGACTCCAACGGTACTTCTGCCCCCATCTCTTCAATGGCCTCAGCTACTGAAGACACAGAAAAGAAAGTTCTTGCAACCAAAATCCTTGGCCTTCCCAAATAATTCTACTTCATAAATCGATATGGCTTCATCAGTGGAAATGACCCTAAAGATGCCTTGCCATTGTACCGTAAGGCTCACTGGGCCTTTCCGTATGGCCTGCAGCTGAACCTTCCTGTAAGCATTCCCCTATTAGAATGTGGGCTCCTTCAGAACAGGAGCTGTCTTCTAGCTATTGTACCTTATTTGTATCCCCAGGAGTTAGCATTATACTTTGCACATAGGAAGGGCTTAATAAATACTTTTTTTTTCTTTCATTAGTCATTGCTAGAATTCTAACTGTAACAAAATCATGGCTGCTTAGAATCTTGGTACTGAAGGAATCTTAGAAATCATTAGCAGGGGCAGCTAGGTGGCGCAGTGGATAGAGCACTGGCCTTGGAGTCGGGAGTACCTGAGTTCAAATCCAGCCTCAGACACTTAACACTTACTAGCTGTGTGACCCTGGGCAAGTCACTTAACCCCAATTGCCTCACTAAAAAAATTTAAAAAAACAATAAAAATTTAAAAAAAGAAATCATTAGCTCCAACTCCTACTGAATATAGGGACCCTTTCTACAGCAACTCGGAGACTTTCAGCTTGAACTCTTTGTAGGAAAGGACTCCTAAATATGTAAGCAGAAGCAAAAGGTAGCTAAGAAAAGGGAAGAGAAGTAAGCTACAATTGAGAGGGAAATATCCACTGAACTCAGGAAGGCAGTGACCACCCAGGGCCAAGTAGATGGGGAATTTTCTTAGGAGTAATAATGAGGTTACTGGATGAAGTTTCTAAGAGCTGCAACCTGATAAATATGAATCCCTAAAAGCTAGTGAGAGGAAGGCTTCAGCGGATAATCAGGCATCTTTTCCATGAAACTTTAAGCTAATGAAGGTGTATAGCAGTCAATCACTGCTGAGACGAGGCTAGAGACAAACCAGGGAATTTATGATCAAAGAACGGGGAAATGGGCAAGAAAAAGAACTGAAAATATTGCATACCACAGAGAGAAGCATTTAACAGGCATAATTCCCCAAGCTTATCTCCTCTACACACTGAGCTCCCATAGATTTCCAACAGAGCTCAAAGGAGAGAAGAAACACATGGAAAGAATTAGGCTTGTTCCATATCTAGAATGACCAGGAAAAGTGGGAGGTGGGAGGAAGGCTTCCTAATGGACTGTTCCCACTGTATTGGAAATGCCAGGGGAGGAACCAGTTTAGAATACGGTCACTAATCATCCAGCCTGCTGACTTTTCATGATTGTTACAGCCAAGATTCCAATATGGCAGATTTAAAACAACATTCTTGTGAAAGGAGCATTGGGGAAAACAACTGAATTCAGAAAGTATTTGAATGTTCTATTTTGGTGAAGTGGGAGGCTGAGTGAAATATTCCATGGGCATCTAGATCAAGTATAGGCAAAATGGCTTAGGGGAGAGACTTCTGGACCTAGAATCAAGAGGACCTCAGTTCGAATCCCACGTTGGACTAGTTGAGTGACCCTTAATGCCCTGAAAGGTGTCTAAAATTGATCTACAAAGTCATAAATGGTTTATTAATTTGTGTTGGTGAAGGGAGTTTCCATATGCAGACAAAACCATAGAGCCTTTAAGTATTCACATATCCAGGTTAAATGCCCCTCCTCAAAAAATGGTTCAACTGAGCTAAATGTTTATTGCCAACTTCTTCAGGACATCTGCAAATAGCACAGGGCTTCACTTAGAGCTACTATCCACCATATGTACCCTATGGCATCAATTGTTTCCTCAAATATATAGATATATAGATATAATTGTTGGTTTGTTTGAAAAATCGGCATTTATTTACAGCCCCACTATAGCAATGTGCACCTGAGCCAACACTGTCCATAGCCCCACTTCAGCCTGTCACACTCCAGAAACACAGGCCCATGAAACCGCCATTCGGTAGGGAAAGAAACAGGCAGTGAGATAGGTGATCTCACCAAGAACATCAATCAACCAAACAATAGGCATTTATTGAGAACCTACTATTTGCCAGACACTATGCTAGAGACTGGGGACAAAAATCCTGAGAACAAAATAATCTCTGTTCACAAGAAGCTTACATTCTGATGGGGGAGATAACAATTACACATATGTATATAATGCATATGCATAATATATGTATATATCACAGGCATGTATGTATATTATATATGTATATATAATAACTATAAAAAACAAATACAAAGTTGGTAAATACAAGGTAGTTTGAGAGGAAAGCAATTGGCAATTAGGGAAGATCGAATCAGGAAAAGTTTCATGTAGAAAATGGTGTTTAAACTTTGCTCTGAAGAAAGACAAGACACTGTATGAGGTAGAAATGGAGAAGGGTGCTTTCCAGGAAAGGAGACTGACTGGAAAAAAAAGCTAAGAGATGGGAGATTGTGAAGAACAGGTCAGTTTTGTATGGTTTGCAGTATACAAGAGGGGTCATTGGGTAAGCAGCTGCAACAACAAACTAAGACCATTTCAAATATCTCTGTGAACGCTCAGTTAAGATTTCTACCCAGTTAAAAGGGAAGGTCTAAGTAGCTATGGTCACCTTTGGATGTCCTTGAAGAAATTTCTCATGATGCTGGAATAGGTCTGTTCACACTGACAAAGCCACATGGTATAGGGAAACAGAGGAAGAAGACAGCGGTAAGGAGGGACAGTCTCAGTGTGTTGGGCCTCCACACCTGCAGGAAGAGGTAACGCTGGACCAGGACTCAGACCACCTAAATTAAAATCCTGGTTCAAACAGTTATGAACTTTAAGCATATGGCTTATTAATTAATTGCTCTTATTAATTATTAAATTATTAGGTTATATTCACTTATTAATTAGTAATTATTCTCTCTGAACTTCAATTTCCTCATTTGTAAAATTGAGGTGAATAATATTTGTCATGAAAAGCAATGTATTGTAATAGATAGAAAATGAGAAAAAAAACTGGGTTCAAATCCCATCTCTTATACATGCTGTGTGACCCTACACAAATCATTTCATCTCTGTGCTCTGGGCACTGCTAAATTATAACCCCTAGATTATAAAGAAGGTACAAACCTACACTGGTAGAGGGAATCTCATCTGATCCAGTCCCAGTCCATATACTTGTCCTACCTACCTCAAGGGGTTGTGGAGAGAAAAGTACTTTGTAAGCCTCAAAAAACTTTGTGAATATGAGTTATTATCAACTGAGAAAGAAGGAACACTCCACCAGAGATGTCGAACACCCAGACCAGCTGCTCTTCAGCGGTTTTCAGTTATGTCCAACTCTTCCTGACCCTGTTTGGGGTTTTCTTGGCAGGGATACTGGACTGGGTTTGCCATTTCCTTCTCCAGCTCATTTTACAGATGAGGAAACTGAAGCAACAGGGTTAAGTGACTTGCTCAGGGTCACATAGCTAGGAAGTGTCTGAGGCCAAATTTGAATTCAAGAAGATGAGTCTTTCTGACTTTAAGCCCAGGACTCTACCTAGCTTCCCCCAACACCCAACCCAGTGGGCCCTGTTGTAGCAACCACACTCTCCTAAGGTGGAAGAAACCAGATTAAAATGCAATGGGGTGCGGGGGAGCTAGGTGGCACAGTGGACAGAGCACCAGCCCTGGATTCAAGATGACCTGAGTTCAAATCTGGCCTCAGACACTTGACACTTAGTAGCTGTGTGACCCTGGGCAAGTCACTTAACCCCAATTGCCTCACCAAAAAAAAAAAATGCAATAGGGAAATAGTTAACAAAATAAATAAAAATAGAATAGAACACAGATAATGCTGATGTGTAGTTTTCTAAGTCAATATCTAGCTGCAAGGTCCAGTTTAGCAATCCCCATTTTTTCCCTTTTAATATGTTTCAGACCTCTTCACTCAAGGCTTTATGGTTTAATTTCATTATTCAGCAGGCTGAATCACCAGTAAGAAGCATAAAGCAGTAACCATTGCTCCCTTAATATGTTTGGTCTGATAATGATATTTGCCTTAAAATAAACACTCAGCTGCACCATGAGTTATTACAAAGGCAAGAGCTTTTATTTTCGAACCCTAATTGCAGGATTGGTTGTGATTAATACAACAAATTGTTCGCTCTTCCAGATGCTTGTAATCAAATGAAAAGTCAAGATCAAAAAAGAGACTGGGACCTAGGGGAGAAGAGAAGTCTTTACTCATCTCCTTCTCTCTGTCTTCTCTGCTCTCTCTATGGTTAGTGCCTTCCCCTCTGAGAATACCTCCCATTTACACTGTATAGATCTTGTATGTACATAGCTGTTCACATGTTTTCCTCCTTGTAGTGGAACTCAGATGACAAGCATCAGTACACAGAGAGAGTTTAATAAATTTTATTGCTATTCACAAGGAAAGGAAGAGGACAGCTGTAAGGAGGAATAGTCTCAGTGAGTTTGGCCTCCACACCTGCAGGAAGAGGTAAGGGAAAAAGATGCTATCTATGCTTCAGTTGAAGGTCCACCATCAGGGCTCTGATTTGTATATCCTTTGAGACAAATTAAGTATGATACCTGTGGGAGACTGCCCTATTATCTATGCATGGCATCAGACTAAGACAGAAACAATCCTTTTGGCAGTATATTGACTTAGAATACCATAAATCAACATTATCTATGTTGTATTGTATTTTTATTTATTTTGTCAATTATTTCTCAATTAAATTTTAATCTGGTTCCCACTACCCTAGAGTTTTGCCTGCTTGCACCCTCTCCTCAAGTTTGATACCTATGACCAAAGGATCAGTAAAATGAGGATATTTCCTAAACTACTTAATAAATATTGAGGAATGAAGGGCAAGGATAATCTTAACAGGACCACTCCAGCAATAGGCCAAATGGAATGAATGTCCCAGCTCTGGATTTATAAGCCTTGAATCCTGAGGGGTTGGGACCATACTAGTTGACAATCTGTCCCTGGAGGGCCAGATCCCAGTGTCTCATCATCCAGATCAAAGCTCTCCCATCTGGAGCATGGATAAGGTGAGAAGTGAAGTAATCTTCATTGCAACACAGGACTCATTATGATCTGGATCATGGCTATCCCTGTCATGCAGAAGCCTAGGATTTAGAAGTCCCCTCAATACTTATCAGGTGATTCGGAAGTTGGGTGACTTTTGGAGTTATTTGCAAAGACGGGACCTGTAGGAGTTCAGTGTTGTTGGCTTACCCACAGTGTACCTGGGGGGGGGAATACAAAACCAAGAGCATCCCCATGAAAAACACAGGTCCCTTCTTGATGCCAGGCGGCGCCTCGATGCTTCCACCATGGAGATGATGACTGGCCAGGGTTGAAGGTCAAGAAGAAAGTAAATAGATCAATGGGAACAATGTGAATGGAATCAGAGCATCTCAATCAGTTATCATTCAGGGTTTGACATTCCCTGTGGAAATAAAACAAAGACGTCTACAGAACCAAGAGATTCTCCACCCCACCAGTCCACATCCTCCCTTATAGGTCTAGTCACTTCTTTTCTCACCAAGTTATAGGTGGATTGTCTGTAGGCAGGATACACAATGTCCCACTAGTCCCCTGGCCCACTGTTCTGTCTAGGACCCCTTCTTTTATCTCCAGCTTCTGGCTTCCACCATGTTGTTCTTTACCTCTGCCTTGCTTGAAAGCCCTAGTACTTTGGTGGCCACTAATGGAGCTAGTTGTATGGTTCAAACAGGTTTTGGAGATGGCAATTTGACTGTCCTAGGAAAGGTATCTGGAGTCTTGGGCAAGGTGCATATTAAAGACAGTTGGTCTACTAACCAGACTATCAGGACATAGTTGGCAAGGATCAATTCATCCAAGTTGGTATCAGCTCTGCCTTGACTGGTGAGGTCAACAGAGCAGATCACCCACTCTTCTGCTGAATGTGACTTGGGTGGGTATAAAGAGGGTGAGTCCAGATGTGTAGCCAATAGAGATTCCCTTCACTTAGCACCCATACCTATCACTGGTATTTTATACATGATAGGTGGAAATTACTTCCTATGGAATTATAAGTCTTTCCCCATGGGACCAGTTCTTACAAAATGTACATGTGAGAGAGCTGGAGCAAGCCTAATTCTCCCCTTTCTTCTCTCCTATACATATCACACATGCAGGGCAAGTCCCTTATTCTTATTACACAGGTACAGAAATTTGATCACCAGAGAAGTTGTGACTTTTGTTTTTGTTTTTGTTTTTTGTGAGGCAACTGGGGTTAAGTGACTTGCCCAGGGTCACACAGCTATTAAGTGTCAATGGTCTGAGGCTGGATTTGAACTCAGGTCCTCCTGCATCCAGGGCCAGTGCTCTATCCACTGCACCACCTAGCTGCCCCTAGTTAAGTGACTTTTTCTAAGTGATGACCAAGCTGACAACAGCAGAGGTCTGGGAATCCATGTTCTGACTTCTGTTCCTGTCTCCATCTTTGACTTACATCCTGTGTAATCTTGGCAACTCACTAAAACTCTCTGTCCCCAGTTTTCTCCCTCTGTAAAATAGGGCAGCTACTTAAACCCCACTCCCACTGGGAGGGCAGAGATGTTATGTAGGTTCCTTTGTTAAGCACGACAAAATTTGTTTGGTCCTTTCTATCAAAGGAAATTTTTGAGTTAGTGGCCTTAAATCACTCCACTCCTTTCAGCTCTAAAAATAACTCAGGCTATCTTGGTAGAAAACCTTCGACCTTTTTATTTGGGAATCAGATCCAAGACCTTACATGGTGCCTGGCAGCATCTTTAATATAATAACAGTCTCAGAACTCAACATCCCTAAAGTGCTTCATAGCTACTTGCCAACCCCAACCTTCTCCCAAGAAGGTCAAGAACCAACATCAGGGGTAAGCAACCTTTTGACCTCAGGGTGCCTGCAGTGACACATGTGACAATGTCTGTGGACCACTGGAGAGAGTGACATATGGGGGGGGAGAAAAATGAAGTGGGGATGGGAAGGAGTAGCGAAGACAGTGAAAGGATAATAATAAAAGTTGATATTTCTGTAGCATTTGAGGATTTGGAAAGAGGGAAGGGAAGGGAAGGGAAGGGAAGGGAAGGGAAGGGAAGGGAAGGGAAGGGAAGGGAAGGGAAGGGAAGGGAAGGGAAGGGAAGGGAAGGGAAGGGAAGGGAAGGGAAGGGAAGGGAAGGGAAGGGAAGGGAAGGGAAGGGAAGGGAAGGGAAGGGAAGGGAAGGGAAGGGAAGGGAAGGGAAGGGAAGGGAAGGGAAGGGAAGGGAAGGGAAGGGAAGGGAAGGGAAGGGAAGGGAAGGGAAGGGAAGGGAAGGGAAGGGAAGGGAAGGGAAGGGAAGGGAAGGGAAGGGAAGGGAAGGGAAGGGAAGGGAAGGGAAGGGAAGGGAAGGGAAGGGAAGGGAAGGGAAGGGAAGGGAAGGGAAGGGAAGGGAAGGGAAGGGAAGGGAAGGGAAGGGAAGGGAAGGGAAGGGAAGGGAAGGGAAGGGAAGGGAAGGGAAGGGAAGGGAAGGGAAGGGAAGGGAAGGGAAGGGAAGGGAAGGGAAGGGAAGGGAAGGGAAGGGAAGGGAAGGGAAGGGAAGGGAAGGGAAGGGAAGGGAAGGGAAGGGAAGGGAAGGGAAGGGAAGGGAAGGGAAGGGAAGGGAAGGGAAGGGAAGGGAAGGGAAGGGAAGGGAAGGGAAGGGAAGGGAAGGGAAGGGAAGGGAAGGGAAGGGAAGGGAAGGGAAGGGAAGGGAAGGGAAGGGAAGGGAAGGGAAGGGAAGGGAAGGGAAGGGAAGGGAAGGGAAGGGAAGGGAAGGGAAGGGAAGGGAAGGGAAGGGAAGGGAAGGGAAGGGAAGGGAAGGGAAGGGAAGGGAAGGGAAGGGAAGGGAAGGGAAGGGAAGGGAAGGCAAGGGAAGGCAAGGGAAGGCAAGGGAAGGCAAGGGAAGGCAAGGGAAGGCAAGGGAAGGCAAGGGAAGGCAAGGGAAGGCAAGGGAAGGCAAGGGAAGGCAAGGGAAGGCAAGGGAAGGCAAGGGAAGGCAAGGCAAGGCAAGGCAAGGCAAGGCAAGGCAAGGCAAGGCAAGGCAAGGCAAGGCAAGGCAAGGCAAGGCAAGGCAAGGCAAGGCAAGGCAAGGCAAGGCAAGGCAAGGCAAGGCAAGGCAAGGCAAGGCAAGGCAAGGCAAGGCAAGGCAAGGCAAGGCAAGGCAAGGCAAGGCAAGGCAAGGCAAGGCAAGGCAAGGCAAGGCAAGGCAAGGCAAGGCAAGGCAAGGCAAGGCAAGGCAAGGCAAGGCAAGGCAAGGCAAGGCAAGGCAAGGCAAGGCAAGGCAAGGCAAGGCAAGGCAAGGCAAGGCAAGGCAAGGCAAGGCAAGGCAAGGCAAGGCAAGGCAAGGCAAGGCAAGGCAAGGCAAGGCAAGGCAAGGCAAGGCAAGGCAAGGCAAGGCAAGGCAAGGCAAGGCAAGGCAAGGCAAGGCAAGGCAAGGCAAGGCAAGGCAAGGCAAGGCAAGGCAAGGCAAGGCAAGGCAAGGCAAGGCAAGGCAAGGCAAGGCAAGGCAAGGCAAGGCAAGGCAAGGCAAGGCAAGGCAAGGCAAGGCAAGGCAAGGCAAGGCAAGGCAAGGCAAGGCAAGGCAAGGCAAGGCAAGGCAAGGCAAGGCAAGGCAAGGCAAGGCAAGGCAAGGCAAGGCAAGGCAAGGCAAGGCAAGGCAAGGCAAGGCAAGGCAAGGCAAGGCAAGGCAAGGCAAGGCAAGGCAAGGCAAGGCAAGGCAAGGCAAGGCAAGGCAAGGCAAGGCAAGGCAAGGCAAGGCAAGGCAAGGCAAGGCAAGGCAAGGCAAGGCAAGGCAAGGCAAGGCAAGGCAAGGCAAGGCAAGGCAAGGCAAGGCAAGGCAAGGCAAGGCAAGGCAAGGCAAGGCAAGGCAAGGCAAGGCAAGGCAAGGCAAGGCAAGGCAAGGCAAGGCAAGGCAAGGCAAGGCAAGGCAAGGCAAGGCAAGGCAAGGCAAGGCAAGGCAAGGCAAGGCAAGGCAAGGCAAGGCAAGGCAAGGCAAGGCAAGGCAAGGCAAGGCAAGGCAAGGCAAGGCAAGGCAAGGCAAGGCAAGGCAAGGCAAGGCAAGGCAAGGCAAGGCAAGGCAAGGCAAGGCAAGGCAAGGCAAGGCAAGGCAAGGCAAGGCAAGGCAAGGCAAGGCAAGGCAAGGCAAGGCAAGGCAAGGCAAGGCAAGGCAAGGCAAGGCAAGGCAAGGCAAGGCAAGGCAAGGCAAGGCAAGGCAAGGCAAGGCAAGGCAAGGCAAGGCAAGGCAAGGCAAGGCAAGGCAAGGCAAGGCAAGGCAAGGCAAGGCAAGGCAAGGCAAGGCAAGGCAAGGCAAGGCAAGGCAAGGCAAGGCAAGGCAAGGCAAGGCAAGGCAAGGCAAGGCAAGGCAAGGCAAGGCAAGGCAAGGCAAGTAGGCCAAGCCAATGTCTCATATAATGAGAAATTTGGACCCTATCAGTTTTTTGTTGTTCAGTCATTTTTCAGTCATGTCAAACTCTTTGTGACTGCATTGGGGCTTATCTTGGCAAAGATATTGGAGTGGTCTTTCATTTCCTTCTCCAGCTTATTTGACAGATGAGGAAATTGAGGCAAACATGGTTAAGTAACTTGCCAGGGTCACATAGCTAGTAAGTATCTGATCCTAGATTTGAACTCAGATCTTCCTGACTCCAGGATAGCTGTACTTCTTACATATCCACCATCCCCATTAAATAAGTTCATAGGTACAGAGGCATAAAAAGGCTAGGGATGATCAAATAGTGGGGCCACATCATTGGAAAACAATGAAACAAGAAAGCAAGTAGCCCCTCTCTGTCTATAGAGATGAAGGTTGAGATTTGAGAAAAACTATTTTCTTCAGAATTTTAAGGAGAATGTATAGATTACTACATATTTTCACTTAGAAGAAAACCACGCCTTTCTATGAGAAGGCATCTGGAGCTCAAGCAAAATCACTTAAGAGGAAATTTGAGAAATCCATTTGGAAACTACTCAAGACCTCAATCCTTATAAAGCAAAAGGATCAAAGCCATTTGCTCTATATACTGTAAGTCAATATCCATCCTCAAATTCAAAGAATTAACCACTGAGTAACACTTTGGGGGTTTTGAGAACTACTTAGAACTTGATAAACAGAAGTTACCAAAGCTCAAGACCCATTGGTTACTCCATTGGTATTAGCAGCCTAGATCTGATCCACTTGGACTAACCCTGTACCTGCTGTTAGTTGCAGATTACAGGGATCAATCAGTCCTGTGAACGTCATCAAGACCAAAATCTTGACTATAATCCAGATAAGCAGGCAGTTGGAGAAAGGCAATAGTGACACTCGAGCGTGTCTTGCTTTGATGGTTAAGGGGAAGTACTTCAATTCATTCAGTTTCTGTGGGACTGGATATACCTTGCAATGCCATCCCATGCCATCCCAAAGACAACCATGACCTACTAAGGCCCTTCCACCACTCCGGCAATGGTGAATAAGGACTTTTGGCTACACACATGGCCCCACGCAAAGTGTGACTTGTCCTTCTTCTATGATATGGGCCTCTGGCCAGTGAGAATGACAAGAGAACATTGCTGTATGTTTCTAAACATCACCCAACATGCCTTTTGTTGCCTCCCCAGATCTTCAAACTTACAATCTGTTCCCATCTATGGTTAACTTGAGCAAACCCTGAAGCCTGAGGTTATGAGACATGAATCATGTGCAGGAATATTTGTGAACGTTGCTTCCATTTGGTACATTCACATGTTTAGAGCAGTCTAGTGGGCCCCAGCTCTGACCCTCTGTGTTTTCAACCCATGACTGATGCCTTCAGGAATGTGTTTGTGCAAAGGAAAAAAGTGTCAAATACAGCATAATGGAGAGAGTCACCAATCTTTTTTTTTTTACCCTCTGCTAGCACATAAAGGCTGCTTCCTCACTCAAAGACATAAACCAAGAGGTAAAACCTCACTGCTTAGTGATTTTCATTCTATATTTTAAGTTGTGTATTTGCAATGAGTGAAAGAAACCCAAGCTCCTAACTGGGACAACAATCCCCTATATGTTAAAAGAGGGGGAAAAGGGATCCAGAAAGTATTTGAAAGTTTAACTTTTGGTGAGTTGGGCTGCTGAGTGAAATATTTTTGGGGGCATCTAGCATAAGGAAGCAAAAAAGATTGCTTAACTGAACCAAATATTTGTGAGGCTGAATCACTCCATCTGCCCTGGCCTGCCTGAAATCACTATATTCAAGTAAGACAAGCCCAACCATGGGCAGCCAAGTATGAAGAAAGAACATGCAAAACCAGAAGATGCAAAACATCTTAGAGGAAAGAGGTGGACCCAGGAACTGGATGATCTGGGTTCTACTCCTAGCTTTGCCACTTCCTAGCTGAGTGACTTTGGGCAAGTCTCAGCCCCTTGGGGCTGTAAGCCATGCTTACAAAATGGGGGAGTTGGAATAGCTGAGCCTTAAGAATTCTCCTTCCAGGGGCAGCTAAGTGGCGCAGTGGATAAAGCATTGGCCTTGGATTCAGGAGGACCTGAGTTCAAATCCAGCCTCAGACACTTGACACTTAACTAGCTGTGTGACCTTGGGCAAGTCACTTAACCCTCATTGCCCTGCAAAACAAAAACAACAACAAAAAAGAATTCTCCTTCCTAGATTTAGTATTCCATGATTTTCTCTCAGGCCTAAAATGTCTTTATGTCATGGATAAACTCTTTTCTCTTACCAGAGTAATTGTAGAATAGAGATAGCTTGACTGTTTGTTCCAATACAATGTGACAAGTAATATTTTGGCACAATTCTTTGCCCATCCTTGGCACTTAATAAAAGCTTGTTGATTGGTTGGTTAATTAATATTATGTACAAGGCACTGTGCTATATGCAGAAGATAAAATAATAATAATAATAAAATCCTGCCCTCAAGGACCTTACATTCTAGTGATGTTGGGAGGACTGGGTGAAATACAACATAAAAACATTTTTTTTGAGAGAGAGAGAGAGGGAGGGAGGTATAATAGGTATAGGTGGTACAGTGGATAGAGGGCTGAGCCTGGAGTCCGGAGGACCTGAGTCAAATCTGGCCTCAGACATTTACTAGTTGTGTGACCCTGGGCAAGTCAATTAACCCTCTTTGCCTCGGTTTCTTCATTTGTCAAATGAGCTGGCAAAGGAAATAGCAATAGCACTTCAGTATCTTTTCCAAGAAAACTCCAAATGGGCCAAGAAGAGTCAGATATGACTGAAAATAGGCATTGTTGTATAGATATAAATAGAGGCAAACATATCCAGACTTGATCATTTGAAGAAGTATTTTTTTTTCAACTCCAACACTTACTTAATTTACTAGTATACAAATACACTTGAATTCTTATGTGTGTAGGATGCTTGTAAAGTCCAGAGGAGTGGGGTTGGATGGTATTAATAAAGAATTAATGGCTAATATCTTCTTTTCTTGGTATTTCCGATAAGAGTCCAACGTCATTCATTCAAAAAGCATTTACTAAGTACCTACTGTGTGTCAGGGTCTGTACTAGGTTCTAGGTATACAATGACAGAAAAGGAAATGTTCCTAGTCTGTGGGAAGAGCTGTGTCTGTTTCACATAGGCTGAGCTGGTTTCCCTTTAAGGGACAGGGTGTGGAGTTCTCTGCATTATCATTGGGTTGATGGAATGAAAGTCACAGTTGATGAGTAACTGATGCTGGGAAGTTCTACCAGAATTCCCATTGCCCTGCAGCAACCCTTTTCTTGACTTAGTGTGGCCATTTCAAGGGGAATGCCAGAAGTGGAAAGAATCCACACATGAAATGTATAATTTTTTCATCTTAAGTAAAGTTTTTAAATTGCATTTTAATGGTCTCTAAGTGTTCCATTGAATTCTTATCCAAAGGCCCAGCTAGGTCTAGCTTAGAATACTGTCTTTAAGGACTCTGAATTGGGAGGGGGTGGGTAAAGGAGAGGGAGAGCTAGAAAGAAGAAAATGAGACACAAAACCTATCTGAAGTAATTTCTGGTCATTCTTTTTTTATTCTTTTTTAATTTTTTTTATTTTTTAGTGAGGTAATTGGGGTTAAGTGACTTGCCCAAGGTCACACAGCTAGTAAGTGTTAAGCATCTGAGTCCAGATTTGAACTCAAGTACTCCTGACTTCAGGACCAGTGCTCTATCCACTGCGCCACCTAGCTGCCCCCTGAAGTAATTTCTGAAGGAAAGTCACTAGCAAATGGGGAAATCAGAATAGACTGCCTAGAGGGTGGATGGAATACTTGACCTGAGCTTTGAAGGAAGCTAGAGATTCATACAAGATGGAAGACAGGAGAGAGGGTATGTACAGAGGTGGGTGGGAAAAGACTTCTCTCTCTTTGATTGCCTTCTACCTATTTGATGGCCCAATCTCAGTCTCCTTTGCTGGACTTTCATCCACATCACTCCCACTAACCATGGAGGTCCCCTAAGGTTGTATCCTGGCCCTTATTCTCTTCTCATTCTATACTATCTCATTTGGTGATATCAGCTGCCCTGGAACCTATTACTCGTTCTATGCTGATGATTCCCAGATCTATATTGCCATCCCTTTCTTTCCAAAGCTCCAATACATCTTAAACTGGATATCTCATTGGAATCTCACACTCAACATATCCAAAATAGAAATCATTATATTTATGCCCAAACTCTCTCCTCTTCCCAACTTCTTTGTTGCTGTCAAGGGCACCACCATCCCCCAGTCACCCAGGTTCATAACCTCAGTGTCATTCTGGACTCCTCATGTACTAGATTTGTTACCAAGATCTTTTCCAACTTCACAGAATATATCTTATAAATCTCCTTCTCTCCATTCACACAGTCACCACCCTTATAGCTTTTATCACATTTTGTCTAGACTATTGCACTAGCCTTCTAGTTGGTCTTCCTGCCTCAAAGTCCTTCTCACTCCAACTCATCCCTCATTCAGCTGCCAACGTGATTTTTCTAAAGCATTCTTCTGCCCATGTCCCCTACCAACACATACTCAGTAAATTCCAGTGATTCCCTATTACCTCCAGAATCAAACTTAAACTTTGTTTGGCATTTAACACTCTTCACAACCTAGCCCTCTCCCTTTTTCCAGTCTTCCTACACTTTATTACCCTACACATATTTTTAAGATCCAACTCCATTGGCCTATTGGCTATTTCTCAAACAGGACATTCTATCTCCTGACTCCTTTCCTTTATAGCGGCTGTTCACCATGCTTGGAATATCCTCCTATTCCTTGGCCTTTAGTTTCCCTTCAAGCTTTAGCTCAATTCCACCTTCTTCACAGGGCCTTCCCTTTCCGTTCCCACATAGCTAGTGCCTAATATTATCCTCAATATATTCTGTATATATTTCTGTCTGGACCTAGCTGTTTTCATGTTTGTCTCCCCCATTAGAATATGAGTTCATTGAGCCTTTCTTTGTAACTCCAGTGCTGAGGACAGTGTCTGGCAATAGTAAATACTTAATGAATACTTATTGAATAGACTAACTGAATATTGCATGTATGGAACAACAAGGGGCGGGGTCAGTTTGGTTAGAATGTAGAGTGAGTAAATTATGGTAACATGATATGTCTGGGAAGGCAGGCTGGAGCCAAGAGGACTTTAAAAACCAAACTCTGTCATTGGTATTTTACCCTGGGCTCTAGGACCTTAAGACAGAATGGAACCAACAGAGTCTTGAGTAGCAATGGAACACAGTCAGACCTGTGCCTTAGGAATATTAATTGGGCAGGTGCTTAGAGAATGAATAGGAGAGTGAGGCTGGAGGTTGAGTTCTTGCCATAGTCCAAGCAAAAGGTAATGAGAGCCTGGACTAAGATGGTAGTACCATGTGAGTAGAGGAAAAGGGGAGAGAGATACATGAAATATACTTATGGAGGTCAAATGGACAATCAATCTCATTGGATATGAGGAATGAGGCAGGGGGGAGGGCAGAGGATAACTCCAACGTTGAGAAACTGGGTGACTGAAAGGAAAGATGGTAGAGCCGTGGACAGAAATAAGGAGTTATGAAGTGGGGAGGGTTGAATTATCCCTCACTTGAGGGCCATTCAAGAGAGACCTTCTTTCTTTAAATTGTGTTTGTTCAGGCTAAAATGTGGTTTTATTTTAACAGACAATTCTAAGTTTGGACTTCTCTGGCACCAGAATAACCCTACTCTATATCAGCAACTTTATGAGGAAAACCTCTGATAGCATTATAATATAGGATCTGAATCTAATGTCTTACCTGACTCTGCCTGAAGGAAACTTAACTAGCAACAGAGAGACACATAGAACATTTCTGCATAATGATAATAGCAGCTAACATTTATTTAGCTATGACTGTGTATCAGGCACTGTCTGAAGCACTTTATAACTCTGGAAGGTGGATGTTTTTATTCTTCCCATTTTAGAGATGAAGAAACTGAGGCAGAGGTTCTGACTTGCTCAGGGTTACACAGCTAGTATCTTAGGCTGGATTTGAACTCAGGTTTTCTTGACTCCTGGCCTGGTGCTATATCCATTGTATAACCAAGCTGCTCTGCATTGTTGTGAGTGCAGCAGATTAGAGTGTGACCAAAAGTTTCAGTTCAATTCAGAAAACATTGGAAACAAACCAGTTTACATGTTCTATACAACATACCTACATATATATGATATAAACTGGAGATAATCTAAGAGGAAATGCATTAGCACTGAGAGGGACAAGGAATTGTCTCTTGAAAAAGATGGGATTTTATCTGAGACTTGAAAACCAGGGAAGCCATGAGGCAGAAACAAGGAGAGAGAGACTTCCAGTAATGTGGGTCAGCAAGTGAAAATGCAGGGCTCAGGGGGCAGCTAGGTGGCACAGTGGATAAAGCGCGGGCCTTGGATTCGGGAGGACCTGAGTTCAAAGCTGCCCTCAGACACTTGACACTTACTAGCTGTGTGACCTTGGGCAAGTCACTTAACCCTCATTGCCCCACCAAAAAAAAAAAAAAAGAAAATGCAGGGCCCGAGATGGAGTGTCTTGTTCAAGGAACAGCAAGTAGTTTGGTGTCATGGTATCAGCAAATATGTGGAGAGAAGTAAAGTGCAAAAAAGACTGAAGAGGTAAGAAGGGGGCAGGTTGGGAAGGACTCTAAAAGCCAAATATAGGATTTTACATTTGATTCTGGAGGTAATAGGGAGATACTGGAGTTTACTGAATAGGAGATGACATGGTCAGACCTCTACCTTATGAAGATCAATTTGATAACTCAGCGGATGATTGACTAGAGTGGAGAGAGATGAGGTAGGCAGACCAGTCAGGAGGCTATTGTGATAGTCCAGTCATAGTGTAATGAGTGTCAGAGGAGAGAAGGGGGATGTATATGAGAGATGTTAGGAAGATGGATTGGATATGGGGGACGAAGGGTGAGAAAGAGAAGCAGGAATATAGAATAACATCTAAATTGCAAGCTTGGCTAACTTTTTCAGGGTAAATGGCTCCAGTTTCTTCAATCAACTTTCCTCTGGCCATTTTCAGACTTCTTCCTATCTTGGTTGCCCTTTTCTGGATGTTTTTCTGCTGGGAACCTTCCCCATATTCTCAGTATTTGAAGAGGATGTAATGCTATCAATTTTGGTCCTCCCCATGACCAATGAAGATCACATTCTCTCTGAACCTAGCAGATGGTGTTCAAGAATGGGTGTGACTAACAGTCATTGTCCTGTAGCTAAGCAGGTGATAAGTTTCTATGAACTAAGCCAAGTTGGTCCTCATACAACAAATATTCAGTTTGTCATTAGACTCATTTATACTCAGGGGTTTTTTTAGATTAGAGCTTGTGCTTCCCAAGGACAAACTTTGAGAAGCTAGGTCACCTCCATACCATGAAGAAGCATTGGAAGACTCCTTTAGCAGAGAACCCTTCTCTTCCCAGCTGAGATGGTAGAATATGAATCACAGGAACTGCCTAGTTCAATCACAAACCAAACAAGTAGATATAATGTAATGGTTTGTGCAACTTTCTCTACTTCCTGCACCTGGTCCTCTGTGACTAATTAATCCCCTCCTTCCCTTGTAGTCTTAATCTCTCCCCAGACTAAGATAAACCCATACTCTAGTCAGGTGGAATATAAGCAGTAGACTAGGAACTCATCAGTTTAGTATTGAATGAGTCTTTCTGGTGTTTCTGCACTAATGTAGCCCATTTCAAATAACTTGACTTTTGCCTCATTCCCTTAGGGTGAAGGCCCATTTTTTAATCCCAGTTTTAAGTAACTAGAGCTCAATTTTGTCCACCCTGGGCAAAAATCCCTATGTTGGCTCCCTGGATGGTAGCCCAGTTCTTACAAAAATGAATTTCTATATGAACAAAGTTTTTAGAGAAATATATCCGAACTATCAAAAGCCAGTTTTTAAAAAATGCTCTAAGTCACTAATAATTGGAGAAATGCAAATTATAACAACTCTGAAGTTCCACCCTCACACCCATCAGATAGGCAGTGTTGACAAAGGAAAATGGCAAATTTTGGAGGGGCTTTGGGAAAATAGCTGCACTGCTGAACTCTTGGTGGAGTTGTGAACTGGCCCAACCATTCTGGAGAAAAATTTTGAACTATGACCAAAATGTTATTAAACTATTCATACCCTTTGACCCAGTGATACCACTCCTGGATCTATACCCCAAAGAGATAAAACAAAGAGGAAAAAGATATATGTGTACAAAAATATTTATAGCACTTTTGGGGGTTGACAAAGAATTGGAAACTGAGGAGGCACTATCAGTTGGGGAAATGGCTGAATAAATTGTGATATTTGAATGTGTTGGAATAACAACTAATATTTATATAGCACTTTAAGTTTTATAAAGTACTTTATAAATATTATCTCATTTTATTCTTATGCTATTATTATTATTCTAATTTAACATATTGGAAAAGTAAGGCAGACATAAGTTAAATGACTTGCCCAGGGTCACACAGCTATTAAGTGTACAAAGCAGGATTTTAACTCAGGTCTTCCAGTAATCTAGCTAGTGAGCTAGCTACACATGTTTATTTTTTTTAAAAAGATGAAAGTGATTGGTTTCAAAGAAGCCTGGAAAGACTTGTATGAATTGATCCAGAATGAAATGAGCAGAAACATGAGAATGATCTATGCAATAATAACAATTTGTTAAAAACAAATAATTCTGAAAGACTTAAGAATTCTGGTCAACACGATGATCAACCATGATTGCAGAGATTCAAGATAAAGTATGTTGCTCACCTCTGACAGAGAAGTAATAGACTCAGAATGTAGATTGAAACAGACAGATACAATACATATCCAGGAATTTGTTTTGCTTAATGTTACATATTTGTTACAAGGCCTTATTTTTCTTTCCAATTCAAGGGGGAGGGGGATATGGATTTGGGTTCATTGAAAACAATAAAAAAACACTTAAAAAAGCAAAAGACAGAGACTTTTGGTGGTGCAGTGGATAAAGCACCGGCCCTGGATTCAGGAGGACCTGAGTTCAAATTTGACCTCAAACACTTGACACTTACTAGTTGTGTGACCCTGGCTGGGTAAGTCACTTAACCCTCATTGCCCCCCCCCCGCCCCACACAAAGACTTTCTATATTATTTCCTAACCCTTCATGGAACTAGATTTCTTCCCTGTAGTTGAGTCGCCATGGTTACTACTGAATCTGTCTGATGCCCACTACTCACCTCTCTAGACTATCACTAATGTTTTGCTTCCTAGTTCCCTTCCAATCACATATTTTTCTGCCTAACAAGATTTCCATCTGCTTCTTAATCCTGGATCTCTCTGAACTAGTTATCTGTCTACCTGTATTTCTCCCAGTTCTATGTCTCACCTTTTTCTGACATTTGGGTCCTAGGCTTCCCTAATTTACCTCATTTTCTGCCAACTCAGTGGGAAATATCTCCCAGAATCATGGCTTTATTATCTTCAAAAAAAAAAGATTGCATGAAGTATGAGGACCAAAGGGTTAATCAGTCAGCCAGCAAACCCAAATTAAGCAATTACTATGTCAGTATAGAAAAATTATTTTCATTTCTACTGGACTCATTTAGTCATATATCTGACATACTGGGTATATTGCTTAACTTCTTGGAATCCCAAGCAGCTCTCTAGGGACTGTAAGGTTTGGGGGATCAGATATAAAATTTTGTCGATATAGGAAGTTCCAAGTGAAGAATTCCATCTTCCAATGAAAATTAGCATTCTCTCTGCAATTTATAATCTTAGAAAGTGGCCGGGGATATTGAAAGGTTAAATAATTTGCCTAAAATTCAATAGCTAGTATGTGTCAAAGGTAGGACTGGAACCCAGGTCTTTCTGTCACTAAGTCCAGTCCTATATCCACTATATTACCTCTTAATTTCCATCACATATATCAGTGTGTGTCTGTGTGTTTGTCTATCTATAGAATATATATACATACATACACACATACATACATATATATATATATATATATATATATATATATATATATATATATATATATATATATATATATATATAAGCCTTGTTCTTGTAGTTCAGTTGTTTCAGTCATTATGTGACTCTTCATGACCCCATTTGGAATTTTCTTGGCAAAGATACTGGAGTGGCTTGCCGTTTCCTTCTCCAGCTCATTTTATAGATAAGGAGACTGAGGAAACAGGGCTAAGTGACTTTCCTAGGGTCACATACCTAGTGAGTATCTGAGGCCAGATTTGAACTTATATGTTCTTTTTTTAATAATAAACATTTTTACTTATAGTTTTGAGTTCCAAATTTTATCCCTCCTTATTTCCTTCCCCTTCCACTTTCCTGAAGCAATAAACAATTAGATGTGCGTTATAAATGTGCAATTATGTAAAACATTACCATATTAGTCATTTTATATAAGAAAACTTGAATAAAAGAAAAATGGAAGTGAAAAATAGCATGTTTCAGTCTGTGTTCAGTCAATATCAGTTCTTTCTTTGGAGGTGGATAGTATGCTTCATCATTAGTCCTTTAGGATTGTCTTGGATCATTGTATTACTGAAAATAGTTAAGTAATTCACATTTCTTCATCAAACAATATTGCTGTCTCTGTGCACAACATTCTCTGTGTTCTGCTCACATCACTATACATCAGTCTATACAAGTCTTTCTAGGCCTTTCTGAAATCATCCTGCTTGTCATTTCTTATAGCACAATAATATTCCATCACCATCATGTACCACAGTTTCTTTAGCCATTCCTCAGTTGATGGGCATTTCTTTGATTTCCAATTCTTAGTCATCACAAAAAGAGCTGCTAGAAATATTTTTGTACAAACAGGTCTTTTTCTCTTTTTGGGGATGTCATTGGAATATAAACCTAGCAGTGGTATTGCTGGATCAAAAGGTATGCACAATTCTATAGTCCTTTGGGCATAGTTCCAAATTGTTCTCCAGAATGGTTAGATCTTTTCACAACTCCACCAACAGTGGATTAGTGTCCCAGTTTTCCCACATCCCCTCCAAATCTAATATTTTCCTTTTTTGTTACTCTGATAGGTGTGAGGTGAGAACTCATGTCTTCTTGACTGCAGGATAGGTACCCTGTGCCATCTAGCAGATAGATAGACAGATATATAGATTAGATAGATGGATAGATATGTAAGGACCAAATTTTAATTGGGGAGTGTTAGTTAGGCAGCTTGCCATAATATTGGGGTAAGAAAGGAGATTAACAGCCTCTTTCAAAAAAAAAAACAAAATGAAACAGGGTTTATTAAGAAGAACAAATTTAAAACACAAGTAAGATTAGCAGAACTAGGGACAAGGGAAAAAGGGAATAGAGGAAGGAAAATAATATGACCTGGAATCACACCAACTGGACTCAGCTGTTTCCAAAGAGGAAAATGGTTGCGCCCCATCTCTCTCCCTCTCACACGCCAGAAAACCCCGGGCTGTCCACACACAGCCCCAAGCTAATTGTCTGGCAGCCCTGATTGACAGTCCCATGACTGCCCTCACTGGGCTTCTAGTCATTATAATTTGGCCATGCCCATGTAGGTATCAGCACATGGTGATGACGTGAGCTGCAACACCATGTGGATAGCTACAGCCTGTGGGTGGAGCACCATGCCTGCACTGAGGCAGCTGTGCTGGCTGGGGCGCACCACAGGGCTTCTAATTTTAGCCAAAGATGGGGTCACAGAAACTTCAAATCATAATTAATTCTTTACAGATATTTAGATAGATAAATGTGTATGTATGTAAATATATACATACATATATAGTTTTTGTAGACATGTGTACTACATATATACCATAAATTATATATATAGTTTATATTAATGATATGTGTTGATATATAGTTTATACATCATTGATATAAACTATATATAGATTATACATAAATATATTTATATGGTTATATATCATTTATGTATCATTAATATAAACTATATGTATATGTTTGTGTCTGTGTGTATATGTATATATGTGATTCCATGTGTTATGAATGTATATATACACAAATGTGTATATTAAGTATGAATATATATATATATGTGCGTGTATGTGTGTAAGTATGCATGTGTGTACATATTAAAACTTGGAGTGTTTCTCCATAGTCTGTAATCTCGATTTCCCTTCCTTTTTGCCTCATGCCCTGTGATAAGCAGATGTAGGCTTAGTAAAATACTCTTGATGAAGGTCACCCTCTCTTGAGGGGAAATTGGATTGATTTGACAAGATCTGCTCTTCACTAAACTATCCTAGTTGTTATTCAACACCCTGGGATCTTCTTGGTGTTTTCCAAATTGATTGTTTAATGACTTGTTAGAGTATCTCTCTAGGTTTCGAGGTTATAAACTGGCAGCTCTGTAATTTCTAGACCAGGCCACTTTTCTCTTTAAAGTTTCTCAGGGCAGTTGTTCTTTTCCTAGTCTTTAGATCCTTCGTGATCCACAAGTTTGCCTAAAATTAATCATTGTGGGACAGATTCTCAGGTTGGAACAACTAAATGTGCTCCCAGAGCTTCACATCTTGAAAATATCCCATTTGAAGTAACGATGGATGTCTATTTCCTCATTTGAAAAACAAGGAAAAACAAAGGGGTTGGAGTCTGTGATTTTTAAGACCCCTTTTAACTATCAATCCTATGACTTATTTCATTCTTTCCATCTTGTTTTGCTCTCCTCCTTCCCCCCAATCCTAAGTGTTACAGGGGGGCTGCCTGTGTTAACAAATTGAAGTTTGTCTTTTCAGGGTTATCTGTTCCTAGTATCTTCACATCTAATCACAAGGCAATGCTTTCTCTGATCCATACCCACTGGTTTTCTTTAGATAATGCATCTACATTGTCCTTCATTTCCGTTGCAATCCAATCCCCTTGTTTGCCCAGTTTCCTAATTTTATCCACCAATGGTCAGTTTCTTTCATGCTACTAATTGGAACGCCTTCCGGCTGTTCATTGTGTTCTTAGCAGTGTTTCTTTCTACAGCTTTTCATTTCGTCACCTTGATTTCTAATTACCCTTCTTCTTCTTCTTCTTCTTCTTCTTCTTCTTCTTCTTCTTCTTCTTCTTCTCTTTTTTAAACTGGTTAGCTACCTCTTTTGTACTTAAAAATCATTTCCTTAGGAAGTGAAATGAGTTCCTAAATTCACATCCTTTTTCCTTCTTGACTTCCTTCCCCTGAGATCCTTCCTACTGTTTCTCTAAATTTATCCAAATTAATGGAGATAAATGTAACATGGGTTCTCTTCAAACATAAAACTTCTTGCTGCCCCAGGTTCAGTGTAGATTGTTTGAGATAACCAGTATAAGTATGTGAATAGAGTTGATGCCCCCATCCAAGAATTCTCTATGAAAACAGAAACTACCAATAGCAAAACATTTAACAAAGTAAATGGCAGAGAACTTGGACCAATGCAATGGACTGTACACACCCAGTATGTGACTAAGTATATTCTTCGATAATAAGAACTAGCATTTACATAGTACTAATTTAAGGTATGAATGACACCTTACAAATATATCCCATTTGATCCTTATATAACACTATGATTCCCAATTTAAAAATGAACCAATTGAGGCAGAGATCAAGTGACTTGAATAGGGTGACATAGCTAGTTAAGTGTCTGAGGCAGGATTAAACTCAGGTATTCCTTTTTTGAAAGCTTGTTGATGGATTAATTATAAGCAGCTTGGTTGCTGTGTCCAAATCTTTGTACTCCTATTTGGAGTTTTCTTGGGAAAGATAATGGAGTGGTTTGCCATTTCCTTCTCTGGTTTATTTTACACATGAGGAAACTGAGGCAATCAGGATTAAGTGACTTTTCCAGGGTCACACAGCTATTAAGTGTCAAGGGTCTGAGGCCAGATTTGAACTCCAGAAAATAAGACTTCCTGACACTAGGCTTGGCCTCCTATCCACTTATGCAACTCAGCTGTAAGTGGAAGCCACTCACATTGATTTAAACACTGGGGATGTGCTTGACTGGCCTAGCAGTGCCCCTGGAGAAAAGAGGTCAGGGGCATCTCCTGGATTTCAGATCGCTGGCAGTCCAGGAAACTGAAAAAGGGGAGGACTGGCTAGTCAGGAGAGTGGCAAGCTTTTATCCTCCCATTTCTATGTCTGTGTTGACTCTCCACAACCCTGCTATAGGCCACTAAAATTCAATTCAATAAACATTTACTAAGCATCTACAATGTGCCGGGCACAGTGCTAAGAACTGGGGATACAAAAAGAGGGAAAAGAGTCCCTCCCCTCAAGGAGCTTACAATCTAAATGCTATCACCAGGCCTGTCATGCAGGAGCTCATACCTCAACACTAGTGTTACAGTCACACATTGCATTGTTTTCATAATGGACATTTATACAGCACTTTAAGGCTTCCAAAGTGCTTTACATATGTGATCTCATTTGATGCTCCCAACAACCTTGTAAGGTAGTTGATTGTTAAATTTTTAATGTCAGAATTGACATCTCCGAAATCAGCAAATACTACAATTTAGGGCTTAACTTCTTGGGGGTTAATGTCTGGGTTTAAGGAATAATGGAGAAAATGTTAATAATGCAAATTAAGTTTAAAAAAGCCTTGCATGTACATTTTTTCCCAAGGGAGCTGGTTGTTAAAATTTACTAGCATGCTAATGGTCTCCTATCACCTCTGAGATCAAATAAACTCTGATGTGGTTTTTAATACTAAATCAGACACTTATTAGGCATATGACTCTTTAAAAGTCACCCTGGGCAAGTCACTTAACCCCCATTGCCCGCAAAAAAAAAAAAAAGTCAATTAACCTCTCAGCTTCAGTTTCCTCATCTCTAAAATGGGGATGATCATAACAGCACCTTCCTCATAGAATTGTTGGGAGATCAAAGGAGATAATATGTGCCACATGCTCTGCAAACCTTAAGCAGCTTTAGAAATGTAAACTAGTATTACCATAGGTATTATTTTCATTTTGTGGCTGAAGAAACTGAGGCTTGGGCTAAATGACTTGCCTTACAGCTAGTAAATATCAGAGGTAAAATCTGAACCTTTCTGACTCTGAGACCAATTCTGTGGACAGGACAACATGCCACCTGTCCCAATTGAGTCTCAAAAAACCATCATTCTCATTTCAATAAAACTTCTGGGGGGAAGCTAGGTGGTGCAGTGGATAAAGCACCAGCCCTGGATTCAGGAGGACCTGAGTTCAAATCCAGCCTCAGACACTTGACACTTACAAGCTGTGTGACCCTGGGCAAATCACTTAACCCACATTGCCCTGGGGTGGGGGGGAAGGAAAGACCAAACTGAATGCATAAACAAAGAGTAAAACTAGAAAGTTAACAGCAATAATACTTTTGTTTTTTTTTCTAACCAGTAGGCAGATTCACAATATCCCTCTTTCTCCTATTATTTGGAGCCTTTAACCAAGAAAGACTTAAACCCCAAGTTCTACCATGGACTAACACTCTTTGATATGACTGAAATATATCACATTGTATTCTCCATCTGCATGGCAAGTATAAATGGTTATCTCTACTATGTAACCAATGGATTTCACCTTCAAATTCAGCCCTCACTTTATTCCCCAGGAGGATCTCAGCTTCCCTACACAGAAAACCGTAGGAGTTGTGAGGATTGCATGTTGATAACTCTGCAAGAATAATATCCACAACTTGTGTCCCCAGGCCTTCTTCCAAGACAGGGATCCACAACCGTTACAAAGAGGCTTTAAAAAAAAAAGAAGAGGATGATGGATAGTCAAGAAATGGGTAGTATTTCAGGACCTAGCTCTTTGTTCAGGAGGGAGGAGATGGAGAAGTCTAAGTTTTCCTTCAGATCTGAAACAGCTCTCTTAAGGAAAAGAAGCTAAGAAGGATTGGGGAGTCAATTCAATAAGAATTTATTAGAGGGAAAGCATATGGTCAATGGACAGAAAGGGCCTGGAGCTAAATATTAAGAGGAGCATGGTGTCCAGGACAAGGAAGGTGATATTCATGCTGTCCTCTGGCCTGATAAAAACCATATCTGGCCTATTGTTTTCAGCTTTAGAAACATCTTAGGAAAGGCATTGATCATTTGGAGGGCATCCAGAGGATAGTTAAGGGAAATCATAACATATAAGGATAAGATGAAGGACCTGGGCATGTTTATCCTGGAGAAGGGAAGACTTAGGGGAAATAGGATTGAGAGGGGAGGGGGGGGTGTTGGAGGGTTAGGTATTCAAAGAGTTGTCATTCAGTGGAGGGACTGGGCTTGGTTTGCTTGGCCACAAGGGCAGAACCACCAGAAGTGAGAAGAGGGTACAGAGTCAGATTTCAGCCCCATATAAGGAAAAACTTCCTTCCTGTGGGAGCAGTCCAAATGTAGAATGGGCTTCCATGAGAGAAATTGGTTCTCCCCACACACACACACACCCCACATCCTCACTAGATGGCTTCAAGAAAAAGATAACAGCCATTTGTTTTATATTTTGTAAGGTGAATTCTTGCTCAGATAGGGATTGACCTCTGAAATCTCATTCTAATCAAATGCTGTGAGTTCCACCAAAAAGATCTGTTCATGTAAAATTTCCATTGCTAGAATTCTCAATCCTATGTCCAATAAAAGTAGTAAAAGTGGGGCAGCTAGGTGGCGCAGTGGATAAAGCACCGGCCTTGGATTCAGGAGTACCCGAATTCAAATCCGGCCTCAGACACTTAACCCCCATTGCCCAGCAAAAAAAAAAAAAAGTAGTAAAAGTACTTATCTCTGTTAAAGAAATGTTTCTGATGTTTCTCCAATTTCATAAAGTAGTTTTTCTTAACCTAATGGTTAAGGAAAAATCCCTCTTTTTTTTTTTTTTTGGAGGGCAATGAAGGTTAAGTGACTTGTCCGGGGTTAGACAGCTAGTAAGTGTCAAGTGTCTAAGGTTAGATTTGAACTCAGGTCCTCCTGAATCCAGGGCCAGTGCTTTATCCATTGTGCCACCTAGCTTCCCCTATTTCTGTTATTTGTTTTTTGTGAGGCAATTGGGGTTAAGTGACTTGCCCAGGGTCACACAGCTAGTAAGGGTTAAGTGTCTAAGGTCAGATTTGAACTCAGGTCCTCCTGACTCCAGGGCTGGTGTTCTATCCACTGCACCACCTAGCTTCCCCTATTTCTGTTATTTTTGAAGGCCCCCTCTTTAGAGAAATCCCCATGGGCTAGTCTCTGCATTTGCTTGTGTGAAGCTACTCTGGGTGTTCAGAGGTCATACAGCTGGTGCATTCTGCTTGTCCACATTTCAAACAGAGCTTATTTTTACAATCTTTATACCTCAAAGGAAAAAAAAACCTACTTTCTTACCCATCCATTTCAGTTCCCACCATACACATATTTGACTTTTTCTTTTTTTTCTCTTTAGTTTCTAAGATTCACGAAGAAATTTAATTCTCTTGCCTTTCAAAAATCCAGTAAGTGCTTTTAAAGTATCAACCCTTTTGTTAGTAAAATAATCAACTGACCAATTCGGTATCTCTAATATATCTACTCACCATTTCTACATCAGTAATTGAATTAGAAAAGAAGCAGAGAGAAAAGTCTTCCTAAGTCCACTCAAGGTGCAAATCAAGTTTTCATACTAATTGACCACAAGCAAAATCTTTAGGTGTCAAAAGGCTGATGCCTTTCTATCTATTTCCAGTCTACTGGTGTCAAACTCAACTAGAGACAGGGGTTACTGACCCATACCTAAGGATCCCTATGGGCCACAAATTTACTTAGCTTTACAATGTAATGTTATCTATGTTTTGTTGTATTTTTATTAATTTTGTTAAATATTTCTCATTTACATTTTAATCTGATTTGAGTGGAACTGGTAGCTTCAGCATGTTTAACATCTCTCTTCCAGACTGTATATGTCTCTGAAATAGGGCTAGAGATAGGGAATGAGCCCAGGTAGAGAAAACTCCTAGGTGGGGAAAAAACCCAAACAAAAAAAAAAAAACCAACTTACTTCAACCTGTGCCCTCTCTACAACTTAGAAAGTGACCTAAAGAATGGAAGATTAAGAAATATTCCCAGGATTATATAGCCAGTATTTGTCAGAGGTGAAATAGAGGAGGTAGCCTCTAAACTAAAACCAATTGTTAATAGGTAAATCAGAGATGCATCTCTTACCTATCCGGGAGTAGGGTGGGGTAGGTGGAAAAAGGAAGACCTAGGGGAAATAGGATTATGGGGTTTTTTTTTTAGGTATTCAAAGAGTTGTCATGTGGTGGAGGGATTGGGTTTGGTTTGCTTGGCTCCAAAGGACAGAACCAGCTACTTTTCCTATACATTCTGACCTAGATCCCATGGTCTTAACCTTAACCAGAATATGTTGAGTTCATAGGCCCCCCTGGACCAGTCTGGTGATGCCAATGGACTCTCCAGAATAATGTTTTTAAATGCATAAAATTAAATACATAGAATTACAATAGAAACTAATTATATTGAAATACAATTGTTTTTTTTAACTTAAAACAAGTTTCATGGGGGCGGCTAGGTGGTGCAGTGGATAAAACTCTGGCCCTGGATTCAGGAGAACCTGAGTTCAAATTCGGCCCCAGACACTTGACACGTACTAGCTGTGTGACCCTGGGCAAGTCACTTAACCCTCATTGCCCTGCCCTCCCCCCAAAAAGAGTCAAAATTAAAAAAAAAAAAGTTCATGAACTCCAAATAAGGAACCCTTGTTCTAGATTGTAAGGATTTTGATGACAGGAACTGATTATTATTCATTTTTTGTATCTTCCACAAGGTCTAACATACTCAGTGTCCAGACCAAAGTCAGATCTTAATAAATGTCAAATAAATGAATGATTTCCTAATACATTTTTTTTAAGTGAGGCAATCGGGGTTAAGTGACTTGCCCAGGGTCACATAGCTAGTAGGTGTTAAGTGTCTGAGGCCGGATTTGAACTCGATTTCCTAATACATTTTAACATCTGTGGTAGGATAGAACAGGTTTTCAGCTTCTTATACTATCACTGGAGCAATGTTTACTGGAAACTCTCATTTTGATGCACACTGTTGACTGAAAACATTTTCTCCACATTCTCTCTTTCAGTTGACACTGCATTTCTACATCAGAAACAATTTTCACATTTAGAAATTTAATCAAAATACATGTTGTTATGTTGAAGAAAGCAGATTTTTAAACTAAGAACAAATTAAGTCCCAAACAGTTAGAGCTGATCAATTCTACCATATTGTCACACATGCCTGATACAGTATTATATGAACAAAAGTGTTGCAGTATGTGTAATGTAACAGTAACATAATAATTTTGTGCCACTAAATAATATGGTGCTATCTTGATAATGTGTGACCTAGGATACATGATTTAACCTTTGTTTGCCTCAGTTTCTTCAACTTTAAAAGGGGGATAATAGTGGTCTCTACCTTTCAGGGTTGTTGTGAGGATAAAATGAGATATTTTTAGAAATACTTAACACAGTGCCTGGCACATAATTGCTTTACAGATGCTGACATCATCATCATTCTTATTATTAAATAGAGAAAGGGAAACAAAAAGTAAGAATGACTTCCTATTCAAGGCTGTGGCCATAAAAACAAAGACCTTTATGTGTCAGCAACAAACAGAAGGAACATGCTATGCCACCATACTCCAATTTCATTTTCTCAATAAGGCACTATCCCCATATGCTAAATGTTTCTATAAAACTGGATGATTGGTTCAAAGAAAATTTTAAAAGTAATTTGAAGCCTAATTTGTCATGAATTGATAGGACAATTTTTTGTTCTGCTTTTTTAGAGAGCCTCTTTTTTGAACTACCTAGAGTGAGAGGCTTCATCTTTATGAAAGTACCTTTAGTTAGGCACTGTTGCACCACAGAAAAAAAGGTTTTTCTCCAATGATTTATAGCATCAGGAGCAGGACAGATTGTCTGGCCCTTTTCTCTCTCTTTTTTTTTTTTTTTGTGGGGCAATGGGGGTTAAGTGACTTGCCCAGGGTCCACACAGCAAGTAAGTGTCAAGTGTCTGAGGCCGGATTTGAACTCAGGTACTCCTGAACCCAGGGCCGGTGCTTTATCCACTGTGCTATCTAGCCGCCCCCTGGCCCTTTTCTCTTACCATTTGAGGACATGCTAAATCATAGCTTCCCCTTGCTCAACAGTAGAAACTGCTTAGCTGAATATTTTCAAAGCAACTATATTTTTGGATAGTGAATCCAACTAAGGTCAGAGATTCCAAGGGATGGCTACATTCCTTCTTCATTCACTCAGCAAATATAATTATGCAATATATAATAATATATAATGTATGACATCTTACCTATGTTCAATACCTTTTGTTGTTGTTTAGTGATTTTCAGTTGTGTCTCATTTTTTGTGACCCCTTTTGGAGTTTTCTTGGCAAAGATTCAAAAGTGGTTTGCCATTTCCTTCTCCAGCTCATTTTACAGATGAGAAAACTGAAGCAAACAAGATCAAGTGACTTGCCCAAGGTCACAAAGCTAGTAAGTGTTTGAGACCAGATTTGAACTCACGTCCTCCTGACTTCCATCTCAACACTCTATTTACTGCATCACCTAGCCTTTAAAACACAATTCAAAAAACCACCTTTTCCAGGAATCCTTCCCTGCCACCTGATGTCAATAAAAACTCTCCCCTTTCCATTTCAAGTGGAATTTTTAAGCCTCTTTAATAATAATACTTGTTGTGTTGTATCTTACTGTTTACAAAACACCATTTGTATGTATGTATGTATGTATTGTGTGTATGTATATATTGTGTGTGGTATGTATGCATGTACATATGCATGTATGTGTGTTGTCTTAGTTAATCCTCAAAACAACCCCATTGTAATACAAAACCTAACATAGTATAATCCCCATTTTACAGATAAGGAAACTGTGAAAGCTTAAGTGACTTTCCCATTGTCACACAGGAAGTAAATGTCAGTCATAGATTTCCCCTGACTCCAAGTCCAGCCCTCTTTCTTTATTTGACCTCTCTGTACTTTCACTATATAACTTGTTGTCTCTAAAGTATTTTGCGTACCAGTTATCATTGTTTTTTTTGTTTTGTTTTGTTTTGTTTAGCGAGGCAATTGGGGTTAAGTGACTTGCCCAGGGTCACACAGCTAGTAAGTGTTAAGTGTCTGATGCCGGATTTGAACTCAGGTACTCCTGACTCCAGAGCCGGTGCTCTATCCACTGCGTCACCTAGCTGCCCCTAAAGTTATCATTATTAAAAGATTTATGGGAAATTTCTGTGCCTTATTCCCTACTGGCCTGTAGTGGATAATGCCCACATCTTATCTCTCCCAAAGCCTAACCAAGTAATTTGAACCCAAAAGGAGTTTAATGAGTATTTGAATTATGTTAATGCCTGCTGCTTTATAGCAATCCAAATGATACCAAATTTCTCTCTCCAAATAGTTTTCAAGATATATTTCTACATTAGTTACCCATCAAAAAAAAAAGTTGCTAAGACCCTATCTTTTTATGAGGAAAATATGAAATTGATCTTAAAATGTGACAAAAATAATAATAAAAAGAAAGAAGACTGATTTCATATTGAATATAGTTGCAAAAGTACTAAATAAAAAACAACATAAAAACTACAGCAATATATAAGTAAAAATTATTTATCAAGTAAAACAGGGTTTGTGTTTAAATGTGATGCTGGTTCAGCATAAAACAAACTAGCATAATATGTGATCAAAAACTCAAAAACCCCATAGGATGTATTTAATAGATTCAGAAAAAGCCTTTAATAAAAATCCAACATTCATTCATTTAAAAAAAAAAACCACTAAAGGTAATAGGACTAAATAGATTTTTTTAACCGAGTAAAAATATCTTCCTTAAGCCAAAAGTAGACACAAAATTCAATGGAGAAAACAAGGAAACAACAATGACCACTTTGATTTGACATAGTATTGATAATTCTAGAAATTTCAAGAAGCTAGGGAAAAATAGTAGAGAGTTTAACACTGGAAACGACGCAGCAGAAATATCATTATTTGAAAATGATATGAAAGTATATCTAGAAAGTCCAACTATCTCCACTAAAAAAAAAATGGATACAATAATGAGTTTAACAAAGTCTCAGGATTTGTTTCATCAGTGCAGATCACTGGAATACTACTACTTAATAAGGGTCAAGAAAATATTATAAAAAAAAGAAGCCCTACTTACAATAACAACAAATAGACTATTTGGGAATTAACTCACCTAGAAAAATGTGTAACAACTATAAAACTACAAAGACTGAAATAAAGAAAACCTAAAGAATAGAGGGACATAAAATATTCATGGGTAGGTCATAGTATGATAGTAAAAATGATACTGTTGGGGCAGCTAGGTGGATCAGTGGATAGAGCACCGGCCCTGGATTCAGGAGGACTTGAATTCAAATCTAGCCTCAGACACTTAACACTTACTAGCTCTGTGACCCTGGGCAAGTCACTTAACCTCAATTGCCTCACTAAAAAAAATAAAAATAAAAATGATACTGTTCCTTAAATGAGATACCAATCAAAATTCCAAGGAGTTTCTTTATGTAACTGGAAACAATCACAAACAGATGGGAAAACAAACACCAATAGTGAGGGACACAGACAGGAAACCAAACAAGGTTGATAAAGGTGGTCTTGTACTCCCAGATCATAAAACATATTACAAAAAGGTTATAATTAAAACTATCTAAAACTATTCTCCAAATTTCTCTATTTCTTTTGAGTGCACCACCATTCTTCTAGTTACCAACATTTCCAAACTTGGATCTCCCCTTAGCTCTTTCCTATCCCTTCCCCATCATGTCTATCATTGGTTGCCAATTTTTAACCACTATACATCTACAACCTCTCTCTCTCTCTGTATATACCTACCTGCCTAGTTCAGGATCTCATCACCTTTTTATTGGATCATTTCAAAAATCTCATTATTGAATCCTCAGTTTCCAGTTCATGCCATCTTCAATCCAAACTCTATATCACTGCCAAAATAATCTTCTTAAAAGAATAGTTAGGAAGAACAAAAGGTTAAGAATATCAAGGGAATTAATGGGAAAAATGCAAAGGAAGGTAGCCTAACTGTACCAGATCTCAAACTATAATATAAAGTGGCAATAATCAAAATTGTCTGGTACTGGCTAAGGAAATAGAGGGGTGGATCAGTGAAATAGATTAGGTACACAAGACACAGTAGTAAATGACCATAGTAATCCAGTGTTTGATAAACCCAAAGTCTCCATTTTCTGTGATAAGAATTCACTATTTGACAAAAATTGCTGAGAAAATTAGAAAACAGTATGGCAGAAATTAGGTATAGACTAACATCTGACACCATATACCAAGATAAGATCAAAATGGATACATAATTTAGACATAAAGGGTGATACCATAAGCAAATTATGAGTGCAAGGAATAATTTACCTATCAAATCTATGAAGAAGGGAAGAATTTATGACCAAACAAGAGACAGAGAGCATTACAAGATGTAAAGTGGATAATTTAAATTATATTAAATTTTAAAGATTTTGCACAAACAAAATTAATGCAACCAAGATTAAAAGGAAAGCAAAAAGCTTGGGAATTATTTTTACAGCGAATATCTCTGATAAAGCCCTCATTTCTCAAATATATAGAAAATTGAGTCAAATTTATAAAAATACAAATCATTCCCCAATGGATAAATGGTCAAAGGATATGAACACACAGTTTTCAGATGAAGAAATCAAAGCTATTTATAGTCATGAGAAAAAATGCTTTAAATCACTATTGATTAGAGAAATGCAAATTAAAACAACCCTAAGATACTACCTCACACCTATCAGTTTGGCTAATATAACAGAAAAGGAAAATGATAAATGTTGTAGAGGATGTGGGGGGAAGGGAGGAAAAAAAGGAGAAAATTTGGAACTCAAAATTTTATAAAAAATGAATGTCAAAATTGTCTTTAGATATAATTGGAAAAAATCAAATACAAAATAGTATTAATTTTTTTAAATAGCATTTATATAGTACCTTAAGCCTTATAAAATACTTTAGAAATATTGGCTCATTTGATCCTTACAATAATCCAATGAGATAGGCACAGTTATTATCTCCATTTTATAGACAGGAAAACTGAGGCATCATGTATTTAAATGACTTTCACAAGATCACACAACTAGTAAGTGTCTAAGAGACGATTGCACTCAGGTCTTCTTGACCCTAATCTAACACTGTCCACCATGCCACCTAGCTGCCTTATAGCTTAAATCTGACTTTGTAACTCCCCTTCTAAAGAATCTTTAGAAGCTGTTACTTCTAAGAGAGAATATATGCTCTTCATCTTAGATTGGCCCCAGGTTACCTTTCCAGGCTTATTTTACATTATTTCCCTCTTTGTGCTCTATAGTGTATTCCTGGAGTCTACAGGCCAGTTCTTGCCTTGACTCATACAACACTCCATCCCCCATCATTGATTGGGCTGTTCCCCATTCCTGAAAGAAACTCTCTTCACCTCTACCTCTTCCCTGCTTTCCTTCAAGCCTTAGTTAATGGCTCACCTCCAATGGGAAGAGTGTCCCGATTCTCACTGTCTGTGTTCTCTCCACAAAATATCACATATATACTTAACTATTAAAATCTTGTGCACCCTCTTTCCAGTAGAATATAATCTCCTCAAGGAATGAAAATTTTTTGTTTTGTTTTGTCTTTGAGTCTCTAGCATCTAGCATGTCGCTTTGTGCATAATCAAGTCTTAAAACATACTTGTTAGATTGGATAGGATTTAAATAAGAAAAATTGTAACTATGAAAATGATTCATCATTTAACAAATGTACTTGGGAAAATTTATTATTAATTGGGAAAGGAGGGACCAAGCATCTATGAAGCACCTACCAGGTGTCAAGCACCATGCTAAGGGATTTACAAATATTATCTCATTTGATTCTTACAACAACTCTGAGAGGTGTTATTATTCTCCTCATTTTAAAACTGAGGAAACTGAGGCAGATGGAGGTTAAATGACTTGTCCAGCATCACCCAACTAATGTGTGGCTAAGGCTAGATTTAAACTAAGATCTTCCTGATATGAAGTCCAATGCTCTATCCATTGTGCCATCTAGCTGCCTCAAGTTGGCAAGAAATTATTATTTGAGACCCATATCCAACACCACAACTCTGGGAACTGTGATGTTTAAAAAGTTAGAGACATGGTTTCTAGTAATTAATCATTTTATTAACAATGCTAGCAAGTTATTAATAAAAGAGGTCAGTAACACTCTTGAATGCCAAAGACCCCTCATGGAAACCACTCAATGCTCATCTACCCTTGGCAAGGTGGAGGTTCCTAAGGATCACAATCAATTGAGACTGGCTAACAATTAATGAGAGAATTAATATTATCATGAGAGGTGGACTATATTACAATGAGGATCTTGGGGTTCATGACACTGGGCACACAAATCTTGGTCAAAGAGATTTGTGAATTTCCATATCTTTCATCTGACAAAAGGGAGAATCCACATTTTCCCAGACCTGATTAAACACAATGAGCAGGAATACACCAATTTGCCTAATGTTAGAATTTCTTTACTGTCTATGCTTAGATCTTAGCTTGGGTAAATCTTTGCCTAAGATTTCCCCATATGGGTTGAATTCTGGATGAGGAAGGAGAAAAAGGGAAAACCTGTGTGCCCAGTTCAATTTATAAAAGAGAAATAATCATTTCTCCCAGAACTCCAGCTGGATGAAAGAGTTAAACAGTTTTTAAACATATAAAAAAGATGTAAGAAAATGAAATAATATACTAATTTCAGATGCAGAGGGAAGGGTTTTTTCTATTTAACAAACAGAAGGAGTTATTAGCAATAAGATAAATGGGCTTGATTAATTTAAAATAAATAGTTCCATACAACAAAAACAAGATCAAGAGAAAAAAAAGAAAAATAGAAGATGAGGAAAATGTATGACAGATAAAACCATGACATCTAAAATTCATGAGTAACTGCAAGAAATTTACAAAGGTAACTAACTTTCAGTTACAAAGGTAATTAACTATCTGGTCAGAGTTGATAAATACACAATTTTCAAAAAAAGAAAATACCAAAAGAAAGTTAAGCATTTGAAAAACTGCTCAACTTCACTAATTACTAAAGAGATGCACATTGCAAACTTTGATGTATCACATCGTACATAAAATTGGCCAAAATAATTAAATAAAGCAAAACTCATGTTGCTAGGGTTATGGAGTAACAGATATATTTTCATTCATTGGTAGAATTAGAAACTTACAGAGTATTTTTGGAGAGCAATTTGACAATATGCAGCAAAAGTAATCTAATCTTTGAGGCCATAATTCCATTGTTGGGAACATACCTTGGAAGTATCCAAAACAAAGACTGAGTTATCTGTTCAAAGATTTTGATAGCAGCTCTGAATGTAATTATAAACTGTAAGTCACCTAAGTATCCTACAATAGGGGAATAGTTAAATAAGGTGCTATACATTAATTACTATATTGGGATTAACATGATTAAAGAAATATAAAGGAATCTAGAAAAAGTTCTATAGCTTAATGCAAGGGGTGGGGAAGGGAAAGGACCAAAACAGAATATACTATATATTGATAAAAGAGAAAAAGTGAATGGAAATGAAAGGCAAAAAGAATCCTGATGGAAACTTATAGAGAAAAAAATGAAAAATTATGACATTTTATACATTGAAATCTATTTAAATAGAAATAGTTGTAAAAATAAGTGTTATTAATTTTAGCTATATTTAGTGGTCTTTATTTAATAAATCATTTTAGAAGGTATCATCATAAAATATATTACAAGGAAATTCATGACCAGAAAAGAGAGTATGCCGGTCAAATAGAAAAGTAGAAGAGTAACAGATAAAGAGCCCATGCACATCATTAGCATCTATGCAATGTTAAGAACTCTAGAGGTATGTTCAGTAGACCTTCTAGGGAAGACATGGATAAGAGATTACAGGAAGTTAAAGTACACAATTTCTATAGGCTGAGGACATGCGTATCAATTGTGATCTGTACTATTGCAAGGTGAACCCAGATTGGCGAACTCATAGATCTATCAAAGTTCATGGTTTAAAATTTTTTTCAAGCTTTCCTCAAAAGCTTAGCTTCTGTAACTATATCCCACACGAGACTTTTCTGTATTCTCTCATTTGCCAAAACCTCTTGTCATTTATTTTACCTTTTAAATATTTTGTATTTACTTATATGAGTACATGTTTTCTCTCCTGATAGATTGTAAGCTCCTTGAGGGCAGGAACTATTTTGGTTTTGTCCTTTTATCCCAACAGTCTAAGATTGTATCTGATGCCTATTAGGTATTTAATAGATATTTACTGATTTGTTAATAATTATTGAAGATATATTACTATATTACATATATTAATAGTCATTGAATAGTTAAATAGCTGGCTTACTATAGTATCAGTCAATTGTTTTAAATAGTTGATTTTGTGCCTTCTTTGAATAATTTCAACCTAGTGTGATGTTTAAAATCTAATTGTGATGTCTAAAAATCTAATGTGTGGTCACCTTAAATTAGAAGCTTATAATACCAGTCTTTGGGCATTAAGCATTTATTAAAGTATTTAGAAGTTAGCAAAAGAGAGAGGAAGAAACATGTAGAGTTCAAAAAGGAAAAGCCTAGCTACTCTGGTGATTCCGCCGGGGACCTCCAACAGAAAAGAAGGATCCCCGTTCTCCTAGAGCAGAAGCTCCCTGCAGACTGCCAGAGGGGCGGTCCCCACACACAGCTCCAAGCTAATTGGCTGGTAGCATTGATTGCCACGACTTACAGGCGGTTCTATGAATAGATGTAACAGTTCTATGAATAGATGTAACTTCCGGATGCTAGTCACATGCTTTCTCCTCAGGGTGGCGCTGCCCTGGTTCTCACAATGTCTTTCTCAGCAGGGGGGTGGCACCCTGATTCTCACACTCGAGATATGGGAACAAAGTCATAAATATGTCGGCAATTGTGGTCAGCTAATGCATGATTGTTAGAGAAATCAGGGCTTTCTTTTTTAAATCATTAGATCTCAGATCTTGTAAGGACTCCATTTTCCCTCATTAGCTCAGTTTAATTCTGAGAGTCATCTCAATAGCAACAGATAATATAATGGACTGGGGTTCTTTGGATGGTATATACTTATTCAGATTAAAACCGTTACTTCCATCACTTTATTAGTAGAGAAAAAAAAGACAATGGTTATATCAATTCCTGTGAACATAAAGAAATAGTTCTTTCCTAAGGTCTATCTAGTCTTCATCATTAAATGTCATGGCTATGGGTCATGAGATCAAAGAAAGAGAGAATGTCTGAATTGGCTAATGACATCAATTCATCCAAAGTGGCAAATTGCGGTAGTAGCTCACATTAATATAACATCTTTCTCCTAAGGTTTTCCTGGCTTCACAGAGAATATTAATTTTCAGGGAACTCCTGTGAAGTAAATAAGTGGCAAGAAGGTTTGGCTCCATTTCCTGAGAAGAAACTTAATCCAGGAGGTGCCCTGACTTGCCAGTGGCAAAACAGTAGAGAAGAAATCCCAGGTCTCTTGTTTTCCTGGCCCGGTTTCCTCCTTACAAAGGTGCTAGTGCAAGATTTTTTTTTTTTTAATGAAGATGTCTGGGATTCATCTCCAAAAGAAGCAATGATCCAGAAAATTTTGCATATGACTCAGTTTAAAAGAAAAAGAAAACCCTTCTTTAAATAATCATTAAAAATATAATGATGGCTGTTGGGTTATCTCTATAGGAACGTAACCATTTTTTTCTATATATTATACATCAACTGCAAGTTTATGGTTTGGTCTAAACAGATAAATGAGTACTGTCCATATTGCTTGCAACTGGTTTGATCCAGGGAATTTCATTGACTTTTCAGTATTTATTGCACACATAAATGGAGTCATCTTAGACAGTTACATAACAATTATTTGTATTAGTATTATTACAAGAGCCAGCATTTATCCAGAGCTTTAAGTTTTGTAGAGTGCTTCCATATGTTATCTCATTTGATTCTCACAACCACCCTAGGAGGCATGTTGATTTTTCAGCTGAGGAAACTGAGGCTGAGAGAAATTAAATGACTTGCCCAGGGTCATATACTCACTGTTTCTTTTCTTTCTTTTTAATTTTAAATTTAAATACACAGGGCAGCTAGGTGGCACAGTGGATAGAGCACCGGCCCTGGAGTCAGGAGTACCTGAGTTCAAATCCGGCCTCAGACACTTAACATTTACTAGCTGTGTGACCCTGGGCAAGTCACTTAACCCCAATTGCCTCACTAAAATAAAAAAAATAATAAATTAAAAATTAAACTTAACTACACAATGAGAAAAGGAAAAAAATGATGCCATGTACACAGCAGAACATAGAGAAGATTCAATATAAAATAATATATTTCCATTTCAAGAAAACCTATATAATAAATACTACACATTGTTTTCAAATCTGCCCAGCTTTTCTATGCTTCCTTGTTGGTTTTCTTTTGTTCTCTGCTATGTACTTTTTATTTTATTTTTTTTCTCCCACACTCCCCACCCACCCAAAAGAAGGCTGCAATTAAGTGTGGATACATATACATAGATATCTATATGTATACACACATATAAATATATACATAGATATCTACATGTATACACACACACATATATGTATGCATATATACTCATTCACATTTATGTAAGACCATACAATGCTTATTTCCATTCTTCATCTGTTTCTCTGAAGGTGTATAGCATCTTCCTTCGCAATTACTGTTTCTGAAGTAGGATTTGAACTCAGGTTCAAATACATGGAAAAAAGAGAACAACCCCCAGGTTTATCTGAATTATCTACCTAAGGAGAATATTATATATATATATATATATATATATATATATATATATATATATATATATATATATATGTATATATATGTATATATGTATATATGTGTATATATGTATATATATACACACATACACATATATACATACATACATACATAGATACACACATACATACACATGCATATACACATACATATGCGTGTGCATGCATGCATAGCCTAGATTTGGTGGCTCATGCCCAGATCACCTAAGATGGAGGTATTCATGTGGAAGGTCCCAGGAACCTGCTTCTAGGAGGAGGCATTCTGTCTTCCCCTATTTGGGTAGTAACAGTCTCTTTCCATTGGCTGTATAGCCAGAACAAACTGAGCCTTTAAAACTGCCAGATTGGGGCAGCTAGGTGTCACAGTGGATAGAGCAACGACCCTGGTTTCAGGAAGACCCGAGTTCAGATCCTGCCTCAGACACTTGACACTTACTGGCCCCCATTGCCCCACCCCCCACCCAAATTTTTAAAAATGTATATATGTAAATGTATATATATGTTCCTACATACATATACATATACAAAATACACATGCATATATACACATACACATACACATACACATACACATACACATACACATACACATACACATACACATACACATACATATACATATACATATATAAACTGCCAGATTGGGACACTCACCCTGTCTTTCTTTCCAGTGGCATCCAAGGTCTCATTTACTCCCAGCATGGGCAGCATGTACTAAACTAGGTGGGGGAAAGGCCACATTCCTCTTCCTCTTTAAATCCTGTGGCCCTGAGAAATCAGCTTGGGGTTTGGGCCTTTTTTCATTCATTCCTCTTCAATTCTATGTGCAGGGAATGGGGAGTTTTATACCCAAGAATTTGTGCCTTGATGAACTTGGAATCAAGATTCCAAACCACGTATTGCTACCAACCCAGCAGGGAAACCATGAGAAACTAGGGTGCCAATCAAGGGGTCTTAGACTTATAATTTGGTGGTGGGACTAGGCTATATAGGAACTGAATTAGGCTGTGAACCTAATCCTCATCCCCTCCCCAGAGATTGAAGTGGTATAGAAGATATTATGCCCCTCAAATGTTAGAGGAGAATATTGATATGTTTGTTCTTGCTACATCTTTGTAGTAAATAATCCTTTGTAAAAGTTAATCTCACTGTTAAGTGCTTAAATGGAACTGGAGTGCTTGTACCCCTAAAAGTGGAGGAAGACAATCAATAGGGGCTTGAGCCAATGGCAGAGACAAGATACCCCAACCTTCTTAAGGGTACCAAAGAACCCTGGGGCTTTCATGGATTGGGGTTGGGGGTGGGTCTATTCCCCATGCCATGAGTGAATGAGACCTTCACCCCACCCTGGACACCGCTAGAAGGAGAGTCTCAGTCTGGCAGTTTTAAAGATTCAGCCACTGTAAGTGATTACCTAGTTTCTCTCCTATAGCATGGGGAAAAGGGACAAAGCTGACACCAGCCTGGGATTTGTGAAAGCATGCCACAGCAATTACTCTTTATGGTTTATAAAAATTAAGAAATTCTGTATTTATGGTGTCTGGTCTCAAGTCTTCAGTGTCCCCTGAATCAAAGACCTAATCAGTCTCCCTTGAATAGGAGACAATCAATTCTGGGAGTGATCTGAATTCCAGAGTTAGAATCAGTAGCTTAATCAATAGAGGGAGTTTATGAGGACCAAACTAAGAATAAGAATGTCTTATTTATGTAGAATGAAGGAAGAGTGGGAATGTCTTTTTGTTTATCAAACTGAGAGAGGGACTCCTTTTGTTAATCATTGACCCAGATGAAAATAGGAAGTCATTAGAAGGATAAGACTCTTTTTCAAAGGATGGGCATCAGCATGTACATTGATCTCTGTCTGGTAATTCTGAAAGTCCTTACAAACAATGTATTTCTGTTTTATCATTGTACTAGAATTCCTTCATCTTCTCCCTCTATAAAATGTGAATTAGAAACTGCTGGTAGGAAAGAGCAAGGCTATTCTGATTTAGCAGGAGAAATTCTGCCTGTCAGAACCTCTGCAAGCAGAATGACGGGAAAGTTAGCCAACAATGTCTCTGACAAACTTAGTTAAAGTACAAGAGTAAAGAGTTTTACTTTCACAGAGTGGATAAGAAACTTGACTTTGGAGGGGGCTGTGTCTGCTACAATTTATACTACCTGTGCCTGCTGCTTCTGGGTATTATCATTGTTTTCTTAATCCAATTAAACTGATTTGCTTTACTATGATATGAGGTCTAAGTGATTTGGGAAAGACAGCTGGATGTAACTTGCCAGTTGCGTGGAGCTGATTCAATGCAGACTCTATTGAATCTAGTTCCAAGTAGATTTGGAAATAACAGTATAGGGCAATTATCCCCAAAGTCCCATAAAGAACCAATTATACAGCTCTCTTTATTTTTCTGGTAGTGACCAAGGCAGGAAATACTGTGAGCCTCCATATGGGGAAAAATGTAATACCAGTAGCCTACTCTCCCCACCTGGGCAGGCAGGAGAGCTGTAAACATGTCCTGCCTCTGTTTCTTTGCTTGTTTTGTGTTTGTTCTTCGAAACTCTTTTTGGTTTTTTTTTGTGTTTGTTTGGGGTTTTTTTGGTGAGGCAATTGGGGTTAAGTGACTTGCCCAGGGTCACACAGCTAGTAAGTGTTAAGTGTCTGAGGCCGGATTTGAACTCAGGTACTCCTGACTCCAGGGCCAGTGCTCTATCAACTGTTCCACCTAGCTGCCCCTCTTCTCTACTCTTAAGTGAATTGATAAATTGAGATAGAATGGACCAAACTATGACTTTGTGAACTTCAAAAGCTCAGAGAAGCCACCAGTGGTCTATGATGAGAGTCTATGCATGGAGGAGACTGCTATAGGCACTGCAACTCTGCTGAGTGATATGCTTGACCCAACCTAACAGTGACTTCACCATACTGCCAAGACCCTACTGCTTGCCTTCCAAGCAAGGAAGCAGATTGTCCATCTACTATATTGTACCCTGAAGTAAAGTTGATGGTGGGAAGAATATTTGAAGCAGTCATTTTAAGTTTTTGCCCAGAGACTCCCCAGGGACTGAAGTATAGAAAGGGGGGGGCGGTTATACATAGATTATTGCTATATCTTTTCAGGAAAAAAAGACAAGGAACCTATTCTACTTATATAATTGTCTAAATAATTCAGGGGAAATGAAGGTGTGATTCGCAAGAACTATCTATAAGGTATCTCGGTTTCTTCATTTGTATAAAATGTACCCCCTTTCTTAAGGGGACATTTTATTTGCAGAAATGAATAGCAAAAGTATTTTCTGTGAAATACAGAGAAGTAAAGTTTGAAGAAAAACAAACAGATCTTAGGAACTGAAAAAAAAACACCCCCTAAAATAAATATGCTTAAAGTATACTAGTGAAAGCACCTTAGAGACAAAAGTACTTACTGCTGTTAGAAATGGCTAGAATGCATTGATTCAGATATGTAGGCTTCTGAAGACCCCAGGCTTAAAACCGTTATTAGCAAAAAAGAGATAAATACTGTTTCAGTAGCCTCAATGTAGCAGAAAGACATTTTATCCATCAAAAGAGCATGGAGTCTCATAAAAGCAGTTGTTTCATTCAACAGGTGACACATGGTATCTAGACCATGTAAATGTAATAGTCTACTATTCTGTAAAAAGACCACAGACATCTCTGCCTAGAGTCCAGGCACATGGGTTTCCCTATACATATGCCTCAGTACTAGGCTTTTGTAAATTTGTCTCCCCCTCTGCCATCTCTCCCTCCCCTCACCCCCAAACTGTGGAAAAGAATGTTTTTCCTTCTATTCAATAAATGTTATAGTGTGATTATTTTTGCTTTTCCTTCTTGATTGCAAATATTTCATGATTAAGAGTTAATAGCATCATTGTGACTCAATTTGTGTAAATAGAAAGCACACTGATGGGGGTTCAATAACTAGAATTGCAAGTGTTGATATGTTGGTCTTTTCTCACCCCAGAGAGTGAGTTGTAGCAATGCAGCTGCCTGTGGCTATCCCTCTTCCCATCCCACCCTGGAAAAAAAATTCATACCTCTCCCTGTGAATTTAGGTTAAAGTGAGCAAAACAGACCAGGGAGCAGGAGTTTAAGAGTTTTTGAAGTCATGCCCTTTATAGCCACTATTTTTAAATATAGAAGGTATGGTTATATCATCCCCCTTGGTCTGCAGAGACCTGATCTAATCCAATTTTCTCATTTTACAGATAGAGAAACTAAGAAACCCACAGCAGTAAAATTACCTGCCCAAAGTTGCATGCTCAAAGTAGCTGCCAAAAAGACATTTTGAAAGTTGCACCATGATGTTCCCAGGGGTTTATAGTACATGATATCTCTTTCAGTCTTATGGAAATTGATTCTATTATCTCATTATGATATTTTAGCCCATTTATAATCTTTAGTAGGTTAAAATAAATGTAGTTCCATATTGCATACTTATTTGCATCTAAGCCAAAATTGAAAGGCCCCTTCTAGTTCTGACTCCTCTGATAAATTAGGCTTATTTCTATTTTATTTGTACATATTAAAGGTAAAAATTAAATATTGGCTAAGAAAATGTTTTTCCTTGAGTTTGGCAACATGCATCATCTTTGGGTTTATTTGTTGCTATGCTTACCTAGTTGATGGCAAATTGCACACTTTGGAGGAAAGGTATCATGTAACTCCTCCCTCCCCCATTATAATAATAAAGAATTAAAATTTCTTCTGTTTAACATGATTGTACATGTATAACCTATATCAGATTGCCTGCTACCTTAGGGAGAGGGGAGGAGACAGAAGGAGGGAGAAAAATTTGGAACTCAAAATCTTATAAAGATGAATGTTGAAAAGTATCTTTACATGTAATTGTGAAAAAATAAAATACTATTAAGTTAAAGACAAGAATTAAAATTTCTGAATCACTCTAGGATTCACTTTTATCCTTTATTCAGAGAGGGAGTTACATGACCTAAGTAAAGTCTCTTCCAAATAAAATCTTCTGATCCAATGATTTCATATGCTTCCTTGCAAAAATCACAACTTTTGGGGAGGGGGCAATGAAAATTAAGTGACTTCCCCAGGGTCACACAGCTAGTGTCTCAGACACTTGTCTGAGTCCAGATTCGAACTCAGGTCCTCCTGAATCCAGGGCTGGTGCTTTATCTACTATGCCACCTAGCTGCCCGAAATCACACTTTTTAATGGCATAATTGAATAACCCTCCTCTGGGAATCAGGAGTGTGGTGTCCTAGTCCTTTCTCAGTAGCTATTAAGTGTAAGACTTTAGGCAAATTACTTCCCTTCTTTGGCCTCAGTTTCTTCATCTGTAAAATGAATAGACTGGAAGAGGTTATTACAAAGGTCACTTGCAGTTTGAATGCACTAGTTTTTTATTTGATTCTTGTTATCTTCCATGCTGCTTCCCACCCCCCTTTAATTGGCCAACCTCCTCTTTCCCTCTCCTTTCTTCTATTCTCTCTCGGGAAATGTCCATGCTCCCTGAGACGGTTCTGTTCAACATAAAAACCCCGTGTTACAATGTAGTCCACATGCAGCTCCTCTACTGAAAAGATGGGAACATATCCTGAAGCTATTTTTGAGTCAGAATATCAGTCTATAGGAGGACACCAACAGCTCTCTCTTTCCTCACTTAGGCTTGGCGGGTAAAGGCTTAAGATCTGGGTGCCAATGGTTATTTTGGGCTTGGGTAAAGGCTTTCTTGTCTGCAGCAATTGGAAGGGTCCAGAACAAAAGATGCTCTCCACCCTGCCCTTGTACAATCACAGAACACTTTCAACAATTACCTCTTACACACACATACACACACACACACACACACACACACAGACACACACACACACACTCGCATGCATGACACACCTCTGGTTTCTCAGACCATGCAGGGCAGCCACATGCTTTGCCCAGCAGCATTCTCCAGCACAGATGTGGATCTTTCTTCTGTATTCACACATCCCTCACAGAGAGACACGTTTTAAGTTAAAACTTATTCGTTTTCACACACCAAACACTGAAACATGATTTTCCAAAATTTAGGAGCAGTCAGTAGACTCCATCCAAATTAATTATCAGTTCTAAAGGGTTGAGGGAAAGAAGGAAGGGGGAGGTGTATGAACTCAAGTCAGTGGTACTTCTTTGTCTTCTCTTCTCTTTTCTCTCTCTCTCTCTCTCTCCTCCTTCCCTCCCACTCCTTCTCTCCCCCTTCCTCCCTCCCTCTCCTTTCCCTCTGCCTCCTCTCTCTCCCCTTTCCCCTTTTCTCTCTCTCTTCCCCCCTCTCCCTTTTCTCTTTCTTCTCTCTCTTCCTGTGTCTCTTTTCACCCTCACCTCCCTACCCCCTTTCTCACCACCTCCCCCCCTCTCTTTTCCTCCTCTCTTCTCCCCTTTCTCTCATTCTCATTCTGTCTCTCTCTGTTTCTGTCTTTCCCTCTCTCATTCTCCCCCCCAGAGACCCCCGAAGCTTGTCCTTTGCCCACTGAAGAAATGCCCCCGTGATTTCACAAGTAAATACAAAGAAAGCAAAAGGCACCATTGCTCAAAGGACTTCTGAAAACCCTGACTTCCTGTTGAAGCAATGGCAGCAAAATTTCTATGCAGCACTTCTGTCTTCAAGGTCACTATAGAATTAATCGAGTTCAACATTCCTCCCCTATTGCCTTTATTTTTAAAAATCTCCTCCCAGAGCCACAAGGGCATAGAAGGATGTGCTCGTCTGCCTCTTTAAGGGAAGAGACCTTTGGAGCTTCCCTCTATCAAGTATGTCGCTGGTTTAGCATGTAGAGTTCCAGGCCATAAATAATTCAGGAACCTTGAAGAAGATTTTTCTTCTCCCTTCTCTGTTCCTCCCCTCCCCCTCTTCCTCCCTTCCCCCCTCCCCCATTTCCCTTCCTCTTCCCCTCCCCTTTTCTGGCTTATAACAAATGCTAATTTAATCAACTGGCAGTAAATCGTGCTAGTTGCTGACTCATGCCAGACTGAGCCCCTGCGGACTAACAGAAGCTTTGCCATCTCATTTAGAAATGAACAATGCGCGAGTGAGTTGCAGGCCTGTTCACCTTTCTTCTTTTGTCCTTTTTCTTCTCTTTTATTTGGGGGGGGTGGGGAGGAAGGAGGAAAGTATTGTTCCAAACTGGAATCATCCTCCAGCATAGACAGAGTAATTCCCCTGCATCCCGCAAGGGGGCCAGAGGTGAGCGGGGACCTAGGCTCCCCAGCTGCTGCAGGTCCTATTGAGGCAAGACCCTGCAGTCACTGTACAGGTAATGACAGTGTCCCGCCCCCCCCACACACACACCCACAATGGGAAAGGGGGAAAGGAGGGGAAGGGAAGAGAAGGGGTGGGGAAGGGATGAGAAAGACAGGCAGCTCTATGGCTTATTTATCCAAATGCTTCTATGTCAGTGAAGCAGTTTGGGTATTTCAGCAGGCAGCCCTGGGATCCAGGCTGATGACAAAGGATTCAGCTTCATAGCCAGGCACCTTTCTTTTCTCCCCTCCCCTATCTCAGTGTCCACAGAAGGTGGCTGCCAGACCTCTGTTGGTGGCTTTGTTTGGGCCCGTCTAGGAGCTGAAGTGGTGGAAAGAAGAGCTTTTTGATGTTGAGGAAGGAAATGATCATTTTCATTTCTAGTTTATAAAGTGTTTTCAAACAACAGAGACACATGGCATAGTGGATAGAGATGGATAGAGGAAGACCTGGGTGCAAATCCTGCCTGACACTTACTAGATGAATGATATTGAGCATGGATCTCAGCCTGTTTCCTTATCTGTAAGAAGATGATATTAATATTTGTACTATCACAAGATTGTTTCAAGGCTCAGGTGAAATGATATGTTTAAAGCACCAGCTCTTAAAGGTACAGTGCCTGGTATAGAGAGGTGCTTAATAAATGCTAGGTCACTGACAAGGCATATACATTTCGATTATTATTACAATGAGATTTTGACCCATTTTCCTATGCGAAGCTACCTCTATCTCCCCTTCAGGGATTTGGGAGTATCGCTGACAGACAGTGAGTTGGTTTTCTCTAATACCATCAGCTCAAACCCCCATTCTGGAGTTGTTCCCTCCTTAATGACCACTGCTCAGTTCCCTCCTTCCATTTAATCAATTAACATCAATTAGATTTTTCAAAAGGATACTTACCGTGAATATATAGCAAGGACATTTATAGGACATGTCTATGATGAACATTTCCTTGGAATAACTAGGCACACATTCTGGGGATACAACTGGGGACACATTCTCCCCAACATTACCCTTGGTTCCTGGGGAAAGTAAGCTCAAACTAACAGCAGTTTCCATGCTGCATTCATCCCACCAAGTTCAATTCCAAATGTGGCATAGATGCTGGATGAGTCCAAATCTCAGCTACCATGGGGCTGGGTCAAGCAGGTCACTCAGCACTTCATTCCTCAACCATCTGGCTTCTGGCAAATGCCAGCCTAGGCCAAGAGCATCCCCTGCTCCTGCTCTTCTGGTGCCTTACCAATCTGCCCTTTCAAAGTTCACAAAGTTGGAACCATCTCCAATACCCCTTCACCGAATTGCAGGAAAAGCGGACACAACAGAGACTGAAGCAACAGCAAGAGGGTGCATTCCTGCCGCAGTCAGAAAATGAAGACCCAAAACCTGTTAGCCTTAGTTTTTGTCCCAGTACTTGAGCATGGCAAGGTAGGAATGAAAGCCAGGTTTCACCCTTTTATGCCAACTATGTAACCATCAACAATGTCTCTTTATCATATGGATAATGGACCAGAATTGGCTAAGGAATGGTTCAAACAGGGAAAAGACCTCATCCATTATAAACCATCATGCCTTGCTGAAAAGTCTCCCCAAACTCTTCCATGTGGGGACTGCATCATCTGATTACCCTGTGTCTGCTCCCCAATTCCTTCTTTTCTTTTCTTTTTTTTTGAGGTAGTTGGGGTTAAGTGACTTGCCTAGAGTCACACAGCTAGTGTCAAGCATCTGAAGCCAGATTTGAACTCAGGTCCTCCTGAATCCAGGGCCAGTGCTCTATCCACTGTACCACCTAGCTGCCCCAATTCCTTCTTTTCACTAGAATATGTTCACAATGTGTTAAAGGACATATTTAAGGTCTCACAGCTAGTAATTGGCAAGCAAAAAATTAAATCCAGATCTTACCAAATACCAAATCCAGTGCATGCTCCTCTGTCCCCCTCCAAAAAATAACCAAAGGACTGGAAGACATTTATCATTTGACTCTCACCTCCAAATGAGAAGATCCCCTTAACACCTTAATTGGTCTGATGCCTATTATACAACAGTTTATATTTATAAATTCATGCCATACTAACAACCCTGCCTCCCCAGTAGTCCATTCTGCACTCTCACACACCATCATGGAATCATCAAGGAATGGATGTAGATAGAGCTTCTTCTCCATTCAGGGAATGGTGCTGCTACCAGCTATAAAGGTGGAGATACTGAACTGGAAGTATAAGAAGTAGTCCCTGACCTAAGACTTCACTAGGGTTATACATATCTGAACTGACTGGTTAGTCATCTGTTCTATCAAACTTTGGGGCCTGACTTCTGCATGAAGATGAAATGACTAAGCAGCAGGTCTTTAGGAGAGTGTCTGACCTTATCTGACCTGTAGACTTGTATGGAATTTGTGGTTGGTACCACTTACTTGGCACTGAGCGTGTCAAGCCCTCCAGAATGTGGCTCTTCCTTACCTTCCTATTCATTTCACATTTCTTTCCTTCATACACTCTCCATCTCAGTCAAACTGACTGGTTGTTTCTCATCTGTGACATTTTATTTCCTGCCTCCTTGCCTTGGCATGGATGGTTTTCCACATCTAAAATGCACTCCTGAGTCACCTCTCCTTGAAGAGAATCCTTCCCTAGTTTCCTTCAAAGCCCTCCTCAGGTGCCACCTCCCATAGAAGACCTCTTCTGACCCCCCCAATTGTTAACTCCTGCCCTCTAGCATTCCTGTATATTTCCTTATCTAAATGGACATGCCCTATTTTACACATGGAAGGTGTTTGTTATTTGGCCTTGATCTTCATCTCCCAGCATCCCTTGAAGGCAGACACTGTTTCACTTGTACCTTTCTATCTCAAGCACTCAGCCTTGCTCACAATAGTCCTTTAATCAACATTTGTTGAATTAATTGTTGAATTGAATTAATATATGCATTGCTTTGTTGGCTTTTGCTGTGTCTCTGTCCTTCCTCCCTAGCTAGAGTAAAAGATCCTCAACAGTAGGATCAGTGTCTTATTCCAACTCTTCCTACATCCTTTCTGGGTAGTTCCAAAAGCTTCTCCCACAGTGCCTTTCGCACTAGGTAATCAATAAATGCTTTATTGATTAATTGATTGATGAGATCACTTATGCAGAACAAACAGTACAGATCCTATTACCTCAAAAATTATTTTCAAATTCACCCATTAAGCTTTATTTTTCTTCATGGCTATTTTCCTGGAGTGGCAGCTTTTCCTCTTTCCAATTGGTTCAACGCACCACCTCCCAAAAAACAAACAAACAAACAAACAAAAAAACACTTGCATTGTTTCCTGCTCCTCCTGGAGGGTCCTTAAAAAAAACTACCCAATGACAAATGGCTCACCCAGACAATGACAAAAGCGTACTTTCCAGAGAGGTATGAGAAAATAGAATCCACTTCCTATAAGAAACACAGAAAAAGGAACAAAAATGAACATCGCATGTTCCCAAGCGACTGCATCCATGTCACAAAGGTTCTGGACTTCCACGCCTCTAATTTATGGTTCATGCAACTGTAGGGTCAATGGGAAGCTACAAATGGATACATCCCCTTGAGGGGCTGCTTTTGCTTCCGTGCTGCCAAGATGTTTCATTTTGTCCTTATTTGACCAGAAGACTAAGTATGGAACACCAGGCCCATATATCATTTCTAAACTTCAGGGGAGGTTGTAAATAATCCCCTCCTGTTAGGGATCCTGGCTCAACATTGGTGCATTAACTCAAATGAGACAATATACAGGAAGCAAAAGGAAAACAACAGTTTAAGAGCGTGGGTGGAGATTCCCATTTCCCAGGCCTGGGAGATGGGACTTTACAAAGAAATACTCTAAGGTCAGACTACAAGCTCTGTTCAAACTATGCCACCTGCTGAGGACATTGGTACAGCAGCTTGTCATCAGAGCTAAGTGGAGAAGCCACTTCTCCAGAAAATGTGCTGCTTTTTGTTTAGGGAAAATAAAAAGGCAGTGGACACTTGGGGCTCTCTTCTGAACAGTCACAGTTTGAGTCAGAAGTTAAGACTTGCAGCCAAAGGATAACTAGGCTCTAGTATTAGGTCCCATGGAAATTCATGGACATAATGAACTCTTGTGGTCTCCCAGGGTCAACAGTTAATACTTGTAGCCAAAGGATAACAAGGTTCTAGAGTGAGATCCCATGGAAATTCATGGACATAATGAACTCTTGTAGTCTCCCAGCATCAACAGTTGAGACTTGAATCCAAAGGGTAACTAGGTTCTAGATTAGGCCCCATGGAAATGCATAGAAATAATGAATTCTCATGATGTCCCAGGGTCCACCCCTCCTGTCTTCCATATCTCCATTTTCCTCCTACTTCCAATTTCAAATCTCCACTTGATGGTGCTCCTGATAGACCCTTTTCTCCCTTGGTCACTCATAGTGCAGAGTTCCAACAGATCTGTGGTCCCATGGATGATACAGGTATTGCCTTCAGTGATGAGCTGACAGCCCTCTGTCCATGCCTCCCAATCATGTGTGACTCTTGCTCACATCCTCCCATACACCTGCCACAGGAGACCCATGAAATATCAAGGACAGACCTGAAGGAAGGTCCTTGAAACATGAGGTAGACAGAATTCAAGCTGTCTATCCATTGTGCCTTGTCCTTGCTATGGAACTAGCTCATCCCTTTTTCCCCCTAGCCATATATTCCTCTCACATCTCCCATGAAACACTTGGCCACTTGATTCCCCCAAAATAGCACATATCTCTTGTTGGGCTTTTGTCTAGAAAGGTTTTGCTACTAAGAATATATAGGAGTATAAAAGAAAAGAGAAAAGGAAAAATTATAGGGTTACTGGGGTCTCTCAGTTAATCCTGTCCCTGCCATGAATAGGGGAATTAGGCCTTATTCTTTCTTAGCTTCATTCCCTATTATCTGATTCCACCCTCTACAGCCCTCCCTAATCAATCCTACCCTTATATTCTTTTCTCTCTCAAAGTAGATATACTTGAAATTGGTCCCCCTAAAAGAGGTAGAGTCTTAAAGTTCTCTCCTTGTCCTTCAGTCATTTTAGTAGTTTTGCAGTTGCCCTTGAGGACAACAGGTGTAAACAGAGCTTGTCTTGGCCTAGGCAGAATTTTGACTCCGAGGGTCCTTGTTGTTGTTGGGAGGGGGTGGGGTTGTTTTACAGATTCACATTTTCTTTCTTAAGCCAGAGAGAAAGAAGAACTTTCTACCTGTGTGACGTTTTTTTGTTGTTATGGCTGTCCAGTTGTTCAATCACATCTGACTCTTCATTACCTCATTACCTATCCATGGGGTTTTCTTGGCAAAGATACTGGAGTGGTCTCCTTCCCCAGTGGTTAAATGACTTGCCCAGGGTCACAGCTAGTAACTAAGGTCGAATTTGAACTCAAGTCTTTCTGACTCCAGGCCAAGTACTTTGTCTACTGGATCACTTAGTTGCCCTGTGTGATCTTAGGCAAGTCAATTAAGCTGTCTAAGGTCTCAGTCTCCTCATATGCAAAGTGAGGGGATTGGATTTAAACAACCCTGCTTTAAATCTATACTCCTATAACTTTATAATCTTAGATGAGTAGATACTTAAAGGTTGATGGGACTTCAGAGATCACTCAACTTTCTGTCTCCAGATCTTCATACCTTTGTACAAACTGTCCCCCATGTCTGGAATGACCTCTTTTCTCACTTTGACCTCTTAAACTCAAGGATTTCCCTTAAAGCTCAATCCAAACATGAAGTCTTCCATGATCCCCATAGCTGCTAGGGCTTCCCCTCTACCCTCCTCCCCACCCAAATCCCCTACATATATATACATATATACACATTCACAATATACTTTAGATGATAGATAGATAGATAGATAGATAGATAGATAGATAGATAGACAGACAGATGGATGGATAGATGCTGGGCAAGTATAGAATGTAAGCTCTTTGAAGACAGGGATTTCCCTCTTTGTCTTCCTATTTGTACAATGACCAACAGATAGTAGGTATTTACAAAATGTTGGTTGAGTGATCCTTATAGTCCAATTCTTTACCTTATAGACCCAGAAATTTAGATGAACTAACAGAGGTAAGAGAGTAGCAAAGCTATACCCAGTACTACCTGAGTCTACAGAACCTCCCAGGGATACTTTGCCACAAAGTTTGACTTCCCGGTGATTATCTTTATTTGTCCAGGTGCCAAGGAATTGTTCAATTTACCACTAAAAAAAGAATCATTCTCCCACTATCATTCCTATATGTATCTGATCAGTGGATGGCAGCTAGTAGTCATTACTTCCCTTGAGGGTCCTTTAAAAAAAAGAGGATACTATGGCATATGACTATAATGAGATATTATTTTGTTATAAGAAATGACAACTGCAAGGATTTCTGAGAAACATTAAAATTATTTTATGATCTGATTCTTAGTGAAGTAAGCAAAACCAGGGGGAACAATATACAAAATGACTGCAATGATGTCAGTGAAAAGTACACTCAAAGGAAGTGAAACTTGAAGTAATTATAATGATCAATGTTGGTCCCAGAAAACATGTGATAGAACGTTCCTCCATCCTTTCAATAATAATTGTAGTAACTAACATTTATATAGTACTTTAAAGTTTAAAAAAAATTTTTACAACTATTTTGTCCTCAAGGCAACCCTGGGAAATAGGTACCATTATTATTCCCATTGTACAGATGAGGAAACTAAGGTAGCGATCAAGTGACTTGTCCAGGATCACACAGCTACTAACTAAGGCAGGATCTGAACTCATGTTTTCTTAACTCCATGTCTGGCACTTAATCCATTACCTCATCTAGCTTCCTCTCTTTCAGTGGAGAGTTGGGGGATCATGAAGCTGGTTGCATGATATCACTGTATCTACTGCTCTTGCTTATTTTCCTTTCTTCATCCTCTACACCATGACATTTCAAGAGTTTGAGAGACACAAGTCCAGGTATTATAATCATTTTATTAAGAAGGCTAGCATGTTATTAACAAAAGAGGCCCATGGCACTCTCTGGTGAAGAGAACTCTCTGTATATCATACCACATTGAAAGCACCAAAAACCTACAGACTGCTGTGAAAGCAGCAGAAAGACACAAAAGACAGAAGCTTGTCCTTAGGGTAACCTTCAGTTTTGATTACTTGAAAATAATGGTGATCTGGGATTCATAATGAGTTTCCACTATTATTTCTTAATTCCTATAAATGTATCCTTAAACACTTTTTTGTTTGTTTGTTTGTTTTTGGTGAGGCAAATGGGGTTAAGTGACTTGCCCAAGGTCACACAGCTAGGTCAAGTGTCTGAGGTCACATTTGAACTCAGGTCCTCCTAAATCCAGGGCTGGTGCTTTATCCATTGCTCCACCTAGCTGCCCCCGGAATGACAACTTTTAAGTGTTTAAGGGGGGCAGCTAGGTGGCACAGTGGATAGAACATTGGTTCTCAAACTTTTTGGTCTCAGGACTTCTAATACATTCTTTAAAATTATTAAAGACCGGGGAGGGGGGTGGGGGTTGGCAGCTAGGTGGCTCAGTAGATAAAACATGGGCCCTTGATTCAAGAGGACCTGAGTTGAAATCCAGCCTCAGACACTTGACACTAGCTGTGTGACCCTGGGCACGTCACTTAACCCTCATTGCCCCACAAAAAAATTTATTAAAGACCCCTAAAAGCTTTTGTTTATGTGGGGCATACCTAGGCGTGTGGTAGTAAATATTTATCAACCAGCTCTGGGGGAGAAAACATATGCATAACTTTCTTAATCTTAATCTGCTTTATAAACATTTTCCATCACTTTCTTAAGTGTAGATAAGCAAAAAATAAGAAATCACACCCTGATTCGAGGCATTTGTCAATATCCTTGGTGTAAACACTCATAATGAAAATTCCATAATCAGCTCTCCTAAGCCAGTATCAAGAGTAGTGGCTCTGGCATACCCCCTGGTTATATCTATTAATATTTACCATGTTAGAAATTAAAATGTATTATGATGAAAATAAATTGTATTATTATGAAAATAGTTATGACCTTGCAGACCTCCTGAATAGGTCCCTGAATCACACTTTGAGACCTGCACCAGAAATATTCTCCCTCATATCCCACTCTCCCTTCTCCCCATCTATAGCTTTTTAGCATTTTAACTATGGAAGAGTTAAACTGATTAAATCTGTGTAGCAGTCAACATAGAGCACTTATGTGATATTTTTAAATGCTTTTAAGATCTAGTTTTTTTTTTTAATTCCTGGCACTAAACCCAGGGTTTCTTTTAAATGTGCTCTGAACCTGGCATGTGAGCCGCATGACAAGTGAAACCCCACCGTTTCTGTATTCCAATTCACAAGTCCTTTTGAATTCTAGGAATTTGTGGTGGTTGGGTTTTTTTCACAGCTTATTCTGCTAAAATATTCGCTAGTGATGTGTGGAGTCCAGGGGAGCTATAAATGCTATTCATTTCTCAAACAAGGGCAATGATTTGCCTTGGATGAGGTGGGGAGTGGGGGAAATACCTTTTCTCTTTATTTTCTTTCCATTCTATAATCCCAAACAACCCTTCTCAGAAATAATAAGCTCTCTTTGCAAGGGAAATTTGGCTGACAAAAGTGAACATGGTTCAGAATCATTGATGCTTATTAAGATTTTAAAATCCACAATCAAGGCACTGGGTTAAGAGGGTCATGAGAAACATAATGATACAGAATACAAGTCTTTACCCTCAAGGAGTTTACAATCCAGTAAGGGAAATAAGGTACCTCCCCAGGAAAAAACAACTAATAATACAGGGTGTCCAAAGAATCTCTGTGCAGCTTTCAGGGAAAGGGGAGAGAATAAGCATTTATTAAGTACCAATTATGTGTCAGGCATTATAATAAGCACCTTGCAAATATTATCTCTTTCAACCCTCACAACAATCTTGGGAAGTGGATGCTCTTATTATTCCCATTTGACAGTAGAAGAAACTGAGGCAGCAAGGGGTAAAGTGACTTGCTCAGGGTCACACAGCTAGTAAATACCTGAAGCTAGATATGATCTTAGATCTTTCTGACTCCAGGCCCAGTGGTGTATCCACTTTGCCAGGTTGTTGTTGACTCTTTATTAGCTTAAACCTGCACTAAGACTTTTGGGATATGTATTAACAGTTCCCAGTACAGGGTTATTTTAAGGTTTGAAAAAAAATTTCCAAGATTTTCATATTATCAAAGACCTAGCAGTAGCAGGGATCTCCGAGACCATGTAATCTTGTCTCCTCATTTTATGGGTGAAGAAAGTGAAACCCAGGAAAGTCCATTGACTTGCCAAGGATCATACAGGAAGAGATGAGATTTGAAATGATTTATTCTGACTTCACCCTACTCACCTCACATAGTTGTCGTGAACATTCAATGGGATCATGGGTAAACTATAAAGTGAGATATAGCTCTGTAACCTCTTCCTACTTTTTATTTATTTATTTTGGCGGCGGGGGTTGGGGCAGGGCAATGAGGGTTAAGTGACTTACCCAGGGTCACACAGTTAGTAAGTGTCAAGTGTCTGAGGTCGGATTTGAATTCATGTCCTCCTGAATCCAGGGCCTGTGCTTTATCCACTGCCCCATCTAGCTGTTCCCCCTACTTTTTAGATCGAAGGGTCATTCCCAAGCCAGTATTCATACAGTAGCAATTGAAACTCATGTATTTCTCTCCCTGTCTCACCAATTAGAAAGTCAGCTACACTGATTGAGAACCTGCTCTTCTTGGCAAGTGGGCTCTGGTGTGTGCTTCACTGAACAGCTGGTCTTGGAAGTGACTTGAACTGACAAACTCTCTGAACTTGTCCCATTGGATTTGTTTAATGACTCTGCCATTGACATGGATGGAAAAAGTCATCCACAGATGCATAGCATCTTTGGATGCCTGAGTGATTCAGAAAGCATGGAGCTACCCAAGGAGGGCTCTACCTTCAGGTCAGAGAATGATATGTACAAGGGAACCAAGAGAAAATCTCTCCTATTTAAGTGGAAAATTGAAAGTTTAACCAGCTACAAAATTATATATTTAAATGAGACATTTTCTCTTAGTCTTCACTGTAACCAATACCCACAATTCTATGTCCCTTTCCCTCCTTATCTGATCTGAATTGTGATTTTACTTTAGTGCCCCCTAGGGTGTTAATAATTTCAGAACAGAGGGGACTGACAAAGACCCTACATCAAGAAGTAGTTTTTGTCCCCTTATCTATGATCCAGGAGAATAGACTGTAAACTCCTTGAAGGCAGGAACTGGGGCATTTTTGTCTATATCTCCAGGACTGAACACAGTACGTGGCACACAGAAGGCACCTAATATCTGCTTGAAAAATGAATGTTTTGACCTTGTGTGAGGCTGTGCTATTCTCCTTCAGAGAAAGAGAGTGTGTGTGGTGGGGAGGCTTATAATAGGTATAAATGGTGCAGTGGATAGAGGACTGAGCCTGGAGTCAGGAGGAACTCCTTGAAATTGAGACCTCTAGTTCTCAGACCATGGTGGTCTCTGTTTTGCTGCTCACTGCTATTGCAGTCTTAACCTTAAGCAGTAATAGAAGAGGAAGAGAGACCCTGAAGATGTAGGCTGTGGAGACCAAGACCCTGAGGAAGAGAAAGACCAAGGATCTGGGGAGGCAAGACCAGCTCTGGGCAGAAAGCAGATAAGGAGTTAGCGCATAGACCAACTTATGGGCTGTCCCAGGCCAGTGGCAGCAGGGTGTAGAGAAGTAAACCCAGATCAGGGAGTGATCATGAAGTTTGTGAAGGTCTCAATTACCAGCAAGGAAGCCAGAAGAACAAGCCACCTTGCTTTACTACACAAGTTCTCCCTTGTCTTCTCTCTCCTACTCCAGATCCAGAGTTGGATCCCAGACAACAAGCTCCATCACATCCAGCCAGGTTCTCTTTCTACAATTTGTGGATCTAGGAGGAGGGTTTGTAATATGGTGAAGCAGAGCACCCAAGAAGGCAGGCTACAAGTTTTCCTGTGTTTGTTTGACATTAAATAGACTGAGAGGCAGCCTGGCGTAATGGGTAAAGAGCCATCCTTGCAGCCAGAAAGACCTGAGTTCAAGTCTCAATCCTACTAGATATTAGCTGTATGACTATGGGGTAGTTACTTAACCTTTCAACACTTTAGGTAACTCTATAAGACTAGAAGTTGCTGAGAAGGGGTGACACAATTAGGAGAAGTTTCCTCCTGGTAGTTCCTGGTACTAAAGAAGTCATAGATCTAGTTCCTAAATAAGCCATGTGACTACCAAAAAAATTATTTGACTGTGTAAGACAGTGGGACAAAACTAAGCTAAGAAATTTTCCAGATTAGGAGGGTAGGGTTGGTAGAGGCTATAGAACAATATTTTTGTATGTACTATTTTTTCTTCCTTCCTTCCTTCCTTCCTTCCTTCCTTCCTTCCTTCCTTCCTTCCTTCCTTCCTTCCTTCCTTCCTTCCTTCCTTCCTTCCTTCCTTCCTTCCTTTTTTGCAGGGCAATGAGGGTTAATTGGCTTGCCCAGGATCATACCGTGTCTGAGGTCGGATTTGAATTCAGGTCCTCCTGAATCCAGGGCCAGTACTTTATCCACTGCACCACCTAGCTGCCCCCTGTATGTACTCTTACACTAGAATTCAAAACCTGTTTATGAAGGTTTCTTTTTCATCTACCCGTGGAAGGTGTGCAGTTTAGTCAAAGTAGGATACTAGAGGAAAATTCTGGTGCTTGAGTCAAGGAGACCTTGCTAAAACCACTAGGCTAGTGATCCGATTATAGTGCGACTTAATGGGTAAATTATTTATTATATTACCTCTATGTTTATTGATGAGGTACTTTATTTATGGGTTTAAGGAGAGCACAACATGAGCTGTCCCATGGGCTACTCAATGAGTCCATACACAGGCCCACACCTGTGGCACATTACAATTGAGCTTCCATTATCTCTCTATATTGCTATGCTCCTCATTTCTCTACTTTGGGACTTCTCTAACTTCTCCACCATGCCCCAGGAAATTCATTATTGGGATAACCTCATCATGCTGTAAGATCTCATCAGTGTTGATACTCTACCTCATCACTGGCCTCTGCTTCTCTGATTAGAGAGTAGGGGGCATGAACTTCGAACCTTCATCTAAGGAGAGAGATCATCTCAGACATTTTATTTCTTACCAGGATAATTCTGAGATTTTCAGCTTCTTTTGGTCTTCTGTCTTCTCCCATTCAATTTCTAAGTTCCTTGAGGGTGGAGACTATTGGTCTCTTTTATGTATTTGCATCCATAGAGCTTAGCACAGTGCCTGGCACTTAATAGGTGCTTAATAAGCACACATTGATTAAGCATTTTTTAAAAACACAAATAAAATATTTCTCTAGTCCAATATAAGCTCCAAGTGTTTAACCTCTTAATTACCAGAGAAAATATAAATCGATAGATTCATAGAGCTAAGTCTATGCTGTTATTTTAAGTGGGTGTTTTGCTGCAGTCCTGAGTGGTGATGGTGTGACCCTGGGCAAGTCATTTAACCCTCATTGCCCTGCAAAAAAAATGGAGTGAGAGAGCAAGGAGAAGCACTGAGCAATGAGGTCAACATGGACAAGCCTGTAGAATAAGCCAGTTGGACCAAATGATCCCTAATGTCCTTTCTATTTGTAAATCAACGAGCCTGTATCAAAGAGCTTTCCAGCCCGTTCCAAGACAGACACTCATAGTTTGGCTTTGTTTAGCTTTAAAGGCTATAGATTTCCCCCAAGCTCCGAAGTATTTCCATTCAGACACATGAAAGTACAAAATTCCCACAGCCAAATCTGTATTATCTTTATATTTTCCAGTCAAGTAACCAATGGAGAAGCATTTATTTGGGGCTTACCCTGCACTAAGACCATGTTGGATTATACATGCTATTGTCCTCATTAGTATACCTAACCAACAGTCACCTTCACTTTTCCAAAGCTAATTCCCCCCCCCCAAAAGTTTTGTCTGCTGCAGTTTCTTCTCCCCAAAGATTGAAACCCAACTCAAATGCTAGCTCCTCCATAAAAACCCTCCCAATTCCCTCTATGTTGGGAATGACCTTCATCAACCTTCACCCCCAGGATCTCACATAGCATTTTGCTTCACAGAATCACAGAATTTCAGATTTGCACGGGACCTCAATGGCCATAATGTCAAACTCATTCTCCAAAGGAACCCCTCACTCTAATGCACCTGATAAGGGGTCGTTCAGCCTCTGTTAGAAGATCTGTGACAGAGAGGGGGACCTTCAGGAGGCAGCCCATTCCTGGTTGGGACACTTAGAATTTGTTAGGAAGTTTTTCCTGACATCAAGCTTAAATTTGACTCTTTGGCTTTTCATACCTATTTTTCCTGGTTCTGTCCTCTGTGGATAAAAATAATCATTCTAATCCCTTCTCCACATGACTGGTATCATGGGCCCCAGGAGTCTTCTCTTCTCCTGGTTCAACAACCCTATTTCTTTCAATCAATCCTCATATGACATGTTTGTTATTGTTATTGTTGCTCAGTCATTCAGTCGTATCCAACTCTTCATGACCCTGTATGGGATTTTCTTGGCAAAGACCCTAGAGTTGTTTGTCATTTCCTTTTCCACATATGATATGCACTCAAGGCTTTTCACCAAATTAACTGCCTTCCTTTGAATGCTCTCCAGATTATCAACACCCATCTTAAATCTTAATGCCCAGAACTGAATATAATACTTCAGATATATTTTGACCAGGATGAAGTACAGTGGGATGGTTCCCCTCCCATTCCTACAAGCTCTACCTCTCTTATTATAGTCCAAGACCACATTAACTCCTTTTCCCCACCACATCACACCTCATATTGAGCTTTCAGTCCACTAAAACCCCCACTGTTTTTCCAAATTGCTGTCTAATCATGCATTCTCCCTCTTGTAACTGTGAAGTTGATTGTTTGAACCCATGTGAAGCTTCATATTAATCTTTATTCGATTTCTCTTTATTATATTCAGACCAATGTGCTAACCTGTCGAGGAGAAAATTTAGTTTTCTTTTCAACTCCCCTTGGGAAGATTCATCCTCCAATTTCTGCTCAGCTGCTTATATGAACAATCATATATGTTAAAGTAACTCTAAGAAGAAATGACTAAGATTGGAAAGGGAGGTAAAACCATACCATATGGGTGAATATTGTTGTGCAGTAAGAAGTGATGAAGAATTCAGAAAAAAAATGGAAAGATTTGTATAAACTGATGCAGAGCAAAAAGCAGACCCACAATTCCTACAATAATGGAAGTGAAAACATTAAGATCAATGAACTCAAAATGACCCAATTCATCCTCTAGAAATGTTGATGAAAAACCATTCTCAGTTCTCAGCAGAAAGGTGGAGGACTATAGGTAAAGAATGTGGTATATGCCATATGCTCTCTCTGTGTCTCTTGGTTTTGCTTAAATGTTTTCTCTTTACTATAATCATTGGGAGAGAGGTTTTAAGAAGTAAAAGAGGGCAGCTAGGTGGTGCAGTGGATAAAGCACCACCGTGGTCAGGAGGATCTGAGTTCAAATCTGACCTCAGACACTTGACATTTACTAGCTGTGTGACCTTGGGCAAGTCACTTAACCTTCATTGCCCTGCCCCCCCCCAAATAAAAGAAGTACAAGAATAAAAAGCATCAAAACATTTTTAAAGCACTCACACAAGAAACGACTGTAAGAACTTGGATTGCTTTGGTCTGGAATGTTGTGGGAATGATGAATGGAACCATAGGTGAGTAGTAGTCTGATACTCCAAATCCAGGAACAATGGCAGAGTTGATTTGACCATGGTTTGTGGTTCCAGAACTTGGGACTAGATGAGGGGAAAAAAATAATGGGAGGTGAGTACTAGAGTGTAATGGAAATATTTGTTAATTTTCTAAACCTGAGAGCCCCTTTTAGTGGCTTCGTAGTGTAATGACCACTGTTGGGCGAGGAAAAAGAATGGGAATAATAATACTTGTCTTCCCTATCTTATATAGGCTTATGAAAGTGATTTATAAATCTTAATAGGGTATATTAATGCAAGTTGATATAGCTGAAGCCCAGATCTAACGACTCTCCTGTCTCCTCACCTTCCCCACCCCACTCCCATTGATGCTGACAGTGGGGATACTGGTGTCAGCATGGGATGCAGGTAGGAGGTTGGAGCTATTGTCATGGCAACTATGAAAAAGGTCAGCAAAGTGGCTGTATTCTGTACAGAACAACACTCTTATGGCTGTCGCTTAAAAGTGCTGCCTTGGGTTCTGGTCATTTTTATTTGAACTTATATTCCTGTCTGCTACTAAGTGATTTTTTTCTCTAGACTATTTGCAATCCCTCTTAAATACTCAGATCATTTTGTATGCATTTGGGACTCAATTTCCCATAAACAAATAAGTCATGGGGTTCAGCAGTGAAGATGCTTTTGAATCTCCCAGATGTTGATTTGGGGCAGTGCACACCCAATCAGTTTAAGAACCTATTTCTGTGAAACAGTTAGCATCGTATGAGGTCAAAGAAAAAAAAAGAAAGCAATGTAAAAATGGAGTCAGTGAGACTACTGCCTAAAAGCAGAGCATGGAGAGTCATGGAGCAAATGACAAAGGCCCAGACTTTTGATTCTCTTCACCTCACAGGCATCTGTGCCCACAGCAGGGTCAGTCAGCCTTAGGCTTATTAGGCCCTAAGTATTGGCAGTTGAGGATCCCCCTGGAACAGATTCCAGAAGGTCAGACACCTCACCTGGAGGGCATGCTTTGAATTAAGCAAAGCTTTGTCTCAGGGTATTCACACCATTGCCTCATTGGTTAAAGAGCCTGGAATTACACTTAGGAGGACAGCAAAGCTCTTTAATGTAATGGACTAAGGCCATTAATTTATTCTTTCTCATTCTGCTGTAGCTAGATCTGAAAGTTCAAAGATGAGGCACAGACAAGTGAAACAACTGACCAAAAGAGAGTGTTTCGATGGTTTCTTCATTCAGAAAATATTTACTGAGACCTCCATTGTAATAATAAAAATAGTAACAATAGCCCGCACTAATATAATTGAGGTAAGGTTTGCAAGGCACCATGCACGTTATGCCATTTGGTCCTCACAACAACCCAGCAGAGGAGATGCTATTATTATTTTCATTTTACAGATGAGGAAACTGAGGCACAGAACAGGTAAAGTGATTTGCCAAGGCTTACAAACGGTTAGTTAGTGTCTGAGGCAGGTTTCAAACTAATTGTCTTCTTGACTCCACGTCTAGAACTCTAATTCATCATGTCACCTAGCTATCATTGAAACAAAGCTCTGGAGACCTCTCCAGGGTGGTATAAAACATAATTCCTGCCTCTCCAGGAGTTTACAGTCCTAAAAGGGTGATATTATAAGTCCTCTATATCAATAAGCTATCTACCTTAAATATATGTAATATATATTATAAATATATATATATATAAAACAAATAAACACATACACTCTCAAATAAATAAATGGTGTGTGTGTGTGTGTGTGTGTGTGTGTGTGTGTGAGAGATATCTACCAGGAAGTGGTAGATACAATAGATGCTATAGGAATTTAAAACACTGCCATTGACATTTAAACAGTATTTTAGGGTTTACAGAGTGCTTTCCCCACAACTACTCTGGGAAGTAAGTAGGACAAATATCCCTACTTTTACAGATCAGGGAACTGAAGATTTAAAAGGTTTACTAGGCTTTGGTAGTTGTTTTTATGGCTTATTGAGACTTTTTTTTCTACAAGGGGAAGTATAGGCCAGAGCTAAACTCAGATTCCCTAACTCTAAGACCAACACTTTTTCCACTGTACCATGCTGACTCAAGAGAATAAATCTAATGGGAATGATGCGGCAACTCCTCTACCAATAGGACAATGGATAGTAGTGGCTAGAGTGTGGCACTGGGAATCAGAAAAAGCTGGGGTGAAATCTTACTTATTAGCTGTGTAACCCAGGCATGTCACTTAACCTTTAAGTGATTCAAGTTCCTTATCAGTAAAATAAGTGAATTGGATTTGATGACCTCAGAGGTCCATCCCAGCTCTCCATCTGTGATCCAATACTCCATGGAGGTGGCAATAGTAAGACCTTTGCAGAGGAATTTTGACCAAATCTCAAAAGGCACAGCTGCCAAACATTAAAAAATAAAATCCAGACTTTTAAATTCCTTTATATCATTTCCCAATTTCAACCCAGAATTTTTTCCTTTTGCTCCAGAAGAGTGTTCCACAATGAAAGCATACACAACATCTTTCTGACCAAAGTAGTCTTTAGATATTAAAAACACATACTATACAAGTGCTCTTGGTCACAATGGACACATGTAATGCTGATGCCTTCTTTTCCCATCTGGGATCAAGATTTCTAGACATTCCAAAAGGCTTTGGGAGTGTGTGTGTGTGTGTGTGTGTGTGTGTGTGTGTGTTGTTTTCAAGAGGACCAGACACTATAATTCTCACATGTGGGAAATGTGTTCAGTATCTCAGTTATGGTTGGATGAACAAACCACTGAATCCTCAAAGATTATAATAGAATAATTGTGAGTTATACTTCTAACATCCTGGTGGAATAAATTATAACCTACTATAATGTGGTCTTATTTAGGAGTTATAGTTCTAAGCATTTGTTTTATTTCTATTCCTCCCCCAAACATAATGCAAGCCTCTACACACACATTCTCATCCTCCCTCCCTCTCCCTCTCCCTCTCTCTCCCCCCCAACACCCAGCCTTACCTAGTCAGAATGAAATTTATTGGACTTAATTTGTCAGACTCACAGATCATAGATTTAGAGCTGAAAGTGACCTTAGTGATAATTTAGTCTAATCCTCTCATTTTACAGATAAGTAACAGAGGGTAAGAGAGATACAGTGATTTGCTTAATATAGGGAGTTAGTGGTAGAGCTGAGATTTGAACCCACATCCTCTAAAAAGTAAAGAGGCTTCAAAGCAGAAAGAGACTGCAAAGAATTTGGAGTCAGGAGGTCTGGGTTTGAATTTTACTTCTGCCATATGTGTGACCTTGGACAAATTACTTAACTTCTTTTAGATTGTTTTCCTTTCTTTTGAAAAAGCATCTTAAAAATAATTTTTAAAATAATATTTTATTTTCCCCCAATTACCTGTAAAGACAATTTTTAATATTCTTTTAAAATAATTTTGAATTCCAAATTTTTCCCTCTTTCCCTCACCTCCCCCCTTTTGAGATGATAAGCAATTTGATATGGGTTTTACATGTGCAATCATGCAAAACATATTTCCTTATTAGTCATGTTGTGAAAGAAACATATCCATAGGAAAAAAACATGAAAAAATAAAGAAAGTAAAAACTAGTATACTTCAATCTGCATTCAGACTCCATCAATTCTAGAGGTAGATAGCATTTTTCATCATGAGTCCTTTAGAACTCTTAGCTCATTGTACTGCTAATCATAGCTAAGTCATTCATGCTTGACTATTATACAATATTGCTGTTACTGTGTACAATGTTCTCCTGGTTCTGTTCATTTCATTATGCATCAATTCACGTCTTTCCAGGTTTTTCTGAAATCAGCCTGCTTATCATTTCTTAGAGCACAATAATATTCCATTACAATCATATATCACAACTTGTTCAGACGTTCTCCAGTTGTTGGGCATCCTTTCAATTTCCAACTCTTTGCCACTACAAAAAAAAGAGCTGCTATAAGTATATTTTTTTGTACAAATAGGTCCTTTTCCCTTTTTAAAAAAATCTCTTTGGGATACAGATCTAGTAGTTGTATTACTTGATCAAAGGGTATGCACAGGTACCAAATTGTCCTCCAGAATGATTGGATCGGTTCACAATTCCACCAACAGTGCATTAGTGGCAGACTCAGTTTTTTTACATGTAAAATGAGGTAACTGGACCAAGTGACAATAAAATTCATTTCTATCTAAGGTTCATAAAACACTTTACTCAAAACAACCGTTGGAGAGAAGGAACAGTATTAGAGTAACCCATAGACCCAACTCCAAAGTTCTAGACTTACACAGACTGGGTTCAGTCTTGGGGGTGGAAATTGAAGAATAGAAGGTCTCCCACAAATCTCTCTTTTGGTCTCATAGCACCACCAGAGTTTCCCCTAGTAACTTCAGAATTTGTCTCAAGCCTGGCTCATGTCTCTAAAAGAAAGGAGGGAAGGTGGAGGTGGGGAAGCCTCCAGCTTCCATGAACTTTCTCAGAATAACAAGATATAGAATAGAGGAAGGTTTTCTTTAACCCAATCTAAACACACACACACACACACACACACACACACACACACACACACACACACGACTAACATTTGAGCCCATAAAGAGTGAAGAGAATTCTCTTTTCCCTTCTCATGGGGCCTACTTACCAGGGGGCCTATTCCATCTCTTTATACTTCTATGCCCTTCTTCAAGGGAAAAGCACCCTGGATTGGTAGAGAGTCCAGAAAACCCTTTCTACCAATGAAACTTACGTTTCCCAAGGATCCCTCCCCTAGAGTCCTGATTTCTAGTGCTACCCCAGAATTGAAATCTCCATGGGAGAAAATGCTGAGGGTCACTGAAGATTTGACTCTTCTCCCACATCTGCCCAATTTACATAACTCACAAGACTATTAAAGCACCTGGTACAGAATTGATCTTTCACCTCATCTCTGTTGACTTTTGCTGTGTTCTTCAGCTCCAGCCTTTCTTCTGGGTTCTGGAGACTTGATCTAGGACTTCCTGCCACTCCCCTGCCGGCCACCTCCGCTCATTTCTGAAGTCCCTCATTTGTCCTTGAACTCCTTGTCACTTCGCAGTTGCCTCTCCATTGCTTGGGCCCATATGGCTCAGGAGGGGAGGGGTGACTCCCACCTTCTTCCTGATAATTTCTCAGCTGTGGTTTGACTCAGTCCCTTCATCTGTCTCTCTTGGCCTTTTTAAAGACCAACGCCAAAGGCTTAGCCCAGGTTTGTGAACTGGCGATGAAACCTTTCTCCTTACCGAGATGCTAATGGGACCAGGGAAATACTGAGGGGAAGGCAAACCTGTATGAAAAAACTAATCTTGTCAAGAGATTAAGGGGGTACCAAAAAAGCATTATTCCAGGCCCACTGAGATACTTGTGGGTTTATTAGTAACCCACTTTACAGATGATGAAACTAAGGTTCAAAAAAGTTAAGAGGTTTAGGAATAGAGTCCTAAGGATCTTAGGGATCATCTAATCCAACTCCCTCATTTTACAGGCAGAAAATGAGGCTTATAAAGGCTAAATGACCCACCCCTAAATCACACATTTAGTGACAGAACTGGGATTCAGATTCAAGGTTTCTGGCTTCAGGTTGAGCATCCTTTTCACTATGTCCATACTTTAGGAACTGCTGAGAACACAACTTTGTCCAGGATGAGGGAAGTGACTAATATACACAACACTGAGAGCCCTCTAGATTGGATTAATTCTGTCCCAACACCTGACAAGAGTAAATTGAGGAATAATTAACATGCCTGGCCAGGCTCTGGACCAGAAGGAAGAAGTCTCCCAAGGGAGGGGACTGCCTAAACCTGATGGAATGATACCTCTTTGGGAACTAGGTTGTATCTGCAAAGTCACCAAGTGACATTGCATCTGTACCAATGGCTCTCTTGTTTTTAAGGTAGAAGTTGACACCTACAGAAGAAGAGGTCTCTGAGGAGACACAGGGTCCTATCACCACCACCACCTCTGAGGTAAATGTCTGCGTGGCCAGTGAATGAGCTACAAACAACTCTTCATTAAGAGAAATCCCTTATCTGGGGCCTTCTGCCTAGAGTGGTAAGCTCTGCATGAAAGAATTGAAACCTTTGGACAGATAGGAGTTCTTTCTTAGATTTCCCCCAGTAACATTGAGCAGCACATCAAGAGAGAGAGAGAGAGAGAGAGAGAGAGAGAGAGAGAGAGAGAGAGAGAGAGAGAGGTGTATGGGTGCCTTCCCTGGCTACCTACATGACCGACAAAGAACACTAGCTACAACTTTGCCAGCAGAGAGAAATTCAGAAGACTTCATGATGAATGAAGAAGTTACAAAGGATAGAAGCAACACTAAGAATACTTTGAGACCTTTAGGGACTTTCAAAGACAGTACTATAATTTACTAGTTGAAAAATATAGATTTGTTGGAGCTTTGCAAACTCAAAGCACTATACACTATCCATTGTTATTGCTGTTATTGTTATTAATTACCCAAACCACATTGGGGTGAAGTTGGTAGCAAATGAAGAATGGTTAAAGCCTGTCAAGCCAGACCATTTTTTTTTTAGGTTCACAGGGCAATGGGGGAGAATGTGGAGATGAATGCCAGGTAAACATCTAGAGTGCCTGTGGCAGTTAGTTCATCAGTGGTAGTCTGGTGCTACTTCCTGCTTCCCACTCTGTTGTTCTGTTTCCCTGACTGCTGACCTGCTTAGCACAGCGCCTTAGCTCATTGTAGGTACTAAATAACTATTTACTGAATGGCTGACCGACTAGAACACAAGCCAGCAAGCAGCAAGCTAGGGCAGCTACATAGTGCCATAGGTCAAAGAGGGTTGGGCTTGGAATCACAAAAACTTATCTTCTAGAATTCAAATCTTGCCCTAAGACACTTACTAGCTGTGTGACCCTGGGCAAGTCACTTCACCCTGTTCGCCTCAGTTCCTCATCTGTGAAATGAGCTAGAAGGAAATGGCAAACTATTCCAGTATCTTTGCCAAGAAAACTCCAAGGAGGGTCACAAAGAGTCAGGCATGACTGAATAATGACAACAACAACAGCAAGCATTTATTAAGTGTTTGCTATAAGCACTGTACTAAGCAAAAAGAAAGACAGCCCCTCTCCTCAAAGAGTCTATATTCCATAGTGCAGAAAGACAGCATGCAAAAGGAAGCTGAAGAGGGTGGGAGGGGGAGAGAGAGAGGGCTGAAGGGACTCCTTGGGAGGCATGATATTAATGTCTGAAAAGTCAGAAGTATGGACAGGAGGAGAATGGAGATTGGCCAGCCTGGACCTCTCCTCAAAATTGAGCCCCCAGGAGGAACTGACCAATGGGAGAAGGAATCTGGCAGGGTGGAAGGATGTTCTGGGCTGAGAAAAGCCTGAGGTGCGGAAAGAGGAGAATCTGAAAGGTACTGGATTCATGCATGTATGTACAATCACAGGGAATATGGACACATGAATCTAGCACTTCTTGGAGTCAGGACACAGAACTTGTGAAAGTTGGGATCTAAGTGATAATGAAATAGTCCACACATTCAACCTGGAGCCAAAGAACCGATCTTCCAACAGCAGAGTTAAAGCCCCTATCTCGGGCCAAGGTGCCCAGCAGTGTCATAATGAGCTAGCCATGTTCTTTGACACAATGCACTAGCTGGGTTACCGGAGGCTTAGCTTTTTGGTTTGAAGACAGATTGCCTAGAAATGGCGATCTGAAAGAGGGCTGACAAGAGGGAGTGGCACTGGCAGTTGGTGGCACAAATTAATAGCTCACATTTTATGTAGTTGGAACTAGGGACACACGGTCAACTTTCAAGTATGTGCCGGATAAACTTAAAATTAGTATTGTAAGCTGCTGATTCTAGGATAGTGATTAGACTAAATCACTATAAGTCTCTCTCTTCTAGCTTTGGAAGGAAGGGAGGGAGGGAAAGAGGGAAGGAGGGAGGGAAGAATGGAGGGAAGGAAGGAAAGAGGGAGGGAGGAAAGGAAGGAAGGAAGGAAAGAGGGAGGGAAGGAAGAAAGCAGGGAGGGAAGGAAGGATAGAAGGAAGGAAGGAAGGAAGGAAGGAGGGAAGGAGGGGGGAGGGAAGGATGGAAGGAAGAAAATGAAGAACACCACATACTTTCCCCTTAACAGTCCATTTTATATTAAAATACTGCATATTGATACAATGCTTTATGATTCATAATTGTAGGCAAAACAATTCTGGGAGGAAATAGGTAGTGCAAGAATTATTGTCTCTTTTTTTCAGAAAAGAGAACTGAGGCTCATTGAAATGAACCCAGATCTTGAGTGCTCCACAAAATCAAAGTGATCTAGAGGCCTGGATAATGGCAGCATCTACCCTTTTCTCCCTCTTTTCTTTTCCTTCCTTCTCCTGTTCTTCATTTCTCATTTCATTTTCACCACTTCTCCCTCAGCCCTATTCCTAACCTTCACCTTCTATCTTCCATTTCACCATGATTAGTCAATCATAGAATGGTCTCACATATGGATGACAGAGCATTCTTTTTCTCTCACTCACTCTCGCTCTCTCTCTCAGTGCCTCTATCTTCATTTCTACCAGGCAAAGTTCACAAAAGCAGTTACAGTAACACAAGCAAGGTAATCCCCAAAGGTGGGAATTCCTGACATATACACACAGCAGAACCAGAACATAGGCCAAGTTTTTCAGTTAATCACACAAAAGTCAACTTTCAGGAAATGAAGATATGGATGACAGATAAAAATTTTAAATACTCGAGGCATATTTAGAAATAATCAAAGGATTCTATTGAAGACATGCCAAATCAGTAATATGATTCATAATCTGCCATACTATGTATTGCAATAAGCTATCTGTACCAAACAAACCAATATTTTTCCCCCAATAGGAAGCACAGGTGCCCATTTCAGAACTCAAGCTGTGTCCTACTTCTTTGCTTGATTCCCCAATTTCCAGGTCCCCTGAAGAGAGGAGACCACAAGATTACCTTTGTCCAGCTAATCCCCTATTTCTGATACAGAACACTAACCTCTTAGGTATTGAAAAAACATATACTACAAAGACAACAGGGGACAATTATAAAGGATGCTGAATGCCAGGGTTCACGTATTATTCATTAAGCAATGGGTAGCCACTGAAGATTATTGAGTAAAAGAGTAACATAATCAGAGCATCATAATTAGGAGCATTATTTGGTCAACAGTATGAATAATTAACTCTCTCAGAAGACCAGCTAGTAGATTAGTATAATGGTCTATGCCAGAAAAGATAAGGAAGGAAAATATGTGAGACACATTAGCAACTGATTGGATGGGTGATATGAGTGGGAAATGACAACCTTATAAGTTTGGACATCTAGAAGGATGGTAGTACCATCAACAGAAATAGATAAATGAAGTATTGGGATATGTGGCAAGGCAGATGATGAGTTTAGCTTTTTTGTTTTGAAGGCAATCAAAGTTCAGTTACTTGCCCAGGGTCACACAGCTATTATATTTCTGAGGTCAAATTTTAACTCAGGTCCTCCTGCCTCCAGGGCCAGTGTTCTATCTACTGTGCCACCTAGCTGCGCTGAGTTTAGTTTTGAAAATATTGAGTTTAAGGTACTGATGAGACATTCAGGTGGAGACACCCAATTAGCAGTTGGAAATAGGAACTAGCAACTCTGACAGGTAGAACATAAGGACGTAGATTTGGGAATCTTGAGAAACTGATTGTTTGAAGCCATTGAGAGAGTATGAGATCAAGTGAGTGAATTTATGGAAAGAAGGAAGAGATGTAAGGACAAAATCTTGGGTAACATCCACATTAAGGAGAAGGGAAGGAATTTGGTGTCATAGAAACCAAGGAAAGAGATGGTATTAAGGAAGAAATAGTTTAGAATACGAGTTCTTAACCATTTTTGGCTGTCTGATGAAGTCTATAGAGTCTTATTCAGAATGTTTTTAAATGCATAGGATTACAAATGAAGCCAATTATGTTAAAGTCTAGCTATCATAATTTTTTTCAAACAAGTTCATGGAACCTACATTAAGAACTCCTGGTACAGTGTTGAAAGCCACAAAGAAGTCAAAGAGGATAAGGACAAAAAAAAAAAAAAAAAAGGTCACTGACAGCCATTTGTGACCTATGTAACCTTGGGCAAGTCTCTCTTGACCTCAGCTTCTTCATCCATAAAATGGAAGACCCAGACTAGATCCCCTCTAAGGACACTTACAACTCTAAATCTATGAGTCTATATTTTTTATAACAAGGAGTTTCATTAGTTTTTGGAGAAAATTATTTCAATAAAATATTGGTGATAGAAAAACCAGATTATAAGTGTTCAAGGGTGAAGAGGTCACTAAGAAGTAGAGACTATTCTTTCTAGAAGTCAATTCATAAAGGGGAAGAGAAAAATGGGGAAATAATTTGAGGAAGTCATAGGGTTAAAGGAAGGTCAGCTAAGTGGCACAGTGAATAGAGTGCTGCATCTGGAGTTTGGAAGATCTGAATTCAAACCTGGCCTGAGACACCTACTAGCCATGTGACCTTGGGCAAGTCACTTATCCCTGTTTGTTTCCTCATGCATAAAATGAGTTAGAAAAGGAAATGGAAAACTCCAGTATCTTGCCAAGAAAACTCCAAATGGGGTCACAAAGAGTTAGACACAAGTGAAATGACTGAAAAACAAAGGTTAAAGGAAGGATTTATAATATGGGAAAATCTGAGCATTTTTATAAACTGAAAGGAAATATCCAGTAGTAAGGGAGAAATTAGAAATGCATGATATAAAAAAGAGGTTGATCTTCTAATAGGATATGGGATCTCCTCAAGGTTATAGAGGATATAGGTGGAAGGATTAGCTTTAATCAGAAAGAAGGCTTGGAGAAGTCAACAGACTTTGAGACTGAAAAGAGAAAGAGAGGATCAGTAGGAATGAAGCCCCACCCTAGTCCAAGCCTTCATCACCTCTCACCTGGACTATTAAAATAGAAATCCTTTTCATTGGTCTCACTGCCTCCAGTCTCTCTCTCTCTCTCCATTCCATAATCCATATAACTACTGAAATGTTATTCTTAAGACATAGCTCTAACCATATCACTTGCTGCTTAAGAAACTCCTGTGGATCCCTATTACCTCTAGGTTCTAATAAGAACTCCTCTGATTGGCATTTAAAGGCCTTCACAATCTGGTTCATAGTCTTCCAGGCTTATTATGCATTGTTCCCCTTCACAAACTCAATGCCAAACTGGCCTTCTGACCATCTTTATACATAGAACTCCATCTCTTATCTCCAAGACTTTGCATTGGATGTCTCCCATACCTGGAATGCACTCCCTCCTCACTTCTGCCTAGTAGAAATCCCTATCCTCTTCCAAAGCTTGACTCAAGTGTTACTTCCCACCTGAGGCCTTTCCCAGTGCCCCAGATAGCTTCTTTTGTCTCCCACCTCCAAAATCATCTTGCATTTTCTTTGTGTAAGTGTTTTATATCTACTTGCCTTTGTCTATGTTGTATCCCTCCAAAGAGTGTAAGCTCCTTGAGAGACTATATAACTTTTGCATCCTCAGTACCTATTACATTGACTGGCACATAGTAGGAACTTTAAAATGCTTGTCATTGACTGGTTGATTATTTGGATAATTGTTGGGAGAGTCTATTTCAAAGAATTTATAGTAACAATAAGTAGGATGGTATGACCTAACATTCTACTGAGGAAGTAGGTTCAAGAGAGATGGGAAATATTTAAGAATGAGATTCTAGCAAGCCAGGTATGGTGATACATAGCAGTAATCCCTGTCCTTGGGGAAGCGTGGCTAGCAAGTTTCTGGTAGTTTTGAACTGCAGTAGGCTAAGCCTATCAAATATCTGTAATGTTAGAATTAATATGGTAAGCACCCCCAGGCACCAGGAGTCACTAGATTTTGTCTAAGGAGAGGCACAAAGGTAAGAAACAAGGGAGGTCAAAGCTCCCTTGATGATCAGAGTGGGACCAGCCCAGTGATTAAACCCTATGCTTTCAGCCTGGGTGAGATAGCACAACCCAGTCTCTTTTTCAAATTCTAACCCATAAATATGTGAACACAAGCATTTCTGAAAGGAAGAAATTCAAGTAATCATCTGGCATATGAAAAAAAATTTCCAAGTTACTATTAACTAGAAATGATGCAAATTTAAATAACTCTGAGGTCCTACCTAACACCCTTCAAACCTGACAAAAAAGAAAAATTATGATCGTTGGAGGAATCAAAAGACAGGCACACTGGTCCACAGCTGGTAAAGCCTAATTTCTAGAAGCCAATTTAGAATGATAGCCAAGATGTCTCTAGAGTGTGCATACCCTTATATTGAACAGTACCACTACTAGCATATACTCCAAAGAAATCAAAGATAGAAAGAGGAACCAGATGCACAAAGCTATTTGTAGCAGTTCTTTTTTCTTTTTGGCAAAGAATGGAAAACCAAAGGGATGTCCATTATGGCTGAACAAAGCATGGTATTTTAAGTAATGAATATGATTGTACTGTAAGAAATGATGAGATGGATGATTCCAGAGAATCCTGGGCTACAGACTGAAATGAGGAGAATAGCACTGGAATGACAAACAACTTCTAAAAATTTAAGATCTCTTCCATTGAGCTGAAGTCTTCTTCCATTAATTTTTCCTACTTCTGACCTCAAGGAACAAACAGAACAAGTCTAACTCCTTTTCCATGGTTTAAATATTTTTTAAAAAAAAAAAATGATTGCTACCAACATCTTCCCCAAGTTAAATAACCCTAGTTCCTTCCTATGATCTTCCTGTGGCATGAATTTCACCATACTGGATGCCCACCTCTGAATTTCCAGTTTATGAATATCTTTCCTGAAATTCAGTGTCCAGAACTGAAAATAACACTCCAAATATTGTTGTTGTTCTACCTTAATTCTCAAAGAAAACCAATGACATCATGATTTGCTTGTCAATTGGATTAAGTGGAGGCAGAATGAGAGCAGAGCTGTGCAGTCATCAGACTCATGCTCTCCTTTAGTCATCAGAGTCCAGTGGCAAGATGAAAGTCAAGAAGACAGGCCCACCATTCCACAAATGACTCAGTGAGGACAGAATATAGCAGGGATATCACCTGCTTAGCTCTGGATGCTTTGCCTCTTTTAATGCAGTCTAATATTATATTAGCTTTTCTGGATTGTCATATTATACTGGTGACACAGGTTGAACTTGAAATCCTCTAAAACCCCAAGATCTTTTTCTGACAAACTGCTGTCTAGCTGTGTCTCTCCCAAAGCCTAGCTTACATTTGTATAGTACATTTACATTGTTTACTGATAGCTTTGTATTTTTATATCAGGATTCCATTTGGAAGGGAGAAATTGCAGTTCTCATTATCCCCTTTAAGGCAATAAGGAAACTGAAATCCAGAGAAGGGCAGAGATTTGTCTAGAGGGGAAGTGATTGGCCTAGGATCAAATAGCAAATCACTGGCAGAGCTGAAATAACATCCAGGTTTCCCAGTTATAATCTCCATCTATTTTGTCTTGCATGCCAAATCTTTGAAAATACATTGCTATAACAAGCGTACCTCCCACAAACATCCAGTGACCTCTGATCCAAATACCTTGACCTGGTTGGGTTTCACTTGCCTTATTGATAAGATGAAGAAGAGGGAAAGACAAATGGGAGGAGGGAATTTCTGGGCATATCCAACACAGAGAGCATGTTGGGTAGATTAAATCAAGCTAAAGTCCTTACTTCTGTGCCTGTCCCCATGATGTGAATGAAAAATTGTGTTTGAGGGACTGACGGAGACAAATATCCTCAGAGGCTCATCAATGCCTTTCTGTCACCATGTAGTGAGGGGGATTGTGCCAAGGAGATCTTTATTGAATTGAGAAAGCAATAAATTGAGGAGATAATCTTTTTCATGGTTGGTGTGCTCAGGAGGAATGAGTCCAGTGGAGACAAAAGATAACAAACTAGATTGAGTTGACAATTTGCCTGGAGTAAAATGTCGAGGTTGTAAATAATTTTCAAATAGCCTGTCATTCAATTGATATCTGTTCTTAAGAAATTCTAATCGATGCAAAACACATTTCTCAGACACAAACGCCGAGCCTAAGTGAAACCAGCTACCACTTTGAACAAAAAACTGTGAGAGGGTCTGACTGCTGTGCATGGGGGTAGGGGGTTACTATGGAAAGTAAATTGAACTGCAGCCTGGAAGGCACAAATCCTTTATGACCATGTCTGATGTACAATTCCCCCTCCCCCCTTTTGGAGGTTACTGTTTTGTATGGTTGGGTGGCTGTGAGCTTGGTTAGTTCAGCCCATAGACTTTTAATCTGAAGGTCTAGGTTTCAAACAAGGTCAGTGGGGTACAATGGAAAAAATACAAGATTTAGAGCTAGTAAGAAGTCCTATGGTATGACAAGAAGAGATAGATAGATAGATAGATAGATAGATAGATAGATAGATAGATAGATAGATAGATAGATAGATAGATAGATAGATAGATAGATGGATGGACAGATGGATGGATTGGATGGATGGGTGCATAGATGGATGATAGGTAGGTAGGTTAGAATCATAATGTAGGAATTCATGATGGTTTTATTATAGTAAAACTAATTAAATGGAATTTAACTAACCAGAAATCTCGAAGAACTTAAATTTTTTCAGCATTCCACTTTTATGAAAAAGGATAAGTAGATAGAAAAGGAAGTAGGGAAAAGAACAGGTCGGCACTGGGGAGGAGAAGAGAGGGCAAGAAAAAGGGAAGAGGAAGTAGATGGGGAGGGGAGGGTAGAAAAAGGAAAAGAGAAGAGGAGGGGAGGGAGGGGAGGGAATGAAGAGGAAGGAAAAGGAGGGAAAGGGGAAGGGGCAGAGGAGGAATAGGGGAGGGGAGGGGAAGGGAAAGGGAACAGACTGTCAGACAGTGGGCAGCTAGGAGGTACAGTGGATAAAGTACAGGCCCTGGATTCAGGAGGACCTGAGTTCAAATCCGACCTCAAACACTTGACACCAGCTGTTTGACCTGGGCAAGTCACTTAACCCTCATTGCCCTGAAAAAAAATAATAAATAAATAAACAAAAAAATAAACAAAAAAAACATTGTCTTTAAGTAGATTTATCTATGGTGCATTTTCCACCAAAACAATGATCTGAAACTAGGAATAAAATAATTCTGAGGAAGGAGAGAAAAGGGAAGTTAAGGCAAGAGAAGAAAGAGGAAAGGAAAATTTATATACCTGCAAATTTCTTCATTCTTTTGCTCATGCATGCTTTCATTCACTCATTCATTCATTCATCCATTTAAGTATGAATTCATTCATTCCCTTCCTATTCTTTCCTTTCCAGGTGGACCATTGGCTCATCTCACCAAATTGTGTTTTGTGCGTGTGTGTGTGTTGTGTGTGTGTTTTAATACTAATTGACTGTTATCTATCATTTGAAATTTTAGGTGTGGAATTTTTCTGCTGGGTAGATGATTTCAAGGACATAGAGAAGGCTGTTGGTAAGATTTCTTTTCTGGTATCATTGTTAATCTGAACCAAAGCTTCCATGTATTCCTCCTTTCATGTTGAAATTAAAGAAATCCTGATCATCTTTACCAAAGCGGGGGTGGGGATGTCCAGGCATCTGTTTTTTACAGAACTTCCCTACTACTATTTCTACTCTGCTCATGAGACAGAGGCCATTGGCTCTTCTTTTCATGTGCAAGTTAACATTCTACCCAAACCCACACAGCTAATGTGTTCAGCCAATTCTGTTTTACTTACCCTGCTGTTATTTTCCCTTGCAACGCCCTATGAAAAGATACTAGTCATTTTCTGACCTGCAGTGTCAAGAAAGAAAACCGCAGAAACCTGAGGAAGATACCAAGCTATATCTCTTTATATTGAAACATCTGGAAAAGACACAGTGATTTATTTTTTTTTAAAAGCATGGGCATGAATGAAGATGCCATTTTTAATTGCTGGCATGAGAGTTCTGCCTTTGTGATCAGTGCCATCAGAAATAGAGACTTCCTGGTGAGCATCTAAATTTTAATTGCCTAGCTAATTGATTTCAGCAAATGTTCCCTGGGTATCAAAAATATTTAGGTACTGATATTATTCCCTACATTAGATACGCTAAATGTTCTGTGAAGCTACATTGATTTAAATATTAAATATTAGATACATTATTTGCATGCACTATATTCTGCCTATATACACACATCCGTATATTATACTAATGCTCAATTCCAATAAACACACATTTGATAATGAATTGATATTTGCTAAATATGCTATTGTTATGTAAAACAGCATATCGTAATGGATAGAGAGCTGACCTCATAATAAGGAAGATCCAGGCTCAAGTCCCATCGTTGACACATGCTGACTATGATCCTAGATCAATAATTTAACCTTTCAGTGTTCCAGGCTGTTTTCTAAGATGATTTGTTGCAGAGAAAGTATTGGTCTACATTAGCGAATTAGACAAATGAAAAAGCATTGATTAGGTGTTTACTACTGCCAAACACTTTGCTAAGTTCTAGGCATATAAAAAGAGAACCTAAGACTGTCCTTTCTCTCAAGAAGCTCTCACTATAATTGAGATAGAAAACACATCAAAGAAAGAACAGAGACAGGACAGATGGAAAGGCCCACAAGTCATAAGGGTATAGTTGTAGATGGCAAGACTCATGAGTCCTCAGATGATATCAGGAGGTCAGATATCAGAGCTAGGAGTGTGTTGTTGGGGCAGGGGGAGGGGCGTAGAGATTGGACAGATGGTGAGGCCTAGAGGACCCTCACCTAGAGGCAGTGGCAGGACAAATAATAGCAATGAATGGTCTTCCATTTCACCAGAAGGAATACAATTGGTAATTTTCATCTTATTCAAGCAGTATGAGCAGTTATGGAGCCTGAATTGGCAATTCAAGCTTGGGTGAAAGGACAAGACAGGAAGAACAGAGGGAAAGTTTCTCATTGAGAGCTCCCTATACCAATGAAATCACAGGTTTGGTTGGGAAAAAATTATTATATAGAAACTAGATGGAAAGCAAATATTAAATTATAAATTGAAAGCATCCCCTTATACTTATGTCAACTGATGCAAAGTGAAGAGAGCAGAACCAGGAGAACATTGTACATGGAAACAATACTGTAAGATGATCAACTATGAATGATTTAGCTCTTCTCAGCAATACAATCATTGAGACAATTCCAAAGGACTCATGATGGAAAAAGCTATCCACATCTGGAGAAAGAATTGGAGTCTAATTGAAGAGCAAAGCATACTATGGGGGCAGCTAGGTGGCACAGTGGATAAGACACCGGCCCTGGATTCAGGAGGACCTGAGTTCAAATCTGGTCTCAGACCCTTGACACTTACTAGCTGTGTGACCCTGGGCAAGTCACTTAACCCCAATTGCCTCACTTAAAAAAAAAAAAAACATAATCCTTTTGGTCCATTTCTTCTCTCACAACATGCCTAATATGGAAATGTTTTACATGATTGCAAATATGTAACCTGTTTTAAATTCTTACCTTTTTAGGGAGGGAGAGGGGAAAGAGGAAGGTAGAAAATTTGGAACTCAAAATTTCTTTAAAATGAATGTTAAAGGGGATAGCTAGGTGGCACAGTGGATAAAGAACTGGCCCTGGATTCAGGAGGACCTGAGGTCAAATCTGGCCTCAGACACTTGACACTTACTAGCTGTGTGACCCTGGGCAAGTCACTTAACCCTCATTGCCCTGCAAAAATAAACAAACAAATAAATAAAAAATTAAATGAATGTTAAAATTGTCTCTAAATGCAGCTGGAAAAAATAAAATACTATTTTAAAAAAAGAAAATAGGGGTAGCTAGGTGGCGCAGTAGATAGAGCACCGGGCCTGGAGTCAGGAGTACCTGAGTTCAAATCCAGCCTCAGACACTTGACACTCACTAGCTGTGTGACCCTGGGCAAGTCACTTAACCCCAATTGCCTCATTAAAAAAAAAAAGCCCCTTATAAACATGTATCTTTTGAATTAATGCTAGTTGTACAGGTTACAAAGACATTTATTTACCTTTCCTCCCCACTCTTACATATACACATGCATACACATACACATCTCTTTTACTAACGGCTGAATGATCGGCTTTTAGCCTGTCTTTGTTTCAAGGTTATGCCAATTTGTACTCCTTTTTCTCCCCCTCATCTAGAAAGATTTCTCTTTCAGTAAGCTGATTTAATTTACTTTGCAGATACTGCTCAGAATCTGCTCCAGCAGCATACCCTTGGGAGGGTTTCATTCAGGGATAAATGTAAATAAACACACATATAGATAGCTTCTGATATAACATTAAAGATGAGTTGGGTTATGTGGTCTCTGGGTACCAGAAGGCTGATTTTCTTGTGCATTTCCTCTATGAAAAACTCGTTGCGGTAGAAAGGACCTCAGCAAAGGAAAGGAATAGATTTTAAAATTGCCTCCTATGGGTCCCACAAGACTTGATGGCACATGGAGAAGAATGAGCAGATCTTGGCAAGAAGTACAAGATAAATACAATTTTCCACGAAATCATTTCCCCTTAAAACGCCAGCTGTCAACTCCTTCTAACATTTATGAATTTGGGGACATGTCACTGTCACAGAGTATGACACCCAGGACTAAATAACATTACTGCTTTCAAGGGAGAAGGGACTTTCCCGTAACCATGCAGTCTGAATCTAGGGAGGTTTAAAAGTAGGGTTTGCCTTTGTTCTCATATCTTCTAAATACTGTCACATGTGCCTGAGAGTCATCAAGTTAACCCAAATATGTGCTCAGAAAATTTAGTTGCTGTTGTTAGAAGATCATTAATTTCTATGGGTTAAAAAAACAAACAGAAAATGCTGAAATTTGTTATTATCTAAATAAAGTACATAAATGCACAATGTTGATTTGGGATGTGTTTTTTTAATGTTAATTTTGTTTTTAAAGGAAACAAGATTTCTTCCAGTGTGAAACATGTAAAAGACACTTACATAATTGTTGCTAGATCATTTTCCAAAATTATAGTTTAAAACATTTTTTCTTCAATATATTTCAATGGATCTGTGATCTCATTAATCTGGGTATTCTTGTTAATGTTGAGGCATATAGCCTATATACATATACATATATATATATGCATAGTCAATCAGTCAATAACCATTTAGTAAGTACTTAACATGTTCTAGGGACTGTGCTAAGCACCAGGGAAACAAAGAAATCTTAAAGACTGATCCTGCTCTCAAGGAGCTCACAGTCTAACAGGGAAGATGCAAACATGCAAACAACTATGTACAAGCAAGATACATGGGGAATAATTAACAGAAGGAAGGCACTAGAATTAAGAGAAATCAGGAAAGTCTTTCTTAGAAGGTGAAATTTTAGCTGGGTCTTGAAGAGAGTCAGGAGGCAGAGATGAGGAGCACTACAGGTATAAGGAACAGCCAGAGAAAATGACCCGCAGATCCGATAGAGAGTCAGCCTTCAAATCAGACACTGAAATGCCATGTCAGCCCCAACTCTGGCTGTGGGAATCACCTAACCTCTCAATATCTCAGGCAATTTCCTGAGAGAATAAGTGGTGGAACAAATACCAATTAGTGGAAGAAATTCCTTTGTCAGCAATTCCCTATACCAATGAAATCATAATAATATTTTATCTACTGTTTGGTTTTGATTTTCTGATTTGGGGAGGGGGGTTGTCGATTAGTCATGTCTGACTATTTGTGACACTATTTGGGGTTTTCTTAGGAAAGATACTATAGTGGTTTGCCATTTTCTTCTCCAGCTCATTTTACAGATGAGGAAACTGAGGCAAAGAGGGTTAAGTGACTTGCCTAGAATCACACAGCTAGTCTGAGTTCAAATTTGAACTCAGGTCCTCAACTCCAGGGCTGGCATTCTATTTACTGTAGCACCTCTCTGCCCCAGATCCTACACTGTTACCCCCTAGTACTCATAATCCAACATTTAGTCATGATTTAGCACTTCGGGATCAACTTGAGGATTCAAGACTTCTTCCATATAACTCTCCATTCCCCTTGAGTAAATAATTCTTGGGCAGTTAGATGGCTCAATGGATAGAGTGCTGGGCCTGGAGTCAAGAAGACTCATCTTCCTGAGTTCAAATCTAGCCTCAGATACTTACTAGCTGTTTGACACTGAGTAAGTCACTAATCCTGTTTGCCTCAGTTTCCTCATCTGTAAAAGTGAGCTGGAGAGGGAAATGGCAAGCCACTCCAATATCTTTGCCAAGAATGTCCCAAATGGGATCACAAAGAATCAGCCATGACTGAAAACAACTGGAAAAAAATGCTGTTCTTATTATCAAAATGTATATGAAGCAACCTAAATAAACCAAGAATTATACATAAAACAGAGAAAAATACAATCCTTAACTTGAAAGTTCTATTCAGAAGTAGACAAGATCAGAGGGCAGCTACGTGGTGCAGTGGATAAAGCACCAGCACTGGATTCAGGAGGACCTGAGTTCAAATCCAGCCTCAGACACTTGACACTTACTAGCTGTGTGACCCTGAGCAAGTCACTTAACCCTTATTGCCCTGGAGAAAAAAAGAAAAGAAGAAGAAGAAGAAGTAGACAAGATCATACATGGGTGCTTTATTTCTCCCAGGCCTATCTCTAGAATCTGGGAGAGGTTTCATGATACTGATGGTAGGTTTCTATGACTTGGGAGCTTGAGCCAAGATGTTCTGGGTTAGGCTATGGTATGATAGTTAAAGCTGAAACTCAATATGGAAGGCAGAGGTCTTCTCCAGTATAAAAGACTCAGAAAGCACTGAAAGATCCTGATGGTCTGTGATGTCTGCATTGGAAGCCACGGTTGGGAGCTAGTATAGCTGACCGTGCGTCTTTTTTTGTTTTAAATTTTTAAAATTTTTTGCAGGGCAATGAGGGTTAAGTGACTTACCCAGGGTCACACAGTTAGTAAGTGTCAAGTGTCTGAGGCCAGATTTGAACTCAGGGCCTCCTGAATCCAGGGCTGGTGCTTTATCCACTGTGCCACCTAGCTGCCCCACTGACCATGCATCTTAAGGGATCTGAAACACACACATAATAGCCTTCTTAAAAGAGCTCTGGGATAGTAAAAGAACTAGGGTCACCATAACATCATAAACTCATAGATTTAGATGATATAATCCAGCTGCTTCATTTTGCAGAGGAGGAAAGTGAGGAAGAGAGAGGTAAACCAACTTAAGGTCACATGGGCAGTAGATGTGGCAAGGTGGAGTCTGAGGTCCAAAACCCAATGGTTTGGTACATGGGAAGAGGAAGATTGCAGTTGTCACATTGACTAGTCTACACAAGCCAAAATTAAGTGGAAAACTAGCAGTTAATGAATTCAGACAAGGTGGACCACTAATTCAATTCAATTCAAAAACCTTAAGTGCCTAGCATGAAGCAATTGAGATGATCACTTGGCTGAGTCCACAGGGATTGGAGTACTTGATGCTCCCTGTCTTGTAGTCTGACACTCTTCAACTTGTTAACAAGTGCTCACTTCATACCTCTCTCCTAGTCCCTGGGAATGATGCTAATTATAGCAAATGTTAGGCTCTCAGGTCTAAGGTTCCCTACCACCACCACCCAAAAAAAGTAGGAAGAAGTGAAAAGGGTAATCAATGTGCAAATAGTAACCAGGTATGGGAAAGGCAATTTATTCCTACATAGAAAGAAATGAGAAATATAGAAGAATCACGGTGCTCATTAACAGAATTAATAGGATTAATAAGATTCAGTAACTATGGTTATAATCTGCCAGGAGGCTAATATTTAGACCTCATTAGTACAGAAAACATTTTGCATGACTCTTAATTAGCCATTTTACATTTTTATTTTGTCTGGGCACTATCTGATCAAATAGCTAAACTTGTGTCAATGTTCTTTCCAGAAGCCAACCTCTCCAGTGCAGAAGCTTCCCATGTCATGAGCCACCACCACTCTTGGGATGCTTTATCCACCTCCTTGCAGTGCTCACAGTATATTCAGATGTTTCAGAACACTCAAGGTCACCACTATAACTGGACTTCCCCATTTTGAGATAACTCATTCACTTGAGATCAGTAAGGAACAAACACATAGAGAGCAAAGGTCCCTAGCACAAGCCAACCTTGTTGGGTGCCTGCTCCATGTGGGTAACAGAGACAGTCTCCAGGATACTGGGGCAGATTAAGACTATCCTTCTCCATTACCTTCTGCAATCACATGATGTCACCTGGAAAGCCACAGTTGGGTGGGCATCCTGCCCTCCTGCTACTATCATAGGGAACATGAATGAATGTTCATGGGACCACTCAGGGTCTCTAATGTCATATTAAAACACTAGGTCCAGGTGCAGCTAGGTGATGCAGGGGATAAAGCACTGGCCCTGGATTCAGGAGGACCTGAGTTCAAATCCGGCCTCAGACACTTGACACTTACTAGCTGTGTGACCCTGGGCAAGCCACTTAACCCCCATTGCCCCACAAAACAAACAAACAAAAAACAACAACAACAAAACACTAGGTCCTTTCAGCATTGAGCCACTACACAACTAGAAACAGCCAAGAAATTCATTTTCCCCAAAAGCTTAAGTAATGAGTCAACATGACTTTGGAGCCCCTGAAAGTTCCTTGGGGAGCTCTGGGTGAATACTCCTCAGGATAGTACCTAAAGATTCACTTAGCCTCACTACATCACATGGATGTCGATGGAGCAGCTAGGTAGTACAGCGGATAGAGTGCAGGCCCTGGAGCTAAGAAGACCCGAGATCAAAATTAATCTCAAATTATGACTAGCTGTGTGACCCTGGACAAGTCACTTCACCCTGTCTGCCTTAGTTTCCTCAATGGTAAAATGATCTCGTGAAGGAAATGGCAAACTACTCCAGTATCTTTGCCAAGAAAACCTCAAATGGGATCACAAAGAGTTGGACCCGACTTAAATGACTGAGCAGCAACAATTTGTGTAAATCACTGTGCTAGGCACTAAAACACGAGGCTGAAAAAAATCATAGACCATGCCTTCCAGGAGCTAATGATATATCTAGTAGTGAGATGAGGTAGGCCCACAATAATATAAGAGTTTAAATATGGCCCATGTGATAGGGATTTATAGAAAGAAATGGTGCAGAAAGCCTGAAGCCTACTCCACCCTATCCCACAATCTTTGGGAAACTAGGTTTCCACCTTTGTGGAGAGCAGAAGATGAACATCACCAGATGGTCATTTTACTCTCCTATCTTTAAGATGGGCATCAGGCTAGAATGTGATCTGTCTATTGTGGGTCAGATATTTGCAGTCTAGGGGCACAATGCCTTTTAGGGGTTTAGGATAAAAGCCACCTTCTCTAGTTGCTACATGTGGGAAAGAATCCTACCCCAAGCTGACAGGGTAACCGCTAGCTTAATCTTGCCCGACTTAGCTCCCCTCCCACCAAATGCTTAGAGATTGTCATGAACCACAAGTAAACATATTTTTGAAATAATCCAGGAAATCATACAGATTAGATTAGATGATAAGGCACACAAGATTCAAAAGGCTCTTAAACTCAAGAGTGACATGAAATTTCATCTCCACCAAAAAGAGAATGACCTCACCCAAGAAGTCTTTTCTTAGCAGTCTCTGGGGGTTGTAGGAACAGAGAATCAAAGGACAGGCCTACCTTTGGCTTCGTGGGCTACTCTTTTTTGTTTTTTAGTGAGGCAATTAGGGTTAAGTGACTTGCCCAGGGTCACACAGCTAGTAAGTGTTAAGTGTCTGAGGCCAGATTTAAACTCAGGTACTCCTGACTCCAGGGCCGGTGCTCTATCCACTGCGCCACCTAGCTGCCCTCATGGGCTACTCTTATTAGACTTTCAAATTCCAGTACTTGTCCCTTTTCTTGCCCCATGTCTCCCAGCTTTTTTCTGCTTTTCCTCTCCAAAGTTCCTCCACCAATCATGAGTCATATCTCCCTCTATGTACATAGCACCACATTACAGGTAAACTTCCAAAGCCCTCAGCAGGACACTAGAACCAAGAGACTTGACAGTGAACTGAAACTCTGCTTTGGCCTAAGACCTCTTTTCAGGGGCAGCTAGGTGGCGCAGTGGATAGAGCACCGGCCCTGGATTCAGGAGCACCTGAGTTCAAATCCGGCCTCAGACACTTAACACACACTTACTAGCTGTGTGACCCTGGGCAAGTCACTTAACCCCAATTGCCTCACTAAAAAAAAAAAAAAACCTCTTTTCATGATGTAAGAACAGAAATTCATCTTCAAACTTAACAAACCTAGAACTTACAGATGGATGGACATAAGTGGAGCCACCTGGCTGAAGTGGAGATCATGAGGTCATTGATTGAGTACTAGTCAACATTCCTTATTTTATAAATGAGGAACCTGGGGTTCAGAAGATTAAGTAACTACTCTGCCCAATGTCATAGAGCTAGAAATCGGCATGAATGTGAGCAGTTCCATTCTCGATAGTGAGGTCACTTAAAACAATTTATTAACTTCCACTTTCTCCCATATTTCTCTGAGTTTTGTGAAGTGAGATGATCATGTAAGGAAAGGTAGAGATAAAGACATGGGCTACCACTCTTACCAGTCATGCTGGTACCCATGCACTATTACCTGGTGGAATGCTCAAGTAAAACTGCAAGTTATAAAATGATTAACTGCACAGGTGGATTCAGAGAACACTTAGGTTGAATTTCCCCCTTGCTTAATTGTCTGACTAATTTGGAAGGATAAAATAGGAATGTAAGAATTTCTCTGCCTGAATTTTTAGCATCATTGCTACCATTCAAATCAGATCACTGATGCAAATGAAAAGACATACTTAGAAGTGGCCTTTTTACCTTCGTTTTATCTTGATGTGGGCCCAATTGGATGGAAGGCATGCACCATACCTGCCTTTGCTTTTCCTTACCTCCCAGCTCCACTCTCCAAGGCCAGGCAGGAGAAGCAGTAAAAGATGCAGCACAGGTCATTATAAGAAAAGCCACAAAGACAAGGGCAAAGCAATCTGGATTGGACTCTCCTCCCTTTCTTCATATATCCTCTGGCAGTTCTCCTGCTCTCACTAAGTTACCCAGCTACTAAGTGAGGTATTAGGTATATGGTGACAACACAGAAGAGTTTTCCCATAAATTTGAGCTAAAATGATATAATGCTTGATAGATACTAAATCATTCTTTATAAGACATTTGAAGCAGAGGCTGAACTGACCTATAAAGGGCCACCTCAGAGAACATAAAACTAGAGCTCTCCCAGAAACCTCCTGAGATAGAAACTGAATGTTTCAAAGAGTTGAGCATGTTTGGACCAAAGAGTACTCTTTCACCTGACCTGAATCGGAGCTACCCTCCTGAACCAACAAAGAAAGGCTTGCTACATGAAATATTCAAGTATCAGCATCAGAACAACTCCAAGAGTACTACTAATTCCAAGGCAAATTTTAACCACCATGGTAACTCAGAGCTTGGGACATTTGGAGATGGCAAATTCCTAGCCGCTTCTGCCAGGTGGTGGTCAAGCCGTGAAAGGACATGTCACTTTGGCATAACATAAAAACCATTAAAAGGTCCCTTGGGCTTTCCTTGCCCCCTGACAGCAGCAGATATTGTATCAGTTAAAAGGAAATACAGTCTCCAGCTATCTCTTTCTTCCCTCAACCCTCCAGGTAGCATCCTATAACTCCATGACTTCCAGTAAGGGGTAGAATATGATCAGGCATCCAAAACATTGTAGTGATTACCCTTACATGGCACTAGATAAGCTTATGCTTGGGCCTCTGGCTCTTCTACTTTGGTTTTCTTTTCCTGAGAAGATAACTGAGGTGGAAATATACTTTTCTGATCCCCAGAAGTCCTGAGTCCATTGAATGAGGCTGGCTGGAAGCAGCAACGAAAATTTCTTCATCAGAGAAAATTATCACTGACAAAAGGAAGACACCAAGCACCTGGCCTAGTCCGCCAGAAGATATGGATTTTGGGGGCAGCTAGGTGGCACAATGGATAAAGCACTGGCTCTGGAGTCAGGAGGACCTGAGTTCAAATCCGGTCTCAGACACTTGATATTTACTAGCTGTGTGACCCTGGGCAAGTCACTTAACCCTCATTGACTCACCAAAAAAGAAAAAAAAGATATGGATTTTAAGGAAGACAGTACCAGGCCAAGGTGAAGTATAAAATGCCTAATCAGCAGTCCTGCACATTGCTTTATGTGCTAATGAGGATTGAGTCTCAGCCTCTGCACAGATTGTAGAAGGAGCTATAAGTTACTAAATTCTGTTTTAAGTCATTCTATGAATGTGTCTTTTTATTAGTCTTTTTATGTTTAGAATTTCTTTTGTGATAAAATACCTGTTCTAAATCTGGTTCATATTTAAAGTAACTTTTCAGTTTCCATTTTGAGGAGATCAGAAATAAGGCAGAGACCTACATATTAAATAATTTATCACTGAGCTGGGGATGAGGGGGGCATTGTTAATAAGCCAAAGAGTATGATAAAAGGTGGGCTAGACCTCTCCCCCTCTAATTATAGACTAGGTTTCCCAGGACTGAACCCAACCAGTCCAGACCACTTGCTGGGATCTAGAGCTTAGAGGGACTGACAGCTAATGGAGAAGGAAGTGGGAACAGTGCCCCACCCCCCTGGGCCCAGATATAGTTCCTAAATGTTAGACATTTTTACAATTTTAAGCCATTTTCTCTTGCTGCAATTGCATAGTAATTACTACATTAGTCGGTCATTGGCCACACTTGTAAACAATATTTTTTTATTTGAAATTAACACAGAAGATGACTTTCTAACGGTTTCTTTCTATATTTGGGGCCATTACAAAGAACTTATGTTTTTTTAAAGGACTGTTTATCATCAGTAACTTCATTGCTCACTTCATCAACTCCCCCTCCCCCCTCCCTAGAAAGAGTAATGTTCAGCCTCCAGCTGGTACAGGGCAGTGTTTATCACTGCTTCCAATGTGGCCCAAGGAAAAAGAATCAAACAGTTGTTTAGTTTACTTTAATGTAGTAAGGGATTATTATAATATTATTTGGTCTTAAACTAATAGGGAATTTGAACCCATTTTTTTTCCTCGCTGCTGATGGCTAAAAAACACAAAAGGCAAAAATTGCTTAAAAACAAACAACAACAAAAACTAGCACAACCCAGGATGTAACTCACTATAAGGAATGTTGACTAGCACTAGTGGGGATCTTTCTAAAAGATCTCAAGTCACCTCCATAAAATAATACCTCTTTTTATAGTGTGGTGGTTGTGTTACAAAAATAACTCATTTTAGTGACAAGTTGGTTACCGCCTGAAGTGGGATAAGAAACATAAAAGGTAATTTGGAGTTTTAGTTAACAAATACATCCTCATCAGCTATAAAAGCTTTTCTTTGTCACATTTGATATGTACCATTCAAGTTGACTTCAAGTATAATTACAGCCTTTTCTTTAAAAAGGGAGGTATACTGTATGCTTGTGCAGAATAAACTCTTCATCTCTCTCTCTCTCTCTCTCTCTCTCTCTCTCTCTCTCTCTCTCTCTCTCTCTCTCTCACACACACACACACACACACACACACACACACACACACGCACATGCACAGACAAGAGGCCATGAAATTTTTATCTATAGAAAAGGCCAATGCAAGAATGTATACACCTTAAATCCCTTCACTCACCATCTTTGGAGAGCAAAGCATAGTTATCTTCTGTGCTAAGGTCCAGTTAAAACTATTACACCCAGAGAAGGGGAATGGTCTGAGTCATTAAGGAAGTGACCCTTTAAAAATAAAAGCCAGTTGAAAAAATTAAAATTAAAATAAAAGCCAGTTGGAGGGAATGTTACAAAGCTCAATCAAGCAAATGATCAAGAATTATTAAGAACTTGTTATCCTACTATGCATTAAGCTCTGTGCTAGGTGCTGGGAAACACCAAGACAAAAATGAAAGATAACTCCTGTCTTCAAGCAGCTTACACTAATACTCTAGAGGGCAAAGTCAAAATGGAGGAGTGAAAGGTCAAAACTGACAAACTCTCCCCCAAACATCTTCTACAACAATCACAGAAAATGCCAAATCAAATTATGAGCAGGAAAGTTGACAACAAATTACAGTGAATTGTTTTTCCAAGAAGATGGCCCTGGGGTGGGGACCTTCCAGGAGTCCAATGTAGTGGAAGCAGCACCAGGTATGGTGGATAGCAATGGTAGGGAGCAGGCTAGCACCCAGAGATGGTAAGGGAACTGAATACCTGGGCAGAAAGAAATCCCAAGAGACATGCATACTATCAGTGAGTGCAGGATCTGGTGTCATTTGGCAGTTCTGTCACTGGTTACCCAGTTCCAGGTCACAGTTGCAGGGCAGACAGGAGCAGTAGCAGTCATGTGGGAGTGGGAGCCCTAACTGGGTAAGGACCAGAAAAAGGACCAGAAAGGCAATGAAGAGACATCTCCCCAAATCACAGCAAGCTGGAAGGACTGAAAACTTACAGTCCCCCAGACCAATCTATGAAAGTGGCCAAAAGACATAAAAGCACAGAAGTTCAGGCCAGACACCTCCTCTCCCTGGCTCCCCAAACCCCAGAGGTAAACCAAAAATTAAAGATTCAAAAGCAAATATAGTGACAGGGAAACTCAAGACACAAATTCAGAAGAAAACAGTTATTTGAAAACATCTACAAAGTCTCAAAGAAAAAATGTAAACTAGGTACAAGCCCAACAAGAATTCCCAGATAACCTAAAGAAAGGGGGTTTTTTAAGTGCAAAAAATTTTCTTAAATTAAAATGAGAGCAGTAGAGGGGGAATTGGGTAAAGAAACGAGAGCTATGTAAGAAAATTATGAAAAGAGAATTAATAGCTTCTAAGAGGCGCAAAAAACACTAAAGAAAATAACTCCTTAAAAACCAGCTCTGGCAATATGGTAAAAGAAGTACAAAAATCAAAAGTTACATTTCTGCTTAAGCTTGCATTCTGTTGTATATTAAGATCAAGAGAACTGAATCCATTTGAATGTTTCATAGGCATGAAATTATGGTCTCTTGCATAGTGCATTCATAAATATTTTAATAATGAAGCAGAATGGTACGATACAAGGAGTTCTTAACATGGAGTCTATCTGTGGATAGAGTTGAAGAGATATGTGAACTTTAATGGAAAAAAGTACATCTTTATCTTCACTGCAAGTTTAGGGCAAAATTCAGATGAATGGCCTGTAAAAACATGGTTTATTGATACAACCAAACACTATAACAAGAAGGTATGGAGAAATGATTACCAATTCAGAGAGAGAGTCACATGTATCTTCTGTCACCCTCATCATGCCATGACATAATACACATGGAATTGCCCTGGGTGAGCAGTGGGATATGTGCACTAGTTGAAGGCATAGAGACCCTGGATATACAGCTTTACAGAGTTTTCAGACAAAGGGCCCCCATGGAATCTGTCACTTTGCTGGTAGAACAATGGAATTAGGGAACATGGATCAGTTGCAGAAAGATGACCTATATACACACACATAAATATATATGTTGTGTATATATGAGTTATTTAGGTCTTGTTTATGTAGTAATTATATTTAAATAAATTTGTCATATATATTATTTATATACATTGATATATATATTATTTATAAAACAGTTCTTTACCTGTATAAAAAAACTGCCTGTATATTTTTTAAAAAGGAAGAGGAAGGATTTAAAATACTGTTATAGGTACTAGAATATATCTAGGCATATCTAAATGTAATAACATAGAAAATATATATTATATGTCATATATGTATGTGCATAGATTATATATATGTTTTATATATGTATAAAATTAAATTATATATCACAAATTTTTTTTAAAGAAACAGAAAAATAAATAAACAAATAAATAATGGGCAGGGGGGAGATGACCTAGGTAAGCGTCCTCAGAATGAGAAAGGTCAAATTATAACTGGGCCACATCAGCAAGCCTTACAGGAGAGTTTCAGCATGCAGTGGAGAATAAGTCTTACAAGTACTAGTATTATGTAAGAGGAGCAAGGCCTGGGACTGGGGATATAGATTCCTCTCAAATAGCCTGTGACTGAAATTTATAATTTCCTTGAATTACGAGCTGAAAAAAATTAATTCTGGGAAGGACTTTACCAGATTGGCAAAGACACCCATAACACATCCCAAAATATGAAGCCCTCATTTAGTAGCTAGAGAGTTAAACTGGACTCAGGAAAGTTTCTTCTTTCAGTCATCTCAGTTGTGTCCAGCTCTTTGTGACCCCATTTGGGGGTTTCTTGGCAAAGACACTGGAATGATTTGCCATTGCCTTCTCCAGCTTCTTTTACAGATAAGGAAATTTAGGCAAACAGGGTGAAGTGACTTGCCCAGGTCACATAGCTAGTAATTATGTGAGGCCAGATTTGAATTCAGGTCCTACTGACTCCAGGACCAACACTCTATCCAATGTGCCACCTAACTTCCTAGAGTCAGGAAAATCTGGGTTCAAATTCTGCCTTTGAAACATACTATCTGGATGCATCTGGGTAAGTCGCTTCACCCATTTAACCAAGCAACTCTCTAAGACTAAAAGTTGCAAAATAGCTGTTGATCTGCTTTGGAGGAGGGGTTTCTTTACTTGGAGTTCCCTATACAATGACATTATAGGTTTAGACCAAAATTTCTCTTCTTCAGTAGATCTGTGCTCTCTCCATCAATGTATCTTGCAACTCATTTACCCCTGCTTATATTCTGTCCAACTCTTGTCTAAGTCATCCCATCATTCTCCACAGGAGATCCAACCAATGTGCCAGTCATGTTAGCCTCTCAACATCACATAGGTACCAGTGCAATGTGGGAACTACCATCTGATTTCATTCACTCCTGACCTGTGACCAGCCCATCTCCTCATCTAATCATAAATCTCTTTGATATTTTTCACACAGCTTCTTGTGTGCAATTCCATTTTCATAATGTGCTGAAACCTATTTATGGCCAGCATACATCTCTCCATTATTCTTTGGGCAACACACAATGATTTTTCAAAGATTGTGTCATTCTATAATACCCCACAAATATAGCATCACCATTAGTTTGTTGATGTTGGTCATTTGTTTCTAGAAAAAGCTTGGCTTTGTTGAAAGTACATTATAAGAGGTCAGCTAGGTAGCACAGTAGATAAAGCACCGGCCCTGGATTCAGGAGGACCTGAATTCAAATTTGACCTCAGAAACTTGACACTTACTAGCTGTGTGACCCTGGGCAAGTCACTTAACCCCCTCTGCCTCTCAAAAAAAAAAGCAAAGAAAGAAAGAAAGTACATTATAATTTTCAGAATACACTGTAGCCATTCTCTTCCTTCTGTCAAATTTGGAGCCCTCTAATTGTCTATATATACCTTCTTCTGAAGAATACACACTGATGGACTGTCTCAATGAGCTGTCTATCCAACTATTTATCAATACCTTGAAAAATGACATATTTCATTTGTATATTATTATATATGTGTGTGTTCATAGGTCACATGCTTCTGAGTAATTGTGAACTCTTGTTTAGAAAGTTTTAGAATAACTCTGAACTTGGTGCAATGTGCACAATGTCACTAGCAAAAAAGGAACATCTGAAAGATCTCATCATCTACATGAAATCTTTCTTCTATTTAGATTCTGTGGTAAAAATCTTCCGGGACAGTGGCAAATACATCTCTCCCTGGAGTACACCTTGCTTTACGTTAGCAATCAGAGGATTGTCAAGATAATCTCTACCATTATTTCTATCAAGGACTCTTTTATGATCTTATGTTCCTTTTTGAAAGAGGACATTTAAGGTTCTGCTTTCCCCTATCAAATATTTTTTTATAGTCAACAAGCAATAAGCCAGGAAGAAAGTTGTATTTTCTGTACCTTTGAATCAATTGAGTGACTATAAATATGCCAACTGCCCTAGATGATGGTTAGAGATTTTGTAGAGATAAAAAGAAAATTGGCAAGTGGGCTGGTAATTATTGATGTTCTCTTGATTACCTTATTTTTAGTAGTGATTCTGTCCGAATTTTTCCAATAAGTTGGTACCTTCTCTCTTTTAAAATATCTTAAGAATCAATCTCTCAAAGATCTCTTTTTTTTTTCTTTTGGCAGGGAAATGAGCATTAAGTGACTTGCCCAGGGTCACACCGCTAGTAAGTGTCAAGTGTCTGAGGTGGATTTGAACTCAGGTCCTCCTGAATCCAGGGCCTGTGCTTTATCCACTGTGCCACCTAGCTTCCCCCTCAAAGATCTCAAAATTGTGTCACCTCCAGCATAGTTTTTCTCTACATAAAGCTGTTTGGCTGTAGCTATTTTTTCCATCTTTTTTTTCTTTATTTCCATTTCTACTGCTGTACATGATTTATCAGCAACATGATATGAGAATCCAAATCCAGTAACTCCACTGTCCCTGATAGGGAAAACAGTGTTTTGTAGAAATGTAGACAGGTTATTTCCATTTTCCCCATTGTTTGCTTTTCTCCTAGTTTTATCCTTAAATGTACTTGGGATAATTTGGCTAAGTTGAGCCTCTTTGAAAACTTTTTGAAAGTTAATTTTTATCTCTATGAGATCTCATTGGGTTTTTTTTGGTTTGGGTTTTTGTTTTGTTTTTTGAGGGGCAATTGGGGTTAAGTGACTTGCCCAGGGTCACACAGCTAGTAAGTGTTAAGTGTCTGAGGCCGGATTTGAACTCAGGTACTCCTGAATCCAGGGCCGGTGCTCTATCCACTGTGCCATCTAGCTGCCCCACGAGATCTCATTGTTTTTATGAGGTGATACTATTCATAAAATTCCTCCAGAAGATTCTGAAAATTAGCTGAAATTCTAAATCAGCTTTGTCCTTGGCTACCCTATGGCAAGAAAAATAAGCCAGTTAAGGTAGTTTCTAGATTCTTTTCCCTCCTTTTATTGATGATAACATGAGTTCAACTTCAAGAATATTATATTATATACCTTGTTCTCAAAGCTCTAACTAGCTTTGGGTGAACAGGGATTTTACTCTGGAAATTTAGAAGTTGCCAATAACATCATCCCAGGGTAGGATTCTTCCCTTGCCCAGAGCCATCCCTAGTAGAGTAGCAGTAGCCCTTTCCCAGGGCTCACTTCCTCCTCTGTCCCAAGACTCACTCCTTCCCTCTGGTGGCCACACACTAGGTGAGCCAACTACTTCATCACTACCACCCACAGGCACTTGCCTCAGGTATGAAATTGCTAGTGATAGCAATTATAATACAATGTCAATTCATGGTGGTGGTGGTGATGATACTTTCACCTGTTCTGAGTATTAACACATTCCAATTCTTAAAGACAAAAAAGGGGGCAGCTAGGTGGCACAGTGGATAAAGCACCAGCCCCTGGATTCAGAAGGACCTGAATTCAAATCCAGCCTCAGACACTTGACACTTACTAGTTGTCTGATCCTGAGCAAGTCATTTAATCCTCATTGCACCACCAAAAAAAAAAGATAGTCATAAGCAAACATTTTGGGGAAAAGTAACAGTGAGGACAAAAGTAAAGGATGTTGTTCAGCCATCAGCTTCAGCACATTAACCAGTTTTGAGGAGAGATGTTAAAAGAGTATTACTATTCTGTTGCCAGAATTAAGAGGGTGTATTTTCATTTAGCCTGACTTTCCATCAAGAAATGCACGGGAAGGGGGGGGGGGGCAGCTAGGTGGTGCAGTGGATAAAGCACCAGCTCTGGATTCAGGAAGACCTGAGTTCAAATCCATCCTCAGACACTTGACACTTACTAGCTGTGTGACCCTGGGCAAGTCACTTAACCCTCATTGCCTCACAAAAACAAACAAACAAAAGAAAAAAGAAATGTACCAGGGCTCATTTCTAACAGGTCCTGGCATAATTTCAATATGGGCACATGGGGATTTGCCAGACCAGATCAGATCATTGGTCCACCAAATCTGATAGCTGTGAAGTGCAGAATAAACATTCTAAGCATAACATAAAAATCTCAAAGACATGGAAACAAACAACAAAAAAAGAACTACCTACTCATAAATAGAAATCACCTCCTTTAACAATCAGCAGAAGTGATGCTGTAAATTATTCAGTATAGCTATACTAGGAATATATACTAGAGAGAGTACTGGGAGTTAAGGAGACCTAGAAGTTGAACCTAGTTTTGACATTCACTTTCTGGGTGTTTTTGTCCTGGTCAGTGCAAATGTGAAGTGGATGTGTATAACACCTGTTCCAAATGAAAATGTTTGTGGAAGAAGACAGTATCCTCTGCATCTCCTCTGTGTGCCCCAAGACTAGATTACCTCCGAGTCTTTAAAGCACACTTTCACTTTCTCTGAAGTGCCAGACATCATTCACAACGACCGTGACAACATGGCATGTTGGTGAATAGTCAGTATGAAAGTCAGTCTTCTGGAAAGAACATCGGGGCTGGGAGACCTTCACTCAACTCTTAGCTCCATCACTTACTTGCTATGGGATATGGATGGAATTCTTTTCAGCAAAAATGGGTAAACTCATGCCTGAGACTACTCACATCAGTGAATCTCAAAGATGTGGGGGCTCCCTCCACTGGTACATATCATTACTGATTCGTACTTTTTCATCCTGTGGAATTCTTGTCTACTAGTAAATATGTGAAGGATTATGTATTAGGGGAGGTATTGATGAGTACAGGGAGATTAAGTAACTTGCCTTAAGTCATATGAGTGGCAAAAGTTGGAGGCAGGATTTGAACCAAGGTCTCTCTTGCTTCAAACCCAGCATTTGATTCATTGTTGTGTATTACCTCTAAATCATACTCACATTCTTCCATAAATCCCCCATATAGGATGTACTGAATGCCCCTGAAGTCTTCTTAGTCCTTGAATAGTGTATGGGTACCAGTACAACAGGTGTTCCATCTCACCTCATCATAATCAGAAGAATGTAAGAAAAGGCAGAGTTTATGTTACTTTGTGGGAACTCATTATCTGTAACTGACTATTCTCTGCCCTGATCACTCCTATGCTAGACTTAGAATAGAAGGATCTGGGTTTGGATGTCAAATTCTAGCTTTTGTCAAATGAGTTTGACCTAAAATTCCTCTAAATTTACTTCCCCCCATAAATCTATTATCTCCAATCTGGCCCCATGATTCCACTTATGGCCACCTGAAAGTTCTATTCAAGTTTGATGATGAGTTTTTTGTCATCTCGGCATGAAAAAATTTTTCAATTTGGGGTTAATATTTTCTTGCTTCTGGTGTCCTGCTGAGAGGGAGTGGAATATAGCAGAAAAATGCACTTAAAGATGAAAGTGACCTTAGAGATCACCTAGATCAATCCCCTTGTTTTATAGATAAAGAAACTGAAGTCCAGAAAACATAACTGGAAGATAGCTTGGTGCAATGATTTGGAGTGAAAGGATGTGGGTTCAAAACCCCACTCTGCTATATGTGTGACTGAATAATGAGGGAGTCAGGCTGGATGATCTTTGACAGCCCTTCCAGCTCTAAATATATGATCCTTTTTGTCCTTATGGGATCAGAGATTCAGGATCATATATTCAGAGCTGGAAGGGACCTCAAAGGCCATCTCATCCAACCCATTCATTTTAGAAGAGGAAACTGAAGGTCAGAGAAGCAAAGTGACTCAGCGAGGCTCTCTGAAGTTGTATCAAAAGTAGAATTCGAACCCAGGTCCTTCAGATTCTTTGCCAAGAAAACCCCGAAGAGGGTCACAAAGAGTCAGACACAACTGAAACAATTGAACAACAACAAGCATCTGATTCCAGAATTAACTCTGTAATTTGGTGAAGGTCACATGAATAGTAAGAACCAAAATTGAAACTTGAATCCATGTCCTCTAACTCCAAATCTAGGATCCTTTCCACTATTTCCTAATTAAGGCTCAAGTGCATGAGTTTAACTTCCAGCTTTGCCCCTTTTGGTTACTGGAATGAGACTTATTCTTAGTCTACCTATCTATTAAATAAGTAATGTCTGTATAGCTTTTACATCTTAAATGGCTTGGTTATATACTTAACTTATGCACTGTCTAATACACTGAGAACAACCCCCCAATTTCAAACATATGGTTTACTACAATACCAAGGAAAGTATGACTGAAAGAAAGTTGAAACCAAAATGGAACCCTTTGAATAAATAGCCATAGTCACGAAAATCTATGTAGATTCCTCCAATTTGCAAGCCAAAGATGAATACTTCTCTGGCTGAAGTAACTGACATGTTTTCCTGCTGTTCTCTGCTGACCACTGAGGAAGAAGATCTCTCTTCCTAGCACTTCTGCCTCCAGCACTCTAGTGTAGACAACACTTCCGTGTGGTTTCCAAGGTGAGGTAAAGCAAAACTTCTAGGGCTCCCGATCTTCAGGGGTCATTTTTCTCCCATAAGACAAAGACCCAAAAGTACAAAAGTTCTCCTTGCCCCACCAGTGCCACCAAATGTCCTCTGTCCAGTTATCATCCCTAGGTCCTGACTGTTTTTCCCTTCAAAAAAATATGCCCCCATGTGACTACCCTTCCAAACCAGGTGAGGGGTGTGGGGAAAGGAAGCTTGCTGCAAGGACTACACCTCTGTGGTAAGGAAAATATGTTGTTAACTAAAATGCCTTACAAGGGGGTATTGTCACTTGGGATCCCCAGATATATTGTGGACAGATTTAAGATTGCAGTGAACTTAGAAGGAGAAAAAAATTAATTTTCATTTCAATATAATTGTTTTCCTTTGTAATCTTATATGTTATTTTATGCATTTTAAAACTATCATTCTCAGAAATCCATGTCACACACCAAAATTAAGAACTTCTGCTCTATAGGGACATGAATTATCGTGATTATTGCTTCCTGCTCTATCTTTTTGTCTGGATTTCTGACTTCCAGAGCTGTTCTTTGGTATTAAGAATGAACCTAAATCAAGTTAAAAACATGCAAAAATCTATTCCTTGAGAATAGTCACCATTTCCAATGATTGACATTTTCTTTTTTATTTTTGGGGGGGGGGTGCAGTAGCACAGGTGGGATCATTAATGTTTGAGAAGAGAGTAGGAAGAACAGAAAAAGCTCAAGTGTTTGATGTTACTGCCCAAAGAAAACCAATCAGAAATGAAGTGAAAGCCTCTCTGAAATTTTAATGTAAGCAAATGGGAAAATATGATTCAATTACCCAAGAAGTCAATTTACAAACAGACTTTTGGGATCTTATCTCCTGTGTAAGTGAAGCACACCTATAAGTCTTGCTATTTCAGCACTTCCATCAACACTCCACAGCATAAAGGAAACTAATGCTTCTCTTAGTCAAGAACGTAATCACATATTTCCAGATGAGAGGCACAAAAACATGATTAAATGTTTGGGAAATTGGATCTATATGGAAATACCAAAGGAACTGGTTTTATAGATCCTGGAGAAGAGAAGGCTGAGAGGGGGTGGTAAGGAGAGCCTCAATCTGCAGGTACATGAAGGGATATTATAATGTGAATGATAGTGAACAGCTGTTCTGTGTATACACCGAAGACAAAACAAGAGGAAATTGACTTCAATTCCAACTGGAGAGAGATAAATTCAACATTAGAAAAAACATAGAATCATTGAATTTTAGAGCAGAAAAGACCTCAGAACTTCCTAATTATAGGCTTTCTAAGATCTTGGACTGCATTTTTAAGTGAGGTTATAGCTTTCCTTTTAGATACTTTTGAGAAAATGGGTAGGCAACTGCATTTCTGGAATGGTTTGATTACTGTTCTGCTTTGAAGCAGGAGGCCTTTCTAGCTTGATCATTACATTTCATTCACCAAATCCAATATAATACTAGCCAAATATATAGAAATAAAAGACCATCTAAAGAAAAGACATTTTTAAAACATAGTTCAATGGCCAACTGGACATTTCCTTTTATATAGTCCATCACCTCTACCTCAACGTAGCTAAAACCAAACTCATCATCTTCCTACCTGCCCATCATCTATACCACTCACCAACCATTTCCCTTCCTGTCTTTTGTTGTTTGTCACTAGTATCATCTTTCTTCCGTTCATCCAGGCTTAAAACTTCCAAGTCATTTTTCTTCCTTCTCCCTCCTTCCTTATATCTACTCAGTCACCACATCCTACCAATTTTCCTCCAAACTTTTTTGGGGTTTGTTTAGTCATTCCCCAATGGGTGGATACCCCTTTATAGTATATGAGTGTAATAAACTAGCATTGCACCATAAGAAAGAACAAAATCAATTGTTTCAGAGAAAACTAAGAAGACCTGTATGAACTGATACAAAGTGAGCAGAATCAGGAGGGAAAAATATATATATAATAACATTGTAAAGAAAAACAACTGTGCAAAACTTCCAAACTGGAATTGATGCAATGGCAAACCAAGATTCCACAGGATCAAAGTGAAGCAAGTGACCCACTTCCTGACAGAAAGGTACTGGATTCAAGTGAAGAAAAAGACCGACATTTTTGGACATGGCCAATAGAGGAATTTGCTTTGCTTGACTGTGAATGTTTATTATACGCATTTTCTTATATTTTTCTTTGTTGTTGTTATTGTTATTCAACTGTAGGGTGTGAGGAGTGAGAAAAATCTATTCATCTTTAAAAAGGTGGTTTTTTGCCTTCATTTCTTCCTTCCCATTGCTATTTCTAATTCCTTATGACATCTCTTATTGTTGGGAATACTCTGATAGTTTTCTAACTCTTCTTCCTGTCTTCACTAATCCTGTCCACTACTAATCTATCATGTACATTGCTGTCTTGTTTATTTTTTTAAAAAACACAGTTGGTATTGTGCTACTTCCTCTATTCAAAAAAGCATAATAACTCCACAATGCTTATAGGCTAAAGTCAATGAATCATACAACCCCATAATATCAGAGTTGGAAGAAATATCCCTCTTTGGTTATTTAGTACAAGGCATACCTGAAAATGATCTACAATCATGGGGAATCCACTACATTTTAAGGTATCTCATTCTACTTTTGATGACTCTACATGTTAAGTTTTTTTTCTTTTATCAAACCCCAATTGGTCCCCCATTTTTTCTAGTTCCATCCTTTTAGATGAAAAGGAATGAGTTAAATCCTTCTTCTACAGGACAATCTTTGTAATATTTAAAGATACTTATTAGACCCTAAACCACTGAGTCTTCGCTAAACTAAAATTTCCCAGTTTCTTAAACCAAATCTCATATGCCATGTTCAAACTCCTTTTTCCAGAATACAAGGTTCCTCACAGTCTGAGTTCAACCTACTTTTCAGTAAATATTCAGCTGTTTCTTTGCATACTCTCTAAACTTCCCATGCCTTTCAGAGTACACGAAAATTCAGTTCCCCTCCTATCTACCCAATAATGTCCTTCTTTTAAGACCTAGTTCAAGGTCTATTTCCTCCATGAAGCCTTCCATTCCCACTGATAATCTCTCTGTCTCTCACTCCTTCTCTGTCTGTCATTCTGTCTCTTCTTCCCTTTCCTTCCCCTCCCTCTCTTCTTTCCCTCTTTCTCTCTCCTCTCTGTCTCTGTCAGTATCTCTCATTTCCATTCCTTTAATGCTTATGTGTTTGTTCTATTCAATTGTTATTTTATTCTGTAGTGCAAGTTTAAAAGTTGTCTATGTTTGTGTGTGTGTGTGTGTGTGTGTGTGTGTGTGTGTGTGTGGCAACTGGGGTCAAGTGACTTGCCCAGGGTCACACAGCTAGTAAGTGTTAAGTGTCTGAGGCCGGATTTGAACTCAGGTACTCCTGAATCCAAGGCCGGTGCTTTATCCACTGTGCCACCTAGCTGTCCTATGGTTTTGTTTTGTTTTGTTTTGTTTTGTTTTGTTTTGTTTTGTTTTTAGTGAGGCAATTGGGGTTAAGTGACTTGCCTAGGGTCACACAGCTAGTAAGTGTTAAGTGTCTGAGGCCAGATTTGAACTCAGGTACTCCTGACTCCAGGGCTGGTGCTCTATCCACTGCGCCATCTAGCTGCCCCTGCCCTATGTTTTTTAATAGTGGGATACATGATTAGAAATCCACATTGCTATGGGTCACCTAGGTAAAGACATTTTCATTAATAATAACAGTGAAGCTTGTTGGCTATTCAAAAATATAAATATCTTTGCAGTAATAAAACAGTCAACTTTATTCATGTAAAAGTGCACAGTTGTAGTCCTAGTGTTAATCATTCAGCAATTTGGATCAAGTCAATGTGAATACTGGTACCGAACAGATGGAACCATTTTTGAAAACTGGAAAAATAGTCAGAGCACATCTCAAATCTAATTCCATATTTATATCACCAATGGTGACTCTCAGCTTAGATTTCAGCAGTTTCATGAAAGAGAATATTTGTTCACAGAGTCAGATGGACTGCCAAATTGCCCAGAGTTTGACTCCATACTCAGAAATTTCAGGGAGTTAGGTCCTACTGCTTGACTACTTCATCTGTTTTAGCTAATTAAATAAAAATAATTTTGCTGGAAATCTCACATAAATCCAGAAGAGTGGAGTTGGATCTAAGGGTCATCTATTGCATACTCAAGATACAGGGACTGGTATTAAAAAATCAGTATGGTATAATCAAAGGAGCAAAGACTTGGTGCGAGGCTCTGGCTTTTACTTGCTGTGCGATCCTAAGCAAATTACTCCATCTCTCTGAAATTCATTTTCCTCATTTGTTATGAGAGGTACTCAGTCTGTAGCTATCTGTCTGGAATACCTTAATTACAGTCTTAATTAGAATTATTAGAGGAATACACTGGAAGTCCTTTCCACAACTATCATTCTATTTCCTTCACCATCACCAAGGTCAACAAAATGGCAGCCTTATGTTCAGAAATGAGCATTTTGAACCTTAAAGTACAAATGCAGGTGAGCTATTATCACATACTTGTCTCTTTTCCCCCATAAAACTGTAAACTCTTCCCAAACAGGGATGAGTTTTTACATTTATTTTTCTTTCCCCTTACACGCACTTGGTAGGAACACAACAAGTATTTGTTGCATTTTTTGAACAAGAATTATAAATGGATACAACATGGCCATCCCATTGGATAGGCATTCAGACCATGGCACTGAGCCAATAAGCAGAGCTCCCATTTGAGATAAAGTTTATTGCAGTTTCTGTCACAAACAAAAGGACCATGTGATTGTAAGGGAGCATTCAAAGCCATTCTTTTTTACTCTCCAACCCATTTCCCTGTCTCTCTTCTGCTGTACCTTTTTGGCTTCTGAAATGTGGGTCACCTCCAGTGACATGACCCAATTAGGAGATGTAATTTAACAAGAAAAAAATCAAAGAAATCCTCTGAGATGGCAGGTTTGAAACAAAGACTGGGAGAAATTATTTGCCTTTTATTTAATTTTTTTTTTTGGTAAAAGCCTATCCACTAAAGGGGTTGCTTTCTTTGTCCCTTCCTACGCCCCACCTCCATACACCATCTGTACAGTGCAAAGACGAGTAGGGAGATGAAAGTTCAATGGCAGCTAGAAAGGTATTTATCATGACCACACAAAGAATAAATACAAGGCTTATTTTAATAAAGTGTGAGTGTCCATGGCCTCATTCTTTGGCAGCAGGATGTAAGTAGGGTGTTGGTATATGAAGTTGGGAGTGTACTGATGACACTTCTCTGTAATACCTGTTGAATTAAGAATGTGGCAAATAACTTATTTATCTAGAATCTAAACAACCATAGAGTTCTTTTTTTAAATAAAATTTTATCTCTATCTTTTCATCTTTTTAACATTACCAAAAATTTCCCCAGTATCCTTCCCTCTTCCAGAGAGCCATCTTATATAACAAATATTTTTATTATTTTTTTTTTAGTGAGGCAATTGGGGTTAAGTGACTTGCCCAGGGTCACACAGCAAGTAAGTGTTAAGTGTCTGAGGCCGGATTTGAACTCAGGTACTCCTGACTCCAGGGCCGGTGCTCTATCCACTGTACCACCTAGCTGCCCCAACAAATATTTTTAGAGAAAAAAAAGAAAGAAAATAATCGGTAAAACTGATCAATGTGTCCAAAAAATGTCTGAAAATATATGCAGTGTACTAGACTCAGGGACCTCCCATTTCCACAAAGGGATGGAGTGGCAGAATCATCTCATATCTCTTCTTTGGAGCCATGTCTGTTTTTGTAATTTTGCAATATTCATTTTTTATTGTTTTGTGGTTGCCCCTACTATTTATATTGTGGTAGTTTTCTTATGTTTTTGAGGTAGTTTTCATATGTTGTTTTCTTAGCTCTATTTACTTTATTCTGCATCAGTTCAAGTAAATTTTCTCATGCTTCTTTGTATTCATTATTTGTTACAGCATAGTAATATTCCATTTATTCATGTACTGCAACTCATTTAGTCATTCCTTTATCAATAGGCATTCACTTTGTTTCCAACTCTTTGCTGCTATGAATAATTTTGTGTACATGGGACTTTCTTCTTTTCAATGGCCACCTTAGTGTATTAACCTTATAGTGGAATCTGAGTCAAAGGAACCTGAGATGAGCCTTGCTAGGTTTGGTTGTTTGGGGTGAAAATGAGGAGGGTATATTTAGTATTCCATGTTTAAGAAAGGGAATAAAGTGACAAACTAATGTTATGATTTTTTAAAAACTACCTTCCAGTATACATCATCAGGTCCATATGAACCCAGTTCAATCTCTCTTACGCCTCCATCCTCGGTACTACACAAGAATAATGGATTGTTAGAAAATGGATTATAGAAAATCACTGATTAAAAACTAGCCTCTAGAACTTGAGATGTCACTAATATTATGCAACCTTGGGTGAATCACATCAATCTCCAGTTTTTGTTTCCTCCTGTCTAGCTAGTCTCCACACATGGAGTACCAAATTCAGTTCAAATCTCATTTTCTGCAAAAGGTCTTTCCTTGAATCCATTAGAATATGAAAAGGGGGGGCAGCTAGGTGATGCAGTAGATAAAGCACTGCCCCTGGAGTAAGGAGGACCTGAGTTCAAATCTGACCTCAGACACTTGACACTTACTAGCTGTGTGACCTTGGGCAAGTCACTTAACCTTCATTGCCCAACCAACAAAGCAACAACAAACCAAACCAAACAAACAAACAAAAAGGAATATGAAAAAAGGAACTATATTTTTGTCTTTCTATGTATTCCCAGTGTTCAGCACAATGGCACAGAGGTTGGCATATATGTTTATGTATATATGTGGATATATACATATATTTGTATGTATGATGCTTAATAAATGCTATTAACTGACTAATTGCAGCCTTGGAAGCCCTGCCCTAGGCTTTCTCCAGTAGTATTTTCTACTTTTGTTTGATCTAATATGAACCAATGGGGAGAACAACAAGGTAGATGGTCAAAGCATGCAGTCAGGTATTGTTGTGTGGGAGAAGACATTAGTTCACTGCAAAGGAAGGTGTCAGAATGAGGGTACTCCTCTGATGTTTGCCACCCAGAAGGATAGTTCAGAGTCACCATAGCTGCGAGTGACACAGATTCAACCTATTTCACCCTACCCCTCTGTCCCTACCATTTATAAATTGCTTACAAATTGCAAAATTTAATTTTTCTCCTTCTTTTACTTTATGTACTATTCCACTTAAATAAAGGAAGAGAATAAAATCAAATGTTTTAGGGCCCAAGCTTAAAAACCTCCTTGTCAGCAGAGTCATTGTTCTCCAATGAACTTGGTAGATTTTCTAGGGATCTAGGAATCCAATAATAAATGTCTGGACAGAGAAATAAATTATTGTCAAGGGTGATGGAAGTGTAAAAGAATAAATAAAAGGGTCTGATATGGATCTTCCACATACCCACCGTCTCTCCCATATAAAGAGCTACTGCTGAAGATAGTAAGAGAAGAGGAGCTATCCTAGAGGTATAAGAATCATACCCAGAGGGAAAGGGAAATGAGAAGGAAACTGAAGGGGGGAGGGGGAAAGGAAAGGGGGCTAATGAAAATAGGTTAAATGATTTCTTGATTTAAAAATGAGGTTTCACACAAGGACTAGAAATTAGGATGTAATTCTTTGAACAAGAGGGCAGGTCTGCCACACTTCTTGGAAGAAGAACGGAAATAAAAAGAAAAGAAATAGAAAGGTAATTGTGCAGGTGTTGAAAACTCCTAGGAGACCTGACCAGGTGCAAAGGGGAGTCCTGCTTACCTCGGCATTAGCACTTCCTTTGCCAAGAAATTATCGATTCAATAAGACAGTGATTTAGGACGATAACTAGATAAATAAGCATTTAAAGAGAGTATCATTTAAGAATAACACACCCAGATGGTACCCATTTTTTAAGAAGAAACAAAGGAAAAGATTCTCATTTAATAATGGAGGTAGAACACAAACATAAATGCATGCATGCATGCATGGTTTACTCTGGCAAAGATTCCAAACAATTCCGTTGCTTGTTACAGCTCAGTTCTGTACCATAACTGTGTCATTTCAGGTTTGTTTCAAGGTTAGCAGTGATTTAATATATCAGAATCAATAGCCAATGTAAACATTATGGCTTAAGGATAACATATAATGGAATAATATGTTACAGTCTATCCAGAAACTACCCATTTGCAGGTAGTTTTCTATTTGCAAATGGATGAATCAGCCCTGCCCAAATGTAGAGAAACGTTAAGGGCCAGCCATGCAAACTAGTTGATATTTCAACACTCTTTGAAAATGGGCTATTATTAATGGTGCAATGGGAACCATTAACATATACCTGAATGAAAAATACCACACCTTTAGTGGTTGGCCACTGGACTTGAAAATAGGAAGAGCTTCATTCAAATCCTAATTCAGACACTTACTAGCTATGGGACCCTGGTCAATCCTCTTAGTATCTGTGCCTCAGTTTCATCATTGATAAAATGAAAGGGTTGAACTATAGCATCTGAGGTCTGTTCCAGTTCTAAAGTTATGATTCTATGAATGCTTCTGTTTCTCTTTCACTTAAGTGCTACTCAAAAGCTACATTATGTTGTGGAAGTCACCCTAAATTATGAAAGACTATTCCAGGGCAGTGCAAGGGCTTGCAAGTTTGACCAACTTGGAAATAATATCCAATAAAAGCAACAAGCTTATCCAAAGAGCAACCAACCTAGCTAAATACAAAGAGAGGCTCATCTCCAGAGGATTTCTCTGTAGCTGATAATGCTTTTTTTTAGTTGGCCACAAGAACACATGAAACCATCCACTAAGGTGTGGAGGCACAACTTGCTCAATGAAATCATGGATTTTTTTTTAATATAGTATTTTATTTTTTCCTAATTACATGTAAAGACAATTTTTAACATTCATTTAAAAAAGAAATTGAGTTCCAAATTTTCTCCCCTCCCTAAGACAGTATAGATTATATACGTGCAATCATATAAAATATTCCCATATTAGTCATGTTGTGAAAGAAGAAATAGAACAAAAGAAAAAATCATGAAAAAATAAAGTGAAAAATAGTATGTTTCACTCTGCATCCCTCTATCAGCTCTTTCTCTGAAGGTGGATAGTATTTTCTATAATGAGTCCTTTGGAATTGTATTGCAGAGAAGAGCTAAGTCATTCATAGTTGATCACCATACAATATTGCTGTTACTATGTACTTGTTCTCCTGGTTCGCCTCTTTTCACTTTTCATCAGTTCATGTAAGTCTTTTCAGGTTTTTCTGAAATTTGCCTGGCCATCATTTCTTATAGCTCAATAGTATTCCTTTACATTCATAAACCACAGCTTGTTTAGCTATTCCCAAATTAATGGGCATCCTCTGAATTTTCAATTCTTTGCCACCACAAAAAGAGTTGCTATAAATATTTTTGTACAAATAGCTCCTTTTCCTTCTTGAAAAAAACTCTTTGGGATACACACCTAGTAGTGGTATTGTTGGATCAAAGAGTATGCACAGTTTTATAGCCCTTTGGGTATAATTCCAAATTGCTCTCCATAATGGTTAGAGTTCACAACTCTACCAACAATGCATTAGTGTTTAGGGGCAGCTAGGTGGCGCAGTGGATAGAGCACCAGCCCTGGAGTCAGGAGTACCTAGGTTCAAATCCGGCCTCAGACACTTAATACTTACTAGCTGTGTGACCCTGGGCAAGTCACTTAACCCCAATTGCCTCACTAAAAAACAAAAACAAACAAAAAAACAATGCATTAGTGTCCCAATTTTCCCACTTTCCCTTCAACATTTAGCATTTTCCTTTTCTGTCATATTAGCCAATCTGATAGATATGAGGTGGTACCTAAGAGTTATTTTAATTTGCATTTCTCTAATCAATAATGATTCAGAGATTTTTTCACATAACGTTGGTTTCTTCATCTGAAAATATATCTTTTAACCATTTGTCAATTGGGGAATGACATATATTTATAAATTTGACTCAGTTCTCTATTTATTTGAAAAACAAGTCCTTTATCAGAGATACTTGCTATAAAAATTGTTTCCCAGCTTTCTTCTTTCCTTCTAATCTTAGTTACAATGGTTTCATTTATATAAATCCTTTTAAATTTAATATCATCAAAATTATCCGTTTTACATCTTGTAATGCTATTCTATCTTTTGTTTGGTCATAAATTCTTCCATTTTCCATAGATATGAGAGGTAAACTATTCCTTGCTCTCCTAATTTGCTTTTGGTACCATCCTTTATATCTAAACTATGTACCCATACATTATCTTGGTATATGGTGTAAGATGCTGGTCTCTATCTAGTTTCTCCCATACAATCAGTAGTGTTTGTCAAATAGTGAATTATTGTCCCAGAAACTGGGATCTTTGGGTTTACCAAATACTAGATTACTATGGTCATTTACAACTGTGTCTTGTGTATCTAATCTATTCCACTTATCTACCACTCTATTTCTTAGCCAGGACCAGATTGTTTTTGTTTGTTTGTTTGTTTTTTGTGGGGCAATTGGGGTTAAGTGACTTGCCTGGGGTCACGCAGCTAGTGTCAAGTGTCTGAGGCCAGATTTGAACTCAGGTCCTCCTAAATCCAGGGCCGGTGCTTTATCCATTGTGCCACCTAGCTGCCCCCCAGATTGTTTTAATGATTGCCGCTTTATAATATAGTTTGAGGTCTGGTATAACTAGACCACCTTCCTTTGAATTTTTCCATTAATTCCCTTGATCCTCTTGAACTTTTGTTCTTCCAGATTAATTTTTAAAATTATTTTTCTAGCTTTATAAAATAATTTTGGTAGTTTGATATAAGTAGTAGTAGTTGAATAAGCACAGTAAGTTAGGTAGAATTGTCATTTTTTATTATATTGGCTCAGCTTAGCCATGGGCAATTGATATTTTTCCAATTATTTAGATCTGACTTTGAAATCATAGAACTTTTGAAGAGGTTTGTCTCACGTATTTATTCAGATTCTTGTTTTAATTCTATGAGGTTGCTGATATTTTCAGCACCATGGCCAGGGAGCAAGGACAGGGAATTATATGCTCTGGAAACTCTCTGGAAATGAACACACCAAGCGTCAGGGAGCTGATGAGAATAGCACCTCCTTTATTTGGGGGGGGGAGGTTGAAGTGGGGTGACCCTGTTTGAGGGAAGCTTAAGAAAAGAAAAAGAGGAACCTCCTGATGCCAAGAACTGAATGATCTCACAGAGAGACTGCCTCTTCTCATCTTGCCTATGCTAGTAGTTCAGGGGCTACTCACTATTATATCCCACTACTGATATACGAAGGAGTTTTGACCTATTGTTTTCAACCTAGACCAATTCACCCCCTCTTAGACCATCTAGTGGCCCCCCACTCCTGGGATCTCACAATATATTATATAGACAAACAGGATGGACACTCAATCAAAGGCATTTGTAACCATGCTTGGTATAGGCATGCTCTCTTCTTTGTATATCTCTTTCCTGTATTCCAACTCTTGATGAGAAATATCATCTGTGCATATGTGTGTGTATGTTTGTGTCTGTTTGACTTCTCCCTGGGATCTTGAGTGTTTTGGCTGTGTAAGCCACTACTACCCCACTATTTGGAGTGAGAGAGGGGTCTGAAAGACACATATCTGTGGCAGCCTAATTTGCTCTGATCTGGCAACTGTATGAAACTGTCTCATCAACACCCCAGGGCATATTTGGAAGCTCCAGATATAATGATAATACTGACACCATGGGTTATGCTCTTCCTACTATTTCACTAAGATGGGAGACTGGCAAATAACAGGAGGTTGAAAGGCAAGAAGAACAATCAAATGAGTTTCAGTTTTGAATGAGTGACCATGAATTCTAGATTATAAGAAAATCCTATGATCATAGATTTAGAGCAAAATGAGATCTAACAGGTTTCAAACTGCCTCATTTTTACAGATGAATAAACTGAGGCCCAGAAATAATTTATATAGTGCTTTAAGGTTTGCAAAGCATTTGACATGTATTATTTCATTTGATCCTTACATCCCCACTTGACAAATGAGGAGACTAAGGCAGCCAGAAGTTAAGTGACTTGTCCAAGGTCTCTTAACTAGTAAGAGTCTGAGGTAGGATCTGAACTCAGGTTTTCCTGATTCAAATCAAGCCCCATATCCACTACATTCATTGTCACTGCAGCTGGCCTTCCACCACTGCAGCTTTAATTGCAGACCTACCCTCTCCTAAGTCCATTATACAGTCACCCATTTCCAAGAACTTCTGCAAGAAAACAATAATCTGGGGCAGCTAGGTGGCACAGTGAATAAAGCACCGGTCCTGGATTCAGGAGGACCTGAGTTCAAATCCGGCCTCAGACACTTGACACTTACTAGCTGTGTGACCCTGGGCAAGTCATTTAACCCTCATTGCCCAGAAAAAAAAAGAAAAAAAAACAACACTAATCTTTCTTAGCAGTGTGAACTGGGATTTAAGAAAAAGCATTATATTTTCACAAAAGTAGACAGTTGGTGGTTTTGTGATAGAAAAATTGGGAGTTTCTTTTCATTTTAATCTTCTCAAGTAAATTCAAAATGAAATTCGATTCTAAAAATTAATTTAGAAATTTTTTCCAAGAACTCCACAAAACAACAACTACAATAATGTCACATTGCAAGAGTGTGCTGGAGGTAGCTGAACTGATTTTAAAATTTTCAATATGAGCATTCACACCTCAGAAATCTGCAAACAATACAAATCAAGATCTGCTTATTTTCTTGAGATTCCAGTTTTAAGAATGTAATAGAAAAAACTGTTAATACTGCAGATTAAACTTAAAAGTGTGTCACATATACATTTTCATAGAGCCAGTTGTTAAACATTTACTAGAATACTCTGCATTTCTATAGGGTTTTTTGTTCATTTGTTTGTTTTGGTGAGGCAATTGGGGTTGAGTGACTTGCCCAGGGTCACACAGCTAGTAATTGTTAAGTGTCAGAAGGCAGATTTGAACTCAGGTCCTCCTGAATCCAGGGCAGGTGCTCTATCCACTGTGCCACCTAGCAGCCCCTACAGAATACCTTCTATAGGGTTTTGAGCTTTACAAAGCACTACGTTTGCAACTCTGAGATAGGCAATGCAAGTATCACCCTTATTTTCCAGATGAATAAACTGAATGTCTGAGAGGTTGTGACTTGCCCACAGTATTAAATGCATAAAGCAGGATTTGACGTTAGATCTACTGCCTCCAAACCCTTTGTTTTTTCCACTATGCTACACTGCCTCTTCATAGCTCCTTTACCTTAAAATTACAGAATTAGAGGAGTGAGTGCTAGGAAAAGATATTACCTAGAAATTTCGCTGTAGGTACAACTTACACTAGTACCGGTTGTCCTCAATTTACTAAATTGTTTCAATCAGTGTGTGAGAGAAAGCTATTGTCTGAAGTAGAATTAATTTAGTTATACCCTCTCTCTTAGTGATCTCTTCCGATTTCATGGGCCCAATTATCATCTCTCTGAAGATTACTCCAAAGTCTCTATATAAAGCCATAGTCTTTCTTCTGAACTCCAGTCTTACATCATTAACCAGATGCTGGCTGTCTCCACCTGTTCATGCCGTTGGCATTTCAAACTCAATATGTCCAAACAAAAACTCATTATCCTCCCCCACCCAAACCCATCCCTCCTCTAAACTTCCCTCTTTCTGTTGAAGGTACATCAGCCTTCCAGCCTCACAGATCCATAAGACATCTTTGACTCTTCATTCTCCCTCACCTGCCTATATCCAATCAGTTGTCAGACTGCATCAATTTGACCTTCCCAACATTTCTTCCATCTGGCCCCTTCTTTCCATTCATACGGTTGCCAGGCTAGGTCAGGCCTTCATTACCAATTGCCCCAATTATTGAAATAGCCTATCTAATTCTCATCCTGGGCTCTGCCACCTCTGATATATCTTCCTCATAGCTGGCTAATTAATCATCCAAAAGCACAGGATTATCCCCTTCTCAAGAATCTTTAGGGCTCCCCATCCAAATTCCTCAGCTTAAAGTTCTTCAGTCAAGCTACAGGTGGAAAAGCTACTTCTCCAGATTTATTTCACATCACTCCCCCTCACACATTTGATGTTACACCTAGTCTGGTCTACTTAGTTCCCTGACTGTATCTCCAGCCTCTGTGCCTTTGCAAAGACTATCACTTGTGGGACTTCCGGGGCGGAGCCAAGATGGTGGAGGAAAGGCAGTGAGCTCCTGAACTCATGACACCATCGATCCAAAAAACATCTAAATAAGGTCATAGGAAAATGCCCGGAGCAGCAAAACTCACAGAAGAATGTGCTGAAATCATCTTCTAACCAAGAACGGCTTGGAAGGTCAGAAAGAGGGAGCTGCTGTGCTGATACAGGAGTTGGGCCCAACCCCACAGTCACCCTGACACAGATCCAGTCCTAGGAAGGCCTCACGAGAGAAGGAGACCTCCAGAGCCTCTGAATCAGCTGAAGCACCAGTGTTGTCAGGAACTAAACTCACAGTCTGGTGAGTGGGCTGAGCCCTGGGCAGGGGAGAGACTACAGGGGTCTATGCTGGTGCTAAGGCAGAACTTGGATTTTACACCCCTACTGAGAACCAGGTGGTAGGCCTGAGTAGAAGTAGCCCAGGTGGGGGAGGGGCACAGGCTCATCGGAGCTAACAACCACAACACACAAAACTGGTTGATTGGAATGTTGGTCTGGGATCATCTAGGACCAGGAAACAGGCCGGGCTAGGGAAGAACCTTATTCTCCTTAAATCATACCACCTGGGATGTCTTAAGCTTGGGATACTTCAGCCTGGAAACAGTGCCCCACTTTAAGGAGCAAAGACTATCACTTGCATCTGAAATGTCTTCCTTCTTCAATGATCAGCTCAGGTGCTACCACCTATTGTTTTGTTTTTCATTTTTGTTTTTGCAGGGCAATGAGAGTTAAGTGACTTGCCCAGGGTCACACAGCTAGTAAGTGTCAAGTGTCTGAGGTTGGATTTGAACTCAGGTCCTCCTGAATCCAGGACCGGTGCTCTATCCACTGTACCACCTAGATGCCCCACACACACACACCTATTGTTTTAATTGTTGTCCATCCCTCATTCTTATTCTGGAAGAGGACAAATGACATCATGAGGGTGATGACTTGTGTGTGAAAATTGGATTTAAGTGATGCAGAGATGGGCAAAGTCAACAGCTACACTCTCTCCTCCAGGGTCATTGGAGTCCAATGGCAGTACATAAATCAAGAAGACTGGTTATGGCCCCACCACCTATCAGAAGCCCTTCCTGGTCACTCCAATTTTTAGTACTCACTCTTTCCTTAAATTATCTTGGATTTGTAGGTTGTGTCCCCTAATACAATGTAAGTTTTTTGAAGGTCAGAAATGGTTTTTCCTTTTTTTTTTTTGCCTGTGTATCCCTCAAGACTAGAGCAGTATATTGCACATAGTAGGCACTTAATAAATGTTGAATTGAAGGCATGAAAAACAGATGTTCATTGGAGCTCTACAGTTGCACAATCCTCCCCCTGCCCCAGAACTATGTTTTCCCACCCCCAGTCCACAGCAGAGGGGGAAAAAATGGAAGTGAACAGTTTTATTGACATAGTCAGTGTGGTCATTTGTTTTGCTAAGACTATAAAATCTTTTTTAGACTATGCATAAGGGTTTTATTTTTTATTTTTTTAATTGTTCATATTGGGGAAGCATGGGATGAAAAGAAAATAAATGCTTGGGGGGGAAAAAGAAACAAGTGGAGGTGACAGTGAAGAATCATAGAATAATGTAGATAAAGGGTTCCTTAGGGATTCTCACCATTCCTTTATTTTATAGGCAAGGAACTGGGGCCCAGAGAGGTGCAGTGTCTTGCTCACAGTTGGATAATTCCCTACAGAGGCCATCAGTTAATATCAATTGCTAAGGTCACTTGGATCATATGATCATAGTTCCAAATTTGGAAGGGACCACTGAGATCATCTAGTCTAATTCCTTTGTTTTACAAATAGGAAAACCAAGGATCAGAGAGGAAAAGTGACTTGCCCAAAAGCCACAAATATAATAAGTGACAAATTCAGGATTTGAACTCAGGTCTCATTATTCCAGGTTTAGCTCTCTTCTAATGCTGCCGCAAGACTGACCTGTGCTATCCAAGATAAAATGGCAAGGAGCAGCAATGAGGGAAAAGCAACTTCTGCTTAAGTAGAAGAAAGGAGGGCACAATGTTGAATGGGTACAGGAGACATTCAAAGGTCTTGTAATTAAGGAAGGGAACTTATGAATATCTACTGAAAGGATCTGGAGTTGAAGGAACACTAAGCATTCGGTTGGAATTCTGAAGCAACCCATTGGAATTCATCCCTGCCACCAACCCTTGAGCTCTCTAACATCAATTCATCATTATTATTATCATCATCTTCAAAAATAACAACAATCCTGTTGTTGAGGTTCTTCCTGCTCTATGTCAGTCACTGTGCTAGGCAGGGAAAATACAAAGGGGCATGATAGGGGCTCTATCCCTCAAGACACAAAGTGGGAAAATAAGACAATATATACAAAAAGACAAGTAGTTCACACTACTTCATACTGTTAAGTGGCGAATGAATTGTATGTTGGAGAGTTTAGATGATACTTCTTAGAGCAAGTGAGCCCTAATTTGGATCTTGAACACAGGTTAAAACGTAACTGAGAAAACACCTGTGCCTTTCCACTTCGCTTTCTCTTAAGCAAAAACAAAGTAACACAACCATGTTAGGAATCTAGGTTGAGCACTTGGAGACATTGAACTTCAAAATAAATCATATGCAAATAATAGAAAGGCAGAATTGTTCATAAGCCTAACAGACTATAAGCTCTATGAGTTCAGGTACTATGCCTTACCTAAACTTTGTTTTATCCTCAGTATCTGGCTCCATGTACAGTATAAGCTTAATGGATGTTTATTGGTTGAATGAATGAATATTCATAGCATCACTGTATTGCTGAAAACAGAGTGACTGTGTTCAATTTAAAAAATTTACGAAGTGATTACTATGTCGCACTATTGGGATTTATACACCCCACAACTAAAACACAAGAAATTCCCAGAATTATTTTAGGATTTGAAAGTATATTGGGGGTAGGTGGTGCAGTGGATAAAGCACTGGCCCTGGATTCAGGAGGACCTGAGTTCAAATTCAGCCTCAGACACTTGAGACTTACTAGTTGTGCGACCCTGGGCAAGTCATTTAACCCTCATTGCCAAAGAAAGAAAGAAAGAAAGAAAGAAAGAAAGAAAGAAAGAAAGAAAGAAAGAAAGAAAGAAAGAAAGAAAGAAAGAAAGAAAGAAAGAAAGAAAGAAAGAAAGAAAGAAAGAAAGAAAGAAAGAAAGAAAGAAAGAAAGAAAGAAAGAAAGAAAGAAAGAAAGAAAGAAAGAAAGAAAGAAAGAAAGAAAGAAAGAAAGAAAGAAAGAAAGAAAGAAAGAAAGAAAGAAAGAAAGAAAGAAAGAAAGAAAGAAAGAAGGAAGGTATATTGGGTGACAACTAAGTGACACAGTAGAAAGAACATCAGTCCTAGAGTCAGGAGAATCCAAGTTCAAATCCAGCCTCAGATACTTACTAGCTAGTCATTTAACCCCTCTGTGTGTGTGTGTGTGTGTGTGTGTGTGTGTGTGTGTTTTAGAAAGAACATTAGATTCTTTTCTAGTTAGAGTTTGCCACTGAGTATTTGTGACCTTTGGTAAGTCACAACTGCTCTGTGCCTCCATTTCTTATATGTAAAATGAAAGATTATTTCCAAGGATTTTTCTATTCCTAATATTTATGACTCTATGACTCGAAAATGTAGAAAGGCAAGATCCTAAATGAACCTCCAGGACCCATAAACTGCTATGCTTTTTAAATAATGAAACTTAGAGCTACTATATTATCCTGATAGTCCTGTGATGAAAGCAAAATCTCAATGCTTCCATTTCACAGATGAAGAAATTGTCTTGGCAGTCAGTGGCATAGCATATCAATAATTTGTGCTCTTGACTTCTGCCTCTCTGGACTAGCCTATTTCTGTCTCTGAATCTTAACCTTCCCCAGTATTCTCTTTTTTCCTACTGAATAAATTTCAAATCCCTTCTATGATATTTCCCAGCCTTGAGTCCCTATAGCTAAGTGACCCACTTCTGGTTACCTTCAAGAAGGAAAAAAAATGTTTAGATTTTCTTATATTATTTAGATCTTTAAGTTGGGGATAATCCCCTCGCTCCACCACTCTATAACATAAAGGCTTTCAAGATGATATTGACATTTTAAAGGCTCTCACAAACAGTGAATATTGATCTCCAAATAACCATTCTCACTATTCCTTTCTGACTACTACAATTCTCCTCTAGATTTTTTTTCTTATCACCCCAATATCTTTCACCAGACATTCTTCTCTACCCTTCTCTTTCTCTCTCTACACATATACATATATGTAATATGTATAATGTTCCATATAATATATATACTCATATATACATACATATACATAAATACATACATATTTATTTATATTTATACAAGGGAACAGAAATGGATTGCAGTGAGGTGAAGAAAGAATTCAGACTCTATTACACCAAAAGACTAGGGCCAGTCCTAAAAAAAACTGTGAAACTGGATATGAAACTTTAGGATATTTTCCCCTTTAGTGCTCCTCACAGCAGGTCGCCCATGCTGTCATCCCCCTTTTGAGACTCCCCCAACCACAACCACCACACAAACTCTTGCCAAGACCTGTTTCCCCTGCTTACACCCTCAGGATGATAGAAATAGAACTGGAAAGAAGCTCAGAGTTCATCAGGTCTTTATCTCCCATTTTACAGATAAAAAAACTAAGACCCAAAGAAATGAAGTGACACAGTCTGTAGAAAATATTAGAGCCAGGATCCAAACCCACAACTGCAACCTCCATATTCAACATTCTTTCCACTACTAGGCTTTCATCATTTACACCAAAGTATAAGTGGATAAGATGCAGCTTGACCCCTTTGGGGAGACTTCAGAAAATAAGAAGATCAGTCTCATGATAAAGGGATGGCAGACATTAAAAGGGGGAGGAGGGGAGGTTCCAAAGGATGCAAGGATATGAAGTCGATGGGGATTGGCCTTCAGCCCATCTGCAAGGGCTTCTGCACATTATGCATTACCTGCATTACCCTTTCCTTTCCTGCCTACACACACACACACACACACACACACACACACACACACCATTGTTCTTCCTTCGGCCTTTAGCAACATCAGTAAATTGGTCTAAATCTTTTATTTCATATTCCATGTGCTTTGAAGAGAGGACAGCTGTAGGGGAGAAGGATGTAGCATGAAGGGAGTGGGAGTGGGGGGCTTGGAGAGGAAGGGTGACAAATTTGAAAGGAAAGATTTAAGGCATTTTGAAGATGCTTCTCCCAAAATCCTGAGTGCCAGATTATTACTTATTTATTTTATTTTCATTTGTAACCAAAACCTTCCCCTGATTTTCATTGGTTCCAGCCGAGAGGGGAGAGAGGGCTGGATCCATCAGGCATTGATCATTGGGCTAACTGGAGACAGTGTGGTGTGATGCTGACGTGGCCCACTGATAAGCCAGGAGAAGACCCAAGGGAGCAGCTCTGAGCTGAGCAGCACTCGAGCTAGGCAGGTAGAGAGCTGACAGCTGGGGAATTGCTAAGAGGCGCCGGGCTGGTGGGGGCAGGTTGTTGAAACAGTTGGACTCTAGAGAAGGTGTGATTCTGCAGTGCACAAATATTATTGTTTATCAACTTTCTTCCTCTCCCTCCCTTAGCCCCAGCACTCCACACTAACCTGCCCCCACCATTCAACCAAGCTGGCTTCCCTTTGGGAGAACACAGAGAGCTGATCCATGTACATTAACTAACAACACCAAATGTCATTTAGCGGTCAGCTGGGGAAGGAGCTTTAATGGACACTTCAGCAGTATCAGCTATCCTTGGAGCAGCCTATTGAGCTGGCAGCTGCATGACCACAGGGAAACAGTTAGCCCTAGGAGGCAGACTGAGGCAGGACAAAAGGGATGGGGTATAGGTTGTGAATTTGGCATAGGCTGGCCAAAGTCCTTAAGATACTGAAAACCCAGTTGGTCAGGAGGTGCACACTCCTAGTAGAGGTTCCTACCAAGGAAAGGAGGATGTTGAGTCACTTGTAGAAGATTTCTCTTTTGGGAAACCGGAGAATTTCAATCTCCCTCCCTCCTCCTCCTTCTCCTTCCCCCCCCTCAATGCATGAAAACAAGTTGCTCCTGAACCCCATCCTCCCCTTTCCTGAACTTTCCTATTAATGTTCAGAGCACCACTGTCCTCCCTAATCACTGAGGCTCACGACCCCAGAGTCATCCTCAACTCATCACTCTCACTCACTCCACACATCTTGTCATTTCCACCTTTACAACATGTCCTGGATAACACCCTCTTCTCTTCACTCACCTAGCCACAACCTTAATTCGGGCTTTTAAATCCTCTCCCTCTCTCCCCCTCTGCCCTCCCTCCTTCTCCCTCTCTTTTTTTTTTTGTGAGGCAATTGGGGTTAAGTGACTTGCCCAGGGCCACACAGCTAGTAAGTGTTAAGTGTCTGAGGTCAGATTTGAACTCAGGTACTCCTGACTCCAGGGCCAGTGCTCTATCCACTGAGCCACTTAGCTGCCCCTCCCTCTCTCTTTCTCTCTCCTTCTCCACAATGGGGCATCTAGGTGGTAGAGTGGATAGAGCACTGGCCCTGAAGTTGGGAAAAGCTAAGTTCAAATCTGACCTCAGACACTTAGTAGCTGTGTGACCCTGGGCAACTCACTTAACCCTAATTGCCTTAAATACCCAGTGCCAATTCCAGTCATCTTGATAATATACCTTGCCACTGGACCCAGATGGCAGTGGAGAGATTGAGGCTGGTGATTTTGCATATCCCTTTCTCATTTAAATACAATTCATTGCAAGTCACATCTGTCATGGTCCTCCTTGAGAATGAAGGACAAACAAAACCACTATCACAATGGCCTCCTAACTGGTAGCCCTGACTCAAGCCTTTGCTCACTCAATCCATCCTCTTCTCAGCTGCCAAGTGTCATTCAGTAAGCATCTGTGGCTCCCTATGACCTTCCCTATAAACTCCCTTGACTGGCATTTAAAGCTCTTCATATTCCAAACCCTCCCTACTTTTCCAGTGTTCTATTTTACTATCTTGCTTGCAGTTTTTGATGCAGCTACCCTGCCTTGCCTGCTGTACCTCCTACATGACATCTCCCTACTCTGTGCATCTGTACTAGTTGTCCTGCCATGGCTGGAATACTCTGCTATCACTTCAATTCTTGCTTTCCTTGACTTCCTTCAGGAACACGCACCTACCATCTTCTTCAAAATGCCTTTTCTATATCCCAAGCTGTTAGCATTCCTCTCTGAAATTACCTTCCATTTAAGAAATATTCAATTCAATAATATTTAATAATACATGTATATCTTGTATGCACCTAGTTATTGACATGTTATCTCCCACATTACACTGCATAATCCTTGAGAGTAGGAACTGTTTTGCCTTCTTTTGTATCCCCAGAGCTTAGCATAGTGCCTGACACTCAATATTTTGCTGGATGATCTCATCAGCTCCTGTGAATTCATTTGTCATTTGTATAGCGAATAATTTTTAGATGTTTTTATCTAGCCTTAACCTTTCCCTGGTCTCTTGTCTTATATCTCCAAATATCTATAGGACATCTCAAATGGTATGTCCCATAGACATCTTAAACTCAACATGTCCCAAACCAAACTCATTTTCTCGCAACACCATCCTCCCAGTTCCCAAGCTAGCAACCTCAACTCTTTGTTCTATTGCACCCCCACCATATCCAATTAGTTTGCCACGTCCTCTTACTTCTACTTCATAATCTCTCTGGTAGAGACTGCTTTCCTCTGACATTGCTACCACCCTGATACAGGCCCTCATTACCTCATACCTAGACTATTACAACAGACCAGTTGGTCTCCATGGCCCAAGTCTCTCCCCACTCCAATCTATCTTCCACTCATCTGTATAACTGGTATTCCTAAAACACAGGTCTGACCATGCCATTCATCCACACCCTTTCAATAAATTCCAAAACTAAATTTAAATGAAAAAAATAATATAATTTTAATTTAATTTTAAAATTTAAATTCAAAAAATTCAAAAATTAAATTTTAAAAAGTCTCTATTGGGGGCAGCTAGGTGGCGCAGTGGATAGAGCACTAGCCCTGGAGTCAGGAGTACCTGAGTTCAAATCTGACCTCGGACACTTAACACTTACTAGCTGTGTGACCCTAGGCAAGTCACTTAACCCCAATTGCCTCACTAAAAAAAAAAAAAAATCTCTATTTGGCATCTAAAGTCCTTCATAAGCTGGTACCTTCCCAACTTTCTAGTTTTCTTATACCTTACTGCCCTCCATGTATTCTGTGATCCAGTAACACTGGCCTCCCTACTATTCCTCACACAAGAAACTCCACCTGCCAACCCTGGGAATTTCCACAAACTGTTTTCCATGCTTGTAATTCTCTCCCTCACTGCTACCTCCTGGCTTCCGTGCCATCCTTTAAGCCTTAGCTAAAATCTCACCTTCCATAGGAAGCCTTTCCTGATTCCCTTTGATGTTACTGCCTGTCCTCCAATTTATTCCACACATAGCATGTTTGCATGCCATGTCTCCCATTAGAGTGTAAGCTCCTTGAGAACAGAGCTGTCTTTTGCTTTTCTTTGTATCCCCACCATTTAGCACATAGTAACATCATAGACACTTTAAAAATGTTTGTTGACTTGAAATGATAGTAAGCACTTAAAAAATTCTTGTTGACTGACTTTCTGACCCTAGCATACAGCTTCCAAAATAGGAGCATGGCAGTATTTTTTTCTTATAAGGGATGGCACCATGATAACGTATTTGGACTTGGTGCAGAAGGAACACATACTTCACTGCACTGTCTTATCTTTCTAAGCCCAGCTTAGTCCTTCTCTAGGGTCTCCTCTTTGAGTTGTACCTAGCCTTATCACAAGTTTTTGTGTGACTCCACTAAGGGTTGGTACAATTTTGCTTCCATTTCTTTGTAAGAAACTCTTGATCCTAAAAGGCTTGAGGGAAGACACAGTGAGGTCAGTCACTGTTGCACCTCACCAGAATAGTGGAATGAAAGAAAGAGAGAGTATCTTCATATTGAAGGTTGGGAGAGAAATGGGGAAGAGAGTTTCAATCATAACGATACGTGTTCTTAGATGGGAAACATATCTGGGTTCCAATATGGGCTCTGTCATTAACTATATATAACTGGGTAAATTATTTCCCCTCTTGGAGACTCAATCCCCTCATCTATAAAATGAGAGGGTTGAACTAGAAGGTCTCTAAGGACACCTCCTGCTCTCACATTCTCTGACTTTATGATTCTTTTGAACAGCAAAACCAACATTTCTAATTATATGCCTTTCGGCCAAGACTCTCAGGGTCCTTTGCAAATGTTTTCCCATTGGGCAGATCCATTATTCTTTTCCTTTTAAAGCCCCCTTAACAGTCAGATTGCATTTACCCATATATCCCTGTCATTTTTCTGGACAGTTTTCAAAAATACAAGAAGCCCCTGCTGACCTGTGCAGTTTTAATGCAGATAACAGCAGAGCACTCTTACAGTAGACTAGGCAATATAATAATTTCTCATTTACTGGGTGAAGATAGTTACTGCATAGATGAAATTTTTAGGCTGATTTGAATGACCATAGCATGACCACAACCATCATAAGTTCCTATGATACTTCATCATAATGGATAGGAGTACTACCTCTGTGTATATGGGACAGATGATATTTTCATTTTAAAGATGAGTCAACAGAGGCATGATTAAGTTACTAGAGTGTTGTGATATTCCATGCTAGTTATCTAAAGGTGAGGAGAGAGAAAAACTTATTTTCAGTATCTGAATGGTATATATTATGAATATTACTAATGATTTCTTTTTACTCCATATTCCATCATTCTTTTCTATGATCTTTTTATTCACTAATGGACTGAGTAAAGACTTTTTAAAATCAGGCTCATAGGCTTTAGAGCTAAAAGGCATATTTAGAGGTCATATAGTTTAACATCCTTATTTTTATACCTGGAAATCATGTCTCAGAGAAGTTGAGTCACTTGACCATAGACACCCAGGTTGTAAACAACAACTGGGATTTGAATTCAGGTCCTCAGACTTTAAAAATAGTGCTTTTTTTTTTTTTTTACTACATTATGTTCTGGATTGACGTGATCTATTGCAATCCATAGCAACCTCTACAAAGAGCACTGCATCTGATATGAGAAGACCTGAATTCAAATTCATGTCCTACTACTTACTATCTACGTGACTACCTTTGAGTCTCAGTTTCCTCATCTGTAAAATTATGAGATTGGAGTAAATTATCCCTAAAGGACCTTCCAGCTCTATACCCTATGACCTTGTGAAACAACCCCAGGTGGAGACAGTGGTCAGAAGCAAAACACTGGTGAGGAGGGACAGGGTAAAAGGAGAGAGCAAAAGAAAAGCAGGAGGAAAAATAGGATGGGGGAAATACACAATATTCATAACTATGGATGTTAATGGGATTAACTCACTCATAAAATGGAAGCAGATAGAAGAGTGGATTTAAAAACAAAAACACACTTGAAGCAGAGAGACACACTGAGTAAAGATAAGAGGCAAGAGCAGATTCTATATGCTTCAGCTAAAGTAAAAAAAAAAAAGAGTAGCAATCATGATCTCAGACGAAGCAAAAGAAAAAATAGATCTAATTAAAAGAGATAAGGAAGGAAACTACATCTTGCTAAAAGGTACCATAGACAATGAAATAATATCAATACTAAACATATATGCACCAAGTGGTTTCGCATCCAAATTCTTAAAGAAGTTAAATGAGTTACAGGAGGAAATAGAGAGTAAAACTATATTAGTGGAAGACCTCAACTTTTCCCTCTCAAAACTAAATAAATCTAACTACAAAATAAACAAGAAAGAAATTAATGAGGTGAATAGAATTTTAGAAAAGGTAGATATGATACACCTCTGGAGAAAATTGAATGAGGATAAAAAATAATGCACCTTTTTTCTCAGCAGTACATGGCACCTACACAAAAATTAACCAGTATTAGGGCATAAAAACCACATAATCAAATGCAAAAAGGCAGAAATATTAAATTCATCCTTTTCAGATAATAATGCAATAAAAATTACATTCAATTAAAAAACAACTTCAGGGGCAGCTAGGTGGCACAGTGGATAAAGTACGTGCCCTGGATTCAGGAGGACCTGAGTTCAAATGTGGCCTCAGACACTTGACACCTTACTAACTGTGTGACCCTGGGCAAGTCACTTAAACCTCATTGCCCCACCCCCCCAAAAAAAACAACTTCATGCCTTTCCCATCAAAATGCCTGTTACTGGCTGATACTTTTTCACACAGGAAAGTAAAGAAAAAGAGTGTTCCCATTGGCAGTTCTGATCTGCCACAACCAGCCTTTGCATTTTGGTGACTAATTAACAGACCCAAAGGTCTAATTTTGACTGGAATCCCCCTTCCAGGTAGGTGTAAGTAACCTACCCAACCATCTAAACAAAAACTGAAATGATTTTCTGGGGTTTTCTTGGCTGATATTGACCCAGAGTTGTTCTGAATTTTCAATGATCATGAAATTATTAATCCCCCTTCCCTCCAACCATCACCTTCAGGAACCTTCCAATTCACATGAGTACTGACCCAAATAAAAGAGTTGGCCCCAGCTGCCACTCCCACTGGGAGTACTATAAGGTGCCAACAGTTTTCCTGACTCCATTGTTTGGTTTCTGCATTTCCAAGGTGGCAATGAAATTGTAAATGGAAATTTAATATAAATTATAAAATTCCATAAAATAGAAATAATAAGTCTTCAGCTACTGGCTTCACAGGCTTTTTGCGAAGAAATCACTTTGTAAATCTTCAAGTACAATATGAATGTAAAGAGCTCCAGCAAGTTGGGTGGACCCTATGTGGTGAACTTATGAGAGGTCCAGAATGAGGATCACACAAGATGGACAGGCATTGATGGGTCACAAAATGCACTATTCAATATCAATGAGCTCACAGATCCTTTGTAGTAATAATCAACCAACAAGGATTTATTTAGCACCTATTGTATGACCTTCACCATACTAGGCACTAGAAATACAATGAAACAACCCTTCCTTGAAGTGAGCTTACATTCTGAAGGGGAGATAAGTATATATAAAATAAACATTTTTACAGCATCAACATAAAATTGATAAATAGAAACATCCACAAAGTAGTTAAATATGAAGTGTTTGGGGAGGGAGAAAAAGAATAATAATGACAAGAAGTAGTTATTTTATCCACTGAAGTTCTAATTCATAGAACACTAAAAATAAAAGATGAATATAAGAATGGCAACTTGTTCCAACACTATTTCTATTGGAACTTCATTAAAAATTAAAGTTATTATTTTTAATAATGATGATAATAAGAACATACACTGTTATTACTTTAGGGTAGAAGTTCTTAACCTGAGGTCCATGAATTTGGGTTTTTTAAAAATAATTTGACAGCTTAGTTTCAACATAATTGAATTCCTTTGTAATCTCCACATATTTTATACATTTAACAATATTCTTCTAAGAAGGGGTCCCAGAGATTTCACCAGATCACCAACAGATTCCATGGCTTTAAGGATTATGTTCTATCAGTTGTAGGAAGGCTATGACTTATTTTTCTGATAGGAATAATATACAAGTGATTTGGTTAATTTTGGACGGAAACCTTTTACTCTTATCAACAAGTCATTACTGGCACTATTAGCACCTGTTGAGGTAGAGGAAGCCTTGAAAGAGATGATCTATGAATATGGCATTTCTGCCAATGGTACCTTGAGTTTCATATCCTAAGAGCAGAAAGCAGTGGCTTCAGTATTCCACTGTTCTGAGGAACTGAGTGCCTGCCTTGGGCCAACCAAACCCCAGCTTCCCAATTTTTGATGACCCAATCAAAGTAAACCCTTCCTTTTTTAAGTTGGCTTAACCAGAAGGAATGGGATACTGTTTCTCCTGTTTAATGTTGCCTTGTGCTACTAGCTTTATTTGAACATGCTGCTCTCAATTGATTTAAGTATTTTATTGACCATTTTATTGTGTTTGTGCCCAGAGGCTTCTTTGAAAGCAGACTACAATTTTAAAAATCAAATAAATAAATGGAAAGCCATTGCACTCAAAATCATAATGGCACAAGCAGTGGGATCGAACAACCCCCACAGGATATTTGATTATTTTGTTCCTAGGCTGGAGGCTTTGCTTGCAGTTTTACGGGGGCTTAGGAGGAGAGAAGTGGTGGTCAGCTGACAAGCACTAACCCATCCCAAGCGCTACACAGGATACACAAGAATACAAGGTGAGCTTCAGGAAGCTATTGCCTATGCCCTAACCTCACAGAAATTTGCCCATCTTTGGGGGCAGACTGATCAGTGGAGAAGGACCTTGTATTCTCACATACATACTGTTCTTTTCCATGTATACCTCAGCCAGAAGTGAAATGTGAGCTAAGTCATTTTCATTATCACACAAATTAGCTTCCTACCTTTTAATATAGGAGCAGTTTATTCATTCAACAAACACTTTTACATTCGATAAACACTTAGTAAAATGAAATTCTAACTGTGTACAAGAAAGAATCCAACCCATAAAGCTCATCCACAACTCTGTGTGTATTTGTATCTTAGACACTAGAAATAAACACCTGAAATGGAGCTCTGAATTAAATAGAACAGCTAGACTTCCTTTAGAAAATGGTAAAACTCCTTTAATCACCCCCAAACTTCTTCTTGAAACAAAAATCCACCCTTTGAAATCAGTTTCCTACCAATCACGTTTAATGTCTATGAGTCATGGAGCACTATAGACACTCAAAATTAAAAATGAATATTACTCAGAGGGAAGGAAGGAAAGAAATAAGTGTTTATAAAGTGCCTACTATGTGCCAAGCACTGTACTAAGTGCAAGAGCAAGTGTGCCACAGAGGTGAGCAGGCTGCAACCCATAGCATACAAGGAACTACAAAAAAGAATTGGAATAAAGGAAGGGGTGGGGAAGGAGAGGGAAAAGGTACAAGCATTTATCAAGTGCCTACTGTATGCCAGATATTTTATAATCCTCTCAACAACCTTGTTGAAGTAGGTGCTGTTATTATCCCCATTTTACAATTGAATAAAGTAAAGCAGAGAGTTGAAGTGCCCAGGGTTACCCAGCTGGTAAGTATCTGAGACAGGATTCAAATTCAGGATTTTATAACTCCAGGGACAATGCTCTATCCACTGCATCACCTAACTGCCTTCCATCTTCAAGGAAATATTCAATTGGTAGGCCATGGACAACAATATCACAGAATGGGTTGCAATATGCCTCACTAAAGGGAATATCCACATTGATGAGTATTTGTGTATGTGCAAGGCACTATATGGGGCAGCTAGGTGATACAGTGGATAGAGTGCTGGGCCAGGAGTCAGGAAAACCTGATTTCAAATCCAGCCTCAGACAGTGACTATCTGTGTAATCCTGGGCAGGTCACTTAACCTCTGTTTACCTTAATTTACTCATCTGTAAAATGATCTGGAGAAGGAAATTGTAAAGTACTCCATTCTTTTTGCCCAGAAAACCTCAAATGAGTTCATACAGAGTCAGATACAACTGAAAATAACTGAACATCAACAAAGGACTAGGTTTGGTGTTAAGGATTCAAAGTTTTATTTAGTTTCATTTTTTTAATGACATAGGCACTCCTCTCGGAGTGTTTACAGTCTACTCTTTGGAATCTCTCTGGGGACTTTTGAGAGTATCTAAGTTAAGGGACTTCTCCAACCAAGTATTCCCTTGTGCAGAGAGATTATGTGATATAGTGGAAAGAGTCCCAATCTTAGAGAAAGGAGTTTCAAATCTAACTCTGATATTAACTAGGTGACCACAGGTAAATCATTCGACATCTTGGACCTTAGCTATAAAATGAAAATAATAAAAGCAGTTATTTCACGAGGTTGTTTTGAGGATTAAATGAGAAAAATGTATGTAAAGTACTTTCCAAATGTTAAAGCTCTCTATATATGCCAGTTACTACTACTACTATTATTACCACCACTACCACCACCATTATTATTACTCTAATCCCATCTAGAGAGCAAAGTCATCTTGGTAAATTAGGCATTTATGTGCTTGAGAAGTGGCATTTTCTTGTGCACATATGTGTAGTCCACCATGCAGCTGCCTGGTATCATGGATAGAAGGCTGTATTTGGAGTCAGAAAGACTTTGCTTCTTGATGCTTACTGAGCGGACTGGCCATCAATAAGTTATTTAGCCTATACAAGCTTCAGATTTCCCTATAAGATTATAAATCATAGATATATTGCAACCTGTGTTAGTGAAGGGTATTCTCACATTGATGTAATTCCAGCTTGTGGACATGTTGACATATATAACTCTCCAGACAGAGTTAAAAGATCTGATTTCTATGCCTAGTTCCATTGTGGAACCAGTATAGGACTCAGTCTTCCTATAAATAATGTTGTAAGAGGTTGAAAAACAATCAAATTAAATAACGTTCATTATTCACTTAGGTAATAGAATGCTGGACTTGAGGTCAGGAAGATCTGAGTGCAAATCCAGTCTCAGGAAGTAACCTGGGCCAAGTCACTTTAATCCCTCTCAGCTTCGGTTTCCTCACCTGTAAAAATAAGGATAATAATTGCACCTGCCAGAGCAGCTAGCTGGCACAGTGGATAAAACACTAGCCTTGGATTCAGGAGGACCTGAGTTCAAATCTGACCTCAGACACTTGACACTAGCTGTGTGACCCTGAGCAAGTCACTTAACCCTCATTGCCCTGACCAAAAAAAAAGAAGAAAAAGAAAGAAAGAAAGAAAGAAAGAAAGAAAGAAAGAAAGAAAGAAAGAAAGAAAGAAAGAAAGAAAGAAAGAAAGAAAGAAAGAAAGAAAGAAAGAAAGAAAGAAAGAAAATTATAATAATTGCACCTACCTCCTAGGGTTGTTGTGAGGTTATAACAATATTTGTAAAGTGCTCTTAAAGTATTATATAAATGCTAGCTACTGTTATCATCACCATTATCAATATTATTGCTGATCTGTCTTGGTGGAAGGAGTGACAATATTAGGAGTCCCTTACATAAATAAAACTTCAGGTTTGTAATATCTCCCCCCTCCCATTCAGAGCTACCCATTAAAATAATTAGTTTATAGTAATCATAAGGGTAAAATGTCTAAACATTTAACTATTTTTTAGCACTTTGGAATGGTAATGGGGAAACAGATTTCAAAAACATTGAGAATAACAGGGTTGCATGCTGCTCACCCAAAAGAATCAGAGTCAAAAGATACAATGGCAACTTTTGCCCTTAATGCATTGCCAAAACATGATTTTCCTCCATTACCACCATGATTCCAATATGTTTAGGGAAAGATGGCAGCTGACTCCTTCCATTCAAATCACATGCAAGTTAACTACAATGGATCCAGCTCAGCATCAGATTTATGACCCTAATACATCAAGAACAGGTAGGCCTCTTTGATACATTAACCATTAGAAGGTTGGTGCTTGTCAGCATTAGCCCTTGGCAGTTGATGTTCTGGGTATTTCTTTATTATCAAATCTTTTTTAGAGAATCCACTGGAAAAAAAAATGAAGCGATGAATTTTACATCAGCACCCAATTATAAGCTAAAAAATACTAATGTTTAAATCTGATTTTAAAAAGCCAAATGTTATTTTATCTTTCCCGAAAATATGAGTGAAGTGTATTAAGGATAATTTTCAGGGATGACAACTGGTTGACATTTCCTTAATTCTTGTAATTTAAGAAAGGAAAAACAAATGTAGCAGAAAATGATCTGAGTCCTACTTCAGTAATTCAATAACTTGGTGGGTTTTTTTCTCCCACTGCACAAAGTACTTAGCGATTCAAACATTAAGCCTAATTCTGTGTTTATATTAATGGCATGCAAAAAGGAAATCACTTTGAAAGCACATTATAATAATAACCTTTCACACATGTAGAACCTCAAGATCTCAATGCACTTTGGAACAAGAATGAGCCTCCCGCCTAACCACTCTTCCAAAAGGCCACTTAAAATGCTATCTCAACTTTATTCAGTGACTAGAAGCTAGAGAGCTGTGGCTAACAAAATAGTCTCCTAATATCAGTGGGATTTTAATTCTTAATGGTTCCTAAGGCAAAATACATAATCTTTTGAGTTGGAGAAACCTCTGGGCATTGGGAAATGGAAAACTCAAGTTTCTTTCTCCTTTTTCATTCTACTTCTTCTGCTAACAAAGGTGGCTAAGGGGTTTTCATTCTGACTAGCCCCTGAACCAGAACAGTCCCAGTGTCTCGCCCTCTCGCATACTCAGACACATGCATACACACACAAACTGATGCAATCAGAGCTAGAAATGAATCAGGCTCCCCCAGGGGAATGGGACTGACTAATGCTTTCGAAGACTGGCTCTCTGAGGAGCCCATAGGACCTAGACAAGTGAGCAATGTACCACGTTAGAGTCTACAGGGCAGAATCGGATGAATTTGTCTTCCAGGATCAAAAATGAGGTAATCATGAGATAATCCTTTCCAAATACTAATTATTAGTCACCAATATTTCCATCAAAGAAAGGAAAGAGAAGGTGGGGAAGAGATTTTGAATTATTTCCTAGCAAGTTTCTCAAACCTCCTTGAGTAGTATTCCTTGCCCACCAAATGAGACTAGAAACTTACTTAATAAACCATAGAGAAGAGCTCGTTTCATCACTAGATGGCTTGCTTGCCATCTTTAAACATAGTGGTGGTGGTTGTAAATCCTTCATGCTGGAAGAGGACAAAAATGACATCACAATGTTGGGGGTTAATGTACAGTGTGTTGGGGATGTGGCTGATGATACCAATACAAGTTCAGAAGGCTCTTCCACAGGATAGGCACAAATAGTCCGTGTGGACTTTTGGAGTGGAGGCATCTCTAAAAGACATGGTAGAATGAACATGGAGGACATTCAATCATGTAATCTGGGGCCCTACCTTTTATAAACTGACTCCCAAAAGAGGAATATGCAGTTAGTATTTCTTTTCTTTTCTTTTCTTTTTGCAGGGCAATAAGGGTTAAGTGACTTGCCCAGGGTCACACAACTAGTAAGTGTCAAGTGTCTGAGGCCTAATTTGAACTGAAGTCCTCCTGAATCCAGGGCTGGTGCTCTATCCACTGTGCTACCTATCTGTCCCCTAGTCATTATTTCTTTTAACTCTTTCCTGTCTCTTGGGAGTTTTCCAGTATAAAGCATTCCCAGTCTAGCCTTGTCCCATATCCCTCTTAACCTCTGCAGCAAGGAGGTAGGGTGACATTCTACATAATGTCTTCCTTGGCAGCCATTTTGCTACTAGTTCTTCTCACCTTAAATGAAGGTAAAAATTAATGGAAATCCTTTCACTCACCCCCAACCCTATCCTGGTCTGAGACCTCATTAACAGGATAAGGAACTTCAAAGCAAATTTTAAAACTTGGTAAGGAAGGAACTGGGGAGAAAGGTGGATATTGGACACTGACGAAGGCTTAAACGTTTGCCCAATGAGTGATTCCTCACTAAGATATCAATGTAAAGAGAGGGGACAGCTCCTTCAGACCACTATTTTATGATGAACAAAAAGGAAAAGTGGCTCTGAGATTCAGGGAGAGCATGTACCTTGAGACGTTAAAGGTATTAAAATAAACTTTTTCCACTCATGATTCCTTTTCACTCAAGAAATTTTTAAGTGACCATGGGTATATAGATGTAGAAAATAGGTAAACATAACCTTTTACTGTTGCCAAATTTTTTGCAACCCCCACATTCAGTTACATGACCCCATAAGGAGACAAGACCACAGTTTAAGAAGCTAGGCCATATAGGGCAGCTAGGTGGCGCAGTGGATAGAGCACCCGCCCTGAAGTCAGGAGGACCTGAGTTCAAATTTGGCCTCACTCAGACACTTAACACTTACTAGCTGTGTGACCCTGGGCAAGTCACTTAACCCCAATTGCCTCACCCCCCCCCCAAAAAAAAAAGCTAGGCCATAGAGACTTGGACCCCTGGTTACCTTTACTGTAGAAGAGTTCTCTAAGGGATAGATTGGTGCTTCAGTGTCATAACTACTCTCCCTCCCCAACTCTTCCCTAAACCCCTTTCCTTGATTTCACTTGCCTAATGGCCTACCCCTTCTTCCAGCATCTGTAAATAAGGCTTTGTTTACCCTCTACAGAGGGAAGAATGTCAAAGTGCTGCTTCGTTTTACAAGGCCACTGCAAGGCTATTAGCGTGTAACTGGAGATCTCTTACAGCTATGAGGGAGGAAGTTCAAATTTCCTTGTTTGCTTGTTAGTGATACAGCTTTGGTCACCTCACATCTGTTAGAGCAGTTGGAAACATCCTCGATGTTTTTAGGGCTCTTTGCCTACAGCGTCCTTACCCCACCCTCCGACCACTTCCTAATGTTCTCTAAAAGCTGAAAAAATAAAAGAGAAGCTTGGTATATTGCATCAGCAATATACCGCATCAAAGAAAATCTCTAAGTTATGAGGGCATCACTGGCTAAGAATGGTGTTTTTCAGATTGTAAATGGGGAAACCGAATATGAAGAAGCCAATAGCTCATTTTTTCGCTCAAAATCAAGAGATTATATATAGTTAGATCCTTGGGCCTTATAACTTATTGTGGTAGCCAATGGACCTGGGATTTCATCAATAAAGGATATGACATTTAGTGGTGCAGATTACAGCCCATTCACACCTTTTCATCCAGTTCAATTCTTGTACATATACTTCCGTAAATTATCCAAATATTCTAGACATTTTCCTGGAGTCAGGGGTTTTTAACTTTTTGTGTGTCATGTACCCCTCTGGCATTCTGGGGAAAGCTATGGGTCCCTTCCCTGAATAATACTTTTAAATGTGTCCAATAAAATACATAGGATTACAGAGAAAACCTGTTGTTCGGTTGCGTCTGACTCTTCATGACTCCATTCAGGCTTTTTTTAGCATAGCTACCATAGTAGTTTGCCATTTCCTTCTCTAGCTCATTTTACAGATGAGAAAAGTGAGGCAGAAAGGGTTAAGTGACTTGCCCAGGGTCACAGCTACTCAGTGTCTGAGGCCAAATTTGAAGTCAGGTTTTCTTGACTTCAAGACCAGCACTCCATCCACTGTGTCACCTAACTGCACCATATTGAAATATAGTTTTTTTTAAATAACATTGAAATGTAGATATAATTTTTTAAAGTTCATGAACACCAAGTCTAGAACTCCTGATGTAAGGTTTCAAACATTTTACAAGTACAAATGAAGCACTCGGGTTATCCATTTGTTATCCCTTACTCTGGTTCCATAACATTTAGGTCAAGTATCCTCTGGAAGTCTTAGGTTGCTATCAGGCATTCATACTGTAGTATAAATTAGTCCAATCAACTTGCTTTCTGCCTAATACCTAGATGAAACCAGCTATAAGTGAGAGTTATTATAGGGAAGAAATGATGTACTTTTGGATCATGAAGCACTTTGCATGGATTGGTCAGAGCTGGGTAGAGTATCTCTTTGGGGGAGGGGAGGGAGGGTATTAAAAGAACATGAGGGAGGTGCAGCTAGATGGCACAGTGGATAAAGTACCGGTCCTGGATTCAGGAGTACCTGAGTTCAAATCCGGCCTCAGACACTTGACACTCACTAGTTGTGTAATCTTGGGCAAGTCACTTAATCCCCATTGCCCCACAAAAAAAAAAAAAAAAGGACATGAGGTTACTGTATATCTAGAGAGAGGGACACTAAAAATTGAAAGGTACAGAGATAAAGAGTGATATGAAAGACAACCTTTGCCTGTTTCAAAGATTTGACCAGGTGAGCACTATACCCAACATTTCTTTCCACTTTTTTTTTCCTCCTGGCTTCCTTCTTCTAAGAATCAGAATTCAGGCTAGTATCATTTTTATTACATAAGCTCAGAATTAGAATGATTGTTGGCCACCTTCTACTAGAATACCACAGTGGACCTCTCTTCCAACTCTACAGATTATAATCCACTCACCTTCTCATCTTGCACTACTCTTGCCTATGTTGTCCACAAAGGCTTCACCCAACATGTTAGAAGCCTTCTTGATCCCTTAACATTATGTTGGTTCCAATAGCCCATTTGGTCTCCCCATCAATTTTTCTTCACTGTTATTATGTTACTAACATACTAACTTTTCCGATAATGCACCTCTTTGATAATCTTTATGCTGTTTCTTGCACGTAGTTCACCATTAGCAAGGTATTGTAACCTTTATATGCCCACCATTCAGCAGACATCACCCTTTGACTCTCAATTTTTTATTCTACAGAAACTGAGTATTCTAAGATGTACAGAATGGCTCCTTATTTTCTTGTTAGGCAATTGGGGTTAAGTGATTTGCCCAGGGTCACACAGCTAGTAAGTGTTAAGTGTCTGAGGCCAGATTTGAACTCAGGTACTCCTGACTCCAGGGCCAGTGCTCTATCCACTGTGCCACCTAGCTGCCCCAAAAACCATTGGTGTTTAAAAGATGGGATTTTGTTTTCAGGGATATTGAAAATATTGCATAATTTCCCAGTTGCACTCTGGCCTGCTCTTCTCTTCAGTTCATTTATCCATCTGCAGTGTTTGTTCAAGTACTTAGATACTTATGGAACAGCATATTGAGGTGGCCATCCAAATGATTATCACAATGTGATGAAATACTACTATGCCATAAGAAATTATGAAGGGGAACTTATATGAACTGATACAAAACTAAGTGAATAGAACCAAGAGGACAAAATAAATAAAATGTAACAGCAATATTGTAAAGAGAACCAACAGTGAAAGATGTGACTCTGATGAATACAATGATCACCCTAACTCCAAAGGACATAAGATAGAAAATGTTTTCCACCCCCAGACAGAGTACTAATGGACTCAAAGTACAGATTAAAGCATATTTTTCCTTTTAGAAAAACAATATCAACCAAACAAATTTCTTTCAAAGTTTGGACAACAATTCTTCAGCTACAAATATCTTTCTATGTGAATTGTTAGTCTGAGACTCTACCATGTTCAAAGACTTAACATAATCAAAACAATCCAGTCTAAAAATAAGGATGTGTGGAAGACTTCACCACCTATAAAGAATCTCCTTTCCATTTGGATTTTTACATCCTTCATGACAGTGACAAATACCTTTGATGAACATTCATCTCCCTGTTTTATATTTCACTTAAGAATGCTCTCAATACACGAGCATATTATTCTCATAAAGATTTTCTGGAAACAAGAAAATAAATACATGGGCTAGTAGTTATTGTTGTCCTCTTAATTACTCTTTTTTTGGGAGTAGTAATAAAGTTTGTGATTTTTTTCAACATCACTCCCCAGCAAACAGTTCAAATATACCCAAAGGAAAATTATACTTAATAGCTCTATGTTTTAGTGTTATAGCTCTTTTGCATAAGAAATTTTTCCTGTATTCATGGATGAGGGAGCAATATAGCTAGTGACTTGTTTTTTAACTTATTATAAACTTAATCATCAACAAAAACAATCAGGTAAAAATACAGAGCAAAAGATACCATCTTACTCTAAAGCTTTAACCTTTATCAAAGCTGGATCAGACAAAATTAACAAATAATGAATAAACAAAGAGAATACTTTTTTCTGTATCTCCTTGCAAGTCTTTCCAAAGTTATCCCAAACAAGTTTGCCCCAGGACCAAAGAGCCTTGGTTCTCATCCTTCTTTTGGTCTTCCTTCTTTCTTTTCTGTTATTTTAAAAAATATAGTTGTATTTAGTGAGTAAAAAGTCCTGGCATGGCTGGTTTCACTCTGTTTCACCTTATTGGGTGAAAGGGCTCACCTTAGTCATTTCCAGTCTTTCCATATTTCGTTGTATCCTTCATAGTTAGGTTATGTTTTGTTTGTGTGTTTTTTGGGTTTTGAGGGTTTTTTGCAGGGCAATGAAGGTTAAGTGATTTGCCCAGGGTCACACAGTCAATAAGTGTCAAGTGTCCGAGGCCGGATTTGAACTCAGGTCTTCCTGAATCCAGAGCTGGCACTCTATCCACTGCGCCACCCAGCTGCCCTGTTTGTGTTTTTTAATGTCATCAAAAGGTAAATTTATACCAGGGAAAATGGTGACTTTTGTTAAGGAATAGACAGCCCTTAGGAAATATATTATCAGAAAAAGACATGGGCCAGCATGTTGTGGGAGCAAGGACCAATGAATGAACAGTAGGAGGGCTTCTCTGGTAGCCATGGACTGTTACAAGACTGGGAGCAAGGCATCCAATATATTGGGTGGGTCTTCTTTGGAGGACATGGCCAAGAATCACACTGGATGAAAAGAAATAAGTGGCAATAGAGACCCTTAAATGAGATCATATTGTCATTAGATTAGTACAAGTCAATAGAGTCCATATGCAATATGTATGTGATGCTTGCTCCATCTCTCGTGTCTCTCAACACACTGCACCAAGAGGGTTTGGCATACCACTTGGCCCTCACTGCTCTTTCCAGTCCTCAGCAATGCACCCAGAAACCTCCCTTCTTGAAAAGTTTATTCCATCCAAATATATGACATCGACTACAGATCTTTGTTGGGAAGAGGGAGGGAGGTGGAAAAGAGAGGAAGAAGCGAGGTGCAAAGTTATTAAGGAGATAGTGGAGGGCATATTGGCAGCAGTAAATGCAGAGAAAGGCATCTGCTTCTTCAGTAAAGAAAGCAGAGTCTGAAGAAGGTGGAGGATAGAGATTTCATAGAGTCTACCACTAAACAGTTGTTAGGAAGCTCCACAGCTTTAGGCTCTGTGAGTTCTTGAGAACTTTCCCAGTGGGGTCCCAACCACCGTGGGAAAAGACTTTATGACTAACTTGAGCTCTTCCTCTGAATCTGGTAGGAGCTAAGCCGTTCCAATTCCAAAGCAGGGGGTGGGAGGTAAGTGCCAGGTAGCAGGCTAAAAACCAGTTTCAGCAAGTTTTGGAGCTCTCACTTAACACTCAGGCAATCTGAAGTGTGAGTGCATCCCCCAAATCATGGTATAGGGGGCGCTTTTTTCCCCTCTTGGATTCCTTGTGTTAAATAACAGAATTGGAATTTTGTGGCTGCTCCTGTTCATGATTCTTTCCTCAAGAGGTGTTCGTGGGTTTGCTAGGATTGCCAGGAACTGGTGTGAGTCATCACTTCTGAGCAGACGATACTCGGCTTAAGAAATTCCCAGAGATATGGCTTGTTTATAGGAAAGGAAAGGGAGCTATTCTAAGATGCCAGAGAAAGAGAAGGCGTTGCTCACTGAAACATACCCAATGTTAATAGACTGTGTGAGCTGCCCAGAGCATCAGCCCTAGACTTGTTCAGTCCCTCATACAAGGACCTAGGCCCCACATATATTTAACAAATTTTATTTTCTCCTTGAATCTGAAAGCATAGGACCAGCACCTATAATAAAAGGACACCCTCCTCCTGAGGCCCTATTTCTCTTGCTCACCTCTTGCTCATATCATACTTGAGAAGTTGACTGAATCCCAATGGAAGGTGTGAAAAAATAATGGCTTTTGGGGGGCCCAGAGGCCCCCCACTCGAGGGTCTAACCAGGGAGCCTTTCCTGACCTCTTTTAAGGTCAGCCCAGAGTCAGGAGAATTGCAAAGGAAATGTAGATTGACCTTCCTGACTACCTAAAGGAAGTTAACTCACCTAGGTGACCCCAAGTCATATCACTCAATGGACTGGCCAATTAGCTTGGATCTATGTGCAATGACCCACTTCTATCTGAGAGAGGATAAAGATCCTTGGGAAGAGGGGGGTGGCTCTCTCTTTTGTGCTCTCTTCTCACCCCTGCTCTTCTCATTTTACCTCTCCCCATCCTGAGATTTTATGCTGAGCCTGGGATGCTGGAGGAGGCAGCCATGCAGTTCTCTCTCTCTCTCTCTCTCTCTCTCTCTCTCTCTCTCTCTCTCTCTCTCTCTCTCTCTCTCTCTCTCTCTCTCTCTCTCTCTCCTATCTAGGTATGTAGGGCTTCTGAATTCTAATTCTGAGCAATGTATTCTCTCTCTTTACTAACATTTAATATACTTTAATAAATGCTTAATGCCCCAAACTGGTGAAGTAGCCTCTAATTTCTAAGTAGCAATATATTAGAAATGCCAGCTAAGTTCCCTAAAACTTGGGACAGAGATAGGCACCTCCATATAATTTCTTTTTTTTTTTGAGGCAATTGGGGTTAAGTGACTTGCCCAGGGTCACACAGCTAGTAATTATTAAGTGTCTGAGGCCAGATTTGAACTCAGGTACTCCTGAATCCAGGGCTGGTGCTCTATACACTGTGCCACCTAGCTGCCCTCCCCCCATATAATTTCAAATGACACAAAGATTTTACATTTGTTCTCATTAAACCCATTAATGTGATGCTATTATTCTATACATTTGTGACTTTTTAGCTAATCATATCTTGTTAAAGACTTTTCCAAAAGATAAAATCAGAGCCATAACTAACAATTTTAGCTCCTGATGCAAGGGAAATAGATATTAGACATTCAGCATTTTATTTTTGGGGGGGTGGGGAGGGGACCTTAGATATTAGGACAAAGAAACATAGTGGAGGCAAGATCATTTGATGCACACTACTAATCTGAGCCAGTTAACTTGGAGTTAGAAAGAACTGAGTTCAAAACCTGCTCTAGATGCTTACTCTTCCCATCCCAGTTTCCTCATCTGTAATAATAGCTAACATTCATATGGTGCTTTAAGGCTTACAAATATTTTCTCATTGGATTCTCACAACAACCTTGCTTTCATCATTCCCATTTTACAGATGAGGAAACTGTAGCAAGCAGAGATTAAGTTACTTGCCCAGGGTGACATAGCTAGTAAGGGTCTAAGGCCAGATTTGAACTTGGGACTTCCTGACTCCAAGTCCAACACCCTGTGTGTTGTGCCACCTGTCAATGGGTCTAATAAAAGTACCTGCCTCACAGGATTGTTGAGAGGCTCAAATGTATTAACATATTAACATTAACACCTTGGCAACCTCAAAGCACTATAGAAATGCTACCTATTATTGCTCTAATTAGCTAGGAAGTCAATCCTAAAAAACTGTAGAGGAAGAGATCTGGACAGGGCTAGGCCAGCTCACCTGGGGTGCACTAATTTATTCTAGCTAAGTAAGTGCTAAACGTTGTAGCATCTACCTGCTGAAGGAATGCAGGGCATTTCTGGCACCTGAAGCAAAGCCCTGGCCACCCCCAAACTAGAGAATAGCTCTGTATAAAATTTTTAAATTGGGTCATTTACTGATTTTTTTAAAGTTCACTCTATCCCACTTCCACTGAGCAGAATTACAAAACATTTCAATGGCATGGCTTTCAGCAGCATTGACTGACTTGTATGAGTCATCCCTTCCTTCCCACCACCACCCCAAAATCAAAAGCCTTTTCAGGGGATCTTTCTCAATAGAAAAGTCAGCCTCAGGGGCGAATGTAATAGGTTTAGGCCCCTTTGGGCATTTGACCCAAGGGTGAAATGAAGAGAGCATAAAATCAGGCCATATAGAATCTCAGTTGGTGGGGACTTCAGAATCCACCCAGTCCAGCCCCTATCTGAACAAAAAATCTCCCCTACAACATGTTTGACTGGTCATCAATCAGCCTTTGCATGAAAAAAAAAAAAAACCCTATTCACCATTGGCATTCCATTCCACTTTTACATAACTAATTATTAGCAAGTTTTTCTTTTATCTCAAAGTGAAATTTGCCGCTTTGCAATATCTATCCTTGTTCCACTCAGTGGGACCAGCAGAACAAATTTCATTCTTCTTCCAAGTAACAGCTCTCCAAGTTCTTAAGGAAGACAACCATATTCTCCCCCAAGTCTCCTCTCCTCCAGGGTAAACAATCATAGTTCTTTCAATCCATTCTTGTATGCCATAATCTGGAGGTCATTCTAGCCATCATTCACTAAACTCTCCCCAGTTTCTCAATGGCTCTCCAAAAACTTGGACCCAAAATTGAATCTGATACTCCAGAGGTCATCTGACCAACACGGAGCATAGTGACATTATCGCCTTCCTTCCTTGTTCTGACAGCATACTTCTCAATGTAGCCTGAGATTATTTTAGCTTTTATAGTGCCATACTGCACTGTTGACATACTGATTTTTCAGTCCAGTAAAAATCCCAAGTCTTTTTCAGATGATTTACCATCTAACTCCTCGAGGTGGGGGACAGAGAAAGGGGGACAAAAGCAATATTGGCCGCTAGATGGCAAATAGTCCCCATGGTAGGCTTAAATGTAGACAGTTCAGGAAACTTTTATCACTTACATGATTTACAGAAGAAAGCTTTCCGGAGGTGGTGGGATTTTTAAAACTATTTTAAAATGGAAGATTATAGCCTAGCAATCATATGGGAGAGAGAAAGTTATGGTGTGTCTTGGTAGGTCAGAGGTGGGAGTTAGATGATCGTGTAAAGGAAGCATTAAGTGCCAGTGTTTAAGGTCAACAGAAGCTTTTGTTCTTTCCCAAGCAATGTCCCAAAGATAATTCATGTAAGCCAATGAATGAATGCATATGTATATGCTTATGTATGTATGTGTGTGATTATATGTACCGCAGCTAGATGGCACAGTGGATAAATCACTGCGCTTAGAATCAGGAGACTCATCTTTATGAGTTCAAATCCAACCCCAAACACTTACAAGCTTTACAACCCTGGCCAAGTCATTTAACCCTGTTTGCTTCAGTTCCTTGTCTGCAAAATGAGATAGAGAAGGAAATGGCAAACCACTTCAATATCTTTGCCAAGGAAATTCCAAAATGGGGTCGTGAAAAGTTGGACACAACTGAAACGATTCAATAACATATATGTATATGTTATATATGTGTGTGTGCTACATACATGTTATATGTGTATATGTTATACATGGATATGTATTCATATACACACATATATTCTATGATTTTGGTATCTTTGAAAATGTAGGAGGCAACTAGGTGGCGCGGTGGATAGAGCACCGGCCCTGGATTCAGGAGGACCTGAGTTCAAATCCGGCCTCAGACATTTAACACTTACTAGCTGTGTGACCCTAGGCAAGTCACTTAACCCCAATTGCCTCACCAAAAAAAAATGTAACAGAGTAGAGCTTCATGGTAATCTCCACCCCAAATTGTCTCAATAGCAGCTCTTTTTGAGATATCTAAGAATTAGAAATTGAGGGGATGTCTATCCATTGGAGAATGACTGAACAAATTATGGTATATGAATGTGGTGGATTACTATTGAGCTATATGAAATGATAAGAGGATGGTTTCTTATTAGCCTGGGAAGATTTGTATGAACTGATGCAAATTAAAGTGAGTAGAACCAGAAGAACAATTTGTACAATAATAATACTGTAAAGATAAGGAATTTTGAAAGACTTAGGAACTCTGATCAACCCAATGACCTACCACAACTCCAAAATATTCATGATGAAATATGGTATCTATTTCCAGATAGAGAGCTGATGGACTCCAAGCGCAGATACCTTTCTTTCTCTTAATTTATGTTTTTGAGACATGGATAATGCAGGAATTTGTTCTGTATGACTGTGTGTGTGTGTGATGAATTTTGTTTTTCTTACCATACCAATATTTGAAGAATGGGAAGTAGGAAGGAAGAAAATTTGGAACTGAAAATAAAATTGAATTAAATTTTTAAAAATAATTGCCCATATATAACCTATATCAGATGGCTTTCTTCTTGGGGAGAAGGGAGGGAAGGGAGGGAGAAAAATTTGGAACTAAAAATCTTATGAAAACAAATGTTGAAAACTATCTTTACATGTAACTGGAAAATAATAAAATACTTTTATGATTTAAAAATAATTGCCTTTGAGCACACAGCATCACCTCCATGCTATAATGAAGTATTTTGTAGGATACTAGAATCATAGCATTTGAAGCAGGATAGTAAACTCAAATAATAGTTTAAATTTATATGGCATTTTAAGGTTTGCAAGGTGTTCTACATGTTAGTCATTTGATCCTGACAACAACTCTGTGAGATAAATGTTATTATTATCCTCATTTTACAGATGAGGAAACAAAGTCAGAAAAGTTGAATTACTTGCCAAGGGTTACACAGTGTCCTGCCTCAGACACTTAATTTCTATTAAGAAATTATAATGACAGACTCAGATACTTTAACACTTACTAGCTGTGTGACCCTGGGCAAGTCACTTAACCCCAATTGGCACACCAAAAAAAAAAAAGAAAGAAAAAAATAATAATGAGATGTCAATGTCTCTTAAGTGTCTGAGGCAGGATTTGAACTCAGGTCTTCCTGACTCTCAAGTCTTGTGTTTTACCTACTGTGGCCAGAGATACTTTGGTCCAGTCACTTCATTTTACAGATGTGGAAACTAATGGTAAGGGAGTGGAAAGCCCACCATTTCATTACCGGTATCTATGTCAAGATTTGAATCTTGGTCTTGTAATTTTAAACCCAATGCTATTTCTATTATAGAATGTTACATCTCCCTTGGAATAAGATTTTTGTAGAGGGCCTGAAAGATACATGTCAAAAATGACATGGTAGGGGGCAGCTAGGTGGCGCAGTGGATAGAGCACCAGCCTTGAAGTCAGGAGTACCTGAGTTCAAATCTGGTCTCAGACACTTAACACTTACTAGCTGTGTGACCCTGGGCAAGTCACTTAACCCCAATTGCCTCACTTAAAAAAAACTTACGACGTGGTAGTATTACCACCTTTTCCTGTAAAGACTTTGGTTTTCTCCAGTTTTCTTTTCTCTTTCTTTGGAGCAAGTTTCAATGTATTTACCTTGACTGAACAATGGGTCAGAACTCTCAGTGAGCACAGTAGTTTGCTGACCAGTCGGGTCGACAAGAGAATCAGGATCTATGATATGTGATAGTGAAAGAATAGCTAAGAGGAGCCAACAAGGTTTTAAACTAATCTGTCATATCCAACTTGGTTTTGTATTCATGCCCATGCAAAGTCTCGACACAAACATATATTGGTACATTGCTAGAAGAGTTATTTTTTCATATCATGGGTTCCACCATTATTTGATTCCAACATTATTTGATTTTGTAGAGTAGTTACTCTGGAATGCAAGTTTATTTCATTTTACATTCAATAACATTTTATCAACAGTTAACGCAACACAAGTGGCTATAGTCCAAGTCAGTATGTGGCACATGGAACCCTGAGAATTTTTGCTTTTTCATCTTTATTTGCGTAGAGCTCTCTGAGCTTTCTCTCCCATTCTCATATGAAAGGCAGAGTCCAATTGGCAGATTCTGCTTTAGCCATTTTCAGCTATTTGAGCTATGGTTTTCTGTCATGCATGCAAGAAGCACTTATTAAGTGCCTACTATAGGCCACATACCAAGGATGTCAAAAGGGAAAAAAGTAAAATGGTCTTTGTTTTGAAGAAATGTACATTCTATTCTCCCATGGAGCATGCTAGCAACTCAGAGTTGCCCTTCCTGGCTCTGGGGGACCATATGAGATGACAAGCTGAATTCATAGGAAGGGGGAAATAGGTGAGGGTATACTCCTCTGCTCCTCTGTCTGTCCATGCTCCATGGATTGGCCCTCATTACACTTATACATAAATACAAAACATAAAACAAACAGTGATAAATGCCAAGTAATAGAGGGAGATGGGAAAAGAAACTAGGGGCAGCTAGGTGGCACAGTGGATAAAGCACCAGCCCTGGATTCAGGAGGGCCTGACTTCAAATCCAGCCTCAGACACTTAACACTTACCAGCTGTGTGACCCTGGGCAAGTCACTTAATCCTCATTGCCCCACAAAAAGAAAGAAAGAAACTAGAGGAAAAGGGATGGGCCTCATGTTTATTTCAATAGGGATAGAGATTAGGCTTATATTTACCTAGACTAGATTTCTTTGATAAAGGGAAGTATAGAATGAGGAAATGTTTTCAACCAATTCAGGTCACCATCATCTCTTCAATTTAGAGTCTTAGCAAATTGTCCAGGACACGGGGAAGTTACATGACTGGCTGTGGGCCCCACAGCTGGTATGAATGAGAGGTGAGACTTGAACCCAGGCGCTCCTTTCTTCCAAGGTCAGTTCTTTATCCACCACACTATGGCTGCCTCTCTATTTCTATAGCATTTTTATTAGTAATAAATGGTGTTTTTTTTAATGATTAGCTTAATTATCCTATTCTTCACCAAAGAAATTGAAAAAAATATCTCTTTTCATCATTCCTATTAGTTCAGCAGGGAGAAGAAAATCAAAGTCTCCTACCTTCAAGAATTTTTATATATGGATTTATACCATTTATGTCTGCCTCTGGTCTGGGGCTTGGAGAATTAGGCACAACATGAGTCCTACTCATATTGTGAGACAGCATAGCCAGCTCAGCGGGGCCAGTTAAACTGAAATACAATTCAATTCAGTATTCTTGGAGCAACCCACATCCTGTCCAGCGCTTCACTAGGTATTAAGGCAATTGAAACACTATGAGCCTTCATCCCAATTCATTCACTGATTGTGGACATGCCTATACAGTCATCAAACAGCCTGATGGTTACTTTTTCAGCTGATTACTTGATTCCTGCCCAATTAATATTGATGATGCTTTTGATCTGATTCATTTATCAAAATTCCTAAAAACTCATCAGACTGGTGACTTTTTAAAAAAAGTCACTATATATTTAAAGACCATTGGATTGGGAGTTATAAGTCTTAGGCTCTATCTAGGTCCAACTATAGTGTTCCAATACTTTCTAGCCATGTGACCCTGATCAAGTGACTTCCCCTGCCTGAGATTCAACTTCCTCCTTTGATACTCAAGGATAATAATATTTTCTCTGCCTATCTCACATGAGTATTGGGAGGATAATATATGTAAAAATATTTTTAAATGGCAAACCACTTTGCACACATAAATTATTACTGTTATCTTCATCATTATTGGAACAGGAAGCATCTAGGAACATTTTAAGTAGTCTTTCACTTTTCTGCCTATTAGCCAAAAAGTCTGAGAAAGTCAACACATGATAGAACTCTGCTCGCTGACACCTGCTCCCTTGAAAAGTACACAATTCACAAAATTAAAGAAGGAAAGGTTAAAGACAACACAATGGATCTCACAACCAAGTTTTTTTTGAAAAATAAAGAAACCTTTTAAAGAGAAGATCTATATAAATAGGTTCTTAAGTTAGGATCTGTGAACTTGGGTTTTTAAAAAATATTTTGCTGACTATTTTGACACATTTTATTTCCTTTCTAATCCCATCGACTTTATTTTAAGCATTTAAAAACAATATTTTAAGAAGGGGTCCGGGGGCTTCACCTGACTGCCAAAAGGTTCCGTGACACACAAAAAAGTTAAGGACACCTGGAATCTCAGGCACTTTGAGTCACAGCTAAGCAGGGTATGCAGAAGGCGTTGCCTCCTGCATTTTCATAGCATCCACAGCAATAGAAGGGACATTGCTATTTGGCTTGTGCCTGAAGTAGTTCCCAGATCATTCTTTCTCAAGGACCAATGAGAGTGCTAAGCTCCTTAAGGGAAAAGACTGTCTTTTGCCTTTCTTTGTATTCCTAGTGCCTGGCACATAATAGGTACTTAATAAATGCTTATGGACTAACAGGCTTGGCATCAAGACCTGCATTCTAATTCCACCTCCAACACTTACAATGTGGGTGAGTCACTTGACCACCATGAGTGAGTCTTGTTTCCTCATCTGAAATTATGGGAGCAATATCACAGGGCTGTCATAAGGCTCAAATGAGCTAATATATGTCAAGAGCTTTGCACACTCTAAAGCTCTATATACATGTCAGTTATTATTTCATTATTCTCTCCTTTGACACACACTGCACATTGCAGTGCCTTAGTAGATTGATTCATGAGTTATTGTGGCTGAAAAAAATTCATCATCTTGTGCCCAGGCCTAAAGGGTTGAGTCCCTCCACACTCAGCTAGGTTGCCGAGGACAAATAACCCATAGCCCACCTGAACTTGAACATTTTCCAGCCTAATAGAGAGGTCCTGCTTAAGTTTACAATCTACTGTCATGACCTCCAGGAGCCTGGGGTCACCAGCATACCATTATGAAGCATCATAATGGAAAGTAAATGGATGCTTAAGAAATACTCATCGATTCTGGTACCAGTATGCATTCAGTTTTGCTATCTTCATTACAGCATAAACTTTTCCCAAGTTTCTTTCAGAGAGCTAACAGTACAGTTTAAATCAATTCAGAAAGCATTCATTAGGCACCAATTATATACAGAAGCAGCCTTGGAATAATGGAAGGAGGGTCATCAGTGCAGGCAAGAAAATGAGTACAGGTCCTGCCTCTGACATATTCTACTTTAGGGATTCTTAACCTGGGTCTGTGAACCTTTTAAAAAGCATTTTGATAACTTTTTCAGTATAATTGGCTTCCTGGAATCCTGCATATTGGATTTTCAGAAAATATTTTGGTAACTATTTCAACATATTTGGTTTCCTTTGTCATCCTATTGACTTCATTTTAGGCATTTAAAAACATGATTCTGAGCAGGGGGCTATTGACTTTACCAGTCTGCCAAAGGGATAGATGACAGACACAAAATTAGAGCCTCTGTCCTAGCTGTGACCCTGGGCAAGTCTCTCGGTGTCCCAGGCAACTCTCTGAGACCATAAGTTACAAGTGAGTTGCTTTTTAAATTGGTAGAAGAGGGTTACCACCCTGAGAATTCCATGAACTGATGAAATTATAGGCTCCAGATCACTCACCCATCCAAAAAGCAGATGCATCCCCATCCAATTCAATTAAAAAAAAAGATTTAGTGTCTATGATAGACCAGACACCATGCTAGATTCTGAGGATACAAATAGAAAAATAATTCTTGCCTTCACAGAACTTATATTCTGCTAGGTCCACTGTGATATTATGCTGAGGGAAATAGAATAATACTCAAAGCAGAATTCTACATGGAAAAATCCAAAGGGAAGATCTAGAAGAAGAAAGCACAGTAGCTAACAAAGGTAATCTCCCCAACTTTAAGGGAGGTTACCCCCACCTTTGAGACTTTAGGACAGTTTCCAGAAGTGAGCCATTTATAAGTCATGAGGCAAGGGTCCCAGTTCCCAGGCCCTTTCCCTAGTCAGCCTGCCCAAGAGGTTTGGCCTCACTGCTAGCAGATAGTCACCCTAGAAGAAGAGTTTGGATTATAATGTGGGGTTGCAGTTGAAAATGTGCTTATTATATACTTATTGACCAGGCACTGTGCTAGACTACAGGTATACAAATGGGAAAGTAGGGTAATTGCTACCCTCAAGAAGCTTATCATTCTAATAGGTGGGAAGAGTTAGGGTTACAACACATATAGCAAAATAATGGCCAGGAAAGGATGTTTTGGTCTTGTAATTCACAGAAATTGTGAGTAGGGCAGTTGACCGATATGGCCTTTCCAGAAACAATGGTAGAGTTGATTGATTACTGCTCCCAGAGCAAAGATGGGAGGGAAAGGGTTTATAGGAGAAGGGCAGCTAGAAAGAAGACATCAAGGTGAGGTATGGTCAGATGGTCAGGAGCTGGCTGGCTATAATGGTCTCACCAATCAGGGCAACTGAGTGATGGTCTCAATCCCTGGGAAGTGCTAAGCAGAAGGCAGTGCAAAAGAAACCAATGAGAAGAAAATGTGGAAGAAAGAGGGTGCGGTAAAAATAATTTAACCCCCTTAGAAAAAAATTAATTATGAAACCATATACTCCAGTCCATCACCAAGATGAATTGAAAAAAGACCCACTGAACATCAAGTGGAAGTCAGAGTGGTAATAAATCCCTCATAAATCATAGAATCAATTGGATAACTTCTGTTCTGCTCCACATTAGCATGCCATTAAGCTGCTATTAGTGATAGCTACTGAGCTGAGTGAGGCTGGTTCCATGGGTTGGTGTTAGCAGCCCGGGAGGGCATTAACGAGCTGCAATCCTTCACTGGCATCCTTAAGGTCCTGAGCTCCATTTATAAGTGATGGCTAGAGCTGATAGAGTCTGGAAGCCTTGACCTATCACTCTGGTGCTGGGGGAGTCGGGAGGGTGGTGCAGAATTAATCACAGCAGGGACACAATTTGCAGATCAATACCAGCCAATTAGAGGGCTCCCTGCTGGGGAGAGTCCCTGTGGACTCCTAGGTGACCTGCGGCCTTAGCTTTCCATGGGGGCAGGTGATGCTATATTGGAGGTACTGATAAGAATATAGTCTGTAGCTCATTTAACATCCAGTTAATGGTACCAGGACAACTCATGGAAGAACCTTTTTAACTCTAATATAGGAGACACCTGCTGGTGAAGGCTAAAGGAAGATAGAAGAAATTATATCAGTAATTAATTCACAGCCAAGACTCTTTTTTTGTCCATGAACTCAGCCCTGAACTCAACCCAGCCACCGACAGCAAGAGAAAATAGGGAATTTAGTTTTCACATTGAACTCTCTCCTATGTTTTAGTACTTCTATAGCCTGAACTACTACCAGTTGGAAGAAAGGAAGGTATAAGCAGTGAGATCAGGCCAGCTGCTGCTGAATTCAAATTATACCAGCTGCCTGTGGTCTTGGCATCTATGGCTTTGTAGCCATGATTCTGATATAGAATATGCAAATATGTGAAATTTTGTCCTTAATTTTTTTTTTAATGACAGAATCCTTTTTCCCCAGTTAAAGGAACAATTCCCAGACCTTTTCTCTCTTATTTTCCTGGCTCCATGAAGCCCCAGAGTTTAAAAAGAAAAAAAAAAGATGAGAATCTTATATCATGCAAAAGAAAAAAAAAGCCTTCATTTCTTACTTTCAGGGTGATTCTCCCTAGCACAGAATGGGACTTGGTACAAATCAGTATGCTCCTTACCTTACTTCTAACATTTTTTATTCATATGAAATAAGGTTAAAGTGAAAGAGGGAGGGAATAAGAATTTATCAGGCACCTACTATATTTCACAAATATTATCTCATTTGATCCTCACAAGAAGTAGGTGCTATTATTATGCCCATTTTATAGTTAAGGAACCTGAGTCAGACAGAGATTAAGTAACTTGCCCAGGATAACAGCAAAAAGTGTCAGAGCCTGGATTTGAACTCGGATCTTCCCCATTCCAGGGCCAGCACTCTTAAGCACTGCCAAATGAAGATCATTTACATTCTTGAAGAGTAAAAGAATTCACAAAAGGGCAATCTGAGAAAGGTCACACTAATAGCTATCTGGGGTCATATTTGTACTCAGTTCTTGGGTCCAGTGTTCTAGCCACTTCACCTTCAATTTCCTTCCACTCTATGGCCACAACCATGTTCTATATAAGCAATCTGCCTCACCCACTGATTCTATTAGTTTGCTTTACCTGCTAATTCAAGGGTTCATTATCCTTTTGGTGTCTTTATCGTAGACTTCTTTGTCAGTCTGGTAAAGTCTGTGGACCCCTTCTCATGATGATGCCTTTAAGCACATAAAACATAATACATAGAATTACGCCCAAAAAAGTAGATTGTAATAAAATTATCAGTGTGTTAACAATGATTTTTTAAAAGTTTGACTTAAGAACCCCTGCTCTAACTGTTCTACTTACCTCACTTTGTCCTATTAAGGACCTTCTTCTTCCCTGTCCATCTTCCTTTCAGGTTCTGCAGTTTAATCTCCTTTCAGCCTCCTTAATCCTTTTATATCCTCCTTAATTATCCTTGATTATGCTCTTCTTTTCAACCCAGAAGTAGAATCTGGACCAGTATCTGAGCCTGGAAATTGTTCTTCAAATTTTCCTTTATTTCTCCCAAATTTTCCAAGTATCTCCTCCCCAAATTCAACTCTGACCTACTTAACTAGTTCAAGGACCTACTTAACTAGTTCAAGCCCCTCCAGATCACCTATCTGTCTTCCTCCACATCTGTGCAGAGGGCCAGCCCATGCCTCCAGATGCTGGATGGATGCTGCTGGGCCATTCCCCATGACACTCATTTGGACCAGTTTGCTTTAATTTTCATAGGAGTCCTATTTCCATGGTACCACCTTCTTTTATCCTTGAGCATACATTGTTATCCTCTAAGCAGGGTTATGACTATGGTAAGGCCTCTGGGAATTTGCTTTAACACACTAACTTCAAAGGGAGAAGGAAGGAAATAAGAATTTGTTAGGTGCCTACTATATGCCAGACACTATACCAAGAGATTTACAGATAGTCTCAATTAATCCTCATGATAACCCTGAAAGATAGGTGCTACTATAACCCCCATTTTGCACTGGTGGAAACTGAGGCAGGCATAAGTGACTTGCCCAAAGTCATACAGCTAGTAAATGTCTGAGGTTAGATTTGAACTCAGATCTTTCTGACTCCAAGCCCAGTGCTCTAGCCACTGTAGTACCTAACTGCCTCAAACAGTTACGGTAGTGGGTGGAGGGAATCACATCCTCCTCAAAGTAGCCCATTGGTTTAATGGTTCCCTGAATTTCAGAGGCACTGACATTCTAAAGTCTTGTATAGACCACCATTGCAGTGGTTCGGAATTCTCTACTGACTTTCACAATATACTGCAACCCTACTTGCTCATCTTACCCCCACCTCAAGACCACAGCACCATGGCACCCTTCCCCAGGGGCTATTTTTATCCCATCTCACCCCAACACTTGCAGAAACTCTCTAAGAAATGGGCTATCCTCTCCCTTTCCTGTACAATTGCCCCCACAGTTGGGTTATCTTTATAACTATTGCCACTCCCCTTCCTGCCTCCCTGTGCCAGGTGAAAGAAATAGGTATGATTCTTCCTGAAAGTAGTAGTGCTGGTGGTTTCTATCAGCTTATTTCAATTGCCTACATAACAACATTTTCTTCTTTTTTATACTTGTGGCATTTAAAAGTAGACTAGGGAAAATGCTGGAAAGTGCATGACAAAAAACACTTGGGTAAAAGGGAATCACTCGGATGAACTGTAAAAGCTTTTTATATCCCTAGTTTCTCTGATTTGCTAGTCCATTCACATTGGAGCTGCTGTCATGTCAATAAGAACAGAAACCATTGTGTGTTTTAGTTTTTCCCTTCAACTGAAAATGAAGGTGATATACTTTGTTTGGATGTGTTGGGTAACCTTGCAAATTAACTCATCTTTGACTCTTGATAAATGTGTGCTATGGTAAAAGAGGCCCTTAAATACTTTATGTCAAGATTACTACCTTAAAGGGGAGCATCCATTTTGGATAGAGACTTCTGACTTATTCAAAAGCATGTATATGAAGAGAGTCTTGAGGAATGAGAAGAATACTGAATGGGATTAGATAGGCTGCCGCAGAAGTTCCTTTCATACTGAACTATACTGGAAACTATAATGGATCCAATGAAAACTAGCCTTTATGGAGCCAATAAATCTGTCCTTTCCAACTTTATCACGTGACTTATGTCCTTCTCAAGGCAAGGTTCTCAACTTCCTCATCTTTAAAATTTCAGTGCAATTACATTTATTAAGTACCTACTATGTGCCAAGCATTGTAAAAAAACAAGGTGGTTCTAAAGAACTGATGATGAAACATGCTACCTCCCTTCTGATGGAAAACTGAGGAACTCAGGGTAAAAAATGAACATTTTTTTTGAGTGGGGCAATAAAGGTTAAGTGACTTGCCCAGGGTCACACAGCTAGTAAGTGTCAAGTGTCTGAGGCTGGATTTGAACTCAGTTCTTCCTGAATCCAGAGTCAGTGCTTTATCCACTGTGCCACCTAGCTGTCCTTAACATATATTTTTTGACATGTTCAATGCATGAATCCATTTTGATCAACTATGTACATTTCTTACCAAAGTTTTATTCTCATTTTTCAATGGGTGCTAGGGAGAGAAAATACATTTTTGTTAGTGAAAAAATAATTTTAAAAAATAAAAATAGGGGGCGGCTAGATAGCACAGTAGATAAAGCACCGGCCCTGGATTCAGGAGTACCTGAGTTCAAATCCAGCCTCAGACACTTGACACTTACTAGCTGTGTGACCCTGGGTAAGTCACTTAACCCCCATTGCCCTGCTAAATAAATAAATAAATAAATTTTTAAAAATAAAAATAAGAATTTGACTAGATGAGGACAATGAGTCACCTTTCTATAGCACTTTAGGATTTAAAAAGATTTCCCTTACAGTAATTTGTGAAACAGGTTGTTCCCATTTTATCAAAAAGGAAACTCAGATGCAGAGAAGTAACTTGCTTAGAGTCAAGGAGGTCAAACTCAAACATGGATTTTCTGACTACAAATTTGGTACGAGTCCCACTATACTATGCTTCTCTTACATGATCTTTTAGGTCCTTCCTAGCCCTAACATCCTATGATAGGAGGAAAACATTACTTTGTTGGCATCCCAACTCATTGTCTGCAAAAGAATGATTTCTTTTGAAATAAATATTTTAGGGGCAGCTAGATGGCACAATGAATAAAGCACCAGCCCTGGATTCAGGAGGACCTGAGTTCAAACTTGGCCTCAGACACTTGACACTTACTAGCTGTGTGACACTGGGCAAGTCACTTAACCCTCACTGCCCCACCAAAAAAGGAAAAGAAAAGAAAGAAATATTTTATAGATGCTCTTTTCCTCCATCATTGTCCCTGTTCAATGATTCTCCACCAATGCCTCAGAGGCCACCTTTGTAACAAGGGAACATAATGTAACAATACAAATGAACATATTAGCCATGTCAGACAATATATGCTTCATTCCAGCAAGTTAGCCAATAAAAATTTGTTGTCTACTATGTGCCAAGCATGTTCCATACCTGTGTCCTACCACATTTCTGATGTGAGGTTAAAGACATTTTCCAAGAAGGTTTTATTTCATTCTGATACTTCCATTCATAGTGCCACTATATCCCAAATATATACCCAATGCAGTATGTGTCAAGAAGATAGGAAGCTGAAGGAGCACTACCCAGTTGGTATGAGTATATATGGACCTCCAAGATGTCCTAGAATCTATAGAACAGCTTAAGTGTAGCTTCTATAATGAGAGAACTAAAAGACATCCCTGTTACCAAGTGGTGCCTTGCTCCCATCCATACTCCGCCAATCAATTTTGAACAGGAAATGGTGCCTCAGTAGGGGAAGACAAGAGCATCTGAAAAAGTTAAGGAGTTTCATTTTGCTTGCACTGAATAACATTGGCCACCATAGCAAATTTCCTTTCAATTTAACATGATAGCAAAGAGCTAATGTACGTGAGCAAGAAAAACAAAGTGCCTTTCTGCAGTTTTCTGTAAGGGTACTCCAAAAGCACTAGGTGCTACAATGAAATTGCTGGGGGCCATGGTGGTCCGATGCTAAATGCTGAAGCTATTTTCATTTGGCATTCAAGAGACCCAAATCCACTAGGTTTAACACCACCTAGGAGGCATTTAAATTAGCATCTTATTAAAGAATCAAAGCTATGTCTATTGAAGGTTCAAATAGAATTCCTCAGGGCAATGGGAAATAATAGTGGAGAAATGGATCAATAAAAATCACTCTCACTTAGACAAAAATAAGACCCTCATTAGAGTAGCAGCCAACAGGCAAAATAATATATAGTTTTTAAAAACCCTTGTTATAAAATGCCTTTTTATACCCAGATTCTGATTTACCTCAGGTCAGATTAAGAACAACATTGTATATGTTGTGAATGTATGTATATATGTAATATAGCATTAGAACAACCACATTTTCTGAACAAAAAATTGAAATGCATGGTCTGAGAGTATGATTCAATGGAACAAGCATTAAATTTGAAGTCAAATTTCTTGGGTTCAAATCCTGGCTTTGTCACTTGCTACCTCCTTAACTCCTTTCTTATTTATTTTATAGTAAGATTCTAGATCTGAGAGGGGGTAACTTGAGGGGCCCCATTATAGTTTTACTGTCTATTTTCTCCTGTAACTCATTTAACTTTTCCTTTAAGAATTTATATCCTATGATATTTGATGCATATATGTTCAGTGTTTGTATTAATTAATTGTCTAGGTTACCTTTTAGCAAGACGTAATTTCCTTTTTTATCTCTTTTAATTGGGTCCATTTTTACTTTTGCTTTGTCTGAGATCATGATTGCCACTCCTGCCCTCCTCACTTCAGCTGAAGCATAATAGATTCTGCTCCTGCTCCTTATTTTAATTCTAGGTGCATCTTTCTGTCCTAAGTTTGTTTTGGGTAAACAGAATATTTTTGGATTGTGATTTCAAAACCATTTTGCTATCCTCTTACTTTTTTTTTTTTTTTGTGGGGCAATGAGGGTTAAGTGACTTGCCCGGGGTTACACAGCTAGTGAGTGTCAAGTGTCTGAGGCTGGATTTGAACTCAGGTCCTCCTGAATCCAGGGCTGGTGCTTTATCCACTGTGCCACCTAGCTGCCCTATCCTCTTACTTTTTATGGGTGATTTCATACCATTCACATTCACATCTATAATTGCTGAGTATCTACCCCCACCCTCCTCTTTTACTTACCCTTCTCTCTCTCTCTCTCTCTCTCTCTCTCTCTCTCTCTCTCTCTCTCTCTCTCTCTCACCCTGTCCCTTCTTTTGGTAGAATTATACTTAGTTTTGCTGGATATGTTATTCTTCATTATACCACCTAATGCTTTGCCTTCGAAAATATCATATTCCAGGACCTCTTTTCCATTATCATGCTGCCTGCTAAATCTTATATGATCCTGACTGTGGCTCCACCATACTTTAATTCATTCTTTCTGGCTACTTGAAGTATATCCTCCTTGACCTGGGAGCTCTGGATTTTGGCTATAATATTCCTGAAATTTGTCACTGTGGTATTTCTTGCTATTTTTGGCCTCTGGTTCTGGGATATCTAAGCAGTTTTCCTTTATAATTTCTTGAAATGTGATTTCTAGGCCCCTTCTTTACTCATGGGTTTCTGGTAGTTCAATGATTCTTAAATTATCTCTTCTTGGGGACAGCTAGGTAGCACAGTGGATAAAGCACCAGCCCTGAATTCAGGAGGACCTGAGTTCAAATCCAGCCTCAGACACTTGACACTTACTAGCTGTGTGGCCCTGGGCAAGTCACTTAACCCTCATTGCTCCACAAAAAAAAAAAAATCTCTTCTTGATCTATGTTCCAGGTCAGTTGTTTTACCTATGAAATATTTCACATTTTCTTCTATTTTTTCAGACTTCTGACTTTGTTTTATTATTTCCTTATGTCTCATGGAGTCATCAGTTTCCATTTGGCCAATTCCAGTTTTTAAGGAGTTATTTTTCTCAGCAAAGTTTTGTACCTCTTTTACCAATTAATTCTCCTTTCATATTTTCATATTCATTTTAATTTTAATATTAAAATTGAATATTTCATATTCAATTACCAGTTAATTCTCTTTTCATTTATTTTTACATGACTCATTTGGTTTTTAAATCATTTTTATCTCTTTAACTTTTCTTGAAATTCTTGTTGGGTTGCTCTCCAATCTTTTTTTTTTTAAGCTTTGCTTATAGATATTTTCAAGTAGTTCTTTCCTATATTTGAGTTTTGAGATTCACTGTCACCATAGTACTTCTTTGTGGTTGAGTTCTTCTGTTTGTTCATTTGTCCAGCCTACTTCTTGACTTTTGACTGTATGTTAGGGTTGGGCCCTGTTCACTTCTGGTTATGTATGTAGGAGGGGAAGGGGATGTCTGGCCTGGTCTTCTGTCCTTTTCTATTCTTCTGCTGCTTTCACAACTCAATCAGTGCTTCCAAAATAGTGTGATCTGGGAAGAGATCTGTTCATTGCCCTCCTAGACTGAGCCCCAAAAGTTGGGTGTGTTGACTTGTGTACAATTGAATTTCAATAGACTACTGTTAGACTCAGTCACTATTAGCCCCTTGATAGGTTCAGAGTAACTAACCTGTTGCATCCCCTGTGGTCTTTGTTTCATACCCTGATTATTCTAGTATAGGTTTATTTATATGCTGGGCTAATGGTTAGAAATGAGTTGACACTGTTCCTGGACTCAGAGCCACACAGTTAAGTTTCTGGAATTTATTCTATGCCCAATATTCAGTTAGGCCCCATGTTAGCTCAGGACCACTTCCCTCCACCTTGGATCTATGATTAGGAACTGGATAATGAGAGACAGAGCTACCAGATGGCTCCCACGTTTGTTCTTTGTGCTAGTTTAGGCCTCCCCTGGGATCTCTTTCTGCCCCGATGCTTCCTGCCCTAGTGTTTAGTCTAGCTTCCTTACTATCCCGTGGCACTGAAATGCTCCCCATCTAGGCCCACTTTGGGGTAGGTTATTTAACCTCTCCGGGCTTCAGTTTCTTCATCTGTAAAATATAAGTCTCTTCCAACTATCAATCTATGATTCTATGGCAAAGAGTTATTCTTTTTGCAAAGTTCCCTTTTAAATATATGTGTGTATGTATAATTTTCATAGAATTAGGATGATGCTCAACCCTACCTCCAAACCAAGATGCATACTCATCATATGTAAAATGCATCTATCTCACCATAATACAGAAAGCTTCTAAGACTGAACTTGACTATAATAGGATTTTCCTGTCCATGTACCTAAATACACTTAGCTGGTGCTTAGTAAAGCCAGCTCAACATAGACTCAAACAAATAGATACACAAGGCAAGTCACTTCCCATCTCTAGCCTTTCACTTATGCTAAAAATGTAGGGAATGAGATACTTACTGAGTAATGATGCTCACTATTATGTGCAAGGAATCATCATAGGCCCTGGGGACACAAAGAAAAATAATTGAAACAAAAAAGATTCTGCCCTCAATGAATTTACCTTATCTCTATTCACTTTCAGATTCCCCTAATAACACTCCACTATTTTCTCCTTTACCAATTGCTGATTGCCTCAGTCTAGATTTGACTAGTAGATGACCCCACACACACACACACACACACATTTTCCTATATAGAACCTTTTGGCAGCTTTAACCTGCTTACTGGACTGGTTTTTTACTGTTTTGATCACATTTAGATGAAAGTAAAGCCTTTCAACTAATTACTATATATAAGCTCTTCTGTCTAAGAGTTGACTTTTCTCCTTCAAACAAAAGGAACTTTTTTGATTCAAACTAAAATAAATAAGGAACAATTTTTGATATGACAGATGCCCTGTGGGTTTAATAGATAGAGCACTGGTCTTATTGTCAGAAGACCTGAGTTCAAGGACTGCTTCAAATACTGACTCTCTGTGTGATCCTAGAAAAGTTACCTAACCTCTTCCAATCTCAGTTTCCTCACACATAAAATGAGGCTGCCAACAATACTAGCACTACCCACCTTACGGGATTGTTGTGAAGAATGTGTTTTGAGTACCCAAGGAATTACATAAATGTAAGCTGTTATTATTTCCGTAAGTGTATTCTACCTTTTGTGTGTGTGTGTGAGGCAATTGGGGTTAAGTGACTTGCCCAGGGTCACACAGCTAGTAAGTGTCAAGTGTCTGAGGCCGGATTTGAACTCAGGTCCTCCTGAATCCAGGGCCAGTGCTTTATCCACTGCGCCACCTAGCTGCCCCTATTCTACCTTATTAAAACGGCACTGAGCGGGGACAGCTAGGTGGCACAGTGGATAAAGCACTGGCCCTGGATTCAGGAGGACCTGAGTTCAAATCCGGCCTCAGACACTTGACACTTACTAGCTGTGTGACCCTGGGCAAGTCACTTAACCCTCATTGCCCTGGGGGGGAAAAAAGATGTAACCTGCATTGGGGCAGCTAGGTGGCGCAGTGGATAGAGCACCGGACCTGGAGTCAGGAGGACCTGAGTTCAAATCCGGCCTCAGACACTTAACACTTGCTAGCTGTGTGACCCTGGGCAAGTCATTTAACCCCAATTGCCTCACCAAAACAAAACAAAACAAAACTGGCACTGAGCACAGAAGAAATTGAGGCACTCAGATTCACACTCATATCTATCTCTGGATATGCTGCTTTAGTACAAACAGGAAAAAAATCCTAGCCATTCTTTCTAAAACACAGGTCAATTTAATAAAGTTAATAAGTAAGTCAACAGGGCTCTATTAAGTCTTTACAGTATGGCAAGATCTAAAGACTGGATTACAAAGAAAGGCAAAAAAACCAAAAAACCCAGCAACAGTTCCTACCCTAAAGAAACTCACATTTTAATGGAAGAGACAAAATGTAAATAACAATATACATACAAGATATGGGGTGTCCCAAGTCTTAGTGAAGCTTTAAGCTTGAATAACTTCATCTTGGTGCAGTTTTAAGACTTTGGAGATCCCCTATAAATGCATAATATAGAAATAGAAATAGATAAGTATATACACACATGCATACATATATGTGTGTATATGTGTATGCATGTGTTTGTATATATGTATGTATACAGACACATATACATATTAATCTCAGAGGAGAAGGCACTAGTAGCTAAGGAGGGAAAAGAAAGAGGCTAGGAAAGGCCTCCCATAGTAGTTGGGATTTGAGCTGGGTCTTAAAGAAAACCTGGGAAACTAAGAGATGTAAGTAAGAATGGAGAGCATGAAGAAATCTGTGAAAAGGCATCATCATAAGATGGAGTGTCCTATGGTAGGAACTGATAAGCCAATGTAGCTGAACTGTAGAGTGGAGGTGGTGGTGGGGAGGCAGAGAATAAAGTACAAAAAGACTGAAAAGGTAGAAAATTATGAAGAGTTCAATTGCCAAACAGAAGATTTTTATACTTGGTCATGGACATAATAGGGAGCCACTGGGATTTATTGAATAGGAGGTTGATGTGGTCAGACTTGTGCTTTGGGAAAATATCTTCGGCATCTGAGTGAAGGGCATATTGGAGTGTGGGGTGATGGAGCAGAGAGACCAATTAAAAGGCTATCGCAATAATCCAGGTGAGAGGTAACAAGGACCTATACCGGGGTGTTGGTTATATAAGTAGAGAAGAGGATATATTAGAAGATGTTATGAGGCATAATAACAACAAGATTTGACAATAAATTGGGAAGAGGGGGAAGAGTTCTGGAAAAAAAGAGAATGAATTTTGTTTTGGACATGTTGATTTTGACATTCCTATGGGACACTCAGTTTGAGATCTTCAATAGGTCATGTGTCACTAGAAATCGAAAGAGAGACTAGGGCTAAATGTGTAAATTTGGGAATCATCTGCACCAAGAGAGTTGAAAAAACAAGGGTTGGTGAGGTCACCGAGCAAACAAGCCTGCATTGATGAAAAGTGACTAACAGACCTTTGGGGAATGCCATGGTTACTGTGCATGACTTGACAACAAAGGAAACTAAGAAGGAGCAGTCAGACAGGTAGGAAAAAGAACCAGGAGAGATGAGTGACCTATAAGCCTAGAAAGGACACTATCCAGGAGGTGGAGATAGTAAACAACAGTGTCAAAGTTTGCAGTGACGTCAAGAAGGATGAGGAGTGAGATAAAGTCATTCGATTTGGAAATGAGGAGACTCCTGGTAACTTTGGAGAGGACAATTTCAGTTGAATGATGAGGTAAGAAGCCATATTTCGGAAGGTTTAAAAGGGAGTGTGAAGAAAGGAAGCAATCGATCTTCTCAAGAAGTTTGAAAAAGGTGGAGAGAGATATCAGAAGACAGTTAACAAGTAAGATAGTAAGAACTATTCATCTTGCTTTTCCTGTCCTGGATTTTTTTTCCCCCATGCTGCTGTCAAGAAAACTTTCGGTTGCTGCTGAGAGCATTTGCTTCTTAAAGGGACTTAGACCCATTTTAGATCATTTTAAATATTATTTGGAATATAACATGATGCAACACAACAAGTTTAAAACAATTATGCATAGCAGAACAATTTCTCCACAGGCTTTTTCAGTGGGTTCAGGCACTGCTGATTTCAGAGGCCCCTGGATGACTTAAGAATATTTGTCTCATTATTCCCATTATTTTCTCCTCCAGGGAACTGTCCCTAATAAACTTTGCTATGTTTCTCCTCCTGGCTAGTTTTAATATGAGCCAGGGGAAAGATTTCAGAAAAGCAAGGGTTCTTTTTTTTTTTTTTTTGCCTGGGCTTGCAAAATTGTCTTTTGCCACAGATGCATCTGTTAGCAATGATTGAGACAATCTGTTCAGTATAAGACAACTTGTTGAGAGATGAGTCAAAAAAGCATTTTTCCAGGGATGCTTAACCTCCTGGTAACTTCATGACAACATGAATTTCAGTATAATTTCCCTAGGTTAGAGGTCTCCTGTAATTCGACAGAGCATCTATATGAATTCCCAGTCCTGCACCTTAGATGCAAAGGTGATTCCAGAGTAGACCTTTTTAATCTTTTGTATTTGTGTGTGTATGTGTATCTGTGTGTGTGTGTGTGTGTGTGTATGTGTGTGTGTGTGGTAGACCCCTTTAGCAGGCTGAAAAAGCTTGCGGACCCCTACTCAAAATAATGTCTTTAAATGCTTCAAGTAAAATGCATAAGCTTACAAAGAAAACCAAATATATTGAAATAAATTATTGAAATGTATTTTAAAATACAAGCTCCTCACTCTGGGTTAAGGATCCCTGTGTTCATAGATCACCAAAAGCATGTATCTGACAGGTATTTGGAATTGATTGGGCAGTATTATATAGTGGGGAAAGTACTGGAATTGTAGTCAGAAGATCTGAATTTAAAGACCCCCATGTTAGCTATATAACACCAAGCAAGTCATTTAACTTCTCACAACTTTGGTTTTTTCATCTATAAGATGGGGGTCATGATACTTGTATTAAAAGCAGTATGCAGGGGCAGCTAGGTGGCGCAGTGGATAGAGCATCAGCCCTGGATTCAGGAGGACCTGAGTTCAAATCTGGCCTCAGACACTTGACTATTACTAGCTGTGTGACCTTGGACAAGTCACTTAACCCTCCTTGCCCAACCAAAACAAAAAGCAGTATGCAAGGGGGCATCTAGGTGGTAGGGGCAGCTAGGTGAAGCAGTGTAAAAAGTACCAGCCCTGGATTCAGGGGGACCTGAATTCAGATCTGGCCTCAGACCCTTGACACTTATTAGTGACCCTGGGCAAGTCACTTAACCCTCATTGCCCCACCAAAAAAAAAGCAGTATGCAAGCAGTACACTGAATTAGCCCAAATGGTTGACCCTAGGGACTGTACATTTGGAGTTCTCCTGGAAATGCCCAGGTATTCCATGGACATGGTGACTCAGCAATTAAACCTTTCAGGGATAATGATCTTCCTGGCTCCCTCTGGCCATGTAGTGGCTTATCAATGAAAGGAGTTGTTACTTTGGGATGACACAGAAACTATATGGTTACCTTGTCCTCTTCTTCTCTCTTAAAAACAGGGGAGAAGGAGGAGGGAGAACATTAAATCCATTAAAAAGACATCTTCTGGCTGACTCTCTTCCTTCTGCCCTATAGGTAGGATCGTGTAACTCTGAGACTTCCAGGAAGGGTTGGGAGATGACTTGATCCTTGTCCACCCTTGCATCATAAGGATGGCCCTCACATGGCAGCTGGAATAGGGACACTTCAGTAAATGATCTAGTGCCTAGGACGCTGGTTGTCTTTTCTGTTTTCTGTTTTTTTCTTTCTTGAGTAGATGACAGATCATCAGCCTTGAGGTGGAAGTATCCAAGTTCATGAGTTTGAATGGAATTCCTGGGTCCACTGAGTGAAGCTGACTGGTGGCAAGAAGAGTTTCTTCATCAGAGAAGATGCCATCTGACAAGAAGAGGAGGAGACCATGCCTGGCTTGTCAGAAGTTAAAAATGTTGAGAGAGGCAGTGCAGAGTCAAGGTGAAATATAAAATACCTGAGCCACGGTCCTGCAGATGGCTTTATGTCCAAAGAAATTTAAGTATTAGCCTCTATCAAGTTGTAAAAGTAGGTATAAGTTAAGTTATTGAGTGTTATTTTAAGTTATTCTGTCAATGAGCATTGTGAGTCATGTTTAGCATGGTATGTAGGAAAAAAATGCCAGTCCTATATTTTATTCATGTTGTACATTGAGTATCTTTTTGCCGACTCTCCCCATCATTTTTGAGAACATATAGAAATGAGCTTTAAATAATTTGTTATGCCATTTCCATAACCAAAGTGTATCAGAAAAGAGCATCAAACCCTTCACATTAGAAGTTGGAATGCCTCTGGCCCAGTCCAAACATATGCCTGGGTCCAGAGCAGAGGAATCCCTTAGGGAGACATAGTGAATATAGTATCCCCAAACTCTGTGGGCTCAGGAGAAGGTTTGGGTTTTGCATACAAATTGTTGTCAGAGGGTTTTCCCAAAGTCTAATATAGCTGCCAGCTTATCAGACCTACAAGTAGTTAGGGGAACCTGAAGGCCCCCCTCTTGGATTCTGATCTTCTCTGAGGAAGCCCCAGGGATACTAGGGTTGATTTGGTCACTGCTTAGAGGAGATTAGAATGCCTAAGGAACCTTGAAAATTTTTAGATGGTGATCAGGTGTTTCAGAAAGGCTGCAGACTAGAAAAGATCTCCTACGGTGATCTTCTAAGCCTGTATTCGTCCTTCCCATCATAGCTGGATTGGTTCTGATGTGCCCTAAAGCTAGCCCTAATTTCAGACATGCAAATCAGGGCAAACTAGGGGTGGCAGTCAGTTTGGGCCAACTCCAGGCAAAATTGTGACTGGAAAAGCTTGCTTGGAGTGCTTTCCTATGTCCCCTCTCAGCTCCCTTTTTGGGTCCCCCAATCCTGTTTTGGATGCCTGTCTTATCATTCGTTGCCCATATGTCTTTACTCTTAATCTTTGTTAAGGTGCCAGCTGACACCTAGAGGTATACTTCTTTCAAGAGTAATTACATTGAAAAGCCAAATGGATGAATCTTCAATGGTAGAATTTCAGGCACCATGACAGTAGATGGCAGATAGAGGCTGGGGCAGAAGAGGTCTGTATCATACCACATAAACAACAACCTATTCAATTTACTTTTTTCTTAATCTTATTTTTTCCAATTAACAAGCATTTATTTTCTTTCTCTCTTATTTCCCTTATATCAGAAAAAGAAAAAAGAAAACTGTTGTAACAAATATGCATAGCCAAGCAAAGCAAGTTCCCATAGTGATCATACTGAAAAATGTTTGTCTTCAATGCTTCATCATTAATCCTTTGGAGCCATCACTGCATTAAAAAGAGTTCTTGATTCTTTCAGAGTCATTTTTCCCCACATTGTTGTTGTCATTGTATAAACTGTTCCCCTGGTTCTAGCCCCTTTCTTATATAACCATAGTGTTCCATTATATTCATATACCATAATTTGTTCAGTCATTCCCACAATGATGAGCATTCCCTTATTTTCCACTTACAACCAGAAAAAGAGCCATTATAAATATTTTTGTACACATGGGTCCTTTTCTTCTTTCTTTGATCTCTTCGGGGTATAGGTCTAGTAGTAGGATTGGAGGGTCATGCACCACTTACTCCTAAGAGTAGCCCTAATACCAGTTCCCCAGGTGGCCTGCAGATGTACCAGCAGTGGTAACAGGGAGATCACAGACTGTCCAAGGTTCCTCATTAAAGAGTTATTTACATAACACACCATATTGCCTTGCCAAGTCACAGACCTGAATATGGGTGACTGCTCAGCTCCTCTTTTCTGGATCCAACAGGAATTTCCATTGCCCTCTATTTTATGCACTCAAGCCAGTTCTGGGAACAACTTTGATGAACTCTGTCTACTCAGCCAATGGAAAGATGGTCTTTGAAGAGGCCAGATGTAAGGGGGGAAAATAAGTACTCTGGGACTGAACAGTACTCTACTCTGCCTCCATCTAACTTCCTATATATGACAATTTTTTAAATTTATTCAATTTGGAAAATGGTCCCCTTTGCTAACAAGCCGCAGGATGCAAGTATAAAAATATCTATTAAAATATTTAAAGCAAGTGATGGCAGCAATAGTTATGCTGCTTGGCTTTTGTTCAATTTTACATAAGAACAACTAGAAAATAGCAGACTGAAATTAACACTATCCCACCAGAGTTTTAGGAAGCAGTCACAGAGTGAAAAGATCCCTGAAATCAAAAGCAAAGAAAGTAGGTTCTAGGTTCTCAACCAGCAACTACCAAATTATTTAGTCTCTCTGGGTCTCAGTTGTTTCATTTGTCATATGGGGCTGTAGGTAACTATAATCCTTAGAATGGGTTTTTATTTGGTTTCTTACAGCTCTTAAAAAAACTTAAATGTTGATGGCTTTATGGTCTTGTGTATGCCTACCACACACCCCTCCCCAACAGGTTTATCAAAAAGTGAAAATTCTGTAATTATTTTCAACTAAATAACTCTGTCCCCTTTGCTGATGAGGTAAAATGTTCTAGCTAGAGAGAATTTGCCTGCTAAAAATAGTCCCATCTTCCTGAATTCCACTCCCCCCTGATGACAATTAGTCAATTGTCTCTGATTGGCATTAGTTCAAAATTAATGCAATCTAGAGCTGGAAAGCACCTTGGTGGTCATTAAGTGCAACCCTTTTGTTTTGTAGATGAGGAACTGAAGCCCACAGAGGTTAACTGATTTGCCTATAGTCACACAGGTAATAGCTGTCATTTTTTCGGGCGGGTGGTGAGGCAATGGGGGTTAAGTGACTTGCCCAGGGTCACACAACTAGTAAGTGTCAAGTGTCTGAGGCCAGATTTGAACTCGGGTCTTCCTGAATCCAGGGCCTCTGCTTTATCCACTGTGCCACCTAGCTGCCCCAATAGCTGGCATTTTTAACACAAGTTTTCTAATTCAGACTCATTAATTTTGTCATGGTGTCACACAATATAAGAAATATTATCTGAAAACATATTCCTAGATCATTCCTCTCTCTCTCTCTCTCTCTCTCTCTCTCTCTCTCTCTCTCTCTCTCTCTCTCTCTCCCTTTCTTTCTCTCCCACCCTCTTCACTTCCCTTGTCCTCTCCATCTTTCCTTTCTCTCTCTTTTCTTTCATCCAGAAATCATGAAATCAAAAGCCCTGATCATCCAAGTTACACACATAGACTCTCCTAATATTAAAACTGAAAGTGAGGGAGCATAGGCCCTGGATTCAGAAGGACCTGAGTTCAAATACAGCCTCAGACACGTAACACTTACTAGCTGTGTGACCCTGGGCAAGTGACTTAACCCCAATTGCCTTACAAAAAAAAAAAACTGAAAGTGACCTGAGACATCATCAAAATCAAACCCCTCATTTGACAGGTGAGAGAACAGGCAAAAGCAAATGATATCGCAGAGAAATCACTGGAGAGATACATGAAAAAAAAGTAGGAGTAAGGACAATTATAACAGCTCACATTTATATAATACTTTAAAGTTTACAAAGCACTTTCCTGAAAACAACCCTGATCTAACCAACCCTGTTTAGCAATATAAATATTATCTCCATTTTACAGACGAGCAAACTAAGGTTCAGAAAGATTTTAGTGAATTTCCTGAAGAAAACAGCATAGTAGATGCCAGAATCCTGACTCAAACCCAGGGTATGCCTCACCAGATTCTGTGTCTTTTCTATTCTGTTTTATTGCCTCTTGGGGTAAAGAGATGAACGATGGGGAAAGGAGGATTAATAAGACAGGAAAGGAAAAGAAAGGAGGGCTCAGAGAGTCAGAGAGAGCCATATGGCAGGTATCAATTATTTACCATTTATGTACAATAAAAAAATCCACTTTAACTACAGGAAGAGCACCAAACACACTCGATAACCGTTTAAAAGCATATGGAAATAAAACGCAGCAATTTAAAGGGCTATAATGAATGTGCATTGCTCTTTGGGATGTCCCTGAAACAATATAAGTGTTAAGCCTTAGTAAATTCCACTTAAAAGTAAGTATAACATAAAAAACAAAATTAAGCATACAAATAACCTCACACAGGCATTTTTAAAAGTGGTTCAAACAGTTCATTAGAAAAGCTTCTAATGAGCATAACTTTCCTTCTCCCATGTTTCCTTTTCTGAAAAATCACGATGGCCAGAAAAAAAGAAAAACAAACAAAGAGAATTCTAGGTTGCAAAGAATGTTTGCTAAAAGTTTGGGGGGGGGGAGTTTAGACACTCTCAATAGAAGCTCCCTTTAGCTGTCAGGGTCACATCATTACTGGAGTGACATTTAAACCCTGGCCTTTCAACCTCCAAGTCCAGAACTATCAAGAAATAGATCATTTTAAATAAAATTTTAAAAATAAAATAAAATAAATACACAACTGTCAGTGATTTTTTTTTTTAAGTCTGGGCAGGACTTTAAGCAATGGTCCCAGAAATGCGTAGACAGTCCAGAATCTGGTGCCTTCTTATTAGCTTTAATAGCTCCAGTGTTCTTTTCAAAATGTAGTAAATCAATCAGAAAGTTCTATTAACCTCATGTGTCCATTCTTCATTTATATCTCCTCTATAACACAGATAGCTTCCAGGAAGACGCATGACCTGTTCCAGTCCTGAAAGTAGAATGAATCATGACAGCCTTTGACCAAGAGAATCTCTGTGAATTCAGATCCACGATTAAAATTGGGAGGGGGACAATGGGAAAAGGGGGAGAAAGATGTTCTTCCCCTTGCTTCCAACTTGTTCGGGAATTTGTTTTGAAGAACATGTTAAAAAAAAAAAAAAGACAAGCCACCACAGGCTAGGGGTTTTAGAAAGCTAGAGCCAAGGATTCAGATTCTCTGATCGTACAATAAGTGATGCATGATTCATTGTTCCACTCAACCCTGTCCTGCTCAAAGGTCTCATCCATATTTCCAAGACAACACACATCACTCATCTAAGTCCGAAAACAAAGAGGGACTGTTTTGGATGGTATTCAGCAGCAGAGCATAGGAAAACTGGACCTGAAGTCAATTCAACTTGGGTTTGAGTACTGCTTCACATACTTACTGCCTGTGTGTCTCTAAGGACATCACTTCTCATCTCTGGGACTCAGTTTCCTCAGATATACTAATAGCATCTACCCCCACAGAGTTATTGTAAGGATCCAATGGGATAACATATATCTTTTTCCTTTTTTTCTTTTTTTTTCCTTTTTTTTTTTTTTTTTTGGTGAGGGAATTGGTGTTAAGTGACTTGCCCAGGGTCACACAACCAGTAAGCGTTAAGTGTCTGAGGCTGGATTTGAACTCAGGTCCTCCTGACTCCAGGACCGGTGCTCTATCCACTGCACCACCTAGCTGCCCCTGGGATAACATATATAAAATGCTGGTCAAACCTTAAAAAGCTATATAAAATGGGCTGTTATTAATAATATTTGACAAACTCTTATTAAATTGCCTGATATTTGCACTATACTCCTAGACAAGAGGTTGTTAACCTGGAGTCTGTGAACTTGTTTAATTATTCTGATAACTGTATATTGGTAGAATAGGTGGGGGGAGGGTGTGTAATCCTTTGCATTTTATTGTATGCATTTAAAACATGGTTTTTAGAAGGGATTCAAAGATTTCCACACCTGCCAAAGGAGCCCAGAACTCAAAAATGGCTAATGCCTCTGTGTTAGACTCATTGGAAGTCAGAATGGAAAAAGAGCTCTGGATCCATCTACTCCTAAGCCTCCATTTTACAGAGAGGGAAGCTACTTATTTTAGTGACTAATTACTCTCCCATTTCAAGGGTCCTCTGTACAAAGAGCTCGTATCCTTTGTACACAGTGGAGGATCTGAGCCTAAAGTCATTTTATATAATAGCTTACACTTATATAACATTTTCAAAGTGCTTTTGAAGATCAAAGATCAGAGATTTAGAGCTAGAAGGGACTTCAGAAGCCATCTAGTCTAATCCCCTAATTTTATAGATGAAGAAACTGAGTCTCAGGGCGACCTTGCTTAGGGTCACCTGAGAATATAACTTTTCTAAGCATTATTATTTCCACTTGACAATGAAGACAACTAAGTACTGGGACCAAAAACATGGAAGACCTGAGTTCAAATGCCAACTCAGATACTAATTGTATGAGCCAGGACAAGTTGCTTGTATCTTCTCTCTGCCTCAGTTTCTCCATTTTTAAAGGGATAATGATAACATCTACTTCACAGAGTTGTCAGGATCAAATTAATTAACATATATGAAGTGCGTTGCAAAGCTTAGAGACCTATATAAATGCTATGTTGTTGTTATTACCATCTTTATGGTTGGTGGTGTTGTTATTACTATTATTATTATGAATTGGAGAAAGTGTATCTTTGAGTGGTAAAGTGACCTGCCTAGGGGTCATCCAGCTTTTGTCGTCGTTTTTCCTTCGTTCTTCAAAGAGGACCCTGACATTGGGGTGATGTCATGACTTGCAGTGAATTGGATTTAAGTGAGGGAGGACTGTGCAAGGTCATTAACCTCACTCTCTCCTCCAGAGCCTTGTGGGCCCAGTGGCAAGATACATATCAGCATGACCAAAGATGGGCCTGGATGTTTAAGGCAATTGGGGTTAAATGACTTGCCGAGGGTACACAGTTAGTAAGTGTCTGAGGTGAGATTTGAACTCAGGTCCTCCTTGACTTCAGGGCCAGTGCTTTATCCACTGGGCCACCAAGCTGCCCTGGTCATCCAGCTAGTAAGTGTCTGAAGTGGGATTCAAACCCAGTTCTGAACAGGGTGCTAAACTTAGAGCCAGGAAGATCTGCTTTCAAATTCTGACTCTGACACATAAGCTGGATGATCCTGGGCAAGTCATTTAACCTTTCTCATGCTTAGTTTTGTCATCTGTAATATGGGGGTGATAATAACATTTACATCCCAAGACTGCTTTGAGGGTCAAATAAGATAATGAATATAAATCATTTTGCAAATCTTAAAATACTACACAAATGTGAGCTAGTATTATTACACCCCACTGTTGTTCATCAAAGATATGGAAACTGGGCAAAGAGGAAAAGGAATTAGCTTGTGTCAAAGAGCTCAACTCCCTGGTCTAAGAGAATCACTGAGGAACATAATGTTAAGTCTTGTCTAAAAATGGGGACAATCAGCTGACATGGGGTTAAAAATGGACAGGAAAAAAAAACGATATAGATAATGAAGAATTTCCCAAGAGCATTGAATTCTCCCCTGCTCTTTCTATCTTCTTTCCTGAGGCTGGAGGGAAAGATTTATTCCATAAATTACACCCTGACCCCATTTTCTAAATTTCATTAAAAACATTTCTTTCTCCCCCCCCCTACCCCCCATCTGAAAATTCCTCTTTCAACTCTCACAAAGACACTCCTGGGTCTGTCTTATTACCCAATAAGTAACATGCTACTGTGCATGCTGACTGCAATCAGCCTTCTGCTGCCTGCCTAACAATACACCAAAGTGCGCCACGGTCCCTGCTAATGCTCACCCTGTTGTGTCATTTCACTTAATTAATCAACAGAACAAAGACTTTGAAAAAGAAGGAAATTTGATTACACAGCATAGTAATGGCACACGTGTCTACTGTAAAGACAGAGAGGGGCTTGCCCCTTAAAATCTCCATTTGATTCACCATTGTACCATGGAAATGTCAGCCCTGCTCCCCTGGATCTGACCTTTAATGGAATATCACCACGATGCTAAGCCATTAGTCATGCTTGGGTCAGTGATGAGTCAATAACAGAATAATTATGGGAGGAAGCATTAGGAAGGAGGACATCAGCCAAGATTAAGAATTCACTCTGACACAACCAACCAATAGCTTGTTGAAGAAATGAATGAATGAATGTTAAATGGAGGGTCTCTGTTGATTTCATTAATCCTCATGGTTACCTGTGGCTATGAAATAATATCCCAAACCAATGAGCAGCAGGTCACTGTTTATACTAATTATAACAGAGAGAATTTATAATATACTAAGTTGAAAGGAGTTATTCATAATCTACTCCTTCACCTCTACCTTTTAGAACCCCTATTTTCCTTCAAAGCTCAAATTAACTTTCTACATAGATCCATACCTGCTAGTGCCTTTCCCCCACCAAAAAAAAATTACCTTGCAATTTACTTTGTAAATTCATTCACATTTACATATATTGTGTATGCACATACACACATGCATATCTGTTATCTCTTGGATGGAATATAAACTCTTTGAGCATAGGGAGTTTTTCATTTCTTTCACAGCTGACAAATAGTAAATCTCAACAAATACTTATAAGTTGATCCATCCATTTATTCATTCATTGATCTTCAATATGTTAAAAGTTATTTAAGTATTCACTGAATGCAAAATACTTCGGTCCTATAAGATACTTGTCCTGGAGTCAGGGTTACCTGAGTTCAAATCCAACTGAGCAAATCACATAATCCTGTTTGCCTCAGTTTTCTCATTTGTAAAATGAGCTGAAGAAAGAAATGGCAAAGCTACTCCAGCATGCTTGTCAAGAAAATTCCAAAAAGGAGTCATGGAGAATTGGACACAACTAAAAAGAACTGAACAACTTTATGACTCCAGGTCTATCTACTGCACCACCTAGCTGTCCACCCAAAATAAAATACACAGAGTTAGAAAGGAAACAAATTCTATTATAATAAAGTTATCCAAAAAAATTAAGTTCATGATCCCAAGGCTAAGAAACTTTGGTCTAAGCACTGCTAAAAAGAGAAAAACCTTTAATTACTAGAAGTAAAGAAAGAGCCTCAATTAGACCAATGACAAGAGCTTAACAATAGAGATTTAAGCCTCTGAGCTGTGTGTTTGCAACCTTCCTTGAACTATGTGCACTCATTTTAAGAGGCAACATAACTCAGGAAATAAAGTGTTGGAATCAGGAAGACCTGGGCTTTCAATCCTACCTCAGACTCTAGCTATATTATCTGAGACTTAATTTCCTCGTCTGTAACATGAGAATGACGATAGAATCCATCTCACAGGCTTGTCTTGAGGAGTAAAACAATATATGTAAAGTGCATTGTAAACCGTAATGGGACATATAAATGTTAGATGTGTCTGTATCCATGTAAGATATGTGTGTAGGTTCCCTAAATATATAGATGCATGGCTCTTGTACAGCATGGGTAAATATCTCTGGAATATGGTACACATCTCTCCAAGGGAGACTGTGACTTCTGCCTTGAAGGGAGTGGGAGAAGAGTCATTGTTTGGCATTTGCTCTTTCTTTCTCCTCCCTTCAAGTGGGGTATCAGGATAGATTTATATCTATCTGTGCCCCTCAAATATCTCTGATCCAGGGGTATGACTTGTAGGGATTAAAACAAAAAAACTGGGCAGCTAAGTGGCACAGTGGATAAAGCACCAGCCCTGGATTCAGAAAGACCTGAGTTCAAATCTGGCCTCAGACACTTGACACTTACTAGCTGTGTGACCCTAGGCAAGTCACTTAACCCCAATTGCCTCACCAAAAAACAAACAAAAAACACAAATCAACTTCCCTGTTTGTTCTTAAGGGTGAGGGTAGCCCCAAACTTATACCCACTGACTTAGCCCCTTAGAAGGGGTCAAAGAAACAACCACCAATCATACCAAAAGACCACCAATAGCAAATAGTGAGTAAACCCATTTATCCAAGCAAAACAGCAAACAGAAATTGAAGTTCTATAGATTATAATATGGTAGAAAATATACTAGTAAATGAACTCTAAATTGGGAATACCTCTATGAAATGACCCAAAGAAATGAAAGCAGAACTAGATGAATAATTCATACAACGATTCCAACATTTTAGAGAAAAATAACTTTGAAAAACTTTAGATCTCTGAACAAAGTCAATGATGAACCATGATTCCAAAAGAATGAAAATAAACCATAGCACATACTTCCTGACAGAGAAGAGATGAACTTAAAATCCAGAAAGAGATGTAGATTTTTTTGATATGGCCAATATGGGAATGTGTTTTGCTCTACTATGCAACTATGAATTGAGGGATTTCTTTTTCAATTTTCCTTTTCTCATTGTAGAGAGAAGATAATGAGAACAAAAGATTAATTTAAGAGATTTTTTAAAAAATCTATGGCTATAATCAAATCTGGACTTGGATAAATGGACTGTTCATCAAAAATATGCTTAAAATCCAAAGTGATAAAAGTGTGGCTTCACGAGGAAGAATTAAAGAGAATAGGTGTGTTTTTAAAGAGTGAGTGAGCTCTTTAAATAGGAGTGAGATGAGATCTCAGCTCAAACCAAGAAAGAGTCCCTAATTTCTTCCAAGAGGAAAGTCTCCAACCTTGAGTCTCTTCCTCTAGGGAGGAAGCTGGAAACTAAAGACATATTGAGGAGCTAGCTTCCCCTACGTGTCTGAAGCTTCCAAAGTCTTTTTATGTGTCTCTTTCCCAAAGAGTGTGTCAAATCACAGAGGTTTCTTTCCTGAAGAAACTCCAACACTAACTCCATCCCTTACACAGGAACTCAGCATCTTCTTGTGCTCAGAATTTTCTGCACCTTCTAGAAGTTATGTCTCCACCTACACACAAAATCCCGCAGATATGGAAGCCCTGGTAACCTACACATTAGAAATGCACACATTGAAAACCAGCAAAAAAGTGCACTGTGAAATTTCAATCGAGAGATCTTTATTATTAGATGCAGGAAAGGATCTATAGAAGTGAGAAACAGTCCCTGTCCTCAAGGAATTTACAATCTGTTGGGCAACAAAACTGGCACAGGGTTCAATATTAGTTGATGGAGTTTATTTAATTATTACTGGGAGTATTCACACGGTATTCCCTTAGGAAACAGAAACTGATTGCTCATGAGTCAGGATGATTGTCAGAGCTGGATAGAGGAGTAGGCAGGACAGGTGACCACTTATTCTACTCAATCGAAACAGTTGATTTATAAAAAGTAATATTTGGAAGCAAGAAAATTCTGCTGTCCATAGCATGGTAATTTTGTATTGTCAAGTCTTATGAGTCTATCACTACTCTGAAGAGAACGGGGCACCATGGGATACAGCAAGAGAGAGAGAGCAGAGTGCCAAGTCTCAAACTCCAACTGCTCTGGGTTTGCTATGAATCACTGAAACAAAACACTTCTGCCAGGGTATTTAGGGGAACTATATCTTGTGATGGAGTGTGGGCTTGGCAGCAAAAGGGGTTCAACTTGTGCCCAAGACTGTGGGAGCACACACCTACATGCAACTGTCAATTATTCTTTGGGTCTACTCCAAATGTGTCAAGATATCCTCCTGATACTGGTATGTGACAGGACCAGTGTTTCCTCAGCCAGCATTAAGTAGATCTAAGACACAGTTGCCCTTGGGACTTGATTGTTTCTGGATTCTTGGTCAGCTAAGAACATAAAAAATTCTAGGCCCCTGGTACATAGTAGATTTCTGAATTCCCACTAGAGTAACCTTACTCTGCCCTGCTGACCAGACATGTTTCCATATGGAGACAAGAGGGGATAAGTCTTAAAAGCCTTGTATCCTTTGTTGAACGTCTTTGCAGTGTTCAGCCAGAGTAAACCTCCTCATATTAAATATTAAATGACATAAATGAGGTACTTCATTTAGTCCCAACATCAAACCCGAACCAATAGGGTGCTGGCATTAGAACCACACTTCTGACAATGGTGTTTAAGAGAAATGTGGTAGGGGGGCGGCTAGGTGGCACAGTGGATAAAGCACCGGCCCTGGATTCAGGAGGACCTGAGTTCAAATCCGGCCTCAGACACTTGACACTTACTAGCTGTGTGACCCTGGGCAAGTCACTTGACCCCCATTGCCCTGCAAAAAAACAAAAAAGAAAAAAAGAAAAGAAAAAAAAAAGAGAAATGTGGTAGCAAAAACTAGCCTGCAAATATCAAGGGAGGTTCAAGAAATGGAGAATATTCCAGAAGGAAGAGAAAGCAAGAGATAGCCTGTGAGTAGCAGATAAAAAGAAAGAAAGAAAGAACAAATTGAGAAAATGGTGGGAGGAGGGGATCATCTGGGACTTCTCTGCATTCAGGTTTATGTGTGAGACTGCATGAGTTTCTGCATTCATCAGGGGTGTGGGTTGTGTTATGTATTCTGATATACCACACACAGCAGCAACAGATTTATTTTTTGAGGGGAAGACAGTGATCAGATAGCCCAGCTGGATTCTACTTCAGAATGGCAAGTTTCTGAGCTGCCTGAATTCTCCCCAAAGGGAGGGAGTGTGCCCATGGAGTGTAAGGCATGGGCAACAGCAGGGTGTGAATGAAAGGTCCAAGCATCATCCTCCATCTATGACAAAGGTTCAGTGAGAGTTAGCAGAGATAGGAACAAGGAAGATCAGTGGAGGCGGGAAGGAGCTCAGCTACTAAGTCTTTGATATTTGAACCTGTGTGTTTCTTCCCCTTGTGTTGTCACTGCACTGACAAGTACCTATAGGAATCTATGTGGGTCCCAGAGTCATGGCGCATGATGCTCCAAGAACCCACTTATCACAGCACGCCCCAGAGTTGGAGTAAACAATGATGGCCAAAGCAGTTGCTAGATATAGTCCAGAGTTGTGTAACTGACCTGTACCCACAGAGCTTATACCCAAATTCCTATCCCTAGAGGAAAGTGATTGGCAGCTGGCCCAGAACAGTGTTTCAGTGAAAACTCAAAGCCTCTAGCTGACAACTACACATGGGTGTGCAATTTTCACTTTACCAGGGTAACCGTCTCAGATTTGATTGCTGCAGAAGGGAATCAAGTATCACACGAGGGTTTGAATGAAATGACCTTTAAGGTCCCTTTCAGTTACAGGAGTGTGATTCTTTGGATCTCTTACTCTATGGTATTATCAATCCTTAAAGACCAATCTATAACTCTCCAAAGCAAGTCAAGGATAGCTACTCAGACAGAGAAACTAAAAGGGACATGAGCTAAAAAAATGTCACTAAGTTTCTAGATGTCTCCCTCCAAGCCTTTCCAAGACCTGATTAAAATAGCTATAGAATGATAAGCCCTTATTATTTTGGACTCCACAAATTGGGAAATTGTGCTTGTAGAAGCTAAATCATAAGGAAAATAATCTATGCAAAAGTTTATCTTTATTCTACCCATGAGGAAAGGTTTTGCTGAACAAATTAATTGTAAGAAGGTCATGATTAAGCTGCTAAAGAGAACAAATTATTTTTAAGCATTTTTGAAATACCATTTACAGACAAATAATTGATATGCTGGTGATGAATGATTCTTTTCTATTCATTAAAGACGCTCCTTAAGGATCGTTACCTGCCCAAACTCCATTAGCCTAATTAGTGTTACTCACTATGTGTACTTGAAAGCAATAAAATTAGATTTCCTTCAAAAATAGTCTCTAATTCTGACTTTTCACTATTTCAGACTGGCTCCATTCCTGGCAATTTGTTTATACAAGTAAAGCTTTCATTTCTTCCTGAGATTTGTTTTACCTCTTCCATATCTTTTCCATATCTACATGTGAAAATGTGGTTTTCATACTGAAAATGTGAATTTCAGGATTGTAACTTCATGGGGCCCCAGTGTCCAAAAGTTCTCTCTCAATATATTATGGAGATTCATAATTAAAAATTTTTAAATATTGAAATGAACATCTCTGGCTCAGGCTAGTCTCATTAACTGACACAAAATCAAAGAAGGGAAGGAGGAAGATAAAGCGATGAAAAAACAAAGGTTGGGAAAGACTTGAGAGGTTGCAAAGAAACCAAGTGAATGAAAAATGTTTATTAAGTATTTATCCCTGCCCATCACTGTGCTGAGTACTACGCATACCAAAACAAAGATAGTTCCTGCCTTCAAGGAGCTTACATTCTATTAGGAGAAACAACACATGGATACGAGTGGTTGCCAAGGATGGGAACTTTGGATCAAAAGTTACAAAGATGGTGAGTGACTCCACAGTGAAGTAGGGTTATACCCCACCCTACCTGCACCCCTTATTCAAGAACATCAGTAGAGTTGATCTGATCTGGGTTCAAGATTCAGAAAGAGGGAAGATAGGAAGAGGTATTCCCTCAAGGATATGCTAGAGGCAGCTCATAACTACCCACTAGCTGTTAAATTTTCAGTATGGACATTTAAACCTCAGAAATAGGTATATGCTACAAATTGGGAATTGATTTATTATTTTGTTAAGTGTCTAAATTCACAAAAGTGATGAAGAATGTTACTAATGCAGATTAAACCTAAAAGTGTATCATGAAGGGGGTGGCTAGGTGGCGCAGTGGATAAAGCACCGGCCCTGGATTCAGGAGTACCTGAGTTCAAATCCGGCCTCAGACACTTGACACTTACTAGCTGTGTGACCCTGGGCAAGTCACTTAACCCCCATTGCCCCGCCAAAAAAAAAAAAAAAAAGTGTATCATGAGTATGGGTTTTCCCCAACCTCTGGAGAGCTAGTTTTTTTGTTAAACGTTAACCAGTGCACAACTGCAACCTTGGCAGCTTGGCTAGGAGGCTGGGTTAAGGAAATAGCCAGAGAGGTGAGACCCATTCCATGAAAGGCAGCATTCCATAGTATAATGTTCTTCAAACTGTACTGCAAGGAAACATGTTAACACTTCCAGTTTGCATGTTCGTTTGTTACTGCAGGGTAGTGGTATGGTGGTAAATGTTTAACAATAAGCTTAAGCAAGGGGGGTTATACTCAGGACATTCTTTTAAGTTTAAGCTGAATTATTAGCATATTCTTCATCACTTTCTAAAGTCACAATCAACAAAACAATAGAGTACTATTTGTAGCATTTATTGATTTCTGAGGTGAAAATGGGCAGCAAAGTAGCACAGTGGATAGAGCACCTAGCCCGGAGTCAAGAAGACCTGAGTTCAAATCTGCCCTCAGACATTTGCTAGTTGTGTGACCCTGGGCAAGTCACTTAACCCTGCTTGCCTCAGTTTCCTCACTTGTAAAATGAGCTAGGGAAGGAAATGGTAAACCACTGTAGTATCTTTCCCAAGAAAACCCCAAAAGGATCACAAAGAGTCAGACACAACTGAAAACGAATGAAGAGAAGAGAGGTGAAAATACTCACACTGAAAATTTAACAATTGGCTCTTTCTCAGAGCCTGTACTGGCTCTAGTGCATTCCTGCATATTATTTCTTAATAGACATTAATTTTTTTAAATAAAGGGTTTTACTACAAGGGTTTTGCCAAAGTTTTGTTTAAACTGAAGGGTTCTATCAATGTGGAAAAGTTTGAGAACCAGTGCTATAATGGATACAGAACTGGCCTTGAGGCCAGGAATACACAGGTTCAAGGACCACTTCTGATACATATTGGTTCTATAACCCTGAGCAAGTGACTTCCCCTCTGCATGCCCCTGACAAGCGATCATCCTACATCGGTAAAAAGTTTCTTTATCTGGGAGTTTCCTTTACCAGTGAAATCACAGGTCGGTGCCTTTCCTAATATGCCTAAGAACTGCAAATTGAAGAATGCAGAAAACTAACAAGGTGTAAGAATAAAGACTCTTTTCTCCAAACAGGTTTGTCAGGCTTTGAAGATCTAGGAGAAAAAGCTAGAGGCAACAACATTAATGACCTTATTTTTTTCCTTTTAGAAACCAGGTGGATGATTTTCCACCTCTTTATCCTCAGGGGGAAAGCACTGTCAATTTATATGACTTTCAGAATCACATTAGTAAGCATGCCCCCTTCCACTCTGGTCTACTGCCTGAGTAGATCCCTGGTGCCTAAATCAACAAAGGCAGAGAAGAAACCATTAATGGGGATGGGGTTGGGGGTGGGGATGAAGATGAGGAATGAGAATGGGGATACGGATTGGACATAGGGATGGGGATAGGAGAGGGGGATGAAGATGGAGAATGGGGCTGGGGGTGTAGGTGAGGGTCAGGGTAGAGAGAGTAAAACTATGTACTCCTCCACAAAAGACCAAATAAAAAACAGATCTAAAAAGCAAACTAAAATACTGAAATTAAAAATAGAAGGGAGAGTTTTCTAACATTGAAAATTGGAGATTCTGGAATGAATGAACTTCCCTCAGTGCTTTTCAAAAAACAGAATAGATTTTCCTTGGTCTAGGATGGTTTCTGGACTGGACTGTGGGGGGGGGGGTGGAGCAGAGGGCAAAGGGATAGAGCAGATAACCCCTTGTATCAGTCACCAGCCCTGTGATTCTGATAGGCATTATTCTCAGATTAAAAAACCTTTATCCACTTTAAGTGGCAGTTGCTTAGACAGGAAATCCCTCTTGCTGCAGGTAGCTCTCAATGGCTTTCCCAGGGTCGACAAATCGCCCTAGAACTGACACAATTAAAGGAAGAACTCTGTGTTTCAGGAGTTTCTTTAAGGCCAGTGGGACTGATCTTTACAAATCTGTATATTTCTAACCAATGGTTGTCTTTGGTGCATGACTCACTTACATAATTCTTTGCACCTGTGGAGAGGAAAAACTAATATTTAAAGAGGTCAACCACAGGAAATGAAAGCAATTCTTCAAACAGCTATAGGCGTTTCTTATTTGACCTCATCTCTCAACCTAAAACAGCAACAGAAGTTAGATTAAGATTAAATGGAGATCAGAGTAATTTTTTTCATTCCAATGAACATTTTATAAAAAAAGAAAAGAAAGAAAAGAAAGAGCCTCCCCCAGGTGGAGTGAAGGCTGTGGGAATATTGCTGATAGCTTTTGAAGAAAAGGGACTTTTTAAAGACTATATTTGATTAATCTAATAAAAAACAGATGGGGGTGTGGCTTTATTAGAAATACTACAAAGACTCCCTGGCTCTCTACTTCAGGGTCTACACCGTCCTCACCATTGTTTGACTAACTCAGTCGGTGTCCATCCACAGCGCATGAGCTCCTGTTTTCTATTGGATGTCTCTCAACCAAGTTATAATTAATCACATGACTTCAAGTAAAATGAAAGACATTTATGTAAAGCAAAATGCAAGGTAAGAGCTAGGTGTTAGATCAAGTAGCAATGAGTTAACAAGCATTTATTAAGCACCAACGCGTACCAGTTGTACTGAGTCCTAGGAATACAAGGAAAGAAAAAAACACAGTGGCCCTTTCCTTCATTAAGTTCACATTCTAATAGGAATATAATCCATAAATAACCAGGTTTACACAAAATAAATACAGTGTAAATAGAAGTTTTGTTGTTGTTCATCTTTTCTTGAAGAGACATCTTCATGACAATGATGTCTTGACTTTCGAGTGAATAGGATTTAAGTAAAGCAGAGCTTTGCAAAGTCACCAGCCTCACTCTCTCTTCCAGAGTCATTGGAGTCCAGTGGCAAGACGTAAGTCAAAATTACTGGGGATGGCCCCAAGAGTAAGAAATGAGAGAGACCAAAGGCTTGTAAACCAAGTGTCAATCACATAGCCCGCTACAGCTGCAACACTCCCAAGTACAGTGGGAACTAGATTAAAATGCAAACTGCAGGGGCAGCCAGATGGCACAGTGAATAAAGCACCAGCTCTGGATTCAGGAGAACCTGAACTCAAATCCGGCCTCAGACAGTTGACACTTACTAGCTGTGTGACCCTGGGCAAGTCACTTAAGCCTCACTGCCCTGCAAATAAATTAATTAATTGATTATTTAAAAATGAACAAATAGACAGATAGGTAGATGAATGAATGAACGAACGAAAATGCAAACTAGATGGGGAGGAGAGTGATGAGGAAAGACCTCATGCAGAAAGGTGCTAAGCTTTGAAGGAAGCCAGAGAGGCCAGGAGGCAGAGATGAAGAAGGAAAGCATGGAGGACAGACAGTAAAAATGCCCAGAGTCAGGAAATGGAGTGTTGTACAAGAAGTGCAAGGAGGCTGTTGTAGCTAGACCATAGAGGACATGAAAGGGAATAAAGTGTAAGAAGACTAGTAGTCTACAATCAATGAAGCACATTTCAATCTGCATTGGTAGGGGAAGTTTTGTCACTAGGAACTTCCTATGCCAATGAAACGACAGGTCTAAAAGAAAAAGAGAAAGAAAGAAAATTAATCAGAAAAGCCATCAGAAAAAATAAACGAATGAATGAATAGATAAATAAATGAATAAAAAGCCATCAGAAATAAAAAAGACTGGTCATCTTTTTATACTTTGCTCCCTTCTGGGTTCCCTTTTATTTTGATAAAAAGCCACCCTTCTGGTCTTCTTACACTTAATCCCTTAATCCTGTGCCAGGAAGGTACCAGGTTATATAGGGCTTTAAAAGCCAAATAGAGGACTTCATATTTGGTCCTGGTAGTAATAGGGAGCCACTGACATTTAAGGAGTGAGGGTCAGACTTGTAATAAGGTCAGACCTGCACTTCAGGTGCAGCTGAGTGAAGGATGGATTGAATTGGGAGGGACTTGAAGCAGGAGAACCAATGAGAAAGCTACTGCAAAAGTCCAGATAGGAAATGATGAGAACCTGCACCAGCAGAATGAAGGGGATGTACTTGAGTGATGTTGTAAGGGGAGAAAGGATAAGACTTGTCAGTGTATTGGACATATGGGATGTATTGGGATGAAGAACGGAGGATGACATGAAGGTTGTGAGTCTAGGTAACTGGGAGGATAATGGTATCCTTGACAGTAATAAGAAAACTGAGAAGAGGAGAGGTCTTGGGAGGAAAGATGACAAATTCTGTTTCGGACATATTCATTTTGAAGCATCTGCAGAACATCCAGTTTTGAAATGTTCCAGAGGTAATTGTGATGGGAGAGTGGAGATCAGGAAAGAGGTCAGGGTTGAATAGAGAGAGATGATCATTGAACCCATGAGACAACACTTACACACACACACACACACACACACACACACACATTTCCTAAGCTAACATTTCCCAAACCTTTAGGATCTGTACACTTCAAATCCATTTGTTTCTGTCTCTTGGGCTGCTTGACAGTGTCACAGTTCAAGCTACAGAATGGGAATGGAGTGTTAGTGACTTGTCAGTAAGAAAATAACAACCCTGAGGTCTAAAAGACATTGCTTTGCAACCCAGGAATACTGAAACACTGGAAAGAGTTGGTTTCTTCTTGGAAACCAGGAGTGGGAAAGAGCTCCTATTTATTGGAGTTAGTGAAATGCCTACCTCCTGCTACTACTTCCACACCAGGGAAATTTCCTTCAATCTAACAGATGCTTTATATTTTAGATTACACAGGCAATCTACCACACATTTTATAAGACAGATTAAATGAAAATAAAACATTTTTCAGTAAGCACTTCTCTGTGGAGCACTCAACTCAAGTCCCTCCCATCCAGTCCCCTTGCAAGGACCCTTACCACTCCCTTCCACTTCCAAATCCTCCTAAAATTTGCATTTTCTTGATTTTCTGTCTGTCCTGGAGATATTCAAGTAAAACTGGAGAGGAAGGTTGAGGGGAACAAGAATGGCCTGGAACACATGTTCTCAAGGTTTCAGGGAAATTGTTGTATTGTGATCACTGTTTCTGAACATAAATTTGGCAGGTGCTTTTAGATTTATGTGACCTGTAGAGCAAAGTAGCCATTAGCATGGTAGGGCATAACCTGAGGACCGTGACCCTGAATGGGAAAAATATGACATCTTTATTTTTCACTAAAGTCTAGTTGAAATTTAGCATTTCCTTCAATTATGATTTTTTTAAAGAACATTATTCTGAGGGTCTTTGGCATTCAAGAGTGCTACTGACCTCTTATTAAAATGCTAGCATTGTTAATAAAAATGACTAATTACCCAGGGGAAAAAAGAACATTATTCTAAGAAGAGGTCCATAGGCTTCACCAGATTGGCAAAGGGGAATCATAACACAGAAAATGTTCAGAACCCTTGTATTTGCGGTATTCAGAAACAGCATCACCTATTTAGGTCCTATTTCAGTCTCTGGATGATAAAGCCTATTGCAGACTCCTAAGTGAAAGTCATAGCTTGAGAAGGCTGGGAATCACTGATATATTATATTGGAAGTAAGGGGGAAGGAAATTTAACTGAGCAGCTGGGATTCTTCTATCGATCCCAAATGAGAAAACTCCAGCACTTATGAAAGTTTCACACATCACATCATCGCTTTCCAAAGTCAATCAGGGAATATACTTCCAATTCTAGAATACCAGAAACCCCTCAGTCAGTATTGCCAAAGGGTCTTTCATATTTTACTTTACTAAATGATTGGAGCAGGTGATAAACTGCTTCCCACATCTATCCCCAGGAGGCACAGAGATGAAGTCATATGGCATTATAGACTATTTCTAGACATTTCATCACCTTTGCTCATCTCAATGAAGATTGATTCTCATTCTCTCCCAGTCCAACCTTGCACCCAAGGGAGAAAGGCCACAATGAGAAGATCCAGGAATGACAGAGACTGTTTTACCCTTTTCTAGAATCAGGGAAGTCAGGTCTTTGAACAGAGGACATGGGAACCCTGCTCAGAAATCTGGATAGCTGAAGGAGAAAAGTTAGCCAAGTCCTTCTGGGAAATCAGGCTGCTTCCTGTTCACTTCTCCCACTGGATGACCAAGAAACACACTGAGCTACACAATAGCATCTGTCTGTCTTTCTTACACTCTGACCTGCCACTGCCCTAAGACTTTAGTCCCAGTGGCCTTGGTTTTGTGCCAGGGTTGCACAATAATAAAAGTAATAGTTAACATATTTATAGAATTTACTATGTGCCAGGCACTGTGACAAGTACTTTACAATTATTCTCTCATCTGATCCTCAAAACAGTTCCAGAAGGTAAGTACTATTATTATCCCCATTTTACAGATGGGGAAACTGAGGCAAGAAGAAGGTATTGGGGGTTTTTAAAGACTTGCCCAGGATCATACCAATAGTAAGTGTCTGAGGTCAGATTTGAACTCAGGACTTCTGTGCTCCAGGCTCTAGTGCTCTATCCACTGTACCACCTAACTGCTTCTTCCTCACTCTCCCCATTCATCCCTACTATGTATCTGAACAAAATTATAACTTCTACATCATTGTATTTATACTTATGTGTTCCCATTTTAATGCCTATAGCAGATAACTATTTACAAATAAACCAGGACCATCTCTTACTTTACCTCTAGATATAGTAAGTGACTTGTTTACGAATTAAAGAATGGAAAATGGAACAGTAGCCTGGGCATGTCAGCTGGAGATCTAACTTCGGAGTCAGAAAGACCTGATTTTGAGTGCTGCCTCTAACATATACTGGTTATGTAATCCAAGACAAGACCCAATGTCTCAGTGTCCCAGAAACTTTCTATGTCTATAAGTTGCAAAGCAAGTTTAAATCTGCATTGGTAGGGGAAGCTTTATCACTAAAAATTCCCCATACTAATGAAACCACAGGTTTAGGGGGAAAAGAGACACAATTAACAAGAAAATCCATCAGAGAAAATAAATTTAGCTCAGATACCAACAAAAATGTATTGGAACTGAAGAGAAGCATTTTAAAGAATGTTATCAGAGAGATGCATGATGGAAAAAAGTGGGCCAACCAGGTGGGAACAAGGGATACCCAATGGACAACCGGCATGCTCCTTTGTTATCCATACAGAGTGAAGAGACCTCAAGGAAGTTCTTTAATAGGATACAAAGACCCCTTGGATAGAATTTACTGGAAAATATAGACAAAAGTCAAATAAGATGAAAAAGCATGGACGTGTTGTGATTTAAGGGGATCCAAAGCAATGAGGTCACCAATCAATGCGAGTAATAAAGAAGCTCAGATGAGAATTTGAATTCTGATGAAGACATACTTCTTTAGTAGCTCAGAGAGGAAAGAGTTTGGACATGGAAACTACTTGAAAATCCAGGAAAAATAGACCTCTAGACTAGAAGAAGCAAACTAGAAAGAGATGTTTAAACCCAGGGAAATCAATAACAAATCTCTCTTAAACTAGCCTCTTTCTCAATAAATACTCATCTGTAAATAAGTCCATACCCGCCCTAATCCATCCTGCACAAAGCTGCCGGACTAATCTTTCTGAAGTTCTGATTTCTTTTTCTTTGTAAATTAAGCTTTATTTTTTCCATTGACAAGCATTTATATTTCTTGCTCTCTCCCACCTACCCACATATTGAGAAGGAAGAAAAGAAAAAAAAACAAAAATAAAAACCTTTATAACAAATGTGTATTTTTATTGTTGTTGCATCTTTTCACTCATGTCCAACTCTTCATGACCTCCATTTGAATTTTTCTTGACAAAGATAGTGGAGTGGTTTGCCATTTCCTTCTCCAGCTCATTTTACACATAAGCAAACTGAGGCAAACCCAATTAAGTGATTTGCCCAAGGTCACAGTTAGTAAGCTTCTGAGGCTGGATTTCAACTCAGGAAGATGAATCTTCCTGATACCAGGTCCAGCACTCTAACCATTGTGCAACCTAGCTGCCCCCTGAGTGTCTGAGTACTCTTCTTCTTCTTCTTCTTCTTCTTCTTCTTCTTCTTCTTCTTCTTCTTCTTCTTCTTCTTCTTCTTCTTCTTCTTCTTCTTTAGCGAGGCAATTAGGGTTAAGTGACTTGCTAGTAGTAAGTGTTAAGTGTCTGAGGCTGGATTTGAACTCAGGTACTCCTGACTCCAGAGCTGGTGCTCTATCCACTGCACCACCTAGCTGCCCCTTTGAGTACCCTTCTTGAAGGACCACACTGTCCACCTCTTGGCATTACAAAGGCACTAGAAAAACTTCCCTAAAAATTGTCTGCTTCACCCAAGCCAACCTTGTCCTGCTAACCATGGCAGTCAGTGATCCTACCCTGTGGTCAAAACACACACAAAAATGTACAAAAACTTTTACAAAGTTGATTCCACTCACCATCAGTACATGGAACAATACACTTATAGACAAAAAATACAGTAGACCTGAAAGACAAAGAGCTCTTGTTGAGATAGAACTAAGCAGCTAATCACATCCAAACAGAAGCCCTGAGTGAAAAAAGGCTGGCAAATGCAGGCCAGCTTACTGAAGTAAGAGCTGGATATGTTTTTTTCTGGAGTAATCACAGTGATGGGGAGCTCTGTGAAGCTGGCATAGGTTTCATAATAAAAACTAATCTAGTCAACATGCTTGTAAGCCTACCAAAAGGAGCGAATGACAGATTCATGGCAATGTATTGCTTCTTGCAAAAAAGCATCACACCACTACTACCATCAGTGAGCATGCTCCCACCATAATGAACTTTGAAGAGGTCAAAGAAAATTTTTATGAAGCTGGAGACCCTCGTCATCAATGTGATGAAAGAGGAAAAATTTGTAATTCTGGGCAACTTTAATGCCAGATAAACACAGCTATTAGACATGGTAGGGAGTCCTTGGAAGGAATAGAGCCAGAAATAGCAACAGCAATGATCACTTACTACTGAAGACTTGCACATCTTATGACCTTCTCATCACCAACTCTGTCTTCCATTTACCTAGACAAAATAAAGCTTCATGGATATACCCTTGCATCAAACATTATCATTTAATAGACTATGTCATTGTAAGAGACAGACAGGATATAAATGTGATGAAGGTGATTTCTTGAGCAGAGTGCTGGATGGATGATCTTCTCCAAGATAAACATTTGCATCCAATAAAAGAAGAAGCCCCAAGGCAAGATGATTACCATAAGACTTAATGTCAACCTATTAGAGTCCTTTTCCCTATGCAGAAAAATTTGTTGCTGACTTGAAGGGAAAGTGAAATTGGCAACAGTAGAATAGAAAAGGAGTGGTTAGCTTTCAGAGATTTGATGTACAACACTGCATTTATTCAACTGGGCCAGAACACTCACAAAAATCAAGATTGGTTTGACAGAAATTCAGAAACTGCTAAGGGAAAAACGAGACCTCCTCAGGGTTTACTAGCAGATAGTTTGTCCACCTCTTAAAAGGTAGCATTTAACTCCATCAAAAGTAAAGTGAAGGGGAAACTTAGAGAGATGCAGGATTCTTGGCTCAGTTAGAAGGCAGATTAAATTCAGTTTTACACTGATGGTAACAATCCAAAGTACTTTTATGATGCCCCGAAGGCTATTTATGGGCCAGGAGCCTGTGGTGCCTCTCATCTACTGAGAGCTGATGGAATCACACTGATTTGTGATAAGGACATGATCCTAGACAGATGGGCTGAATAGTGTTCTCAACAGACTATCATCAACCAATGCTGAAGCTATCGATTATATACCTCAGGTAGAAGTCAATCTCTTTCTACCTGAACTTCCAACTGAAGAAAAAGTTTTGAAGAAAAGGTTTTGAATGCTATTAGACTCCTCTCATGTGACAAAGCACTTGTTGCTGATTCTATTCCAGCTGAGATTTACAAGGTGGGGGGTCTACTGTTCATACAAAAGCTGACTGAAATCTTACAGTTATTCCCCAGTAGTTCAAGGATGCCTCCATTGTCCATCTCTATCAAAGAAAAGGAAATAGGTTGTCCTGTGACAATCATAAGAGAGTCTCTCTCTTAGTCACTGCTGAAAAGATTCTTGCTAGCGTGGCCATTTACCCAAGAGCCAATGTGACTTCAGAAAGGGCCAAGGACTGGCCCATATGGCATTTGCTGCCTGATAACTCCAGGAGAAATGCCAGGAGAACAGAGTTTTGTACACAATGTACATCAATCTGACCATGGCCTTTGATACTGTTAGTTATGAGGCCTTATATCATGGTAAAATCTAGTTGCCCAGAGAATTTCATCAGTATTGTATGCCAGTCTCATGATGGCATGCTTGCATGGATTCTGGATAATGGATGATTCTCTTGTACTTTCCCAGACATTAGTGGAGTAAAGCTTGGCTGTGTGCTTGCTTCCAGGCATGATGTTTTCAGCAATGTTATCTTTCAATTAGGATTAAAATGGCATCAAGATCAGCTACCAGACTGGTAGTAAATTATTTAACTTGAAAAGGCAACAAGCCAAGACTAAACTGGAGAGAGAGGTGATGCACAACTTTTTGTTTGCAGATGACTGTACACTCAGTGAAGCCTCTGAGGCTGAGATGCTACAAAATATGGATCTATTCTCTGCTGCTTGTACTAATATTGGCCTGACAATTAACACCAAGAAAACAGAGGTTCTCTACCAGCCAACACTGAACCATCTATATGTGGAACCATCGGTTACAGCAAATGAAGAAATTTTGAATGCTGTGGATAAGTTCACCTAGGTTTACAGTATACTTTTCAGGGATGTCCACATAGGACATGATGCATGTTGATGCAGGTATTACCAGAGCTAGCTTAATGTTTGGAAAGCTCTGAGAAGTGTGGGAGAGAAGATGTATTAGGTTGTCTACCAAACTGAAGGTCTACAGAGTTGTTGCACTGACTTCATTGCTGTCTGCCTGTGAAATCTTGACAGTATACTAATGCCATGCCAGGAAACAATCACTTCCATTGAAATTGTCTTAGAGAGATTCTGAAGATCACCTGGCAAGAAAAATGACCAGACACTGAGGTTCTTTCTTGAACTGAACTACCAAGAATTCAAACTCTACTGCAGAAAGCACAACTCTGTTGGGCTGGCCATGCTGTATGAATGCCAAAACACACATTTACACAAAAGACTATTTTACAGAGGACTCACACAAGGCAAACATTTACATGGAGGACTCTCTTATGGTCTCTCTGAAGAACTTTAGAACTGATTGTGAAACATAGAAGACACTGGTACAGGACTACCCAGCATGGCATGTCCATATCAAAGATGGAGCTATGCTCTATGAGCAAGGAAGAATTGTAGTTGCTCACAAGAGATGTGCAAATTTAGAGACATCTCCACTTCAAATGTTCATATGGACTATTTTTGCCTCTCCTGTGGTAGAGCCTTCCAAGCTCATATTGAACTCATCAGCCACAGTTGGACACAGCGTACCTTAACCTCAACATGGTGATATGATTTTGGTCCTCTTAGAGCACAAAGGCTAACAAACACCAACCATTTGTATCCCTAGAACTTGGCACAATGCCCAACACATAAGTGCTTAATAAATGCCCTATTTATCTATCTATCCATCTATCTATCTGCCATCTGCTGGTTTTAAGGTACTCAATAATATGGGCACATTCTACCAATTCAACCCAACGTATTTACTAAGTTCTAGCTATAGGAAGAATAGAGCAGATAGGTGGCACAGTGGATAAAGTGCCAGGCTTGAAGTCAGGAAAATGAGTCTTCCTGAGTTCAAATCTGGGCTCAGACATTTCCTGAGTGGCCCTAGGCAAGTCACTTAACTCTGCCTCAGTTTCTTCATCTATAAAATTAACTGGAGAAGGAAATAGCAAATTACTCTAGTGTCTTTGCCAAAGATACCCCAAATGGAGTCACAAATAATCAGATACAACTGAAAGAAGTAAACAAGAACAAACAGAGGCAGAGCATTGTGGTAGGTGCTGAGGGAGATACAAAACAGAGACTTAGCTATTTTCATCCAACCTGCTCCCCTCGAGGAAGAAAGAAGGGCAGACCTGGCTTATCTATAAATAGGTGTAATCAAAGAGGCTATATACATAGCAACACAAAAGATATAATGCTGCTTAAGCACATAGGAGGGATGTGTATTACTGGGACTGGAAGAAGCTAATAATGTGACCAGAATCAAGAAGCTATAGTCTGACTATAGTCAGAGGATAATTCACCAATACCAACAGCTACAATATACAATATTACATGGTAAATTTGTTAAAGAGTTACCTCAGGGCATCTAGGTGGTGCAGTGGATAAAGCAACATCCCTGGATTCAGGAAGACCTGAGTTCAAATCCAGCCTCAGACTCTTGACACTTACTGGCTGTGTGACCCTGGGGAAGTCACTTAACCCTCATTGCCCCACCAAAAAAAAAAAAGTTACCTCAAAAAGAGTAATAATTGGGTCCCTAAAGCCTGAGACCCCTTGCTTCTCTCCCCAAGGTTAGGGAGACTATTGAATAATCAGTTATGTAACTCTCAGCCTGAGCCCCTACCAGAACAACTCTATTATTATTAGTGAAGAATCACCAATCCAATAGAAAAAGAAAAAAGTATTTAATTAAGCCATAAAAACAATGTAAATCATGAGAGAGATCAAATAGATTCATTCTTTTCCCTGCATGCACAAATGGATACAACTCCCTTATAGGTTTTAGGGTACTGTACTCAATTCTTAATCCAGTTCCTACTAATCTCTCCAGCATAGTCAGAGGACATAGTCCCCTAAGAACCCACTTCCCCAATAATAAAACCTTAGGGTCCTGCCTCATTGTTCAGCAGGAATCTCTCAAGATAGGCTAAATATCTTATCAGGATTCTTCTGGGACTCTTAGGTTCATCATACCATTGTAATATCACTCCATGGGGCCCCCTCTTCCATCCTCCTGCTCCAACCACAACCGGCAACTTATTCTCCATCTCTTCTTGTGCCTGGCACAGTTCCAACAGCTCTGCTTTTATCTCCATCTCTTCCTTCTGTATCTCTTCCTTTATTACACTTTAGAACTTTGTTTCACAGGAAGTAGCACAAAAGAGCCCTAGCTTTGGAATGATAATCAAAACTGGGTCCCAGCTCTGCCACTCTCCCCCATGATTGTGTAGTGGAAGGAAGGCTGACTCAGGAGTCAAAGAACCTGAATTCAAATCCCTTCTTTGATGCTCACTACTTTCATGACGTTAGGCAGATCACCACCTCCCTGTGCCTGTTTATAAGTTTAGACAAAAAGTCCTGTCCAGCTCCAGCTCTGTGATATTAAGAATCAGTTTCCTGGGGCATCTAGGTGGCGCAGTGAATAGAGCACCGGCCCTGGAGTCAGGAGTACCTGAGTTCAAATCCGGACTCAGACACATAACACTTACTAGCTGTGTGACCCTGGGCAAGTCACTTAACCCCAATTGCCTCACTAAAAAAAAGAAAAAAGAAAAAAAATAATCAGTTTCCTTATTTGTAAAAATGGAAATAACAATATTTATACTCCCTACCTCACCCAGTCATGGTAAGGAAAGTACTTGGTGAGCTGTAAAGCTCTGAGATGTTAGCTAGAGTGGGGACCAATAAGTATTTGATTTTTCACATCTCCTTACAAATGCCTACCTCCTTACTAGTAGATTAACTGTACTCAAGATAGGTGTCTTATAGAGCACCAGCCCTGGAGTCAGGAGGACCTGAGTTCAAATCTGGCCTCAGACACTTAACACTTACTAGCTGTGTGTCCCTACACAAGTCACTTAACCCCAATTGCCTCACCCAAAAAAAAAAAAAGAAAGTAAAGATAGGTGTCTTGAGGGTATGTTCCTCCTTGTGAGAAGGAGGAATATAGGAAATAAAGCCAGTATTAGAGAAGTCTCCCAAGGCTTTGTTTGATAGTCTTGTTTTGAGAATTGGCAAAAGAGGTTCGACTGCACCGATTCTACAGGGATATGCCCCTGCTTGAAGCTGCCAGTCGGTCTCCTGGCTTATTTAAGAAATGTTAGAGAAGTGTCTCTTACCTGGTTCCCAAGAAAGGAACAGTGGTTGAAACTAGCTTCTTTTGGATGTGAAGGAAGAAATCTGCGGATGGAGTGGGCACTGAGGAAAGTCATCTAAAGAAAAAGATAACAGAGGGAGGAATGAGTGCATTCTGCTGGGGTGCTGGGAGCCCTGGCAGTTTTGCATGAGAGTATGAAATGGGACTGAGTCTCTATATGGCAACGGCAGAAGGAGCAATGTCCTGGAGGCCCAAGTGCTCAGGCTTGGGGACAAGAGAATCGGTATTTATGAAAGTCCAGGACCAGGAAACTTGGGGAAAATAAGTGTGCTGTGTTCCTGGGCCTTGTGCTATCCACCACCTTCCTTCTGTTGATTATTTCCAATATATTTCCTGTGTATAACTTGGTTGAACACAGTTGTTGGCATGTTGACTGCCCTATTAAATTGAGAACTTTCTGAAAGCAGCAACTGACTATCTTCTGCCTTTCTTAGCACAGTGCCTGACAAACTCTGTTTCCTCAGTTTCCATCTGTTCAATGAGCTGGAGAAGGAAAGGGCAAACCACTCCAGTATCTTTGCCAAGAAAAACCCAAATGGGGGGTCACAAAGAGTGAGACACGTCTGAAAAACGACTCACCAACAACTGTTTTGCTTCAGTCTTTGAATCCCCAGGACCTAGGATGGTGCCTGCCACATGGTGTGTTTGTTCAGTAATTGATAGCAATGTGACTTCAAGAAAGTGGTCTGTAACAGCCTTGGGTGGTATCTTGGAAAGGAGGTAGCAGAACCATCTTTTTCTGGGAAATGCTCTCCAAGCAGCTAATGCTATCCCTAACCCTAACCCTATCCCTAACTCTAATGCTAACCTTATCCCTAATGCTAATGCTAACCCTAACCCTATCCCTAACCCTAATGCTATCCCTATCCCTAACCCTAACCCTAAGACCTGGAGCCCTGTGTACTGACCCCTTACACACAAATAAAAACGTGCCATTGCAAGGACCTCAGTTCTTATTGCAGACAAAAAAAAAAAAAACAAAGAAGAACATGAGTTGGTAGATGGACTATTCTTTAAGACACGTGGGACTTTCCCTCTAGGAGATCATAGTCTAAAGGGGGCAAGCCAGAAATACGTGAATCATTTTCTTCCTGTGGTGGGATGAGGGTAAGAGAGAGTTTTGCATTTCTGTCTGGGTAAGAGTCTGGGTCTGATTTTATTTGGGTGAGTCAACAAGGCCTAGTGGAGGAAATAAGTCCCCGTTACTGATGAAAACTTAATTTTGCTTCTCCTCACTCCCACCTACTTTGCACCTGTTCAACCTATGAGTTCTACAATGTTTTTGCTCGGCCACTTACTGAGGGCTTCCCAAATATCACTGTACAATCAGGGGGGAAATATTGCAGAGCTGTTGGCCCCTGTGGCTCCCTGTGAATGGTTCAGCAGCTCTAGAATGGCCTGTTACTGAGTCCTGGAAGGATCAGGGCAGGGTCTCAGCTATTCCCAGTTTGACAAACGCAGACCTAACAGGGTCTTTTCTCAATTACTAGCCTTTGGCCCCAAGTAGATTTTTCCAGATTCTGTCTTGACAGTGATTTAGTGAGGTACTGAGATACTGTGTCTAAATGGGAGATATCACTTTTTTATGAGCAAAGTGGGGAAAAAGTCAGACCTGAGATCTACTCCTAGCCCTATTTATAACCTAATGCAGTATCTACGTAAAGACATTGACTCAAAGCTATCTGGTAGAAAGGGCACCTGAACTGGGTTAGGAAGACCTAAGATCCAGGCCTGGCAAATTATTAGCAAATAATAGGCAAATCACAAACTCTGAGGATCAGTTTCCTTAGCTGCAACATATAGATAGTCCTAACTACCCTGGATCCTTCCAGGGTAAAATAAGACAATACATTTTTCGGTTGCTGTTGTTTGACCCAAGAGAGGTAAGAGAAATCAATCAAGCATTCACAAACCCAAAGTACTCCATTAAAATTCTTAAAAGTTAGAAGTGGGGGCAGCTAGGTGGTGCAGTGAATAGAGCACTGGCCCTGGAGTCAGGAGTACCTGAGTTCAAATATGGCCTCACACACTTAACACTTACTAGCTGTGTGACCCTGGGCAAGTCACTTAATCCCAATTGCCTCACTAAAAAAAAAAAAAAATTTTTAAGTTAGAGGTGACCAAAAGTAGAATACGCTACCTCAGAATGGAGAATTTCTATCTGTTTCACAGTGGTTTTATATGCAATTGCAAAAACCTGGAAATAATCTAAATCTCTAAAAATAGAAAAATGGTCAAACTATAAATTCATGACATTGAAAACTATAATACAATTAATAAAAAGGAGGGAAACAGTAACTATAACCATATAAGAGGGGGGAAAGTGAATGAGAATGAATGAGCAAAGAATTCTGATGGGGATGGAGGAGAATCAACTGAAGAGTAAAGATATTTTATGCATTGAAATGAATTCAAATGGAAATGGTGACTAAGCAAGATTGTTTGATTTCTTAATGTATCGAGTTTAAGTGGCACAGTGGAGAGAGTGCTGGGCCTGGAGTCAAAAAGACTCATCTTCCTGAGTTAAAATATAGCCTCAGACCTTACTAACTGTGTGACCCTGGGCAAGTTGCTTAACCCCATTTGCCTCAGTTTCCTCATCTGTAAAATAAGCTAGAGCAGGAAATGGCAAACCACTCCAGTATCTTTGGCCAAGAAAACCCCAAATGGGGTGAGGAAGAGTCAAACACAACTGAACAATAAGTTTTTAATAAAAGTCAACCTAAAAAAATAAAAAGCAATGAGTTCCCTTTATAGAGCTCTTCAAGAAGAGAATCGATGACCATGTCGAAATAACAGCCAGCATTGGGGGCAGCTAGGTGGCACAGTAGATAAAGCACCAGCCCTGGATTCAGGAGGACCTGAGTTCAAATATGACCTCAGATACTTGATACTTACTAGCTTGTAACCCTGGGCAAGTCACTTAATTCTCATTGCCCTGTGCAAGCAAAGAAAGAAAGAAAGGAAGGAAGGAAGGAAGGAAGGAAGGAAGGAAGGAAGGAAGGAAGGAAGGAAGGAAGGAAGGAAGGAAGGAAGGAAGGAAGGGAGAGAGAGAAAGGAAGGAAGGAAGGAAGGAAGGAAGGAAGGAAGGAAGGAAGGAAGGAAGGAAGGAAGGAAGGAAGGAAGGAAGGAAGGAAGGAAGGAAGGAAGGAAGGAAGGAAGGAAGGAAGGAAGGAAAGAAAAGAAGTAGCTAGCATTTATGTAGCACTTTAAGGTTTACAAAATGTTTTACCTATATTATCTCATTTAATCTTCAAAACAACAGGGGAGGTGGGGGGAGTTTTGTTATCTCCGTTTTTAGATGAGGCAATTGAGGCAAGCAGACAGGTTAAATGACTTGCCCAAGGTCATACAGCTATCAAGTATCTGAGTTAAGGTTTGATCTTGCATCTTCCTGTTTCCAGCTTCAGAGCTCTATTTGGTTTAGCTTGGTGACACCCCTGGAATCAGGAAGTCCTGAGTTCAAATTTAGCCTCAGATAATTTACTGCCTGTGGGACTCCGAGCAAATCACTTAACCTCTATCTACTTCAGTTGCTTCAAGTGTAAAATGGAGATAATAACAGCACCTACCTCACAGAGTTGTTGTGAGGATAAAAAGAAATAATACTTGTAAAGTGCTTAGCACAGCGCCTGGAACGGAGGGCACCTGCAGCGTCCAGCTGCCTCTAACTAGTCAGAGATTCTGTAGGGGGGATTCTTGGCTAGGTATAGGTGGAACTGAATAAATAACCTTTGCAATCCCTTCTAACTTTCAGAAAATGCTTTGCAAACTGCAGAGAGCCATTGAAATCCCTGTGTAACCTTGGGCAAGTCTCTTAATCTCAGTTTCCTCAGCTGTAAAAGAAAAATGATAATACCTACCCACCTCAAAAAGTTGTTGTGAGGATCAAGTGAAATAATGAATAGAAAAGTTATTTGCATGTAACATCTGAGGTTCTTTCAAACACACAAGCCCCTGGAGGCTGGGGAGGCCAATCTAAGGTTTAACCAGATCTGCAGCTTACTGCCTGCATCTTGAATCGCCATGGCAGCGAAGACTTGCCCTCCAGGGAGCTGCCGTCCCACCACCAGTTCTGGGGGAGCCATCCTAGCTTAGCCACCGAACACTAGATGTGAAAACCCAAAGCCCAGACCCTCGATCTTGCTGCCTCTGTGACCTGTCATCCTGCCACACCAGATGCAAGGGAAAAGACTGGTTCACTCAAACACCTCCCTCTACATCCTTCCTTGCACACCAGAGGCAAACCCATCCTAGTTCCCCTCAATGGTTAATCTAAATGATCCCAGAAGACACCAAGAGAGACTTTTGTGACCAGCCCACCTCCAACCTCAATGGTAATTAACCCTCCCTAGCCACTCTTGCTAAATATGACAAGAAGGGCAGCAGCATTATCCCCCAAATAGCCAAACCTTTTCCTCCCTGGTCCTCTAGATTCCTCTGATTACTATACTGACTGGACAAATTGTAAAATGTGGTATGCCTACCACAGCTGCTACTTAGGCAAATTAGGCGGTGCTGTGGAGAGAATGCTGGGCCTTGGGTCAGGAAGACCTAAGTTCAAATTTGACCTTAGACACTTATTATCTGTGTAATAATCATGGGCCAGTCAACATCTGCCTGTTTACTCATCTGTGAAAGGGGAATAATAATAGCACCTACCCTATGAGCATTGCTGTGAAGATCAAATGAAATAATATTTATAAAGTATTTTGCAAACTTTAAAGTACATTATTATTATTATTATTATTATTATCTCAGTCTCTCCTTCACTAAAAAAGTCTAGCATAACTTTTTTTTTTACTTTGCAGAATTCCTTTCATGAACTAATAGCTGAAAATATTTATGATTCCATGGGAGAAATGTGCTAGCAAGGTTGATCCAGGAAGGCTTCCTACAGGAGGTGGGATTTTAGCTGGGACCCAAGGAAACAAGGAGGCAGAGATGAGAAGAGAGAACATTCCAGGAAAGAGGAACAGATGGAGAAAATCCCCAGTTGGGAGGTGGATTGTTTTCTTTGAGGAACAGCAAGGAGGCTCATGTCATCAACTCCAACCCCCCTCCCTTAACAGATGAGGAAACTAAGGCTCACTTACCCCAGATCATGTAACTAATATGTGTCTGAGGAGGATTTGAATTCAGATCTATCCTGACTCTATCCACTGTCCACTGGGCTACCTAGATGCCAGGGGTTGCAAATGTTTCCACCCTACCTAAAGAATTTGCACAAACTCCCTCTTAGCAGAACCATCCTCCATCCCTCTATGTCACACATAGTCCTTCTTTATGAACTTCGCAGCAGTACAGGAAGAAAAAAAACAAACAAACCAGGGTTATACAGCTGCCTGTGGGCCCACTCCTAGGCCAAGAGTCCCTAGCTGGGATGCAGAGGGTTGGATCAGGTCATCTGCTAAGTTATCACAGGGCAATGAGCAACTAGAGAGCCAAAGGCTGACAGTGTTGGAATCCAGTGGTAAAACAGGCCAGTGTGCTGCTATAGGCTTCAATTTAGGAACATCGGATCTAACCAGTGAAACGAGAGAGCACAGATGAAGGTATTGAACCAGAGTTGAACTCGGATAATCTCCCAATTTGACCCACTTGTTCTCCCTCTGTCCTTTTGGGCTCTAGCATTTGGGGATCACTCTGCTCATCTTTGAAATGGAGATGAAGGAATGAATGAGTGAAAAATATTAATTACATGCTGTGTGACCCTGGGCAAGTCACTTGATCCTGTTTGCCTCAGACAACAGCCCCCTAAATGATGATATCTGCCTCACCCACCTTTCAGAGTTGATTTGAGCTCCATCTGAAATAATGGGTATAAACATACTTCATCATAAAGTCCTCTAGTCACTACAAGGTACTGCTACTATTGTTTGAATTGGCTGCTTTGTGAATTGAGCTGTTTCTCTAATAGAGAAACCTGGGTAATGGTGAAGACTTGTTCAGAGATGAAGCTTTTGTGGAAAATGAAGAGGGTGAGGATACGGAGTGATCCCCAAACACTAGAGCCCAAAAGGTCAGAAGGAGAGCGAGTGGGTCAAATTGGGAGATTGCAACCCTAAGAAATTGCCATGATTCAAAGTCCCTCTGTGGGATCAGCATTTTAGGAAAAACACCACTCAGGCTTCTGTCCCCCCACACCTGCATGCTCCCTAGAATCCTCTTCTTTCTCCTTGACTGCCATATCACCCATGAGAGGGTCCCCTAACTCTCCCTCTCCTTTCCAACTTTCCAGTTCCACTATTATAAATATTGCCTTCCTACGTTAGAATGTAAGCTCCTTGAGGGTAGGGAGTATCTTACTTGATTGTGTTTTTATCCCCAGCAACTAGCACGACTAATAAGTGCTCATTAGTCCCTTTATCCACCTAAGGGAGGTATTTTTAACCTGGCCTCCATGAGAATTCCATGCAAACCAATGTATTGTTTCTTTTATAATACTATTTATTTTATCCATTTAGTCAGGCAACAAACACTTACTACTATGTATCTGGTGTTGTGCCAAGTCCCTGGAATCCCCAAAACAAGCAAAATAAACAATAATCCCTGCCCTCAAGAAGCTTACATTCTAATGGAAGACAACATACAAAAGAGAGCTGAGAAGCTGGGGTGAAGTGGTGATGGTCCCTGGAACCAGCACTGGAGCATACTGCCAAGACCAATGAGTCTGAAGCACAGAAGGATGCCATAGCTTTCACCAGGACACAAAGCCAGGCTAAGAACCCCTGATTTAATATTGTTGTCAAGATTCAAAAGGAAAAGTAGTTATGTGTTTGGAAACTGGCCAGAGAAAACACATTTCTCTCTGGAAACACACACACATATGCATGCATGCATACGTACATCCATCCATCCATATTTGTGTGCATAGACATACATACACAGATATATACACCTATACACATATGCATGTGCATGTACATATACTTACACATATACATACACATTCGTATATACATGCACGTGCATATACCAATACATATACATGTGTGTAAGTACACTGTATGTGTGTGTACATGTGCATATACATATACATGCACCTATATCTATACCTATACATATATACACATATACACATGTACACAAACATACACACACAAACATACACCTATTACAGGACACCATAGTGAAATGATACTGAATGCTAGGGCCAGAATTCCTTTCTTCCAATTGACTTGGTACCATCCAACATCCCTTGTCCTCCTGCAGTACCCACACTCATAGATTTCCCCCATATGTATATGGTAGGTGTTGTGTCGATTGTGTTTTCCCCAACACTTTTAGCTGTGTGACTCTCCAAAACGAAAGAGGAAGAAAAAACACCACAGGGGGAAAAACGAAGAGGAATACATTATAGTAGAGCATTCTTGTCATGCCAGTTTTAACACCATTCACAGTGGAATCTTTTAAACTGCATTTGTCAGAATCACAAGAAAAAGGCATGCAGGGTGTCTGGTAGAGAGTCCCACTAACCTGGTTCCATGTCATTAGTCCTACCTCAGACTTCAGGCGACCATAAATTATAACCTGCTTTTTTCGGAGTATTGTTACAAGGCACAACAAGCTAATGTTCTCAAAAGCATTTAGATTATCTCGGATGAAAGTGCTTTAGAAGCATTATTGGAGTTTTATTTTTCAAGGCTTGGCAGCTAGGATTTGACACCTATCAGCCCATGAACATTTCTATCAGCCCCCTGCCCCCAATTTTCCCACACTTATAGTTTTCATTGTTATCTCACCCCCCTGATAACTGTGAACATTCATAGCCTAAAACAAGACCAGTGCTGTTAGTCGTTTTCCATTTTTATTAAAATGATTATTGGTCCACAGCTTCTCTTTTACACCAAGCTTAATTTCATTCAGACCTGTGGGCCCATTACTAATTTGCATGACGAGTTTCAAGGATTTCTTTCCCTGCTCCCCCCAAGAAATCAACCATTTGTTTACTTTGTTGAAGTGTGTACTTAATCAGAACATCTTTTGCATAAAATAGTACCATTGGGGACTGCATAGTCTGTCTTAAAGTTACTTTTGGCTCAAATCTGCCCAGATAATATAATCTAAGGTAGTTTATTTTACTTCTATTCCTAAATGTTAAACCCAGGAATTCCTAGAATTTTTAAGATGTTCAAGTTTGGAAGGAACCTTAAAGATCATATTTTATGACTCCCTCATTTCACAGAGGAGAAAACTGAGACAAGAGAGGAAAAATGATTTGCTTGAGGGTCATTCATTCATTTCTTCAGCAAGATTTCTGAAGCACCTACCAACTGTGATCATCTCTGGAAGAGAAAAAAGATAAACAAGCCCTGTTTCCTCCCCTCAGGATGCTTGCAACCTAGTAGAAGGAGAAATAACCCATATATAGGGATAAAGAGAATGCATATTAGAATATAAAGAGTACAGCAAATGAGTATAAAATTCTATAATAGAAGATGAGGGAGAAATTAAGCTAGAAAGCTAGGAGAAACCAAGGCAATCTTTATTGAAGAGGGTATCTTTTGACCTTGGCCTTGAGAGCTGCATAGGATGTCAATATGGAAATTTGATGGGAAAGCAAATGTTTCCAAGCATTGGTAATATATAAGTAGAGGCATGGAGGCAAGAATCACTTACTCCTTCAAGACTCAATTCAAATGTCTTATCCTCCTTGATACTCTTCCTCCTTCTCCCAGATATTAGTGCCCTATAATTACTAGGCATATATTCTGTGTTTCCTAATCTGTCTACAGGTTGTTCCCCTCCCTCCCTCTACTCCACTCCCCAGCTAAATAGAAGCTCCTTGAATGTAGGGACTTCTTTGTTTTTGTCTCATTATTTCCAACCTGTAGTACAGTGCCTTCTCAATCAGTCAACAAACATTAAGTGCTTATTATGTGCTAGTCACTGCACTACGAGTTGGAGATACAAAGAAAGGCAAAAGATTGTTGCTATTCCCAAGGAGCTCACTGTCTAATAGGGGAGACAACATGAAAACAACTACATATAAACAGGATATAGACAGCATAAACCAGAGATAAATAATGAAGGAAAGATGCTAACACTAAGGGAAATTGAGAAAGGCTTCCTGTTGAAGATGGGATTTTAGCTGGAATTTCAAGAAAGCCAGTTGGTAGACACAAGGAAGGAGAGTATTCCAAACATGGAGGAGAGTCAGTGAAATTGCTCAATCTTAAGATGGAAGGTCTTGGTCAAGGAAAAGCAAGGAGGTCATATATCAAGATTATTTTCAGACTAAAGTTGGAAGGCATAGGATAACTGGATCACAGAGTATATGGGAGGTCATGTGAGGTATAAGACCACTGGAAAGGTATATAAAAAAGGTATTTAATAAATGCTTGCTAAATGAGTGCATGCATGAATGAAAACCTGGGACATTTTCAATGTATGGTAAATAAGTCCAACTAACTAAAGCATAGTTGTATGAGATGGGGGTGGTCTTAGTATTAGATAAGCCTGGAAAGGGAGCCTGGAGCCAGATTGGAGAAAGTGTGAGAAGCATGGCCTGGAATGTCAGACTAGTGTTTTGTTTTCTAATAGATAAATGTTGAGAGTTGTGACACATGAAAAGTTTGAGAGACATGATTTCTGGGTAAATAATCATTTTATTAATTATTGCTAGCTGACATTGCTAGCCATCTCTCATTAACCAAAGACAGATCATGGCAGCTTCATTAAGCTTATATGCTCTTGGAAGAGTGGGTATTCCTGACAGGCCACAATTAACTCTGATTAGTTGACAATTTATGAGAAGAATGATATTATAATGAGAGGTGGACCTATTCTAATGATGGTCTGGGAACATGACTTTGATTATGTCACTTATGTCAAGCCAAACTAAACCTAGTCTTGGAAAATCTAGACAAAGGATCTACACACACACACACACACACACACACACACACACACACACACTCCCTGGTGCTCACCTAAGTAGAACACAATGGGCCAGAATCACTTTATTTGGGTGGGGCAGGGCAATGAGGGTTAAGTGACTTGCCCGGGGTCACATAGCTAGTAAATGTCAACTGTCTGAGACTGGATTTGAACTTAGGTCCTCCTGAATCCAGGACCAGTGTTTTATCCACTGTGCTACCTAGTTGCCCCCTTAGAATCACGTTAGATTAAGTTCTTTGTAAGGTTCTCTAGTTGGGTAGGGCAACAACTGCATCTAGATAAGATAGTCTAGGTGGGGAAAACTTCTGGGCAAGGTCAGAATTGTCCTTGAAAGACTGAACTTTGAAGGAAGGAATAGGAAAAAGGGGAAAAACATCCTCAATCTCCCCAATAATTGGTTATTTAGTATAAGAGAGAAATAATAACTGCTCTCAGGGTTACTGCCACCATTGCCACTATGGTCTTGAAATAGGGACTAACAAGTTCAACTGGTACAATTCCAAAAAACAGGTACTAAAGATCTCACTTAATAGCCTCTGGTCCTGGTAAATGCTACATGGAGGTAGTAGATAAGCCATGTACCCTGGTAAACACAGACAACTGTAAACATTTCCCCCGAAAAAATACAATGTTGACACAAGAAAGAGAGGAGCTCAGCTCTTCCAGGGATCATGTTTTTGCCTTTTTGCCTTCAATTCTTAGTCCAATTGCTGGCATAAAATAAGCCCCTTAATAGGGAAACTTATTTAGCACTTATTTGCTGACTAACTGAACTCCAAGGATCCACTGGAAAACACTGGAATATTTCAAGAGGTCCATGAAAAGTGTTATCAATTCAAAAAACCTAGGGACCAAGCAATGGTAAGTATCCCAAAGTCCAAGAAAATGATGTGTCTTTTTCTATTGTAGTGAAGATACATACATTTTCCCCATTGACTAATCATGAACTCCATCAATTCTATCTCTTACCTGAATAGGCATTTCTCTACTTTGTTAATATCCAATCAATAAGCATTTATTAAACACCTATTAGTATAGGCACTCTCAAGGAGTTTATATTACATTGGGGAAAGGAAATATACACATCTAAATGTATTAAAAATATATGCAAAATAAAAACAAGGTAAGTCCAGAGAGCAGCCAAACCAGTGCTGATGTGAATGCTAAAGGGTGGCTGACCTAGACCAATGCAATAAGTTGAATGGATAACCTAGAGTAGATAAGGATATCACAAAGATAGACCATCACCACTCCAGAACTTTAGGTCTTAAAATACTTAGTTCATGATTATCTGAAAAGATACCAAAATGCCACATAATTCAAAGGGCCCTCACTCAATATTCATGAAGGCAATGCAGAGTCTGAAAGGCCACTCATTGCTTTTCCTTCCTCAGATCTTATCATATGCCCCCATGAGGTCCAATTTGGACCATTTTTTGTTTCATCTTTCATAAGTCATCTAGACCTTTTTGTCTCCCCTTTTTCTTTCTTTCCTAAGAAATTTGTCACTCATGTGGTTTCTCTAACAATCAATTCATTAATCTTCCTTATTCTACTTGGGGATCATTTGAAATGCAAATAAAGATGCGGGTCATCTTTCCATTAAAAAGGGGTCATTCTCCAAAAATGAAACTGCCATGTATCCAGACCTTCATCTTCCCAATGCAATGTATATTCACAAATCTTTCCTCTTTCACCTTTTCTTTCAATAAGCTAAAGTGAAGGGGGGAAAAACCCTTATGCTGCTGAATAGAAGAGCACACTACCCAATCTTTAAAATCATTCTCCTTTTGGGAGGTGCTCTGGTCATACTATTGAAGTTGCTCAATACTGTAGACTCAGGTTCAGCCAAGAGCAGGTTGAAGGGAAGAGTTTGCAGTTGTCTCTTGTGTGTCTCCTAATCACAAGTATCATTAAATGGAAAGGTGAATTGTGTCCTCTGAGTTGACTTGGCAACCTGAATCCTTTGGGATTATTCATAAAATCCATTTATAAGAGTCCCTGCTTTAACATGAATGGCACGAGAAGGAACAAATGACATCTGCATAGCTCCCTCATTGGAAGAACCTCCACAGGGAAAGGTGAATTCTACCCTACACTACCCTTTTCCAGATGCAGAGTCAAAAGGCTTTGGTTTGGATGCTGGCTTTGCTATTTATTACCTGTGTGACCTGAGGAAAATCTTTCTACCCTCCTGTGCCTCCATTTCCTTATATGTGAAAGGAAGAGGTTGCACTCAAATTTTGTGGTCTTAACCTGGGATCTGTGAATTTGTTTTGGTTTTGCTCCTTTAATAGCTGTATTTCAATATAATCGGTTTCTTTTATAATTCTATAGATTCTATTTTTTTTTTTAGTGAGGCAATTGGGGTTAAGTGACTTGCCCAAGGTCACACAGCTAGTAAGTGTTAAGTGTCTGAGGCCAGATTTGAACTCAGGTACTCCTGACTCCAAGGCCGGTGCTCTATCCACTGTGCCACCTAGCTGCCCCCTAGATTCTAATTTTTAAATTATTCTGGGAAGCAGTCAAGAGACATCATCAGACTGCCAAAGAGGTCCATGGCATTTGGGTTTTTGCTTGTTTTGGTTTGTTTGTTTGTTTGTTTGTTTGTTTGTTTGTTTGTTTGTTTTGCAGGGCAATGAGGATTAACTGACTTGCCCAGAGTCACACAGCTAGTATGTGTCAAGTGTCTGAGGCCGGATTTGAACTCAGGCCCTCCTGACTCCAGGGCCAGTGCTTTATCCAACTGCGCCACCTAGCTGCCCCATTGTTTTGGGGTTTAGGGGTTATTTTTTTTATTTGTTTGGTTTTTTGTTTTGTTTTGATCCATGGCATTAAAAAAAAAAAGATAAGAAATCCCTGGACTATGGTATCCAAGGTCCCTTCTAGATCTAAGTCCTAAAAATAGGATTTAGACATTTGACTTCAATGCAAATGGGGGTGCAGAAAACAATGGTGTAAATTAAGCAGGGTTTCCTAATCTTTTTTTATGTCATGGACCCCTTTGGTATCAGGTGAAGCTATAAGACCATTTTCAGATCATTTTAATGCATAAAATAAAATACATATGATTACCAAAAACCCCTAAGTATATTGAAATATAGTTACCAAAAAGAAAAAAAAATTAATTCAGACCCCAGGTTAAAAACCCTTGGTAAAAGGTTTGCTGGAAAATATGACGTGTCTGAAAAATGAACCCTAGGCATTTAGGTTAAACCAAAGCCTCATACCTAAATATCATGATTACTTTCTTTCAAAGAAAAGTTGGAAGGCACAGGATATAGCAATTGAATAGATCTGAACATACAGGAAATGTCTCATTATTGATGTGGGAGTCCTGGCAGAATCAGCTCTCTGTCATGCTCTTTAGACTATCACCTAACTAGAACAAAGGTAAAAAGCAACGGTTAACTAGAAGCAAAGCTAAAGATGAGAAGATACTTCCAACGACTGCATGTTCAACGTGACTACTGAAATGAGTCACTGAAGCCCCAAAGTGAATAATAGGGTGGAAAAAAAAAACCAAAGCCAGTGACCTAGACTGACACCATTTTCTACAAAAGTTTAATCAGGATAAAGCAATTGCCACAAAAAGAAAGAAAAGGTTTGGCCCCGCTTCTAAATTTTTATTAAAATTGAGTTAACTAGGGGCGGCTAGGTGGCGCAGTGGATAAATCACCAGCCCTGGATTCAGGAGGACCTGAGTTCAAATCCGGCCTCAGACACTTGACACTTACTAGCTGTGTGACCCTGGGCAAGTCACTTAACCCCCATTGCCCTGTCCAAAAAAAAAAAAAATTGAGTTAACTGGCTGTCTACTGGATGATATAATAACAACTGACATTTGACACTCTCAACTGGTCAAGCATTTTAAGTATGAGATTTCATCTGAGCCTCACACTGACACTGACACTGGTGAAATGGGTTGGACAAGTATTATTACTCCATTTTATAAATGAAGAGACTGAGATTTAGACAGTTGGAATGATTTAAGATTGTTAATCTGGAAAGAACAAAAGAGCCCATATAGTCCAGTCCTCCCCCTCATTTTACAGGAAAATAAACTGAAGCCCAGGGTCAGTTAGATAGTAATTATAAGCAGCAGTATTTGAACACAGGTCTTCTGACTCTTGGAGATGGGACTCTTTCCACTCTAGTAAAGCTAATAAGTGTGAGAGGCAGACCTTGAACCCAAATCTTCTTGATCCTTAGTCCAGGACCCTACAAAATCACTCCATATGGTACCACTTTCAGGCTACTTGAAATTCTGGAGTAGCCAAAACCATCATCATTAAAGTCCCAGCTGTGACCTGCCATATAACAGGGATTTGATGTGCCTTTGGTACTATACCCCCCCCCAACTCTTCAAAACATTATCACATTATGACATCTGTAGCTAAATGATGCAGGGGATGCAGTCAAAAAGACCTGAATTCAAAGCTGACATTAGACACCTAATAGCTGTGTGATCCTCATCAATTCACTTAACTGCTCTGTGCCTCAGTTTCCTCATCTGTAAAATAAGGTAATTATAGCACTTACCTCTGAGAGTTCTTGTGAGGATCAAATGAAACAATATTTGTAAAATCCTTTGTAAAAGTTAAAGCACAATATAAATGCCAGCTATTATTATTATTGTGATATTCCTAAGATCATCTCCCCCTTGACCTTCAGTCCTTGGAAACCTCACTGGTCAGAGTTACATGAACAATTAAAATTTCTTCTACACAACCCTGCAGAAGTGAACTAAGAGTAGGGCTTCTCACTCTCTGGTTTTCCATTTTAATAAAAATGCCTTCTGGGCAACTAGATGGCACAGTGGATAAAGCACCAGCCCTGGATTCAGGAGTACCTGAGTTCAAATCCGGCCTCAGACACTTGACACTTGCTAGCTGTGTGACCCTGGGCAAGTCACTTAATCCCCATAGCCCCACAGAAAAACCAAAACAAAACAAAAAAAATGCCTTCCAATAGTAATTGAGGGGAAACAGCCAGATTGATGCACTATTGGTGGAGCTGTGGGATAGTCCACCCATTCTGGAAAGCAATTTGGAACTACACTCCAGCAATTCAAAATAAGTTATACATAAATAGTCATGGAAAACATTCCTATATTCTTGTGGGTGGGGGGTGGGAATGAAGGGAGAAAGAGAAGTTGGAACTGTAAAGACTTAATTGTTATTTGAGGTTTTTATGCCTCAGCAGGCACTGGCCCGGGGCTCCGCAAACCACATGGTGCTCCACCCACTAGTTGTAGCCATTGCCATGGTGCTGGCACCTCATGTCATCATTACTCGCCGACGCCTACATGGGCCTGGCAAAATTATAATGATTGGAAGCCTAGTGAGGGCAGTCATGTGACTGTCAGAGTGGCCATCCTATTGACTGGGGCTGTATGGGTATTTTTTCTGGGATTGAGGGAGGAGAATTGAGCATTCTAGCAGGACGCTGGAACAACAGGAGTTTTGCTGCGTATTCTCAGCTGATTCCTGGGCAGTGGTGTCTTTACAGATTGTATAATTTCCCTTTCCCCATTTTATTTCCTCTCCCTTGATCCTACTGATCCTATTTGTGTGGTTTTTTTAAGTTTGTTCTTGTTAAAATAAATCCTGTTCTGTTTTGAGGGAGGATGCCAATCTCCTTCTTTGCCCCAATATTGTGGCAAGCCACTTAGCTAACACTCCCCAATTAAAAATTGGTCCCCACAGAAGACAAAGTTTTTAAAAATTGATGTTAAAATTTGTTTTTACATATATTTTGGAAAATAAAATTCTATACAAGAAGTAAGAAAGAAAGAAAGAAAGAAAGAAAGAAAGAAAGAAAGAAAGAAAGAAAGAAAGAAAGAAAGAAAGAAAGAAAGAAAGAAAGAAAGAAAGAAAGAAAGAAATTAAGGAACTATGCTCCAAAAGATACAAAAGTATGTATAGCCTTTGACCCAACAATAGAATTACTAGACCTAACCCCAAAGAGATCAAAGAAAAAGGTTAGGATCCTTATATATCACACCATTACAACTTTGCAAATCAGAAAACCAAGATTCTGAGTTAGTGTCTTAACCAATATCACATAGGAAAGTGGGTTATTCAGGGCTGGGTTCAAAGCCAGGTTGACTGATTCCAAAATCAGGGCTTTTTCCCTGGCCTCTCCACAAGTCAGCCAATAGAAGACACTCTCTCCACTTACTTTCTAAAACAAGCCCCCATCACCTCTCACCTGAACTATTACAATAGCCTTCTTGTTGATTTTCATGCCTAAAGTTTCTCCCCATTCCAATCCATCAGCTTCCACAGAGATTTTCCTAAAGCCCAAGTCTGACCATGTCACACTCCACAGCCCTCAAGAAATTCCAAGATCAAATATAGAGTCTTTTGTTTGACATTTAAAGCTTTTCACACCCTAACCCATTCCAGTCTTTTCAATCTTCTCAATTCTATTTTCTCTATATTTTAAATTTATTTATATTATTTTATTTATATTTTTAATTTTTCTGTATTTTGGCCATGATCTGGCCAAAATACACGTGCAACTCCACACACACAAGTGTACTTACTCCTACTCCCATCTCCGTGGCATTGCACTGGCTCTTCCCCATTCTTGAACTGCTCTAGGACAGGAGTCAATAACCATGGACCATGGACCAAGTCAAGTTTGAATGGTCTTTAAAAACCATTCTTATCTCTAGAGCCATATAAAACCAAGCAGTGGGCTGGATTTGGCCTGTGGGTCATCCTCCTCTAGCATGTCTGATCTGTTTTAATCACTTTTATTTCCTTAAATTTTCAAAATATACAATAGACTAAAATGCAAAATTTATTTTAAAGTGGATACAAGATTATTATTTAAGGATTATATAATCCTTAGAATCTCTAACTGCCTTTTAAGATAGAGTTTAGGGGCAGGTAGATGGCACACTGGATAGAGCAATGGCCTTGGAGTTGGGAGGATCTGAGTTCAAATCTGGCCTCAGACACTTACTAGTCATGTGACCCTAGGCAAGTCACTTAACCCCAATTGCCTCACCCCCCCCAAAAAAAGATAGAGGTTAAGTGCCACCTCTTCTAAGAGGCCTTTCTTGATTCCCTTCATCTCAACCTCCAGATGCTGATGCCATCTCCTTTAAAATTACCTTTCATCTACTCTGTATTAATTTTATATGCTCTTATTTATTTTATTGCCTTACCCATTAGAATATAAGGTTTTTGAGGGGAGGCACTATCTTTACTTTTTCTTTGTATCCCCAGCACTTAGCATGGTATTTGACACATAGTAAACAATTAATGGAGGCAGCTAGGTGGCACAGTGGATAGAGCACTGGGCTTGGAATCAGGAATGCTTATCTTCCTGGGTTCAAATCTGGTCTCATACACTCACTATTTGTGTAACCTTGGGCAAGTCAATTAACCTTGTTTGCCTTAGTTCCTCATCTTGTAAAATGAGCTGGAGAAGGAAATGGCAAACCACTTCAGTATTTTTGCCAAGAAAACTCCAAAAAGGGTCATGAAGAGTCAGACACAACTGAAATGACTCAAGAACCACAACAGCAAAAATTAATAAATGCTTGATGATTGATCCTGTTTTTCATTTTGTTTGTACAAAGAAGAATCATTTCCTCCATCTCTAACCTGTTGGATTTTAAAGTTTCAGCAATCAAAATTAGTCAGTCCCCAGAGTTATGTTAGCCAACCTGACCAATGGTAAGAGTCAGAAAGAATTCACCAGCAAAATAACTCTATATTTTTCAAAGTATTAATATAGAAATCATATACTAGACAATATAACTGACAGATGCTTGTGCTTGTCATCTATTTATTAATTTTTAAAAATGTATTATTTTGAATTCTGATTTTTTATTTTTTCTTGATCCTTGAATCAAAAACTATAGTTCCTGCTCTCTAGCTGTGGGTTAGCTGCACCCATATCAACAATGGCATTTGGGGAGAAGAGTTTTGCCCCTCTCTATACTGATTTGCATGGTAGGAATAAGGTCTAAAAGATCATAACATGACCCATTGGAATTGGACATACCAATAACCCCTCCCCAGCCACTGCCATCATGTTCAAAGCTTGTCAGGTCATATCATTCCTGTACCCCAACATTACCCATCTTAGGAAAGATTAGGGAAGGTGGTGAGTGATGCAGCTAGCAAGCTTCCCAAGTCATCACTGCTTTTCCTGTCAATTTCATTTTTGCCCTTTTAAAATTTTTAAGTTTATGGTGGGGAAAGATTGAATCATAGGATGGGCATAATTAGGGTAATAAACAGGAGCTGTGGTTTGGCTTTGGCCAAAATCCAATTGGGTAGCACACATAATCACCTCTAGCTGATGGCTTGGTGATTATGACTTTGACAAAGTGGTATTATTTACTGCTAATGGGTAAGATTATGATTTATAGCTAATTACTCCTTTTCCCCACAATTTTTATATTATGTTAAATGAAGGATTACAGTTAAGACAATAAATATTCAACAATGAGGGAAATGGAGTTGTGACAAAGTTAGCAAAGTTAGACCTGGCACATTCTGGCCCTACCAAAATTGTGTAATAGATGTTTTGACTTTGGCAAGCCTACCCACATCCCCTCCATCCCATTCCAAGACACTTCCCATAATTCCCAGACATCTGTTGTGTCCCATTCTTTCTAGTTCCTCCTCTGATTTTAAGTGCCACCATTCCAGAGATATTTACATTTAACAAGGAGACCCAAAGCATCCAATATACAAAGAATTATAGCTATAATGGTGGGATGTCAAGCAGAGGGGGCGGTGAGGGAACAGCTTCCCCTTCCCAAAAAGTGAATGTTGATAAAGAAGTTATGAGGTTAAGGTTGAATATGTTAGAGTGAATTTGTGTGGTCCTAAGTATTTTTAAATAGTTAAATATGTGACCAGAAACACATGAAGGGCACTCAGTGGATAGTTCACATGCTGTGTTAGGACCTACAGGATGTCAAAAGGTCTTGCATGAAACTTCTCAATATTTAGTGCTCCTCACAAACACAAACTCATACTTTTACCCATCCAGGACTACAGTTCAGTCATTAGTTTCATCTTACCAAGAGGGAAAGCCTCCAGAATGTTGACTGAAACAGCACAAAGGAACAATGAAAGCCCACTAGCAAGAGCCATAGAGAAGCAGAAGAGTGTTTTGTTTTGTTTTGTTTTGTTTTAGCTATATTGGTTTTTTTCTTTTTTAATTTAATATTTAATTTAATAATAAGCATTTTTATTTATAGTTTTGAGTTCCAAATTTTATCCCTCATTCCCTCCCTCCCCTGTCCCCTCCCTGAGGTGATAAGTAAAGAAATGTGAATTATACATGCACAATTATGTAAAGCATTACCATGTTAGGCATTTAATACAAGAAAATTTGAATAAAAGAAAGTGAAAAATAGCATGCTTCTGTCTGTGTTTAATCAATATCAGTTCTTTCTTTGGAGGTGGATAGTATGCTTCATCATTAGTCCTTTGGGATTTTCTTGGATCATTGTTTTGCTAAGAATAGTTGTCTTTCACAGTTCTTCATCAAACAATATTGCTGTGCACAACAATCTCTTGGTTCTGCTCACTTCACTATACATCAGTTCATGCAAGTCTTTCCAAGCCTTTCTGAAATTAGCCTGAGAAGTTAAAATCACCATCATCAGGAGTATTACACACTGATGTGATCACCAGTCCAAGTGTTAAAGTCAAATAAAAAGCCATTGCTGAGACTTCCAAGGCAAAATCATGTATATTTAACATCTTGGTCAATTACCAGTGGTAGTCTGTAGCCATAATGTTCATTGATGAAGAATGGGACCTCTGGGCTGGGCAAATGAGCTCTGCACTGAGGAGATGGGAAAAAGTTAGGGTTTGTTTTTTTTTTTAAACAAAACTGTAGGCACAGCATTATTCTGGGGAGAAAAATACAGAAGTAGCTGATACCAAGTAAAAGGGATGGTGCAATCACTCCCCCAGAAAAGTATGGAAAATAAGGTCAGGAAAGAGGAAGTAAAAAAGAATCAGAAAGGATTACAAGCTCCTTGGGAGCAGGAACGTTGCCCTTATATTTCTTTGAGTAAGCCCTGGTGTCATTGCCTAAGATCCAGTCTCATGGACTGGACCCAATGTTAGGGGCTACCTTCCCCAAAATTTTCTCTCTGTTTTGTCCTCAAGCAGAACTACTCTTCATAAATCTCATAGGTAACACTCAAGATAACAATGCATAGCAAGGACATACCAGCCTCTATTTTACTTCACCAAAAATGCAACAACAACAACAAAAACATAAAAGATTCACTGTAGTCCATGAATAATTGATACAGTTTTCCTTCCTCTCTGGTGAGTCCTACATTCTCCCAAGGCTTCCAGACTCAAGGCACCATTCTGTTGTTTGGAATCCCCTCAGAATGGAAATGAACTACTATGCCAGGCTGACTCTTAGTAACAGAGCATGTAGTATATAGAGCAGTATAACATACTTACTCTTAAGTAATTATGCATGTATATGTTTGTTTATGCTTTAAAATCTCATGACTTGGGGCAGCTAAGTGGTGCAGTGGATAAAGCACAAGCCCTGGATTCAGGAGAACCCGAGTTCAAATCTAACCTCAGACACTTGACACTTACTAGCTGTGTGACCCTGGGCAAGTCACTGAACCCTCATTGCCCCAGAAAAAATAATTTCATGACTTAAACCAATTTACCAGTTAAATAGTATAAGATATAGGGGTTTTTTTGTTGTTGTTTGGTTTGGTTTGGTTTTTTGGGGGTTTTTTAGTGAGGCAATTAGGGTTAAATGACTTGCCCAGGGTCACACAGCTAGTAAGTGTTAAGTGTATGAGGCCGGATTTGAACTCAGGTCCTCCTGACTCCAGGGCCAGTGCTCCATCCACTGTGCCACCTAGCTGCCCCAGATATAGTTGAATGTAGAGTATGAAAGCAGAGATTTCTTTGGATTTGTTTGTTCCACACCTAACACAGAGTCTGGCACACAGTAGCCACATGATAAATGTTTGTTGATAGATTGACTGATTAATATGGATAAAACAGAACAAAAAAATCACCTCAATGATGCAAAGGAATAGGTGTATTCCCGGGTACCTCGGATTAACAGATCACTCCAACTGGTTCATAGAATTTGGCTCTAAGGCTTCTCGGTAGCTAAAAAGCACAATGGAGACACAGTATATGGAAGACAGCAGGTGTATTTGTGGCCTCAGATTAAGTTCAAAAGGCCCAAATCACATTCCAGTTCTGTTTACTTTCTAAATGATGGACACATAATGCATAACTTGCTTTTGTGCTTAAGTTCTGGTTTTCCTAGGAAACAATCTCCCTTGGTTCCTCTCCTCTCCTACTTCTGAGACATGGGCAAGCATTACCACTCCCTCCCCAAACCTTCCCCCTTGTCATTCAGCTATAGGGATACACTTCAAGGCCATCTCAGAAGGAACAAATCATACAATCAAGCCACAAATCAATTTATTGACACTCAGGCCTAGCCTTTAAATAGTCAAGAAGCCTCTGTTTAGAATGATGGATGGTGTGCTATACATTGCTTCTCTTTTTTTCTTTTCAGATAGAATTCATGCCTATTAATTGCCAATAACAAAATCTGTTGATTTAGGTACCTATCCTTTTTTCCAGTGGTAAAAGGTCAGGGAGTTCATTTCTTGTTATTGGTGCAGGTAGGCTCAAAGATATGGACTTGGAAAGGAATTTTGAATTCATTAGATGCCTCTAGATGATCAGGGAGGCAGGGCCCAATCACAATCCTGGAACAGATCTATTTGTCAAATATTCCCTACTTTTTGGTGGTGGGAAAAGGGAACACCCCTGAAATATTTGTACTACCACAGTACAATATAATCCCCTCCTTTTACAGATGAGAAAACTGAAGCACAAAGAGGCTAAATGATTTTTCCCAAGGTCTCACAGGTATTAGATGGTGGTTAGGATCCAAACTTCTGATCTCAAAGCCAGAACTCTTTCCACTACTTAATATGTAACCAACAAGAGTACTCCAAGTTCAAAATGAGAGTTTGGAGGAAACTGAAAAATCGCCTTTGCGAGTGATCCGGGGACTAGTTGCTGTTTCTGCTGCCTTTAGGGACACTTCTTGGTCTAACAGTGAGACTATAACAGGGATGGGGGGGATGGGGGAGGAGAAGGGGGAGGGAGGGAGAGGGGGTAAGGAAGGAGGGAGAGAGACAGGGGAAAAAGAGAGAGAAGGAGGAGGGGAATGGAAAGGAGGAGAGGAGAGGAGAGGAGAGGAGAGGAGAGGAGAGGAGAGGAGAGGAGAGGAGAGGAGAGGAGAGGAGAGGAGAGGAGAGGAGAGGAGAGGAGAGGAGAGGAGAGGGGCAGGGTTTTGCGTGTATTTACACATGTTTGATGTCAGTAGAGTTTGAAGCCTAGGGTCACCTCTAAATGGACTCTTAAGTGGGGCTGCTACTTCAGGGTTAGCCCAATGGAAGCATGGAAGATGCTAATGTCCACCTTATCTTTTGTAGACTTCAATAAATACCTTGATCCTTGTAACCATAAGCTTTTCTTATATAGTCATTTTCAGCACCTTATAATTAGCATTGATCAGCTAAAATATATTGAGTTCATTTTCTTTTCCTAACAAGAAAAAATATATTAAAATGTATCTCCAGAGGCAGAATTTTTCTTGCAGTGATCAAGTATACTACAGGAAAGATAAAACATGTGACCCATAGCCCAACAATTTTGGCCCAGGGTATATACGTTGATTAGGTTTACTCCCAGAGGGTCTTGCCCAAATAACTCTCTCTGGCATGTTTAGCACACATCCAAATTTCCAGAATACAGCTTATGTCTAACTAGCAAATATATTCGGGCATAAGAATCCTGAAATTTCTGTACAAGTATTCTAAGCAACAATGGAAATAAGGTACAGGACAGCTTTCATATTACCCCACAAACAGAATGTAGGGGCAAAAAATCCAAAACACTAATGGTAGCCCAAAATTATCTGATACAATTCTCCCTTTCTGGTTAGTTTCACCTTGACTTCAGAAACTTAACAGACCTCCAAACTCCAAACAGCCTTTGGTTGGTCTTCCCTAAGTTCAAACTTAGGGAAGGCTTTTTACCTTTTCCCTGTATTTGGTGGGAGAAGGGGCACCCTAGCATATATAGGTCCTATCACAGACCAACACTACTCAAATAGCTCAAAGTAGTAACTGAGAGCAAAGTCTGGGTTTGGGGTTCTTCATGAAATGCTTCAGTTCCTTGTTGCTCCTCAAGCTCTAGGGCCATATAGTAGATCCTAGGGCTAGGAACTTTTAACCCTTCTGTAGAAGGCATGGGTTCAAGAACTGTCAGCCCTTAGCCACATGGTTCCCATCTCCATAGCTACCATGTCTCAGACTTAGAGGTTCTGTTAGAGATTCTCCTTGGGTCAGCTTGTCTCTGGGGCCATTGCACATGCAACAAGGCTTCTCCTACAGGAAAGGCTCTGTGCATTTGAAGGCTTAGTGGTACTCCCCACCTCTGACACTCAAAGTCTCTTTCAGCTATCTGGTTTCTGGTCTACATATATAGATTGTGCTAAATAGGAGCTGGTTCTGCAATAAAGACTCCCAGAACAAAGTGGTGATAACACTGACCTCCCATAACTTGAGCCAATCCAATCATCCCCAATTCTGAGACTTGAATATTCTTCAACTGGGACAGCCCAGCAACATATTGCATGTATCACAGACTCTCATGAGCATTTTAGGATAAAAAAACAGAATGGTGAAAATGGAAGAGATCTGTCAAGGTTTCTCTTAACAGATCGCTTTGTCCATCAATGAGAGTAAAGCCACCACATTTGAACTCTAACATGCCAGTCATCCATATGTTTCAAGGGGAAGTGGAAATGTCACCAAAGGAAACAAATATGGAAAGCACAGTTGGACTCAACGAAGCATACAGAAAGTAGACCCAATATGCTTTTGAGAGTGCTGAGAGATCAGTTTCCAAGATATCTGAAAGAGGGCAAGATACTGAACAAATGGAGGGAAAATACAGATGTTGTTACAAACCCCTGCCCCCCCCCCAAAAAAAAGATGATCACAAGAACAACCAACATGTTTACTTTATCTTTTCAATAGAATCTTTATGAGAATGCTTTATATGCATATTATATGCATCCCTGATGAAATGGGTTGTCTATGGCAAATTATGTTCTACAGCTAAGCATATCTTAATACAACTGAGAATGCAAGATCTTGCTATGTTTGATGTTTGTAGTCTAAAGAAAAGCTGGTTTGATAAAGTAAAGTGTTCTCCTCCAATAAGCCATCTCCCATGTATAAGTTTAACCTCACCACCACCCGCAGTAGATTGTAACTTCTTTGAGAAAAAAAGACTATTTCATTTTAACTTTGTTATTCACTACCTAGCATAGTGCCTTTTCCCCCCAAGGTGACTGAGCATTCTTAAGATGGAACTGTTATGGGTCCAAAAGTAGCTTTTTAGGGGACAGCTAGGTGGCACAATGGATAAGGCACCAGCCCTGGATTCAGCAGGACCTGAGTTCAAATCTAACCTCAGACACTTGACACTTACTAGCTGTGTGACCCTGAGCAAGTCATTTAACCCTCATTGCCCCACCAAAAAAAAAAAAAAAAGAGAGATTTTTGCTCAAGTCTAAATCCACAAGACTCACATGAAACAGTGAGGACATAAATTACCGTATCTTCAAATCCATAGGGAAATGGTACTGATTCCTACCCAGCAAGGAAAAGTATGAGGCAGCCCATTGAGTATATCCAAGCATCGATTTTCAGTAGGTGCTTAATTAAGAAATATTTGTTGAATTCAGTTGAAATCATATAAGATCCACTGGCAAACAAAATAAAAATAATTGGTGATTCTCTGATAATTGACATCAAAAAAGCAAAAGAAAGAATTTTTTTAAAAAAGAAAGAAGGCAGGGAGGAACAAGAGAAAGAGAAAGAAGGAAAGAAAAAAGGAAGGAAGGAAGGAGAGAGGGAGAGGGGGAGAGGGAGAGAGAGAGAGAGAGAGAGAGAGAGAGAGAGAGAGAGAGAGAGAGAGAGAGAGAGAGAGAGAGAGAGAGCCATGCTCATCAAGTCATGGAAAATGGACCAGCAAAGAATCACAATCTTCCCGATTGTCCTGAAGGGCGCATCCCACTGCTCCAAGTCCTTGCACTCTACATCTGGACCCATTCCTGGTCTAGGTCAAGTAGATAAGCCAGTGGTGAAGAGCTGATGTGATAATAGCTACAAATATAATCATATAGCACATCACAGGAGTTATCTCATTGGATCCTTAAAAAAAAACAAAAACAAAAACAAAAACTGCCCCTAACCACCACTCCTTGCACTTGTATACTCATCTGTGATAGGACTATCTCCCAGTACTTTGTACTACTCCCTTTCTCCCTCCCACAATATGAGTTAAGCTTCCCTCCTCCCAGAACAAGAGATCAGCCCATTTTTCCTCCTTCCCTCATCGCACTTTCAACAGGGATTTTCCCTAAAAGGCAACAAAGCTGTTTCCTGGTTCCTGCCTCCCTTGCCTCATCTTACAGATCAACCAATGGAATTTAAAAGTCCCACCCACACTGAGTTCGGTTCTCTCACACTTGGTAGATGCTCTGAGACCAAGTAGTCACCATACCCTACCTTGCTGATGGGATGTCAAGTCTACCGTGGCTGAAGCTAAGTAGTGTTGTTTCCTTGCCTTTCTATAAGGCAGCTGGCTGGCCCAAAGGATAGAACACTAGAACTGGAATCAGGAAGACCCAAGTTCAAATCTGACCTTAGATGCTTGCTAGCTAGATGTCTGTGCACAAGTCATGTAACCTCTGTCTGCATCAGTGTCTTCAATGGGGATAGTAATAATAGCTCCTACCTCCCAGGGCTATGGGGAAAGTAAAATGAGATAATATTTGTAAAGTATTTTGAAAAGCTTAAAGTATTATAGAAATACTAGCCACCATTATTGATATTATTATGCTATAGTTAAGCAAATCCCTTTTGTTAACTGTTCATTGACCTAAAAGTTCCACATTTCATCCCGTCATCAAACCTGAACTAACAAGGCCTACCCCTAATGCCATCCATGTAAGTCCCAACCCTACACTGTCCCTACTCCTGTGCCACTCTACTCTCTCAATATGCCCCCTAGAGTCTATATTCTATTAACTATTTAAAATAATTCTTAGTAGCCCTGGGCCTTTCTCAGCAATCGTTTTGCATATATTTTGTATTTGTTTACATGCATATATGTTGTTTCCCCCCAATTCAATGTAAGCTCCTTCAGGGCAGAGAACATTTTGTTTTGTCTTTGAACCCCCAGGACCTAGAATAGTGCCTGCACATAGTAGGCACTTCACTGTTGAAATGAATTAAGAAACAAACACATTTTGTAAAACTCATGGGAAAGATGTCAAGAAAGATAGGGGATAGAGCACCAGCCCTGGAGTCAGGAGTATCTGAGTTCAAATCCGGCCTCAGACACTTAACACTTACTAGCTGTGTGACCCTGGGCAAGTCACTTAACCCCTATTGCCTCACTAAAAAAAAAAAAAAAAGATAGGAACTTGGGGCAGCTAGGTGGCTCAGTGGATAGAGCACTGACCCTGGAGTCAGGAGGACCTGAGTTCAAATCCGGCCTCAGACACTTGACACTTACTAGCTGTGTGACCTTGGGCAAGTCACTTAACCCCAATTGCCTCACCAAAAAAGGGAAAAAAATTTTAAAAGAAAGATAGGGAATTTTTCTTTACTTAGTGAATTGCAGTGTAATTTTTAAGAAAGTGTTTTGCAAACTTTAAAGGGTTACATAAATGCCTATATAATTTCTATCAGGGTCTTCTGTACTTGGTGTGGTTTGGGGACTTTGTACAATACAACCTAACTGATCTTGTTGATTAAGTGATTGATGGAGACTACTTATGCCTGGGGGTGCAGTTACTGGAGTTGTACCAGGACCTGTCAAGCACTTCTTCCCAGCACATATGGAGCCAGAATGAAACAGTCTTATTCATGAGCATTTAATAAGAGCCAATCACATGCCAACCAGTCATGTTTGCATAGCATTTTATGATCTCCCAAGCACTTTCCTAAGCAGGGTGTCCTGCAAACAAGGAGGGATTCAAGTTACCAAGAGGATTTATTCAAATTAGACTCTGGCTGGGTGATAAGACCCTTGGTCTTATGGAAAGCATAGTAGGTACTTTGCTGACCACAATGAAGGAAACTCTTGGTTTTACATCCCATCTGAAAGCCAGTACCTTGATTGAGTTTTTAGTTATGTTTTAAAACCAACTTATGAAACTCTCAAACATCATCCAGGCTATGAATTAGGCATCCAGAAACTGGATTGCACCAGTGTGGCCATAGGACCAATGGCATACAACAGTCTCTGAAGAATAAAAAATAAATCAGACACATAGAGAAATGGAAAAGCACATGGTAAATGTGAGCAAGCTGCAACACCTTTCTAGAGTATATCTAGAATTCCATCAGATCTAGCAGGTCTGCTGCATTTGGCACTGCTGACCACCCTCTCCTCCAGAATATGTTCTCCTTTCTGGGTTATTGTTGACAATGTTTTCTCTTGGTTCATCACCTACCTTTCTGATCATTTTTTTTTCCATTTCCTTTGCTTTGTTCAATATCTGCATGACACCACCAGCAGCAGCTGTTGTTGCACTTTAGGATTCCTCTAGAATAAAATAAATCTCAGCTCAGCTTTTAATGCTCTACATGTCCTGGCCTCAACCTACCTCTCCAGTCTCATCAGACATTACTCACCTCCCATGTTCTTCAATATGATCTAATTGGTCTTTTCTCTGTTCTTTACAGACAGTGCTTGGCGCTGTCCATCCCCCATGCCTGGAATGCACTCCCTCCCACCTCCATCTCATAAAGCCTCTCTCTTCCTTCAAGATGGACCTAGGCACCATATTTTTCATGAAGCCTTTCCTGATTCCCTCAACTGCCAGTGCCCTCTATCCTAAACAACCTCATAATTAACTACTTTTTATACATTTGTATTTATTAACTTCATCTTTATGCTATGTTTTTATATGTACTTATTATCTCTTCCATTCAAATATAAGCTCATGTGGGTAGGGATGGTTTCACTCTTTGTACCTATATTCCTAACATAGTATCTGGCACATAGTAGGCACAATAAATCCTCATTGATAATTAATTGACTAGTTGAACATAAAACCAATAAGGAGATCTGAAGAGCAGGAACAAAATATGTCACCAAGTAATTGTACTATAGAAAAGGAAGATAAGCTGGTAACTGTGAGGGTGAGGGATGGCAAGAAGGTAGCCAGAATGCTCTACTGGTACCCTTGCAGTATCAGAAGAAAGCAAGGAAGTTCACCAGAACATTTGGTAAACAGTCTGTAGTGAATTGATGGGAGGATGCTGATGAGAGTTACCCAGAATGGGCAAGCATGGGTGGGCAGCAATCTACATGGTTGTAAGGGACTTCAGAAACAATATCACAGATTAAGGGGAGTGGTAGTCCACCATTAACAAAAATTCATCATGTGCCTACTATGTGCAAGGCACAGTGCTAAGTGCAGAGATTACAAAGAAAGACAAAAAACGGTCCCTGCCTTCAAGGACCTCATAAGTCTAATGAAAGAGATCATAGACCATAGAGAAGAGAGAGAATGAGAAATGAGAACACTAAACCTTGGGGAAAACAATTCAAGCTAGATTTTTTTTCCACTTAGTTCACAGAGAATGATTTCAGATCCAGATATTCAAATCCCCATTAAGTTTCCCATCCCCTAGAAAAATCTGACATCAGCAGGACTGCGGCCTGGAGAGCTGAAAGCAATGAGCTGCAGTTCCATCAGCCTTATTTGACATTTTAACCATGCTCCAGTTAGCAGCCCCTCAAAAGCTGTTCCTACTCTCTTAGGCTACCTGAGATTTCCATCGGTCCCCCCACCCCCCAGTCTACAACATACTGGGCAGGTGACTTCCTTTCTGCCCAAAAAATCTTGGCTGTTAGTTTCTCCTAGAAAGAAGTATGAGATTTGCACGTGGAAGGTCTAATGCTGAGCTCAGAGAGGCAGCCCTACAGCTGGCTATTTCCAGAAGAAAACAGCCTTCTTCAGCACTTCAGCAAGATTTGCTCCCCTCTCCTTTTACCACAAGATTTAGGATGCAGATTACAATGGGCCACTAAACAGCCCAAACCAAAATTATGACTTGTGATTAAGCAGCAGAGCTTAGCCTGCTGAATCACCAGCATTTTAACCCAGCCCTAGAAAGTGGGAAGCCACAAGAGAGAAGAGTCACCATCAATTTTGGAAAGAAATGAAGCTGCTTTTTTTAAAAAAAAAATCTTGTTTAACCCATTGTTGACTGATATCCACCTTCTGAAGTGCAGAACTATTCATGAGGACTGAGGACTCAGTATGTAAGAAGGGATGCTTGAGGACACATCCAGGAGGACCTGCTGAAATCACTTCCCTCAAAGGAATATGACTGTGCTGTAAGAAATGACAACTGTGAATACAGAGAAACATATGGAAAGATCCGCATGAACTGATGCAGACTGAAATGAACAGAACCAAAAAAAAAGAAAAAGAATATACACAATGACCACAACAATGTGAAGGCAAAGAACAACCACACATGCAAAAAAAAAAATCAAACGTAAATGTTGCAAAATTGTAAAGAACATGCATGACTTGAAAGAAATGTGAGAAGACATCACCATCCAAGGGAGTGCTAAATTTTCAAGAAGAATTTATACCTTAGGAATTAAAAAAGAGGATTGATTATTTGTTTTGTTGACTATCTACACAAGTGGTGTAAAACTCAAATAGAAGCTTCCCCTTTTGGTGGCATAGTAACTTAGAAAACCATAAATTAAAATTACCTATGTTGTATTATATTTTTTTTTATTTTGCTAAACATTTCCCAATTATTTTTAAGATTTTTTATCTATTTATTTTCTTGTGGGACAATGAGGGCTAAGTGACTTGCCCAGGGTCACACTGCTAGTAAGTGTCAAGTGTCTGAGGCCAGATTTTAACTCAGTTCCTCCTGAATCCAGTGCCAGTGCTTTATCCACTGCACCACCTAGCTGCCTCCTCCCAGTGATATTTTAACCTGGTCCCAGGCTGCACTGGTGAGTTTTGCAGGTAATGATTTGACACTTCTGCTCTATACCAGAGGTCAGAAAATACAGGACCAAATACAGACCACAACAAATTTCTGCACAATGGGAACTAAGAATGATTTTTGCATTTTTAAATACAATTTTATTTTAAAATATAAAAACTATTCAGTTCCTAAGTAAGCTTTGGCCCAAAGGCCAAAAATTATAATTTAAAAAAAATTTTTTTTCAAAAATTATAATTTGCCACCCCTGTTCTCATCTTAAGGAAATGATGGAGAAAATGTTAATTATTCAGATTAAATTTAAAAGTGTGTACAGCTGTACATTTTCCCTCAGAGACCCAAATGTCAAATATTTATTAATATAACACTATTCCCATCCCCTTCCTTTATAGAGGTTGGTACACTACACATACTTTCAGGATTTTTCTATGTACTGATCAGTTATGCTGATTTTTTTTCCTTTTTTTGAATCTTTAAAAAATATTAACTATTATAAGGGATGTTTCTCTGGGAGGGGAAGAGGAAAAAAATACTGAAATTATGATGATTTAAAACCACAAATGATATCAATAAAAACTTATTTTTAAAAAAACTCTTCATTCAAGGCCTAACTCTGGTGCTGCCTTCACCAAGATCTCCTTGATTTCTACCCTCTCATATAAAATGTATAGTCACCCCTAAAGAACAGAGACAAACACATTACCGAAGGAGAGGCAAACCAACCCAGGTTAGAAATGGAGCAGGCCAAACCTTTTACACTGATCAGCAGTGCAACGGGACCCATGGGTGGCTGTTATACTTCCAATCTGGGTGAGAAAGAAAGACCTAGCCTCATTCTCCTCCATCCCAACTCCTTCACCACCAAAAGAAAAGATGAGGACACACAAAGCACCCTATGAAAGTTAGATAGTAGCCTCCTTTTTGAGGGACCCAACCCATAAGTCAGAATACAAATCAAAAGGGTAACAACCAAGGAAGAATGACATATTCCAAAGCCATTATTAATTAATACAAAGTATTCACTATGTGCAAAACACTGTCAATTACAGAAGATATAAGACTATTTGCCTTAAAACTCTAATAACCTGAAGAACAACCCAAGTGAAATAGATGAATAGGCACACTATTCTTAAAGTACATGTTTTAAAGGAATAACTCTATACATGAAACATTTTAAAGAAATAGGGTACATTGAGGGGGACTCTTTTCAGGTACACTTCTACCATTTCACTCATCTTTCATGGCCTCTCTGCTGAATTGAGGAATTGAAATTGAATTAAATTCAAATCAATTGAACTAAACTGAACTGAAAAGAACAAACATTTATTGAGTACCTACTGTTTGCAAGGCACTGTTGTTTGTGGTTATTGTTGCTTGTCCTTCATTCTTTTTTTTTTTTTTTGGTGAGGAAATTGGGGTTAAGTGACTTGCCTAGGGTCACACAGCTAGTAAGTGTTTAGTGTCTGGTGCCAGATTTGAACTCAGGCCCTCCTGACTCCAAGGCCAGTGCTCTATCCACTGTGCCACCTAGCTGTCCCAACTTTGTTTTGTTTTTTTGTTTGGTTTTGGTTTTTTAGTGGGGCAATGAGGGTTAAATGTCTTGCCTAGGGTCACACAGCTAGTAAAGTGTCAAGTTTCTGAGGCCAGGTTTGAACTCAGGTCCTCCTGGATCCAGGGCCAGAGTTTTATCCATTGTGTCACCTAGCTGCCCCCCTGTACTTCATTCTTGGAGAGAGGTGTATTAACCACTGAAACATCCAACTTATTTTGCTCTTTATTCCAGGAAAGTTCTACCCTAACAAGTCATCATAGCATCAAACCATGACTTTGGTCTCTTGGAAGCTATACCAGCAGAAGTCAAGTCCTTGTGGGTCATATCAAGCTACTAAACCTTCAAGTATAGGCCTGACCACAGACATGAGGACCAACCTAGCTAAATCTGGAGAGGCCCATCATAAGGTTAGCTATAGGGTGATGTATTTTTCAGCTGCAGTAACTTTTTTTTAGGTTATACATTACTATCATATTAAACATATTTCCCCATTATTCAGAACAAGAGGGGGGGAAATGCAAGAAAGAATAAAAAAGAACAATAACAAAAAAGTGAACAACAAAAGTGAAAAACAGTATGCTTCAGTCTGCACTCAGACTCCATAGTTCTTTTTCTGAATGTGGAGAGCATTTTCCACCATAAGTCTTTTGGCACTGTCTTGGATCATACAATAACTCTTTTTTTTTTAAGTGAGCCAATTGGGGTTAAGTGACTTGCCCAGGGTCACACAGCTAGTAATTGTTAAGTGTCTGAGGTCGGATTTGAACTGAGGTACTCCTGACTCCAGGGCCGGTGCTCTATCTACTGCGCCACCTAGCCAACCCATCATATAATAACTCTTAAAGACTATTTAGAAGGTTGTCAGTGAATGGAACATCCATACCAACAAACCATGGATCCTTGCTTATTGAAATAATCATGTATTCCAGGAAAGAGCAGTAGGTATAAACTCCAGTTTCTACAGTTTCTACTAGTCATTGGAGAAAACCTATAGAGTTATTCATTCTCCATGTCCTTTGAGTCTGTGATGAAAAATGGCAGCAGGTAAGCTCCTCCCTCACCTGCACAAAAGGCCCAGCACTAAAGCACAAGAGGGGAAGGAGCTGCTTCCACATAAGAGAGACCAGGCAACAGTCTCTCAGCATTAATGCACAAGGGAATTGCTGCTATATAGGGCAGACCAGGCAAGATGGGTTTCGACAGAGGATACAGATGGGAAGCAGTCCTTGGAGGTAGCAGCTTACCAAAATGAAGGTGGGAACCAGTGCCAAATGGAAATGGGAATGCTCAGCCTCACAGAGATCTGGAAAGGAGGACTCTAGGGAGAAGCAGCCAGCACTAGACATGAACAATGAAGTGGCAACTGAGCCAAGGCAAAGGGAGTCTAGCACAGCAAGAAACCACATGCACCAATAAACAATAAAGCACAGAGTCACAATTTGGAAGAAGAAATCCATAGACCTTGCCCTTGACTGGTTCTGTGAGTTAAGTGGACCATAAAGGTCCCTGGGGAAAGTGTCATTCCTTTGACACTTTCCAGAAAGGAGAGGAACTGGTTTCCTGATTGTCCTTGGGCTTGAACCCTTTCTAAATTGTTGAGTTAAATAAAACCTTTGTATTTTAATGTCTTCTTAGTCTGAATGCTTGCAGGGTAGTGGACAGCCTTTTTGAAAAAGTAATACAAGCCAGATTCCAGTGTTCCATGGTTTTCCTGTGTGGGTATCTAATCCAGAGAACCTTTGTGAGAAACAGCCCCAAAATTGTGCTTAAGTCTTCATATCAGAAGGGATATTCTGGCCCTAGTGTGAAACTCCCTCTAGATATTTCTCAATTGTACTCATTTGTAAAATGGGTATTCCTTAATTCTTATTCTTTAGGAACTTGGCAAAGTTAAAGACTTTTATAATACCTAACTGAAGGAGAATTCCAACTGAAGGAAAAGAAATAATATTCCATTAAAAAGCCAAATGGACACATTACTACATGACTTCACATTCTGGTAAGATCTTTTCTTAGAGATTGCAATATTGTTCTCTATGGTTGCCCATCATCTCACCATGACGACGCAACGAGTAGCTAGCATCAAAAGCTTAAACCAGGTTTGCCCATTGAGTGTAAGGTTTCTGCCATGTCAATACAGGTTTAGCTCTGGATATAAGTCTTCTCAAAAGGTGAGAGTTGTGAAACCACCAGTTCGTGCCTGCTATTTATGTTGGGGAAATTGATTTTCTACCATCTTCAGCTTCCTGCATTTTGCCTCCCTCTCTCACTTTGTGTCTTAATCCAAATGTCTTTACTAGATGGGAAGATTTTATAGCTGTTAATTTGTGGTAAGAATACCCAGATGGCTCCAAATACACCCTTAATAGAGGCAAAATAACAATTACAACAAACAGCAGGAATACATTTGTTTCGGACATGAACTTGGTCTTTATAGTATAGGTGTCTACTTATTCATGATGGTTAATGCTTCCATCTTTATCCCAGAAGACAAACCTGCTGAATTCTTTGATTTAAAATATACACCTCTAATGAGGTATCTCGCATGGTTATTACCTTTGTTTTGTATTTGCTGTATTAAGTATTTTCTTTTTCTCCAACAATAAAAAAACCCTCCTATGCATTGATAATTAGATGTTTTGCTTTATTTGGCTTCTTTCCAGCAATCTTTTGTTCCGACACAGCTCTTATAATTAATTATCCTCTTGCTGAACAACTGGAAACTGAAGTCTGACCAAACTCCATCTCATCCCACACAGATGTCCCAGTTACTCCACAAAAGGTTAATTAATCATAAGAGGTGCTTTGGAGCAGGAGGTGCTGGAAGGAATTCAGATCTAGTGGTTGGCAACATAGAAGAGCCCCCATCATGCCTAGTGCCATCCAGCACGAAGAAAGAGAGAGAAACATTCACAGTGAACAGAAATCTGACTACACAAGATGGCTAGCAGGGATGAAATTATTCTTTAAATGCTGGGGCAGGCTGCTTCACTGCCACAATGTATTCCAGGTTCTAAATGGTATGTGAGGTGAGGTCAGTACTACTGAGGCTCATTTAACAAAAATGCCCAATTTCAGTAGGAGGATTTGCCCAAGATTATTAAAAAATCAGCAGCAGAATTCCTAGGAGTCACGTTCCCATCCTAGAGTCAAATGAGCCTTCTATTATTAAGCAAGCTGGTCGATTCAAATATAGCTTGTGCTTTCCCACTTGGAACCCTTGAAATCCCTAGATTGTGAAAGGCAGCCTAAGCTCAGTGCATAGATGGTAGAGCTTGAGTCAGGAAGGACTGATTTCAAATCCTGTTTCTCCTATTGACTGGTTTTGTGATGGTACAAAATAAGTCACTAAACTCATCATGTGGGCCTCAGTTTCTTTTTTTTTTTTTGCAGGGCAATGGGGGTTAAGTGACTTGCCTAGGGTCATACAGCTAGTAAGTGTCAAGTGTCTGAGGCTGGATTTGAACTCAGGTCCTCCTGAATCCAGGGCCAGTGCTCTATCCACTGTGCCACCTAGCTGCCCCATTGGGGGGGGCACAGCAATGAGGGTCACACAGCTAGTAAGTGTCAAGTGTCTGAGGCCAGATTTGAACTCAGGTCCTCCTGAATCCAGGGCCGGTGCTTTATCCATTGCACCACCTAGCTGCCCCCCCACACACACCCAGTTTCTTTATTTATGAAAGGAGGGAGTTGGACTTGATGGTTTCTAAGATCCTTTCCTGCCCTAAAGCTATGACACTGTCATGGGGAAAAGGTGGTGGGGGTTCTTAGATATTCCTCTGTAAAGAATTACACTCTCACACACAGTCCAGTTAGAATTAAAATGGTCTTTTATTTGGCACTAAACAAAATGACTGAGGGGTAAGTCAAAGACTTCACCCCTGGAGAGGAGGGCTCAAACATTCTCCTCCCTCTCCAGAGGGTAGATGGGGTGATCATATGAAAATAGAAAGTTCCTTTTTGGGGTGGGGTGAGGAAAGGGTGGGTGCTTATCATTCCTGAGAGTCGAGGGAGATTTTTTTTTAATAATAATAATCCTGGGGCAGCTAGGCGGCGCAGTGGATAGAGCACTGGCCCTGGAGTCAGGAGGACCTGAGTTCAAATCCAGCCTCACTCAGACACTTAACACTTACTAGCTGTGTGACCCTGGGCAAGTCACTCAACCCCAATTGCCTCACCCCCCAAAAAAAATAATAATAATAATAATGATCCTGACCTCTGGAGTTATCTTTGTCTCCTAATTTTGGTCAGGTTAGCCACACCTAACTGACTTTCCTGCTATAAAATTTTATCTTCCCTTACTTTTTATGTGTGTCTGTCCTGTTATCCAGTCATCTTTGGTTTTGCTTCTCACAGTAGAAACTTATTCCTAAGCCCCATGTCACCAGGGAGGAGCACTAGAAACTTGGGGAATTATGAGGGGCATCTTATCAGAGGTAATATTAGAGCTAGCCTTGAATGAAACTAGAGATTCCAAACCTAAGGAATTTGTATTTTACCAAATGAAGAGATGAATGAATGAAAAAACAACAACGTTATTAAATACTTCTTAAGTTTCGGGCATTATGCAAACTGCTGAAGATACAAATACAAAAGTGAAACAGCCCACATCAAAAACACTATATTCTAATGGGGGAGGGGCAGGGAAGAGAGACAACATCTATAGAGGTGCAAAGCCAAAGATGAGGAGAATGCTAGGAAAGTTGATTGGCATTCTCTTTCCAGAAGCAATGCTGGCAATATTCATATGATTATTGTTCCCAGACCAGTAGATAAAGATCAGGGAAGACAGGGTATGGCATGAAGATAGGTGTGCTGGAAAAAACAATTTTAATAAATTTTTTCTTTTAATTAAAAAAAAAAGATAGGTCTGCTGGGTAATTGGGTGGGGTGTGAAGCATGATATGGCCTTAGGATAGCTGGTTCTTGTGAATTTTGTAAGCTTGTGATCACTCACCCACCAATCAGTGCTAGGACTGAATTTCTGAAACTAAGTAGATTAGCTCAAACAAGCCAGATCATTATCTCTGGAGGTCCAGTAGTCTACTGAGGGCAGATTAGGGTAGAGAATAAGAAGATGGCTGCAGTAAATGACTGGATGAGATATGAAATATAACCTATGGGAAACAGGAAGGCACCAAATCTTTTTAACCAAGGGAGTGATGATAAAGATTAATTTGCAACTGTGAGAAAGATAGGATCATAATATCACTAATTAATAATAATTATAATATCTAACATTTACCTAGCACTTACTATGTGCCAAGCACTATGCTCAGTGCTTTGCAATTGTTATCTCATTTGATCATCACAACAACCCTAGGAGTCAGGTGCTATAATTATTTCCACTTTACAGATCAAGAAACTGAAGGAAACAGAAGTTAAATCACTTGCCTAGGGTCACACAGCTAGTAAGTCTCTGAATCTGAATTTGAACTGACTCCAGGCCCAGTGTTCTGTGCACTGTGCTAAGAGGTCATCCAAGTCCAAATCCCTCATTTTTCAGATGAGGGAACTGATGCCTAAGGAGGTGAAGTGACTTGTCCAGGGTCACACAATAAGTTTGGGGCACTCACTGTAGCAATTGTAATAAGGACTCTGAGTTTGAGGAACTTTAAAAAATTAACACTTCCAGGATGTTGGCTAACTGATATGTGAATGCAACTTCTTAGTTCTCCCTCTTAAATTATATAACAAGCACCAGGGAAATTGCCTTGGGTGGTTCTCTCAAGTGAGAAATCAAAGGTCTATGGAAGTGCTTTTTTTTTCTTTTCAGAGTTCTACAACAAAACTACAAAGTCAGATTCTATAAGGGAAGAAGAAAACTCCCAATCCACAGAGAAAAACACTTAATTATTAATATAGCTATGTGTAAATGTATGTATATATTCTATAGTAAGCAATATCAATTCATTTACATTCCCCAGAAGATGATGGTACTTGCAGTTAAAAAGTCTAAGAATATGGAAGAAAATATATTTAGACCAATACCCCACACCTTTACCAAGATAATCTTCAAATTGATATATGATCTAGATATAAAAGTTCACATCACAAAAAATTAGACATATAGAAAAAAAATGACCTGTCAGGTCTATAGCTAGAAGAAATTCATGACCAAAAGGGGATAGAAAGGATTACAGAAGACAAAATGAATAATTTTGATTATATAAAATTGAAAAAGGTTTACATGAATTTCATAAAGCTAAGATTAAAATGCAAACAACTAGGAAAACTCTTTGCAGCAAGTCTTTCTGATGGTCTCATTTATAAAATATATAAGGAAGTAATTCAAATTTATATAAATAATAGCCATCATCCAATTGATAAAAGGCCTAGGGATACAAATCAAACAGATTTAAAGGAAATAAAGCCAAGCTATCTCTAGTCATATGAAAAAAATGCTGCAAATTATTACTCATTAGATGAATGTACATTAAAATAATTCAGAGGGGCAGCTAGGTGGCACAGTGGATAGAGCACTGGCCCTGGAGTCAGAAGGACCTGAGTTCAAATCTGTCCTCAGACACTTGACACTTACGAGCTGTGTGACCCTGGGCAAGTCACTTAACCCCAGTTGCCTCTCACACACACACACACACAAATTTCTGAGATTCCACCTCACACCATCAGATTTGCAAATATGAAAAGAAAGAAAAATGATAAATGTTGGAGAGGTTATGGGAAATCAGACACATTGATGAACTATTAGAAATGGATCCAACCATTCAGGAAAGCAATTTTATATCATACACAAATATTTGTGAAACGGTTCATGCCCTTTTACCTATCTATTCCACTGCTAGGTCTATAATCAGAAATGAATGAAGAAATGGTAAAAGGTTCTATATATACAAAAATGTTCACCACAGTTCTTTATGTGGTAGCAAAAAATAAAAAATAAAGGGATGCCATCCCAATCAATTGAAGAATAGCTGGAAAAAATTGTGGTATATGAATGTAACAGAATATTTTTGTGCTATAAAAAATGAAGAAATAAATTATTTCTAAGAGTCATGGAAAACCCTATAGGAACTAATGAAGAGTGAAGTAATAATTTATGCTTGAACACCAAAATATTAAAAATGCATAATTTTGAAAACTTTTATGAACTGATGAAGAATGAGATAAGCAGAATTAGGAGGAAAATGTATACAATAAAGACATTATAAAGACAAATAACTTTGAAAACTATTAGAAGTATGATCAATAAAATGACCATCCCTGAGGACTGATGATGAAACATACTATCTGCCTCTTGGCAAATAAGTCATGGTTTAGTGTACAGAATTGCGTGTGTGTGTGTGTGTGTGTGTGTGTGTGTGTGTACATACATACACACACACACACACATATATATATATATATATATATATATTTCTATTAAGCCAAGGTTACAAAAAAAATTTTCTCTCTTTTTTTTAATTGGATGGCAGAATGGGAAGGAGAGAAAAAATATTTCTGTTAATTCTGTAAGAACAATTTTAAAATAGCTTTGAGGAAGTGCTAGAGATGTAGAATGCTGCATGCACTTTCAGATGCTATATTATAATGTGACTATATTATTGGTTTTATGTAACTTTTTAAAAATTTGTTACAAGAAAGCTTCAGGGATAATCTAGAAATGTTAGTAATATAAAAACAAAATTCACCAATTAAATTTAACAAAAAAAGAAACAAACATATCTTTGTGTAACGATTGGAATAATGCCACCTGCTGGAGACTTACTGTAGAAGAGTTCTGCCCATGAAGCGAAGGTCTTTGAGGGCAAGACCAGGCATCAGGAAGTGACGCGGACGAGTGGGAGGAGGAAGGAAGAGACTGGCGCTAGGTCTTGCGCTCTTTCCGGAGGACGCTGGCGGAGAAGGGAGCTAGAAATGTGCTCTCCTTTTAATAGATAGAAATCTAGGCCTTTCTCTCTCTCTTTACCAAATTCTTATTCTCCTTAATAAATGCTTAAAAGTCTAACTTGCTAAAGCTTATAATTTATTGGCGACCACTCATTAGATATTTTAGACAGTTTAGCTAGAATTTTAGCCCTTAACAGATGGCTGACCACGAAGAGGAAAGCTAACCCTCAGTCTTCTTCTGATCTTCTGGTTGGGTAAGAAATTTCCCCTCCCTCTCCCTGGTGTACTGGTGTACTGGCTGTGTTTTCCTTTAAATTTTTTCAAATGGACCTTTTAAACTCCCTAATTACCCTATTTTTTATTTTAGTCTGTTTAACCAGACAAATGGGAGATAAGATCATGTTAATGCTTTGTTTTTGTGGATTTTCTATTTTTCTTTTTCTTTTTGTTAAAAGAGCCAGCAACTTACTCACACAAGGAAATATCTCTCCCTCTCCCAACCATGCTTTTTCAGAGAAACCTGAAGAGATTCCCGCAGCTTTTCCCAGTTCTAACACTAATTGTTGCTTTAATTTTGCATGCCTGGAGGCAATGACCCACCCTCTAGAAGTTTTTAATCCCCTAGCACCTGGAGGCCAAGTGGGGGAAGAGGAATCCAGGCCTGAGTTCAAAATCAAGTCTGATTCAAATTGCTCTGGTCCCTCCCCTCCTCTCCAGACCCCACCCTCTACTCCTATGGCCAAGCCCATAGCTTCCCCTGCCTGGGAAGTCCAGAGATCTGATGCGCATGCTCAACTTTTTCTACCTGCATTTGCAGCTTCAGGCTCAGCCCTTCCCCGGCCTGGCTGTGCTTTTGAGACAATCTTAGAAAACTCTTTAAATTCCAGTTATGCTCGTTTTGTTCATAATTTTGCTAACCTGCTTTTGTCTTTAATTAGTAATCTTATAAAGCATTTGTATGGTGAAAAGACTGACAGACAATATAGAGGGGTTAAAGAAGAAAAATTTAAGCTGTATAAGAATGACAATCATCAACATAGTTCAAGACTCTGCTTCTTTTGCCATGGAAGGGTATATATTGTACAGAAATGTAAAAGTAAGGGGCAAGGTATTGATATGAGTGTTGGGGATTTTAGATATCAGAATCAAAAGTGTTCTGAATTCACTCAGAGTAATAGTATCAGTTCAGAGGTTACATAGGATTTCTGTGCTATTATATATACATTTTGAAATTAATGGTATGGGTTTATTTTCATAGAGATTTTCATGCTTTTGAGATTGTGTCTTATACTTAGTTTCTAAAACAAGGAGAATATTTGTAAAAGCTTTTTATAGTCATGTGATGAAGTTTATATTTTATAATACTCTTATTGATATTAAATTCATGCTCATTTAGATTTCCTTAGTTTGAATTTCACTGTTTTTTATTGTTCCATGTGTATTTTCTTCTATTCATTTATCTAATTTAAAAAAAAATTGAGAGATGGTATTGATTTCATAATACAATGTTAATTCTAGGAGTATTGTGCTCCCATATTCTGAGTTGTTTGTTTTTGTTATTTTTTCTCAACTGATTATTTGATCAAACTCTTTAAAGCATTTCCTTGGCAAATTGGTTGCCATGGCAAGTGTAAATTGATTCTAGAAGTATTATTTTTGATAAGCATATTCCAAAAAAAAAAAAAGAGGGGAACATTTGTAAAAGTTTTCTTTTTTCAAAAAAAAAAAGTTTTCTTTGAGATTCTGTTGTGCTTTAACTTGTATTTAAATATGTTCAGATTTTTCAAAAAAGTAATTGTATACTAAGTTAAAAAAGGGGTATTATTTGAAATTGTTGCATAATTATATATTGTGTTCTGAGTCAAGATGTATTCACATTTTTTGCAATCATTTATTATCCTCAATTTTTAAATCCATATGAGACTTGGATTATGGGAACTTATCATTTAAGACACTAATTGCCTTTATTCTGAGTTATCAGATGCCAGTTGGCCAAGATGCCATCCAATCACAAGAGGAATACATGCAAGAGCAGACACTGAACTGTCACATGAGGGGAGAAATGCATGAAGTCAAGGTATGGCCTTAGACATGTTTTTGAGAACTTTCATTGTTTGATTTGATTATTGACAAAGCTATTTTAAAGTTGTGTTAAGCTCAATTTTGTAGGAAATTTCCTGGCTGATTACCAGCATCCACACATCAACCCCTGAAGAGACTTCCATTCCACGACTACACCTAGAGGACATCTGAGAAAAGACTTTCAGAGACTTTAAATGAACAGTTTTGATTTGTTGTTTTTGTTGTTTTTTTCTCTTTCTGTTATAATATACACCATCTGTAACATGTATTCTCTGCAGAGGCCCTCCCTTTGCAAGACTAATGTCAAAGCGTCGGTTCATGAGGACAAAAAAAAAAATCGCTCCTCTGGACAAAACTTTCCTCTCTTCCTTTTCTATATTGTTGTTCACATATTATTAGTTAGCAATAGTTATCATATTGTTTTTACTGTTCCGTCAAGGAAACATTTTGTTTCTTGAGGAACAACAGGGGGGACTGTAACGATTGGAATAATGCCACCTGCTGGAGACTTACTGTAGAAGAGTTCTGCCCATGAAGCGAAGGTCTTTGAGGGCAAGACCAGGCATCAGGAAGTGACGCGGACGAGTGGGAGGAGGAAGGAAGAGACTGGCGCTCGGTCTTGCGCTCTTTCCGGAGGACGCTGGCGGAGAAGGGAGCTAGAAATGTGCTCTCCTTTTAATAGATAGAAATCTAGGCCTTTCTCTCTCTCTTTACCAAATTCTTATTCTCCTTAATAAATGCTTAAAAGTCTAACTTGCTAAAGCTTATAATTTATTGGCGACCACTCATTAGATATTTTAGACAGTTTAGCTAGAATTTTAGCCCTTAACATTTGTCATTATCCATTATAAGAACGGGCATTATAATCCATAAGCCAGATGCTTTTTTTTTTTTTGCAGGGCAATGAGGGTTAGGTGACTTGCCCAGGGTCACACAGCTAGTAAATGTCAAGTGTCTGGTCCGGATTTGAATTCAGGTCCTCCTGAATCTAGGGCCAGTGCTTTATCCACTATACCATCTAGCTGCTCCCCAGCCAAATACTTTTTAGAAAATCATGGCTATCAGGCTGGGAGGGAGGGGGAGAGGGGGTGGGGCAGCTAGGTGGCACAATGGATAAAGCACCAGCACTGAATTCAGGAGGACCTGAGTTCAAATCTGGCCTCAGACAGTTGACACTTACTAGCTGTGTGACCCTGGGCAAGTCACTTAACCCTTATTGCCCTACACAAAAAAAAAGAAAGAAAATCATGGCTATCACAGTTTAATGGGCCCTACAACATATGGATAGCAAATCTCAGAGCCCAGGATTTGAACCCAGATTGAAGAGGGTGGAGCTCAAGAGTAGTAAGTATGGTTAGGAGGCTATTAATTAGTCCATATGAAAGATGATAAAGACATGAAATAGTGTGGTTTAATGCTAGGAGAAGAGACAAATGCAAGAGAAATCATAAAGGGAGAACTGATTAGCAATAGATTGCTAATATAGTGAGGAGAAAGAAAAAACTAAAGGGACTCTAGCATTTCAAGCCAAGATGAATGGGGAAATGATAGCACCTAAAAGAAATAGGGCATTTGAAGGAAGTATAATTTTCAGGGGGGAAACAATGATTTCAGTTTCAATTGTGTTGAGTTTATGTTGCTCATGGTAGATCCAGGTGGACATGTCCAGCCAGTAGTTGAAATACTCTGAAACTGGGTGAAGAAACAGAAATTTGAGATATTCATTTACTAGCCATCTCCCTAGATATGATCACTGAAGGCACAAGAGAGGATGAGATTGTCAACGGTCAGAATATAACACAGAAAGAAAGGAGGACTGAGGGCAGGTGCTTTGGGGACACTCATACTTGGGAGACAATAAGAGAGGGATGAACTAATGAAGACAGAAAAGGAAAGATGAAACAAATAATAGAAAGACCAATAAAGAAGTATCAGCAAAGCTGAAAATAAAGGGATTACCAAGATTAACAAATGCTACTGGAAGGTTATGGAGGACAGCTGAGAAAAGGCCATTCAATTTAGTTAATTAAGAAATTATTGGTGATTTTGGAGAGACCAGTTTCAGCAATAGGGCAGAAACCTAAGCCAGATAGTAGGAGGTAGTTGAAGAGCTAGAGAGTTACAAGGAAAGATATGGAAAGGGGGAGATTACTCTTTTTTATAAATTATAGTAATGAGAGAGAGAGAGAGAGAGAGAGAGAGAGAGAGAGAGAGAGAGAGAGAGAGAGAGAGAGAAGGCATTAGGTTGAAAGAATGTCCCATGAGGAAGCTTAAGAAACACATGAGTATGTTATTAGGCAGGAAGGGAGATCCCAATAGAGTGGGAAAGATTGAAATTGAGAGAGAATAAGTGGTTATGGAGCAAAGTTCCAAAGGAGAATGGAGAGACAGACGCAAGGGCACAAGGAAACAGGTTTGTTGTGGCTAGGAAGGGGGCCACTTTATCCTCTGAGAACTGAGGGAATGAGAAAAAAAAATGAGTAAAAATATAGAAGGACTTTGAAATAAGGAGAAAGAAGGTAAAGAAGCTGACCTTCATTTCAGTAAAATAAGAGAAAAAAGTCCTCTGTTGAGAGAGAAGAGATTGGGGCTTGAAAGGTTTGAAACAGACATTGTAGGGAATATTATAGGGAGTCAATTAGAGATTTTTAAAAAGATGACTGAAAAATAATGGATTGAAGAGGAACCAAATTAGGTTAGATAGGATAAATTTGTGATGGACTCAATTAATGGGATTTATCTTTGAACCATGATACATTCTGTATTAAGAGTAATTCTAGGGGCAGCTAGGTGGCAGAGTTGGATAAAGCACCGGCCCTGAATTTAGGAGGACCTGAGTTCAAATGCAGCCTCAGACACTTGACACTAGCTGCGTGACCCTGGGCAAGTCACTTAACCCTCATTGCCCTGCAAAAAGAGACAGAGAGAGAGAGAGAAATTCTAAATCAAAGTTGAAGCTTCAAGATTTTCTGGTCCTCAAGAATGACTCATCATTTTGTCATTAACATGACAAAAAAAATGACAAATGCTGGAAGAGATGTGATAAAATAGGTACTGTTGGTAGAGTTGTTTACTGATTCAACCATTCTGAAGAACAATTTGGAACTGTGCCTAAAGGGTTATAAAACTGTGTATACCCTTTGACCCAAAAATACTGCTACTACATCTGTACCCCAAAGAGATCAAAGAAAAAAGAAAAGGACTCATATGTGCAAAAATATTTATAGCAGCTCTTTTTGTGGAGACAAAGAATTGGAAACTGAGAAGATATCCACAGTCCATGCCCTCAAGGACCTGACATTCTAATGGGAGTGACAACACAAAAACACTATGTACATATAAGATATAGACAGAGTAGATGGGAGATAATTTTAGAGGGAAGACACTAGCAGTAGGCTGACAAGAATAGACCTGTTCTTAGGTGTCATAAGGCTAGACTATCCTAGCCTTATCTCAACCCATATGTACATGGCTTTCCAGTGGAAGACAATCTAAAATATACAATGTAGAATACATACACACACACACACACACACACACACACACACACACACACATATATATATACATTGGCACCCTCTTAAGGTATCAATTTGTAAAATGTAGATATTGGATTTTCAAAAATTGTATTAATTTATTGCCATTCTAACATATTTTAAATAATTTCATGCTTTTTATTATTAAATTTTATTTTTAATTTATGGAATAAAATAAGAATTTCCATAACCTAGTACAATAAAAAACTGATAGCCCATGAAACTGCAAATCTACTCTGCAAAAGTTGCTATTCCATTCAACAAAGTTATCGTGTAAATGTCTTTTTTTTCTTCCCTCTTCCCACCCCCCACACCCTAGAGATGGCTACCATCACACACACATACATGTATATATGTGTGTGCATCTGTGTGTCTGTGTGTATGCATGTAAAATTATCCTATACATACTTCTATTTATCAGTTCTTTCTCTGGATGTAGATATCTTCCTTCTTCATATGTCCATTTTAACTAATTTGGATATTTATAATAGTCAAAATGACTTATTTGTTCAAAACTTTTCTTAAAAAATATTGCTTTTAATTATAGAATGTTCTCTTGGTTCTGCTCATTTCTGTCTTCATTATTTTGTGCAAGTCTTTCCATGTTTTTCTAAAATCATTGAGTTCATCATTCTTATAGCCTAGTAGTATTCCATTACAATCTCATACAACTTGTTCAGCCATTTCCCAATTGATGGGCATCCCTACAATTTTCAAATCTTTGCCACCACAAAGAGAGCTGCTATAAACATTTTGGAACATTTCCCCGTAATTATCTTCATAAATAGAGCAAGTAGTAATATTGCTGGATCAAATGGTATAGATGATTTAACAACTCTTTGTGCATAATTCCAGATTGGTCTCCAAAATGATTAGATCAGTTCACAACTCCACCAACAATGAATTAGTGTCCCAATTTTTCCACAATTTTTCCCAGCATCTGTCACTTTCCCCTTCTATCATTTTAGCCAATCTGGTCCATATAAAATGATATTTCATTTGTTTTAATTTGCATTTCTCTAATCAATAATGATATAGAGTATTTTTATATGACTATAAATTGTTTTGATTTCTTTTTTTTTTTTTTAGTGAGGCAATTGGGGTTAAGTGACTTGCCCAGGGTCACACAGCTAGTAAGTGTTAAGTGTCTGAGGCCGGATTTGAACTCAGGTACTCCTGACTCCAGGGCCGGTGCTCTATCCACTGCGCCATCTAGCTGCCCCTGTTTTGATTTCTTCATGAGAAAACCACCTGTTCATATCCGTTGACCATTTACCAATTGGGGAATGACTCATATTCTTATAGATTTGACAAAGTTCTTTATAAATTTTGGATGTGAGACCTTTATCTGGTAAACTGTCTATAGAAATTTTTCCCAGTTTTCTGCTTTCCTTCTTGGTTACATTTGTTTTATTTGCACAAAAGCTTTTCAATTTAATGTCATCAAAATTATCCTCATTCTTATCGTGCACTGGCTTTGCAGTCATAGAACTTGTACCCAGTTTGGATAATACATCATTTCCAGTTCTAAATATATGATTCAGCTCCTTGTGACTCCAATGTAAGTTCTACCATTTACTATTCATATGGCTCTGGTCAAGTAACTTCACCTTCCTGGGACTCATTATCATCATCCAGAAAAGGATAATGAACAAAAGGACCTATGAAGTCTTTTCTAGCTTTAAATCTATGTTCCTGTGATTCCACTCCATCCTCACAGATAGCTGCCTATTCTTTACTTTCATTTCCCAGATGGCAAAACTAAGTCAACAAGTGGCTAAAGGACTTTTCCAAGGTTATATTAAAAATGGCTATAGAAATAGCTGCCTTCTTCTGTAGTTGAGCCAGTGATCTATGGCCCAGTCTGATGTCAAAGGAAACCACTACACCGAGAAGACTAGTAGTCCATTTATTATGGCTTTCTTCCTTAAAACAGACTGGGAGGGGGGCAGCTAGGTGGCACAGTGGATTGAGCACCGGCCCTGGATTCAGGAGGACCTGAGTTCAAATCCGGCCTCAGACACTTTACACACTTACTAGCTGTGTGACCCTGGGCAAGTCACTTAACCCCAATTGCCTTACCAAAAAAAAAAAAAAAACAACACACACACACAAAAAAAAAAAACAGACTAGGAGGGGGCAGCTAGGTAGCACAGTGGATAAAGCGCCGGCCCTGGATTCAGGAGGACCTAAGTTCAAATCTGGCCTCAGACACTTGACACTTACTAGCTGTGTGACCTGGGAAAGTTACTTAATCCTCATTGCCTCAACAACAACAACAACAAAAATTTAATTTAAATTAAAAAAAAAAAACCAGACTGGAAAGGCCAGCAGCACAGTGGATAGAGTGCCAGACCTGAAATCAGAAAGACCTGAGTTCAAATCCTGCCTCAGATTCTTAGTAACTGTGGGACCCTGGGTGGGTATATTGATCTCTGTTTACCTCAGTTTCCTCAGCCATAAAATAAGAGTGATAATAGCACCTACCTCTCAGGGCTGTTGTGAGGATCAAATGAGATAATAATTACAAAGCATTTAGCATGATACCTGACACATAGCACTATATAAATGTTAACTATTATTATCTATTATTATTATCAAGACCTGAATAAGCACACCTAGATTTCAGTCAAAAGATCTCACCAGTTTCCTAATCAATGATGTCCCTGACCCCAAATGATCTGACACAAATTGTGAGGAGCTAAAGACTAAAGGTGGAAACTCCTTGGTGGATACAAAAGTAAGCTCCATCTGCATTTACATTTAACAGCCTTCATTTAAAGGGTCACAAACTCAGAACTAGAAAGTCCATCTATTCTGGGCCCCTTCATTCTTTTTTTGTTTATTTTTTTTTTTTGCGGGGCAATGAGGCTTAAGTGACTTGCCCAGGGTCACACAGATAGTAAGTGCCAAGTGTCTGAGGCTGGATTTGAACTCAGGTCCTCCTGAATCCAGCACCAGTGCTTTATCCACTGTGCCACCTAGCTGCCCCCCCTCATTGTTTTTTGCAGGGCAATAGGGGTTAAGTGACTTGCCCAAGGTCATACAGCTAGTAAGTGTCAAGTGTCTGAGGCTGGACTTGACCTCAGGTCCTCCTGACCCAAGGGCTGGCATTTTATCCACTGCACCACCTAGCTGCCCCAAGGGCCCCCTCATTTTTAAGTGCACAAAACTTGGGCTCAACAGTGAAGTGACTTTCTTAAGATCATACAGGTTGTAAGTAACAGGTAAGATGCCAATCAGGGCTTCATACTCTGCAACCAACATTCTTCCCACTGTATCACACCAATACTACATATAACATGCAGAATGAATACAGTAACCACTAACATACAAGCAACAGTAAAGCAGAAGATGACAGTTGTTTAACTTGAAATAAGTTTCATGCCACCACAACTTTAGGGAAGACCCCTTAAAAGTTCCAACGTTGAGGCAGCTAGGTGGTGCAGTGGATAAAGCACCGGCCCTGGATTCAGGAGGACCTGAGTTCAAATTCAGCCTCAGACATTTGACACTTACTAGCTGTGTGTCCCTGGGCAAGTCACTTAACCCTTATTGCCCTGCAAAAAACAAAAAACAAAACAAACAAACAAACAAACAAAACATTCCAACTTTAACTCTGATAAGAAAGCATTACAGAATCAAAGACAGAATTATTTCACAGAATGCCCCTGGAAACATAAGATAATACTGCTGAGAAAATTAAGTTGACTACAGTTATTTTTTCAGCCTACAAGCACATTAGAGAAATGTTAAAATGAATTATCCTTGAGACCACATACAAAAACAAATAAGCAGGTGTTATTGGTTCCTAGAAAGAACAATTTTAACCATATGGCTTCGAAAGGAAATATTGTTTTCAGTACTATATTTGGGGGTATTTCCATCTTAGCCCCTTATTAAAAATATCATTTTTTTTAAAAATAAAGTGCCCTAATTTCACAACATATGGATACAAGGTAGTGTGGTACAATGGGTAGTGCACCCATTTGGGAGTCAGAAAAACCTGGATTCAAGTCCTGCATTGATATATATGGCTAACTACATGATCTCAAGCAAATCACTGTCAGTACATCCAGGCAATTATTGAGACTATAAATTACCAAAATGCCAAATTATCAAACTGTACTGGTGGAGGGAAATTAAACATTTTTAAGGATGAATACGTAGGTCCTGTCTCCCAAAATAGATTGTAAGCTTCTCCAGGGCAGGAGAAATGCCTATACCCCTCTGTATCTTCCACTGTACTTTCTATGTAAGAGCTACTACATATATTTGATTGACTGAATCAATTGATTAACAAATGTTATGAGGCATTTACTATGGGCCACAACCTGTGCTAAGCACTGGGGGTATGAATACAAGGAACAAAACAATTCCTACTCAACAATGGCCTCACTTTCCAATGGAGAAATGAATATTTCTATATAAACTATAAATGTCTGTATGAACTCCAATCCTATATAAAAGAAGGCAGTATGATGAGCTTAAGGACATTCCCATTCCACATCCCCATCCACCATCATGGCACACAATAGAGTAGGTTTGTATCATGACCCTGGGCAACTCCAAACATACCAATTCCACAAAATCATCAAAAACAGTACTTGGGGGGCAGCTAGGTGGCGCAGTGGATAGAGCACCAGCCCTGGAGTCAGGAGTACCTGAGTTCAAATCCGGCCTCAGACACTTGACACTTACGAGCTGTGTGACCCTGGGCAAGTCACTCAACCCCAATTGCCTCACTTTAAAAAAAAAAAAAAAAAGAACAGTACTTGAGGAAAAGCACTACAGGGCAGAGGTAGTACCAACAAGCATTTATTAAGTACCCACTATGCACCACTCCTAGCCTGGCTAACAGTGGTTAGCCACAAAGAGGGAGCAAGAGGATAGGAATAAAGATGCAGGTGAACTTTTGACAAAATATAAAGGTGAACCTTTAGCAAGCACTCAATAAGTATCTAGTAAGTTCTTACTCAGGGAAGCTAAGGGCCACAGTGGATAGAGTGCCAGGCCTGGAATCGGAAAGGCTCATATTCTTGAATTCAAATCTGGCCTCAGCCACTTGCTGGTTGGTGTGACCCTGGGCAAGTTACCTAATCTACCCTGTTTGCCTCAGTTCCTCATCTTTAAAATGAGCTGGAAAAAAAAAATGGCAAACCTTTCCATTTGTTACTGGTGATGGTAGTGGTGGTGGTCCTTCATTCTTTTTTTTTTTTTAAGGAATTTTTGGGGGCGGAGCAACAGGGGTTAAGTGACTTGCCCAGGGTCACACAGCTAGTAAGTGTTAAGTGTCTGAGGTCAGATTTGAACTCAGGTCTTCCTGAATCCAGGGCCAGTGCTTTATCCACTGCACCACCTAGCTGCTACCGGTCCTTCATTCTTGAAGAGGCATTACAAGGGTGATGTCTTGACTTGCTCACAAATTAGATTGAAGTGAGTCAGAGCTTCAGAAGTCATCAGTCTCACTCTTTCCTCTAGTCATTGAAGTCCAGTGGTAAGACAATAGTTAGGACAACTGAATATGACCCAAGGGGCAGTATCTCTACCAAGAAAACCCCAGATGGGGTCACAGAGAGTCAGACACAACTGAAAAAGTAATTGAACAACAACAAAGTTCTAACTCTGGGTAGGGTACTATAGGACACAACTTTTTCCCTGTTTTTCCCTTCTCTACCCAAGAATAAATAGAGGAAAGAATTCCAGGGTGAGAGGTATAGAAAGTAGATATCACTGAAAGGCCAAGGTGAAACAAAATAAGAGAAGAATAGCACTCATTATAATCCATATCTACAAATCTAAAATGTTACCACCTAATATAGAATGAAAATGACTGAACAACATAGAGTGAAAATAATACTCACATTCACATAGCACTTGATAACTTTAAAAATGCTTTCCTAAAAACAGGTGGCTGTTCTAACTGTTATCCTCTTTTCATAACTGAAGAAACGGAGGCGCCAAGAGGTTAGTGTCTCAAACTCAGGTCTTCTAATTGCCAATCTAGTATTTTTATTAATCAGGGGACTGGCTAGTGGGGACCTAGACCCTGGAGCATGCTTGACTTTGCCCTTCCTTGTGAGTTATAAAGTTCCAATCCATCACATGGAACTTTTGTGAGGACTCCATAAAGAGAGAAAACGATTCCCAGGACTAGGAATTTTGAGGCAATCCCATTCTACTTTAAATAAGACCTTATTCTCTTCAAAGGACTTTGTGTGTGCAAGGATGAAGTGAGACCCCCCCTTTCCCCCATTTTGGGGGAAATTCTTATAATTACTCTTCTTGTCATAGCCTCAGTAAATACCCTTTTTATAAAAAACAGAGTTCTGCCAATTGATTAATAATGGGGAAGGCACCAGATGGGAACTTAGGCACCACAGTGTTAGAAACCCCAACCCCTGCAGGTTATCCCTAGTACCCTGAGAAGAGCAGTTGTACTCATCTGCCCTCTGAGCATCCAGCCATTGAGGATGAGTACCAGTTGTGGGAAGAGCCCAGAGGGGTTGCTACATTTCCATGATGTTTCTCAAACCTATCAGAAGACAACAATGGCAACTTAGACATCTGGTTGAAGACACTTGTGTCTTTTAAGAACAGTGTTTTCATTTGCTGCTTTCCAGTAGTGGTACCATAGGAATCAAATTGTTCCCAGAAGTCAATTTCAGGCAAGTCAAGTAAGTTCTTTCCCTTAAAGGGACAAGAGGCAACATTAGCCATCAAAACAGAATCTAGAAGGAATGATCAGTTTGAGTAGTTTAAGCCAAACAACTACTGACATAATTGCTGGCATCCACATTTTTGTAGCCAAATTAGGCTCCGTTGGCAGGTACTCACTTACCCTCTGATCATTTTCCTTAAGAGGAAATGCAAAAGACATATTTCTTTGGATTGTGATTTATCAGACAGCAAAGCTCCTTTGTGTTCCATGAGTCTCTGAACTTGGCATTGTGGTTCTAGCTTTTGAAAAGGACAGAAGGAAAGCCAAAGAACTATTTCTTTTGGACTTCCTTTGCTTCTCAGTCTGTCTGCATTTTGGCAGGAACCTGCCAGATTTGTTCAAACATATTACCCAATTTGTAATGTTGGCGAGACAAAGGAAGTTATGTGGGTGCCCTGAGGTGCCTGCAGCATTAGCAGAATTGGGCAGTAGAAGGAAACTATTTTAACAATTATGTGATCAGATGTGATGGGAGAGGGGCAGCCAGGTCTAAAGGTTGTCTACCTTGCCCATAAAGTAGGCCGAAATTATAGTGTAGGGACAACTTTAAAGCATCAATGTAAAGTAATGTGAGGCTGAAATGGAACTTCATATCCAATGCAAATGAGTTCTGGGTCTCCCCTATCTCCTCACAACTGTCTACATTTCCCCCTATTTAGGCATTCTATTTTTCTAGGAATAAAGTAACTTCTTTTATAGGTTATCTGTTGGGGAGCTATTTTCCAGGCCTGTTCAGCCTCTCAAGTTCTATTAACCATCTACCTAACTGCTGATGGAGGCAGGGAAGTGGGAAGGAAAATCAAGGCAAATGATTAAATGTAGAATCAGGTAGGATCAAATTTCTCAGGACAACTTTCAAAATGTCACTATTTCACACAGTCATAAACATACCTCACTCTTGTGGGTATGATTTTCTGGTAGGGAAAATACCACTCCATGACCATTTCATCTGAAAACAGGCATCAGTTTCAGGAAGAACAAAGTTAACCTTTCCTTATATTCTCTCTCTCTCTCTCTCTCTCTCTCTCTCTCTCTCTCTCTCTCTCTCTCTCTCTCTCTCTCTCTCTTTTCTTCCCTCCCACACATGTGCATAAGCACAAGTATGCACAAACCTACACCCATGAGCTACAATGGACTAAGGTCCCTCTGGCTCAGGAAGAAATAGACTAAACATTTTAACCCTCATTGACATTATGAGATTTCACCAAGACATTCCATGTTCTCAGTATTAGCTTAAACTAGAGTCACAGTTTTTTTTTATTTGTATGCACATGTCTTCCATCCCTTGAGTGATCTTTCAGGAAATTTAAGTCTGATAGAAATGGAAAATGAAAGATGTATCCAACAGTTAGAGCACCACATTGGCACTCATGATTCCCTAACTCAATTCAACAAATGGTTATCAAGCACCTATAATATGCCAGGAATTGCACTTGGTGATGGACACATAAAAACAAAATCCAAACAGCTCTTGTCCTCAGGGAGCTTATGTGTTACTAGAGGAATACAACCTCTATGGTCCAGTGATCTTATGTAAACAAATAAGTAAATACAAATTATAAACAAGGCAATAAAATGTCATTTCAAGAGGGCAAGAATGTTAATAATTGGGGGAAGGAGGAGATAAGGAAATGTCTTGTATAAGTAGTGGCCCCTAAGCTATGTGTTGAGGGACACTAGAGATTCTAAAGAGGAGGACAGAAGCTACATTCTAGAGTGGAGTGATAAGGAAGGAAGATACTGGACAAGGTATGGAGTCTAAAGGTAAACTATCCAGTACAAGAAACAGCTAGCAGACTGGTTTGACTAAAAGTAAGGAAGGAAACAAGCATTTATTAAGCACCTACTATGGGCTAGGAGTGTACAAGGCAGGACTTGAATTCAGATCTTCCCGACTCTTACCCTTACTCATACCCTATCTACTGCACCATGTAGCTGCCTCCAGTAGGTATCTGCAAACTAGCCAGTGGGTGCACTCTCTCTACTGTCTGACCAGTATACCAGACAGTGCCTCAACTTCACACTTCATCCAGTCATGCACCCAAACCATTTTTCCATCTGCCCAAGTAGCCCCCTCCACCCTGCCACCATTGCTTTCCACCTCCCCTGTGGAAAATACCCTTCCCTGGCACCTTATAAGCATTGTACCCCTCTGTTCTGTTAGAACATAAGCTCCTTGAGGACAGGGACTCTTTTTAGTCATCAGCATCCTTATCCCCAGCACTTAATACAATGCCTGGAATATATTAAGTGCTTAATAAATTCATTCTCATTCCTTCATTGGTCCTCATTCACATTTTAAGAAGGCTGTTTAGGGGCAGCTAGGTGGCACAGTAGATGGAGCACCAGTCCTCTGGAGGACCTGAGTTCAAATCCAGCCTCAGACACTTGACCCTTACTAGCTGTGTGACCCTGGGCAAGTCAGTTAACCCCAATTGCCTCACTAAAAATAAATAAATGAATAAGCAAATAGATAAATCAATGAATGAATGAATGAATGAAAATGTGAAAGGCAGTGTTCCAAGCCATAGACTGCATACAAATATGAATGTGACATGGTCTTTTCCCTTCCTGGGTTTACAGTCCAGTAGGGCAATGACTTGGGTAGAGTAGTTAAAAAGTAGGTATGATCTTCATCTTTTGTTATTTCTATACATTGTCCTTTTCACCTTAAATATAAAATGACTGTTCATTTGGGTCCTATTTAATTATTTTCAAATCTGTCACTTGTAGTACTTTAAATCCTTGAATGATACTTTAAGTACCTATTACCATAATGGTATATCACTATTAATGTAGATTCCTATGGCTGTGTACTCCCTGCGGTTTATGTGAACACTAGGAAACTCCATGTGATTAGCTGCATCCCAACAAACACAGTCTGCCTGTTGTAATGACTCCACTTCCCGTTATCGTAATTATCTCTTAAAACTTTTAACGGGAACATTGATTACCATTTGTTCACTCATTCACTTTGAGAAAATGGAATGATGAACAAATGCCAGCAAATGCCAGTCAATCCTGGCTGTGTAGGCAGGACCTGGGGAAAATATACATTGGATGACTACAAAGTGGACTTTGGATTAGACAGCAGAATTGGAGGTTACATTTATTCCAATTTTCCATAATTCTTTCAACCCTAAATAGTTAAAATGGAATATGAGAGTTAGAGACTGCAATTTTCTAAATGAAAAGGCAATAGAGTAACTTGCATTTGAACAGCCATTTTCAGGATGGCTTAACGTAGTGTGCAAAAAAACAAAAACACCAAAAAACAAAACTCTTTAGTGTTTCCGACTTTGTGGGGGAAGTTGTAATCAGACTCTTCTCTCTTCTCTGGACTGCTCCTCTCCAGAGAAAGTGATTTGTCTAAGACCAGACTGCTGGTGTCTAGGTAGAAAAGGTCACCTCGGGTGGTATGATTTGTGGAAGGACACTGAAAAGTCTCTCTGGCCTCTCAAAATTCTCCTACTTGCCCTCACTTTGCCCTAAAAGTCTTAGGTATGGGGCAGCTAGGTGGCACAGTGGATAGAGCACTGGCCCTGGATTCAGGAGGACCCGAGTTCAAATCCAGCCTCAGATACTTGACGCGTACTAGCTGTGTGACCCTGGGCAAGTCACTTAACCCCAAATGCCTCACCAAAAAAAATTTTTTTTAAAGTCTTAGGTATATCACCTTTGGGATTTAGGAATTTCAGCTGGCTATAGAAATAGAAATGCAGAAATTATATATTCATAGAATTTCAGAATTGGAAGGGTTCCCACTGGCCATCCAGCCCAATCTGGACCTCCAAAAGAATTCTCTTTGAAATATACAGGATAAGTGGTCATCCATCCTTTGCTTGAAGACCTCCAGTGAGGAGCATCCCACCACCTCTAGAGACAACTCATTCATCTTTGGATAATTCTGTTAGGGAGTTTGAGCCTAATTCTGTGCTCTGGGGCTAAAGAGAATAAATCTATTTCCTCTTTCATGTGACAGACATTTAAATACTTGAAAGCTGCTATGATATACTGAGAAAACATGGAGCAGCAAACAGATTGTTGAATTTGAAAAAAGGGGATTCTGGGTTCAGATCCTGATTTGGCCACTTAATACCTGTGTGACCTTAGACAAGTCACATAAGCTCCTTGAGCTTCAGTTTCCTAACCTGTAAAATGAAGGTGTTAGATTTGATGGTCTTGAAGATCTTTTCCATCTCTATGAACCTAGCTGCCCCCTCACATTTTTATTTTAATAAATATTGGTTGAATAGTCAGGGGGAAACAGCATTATCCTTTTAAATAATGTTTTGTTTTACCCCAATTACATGTATCAACAATTTTTAACATAAGGTGGTTTTTTTTAAGTTTTGAGTTCCAAATTCTATCCTTCCCTCTCACTTGCAAATCAAGACATCACCCTCCTGATGTCATTGGTCCTCTTCAAGAATGAAAGGTGAACGACTATAAACCATAGACCAATCCACAGACCATTCTCTAAGAGAGTAAGCAATCTGATCTTGATTATATATGTGTAATCATGTAAAAAACACTTCCATATTTGTCATTTTGAGCAACAAGACTAACATGAAAAGAAGAAAGAAAAAATGAAAAATAGTATGCTTCAGTCTGTATTCAGATATAGGTTCTTTCTCTGGAGGCGAATAGCATTTTTCATCAAGAGTTCTTTGAATTGTCTTAGATCATCGTATTGCTAAGAATAGCCAAGTCATTGACAGTTCTTCATCATACAATATTGCTGTTATGGTATACAGTATTCTGCATACCATGTAACTTCACTTTATATCAGTTCATGTTTGTCTTTCCAGGTTTTTCTGAAATCATCCTGCTTGTCATTTCTCATAGCACAATAATATTCCATTACAATCATATGTCACAACATGTTCAGCCAATTGATGGGCATCCCCTCAATTTCTAATTTCTAGCTACCACAAAAAGAGCTGCTATAAATATCTTTCTACAAATAGATCCTTTCCCCCTTTTTTGATCTCTTTGGAATACAGACCAAGCAGTGGTATTGTTGGATCATAACTTATGTAGTTTCTAGCCCTTTGGGCAAAGGGAAACAACATATCTAAAAGGTTCTGATAACCAAGTCTTGTCTTCTAATCGGTCCGCAAAGTCCACAATGTAGCCCAGAACTCCCTTCTCAGCCATATCTAAATCCATGATATTATTGGGGTACTATTCAAATTCACAGTTTTGAGCCTTCATCAGCACATTTCTTTATGCCAGACCAAACCAGATGACTCACGTGAATTCAAAGGAAAAAAAATTAAAGCTGAATAACAATGTAAAAAGTCATTAATTATTTCCTGAAGAAAATAAAAGGATTATAATTTCCTGTTGATTCCCATCCCACCTATGTGGAAAAGCACTGCTAGCTGATCATAACCCATTCATGCCTGCCCATCTTATGCAACTTTTTTCCATGTTCATCCATAAGTTCATCATGGGATTGGCCTAACATGTTGGAAACCTCCACTTTCTCCCGGCATCACAGGTGGAGCAATGAAGACCTGAGCTGTTCATTTATTACCCCTTGCTTTTGACACGTGGCCAGCCCATCTTCCTTTTCTACTGTACATTTCCCTGATTATATCTTTTACTCCCATTCTTCTTGGAAGTTCCTCCCTTGTTCCTGTGGTGTACTCACAACCATATGTTTTCCTTTCTCTGATTTTGTTGTCAGTTCTTCAGAGACCGTTGTGCTCCATATCTCACAACCATAGGCTTGTCTCCCTGTGTAAAATATAAAGAGTCTAATTGTCATACACAAATGGGACCTTGTTTTCTGGCAATGAGAATTTCTCCCTATACAATGTGGAAACATTTCTATTAATAGCACATCTGAGGATAATGAACTGAGTCTTGGTTAGTTTTACACATGAGATCATCACTCTTGGAGTAGATCTATAAAAAGGGAGCAGTTCCTGCCCTTATACTAAGGAGCTAAATCATAGACATCATATATCCACACAACATAAACCTCCAGTTCCTCAATATGACATGGAAAAGGAAAGGATGAGTGGATGCCTGCATATGCTTCTGGGTGATATTTCTTGTTATCTAGATCCTGACAAAAGACAAAGCTGAGTGGAGCTCAGAGGCAGCTGGGCCATTCCCATGGTATCTTGGATGCAGGGGGGAAATAAAGCTACACCAGACACAACCAGCTTTCTTGAGAAGAGACAGCAGCTAACAAATCTCCATTCATCCTAAGGTAGGTGGCACCATGGATAGAGTGTTGCATCTGGAGTCAGGAAGACCTGAATTCAAATCTTGCCTCAGACCCTTCCTAGCTATGTAACCCTGAGCAAGTCATTTAACCTCTATCAGGGTCAGTTTCCACATCTGTAAAATGCTTTACATTTGTTGAGACAACTGAATCAAATAAAACAATATATGTAAAGCTCTTTGCCAGCCATAAAGCACTATGAAAATGCTAGGTATTATTTTTCCAATAGTCTTTAGTGACAGTATGAATAGACTGTGTTCTAAGTGGTATGATTTGAAGGAGAATGAAAAAGTCCCTTTGACTAAAAATAGCTCTCTCAATGCTTAAATTTCCAGCATCAGCTAAGAGTGAAGCACTGTGATCAGGGGCTGGCAATACTTTAGGTAGCTAACACATTAGCAAGGAGTCATTTCTCTGATTAACCTATTATGCCCACTTAGAACTGAAAATAGCAATTCAGGTATCCAGGTCAAGCAATAGGAAAAATACCCTCAACTCAACATTGTAAGATAAATTCAACTAGGGGCAGAAAGACACCAGAGAGCAACCTTGGGCCTTGGGATACAATGCCTCTTGGGAAGAGGAGAAACTCCACAAGACCCCCGCTTTAAAGGCTACTGCTAAAGGGAGAAAGCAGGTGTAGGTTGGGTAGAGAGGAAATTATTGGGGAAGAGTTCAGTCAGTGTAGGACAGGAAATGTCATTTTATGGCTTCTTATTTGAAGTAATTGTTCCTGCTAACTAGTTGTTCAACTTGGTTACTTTCAGCTGTTCAAGTACTGTCATGACTCTCTTAAGTTTCAGCACCTTGGGACAAAGCTCCTGTCATTTCCTACTAGTTAGAACTCTGTACCCCTTAGCCAAAATGGAAATGGAATATTATTTTATAAGGGACAGAAAGAGTGAGGGGAGGCTGAGGATGGGGTCTAATTAGGATGCCAAGGCAGCCAAGGTCAGCATAAAAAATGGGGAACATTGAGAAAGAAGAGTAAGTAAAGAGCATTAAAAGAATGGGTGAATGTTCAGTGTGGTGGTAAGTTTATGGGACTAGAAGTCAGGAGCATGGTTTAGACTTGTCTCTGCCATTCTCCATGTTGAGCAGGTCACTTCACATTTCTGGACAATAAAGGGATGGCACCAGATGCCCTCTATCATCCGATCCAGCCCTCACATCTACTTTGGAGCCAGACCTAGGGCATCTAGAATCAGGCCCTGTACGTATTAGCAACAGATGCCAAAGATAACCAAAAAATAAATAACATGAAGGCTCTGAAAGCATTTTCTATCAAGATGAGTCTTTTTCTGCTACACTTCAGAAATAGCCCTCCTTTCACTAGTTTTCATAAGTTTCATTTCATCACCTTGCTTCTCACTACACTAAGTCCCCCTAAAACCAATCCTGTCCTTGCTGTTTTCTGAAGCCCTCCCATGGGGGAGTCTCCAAATAATGGGGTGCCTCTACTTATTCAGTGCTGTACCAAGATCTCCATATTTAGCTGGTTTGACCTTTCTGCACGAATCAGCCCCTCCAGCTCCTTAATCACTTGTGACAGCCTGCAGGGACTGCATCTTGTGTTCTGATTTTCCTGAAAGGTCTTGCAAGCTAAGCAAGGTGAAGCTGAGTCAGTTCTTGGATGGAAAAACCTCCAAACCCCACAGGAAATGGCATAAGAAGATTCAGAAGACTGCCTATGCCAATCCCAACCCAGGATGGCATATGGATATGAGCAATGGAATTACTTGGAGTCAGGAGTCCTGCATGCAAGTCCCAGCATCGCAACCTAGGGAAAGTGGAAAAGGGATCATGGGATAAAGAGCATCTAGGACAGAGGGGTCAAACACATGATCCACAACACTCCCAAGTTCAGTCCAGAAAAGATGAAAATATAATTGAGAAATGTTTTTAAAATAAATAAAAATACAGTAAAACATAGATAACATTAATATGTGGTTTTCTAAGTCAACATGTGGTCCACAGCAATGTATTATGTTTTAGTGCTCCTCCATTACTATTTGAGTTTGACACCACTAATCTAATCCATAACCACTCTCCCATTTTAATATAAGGAAATTTAAGGGCAAGAGAGATTGAGCAATTTGCCTAATGTCACATAGGAATATTGAAAAACCGATGCTTGTCCTACTAAATCATACTCATTAGCTGCGTAGAGTACTGGACTTGAAATCAGAAAGACTCTAATTCACATCTTGCCTCTAACATTTACTAGCCTTACAACACAACAAAATGTAACTTTAGGCAAAACACTTTACCCCCTCTAAGCATCTGTTTCCAAATCTGTAAAATCTATATCACTTTTTTCACACAGTTTTTGTCGCATTCAAATGATATGACATATGCAAAGTATTTTGCAAACTAAAAAGTGCTATGAAATGTCAGCTATTATTATTATTATTGTTAACTTTCTGAGCTTCAGTTTTCTCATCTTTAAAAGGTGGTAAGGGGGGCAGCTAGGTGGCGCAGTGGATAGAGCACCAGCCCTGGAGTCAGGAGTACCTGAGTTCAAATCCGGCTTCAGACACTTAACACTTACTAGCTGTGTGACCTTGGGCAAGTCACTTAACCCCAATTGCCTCACTAAAAAAAAAAAAAATTTAAAAGGTGGTAAGAATACTTGCACTACTATCTTCATAGGCTTATAATTGGGGGGGGGGGCAATGAGGGTTAAGTGACTTGTCCAGGGTCATGCAGCTAGTAAGTGTCAAGTATCTGAAACCAGCTTTGAACCCAGGTCCTCCTAAATCCAGGGCCAGTGCCTTATCCACTGTGCCACTTAGCTGCCTCCATAGGCTTCTTACAAGGAAGGTGCTTTACAAATGGTAAGAAGCCCTCAAAATGTGAATTGTTATTATCATAGTTGTTAATAATCTAGATATTAGGAGACAAATATAGAGTCAAATAAACATCATATGTCATGAGACACAGTAAAGAACCATGGTATATTTTTGTTTTGTTTTGTTTTTGTTTTTGTTTTTGCAGGGCAATGAGGGTTAAGTGACTTGCCCAGGGTCACACAGCTAAGGTCAAGTGTCTGAGGTCGGATTTGAACTCAGGTCTTCCTGAATCCAGGGCTATTGCTCTATCCACTGTACCACTTAGCTGCCCAAGAAACATAGTATATTAATCTTTAAGAAGAAAGTTATTACAATCAATCTCCTAAACCAGATTTAATCCAGTCATTATTTGGGGGCTCCTAAAATACCTTTACAATTTCTAAAATGCAAGTAAATCTGTGTTGTTATCCTAAGTTTTCCCTTTCTACCATTTAAATTCATATGTCCCCTGATCAAAAACAAAAACAACAACAAAACACATACACATACACACACACAAAAAAAAAAAACATAACAAGAAAAAATAGGGAAATCTCCTATTCTCCTACAGGATGGCAAATTTATTTTGTCCAGTACCGGAGGCTAAACCCTGGTACTTCTGTTTTGTCTTATGTCTTAGACATTTGTTTATTCAAATGTTTGTGATAATTCATGTTACAGCCTCATCTAAACATTGATCCAAGGCATATGCTGAACTACTGGGATCCATGAGTGTGGGATGTATAACTGAATTTCTCCAGCATACTAATATCCTGCCCCATCCCTCAAATGCCCTAGCATTATTGTCCTTCCCCACAATCCCTAATCATCAATCATCTACAAGATATATAGCATCTCATGCATATAAACATCCACAGAGAGAGACATAAAGACAGGTTGAATCACATGAGAGACGAGGCTATCAAAGTCAACACTTTTGCAGCCTCTCAATGGCTTTGAATGGTCAGTTCTGCTGACAAGTTCTTTTTCCCTGATACTTACAAAGCAGGGGCCTAATAGATAATGAAGAGCTCCCTCCACAGGAGAATAGTCAATTGTTCTCTCTATTTAAAGCCAGTAAGACCTTGACCTTCCATGCTCTTGATGGCACAATCTTCCCCTCCTAAAGAAAACCCAGACCCGGCGTCTAGCCAGAGAGCCAATGCTAAATAAAACCTCAGGCTTATCAAAAATTATACTTTTTGTAGAAGCTATGAAATATTTTAAGGAAGAGACTGAAACTGAGGTTGTTAGTGGCTCCTCCAGGCCTCTCCCCATATTATTGATTATTCCTCTTAGCATACTGCCAAGATTGACTAAGACTTGTTGAATTGGGTTTCATCCTTGTTGCTCTGTAGCTAAAAGAGTTTCTTGAAAATTTGATTTCAGTACAAATAGTCTTCTGCACTCGGATGTCCTCACACTCTTCCTAGAAACTAGAGAAGGCAAAGCCTTGTTTTCAGTCAAGGAATACATCATTTCGCTTTTCTGGGAATTCGAAATGAAATACAGAAGGAGGGAGAATGCCAATTGGAATAGCCAGATGAATGATAGAATTCTGAATTCAGCAACAACACTGCTATTTCCCTTCTCTAACAATGTCACTTGGTGCCCAGTGCCACTGGGTCAAATCTCTAAGCATATGTGTTCAGATAGTGTTCTCTGATGGTTTCATATGCAGTGAAGTGAAGTGATTTACTATCACTTGGGTCAGAAAGACCTGGATTCAAATCCTGTCTCTTACATTTCCTAGCCATGTGATTACAGTCAAGCCATCTAACTTTGAAGCCACAACTTCCCCATTTTTTTTTTTTAGTGAGGCAATTGGGGTTAAGTGACTTGCCCAGGGTCACACAGCTAGTAAGTGTTAAGTGTCTGAGGCCGCATTTGAACTCAGGTCCTCCTGACTCCAGGGTCGGTGCTCTGTCCACTGCACCACCTAGCTGCCCCAACTTCCCCATTTTTAAAATAGAGATGATGATGACAATGATCATAACAATAATAATACTTGTTCCATAGGATTACTGTGAGTATCTAAATGAGATAATATAGGTAAAGTTCCTTATGAGCCTTAGTATCTTATGTAAATGTCAGCTCTAACTATGCACTAGATTTTTAAGCTCCCTTAAGGAAGGGATTTTTTAATATCCTCTTCTTCTATCCTACCCCTCTCCATAAATATTGGTTCTCTTTAAAAAGAGTTCACTGATAAGAAACCATGGACAGCTCCAGATTCTATTCATTGTTTAACCACTGTAAAGACAAACCCCCTTCAAAGTTTATGACTAGTAGCTTCCAGGATCATCCAGTCTCCTCCCACTCCTTTTAAGAGGCTTCTGTCTTTAAGGTATAGCTTCAGCTGGAATTGTTCCCACATCAAAAGAGTCATTCCTGAGAGACTGAAGAATACATGCTTCAATCCTCAGGTAGGCCCAGGACCTAACTCTGTTAATGGTCTCTAAATATAAAATGACTGTAATTGGTCTAGCAGCTATCCAGATTACATGTTGTGGCTGTCTTTTTAAAAGGGCAAGATAATTTCAGGACAATGATGCATCTGTAGCAGTGCAAGGTAAGGTAATGATATGGATAATCAAATATCATGCTTCAGATATAAGCTGATTGCCTGCAGTGGAAGGGGGCAGGAAGGGTCAGAAAAGATTATTTTTCTCCCCTCCCCCACACCCTACTCCCTATCACAATTGGCTAGAGAACATACATAATGAAGATATTTTGCTTTTCCCTGAAGCAGCAAAAACCATACTGTACTAGAGAAAGAATACTTATAACCAGATAGGACAGTAGTCTGATCAAGGGAGTTAAATCTTTGGTTGGATTAATTTCAGTCTTGGCTCACTCCTTGAAGGCTTACTGGACTTTAGGTAAGGTTCAGTATTTAGCAAGAAATTCAATGCTGCATACAGGTTGGATTCAGATTATATCCATCCAATATACACTTGTCATATCAATGTTGGGAGAAGAAAAAAAAGCAAAATAGGAAAAAAAAAACACAAAATAAGGGTCAACCTTCTTAACTGCTTCATATGGGCTGTTGCTTTCTTCTTTAAAGTACATTAGAGGATTGTTCTGTGATTTATCTAATCTCTCCTGTCAAGAAGAATTTAAAGACTTATGGTTTCTGCCTCAAGGCTAAGCCTTAATGTGTCTTTCCCCCCCTGTTTTCCAGAACAGATCTAAGATTCTTTGGAAATACTGTTTAAAAATTAATAAACATACAATTTATAACTATGATTTAAAAAATCAAAACAGAATGGAGACTGAAAAGTCTTCAGTAATATATATGTGTGTGTATCTATATCTATCTATCTATCTATCTATATAATATATATAATAGGTTGCACTTATATAGTGATATAATGATCTCCTTTGCAATAGCCTATCCCTTGCATCTGGAATGGTCTCCCTCCTCACTACATATCTTGGAATCCTTATGTCAGATAGATAGATAGATAGATAGATAGATAGATAGATAGATAGATAGATAGATAGATAGATAGATGGATGGATAGATGGATATAGATTAGATATAAATATACATATAAACATGCATGTGTGTCCTTGTCATATATACATACATGTGTGTACACACATCATATATACACACATACACATGTGTGTAGTTTATCTGTCTGTGTATGATATATGCCCCTACATATACATGTGTATATATGTATGTATGTATTTTTAATGTACTTCTCTGTACACACGTCATCATCCCCTCTCCCTCATTAGAATGAAAGCTTTTTGAAGACAGGGACAACTTTGGTTTTATCTCTGTATCCCCAATAACTAGCACAGAACCTGGTACAGTAAGCTCTTAATAAATGATTGGCAAATTGAATTAAATAGATATATTGCATTTCCTAGAAAACACTTAATCAGAGACACAGTCATAAGGAAGAAGGTGTCAATGCCTCAACACTCTGAAAGAGACATTAAAAATGTTTCTGTCTGCAGCCCCCTGGATTTCAACTTGAGCTGGCTATCCCCACCAATCTCCCAGTCTTTTTAACGTGGCACTGAGCTTGACACGGAAATTGCGTTGTTGAGTATGTATCTGCATTGGAACAGATGTCAGCAGCAAGTTTAGTAGGAAATTGAATTACAGATGGAAGGAGCTTGGGAGCTGAAAGCATCTGTTATAGGAACCTGGATGGGAAAGAATACATTTGAAAAATGATGCTTCTCAACTAGCTGAATGAAAGATTGAGCCTGAAAATTATTTTCAATTTTGGTCACAACTAGACTGAGGCTTTTATTTTAATTTTGCCAATATAATATACATCATCCAAAACAAACAACAACAACAACAAAAACCATCCAGAATATCATCTGTATTGGCAGTGGATTAGCAATTTTAAAAACCAGTTAAATGTGATTTTCTTGGTATGGGAATTCCCTCCACCAATGCAAATCATAACCTGCCTGTAATTTAGCAGGTAAGTCTTGGGAAGCTTCCTGATGCTCAGAGACATCATGACCTCTCTATAGTCAGCTAGCTACTAAGAGGCAGAAGCAACATTTGAACCCAGGCTTTCCTAATTTCATCCCCATCATTTGATCCTTAAATAAACTACAAATATTCCACGGGGGGGGGGGGGAAGGGGGAAGGGGAGGGAACTGTGGGAAGCAACACATTCTCTGCAACATTTTGCATATCATCTGCTTTGCTTTGTCACTGTAGAAGCCCTCTGGGTTTGTCTGCAAGAGTCCTTGGGTCATAATTTTTGTTTCAGTGACTGTTCAAGGGGATCATCAGATTCTGACCCCATCATTTCAAAGTCTACAGTTTATCCTTTCATCCAACAGATAGATCTATCATTAAATGATTCTCAGAGGATGCTTTATGGCACAAAATGAAATCATCCCTTGTGAATGGAACCTTTTAACGACAGAGGACATAGTTCACTTCTTCCTTCTATACTAATGGTCAAGGCCAGACCTGAAGGAACCAGCAGTGGTTTGGGTCATATAGACACCTGTCTCCTACAGAATTGACTTTAGGCTCATTCTCATTTCACACAGATCCAGACACAAGCTCTCAGACAGTCATAATTTTTAGTCATCAGAAGCCTCAGCTTGATTTGGGTCCACAGTGATCTGTCACCTCTTTAAGTAAACCTAAGAACTAACTAGTGAATGTAAAAAGAAAGATAACACGAGACCAGGTGTCAAAATGTCTGGGTTCTAGTGCTAAGGTTCTGCCACTAACTAGATGGCCCCAGAATGATTTCTGGTATTGTTACAGATTTAATTCTGTTCACAAGGAATGATTTCATTTAATGTCATAAAACAGCCTTTCAGAATGTGACCTCAGGCAACATATTTAACCTCTTAGTCTTCCACTTTTCTCAACTGAAATTGAAAAAGTTGGACTTGGTGATTCTTAAGGTTCCTTCAGGCTCCAAAATTCTCTGATTCTAATTACCTTAAACACTTAATAGGGCTGCATTCCTTCCTTCTAGCAGAAGATAAAGGGGTGCAATGGAAAGTATATTGGGGGCACCTAGGTGGTGCAGTGGATAAAGCACTGGCCCTGGATTCAGAAGGACCTGAGTTCAAATCCAGTCTCAGACACTTGACACTTACTAGCTGTGTGACCCTGGGCAAGTCACTTAACTTTAATTGCCCCACCAAAAAAAAAAAAGAAAGTATATTGGATTTGGAGTCAGAAGACTTGAATTCAAGTCTTGGCCCTGGAATTTACTACCTATATAACTGTGGACCAGTCACCTCACCTCTCTGGGCCTCAGTTTCCTTCTCTATAAAATGAGGCATTGGATTAGATGGCCTCCAGTTCTAATTTTTTGTTATCTATGGCCCTTCCTTGTGACTAGTCAGCTCAACAGTGTAATACCATTTAAATTCAGTAACAATATGATCCATAGAAATTTTAATAGTGGCATAATCCATCCATCTCCTAGTCACAACTGTAGAATGCTGCATCAAAGATGCTTTTTGACTTCCGGAGTGGGAGAGGGAACAGAAAGGATCAGGCAGCAGAAAAGAAGGGTAAACTACATTGTGGAAGGAGAAGATAGGTTGCATACTGTGGGGGAAGGGAAGAAAAGGAATAGCTAATTAAATATGACTATGCAGATGGCTTTTTTAAAACTCTTCCAAAGGAACAAACTGGAACCTGCAATGTGTAATGGAATTAATCGTCCATGAAAAAAAAATGATACTTCCTTTTTATGGAGTTTTGGGTGAACCCTTACCACTGCTCCTTCATCTCTCTGTGGGGGATTATCATTCATAGTTGAGCTGAGGAGACAAACTCCTGAAGGCATGTTGCATACAACTATCCATGCCGAGACTACTAGGCCACTACCTTTTCTCTAATCATGATGAATGCTTGCATTCTCGCACATCTGTCTAAAATCACAAGTGTGAGTCAATCACATCTGGAGTCTGGAGTAATTTTGTTCTCTAATTTAATTGCTGATTTCCCAGTTCCGAGGCTGACAAGAGAGCTGGGTTTTGGAAAATGAATGGATGGTCTGAATTTCATTCTATTCCTAAACACCCTCTCTTCGTGGAATCACAAAAGTGTTAGAGTAGAAAGGGCACTTGTACACACTCAGATTTAACCTTCTCATTTGAGAGCCAGGAAAACTGAGGCCTCAGGAAGTTGTACAGCTTCCCAGAGGTCATACAGAGTTAGTGTCAGAGCTAGAATCTGGGAGATGCAATTTATATCCTATGGAGAAAATGCAAAAAGTGCCACTCGTTACTCAGAATTCGTAATTTTCTATCCTCAGGGAGAGAGAGAAGTGGAGAGAGAGCTAATCTCAAAGTCAAGAAGACTCAGGTTCAAGAGCTACCTCTGTCACATAACTGGCAATGTCTGGGCAAATCATTTAATCTCTCAGTGCCCTAGGCCGCTCTTTAAAATTTTAACTTGCAGAGCAGGTGCAGGATAATCTGTTGCTTCATTAAGAGATGCCTGAACCATTGAAATTTCTGAAGATCCAGTATTCTAATTCTTATTTCTTTATCTTCTGTAAAAACCACTTATATGTCTGAGGTCAATCTGTACTGAGGAAGTTTCCCTAACTACAAAGTCCAAAAGGTGCCGTGCTTTGGCTTCTTTTTCTTCTAGTGCTTGGGAAAGTGCCTCACATGTAGTAAATACTTAATAAATAAATAGTTGTTCAGTTGAATTGAACTCTACTTGAGATCATAGGTTCACCTGGGAAATGTATCCACTCCCAATATTGAACTGCTTGATCCCTTTTCATTTTTCTTACCTTCAAGCAAGTTTTGTTATTTCCTTTCTCTCTTGGTATACTCTTGTTTTTCTTTCCTGGAGCCATCCTTACCCAGTCTCTTTACCAAGACTTTTTTTCCCCAAAGCTATTCCCATCCAGAATGCTTTTCTCTTTAAAATCCTTTTTTGCATAATCCCCTCTCTGTATCTTCTCATAAACCTCTTGTCTTCTCTACCCTGATCTTAGTGATCACGGTTCAATTTAATCATCTTGACTTCAAAACCTTCTGGGCCAACCTGTTATGGGCCGAGGTACCCCATTTGAATGGGCCTGGGTACCTCAGAAGTTTTCTGGGGTAAATCAAAGAACCTTCTCCTTGAGAAACTAAACCAAAGGACAGACACACCTAAAGAGATAAGTGGCACTGGATAGGGACTGAGTTAGTTCCAGGACCACCACCCTTCATTCCAGTCTTCCCCACTGCTCAGGGAGATAAGATTAGGTGTGACTGCTGCCTTTGTGGCGGGAGGGGGTGAGAGATGGCTTGAGAGATCTGGGGCTGCCCCTTACCCAACTTCCCCCAGCCACCACCAGTGGGGGATGCTCTTCCCCCAATAAGGGAATTTTCCACACTCAGATGATCACCCCATCAGACCTCCATCAGTCCTCTGTAAAAGGATTTCCCTGTCTCCTGAGCCTCTGTGCCATGCCTTCTCCCCATAAGAAGTCCAAGGATTTCTCTCTTGGTTTCCTTTCTCTAGCACCTAAATAAACTATAATTTTATTCTAACTGTTTTTGTGTGCAAGAGGGTATAATTCTTTAAAGAGGAATTCCTAAGAACCCCTACTCCAAACCCCCACCAATTTTCCCATAACACTAACCATTCAAAGAGTCTGAAGTCCAAGTCTAGTTTGTCCAGAGGTCCATTATAAGAAAGCAGAGATCAGTTTATTCAGCTGAAAAATGGAGTTACTCATGAGTATGTTGTACTAAAAGATAAAATCCTGTAAATATAACTTAAAGGTGTGTAAGTACTTCTCAGACATGAAGCAGGATGAAATTAATTTTGGCTGGGCTACATATGAAGGATACCCTTATTTGTCATTTTTTCCTGCCAAAATCCTTTTATTTCTCCATGAAGCCTTCTCTGATCTCAACAAGTTAAAGTGTCTTCTCCCTCCTCCAATTTTTCTAATGGATACACTGTGTGTGTGTGTGTGTGTGTGTGTGTGTTGCTGCCTCTGTCTGTCTCTGTGTTGCTATCTCTCCCCCTCTGTGTGTCTGTCTCTGTCTCTGTTTCTCTGTGTGTCTCTCTCTGTCTCTGTCTCTCTCTCTCTCTCTCTTTTTCTGTGTGTGTCTTCCTCCCATTTGCCTCCATCACACTCTTGGTGTTGTGTTGAAATGTGTACATATTGTATGTCTACTGGTAGAAAGTTCCTTCAGGGTAGGCACTGTTGCATTTCACCTTTTCATTCCCAGCCCTTAACACACATGCCCTGGAGCCCTTCACAAAGCAAATGTTTGTCAAATTGACTTTGTTATCCAACACCACAGAATTGCCTGGAAAATAAAACCAATGATTTGATATCTTCATCCTCCAGCAGGTTCTCAAAGAACTTTGTGGTTCGTCCCAGTGAAGCACAAAAGAGGTTGGGGAGGTTGGTAGACTGGATAGAATGATATTTATGACTCCCCTTTTACATGTGGAGAAGTTAAAGGGATGGCAAGGTTGAACAGCGCTCCTAATATCTGTCACTCAGTGGCCAGCTGCAGTGCCTCCCACTTCCTTGTACCATCCAACTGGATGACAACCATGGGGTCATAGGGGTCCTGGATTTGAAGCTCACTTGCCTTCCTGATTTCCACATGAGCAAACTTATGGGATTTTGATCCCCTTCAGTCACACTTTAGGTGGAGCATCCCCTCCTCCGACGTTCAAACAATCCACTTCTGACTACGTTTTTATGGCTCTACAGCACAGTTTTTCCTCGAGTTTTATGGCATTTCATTAAAGCCGCCAGAAGGTGATACTGCCCCTTTTCTAGAAGTGAAATAAATTCAAGTTTTATCGCTTCTGGAAATGCGGGAGCAGCTGTCAGGACATTTGATGGATTTTCTCAATTACAGGACTTGTGGAGCATTTCATACTTACATCTGCACCAGAGCCTAATATAGCAGACAGTGGGCCTTCCTCCTTCCTCCCTCCCTTTCCTTTATCTCTTGCATCTTTTCGCCCATAATGACCAATTTGTTGTTTTTTCCATTTATTTTTTTTACTCCTCTTTTCCTTCATGTGGTTTCTTTCTTTTTTAGTTGACTTATAGCAGGAGTTCTTAAGCTGAGTTCTGTGAACTTTAAATATATATATATATATATATATATATATATATACATACATACATACATACATACATACATAGAGACAACTATATTTCAAAAGAATTGGTTTCCTTTGTAATCCTATGCATTTTCTTGTATACATTTTAAAACAATATTCTGAGAAGTCTACAGGCTTCACCAAATTGCCAAAGGGAAACATGATGGGGGGAAAAAAGGTTAAGAACCCCTGGTTTAGAAAATAACACCTGTCTTCATCTCTGCCCCTATCCCCACCCCAGGCATGCAGAAAGAAAAAGAAGTAGATTAAAATTTTAAAGCAAATCCATTTAATCCATTTGGGATTTTCCATTAATTTAAGGTACATCTGGCACATGCAGTATTTATTAATACAGCATGACATATGTTGAGCTGTTTCCTAATGGGATGGAGACTTCAGATTATGTGACTTTTTACACTAATAAGGCTATTTATAAATTTTCTTCTTCATTATCAACATATAATAGCTTACAGAGACAACTTCTTTGACTGTTTGGGATTATGAAATCATCCTGCCTGTGGACATTTAATAAATATTAGAGACTGAGGTCTAGAATGAATGGTGCCAAAAGAGAGAATAGACCATATGTAACTGTGTTATACTGTTTGTTTAATTCATTGACTTCAAATTTTTGTTCAGCAATTCCATCACCCAAATGTTTGAAAGACAGTGTGGCTTAGTGGATAAAGGGCCTTCATTAGATTCAGGAAAAACTGAGTTTGAGAATAGCCTCTGAAATATACAGGCTGTGTGACCATGAACAAGTCACCTAATGCCTCAGTGCCCCAAGGCAACAGTCCAAAACTATACAAGTTATAGAGAGTCATTCACCATACCAAAAGAAATGAATTAGGTTGTACCAAAACAAAATAAAGTTATTAAATGCCTATTACATACAAGGCACTGGGGAAGATACAACAATTAATGGCATTATTCATAGCTTTACTGTAGTCAAACATGCTGCAATCTGTGATCTCATCAAACTGAACATTCCCTCCAATGATGTCAATAATAATAGTTTGCCTCTTATACTGAACTTTGAGATTACAAAGTACTTCACATATACCATCTCATTTAATTGTCTCAACAATCCTGTGAAGAAAGTAGTGCATGTTTTTCTACCTATCTTGCTTATGAGAAAACTGAGGCTCAGAGTACTATTTCAATTGCATCCTACTAAGATTGTATGACCCCAATAATCCTAGCCTCCACTCCCACCAATGAATAAAAAATGTTTAATAATATTTTTTCAAAAAAGAAAAACCCAATGGATATTACCTTGGGAAAAATAAGCTGATTCTTAGCTTTCAAATGTGGCTGATAGAAAAATTATTTTCTGATCCTAAAACATTAACAAGCCAGCAAAAAATGTGTGACTTTTACTACCCTTATTGTTGTTGGATGTTTTAAAGGTCTCCCTCCAATGCAAGGAAGAGCATAAAAGATTCTTTTCCCAAGAGTTTGACTCAGATAGCAAAAAAGGATAAACATACCTGTTTTATCACTTTCTAGAAAAAAAAAGTCACTAATTTATGCTCTATTTACTTAGAATTTAAAATAACTCAAACTGATTGAAGTCAATCTTTATTGTACTTGAGGGAAAGGTTTGTTTAAGTAATTGAAAATTCAACACATCAAAAGAGCTGCAATTTTACCAGGGTGGGCACTTCCTCTCCCCACTGAAGAACTTTGCAATACTACACCTTATGAGACAGTTTCATGGCCAACCTTTTAGTGATGAGCCTTTCAAAATCTATTGAATCTGATCTTTGGACAACAGACACACAACTTTTCCATGGACTTGAACTTGAAACCTTCCCATATTGTCAAGGCCTGTCCCCATACAAACTCCACTAGCATAGTCTTAGAAAACCTAGAGTAACCACCATGCCACAATAGAGCATCTCAGTATAACTTCAGTGGATGAAGGAAAAGAGTGGAAGCAAGACTTAGAAGAGTATTTAAGTTGACAAACAAATTTTGGTCTCATGAAATGGCTGTGAGAAAAGTACTTTGTATACCTTCAAAGTAGTAAAAATGTTATTATTATTATTACTATTATTGCTACCATATTATTATAACAATCTTCTAGTGTTTTGGGAGCACCAACTGCACCAAGACTTTTAGATAAAAAAAAGCTTAAAGCTGCACCAAGATTTTGGAGTCACTCTGTACATACAATTGATGTACATAAATCACTAACTCCCTTAAAACAAGTCTCCCAAGGGCATCTCCTAAGACCTATTTTGTTGACTTTAAATGTGCATGCTAGAAACCAAATAACCATATTTTAATAATCTATAATATAAACTTTTGACTAATTTTTACTTTGAAATTAGAATACAAACTAATTCAGGCTAGTTCTCAGATTCACCAGAATTCATGAAGTGTTTTTTTAAATGTTCCATGCTTCTTTGGTTCTAACAAGATAGATCTTAATAATACTGGTAAAATTAATATAATGCTTTATGGGGGCGGCTAGGTGGCGCAGTGGATAAGCACCAGCCCTGGATTCAGGAGTACCTGAGTTCAAATCCGGCCTCAGACACTTGACACTTACTAGCTGTGTGACCCTGGGCAAGTCACTTAACCCCCATTGCCCTGCAAAAAAAAAAAAAAATGCAATGCTTTATGATTTGCAAAGCCTTCTTACATTTAATCCTCACAATAAGGTTGTAAGATAAGTGCATTCTCATTTTGCAGAGGAGGAAACTGAGACTGAGGGAGGTTAAGAGACTCCTCCAGGGTCACACAGCTAGTAAGTCTCTGAAAAACTATTTGAATTTAAGATTTTCTGATTATAAGTTAGTTTCTCTATTCTCTATACCAAGTGGCTTATCCAAGCCTGGTCAGGTAAATTCCAAGGAGGTGGTGAATTTTTTAGGTCAACAAAAGCAGAACAAAGAGGCTTACCTGACAAGCACATAGCAGTAGGTCATTCTGGGTTATGAACAACAATTGAAAAAGATCAAGCTAGCATGAAGAAGCAAAGAGATATGGAAAGTAATATTGACAAGGACTGTCAATGTTAAGGGTACTGGAAATTGAGTTGGTGATAAGGAAGTTATAGTGAATAATTTTGAGAGGAGAAATTATATTCTGAATGATTAGTTTTACTCTGTTGACTTATAAATATATTGTTTTATATTAATCTTGTTAATTTACATTCCACTAATTTGGAATTTGGAATAATTTGGATAGGAACTAGGCCACAGTTAATTCTTTGTGTTCAGAACTTCTCTGGTTGGCCACATTCCCACAAGGAGCTGGGGTCAGAGATACTCAGCCAGGCTCCAGGAAAACATGCATGAGTATGAAGTGGAGGGATAGATGCCCCTGAGACAGGAGTTTTTAAAGGAATACTGATGTTATCAGGAAGAGGAAGTTGGACATAAAGAGATGAAACAAGGCATGATACACCATGACCAATAGACAGTTTTGGAGACATTGGGATTTCCCCTTCCCTGACTGCTGAGATTGACTCTGAATATTGATACAATAGTCTTCATGTAGCTCCAATACATTTCAAGGCTCATAATGATCTCCAATTAGGGACTCAAGAGTGTTCATTCTTTTCCAGTCCCTTGAGATAATTCCCAACTGCAAGAGAAATGTGGCAACAGATTCCCAATCTCTCAGAGTTCCTGGAGCAAGCGACAACAGTGACGCAGACACCAAGATTAGGCACCTTTCAATGTCACCTAATTGGCAAGCTATTCAGCAACCACATTAAACATCCCCAGAGTGGACATAAGGTTGATAATAGCATTATGAGGCCAAGTGAGGTGCAAAGAGATGATGTAATGGATAAAGCACAGGACCCAAAGGGAAGAAGACCTGAGCTCAAACCCAACCTCAGACACTTACTGGCTATGTAACCCTAGGCAAGTCACTTAACCTCCATTTGCCTCAGTGTTCTCAACTATAAATTGGGATAATAACAGTACCTACCTCCCAGGGTTGTTATGAAGATCAAATGAGATAATATTTGCAAGGCTCTTGGCATGGTGCCCAGCACATAGCCAGTTCTATATAATGACTGATTCTCTTTTTTTCTCTTTCCCCAGAGGACCAGGGCTAGGATGGATGTGCAATCTTCTATCCTCAAAAGTTGGGAAATGGTTTGATTTTGACCAAGATCATGAGATCATACATTTAGAGCTGGAATGGACCTTAGAGAGCAAGTAAACCAACCCTCTCATTTTACAGAAAAAGAAACTGCTACACAAAGTAGACTTTGGGCACATAGGTATCAAGTAGAAGAACTAGGATTCAAACTCATTTTACCCAGCCCAAATCCGACGCTCACTACAATACACTACGCTGCCTCTATATGTTGAGAAATAAACTGTTTATGGACTTTTCTTATTTTAACTTCATCTATTTTTAGCAAACTATGTACTTTTTACCACTATAATATAATGTCATGTCATGTATATTAAAAGTTTTTGATGGAGAGCTCCAAGTAAGAATAGGAGCTCATATCTTTAATTTTATTAGAAATAGAAACAGGTTTTAAGAGCCCCTCAGTAGTTGGGGGTGCTATATTTACATACCTAAATGGCTATTAAGTAAACAACAGGTACTTAATTGGTGTTCATTGATTGATTAATAGATATATAAATATTTGTAACAGATAAAAATATAATATAGACAATATAAAATATAATAGGTATGCAATGTAAACATTATAGATTTATATATTAAACATAATAGATATACAATATAAAATATGGATATACAAATATACAAATAATAGCTATACAAATCACCTAGAAATCATGTAAGCTACTTTATGTGTGTATACAGAATATGTATAGTATATATAATGTATAGCATGTTTATTTATGTTCATTTTAAATACACATTAAGTGAACATGCATATTCATATGTACATCCATACATATGTAAGTCTTAGACTTTCATACAATCAACTTACTCAAGGTTGATTCCTCTCTGATTGATATAGTCCTATATTAATAATACATCACATTCTGTATCCACACAGGTTTGTTTCTGCCATCTCAAACCTCCATGGCAGATGTCTCAAAGGGTATCAAGTACCACACGAAACGCACTGGAGAGACAAAGAGGAAAAAAAAGAAAAAAGCATTTCCTGCACTCAAGGAGCTTACATTTAATTGGGGGTATGCAACATATTAAGTAAGTACAAGATAATTTAAGTGATTTTCTCAAAGCCTAGGTCTGACCACATCACCCTCTACCCCTATTCAAGAAACCCCAGTGGCTCCCTATTACCTGTAGGATCAAATATTAAATGTTCCATTTGGCATTTAATACCCTTCACAACCTGGCCCCTTGCTAACTTTCCATTCTTCTTATACTTTATTCCCCTTGGAATATTCTAAGATCTAGTGACAATGACTTCTTTGTTCTTCCCCCCCAAAGAACATACCAATCTATTAAATGTCTTGTCCCCTTGCCTGGAATACTCTCCCATCTCCTCTCTGCCTCTTGGTTTAGCTCACTTCCTTCAAGGCACTGCTTAAATCCCACCTTCTATAGGAGATTTTGCTGGTCCTTCCTGTGCCTCCAGTGCTTTCCCTCTGAGATTATTTCCTACTCACACTGTATACATGTTGTTTAAGCAGTTTTTTGCATGTTGTCTTCTTCATTAGACTGTATGCTGCTTGAAGGCAAGGACCATGTTATTACCTTTCTTTGAACCCCCAGCAATTAGTACAGTGCCTGGCACATAGGAAGTGCTTAATAAATATTTGTTGATTGATTGGTTTAAAAAAGAGAGAGCAGAAGAACTAGAAGGATCTGGAAAGCTTTCCCGTAAGATGTGGCCCCTGAGTTGAACCTTGAAAGAAGCTATGTATTCTAAGAGGCAGAGATGAGAAATTGATCATTCACAGAAAGGCAAAAAATGCAATTCTCCATAAAGCTCCTTGAACAATGGTACACATGCATGGAGAGAAAATTCCTTCCTGACCCCAATAATAATAAGCTTGATCCTAAACATGAGACTATATTACCCTTGCCTTGGCAGGCAGAGGTTACCATTGCTCATAAGATTTATCCAGCCTGAAGGATAATCAACTATGATAAATAATTTTCTCAATTCATGAAACAACTTTAGTTTATCCAACATCTTATTTTCTGTATTTTTACTCTAAGGCTTCCCACAAGATATCTTACTTTATTGTCAGCTTAATATCTCTCTTAAAATAGATACTTCCACAAGTCCATTTATTACCAATAAAGGAAAACTTGTTCTATAATCTCAATCTTTCAAATTATAAAATCCCTATTCAATAATTGGCAATTAATATTTTATCATAGAAGACTGATAATGTTTTTGTAACACTGGACGTGTTTTTCAGGTTGATGACCCAGAGGATTAAGTGCTGAACCTCCTGGAATTAGAAAGAAATGAGTTCAAATCTAGCCTCAGGTACTTACTAGCTGTGTGAGCCTGGACAGGTCTTTTAATATCTGCCCTCAGTTTCCTCCTCTGTAAAAAATCAGGTTAATAATAGCAATACCTCCCAAGGTGGTTGTGAGGACAAAATGAAATAATATTTGTAAAGTGCTTTCTAAACCTTAAACCACTTTATTATTATTATTACAGAAATAAAGATGCAAATTTTCAGTAGACAAAGAGCTACTAGAGTTCAGCAAAAGTTTATAAAGACACTGATAGTCTCCATTCTATCCCATTCATCAAAATAGAGCAAATTTCTCATATAGATTGTGGTAACAAAAAAAATCAGAAGCAAAATGTGTGCCTATTGATTAGAGAAAGTCTGAACAAATTGTGGTATCTGAATGTAAGATAATATTTTTGCATCATAAGAAATGATGAGTATAAGGAACTCATAAAAACATAAGAAGATTTTTGTGAACTGATCCAGAATGAAGTAAGCAGAATCTGAAAAACAATACATACAATAACTACAATAATGGGGGGTAGGGGGAATTAAGACAAAAATTGAATGATAGTAATTACTTTGCCATACTTTTAAGGCTGCTCTCTCTATTTAGTAGAAAGGAGGAGGAGGAGAAGCATAGAATGTTCCACATACTAGCATATAGGATCATTTTGTCAGTTGGTTTTGTCAAATGTATTTCTCTGTTACAAATTTTGTCATTTTCAATGACAATGGTCTACATGGAAACAACTGTGATGTAAAAACAAAAGACATAAATGAAACATTTATAAAAAGACATCATGTTTCCTAAACACCCCCCCCCAAAAAAAAATAAGGAATGGATAGCTATTCTTGAGAGATAGCACCTGATTTGAAGACACAATATGTGTGCATTACACGTAGGAAGAACTTAATAATAAAAGCTTATAAAATGAATAAATGAATGAATTTTCAAATGTATTCTTCCTTGCTAAGTAAACTTCCTACTATCTCTTTTCTGCTTTCTTGCTGTCCAAGTTTTGTATGTTTCCTTAATGAGAGGACCTGGCAATTTTCATAGAAAGAAATTCCTCTCTATTCATGCTGCCATTTCATCATTTCCATGTTGTAAAGGAGACAGCCTGCAGAACTTTAAACCTTTTTTTAAACATCCCCATGATAGATGAACATTCATTTCCGAGCACTCCCAATGGAGTCATTCTAATCCAGGGAGCTCCAGGGACTATTTCAAAGTGGTCTATATGAAATCATTTCTCAGACACTTTTCACTGTCATGTAGTCAACAGGCTGTATCAACCCACATGCAGTAATGAAAATGTCCTGTATTTATAGAAGCACTTCTCTGAGGTACATCCTTCAGGAGGAATACCCCAAAGAGTTCTGAGAATTGAAGGACATATTTTAAACATGTCTAACCTGTCTCTAAGTCCCTATAAAAATGGTTGAGATACCAAATTGTGCCTTTTCCCATTCCATGGCTTTAAATTGAAATGGCAGAGTAGTTTGGTTTTACAGCTCTCCATGTCGTCCTGTCTTTTTGATATTACATGGGTATAAAAAGAAATAAAAATAAGCCACATTAAACACTATACCACACTGCCACCGGGTCCCAACAACTCCTCACCTTCAATCACAAATTCTGAGTCATCAAATCACAAAGAACACTTAACAATGATCACTCCATTTCCAGAGGGATTACGTTTCTTACATTCTTTTTTTTTCCTAGAAAATCACTTAGTAGAGGATGTCAGATTGCAGACCAAAGCCTCAGTTTCTTCATCTGTAAAACAAAGGGATTAAAGTACAAAACTGCTCAGTCCAAGGATTGAGCCTGTCAAGGTCTTTTTTTTTTGGGGGGGGGGTCCTGGTTCTGTCATTCATACTAGCTTTGTGTCAAGTGCAACATTTTTATAAGCATGTCACCTAAGCCTTTAGCCAGGTCATTGATAAAGAATGTTAACTAGCACAGGACAAAACATAGATCCATGAGGCACTTCACTAGAAACCCACTTCTAGATTAATACTGAACTCCATATCAAACTCTGAGCTTGGACATTCAATCTGTTCAAAAATCTATCTAATGGTTAACCATCTAGTCCAATGATGTCAAATTCAAATAGAAACAGATCCCTTTAAGCCACATGTTGACTTAAAAACCACATTATCTATATTTTTATTGTATTTTTCTTTCTTTTGTTAAACATGTCCCAGTTATGCTTTAATCTGATTTAAGCCACATTGGGAGTTTTGCAGATAGGTAGCCCTAAGCCACGAGTTTGACACCTCTGAAACACATCAAAAGAATACAAAGAGATACTTTATCCAAAAAAAAAAAACAAAAAACAGGTAGGTGGCAGAGTTAATAGGGCACAAGGTCTGGCATCAATAAGACTTATTTTCCTGAGTTCAAATCTGGCCTCAGATATTTACTAGCTGTGTGACCCTGGGCAAGTCACTTAACCCAAATTGCCTCAGTTTCCTCATCTGTAAAATGAGCTGGAAAAGGAAATGACAAATCGCTCCAGTCCCTTTACCAGGAAAACCCCAAATGGGGTCACAAAGAGCCAGACACAACTGAAAAATGACTAAAACAACAAAAAACTTTATCAAATGCTTTGCTAAATCTAGGTAAGATATATATATACATCATTTTCCTGATCTAGTTTAGGAATTCTGACCCAAAAAGAAAGAAAAGATTTTTTAAGTGTGACCTATTCCACATGAAGCCATTTAGGCTCTTTGTGACTATTATTTCCTTTTCTAGGTGCTCATTAACCATGGATTTCATAATCCATTCTAATATTTCCAAGCAATCAAAGTCAAGTTCATTGACCTATAAAGACTGTATTACTTATTATCTCCCCTTTTTTTGAAAATTGGAATATAATCCCAGGATTACTGCTGTTGCCAGAGTTATTTCCATGAAAGCTTGGTGGGCCAAGGTGTCTATCTTCTAAGCAGGTAGCTTTTAGCTATTACATTGATTTTCCCATTGATTCTCTAATTTCTCAGGATGACCTTGTTGGTCTTTTTTTTTTTTTTTGGTGACTTTGAATGGATTCCTGCAAAGAAGTTGACCTAACCAAGTCAAGAGCAAGACTCCATCTTGCCCAAAGGAAATCATATATGGTGACAGATTGGCAGTATTCAGAGTGGTATGCCCTCCAGTACTACTTGTTGGTGATCCTAAGTCAAGAAGTAGGGGTGAACCAAAAAATACAGGGAGCTAAGACAAGTGACTGATCAAATACCAATGAGAAAGTTGATTGGGCCAAGGCTACAGATGGTAACTGGTGAGGAACCATGGGTCCATCTGCAGCCCCTACCCTACCCACTATCCCAGTGCTTGCATTACCTCTTCACTACTAACTTCCTGTTTTTCCCACTGACTCAGTAGGAAGAGGGGGAAAGAGAGGGAGTGAAAAATGTTTTTTATTGTCTCTTTATGGCTGCCATCCAAAGCAGCTGACATTTGGAAGCTTTTCCCCAAAATGCTTACTTTCATTTTTATGCTATGTAAACTGTTATTAAAGAAAGTAGATGACCATATACCATGAGTCTGTTTATCTACGTGTAGAATGGGAATGAGAGAGGGGAGGCCAGAACCCAGTGGGAAAGGAAATTTATTTATTTGTTGTACCTCAGCCAAAATGGCTGGATGGGGGCCAGAGTCAATGAGAGAGAGAATCTATTTTTTTTTCATAAGCTTCTAGAATGCATATGATTTTCTATCACATTCCTAGACCCAGCTAGAAGGATCCTGGACACTGCGTGAGAGAAAGCCTCAACTATGTAGAAAGCAGACATTTCTTTACCTGAGGGCACCTTGGGGCTGCTGGCTCTGTGGCTTGGCTACCATATTTGATAGCCTTACCTAACAAGAAATAATTCACTCATTCAGTGAATTTTGGTGAGATCCACAGCTGGGATGGTCTTGTTTTGTTGTGAAAGAACACTTAGTCTTACTCAAGCCCTGACCTCCCCCAACCCCTGCAAAGTGGTGAACGTCACATTTGCCCTTCTCCTGTCCACAATACTCTCCAGTTCTCCATAATCTTTCAAAAATGGCTGACAGTGGATCAGTTATCATATCTACCAGTTTTTCCAGTACCCAAGGATATAGTTCATCTAGGCCAGGTAGCATAAATTAATGGAGGCCAACTAAATATCCTCTCACAGTCTCCTTAATCCTTGAATGTCAGTTTCCTATTAGCCATTTTTTCTATTTCCAATACATTTCTTTGGCATAGAAATTATAGTAAGAATTAAAGAATTAATTAGGAATTGAGAATTAGCCTGTATGCTCTTGACACTTTTTATAGAAGTGCTTTGTGCTCTTATGTTCATCCTGCATTTCCTGCCCATGCTCCCATCTTCTATATAGATATTTTTTCATTGAAGTTGGTTGTTAAATTCCCTGTAAATCTATATCATTCTCTTCAGACAACTCTTGGTTTTCTTCATAATCAGAATTGTTTCACTTTATGTCCTTTGTACTTAATTCTTGAGAGTTTTCTATCCCTCTTGGGATGACTTCCTCTGTAGAATTGCAGTAACATCCTAGCCATTCTTCCTCTGAACTCTTTGAAATCTGCCTTCCCAGTATCTAGAGTGAATATCAGATTATGGCCCATATTTAATCTTCTTCTCTATCACAAACTCTAGAAGAGGGATCCAGTGGCATGTTGGAGAACTGGAATAACCAATAGTTTTGAACTTCCTTGTTTTCCTGAATATCCTCATTCACATTGCTGGATTGTTATTTTTCCTCTTTGATTGACATAAAAGGACTAAGCTACTGGCCTAAGGTCAAACCACTAGTCAGTGGCAGGTCATTTTTCTTACTTTATCATTTCTGACATATTGTTTTTTTCAAAATTTACTCCTCTTATTTGCCTGATGCAGTGCTTAGAACATATTTTATATTATCCAGACAGTTTTCTTTAAGGCCAGATGAGCTGAAGCATGAAATGTTAAGAGTGGGGTGGATCACAGTTGTGCTGCCAGGCTTAAGGACATCAGAGAGCCTACAAGTTTTGGCTTTTCCCCAAACATTTTTCCAGGCTATGAGAGCAGTTAATTCTGCCCTAAGTACACGCTGTGTCCTCATATATTAGGTAGCCCTCCATCTAAGGCAAGATTTAATTGGTTTGGGTTGGGTAATTCATAGTGCCTCATTAGGGCATCAAAACACATACCAGGCTTTCTAGTAATTTTCTCCCCTGAAAATGCATTGATTGACTACCTCACAGGGAAAAGGCATTATCTAAAGGACACTTGGGTTTGTGCAGAGACTAAGCCCACAATGGATAATTTCAAAACATTCAGCAATGAGATGAGGGTTCAAAGGAATATATAAATGGATCAAATTTTCCTGCTCCTAATAAAGCATACACATACACACACATACACACACACACACACACACACACACACACACACACACACACACACACACCCCTAATAGCTAGCATTTTTATAACACTTTAAGGTTTGCACAGCACTTTACAAATATTATCTCACTCAATCCTCGCAACAATCCTGATAGGTGCCATTATTGTCTCCATTCTACAGATAAGTAAACTGAAACAGATAGGTCAAGTGGCATGTCCAGGGTCACGCAGCTGGTAAGGATCTGAGGTGGGATTTGAAATTTTGACCTCAGGTCTATATCCAAATCAATAATAAAAATGTATAACAAAATGAAACCAAGATAGATCTCTGGGGCTCTTCAATATAGACCATAATCTAGGTTATCACTGATATATTAACCACTATATTTTGGTTCTAGGCATTCAACCAATTCTGAATCCTGAATTTCCTGGTTGGGTTAATAGAGAAAATGCTGGGCTTGAAGTCAAAAAGACCTGATCCAGGACATGGAGTTCATCTATTTTCTCTTAGAAGTAATATGGAGCCATTTAAATTGTTTAAGTAGGATAGTAACATAACTAAATCTGTGCCTTGGGAGTATTATTTTGTTCTCTATTTGGTAATAGATTGGAGACAATAGAGACTTGAAGCAAGGAATACTTTTAGGAAGCAAACATGAGATGATAAGGGCCAAATGTGGGTGACTGTCATTAGAGTGAAGATAGGAATTGTAGGGAAGAGATGTACAGTTAGACTCAATAAGACCTGGCAACTAATTGGATGGGGGATGAGAGGGAAAAGGTATAAAGGAGAGGAAAAAGTCAAGAATTACTCTAAGGTCACAAACATAGATATCTGGGAGGGTAACAGTGACTTCAAGTGAAGTTTGAAGGAAAAAAAGATAATTGGTTCCATTTGGGACAGGTTGAGTTAATAACAGGATATCCAAGTTTAATGAGCAGCAGGTAAATTGGGGGTTGAATTCAAGAGAGATAGTTGGGTAGATGTAAAATTTGAGGGCCATCAGCATAGACTATTGGAGCCTTGGGAGCTGATGAAATCATTAAGAGAGAGTATTGAGGGGGAAAAAAAAGAATACCTAGCCTTATGAAATATATGTACTTAACAGGTCAGTGAATATAGGGATAGATAGAAAGGAAGGAAGAGAACAAGCATTCATTAAGAATCTACTAAGGGGGCAGCTAGGTGGCGCAGTGGATAAAGCACTGGCCTTGGATTCAAAAGGACCTGAGACACTTGACACTTAACTAGCTGTGTGACCCTGGGCAAGTCACTTAACCCTCATTGCCCTAAAAAAAAAAAAAGAACCTACTAAGTACCAGGCACTGTGATAAATGCTTTACAAATACTATCTGATGGGGGCAGCTAAGTGGCACAGTGGATAAAGCACCAGCCCTGGATTCAGGAGGACCTAAGTTCAAATCTGGCCTCAGAAACTTGATGCTTACTAGCTATGTGACCCTGGACAAGTCACTTAACCTTCATTGCTCTGCCAAAAAACAACAACAACAACAGCAAATACTATCTCATTAGATCCTCAACACAACCCTAGGAGTTAGGTGCTATTCTTAACCAATTTTACACTTGAGGAAACTGAGGAAGATAGAGGTTAAGTGACTTGCTCAGGGTCATACAGGTAGGAAGTATCTGAGGTGCCTACTGTTTAGCATTGGGAATACAAAGAAAGAAAAAACATCCCAACTTTTGAGGAGATCACAGTTTAAAGGGAAGAGAACATGCAAACTGCTATTTACAAACAAGCTATATACAAGTAAATTGGAGTGGAACATGAATGATAATTCAGCAAAAGAGATTAAGAAGAACCAGTCAAACAATTAGGAGGAGAACCAGGAGAAAGGAATAGAGAATGATCAATCAATAAACATTTATTAAGCGCCTACTATGTGCCAGGCACTGTGCTAAGTGCTAGGAATGCAAAAAGAGGCAAAATTATGCAAAAGCCCTCAAGGAACTTAGTCTAAGGTGAGAAGACAACATGCAAATATATACAAAGCAAGCTATATAGAGTATAAATAGGAAATAATTAACAAAGGGAAGGCATTGGAATTGAGGGGTTAGGGAAGGCTGCTTGTAGAAGGTGGGATTTTAGTTGGGACTTAAAAGAAGCCAGGGAAGTCAGTAATGAAAGCAGAGGAGGGAGAGCATTCCAGGCATGGAGGCCAGCCAGAGAAAATGTTTGGACCTGAGAGATTTGTGTGTAGAACATCCAGGAGGCCAGTATGGCGTTAGGGATTAAGAAGTAAGAAGACTGAAAAAGTGGTAGGGGGCTACATTAGGAAGGGCTTGGAATGCCAAACAGCTTTTTTGTAAATAGGAAGTCACTGGAGTTTATTGAGTAGGGGGAGTGACATGATGAAACCTGTGCTTTAGGAAAATCACTTAAGTGGATGAATACATTCCTTTTGTTTTGTTTTGTTTTGTTTGTTTTGGTGAGGCAATTGGGGTTAAGTGACTTGCCCAGGGTCACACAGCTAGTGTCAAGTGTCTGAGGTCACATTTGAACTCAGGTACTCCTGACTCCAGGGCCGGTGCTCTATCCACTGCGCCACCTAGCTGCCCCTTAGGTGGATGAATAAAGGATGGATTGGAATGAAGGGGAGACATGAAGCAGGCAGACCCAGTATTAGACTATTGCTATAGTCCAGGTGGGAGGTGATAAGGGCCTGGACCAGGGTGATGGCAGTGTCATATTTGAGAGATGCTGCATAGATAAAATCAACAGACCTTAGCAACAGATTAAACATGGTAGGGTGAGAAATAGTAAGAAATCTAGAATGACTCCTATGGTGTGAAACTGAAGAACTGAGAAAATGACATTTCCCTCTATAGTAATAGGGAAGGTAGGAGGGAAGAGGTTTAGGAGGAAAGATAATGAGTTCTGTTTTGGAGATATTGAATTTATGAAATCCATTGGGCATCCAGTTTGAGATGTCTGAAAGATAGTGATGTGGGATTAGAGGTAAGCAGAAAGATTGGGGCAGGATAGGTAGATTTGAGAATCATCAGCATAGTGGCTGCTGTAGGAGAGATAGCCTGGGAAAGAAATAAGGAATCAAGAGCAGCTAGGTAGAGCAGTGGATAGAGCACCAGCCCTGGATTCAGGAGGACCTCAGTTCAAATCCAGCCTCAGACACTTAACAATTACTAGCTGTGTGACCCTAGGCAAGTCACTTAACCCCAATTGCCTCACAAAAAAAAGAAAAGAAAAGAAATGAAGAATCAAGGGCATGGAGATTATATGGGGATAAAGAGAAGGGTTTTGTAAAAGAAGGGAGAGGGAGAGGTAAAAAGCCAATTGATAATAGTCAGATAAGGGGATTTCAGAATTCTTGAACAGAGGTGGTACATTTGTGGGTGATGGCAAGATCAACAGTATGATCATTTTTGTGTATGACTGACAGGTGAAGGAGTAGTTCATGGGAGGTGAAAAGTTTAAGGAACTGAGTAGTTGGGGTATTTGCTTTGTCTGAGATCATAATCTGCTTTTGTTTTTTTTACTTCAGCTAAAGCATAGTAGATTCTGCTCCAATCCCCTACCTTTACTCTGTGTGTGTGTGTGTGTGTGTGTGTGTGTCTGCTTCAAGTATGATTCTTATAAACAACATATTGTAAGATTCCAGTTTATAATCCACTCTGCTATCTGCTTCCATTTTATGGGTAAGTTCATCGCATTCACATTCACACTTATGATTACTAACCATGTATTTCCCTCTATCCTGCTTTTCCCACTGTTTATCCTTCTTTCTCTCTCCTTTCACCCTGTTCCTCCTCAAAAGTGGTTTGCTTCTGACCACTGACTCCTCCAATCTGCCTTCCCTTCTACCATTCCCATTCCTTCTGTTATTCCCCTCCTCCTTACTTCCCTTTAGGTTAAAACAGATTCCTATACCCAACTGAGTGTGTATGTTATGCTCTCTTTTTGAGCCAATTCTGATGAGAGTAAGGATCAAGCATTGCTCATCACCAACACCACCACCTCACTTCCCCTTCCACTGTAAAAGCTCTTTTGTGCCTCTTTTATATGAGATAATTTACCCTATTCTATCTTGCCCTTCCCCCTTCTCTCAAAATATCCCTTTTTCTCAAACTTTAATTTTAATTTTATTTTTTGGATATCATTCCAACATAGTAAACTCACACCCATGCCCTCTGTCTATTTATACTCCTTCTAACTGCCCTAATAATGAGAACGTTCTTAGGAGTTACAAATATCATTTTTCCCATGTGGGAATATAAACAGTTTAACCTTATTGAATCCCTTAGGATTTCTCTTTCCTGTCTACCTTTTTATGCTTCTCTTGAATTTTGTATTTGAAAGTCAAATTTTCTATTCAGCTCTGGTCTTTTCATTATGAAGGCTTGAAAGTCCTCTATCATTTTTTCCCCTGAAGGATTATACTCAGTTTCATTGGGTAGGTGATTGTTGATTGCAATATTAGCTCCTTTGCCCTCTGGAAAATCATATTCCAAGCCCTTTGATCCTTTAATGTGGAAGCTGCTAAATCTTGGATTGTCTTCACTGTGACTCTATGATATTTGAATTACTTCTTTCTGGCTATCTGTAATATTTTCTCCTTGATCTGGGAGTTCTAGAATTGTACTATATTATTCCTGGGAATTGTCATTTTGAGGCCTTTTTCAGGAGGTTATTGGTGGATTCTTTCAATTTTATTTTACCCTCTGGTTCTAGAATACAAGGGCAGTTTTTCTAGATGATTTCTTGAAATATGTTATCTAGGATCTTCTTTTGATCATGGCTTTCAAATAGTCACATATTATTTAAATTGTCTCTCCTTAATTTATTTCTAGGCCAGTTCTTTTTCAGGTGACGCATTTAACATTTTCTTCTACTTTTTTATTTTTTTAATTGTGTTTTATTGTTTCTTTTTTTGTTGTTGTTTTTTTAGTGAGGCAATGGGGGTTAAGTGACTTGCCCAGGGTCACACAGCTAGTAAGTGTTAAGTGTCCGAGGCCGGATTTGAACTCAGGTACTCCTGACTCCAGGGCCGGTGCTCTATCCACTGCGCCACCTAGCCGCCCCGTTTTATTGTTTCTTGATGTCTCATTTAGTCATTAGATTCCCCTTGCCCAATTTTAATGTTTAAGGAATTATTTTCTTCAGTGAGCTTTTGTACTTCCTTTTCCATTTGGTCAATTCTATTTTTTGAGTTCTTATTTTCATCAGTATTTTTTGTGCCTCCTTTACCATGCTGTTAACTTTTTTCACAACTTTCTTATATCACTTTCATTTCTTTTCCCAATTTTTCCTCTACCTCTCTCATTTGTTTCTGTAAATCCTTTTTGAGCTTTTCCAGTCATTTTGGTCCTGAGAAATATTCATATTTTAATTTGATATTTTGCATGTAGCTACTTTGATTTAGTTGTCTTCTCCTGGGTTTGTGTTTTGATCTTCCCTGTCACCATTGTAATTTCCTATTATCATGTTCTTTTTGTTGTTGTTTGCCCATTCATCTAGCTGATTTCTTGATTTTTAACTTTATGTTAAAGTTAGGTTCTGCTCCAGGGGTAGAGGCCGCATTGTCCCAAGCTTTAGGCCTTTCTTGTTGCTGCTGTCAGAACTAGTTATACTCTAGAAGCTGTAACTGCCAACTTAGTCACTCTCTAGGCCTGCTGCTGCTGGCTTGCCAAGATGCAGCCTACACGGCACTGGCCTGCACTCCACTCACACCCAAGTGAGATAGACCTTTCCTGATGACCTTCTAAGTTGTCTTGAGCTGGAAAATTTTTTCAGCCTGATGTCTGGTTAGTTCTGCCACTCTAGAATACATTTTGAGCCTTTATTTTAAAGTTGTTTGGAAAGGAATTAAGGAGAGCTCAGAGAAATGCCTCCCTTTACTCCATCATCTTGACTCTACCCTCACCTGGATGGATAGGGTATTTGAGGAAGAATCAATACATATATTCAAATCCCCTAGTATGATGGCAGGAGTTGGAGAGGAGAGAAAAATTGAGCCAGGTATCAAACTCATTGAAGAAGGAAGGGGAGTTACCCAGGGGTCTTTAAGAAAAACAACTGTATTTCTAATGTCAAATACTAGAAAGAGGTCAAGGACAATGAGCACTGAGAAAAAAGTCACTGGATTTAATAGTTAAGAAATCATGTCCAATGTTTGAGAAAACAGTTTCAGTAGAGTGAGGCCAGAAACCAGATTGTATGGGTCTGAGAAGAGAGTGGGTGTGAGAAAGAAAGAGCAGGCAGTGAATATAGATGACTCTTTCTAGGAGTTTGGCAGGGAAAAAACTAGAGATAAAGGATAATACTTTAAGGGATTGGCAGGGGCAAGTGAAGATGTTTTTAAGGATGGGAGAGACTAGGCATGTTTGTAGGTAATAGGCAAGGAGCCAGTAGATAGGGAGAGATAAAAGATGAAGGAGACAAAGGAAATGATTGATGGGGTTAGCTCCTAAAGGAGACAGGAGGGAAAAAGATCAAGGACACTCCCCTATTTGTGTTAAGGACACCACCATTCTTCCAGTTACCCAGGTTCACAACCTTGGAGTCTTCCTTTACCCTTCCCTCTCTCTCAACCACCATATCTGATCAGTTGCCAAGACTCATTGATTCTATCTCCACAATATCTCCCAACTGTCTGCTTCTCTCCACTTATATAACCCCTACCCTAGTTCAGATCCTGATTAACTGTCACTTGAATTATTGCAATAACCTCTTAATTGTTCTTTGACTCTCTTCCCTCTCCAAGGCATTTTCTATAAAGATACCAAATTGACATTATTTTTTGCAAATTTTTTAAACTGTGAACTGTATAAAAGGAATATATATATGAACTTCTATTACAAAGAATTTTTTAAAAAGAAATGCATATTGTGGCAGTGGATAAAGCACTGGCCCTGGATTCAGGAGGTCCTGAGTTCAAATCCAGTCTCAGACACTTGACACTTACTAGCTGTGTGACCCTGGGCAAGTCACTTAACCCCAATTGCCTCACTAAAAAAAAATGTATATTAAGATTAACAAGGTAATAAAAAATTGTTCTATTTTTGGCTCTGTACATGCACAGAAGAAAAATAGATTGTAGCCAGTTTGTGAAGAGCCTTAAAAATAAGGATAAGGAATTTGTATAGGCACAGTAGAGGAGTTTCTGTAGATAGTAGGAATATTTATGAGCAGGGGATGAACACGTCCTGAGCAGTATTTTAGGACAACTACTTTGGAAGCTGTGTGTAATAAATAGATTGAGAATGGAAGAAAGGATAGGGGTTATGAGGCTATTATTTTAGTTCACACAAGCTTGCTTTGCATTTTTTTTCCGGGCAATGAGGGTTAAGTGACTTGCCCAGGGTCACACAGCTAGTAAGTGTCAAGTGTCTGCGGTTAGATTTGAACTCAGGTCTTCCTGGATACAGGGCCAGTGCTCTGAGCCACTTAGCTGCCCCTGCATTTTCTATCACTATAATCAATACATCCCTAAAAAGAAACCATAGATTTTCTAATTCTTTTAACTTGCCTTTGTATTACAAAGAGTGGTCTCTTCTCTATGCCACAATGTTTCTCAATGACATAACAAAATAAATATCTATGTGCCTTGGCAGGGATGGAAAGGTAGAGTCAGGGAGTGGGTCTGTCTGTCACTAGAGTCAAACCATTGCATTCTCTCCCAAGTTGGAGGAGATTTTTCATAGAGTTGAGAAGCCTCATGACTCTTTGACTTGAGAATGCTGATCAATGAAAAGCCTGGATCCCAGGCCTCCAAGAATGGCCCCCTCCCTCATACCTCCTTGTTGGAGTTTTGTCTTGCACATCTCCAGTTCTACCATCAAGTTTCTGAGACTTGACTCCCAATGATTCCACAGATTGAGAACCTGTGGAAAAGTCAGTTATTCCAACAAGTTTGACTTTTGCTTATACTGGACATTTTCTTGACAGGTCGACTCATTTCTTAACAACTTAATGCAGGCCACTGTCATTAAGCATAATTCTCCCTTCCCTTGATCAAGCCATGACCCTGCCTCTGACTGGTCCTGCATAAGTACTAAAGGCCGCTGAATGTGGCATTTTACACTTGGCAGAGGATGTTAAACAACAGATTTTTCAATTAGTCCTCAAGGCTTCAGTCTTAACCTCAGAGGGCCAAATATTCAGACAATTGAACTGCGTCCACCTGTACAGACAAGGGCATAATTGGGGGCAAAAGGGAACTGTAGAGTGCATGAATATCTATTCTGCACTTGTGGGAACATTGCACAGAATCAACTTGGCTGCAAATTTGGTCTGTAATTGAATCTGCTTACTGAACCTGTTGATATGATGTAGTTTCTGAGTCTCCTTCGAGAGAATAAGGTATGATGCAGTTTCCCAAAACCTTAAGACCTCCATAAAGGCTTTCTCTCTACTTAGCAGTAGTAGGTTGTTAAAAAAAAAGTTTTTTAAACCCATCACTAGACAAAAAAAGTATGATTTTAATGCTACAGGTCACATTTTCAACCTTTATTAAAAATTTTGAGGCAGGCATGGAGTCATAGGTAGGATGCAAGACAAAGTCAGGAAGACCTGAGTTCAGATGCTGCTTCTGACTTTACCAATAATGTAACCCAGAGGCAAAATACTTAATCTCTCAGTGCCTCAGCTGACTCTTTAATTCTTATCTACTAAGTCATACAGGGATTGCAGCTGAAGGGGGTAGCCACATGTTGATGATCTGATAAAATCATCTGTCCTTCATGTAATTTATGTAATAACATAATTAAAATTCTACTTTGCAAGCCACAAATGTATTATGCATTTGTTGTGTCAAGCATCATGCTCGGTACTGTTAAAGAATGCAAAAGAATTAAAAGGCATGATTTCTACCTTTAAGGAGCTTAGTGACTCTAGTGATATTGGCTATGCTAATACGAACACACACACACACACACACACACACACACACACAGAGAATGTTTTTACAGACATATTTTAAAACTATAAGTTAATGAAAGAGAAACTGAGTACTGAGAGGGAAAGTCCGGTGAGGTGAGCAGTGGCAAGGCTTCAAGGTCAAGGTGAGTTCTTGACGGAAGATCATGAAGAGACAGAGAGAACAAATCAGGTAAGAATAATTGCATGTGCAAAGGTCTACTAATGGGAATGAGTTATATGCAGGATCATAGACAGCTCAACTTAAGCAGAAATTTCATGTATGAGAGAGAGAAATTCAGCCAGAGAAATGAAGGGGGTGGAGGGAAGCAAAGGGTAGCAGGGGAAGTGTTCCATTAAGGGCTTTGAACAACAGGCTGGAGCATTCGATCTGATCTAAAAGGTACCAGTGAATCACTGTCCACTTTTCAGGGGAATGATGAGGAAAATTATGTCTGAACACTATTATTTCAGTAGCCTCTCAGGTGCCTTCTAGCTCTATATCTATGATCTTATGACCAGCTATTTTTAGGATGAATTAGATTGGAATAAGATTTGAAAGAGAGCTGCTAACCGGTTGACTATTTCAGAGACATGGTGGTGTCTATCTAAATGGAAAGGAGAGGGTCTCTCCAAAAGACACTGAAGATGAAAAATTTTCAAGAGTGGCTATCACCAAGCCAGGACTGGGGGAGGAGGGAACCACCATCAGCCCTGTCTCACAATTGCTGGTCAAATCTGGCTCACTGGTGCCATCTATTGATCTTTAGTTACCACCACCTTCCATCTGTTTCCTGGGTTCCCTTTTGCCTGTTGGACATAGGAAGTGGTTTCTTTTTGTTCCTCACCCCTTTCTTCTGCTCACCAAAAGCAGGATGCTGATTTCGCTGTGTTAAAGATAAGGAGGAGGAGAAATTATTACAAAACACTACAGAGGTAATATACTTTGGGTTGTGAATTTACGGGTCAAAAGTTTAAGGATTTAAATACTGCAAAATTTCTTACAGATAAATTCTAGGCCCATATGCCAATTGTAAGAAACCAGGCCTGTTCTTCTCCACTCTCTCTTCCCTTCTACTTCTACCAAGTTTTACTCTGTGTTAACTTAGTTGTAGCTTCTTTGTGGCCCATTCAGCTAGCAAAGCTTAATCTTCTCTAATATTTCAATGATGAATATAGGAGTTTGGTCCTGGAATAGGTCATTCCCTCCCATAGTACTTACTAGCTGTTCATTTCCTCGAGATATTTCAAACTAGACTCATTGGTTAATTGGTCAGATGGGTTATAATACTATACTATCAGCATGTATTAAGCATCCACCCAACCTTAAAAGGAGACAGACAGACAAAGTGAGAGACAGAGACAGACAGAGATAAAGACAGAGAGAATAGTGCTGATGGGAAGATTTGTAAACTTGTGAGTTAGAAGACGTGTTTTCAATCATAGCTCTACCACTAGCTATCTGGGATCTTTAAACAAGTCCCTTAATAAATGTTTGATTTAAATTTAAATGGATAAGATTGGATAGGACAGAAAGTTACATACCTGCTATGCTCACAGAATCAAACTAGCCATTGAAAACCAAAATTGAGCTAAAAACCAGACCCTTCTCTCAAGCTACTTACAAGCTAAAATGATGGATAAGACATGTATAACCTATCACCCATTACTGAAGCATCTGGGCAGACACAGAATCAGTTTCAATCTTGAAGGTTTATCAATAATTCATATTCCCTATTGCTCATGCCCCTACTCAGAAAGTTTCCTCTGAGAACATCTGAATTTGTTTTTTTCTAGCTCTTCTCCTGGTATAATTAATCCCCTTGCATGCACTGCTAAGAAAACATATAACATAAAGTGAGTTTATCATATTCAAGAAAGAATGCAAATAGAACTTATATCTGAGTACACAGACAGTCAAGAAAACTTTTCTCATTGACAAGCCCCATCTTCCCCAGAGGGATCCAAATTTATAGAGCCACATGAGGATGGAGGACCCACCAAATGGGGAAAAAACTATGGCTACAAAATGGGCCTCCCAGGGGCAGGTAGGTGGCACAGTGGATAGAGCACTGGCCCTGGATTCAGGAGGACCTGAGTTCAAATCCAGCCTCAGCCACTTGACACTTACTAGCTGTGTGACCCTGGGCAAGTCACTTAACCCTCATTGCCCTGCAAAAAAAAAAAACAAAACAAAGGCCTCCCCCTCTGTCCCCACCCCCACTGCACTTGCACAAGGCCCAGTACTCAAAAATCTTCAGAAGCACTTCCCAACTATTTGGGGGCTCCTTTGGTGTATTAGTTAGTTGTACCATGGGCCTGACTCAAACAAGAAAGCTAGAGATATGTTAACTAGCCTAGAGATAAATTGGTTCTGGATATTACATTAAGAATAAGAACTGGGGCAGCTAGGTGGTGCAGTGGATAGAGCACCAACCCTGGAGTCAGGAGGACTGAGTTCAAATCTGACCTCAGACACTTAACACTTACTAGCTATGTGACCCTGGGCAAGTCACTTAACCCCAATTGCCTCACCAAAAACAAAACAAAACAAAAAAACAAAACAAAAACAAGAATAAGAACTATTCCATGTTTGTATTCCCTGTGCCCAGTACAGTGCTTAAAACACGGTGACTGCTTAATATATACTTGTTGAATCCAATTGCAAAGGTAGACCCCATAGGACTTGACAAGTGGCCGGTTTGGGATTAGGGTAGAAGATTGCTCTGAGATTTTCACTCAGTGGTTAGACAAATGATAGAGCCATCAACAGAAATAAAGAAGCAAGTTAAGGGACAAGGGCAGGTGTTTGAAGGAAAATAAGGCACACTGAGTTGGAGAAAATGCTGAGATGTCCAGGTGGAGCTATGGGGCGAGAAGTTGGAAATGCAGAAACAGTGAGGGGTCTGGAGTGAAGCTATCAATTTGGGAATCGTGTATATAAAGGTGGTCACTGATGCTATAGGAGTGGATAAAATCACCAAAGGAAGGGAGAGAAGAAAGGAACATCCTCATGTAAATCAAGGAAGGAGGCAGAGGATTGATTGGAAAAGTAGGAGAAATCAAACTGTTTCAATATTGAAAGACAGCATGGCTTAGAGCACAGAGAGATAGATAGCCTTGGAATTAGGAAGACTTAGGTTCAAATCCTACTCTGACAGTATATATTGGCTGTGTGACATTGAGTGGAACACAACCTCTTCATGCCTTCAGACTACTCTCTAAGACTAGAAGATGCAGAAAAGGTGCCAACCTGCATTGCTACGGTAAGTTCCTTATCAGGAGCTCTTTACACAGAATAAATCAATGGCAGGGGGGATGGAGGGAGAACAGACAGAAGGAGAGAGAGGGGAAAGAGAAGAAGAGAGGAAGAGGAAAGAAAGAAGAAAGGAAGAAGAGAAGGAGAGGAGAGGAGAAAAAAGAGGGGGAAGAAACAGAATAGAGAGAGAGGGAGCTAGAGAGAGAGAATGGAAGAGGGAGAGGGAGAGGGAGAGGAAGAGGGAGAGGGAGAGAGAGAGAGAGAGAGAGAGAGAGAGAGAGAGAGAGAGAGAGAGAGAGAGAGAGAGAGAGAGAGAGTGCAATGCCACGGAAGTCAAGAGAAGAATGTGTATTGTGAAGGAGGGGGAGTTCTCAACATTTTCAAATGCTTCAGAGAGGTCAAAAACATGGAGATTGGAAAGAATATTGAATATTGGATATGGTGATAAGGAAGTCAATGTTAATCTTTGGGGGGTAGGAGCAGGACAATGAGGGTTAAGTGACTTGCCCAGGGTCTGAGGCTGGATTTGAACTCAGATCCTCCTGAATCCAGAGCTTATGCTTTGTCCACTGTGCCACCTAGCTGCCCCAATGTTAATCTTTTAAAAAGCCATTTCAATAGAATGTTGAGGATGAAAGCCAGGTGGCAGATTGAGGAACGAGTGTTTAGTGAGGAAGTAGAGGGAATGAGTATAAATGCCTTTTACTAGAAATTCAGCAATGAAAGAGGAAAAAAAAGATAAAGGGTGGTAACTAGAGGAACTGACATGGTCAAGGGAAAGTTTGGGAGTTGTTTAGGGTTTTTTTAGACTGGGGAAAACTTGAGTAAATTTGTAGGTAGAGAGGGAAGAACTCATAAGGAGAGAAAGATTGAAGATATCTGAAAGAAAAAATAGAACTGATGGAGTAAGAGAAGGAGAGGGATAAAGTCAGGGTCAATATTGGAAGTAGCTCCAATCAACTCAAACTGTGTAGAAGGCACAGTTGGGTAAAGACATAGAAAGGTTGTAAAGTATGGAGGAGAGACAAAGGAGTTCATGACAAATGGTTTTAATCTCCCTAACAAAGTAGGAGGTGATTTCATCTTTGGAAAAGCAGTTCTGGGTGAAACTGGGAGATTAAGGAGACAAGAAAGTTTAGAAAAGCCACAGCAGTGAATGTCATAAAAAGTCATTAGTAATAAGTAGCAGGATCTCTAGGATTAAGGGTCCTGTTGAGGCTAGGCGGAATAAATGTGTAGTGATACAAATTTGTAGTGAGCCCGGTCAACAGGGTTGGATGATTTCCCCCTAGCAGGATTCACCTATTCTCGATCCCAATGAGACTCAATTTCCTTCTCTGTAAGATGAAGTTGTTGGGCAAAATGGTCTCAAAAGCCCTCTCGAGTTCTAACATTTGATGAGTCCATGATCCTGCCTCCCATACATCTTTACCTCTGAAGACACTTCCTGCAACTCCGCACTTAAATCACTTGGTAAGCATTTGGTTGGGAAGATTTGTCAAGCCCAAGGAGAAAATGTGAGTGCTGCTCTTTATATATTATGGAACCTTAACTAGTTACTGCTGCGCACAATTCAAAAACAATTCCATTAAAATTGTTCGAGGCACGGTTCAATAAACAAAGATGTTTAGCATGCCACTCTGCAAGGAAAGCCCGGCTAAATAATCTAGCTATCAAACGTAGCTCACCAGAACAGCCGGAGAAAGCGTATGATTGGCCTGGGTCCATCGGCATTAGAAGGGGAGGGAGGCTTGGTACACTCCATTTGTTGAAGAACTAGGCAGGTATCACTGGGTGTAGGCATGGGGGCAAGAGGGGCAGTAAATTGGGGGGTAAATTAAAGAGACATGTTCTCCAGCTGTTTGATTTTCATTCTTCTTGAGTTCTGAGGTTAGAGCAAACTGACAGAATAAGAAACGTTCTTGGGAGGAGGGAAACTCGTTCAGTATTATGTTGGTAGTAGAATTATAACTAGGTCTAGAGCAAAGAAAGTAGACATCTATTATTCATTTCTTCTGAATAGACTTGTTCTGTGTTTGAATACAAAGAATGACTGGCATATACTTGCCAAATACAGAAGGTGCCAGGGGGAAAAGCCCCTCACTTGCTTTTAACCTGACCTTGTGAGAGTTAATAGGCCTCTCCTTTACTCACAATGATGCTGAGATTCCCCTAGAAAGCACCTTTGTATAAAAGGCTGGGGGGGGAGGGGTGCAGCCAATAAAGCACCCACCCTGGATTCAGGAGTACCTGAGTTCAAATCCAGCCTCAGACACTTGATACTTACCAGCTGTGTGACCCTGGGTAAGTCACTTAACCCTCATTGCCCCCCCCCAAACAAAAAGGCTCCCTGGGAATCATTTTTGCACCTTTTAAAAAAAAAGTGGTGAAAGTTGAGCCTAGTGAGGCAGACTGACTTTTGCAAGGTGACCCCGAGACCAGATCTGTGTCTCTTCAGAATGGTACTACCCAGGAAGGCCCAGAGTAATTGTTTATCTGCTTATCTATCTTGGTCAACTCTCTCATTTCAAATCATAGATTTGGAGATAGAAAGAACCCCGGAAGTCATTGAGTCCAACCCCTTCATTTAATAAATGAGGAAAACGAGGCTCATCAAAGTATGCCCAAGGTCATACAGGTAGTGAATGGCAGAGCTGAGATATGACTGCATCTTCTGACTTCAAATCCAGCTCTCTAACCAATGGAAAAGCTAAAGTTGATGGAAATTAACCTACATACAAAGATACCATTCCAGATTACTCTGCCTACTGGCTTAACGTTGAAACACCTACCTGAACAAATGACCATGAGCGAGCAATCCATACAGCCTTCTATGAACTGGCTTCCCCTACAAAAAAAAAAAAAATCTGGAGTCCATTTCCCAAAGCACTGTAAAAGCAGGTCTACAAATGGAATCCCATGGGACCTGGGATTGGAGGAGAGGAGAGGAGAGAAAACCTTTACTAAATTGATTGAATCAGAACATCAAGATTGTCTCTAAACTAAATAATATTTGAACAGTACAGAAAGAATCCTGGATTTAGAGCCAGAGAGACCAGGGTTCATATATGGGATCAAATGATAATAATACTAATGGCTTACATTTATATTATACTTTACTATGTTTCAGGCACTGTACTAAGCACTTTACAATTATTATCTCATTTGATTTTCACAAGAACCTGGGTAGGAAGGTGTTATTATTATGGCTATTTTACAGATAAGGAAACTGAGGCAAACATAAGGTTAAGTGACTTGCCCAGGATCTCACAGTTACTAAGTATCTGTGGCCAGATTTTAACTCAGGTCATCCTCCAGGCCCAGTATTCCATCTACTATAATACCTGTTGTTTTTTGGTCATTTCAGTGGTCCAACTCTTCATGACCCCTTTTTGGGGTTCTCTTGGCAAAGATACTACAGTGGTTTGCCATTTCCTTTTCCAGGTCATTTTACAAATGAGGAAACTGAGGCAAAGCGGGTGAAGTGATTTGCCCAGGGTCACACAGCCAGTAAGTGTCTGAGACTGGATTTGAACACAGGTCCTCCTGACTCCAGGCCCAACTTTCTATCTGCTGTACCACCTTGCCACCTCTAAATGAGATAACATTCGTAAAGTGGATTAAAACACTATATAAAATGCTAGTTGTTGTCGTTATTATTTTCTCATCTGTAAAATGAGAGATTTGGAACTAGATGCTTCCTTGGGTCCCTTTCATCTCTCTAGTTTATGATCCTTTGATCACATTTCACTGAGTTCTAGGCCCTGCTCCCAAGTACCAGCAGCCTCTGTAGTCCTTACCACCAGGACTAAAGACTCCCTCCCACCTCCAACTCCTCCTGCTATAATACAGCACTGATTAAAAAGTGTCCTTTAAATATTTTCTCTGATGAGCGTTTTATAATGTTCCCAGGAAGGAGAATTCTAGTTTTAAGTAGCAGCATGAGAATCAACAAATCTATAATTTGGAGTAGCAGCTCTGGGGACAATAAAGTCAAGGTCTCCCTCCCTCCCAGATCATAATTAACAGTGTAAAGAATTAAAGAGAAGTGCGGCAAGGAGTGCTTAAACCTTTTCTGGAAATTTTAAAACAAGTAATGATCTCTATTGCCACTGCTCCAGGTTTATTCAAATCTGGACAATTACAACAATTAAATATAAAACAGAGACAGTTCTAAAGAGGGAGCTGCGACAAAGCAGAATAATTGCTGGTGCCCAGCTATCACATTTACATAAAAAAAGATTAAAAAGCTGATTTACATTTAAAAAACAAGATCAGGCAACATCTAAAACAGATAACACAACCCGCTGAGAAAAGCTCTTTTCATCAATAAAGGAGAAGCAAAGGTGATTATCCATAACAAAACTAATCTTCTGTATTGCTTTAATCACCTAAAACTACTTTAACTGTTTATTTGGGAATGGTTACATGAAAAAAATATATATTGCATGTAAAACTGCCTAATTTCCAGGATGAAATAAAACATACACATAACTAAGGTTTGGTATAGGGCTTTCTTCTCCACAACCCATTTTCTCTCTCCCCTTTAGTGTTCCCCTCCCCTTACTTGACTCAAGTCATGCAGAACTTTAAAATCTCCAAGTATAATTGCCCTAATTGCAGAGCCATGACTAGGACTAGGCAACTGGAACATTGCCTCATGGTAATTTATTAAGAGCCTACTATGTACCTTGAAATTGTGCCAAAGACAAAAATTAGACTATCATCCTCCTCAAGGAATTTAAATTCTAAGAGAAGATAGAATGCATACAAAAGAGTGGGAGACATGGAAGGGAGTTTTGGTCTGGGGAATCACAGGGATTATGAAAGGAGCCATGGGATCATTGAGGACCATGCTCTTTCTGGGATCCATGATAGTATTGACTTGGTTTCTGTTGCTAGAACAAGAGATCAAAAGAAAAGGGAAGGTAGCTCTATAGGGTAGAAGGCAAGATGCCCACACTCTGTAGTGGCATGCCCAAGGTCACAAAGTAGCAAGTATCAAAGCCAGAATTTGAAACCTGGTCTTCTAATTCTGGATCCAAAACTCTCTCAGCAGCCACAGCCCTACCTGAGGTGCTACCTCTTCCCACCCCCCACCCACCCCTCGCAGTGACCTTCCCAGAAACAGTCTCCCATTATCCCACCATCCTCCACCTTAGGACCTTATTTATGGTCTCAAGGTGTGAGGTTTCTCCCTGATGTTTCCCTTCCCCTGAACTCCTCATTCACCATCAGCAAACAGAATTTGTCTTCAAAACTTTACTTAATTTGAGAGTGCTTTGTGCTCTTTAATATGAATATATGCATCACCTGGATTTGATGGAGGTGCCTTCTTATCCAAAAGTATTTGTTATGAAACCCTGGATTAATAGGATTAATTGGAACCGAAATGTCCTTCAACTGAACTCCAAAACTAAACCCAGATAGCTAGCAGATAAAAGACCCTACCTAGTGACTTCTTTTCCCTCAGGATAGTAAGGCCCTATCTTATGGTGACATCTGGGCATCCTCATCCTTTCCAAACCCTTTTTTTTTTTTTTTGGAATCCTGTAATTTTATCATGATGCTTCGGTATTTCCTCCATACTTGTAATAACTGAAATTTTTTAACTGCCTTTGCCTCTGTATCATAGTATTGAACCTGACGATGCCCTGTAATCAGTGGACAAAAAAACATATATACCCTCAGAAATGGGGAGTCTGAGGTCTCTTCTTAGGAGGAGAGTCTCCACATGATCATGTTATATATTTCTTCTTGGGACAAAATATTAAATTGATATTATGTTTTTTCTGTCTGTCTCTGATCTGTTTTATAGGTGGACAGGTATGGAAATCATGTTCTCTGATCTGGTTAGTAGGAGATATTATGAGATATTATAATTTCTCTCATTGTTTATTAATTTTGTAGGAGAGATTAAAGACTATTGATCTGATCTGTTTATAGGGAACAGGCAGATTCAAAAACTATATTTTAGTATTCAACAGTGCTAATTGCCCCCATGATGGGTGTGGTGGTGCTTGTCCCCATTGTCATAACTACTAGTTACAACTCTACCTAATATATGCTTTTAGGACTGAGATTCCATTGCTTTTTTCAGGATTTCATATACAAAATATATTGGAAAGTAGCTTCTTCCCTAGACTGGATGTATTTTTGGCTTTTTAAAAATAGAATCTACTATCTGGATTTTAATGCATGTCCTTTGTTAACAATTCTAGTTATTTCCCTCCAAATATGATTGAATTCAATAAATCCATTTTTTGGACAAAGGTGTCATGAACACACCAACATATTTCCTCCTTTTTCGGGTGAGCTGCTAGTCATCAAAAGGTAGAGAAAGTTCCCCATACTAAATTCTATGGCCCTTTCACCTTGGGAGTTAATCAAAAAGATTCTACTCATCATGGGCAACATTTGGTGCTGATGAAGCGATAACTAAGAAAAATGGAAATAAGATGGTTAAATACCAAGGAAAATATTACCATTGCCAGTTTATGAAGAAAAAACTTGCTAACAAGGCCAAGAGTTCTTAATATCTCAACAAACCATAGAATGAATAGCTAGAATCAAAGCAACATCTAAACTTAGGACAACAGAGAAAGATGACTGATTTGACTTTAAACTTGTTTATTTGTTTGTTTTTTAATGGGGATGAAGGGCAGGGAAGAGTTAATGAGGAAATTACAATAATGTGTTACTAATAGCCTGAGCTGTCTCCAGTTAATTGAACTTGAGAACCAAAGGAATAGTATTTTTGGATGATGGAATGATTTAGAAACACTCTGGCTTAATGTTGCCTATTTTTGCTCAACTTCTATTCTAAAACCAGAGAGATGTTCTCATAGAAGAGGTCTTCTAACAGAGTAAATTTTAAGATTATGATAAGGAGGTGGCAAGATGCACAATATCTTGAATATCATAGTCACTACCATGAAGCAGCTAGGTGGCTCATAGATGAAGTACCAGACCTGGAATTAGAAAGATCTTAATTTAATGTAGCACAAGACTCTTACAAGCTGTGTCACCCTCGGCAAATCATTTATCCTCTGTCTGCCTCAGTTTTCTCATCTGTAAAATGAGCATAATAATAGCACCTACTTTCCCAAGGTTGTTTTGAGGATCAAATGACATGATATTTATACAGCTCTGTGCAAACCTTAAATCTCTATATTAATTCTAGCATTATTGTTATTTGGACAGCTAGGTGGCACAGTGGATAGAGCAGCAGGCTTGGAGTCAGAAAGACTCCTCTTTATGAACTCAAATCTGACCTCAGACACTTACTAGCTGTGTGACCCTGGGCAAGTCACTTAACTCTGTTTGCCTCAATTCCTCATCTGTAAAATGAACAGGGGAAAGAAATGGCAAACCATTCCAGTACCTTTGCCAAGAAAACACCAAATGGAGTCACAAAGAATTAAACACAACTGAAAAAATGACTCAACAACAAAAATTACTGTTGTTGTTGTTATCATTACCAATATGTCTAATCTGATGGGAATTGTAGAATCCCAGCATCATAAAGTTGCAGGAAAAGAGGGGTATTAGAACTCAGACAATCTTTTCTCCTATTCAGTGCAAAAATCCCCCATATAATATATCCTGGACACTCATCCAGTTCAAATACTTCAGGTACCAATGAGTTCTCTTACCTCACAAAACTAGACAGTGCTGATTCAGAAAAAGATCTTCATTATTTGATGCCAAGATGTGCTTCCCAATAGGCTCTGCTCTCTGGTATTGCACAACATGAAATACTTCCTTTTCCATATAACTCTTTAAATATTTTAAGACAATCATCTCATTTCCCCTAAGTTTTCTCTTCTCTACTCTGAAAATCCTAAGCTTTTTCAACGATCCTCATATGGCTCAGTTAGTTTACAGACCCCTCACCTTTCTTGGAATGCCCTCCATTTTGCCACTGTACATCTAAAATCATAACCTCTAGCACTAAACATAAAACTCCAGATGTGGTCTGACTTGAACCAAGTACAGCTGGGATGATTATCTCCCCTGATCTGGACACTATGGGTTTATTAAGGCAGTCTCAAATCCCATTAGCTATTTTGGCAACCATGTCACATAGTTGGCTGATGTGGAGCTTAGAGGCAGCTAACATTTCTAGGTTATTTTCACATGAACTCTTTTTAAGCCAAGTCTCCTTCATCATATATTTATTTATACAGTTGAGTCTTGGAACCCACATTCCAGGACTTTACATTTATCCTGAACAATTTTCATCTTGTTAGTTTTGGCTCATCATTTGAAATCTGTCAAGATCTTCTTTCATCTTGAGTCTGTCACATGGTATATCAGTTTCCTTCCTAATTTTAGACCATCTGAAAATTGATAAACCAGAAGATCTAGGTTCTAGTCCAGCCATGGACTAGCCATGTGACCTAGGACGAGTCATTTCCCCTCTCTATGCTTCAGCCTCCCAATCTATAAAATGAGGGGTTTGGACTAAAAGATCTCTAATTTCACTTCTACCTCTAATATTCATTCTTTGATTCCATGTTTTCACCCAAGTGGTTGATAAAACAGAACAAGGCAAAGACAGAGCCTTTTGGTACCATATCAGAGACCTCTCTTTGCAGGTTGACACCTCTTCATCAATCACAGCTCTTTGGGTACAACCATTGATTCAACTACAAGTGCACTGAACAATATTTTCTCACAGCCTCCCTTCCTCCACGTAAACACAAGGAGTAACTGCAATTCAGCAAGTTATTCAGCTTTTTTCTGTGGCACTTTTGCAATTCCAGGGCTTCACCCCCAATACTGACTGCCTATCTCAAGCACTGAGAACTTAGCTTTTTTTGTCAACATATTCTCAGCGTCTGCTATGGTTGGGATAAAATATAATTCTGTCAATCAAACACTTTCTTATGTTTGAAGTACAAGGTTATATAAAAATAAATAGTGGTTGGGGTTTGTTTGGGGGGTTTTTGCTCTTTCAGTTGTAAATTCCCTGCTTCCTTTATATTTACCTATACTTTGGGTACATCATAAAGCATGTTTTCTTAATGTTCCACTGTAGGAAAGAACACAAGGAATATTGGAGAATCAAGATAAGAGTAGATGGATGGATGGATGATGAATGAATAAGCATTAAGTTCTTAGTACTTGCCAAGCATTCCAATAAAGACAAAAGAAACAAGTTTAAAAAATATATTAGTTTCTGTCCTCAAGGAGCATACATTCTAATGGGAAAAGACAACATGTATAGAGAAGTGATTGCCAGGGAGGTATATTTGGGTTTGGAAAGCTATAGGATGATGATTGGAGCCATGAGGGGTAGATTGATATTTTCTTTCTAGGAGCAGTGACAGATTGATCTTAGTTCTAGAACTGGAAAATGGAAGGCAGGATAAGGAGTATGTATGAAGTGGCATAGTTCATGGTGAGACGCCAGGGAGTGAACCAGGCTTAGATGGAGTGAATGAATAAAGTAAACATCCATCATTATCCTGGGGTCCTAGAGTAGCATCTCCAGGTACAAAAGGGTTAAGTCCTCCAAGTCTTGATTTCTGGACCAGGTGGTATGGAAGCAGGTGAGGGGGAGAGCAGGAAGTCATGTCAATATGTCTATGTGGCAGCAATCTAAACAAAGGATAATAATAGTTTCAATCTCCTCATGTAGCCACATACATATGAGCATCCCTTTCTCTTCAAAGTATCTCAAACACTTAAAACACAGAATCTTTTCACTGGAAGAAAACAGTGATTGTGAAGTTGAACTAATGCTTTTCTTTCACAGGTGAGGAAGCTAACAAAAAGAAGTATAGACATTAGAGAGGCAATGGGGAAACCACAGTACCTCTTTAAACAATAAGCTAGGAAACTAAGACCCAGATGAATAAAGGGATTTGTCCTGGTTGATTACACATTAGTGTTAGAGACAGGTTTAGAAGCCAGCTCTCCTGGCTGGATTTCTTGCCCAGTGTCCTTATGAGTCTACCACGCACTGCTTTCCCCAAGGATTAAGCCTCCCAAAAGAAGGAAGCAGAAACACATCCTTCTACTTCCAGTTTTGCCACATGTTCTCTGGGACTTTTACTTGGTTATCTAGACCCTAGATTTATCATTTTATCCATCTTCAAGAGGACAGTGATGTTTTCTCCTGTCTACTCAAAAAGATAATTTAGAAGATGAACTAGCCATTGCTAGGTACTGCTGCTATCTTAGAAATAGGTCCCATAAATATTACTATTAAGGTTATTATTAGTGTAAATGTACTGTTGCCTATCTAACAAAAGGAATCACCATGCACATCATTCCTCTCTGTCAGGACCTCAGGGCACCTGTTGCCAACCACCCCACAACTTTCCTTCTGCCTATTAGTTCTTAGGCCTTTAGTTCTAGATGTGTGGTTCTTGGGTCTTTAGTTCCAGGTATGTGGATTTGTATTTCTTCCAAATCAGATCACTTGGGCCCATGCCTGCCATTTAGCCCCTCCCATTCATTATCCCCCTGTGTGTTTCATTAATTCATCTCTCCCAAGGGAACTGAGATATCTTTGTTTGGTCAGTGTTTTCAGGTTGGTCAGACTCTTCATGACCCCATTTGGAGTTTTCTTAGCAAAGATACTGCAGTGATTTGCCATTTACTTCTCCAGCTCATTTTACAAATGAGGAAACTGAGGCAAACAGGGTGAAGTGACTTGCCCAGGATCACACAGCTAGTAAGTTTCTAATGCTAGATTTGAACTCAGATCTTCCTGACTTCAAGACCAAATCTCTATCTACTTGTACCACCTAGTTGCCCCAATTGATGGATTAGATTAGATCAGATCAGATTAGATTAGATTAAAATTAAAGGTAGTAAAAGTGGATACTCATACACGACAAAGACATACTTAACTGTGTGAGTCTTATGCCATACTAAACAGAATAAAGTAACATAAAGCAATAGCAACTCACATTTCCACAGTGACTTTCAAAGTACTTTCCTCAACAATCCTAGGCAGTGGGGGGGGGGGGGAAAGGGGGAGCAATAGAAACATGTCCTAGGAGTTTACAACCTAACAGAAAATACAGTACTTAGCACAGTGTCTGGCACCTAGAATGTGTTTAATAAATGTTGGCTTAACAGAGAGGTTAAAAGTACATATGTAAAGGGATAACCGCACAAAGCCTGCAAGTATGCACAATGAAATACATCCATGTGAAAGAATTCTGGAAATGTACCGATGAGTTACCAGAGTAAATGGACTATTTTTAGTCTGTTTAATCATTTTTCAGTCATGTCTGATTCTTCATGACTGCTTTTGGGGATTTTCTTGGCAAAGATACTGGAGTGATTTGCCATTTCCTTCTTCAAGCTTATTTTACAAATGAGGAAACTGAGGCAACCAGAGTTGTCGGATTTGCCCAGGGTCACACAACTAGTGTCTTCAGTTAGATTTGAACTCAGGTCCTCCTGACTCTGGAGCCTGCATTTTATCCACTGTGCCACCTACCTACCCTGTCAATGGGTTAGCCAGAGGTAAATGGGCTTAGTTAGGGAAGCCTTGAAGGATAAATTGAGGAATTTTGTTAGAGGGAAGACTCTTAGTATGGCAGAGAGGAAGTCAGGAGGAAGGAAAGAGGAAAGGAGAGTATTGTGCATAAGAGAATGGAGCATGACCCCCAGAGTCTGCAGAGGCCACCATTGGACAAGACCTCAGTTGTCCATTTCATCCAAAATTCCAGAAAAAAAAGACAATAGAAAGATCAGAGGTTGAGAATTCAGGCAAAATAACTTTAAGGAGAATAAGTAAATGGTAAATGAGTTCCAAGACACAAGACTTCTGGAGACATAAACCACTTTGACACCGTTTGTTTAGGATCAAGATATTTAAGGGATCCTTAGAGTTTCTGAAAGTCAGAGCACTTTGGAGCCCAGCAGGGGGCTCAGCCGACTGTTTATTTCCAAGAAACCCATAGACACAGTCACCCAAATGGCATCTCTGGTTATTTTAGGAGCAGCCTGAGAATTCTGAGAAGAAAGTATCAGCTGCTCAACTGAAGAAAAAAAATGCCCAGCCCTCTCTCAGTCTCTCTCTCATCTTTCATGATTAGCAACAGTAAGCACAGTGAGAAATGTAGATAGATAGCTGGACATCACAGTGGCCTTAACAAATGGTGGACACCTAGCAGGGGGCGGATAAAACCAACCCTTTAATGCAATCACATGATTCTGTCAAACAAAACCACAATTCAAAGGTCCAAGCAATAGTTTCATTTTTTGCCCCCCCCCAAAAAAAAGGATTTTTATCCTCATACCAAAATTTGGGGCTGATTTCCAAAATACTTGACACATACTTGCATTAGCAAGAATGAAAAACAAGTGACTAAGGTACAACTTGGTCCCCGAGAATAGTTGAAGAGGTGGGGGACTATGGTTGTAGAATAATGCATATACCATGAGAGGCAGTGACTGGGTTAATTGATTTCACACAGCTATTTTCCTTTCTTATAAGGAAGGGTTCATGGTAGGGTGAGTATAACTGGAAATGCCTGACACAAAGGCAAAAGTAATTCATAAAAGTTGTAATATAACATAATATGATATGATATTGCATGATATTATATTAAAATGTATTATAATATATAATGTGATTTGATATTATATAAGTTATCTATTTTTTAAAAGAACAGCTAGGTGGCACAGTGGACAAAGAGCTGGGCCTGGAGTCAGGGAGACCTAAGTTTGAAACCAACCTCAGACACTTAGTAGCTATGTGACCCTGGGCAACACTTGACCCTGTTTTCCTCAGTTTCCTCATCTGTAAAATGAGCTTGCTTCAACCTATTTTTCCACTCTTGTTACTCATTACATTCCAAGAAAACTAGGCTGTTCTCTTCTTCCTACACAGTATCTTACTTATCTCCTTCCTCTGCACCTTTGAACACTTCTTCTTCTTCTTCTTCTTCTTCTTCTTCTTCTTCTTCTTCTTCTTCTTCTTCTTCTTCTTCTTCTTCTTCTTCTTCTGTTTAAGTGACTTGCCCAGGGTCACACAGCTAGCAAGTGTCTGAGGCCAATTTGAACTCAGATTCTCCTGACTTCAGGGCCAGTGCTCTATTCACTGCACCACCTAACTGCACATTAACAGGCTATTTTCTAGGGCTGAAATCCACTTCCTCCTCCCTTCTGCCTCTTAGAATCTCTCCCCTCCTTCAAAACTCAGTTCAAATGCTTTTTCCTTCATCAAATCTTTTTTTTCTCCTCCCAATTGTTAGTGTCCTGTTCCCCAAAATTGTCTTGTAAATATCTTACATTTACCTATATGTGTATATGTGTTGTATGTTCCATTAGAATGTCACCTCTCTGAAGCCAGCAATTATTTTGTCTTTCTCTCTATCTCCAGCACTGAGCACAGAGCCTGGAATAGAGTGGCACAGTGACTAGATCACAGGTCTGGGTGTCAGGAAGTCCTCACTTTCAATCCTACTTAAGGCACTGAATAGCTGTGTGATCCTGAGTAAATCACCCAGCCTCTTGGTGTCTTAGTTTCCTCATCTGTAAAATGAAGGTAATAATAGAACTTACGTTACAGGGTTATTACAGGAATCAAATCAGTTAACATAGACAAAGCATTTTGCAAACCTTAACGAGCTTTATGAGTGACAGCTATTATTAATATATCCTTGTTTGAAGGAATGAATAAATGAATTCCAATGTACATTCTGACATTTACTATCTGTGTGACCATGGGCAAGTAACTTAACTCCCTGTTAGAGCTGTTTTCTCATCTGTTAAATAAGGATAATAATGCTAGTATTATGTACCTACCAGGATTGCAATGTGGAAAGTGCTTTGCATACCTCCGAGTATACAAATAAATGCATTATTACCATTATAGCAATCAGTTCAAGGAGGAAATATGTTTGGGTCCTCTTTCTTAGAGTAATTCAGCAATGGCAAAAGAGCAAAATAAGGTTTAGGGATGAGGACAGAGTCATAAATCATCACAATTCAATTAGACCATCTCAAATTGAGGGACAAAAAGCCAGTTATGGATCCATTTTGAGACACTAGCTGACATGGATTCCATTTATGACTCCCTGAGTAACATTATTTATTCTAAGTGTTCCTTCGACAATGCAAGCACTTAACATGAAGACATGTGTAAAATTACATGAATTTGGAAGATTGAAACCCAGGCACTTGCCTGGAATAGAACATTTGAGTGTGATTCTGGTCCTGTTCAAAGCCTAACCTCAGGATCACAATATTAAATATGAATTGATTTCTAGCTGTTAGAATTTGTAAGACCACATTCTCTTCCCAAGTGTTCTCAAGTCATTTTTATGAATTCTAATATGTAGGAAAGGAAGAGACACCTAGCATTATCCTCCCCCCTAGTTTCCAATGACATTTATAAGATTTGCCTATAAAGTAATTAGATATTTTAAAACAATTGAATTATTAGAATGTAGATGTATAAATTAGTGCTGTCCCCCTTCAAAGTTAACATTGAAAAATGACTCCTGGGGGCAGTTAGGTGGCACAGCAGATAAAGCACTGACCCTGGATTCAGGAGGACCTGAGTTCATATCCAGCCTTAGACACTTGACACTTAGTAGCTATGTGATCTTAGGCAAGTCACTTAACTCCAATTCCCTCACAAAAAAAGAGAGAGATTAAAAAAAAATTACTACCTTAGAAGGCTCTGCACTTATTCAAAGGATGCTGCCATTATTGAAAGCTTGTTTGGAATGCCAGTTAGACCCAGTTTGCCAGGCACCCAAGAAAATCAATCTTGTTACTTTATAGTCATACTCAATGCCATGTGTGTGCATGGCAGAAATTATATTATCCAGTGCTATCACCTACTTTATTCATAGGATCACAGGTTCAGAGCTGGAAGAAAGTTTTTTTTGGTTTTGGTTTTTTGGTTTTTGCGAGACAATGAGGGCTAAGCAACTTGCCCAGGGTCACACAGCTAGTAAGTGTCAAGTGTCTGAGGCTGTATTTGAACTCAGATCCTCCTGAATCCAGGGCCGGTGTTTTATCCACTGCTCCACCTAGCTGCCCCCTGGAAGAAAGTTTAAAAGCCTGAGTCCAAATCCCTAATTTTACAAGTGAGGGAACTAAGGCATAGGGAAGTTAAAATACTTGCCCAGGGTTAAATAACTGAGAAGTGTCTGACCCAGGATTTTGGAGCCAAATCTTCAAATTTTCATTATTCAAATTCCAGTGATCTATTCATTACACAGCACGCAATTTCCAAAAATCAAATCCATCAACAGAGTATAAATGCTTTTTACCATTATGTTAGTGGGATAGAATACTATGGTTGGTTGTTGTCCTTCATTCTTAAAAAGGGCCAAAATGACATCACTATGTTGGGATCAAGACACAGGGTGTCCAACTGTGGCTGATAAGACCAATATGAGCTCAGAAGGCTATACCACAGGTTGGGTACAAATAGTTTCTATGAACATTTACAATGGACATGTCTCAAAACTTGTACATCTCATGTTTCTTTTGAGCTACTAAAATTCTTTGCTCATAAAGCATAGTTCTTTCTTTGATGTGAGCACACGATGGTGGGCAGTCCTATGCCAGTGTCTCCCATGTCTCATAATCAATTCCAAAGTTCTTCAGAGAGACCTTGAGAATGTCCTTGTAATGGAAAACAAACAAGTGTACAAAATACAAAGAAATCTGGAAAGACTCATATGAGATAATGCAAACCGATAAAAAAGCAGAGTCAGAAGACTGGAATATATGATAACTATGACCAATATAAGAGAAGAAGTGGTGGAGGCTTAATGGACAAAAAATCCTAATAAGAAACTGGAGAGAGGGACTGAAAAATGATCATATGTTCATTTAAATGTAAACAGCTATTAAGCAAGTTAAGTTGCTTGCACTGATAATCAATTTAAGGATTTTTTTAAATAAAGCATTTAACTTTTTTTAACCTCATATGTGTGTGTGTGTGTGTATACATACACACATTAATAGTATATATTGAGGCTTTAGCCTCAATAGCATATGTTTATGTATGTACCTCTATGTATACATAACTATGTAGTTTTAAAATGTTTAATGTTCTCTCTATATATATGTATATATGTATACCCACATACATATAGATATACTATTGAGTTAAAGCCTTAATATATACTATTATGATATAATATAATATTATGGATATGATACAATACAGTATAATATAATATCTTACTATTGAGACTATTTAAAGGCATACTTAACAGGCTCTAAACACAATTCCCCAAAAGAAGTTCTAAAAATACCTTGGTCAACAGCAACACCTGATAGACAATAATCACTGTTCAACCTCCCAGGAGGTTTTGGAAGGGATAATAATCATTAGGATCGATAATTGTTGGTATATTTGTTTCTTTCTTTTTTCTTTTTGTTTTGTTTTGTTGTTTTGGTTTTTTTTTGATGAGGCAGTTGGGGTTAAGTGACTTGCCTAGGGTCACACAGCTAGTAAGTGTCAAGTGTCTGAGGCCAGATTTGAACTCAGGTCCTCCTGAATCCAGGGCTGGTGCTCTATCCACTGCGCCACCTAGCTACCCCAGTATATTTGTTTCTAAAACATCAACCCCTGTATTTCATGACTCTACTTCAATGACATTCTTCATTCTTCATTCTTCATTCTTCCTAGAAGGCAACCCCTTTGTGGAAATATCACACTCCTCTGAGAGTGATTTCCTTGGGAAAAAAAGCTGTTAGCAGCCAGTATGCATGAGGTTGTTATTCTTCCTATCCTCCCCCACCATCACCACCCCAACATACAACAACTATAAATTGTTTAAAGAAGTATCTATAGTAAACTAAGAAATAGGACGACCTCCTACTCCATCTCCCACCTGGCATGCACATGACACAGCCTTAACAGGCTGCCCCTCTTGCGCGTGCAAGTTGGCGTGTCAAACACTCACATGGGCCCATTTGGCAGCACATCAAGCATCCTTTTCTTGCATAGAAATCCAAAGAATAATGAGTATGATTATATCTCCTCCACAGCAATGTAATTGGCTGTACTAAAAGTGTGAAGGGAGACAGCATTCTACTGGTTTACATCTAAAATTTAGACAATGAACCATGAATGCCTCAAGCTGATCACCCGCCGAGAGAAGCCATAATAATAAGTCTGGCCAGATTTGCCTGCCAACTGGATGGCCCAGGTTTGGGGAGCAGATGTGCCATGGAGGTGATACATTTGATTTTCAGTGGGGAGGGTCTATTGGTCTCATCTGTCTTCAGCACCCCTACTGGTCAGTCCAGGGCTCGGCAGGATTGCCAGCTGCTTCCGGAAACTGCTTTTCCTTGTGCCCTCCAGTCAGTGAAAAAAAAAGGAGCTATCTTTAAAACAGAGGACCCACATTAATCCTTTGCACAGTTTGACAATAAAGCATTTGAAAGTCTTCCTGCAAGTGACCCCTCTACAAAGTAGCATCTACACATGCCCTACCCCCATGCAGACCTTGGATAGATTTCTTCTAATTAACAACCAAACTTCAATAAAAGAGACCCAAACGGTACCTCACACAACCAACAGCAGGTGGAAACCACAGATGACTACCTAATCAATAGGCATCCGATACTACCATATAGGAGAGATACAGAGCTTATCTGTAGCTTGGTACATGCTTATCTGTCCACCATCTCCTTGATCAATCTCTTTGTTATAGTTTGCATTACCTGGCTCTAAGTGTGGTCCCTGTAGCTGGCTAATGGGCCACAGGATCCAGGATTGCCTTTCAGGTTTACTTTTAACCAGTTCTGTGGGAGGTGTAAGGCAATCACATGACCAGTCCAGGCAGAGCCATAATTAGCCACTTCTGTACCCGGGCCAAGTAGCACAAGATGCAGGCGTGGCAAGAAACATGAAATGCACTGTCAAAATAGTACTGGGGAGGCACTTATAAAGGGTTCAGGTGGCAGAAAGCCAATAGGCCTAGAAAGAGCTTACCCAGGGATTGATCACTTGCATGCCATTTGGTAGCTTCCTATTTTAATTAATTCTTTCTAACTAGGTGCTAGACTTAGTCGTTTCTAGGCTGCTAAAGGAGTGCAAATGCTGTCAGCACTTTCTAAATTTTGCCACCCTGGGTCAAATCCCTATTTGTCTTGGCCTAGTTAAAGTTCTGAGTTCAGGATCAACACAGCTTTTAGTTTTATCAAATTGTTCTAAGATATGGACCATCACAGTTATGGAAATCGGTATGTGTTTAAGTCTATAATCCGGCAGTAGATTTTTAAAAAATAGAAAAACTCTAGGCAAAATAATGAAAATCGTCAACTGGGGAATGACTGAACAAATTATCATGTATTGATGTAATAGAATATTCTTCTGCTATATGGAATGCTGAAAGACACAGTTTCAGAGAAACCTGGAAAGGCTTGTATGATCATTGAAGAGTAAAGTGAGCAGACCCAAGAGAACAATTTACAATAAGAACATTGCTTTGACACAAACAACTTTGAAAGACTTACAAACTCTAATCAACACAATGTCCAACCATGACTACAAAGAACCAATGAGAAAACATACTCCAGATAGAGATGTTAATAGACTCAGGATGAAGAGTGACAAGTATAACTTTTGGACATGGCCAGTGAAGGAATCTATTGTGTTTGACTGTGCATACTTGTTACAAGGGTTTTGTTTTTCTTTTTTCTTTTTTTTCAATAGGGGAAAGGAGAGAAAATAGATTTTTATTCATTAAAAAATAAAATTTAGTGAAAGAGAAAGAGAAAGACTGTCTCTCCTTACTGTAGGTCCCCCTCCCTTAAGTCAAGAAGTCAACAAGCATTTATTGCATGCCTGCTACATGATGGGCACTGTGCTAAGCCCTAGGGATAAAAAGAAGGGCACCAAATAGCCCCTACTTTCAAGAACTTATTAGACTTTCAAGACAATGTATAAATGCTCTGTGTCTTTTTAGTGAGTTGGAGGAAAGAGGGTGAATTTGATAAAAGCTGGGTAGAAGTGGACAATACAAATTTGATAAATGGAGAATTATTTTCGTGAGACTGGAGATGTTTTAAATATCTACCCAATTACCCTAAGATATACATTGTAGGACAGTACTAAGAATGAATGTTCTTGGAATTGGGGAAAGGGCAAACTCCAGTTGTCCCCACCATGCTAGAAGTATCATATGTTATTAAATTTTAAGTAAATTTTGACAAATTATTGGTAAGTGAGATAATATTTGTTTTTGTTTTTGTTTTGTTTTGTTTTGTTTTGGTGAGGCAATTGGGGTTAAGTAACTTACCCAGAGTCACACAGCTAGTAAGTGTTAAGTGTCTGAGGCCAGATTTGAACTCAGGTCCTCCTGAATCCAGGGCTGGTGCTCTATCGACTGTGCCACCTAGCTGCCCCTTGAGATAATATTTGTAAAGCACTTTACCAGTGTCTACCATATAGTAGGTGCTATATAAATGCTTATTCCTTACCCCACCCTTTCCCTCCCCTTATTAATGAAGAGCAGATGGTCAAGCACATGAAGATGATTCTGGCTCTCCCCCTGCCCATTTTCATTTTTCTGCTTGATCCCTGTGACAGCACAAGCTCAGGAAGTTATTACTAATCAGAATTCTCTCTTTAAAAAAATTCATAGTAACGACAGCGCACTATGTACAGAATGCTTTGACTTTTATGTCGCATTAAAAATATTTGCTATTTTCCCATGTCCTGATTTAGTAGAAACCCAACACAGAGGGAATAAACAAATAATTCTCTTCCCAGACAGGGTTGGGCAAGAAAGGTGTCCTACTTCACCATCTAAATCCTTTGATTCTTTGGGGGGGGGCAGGGGGGAGGGAATCTTGGTTTTCATTTATTTTTGCATATATCTTAGGTATTGAGAAGGTAAGGAGAATATCTAGAATGACACTGCAACTTTTGTTCTATTAACTTCAAAGTCCATGCCATTGTATTTTAAAATAGAATGATTCATTTTTCTCCTTCCCCATGATTCTGTCTTCCCTTCATTTGTTCCTCAACAGGTCCCCGTCCAAAAGCAGATAGGAATTAAATGTAAAGTTTGGAGGCAGCTAGGTGGTATAGTGGATAAAACACTGTCCCTGGATTCAGGAGGACCTGAGCTTAAATCCGGCCTCAGACACTTGACACTTACTAGCTGTGTGACCCTGGGCAAGTCACTTAACCCCCATTGTCCCGCAAAAAAAAAAAAAGTAAAGTTTGAGACACCTTAATAAAAAAGAACTGGAATGTTTCTCCCTCTTCTCATCTCTGCCTCCTGGCTTCCCTAATTTCCTTCAAGTCCCAGATTAAATCCCATCTTCCATGAGAAGCCTTTCCCCATCATGTCATGTCACTACCTTCTCTCTGTTGATTATTTCCAGTCCATCCTATATATAATTTGTTTGTACATAGTTGTTTGCATGTTGTCTCCACTATTAGACTGTAAGCTCCTTGAGGGCAGGGATTGCCTTTCTTTCTCCAGAACTTAGCAGAGCATCTAGCACAGAGTAGGCACTTCATAAATGTTTCTTGACTGACTGATTTAATTTGACTCTCCCTCTAGCTCTGATCATGTCCTCCAACCCACTTGTCACTTTGGGCTTAAAAGAATAGGAAGAAAAAAAAGAATAGGAAAGAAGGAGGGAAAGAGGAAAGAAGTGTGAGAGAAAGAGGGAGAAGCCTTTAAGAACAGTTTTCAGCCACTCTGAAATGGGAAAATGTTCCTTTTTCCTGGCTCTTTTCCCCAACCAGGATCATGGATATAACCCCCCAAGTATTAAAACAGAGAGTCATAGCACATAACTGTGGTAGCCCTTTCTACTACTTTTATCAATTCTTAAGCTCTATCACTAGAGCTGTTTTTATACACCACAACACACATTCACATACACACTCAAACAGTTAGAGAAGAGGCTAAAACTAATGACAAAATGAGTCTTATAGAATTATCTGTATAATTTCATATAATAGTATATTAATATTTTCCTATTTCATGGCAGAATATATAATTATAAGTATAATTATATAATAACATAAACATCTGCTAATCAAAGATTTCCAGCTCATTTGTATTAAACTTCTTTCCTATACCTTATCATGGCCGAGGTAGGGGAAAACGGGGTGCCGTTGTTGCCAGAGAGAAGAGAACATTTATCTTACTGGTATTTCCGGTTACATTTAAAGATGGTTTTCAACATTTGTTTTTATAAGATCTTGATTTCAAATTTTTTATCCCTCCCCCTTCCCCAAGACACCTATCTGATATAGGTTATATAACAATTATGTTAAAACATATTTCCACATTAGTCATGTTGTAAAAGAATAATCAGAACAAAAGTGAAAAACCTCAAGAAAGAAAAAGAAAACAAAACAAAGTGAAAATAGTATGCTTCAATCTGCATTCAGATTCCACAGTTCTTTTTTCTGGATGTGGAGAGCATTTCCCATGTGAGTCCTTTGGAATTGTCTTGGATGATTGTATTGCTGAGAAGAGCCAAGTCTATCACAGCAGATCATCACACAATATTGCTGTTACTGTGTAGAATGTTCTCCAGGTTCTACTCACTTCACTCAGCATCAATCCACTTAAGTCTTTCAGGGTTTTTTCTGAAATTTGCCAGCTTATCATTTCTTATAGCACAATAGTATTCCATTACATTCATATACCACAACTTGTTCAGCTACTCCCCAATTGACGGTCATCCCCTCAATTTCCAATTCTTTACCACCACAAAAAGAGCTACCATATTTTTGTATATGTGAGTCCTTTTCCCTTTTCTATGATCTCTTTGGGATACAGACTTAGTAGAGGTATTTCTGGGTCAAAGGGTAGGCACAATTTTATAGCCTTTTGGGCATAGTTCCAAATTGCTCTTCAGAGTAGTTGAATCAGTTCACAACTCCACCAACAATGAATTAGTATTCCATTTTCCCCACATCTCCAACATTTATCATTTTCCTGTTTTGTCATATTAGCCAATCTGATAGATATGAGGTGGTACCTCAGAGTTATTTTAATTTGCATTTCTCTAATCCATAGTGATTTAGAACATTTTTTCAGATGACTATAGATAATTTGAATTTCTTCATCTAAAAACTGCCTATACATATCCTTTGACCATTTCTCAATTGGAGAATGACTTGTATTCTTATAAATTAGATTCAATTCTCTATATATTTTAGAAATGAGGTCTTTATCAGAAACACTGTAAAAATTGTTTCCCAGCTTTCTGCTTTCCTTCTAATCTTGGCTGCATTGGTTTTGTTTGTACAAGACCTTTTTAATTTAATGTAATCAAAATAACCCATTTTGCATTTCATAATATTTTCTCTTGTTTCATAATAAATTCTTTCCCTCTCCCTAGATCTGAGAGGTAAACTATTGAAAGGAATATTTATTAAGTGTCTACTATGTACTGTGTTAAGCACTTTTTACAAATATTTTCTTATTAGATCCTCCCAACAACCCTACAACATAGAGTTATGATTATCCCCATTTTGTAGTTGAGGAAACTATAGGAATCTGGCTTTTTAACCTCCTTGTGAATTAGAATGTGCATATATAATTATCTGAGCTGAGGAAACTAAAGTTCAGAGTCAGAGAAGTGAATTAAGTTGCCCATGGTCACATAGTTAGTCAGTGTTGTCATACATCCTTTGTTCTCAAAGAGGACCAGTGACATTGAGAGGCCATGTCTTGACTTGCTGATGAGTTGGATTTAAGTGAGGGTCACTGATAGTTTTGTTTATCCCAAGACCAATGTTCTTCCTGTTAAACCATGACACCAAAAACCTCATGGTTTGACTCTTGCAGGAGACAGGATCTTTAAATGAGGAATAACACAGACGTAAGGACTAGAGGGTGATAGTAAAAAAAAAAACAACAACAACAACTACAAAAAAACTCTCAAAGACTTCACTGGATCTCTAATCTCCTCACTGTGGGTACTCCATTTAATAGCCCATGGTGCAACTCACCCTATTCCATTCTTGTCCATGTTCTCCTATGAAACTTTCACAGAAGATTTTTAACACCAATTATTTCCCAGTAACAATACAAATTAGGAAACACCACAGTGTCTAAAGAATCAAAATTTCAGGTGATGCAAAGTCTTGAAAAATAGATTTAATAAATCAATAAATAAAAGAGGAAGAGATTGGGTCATAACCGAAAAGCACATTAATCCCTGGATTTATGTATCCTATTAAACCCAACTTCAATCACCATTATAAGAAGCACAGGGAAATGTATTCAATTCAGGTCAACTAAACAAACATTAAGCCACCCACATCATATAAAGCACTGTGGGAGGCACTAAGTATATGAAAACAGAAAAGCAAAAGGAGGCCTGCCCTCAAAAAGCTTATATTCTACTGAGATAGTAGGGAACAACACATAAATGTAAAGTCATTCCAAGAGGAAGAGGGTGACTAAACTGAAGGGGGATCAGGAAAGGCCTTCTGTATGAAATGGCACCCAGGCTGTGCTTTCAAGGAAGCCAGGGATTCTGCCAGGTCAAGGTGATGATAGAATGCATCTAAGCCATGGAAGGTCACTTGAAAAGGCAGTCAAGTTAGGAGAATGGAATGTTGCATGGAGGAGATAGTGAACAGGCAAGTTAGACTAGAACAAAGAGTGTTTGAGAGGGGTAATGTGGAGTAAATTGGAAATATATTTGGGACACAGATTATGGAAACCTTTAAATGCCAGGCTGAGGAGTTGTTTGGTTGGGTTTTGTTTTGATTTGGTTTGGTTTCAGTGGGGGGGGGGGGGAAGGGGGGGATTGTCCTAATCTTAGTGATAAGATTTTCTACCTTCTCTCTCAAAAATTAGGCCCTCCCAAACTCTCCAAGAATTTGATATCATCCAGGAAATCCTCCTTCCTCTATCCAGCCATCTGGGCCATCTGGCTCCATCTTCTCCAGGGACTACATAGTTGAGAAGCTCCTCTCTTCCAGGTAGCAGCTGGAGGTGGGAGGGTGAAGCTCTGTTAGGGAATTGAATCAATCCTAAATACTTAGTATTCCAGGCTAATCTGGCTGAATCAAAGTTAAATTTTTTTCAACTTTTTCTTCTGCTAACTAAATAACTCAAAACAGCTCTTTGTGTTTCACAGTAATATTGTGAATACTTATTCAAATTCTTATAGATACCTGGCTTCTAGTCTTCCCTCTTCTGATAAATAGCTGTTTGACCTTGAGCAAATTGCTTCAGCTCTTTGGGCCTCAGTTTCCTCTTGGGAAATAGAAGAAGACTAGACTAGTTGATTAAGAAGATCCTTACCAGACCCAAGACTACGAATTTATAATTTGTTGCTGTTCAGTTGTCTTCAGTCATGTCTTACACTTCGTGACCCCATTTGGGATTTTCTTGGCAAGGATACTGGAGTGGTTTGCCATTTCCTTTTCTAGCTCATTTTACAGATGAGGAAACTGTGGGCAAACAGGATTAAGTGACTTGTCCAGGGTCACACTGCTAGTAAGTGTCTGAGACCAGATTTGAACTCAGGGCTTCCTCACTCCAGCCCTGGTGCTCTATCTACTGTACCACCTAAGTACAGATGAATCTATGATAATATTTTGAAATATCTAGAAATACCGTGATTGTCATAATGAGAGATACTGCATAGATAGCAATCATGCAATCCCATTAACAAGAGAAATGATTCTATGACAAAAAGAAAATATTAAAATATTTGATTAAGCCCCTTCAGTGTATAGGACCAAGATCCTGGTCCTGCAACTTGTTTCAAATGCAATATTGGACAGGTCACTTAGTTTTTATGGTACTCCGTTCTTTTATCTGTAAAAGATTGGACAAGTTCTATATGTCTACAAGGTAATAACTACAACATCTCCCTGATGTCTATGCCTAGCAAGATGAGAGTGAGATATAGTATGCAAGACTGGAGATATTTAACGACTATGTACTTACAAATATTTCCAACATGTCTGTTGTATATGTGAAAACTATATTTTTCTCAATTAAAAAAATAGGAACAAATAAGAATAATAATTAAGAATAAGTTCTTGTATTTTTTAAAATGGGAAGATTTCATTCATTCATTCATTCAATAAATAATTATTAAGCACCTAGTATGTACCAGGCACTGTGCTAAGCTCTGGGCATACAAAAAGAGGCAAAAGCCTTCAAGGAACTTTTGCCTACATGACCTTGAAGATCCTTTTCAGCTCTGAATCAACAATCCTAAGGTCCTCTCACTAAACAGAATACCAGTCTTGCTAAATATGTACATATAATTAATCTTTTCTAGAATTGCTGTTTTCCTTCTCTGAAAGACATAGATAAGCAGCAGGTAGTACTGGAAATCAAGGCAGACTGAGCCAGTGGATCTATATGAACAGGTCCAAATAACTTTCTCCTCCTCCTCTCATGTGGGCAGAGCTTCTTTAGTGTTATGGACCTTGAGTACCTCAGAAGTTTTCTAGGGTAAATCAAAGAACCTTCTTGAGAAACTAAACCAAAGGACATACCCACCTAAAGAGATAAGTGGCACTGGATCAGGACTGAGTTAGCTCCAGGACCACCACCCTTCATTCCAGTCTCCCCCACCCCTCTGGGAGATAAAATTAGGTGTGGCTGCTGCCTTTGTGGCAAGGGGAGAGAGATGGCTTGATATCTGGAGCTGCCCCTCACCCAACTTCCCCCAGCCACCACCAGTGGGAGATGGTCCTCCCCCAATAAGGGAACTCTCCAACAGTCAGATAGATGATCACCTCATTGGACCACCATCAGTCCTCTATAAAAGTATCTGCTTGTCTCCTACTGGAGGAGAAAAGTATCTCAGAGAGCCACACCTCTGTGCCATGCCTTCTCCCCATGAGAAGAAGTCCAAAGACTTCTCTCTTGGTTTCCTTTCCCTAGCACCTAAATTATTATTTTATTCTAATTGGATTTGTGTGCAAGAGGGTGTAATTCTTTAAAGAGGAATTCCTAAGAACCCCTACCCCAAACCCCCACTGATTTCCCCCATAACACTTAGGAATTCATTCCCTTTCAGGAGTAGAGCTTTTCTTTCCATACAACTGACTCCCTGCCCTCTTTGGAGTGACACAGCTCTTGTTACTAACCCCAGCATGAACAAAATAAAATGGCAACCACCAGGGGGGAAAGGACAAAGTTTAAAAATGCCTGTGCCTTTCTTGCTTCATAGCCTGTTATTTTCACCAACATCCTATGTGGATTCCAAATTTGTCATCAGGTTTTAGAAATTCAATGCCAACCTCCCCCTCTTTTGCCTAATGGTTTCTAAATTAGCTCCAAGCCCCTGGTTCAGAAGGAACACTTTTTTCCTTATCTTCTCTTTATTTGTAATCATTAATTAAAACATACACAGCTTAGAGTTGCTGTTAATCAACAGGTTATTATACATGCTGGTTTAAGAAACAAACATTATGGGGAAAATATTAATATTCCTAAGCACAGAGGAAAACAGTGGGTTTAAAATAAGTAAATGACCCATAATACAATTGACTCTCTCTAGAAAGAGGGTAAGGGAATAGGGGAAGAAAGGTCACTGGTCTCTAATGCCAGCCCAAGCCTTATCGCTGGTACAAATGTAATGTCTCATTCACATCTCCCACTCATACTGGCATTGCTTCCTCCTTCTTCCTCCCAGCTTCTCTGTGTCAATGCCATTCCTGCCCCAGACAGGTTGAGTGCTTCCTGAAGGACAGCCCTGGGAAGCTGGGTGCTACACATATAGAAGAAGATGTGACTTCTGATTAGCTAAGAGACCTTTTGGCATATGTGATGGTCATGTGACTTTGCATTGGCAGAGTATCTTCAAAGAAGAAAAAGAAATGGCGTTTGAGAGAGGCAGGGGAAAAAGCACGGTGAATGGGAGAACTCCCCAAAGCTACAGGCACATGAAGGAGGTCCCCCTCCCCCCCCAATATGTCCATTAAGTCCCAATGCCTGCAACCCCAGAGACTTAAGGAAAGACTTGTCCTGTGGGTGTTCACTCCTTGTTTGACCTAAGATTGTATTGTACTTCTGAGTTGAAGTGTACATTTAATTTTGTGTATTCAGTCATCAACACTAATCTGTCTTCCCCTGCTCCCACTTTATTTCTGTTTCACTGTTTGCTATATTTTTTTTTGGTGAGGCAATGGGGGTTAAGTGACTTGCCCAGGGTCACACAGCTAGTAAGTGTCAAGTATCTGAGGTCGGATTTGAACTCAGGTACTCCTGAATCCAGGGCCGGTGCTTTATCCACTATGCCACCTAGCTGCCCACTGTTTGCTATTTTTAAAATGATAATAATAATTGCTGGCTACCAATGAGTGTGTGTGTGCGTGTGCGTGTGTGTGTGTGTGTGCGCGTGTGCGTGTGTGTGTGTGTGTGTGTGTGTGTGTGTATAACAAAGATTTGACAAGGAGTCACCAAGCTGCCCAAGAGTAAACTGATTGTTACCCTCCCCTTTATATTGACCCAGGAATATGACTTTCTTTCTGAACCCCCAGAGTATTTAATCCCTGACCTACAAATATCTGATATGTAGTAAGCATATATAATTTTGGGTCAATATCCCTGTTGGAGATAGGAGAGCAAAGATGTGCTCACCTAGCCACAGTTGGCCAGGATCCCAGCTGCCCCTCCCCAGCTAGGCTTCTATTAGTGCAATCATAGACCTCCTCCAGCCTTCCACAAAAGTAGGAATTGCAGTGACCCCAGAAGTGGAGTGTGCTAGATCCCAGGTGATCTCAATCTAAATAAATACTTTATTATAGTGTGTAATGCCCTGTTCCCTCTGTTTAAACCCTGTGACACAAGTAAATCTGTATTACATCTGCATTTTTTTTTTTTGCTCAGTCTCTGCCTCTCTCACCCACAAGCTCCCTCCTCCAAGGTCAATTGGCAGCATTCTGGATAGTCTGCCCTAGGTCAGAGCCTAGAGAATGCAGAGAATATTGTCTTCCTACAGAGAACCCCCATGTCCCCTTGCTCTGTGGCCAATCCTTTTGACAAAGCTCCAAGTGTGGATTACGTTTATAAGAATCAGTCTGCAATAGTACACAGAGCATTGGACTCCTGGTCAGGATTCAAGCCATACCTCTGATACTTCCTGGCTATGTGACTATGAGTAAGCCATGTAACTTCTCTTGACTCAGTTTCTTCATCTGTAAAATGGGAATAAAATATAGTAAATATAGGTTAATTGAGGCATCTAAGTAGCACAGTGGGTATAGCACAAGTCTTGAAGTCAGGAAAACCTAAGTTTAAATCCCACCTCAGATAATTATTAGCTATGTGACAAGTTCTCTTGGCCTCAGTTACCTTGCTTGTAAAAAAATGTGGATAATAGCAACCTGCTTCCATGGGGTTGTTGTGAGAATCAAATGGAAAAATATGTGCGTGTATGTAAAGTGCTTTGCAAAACTTAAAGTGCTACATAAATGCTAGTTATTATTGTTGTTATTATTATTGCCCCAGGGTTGCTGCGAGGCTCCAATGAAATCTCGTCCATAAGACACTTTGCAGACTCTGAAGCACCATATAACTGTCAGCTATTATTATGCATGCATGCTTCTCTTGGGGGGAATATACATCTATTCTATTTGTACAAATGCACCCGTTTTAAAAAGTCAAGAGAATTAGATGCCAGTGCCAGCTTCATCATCGACATGCTAGGAGGTTTTGTGTTGATCATCTGACCTCTCCACTCAGTCACTGCACAGCAAAGCCTTGGGGATCTGTGGCATAGTATTGGAAAGGAACCCGGCTGGCTGCTCCGTGAGAAGTCCCATTATGAAAGCTTGGAGCACTTTTGATGTCCATTGAGATGCTGGGCAGAAATGCAGGTCACCAATAGGGCGAGTATTACTTTCACTTTCCTCATGGCCAAATGCAGCTGCTCTCCTATATGTCTATCACCCACGCTGAATCAGATAAAAGAGTGGAGCATTGAACATTCGTTCAGATTTCTTGTTTGAAAGAAATACCACAGAATCTGCCACCTCCCCGAAAGGTATATTTCAATTAGCCCCGCTGACATATTTCCAAGTTCTTGAGCTATCCGTTTATGTGAAACAGGGTTAAATCTGCTCAGGAGAGGTTTGCCTTTCCTTCCTGTGACCTCAGGAATGATTTAATTAAGCTTCCACTCCAGGCCCAATTTATAGTCTGAAAAGTGTTCTCCCAGCAGCTGCTTCGATGTGCTATGTTTTTCAATGAGTAGAAATGCAATAAGTTAAATTAAAATGCCATGCTGAGTTTCTGCTGCCACCCCAAGATCAGGCCTGACAACACATTTGTCTCCGAATATTTAACGTGAAAATATTTTAAATAAATGAACGGTGGTTAGTTTGAGTACTGTTACCATCACTCATCCCTCCAATGAACTGATATTCTGAGAAGACTTGCAAATTCCTTTGGGTCATCCACAATAGGGCTAGATTACACAGAGTCCAGTGAGATTCTTCCCAGAAAAAAAAAATCTAAAACTGAGCCTTATTTTATGAATGACACATGCTCCTTTTCTAGACTTTTTTTTTAAGTACTAAAGAATGGGATATTAATGAAGGTAACTGAGAGGTAGAAGAATGTAGATTTTTCAAAAAGCCTTGGGACAGCTCAGACTATCAAATCATAAGAACTCTGGTCTGATCACCCATCCTATCCACTAGCCTTCAGTCCCCAAAAAAGAAAATAAAGATAAATTATGGGCTAAATGTGTTTCATCAAACCACATTAAAGTCTGGAGTATGTTTGGGGGGTGTTGGGTTGTCGTTTTGGTTTTTTGGACAAGGGTTAGAAGGAGAGCAATAGGGTATATGTTGGAAGCTGGAAAAATACTGTACACAATTTTCGATTGAATTCTGATGCTAAGAATTTTGAGTTGCTCAGATGAAATTAATTACTGAGAATACTTAAGCAAAATTCCATTTTCACTGGATGGAAGTCTTTGGGAAAATATGAAGTCATAGCTCCTGTTATGCCTGATGGCTATGGATCCTTGTTCCATTAATGTTTCCATTAATCCTTTGATATTGTCTGTTGTGGATACAGGGGAAAATAATGCCACACTAATAGACGACATTTATATAGCATTTTAGAATTTACAAAGCACTATATATCTATTAAGGCAGCTAGCTATCTCAGTGGATAGAATACTGGGCCTGGAGTCAAAGAGACCTGAGTTCAAATCTGGCCTCAGACACTTATTAGCTGTGTGTCCTTGGGCAAGTCACTTAACCTCTGCCTTAATCCACCAGAGAAGGAAATAGCAAACCACTCCAGTGTCTTTGCCAAGAAAACCCCATACAGGAATTTCAAACAGGTGTCTGAAGAGCCGGACGTGACTAAAAGTAACTGAACAAAAAACATATCTATTATCTCATTTGGGCCACACAATAACCCTGTGAGATTATCATCATCCCCATGTTATTGATGAAGAAATTGGGGTTCAGAAAAAGCTAAGTGACTTACTCATAATCTCACAGCTTTTAACCATTTGAGAGAGAATTGGAAGTCCAGCATTCTCTCCACTGAAGCACTCTGGGTCTAATGGCCATGACTGAATATAATCTAGAAATTGAAAGTGGAGAGTATGCAATGAAAGCAAGAAAAAGTAGGATGAAATCCATTTTCAAAGCATAACATTTCCCTGTCCTTTTATCCTACCAAAGCCAAGAAACAGGGAAGATGCCTCACTGGAAAACTGTCATATTTCAAATAGGAATAATTATTCCATTTTATTATTAAGGATATTGAGAAATGGATGCCTAGCACTGTTAGGCACCATGAAGGATAGAGAAGGAATAAATATGGTTCCTGCCTTCCCAAAGAGTTTACAATCCAATTAGAAAATGTGATTGCTGGGCTAGCTAGGTGGTACAAAAGATAGAACACTGGCCCTAGTGTCAGAAAGAACCTGAGTTCAAATCTGGCTTCAGATACTTACTAATTGTGTGACCCTGGGCAAGTCACTTAACCCTGATTGCCAATAATAATAACAATAATAAATTTTAAAATTGCACATTGCCATCTCTCTACCTAGTCATATCACATCCAGAGCATTGTGTTGAGTTCTAGGTGAGTGTGGATGCCAGATTTTAGAAGAGAATTTGAGAAGCTGACATAGGTAGCCAGGAGAGTAAAGGGGCCTAGAGCCAACAAGAAGTATTTATGACACTTGCTAAATGTAAGGCACTGTTCTAGACACGGAGGATAGAAAAAACAAAGATGAAAAATAGTCTTGGCCCTCACATCAAAAGAACTGGGAATAGGGGCAGCTAGGTGGCGCAGTGGATAGAGCAACAGCCCTGGATTCAGGAGGACCTGAGTTAAAATTTGACCTCAGACACTTGACACTTACTGGGTGTGTAACCCTGGGCAAGTCACTTAACCCTCATTGGCCTACAAAAAAAAAAAAAAAAGAACTGGGAATGTTTAAACTGAAGAAAAGATTTGGGGGAAGGGAGCACATAGACCACTTCTTGTCTTCAAATATTTGATGCTGTCAGATAGAAGAGGGAAGGTTTTCTGTTTGACTAGAGAATACAGCTAGGAGCAAAGGGAGGCAGATTTTGATTTGTTGCAACGAACTTACTAACAATCAAAAAGTGGAATAGCCTGTCTCATAAATTCCTCAGGCCAAGAAAATTCCAGAGGACTTATCTGAATCTTTTCAGAGAAGATTCAAGCTCCAGGTAGCATGTTGGACTACATAAAATCTAAGGCCACCGGTTTGCTCATCTTTAAGTTGAGGGCGTCTGGGACAACTAGGTGGCACAGTGGATAAAGCACCGACCCTGAATTCAGGAGTACCTGAGTTCAAATCCGGCCTCAGACACTTAACACTTACTAGCTGTGTGACCCTGGGCAAGTCACTTAACCCCAATTGCCTCACTAAAAAAAAAAAAAAAAAAAGATGAGGGCGTCTGAGGAGCTGGTCCCTTTCAGCTCACAATCGACAGTATTGTCCCTGGTTCCTTCCATTTCTGAAATTCTACGATTCTGGCTTTCCCCCAAACTCTATGTTCTCTATGTGCCGAGAAATTTAACCAGGCCACCAGAACCCTACAACAATTTATGTGAGTATCGCCTGCCCTCTATTGGCCATCTCCTGAACTGCATGAATCTGTTTGAAAATGAAATGGGGTGTTTTTCTTAAGGTTTATTTCAAAAGAGCAATTACAGGAGTCTATCGTACAAAAACATCTTAAGGGATTTCATGCTGCGCATGCAAAATCCTCTTTTGCTGAGGTTCTCTTCCAATGACATGGAGATAGCCCTGGGTTCTGAAGGTTGTGCCAACAGAGCAAGGTTTGGAAGGTCTTAATATGTGGACCCATTAAGACTGTCCAAGTACCAGCCTAGCTAGGCATTGGCCAATAGGTTCATTGCCAGAAGGCTGGCCAACAAGTAATGATTGTTTTTTCCAACAAAACTCATAAAGATGTGCTAAGGCGTGGAGAGGTTGTGATCTGTATAAGTTAAGGAAGGAAGTAAGACTGAAAGAGACCTGGGGGGCCATCTGGAACAAGCTATAAATGAATAAAAATTCCCTCTACAATACACCCAAGAATAATTGGCTCTGTCTTTGCTTAAATATCTCTAGTAAGGAGAATCCATTCCCTCCAGAAGCGACCCTTTCTTCTGTGAGAGAATTGTCATTATTATAAAGTTTTTCCTATCATTGAGTCAGAAGTTTTGCATTTCCGGTTTCCACCCATTGTTCCTAGTTCTGCCCTTCAGAGCCAAATGGAAAGTGTCTAAGCCTCCCCTTTCAGGGGCAATAGCATTAAAATAAGAGAACAAAATTAAAGGTTTAAACCGGCATGGAGAAAACAAAATTATCCCTCTTTATAGATGACTTAATGACTTCTCACCCTTCAGATAGTTGAAGACAGTTGTCATACCTCTCACCCACAAGTCACCTCTCCTCCCAGACTAAAGATAGCCAGTCCCTTCAGCTGATCTTCTCATGGCATGGACTGAAGGCCTTTAACCATTCTCTAGCTACTTTACCTTAACAATGTCTCATCACCTAAGGCATCGTACCAAGACCTGAACACACATTCCATGTGTTTATGTCGGACTCATTATAATCATAGGTTAGTTTTGCTAAACTGCTTTTTTCTCCTTCTTTCTTTTTTTATTTGTTACAAGGAATATCTTTTGGGATCAAGGGGGAAGAGGGATACATTCAGAAATGATGATGGTGATAATGACTATGATGAAATAATGAAAGATATCAATAAAAATTCTTAAAGGAATTTAATTCTCTAAGTAAAATAATGCCAGCAAAGCAAATTGTATCGAGGAAGTAAATTGAGGAGTCTGGGCCACCTTAAAAGCTATTGAAGGTTAGATACCCATTCAGGTGAAGAAAGGATTAAATTCTTAAGGAAAGGGCTTTGTCTTTTTTTTTTTTTTTTTGGTAATAACTAAGGAATCGTTGGTAGCTGGGAGTAGAAAAGGGTCTTCCAAGGTAGTTCCTGGTGAGCCTTTTGGAACTGATGAGGAGTGATTACAGAAGCAACCACTAAACCAAATGGAAATTTCCAGGTTCAGGGTTACAGCATTAAGAGAGGTCAAGACAGAGCAGTCAGTGTTCTTTAAAAATCAGTGGCAATATCCAGAGCCAACACACAAGAACATTCCACCACAAGCACACTTTGCCAATAGAGAGTGCTGGCCCAGCCCGTTAATGCATGAATGACTTTGGGAAATAGCTTGCCAGGCTATATCTGGAAGGGGGTAAAAGTTCTGACTGATAACTTCACAAAGCCATAAAAAAGCCAGAAGAAAACTTGGAGATTATCTGGTCCAAACTGCTCCCTTTTTATAAATGGGAAAATTCCTTGTTAGTGTTTGCCAGAGTGGGGAGTGGGGGAAGAGTAAAGACAGAGTCAGGGGATAGTGTTTACACAGCAGTTTGATTGATCTTCTGAATAGAGGTACTTGTCTTGAAAATATTAGGAACTAGAAAAGTAGCTCCATTCTTACTGTTGCTCAAACCCCAGAAAATAACTTGTATATATTTTAAATTTTAAATCACTTCCCAGCAGGCTGACAGCAGGGCTCATTGAGTTAAGCAGTACTCTTGTGGGTGCTAAATCAGTATTTCTCTTTTCTTATATTAATTTTTCATTTTTCTTCCATTGCTTCCTATTTTCCTAATTGTTTCCAAGAATAATTTTAAATTAAATGTTGTTTTAAGCATGAAGTTCTTTGTACAGCACCTTGAGTTTTTAGAAAGGTGCCACAAAATATTTTCTCCTTAAAAAAAAAGAAGTTAAAAAGGAAAGAATATCAAATTAAGAGATATATGATATGAATTTTGTTCTGAAATTTTTCCAATGACAAACCATAAATAAAAGAAAAGAATACCTGTCTTGTCTCATAGAGATGGTCCAACAATCATTAGATGCCATCTGTAAAAGGTTCTAAGTACCCAGAAAATTGTATCTTATAAACCCAAGATATTTACTTTAATATGGGATTCCATGTGTGTATCAGTAGTAGTAATAGTGGTGGTGGTGATGATGGTAGTGGTAGTAGTAGTAGTAGCAGCAGCAACAACAACAGCAACAGTAGTAGTAGTAGTAGTAGCAGCAACAACAACAACAGCAACAGTAGTAGTAGTAGTAGTAGCAGCAGCAACAACAACAGCAACAGTGGTAGTAGTAGTAGTAGCAGCAGCAATGGCAGCGGCAGCAGCAGTAGTAGTAGTAATGCCAAGTAAGGCCTTTCTCTCCCTTGTATATTCTTTTTTTTTTTAAGTGAGGCCCAGGGTCCCACAGCTAGTACGTGTTAAGTGTCTGAGGCCGATTTGAACTCAGGTACTCCTGACTCCAAGGCCGGTGCTCTATCCACTGCGCCACTTAGCTGCCCCTGCCTTGTATATTCTTAACAAAGTGCAAGGTGAGAATCTCTCTTCTCCAGGTTCTCCACTGCACTTCTGATGAAGCATTTGTTTTTTGCCTTATTCAAGTTCATGACCAATTCACACACCCCAGCCATGCCCTTGGGCTTAACCTTAAAGAGGGGCTAAAAGAGGACTAACCATGGGCTCAAGGATAGCTTGCATCAAAACACACACACACCAAGAAAAAAAAATGAAAAAAAAGTTTTCACTCACCATCAGTATGTGGAATGTGTCTACTGTCACAGACAACAAGAATGCAGTAGAACTGAAAGATGAACAGATCTGGTTGTGAGAGAACTTGGCAGGTACCACATCAAGTTAGCAGCCCTGAGTGAAACAAGGCCAGCAAACAAAGACCAGCACACCAGAGTCAGAGCTGGAGACACATTTTTCTGTAGTGGACAGAGTGATAGAGAGTGCATGAAGCAGGAAAAGGTTTGGCAATCACATCTAATGTAGTCAGCAAAATGACATGCCTCCTGAAAGGAGTCAATCATAGGTTATAACAATGTGACTACCATCATTGATGTGCATGCCGCCACCTTGACAAATCCTGCTGAGGTAAAAACAAACAAACAAACAAAAAAAAAAACCAATTCTATGAGTATTTGGAGCCCTTCATCACCAGTGTGCCTGAAGAGGACAATCTTGAATTTCTAGGTGACTTTAACCCCAGAGTAGGCACAGACTATCAGACATGGTCATCTGTCTCCAAGTAAGCAGTGTTTAATTCTATCCAAAAAAAGTGCAAGTGAAGCAAAGAGAGCTTCTGGATTCTTGGCTCTGTAAGAAGACAACTGAAATTCAGTTTTACACTGATAGTAACAATCCTAAGCACTTTTATGATGCCCTGAAGGCTATTCATGGACCCAAGACCTCTGGTGCACTTCAACTACTCAGTACTGATGGAATCACACTGATAACGACAAGGACACGATCCTGGAGAGATAGGCTGAACACTTCCATGTTGTTCTTAACAAGCCACCATCAACTAATGCTGAAGACACTGATTGTATGCCTCCGGTTTTAATCAGTTCCTCTCTAGCTGACCTTTTAACTGAAGAAAAGGTACTGAATGCCATCAAGCTCTCTTTGAGTGGTAAAGTGCTTGGCACTGATTCCATCCCAGCAGAGATCACAAGGAAGGGAGTTCCTGGCTCAGACAAAAGCTGACTGAAATCTTCCATATATGAAGAGGAGGTTATCCCCCAGGAGTTCAAGGATGCCGCCATTGTCTCCCTCTATAAAGGAAAAGGAAACGGGCTGTCCTGTGACAGTTACAGGGGGATCTTTCTCCTAGTTATTGCTGGCAAGATTCTTCCCAAAGTCTTCCTTTATCAGCTGATGCTTCATTTGGAAGATGGTTACCTGCCCAAGAGTCAGTGTGGCTTGCTGCCCAACAACGCCAGGAGAAATGCCAGGGGAAGAGCAGAGGTCTGAATATAACATTTGTCAACCTGACCAAGGCTTTTGATCCTATTATTATTTTGTGTGTGTGTGAGGCAACTGGGGTTAAGTGTCTTGCCCAGGGTCACACAGCCAGTAAGTGTTAAGTGTCTGAGGCCGGATTTGAACTCAGGTACTCCTGACTCCAGGGCCGGTGCTCTATCCACAGGGACACCTAGCTGCCCCGATCCTATTATTTTTGAGGATCTGTGGAAGATTATGGAAAAATTCGATTGCCCGGCATTGTATGCCAGTTTCCTGATGGCATGTTCACACAGGTTCTAGATGAAGGACAAAGGTCTCTTGCTTTTCCAGTCACCAACAGAATGAAACAAGGTTGTGTACTTGCTCCCATGCTCTTCACCATAATGTTTTCTAGGATGTTGTCAGATGCCTTCAATGAGGATGAAAATGGCATCAAGATCAGATTCCATACTGATGGTAAACTATTTAACTGGAATAGGCTACAAGCCAAGACCAAAGTGGGCAAGGAGTTGGTGTGTGACTTTTTTTTTTTTTTTTGGTGAGGCAATTGCCTTGCCAACACAGCTAGTAAGTGTTAAGTGTCTGAGGCTGGATTTGAAGTCAGGCCCTCCTGAATCCAGGGCCGGTGCTCTATCCACTGCGCCACCTAGCTGATCCTGGTGTGTGACTTTTTGTTCACAGATGACTGTGTACTCAATGCAGCCTTTAAGGCTGAGATATAATCAATTCTCTGCCACTCATGCTAATTTTGGCCTAACAATTAACACCAAGAGAACAAAGGTTCTCCACCAGTCGGCACTACATCATATATACATGGAACCATCAGTTACAACAAATGGAGAGGGGGCAGCTAGGTGGCACAGTAGATAAAGCACTGGCCCTGAATTCAGGAGTACCTGAGTTCAAATTCAGCCTCAGACACTTGACACTTACTAGCTGTGTGACCCTGAGCAAGTCACTTAAACCCAATTGCCTCACCAAAAAAACAAAAACAAATAACAACAAATGGAGAAATTTTGAATGCTGTGGATAAGTTCACATACCTTGGCAGTAAATTCTCCAAGGCTGTCCACATAGATGTTTGGTGTTGCTAGTCAGCATAGATGGTTGATGTATGTATTGCTAGAGCTAGCTCAGTTTTTGAAAGTCTTCGGGAAAAAACGCATGGGAAAGAAGAGGTATCAGGCTGCTTACCAAACTGAAGATTTACAGAGCCATCATCCTGACTATAGTGTTGCATACCTATGAGACCTGGACAGTCTATCAGTGCCATGCCAGAAAACTGAACCACTTCCACTTGAAGATCCTGAAGATTACCTGGCAACATAAGGTACCACACACTGAGGTCCTCTCTTGAGCTGAACTGCCAACCATTCAAACTCTGTTGTAGAGAGCACAGTTCCAATGGGCTGGACACATAGTTTGAATGTGAAACACATGCTTGCCCAAAAGACTATTTTATGGAGAATTCACACGAGGTTAAGTATTCATATGATGATCAGAAGAAGCTGTATAGGGACACTCTCAAGAGATTTTTCACTAACTGTAATATTGACTTGAGACACGGGAAACACTAGAAAAAGACTGCCTGGCATGCTGTGCCCACATTAAAGAAGGTACCGTATTCCATGTGGAAGAACAAAGGAAATGTGAGCTCAGAAAACCCAAGGCCACTTCCACACTAAACGTGCTAATAGACCACTTGTGCCTGATCTGCAGTAGTGCCTTCTGAACCCATATTGAACCGATCAGTCATAGCTGAACACATTGAACCCTCACCCCAACATTGTAATGTCATTGCTCATCTTCGTAAACAAAGGATGAACAACAACTATGTGCCTATGTTGTGCTAAGTGCTTAAATATGATCTCATTTGATCCTCACAATAACCTTAGGAGGTAGATACTATTGTTATACCCCCATTTTAGAATCCAAGACACTAACACGGAAAGAGGTTATGCGACTTGCCCAGGAAGGATCCCACAGCTAGCAAGTTTCTGAGACAGGATTTGAACTCATGTCTTCTTGCCTCCAGGCACAGAACTATATTGTTATGCCACCTTAAAGCTCTGTATAATTGTACATAGTATCATCAACATTGAGTGTTGACCTACTGTGATGGACTATATTCTTCTCACCAATGCAATGGTACAGAAGAGTTCCAGGGAACTCATAATAGAAGAGGATCTCCAAATCCAAGAAAAAAAAAAAAAACAGAACTGTGGAGTATAGATGCTGATTGAACCATACTATTTCTTTTGTTTTGGGTGCTGTTGTTTTTTTTTTTTTCTATTTTGAGGTTTTGCATTACTGCCCTGATTTTTTCTCTTATAACAGGATTAATGCAGAAATAGGATTAATGTTATTATGGATATATATATATATGTGTGTGTGTATAGATATATATATATGTATATGTATATAGATATATAGATATAACCTATATCAGATTGCCTGCTGTCTAGGAGAGGGGAGAGGGAAGGGAGGGAGGGAGAAAAATCTGAAATTGTAAAGCTTGTATAGACAAAGGTTGAGAACTATCTTTACATGTGACGGAAAAAATAAAATACCTTATATGAAAAAAAAAAGCTCTGTATAAGTGTCAAAAGAAAAGAAAGAAGGGAAACTTTTGCATTTATTGTCTCAGGCTAAATTGTGTTAAATAAAGGCGATTCTATCTGTGATGTTTTATTAGAATGAGTACTTACAGGAAAGCTGAGGGACCTTTTAGGTAATGACATGCCTTGTAGGTGGGGGTGTGAGCCATACAGAATATTAATTGTTGAGAAGCTCCTAGGTGGAGCCTAGTCTATGTGGGACAAGAGCTGTAGTTCTTAGCAGGAATTACATTTGCTAAATTATTAACCATATTGGAAAGTGATTAACACTCTCATTTATTAAATAACTCATTTGCATGACATTTTAAGGTTCATAAAGCACTCACCCCCCACAACTATCCTGTAAAGTAGGTTATACAAGTATTGTGATTCCCATTTTACAGATGAGGAAATTGAGGATAAGACAGGTTTAGTGATATACCTAAAGTCAGAGAGGTAATGTCAGAGCTAGAATTCAAGTCTAGCTCTGACTCTTAAAACCAGCACTTCATTCATGTCTTTCAGGAGAAGTAAGCTACTTCTACATAATTTAATTCAATTCAGTAGTTATGCAGAAGCCAATGCTAGACCTTGGCTTCTACCTCCCTTTCCCAAGTTCTTCCATATGATTCCCACTCTTATAGTCTCCACTTAAATCAGTATGGCCAACTAGCCATTTCCCTAAACTCAACTTTCCTTACTCTTAGCTTTGTGCTTTTTTCACAGGCTGATTCCCATTCTTGGAATGTACTCGTCACCAATCCTTAGAATCCTTCATGGCCTTCAAGCCTCACCTGGAGTACTGCCTCCTACATGAAGATTTCCCTGATCCACCTAGTTGTTAGTTCTCTTTTGCTCCTCAAATTACCTTGGACTAACTTATCTGTGTATGTGTTGCATGTACCCAATAGAAAATATTCCTAAGTGCGATACAAAGGAGAGAATGTGAGGGAAACAAACAAACAAATCCCAAAAAAGTTCTCTAGGAACATGTGACATTTTAGCAAAGAATTGGAAACTAAAGAGGTACCTGCCACCTGGGGAATGGCTGAACAAATTCTAATATTCATCTAATGGAAAACTAATGTACTGTAAGAAATGAAGGGGACAATCTGAGAAGATTTGTATGAACTGATGCAGAATAGAGTGAGCAGAGAACCAAGAGAACAATTTATGCAAAAACAACATTATAAAGACAAACAACTTTGAAAGACTTAAGAACTCTGATCAGTGCAATGATCAACCATAATTCCAAGGGATTCATGATGAGATATGCTACCTAGATCCTGAAAGATGGATTATGGGCACAAAGTGAGACATATTTTTCTGGACATGACCACTATGGAAATTTATTTGCTTGATTATTAATATTTGTTACAAGGGTTTGGTTTTTGTTTTACTTTTCAGCCAAGTGGAGAAAAGAGAGGAAGTAAAAATAGACTTTTAAAGACATAATGTCTTTAAAACATAATGTTTCAAAAAAAAAAAACATGATGTTTTCCTTTGTTCCAAGGGAATATTGATCTGGAGCAGGTTGAGGGACAACAAAGGCAATGTTTGCCAAAACAATTGTGATTTTTTTTAAAGCATCATAGAGACATTTTTAGATGAAAAAATATATATAATTTTACTTGTTAGTGGAATTTTTTAATCAACTTCCATTGAGCACTTTTTGGCAATAATAAAGATATGTCTTATGTTTAAAATATAATTGGGAAATCATTGGGATAGCTGGGTGATAAAGTAGATAGAGCACTGGCCCTGGAGTCAGAAGGACACAAGTTCAGATCTGACCTCAGACACTTGACACTCAGTAGGTGTGTGACCCTGGGCAAGTCACTTAACCCCAATTGCCTTAAACATCTGGGGCCATTTCCAGTCAGTCTGTTATATATGTTGCCACTGGACCCAGATGGCTCTGGAGGAGAGAGTGAGGTTGGTGGCTTTGCACAGCTCTCCCTCATTTAAATCCTATTCAGTGCAAGTCATGACATCACCCCAATGTCATGGTCCTCTTTGAGAATGAAGGACAAACAATGACTGGAAAATCCATAGAAAATACTTAGTAATGTATTGCAAACAGGAAGCAATCATGACTTATCCAAGAAAAGTCTATATAGCTTTGTAGTTCCTTCCTTTCCCCATTTTTCATCTTATCAAAGTCAAAAAGACAAAAAAAAAAAAGGTTCATTATTTAGGTTGACTGATCCAAAGATCAAAAGATTAGATCGCTGAGACCTATCCTGTTTTTGATTCCTAGGCACTAACTAGTTGTATGACTGGGCAAACCTCTGTGTTTATTCCTAGCTATGCAGCATGGGAATTCCAATTCCTATTTCTGATCTCACAGGTAGGGGATAGAGATACACTCATCTAGGTCTTTTAATGAGTCATTGAACTCTTTGAACACAAGATACTAAGCACTGAAACTAGAAAGTAACCTTGGTGTACCACAATAGAGGTCCTCCCTGAATTGAAGGTTATGACCATTGGCCTATCTATCTGAAAGACTTGAAGGGGTTTCCAGCAGATTTAAACCAGATAACCATGCCTTTGTTGTTCAGTATTTTCCAATATTCCCTCTTCTTTTTCACAATAGCAAATTGTTTGTTCACTGCCAGTCTTCAAATCATTTCTTCTTAAAATCAAGTGCATTTGGGGCAGCTAAGTGGCACAGTGGATAGAGCACCAGCCCTGGATTCAGGAGGACCTGAGGTCAAATCCTGTCCTCAGACACTTAACACTTACTAGCTGTGTGACCCTGGGCAAGTCACTTAACCACAATTGCCTCACCAAAAAAAAAAAAAATCTGGTGCATTTTAACTCCTCGGGTGGTGCCACTAAAGAAGAAAAACACAGTGAAGAAATTGGTTTGTAGCTGTTTTCACTTTTGTCTGCCCCCCAAATAAAGAGAATGCTTGTGGAAATGAATTTTTTAAAAAATACATCAGTAACATCAAACATTCTGACAAGAATGGAATTCAAACAAGAAAATATTCCAAACAGAAACTCAGGGTGGCATCAAGGTCTATCACTCCCTCTTCCCTCTTCCTCCCTCCACCCCCTGGTGCAATAAAGAGAGTGGTAGAAGCCCCAGTTCAAAATCACCACCCAACAAAGAAAGATCTGCCTGGCTTAGTTCACAGAGAAAGGCCCTCAGGTAGAAATAGAACAAAAGGGAGGGAACATATTTAGAAACAAATGTTGTATCCATTTCTTTCTAAGTCTCCATTTAAGCAAATAAAATACATTCTCAGGCTTGTTTGTTTAGAGGTATTCTTTCTTTTTTTGCTTTCCAAACCATGAAAGATGGGGGAAAGTAAGATTTTATAAACTATAGAATTATTCATAAGAGCAAGATAATAGTCTGTTAAAAAAAAATTCTGCACATTTTTAAAAAGCTGTTATTGCCACTCTACCTAAATAGGAAGTATTCAACAAGACTTGAAAAACAAAGGGTGATTCCTCCTTCGCCTGCCCTGTGTCTAATCAAAGTCTTTCATGTTCATTATTAAACATGTTGTATTTATAATAGTCATTATTATTGAAAAGCATCTGTCTGGTTCTTGACCCAGGGGTCAAAGAACAGCCTATTAGAGATCATCAGAAGGATGGCCCACAAGGCATCTTTAATAAGGAAAGGAGACAGAATCCATCTCCCCTTTGTGTGTGTGTAGGATAATCTCTCCTTAGTTAATCAGTACATTGAATTGGAGCCCCACACTAGCACCCCTGAAATCTATACATAGAGCACCTTAGCTGGAAATACTGGTTCTTATCTAGCAGAAATGTTCTGCCATTGTTACTATAAGGTTTGGGGGGTTTTGAGGGGTTTTTGTTTTTGTTTGGGAGGGTGTGGTTTGAGGGGCTAATGCTGTAAATTTGTATGCCAGGATTTGTAAAAACTCCTCCCCTGAGAGTGGAGTCATTCAATTAAATTCAATAACAATTCTACAAACCTTTATTGAGTGCCCACTGTGTGCCAAGTATAATGCTGTGGGCTAGAGAGTCCTCAGAGAGAATGTGGGGGAGTAAACTGATCTAGGGAAAAGAGGACAGACATGAGGCTCAGAACCTGTCAAGTTAGCTTGGCTCAGCTCTCCAAATGAGATCTGAACTAAGGGGCTCTCAGACAGGGTGTTCGGGGGGAGACTTAGGGGGAGGTCTAACAGGGGTCAAGGGTTTTGTAACAGTGAAAGATACCTTGTTTCTGAACCTGGGAGTGAGCTGCTATAATCCAGATTATTATTACTCCCAGAAGTCTTTGAGGTACATGGACACTAAAGGATCTTAAATCCAAATCCTAGGCTAGCATAGTATATAAAGGAACAAAGTTTCCTTAGAAAGTAGATTGAGCCTTAACAACCATCTGGTGATTACCAGTGGATCTTGAGAAGCTGTCAGAGTAAGAGGTAACTTAAACTCAGCGCTCTACCACCGCAACCAGCCCAAATATGCAAATAAAGAGCCCCAAATGCCAAATAGTTCAGCAATGACGGGAAGAAGAAAGATGAAAGAATCCAACACAAGTCAAAAAAAAAAAAAAATGGAAAACTATCTCACTGACCAGCTTCTCCTAACAGTCACTCTCAGTTGGACAATATCACTTCAGTTAATACCCTACAGTCCATAGCGGGGTCGTCTTGCCTCCAGAGTAAGTGGCACCCTGGCTTTCTAGGTTCTCCCTCCCAAACTCCCCTTTTCTATAGCTAGGCCAAGCATAGAGGGAAACAACCAATCAGGAGAACTGAGAGAACTATGAAGAGGAAAACCAAGTGCAAAGACTTTTCAGATCCCTCTCAGCAGTATCCCACTAAGGGTCACCCACTCTAACCCTTTTGTTGTGGGAATGCAGTGGGACCCCAAGAAACCTAAAGATCCCAACCCCCAAGGCCAAGGGAAAACCAGCTCTCTCCCACCACAAGTATGAGGTGTGGCAGGTCATGACTCCAGTATGAAGATAAGCAATATCAAGGTCTGAAAGATGATATGGGGGATATGGATGGATGCTATATAGCCTACTGATCCCCCCACAGTTATCTTGCCCTTCCTTCCCCTTTCTTTGTTTTGTAAAGATACAAAAAACCGGGTCTTTTCTTACTCCAGCAGGACAGTTCACCAAGGTGATCTGATCCCTGGCCATATTTCTCTCTCCTAATAAATCTCTTTTTATTTTACAAAATTTGTAGTGAGCTTCCCCCAATCCAGGTCACAAGTCCCCCCAAACATTTTGACAACCAAGCCCTGAATGCCAATATTGGCACTAAAGAAAGCCAGTGGCAGAGAGGACAGTGGAAGAGAGAGAAATGGGACTAGGACAGGTGGAAAATAGATCCAATAGAGTGGCTATTCAGAGTCTCCCTGAAGCATTGTCTCCACTGATCAAACTCACTACCTGAAGTGACTCCCCTGGTGTTCTTAGACAGGCAGTAAGAATTATGTGTGGAGTATTATAGGACAGGAGTTTCTAAAGGGGAAGGATTGGTGGTAAGAAGTATATATTCAGCAGAATGATAGATAAAGGCAGGCAAAGATGACTAAGGAGAAGAAATAAATAAACATTCCCAAAAAAGAGCCATCTCAGTGGACTAGCACTTTGCAACAGTTGACAGAGCCAAAATATACTGAGAAAGATGAAGGCATCACAACAAATTCTGCAAGATGCAATGAAATGATGATGAAACAATTCCAGGAACTTTCAGAATCATTCAAAAGAACAATAAAGAATTAAGTTAAAATAGCATAGAAATAAGAACAGAAATTAGAGCCCTTTACGAAGAAATCAGCAATTCTAACCAGAGACTAGAGAATTGACAACAAAAGGCAGAGATGTTCTCCACAACAGTGGATTCTCTGAGAGAATGATAGAATAAAATACAGAAATGCAGAGACAGAAGGAAAAATACTGGAACAATTTTTTAAAATAAAATTGAAAGAACATGAGAGAGCTCAACAAAATAAGAATAGTGATTTGAAGATAGAATGCAAAGAGATAATCTAATAATTATAGGTCTTCTAAAAGGGGTTGGGGGGAGAATCATGAAAAAAGAAAACCTGAATTACATGTTTCAAGAAATCTTTCGGAAAAAAATTAATCAAAATATTAAAAGCAAGTGGTAAAGAAAAGATTGAGAGAATTCACAGAATATAAACCAAAAAATCATACATTCAAATCATCAAGAATTATTATTATTATAGTCAAATTTCAGAACTAAGACATCAAAGAAGAAATTTTTGTAGCCAGGAATAACAATTTTTTAAACTCCAAATTTCAAGGAGCCTAATCAGCATAATATTACCTATGATTATACTAAATCAAAGGAAAATAGAATCTAATAGTCTGAAAAGCAAAGGAAGTCTGCAGGCAAAATAATAATAATAATAATAATAATAATATATCCTTCAAAGTTGAACCTAAAGATCAAAGAAAATAATTGGACATTCAAAAGAACCCAAAGGTAAACAGGATGATCAATATATGAACTAATCAAAGAAAAATAATTCTTTCAGATAATTAAAAAGACGAGTAGAGGAATCAAAGCATTCTAATTCCTTTTTAAAAGTTGCCTCAAACTTTGCTTCTAATCCCTGCCTCATTTGAGAGAGAGAACCTAATGAGGAGCAAACCAAAGAATTTAATGGTGATACCAAAATATAGAGGGCCAAGAGCAGAAGTTCAACAAGGAAAACAGACAAGCAGGACAGTTTTGAAAGTAATGTTCAGAGCTTGTTACATCCTTTTTTTCAAAAGCAAGTGAAATGGAAATTCATTATATCAAACATAATCTTCTTTTGTGTTCTTCTCTGTACTGAAAAGTGTAATATACACACACAGATACATAGATATAGATACATACATATACATATACATATATATATATATGAGTTTAGAAATTTTTTTAAATTTTAAAAAGAAGGGAGCGGCTAAGTGGCGCAGTGGATAAAGCACCAGCCCTGGATTCAGGAGGACCTGAGTTCAAATCCGGCCTCAGACACTTGACACTTACTAGCTGTGTGACCCTGGGCAAGTCACTTAACCCCCATTGCCCCACAAAAAAAAAAAAAACTTAAAAAGAAACAAATCTTTGACCAATACACACACATATGGGGGGGGGGTGAGAGAGAGAGAGGTACAAATTACATGTGGAAGAATAGGAGAAAGGCACAACCAGAAGAAAGGGAATGATCTGGAAATATAGTGAAGCAATCCCCTGAAACATGGGAAATTGAGACAAGAGTCTTGCAATAAAATGCTGGATACTTCAGGAAATCAGCTTCTTCGATATTAGGTTGTCCATCTCAGCAATGACTTCCACATGCAGTCAAGACCTCAGGGAAGCACAACTGAGAGAGGGCTGAACTAGACATCACAGCCCACTCAGGTTTCAATTCTTTGTTATGAGGGATGGCTCTTTGGGAGGAAGGAACCAGGAAGACTTAGGCAATGTAAAGGTGAATATATTAATAAAATTCCATTTTAAAAATAAAATGTAAGGTAAATAATAAGGAATTCAAAGAAGTGGCAGGCATTCTATCACCCATTTTCCAAAACTAATTCCCCCTACACCTACAGACCCAATCCATTGAAAGTCCATTAGTTTCTGCTCCCCATGTTTCATCACACACACCCTTATAATTTAGGAAACAAAAATGTTCATGATAACATACCCAGCAGACAAATCTCATGTCATTCCATATGAACATGGTGATACCTTAGGGTCCTGCAGTTCCCATTTCCTAATAAAAATAATAAGGTTTCCAGCACTTTCTCTCAGCATGAACATAGGAAAGACTCGGGATTCTATAGATGCTGCTTCTCACACAAAAGGAATGAAGCCTCAATGCCCAAAAGGTACTGCAATTAAAAGGCCCACTTATTAATCTTTGTGTTTATTATGTAGTGGACTAAACAATAATAGTATCAATAATAATAATAGGTAACACTAATATAATGCCGAATATATTCAGTGCTAAGCACCTTACAGATATTACCTCATTTAAAACTCAGGACAGCCCTGAGAGGTAGATCCCCATTTTACAGTTGAGGAAAATGAGCCAAACGGAAGTTAAATGATTTGCTGAGGCTTGCACAATAAGTGTCTGAGACAAAGATATAAACTCACATCTTCGTGACTTGAGGTCCAATGCTCTATCCGCCATGCCACCTAACTATTCCCAAATCATTCTTTGATGGTGAGATCTGTATCTTTTGTCTCACCAATAAGAATAGGGATATCAACATATGCTCCTATTGCTTACGTCACAATGCTGGATACATAAGAAGTATGCAGACATATCCTGTTGGATTGATTGGACTGAAAATCAAAATAGGAATGAAGAGAAGGAGTGGCCTTTAAACTAGCATACCCAGAGAGAAGATTTTGCCATCTTTTTTCTTTCCTGATGAGATTTCAAGAGGTATTTGTTGAATACTTGTGGAAATGTTGGCCATGGGAAAGATATTTACATTTTCTTAGTCTTGAGATGAAGGCCATATAAAGAAGGGGAAAAAAAGAGGATGGAACAACATTAGCAAATATGAACTGGCTGGCACAAATTTTGCAAATGTGTTGGTTTTTCAAAAGAACTTTAAAAGGTATCATTAGGGGGCAGCTAGATAGTGCAGTGGATAGAGCACTGGCCCTGGATTCAGGAGTACCTGAGTTCACTGGCCTCGGAAACTTAACACTTACTAGCTGTGTGACCCTGAGCAAGTCACTTAACCCCAATTGCCCTGCCCCCCCCAAAAAAAGTATCATTAGATAACAGATTTCTCATAAGGCCACATGGTAGTAACCATGCCTATTGGTGGTTTTTCCCTTATAACAAAGTCATTGTTTATATGTTTTTGGTCACAGGAGAAATGGTTGGTTGTGGGGGTCCTTAGGTATTCCTCTTTAAAGAATTACACCCTCTCACACACAAATCCAATTAGAATAAAATAATTTTTCATTTAGGCGCTAGAGAAAGGAAACCAAGAGAGAAGTCCTTATACTTCTCTGGTGGAGAAATAAGACAGAGACGTGATTCTCTGAGATACCTATCTCCTCAAGTAGGAGAAAGGCCATAGCTTTTATAGATGATAGATGGAGTCATCACCTGAGCCCTTATTGGGAGTGGGCTGGGAGAAGTCAGGTAAGAGGCATCTGCTTCAATCCCCTTGGCGCTATTCAGGCAGCAGCCACACCCAATGGGATGATCTCTCTTGCTTCTCAAGGTGTATCTGTCTTCTCAAGGGGATTTACCCCAGACCCATGTCCTTTGGTTCAGCTGGCCAGTTTAAACTTTAATAATCCTAACCCCACAACACGTTCCTTGGTAAAGTTATATGAATATGAGGCTTATGAATGATTTCCGGCTAATAAGAGTAAATGACTTTCTCTTGTTCCTGATAGGCAGTGTTCATGGAGAAAGGGTCAGCTTTGGAGTCAGGAAAACCTGAGCTCAAGGTTTACTTCAGACATATATCATCTATGTTACCATGAGCAGTTTGCTCTACCTTTTAGTGCCCCCAGGGAACTCTCAAAGACTGAGTTTCAGACCAGTCAATGGTGGAGTCACAAGTCTAAACCAAAAAAAATTTTTTTTAACTTTCTTCCAGTCAGTTAGTCAGTTAATGGACATTTATTAAGCACCTACTAAGCAGCATAGTAAGCAGTGGAGATTCAAAGAAAGGCAAAACAGTAAAGAGCTCACTTCCTAATGAGGAAGATGACAGTCAATCCAGTGCTGGGCTTGAAGTCAAGATCTGGGTTCAAATCCAGACTCTGAAACATACTAATTATGTGATCCTGGCCAAGCCACTATGTGCAACATCTCTGACAAGAACCCAACCTGTTTCCATGATCTTTCAGGTTTTCTAAATGATTATGGAATTGAATCGTTTAAAAGTTTAAAACTTCCACCATTGGCAAAGATTACTAGTAATCATGCCCCTAAAAAGTCTTTATGTCACTGTCAAAGAATTAATTGTTATGACTGTAATAACTGCTCAGTTATGAATATCAAGGGGAACCCATATTCCCTTTGAGGAATGACCCAAGAGCATCCTAACCATAGCTTAAGTAGAAATGCAGACTTGGTCTTCTTAGACTTTGTAGGGTTTTTTCAGTGAGAAGGATAATCCTGTATAGCAAAAATGAAAGTGGTAGTCTAGATCAAGTTAACTGAAATTTTATTGAGGGGGCAGCTAGGTGACACAGTGGATAAAGCACCAGCCCTGGATTCAGGAGGACCTGAGTTCAAATCCAGCCTCAGACATTTGATACTAGCTATGTGACCCTGGGCAAGTCATTTAACTCTCATTGCCCTGCAAAAAAAAAAAAAAGAAGAAGAAGAAAGAAAAAGAAAAGAAATTTTATTGAACTTCCTAGAGCCATTCAGCTACCTACAATTCCATGTGAGGTAGACCTCTTTCCTTTTATTAGGACTGAAAAGAGGACAAACACAAGTTTACCTAACACAAAGAGAAGTGGAAGAGATGCTGGATAGCCTTTAGATATGTCTGAAATGTCTAGCTCAGAATAAAAGTTCAATTGGGGAGCCTATGTCTATAGTGCCTCTCAAACCTTCCCAAATCACTAGTTCACTACAACTTCTCATGACTTTGGGCACTCATAGATCTGACCAGAAAATATTAAGAATAGCTAGCATTTATAGAGTGCTTTAAGGTTTGAATAGTGCTTTACAAATATTATCTCATGGGGCAGCTAGGTGGCACAGTAGATAGAGGACTGGCCCTGGATTCAGGAGGACTTGAGTTGAAATCCGTCCTCACACACTTGACACTTACTAGCTGTGTGACCCTGGGCAAGTCACTTAACCTCAATTGCCTCACCAAAAAAACAAACAAACAAAAATTATCTCACTTTATCCTCACAAGAAGACTAGAAAGGTAGTTGCTGTTATTATCTTCATTTTGCTGATGAGGAAACTGAGGTAAGAAGAGGTCAAATGACTTGTTCAAGGTCACACAGCTAAAATATTTCTGAGGATAGGTTTGATCTCAAATCTTTTGAGTCTACCCACAACACTCTATCTACTAAGCTAACAAGCTGACTTTTGCTACACTGAGTCACTAACATTTGTTAGGAATAGATGTGTGCATATGTGTGTATATAGACATATATGTATACATATATGCAAACATACATGTATACACATACATATCTATGCTATATGTTTATGTATCTAGACCTCCATATTTTCACATATATAAATACATACATAGATGTGCATATAAGAATTTGAGACATATTTGGACTTATAAGAACTTCAGATACACATGCATATATATAGAATATGTGTATATACACATATCTATGTATGACTATATACATTTGATTTCATATATATGTGTATATCGTATGAACACACACACACACACACACATATATATAATTATCTGCATTGTTGTAGTGGCTTTTGACATTTGGGGAATTAGCAATATTGAATGCAAAGCAAAATAGGCAAATTCTACTAATACAGCCCAAGAAGATCTGGAAAGCTTGGACACTTTACCATGTAGCCCTCTTGACTACGTCATTTGAAATATTGGGGGAAAGCCTGTCTCTGTTCTAAATTATTGGGGAGCCAGGCTAGGGTTTCTGAGATATCGCTACTTATAAATTAATGACTATTGCACCAGTTTGGGACATTAAACAATTATTAAATCATATTAAATGTTAGCAAAGAGTTGAACACATTTGACACAAGCCAAAAACCCCCAGCACCATAGAGAGAGAGAAAGAGCACGTGGCTCCAAAGTAGAGTTCAGAAGCCCTACATTACTGAGAGAGACAGAGACAGAGGAGAACGTGTGGGTGGTTCACTAAGGGAACCCTTAGCAAGAGAGCAAGTGAACTCAAGCCTCCTGCAGTCCACCCCCATTCCTGGTTCTCCCAGGGCGGCTCTTACACACTACTCAAAGCTAATTGGCTTGACATGACAGATCCTAGTGCAAAGACAAACCCTCTGAGGGGAAAAGCACTCTCCAAAAGGTTTCTATTGAGTTAGTCTGATTTCCATTTCTATTGACTCTGGGCTGGCTTTGAAAGAGATCAGGTAAGGTGTGTAAGCTGGGGGGGGGGGGAGGGTCCATCTGTCCTCAAAAAGTTATTATTAATAATTATTTTCTCACATGATCAATACCTCCCTAGTCTCTACTCCTTCCAGGGAGTAAAGAGCATCACCTCTCAAATCTCTAAACTCCATAAGAACTTTTATTCTCCACCCCACCCCATCCCCACCTCTCATTTTTTCCTCTTGCTATTTCCCTGGCTCACACACATTTCCCAGGAGAGAGAATTAAGAACTTCACATGAAAATGTCCTTCCTTGAAGGGTGAAGCAAGATTAGGGCACTGGTAATGATTCAAAATTGAGGTAAGAGTTAACTGTTAACAAAAGAGTTAATATCAAAGTTGTTTTCCCAAGTAATATATATAATAAAAGTATAAAGGGTTTTCAAAGATAAACATAGAACATGATTTATCCATTCCAAATAATGGAGAATTTGATAGTAAAAGCTCAGAACTTCTTGGAAGAAAGCCACTGCAGCAATACTGATCATGTGACCATTAAATCTATATAACTACAATATTTTGGGAAGGGGGTGGACTTCACTGTGTTTTAACTATCCCTTGACTAAGGAGAATCTTTTTACATATGAATTACCAAGGTTGACTGTCTATGCTACCCAAAATCAGATGATTAGTGATTTTCAACTTCTGATATTTAAATCTACTCCCCTCAATTTTTATGTATTATGGCAGTTTGAGACCCCAGAGGGGTGACTGTTACCTTGGATTATAAGGGTAAAACTTTGGGGCTATACTAAAAACCTTCAATGATACCCTATTTCCTACACACTTCATTATCTGGACCCACCTACCAATTCAATTTTAATTATTCATAATGGCTAATACTTAGCTAATAATAGCTAATATTTACATAATACTTTAAAATATATAAATCACCTTATGCATATACATATATATATATGTTTTATCCCATTTGATGTTCAAATTAACTATGTAAGAGATAGATATAGATATAGATATTACCAGTATTATTATGCTTAGATTATAAATAAGAAAATTGAGGGGCTAGGATTGAATGAAAAGATAAACCCATCAGGCAAACACCAAGAGTAGGGTTTTTGTTTTGTTTTGGTTTGGTTTGGTTTTTGGTTTTTTTTAGTAAGGCAATTGGGGTTAAGTGACTTGCCCAGGGTCACACAGCTAGTAAGTGTTAAGTGTCTGAGGCCGGATTTGAACTCAGGTACTCCTGAATCCAGGGCCGGTGCTCTATCCTTGTTTTGTTTTTATTGGTTAGAAAAAGCATTCCGCTAATGAGACCATGGCAAATTCCCCAATTGATAAATGGTCAAAGGATATTAATTTTTCATAGGAAGAAACCCAACCTATTAATAATCACATAAAAAATACTCTAAATCAATAAAATTAGAAAAATGCAAATTAAGAGCTCTGAGGTACCACTTTGCACCCATAAGATTGGCAAGATTGAGGGAAAGAGGGAAATAAATGCTAAGATGCAGTAGGAAAAGAGGTGCTCTAATGTACTATTGGTAAAACTATGAACATTTCCAGTCATTCTGGAAAACAATTTGGAACTATGCTCAAAAAGCTATTAAAATTCACGTACCCTTTGCCCCAGTGAAATTGATACTAAGTCTATACCCCAAAAAGATCAAAGAAAACAAAATTACCCAAATGTACAGAACCCTGTAGTAATTCTTTTTGTAGAGGTAAAGAATTGGAAACTGAGGAGGTACCCATCAACTGAAGGATGGCTTAATAAGTAAGTTATGCTATATGAAGGTAATGGAATACTACTGTGCTATAAGAAATAAAGAAGGAGATAATTTCAGAAAAACCTTGGAAGATTTGTATGAACTGATTCAAAGTAGAGCCAGGAGTGCCAGGAGAACAACTAATACGATAGCAATAATATTGTAAACATAAAACAACTTTGGAAGTTTTAGAAACTCTAATAAATACAATGATCAACCACAATTCCAAAGGATTCAAGATGAAATGTGCCACACATCTCCAGACAGAAAGCTGATGGACTCACAGTGTAGATTGAAACATTTCTCTTTTCTTTTCTTTGTGAGTTGATAGAGGGACATGGCTAATGTAGAAATTTGCTTTTCTTGACTATACATATTTTAATGTGTTTTGTTCTTGCTTTCTCAATACATGATGGAAGCAGGGAGGGAGATAGAAAAGTCAAAACTGATAATAAAATAAAATTGAATTTTTTTAAAAATAAGACCATGATGAGACTGACCTTTCAGACAGGTAGACCTACATAAATTAAAGACTGAATGACAATCTATCTATAACCCTCTACCCTAAATGTCTATCTTCCAGATTAGCTGATGCCTTAAAATTCACTATAAGAGGTTCATTCTTTTGCAATAAGACTTTGTCTTTTGTTATCTTAAAAAATACCTCTGGGAGGGGTCATTAATCAGTAAAGTATATCTTGTTATGACTATTTATCAGAGCTTTTCATAACAAAAAAATATATATAATTGGGGAAGGGGAATGAGATGATGGCTTTCTCAGTGCAGGGCCTGAAACTATTAACCTACTTTAAAATTGTCTGCAGGCAATCCTGATTATAAGTATATCCCTCTACCAATTAATTTCATACAAAGAATTTGGCCCAACCAAAAGAGGTCACAAATATAAGCCTTTGATCACAAAAGGGTATGGATTGGACAGTGAGGATGCACTGTAACCTATTACTAATTCAAAAATAGTGCTACTTGTTTATGAGCCAGCATCATCATCTTCATTTAAGAGGAACAACAGTTCTAACTAATTGGAGGGTATCCTTCCAAAGACTCACATTGGCAATCAGGTTGATGTCTTCCATTGACATCTAAATTATAAGTACATCTGTGAAAGCTTCAGAGCATAAACTTGTCTTTTCTGTGTTTTGTGAAGTACTATGAATACTACAGCAGTCTATAAATAATAAATAATAACTTCAGTGAGTTAAGCTGACATCAGGACTAGAGGCTATGAAATATTTAGAAGCTTTCTTGGGTTATTAAACCAAACTAGTGTCATGAGTTAAAAATAAAAAGATAAGGCAAGGGAAATGTGAATTAATTGGCCAATATATATTTCAATATCTGGACTTGTAATGAAAATGCTGCATAAAACAGTCTGGTTTACACAAAGTATATGTTCTTTTATCTTTTTCTCTCCCCCAACTTTTACTTTTTGCCAACAAAGGTATGTCAGCATTTTGCCTGGAGTTTTTCCCTAAACATTATCAGAAATTATATCATTTTGACAAAATTACATGTTTTGGTTATAGTGATACATTCCACACTTATAAGTTACTGGAAATTCCCCTCTCTTCAGGGAATTTAAGTCATTTGAAATTCAAAGCAAAAGGGAAGTGGTTTTTCCCCTAAGAAAAAAAGTGCAGCTATAAAATTTAAATAAAAGCATAACATAGTGGGCATAATATGAAAAGTCTTTCATTTTGAATATTAGATATATGCAGATTAACAAACAAGAAAATCCTTCCCCTCATTTACCTTTGACTTGGCTGAACCCCACAATTCTATCTTCAGTTCTCTTCTCTTTCTATATTCTCTCCCTTGGTGATCTCATTCTCTCACATGGCTTCATTTGTCACCTCTATACACATAACCTGCAAGTGTATATTTCCACTCTAACCACTCCCCGGCACTCTACTCCCCAGCACCAAACTATTAGTTGGGTATATGAAATTGGTCGACCTATCAGCAATTGAAATGGACCATATCCAGAACTGAACTTGTCACCTACCTTCTTCACAAAATTTGCCCCCTGCCACAACTTCTCATTTCTTTTAATGGCTCTACGATTGTCTCAATCACTGACCTTCATTACCTTGAAGCAATCTTGACTCCTCTTTTTTCTTCATCCTCATACCCAATCATATTCCAAGTCTACCCCTGTAATGACTATCACATCCTCCTCTCTATTCCCATCAAAACTTGGGATCTTTTCTTTTTCTTTTTTTTTTGGGGGGGGGGGGAATGAGGGTTAAGTGACTTGCCCAGGGTCACACAGCTAGTAAGTGTCAAGTGTCTGAGGCCAGATTTGAACTCAGGGTCTCCTGAATCCAGGGCTATCCACTGTACCATCTAACTGACCCAGGATCTTTTCTTAAGGGCAGCATTATATAATAGAGAGAGGTCAAGTCTGAATCAGGTTCAATTCTCTTGTTTAGTACAGACCAGCTCTGTGACTAGCTAAGAGACCATGAATGTTACTCAACCTTTCGGTGACCCAAATAACTGTCTAAGACTATAGATAGTAAATGAGTTGCTAGTCACCATACTAATGAATTCACAAGTCTGAGCCACTCTCCCCCACCCCAATTTTTTTATAAATCAAGTTTTATAATTACCTCTTAATAATCACCCCATAGCCACAGGATTTTTTTCCACCTACTCTGTTCTTGTAGGAATTTATTATACTCTCTTTCGGTCTCCTAATCTCATCAGATCCCATAGGTTCAATTCTCATCTCTATGCAGATGATTCCTAGATCTACATATGCCATTCCAATCTCTCTCCTGAGCTATAATCCCACATCACTAACTGCCTTGGAGATAGTTTAAACTGGATAGCCAATAGACATACTGAACTCAACATGCATTAAATGAAACTCACTAACTTTCCTCAAAAACTCCCCTTCTCTTCCAAACTTCCTTTGTTGTTGTTGATCCTCCATTCTCAAAGAGGACCAATGACTTCAAAAGGGTGATGTCTTAACTTGCTCATGAATTGGATTTAAGGGAGGCAGAGTTGTACAAAGTTCTCAGCTTCACTCCCTCCTCCAGAGTCACTGAAGTCCAATGGCAAGACAGAGATCAAGATGACTGTCAGGGGCCCACAATACAGTGGGTGACCTCCAAATTCACCTATCTAAATTAAGGTCTCAGTTTGTCTGAGGCCATGCCCATTTGTTTTTTTAATTGTTGTTTGTTCTTCATTCTCAAAGAGGACCATGATATCACGAGGTGGTGTCATGACTTGCAGTGAATTGGATTTAAGTGAGGGAAGGCTGTGCAGGGTCACCAACCTCCCTCTCTCCTCCAGAACCATCTGGGTACAGTGGCAAGATATACATCAGGATGACTGGAAATGACCCCAGATGTTTAAGTGAATTGTGGTTAGGTGACTTGCCCAGGGTCACACAGCTAGTAAGTATCTGCCCTTTTAATGCCTAAGGGATAGGCAAGGATTGAGACAAAAAATGGGCCAATTTACCATTACAAAACCACCAACCTGGAAGAGGTAAGACTGTCATAGTTTCTGGCCTAAACAGAAAACAATCACTATTTACACTCATTCTAAACAATGAGCCCCAAAAGCTTGGATTAGGGCTATTATTGGCCATTCAATGAAAGCCAGAGTGGTTTGGGTTCAAAGACCTAGTCAAGTAGCTCCATTTAAAAGACAGTGGAGAGGGGGCAGCTAGGTGGCAGTGGATAGAGCACCAGCCCTGGATTCAGGAGGACCTGAGTTCAAATCCAGCCTCAGACCCTTGACACTTGCTAGCTGTGTGACTCTGGGCAGGTCATTTAACCCTAATTGCCTCACCAAAAAAAAACAAAAAGCAAAATAAAAGACAGTGGAGGGGGCAGCTAGGTGGCACAGTGGATAAAGCACTGTCTTGAGATTCAGGAGGACCTGAGTTCAAATCTGACCTCAGACATTGACACTTACTAGTTGTATGACCCTGGGCAAGTCACTTAACCCCAACTGCCTCACTCACACACACACACACACACAATGGGATTAGGAACAGTGAGGTGGCAGAAGGACCTGAATTCAAATCCAGCCTCAGACATTTGACACTTACTAGCTGTGTGACCCTGGGCAAGTTACTTAACCCTCATGGCCCTGCAAAAAAAAAAAAAAATCATCTTGGCAGATGGGCTAAACCAGGATAACCAACAGGCCTCAAACCAGTCAATAAATTATGAGGGTGTTAGCCCCAAGCATGTGAAGATTTCTCCCAGTGGAATGGGCAGATGAGAATAATTTGTTACAACAGCATTGTGCAGTGCTAAGAGCTCAATCAGGCATTGAAAACATCCCCTGCATCTCAGTACATCGCCAATTGTCTTGACACTGGACTTCAGTGTCTCTGAAAGAGAGAATAAGGCTGATGACTTTGTGCAGCTCTGCCTCGCTTAAATCCAATTCAAGCACAAGTTAAGACATCATCCATCATACGTCATGATGCCATTGGTCCTCTTCAAAAACAAGCAACAATTCAGCTACACTAGCCTACCTATTCGCACACTAGATTTCATCTCCTGGCTCTGGGCCTTTGCAGGGGCTCTCCACCATGCCTGGAACACCCTCCTTCCCCATCTCCTCCAAGGAGCTCCATTGGCTTTCTTAAATGCTCAAATCAAATTTCATCTTACACAGGCTTTTCCTCACCTTCCAGGTGCCAGAGGTTATTCCTCTACTAAGAACCTTCTCTCTACCCTCTCACTCCCTATCTCTCTCTATCTCTCTCTCTCACTCTCTCTCTCTCTCTCTCTCTCTCTCTCTCTCTCTCTCTCTCTCTCTCTCTCTCGTTGGGCAATGAGGATTAAGTGGCTTGCCCAGGGTCACACAGCTAGTAAGTGTCAAGTGTCTGAGGCCGGATTTGAACTCAGGTCTTCCTGAGTGTACCTTATTATTTATATGTTGTCTCCTGCATTCGAATGTAAGCTCCTTAAGGGGAGGGGCTGCTTTTGCATTTCTTTATATCCCAGGTGCTCAGAACAATTCCTGGCACTTAATAGGTGCTTAATAAATGCTGGTTGACTGGCCAGCTCAATCAGCAAACCCTGGGATACTGCTACTCTATTCTATTCTATATTCCTTGATCCAGAATCCTTCTTTTTTTCAATACACTGCCTAGTCTTAGGGTCCCACTACTTATAATTACGCAAACAGCTTTTACCGGAATTGTCACCACATTCAGTGATGATTTTATATGCTGGCCAACCAGGAGAGTTATTGTGGTAGAAGTACAAAAGAAGACCACTCAAGGAAGAGCAGTAGAAGAAATTTAACCACCTTCTTAAAAAATGTGTTCCAAAGACTCCTCCCCATTGAAGAACATAAATGAAAGTGAAATGTATGTACTTTTATAAAATTCCCATAGTTGCCTCCTGAAGTCATGGCATCCCCAAATGGTGTTTCTGAACATCTTAAAATCTATAGGATCTAGGATCCCCTAAAGCCTAGCTTTTTAAACTGTGTGTTGTGACCCTGTGTGGGGTTATATAACTGAATGTAAGAGTCATGAAAAATTTGGCAACAGTAAAAGGTTATGTATACCTATTTTATATACCTATATACCCAGGGTTGCATAAAAACTCCTTGGGCAAAAAGAGGTCAAAAGTGGAAAAAGTTTAAGAAGCCCTCCCCCTATGCTAACCCACTGTTGGTGGAGTTGTAAAAAGATCCAACCATTCTGGAAAGCAAGTTGGAACTATGCCCAAAGGGCTATAGAACTGTGCATAGCCTTTGATCCAGGAATACCACTGCTAGGTTTATATTCCAAAGACATCCCCAAAAAGAGAAAAAGGCCCATTTGTACAAAAATATTTATAGCAGCTCTTTTTGTGGTGACTAAGAACTGGAAGTCAAAGGAATGCCCATCAATTGGGGAATGGCTAAACAAACTATGGTATATGATGGTGATGGAATATTATGGTGCTATTAGAAATGACAAGCAGGATGATTTGAGAAAGGCCTGGAAAGACATGTATAAAATGATGTATTGTGAAGTGAGCAGAACCAAGAGAACATGGTACACAGAGACAGCAATATTGGTAAATGAAGAATTGTGAATGATTTTACTATTCTCAACAATACAATGATCCAAGACAATCCCAAAGGACTATTGATAAAACATACTATCCATCTCCAAAGAAAGAACTGATATTGATTGAACACAGACTGAAGCATGTTATTTTTCACTTTTTTTTCATTTTTTAATCGTTTTCTTGTACAAAATTATAAATATGGTAATGTTTTACATAATCATATATGTATAAACCGTATCTGATTGTTTGCCACCTCAGGGAGGGGAGAGGGAAGGGAGGGAAAGAGGGATAAAAATTGGAACCCAAAATTATAAATAAAAATGTTGGGGTTTTTTGTTTGTTTTGTTTTAGTGAGGGAATTGGGGTTAAGTGACTTGCCTAGGGTCACACAGCTAGTAAGTGTTAAGTGTCTGAGGCCGGATTTGAACTCAGGTTCTCCTGGCTCCAGGGTCAGTGCTCTATCCACTGAGCCACCTAGCTGCCCCATTCGTTTTTTTTAAAAGCCCTCCCCTAGAGAGTACAAAGAGAAATAACACATAAGATTAAGCATATAGGTCTTGGATTAATTTAGAAGGGCCAAAGTCACCCACTGCATCACCAGTCATCTTGATCTATCTTGCCACAGGACTCAGATGACTCTGGAGGAGAAAATGAGACTCTGTCTCATTTAAATCTAATTCATGCACAAGTCATGACATCATCCTCCTGATGTCACTGGTACTCCTCAAGAATGAAGGACAAACAACAACAACAGCTCTTGGAAGCAGAAGACTTAAGCTTGAATCCTGGCTATGAAAAAGTCACTGGCTGTGTGGGAAATGATTTAGTCATTTAACTACTCTATGCCTCAGTATTTTAATTTGTAAAATGGGGATGATTATGCTACCTACCTCACAAGGTTCTTGTGAGGAAAGCACACTCACAATCTAAATGTGAGTTACTTTCCTTGAAATAGAGGACTTGTGGAAGATGAAGGAGGCTTCTTTCCTGACTTCCTCATCTCCCACCACTTCATCATCATGCTCCACAATAGCATTTGGGGGTTATTTCAGGAATTTCTACAGAAGTTCTGCAGTTCTGAGGGAATGCAAGGAGAACCTGGATATATCCTCATGCTTCCTATTCCTCATCTCCTCCAATTCATCTTCATCCTCCAACTCACCAGAAATTCAGGACTTGATTGGCTACATGCCCAGAACCTCTTTAGCAGGAAGAACATCCCAGTGAGGCATGTAGGACTTGGGAACGTGATCCTGGGACTTTTATGAAGTTGGTTTCTACCTCTTTTAGATAATGATGTCAGTTGTCTCTTCTTAGCATCTCTCTGATATTTCATTTATCAAGGATCTATGATTTTATCTCTCTGTGTACTGTCTTCATCAAGATAGAGTACAATCGGGGCAGCTAGGTGGTACAGTGGATAGAGCACCAGCCCTGGAGTCAGGAGTACCTGAGTTCAAATCCGGCCTCAGACACAACACTTACTAGCTGTGTGACCCTGGGCAAGTCACTTAACCCCAATTGCCTCACTAAAAAAAAAAAAAAAAGATAGAGTACAATCGTTTGGAATCTTAGAATCTGGGGGAAGGAAAGTATCAACTCTCTAGTGGTGTAACTTCCCAAACTAGCTAAGCTGACAGATAGCTCATTGCCAGGGCCACACACAAAGTTTTTCTGGCTTGGTTAGACCTGCCAAAAACTTGCGACAAATTCACATGAACTTCAAGAGCCCAGATTCATGTCCACACCATGGTAAGGCAACAGAGTAAGGTTTTAGCAGAGCACGTTTCTAACATTGCTGATGAGCATAATACAGAATGCCTCCATTTAATGTGACTGTCAATTGGCTCTGAAAAATATTATTAGCCAAGACCATGTTATCAAAGGTAGTTAGTTCCAAAGGTGCTAATTGGTGCAGTAGATAGAGCAAGATGAACCTGGAGTCAAGAAGACCTGAGTTGAAATTTAACTTCAAACACTTACTAGCTATATGACCCTGGACAAGTCATTTTTCCTCTATTTATCTCAGTTTCCTCATCTGTAAGATGGGAATAATAATAGCACCTACCTCCCAGGGTTGTTGTGAAGAAAACAAGACATAATATTTGCAAAGTGCTTGGCAAATATTAAAGCTCTGTATAAATGTTAGTTATTATTATTACAAATGGGATATAAAAAATAAAATAAAATAATAAAAATCAAAAAACAAAAAAAAACAAATGGGATATGAAGCTATAACATGGGCTTGAAATTTTATAATGGGATTTTGTTGTAATTTATTAATGAGAAAGAATTTTAAAATAATTGGAGACTAAATAATTTAATTCTAAAGAACCAGGAGGTCAAAAACAAGTCATGGGGGCAGCTAGGTGGCGCAGTGGATAGAGCACCAGCCCTGGAGTCAGGAGTACCTGAGTTCAAATCCAGCCTCAGACACTTAACACTTACTAGCTGTGTGACCCTGGGCAAGTCACTTAACCCCAATTGCCTCACTTAAAAAAAAAAACAAGTCATGGGAAAAATTGTAAATTTCAACAAAGACACAAATAAACTCAGATCTAAACAACTGGAAAGTTATTAATAAAAATGACAATTCTACCTAAATTAATTTACTTATTCAGTTCCATACCAATCAAACTACCAAAAAAGAACTTTATAGAGTCAGAAAAAATAGTAACAAAATTCATCTGGAATAAGAAAAGATCAAGAATATCAAAGGAATCAATGAAGAAAAAATGTGAAGGTAGCCTAGCAGTAAAAGATCTCAAGCTATATTACACAGTGGTAAGCTTTAAAACAATCTGGTACTGGCTAAGAAATAGAATGGGTGAATCAGTGGAACAGATTAAGTACATAATACACAGTAGTAAATTACCATAGTAATTTAGTGTTTGATAAACACAAAGATCCAAATTTTTGAGACAAGATCTCACTATTTGACAAAAAAAAAAAACACTAAGAAAACTGGAAAGTGGTTTGGCAGAAACTAGACCAACAGCTCACACCATATACCAAGATAAGGTAAAAGTGGGCACTGACTTAGACATAAAGGGTGATACCCTAAGCAAGTTAGGGGAGCATGAAATATTTTACCAGTCAGATCTTTGGATAAGGGAAAATATTATAACCAAACAAAAGATAGAGAGCATTACAGGATATAAAATGGACAGTTTTGATTATGCAAAATTAAAAAGCTTTTGTACAAACAAAACCAATGTAGCTAAGATTAGAAGGAAAGCAGAAAACGGGATGGGGGGGCGTAATTTTGCAGCAAGCCTTCCTGATAAAGACCTCATTTCTCAAATATATAAAGAACTGAGGAATTCAGAAAGGCCAAAGTCACCCATTGCATCCTGGGCCATCGCCAGTCATCTTAGCCTTTGTCTTGCCACTGGACTTCAATGACTCTGGAGGAGAAACTTTTGCAGCTCTGCCCCATTTAAATCTGATCCATGCACAAGTTAAGACATGACTCTCATGATGCCATTGGTCCTCTTCAATAACAAAAAATCAACAAAAAGAAAACTGAATGAAATTTAAAACAATGAGTCATTTCCCCAACTGATAAATGGTCAAAGGATATGAAGAAGCAGTTTTCAGATGAAGAAATGAAAGCTATCAATAGCTATATGAAAAAATGCTCTAAATTACTTTTGATTAGAGAAATTCAAATTAAAACAACTCTGAGGTACCACCTCACACCTACCAGATTGGCTAATATGACAGAAAGGGGAAAATGACAAATGTGGGAGAAATTAAGACTGTTACATTGCTGGTGGAGTTGTGAACTGATCCACCCCTCTAAAGAGCAATTTGGAATAATGCCCAACAGGAAATGAAAGTATGCATATTTTTTGACGCAGTGATAGCACTACTAGGTCTATCTCCCACTGAAATAATAAAAGGTAAAAGGACCAATTTGAAATATATATATATATATATATATATATATATATATATATATATATAGTAGCTCTTTATGTGGTGGCAAAGAATTAGAAACTGAAGTGATGCCCATCAATTAGGAAATGGCTGAACAAGTTGTGGCATATGATTGTGATGGAATGCTATTGTGCTATAAGAAATGATGAGCAAGATGCTTTCAGAAAAACTTGAAAAGACTTACATGAACTAATGCAAAGTGAAATGAGCAGAACCAGGTAAATATTGTACAAAATAATAGCAATATTGTTCAATGAACACCTATGAATGACTTGGCTATTCTCAATAATACAGTGATCCAAGACAATTCCAAAGGACTTACAATGATAAATGCTATCCACCTCCAGAGAAAGAACTGATGTTCTAGTCTGAATGCAGATCAAAGAATACTTTTAAATTTTTATTTATTTTTCTTGGATTTTTTAATCCCTGTTTTCTTTTGCAACAGGGCTAATATGGAAATATGTTTTTCATGACAACACATATATAATCTATATCTAATTGTTTATCATCTCAGGGAGGGAGAGAAAAGGGGAGAATTTGGAACTCAAATTTTTTTAATGAAATTTTAAAACTGTTTTACATGTAATTTTAAAAAATAAAATATAAAAATTTTCACATAAAGATTTAAAAATATTTCATCAAAGGAAATTACAATAATAAGACAACATTTCAAAGCTTATGGTATTCAGCTAAAACAGTTCTGATGGAAAAGATTATAAAAATAGAAAAGAATAAATCAATAAATGTGGGCATGCAATTAAAAAAAAAACTTGAGCAACACCAAATCAAAAATCTCCAACTAAATAACAAATTAAAATTATGAAAATTAATGACTATTTAGGGGATACTTTCTCACCTGAGTATGTCTAAATTTCAGCCAGATGTACCTCCAAGCAATGGTGACTTCTGAAGTGACAAGGGAGACCTGATGCTAAACTGTAGTCTAAGGATGCTCTTGGATTAAGTCCACAGCAGCAGCAGGCACTAGTCTCTCAGGCCTTCTCTAATGGAAAAGAAAAAGAGGAAGAAGAGTCCGAGAGCTTCCAGTATGTCTGAATCCCCTATCAGTGGCTAATTAATGGTCGTTCTGAATCATATCATAGAACCAGAATTTTAGAGCTGAAAGGGAAGATGGAAATCATCTAATCCAAATCCTTCCTTTTCAAGATAAGGAAACTGAGACCCAAAGAGGTCAATTTACTTAGCCAAGGCTACACAATTGTGATTGGTAACCCCAGGCTTTGAACAGAGGTCCTCCAATGCCAAATTTAGCAGGGCAGCCAGAAATGATATAATAACCCATTAAAACTATTACAGGGGGGGCGGCTAGGTGGCGCAGTGGATAAAGCACCAGCCCTGGATTCAGGAGGACCTGAGTTCAAATCCAGCCTCAGACACTTGACACTTACTAGCTGTGTGACCCTGGGCAAGTCACTTAACCCCCATTGCCCTGCAAAAAAAAAAAAGAAAAAAAAACTATTACAGGAGGAACCTGAGAGTGATCAAAAGCCCAAAAAATCAGTGACATGGAAATGTGAGTCAGAGAGGAAGTGGGTGGAAAGTGAGAGAGGAAACAACCTCCTCTTCCCACATTTTTCCAAAGCCTGTAATATTGCTGGAGCCCCCAGAGCAAAATGCATCCTGATATGTTATACATCCTGGTTTCATGTTGTGTTTATTTGATCTTTCAATGTCAACTAATAAAAATTTCTTTATAAGAAACTAAACTTATGAGACTGATGCCAAGCTGAAAAAAGTAAAATGTAGCATCACAATGAATCTTATGTTAACCTTCTAGTTAGTTCTTTTTAAGTATTTGTCTTAAAGAGCATTTTTTTTTCATTTTTCCTGCTTATATGTAGGGAAGAGAGAGAATGTAATGCCTGTTTGAGTTATGTTTAATTAAAAATGCCTAGTTCTAAATAAATAATAAAATATAACATGATAAATGGAAGAATAAAAATGCACAAGCCAACTAAAAAGATTTACTCTTTGAAAATGAATGCAAACAACTTAATTTAGCTACTTAGAATGACTAAAAATGGATGACTAGAAATCTGAGAGTGGGTTTAGATTCTCAGAGCTTAATGAGCCTTTGTGAGTATTTGCCAAAGTCCATCTTCATCACTGCTTTTAAATTTTCATCTCCTAATCTCCTTTAAAAAAATATTTATTTTGAATCATTTGTGAAAATGGTTGTTTGGTACAGGTAAGTACAATCAAATATTGCTCTTATTCTCAATGTAGTGGAAGTCAAGCCTAGATAATTCTTTTGTCAAAAAATGTTGCTCTTCCAAAATTTTGGGATGAGGATAATCAATCTATAGAGTGTTACAACTGGAAAAGACCTTAAAGATCATCTAATTCAACACTGCCCTACTCTCATTTCACTCTCTCCATTTTACAGATGAGGAAACTGAGTTTCAGGGAGGTTAAGTGATTTGTCCAAGTTCATACAACTATTAAGTATGTAAAGGAAAATTGTGGAAAATTGTGGAAAATCTTGTTTGTTTTGCTTCCCATTTCTGCTGCATCACTTTCCTTCCCCACAATTCTCCTTTCCTCTCCAAAATGTCCAAAGTCCTCATAGTGCCTGCAAACATACTCTGGCAAAGCTAGGTAGCTAAGCAACTAGTGGTAGTTAAGCAACTAGACTTGGAGTCAGGAAGACCTAAGTTGAAATGCTGTCTCAGATACTGACTAGTTGCATGACCCTGGATAAGTAATTTAACCTCTTATCCTCTTCTCTAAAGATAATAATAGCACCCACCTCACAGGGTTATAAGAATCAAATAAGATAACCTATATAAAGTACTCTGCAAACCTTAAAGCCCCAAGGAAATGAAAGTTATTATCATTATTATCTAAGCTGGGACTTTCTTGGCAATACTTTCCACTCCAAAATTAATTTGTTCCTTCCTGTCAAAACTCCCACTCCTCTAGTGCCCTGATCCCAGCAAGCTGTCAGGGAGTCAACAGAGATGATAAAATGAAGGCGAGAGGATTGTGCAAAAAGAGCTGGATCTGGAATCAGAAGACTTCTACTTATCAATCATGTGACTATGGGCAAGTCACTTCCCTTTGGTTTTCATTTCCTCTTCTGTAAAATAAGGGAGTTTGACTAGATAATCTCTAAGACCCACTCTATCTCTTAAGCCCTTTGAATTAATTCAGAGTAAGCTGTGAATGACTCATAATACCTTCACATGTTACTGCTTCCATGGTTATTTCCATTTTTATGAAAGGAGTCTTGTTGAGGCAGTCCCTTCTACTAAAGAAATTAATCTCTATTGGTGGCTTTGCAAGTAGTATTCAAGGTTGGGGGAGGTGATATTTGAGGATAGGAATTGTTCCTCAGGATTACTGAAATTACACCATAGATTCTGCCTTTTCATTAAGCCCTATGGACATTCCAAAGAGAGTTGGAAGCAATCATTCAAATGATTTAAACCCCAAGTTCCCCATACACATAATGCTTCTGCTGACCATATCACGTTGCCTGAACCAAACTTACCCAGTCATGACATTGAGGTCTTTCACTTTCCTTGATGTCCTTGGGCTCTATCGAGAAGAAAGGGTTGTTTCTGAACTTAGCTTAATGGTTGACAGTCAGCTGAAAAATGAGAAAGTATGATCAGAGATGCAGCTCCCTTGGTTTCACAGGGCTATCTTTAAGTAATAGAAGTAGAGGACAGCAGGAAAGTCAAACAGATGTCCTAGGATTTGTTAGTAACATTGTTCCAGGAAGAGATTCTGGGGCACAGCTGAATGACTCCCTCTTCCTAACCAGCAGCTCTCAGGACCTTTTCAGCAAGTGACTGATAGGATGCTATGGTAGGATGAACCTTACTCGATAAAGAGAAATGACTTTAGTCAAGATGGACACTTTATAAGTCCCTGTAAGAACACGGACACTTTGGGGAAATTCCTAGTTTAATACAGACCTCCAAATTTAAAAAAAAAAAAGATTCCTTTAAACTGATAATAAAAACTCCCGATAATGGCATTGAAAGACAAAAGCACAGCATTTATAAATGTGTAGCACCCCTTCTGGGCTACTCCAATTTACACTTGAAATTGGGTCCCCAGAGGTTGGCTGGTACCCCAGGTTCTAGGGGAAAGCATGTGAATCCACATGCCTAAAACTATTTCACAAACCTCCACTGGTATAATAACCACTAACAGGAATCTGGTAAATACATTTAGACAAGTGATAAAGTACCCTACACGTGATGAGGGCTGTCCCCACACCACCACATCTCTAGCCTCTTCTCCCCCTACCTTTCTCGAGGGAAAATTTAATTCCTTCCAAGAAGGGAAGCAGGAGGTTGGAGCCAGAGGCCACTGCTCTCCTCTGAGATTTCAGGGGGAGAGTTAATGAGCCAGAATTATACATATACATATACAAAAAAATATTTATAGCAGCTCTCTTTGTGGTGGCAAAGAATTGGAAATTGGGGGAATGTCCATCAATCGGGGAATGGCTAAACAAGTTGTGGTATATGAATGTAATGGAATACTATTGTGCTGTAAGAAATGATGAGCAGGAAGATTTCAGAGAAACCTGGAAGGACTTACATGAAATGATGCTGACTGAGAGGAGCAGAAACAGAACATTGTACACAGTAACAGCAACATTGTGTGATGAACAACTGTGATAGATTTGGCTCTTCTCAGCAGTACAATGATCCAAAACAATTTCAAAGAACTCAGGATAGAAAATGTTCTCAACATACAGAAAAAAGAACTGTGGATTAAGAATACAGATTGAATCATACTGTTTCTACTTTTGAACTGGTTTTTTTCCCTTCTTTTTTGAGGTTTTTCCCTTGTGCTCTGATTCTTCTTTCATAATATGACTAATGAAGAAATATGTTTAATGTGATTGTACATATATAATTTATATCATATTGCTTTCTGTCTTGGGGAGAAGGGAGGGAAGGGAGGATGGGAGAAAAATTTGGAACTAAAAATCCTATGAAAACAAATGTTGAAAACTATCCTTACATGTAACTGGAAAATAATAAAATACTTTTATTTTTTTAAAATAGCACCCAGAGTGCTAAAACTCAGAATAAATGATGGCTGGTAAGGAAAATTGAGAGTGAAAAGTGGGGTTCTATTTCTTTTTCAACTGTCATTGAGGGGAAAGGAGGACCAAAGAAGAGACAGGACTGTTTCTGGGGGTCAGCAGAATGAGAGAATGGACAAGATAAAAGGAAAATCATCTCAATTCTTATTCTGTTCAGTTTAATAATAATAATTGCTAGGATTTATATAGTGCTTTAAAGTGTACAAAACAATTTACAAATACTTTGGGGACTTTTTTGTGGGGCAATGAGGGTTAAGTGCCTTTCCCAGGGTCACACGGATAGTAAATGTCAAGTGTCTGAGGCCATATTTGAACTCAGGTCCTCCTGAAACCAGGGCCAGTGCTCTCTCCACTGTACCACCTAGCTGCCCCATCAATTTACAAATAATATTTCATATGATCCTCATAACAATCCTGGGAGGTAGTTGCTATTATTATCCCCATTTTGCAGATGAGGAAACTGAGACAAAGTGACTTGCCCAGAGACAAGCAGCTTAGTGTACTGAGGCTGAATTTGAACTCAAGTCTTTCTGATGCCAGGTCCAGTACTCTATCTGCTGAGTCACCTAGCTGCCTCTGCTAAGGATAATGACCTTTGGATGGGAAAGAACAGAACAAAGAGGGCTAATAGGAAGTTGATACCCAAGATTAATGAAGAGCACTTACTTCCTTTTGCTGAATATGAGTCACCTGGCCCAGATAAACTACAAACTCTGGTACTGAAAGAATTGGCAGCTGTGATTTCTGAGCTAGTCAGTGACATTTGAAAGATGATGAAGAACCAGAGGACTGAAGAAAGACAAATGTCTTTCTCACAAAAGGAAAAAGAATAGAGCTTACAAATTGTAGGCCAGGGAGTTTAACTTTGGTTCCTGGGGGGAAAGTTATAGGATGGATTATTAAGGGAGATACTTGGTGAACATCTTAGAAAAGCAAAAGATGACCACTTAAAGCCAACAGTTTCAAGAAGAGGTCATGACAGACTAAGTTTATTTACCTTTTTGTCAGAGTTGCTAAGAAAGTAGAACAGGAATGCACTATTGATACAATTTATCTATATTATAGCAAAGACTTTGATAAAGTATCTATCCTTTCAAAAAAAGATGACAAGATGTGTGCAAGACAATATTAAAATTAGATGAATTTGGAACTAGTTGAATGGCTGGACTAAGGAGTAATAAATGAGTATTTCTATAGCACTTTAAAGTTTGCAAAGCAATTTACATATATTATAACATTTGATCCTCACAACAACTCTGTAAAATAGATGCTATATTAATATTATCCCCATTTTGTACATAAGGAAATTGAGGCTAACAGGAGTTAAGTGATTGCCTAGGGTCAGACAGCTCCTAAGTGTCTGAAGCAACATCTGAATTTGAGTCTTCCTAACTCCCAGTCACCTGCTCTCTCCACTACACTATGTAGCTGTAGTCATCATTAATGGTTCCGTGTCAACATGAAAGAAAGTTTCTGCTGGAGTGTCTCAGGGATATGTGGAATCAAATAGATCTTAACAGGTGAGAACACTGGGGTGAATTTAAGAAAATGACATTTACTATCAATAAATGTAAGATCTTATACTTGTACTCAAGAAATCTACTTCATAAGTAAAAGATAAGGCAGGCAATTTGGGGTAACAGTTTGGAGACAGACAAAGAGAGAGACAGACAGAGAGACAGAGACAAAGACACATAAACAGAGACACAGAGACACACAGAGACAGAGAGATTTTAGTTTACTGCAAGCTCAATATAACTCATCAGGATGTTATGGCAGCCCCAAAAAAAGATAATGAAATCTTGGACTTCAAAAAGAGGTTCATAGCTTCTTAGAACAGGTAGATGACATTCCTATCATACTCTACTTTAGTGGTATCCAGAACTAGAAGTGATACTCCACATCTAGAAACATTTTAGAAAGGACAATGAAAACCTGGTAAAGGATTTCAAGTCCGTGACATCTGAAGACCAGATGATAGATGTGAGGATGTTTAGAAGGAAGAAGAGAAGGGTCAAAGGACATGATTGCTGTCTTCAAGTAATTGAAAGACTGGCATGTGAAAGAGGAATTAGACTTATTCTTTTTGTCCCCAGAGGGTAGAACCGGAAGCAATGGAGAGAAGTTTACAAGGGCAAATTTAGGCTTGATCTCAGGGAAAAAACAAAAAAACAAAAACTTCCTAACAATTTCAAAAGGAGAAAGGGCTGCCTTAGGAGGTAGTTGTTGTTTATCCATCATTTTGGAAGAGGACCAGTGACATTATAGGGTGATGTCTTGACTTGCTCAGGAATGGATTTAAGTGAGGCAGAGCTGTACAAAGTCATCAGCCTCACTCTCTCTTCAAGAGACGTCAGAGTCCAATGAGAAGACAAAGGTCAAGATGATGAAATCTGGGATGAAGTGGGTGACCTCGCTGTCTTCTTTGCCTAACCAAGGTCTAAGTGCTCCAGCACCTATTTCAGTCATCCTCATGACCATTGGAATAAATTGCTCTTATCCACTCATTCCACTGAGGGATGTCTTTATCACCCACCAACCAACTCATCAACAGGCTTGAAGCCCATGGTTACCTTCAACCTGATTTAGCCCATTTGCTGAGATGGTTATACCAAGATGGGGGCCACTGCACACGCTACAGCTTCTTGGAGCCACAGGTAAGAGTTGGATGAGAGGTGGACACCTAAGATGGGTAAGCAACCCTGAAAAGGGCCCTCACACAAGAGGTTTTAGTCTTTCCTGAACACCACATACAGGAGGTAGTAGGTTCTTCCTCACTTTAAGGACTTCAAGCAAAGGCTAAAGGACCACTTCTCAGCTGTGTTGTAGTGAAGGTTCTTCTTCAGGTATCGGTCGAACTAAATACCACGGTCACCTTCTAGTCTGAAATTCTGTGATTATGTAACTAGTAAACTGATCACTAAACCCTACTGAATTTACTCAATGGAACTCGAATGCTGGCCTCTTTTATGCTCTGGACATGCATTGAAATAACCTTGTGATATGTCTTGAATATGTATGTTATATTCAAAAGTCTTGGAAGCCTTGAGTTATTTGCAGGAATGAAATCTAATACCCCTGAGGGGAGATAAAACAAACCAGACAAATAATTATTTTTTCCCAGAAGGAGATTTTGGGTGGGAGCATGAGCCAAAGGGATGAGTTATTATTGAAAGTCCCCAAGATAGAATCTGGTATGACTGCCAAAAGTAGGGGGGATTAGGAGCCTCCCTTGACACATGGGTTACATAAGCACAAGGAAATAATGAAATTAGAAAGATGGGCTGAAAATAATCAAATTAATTTTCATGGGAAAATGCAAATTAGACGTTGGAAGATGTCCAAGAGACATTGGAAGGATGAAAGAAGTCAGTAATGATACTTAAAAAGATTAAGGGAGTAAGGGTAAGTACACTGGGCAGCATTCTCATGTAACATATGGGAGGGGAAAAGAGTCAGTGTTATTTTGGGAGTTGCATACTGTGAATTATCTTTTTAGAGAGAGAGGGAGACCATTCTATGATTTTATGAGATTGTTCCTAGAATACTGCAATTTGTAAGTATACCTTATTATTAGGGGGGAAAACACAGAGTGCTAGTTAAATATCATAGAAATGGTAAGCTCTAGAGAACAAAAAGATTTTATAGGTCATTTTATTAAAATAGTCATTTGTTCAAGTCACATGGAGAAGTGGCAGTCAGGATTTGAACCCAAATCTTCTGGAACTGTCTATACTTTTTTCCATGACACTATGCTGCCTATTATTACACAAATCTCCATGATGGGGAGGGGGGTGGAGTTCATTGATTTAGCAATAAAATTCAATCAAAAACTCAGTCCAAGGGGGTGGCTAAGTGGCACAGTGGATAAAACACCCAGCCTTGTATTCAGGAGGACCTGAGTTCAAATCCAGCCTCAGACACTTGACACTAGCTGTGTGACCCTGGGCAAGTCACTTAACCCTCATTGCCCCACAAGAAAGAAAGAAAGAAAAAGAAAAAAGAAAACTCAGTCCAAGCATTCAGCATGCACATACACAGGAATCCAGCCCAACAGAATAATGTAGGTGAATCAGAATCCCTAAGGGACAGGATCTGACCCATAGCTCAAAAAAAACAGACATATTTAAGGAAACAGAAAGAAATGGAAGGATTTTTAAATTGTGAAAATAGAGCATGTAACTGTGGGCAACAATGACACAGAACTGGAGTAGAAGGTATTTTCCATCAGTAATTCTTAGTTTGACTCCATGGAACAGCCTGCCTCCCCAGAATAAGCTGATCGATGATCACAGGATAAGCTAAAGCGATGCAGACTGACTCAGTTTTTGATCATCAAAACCTTCTCAACCCCTTCAGTTGCCTCTTTCCCCTCTGATTGGAGGATGGAGCAGTAAACTCTTCCCAAAGCCTTCCTTTAATAGAGGGCTCAGATCAGAACTTTCCAGGTAACTTTCCATTTTCCATCAGTAACTCTGCTTTGTTTCAATTCCATGAAACATCAAGACATTGTGCCCCCCCTGAACTCCTCTCTCTCTGATGAACAACCCTGCTCTCTGATGGCAACCCCTCCAGCTTTCCTTTTGTGTGTGGTCTTCCCCCATTAGAGTATAAACTCCTGGTTGGCAGGAACTTTCTTTTCTTATTTGTATCCCCAGAACTTAGCACAATGTCTGGCACATACTAGGCACTTAATAAATGTTTGTTGAATTGAACTGAACTGTTTCTTCAGAAATACCTAAAGTGATCATTCAAAAACTCTTTCTACCTTAGTAATTTCAAATGCTTCTTTTGCAAATAACATTCAGCTAGAAGAAAGCACACTAATGTACTAATTCATTTTCTTTTTTTTTTCTTTTTCTTTTTTGCAAGGCAAGTGACTTGCCCAGGGTCACACAGCTAGTAAGTGTCAAGTGTCTGAGGTCAGATTTGAACTCAGGTACTCCTGAATCCAGGGCCAGTGCTTTATCCACTGTGCCACCTAACTGCCCCCACTAATTCATTTTCAATGAATGAAAGTTCACTTTGTATAAAGCATACTGAACCTTAAGATCAGGTATGTTAAAAAAAATTATACAGATATTCAAATGGAAGTCAAGACCTAAATCATATTACAACTAATCCAGTGGAACATCCAATGTTTTTCTTGGGGGGGGGGGAGGTATTATAATTATACCTTTAGCTTTTTATACTATAAGTATTTCCTACTCTGTCCCTGTCCTCAATATAACCCTTCTTATGAAAGTTTTAAGGATCTCTTCAGAGAGAAGAGAGAGAAAACAAAGACTGGAGAAGAAGGAACTGATAGGACATCCCTCCCACTCACCCACACAAACCCACATAGACCCACATACTGATAGAGTCAGCAGGACTGCATGGGTGGCTGAAACAGTAACATTGGCAGTTCTGCTCCTTGAGTCTTCCCTTCAGTAAAGCAGGAAGGTGGCAGGCACACTGTGGTTTTTGTTGTTGTTGTTGCTGTTGTGTTATTGTATCATCAAGGGCACTCAGGTGACTGGAGCACTAAGGGGGTAAAAACCATATTGGAGAAACTAGCAATCCTTATCCCCTCGGCTTTACTTCAAGTAGGTAAGACTGCCTCCTATTTTTAATGGTGATTTTTTTTTATTCTGTTAAAGACTGCATCTGACTAATTCAATCTTATTACTCATAAACAGCTGTGTTCTACCCTGTCCTTTGATTTTCCTTGTGCCCTGTGTCCTTTCAGACACAAGGATGTTGGATAGCTCTGGGAATCACAAAGGGAAGTGTGATCTTTGCTAAGATAAGGCTGAGAACCCTTCCAATTATTAGAGAATTTGCACTCTCTAACTGAGGGTGTAGTCAGGACCTCTGATTATGTTACTTGTTTCATAACTATACTTTCAAGGACAAAGTTACTACCAGCTTGGAGATTTGTATATCAGCTTCATCAGACACAGAGCCAAACACACTGCCAACCTCTAGTGGTAACAGTGGTAACAAAACAAAACAAAAAACAATTACACTAACTGACTTAGCTACTGCATCTGACAGGATAGGCAACACTCCACCCCTCTTCTCCCCCTCCCCAAAGAAAGGAGAGAAGTGTGTCTCATCATCTTTTCTTAGGGTCTATAGCAGGATCAACCATGTTTTAACTGCTGTGTTTTCCATACTGTCTTGTCTCTATAGTTCTACTACCCTTTTTTTATTATTATTATGTCTATAAGGACATGATTTCGCTTCTTTAAATTGACTAAATAAGGGGCAGCCAGGTGGTGCAGTGGACACTTTCTAGCTGTGTGACCCTGGGCAAGTCATTTAACCCCAACTGCCTCACCAAAAAAAAAAAAAATTTAAATTGCCTAAATGCAAATGCCATCCTTATTCATTTTATGGAATGAAAAATGAATCACTGTTGTTTGCTAGAGAATATATGCATGATGTGTATGTATATATGTTAGCACACACCCAGATCACCTGAGATGGAGTCACCTATGTGGGAGATGCTGGATGCCTGCTTCTAGGAGAACTGGTGCATTAGTGGATATTTTATGTTGGCCTACCGTGTTGTGAGAAGCAGCCTCTTTTCCCATTGGCTTTTAAATGCCCTAAGCACAGTGGCTCTCCTGGCATTTATGTTTAAGAGTGCAATGCTCCATTCCCAGCAGCTGATGCCATTAAGTAAAGGGAGAGAGTCCAAGAACCACATCATCCCACCCCCCCCCAACCCCGCCTTAGGCAATACGGCCCTGAGAAACAGGCTTGGGGTTTTGGTCTTGTTTCATTTGTCCTTTTCAATTCTAGGTGCAGGAAGTGGAGTCCCTGACTGGGGAATTTAAGCCATGGGATTCTTGGAGCCTAGAAATCCAGGTCAGAGGTTGCAGATAGCCAAGAAAGGAGGCCCTGTGAAGCCAGCATCCCAGAGTGCTCTAGCTAAGGGCAGCTTTGGACTTGAATTTGGTGGGACTAATGCTATATCAACAACAACAAAAATTGAGTTAAATTGTGAGACAATCCCCCTCCCCTCTCTATATACTAAGATGGTTTGGGGGGGGCTGTTCAGGGAGGGGAATGTTTTTATGATTGTCCTTGTTATATCTTTGATGTATATTCCTATGTAAAAGTTAATCTGATGTTAAGTGGGCAAATTAAACTGGAGTACTACTAATTGGATCTAAAATGGTAGAACACAATTGGTGGGTGTTCAAGCTAATCGCTAAGAGAGACTCCTCCAACCTCCTCATGGTACCAGAGAAACTTCAGGGAGAGATGTAACAGATCTGGCCCTCAGAAAGTGAGGCCAATGTAAACTCAAGTTGTATATGCTTGCATACATGCATTTATACATACATAGCTAGACTGATAAAGAAAGTCTCCTGGCAAGCTAGGATCTTTGTGTATTGAGAATTTGTTTCCCCCTCCCCTTTGAAGTCTGAATCAGCACTTCACATGTAGAATTCTGAGAGGAAACAACCATAAACACTGTTACAGGGCTTTTGATACCTTGAAACAACCCAACATCATGCTCCTGGAACTTGTCAGAAAATTAACATGTATCTCCTAAGTGTGAAATGCACTGTGCTTTTTGTTTTCATTCCTAAAATCAACTGAGGAAATTTTCTCCTCTTTTTCCAATAATAACTTCATAGATAAAATTATATCTGTACTACTCAGATAGGTCCATAACACTTGACATCATACTCAAGCCTCTCTATATTCCCCTTATTAGCTATCCTTCATTAAACCAAAGAACATTCCAGTTCCATGCTTTTATCATCCTCAACCAACTATCCCACTCAAATAGTAAATAATGGAAATCTAGGTAACAGCACTTTGCTCCCTACCATTCCCATCCTGGAAACCTCCAAAAACACGGATCACCTTTAACTCCAGTCAAACCTTCCCTATTCAAAAAGGCAGAATCAGGAAACTATCTTTGGAATTATCATACACCCAAATCTGGGGACCTGCCACACCATCACCCCAAGCTGCAAACAGATTTGAAAGTCCATAGCATCTCATTCCTATCTTTAGTCTGCTATAAAGAATATCTCCTGTAATGAATAAATCACCTTTGGACACATAAGTCTCGTGCATGGATTTCCTTTTCCCTTCCCTAGTGTACACACTTGAGTTACCACATAATTATTCATTTGGAGATGCATTTGCTGCCAAACAAAGGAATGGAAATATTTGTGAGAACTGATAAAGTTTCTCCCTCATTTTTGAACTCCTTAGATTCATGGAGCCCTTGTTCTGATTGCTGCAGCAAGTGACCTTAATTTTGGACCAAGATCAGCCAATGCATTTTCTCTGTCTTTAGCTGTCAATCTGCGTTGTTTTCATTTACAATCTTACAAGTTATTGTGTACATTGTTATCCTCTGTTTCTGCTTTTTTTTTATCCATTCTGCATCAGTTCATGAAAGTCTTCCCATGTTTGAGAGAATATTCTACATAAGGCGGTGTGATGTAGGAGATAGAGAACTGGCTTCAGTCCAAAAGGCTTGGGTTCAAGTCCCATGTCTGATCCACACTAACAGAGTAACAGGCAACTGCTTAAGACTTTCGATTGTAGGGGCAGCTAGGTGGCACAGTGGATAAAGCACTGGTTCTGGAGTCAGGAGGACCTGAGTTCAAATCTGGCTTCAGACACTTGACACTTCTAGCTATGTGACCCTGGGCAAGTCACTTAAACCTCATTGCCCCGCCAAAAAAAAAAGACTCTCAATTGTAGAATAGTTACTGATCTGTAGTATTCAAGGGAGTTCCCAATGATAATGAAATCATCAGTCCAAACCCCCCCAAAAAATAAATCATAATATATGGCACTATGTTTTAATTACAGTTTGGCATGGTGGATGGAAAGCTGGCTTTCTCCAGTCTGTATCAGTTTATACTTCTTCCTGTGTTTCTCTGAATTTCTCATATGCAACATTTCTTGGATTGTGATGACATTCCAGATAGTTAATGCAGTATAGTAGTTAGAGAGCTCAACTGGTCTTACTAACTTGGGGATCAAGTCCAGCCACTGACACATACTGGCTATGTTACCCTGCAGAAGTGACTTAACTTGGTGGGGGAGGCCAAGAGTCCAGGCTCCAGATTCTAAAGATTTTCTTTAAAAAATCTTCTATAGAAACTACATCATATGATCACCCCCTTTTTTTTTGCAGGGCAATGAGGGTTAAGTGACTTGCCCAGGGTCACACAACTAGTAAGTGTCAAGTGTCTGAGGCTGGATTTGAACTCCCGTACTCCTGAATCCAGAACTAGTGCTTTATCCACTGTGCCACCTAGCTGCCCCCAACCCTTTGCTTTTTAAAATTATTTTTAATCTGAACTTAACAAGTACAAAATAAGTGAACAATTCCATAAACAAAGTAGAAGAGAAAAAGATTGCATGTGAAACTGCACATCTTTCTTACATATAGCTGCTTTTGTTTTAAGTAAGTTCAACATATAACTTTCAAAGCTGTCCCACTTGTGTCTCCTTCTGGCCTTCCTTTTGTGTGTTTTTTTTAAATTCTTCAATGATACTCTTTTCCATCTCTTGTTTATATTTTTTAGACAATCCTATTGCTAGTCCCCCTCTCTTCCCTAACTACTTCCCCACTCAAAAATAAATACAGAAAGTCCTTTCAAGATGCATTTATCAGGCAAAAGAAATTCCTATATCGGATGTGTCCAAAATATTATGTCTCAACCTGCACCTGGAGTCCATCACCTCTCTGTCAAAAAGCAGGTAGCACCTTCATCATCAGTCCTCTGGAATCATCAATTATAAGATCATAATTTAGAAATAAAAGGAATCTTAGAGATCATCTCGTCCAACCTCCAGGCTACCTCCTGAATCATTGCTGGTTATTATGATGATCAGCATTCCTAAGTCTCAAAATTGTTTGTCTTTATAATGTTATTTTTATTGTTTAAACAATGGTTGAATTGTTTCTCCAGGTTCTGTTTTGTTTTTGTTGTTTTATTATTGTTGTTGTTCAATCATTACTTCCTGACTCCAGGCCTGACATTCTATCCATTGCGCCACCTTTATTTCCTTATATATTAATCATACTAGTCTTTTTAGGTTTCTCTGAAACTGTCCATTTCATCATGTGTTCTGATACAATCATATCCGATTACATTCATATACCATAATTTATTTATTCATTCCCCAATTGATGGATATCCCTCTTATTTTACTCTGTTATTTATTGCTATAGCAAAAAGCTGACATAACTATGTTTGTATATATGTGTCCTTTTCCTCTTTCTTTGGTCTCTTTGGGGGTAATAGTGATCCTCATTTCTTTGTCCACAGGAAAAGCAGTTTTAGGGGGGAAAACCAATTCAGATTGTATAATTTCTAAAACTTCAGTTTCTAGCTCAGTTATGATTAGGAATTTCTGGGTTCTGAGAGACACTAAGGACCCACCTTAGAAGATGTTTGAGTGTATATTGTTTATTGTCTTTTATCACTTTTAAGGGGCAGCTGGGTAGCACAGTGGATAGAGCACCAGTCCTGGATTCAGGAGGTCCTGAGTTCAAATCCAGCCTCAGATGCTTGACACTTACTAGCTGCATGACCCTGGGCAAATCACTTAACCCCAATTGCCTCACAAAAAAAAAAAAATCCATTCATTTTTATCACTATTATGATAAGAGTAAATATTGCATACAGTATACAAATATGTCTTTTTGTTCTGTTCAGTCAACTCTATTTTATGCTAAAGTCACATCACCTGGAATCAATGGGAGTTGCCAGTTGATGGAGGCTCAAGAACTGGCTTCTGATTTGAGCAAGTCCACAAATCCATATAGCTCTAATGATGATTATTATAATTATAACAATAATAGTTAGCATTGACATAGTACTTTAAGGTTTGCAAAGCACTTTACAAATATTAGCTCATTTTATTCTCACCACAACCCTGGGAATTAGATGCTATTATTATTCCAGTTTTACAGATGAGAAAACTGACATGCAGAGAAGTTAAGTGACTTGACCAGGGTCACACAGCTAGCGAATGTTTTGGGGTCATATTTGAACTCAGGTTTTCCCGATCCCTGTTCAGCACCCTATCTACTCCACAATCTAGCTACACTAGAAAATTTTTTAGTGCCATACCAAATAGAGAGGGAGAGCTGTGGATAGAAGGTCACTGACTCCCTGATAACTATAAGGAATAAACACCTCCTAAATGTGATGCACACACATAACTGCCAACTTAAGCACAAGTCTCCCCCAAACCAGATCCTTTTCTGCAATCAATGTCAGGTGAGTGGCTAGCAGTGCCACCTGGTGGCTAAATAAAGGAAGGAGGGGAATAGGTAAGGAGAAGAATAATTGTCATTTCCATACAAGCTGGAAAAAAATGGCTAAAAAACCCAACTTAATTCTCCCTTCTTTTACTGTGTTCCTGTAGCTAAGTTCTCCTTATGAATTAACATGTCAAAAGTAGTCTTCCAATATCTGGAATATCATTTTACAAACAGCATATACTGGAGTGACCTTTTCACAAAGAGAAATAGAGGTTGAAATTAGAGAAATCATTTGCTCCAGTGCCTTGTTTCTTTTAAAGAATCATTGTAGCATATCCAACAAGGCACTATTCCTAGGGAGCATTCACCAGGATATGAAAATAGATGTCTTTTACAGACCCCTTAATTATAATTATGATAGAAAAATAAGATTTAACTGTTTTATAAAGTATTCTATGTTAATTGTTTAAATAAGTCATGTAGAAATATCAAAAGGAGACAATATAGCTAAGAGAACCAAAACATGTGTAACTGTTCATACAGTAGAAACAAAATCTTATTTTGATTTTTCTGGTGAACTGATTTGATGTCCTAGTTTTTATGCTTCTTTTTGTAATCCTACAACCAAATGCCATTGTAACATCTTACTGACAACTTTCAAGGCAGCATGAAGTAATGGATAAAGCCCCTTTTTGTATTCAAAGGACCAAATCCAAATTCTTGCTCCTCTACTTACTCTGTGTGGGACTTTAAGCAAGTCATTTTCCCCTCCCTCAGCCTCATTTTCCTCACATGTAAAATGAAGGTGTTGGACCAGATGGCTTCTAATATTCTTTTCAACTCTAGATCCTATGGCCTACACAGTGCTGAGGCCTTTGCAAACACTTGATAAAAACAAGTTGCTTAGTACAAGACAGATAATAGAGAAAAATCATAAGTGTAATCTATCAGACAAGACTCTCACTGATGTCATAGCAGAACACAGAATTAATCATATAGGAACCTACCCTGACCATATTTTAAGGGAGTAGATTCATTGACTATCAATAAGAATATTGAACAAAGCTAAAAGTCCCATCTATATTGGTTCTGGCAAAATTTCATTTCAAACTAATTTCATTGGGATCTATAAATAATGGCCTAGATTAAGTATGAGACTAGCCTAAAAATACGATTTCTAACTAACATTAAGATAAGATTAAGCAAAATGTTAGTGGGGACGCAATAGAAAGGCTTTGGAGTCAGAGAGTCTCTATTTGAATCCTGTCTCTACCTATGTGACCTTGAGTAAGTCACTTAAATTCTTTGGACCTCTGATCTCATCACTCATCTGTAAAATGAATATTTTGGGCCCCTAAAATCCCTTTCAGCTCTAAACCTTACTCTTGAATTTGAAATCTTAAGAGTGATGTTTTCAATAACATTACTCCAGAAAAGTTCTACTCTGATTCATCATCATAGTTGGCAGGTGCTACCAATCTGGAAAGTCTTTGGCTGTGGTTTTGTGGACTAACTGTGTGTTTGTCTAGAGGAATTAGTCTCACTAAGATTAGAAAAGAGGAATATATTAAGTGGGCCACAACTAATAGCCAAGCTGCTCAAGCAAGTATACTCCAAGTGAAAGTCAGGAGCTGCAGCCAGCAAGTCACTCTTTGTCTCTAACCACACCTATTAAGTCAAGACCTTTCACCTGGGTATGCCCTAACACTCCAAGCCATCCCTCAGTCCAGGAAGAGGCTGAGATCCCAGAGCTTTGTGCTGACCTCTCCCATCACTCCTAACTTGTGTGGTGTTGTTGCTCTGTGGTGAATTGTGGACCCCTCCTCAGCCCACTTTTTCCAATAAACAATTATTTATCAAGGAAAAAAAAAAGAAAAGAAAAGATGCTACAACTATAGCAATTCATGCAAACTATCTGTTAGGGTATAGAACACCAATAATTTGCATCATTGTAGGGTAGACTTACAGCAGTGGAATAATGGAAGTAATCACTTAGTACCTGGCTCATAATAGGTGCTTAATAAATGTTTGTTGATTCATCCTTAAAATACTGAAATATTTTGACAATGGTTCTAAATCTCCATCCCTTCTAGAGAACTAATTAAGCATTTCTTTGCCCCCTTCTTCTCCATATACATTTCTAGTACACATTCTTTTTTAAATAATATGATTCTTACCCAGGAATTCAAACTCAAAGATTGAATACTGCTTTGCTATACCTGAGTTTTAGCAGAAATGAAGGCTGTGTCCTAATAAATGCTGGTAGACAATGCCACCTAGTGGCCGATAATCAAAGTAAACATGTGCCTAGTTTATGCTTCTTATGTGCTAAGCACTACGTTAGGGAATGGGCTTTTTTTTTTTTAAATGGAACCTGTTTACATTCTAATGGGGAAGACAACATGCAAATAAATATGAATATACAAGATATATACAATATAAACAGAATGTAATCTCAGAGGAAGTGAGTGGGGAGAGACAAGATCAAGGGAATTTTTTTTTAAACTGAGTCTTGAAGGAGTCCAGGAAAGCCACTACGTAGAAGTGAGAAGGGAAAACATTCTGGGCATAGAGGTCAGCCAGTAAAAGACAGTGCAATGAGAGGGAATGTTATGTGGCTGGATCAGCAGGTAGGTCAGTCTAGCTAAATGGTAGAATAGATGGGGGAAGAGTCAAAGATAAAAAGACTAGGAATATAGGAAAGGACTAAGTTGTGTCCACAACACAAAAACTCATCATTTAAAAAAAAATACCAATGTTCTGGTGACAATTATATAGTTCTGAACCTTGAAACATCACAATCTTCAAAGAATCAAAGGTGTAAATGAAGTCAGGACAATAAAGAGATAAATGGACAGTAGAATATAGTATATTTCCGTGGTATAGAAACAAGAAGCGATATAAAACACGTCATCCAGGAAATGTATGATCAAAAAAGGAGGCTGGTCAGTAAGGAAACAAAAGTGAGGAATAACAGTTACCTAGACCACATGCTATCCTGGTGCCCAACAAATAAAAAACCATCTCGAGAAAGGACTCTAGCACCCTGGCAGATCCTCTCTGTAAAGGATCTAGTCAATTCTTATTATGTGCCAGACACTGTGCTAAGGATCAGAGAAGAAGGCAAATGAGTTCCTTTTGTCAGAGGTCACAGTCTAATGGAAGAACATAGATGTAGATTTACAGAATGAGAAAGTGTGGATGAGTTGTGCTGTGTAGTCGTGGTGTGAATACCCACATTGAGGAGTTCACACATCTTCTTTCTCTTTAAAAAATGTATTTTCCTCTTCCTTCCTCCCCCCCCCACTGAGATTCCTTTTTATTTCTATCAGTTCTTTATTGGAAACAATGAATGGTAGGGGAAAGAAACTGCTCTAGGAGAGAGAAAATCTTGGATTCTAATCCCAGCTCTGCTACTAGAAAGGAAATAAATATTTATTAAGCACCTGGGCAATCTGCTAACTGTTTTGCAAATATTATCTCATTTGATCCGTATAACAACCTAGGGAGGTAGGTGCCATTATTTAGCCCCATTTTACAGTTGAAGAAAGAAAGGCAAACCAAGATTAACTGGTTTGTCCAGGGATACACAGCTGGATGTAAAACTGAATTTGAACTCATCTTCCTGAGTCCAGGCCCAACTCTGTACCTATCTCTTGCACTACCTAGTTGGCTCTAAGTTCTAGAGCACTCTAGCCACTACTACTTAGCTTTGGCCTTTGGACAAGCCATTTTAAATCTCTGGATTTAAGTTTTCTCGTTTGCAAAAGGGTTAGATGGTATGAAAGGTCCTTTCTATTTCTAAAGTTCTACAACGCTAGGGTTACAGGTATAATGGAGAATGGGCCTCTGGGTTGGGGGGGAGGGGGTTAGTCCTTTAAAAATATACAAATATTCCCCTGCCTACTTCTAATTCAACCCCTTGGAAACTTTGGGGAGTAGGTTTCTGGTCATGACTTACAGGCTGGTATGGAGGGATTATGAAGTCTTCTACTTGGCTGAAGAATAAGAAGAAATGGCGACTCGGGGGTCTCAAAGCTAGAACTAAGTGGGCATACAAAAGGGTCATCCCATCTACCACTGTCTCTTTCCTTTGTCCACCCCTCAGTTGCTTTATTTTTAGAGTATGAGACAACTAATTTAAGCTATTTCTGAAAGCTGGAGGTAAAAATAAGGGGCAGGGAGGAAAGGGGAGTGACTGACTACAAGTCCTCGCCTGGTTAGCCGTATCAGGGAGCACGTAGCACTTCTGTTGTGTGGGTGTGGGTGTGGGGTTAGCTTTCCTGGTTTTAGGTGGATGACTATTCAGACACTGGAGTGCCCAGCCTACATGATGAATTGAAAAGATCCAGAGGTCCCCTCCATCAGAGTTCCCACCAGAAATGGAGGTGATTGAGTAGTCCAACTTGAAGGCGGATATGTCTAAGCAAAGACCTCATGAGCATTGCAAGGTCCAGAGAGACTGCAGGGTGATAGTGGGCACCCAAACAGGAGAGGGGCAAAGAGTACCAACGCAAGCTGAGCAGCCAGTTCTGGCCCAATAGCAAGCAGAGATACCTACCCAGCAATGAAGTGACCCATCCTGCTGAGATACCTTGACTTGCAAGGGCCAACCCAAAAGAGCAATTTGTCCATCACCATTGCCATAGACTGTGACAAAATTCTTGAGGGCTCCACAAAGGGAGAAAAAGATTTCTAGGGCCAAGAGTTGGAAATTACCCCCTCTTTAACAAGTGGTCTCTCCATATGTGCCTCACTACCAGTGTACTTTAAATTTCAGCACAGACATATACACAAAAGGAGAGTACCCTCCTGGTTTGGGGAGCTGGGGAAGTGGGGAGGGATAGGGAACATGAAGGAGATAGTAAGGAGGGCTGAATATTTGTTGCCCAACTGTGCCTTCTCAATTAATTTCTTTTATATCTTATAGAACAAATTGGAAAGTGTGTTCCCATTGGATCCACAGAACCAAGTCAATCAATCAATAATGAATTGATTATGTGAGAAATAATTCATTTGGACCCCTACTCTATTCCAATCAATATTAATCAATTTGATATGGTCCAATAGGGGTAGTGATTATAAGTTCTATATATTAGGCCCCAGAGCTCTGAACTGCAGGTTGTAAGTTCCCTTGCTTAATCATAAGAAGCTAAGTAGAGCCCTCCCCAACCTTGTTTTTCCTTGTTCTGGTGACCAAGCCCAGTGTGGTAGAGATGACTGAATTACATGGAAAGTCCACCAATATATTTTTGTACTTCTGGACCATTCTCTCTTGTCTAATATGAGCAAGTGATTATCTCGTGACCATTTGATCAGCGGAGATACCCCCTGCTTCACCCAACTGTGACCCTGCTAACATACCATTTTTGCTTATTTTAGCTTATTCATACTTCATATAGCCACTTTAGAACAACCAGGAAATAGATCTGGTATCAAATCTTATAAAGATAAGGCTCTAGAAAAAGGGGGCATCTCAGATTGTGAAGAAGATCTGAGGTCCACTTCATTAGAGGGGACCATGGACCCCTTAATAAAGTGCCATTGGCTCAGAGATCTGCCTCAGTCTCTTGTATATTTGGACAATTTTAATCCCCACAATTAATAATGGAGAACCTACAAGTTGAAGCTCAGGAGGTAAAGTACTAGAAATTATAGTCTTTTAAGGTTACCCTCTAGAATCATAAAGGAAAAAGTAATCAGTCACCCTTCTGGAGACTCAACCTGCTTGCATAAATTAAATTTGGGAAGTGGCCCCAGAGGGTATAATACACATAGCATACAGTTAAAGGGATGAGTGGAGTAAACCTAGGAAAGGTTGGGGGGAGCTGCAGAAGGATGACAGGAGGGGAGGAAATAGCAGGGGAAGGGCCCCATGTTTGGAATGCTAACTATGGATAACAGAAATGAGAAAGCTGGAAAGTAGGTTACAGGGACACCTTCAAGGTTTTAAGGAGAAGTATTGCATAGTAGATAGAACACCAGACAGACCCAGAAGATTCTGGATTCAAATACTGTCTCTGATACTTAATAGCTATGGAACCATAGGAGAGTCACTTAACCTTTCTGAGGATCAATATTTTCATCTGTAAAATGGAAATAAAAATACCTATCATGGTGTTTTTGTGAAGCTCAAAGGAAATCATATTATATAAAGCATTTTGCAAGCTTCAAAGTGCTATGTAAATGGCACTTATTATTGGACATTAGGACAGAGAAGTATAGATAAGGCTGTTTGTTTACAGGAGTGACCTCTTGAACTATCTACCCCTAAAGTTCAACTCCATTGAATAAACATTTCTATAACACCTAGAGCACCAGATACCTACATGGTTATACACAAGGAACAAGAGTAATGGCACACACTTAGGGAATAGAGGTGAACAAATCACATGGGTAGATGAATAACTCACACCTCCAACACAGCAGAGCCTCAGATGTTTTCCAGTGTCATTGTGCTCATAGGTTTGCTCTCTACTGACTGGTCTTCTGTCCTAGACAGTTTATACTGGAAAGTTTGTTCCCACTGGATCCACAAGACCAAGTCAATCAATAAACATTTATTAAGCAGCCACTGTCACTAAGAAACGTACTAAAGCACTGGGGAAGCAAAAAAGATAATCCCTCCCCTCAAAGAATTTACAGTCTAATGGAAAAGACAACATGTAGAAGAATATATACAAATGAAGCTATATACAGGATAAATAGGAAGTAATTAGCAAAGGGAAGACCCTAGAGTTGAGAGGAACTGGAGCAGGCTTCCAGTGAAAGAGAGGATTTTTATTGGGACTTAAAGGAAGCTGGGGACGTCAACAGGAGGAGTACAGGTGGGAGAGTGTTCCAGGAATGGGGGACAGTTAGAGAGAATGCCAGGAGCTGAGGAAGAATGACTAGTTCTTCTCTAGATCCTCACACATAGAGCCCTCCACCAGGCATACTCCCTGATGATCATATTGCTTCTCTCATGGCATGGTTATTCCTAGGTACTACCAGCAGCAGTGCCACTGGGTATGTGATCAAAAAGGTTCTCTCTGCATGCAATTCTGGTTTCAGCTGACACCTTTTGGAGTTCTCACAGAAAGGCTAGGCTTTTGCCAGGTTCTTTAAGTTTAAAACTCAAAGTCCTTTTTAAGGACTTTTTGAAAATTGATTTCTTTTGTTTTTACATTCATTCATTTCACCTTCTTTTTTTTTTCTTTTTTATGGTATATGCTTCCCCCATGTCACACAGAGAGGCAACCCTTATAACCAAGAATAAAAGAGACAAAAGCACTTCAACAAAACTAACCAAAATGTCAACTGAGTCTGACAGTATTTGCAAAAAAGAGGGAGGTGCAAATCAACGAATAGAATAAATTGGTTAATATTTGTTTGTTTGTTTTGGCGGGGTGATAAGGGCTATGTGATTTGCCCAGGGTCACACAGCTAGTGAGTGTTAAGTGTCTAAGGCAAGATTTGAACTCAGGTCCTCCTGAATCCAGGGCTGGTGTTTTATCTACTGTACCACCTAGCTTCCCGCAATATTTGTTAAGTATTTAGGACACTGCCTGGTGCAGGAGTAGATCTATATAAATACTTATTTCCTTCCCCTCTCCCCATACTTGCTCTTCTTCTTGGACAAGATTGGTCATTATAATTATACAGTGTTAGGTCTGTTGCTCTTGTTGTTCTTTGTGTTTCCATTATTGAAATTACCATGTATAGTTTTCCTGTTCTGCTTTATTTGACTCTGGCTCTGTATCAGATCATATAAATCTTCCTATGCTTCTCTGTATTTCTCATATTCCAGTTCAATTTCCATTACATTAATACACCATGACTTATTAGCCACTCCCCAATCAACAAGCATCTGCTTTGTTAATAGCTAGTATTTATTAAGCACTTTAAGGTTTACAAAACACTCTTCATATATATTTAATTCTCACAACATTCATATTATTGGTAGGTGCTATTATTATCCCCATTTTGTAGCCAAGGAAACTGGGAATGAAAGAGGTTCAGTGACTTGCCTGTGGTCACACAGCTAGTTTCTAAAGTAAAATTCAAACTAAGGTATTCCAAGTCTAACACTTTGTCACTGAGCCACCTAGCTTCCAACTTAGTTTCCAGTTCTTTGCAAAAGTGCTGCAATAAATACTTTGGTGAATAAGGGACCTCTCTATTTTTTACTTTAATGGTATGGTAGGTTATGCCTATTAGTGGAATCTCTGGATCAAAGTATATGGCTATAGTCACTTTCTTGTCATAACTCCAAATTGTTATCCAAAATGGTAAAACAATTCACAATTCCATGTGTATTAGTATGGCTTTCTATCCACAACCCCACCAACATTGACTATTCTCATCTTTTGTCATCATTAACAATTTTATGACTGTGAAGCAAAAAATAGTTGTTTTACTTTTGTGAGATTGGGAGCACCACCAATCTGTTGAGAAAGATGTTGCAGGGAAGCTCCACCTTGAGGAGAAAGCATGAGGTGACCTTTCTGGGGTTTCAAAGATCATATTGGCATCCAGAAGTTATGTCCAATGCCTGTGGGTCTTGTCTATCAAAGTTACCAGCCAATTAACTTGAAGCTGTGTGTGTGGATGGCCCCGTTTCCCATTTCACAGGGGGCTTCTGGGAGAAGCAACGAAGTAGTGCGGTCTTTTTGGTTCAGGAATCGGCTGTTGTGGGAGGCATGTTCACTCTCTTAGATAGCTAGGTGAAAGCAACCTTTTCCTTCCCCTCTCTCTCTCTCTCTCTCTCCCTTTGGCTAACTCCTAATATACTTTAATAAATGCTTATTGCCCAAAGACTGGTGCTAAAGCTTTTCTAATTTAAGGCACACCACATATTAGATTTAAACATCACAGCTAGAATTTTAGACTTACACTTTATTTGATTATACATAACTTGTGGTTAGCTAAAACTCTTTTAATGGAAGGGATTTCTTAACTTTGGGGGCCACAAACTTGATTGTTTTTTTTTAATATTTTGATAACTATTTCAATTTAATTGATTCTCTTGACTCCCATGTTTTTTTACTTTATATTTTTAAGTTTTGTTTGGCTTTTTTTTTTCGGGGTAATGAGGTTAAGTGACTTGCCCAGGGTCACACAGCTAGTAAGTGTCAACTGTCTGAGGCTGGATTTGAACTCAGGTCCATCCTGAATCCAGGGTGGGTGTTTTACCACTGCTCTACCTAGCTGCTCCCTTACTTTATATTTTAAAGAACATTATTCTAAGAAGGAGGTCAGAAGAATCCCTTCTTCTCCACTTCCTAGTTTCCTTGTCTTCCATCAAGTTCCTGATGGGGATTTCTCACAAAAGCCTTTTCCAGTTCTACTTAATCTTAGTGCATTCTCTCTGAAATTATCTGCCATTTTATGTAGTAGGTGTATATATGCTTGTATATATCTTTATATATGTCTATATTTACAGACACATATATCTGTATATATAGACATATCAGCTATATATCTGTACATAGCATATCTCTGGTGTCGTGTGTGTGTGTGTGCATGTATGTATGACTTTAGTTTGGTTTTTTGCCTTTTCTTTTATCCCCAACACTTAGCCAGATGCTTGGTGAATAGTTGCACTTGAAAAATTTTTGTTAACTTGACTTTACCACACTGCCAAAGGGATCCATGACACAAACAAAAAGGTAGCTAAGAACCCAGGTTTAGAAGGAAAGGCTGGAAATCTTAAGGAACCCAGTGATACACACAGGGAAAGGAATCTTGGCAACAGGGTAGGGCTGGGCTTTCTTTTGTTTGTTTATTTGTTTTTCTCAATTACAAAGTAGTCCCTCCCTTTCATCTCTAATAGGAAGAATTTGCCCCAAGGATCTACCTCTTACTCTCACCAAAGGAGTGGTCAAGTGGTAAGGTGAAGTGGTAAGATTGGGACAGCTATTTAGCATACTGAGTATGGCCATTTTCAATAGTTTCTACTAGCTAGCATCTATAGCCTTAATTATATATTTTTTAAAACCCTCAAGTTTAATTTCAGAAAATTCAGATGGCTCCATATTTAATTCCCAGTTGTGGATCGTGCACCTTTCAAACTTATTTCAATGGAACCGTTCCATAGAAAACCCCAGAGAGCCCAGAGAGGAGACTACATATCTGCTTTGCAAGCAACTCTAAGTAAGCTAAAAATTTAAACCCAAAGCTCAAGACCTTCTATCTTCTACCTACCTACATTCCTCACTCTGTGTCTGTGTGTGTGTGTGTGTGTGTGTGTGTGTGTGTGTGTGTGTGTGTGTGTATGAGAAACAGAGACAGAGAGGGGAGAGAATATCTTACCTGTGGGGTGTAAGCTAAGCATTGAAGGAAGCCAGAGAAGCCAATAGTCAGAGTTGAAGAGGGTGAATAGACAGGCAAAGACAGTCCCTGAAAAAACATGGAGACAGAATAACCAACTAAGCTGGAGTACCTGTTTTTATAAAGTTTGAGGAGGAATACAGTGGAAGAAGATTGGAAAGGTAGAAGGGGAGCTGGTTGTGAAGAGCTTTCAATGCCAGAGGATTTTATATTTGATCATGGAAGTAACAAGAAACCACTGGAGTTTGTTACGTCAGAGAATGGCATGTACAGATTCAGACTTTAGGAAAACCCCCTTTGACAGGTACATGAAAGATGGACTAAAGTAGAGAGAGATGAGTCAGGCAGACCAAAAAGAAAGGATACTGCAATAGCCCAGGTAAGAGTGGGATGAGGGGTAGGGCAGAGCCAAGATGACAGATTAGAGGCACCCAGCTCGATTTCTCAATATTCCCCTCCAAACAATTTAAAATAATGCCTGAAATCAAATTTTGGGGAGGCAGATCCAACAAAAGGTCAGAGTGAGAGACATTTTTCCAGCCTAAGAAAACTTATGGAGGTTGTCTAGAGAAGTTTGTGATACTGGAAGTGGAAGCCTGTATAGAGCCCACACAGTGGTGGCAGCAACAGCAACTGCAGCAACAGCTCAGGAGCTCTCAGCTCAGAGACAGTTAGGGGCTTAGATAAGTGGTCAGAAAGAGATGACAGGGGACCCTTTGTGGCACTGATTGGCAACTCTATTGCCCATAGGCAGTTCTGGGTCACAGTTCCAAGGTGAAAAGGAGCAATAAGGATCAGTCACAAGGAGCGGGGCCTTGGTCACAGCTCCAAGACAAAGAGCACCAGCACTTGTGGTTGCAGCGGGACCAAGGACCCTTCCTATTGAAAAACAGCATGTAGACTAGGAGAAAAGGACCACACCCCTCCCCAGGTCATGCAACCTTGAAAGCACCAAAAATTTACAGACCCCTCAAAATGAGCTCTGAAAACAGAAAGCATTAAAATCTAAAGCTTGAGACAGTGCTTTCTCACCCCTAGATGAGCAGAGCCCAACTTTAAGATAAATTCAAAGTCAAGAAATAGGCTAGGGGAGGGCAGCTAGGTGGTGCAGTAGATAGAGCACCAGCCCTGGATTCAGGAGGACCTGAGTTCAAATCCGACCTCAGACACTTAACACTTACTAGCTGTGTGACCCTGGCAAGCCACTTAACCCCAACTGCCTCACACCACACACAAAAAAAGAAGAAATAAAGAAAGAAATAGGCTAGGGAAAAGAGCAATATAAGAAACAACAATAAAATTTGAGCATAAAAAGCTACTACAGGGGGTGGCGATGGTGGCGCAGTGGATAAAGCACCGGCCCTGGATTCAGGAGTACCTGAGTTCAAATCCGGCCTCAGACACTTGACACTTACTAGCTGTGTGACCCTGGGCAAGTCACTTAACCCCCATTGCCCTCTGCAAAAAAAAAAAAAGTTACTACAATGGCAGAGACAATCATGACAAAAACTCAGAAGAAAACAACAGTGTTAAAAACAGCTACAAAGCCTTAAGGAAAAATATTAATTGGACCCAAGATGAACAAGAATTCCTGGAAGAGTTAAAGAAAGCAGTAAGGATAGAGGGAAAATTGGAAAAATAAATGAGAATGATGCAAGAAAATTATGAGAATTAACAGCTTGATTAAAATAGCCAAAAAATTGAAGAAAATAACACCTTAAAAAAAACAGAATTGGCCTAATGGTATAAGAAGGCACAAATTCACTGAAGAAAATAATTCCTTAAAAAGCAAAATAAGCAGATGGAAAAGAAGCTTAAATAATTCACTGAAGAACTCCTTTAAAAAAAAACACACACACACAGGGGGCAGCTAGATGGAGCAGTGGTTAAAGCACCCGCCCTGGAGTCAGGAGAACCTGAGTTCAAATCCGGCCCTCAGACACTTGACACTACTAGCTGTGTGACCCTGGGAAAGTCACTTAACCCCTATTGCCCTGCCAAAAAAAAATAATAATTGCTTAAAAATTAGAATGGTCAAGTAGAAGCTAATGACTTCATAAGACATCAGGAAGTAGTAACAAAAAGTCAAAAGAATGAAAAATAGAAGAAAATGTGAAATTTCTCATTAAAAAAAAAACACAGCACCTGACCTGGGAAAATAGATCAAGGAGAGATAATTTAATAATTATTGGAATACCTGAAAGCCATGCTCAAATAAAGAACCTAGACATCATAGTTCAAGAAATTATCTGGGGCAGCTAGGTGGTGCAGTGGATAAAGCACCGGCCCTGGATTCAGGAGTTCAAATCCAGCCTTAGACACTTGATACTTACTAGCTGTATGACCCTAGGCAAGTCACTTAAGCCCAACTGCCTCACCAAAAACAAAAAACAAAAACAAAAAAAGAAAGAAAAGAAATTATCAAGGAAAAGTGTCCCAAATATCTTAGGTACAGAGAGTAAAATAGAAATTGAAAGAATCCACAGATTACCTCCAGAAAGAGATCCCAAAATGAAAACTCCCAGGAATATTATAGCCAAATCCAGAGCTCCCAGGTCAAAGAGAAAATACTTTAAGCACCAGACTGAGGTGAGATCGGGAAGGTGGGGTTAAGAAAAACATGGCAAGACCTATATGAACTGATAAAAAAGTAAAGTTTAAAAGAACCAGGATAGGGGCAGCTTAGGTGGCACAGTGGATAGAGCACGGCCCTTGGATTCAGGAGGACCTGAGTTCAAATCTGACCTCAGACACTTAACACCTTACTAGCTGTGTGACCCTGGGCAAGTCACTTAACCCCAATTGCCTCACCACAAAAAAAAAAAAAAAGAAACCAGGATATCATTGTGCATAGTAAGAGCAATGTTGTAATGATGATCAGCTACGAAGGACTTGGCTACTCTGATCAATACAATGATCCAAGACTATTCCAAAGGACTCATGATGGAAAAAATGCCATCTACCTCCAAAAGAGAACAGATGAATCTGAGAGTGCAAATTGATATATAACTTGTCCCTTTCTTTTTCTTCCTTGTTCATATATGTATAGGGAATGTGATTTTCATGGTTTCACATGTTAGAATTGATATCATATTGCATGCCTTCTCAGTGGGTGGGGTGAGGGGTGGAGGAAGAGGTGGGAGGGAGAGAATTTGGTACTCACAATTTTAAAAGAAAAGAATGTTTAAATTTTTAAAAATAAAAGAGAGGGGATGGGGGGGGGCGGACTCTGAACAGGGTGGTTGTATAGGTAAAGAAAAAGGAATATATACAAGACATGCTGGCCAAAGTAGAAAAAAGATTTGAAGAGGGAATGGCCTATTGGTTAAATGAAAGAGAGGAGTCAAGGGTGACATCAAGATTGCCAACCTGGGTTACTGAGAGGATGGTAGTGTCCTCAACAGTAACAGGGAAAGTTTGGAAGAGAAGGTTTGGGTGGAAAAACAATGAATTCTTTTTTTTTTTTTTGGTGAGGTAATTGGGGTTAAGTGACTTGCCAGGGTCCACAGCTAGTAAGTATCAAGTGTCTGAGGCTGAATTTGAACTCAAGTCCTCTGACCTTTATGGCCGGTGCTCTATTCACTGGCCACCTAGCTCCCCCAATGGAATTCTTTTTTGTACATTATTGAATTTGAGATGCCTATGCTTACTAGATTCATATGAGAGTGAAATTTTTTTGATCTATAAGTACAATCAAAAGTCAGCAAAATTTAAAAAAATACTACTATTCCCTATAGGAGGAATTTATGACCCCCCCCAAAAAAAGGGGGACCCAGACCTCTTAGGCAAAGCCCCCAAAACATTCCACGTCTCAATAGGTGGCAGATTGCTTTTCCTGGGTTCCTTTCTGCTTTGTGTTGCCATCCCTGCCCATAGATGACCAAGCAGTGATCCCAAGATGGACATGTCTAACATCAGAACCAAACCTTATGAATTTGAAAGATCTGCAGATTCTGGAGTCTTTGGTCAGAGCTGAATGTCAGCAGGGTAAGTTTCTGAACCAAGAAAATAACCACTGACAAAGGGAAGAGCTCAATTCCCTAACCAGGATTAATAGAAAATACAGACCTGGAGGGAACTGTTCGGACCAAACATGCTGGAGGTAAATATCAAATGCTCTATTCAGGGCAGCTAGGTGGTGCAGTGGATAAAGCACCGGCCCTGAATTCAGGAGAGACCTGAGTTCAATCCAGCCTCAGACACTTGACACTTACTAGCTGTGTGACACTGGGCAAGTCACTTAACCCTCATTGCCCTGCAAAATAAATAAATAAATAAAATAAAATGCCTGTTAGCAGTCCCACAGACTGTATCATGTCTTGGTTTTAAGTATCAACCTGTCAGGAGAGTATAACAGTAGCTATGAGTTACCTGTAACCTGTTTTAAGCCTTTTTGTCAATGTATACTTGGGGGTCCTATGTGTGTTAAGCATTTTTGTGGAGAAGAAATAAATAACTGTTTCTAACCCTGATCTACATTGCTACATTCAGTACCTTCCTAATTCTTCTTTTGGGGGATACCTTAGACACAAGCCAAAAACCCAAGTTTTTGGGTTATTTCCCCCTGAAGCTACCAGGATAAGAGTGTAAAAATCAAAAGACTAAAAGAAAGAGCATGACCCTTCTTAAGGTTGTAGGAGTATAGATACAGAATTGCAAGGAGCCTTACCAGACACTGATCCAGACCTCTATTAATTACAGATGATGAAACTGAGGCTCTCAGAGATTAAATGACTTTCCTAGGGTCACACAACTAGTAAGTATATGAGATAGGATTTGAATTCAGTTCTTCCTTGCTCCAAGTCCAGCACTCTGTTCTCTATGGTGTCTATTAGTATAACATTTTTCAGATAGCCTCCACCAAGAGTGAACTTGGTACCTATGTGTGAAAGCTGGCTGAGGAGGAGTCCACTAGTGGAAAGTAAGAGGATAGAGTCCTCAGGAAACTCCATGGAGTAGGCTCCAATTCAATTCTCACATGAGCACACAGATGCACACATAAAAATACATATGAATGGCAACTGAATGCAGTTCTATAAAAATGAAATCAAGAATGGGCAAGATAGAACTTGGAGAGCATTCTATCTGGCCCTGTGGCAAGTAAAACTATATGTGGTCGCTTTATTTCTGTCCAAGTTTAAGGAAATTAGCTGGGGTTTTTAATATATTTGTTATTTTATAAATAGAAGCTTTAGCCAAACAGTTTGGGGCATTAAGCATTTATTAAAGCATACCAAGTATTAGTAAAAAAAAGATAACACTTGGGCAGCTAGGTGGCAGAGTGGATAGGGCACCGGCCCTGGAGTCAGGAGTACCTGAGTTCAAATCCGACCTCAGACACTTAACACTTACTAGCTGTGTGACCCAGGGCAAGTTGCTTAACCCCCAATTACCTCACTAAAAAACAAACAAAACAACAAAAGATAACACTTGGCTCAGAAAGTTAAGAAGCCTATCTAGCCACCACAAGCACCTCTGAGAGCCTGTCTGAGGGTGTAATATTCCTCTGGGTTTTGGAGGAGAGGCGATCCTTACACAACCCGCTCCCAAGCTAATTGCCAGCATCATCCAAATCCATTGGTTCACTGGACTTGAGTGGCGGGTCCATGAGCAGTACATGCCAAGGTCAGAATTCAGCAAACACACCCCCCTGTGGGTCAGGGTTTCAGGTAGGTGTGGTTTAAAATCAAGTCAACTTCAAGTAAGTCAATCAGCAAAATTCATACCAATCAATCTTAATATAATCCCTTGAAGGGGGGAGGGGGCTCTTCTCACATTATCTTCTCCACAGTCTCAATAAAAATAATGTGTAGCATCTGGACTAGTCTTAACTGATTTTAAGTATCTATACTAATATGGTCTTATCACAATCATAAAACGGTTGTGTGGGTGTGTGTGTGTGTGTGTGTGTGTATACGTATATGATTTCTGTTTATTACAAACCACCTTTTTTTCTCTCTGGTCCAGTCTTGGTAAGAGTTTCTGAACTTGAAAGTAGCAGAGACCTGGGTTCAAATAAAACCTCCCACATTTGCCAGTTGTTGTGAACAAGTTAGTGGACAAGTCAGTTAACCACTTAGCCTCAGTTTCTTTATCTGTAAGATGGCAATAATAATACCCCATTGTATTTACCTTACAGAGTTAGGATATACATAAAGATAAAACAAACTGACATGATATCTATGGATATAAAAAAAGATAGTTGTCTATATATCCATCTATATTATGTATATTATTTATATATACAAGGTGTCCCAAATATTTTAGTGCAGTTATATACACATATATTCACACACATATCATATATGTATTTTTTTAGTAGCTTAAGACTACATTAAGACTTCTGGAACCTCTCTTACATATACAATTAGTTCCAGACTTAATGTGAATAATGAATCTCTTGAAGTTGTCACATATTCAAATGCACTCTATTTGAAGTTATAATTATGTAGAATGTGGACATATGGTTCCAGTTCAATGCAAAAATGCAATACAATTCAAATAAAGTGACCACTTCAGATTGGGGGATGATATATAGTCCTTTAAAGTTTGCAAAATAATTGTCTATCTATACGCATATAGTTTGTTGGGGTGTTTGGGGGTTTTTTCAGTGTGGACTTATTTCATTCGTGCAGGGACTTCTAAGGAAGAAACTCCATCTAAGGAGATGGGCCTACAACTATTCTACACTGAAAGTGTTAGGGAGTTACTAGGGGAAACTGAGAGGTTCAGTAATTTGCCCAGGGTCACTATGTGTTCAGAGTTGAGACTTGAACCCCAAGGTTCTGGAAATAGGGACTAGATTTCTACTCATTATATCATACTGACTCTCATATGTCAGTTTACCACTATTATTATTAAATCTCTGTTAAAGTTCTGTGGGGTCACTGAGAAAAAGAGAAGGGGCAAGGATTATTTACATGGCATTTCTACATATTCTTTTAGGGTCCTCCATGGTGCCTCAGGTATTATTACATAATGACCCCTCTTCCCCAGAGCTAGATGTTCTAGTTTTCCTTTTACCATATTGAACACAGAAAATCAAGCAACACAATCAATAGATAGCCATCTGACCCTTCCTGGCCATCTACATTGATGTTCTAGAAACTGAGACCTAGTGACCAGCCCTGCCTCTGGCACTTAGGAAGGCCCTGGGACCATGTAGGATCACCCTTATCCCATTAAGTGTACCCCTACCCCCCCCCCCACCCCTAAGTAAATCACTAGAAACTGTACAAATTATCCTCTTCTCCCTTGGAAATCAGATAAGCACCTACTAGTTTGGCTCCTCTTAGTCAGATTAGTGGTCAAGGAATTTAGTTTTTGCCTTGGGAAATGGAGTTAATTGTCAGCCAGATAAGGAATATGCCTGTCATAATTAATTTGCCTTAAGTAGTGATCATTTCACCAGGCCTATGATAAACTGATTTCTTACTTTCATCTATTTCACTCTATTGTTCCTGAATTCTCTTTCAAGTGTTATTTCATTCTATTCTTAAAACCAAGAGGGCAGCTAGGTGCGCAGTGGATAGAGCAACCTGAGTTCAAATCTGACTCAGACACTTAACACTTACTAGCTGTGTGACCCTGGGCAAGTCACTTAACCCCAATTGCCTCACTAAAAAATAAAATTTAAAAAAAAAATAGTGTAGACCTTTGAAACACAGATTAAACCAAACACTGTGGTGCCAAAAGGAGGAGTCCTTTTTGTCAGAGAATTTGCTCAAAGAAAGACTTCAAATATTCCTTCTGGAAGAAGTACCCTGCCTAAGAACTAGGTACAAGGCTAGTTATACTAGGTGATTACCCCCAATTAGATTGGGAATAAATGTAACAAACAAGTGGAGAATGAATTGACAGAGCTTGGCCATCTACCTGTGATTCTCAATTCCCACTTTCCTGTCTATCTGTGTGTCTGTCTGTCTGTCTCTCTTTGTCCCTCTCTCTGTTTCTGTGTCTGTCTCTTTCCCTCTCTGTCTCTCTCTCTCACTCTCTCTTTCTCCACTTGGTGTTCCCTACCCCAAAATGCCCCTTCCCCTCTCCAATTCATCACTGGCATGCCCTCGTCCACCAAGTGTTTAATGGAACATTAGAAATTTATATGTGTTCTGTGGGAGAAAAAGTTTGGATACATTATGTTAGTCTGAGAACTCTTAGCTAAGGAGCGGGAACCACATAGCCTGAACTTGCTTTCCTGAGCTCCCAGGATACTGCCAATGACAGGGAGTACAATATCTTTGAATTCCTTTACTGCACTGTCTTCTTTTCTCCTCCATCCCATTAGCAGTTTGCCAGAGGCACTGCTGAAAACACATGTTCAGTTTAAGAGTAAGGGACAGGACAGCATTTTGAAAACTACCTCATTATAGTGCTACCACTTACCAATCAGCAACAACAGGTGCAGACATCAAACATCATCAGTTCAACAGTTCTGACTCCTTGTTAGACCCAGAGTACTAGCTACTTTCAGAAATGGAACAGGAAAATGTATCAAGATAAAGTGTTTCTCCTGTAGGTCCCATTTTCCCAAAGTCAGGTTTACTTAGAACATATATACATGTCATCTTTCATTATTTTACCCTTATGTCTTTCAAATCATTTCCTACCCAGATGATAGAAAGGTATTTCAGCTAAATGATCAAATGAATGTTTGCATATAGATCTTCAAGGTTCCAGGGTCACATCTAATTGTGCAAAGTACCAAATAAAATGATATAAATTCTATCTATACTAAGTGAGCTTTGATTTTCAAACTTCAATGTCCTTTTCCTGTAATATTCAGTGTTTTTATTGATATCCCTTCAGTAAGCTGGCTAGAAACTTAACTGTCCAGAAAGGTGGCCCATCATAGTCGAAAATGGCAACCAACAAGGTCAAACTTCCCACTGGGGAACTAGAGCAATAATAGTGACTATCTTTAAAAAAAAAATCCAAGCAGCATGCACATGCTTGCAATGTCTGTGTTTTTTTAAACACAGGAGAAACAAAATAACACTCCTATGACCTGGGCTAGACCAATGAAATATCTGATTACCTATCATGTGCTCAGTCCTGTGAAGGATATATAAAAGTTTTTAAAAAATTGCTCCTGCCTACAAGAAGCTTACAATGCAACTGGCAAAAACCAGTGCAAATCAAAAAGGAGGTAAAACATAAAAGATGGTGAGTAATCAATACCAAGATGTTATGGTACAGATTATTAATATTATAAGAATACAGAGAAAGAGAGATCAATGGAAAACTTGTAGTGGTAAGAGGAAGGATTATTAGAGTAAGGGAGAATTGATCTGGGTAGCATAGGCAGAGAGCAAAAAAGAAGAGTATTCTACTGAAGAAAGAATAAATGCCATCTTGTGGGACAGTGAACATGCTGGCCTAAGTAGAAGTAACTATGTTGAGGAAATGGGTTGGGATGGAGAGTAAGGGATAGAAAGCTGGCCTTGAGTCAGGCAATCTCAGATTCTAGTATTTTCTCTGACATACTAGCTACATAATCATCAGAAAGTCCTTTACCCTTTCTGTGCCCAAAGCAGTTCTCAAAGCTTTAAGGTACAGACAGTTGTTAATCTTCATCAGTAAGAGGAGAGAGTTCCCATTCTGGAATTTTCCTACACAGATGAAATCTGTCTACAAAGTCTGGACAACTGACCAAAATAGTAGAATATAGTATACTTTTTTTTTGGGGGGGGGGGCAGGGCAATGAGGGTTAAGTGACTTGCCCAGGGTTCATAAAGCTAGTAAGTGTCGAGTGTCTGAGGCCATATTTGAACTCAGGTCCTCCTGAATCCAGGGCTAGTGCTTTATCCACTGCGCCACCTAGCTGCCCCATAGTATGTCTTTTTAATAACCAGTATTCTTCTGATGATATGGTATGGCTGAGTCATAGAGAATTACAGTCTCTGAAGAATTGAATTTGAAAATCACCCACAGCAGAGGTGTGCTGGAACCGTTATGAACCACCCCATGAGAACCAATTGTTAAATTTTGACTATGAGCAATCAGCAAATCTGTGAATCAGATATTCTTGTATTGTTTTGTTGATTTCTAGTGGGGGGGGGATGTTTAGAATGCAGGTTACACTTAAAAGTGCATCCTGTATATATTTGGGGGGGGGGGTAAAGATCCAGTTGTTAAACATTTACCAGCATACACCTACTCATAGAGCAATGGTACATGATAGGTGTAAGTAAGCTGCAATATATTACAAAGAAAGAAATTGTAAGAAGTGGAGTAGAGGAGGTAAGGATGACCCTAAAGAAATATGCTGTATGAGTAAAAAAGGTGAGCTGGTCAAACAATAAAACCAGAAAATCTGTATATTCCACTGACTTCCCCATAGATGTTGGGAAAAATGAATGAAAACCAGAGAAGCTAGGTGGCACAATGGATAAAGCACAGGCCCTGGATTCAGGAGGGACCTGAGTTCAAATCCAGCCTCAGATACCTGACACTTACTGGCTGTGAGACCCTGGGCAAGTCACTTAACCCCAATTGCCTCACACACACAAAAAAATGAATGAAAACCCTAGTACATCAGGTCAACGCCGCCCTTCGGTGAATTTACTGTAAAACATGGACAAGAGTCACAGGAAATGAATGCACACTAGTACCTTAGTTGTACATTTGGAAAGAACAACCAGATAAATAAGATGACCCATCCAATGGAGTGTTTGCTTTTGTACTTAATAAATATTTGATTAATAATTTTTCCCAAATTTTCTTTTCTCAAAAAATATACGGACTATGACAAAAATAAAAAAAAATTTTTAATGAGCATTTCCATAGACAAACAGCCAACAAAAGGATTATACAGAGGCAGCTAGGTGGCACAGTGGATAGAGCACTGACCCTGGATTCAGGAGGACCTGAGTTCAAATCCAGCCTCAGACACTTAACACTAGCTGTGTGACCCTGGGCAAGTCCACTTAAGCCCAATTGCCTCACTAAAAAAAAAAGGATTATACAGATGTCAAATTTTAGATGTGAAATTCTTTTCTATCATCTGGGCAGGAAATTATTTGAAAGACATAAGGATAAATAATGAAAGACAGCATGTATATCTGTTCTAACTTTGAGCTCACTCTATCAACTCCACTGCAGATTGGGTTCCAGATCATAGGTACTGTTCCCCTCAGAGGTCTAAGGGTAAGCCCTAAGGATCTCTGACACTGTTTGTCATGGGCCCTTATCTAATGTGTGCTACTTAATTTCATAGTTTCCATTTGTTTCTTTTTCCCTAGTATCATCTAACTAGTGATTAGCAGACTAATATCAATTTCCCCATGGACATTTCCACAATATCATTGATAACCAATTAACATCAATTGGTTTTTATAAAGGATTTTTTTTTTGAGAAGTTGTAGTAAGATCTAAAGCACAAAAAATCTTCTGAAATCAAGGGCACTCTCTCTTCTACTATCTCTGCTTAAATCAACTGCTTTGTTATAGCCTCTAGTAGCTATACTTCTGATTGTTCTTCTATGAAACATTCCCCCCATCAAATACATTTCTAGATGTGGCTGATGGATGAGTAGCTCCCTTGCTTGCAAGACATAGTGTGTTACTACCCAATGTGGAACCTCACAGCTATGATGTTAATTCACTGTTGGGCTAGGTTGGTTGCTGAGACTAGTGGCAGACATTGTTATAGACTCTAGTTACTGGACTTCTGATTGTTCTTCCAATCTCTTGAAGCTCACAAGTTTCAGATATGATCCCTTCCATCTCTAATACTAATTTACCTAAGATAGAGGAAGGAGAAACATAATAGAGACAAAGAAACAAGGGGCACCATGGATTCGTGACCACAGGGTGGTTCACGTGGGCGTTATCTATTCCTTTCTCTTCCCCATCCAAAGGCTTACAGAATTCTTCTTCCTCACTCAAAAGTTGTCAAAGAGAGAGACAGAGAAAGAGAGACAGAGTCAGAGAGAGACAAGCAGAGACAGATGGAGAGAGTGCAGCGAATCCCCAAAATCAGTACAAAACTATTTGTTAAACACCTCCTATGTGCCAGGTGCTATGTTAAACTGGGGATACAATACGAGCAAAAAGAAAGACAATCCATGCCCTCAAGGAGCTTATGATCTAAGGGAGGTAAATAATACACAAAAGGAACCTGAAAAGGGAGAATGGGCTACCAGAGGTTACAAGGTTACAGGGGACATGATATTTGTGGAACTGAAAGCAAGCAGAGTTTCCAGCAGTCAGCTGAAAAATTCTAAGCCTTCCAGCTGGAATTCCCACTCCAATGAGACTGTGGAGGAAACTGAGGATGGTAAAGTGTTCGGTATCAAAGCTGATATTAAATTGTAGGTGGTGAACTTATCCTGGAGAAGACATGGAACTGGAATGCAGGTAATCCTTAAAATTGGGAGGATATCACTGATGGGGACTCAAACCAATGGTAGAGAGACCAGACAGCCCTCATACACCTTAGGAGGGGTGTGTGAGAAATGTAACATACTTGGTCTTCAAGCAGAGTGGGGCAGGGTAAACACTCATGCAATACTGTAGTATCAACATTGCCCTGCTTCTTTGTATCTCCTTGTGAACTTCTGCTCTCTTCTATTAAAAAAAAAAGTTTCATTTATGTATTTCTATTTTGTTTCTTTGCATGTCTTTCACTAGCCACCACTTGTCCCAACTCTTCCTCCAAATAATAAAAGGCCTTCTTTGTAACAAATAAATATAGTTAAGCAGAATAATGATGAATGATTTTTGATAAAGTTAGTGCCATGATGAAAACAGTTAAGAAATTTTAGGAGGATGCAAAATGAATTGAGGGCTGAGGAGAGTTCTGGAATCAGAAGGGCAATGTGGGAGAGTGTCAGTGGGAGAAAAAGCTATCAGATGTTCTAAAGGAAAAACTGACTGGGATGTGGTGATTCACCGCATATAAGAGATGGAGAAGGATGAGTCAGTGACCACTCCAAGGTTTCAAGTCCAGGTATTTGGGATGATGATGACACAGAAAGGAAAATTGGGGGTTGTGGTGAGATCAATTTGGAATATACTGACTTTGAAATATGGTTGAGATATCTAAGAAGAAAGAGCTCATAGGGACTTGGAGATGGGCCCTAGAGTTCAGGTGAGAGAGGAGAGGTATGGAGATAGGTTTTTGGAAGTGACCAGTATGGAGGGAATAATTGAAACCATGAACTTGGATAAGTCCTTAATCAGTCAACAAGCATTTAAGTGCTTGATATCAGGCATTTGGGGATACAATAAATCAATCAACAAGCATTTATTAAGAATTTACTATGTACCAGGTGGTCCATGCCCTTAGGGGCCAACATACTATTTGGACAAGGGTGGGAGAATAAATACATATATGAACACATACAAAATATGCGTGTATGTGTGCATACAAATACACACGTGTATATATGTATGTGTACACATAAAACACAAATAGAAATAATTTGGGGGGAACAGCAATTTAGAGGATCAGGAAAAAGCTTCATGTAGAAGGTGGTACTTGGGCTGAATGTACTTGCTGCAACAGAGCAAACAAGATTCTAAGAGGCAGAAGTGAGGGGGGAAAATACATTCTGGCCTTGGGGAATTAGCCAGTGCTAAAGCTGGAAGTGTGGAAGAAACGATAAGACAGCCAGTTTGGTTGGTCTGTAGAACATGGGAAGGTGAATAATGTATAAAGCTGGAAGGGAAAATTGGGACCAGGTTGGAAAGGTATTTAAAAACAAAGAGAGGGCTTTATATTTGATCCTAGAAACAATAGCCAATGAAGTTTGAGTAGGGAATGACATGGTTTGGAAAAACCACTAAAACAGTAGCTGAGTTAAAGACAGAATGGAGTGGGAAGACACTTGAGGCAGGAAGACCATTCTCACAAGAGAGAGTAAAGAGGATTTTAAGGACAATCACCAAAAGATGAAGGAAGAAAGAATACAAATGAATAAGACCTGGGGCACTAGGTGGTGCAGTGAATAGAGCACCAGCCCTGGAGTCAGGAGGACCTGAGTTCAAATTCAACTTCAAACACTTGACACAAGCTGTGTGACACTGGGCAAGTCACTTAAGCCCAATTGCCTCACCAAAACAAAACAAAAACGAACAAACAAACAAAAAAACACAAATGAATGAGACTTGACTAGAGAACTAGGGAGTGAATCAGGAATATTTTGTCTTGGAAGCTAAGAGAAAGAACTCCCAGGTTTTCAACATCAAATGCCTTCAAGGAGCCATTAGAATTAACAAAAAGTTCTTTGGCAATAATTTCAGTAAAATGGTGAGGATATAAGGGGAAGAGGAGGTGAAGAGTGAATAGGACAGCTTTTGGGAAGTTGGTTGAGGAGGCGAGTGGGTAAGCAGCCAAATAGGTTGTAGAGGGTATAAATCATTCCTTTAAAAAGTTTGACTGTGCAAGAGTAGAAAGGATTCTTAGGGACACCCTCATTTTACAATCAATCAACAAGAATTTATTAAGCACCTACAACACTGGAGACTGCATAGTTCTGGAAATTATAATAACAATAATAAAAACTACCATTTATATAGCACTTTGAGGTTTGCAAAGGGCTCTACAAATATAATCTTGTTTGATTTTCACAAATCTTGGGGTAGAATCTATTCATATCCCCATTTTACAGATGAGGAAACTGAGGCTGAGATTAAGTCCCTAAGGCCACATTTGAACTCAGGCCTTCCGGATTCCAGTTGCAGCACTGGATTCACTGCACTACCACCTTGCTGTTTCAGTGGCAAAAGTGAAACTGTTCCTGCCCTAAAGAAATTTACATTCTGAATATGTATGTATACAAGCATATACATGAAATCTGAGCTCCAAAGCCCACTACTATGGGATTCTCCTCATTTGGAGTTCAACAACCCACACCTCTGTGGAATGGGAGAGAGTAGCTAATCTCAGAGTCCCTTTAGGGATCTTCCAGCTTCCAACTTCAAGAGAAAAGATGACTAATGCCTATTACACGTCAGGTTGCTGAAGGGGGAAAAAAGACTCTGGGAAGAAGCCTACTTGCAGAATTTTGATCATTTCCTTATTCACCATTTGTTACACTAGACATTTCAGGGAGTTTCCCTTTGAGAAATTTAGGACTTTCTCCTGATTGAACTGGCGTATCTCCCAGTGGGATAGCTCCTTCCATCTGTATTGTCTGGTATATAGTCTTATAGGAATAGTTTTGCTGATTTGTTTTGCTATGGACTTGGATAAATGGGTATTTGCTACTTGTTATGTGTTCCTGTTAGAGAAGGCATTTGGAGGGAAGGAAGTCAAGCCCCAGGGCTTGGATTTTTCATCCTTAAGAAATAGCTATCAAGGGGCGGCTAGGTGGTGCAGTAGATAAAGCACCGCCCTGGATTCAGGAGTTCCTGAGTTCAAATCCAGCCTCAGACACTTGACACTTACTAGCTGTGTGACCCTGGGCAAGTCACTTAACCCCCATTGCCCCGCAAAAAAAAAAAAAAAGAAATAGCTATCAAGAATTTAGGTTGAATTTGAATACTATGTCCTCTAGACAACAATATTTAAGAGAGCAGAGTGGTGACCAACCTTTGGCTGGAACCTCCTCCTGGCTGGAATCGAACTATCTATCCCATGGAGAAGTATGGAAGTAGGAGAATCAAGATGTGGTTTTTCTTGTCTCGTCACACACACACACACACACACACACACACACACACACACACACCTATTCCCCTGATAAACCTGGGAGTCAGCCATACTACATAAAGAATATACACAAAATGAATATAAGGCAATTTGGGGAGGGGGGTGCAGGCATGAGCAACTGAGATCTGAGTTCAGGGACCAGGGGCAGCTTCATGTGCAGAAGATCGCATGAATTCCAGTTTTAAAGGAAACCAAAGAATTCAAGGTGAGGATAAAGGGGGAGAGTGGTGGGAAGAGCCATTATATATAGAAGATTACATCGGGAGGTCACCAGCACAGTGATGCATTCTTGATCAGTTGGCATAACAAGAAAACCAAACTAAACGAAAAGCCCCTATTCAAAGTCAGTGTCGGGGCAGCTAGATGGCAGGGGCAGCTAGATGGCACAGTGGATAGAGCACCGGCCCTGGAGTCAGGAGTACCTGAGTTCAAATCCGGCCTCAGACACTTAACACTTACTAGCTGTGTGACCCTGGGCAAGTCACTTAACCCCAATTGCCTCACTTAAAAAAACAAAAAAAAAACCAAAGTCAGTGTCATTAGGTCAACTTCTAAACACTCCCAAATTAGATAATCACCTCCATCGGGTCCAAGAGATGTTGGCTGCTCAACCCAGGTCAACCCCAGCTGGTGGACAAATCAGCCCTTCCATCTCAGATAGTGCATCCTTGTTGGGGCTCAGCAGATCGACCTAAATGAATCCCTTGGGGGTGTGAGGTCAGACACGTGAAATTGCGGGGGGGGGGGGGGGAAGCGGGGAACAACCAGGATGCGGGGGGGCTGGGGGAGTGAAGAAGGTAAACAAGTGTCTCCGAGTGGGTGAGCACCCGCAGCTTCTCTGCTTTGGCTGCGGGTGCAAACCCTACCCTCTGACGCCCCCAAAGTGTCAGCCCACCCCCATTCCAGCGGCTGCAGCGACGTTTGAATGTTCCCGGGGTCCGGCGGAGAGCTCTGTTACCACGTTGAGAGCTGTGTGTCCCTCCGCCGGGGTCAGTTGGACAGAACTGCCCTAGAGTCCGCCGCTTTTCCTCGGGGGAAGAGACTGGGGTGGGGGGAAAATGTGTAGGGTAGAGTTGCCTTAATAAGCCATAGCTTCGGAGGAATTTCCCCTTTCTGCCGTGTTCTCGGCCCGCTGGGTGACAAACGCTCCTTCCCTTCCTTAGCAAGCTGAGCCCACGTGGTTAGCGCTTGTAAATACCGCAACCTCCTTCCCGCCTCCCCTCCCCCGCCGAAGCCTCTTCGTCTGGGCCCGGGGGCTCCCGAAGCCGCTCGGCAAGTTCCGCCTCCGGAGCCGCGAGGCGGGGCCACTCGGGCGTCTCCGGCCGAGTTCGGGCGTTTCCGTGCGCGGCCGCCGCTGCGCACTCGGCACTGGGCGGCGCTGGCTGGCTCCCTGGCTGCGGCTCCTCAGTCGGCGGCGGCTGCTGCTGCCTGTGGCCCGGGCGGCTGGGAGAAGCGGAGTGTTGGTGAGTGACGCGGCGGAGGTGTAGTTTGACGCGGTGTGTTACGTGGGGGAGAGAATAAAACTCCAGCGAGATCCGGGCCGCGAACGAAAGCAGTGACGGAGGAGCCAGTACCACCGGTAAGAGGAGCAGGAGGAGGAGGCAGGAGCCCGAGAGAGCCGGGGGGACGGAGGGGGGACGGGGAGGCGCCGGACACCCGCGCTCGGGGCCTTCCTCTCGCAGGAGGGGCCGCGTTAAAGATGGAGCCTCCGCCCGAGCCCGACCACATCGCCGCCGCTCTCAGCGAACAAAGAATAATGGCGGCGGACTGGAGCCAGCGGCGGCCGGGGCGGCAGCGACTCTGCCTGCAGCCAGCGGCGGCGCTCCTGGCGGGGGGCAAGCGGGCGGGCGGGGGGCCGGGGGCACCCAGGGAGGGGCGCGGCGGGGGAGGGGGGCGGCGGGAGCGGGACCCCCGCATCCCCGCGGCCCCGGCGTGCGACCGAGGGGTGAGGGGCGCCCGCGGCGGGGAGCCGGAGCCCTGCTTCTCCCGCTGGGGGGAGGAGGGGGTGTGCGGGGGGGAAACAACCGCCGACCCCCCCCTCCCCCCCCGCGGAGCCCCCCTCCCTCACCCCCCTCCCCCTTCCTCTCCTCTCCCCACCCCGTGCGCTCCTCGCCAGGTTCTCCTGCACCGCTGGGTCAAAGCGAAAGAAGCGGTTTCAGGCCCCGGGAGTTTTTGTTGTTTTTATCCGTTTTAATTTATTTTTTTTAAGGAGTGAGGGGAAAGAAGTTTGGGGGGGCAGAAAGTGTTGGCGAAGGGGTTTGCTTCCTGAAAAACCCCTCTACCACGCCAGTTTCGGGAGGGGTGGGTGCCAAAAAAAAAAAAAAGCCAACGTTTAACCTGTCTTTCTCTCTTTGCTCTTTTGTGCAATAAAGTTCCAAACCAAAGGCATTTTTTGTATCGTATTTTTATTGCTGCACTTTTTTTCTCACCCTGTATCCATCTATCCCCTTTGGGAAAATTGTGGAGGTTTTTTTCTGCGCAGTTGTAATGAGGGTTAATGTTGCAGTTCTTTTGGTTGACTTTCCCTCCTTTTTAAGAACAGGGCGAAAAAAACCGAGACCGATGTTCACTGACCTAAGTCTCTCTTTTTTTTTTTTAAACGACCGAAAAACTCTTTTTAGTCGTTTAAAAAAAAAAAAAAGCAACCAACTATCTTGTAAAAGGGAAGCCACGGCTCCTGGACAGTTTCTAATTTAACTCTTTTTGAGGTAAAAGTTACTTGCACCGTTTCAGAATGAAACTTGTCTTAAAAAAAACACACACACGTTTTCCTGAGTCTTGGGACGGGGGACGGGGTATGAACATCACTGCTTCTTCCAAACCTTGTGAAGTGTTGTATGTTTCCATCTCTCTTCTCCACATCCCCCCTGACCCCTAATTCATACTCTTGACAAAATTTAACTATCAGAAGTGGTATCAACTTAGTAAAGCCCTGAAGGTGTGTGTGTGGTTTTTTAATAGTATTTATTTTCCCCTATAGCACTAGTACCTTCATCGTGGAATAAAAGGTAACTTTTGTTAACTCGTATTTGTTTTCATAATTGGGTGATTTCCCAGTTCCCACTACAGCACATGACATGACTGCCCTGGAGTAAAAGGCAACTTTTGTTTACACATTTTTGGTTTTTTCCTATATTTATTTTCTGAGGTAGCACATACCCTTCATCAAGGAGTAAAAAGCAACTTTTATTTACACATTTTTGTTTCTCTTGATTGGGGGCAAGAAGAATCTCTTTTATTGGCACATTCAATAAAGGGGGGAAAGCTTTTTTTTTCCCCCCTAACTTTGAATATGATCGGTTTCAGTTACCTGTATTTCTTCACACATTAAGTTAGGATTTCAGATGAGAATATTTGCATGGAAACTTTTAATATGTTTTTAATTTAGAATATTTCTAACTGGCTAAAATGAAAATTTTTCTACACACCTTCATTTCTCAATTTTAAAAAAGTATATTCCTTAGACATATTTATCTGTTGGAAAAAAATGTATCCTAAGTCTTTATAATTTGGAGGAACTATCGAAGTTGACTAAAGGCATTTTAATATCTGCAATACCTATCTCACAGGGTTGTTGTGAGATTCAAATGAGAATGTATGTAAGTGCTTTCAAAATCTTAAAGTGCTACATAAAAGTCAGATATTTTTATGTGACAGCAAGGCACTCCCCCCCCCCATATACACACATATGTATTTGTGTGTGCTCTTAAAATTCCATGTTTCAGTTTGCCGTCTTTGGGACAATTTACTTCAGTATTGGTTTTATTAAACGGAAACTTGATAAGCAAATTGCTCATAAACCATTATTGTGCAGAAACATTGTACTGCCTCACCAGCAAATAGTTGTACTTTTTTTGCCCCCTTGTTCTTAGATTATTTTTCTTGTAGTCCCAACCTAAAGTAATATGTAAGTTCTTAATTTTGTAGTTTTGGGGGTTGTCTGGTTGATGTTTGAATGTGCACTTAAAGAATGGTGCTGAACTGAAATGATTTCGTATCCTCCCAAGTATCTATTTTTAAACAAATTATTTCCCCCTATTGAATGTAGCAGAGTAAATGTATTATAAGCATAAAAGGATGGGGAGGGGAGAGTGTTTTAATTGGAAGTATTCAAATGGAAAATTCATTTGAATAAAGCTTTACTTAGAGTTTTGGATTTTCCAGTAGTTAGATTTTTTTTGTGTTTTTGTCTTTAATCTAGATTTAGGGATAACATACTGTTAAGAATTTTGTCAATGTTACCTAAATAAAATTTAGTAATGATGTGATAATTCACTTAAGTAGAAAATTTTAATTTTACTATTGGGATAATTCATATGCTGAGGGGTGGGGTGGAGGAGGTTTGACATTTCTTCATCTCCACCTGATTCTTTAACATGCCAGTTTTGATTAGTTCTGAATATTGTGAAATGTCATAGGCCTTTTGAATGGTAACTTTAATGTTCTTAAACAAATTATACATTATTTCTGTTATCGCTTTGATAAGTTAAACCACAGTTAGAGAAAAAAGTAAATTTTATCTGTCCATTTCCCAGTTGTAATTTCACGTTGGAGCATTTATCTCCATAATAAATTGAAATTGACTCACTTGTAATTTATATATGACATGTATCATGTGTATTACACATCCAGCCAACTATACACTGTATGTTTTTGGGAAATTACTTGTTTGCACATTTGAAACAGTTCAGTTATCTGAAAGGTAAGGTTCAGATAGGTTATATACACCTAACGAATGAAAAAATGTTACTATTTTTTTAACCTACTCTCATGTGGGCTCTTATAATGCCTGTTTCAGTTAGTTGTATGCCACAAGATAAGGAACTTAAGTTTCTAAAACTGACTTTTACTTATAGTAAAGGGTGCTATTATTATCTTGAAAAGGGGTGAGAGAGGACTTTTCATTAAAAAACTTTGAACAGCAAAAAAATCAGTTGATAAACTGATTTTCTGAATTAAAAGTAATTTATGGGGCAGTTAGGTGGTGCAGTGGATAAAGCACCAGCCCTGGATTCAGGAGGACCTGAGTTCAAATCCAGCCTCAAACACTTGACAGTTACTAGCTGTGTGACCCTGGGCAAGTCACTTTACCCTTATTGCCCCACATTTAAAAAAAAAAAAAGTTACTTTCCACAGAAAATTTAATACAGTTGTGGATAGACTTGGGAAATTTGAAGTATCACCATTTTCTTTCTTTTATTGTGGCACATAATACTTAACTCCTGTAGTTGTAAGAAATATTGTTATAAAAGTGCCTTAGACCTAGTTTCTCAGGGATATTTATGTTTAGTGATCATTCTTCAGATGGCCCTTGCACCTCAGATTTCTTGGTGTTTTATCAATATCTGTGTGTTTCAGGAAGAGAACTTTTCAACTTGTTCCCAAACAAACTTTAACTTGTTTTGATATCTAAAGCTCTGCTGTATTTGAGGTTTTTTCATCCAAGTATTTGTCTTAGAGATCCAGTTATGTCATTTGACGTGTGACTCAATTAAGAAACAAAAGCCATTGATTCATGTTATACCTTAGCAATTCTATGAACATTTTTTGGTCCATTACCTCCTTTCTTAATTTAATAATTATTTTTATGAATAACTTAGAACTGAGGGAAAAAATGTATTATGTTCCCAGTTCTAAAATGGTTTTCAGTGTGGGTAGTAGAAAGAGTGCTGAATTTGTGGTCAGAAGACCTGGATTCAAATGTCAGCTCTTATACTTAGCAGCTCTGTGATTGTGGGCAAGTCACACAACTCTCTGGGGCCTTAATTTACTTATTTGTGAAATAGATTGGGTTAATTGCTAATGTCTCTTTCAGCTTTAAATCCTGTGATCTTTTTTTTTTTTAAGTGAGGAAATTGGGGTTAAGTGATTTGCCCAGGGTCACACAGCCAGTAAGTGTTAAGTGTCTGAGGCCGGATTTGAACCCAGGTACTCCTGACTCCAGGGCCAGTGCTCTATCCACTGCGCCCCCTAGCTGCCCCCTCTAAATCCTGTGATCTTTTAAGTGCAACTATCTTAATGAAGGGGTTGTCATTTGTACACTGAAATTGTATACATTGAAAATCTAGCTTTTCTTAGTTTTATATGTATATTTATTTTAGCAGACAATCTCCTATGTGATTTTTATTATTTAAAATAATACCCTATACTAAAGGTGATTTTTGTTTTTATAAGCACATTGTCATATCTGCCTTTTGTAACAAATCTGCAAGCACAAACGTTTTTATGGGCTTTCAGATATATTTAAATATTTTTCTCACTGTTGGAAGCAAACTCAGGGCTCTCTTTAGTAGGTGGTGGAGCTATCTTCATTTAACTTATAAAAGGGACTTTATGTTGTCATTTTGATGATATGAATCAGTCAAAATTTGTTTACTAGGCTGCTTCTCCTTAAGAAGCTTGCCTTGAACAGACAATCCTGTTTTCTTTCATATTGTCATCACCAAAGACTCATAATAGTAGTCTTTGCCTATGCCTATCCTAAAATATGGCAGTTGTGTGTTAACTACTATTGATCCATGGCATTGGTGCCTCATAGTAACGTAAGTCAAATATTAGAAATACTCCTTCATCACTAAGATTTGGCTGTTTTTTCTTTTTGCCTCTGCCAGCCACTTTAGCAGTGATAGCAGTGATGTTGATGCTTAGCATAAGAAACTGACCTAGATTAAAAAGAACTAGTCTCCTTTTTATTTTATGTAAATTTAGTGATATTTAATTGAACAGTAATTAATAGTACTGTGCTTTATATTTTAGGCAGGAAGTTATCACCTAGAACACATTGACACTTGGGGTTTTTTTGAACATCATTATTCCATAATAAATGTTAGAAATTCAGGTATCTTTTATCAGTGTCCAACTTGAATGGAGAAATCAAATAAAAGAAGCATTGTTTGATCACAAGTGAGAGTAAGGACACCTAGTTTTTGTTTTGTTTAGTAAGCATCTGAGGCCAAATTTGAACTCCGGTCCTCCTGATTTCATGTCTGGTTGTCTATCCATTGTGCCACCTAACTACCCTAGCACACCTTCCTTAAACAAAACAAAAACCCTTTCAAGATCTTAAATTCAATAGCCAGAATTATTTGGACCTTTAACATGTCACCATTTCTTATAATCTAGTTCTAGGTGGTGTGTGTGTCCTTAGGACCAAGAAATAATACCAGTGGGCTGTTGAACAATTCCATTTTAAAATAAGAGGGTATAGTAGTCAACTATAAAGATTGATGTAAAAGAAAAGGTGGATAAATGGGACAGTTAAATTATTTTTTTAAGTCTTAGGAAGGGAACTGTCACCAAATTTCTTTTTCTTTTTTTTCACCAAATTTCTAAAGTTGCTACCAAAGGTTAAAATGAAATTCTTTTTCTTAAAAGATCCAAAATCAGTGGTTGAACACATACAGTAATACTTTTTAATTTGTCTCCTTTTGATTTAAAAGTAGAAAAAGGAGGTCAACAGAACTAACCCATACATCAACCAAGTGTGACCTAAGGTGTAATGTTAAACACCCTATGATTCCCTAATAATTTTAAAGCAACTATTGCATTTTATTCAATCCTCATAATAGTAAAATAAGACAAGCTGGTACTTTTCCCAATGCTGAATTTTGTTTTTTAATGGGCTCAAGAGAGATCAAAGTATGTACCAGAGGCCCAAACTTTAGGTAGCGGTGGAGCTGACACTAGAACTTAAGTCTTCCGTTTCCTAATTTGGTGCTTTTATTTCTCTACATCAATTTTATTTGATGAGGTAGTGATGTGCCTATTGGTTAGTGTTTGATGTAACTGGGATGATGTAGCTGAAGCTAAAAAAAAAAAGATTTATCTAGACTGAAGTAATTGTTCTTACCTATTGTTAATACAGGTAATATGCCACCTTAGAAGGATCTATTTTAAGTTATTTAATAATAATTCACATTTATATGGTGTCTTAGTTATTTTAAACTATTCATAGTCATACTGAAAGGCATTGTTCATTCAGATCTATTTGTACTGTTAAATGAATAATACTTTGAAATAAGTAACAATTCTCTCTAGAAGCAGTCTGACCTAATGGACAGAATACTAGATTTGGCATTAGGAAGACTTTTGATACTTATTAGCTCTGTGACCAAGGATAAGTTCCTTAACCTCTTTGATCCTCAGTCAACTCTCCAAAAATGCTTGAATTGTAAATTTAGGCATGGTGTAGTGGAACAAGAACAGGCCTGCATCTAGGACTTAGGTGCAGATCTTCCTCTTACCTTCCATCTCCTGCTGTTGGTGTTCCCTGGTGGAAGGCAGCAGGAAGCCTACAACTTCCATCCCTCCCTTGACCCCAAAGAAAACTTCCACTTCCTGCCCCACCTATCTGATCTGCAGCCTCAGGTGAAAAGAGAAACCTTTTGCTGCCTGTGTCCCATGGGGAGGTGGCATGGCTTGGGGCTTAACTTCCATGTGCACTAAAGATGAACAGCTACCTCATGCCAACATGATTTCCTGCAGGGAGGAGAGCTTCTGGATTCAGTGACCTTTCTGACCTGGGGCCTTGTATCTCCTGCCACAGCAAGGTTATTGGGAAGCAGGATTTCATTCTTCTGCTGTGCCATCTTCTGCCTGCTCTTGAACTTTCAGAAGGAAGAGGAAATGTCCATTTTATTGTATCTTCCATCTGGTGCCTGTGTCTCTTGCCTCATCTTCATTTTCCTCTAGGAAGAAGAGTGGTACCACTCAATGTTTAACATACACCTGGTCATAACTCACACATTCCAATGATATTGAATCCCATTATCCATTTCCTTATTCCTATCCACTCTGTCACTTACTTTCCATTTCTCTCCTGTCTGGATCCTTAACTACTGCCTACAAACATGCCTATGTCTATCCCATCCTCAGAAAACCCTTACTTGATTCTTTCATTCCTGCTAATTATCATCCTATGTCTTTTCCTCATCATGGCTAAACATCTTGAGAGGACTACCTACAATAGATATCTTCCCTTCCACAAACAGTTGAATCCTCCCTTCTAAAATGAAAAAGTAAAACTAACCGTTAATGCCCTTGTCTGCTGCTGTAGCCTTACAAAGTACACAGTGCCATCAGGTCTGATGCAATGCCTGTAATTCTTCTTGCGAGGGAAATTGAAGCTGATGGATCTCTTGAACTCAGAACTAAGCTTCAGTGGGACTCCTCACTGATTTGACATGATGAACCTCCCAGGGGTAGGCAAAGGTGGCAGCAGCCTCCAGTGGTCTAAGGAGGCATGGATCAGCCTGGGACAAAGGGCCAATCAGAGTGGGTTCAGGCTTGTCAGTGATCCTTGGAACTTCCAGATTATGGGAGATAAAACCCAGAATAGAATAACACATATGCAAATGACAGACCACCAGTGAGGTCTTATGTTTCAGCATCTGTTTTCTGGGCTAAGACTAGTAATAACAGTTAATCAAAGTGCTGTTTTTATTTATATTTTATGTTAAAATAGGATGTAGGCAGGGGCAACTAGATGGAGCAGTGGATAAAGCACCGGCCCTGGATTCAGGAGAACCTGAGTTCAAATCCAGCCTCAGACACTTGACACTTACTAGCTGTGTGACCCTGGGCAAATCATTTAACCCTCCTTGCCCCCCCCCCCAAAAAAAAAATAGGATGTACACTTCTTGGGGGCAGGAACTATTTCACCTTGGTCTTTGTATCCCCAGTCCCTTGCACACACACAGGTGCTTAATTATTATAGTCACCGTGCATATTTAACCTCATTTTTCATACATTGTCTTCCTCATGTTCATATGTTGTCTTCCTACAGAGGCGTTTAGAGCTAATGGGATAGGGAACAAAAAATGTTTAAAAGGGAAACCTGTTTTAAGAACAGTGTTACTAGGCTGCAGCCATTTTATTGACTCAAGCAGTCTTCTGCCAGCTACAGACCAACCTGCTACATAGTATAGTGGAAAGAACTGATTCTGGAGTCAGAGGACCTAAATTAACATCGCAGTTAGATAAATTTTGTCCTATTTTATATACTTCGATAAGCCCTCATGAAACTTATAGGATACATCCTGCCATAGAGCCTTATAACATTGTTTCACTTTTGTATATTGCTATAGAGTTTAACAAAGTGCTTTACAAAGATATGAAGTAACAATCAAGCAATTAAGTGCCAGGGGATACAATGACTGTGAAAAGGAGGTTACATTCTAATGGGAGAAACAACGTGTATATTTGTGTGTGTACGCACACGCCCACGGACAAGACAACAACCGGCAGATAGAATTTAGGCCTGGAAAAAAGGTCTTTTGTTTGTTATTTAGACCCTAGGTTCTTAAGCAGTGGGTTGCAACCCCATATGGAGTTGCGTAACTGAATGAAGGGGTTGTGAAAATTTGGCAATAGTAAAAAGTTATGTATACCTATTTTATGTACCTCTATACCCAGGGTCAGGTAAAAATTTCTTGGGCAAGGGCAAAAAGGGGTTGAGGGTAGAAAAAGTTGAAGAAGCTCTTACTCTTAGACTATGAACAATTAAGTGGCTTATAGTCACAGCTAGTGGGGCTGGAACTGGTACTAGTTCTGTTCTGTTTTATGCTATGCTGCATTGTTTGCTGGTGATTTTTAAAAAGTCAACAAACAAATGAAGAGAATGCTTTCTGTGAAATTATAATGTCTACTATAAGTTAACATACTATTTCACCAGTAGTACAAAAAGTGTCTAAACAGTTATTCTGGTTTTGTAAATTGTTCGATCAGAATAACTTTCATGTGGGTTCATTTCATATTTTGCTACTTTTCTGTAATTGTTTCAATTAGCTCTTTAATTGAATTTCTAGGATTTTCCAAGTCTACCATCATATCATCCACAAAAAGAGAAGTTTTATTTACCTTATTGCCCATTCTGATTCCTTTGATTTCTTTTTCTTATTTCTGTTGCTAGTGTTTTTAGTACAATATTGAATAATATTGGTAATAATGGGCGTCCTTGATGCATTTCTCATCAGGAAGACTTATGCCATTACAGATAATGCTTACTGATGGTGTTAGGTAGATATTTCTTGCCATTTTAAGGAAAAAATCCATTTATACCTATGCTTTGAAGTGTTTTTAATATGAATGAGTGTTGTATTTTGTCAAAAGTTTTTTCTGCATCTATTGATATAATCATGATTGTTAATTTTATTGACATAGGTGGGGACAGCTAGGTGGCGCAGTGAATAAAGCACCGGCCCTGGATTCAGGAGGACCAGAGTTCAAAATCTTGCCTCAGGGGGCAGCTAGGTGGCACAGTGGATAGAGCACCAGTCCTGGATTCAGGAGGACCTGAGTTCAAATCTGGCCTCAGACATTTGACCCTTACTAGCTGTGTGACCCTGGGCAAGTCACTTAACCTCAATTGCCTCACACAAAATAAAACAAAAAACAAAAAATCCGGCCTCAGACACTTGACACTAGCTGTGTGACACTGGGCAAGTCACTTAACCCTCATTGCCCGCCACGCCCCCCCCCAAATTATTGACATAGGATAACTGTTAGAATTTAGTAGTTAACAAAAAAAGGTTAACTTCATTTATTTTATTATACATACATTCTTTTAGACTAGTAAAAGCTTTGAGATGGCAAAATTGTTACCACCTACTTGTAAAACACTTAGTTAATCTTTAATGTGATAATTTGGTAAGCCAGGTCTAACACGTTTCTGATATATGCATAGAAAAATGGAGCCATGCATGTAAATTTCAGTTCAAAATTCATAAAGCTGGATTAGAGTAGTTTTTTATGTATTTGCCATAACAATCCTATGTATTTTAAATTTCGTTTTGGTCAGTAACATAACTTTTGGGGGGGGGAAGCAGTTGGGGTTAAGTGACTTGCCCAAGGTTGCACAGCTAGTAAGTATCAAGTGTCTGACGCCAAATTTGAACTCAGATCCTCCTGACTCCAGAGCGGGTGCTCCATCCACTGCGCCACCTAGCTGCCCCTTTTTGGTCAGTTTAAGAAAGTATTATCATACTCTTTATTATATGCAGTGTAAAAGTTAAATGGTATTCTCTGCTTGAATAGAAATTTTCTCTATTTTGAATTTCTGGTAATTCAAATGCTTTATCTTCATTTCTGAAATGTGAACAATATCACAATTAATAAAATAATGAAAGTTAAGGCAGGAATATAGAGGATTTGACAACATCTTTATACTCCAACAGGTTTTTTAGATTTAATTTCCCCATGCCACTCCCTCCCCCACTTTATTAGCAATAAAGAATATGTAGAAAAATCAATTAAATCATCTGTTTGGATTAACTTTATTAGTTTTCTTTTAAATTGACCGCTCCCTCCCCATATTAAGTATGATTTGGGTCTACTTCCTCTTTCTAGTCAACATGCACTTAAACAGCCATCTATGCTATTAAAATAATTAGCAAGGCAAAATAAACTTTCAATAATATTATCCACTCTTTTCATCATTGGAGACAATAGAGAAACCTCTGTAGCCAGGTGAAACCAGGGTTTTTAGTTGTGGCTATAGCACATATAGCTTTGACTTTACACAAGTCACTTAACAATTACTGTTTTATTATCTTTAAAATGGAAGTAATAAGGCATATCCTCGTTAAGTCATAGGCATTGAATGAGACAGGGGGTATGTGAATATGATCATTCTGACATAGTGGAAAGAATACATTGAAGTTTGAACTGAGTTCTCATCCCAGCTCTATCACTTTCTAATTTTCTTTGAGCCCCAGTTTCCTCATTTGTAAAAGAGGAATGATACCACTACTTTAGATGTTTTCTCTGGTGAGATAATGTGTCTGAAGTGCCTTAAAAATTGTGGAACACTTTATGTTAACAACAGGAAGTACTGTGCCGTATCTATGATAGATTCATAAAAGTGAGGTGGCACCTTTTAGGTAATTTAGCTCAGTTCCCTTCATTTTAGTGATAAGGAAACAGGCCTAGAAAAAATTAATTAACTTGTTCAGAAATACAGCCAATCTCAGAGCTGGAAATAAAACTCAGATCTCCTGATTATTTCAATTTTGTGCTTTTCATATTGCCTCCTCAATGAAACCAATATTCTTTTTTACTCCTAGGGCCTTTTTTTTTTTTTTAAGTGAGGCAGTTGGGGTTAAGTGACTTGCCCGGGGTCACACAGCTAGTAAGTATTAAGTGTCTGAGGTCGGATTTGAACTCAGGTACTCCTGACTCCAGGGCCAGTGCTCTATCCACTGCGCCACCTAGATGCCCCTCTAGGGCCATTTTGTAAGAAACTAACCAAGGTTGTTTTTTTTTTTCCTAAAACCAAATTCTAAAGCATATTGTTAAATTAAATTCCATGGAACAAACTATCTTTTTTTGGTCTATTATAGTACAATGATTCTATAAATATTTACATTTGATAGTACTTTTTGGGGAGAGTCTTAATTTTACCAGAGCTAGTAGAAATTAATTTGAAAATAATATTCTTTTTACTGGATATAGAAAATGCTTTTCTAAAAGTATGCATTTACCTTCCTTTTTTATGTACTTCACCCCCTTCCAGAATTCATTGAAAAATGAAACTTGATTCTCTTCTATATTTAGGGGCCCTAGCTAAAGTTCATAAATACCCATCTTCATTATTATTTGTAATCATTTGTTCAGTTTTGTGTGTATTATGTATTGTGTCCATAAAGTTCAAGTTATTTTACAAAGATTGTTTATAATGAATATTCTTTGTAAATTATGAAAAATACCTACTGTGATACAAAGATAAAAATGCCATAGTCCCCTGTTATCAAGGAGCATTCTATCAGGGGAATCAAATTATACCAAATTAACACAAGGCAACAGGGATGGGGGTACACTAGTAACCAGAGTAATCATAAAAGGCTTTAGGTAGAAGGTGGTACTTGGAGCAGAGTTTAGAAGTAAACATTTTAAGAGGCAGAAGTGGACAAGAAATACATTCCAGTTATGGGGAACAGCCCACACAAAGGCTCAGAGTATAGATGGGGTGTCATGTGTGAGAAACAAGAAGTCCAGTTCCACTGGACTAGAGTATAGAAATGGAAGTAATGGCTAAGAAACTTGGAAAAGAGAGGTTGGGGCCAGGTTGAAAGGGTTTTTTTTGTTTGTTTGTTTTGTTTTGTTTTTGTTTTGTTTTGTTTGTGGGGCAATGGGGGTTAAGTGACTTGCCCAGGGTCACACAGCCAGTAAGTGTCAAGTGTCTGAGGCCGGATTTGAATTCAGGAACTCCTGAATGAAGGGCCAGTGCTTTATCCACTGCACCACCTAGCCGCCCCTGAAAGGGTTTTAATAGCTAAATAGAGGCAGTTATATTTGATCCTAAAGGCAGTAGGGAGCCACTAGGGTTTTTTGAATAGTGGAGTGACATAGCTACCATAATTTCTACAAGTTCAGGAATGACTATGTGGAAGATGGATTGGAGAAAGGAGAGAGGTGAGATAGGGCCACTAATTAGGTTATTGGGGTAATCCAGGTACAAGGTGATGAGGGCCTGAAATGGGATGGGCACCAGGAAGGACACAGCTGCTAGAAAGATTGTGAAGCTAGAAATTACAAGATTAGGCAAATGATTAGCTATGAGGTGGAGAAGGTATTTGAGGACTATACTAAGTGAACCTGGGTGAGTGAAAGGTTAATAGTGCCAGGGACAGAAATAGGGAAATCAGAAGATGGTGAGTTTCAGAGGAAAGCTAATGAGTTGTGTTTGATATGTTGAGTTTGAAATAGCTCTGGGACATCGAGTTTGAAATAAATAGTAATTTTCAGTGATATGTGCATAATATGCTCAGGAGACACTAGGGCTGCATATATAGATTTGGGAGTCACCTTTATAAAGATGGTAACTTGGAAGTTGTTGAAGTTACCAGATTAAAGAATGTGGAAAAAAGAAAGAAGAAAAGAATGTGGAGAGATTAGAAGAGGCCCTGGACATACTCTTCAGGGTATATATACCCACAGTTAGGGGGTATGACATAGACCACACTGAGGAGTAATTGGATAATCAAGCAAGTATATGATGATAGAGTATTCAGGAGAGGGTGGTTATGAGTGTAAAATACTGTTGAGGCTCAGAAGAATGAGGTTCAAGAAAAGGCCATCAGATTTAACAAAAATTTGGAGAAAACAATTTCAGTTAAATAAACAAGTTCAGAAGCCATGGGGAGTGAGAGGAGAGGAAGTGCAAGCAGGAAGTACAGACAACTTTTTTATTACTAAGGATTTGAGCTATGAAGACAGAAGTAAGATCATTAGAAGGGGGTGGTAGGGGGGCAGCTAGGTGATGCAGTGGATAAAGCACTGGCTTCAGATTCAGGAGGTCCTGAGTTCAAATCCTGCCTCAGACACTTGACACTAGCTGTGTGACCCTGGGCAAGTCACTTAACCCTCATTGCCCCACCCCCCAAAAATTACAAAGAAGGGGGTGGTAGGGTTTTGTGAGGATGTTTTTCCAGATTAAAAAAGATTTGTGCTTTTTGTAGGCGGCATGGAAGGAGCCAGCAGAGTTGTAGAGCACTTTGTTATGGGGGTAATCTGTTGGACAGAATGGCATCAAGTGTACAGGTAGAGGCCTTGGCTTTGGTGAAAAAGATCACAGAATCATCAGAGACTGCAGTAGAGAAAAGAATGAGATATTGATGACACATCATTGGTTGATGATTCCTTTTCTTAATAAAGTCTGAAATGTAGTCCTCACCTTAGAGAAAAGCACAAGGGGTAGAGCAGGATGGGATGAATTGGTTAGTATCAAAAAATAAAAGGTAGGAGGGACCTTCAGAAACAATTGATAAACTAAAAAAAAAAGTTGTTTTCAAAGCTCTGGAAAATACTTTACTACTTACTTTTTTTGTTAGTTAATTTTTGTGTGTATGAAAATAGGTTTCATCCCTTTTTTCCAAAGGAACCTGGAAGAGTAAATATAATAATAACCACTTAGAAAAAGACAATGAAACTTCTGCAAAAAATACATTTCAGATTTACTTCATTTTATGGAATAAATGTCAACAAAAACTTAATACATTCCAGAGTTGGATAGAATTTTGGAGATGAATTAGTCTAATTCTTTCATTTTACAAATGAGGAAACTGAGACCCAAAGAAAGGTAAAGAGATTTACCCAAGGTTATCAAGTGTATCCAGTAGCAGATCTGGGATTAAAATCCAAACCTTTTGATGCTACGTATAGATGGTTTTCTTGCCACAGAACACCATGTTTTACATTAGTGCCTTTCTAATATATTTCCTTTGGAAAAAAATTCTAGGCTTCAGAATATAATAAGAATCCTAATAATTCAATCCAAAATTGTAAAATTCTGGTGATTACAAGACCCCAATATATCACAAAATATGCTGTTCCAAAATTTTTGCAATCATATCCAAGCAAATTTTAAATTTTTGGTGGTTATTTTATGCCATTCTACTTGCATAGTAAACTAGACTTATGAACTATTACAAATGGGATCAGGTTTGGTTTTTTTTTTTTTTTAAACCAATTATAGCAAAAAAATAGTTGGCAAGAAATCAGTTGTTTTGATTTGGGGGGGGGGGGCAGTGAGGGTTAAATGACTTGCCCAGGAAAACACAGCTAGTAGGTATCAAGTATCTGAGGTTGGATTTGAACTCCAGTCCTCCTGAATCCAGAGCTGGTGCTTTATCCACTGTACCACCTAGCTGCCCCTAAGAAATCAGTTGAATACAGTTTTCCGTAGAGCATTGTGATTTTTTTTTCATATAGTTGAGTTGTTTTGTAATCTCCCATGATACACAGTTTCTCCATTCCAGTCCTCAGTTTATCTTTGTTTACTTTATCCCAGATTTGTGAATTTGATTTAAATGGATACCAGGGCATATAGCAAATCTTGCTTCAATGTCAACAATACAGTTGTCTTGATGAGAATGCCAAAGTTACTCTACTTGTTGATCATAATGCCTCCAGCCTATTCCTTTAATATATGTGCTGTATTATGCATACACAGACCAAAAGTTTAGACATGTTAGCTTAATGTCTTGCCTTTATACTTGGGACTTGAACCTGCTGTAAGTGTTCTGTCTGGTTTTTGGAATAATGAATGATAATAGCACGAAGGGCCTGGAGTACAGCTAACATTAATATTGAAATCTTGCTCTTCAATTTTGTTAGATTGGTGAATGACAAGTATTTTTTTGAGGGGTGGGGCAATGAGGGTTAAGTGACTTTCCCAGGGTCACACAGCTAGTTTGTGTCAAGTGTCTGAGGCCAGAGTTGAACTCAGGTCCTCCTGAATCCAGGGCCAGTGCTATATCCACTGCACCACCTAGCTTCCCCAGTGACAAGTATTTTTAAGTGCGGTTAGACAGTCAGCTGAAGAGAGGCAGCAACAACACAAGTACAGGGGGAAAACCAGATCTTTCTGATTGTATTTCATTTAAGCTTTCCCCAAGGTTATAATTCATTACTTATAAATACCTAGGTGTACTATCCCAGATAGTTGTTTTTCATGAACTTGGATTTTTAGAGAATACATGAAGTAGAATTGACTGGATGTCCCCTGTTTGTTCTTTGCCTTCAGACTCAAAATATTGAAGTCATACCAGCATACATCTTCTTTTTTTTTTTTTTTACATACATTTTAACAGCTCTTGGGGCAAAAGCTGAAGTTTTACAGATTTTGCCTAATAACAGTTTGGTTTAAAGTGCTTAACCGTACAAATTTACAAAAAAAACCTGTAAAATTCTCACAGCAATACTAATATATTTATTTCTTCAAAGTATTTACATATCAATATTTCATTATGAGTAGAATATTTTCCATTATCTCGTAAACATAATTTATGGGTAAGTACGGTGAATAATAAATATTGCTTAAAAATAATGAAAATGTTGGGAGTTCAGAGATGAGCATGTTCCTTGCTCTTAGGAAGCATATTCTCCCGAGACACTTGGCAACACAATATAGTAAGAGACTTGTTGGTATATATTGGCTTCATAGACTTCACAACTATCACTTTACATAGCTATAAAGTTGTAAAGAACCATAGAGAATCGAGTCCAACTCCGTATTTTACAGAGAGGTTGTGACTTGCCCAGGGTCACGCCATTATTAAGTATCTGAGCTAGGTCTTCCCGACTCCAAATCACTGCTCTATTCTTGATATTTTGTTCAGCTACTTATTAAATACCTACTAGGGCCTGTGTCTTAGGGGATTTACAGAAATAAGTAAGTCACATTTTAAAGAACAGGAGACCCCAAACTCAGATTTGTGGGATTGCTCTTCCATCATTTTGTTATGGTTGCTGCTGTTAATAGGTTTTTCTAGCCATTCCGTTATATAGAGTAACAACCTCTTTTTCCAAAGCTCCAATATGAAAAAACCTACTCTGGTCAAATGTTCACTTAGCCCAGACGAAGCCTTGTTTTTTCCCTACTCCATGCTATAGGAGGACTATTTTTTCAATTCCTGCAATGTTTCTTTTCCCTTTTCCCTCCTCTGTTCTATCCAAGCATAATCATAACTCCAATTTATATAGTGCTTTAAGATTTACAGTTTCTTCACAACACCATGAAATATCATAAGTATTTTCCCCATCTCACAAGTAAGGAAACTAAGGCTAAAAATGTGACATGATTTGCTCTTGATGACCCAGCTGCTGTCAGAGTAGGGATTTGAACATAGATCTCCTGTCTCCAAGTCTAGCAGTTTTTTCACTATACTAGACTGTCTACACTTAGTGAAATCCTACCCCTTTCAAAGTCTAGTTCAAACTCCACTTACATGAAGCCTTCCTTGACCACTTAAGGTCAAGGATTTTTGTCTCTTATGAACTTTAAAGCACTCATTGTCTGCTATTTATAGCGAATTTAAGAATACAAAGTGGTAAATTATATCTTATCCTTAGTATGGCTTATCTCTCTAACTAGATCATAAACTACCCAAGCAAGTCTGTTTACTTCCATGAAATCGAACATACTAGCCTAGTATTGGCTCCATATAGATCCTAATGGCTGCACTGCTTCTATCAGCTATTCTCCAACAGTAATTATTTTACTTGTATTAGCAAGTACCATTTTAGTATGCTGAAGGCCCCTAAGGAGAACTTTACTTTACCCTAGGTTGGTATTATTCTGCACAGACTCTTTTATTTTACCTATTAATTGTTATGTGCTGGCCACCACACTTTCTAAAAGATAATGACTTACACATATAACAGTTTTGAAAAGCCCTTTACATCTACTATCTCATTCAACAAATCTTGTAGTGGGTGGGCCTCAATGGTAAAAACAAGTTAGTGTTTTACTTTGATTTCCTGCTTTCTTATAGAAGGTTACTGTACTCAGAGTTAAAGAAACTTAGAGTTGAGATCAAGTGATTTGCCCAGGGTTACAAAGCTAATTAATAGTGCCAGAACACAAATTGAGGTTGAATAGCTACAGGTCCAGTGCTATTTCCCTAACACCAGTGGTTCCCCATCTTTTTGAGGATGTGCACCTAACAATAAAATTTCAGTTCCCCACATGATAATACGACTACTATCAGTATCTGATATATATATATAAATAACCTATTCTGAATTAAATAATGGTTTTAAATGGTTTTGTATCCTAAACACAAGAGCATCTATTTATATTTGAAAGACAGTAAAATATTCACATATAGGTAATATAACCTATATGTGAATATAGGTAATAACAGGCTCCCAGGTAGGGAATCCACAGTACCATACTAGACTGACCCTTCTCTAAAAACTTTTTATAGCAAATTCTCCAGGTGCCACCAGGTGAAGGGTTAAAAAAAAGTGATTAGTGAATAAAAATTAATAGAAAAGTTCAATTTTGTTTAAGATTTATCTTGAATGTAAATTTTAAAATATTAAAGGTGTTTGAGTTTATTGTTTAGTTCTTTTAAAAGATCAAGTTGGTGGTGTTTCTGGGATTACCACCTCAAGTCAAATTCTATGGAAAGCAGGATAAAGCAAATGACGATGATGCCAGTTTCTTGTAGAGGGTGTTTGCTTTGGGAGGTTTTGTGGCATATTTTTAGTAAACCTTGGGATATTGTTTGTCATTGAGAATTTTTCTAAAAGTGTTTTTCCCCTTTATATTATTTTAGACAATTTGTTCTATTCTTATAGGTACTTATATTCTATATAAGTACATAACTCTTATTCTAACTGTGGACTTGGGGGTGAAGGAGCAGACCCAAGATAATCTATTTTGAGTTTATGCTGAAAATTAGTAATGAAACTAGGATTGACTGAACAGAAATTCAATGCAACATTTATTAAGCATTTTATATATATATATATATATATATATATATATATATATATATATATATATATATAGTATACTATGCTAGATCCTGAAAAACTATTTCATCCCTTTCCTCAAGGGAATTTTAGTAAAATGGGGGAGGACAAGACTGTAGGTATTATACAAGGTAGTAATGACACATGACACTTACATAGCATTATATAGATGTTACCTTATTTAATCTTCACAACTCTGTTAGGTATTATTTTTTTCCATTTTATAGATTAGCAATGAAGGTTCAGAAAGATTAAATGCTTTTCTAATACCATAAACACTAATGATTAGCAGAGATGGGATTCTAGTTCAGGTGTCTCCTGACTGTTCTCTTTCCACCTTACTGTGCTTTCCCTAGATAAAATGTGATACGGGCAAAGGAGAGATTTGGCAAAGGTACTACTACAAAATTTAAGGAGAACAGGAATGTAAGGTTTCATTGAGAAGGTGCTACTTATGTTGGTCCTTGAAGGAAGGATTTCTAAGAAGGGATACTGAGGAAATGTGTTCTCACTCTGTACAAGAGTCTATATAAACACAAAAAGGAGGGAGAGAACAGATGTAGTCTTGGAAAATTTATAATCATTCTTCTTGGTTTGTGGTTTGGATAAAGGCATTGATAGCATGCCTCAAATTTGCAGGTGACTTAGCTGCCAAGTATAGCTAATACAGAGGTTAATAAAATCTCAAATGCTGTTGGCAAACTAGGACATTTGGTCAAATAAAGTAAGATGAAATTGGATTTAGTATAAATGTACAGTGTTCATTTGGGTTCAGAAAGGGGGTGACTTAGCAAGTATAAAATGGCAGGGACATTGAGAACAATTGAGTGTTATAGTGGACAGCAAGTCCAATAAAAGTGAATGGAGTAACATGACGGTTCAAAAGGCCAATCCAGTCTTAAGCCTCATTAAGAGGGGGGCATACTTCCCAGGACAAAAGTGACATGAAACTCCTCTGTAGTCTTTCTTTGTCAAACCACAACTAGACTATTATTGCCATTTGGAGCACTAAAGTTTATTCAGGACATTGCTAACCTGGACAATATCCTAGAAAGGTAGTTTGAAGTGGGAGGACCTTCAAGTTTATGCCAAGTATTGGTGGAAGGAGGGAGACTTATCTATTTGTTTGAAAGGAATATAATGTGGAAGAGAGACTTTGCTGTTTGATTCCTCTAAGCTGAACGTGGGATAGTGGGTAGAAATTCCAAATAGGCAAATTTAGATTTACTATATCTAAAGAATGAGCTACTTTAGGAATGAAAAGCTACCCATCATTGAAAGTCTTCAGACAGTCTCTTTGTGTTTGTTTTGTTTTGAACCACTTATTGGGTATGTTATGGTGGAATCTCTCAATTATGGGTTGGACTAGATGGCTTCTGGACTTCATTTTCAACTGAAATTGTGATGATTCTGAATTTGGGTTTTATTGTTTCATAGATTGAAAGTTTGAAGGACCCATAGGAGCCCTTTAGTCCAATCCTCTTAGCTTACACATTAGGAAACTGGGACACACACCCCCCCCCCCCACACACACACACAAAAGATGTGTTTTGCCTTGTATCTTTCTCAGGAAAGAGCATCTGAGGTTGAATCATGTCTCTAGTATTTTCCAGTTTTGTGATCTTGTGCAGTGGGTTTTATTACTCGATGAATGTTAAGATTGCCTCAGTAGATTTGAGTTGGAAGGGGTATGAGATCATCTAATGTAATTTCTTGTGTTGTGGACCTCTTTAGCAGTCTCTTGAAGCTTGTGGACTCTTCACAACAGTGTATAATAATAAGCACTTACTATGCACCAGGCATCATGCTCAGTGCTTCACAATTATTATTCACAACAGCCCTAGGAGGTGTATGCTACTATTATCTTCATTTTATAGTTGAGGAAACTGGGGCAAATAGAGGTTAAGTGACTTGGAGGGTCACACAATGAGTGTCTGAGGTAATTCCCAAAATATTTATCAGAATGTTATGGCCTGGTCCAGTCCCTTTCTTTTATTGATAAGTTCAAGCTCAGAGAAATTTACATTTACACAGATCCAAAGCTTTGAATCCAGAATCCCAACTCTTCATTGCACCTGGATTTTTTCTCATCTTGCTTAGCACTAGCTTTTCCCACTCTTGCTTGGAAGCATTGACAACTTCATAAGAATGGCCACGATGACCCTGGGACCAGTTGATCTGAAATAGTTTATATACGACTTGAGAGTTATTTGTCCTACCAGATATTTCTCTCAAAGCAGGATTGTTTAAATTCTTTTAAAATCTCAAGCGATGATCTCGACATTTGATGCTTTTTTATGTCAGTCACTGAACTCTCAAGATTAAAATGAAGGGAAAAGCATTTAGGGTAAAGAAAATTAGGCAGAATATCAATATTTTAAAAGATGTCATTTCAGTAATGTGATTATTATGATAGCAACCCCGTTAGCCAGGATTCAGTTTCAGGCCCTGGTGCTCTTCATTCACCATGATGTCCTAAATCCTGTGATCCTATAATAAGGACATGATGGCTTTTGAATAAGAGAATGAGATGGTCAGACATCTGCATTCAGAGGAATTTTTTTTTTAAGGTTTTGTGAAAGATGTATTGGAAGAAGCTTTATGGCATCATGATTCATAATAAAAACTTTTTATAGTAATGTTACAGTTTTGTCAGCTAACATCAGGCTTCCCTAGAATACCTCAAACACTTATTACCTTAGGAGATTAGGCAAATGAAGATCAGCACCTGAAGCTAGGTTGTAGAAGTTTGGAGAGGAAGGAATTTATAAGAGATTACAGACATGGAATCAGTAGGGCTTGAAAATTGATAGTATGTGGGAACAGGAAAGAGAACAAGGTGACGGGGAATTCTGATACACAAACAGAAATAAGGGGTTGGGAACTTAACAGTTTGAGGAGAAAAATTATTTTTCTGTAGGGTATGTGAAGTTTAGGAGACAGGTGAACTTGAATAAAAGTCCTTGCATAGAAGTGATGTTTTGGATCCATAGGATTGAATGATTTTGCCAAAGGGTAGATTGTAGAGAAAGAATACAAAAAAGAGGCCTTCGAGAACATAGAGCCTTGGGAAAAGGGAGATAAACCCACAAAGGAGCTGTCAAAACTGACAGGAAGTTAACTGTGCTGGATAATGCAGAAAAAAGAAGGATTACAAATTGCTATTTATTATAAATGTCGAATTTAGGGTGTTTTTTTTTCTTTTTAGAATTATTTTATTTCTATAAGCACAACCAATGAAGAACTGTGGGAGTTCATGATAGGAAGAGGAGGGGCTAGTCCTCTGGCAAGGTCAAAGGATAAGAGGTAGACAACCAAGTGCTCCACTGGGGCCTTTGAAATATTAGGAAAAAGCCACTTCCTGGGCAGATGTGGGTTTAGTGTGTTGTTGGAAGGAATGCCAAAGTCAAGGAGAACACATTTTAGTTTAAGCCGAACAATTAAGGAACCATTGGCAAGAGAGAAAGATTGATGATGAGGTTGTTGATCATGTTAGAGAAAAGGATTTTTATCAATAATGAAATACCGTACATAGAAGTATGTGGAAGAGTGGTGTAAGTTAAGAGGCATTGGAGTCAACAAATACACTACTCTTTAAAGAAGTTCAGCAATAAAGAGAAGAGAGACAAATTGATAGTTTGAAGTGTCCTTATAGTCAAGGGAATTTTTTTCAGGTTTGGGTGATTTGATGTTTGTAGATAAAATGAAAGAAACCAATGGGAAGTTCATATTGAAGATGGGAGAAAAAAAGGCAGGAGAGATGATATAAAAAACACATGGAGAAATTAGCTTTACAAGGACCGTCATTTACAGCACCTGACACTTAGGTGATTAATGAAGGCTTGTTGATTGATTTTGTTTCTCTTGAGACATTAAGGGAAACAGTAAAGGTTTTGGAAAAAAGGGAACTTACAGCCTTGTCATACTATAAATGGAAATCAAGGGTATCTGCTTAAGAGGTAGGAGCCAGAGAAGTTGAGACTCGAGGAAAGAGGTTTGTATCAACCTCTGTGGAGGGTTATCATAGAGTCGTTTCCTCTTGTTGTAAGTTCTAACTAATGGTAAGATTTTAGGTGTGACATATCTTGTGAATAGCAATGGAAAAGTAGAGATAGAGCTTTTGGGAAATGAGAAAGTTGGAGAGCTTGTAGATCAGGGTGTTAGAAGAGTCATTAACATTGAAGTCACCAAGGATGATGGATTGGTTAAAGGATGAGACCATTTCTAGGTGCTAAAATCATTGAGAAGGTGGGGAGCTAATCTTGAGGTAAATAAATGTCAAGTCAGCACAAGGATAGCATGAACTTAAAAAGAAATTACCAATTAATGGTGAACGGGCAAGGGTTCCCAGATGGCATTTGGGGCTAGGAGTATTGTTGGAATTCCTGAATGTAATTTCATTGGAAGCCAGTGGGAGAGAGGAGTATGAGGTTAGGAATGCCCAGCACTGGAGATGAAAGAGATGGTGTCTTCAGGGGAAAGCCAGGTTTCAGTTTGATGGAAAGCAAACTTCCCTAGAACATACCTTGGATTCATTTCATTTTCATTTAAGAGATTTTTTTAGGCAATCCTAATGATGATCGCTGCCACCAGGTGGGGGAAAAAAGATTGTTATAAATAATTAATAATTTTAGTTTATATTGCTGAATAGTTGAATTACCAAATCAACAAAAAAAAGTATTTTAAATACGCTGTCTAATTTGAGTCTTACAACCACCCTCTGAGGTTGGTATTACAGGTATTATCCCCAGTTTTACATGTGAGGAAGCCAAGACTCATAATAGTTAACTGATTTTGCACATGGTCACAGTTTAGTAGGATGGGAACTGAACCCAGGTCTTCTGAATCCTAAGTCTAGCCTACATCCTACTATGCTATTACTACCTTTCAATATAGAGGGTGAGATACTGAATAATAACACTTCTAAATACCAAATGACATTTTTCTGTTTTATTAGTTATTTATTAGTTTTATTTGTTAGCTTAGAAATCTATCTAAGCTAACAAAATCCTTTCAGTGTTCTGTTATTTGTTCTCCTGTGGTAATTTAAGAAAGTCAGACATATCCCTTCTCCTAAAATATATATAGAATATCCTGTCCTTCAACTCTCTTCCTTCATATCATTTAACAAACCTGCCTCTCCAAAAGGAAGGTACAATTTCAGGATCAATTTTTTGGGGAGGCAGGGCGTAGACATTTTTTAAAGATGAAGTATTTTTTAAAAATATATTCCAAACCTGAAAAATGATAACAAACATGAACATTTTCACACAGAAAAAGAAAGAACAGAAAAAGGATTATATTTGAAATACCAAATCTCTATTACTTGCAGGTTTTTTTCTTTAATAGTATTTTTTCTAATTACACATAAAGATAGTTTTCAACATTCATTTTTGTAAGATTTTGAGTTCCAAATGTTTCTCCTTCCCTTCTCCAAGACACCAAGCAATTTTGATATAGGTTATATGTGTACAATCATGGTAAATATATTTCCACATTAGCCATGTTGTGAAAGAAGAATTAGAACAAAAGAGAAAAACCACAAGAAAGAAAAATTTTAAAATATACAACAAATGATTACTTACATATATATAGATATAGATATATTTATCTCAAGGCATTCATTCCAAAGCCATCCTGCTTGTCTTTATTCTCCCTGTGAACTTTTTCTTTTTTTGTTCATTAAAAAAGTTGAGGGGGCAGCTAGGTGGTGCAGTGGATAAAGCACCGGCCCTGGATTCAGGAGGACCTGAGTTCAAATCTGGCCTCAGACACTTGACACTTACTAGCTGTGTGACCCTGGGCAAGTCACTTAAACCCAATTGCCTCGCACACACTTCCCCCCCCCCCCCAAAAAAAAAAAAAGTTGATTGATACTTTTCTCTTTCTTTTGGCATGACTGTCACTAACTTCCTCCACACTCACTTAATCCTGATGAAGCCCACCCTTGTAACAAATAAGCATAATCAAACAAAATATCCACACGTTAGCTGTATCTGAAAACATTTTGTTATTGCATTGATCAGAATTTTTAAGTCTTTCAGTTTTTCTTTATAATGTTATATATAGGGGCAGCTAGGTGGCGAATTGGATAGACTACTGGCCCTGGATTCAGGAGGACCTGAGTTCAAATTTACTAGCTGTGTGACCCTGGGCAAGTCACTTAACCCCAATTGCCTCACCAAAAAAAAAAATAAAATGCTATAATGTTATATATAATCCTTACATAAATTGTTTTCCTGGTTTTGTTGAACCTATTTTACATGAATTACAAGTCCTCCCAGGTTTTTCTGAATCCAACTCTTTCATCCTTTCTCACAAGACAATAATATGTCTTTTAAAATTCATATGCCATAATTTGTTCAGCCATTCCACAGATCATGATCATGATTCCCTTTGTTTCTAATTATGCCTAGTAGTGGTTTCACTAGCTCAAAGGGGATGAACCGTTTAGTGACATTTGGGGTATAGTTCCAAATTGCTTTCCAGAATGGCTAGACTAGTTTATAGCTTCACCAACGGAACATTAATGTCCCATTCCTCTTTTGAAAAGACATTGCTGGGCAGCTAGATGGCACAATGGATAGAGCACTGGCCCTGGAGTCAGGAGTACCTGAGTTCAAATCTGGCCTCAGACACTTGACACTTAACTAGCTGTGTGACCCTGGGCAAGTCACTTAACCCCAAATGCCTCATTTTAAAAAAAAAAAAAAAGATTTTGGGGCAGCTAGGTGGTGTAGTGGATAGAGCACCGGTCCTGGAGTCAGGAGTACCTGAGTTCAAATCCAGCCTGAGACACTTAACACTTACTAGCTGTGTGATCCTGGACAAGTCACTTAACCCCAATTGCCTCACTTAAAAAAAAAATTATTAAAAAAAAAAAAAAAAAGAAAGAAAAGGCATTGCTGGGGCAGCTAGGTGGCGCAGTGGATAAAGCACCGGCCCTGGACTCGGGAGTTCTTGAGTTCAAATCCAGCCTCAGACACTTGACACTTACTAGCTGTGTGACCATGGGCAAGTCACTTAACCCCAATTGCCCTGCAAAAAAAAAAAAAAGAAAAGGCATTGCTACTATTTAAAAATTATTTACATAAATATGTGTATATATGTATACACACATATCACATTCTTTTACTGAGATACTTTCTCATATCTATTAATATGCTTCATTTTCATAAGTATTAGGAAGATACATGTACCTTAAATAGCAAGAAATATTTGACTTATCACTCAGTGCTAAGTACTTTACTAGGATTAGAGGGGAATTTTTAAATGTTATGGTTTTTTCCCTTGAAAAACTTACCAGAAACCTGGGCAGGTTATTTAATGACTCCGTAACCTAACATAGCTCTTAAGATTGGAGTCAGAAAACCCACATTCAAGTCCTGACTCATACTAACTGGATGACCTTGGAAGTCATATAATCTTTCAAGGCAGTAGTACTCCTGTTGCAGGGTTAAGTCCTGACCAGCATGTAGAGGGAGCTTCTCCTTTGAGAATCCCCTATATTAATGAAATGACAGGTCCAGTCTCCCCCAAAATAAGTACTAGCCTGTGTAAAGCTTATTTGTGTGTGAATATAAAATGCAAGGATTTGTGATGATAGTTTGCCACAAGTCAAATATAAGTGATGGTTGCTCATAAAAATACCTGGCATTTATGGGGGAAATTTTTTAATAAGCTGTCAGAATTAGTTTGAAGTTTATTATTGATTCTTTGAGTTTTTTTCAGTATTGGCAATGAGGTGGGTTATTCTTGGTTGGCATGACTCATTTTACTCTCAAAATACTTATATTCATTCCTACAAGTAGAAATATTTCCACTTTCATTTTAATTAGAATTGCCATAAAATGTTACTTCCATTGGTAGAAACTATTGAGTCATCTTAAGATAAATTAGTATAATACCGAAGAGCAGGACCTCGTGCCACTCTAGAGTGCTAAGCAAAATTATTTAGTTACTAATTCGTAGGTATATAATTGGAAGTGATAATTTTATGTACTTTCTCTTAGCCTTAGTTTCATCATCTATAAAATGGAGATAATAACTGCACTCACAGGGTTCATTGTGAAAATTAAGTGCTGTCGTGTACATAAAGAAAGCACTCTGCAAATTGTAAAGCACTGCTAAAATGAGCTGGAAAAGAGAGAAGCTCTTTGGAAGGGGGATTGTTTCACTCTAGTCATAGTGTTTCTCTTATGTGCACAGTATCTGATACAGGGTGGGCTTTTAATAAATGCTTGTGATGTGATTGGTAGTGTTTGTTACTCATTAGATCTACTTTAGGCCTGAAATAGATTTGACTTAACATCAGTGTTGTGGATATAATTTCAACAGGACATAGTGCCAAATCACTTATGATATCATGTGAATTCCTGAGCAGGTTAAAAACCCAAAGAATAATTATTAATATTTTTTCATTAAAATTGAAGTGCACAAGGTGAGTTTTCAACTGAGACTTTAGTCTAGAACCATTTGTATTATAGATAATTTGAATAAAGACAGATAAGCCATGCTTTTCAAATTTGAAGGTGACACAAAGGGGAATAAGTTGGAATGCAGAATCAAGCTTCAGAAAAATCCCTGGAATAATGATAGGGTGAAATCAATGAAACATTATTTAATTGGGATACATATAAAATCTTGTTATTAGATTCCAAAAGTTAGTTGTTACAAACAGAATTTAGAAGATAGTTTATCAGTTCTTGTGGGAAAAACTTGAGGATCTAGTTGACTACAAGCTACACTATACATAGAATACAGTGTGATACAACTGTTTAAAACACTAATACCTTGTTGAGCAGTATCAACGGAAGTATACTGCCCAAATCAAAGGAGTTCATAGTCCCATTAAATTCCACCCTGGTCTAAATAGATCTTAAATATTATATTCAGTTGTGGGAACCCCATTTTAAGAGGAACCAATAACAAAAGGCAACATCCTCATGGCATGTTCAGAAAAAGGCAGCCAGCAGGGTAGTGGAACTTGGAAAAGCTCTATATTTGGAGTCAGAAGAACTGGGTTTGAGCCCAGACTTGGCCATTTTGCTAGCTGTAAGCCAGGCACTTACCTTCTCAGATTCCAAGTTTCAGAATTGTTGTGAGGGAAACACTTTCAGAAACTATATAGTATAATATGCTAGATTTAATAAGTTCCTCAGCATAAGAACTGTTGTTTTTCATCTTTCAGCACAGTGCGTTAAATGTGTAGATGGCTAATAGAATTGAATTTGTTGAATATTATATGAGGAACAGTTAGAAGAACAGGGAGAAATGATGACTAAAATAATTGTTTTTAAATATTTTCCTCATAAAAGAAAAATTAGATTTGTTTTACATAGCTATTAAAAATGTGGCTCAATGGGGTGAAAGTTACAATAAACACATTTTTGACTTGGTATAAGGGAAAATTTTACAATAATTAGAGCTGTCTAAAAAACAGAACGAGTTGGCCTTATTACTGAGTTTTTGCCATCAATAGAATGTTTAAGCAGGGGCTATATGATCAATCATCTGGCCAGAGGGTATTCCTGCATTTGGTGGGAGATGATAGAATAGGCATCTTGAGTTCTTTAACCCCCCTGATCTGCCTATCCCGTTCCTTCTCTCTTTACTACCACTGCTTTTAGGCATTGGTTTCCTTTCCCTAAATGACATCAACCATGACCCCCCCCTCCATAGCCTTGTGAGTTGAAAGAGTTCTTTGTCTACTATTTACCCTCCTCATGCCCCACCTCCAGAACTCCCACCAGCTTCACACCTCATCAGAGTATTTTCTGTGCATCAGCTCTTAAGCTGAGGAATAAAGGAAAAGATTCTCTTCAGATATCTAGGACTGGCAGGAAAATAGTATTCCTGGCATCCCCACTTCCCGGTTGCAAATTCCAAAACTCTTTTGATATAACAACAATTCGAAATTACAATAGTACTATTGCAAAATATTGTAGGAGCTGGGAACCTAAACACAGTTATTAGCAGCTTCACTAGTCAGACCTCTAGACAACTGTTTTACAAGGGCTTTTTGAAAAACAAAACAGTCATGAGTCAGGAAATGTTCATAGAACCATAAAAAAGGCACATCAATATTTAAGAATCTATTTCACTATAATTATAGGTAACTAAATGACCATGGAATCTGGTGCAGAGACCCAGCAGAGTGGCGATGCAGCTGTAACGGAGGCAGAAAATCAACAGATGGCTGTACAGACACAACCACAGATTGCAACATTAGCACAGGTATAAGAGAACTTTGGAGTTTTCATTAAGCTGTATAATTTCCAAGAGGACATGTGTGTTTTGGATTCAAACAAAACATTTTTTTTTAGTTCAGTGGCACACCTAGAATGAATGGAGAGACAGGAAATTTTAGAAGTTATTGTACTTTAGCATAATTGTTGTAAAATGCTGTTCATATAACAAAACTGAAAAGAACCCATTGTTATACAAAGCTTAATTCTAGAGCCACCATTTAAAAATACTATTTTTCTTTCCTAATCTTTAGAAAGAGTATTGTATTGTTTGGTTAGAGGAAAACACTATTCTTTTTTCATTGCACCCATTTCTCTGGAGTACTGTTTGTATATAACCCAGAAGATAGGACAAGTAATAAATAACGTCATTACCTTATTCAAGCAAGTAAGTTTCCAAGAAAGTAGTTTCATATCTTTTTTGTTTACAAACAGGAAACACTATGATATGACAGATGGTGGAGTAGTCATAGAGTCAGGAAGACTTGGATTAAAATTCTATCTCTGACAGTAGCCTGGGTGATCATGGGCATAACATTAAGCTACAAATATGACTTTTAGTAAATCTTTTGTTAAGTGTGTTTTAGACATATTCAATCTTCCTTTGAGAGTAACTGGTTATTAACAGCTTTTTTTTTTTTTTTTTAGTGAGGCAATTGGGGTTAAGTGACTTGCCCAGGGTCACACAGCTAGTAAGTGTTAAGTGTCCAAGGCTGGATTTGAACTCAGGTACTCCTGACTCCAGGGCTGGTGCTCTATCCACTGCGCCACCTAGCCGCCCCTATTAACAGCTTTTTAAAAATAATGTTTAATAGTATTTTTTAAATAGTTCATTTTAATATTTCGGTTGCTTCTAACATTGGCATTGGAGATGTCATTTTTAAGCTAAACCCCAAATTTGGAACTATGCAAAGTGCTTTATTTTGTTGCTGAAGGGTTTGTGGTAGAAACAAGTAATAGAAGAAGAAACAAGTATGTTTAGTCATTTTTTTAAAACATTAAATTTCATAATCAATTTCTTGTACATAGTAAGATGTTTCCCAGTTGATGTTGTATTTTTATTATTGAAAATAATTTTAGTTTTGAAAATGAGTGGTACAGAGGAAAGAGTTTTAAAAGTTAGAAAAACTGGGGGCAGTTAGGTGGCGCAGTAGATAAAGCACTGGCCTTGGATTCGGGAGGACCTGAGTTCAAATCCAGCCTCAGAGGGGTAGCTAGGTGGCACAGTGGATAGAGCACCGGCCCTGGAGTCAGGAGTACCTGAGTTCAAATCCGGCCTCAGACACTTAACAGTTACTAGCTGTGTGACCCTGGGCAAGTCACTTAACCCCAATTGCCTCACTAAAAAAAAAAAAAAAAACAAATCCAGCCTCAGACACTTGACACTAGCTGTGTGACCCTGGGCAAGTCATTTAACTCTCATTGCCCCACAAAAAAACAAAAACAAAACAAAACACCCACCCACCCCCCCCAAGGGAAAAAAAAAGTTCTAACTGGTTTTAGGACCTACTGATCTTTTCTACTTCTGGAAAGTCACTTAATCTGGATAAAATAAGGGTACTAATACTTGGTACTTATAACTCAAAAGTTGTAAAGATAGTACAGAATCAAGATTTCCAAGATGGAAGAAACCTTAAAGGTTGTCTTATTCAAACCATTCCTGAAAAAGGAGTTCCCTGTAAATCACATCTGATAGGGAGTAATCTATTCTTTGCTTGATGACCTTGAGCAAAAGGGACCCGAGGTAACATATTCTACCTTTGTACAGCTCTAATTATTAGAAGATTTTTTTCCTTACATCAAGCCTCACTTAGTTTCTTTATGACTTCTACCCATTATTCCTATTCCTGCCCTCTGGAGCCAAAAAGACTATTTCTGATTTCTTTTCCACGTGACAGCCCTTTACATCCTGTGTTGTTTATTCTCTAGCCTAAATAGCTCCAGTAGGTTCACCTGTTCTTCATATGGCATAAACTTGAGGCCCTTCTTTGTCCTGTTTCTTCTACATCTTGTTGCTACCCTTACTGACTTTGGAGTCAGAACTAAATACAGTTTTCCAGATGTGTTTTAAGCAGAGCAGAATACAGGGGGATAGCATTCATTCATTCAGTAAACACTTATGAAGCACCTGCTACGTGACAAGCACTGGGCTAAGACCTTGGTCACTGTGATACAGGTAATGCAGTCTATAATGCCATTAGCTTTTGCTTTTTTTTTTTTTTTGCTACTGTGGTCATACTGTTGGCTTATTAAGCCTGTAAAGTTCACTAAAACCCCTAAATTTTGTCACATGAACTGCTATCTAATAAAGTGCTACATGATTTTGAGCTGCTATTATTAGCCCTAATGTGTTTATAACATTTTCTCTATTTTTGTAGGTTTCTATGCCAGCAGCTCATGCAACTTCTTCTGCTCCCACAGTGACCTTAGTGCAGCTCCCTAATGGGCAAACCGTTCAAGTCCATGGAGTTATTCAGGCAGCCCAGCCATCAGTTATTCAGTCTCCACAAGTCCAAACTGTTCAGGTATGCATATGAAAGAGTTTTTAATCTGTATATGTATAAGCTGCATACAGCTTTACTGATCTCCTCTTTTAAAAACCAGTAATAATTCAGACATACATGGTAGGGTAATTTTTATCTCAGAGTAAATGCTTGTTTCCTGTGCCTACCCCTCCTTACTGTGATTTTTTTTTTCCTGTTTCTTTTGGTCAATAACTATTATTTTGTACCTAACATACTTTCCAAGTGATGTAGAGATAGAATCAGACTATATTATTCCACAAGGTATTTCAGCATTCAGCATGTGACTTGGTTTAAGGTATTGAAGAGATAGCTGTTATGGTGTTAAATTTTGTTGCTAACTTTGACTGACTTCAGCCCCTCCTCTAAGTGAAATATCCATGCTGCCATTAGGTGATGTAGCAGAAAAACAACAAAATTAGCCAAGAATGAGAATCTCAAGTACTGTTCTTATAGATATTTAACATCCTGATAAGATGCTTAAAAAAGGTACCGTTGAATGTCCATCAATTGGAGAATAGCTAAACAAGTTGTGGAATATGATTGTGATGGAATACTTTTGTACAGTATTGTACAGATGAGCAGGATGCTCTGAGAAAAACCTGGTAATATTTACATGAACTGATGCAAAGGGAAATGAGCAGAACCAGGGGAACATTGTACGTAGTAACAGCAGTATTATGCAATGATCAACTGTGAATAACTTAGCTATTCTGAGCAATACAACGACTTAAGACAATTTGGAAGGACTTACGATGAAAAATGTTATCCATCTTCAGAGAAGGAACTGATATATTATGAATGCAGATGAAAGCATACTTATTTTTAATCATAAAAGTATTTTATTCCAGTTACATGTAAAGATGGTTTTCAACATTTGTTTGCATAAGATTTTTAGGTCCAAATTTTTCTCCCTTCCCTTCCCCCTCCCCAAGACAGAAAACAATCCGATATAGATTATATATGTACAATCACATTAAACATTTCTGCATGAGTCATGTTGTGAAAGAAGAATCAGAACAAAAGGGAAAATCTTCAAAAAAAGTTAAAACAAAAGTAGAAACAGTATGATTCAATTTGCATTCAGAATCCACAGTTTGTTTTTCTGGATGTGGAGAACAATTTCCATCATGAGTTCTTTGGAATTGTCTTGGATCATTGCACTGCTGAGAAGTGCTAACTTTATCACAGCTGATCATGACACAATGTTGCTCTTAACTGTGTACAATGTTCTCCTGGTTCTGCTCACTTCACTCAGCATCAGTTCATGTAAGTCTTTCCAGGTTTTTCTGAAATCTGCCTTCTTATCATTTCTTACAGCACAATAGTATTCCATTACATTCATACACCACAATTTATTTAGCCATTCCCCAATTGATGGGCATTCCCTTGATTTCCAATTCTTTGCCACCACAAAGACCTGCTATAAATATTTTTGTACATGTGGGTCCTTTTCCCTTTTTTATGATCTCGTTGGGATATAGACCTAGTAGTGGTATTACTGGGTCAAAGGGTACGAACAGTCCCATAGTCCTTTGGGCATAGTTCCAAATTGCTCTCCAAAATGATTGGATCAGGGGGCAGCTAGGTGGCACAGTGGATAAAGCACCAGCTCTGGATTCAGGAGAACCTGAGGTCAAATCCAGCCTCAGACACTTAACACTTACTAGCTGTGTGACCCTGGGCAAGTCACTTAACCCCAATTGCCCTGCAAAAAAAACAAAATAAAACAAGAAAACAAAAACAAAATAGTGATTTAGAGCATTTTTTCATATGACAATAGATAGCTTTGATTTCTTCATCTGAAAACTGCCTATTCATATCTTTTGACCATTTTTCAGTTGGGGAATGACTTGCATGAAAGCATACTTTTTGAACTTTATTTACTTGCTGGTATATTTTTTTTTGTCTGTCTTTCACAAAATGACTAATATGGAAATCTGTTTTGCATAATAGCACAGGTATAAGCTATATCAAATTGCTTGCCTTCTGAAGGAGGGAGGGAGAGAATTTGGAACTCAAAATTTTTAAAAATAAATGATGGGGCAGCTAGGCGGCTCAGTGGATAAAGCATCGGCCCTGGATTCAGGAGGACCTGAGTTCAAATCTGGCCTTAGACACTTGACACTTACTAGTTGTGTGGCCCTGGGCAAGTCATTTAACCCTCTTTGCCCTGCAAAAACAAATGATAAAACTTGGGTGTTTTGGGGGGTTTTTTTGTTGTTGTTTTTACAGGGCAATAGGGGTTAAGTGACTTGCCCAGGGTCACACAGCTATTACATGTCAAGTGTCTGAGGCCGGATTTGAACTCAAATACTCCTGAATCCAGGGCCGGTGCTTTATCCACTGCGTCACCTAGCCGCCCCCAAAACTTGTTTTTATATGTAATTGGGAGGGGGGGAGGAATAAGTATTAAATAAAAAAGATGCCCAAAAAAGCATTAGCAGAACAAAAAAAAGTATTGTTATTGTTTCTCAGACTCAAAACACTTCAGAGCTGCCATGGGCAGCATTTGCTTTAATAGTCATTGACTACAATACAAAAATGAGCAAAAAAGAAAATGGTGAAAATGATTTTGAAAGGATAGGGTTCAGGATGAAGAAATTAGAGGTCAAATGCTGCTAAGACTGTTCTCATTAATATTTTCATTTGGAAAACAGTAAAAGCATTAAAAATAATGAGCATTGAACAACATTGCAAAATAAATGAAATTGACTTTATCTTAACATACAGGAAAGGACCAATAGTGATCCATGTGGATCCATTTCACAGTTGACTATCTTTGTGCAGCCAGAACATAAAGTGGTTAGAGCAGAAGTCAAAATCAATAACAAGTGAACATAAAGTTACTGATGCTCAATTACATAAATTTCCATCTGATCAGTTTTATGATGTTGACTCAAAAATGTGGAAACTGGCTAAGATAAAAGATATTAACTCTACTTATCACTATTTCTTAAGGAAGCTTACAAAGTGGTTGCCTGATTGAAAGCCCAGAAATTCACCAAGCATTCTTTCTTCTTTCTGCCTAAGCAGACAAAAGGGGCAGCTAGGTGGCATAGTGGATAGAGCACTGGCCCTGTAGTTGGGAGGACCTGAGTTCAAATTTCACCTCAGACATTTAATAGCTGTGTGACCTTAGGCAAGTCATTTAACCCCAATTGCATTAAACACCTGGGGCTATCTCTAGCTGTCCTGATAATATATCTTGCCAATGGATGCAAATGGCTCTGGAGGAAAGAATGAAGTTGGTGACTTTGTAAAGCCCTCCCTCACTTAAATCCAGTTCACTGCAAGTCTTGACATCACCCCAATGTTGTGGTCTTCTTCAAGAACAAAAGACAAACAACAAAAAGCAGAGACTTAGCAGCCAAGATCAACACTAGCTTAGAATATAAATTCATTTGCAAAACATTATCAAGGAGGATAGAGGAAAATTATAAACAGTATCATTTCATAAAACAGAAAAATATTGTCAAAGAAATTCAAAGAAAGTTTTATATTAATGCCAGCTAAGCTAGATATTTTTAGGGAACATTTGCATATAAAATAAAAGGAACCTAGATGCCTGTCTGAATAAGAAGTACAGACTTCACAGTTCCCACATACTTACTCTAGAGAAAACCTGAAATTTGCAGCATAATGAATATTGATCAAGAAATCCAATAAGAAACCACAGTAAGAGACTTCTTTCACCCTAGAATAGCCAGAAGGAATCCTGTGAGTAACATAAGATAAGCAAGAGCATAAGAAAGACAGCTACCAGCAAAGCCCAGCCCCTACACCGACAAATAAACCCTGCTTTCCCATATAATCAATACCACAGAAACCTCTAAGACTATATCCAGAAGCATCAGAAGTGAAGCATCCCCTGAGAAAGGTCCAAGTTGGAGACCTTAGCAACCCCAGGAAGTGGTAGCTCATTGAATGGGAATATCCCAAGTATCTAGGGGTTTGGTAGTTCCTAGTACTCTGTCCTGCTCCGCTGTAGGCCTGATCCAGCACTCTGAATCTCAGACATCATAGGGACCTAATTCTAGGAGATGGAGGCCATCCAGGATACCACTTAAAAGAACTACCTTAAGCACCAGCCCTGGATCCAGGAGGACCTGAGTTCAAGTCTGGCCTCAGACACTTGACACTTACTAACTGTGTAACCCTCATTGCCCTGCAAAAAGAAAAGAAAAGAAATAGAGACTTCTATTGGAGTATGTAACAACCAAACAACCGCAAGCAATAACTCAAAGGAAAAGATGGTTTTTCCACAAGGACTTTCTCAATACCTTGAAGAAATGAATCCAAGAGTTAAGATAATAAAGAACTTTGAAGAGAAAGTTATCCAGGTAACTACCTCCCTTAAAACTAGAATAGACAAAACAAAAACAGTAATTCCATAGGAAAAGAATCAAATGATTAAAGAATAGAAGCAAATGTAACATACGTGACATCAAAAACAACCAACCTGGAAAGCAGATCAAGGAGAGATCATTAGAAGACTCATTCAACTCCCCCCAAACCCTCCCCTCCTCCCATCCCCAACCCAGCCAACCCTCAACTAAAAACAAATTTTTAAAGGAGAGGTGGGGAGCTGGGTGGAGAAAAACAGCCTTGTAACAAATAAGCATGGTCAGGCAACATGAATATACACAGTGGCCTTGCCCAGAGATGTAATGTCTTCTTCTGTACCTTGAGTCCATTGGCAAAAGGGCCATAGAGGAGAGGAATCTCTTCTATTTGAAGAGAATGAAAGAAAGCATGACTGAGGATATCCTAAAATCATGGTTATACATCTCTAAATGATTAGGGCAGGTTTCTAACATAGCAGGTGTATTCTCAGTGTAGGATCTATAAAAAGATTTCGTCAAGCAATATTCAGGATGGGAGGTGACAGATTAATTGTGATGGATACTGGTAGAAGGAATATGTATACTGGTGAGATCATGGGTTTGTTAAAGTAAGGGTGATCAATCATATTGCAAGTCTAAACCACTTTACAACTGTAGAACAGCCTAATAGAGCTGTAGATGGGAAGAGAGATGGTAAAGCTGGTTTTTTAGTACCTTATAGCATCCATTTACCAGTATGTGTAGATAGGAAATCCTATAAGGAAGATTTATGGAAATCTGCAGTCAGGAGTTGCACTGGATAAAAGTATATGGGTCATTTGTGATTTTTGCAGCAGTAGAGGGAAATACTAATGTCAGTGAGATCCTAAATCTGTTGAAATAATTATAACCTACCACTTGAAGAAAGACAAAACCTACTCCATACTCACCACATAAATGCACCTAACTACAATGTTTAATAAGCATTTCACATGTCATGCGATCATTTTATTACCCCCTGTATAGGATGAACTAAAGCTTTATTTGAAAATGAAACATCCTGGAATAATTATGAAACCATAAATTGAGTTAAAGAGCCCTTTAGGATGAACACTAGAGTTAAATGAAGCATTGGGGACAGCAAAAGATAGTTGTAAGCAAAAATTTTAAGGCTGTCATGGGACCAACTTAGACACCTTAGAGACTATATGAAAATCATAAAGTAAAATTGCCCAGATAACATAGAACCAGAGGGCAAAATAGAATTATAAGACTCCACCAGTCACTTCCTAAAAGATATCCCAAAATGAAAACTCATAGGTATATGATAGCCAAATTCCAGAACTCCCAGGTCAAGAAGAAAATTCTGTAAGCAGCTAGAAAGAAAGAATTCAAATACCATGGACCCAGTCAGGATCACAAAAGATTTAGTATCTACCATAATAAAGGAGCAGAAACTTTGGAATATGGTATTCCAAAAAGCAAAAGAGGTAGGATTTTAACCAAGAATAACCTACCCAGCAAAACTGAATATAATCCTACAAGGAAGGGAAATGGATCTTTAATGAAATAGAGGACATTCAAGGATTCCTGATGAAAAGAGCAGAGTTGAATAGAAAATTTGAAATTCAAACATAAGACTTGAGAATCTTTAAAAGGTAATCTTGAATGAAAAATTATAAGAAACTTATTAAAGATTAAATTGTTTACATTAGTTATTAACTCTGCTACCGGAGAGATTCCTCTATCCCAAATTTCTGCTTAATATTTTGTATTAAATTTAATATATCTTAAATTAAAATTGTTTACATTTCTATATGGGAGGGTGATACATGTAACTTAAAAACTACCATTATTAGGGCAGTTAGTGGGGACAGAGGACATGGGTGTGAGTCTGTTATGTTGGGATAATCTCAAAAAAATAAAAGGTTGAGGAAAAAAGATAAACTGGGAGAAGGGGGAAGGGAGAGGAAGAATGGGAAAAGTTTACTTATAAAAGAAGTACACAAGATTTTTTTACAATGGAGGGGAAAATGAGGGCAATCAGACAGTATTTGAAACTCTAAGGAATCTATATACACACAATAGGTTATAGATATTCATCTTACCTGACAGAGAAGTAGGAGGGAAAAGGAAAGGGGAGGAGAGTGCAAAGGTGGAGGGAGTGATTGAAAGCTAGACCTATTTTGGGGAGGGGGGGGTGAGGCAATTGGGATTAAATGCTTTGCCCAGGGTCACAGAGCTAGTAATTGTCAAGTGTCTGAGGCTGGATTTGAACTCAGGTCCTCCTGAATCCAGGGCTGGTGCTTTATCCACTGCGCCACCTAGCTGCCCCCTAATTTGTTTTTTAAAAAGAAAGAATAAAACCAGTTTTCCAGTATCAAAAATGAAACAGTTGAGGGCACCACCAATGAAATGAAAATAAAGCAATTATTAGTAATTAGTTTACCCAGTTAAATACCAGTAAAACTGACAATCTAGGTAAAATGGATGAATAGCTACAAAAAATATAAATTGTCTAGATTAACAGAAAAGGAAATGGATTATTTAAAGAACTATATTACAGAAAGAAATTGAGCAACCATAAATGAGCTCCCTAAAAACAAATTCCCAGGACCAGATGGATTTACAATTGAATTCTACCAAACATTTAAGGAATAATTAATCCCAATACCATATAAACTATTTGGGGGGAAAAATCGGTAAAGGAATCCTACCAAATTCCTTTTATGATGTAAATATGGTTTTGATACCTAAACCAGGAAGAGCAAAAAACCCCAGAAAATTATAACCCAATTTCCCTAAATGACTATAATGAATTGATACAAATACATAAAATACTAAATATAAATATTAAATAAAATATTAGCAAGGAGATTATAACAGTATATCATAAAGATCATATACTCCAACCAGGTGCTATTTATACTAGGAATGCATAATTGGCCACTATCAATAACAAAAACATATTAATAGATAATAAAAACTTTTGACAAAAGGCCACACCCATTCCTATTATATCTAAAATCATTATCTGTAATGGAGTTAAACTAGAAGCCTTTCCTGTGAGATACGGGGTGAAACATGAATGTCCATTATTACTCAATATTATATTAGAAATGTCATGAGACAATATTATTTAGAAATTACCATAAGACAAGAAAAAGAATTGAATAAGAATAGGTGATGAGGAAGTAAGACTTAGCACTCTTTGCAGATGATATGATGAGAGCCATAAGAGAACGAGAATCTTAAAAGAATCCTAAGAGATTCAACTAAAAAACTAGTTGAAGCAATTAACAACTTAAATTACAGGATATAAAATAGACCCGCATCACTGTTTTTATGTATTTTCAACAAAGTCCAGCAGCAAGAGAGAGAAATTCCATTTAAAATAACTACATATGAAGCACCTAGGTGGCACAGTGGATAGAGCACTGGCCCTGGATTCAGGAGGACCTGAGTTCAAATCCAGCCTCAGACACTTAACAATGATTAGCTGTGTGTCCCTGGGCAAGTCACTTAACCCCAATTGCCTCACCAAAAATAATAATAATAAAATAAAATAACGACATACAGTACAAAATGCTTGGGAGTCTACCTACCAAGAGAGACATAGGAACTCTATTAACACAATTACAAAACACTTCACACAAATAAAGAAATCTAAACCATTGAAAAATTAATTGCTCATGGGTAGGCAGGACCAATATCATAAAAATGACAATATGGCTTAAATTAATTTATTCAGTACTATCCCAATATAGCTACTGAAGAATTATTTTATAGAGCTACAAAAAGTAATTTTTAAAAATTGATCTGTAGGAACAAAAAGGTCAAGAAGATCAAGGACATCAGTGCGAGAAAAAAGTAAAGGAAGGTAGCTTAGCAATACCAGACCTCAAACTATATTACAAAATGATAATCATCAGAACAATCTAGTACTGGATAAGAAATGGGGTGCTCGAGCAGTGTAATAAATCAAGTATATAACATACAGAAGTAAATAGCCATGGTAATCTAGTATTTGATAAACCCAAAGATCCCAGCTATTGTCCTCAGCACTCACTGTTTGACAAGAAAGCTGGGGGAAGTGGAAAGCCGTTTGGTAGGAACTGCCATAGACCAACATCTCATAGTATATGCCAAGATAAACTCAAAATGGATGCAGGATTTATACATAAAGGGGGATACCAAAAGCAAATTAGGGAACCTGGAGGGAAATTACCTATCAGATTTATGGATAAGATAGGAAAGAGTTCATAACCAAACAAGAGATAAAGAGAGGATCATGGGAGATAAAATGGATACTTTTGATTACATGAAGTTTTTACACAAACAAAACCAGTGCAGCAAAAATTAGAAGAAAAACAGGAAACTGGGAGGAAGATAAGGAATTTACAGCAACTTTTTCTGATAAAGGTCTTATTTCTCAAATATATAGGGAACTATGCCAAATTTTTAAAAATAAGAGCCATTACCCAATTGATAAATGATTAAAGGATATGAACAGGCAGTTTTCAGAAGAAGAAATCAAAATTATCAGTAGTCATGTGAAAAAACCCTCCAAATCCCCATTGATTAGATAAATGCAAATTAAAACAACCTTGACATACCATCTCACAACTTTCAGAATGACTAATATGACAGATAAGGCAAATGATAAATGCTGGGGTTGATGTGGAAAAATAGGTCCACTAAAGTACAGTTGGTAGAGCTTTGAATAGGTCTAGCTATCCTCTACAGCACTTAAGAACTATGCCCAATGGACTGTAACTATGCATACCCTTTAACCCAGCCTATACCCCAAAGAGATCAAAGAAGGATGAAAAGGACCCATTTGTACAAAAATTATAGTAGCTCTTTTTGTGGTGGCAAAGATTGGAAAATTATGGGAATGCCCCCCAATTGGGGAATAGCCAAACAAGTTGTGATGAAATGTTATTGTGCTATTAGAAATGATGGAGATGGTTTTGGAAAAACTGGGGAAGACCCATATAAATTAATGGAAAGTGAAGAGAACATTGTACAAAGTAACAGCTATGTTATGATAATATACAACTATGAAAGACTTAGCTACCCTGATCAGTTCAATAATCCACAACCATTCCAAAAGACTCCTGATGAAAAAATGCTGCCCACCTCTAGGAAGGTGGATATGGACTCCTGAGTGTTCCTTGAAGCCTATTTTTCTTGCTTCTCCGCCCCCCCTCCCCCAGTGGCTAATGTGGAAATGTTTTGCTTGACTCATGTGTAGTAGGTATCATTTCTTGCCTTGTGAATAGGGGAGAGGAGATGGGTGAAAAGAGAATTTGGAACAAAAAAATAAGCAAGGGGGGGGATGTTTTTTAAGAAATTAAATTAGGTCAGACATGGTAACATACATTTGTAATCTCTGCTACTAGGGAGGCTGAATTTTATAGAGTTCATCTGTGTTCACATCTCAACAGTTTTAAAGGAGCCCCAGCCAAATGTCAACTTTTGCTCTTCTGTAATGGTTACACTTCAAATTATATCTCAAGAGAACACATTCTTGAAAAGTTGATTTTAGAGCAAATTTCTATAAAGAATTAAGAATTAAACTGATGTGCCACATTATTTGGATAGAGGACCTTCACTACATCCTTGACTAATGATTTGATCAGACTTTGGAGTAATGATGCATAGTTTAATGCCAAGGCTGGCCAGGGAATAACGTATTAAAGGTTTCGTCTCTGCAGATTAGATTTAAGGATGAAGAAGTATTGAAAATCTCTGTGGATAATTTAACTAGCATTTCAAAGGTCAGGGTTTGTTTGGGGTTTTGTTTTTTTTTTAGCAAAAATATCCAACTATTGACCATTTTCAATATTTACAATAAATCAAGTGTTATTCAGTTGTATAAGATTCCAATGACTTTAAAGTATTGTTTTTGCATGACTCCTGTGAGGCTAAGGGACCCAAATACTTAAAAGGCTGGTCCTGCATATTTAAGGGATAATTTGGGATAAAAAAGAAAAAACATTCATGGTAATAGTGTTGAAGACTACAAAACATAGGCGAGTTTACTTAACCATTTATGCCCATGTTTTTTTTTTTTTTTTTTTTTTGCGGGGGGGGGGGGGGGGGGGGGGGGGGGGGGCGGCGGGCGGTGCTGAAATGAGGGTTGAGTGACTTGCCCAGGAAAACATAGCTATAAGTGTCGAGTGTGAAGCTGGATTTGAACTCAGGTCCTCCTGAATCCACGGCTAGTGCTTTATCTACTGTGCCACCTAACTACCCCATCCCATGCTTTTGAAGAGTTCTAGGGGGGCATGCTTCTGACCTAAGATTAAGCAATTTTTAAAAAGAGCAACATAAATAAGCAAGATCCTGGACTCAACCTCAGGGAATAAGCTAGTGTAGTAAGGTTGGTTTATTTTACCTCAGCTCATTCCTGGAGCCTGCTGAGCCTCTTCCTTCCATTCCTGTGCCTCTGCCCTCTTTACCTCCATCTCCATTCACCCATTCTTGCCAGCTTTCCTTCACCCACATATAACACGGAAATGAATTATATTAATAAGTTTTTGGCTTATTGAAGTACAACATACAGTGTTCTCCAAACCATGGTTCAAGAACTAGACACCTAGCTTGGAGGTGAAGAAAAGGGGTATACATGTATGTACATGGTAGCTGGCCAGAAGAGCTTTTTAAGGCTGTAGCCTGACTAGGTAGAGTTGGCCTCGACATACCAATCAGAATAGTGGAGGTCTCTCCTCCCACTAACCCCAGTGCTAGTTCTGAAGCTAGAGTCTTCTTTCTAAGGCATGGTCAGTAAGTAAAATATAAATAGCTAAGAAGAAGAATTGGTCCATTTGTAAAATTATACAATTCAGAGCTAAAAGGAATCATAGTTTCCACTACCTTTCATTTTACAGATGAGGAAACTTAAATGACTAGTCTACTCAAGATTAAATTCTTTCAGGACTTCTTTTGTTTGAATATAAAGGTTGAATTTAGGTATATCCTAACATTGACAAATTCTTATAGATTTTCCTCCCCCCCCCCCCCCAGGGCAACGAGGGTTAAGTGACTTGCCCAGGGTCACACAGCTATAAAGTGTCAGATATCTGAGGCCTGATTTGAACTCAGGTCATCCTGAATACAAAGCCAGTGCTTTATCCACTGCACCACCTAGCTGCCCCCCAGATTTTCTAAGTTATTTGAGAACATTTGCTCTCCATATTGTTTGGGACTGAGAAACAAAAAGGAATCAATGTTAATCTTTTTTGTGATATTCTTTATTCCATCCTAAGTGTGCTGTTTATGTTCTTGACTTTGTTTTATATGTAAAGTAACTATATGAACTGAACTTGATTGAAGTACAATTTTGTTTCTTTTCAGATTTCTACTATTGCAGAGAGTGAGGATTCACAGGAATCAGTAGATAGTGTCACAGATTCTCAAAAAAGAAGAGAAATTCTTTCAAGGAGACCCTCCTACAGGTACAGAAATTCAAACAAGTAGTTATCAGATCTCTACTATGTATATAGCCTTGTGTTTAGAGGCTGGTATTATGAAATTATATATAATCTGAGCTCTTGTGGAGTTTATGTTCTGAAAATAATGGACTCCATCTTTAGAATGAAAGGGTTAGGAATAAAAACTTTGCATTCTGTAAGTAGCACAGTGCTCTTTTTTTTTTTTTTTTTTTTGGGTGAGGCAGTTGGGATTAAGTGACTTGCCTAGAGTCACACAGCTAGTAAGTAAGTGTTAAGTGTCTGAGGCTGGATTTGAACTCAGGTCCTCCTGACTCCAAGGCCGGTGCTCTATCCACTGTGCCACCTAGCTGCTCCCTACAGGGCTCTTTTTACAGTACTACTTTTAGTATACATACTACTTCTGGCCTTTAGCTGCCTTGATTTGTGAGGATCCCCCTTCCTCAAGGCTGTAACAGAAGGAAAAGTCCACAAATTCCCTTCTTAGATTGACAGTGGTGGTAATCTTTCTGCTTTTTGTTTTCAGTTGTGTAAGGAATGGGCTTGGACCTGTGTTTTCAGCATTAAAAAAAATCCCAGTAGGGAAATTTTCTCTACTATTGTTGATCAGCACCAGTTGTTCAGCTTAGAATCTTAGAGAGTTGTCCAGGTCACTAAGAGGTTAAGGGAACTGCCTGTGGCCACACAACTGTTACATGTCAATGACAGAACTTGAACCTAGGCTTTCCTGACTATAAAACCAGCTCTGTCTGCTTGGTCATAATCCTTTTCATTGTGCTATATACCTAGGATTATTGTTTTAGCTCATTTATGTGTTTCTCTGTGCTCTTTTGAGGAACTGGAGAGTAATTGTCACAGCTTATTTGTAGTCTTTTTTTTTGTTTTTTCTTTTCCTAAAGACAAATTAGTTCATTTCATTTTTTTAGAGTCAAATTCAGGTTTCTAAATGTATATTTATAAACTAATATTGAAGCTTTCAGAAATTTTGCTCAACTGAATTCACTCTTCTTGAACTGGGTATATTTTTACCAGTTTATAGTCAATCTGATTTTTTTGTTTGTTTCCTATAGTGCTGTCAAGTTAGCATTATAACTTAAATTTTTATGTATCTTTTAAGACTAGGTTATACTACTTTTTTTTTTAACATAAAGCAAATCAAAACAGGCAGTATTTTTTTCTCTCTAGCAATAATATTTAAATACTTTAAACAACAAATTCTTTACCACTTATTCTCTTTAATTTCCTGAAATCTGGTTTTTATTCCCACTTTTAACAAAGCTTCTTTTTTAAAGGTCATATTTTCAAATCTAATGGCTATTTCTTTTTTTCTTTTTTTTTCTTTTTTTTGTGGGGCAGTGAAGGTTAAGTGACTTGCCCAGGGTCACACAGCTAGTACGTGTCAAGTGTCTGAGGTTGGATTTGAACTCAGGTCCTCCTGAATCCAGGGTCAGTGCTTTATCCACTGCGCCACCTAGTTGCCCCCTAGTATTTGTTTTAGGAAAAAATGAGTAGTTAGTAGCCTGAAAAGAGAATAAAGTCTCAAATAGCCATTAGATGGGGGCAGCTAGGTGGCGCAGTGGATAAAGCACTGGCTCTGGATTCAGGAGGACCTGAGTTCAAATCCGGCCTCAGACACTTAACACATACTAGCTGTGTGACCCTGGGCAAGTCACTTAACCCCCATTGCCCTGCAAAAATAAATAAACGAATACTGGATTTGGAATCAGAGAGGGCCTGAGTTAAATCTGAACTCTGACCTTGAACAAGTTGTTCTGACTCTCTGGACTTCCGTTTCTTAGTCAGTAATAATGTTTGGGCTTATATATACTCATGGCAGCTAGGTGACACAACAGATAGAGAGCAATGAGCCTGGAATCAGGAAGACTCATCTTTCCAAGTTCAGATCCAGCCTCACTAGCTGTCTGGCCCTGGGCAAGTCATTTAAGCCTTTTTGCTTCAATTTTCTTACCTGTAAAATGAGCTGGAGAAGGAAATAGCAAACAGCTCCAGTACCTTTTCCAAGAAAATGCCACATGGAGTCACAAAGTCAGACACAACTGAAAAATGAGTCAGTAGCAACAAATAAATATTCAGTAACTTCATAAATCCCTTTCGTACGCAAATCTCTTATCCTAAATTCCATGACACTGCAGTGAACTGCTTCTCTTGCTTTTCCATTTGCTTTTTTCTTTCTCTGGCTTAATGTTTTCTCTTGCTTGGATGTTTCAGAAGGTTTATATTACTGTTTGTTGTTGTCGTTGTCATCGTTCAGTCCTGTCCAACTCTTTGTGACCCCATGGACCACAGCAGGCCAGGCCCTTCTATCCTCCACTATCTCTTGAAGTCTAAGTTCATGTTCATTGTTTCCATGATACTATCTGTCCATTTCATCCTCTACTATCCCCTTTTCTTTTTTCCTTCAATCTTTCCCAACATGAGGGTTTTTTCCAGTGAGTCAACTTCTCATTATGTGACTAAAGTATTTCAGGTTCAGCTTGAGTAATGACTTTCTAGTGAATAGCTTCAATTCAATGTTCTAGGTATTGACTGAATTGGCCTTGCCGTTCAAGGGATTCTCAGAAGTCTTTTCCAATGCCACAATTGGAAACCATCAGCTCTGTGGCGCTCAGCTTTCCTTACAGTCCAACTCTCACAGGCATACATCGCTACTGGAAAGATCATAGCTTTGACTGTATGGGCCTTTGTTGGCAAGGTGATGTCTCTGCTTTTTAGTATGCTCTCCAGATTTGCATAGCTTTCCTTCCAACAAACAAGCATCTTTTAATTTCATGGCTGCAGTCACCATCTGCAGTGATCTTTAAGGAGCCCAAGAATATAAAATCTGACGCTGATTCCATTTCTTCCCCCTCTGTTTTCCAGGAACTGATAGAACCAGTTGCCAGGATCTTAGGGTTTTTTATATTAAGCTTTTACACTTTCCTTTTTTGCCCTTCTAAAGAGGCTTCTTAATTCCTCTTCACTTTCAGGAAGATGTGTCTTCCTGACTCCAGGCCCAGTGCCCTATCCCTTGTCACCTACCTGTCCTATACTGCCATATCATCAGTTATTTTCAGTATGTTCTTGTCCTCAGCAAACTAATTACTTTTAGCTTCCCCTGTCAACAGTTATTCAAATTTGTCCCCATTCAACATGTAACTTAAAACAACCATGCTTATCTGGGCTTCCTTTTGGCCTTTTTGTTCTTTTCTGTGCATTTTTTTAAAAGCTCAAATGACAATTTTTTCTCTCTTTTTCTTCTTTCGGGAAACCCTATCCCTAGTCCCCACCTTTCCCCTCGTCCCTCCCTCTTTTTTTAGGGGAGAGAGTAAATCAAAATCCTTATGACAAATATGGTTATCCAAGCAAAACAAATTCCTACCACTGACTGTATTTAAAAAAATCTTTTCTGCAACTTACACCCATCACCTCTCTGTCAGAAAGTGGGTAGTGTTGCCCTCTGGTTGAGCTGTAGTTGTGATTCATCATTGCATTGGTAACAGTTCTTAATTCTTTCAGAGTTATCTTTATTTGAAGTATTGTTATTGTTTTAATTGTTCTTCTCAATCTCATTTCATTTGGCATCAGTTCATATCAATCTTCCCAGGTCTCCGAAACCATCCTTTTAAAAATTTCTTATGGCACAGTACTATGTCATTACATTCATACACCATATTTTGTTCACACATTCCCCAATTGACGAAAATAATTTCCAGTTCTTTGCTATAACAAAAAGCTGCTATAAATATTTTCATACTTTTGGGTCTTGGTGGGGGATAGCAACATTATCATTAGGTATCTTCTCTCTCCATCTCCCAGTGAAAAAAAGGAAAAATAAATCTTGTAAAATATATATAATTAATCCCCCTATTCTTCATTATGGTAAAATTCACAGTAATAAAAAAGGAAAACTTAAAACTCCCTTGGAAAAAATAATCATAGTCATGTAAAACAAATCCACACATTGTCTAAGTCTGAAATACATGTGCATGTGTGTGCGTGCACACGCACGCACGTGCACACGCACACACACACACACACTTTATTCTGTACCTCTAATCCATTACCTCTCTACCAAGAACCGGGAAACATGATTCATCTGGAATTGTGATTAGTCAATGCATTGATCATAGTTCTTTGGTTTGTTTTTTGACAGTTGTTTTCAACCACTTCTTTCCACACAAACAAGTTAGATAAGACTATCAATCAGCAAGAATCAGTTAAGTTCTGCCTATGTGCCAGGAACTCTGCTGGGCTCTAGGTATACAAGTATAAAGAATGAAACAATCTCTACTTGCCAAAGAGCTTCCATTTTAACGAGAGAGACAAAAGCCTACATATAAATACATACAACATAAATATAAAATAAATATGTACACACACACACACACACAAAGCAGTTAAGTAGAAGTTAATTTTGGAGAAAAGGGCCCTGTCCTTTGGGGGATCAGGAAAGCCTTCATGCAAAATAATGTTTGAAGTGTGTCTTAAAGGAAGAGAGGGACTCTGAGGTAGAGGTAAGTAGGGAGTACATTCCAAGCATGTGCAATGACCAGTGCAGAAGAATGAAGGGAATATGACCACATAAAGCCTACTAGTCAGAAGTTAATCCACCTGGGGCTCAGACACATAACTGGATGACTAATAACCACTCATTGCTTACTCTTTTATAGTAGGATTTCGTGACATGATAGTGGAGTATGATTATAAAGTGTGATTGATGTTATGAAACTAGAAAGGAGGCATGGCATAGTAAAAGGAGAACTGGTCTTGGGACTCAGGAAGACCTGGACTTAAGGTCTCCCTCTGACACACAGAGTATGTGACCATGAACAAACCTTTAAGCTCTTAATGCACCAGGCAGCTCTGTAAATAGCAAAGCAGGTACCCATCTATATTCAGAGGAGTTTCCTCACCTGAAGTTCTAATACCAATTAAATCATAGATCCAATCATCTCTCTCCCCTAATGGTGAAAATGTTGATTTATTATATCACTCCGAGTGTGCGTGTATGTGATAGCACAGTGACTTAAAGCATTAGCAGTGACTTCATTCACATAGTGAATTATGCTGTCTAATTCATGATAGTTTATACATAAATGACATACTTTACTTCAAATAAGATTATAGATTTAGGACTAGAAGGGGACTAAGGCCCAGAGAGTTTGTTATTTATTCACTGCAACACAGGTAGTAAACGGAAGAGTCAGTATTGGAACCTGTTTTGCAATTTCAAAACTAGGACTCTTTCCACAGCATCAGGCTGTCTCCTCATAGAAGTTACTTTCTTAACACAAACTATATTGTGAACTTTTCCTTTAATCTAGGATTAGACAATGTATTAACTAACAATTTTTATTTGTTTGAGATTTTTTGGTAAAATGCGTTATTTAGTGATTCCCAAATTTGTAGTCAATCATAAACTAGTAACTTTATCATTCTCTGAGCTTTCTTTTTGATTACTTTGTGCTTATCTAGGGTACTTTGTTTTACTTTTATGTTGATTTGCATGGTTTACTGTTTCTCTAGGAAAATTTTGAATGACTTATCCTCAGATGCACCTGGAGTGCCAAGGATTGAAGAAGAAAAGTCTGAAGAGGAGACTTCAGCACCAGCCATCACAACTGTGACGGTGCCAACTCCAATCTACCAGACTAGCAGTGGGCAATACAGTGAGTTATACACATTTATATTTAGAGAAACTAAGAGAGGAGTGAGTGACAATTCTTTTTGAGTTTATAAAAGGTATGCAATATGATTTTTCCAAACTAGCTGTTTACATTTCCCTTGCCATTGTCTTCTGTTTAAAGAGCTTTGTATTTTGGGGTTATACAGTAAAGTGCCCAGCCTGAAGTCAGAAAGACTTAAGTTCAAATATGGCCTCAGATACTTAGTAGCTGTATGACCCTAGGGAAGTCACTTAACCCTCTTTGCCTCAGTCTCCTCATCTGTAAAATAAGCTGGAAGAGGAAGTAGCAAATCACTCCAGTATTTTTGCCAAGAAAGCCCCAAATGGGGTCATAAAGAGTCAGACACAACTGAACAACAATAAACCGTTTTCTAAAGGTGTATAATGTAACTAAAAATGGATGAGCTCATCTTTTAAAAGATGTCTCTTTTAAGTTTACTTACAATTCAATAAATATTAAGCACCTACTGTGTGCAAACTTATGGAGATTCAAAGATGAATAAAACAACCCTACTTTTCAGTTCCTACAGTACAAAAAATGCATTCAAATAAAGGAAACATTTTGAATATAGTTAAGAATAAAAATAACCCTTCCCCCTTTTCCTCTCTAAAATGAATTCTTTCCCCAAAGGGTAGTTTTGGAAAGGACTCCATCCTTGAATTTTTATATTGGTTGCAATGGCTTGCCATACTTGAAATCTATCCCTAGTATAACGTAGTAGTTGATATAGTTCTATTTTGTAATTAAGTGGGTCCAAACATGGGAAAATATTGAAAATAAGATGACATACTTTTTGCTTCTCAGAGATAAAAACTCCTCTTGAAAAATTCAGATTCCTTTTCACAGTGGATATATTCTGATGCCCAATTTTCTCACTAAAACTCCTTCAACTTCTGTACCTTTTGTATGAAACTTGGTGCTGCCCATCATTTAGCTTCCTGGCTCAGCTTTAGAGAATCTATTAGTAAATTTACATGCTGATTTATTTTTCATGCATGTCCCTAACCCCCGAGTGGTGTATATAGCTCAGTTGTTTGGAATAGTTTGTGCTTCAACAATGAGTACAAGTTCACAGTTCTCCAGCTTGAAGTCATGTTTTCAACTCAACTACTATTTGCTTTCTAGTAGCTCTAATTTTAAAAAATTATCACAGAAAACATTCTCCAAAGGAATCATCTTTAAAGCACTTCCCTTTAGGGGCAGCTAGATGGCACAGTGAATAGAGCATTGGCCCTGGATTCAGGAGGACCTCAGTTCAAATCTGGCCTCAGACACTTAACACTTACTAGCTGTGTGACCCTGGGAAAGTCACTTAATCCCAATTGCCCTGCGCAAAAAAAAAAAAAAAGGCACTTCCCTTTCCCACTCACACCTTATCAAGCTTGCCTATTGTTTTAAGAACTTATTTTGCCTTTTCTAGTTGAAATTTTTCACAAGGTAAAAGGAACAGAATTTTAAAGTAACTTGAATGTGAAAAGAAACTTATGTTTTTGTTTATGTTACTTAAATACTTTAGATTGGAAAGAAAGAGGTATATAAAGAAGGGAAATGAACAGAATATTTAAAAAATAAAGTACTGTCTTTTTTTTCCAGAAGTTTTATAATATATAATCATAGCAATAATAAACTATGAGGGGGCAGCTAGGTGGCGCAGTGGATAAATCAATGACCCTGGATTTAGGAGGACCTGAGTTCACATACAGCCTCAGACACTTGACACTTACTAGCTATGTGACCCTGGGCAAGTCACTCAACCCTAATTGCCCTGCAAATAATAATAATAATAATAATAATCTATTAATATAGCCATTATAATATATCACAATGGCCTTGGTATTTAAATTGAAAGAAAGTTAAGTGAAGAAGAATTGGGGGGAGAGGTTAAATAATGGATAGAGGTGCAGTCCCAGGAAGGCCTCACCAGAGAAGGAGACCCCCAGAGCCTCTGAATCAGCTGAAGCATCAGTGTCATCTGGAACTAAGCTCACAGTCTAGTGAGAGGGCTGAGCCCTTGGAAGAGGGAAGACTACAGGGGTCTATGCTGGTGCTGAGACAGAACTTGGGTTTTTTACCCCTGCTGGGAACCAGGAGGTAGGCTTGAGTAGCAGTGGCCCAGGTAGGGGAGGGGCACAGGCTCATCTGAGCTGACAACAACACAAAGCTGGTTGATTAGCAAGTTGGTCTGGGGTCATCTACAGACCAGGCAACAGGCCGGTGAGTAACGCACCTGATCCTCCTTAAATCAAACCACCTGGGACTTCTGAAGCTTGGGATACTGCAGCCTGGAAACAGTGCCCCATTTTAAGGAGCTAGAAGTCAAGTAAAAGAAAGGCAAGATGAGCAGATAGAGAAAGGTGAGGACCATAAAAAGTTTCTTCAGTGACAAGGAAGACCGAGGTGCACCCTCAGAGGAAGATGTCAACGTCAGGGCTCCTATATCTAAAGCTTCCAAGAAAAATATGAATTGGTCTCAGGCCATAGAGGCCCTCAAAAAGCACTTTGAAGATAAAGTTAGAGAGTTAGAGGAAAAATGGAAAGAGAAATGAGGGTGATACAGGAAAGACATGAGAAAAAAGTCAACAGCTGAAAAGCCAAATGGAAAAGCTCTCTGATGAAAATTATTACCTAAGAATTAGGATTGAACAAATGGAACCTAGTGACTTTATGAGAAACCAAGACACAATAAAGCAAATCCAAATGAATAAAAATAAAAATGTGAAATATCTTCTGGGAAAAACTGCTGACCTGGAAAATAGGTCCAGGAGAGAGAATTTGAAAATTATTGGTCTACCTGAAAACCACGATCAAGGAAAGACATCGTCTTCCAAGATATTCTCAGGGAAAATTGCCTTGAAATTCTAGAAGCAGAAGCTAAAATAGAAATTGAAAGAATCCACCGATCACCTCCAGAAAGAGATCCCAAAAGGAAAACTCCTAGGAATATTATAGCCAAATTCCAGAGCTCTCAGGTCAAGGAGAAAATATTGCAAGCTGCCAAAAAGAAAGAATTCAAGTACTGTGGAGCCCCAGTCAGGATAGCACAAGATCTAATAGCTTCTACATTAAAGGACTAGAGGGCATGGAATATCATATTCCAAAGAGCAAAGGAATTGGGGGTTACAACCAAGAATCATCTACCCAGAAAAACTCAGGATAATCTTTCAGAGGAAAAAAATGGGATTTTAATGAAAAAGAGGACTTTCAGGTATTCCTGATGAAAAAACCTGAACTGAATGGCAAATTCGACTTTAAAATACAAGAGCCTAGAGAACCATAAAAAATTGGGGGAGTTGGGAGACATACCTAGGGTCATGCAGTGGGTGACTGTCTTGTGTCTGAGGCTGGGTTTTGGCTGGGATCCCCCTGGGTCCAGGGTGATGCTTTGTCCACTGTGCCACCTTGCTGCCCCATGATAACATCTTTGGGGTTGAATTGAGGAGTGAGGGGAATGCACTGGGGGAGGGGAAAGGGCAGAGGTGAAATCCTACATGAAAGAAACAGGAAAAGGCTTATGGAATGGGGGAAGAGATGAGAGAGGAACAGGGCAGTAAATGAATTTTACACTCAACAGAACAGGCTCAAAGACCTCAAACTCATCAGAGTTGCCTCAAGGAGGGATTAATATACACATGCAACTGGGTGGAGTAATCTATTTAATGTGGGCAGTAAATGAGCCTAACACTCATCAGAATTGGCTCAAAGCCTCAATCTCATCAGAATTGGCTCAAAGAGGAAATAACATATACATTCAATTGGGTGAGTGATCTCTCTAACCCTGCAGGAAAATAGGAGGGAAAAGGGATAAAGAGAGAGGGGCAAAAGAAGGAAGGGCAGATTGGGGGAGGGGACAGACAGAAGCAAATCCCTTTTGAAGAGGGATAGGATGAAAGAAGATGGATAATAGAATAAATATCATGGGGAAGGGAATAGTATGGAAGGGAAACAGTTAACAATAGTAATCATGAAAAAGAGAGAAGCGGGGAGGATTGCACAAAAAAATTTATAGCAACTCTTTTTGGTAGCTAAGAATTGAGAATCAGGGGAATGTCCATCAATTGAAGAAGCTGTGCTATAGGAAATGACCAACAGGATGATCCCAGAAAAAACACATGAACTGAAGATGAAGTGAGCAGAGCTGGGAGGACATTGTGCATAGTGACAGCAGTATTGTTCAATGAGCAATTGTGAATGACTTAACTACTCTCAGCAATGCAATGATCCAAGATAATCCCAAGGAACTAATGACAATTCTTACTATCCACCCCCATAGAAAGTACTGATAAAAAGAGCGCTTGTGGATTGTACATATATAACCTGCTTTTAGTCTTGTGGAGTGGGGAGGAATGGGAGGGAGAGAAGGAGAAAAATTTCAAACTCTAAATCTTATGAAAACAAATGTTTGAAAACTGCCCTTAAATGTGACTGGAAAAATAAAACGTTTGTTAAAAAAAATAAAAAAGATAATGGATAGAGGTAAAATGGAAGGGAGTTACATGTGTTCTTTTTTTTAAGGTAGGGAAAAGTACCAGTGAAGAAGAGAAGGAATTATTAAAAGACTTATTCACCAAGGAGGGAAGAATATAAAGAATTTATATACCTCATGTCTTTCTAGACCTTGATACTTTGCACAGTATATTCATATCCCTTCTGTTTGATAATTACAAAAACCCTGCCCAGGTTGAATTATTACAACTTTACAGAAGCAAAATCTAAAGCACAGAGAGGTTATAGATAGATTTAGCTTCTTTTTTGTTTGTTTTTAGTGAGGCAATTGGGGTTCGGTGACTTGCCCAGGGTCACACAGCTAGTAAGTTTTAAGTTTATTAATACTAATAGTGTTGATTTGATTCCTGTTCATTGATAGTAATTTGTATCCCAAGCACTTAGCAGTGTCTGACATATAATAAGCACTTAATAATGCACATACTTCCCCTTATGTAACAGGGTGAATGAGAGGCCAGGTTCCCTAAGAGGGTGAATGAAAGGTTAGCTTTCCTTATGTGACCCAGGCATACCACTAAAGCCATAGTATCCCATACTATCTGTGAGGTTTCTAAGATTAGCTTAAGTAAGGGAGCTGAAAAAACAGGATGAGATTCCCAGGAGTCAGTTTGGGAGGTGGAATCAGAAGGGATCTTTCTCTCTGAGTAAAAACATCAAGTTTTAATTTTCATGTTTTAGCCAATAGAAATATTCATTGATTTCATAAAAGCATAGACTTAGAACTAGAAAAGACCTTAGACCTTCAGTTTTTTAACCCCTTCATTTTGTAAATCAGGAAACTGAGACCCAGGTTAAGTGACCAGTCCAAGGACACATAGCTTATAAAGTGTCTGAGTCGGGGTTCAAACTGTGCCTCTCATGTAGAGTTGAAAAGGGACAAGGACACAGACATAGAGGGTACTCACTGAGACTGAGTGAGAGAATATTTATCCATTAGATCCCATAGTCACAGAAGTGCAAGTTTTTTATGGCCCCAACAACTCTATGATTAACCAGTAGTAGGGTGAGAGATGGGGGCTTTCTTACTTAGCCTGCAATAGCCAGTCATAGTCTTATGTCCAACATAATTTAGCCACCCCCATCACCTTCTCTCCCAATACTGGCAGTTAAAACTTAACCACTATTCAGGGGCAGCTAGGTGGCACAGTGGTTAGAGCACTGGCCCTGGAGTCAGGAGGACCTGAGTTCAAATCTGGCCTCAGACACTTAACACTTACTAGCTGTGTGACCCTGGGCAAGTCGCTTAACCCCAATTGCCTCACTAAAAAATTTTTTTAAAAACCAAAAAACTTAACCATTCTTCAGATAGATGTAGCAGCTAAATTCCCTATCTGTATACTTTTTCCCCTCACCTAACCCCACCCCCTTTAAAAATGTTTTATTTATGTTTTATATATGCAAAATTATTAACATAATATACTTATAATTTATGCATAAATAAATACACATTGGGGTTGCATATTCAAATTTTTTACTGATGAGGTAGATGACCAAAAAAACTTGGAGACCACTTATTTCGAGATTCGTCTTAAAGGTTAAAAGTAGGTAGAGAGTCCTGAGCATTTGCCTTGTAAGAAACAAGCCAGTACCAGGAATCCTTATGTATTGTCTCTAGGCTAAATTTTAATCCTATCTTAAAAGTAAGATCTGATTTTCATTTTGTGACCTCTGTCTCTTGAAGGAATTACTCAAGGAATAACTACCATAATATACTATATTTAAATTAAGTAAGAAGGTATTTAAGATTGGTAGTTTGGTTTATTCTTCCTAAAATCCCCTCATAGTTATTTGGTATTTATTGGGGGGGGGGGTAAGGGGGTTGACACCTGTTGCTTTCTCCAATAGAAAGTAAGCTCCATGAGAGGAGAGATTAAATTTTGCTTTGCCTTTCAATGCCTGTGGCACATAGCAGATATTTAATAAAGAATATCTTTGTAGTTTTCCCAAAAAGCATTGTTTTGAATTGCTACCGTAGTCATTTTTTGACATATAGTAACAAATGATCTTGGCTTTTCTTTGAGTCAGTTAAGTGCTTAATTTTAAGTCATGCTATAAATATAAAGTAGGATGGCAATAGCAGCATTTTGCATTTCAGTATTACTTGAGCTTTACAGATTATTTACCTTAAAACAGCCCAGTGAGATAGCTAGTACAAGCATTATTCTCCCTGTTAGAATAATAGCAATAAAATGACATACCTGCATATCCCTTTTAAGGTCTTGACATTGCTTTCACACTTACTTATTATGGATGAGTTAGTTACCTTTGTGTTCTATTTGAATAACACAGATGTGATTACATTATTTTCCATCAGAAAAGTGACAGTTAATAATTACATTAACAGAATGAGATAATGAGCATGAACTCTCCCACCTTTTAGATAACTCTTCAGCATATAATTCAGAAGTGATAGAACCTTTCTTTTTGACATCACATTTGTTGTGATGAGGTTTTAGTTACAGTAAATGTTCAGTGTTTCTTGTAAATATGTATTTGTAGTCTTTTTTATGACTTATTTTTATTTGTAACAGTAAAAATTCTTTGGGTTTTAGTTGCCATTACCCAGGGAGGAGCAATACAATTGGCTAACAATGGCACAGACGGGGTACAAGGCCTGCAGACCGTTAACTATGACAAATGCAGCTGCCACTCAGGCCAGCACCACCATCCTGCAGTATGCACAAACCACTGATGGGCAACAGATCCTCGTACCTAGCAACCAGGTTGTTGTGCAAGGTAAGAGAATTTCAGAATTTTTGAATGTGTTGTGATTGTTCCGAGAAGATTGTAACTTGACAAACTATAGCAGCAAAAGTAAGTACAGTGTAAGTCACTGTTGGAAAGAATGCTCCAAACTTAAGCATCTATTTCATTAATCACGGAGACTGTAATAGTCTTTCTAAAATGTGTCACCATTTCTATTGGACCAGAATGTCGTGGCACAAAAGCAAGTGTTTCTAGACTTTAAAAGGTGGTCTGTCTTTTTTTTCCTTTGAACATATGCATGGAAAGTGCACCGAATGAAATTACTTTCCTTGACTTGCTGTATGACCTAGGCAAGTCCTCCTACTGCTCAGTTTCCACATATCTAAAATGAGGATTTAAAAGTCCCTTTCTGTCTTAAAATGTTATGATTTCTCTTCCCCTGAAAAGATTTTACCACCTTTTTGTATTTAATGTCACAGATTGCTTCCTAAAATACTTTTTTAAGCCAAAAATGTGTAATTATATTACACATTTATGTCAAGATTATAATACTAGTATGAGTTCTGTTTCCATGATTCTCTAAGAGTAATATTTAGCTTTGTTCCTTTTGTGGGCACATAGAGTTTCATTATAGAGGAAATTGCATTCTATCAACTTTGGGTTTGAAAAAAGCCTGTTTACCTTCTATTTTGGTTCTAGAATTTTTTATAAAGAAGAATTGGTCCTTTTTTTTTCTTTTTAGCTATATGGATCTTTCAAGAATACTAATTCATTCCACATTAAGAATATAAATAATTGGCAACAGATTTTAGATTTGTCATTTTAAAAGTAGAGTTTGTAAGTTAGAATGATAGAAAGTAGACCTATCACTTATTTCCTTAAAAATGTTCCATTGCAGATATAAACCTTTAATCCTTATGTCAGGCAAGTGACTATTTGTCTTTCAACTTGGATATTTTCCTTTGAATAATCCTAAAAAAATCAAATACATATTTTCTTAATTACTTAAAGAGCTTAGGAGGTTTACAGAACATAATCCTGTTACTAAAAGAATAACGTTTTGAAAACAATATACTGCATATTAATGGGAATAAAACACCTTTTCACTTTACATGCAGGTACTCAAAAAATGTAAAGCAGGATGTCAGTGAATTTGAATTCTGAACGTCAGTTTGAAGATGGTAACATGTCTTAGTATATAAATCTTAACTTTTCTCCCCCAAACTACACATTTTAATTGGTACTGATAAGGTGGTGGTAGGTCTGGGAGTAAATATGAATAATTCATGAAAACTTCGGGAATTCTTTGAAATTTCCTTAAATTTCTTTTCCTTGGGAGTATAGTCTAGTTTAGAGCCGATTTGTTTGGAAAGAATATTGGTTGTGTTTCTTTTCATAATCATTGGTTATTTTGGTTAGTAAAACACAACCTGAATTTATTTACCAATTAAAACAGTGTCTGCGTGAATAATTTAGTGTCTCAAACAATACTCTTTGATAGTGTACATTTTATTTTATTTTAAAAACTGTAACAGTTGACCATAATGCTTTATTTTCTCATCCATTTTGCTACATTTGAAAAGTTTTGGTTGTTTTTATATCCTGGCAAAAGATTCTGCTTGAAATATTAAAATATGAATTTACCTATATCAAAAGAAGGCATTGGAGACAATACTCACTGTCTCAGAAGATCGTCCTTGCTATTTCCTACTTACCTTTAGATCTAAAGTTGGTAAGCCTGTTAACTGAATAGAATTATCCTTCAGTGAAAGAAAATGATAACACATAGCAGTGCGGGGTCAAATCCTTTTCCATTCAAGGGGCTTTACTCATGGATACATTAAATTAGGAATTAGTTTCCATTGATGACCCAAACAATGCCAGAGTCCTCCAATCCTTTGATCCCATTTTTGTCCTTTGTCATGTTTATAGTGATGCTAGTTTAACACTTGCATATTGTAGGGCTTCAAAGTCTCATGCCTTATATCCCTATTTTTTAGTTTCTTCTCAGCTGCCTCTGGAGATGTACAAACATACCAGATTCGAACGGCACCCACCAGTACCATTGCACCTGGTGTTGTTATGGCTTCATCCCCAGCACTTCCTACCCAACCTGCAGAAGAGGCAGCACGAAAGAGAGAAGTTCGTCTCATGAAGAATAGGTATGTAATAATGAATTAACTTAGATTAAGTCAAAAACCAATTAAGTGGGGGTAGCTAGGTGGCGCAGTGGATAAAGTACCAACCTCAATTCAGAAGGACCTCAGTTCAAATCTGACCTCAGACACTTGACACTGGTGACCCTGGGAAAGTCACTTAACCCTCATTGCCTCACAAAAAAAGAAAGAAAAATCATTAAGTCTTTTAAATGTGCTATGCTTTGTATGATGCACATTTTGTTTTTTCTGGAGATGTATGCTTAGCTATCTCACTCGATTCTTTTTTGTTTGTTTTTGGTTTTGTTTCTTTGTGGAACAATGAGGGTTAAGTGACTTTCCCAGGGTCACACAGCTAGTAAGTGTCAAGTGTCTGAGGCTGCATTTGAACTCAGGTCTTCCTGACTCCAGGGCTGGTGCTCTATCCACTGCACCACCTAGCTGCCCCTCACTTGCTTCTTTCTGCTTGTCTTCACTGGTGACCAACAGCATGGATTCATTAGATAACTTATTTTGTATATAGTGTGTATGTGTGTGTGTACATACATACATATACATATATATACATACATACATACACACACACACACACACACACACACACACAGAGTTTCATTTCTCAGTAGGAACCCTGTTTCAAGGATTCATTTGTATAGATTTTATCTTACTATTACTATGCTCTAACCAGATGGACTAACTGAAATTATTTTCTTTTTAAAAGTTGGAAGAAATTAAGTTGATGTGTGTGTTGTATTTTCCTTATAAGCTAGACTAGATAAATGTATTAACTTTACAGTTGTATCACTTTATGATTGGCATATAAGTATAAGGTTTTATACCATGATCATTTTACCCCTTTGCCCATGCCTTCTATTTTATGCAGCTTTTGCTCATATCTTTAGATAAATCCTCCTGAGGAATGTCATCCAGCAGCCCCAGGTGGTGTCTTCTAGTTCTCTTAATATCTTTGGGGTTCCACTTACAGCACTTAGGCATTCCATCCATGTCCTGATTGTCATTCTCGCCATAAGACCACACGATAAGGGGCAGCTAGATGGCACAGTGGATAGAGCACCGGCCCTGAGTCAGGAGTACCTGAGTTCAAATCCTGCCTCAGACACTTAACACTTACTAGCTGTGTGACCCTGGGCAAGTCACTTAATCCCAATTGCCTCACTTAAGACCACATGATAAGTTGAACATTTATTTCTCAAAGTACATTCTTTTTGGTATTATTTTTGCTCCTTTTCATTTACTCTTTGGCAATGTGCTTAAATTCTGTTTATATTTATACTGTTACTCTTAAGTTGGGGTTCTTAAGAGATTATAATATCCCATGATTCACAACCATGTTGGTAATAGTAACTCACATAGTACAACTTTGGTGAATTCCCCATCTAGTTACATTCACTAGTCTGGATAATATGTATACCATTTCATCCACTTTGATTTAACCATCCACAATGGAAGGATAATGTCTTTTGCTTTTATTGTGGATTTCACTGAAGAGACTTTGTCAGGTTCTGGGCTCCTGTACAGTCAGTATAATATCCTTTACAAAGAGCATTTTTGAAAACCTTACCATCCATAGGGGATTTGTTTTCTTTGAACTCTGTGAAACTCATCTTCTGTGACATTGCAAGAAATACCCCAGGTAATTGTGTCTTCCTATTTTGCACATTTCTTCATGTAATCATATTCCAGTTATTGACCCAGATTATCTCTACAACCATATCTGGCATAATTTTATATGAAGATTTTCAAATACACATGGAAAAACACCTTTTTTTTTTAAAAGCCTTCAAAGTTACATTTTGTTCTGCTGAACCAAGTTGTTAAAGTAGAAAAAATTGAGTTGAGAAGATTTTTTAAATTATAATTTCATTAAATATTTACTAATTACATGTAATTTTAAATTTTTGAGTTCTGAATTCTTTTTACTATTTCCCACTCCTTCCCCCTCCTTGAGTAAACAAGCAGTTTTTATCAGTTATACATAAGAAGTCATGCAAAACATTTCCACATTAGCCATGTTTTAAAAAAAGAAAACAAACAATATAAAACAATAAAAATAATAATTTTCTTAAAGTTTGCTTCAGGGGCAGCTAGGTGGCGCAGTGGATAGAGCACCAGCCCTGGATTCAGGAGTACCTGAGTTCAAATCTGGCCTCAGACACTTGACACTTACTGGCTGTGTGACCCTGGGCAAGTCACTTAACCCCCCATAGTCCCACCCCACCCCCACCCCCCAAAAAAAAGCTTGCTTCAATCCGCAGTTAGAATTCATCCGTTTTCTTAAGAGAGATTTTGAGTTGTGGAGAAATGGCCCATGAGGAGGCTCTTAGTCAGATGGCTGCAATATTCATGGTAAATGGGAAGCTCATGTACTAACTACTGAAAGAGAGGTTAGTGTGAAGTCATCTGGGGCCTTATTAGGGAGTCTTGAAACGTTCATCCGGAGATGAGCTCACTCATATCCATTCTTGTTTTTGTTTTTGTGTTTTTCGGGGCAATGAGTGTTAAGTGACTTGCCCAGGGTCACACAGCTAGTAAGTGTGTCAAGTTTCTGAGGCGGATTTGAACTCAGGCAATCCTGAATCCAGGGCCGGTGCTTTATCCACTGCGCCACCTAGCTGCCCCCCACTCATATCCATTCTTGATGTGATGTCTGGAGACAGAATCTGATCTTCCTGCTTGCTTGATTCAGACTGCGATAAGCATTTGATAAATCACTCAATGGTAGCTACTGTTTTTAATCCCTATTTTATATAAGAAAACAGACCCACAGAGCTTGTAATTATCCAGGCTAGTCAGAGCTTCCTGACCCCTTGTCTAACTCTGTCGTTTGCATTCATAATAGCCTACTATATGCAAGGCCTGCTAATTGCTGAGAATACCTCCAAAAAAGGCACAGTCCCTTGCCCTAAGGGAGTTTACAATCTGGGGGGGGGGGCATGGCATGCAAACAACCATGTACAAATGAGATATATACAAGCTAAAGTAAAGGTGTAGAAAATTATCTAAGTCTATCTGCTCTCATCTTATGTTTTCATCATTAAGGATCCTCTCTGTGTGAATATAGATCATTCTCATAAAGATTTTCTAAAGAAATTAGAAAGTAAGCCTGTGGGTAGTATTTGGGTTGTTTTTTTTTTTTCAATGTCCTGGAATGGGGATGGTTGTCTCAGTATAAACAACAGTTATGATCTTTTAGAAATCAATTTTTTAGGCTATCTTTTGCCTTTAAAATTGCAGTGAATTTCTTCAGTATGTGTTTGGTCTAATCTAGACACTCATATTTAATCTTATTAAGTTATACTACTATTTCCTCATAGGGTGTGTCAGGTACACATGTGATAGAGCCCAAATATGGCTCTCTTTCATCTCACATCTATATGTTGGCCTCTTCTGGTTTATTTTTATATGCTCTCAAGATGATATGGGATATGAATCTCATGCCAGGCTCCAGGATTATTTTCCTTTTTTTTTTTTTTTTTTTAAGTGAGGCAGTTGGAGTTAAGTGACTTGCCCAAGGTCACATAGCTAGTAAGTGTCAAGTGTCTGAGGCCAGATTTGAACTCAGGTCCTCCTGACTTCAGAGCCGATGCTCTATTCACTGCGCTACTAGCTGCCCCTTATTTTCCTTTTAATGTGTTTCCTTGTTTTGTGAGGTGATACTTAATATTTTCATCCTTGTTCATAATGGTTTGCCTTTCGTTGACATGTCCTTTTGCTTGGCAAAGAAAGCACATATTTGCTGACCAGCAATTTTGAGGCATTGAATAACTCTCATGGATTGACAGTCATTTCTGGAATTACCCATCCTCCACAGTCTTTCTTTCGATTGTTATAGGTTGTGTTGTTTTTCCTAGAAAGAGGGTTAGTGACTTTATTTCCCTTGTCTCTTTTTCTACTTTGCAATAATAGAATTTGTATCATCTCAAAAGCCCTTTGTCTAGCCTTCAAGATTTCAAGATTGTCTATTTTCAGGCTCATATAAAGCAGTTTTGACTCTTTGCCTTTTTGTTGAACTTGAGAGAAATTTCTTTCCTTGCTCTATGGATCTGCCCATATGAGTCTGACCACAATAGAGACCACAGTGTGTTACATTGAGTTTTATTCCAGCCACTCAACAAGCCAATCCACTCTTTCATCGAGGATCATCCTATGTTAAAATTTGGCATGAGTAAGGTAGTATTTTTTGGGGGGGGTGGTATCTCATGACTATTAAAATCTGAAAAAATGACCACCTACATGAAAGAAGCATGAAGAAAACAGGACTGCTTATATACCTGCTCAGCTTCTGGTTTTGGACTGGGGTGGGGGAGGGGAAGAGGGTAGGCCATGGAACACTGATCACCCTAGAAGTTAAGGTTAAGGTGAGAGACATGATAGTTAAAGCCTGAGCCTAGCTGCATCTTATCATTGGTATTCTGGAAGTTGTTTTGGTAAAATAGGACATAGTAGGAGCCTTGGACTAAGTGTCTCCTAATTCCTTCTGTAGTGTTTACTGGCATTGTCCCCACCCACCTACAGCCTCGATAAGGCATACTCAGCAGACAGTAGAATTGGCAGCAAAGGTCCTCCCAGGCAAGTCTGTAGACAACTAAGATCATGGCTTAGGAAGTACCAGCATCTCCAGCCCTAATCATCTTTCCTTATGCCTTTTCATCCCTGTTATCGCCTTTCTCATTACCAGGATTCCAGACCATAGGTTTTTCCCTTCCATTCACTAAATTTATGCATCCCATTCTTCTAGTCCTAGGTCTCCTTTCGTTTTTGTTCCATGTATGTTTGATTTGGAAAGGATAACTTTATTTGCTCAGGATTGTTCTTTTCCTATTGCTTCCTATTGCTTCCTGTACTTCCCCCACTTCCAGTCTTCTTTTCTAGAGCTTCCAACTTTTTCCTTATTTTCTAAGACCCTGGAGCCTAGTTACATTTTCTAACCCATATCTTGCTTGCTTAGGTGGTATCTGTGGCTGTAGAAGATTGTACATTTGACCACCTCAAGGCTGTTCAAAAGTTAATGTGTTTATTTCAAAGTCAATCAGTGTTCTGTTTGACTGTCATCTCTGCCCAAGGGCAGTTGCCCCATGCCATGTTGATTTCTGCTTACTACAAAATCCCCTGCACAAATCCATGATGCCAATATATATGAAATCATCTATACTTCTCTGTGTCGAATTAAGTATCTTTCACTTGCTTGTTTTGTGCCAGGCATGTGCTAAGTCTAAGCAAAAAGAAGAGAACATCTCCTTAAGGAGCATTTTTTTCCATAAAAGTATTTTATTATTTTCCAGTTACATGTAGAGATAGTTTTCAACATTTGTTTTTATAAGATTTCTAGTTTCAAATTTTTCCCCCTCCCTCCCCCTTCCCCCAGACAGCAAGTAATCTGATATAGGTTATATATGTATAATCATATTAAGCATATTTCTGCATTGGTCATGCTATGAAAGAAGAATCAGAGCAAAAAGGGAAAACCTCAAAAAAGAAAAACAATAAAAACAATAGAAATAGTATGGTTCAATCTGCATCTAGATTCCACAGTTCTTATTTTTTTTCCTGGATTTGAGAGCATTTAACATCATGAGTCCTTTGGAACTATCTTAGACCATGTATTGTTGAGAAGAATCTAGTCTATCACAGTTGATCAGCACATAATGTTGTTGATACTGTGTACAATGTTCTCCTGGTTCTGCTCATCTCACACTCAGCATCAGTTCATGTAAGTCCTTCCAAGTTTCTCTGAAATCTGCCTGCACATCATTTTTTTTTTTTTTTTTTTTTAGTGAGGCAATTGGGGTTAAGTGACTTGCTCAGTGTCACACAGCTAGTGTTATGCATCTGAGGCCGGATTTGAACTCAAGTACTCCAGACTCCAGGGCCGGTGCTCTATCCACTGCGCCACCTAGCTGCCCCTGCACATCATTTCTTACAGCACAACAGTATTCCATTACATTCATATACTGCAACTTGTTTAGCCAATCCCCAATTGATGGGCAACCCCTCGATTTCCAGTTTAAACATTTTTTAAAATTTATAGTTTGGGGTTCCTTTTTTTGGGGGGTGGGGGGTCAGTGAGGGTTAAGTGACTTGCCCGGGGTCACACAGCTAGTAAGTGTCAAGTGTCTGAAACCAGATTTGAACTCAGGTCCTCCTGAATCCAGGGCTGGTGCTTTATCCACTGCACCACCTAGCTGCCCCTGTTAAGGAACATTTTAATGGGGGAGGACAGCACAAAAAGAAGCTGAGAATATTGGGAGGGAAAGGGGGAGGGGATGGAGCTACAGTGGGGAAACATGGTGAAAAAAGAAGCCTGGAGCATGAAGAGTAGGACCTAGAACAATAAACATGGTGGGCCTGGTGCTTTTCCCTAACATGAAGATCTGGGGAGGAAAGGGCCACCCATGCAGTTTGGACCTGTCTCCCAGTATAAGAAATCAGGTAGAGCATGGTGGCTTAGGAATTCTGGAAAGTCAGGAGCAGGGCTCAGAAAGGAAGGAACCTGACTGACCTGGCTCACTTTCTTACAATAGAAATGCTTAGGAGGAAAATGACCCATCAGATAAAGGAACTGCAGGGTCATCAATCTCCCACAATGAGAAGGCTGTGGAAACAGGCAGCTTCCATAGGATTTGATAAGGTTCAATTGAGCAAAAAAAAAATTAAGGGTCTACTATGTGCCAGAAACTGTGCTAAACTCTGGGGATGCAAATAAAAAAAGGAAAAAGTCCCTGCCTTCAAATAGCTGATAGTCTAGCAGGGGGGGTACCTGGCATGGCGGTGCCCAGCACTGGGGCATCTTGTTCAGTGGAGCCGAAACCATGTAGAGCTTCAGGTGGAGAGTACAATGAGCTGAAAAGTGCAGGTTCTGCCCTGGTCTATGAAGGAAAGCTTAAGCTGACATACCTCCATGGTCCAAACATGGGACTGCCTCTAAGGACCTTTTGCTTAGGTTGCAGAAGGATGCCATACTGAGGTTTTATTACAACTCCCAGGTTTTTCTTAGTTCTTATTGGGATTTTTTTCCCCTTTTTCCTTTTCCTCTCACTTTTGAATTGGAGTTTTGAGTCTCTCTTGTAGCCTGGTTGTATTTTACTAGAATGAGAGCATTATGGTTTCTTCCATAAAATGACAGCCTTCTTCCCCTGCCCCTTTAGGTGCAGACTCACCACTGAAGTCTAGGGAGGAAATGGTCCCTATCTTGGGGGGGAGAGGGGGTTCTGATATTTGTGAAGAAGGTAAGATCTGCCAACGTTCCTTCTCATTCTCATTCTTTTATAATAGCCTTCATCCTTTTTAAATAAATAACTCAGATTTGATCTTCTAAAACAAGGTAAAACTGAAGGATGTGACTAAGTACAGGATAGCTGGTATGGACAGTGTGGTCACTTTTATTACATAATTCAAAAACGTAATCCAGAATACTTGGAATCACTTCACAGTTATATCAGCCTGTTATCAATTCATACCAGTATTTTCATACTCTGCTGTTTTTCTGATTTCATCTTTATTTACAAAAATCTCCTAAGTATTTAAAATAATTTATTTTGCTTTTTATTATCTATCCTTTATTTGGTTGAGCATTCTACCTAGAGCCATAGTTGTGAAGTAATTTGATTAGAGAGGTAGCTTTGGAATAGCTACTAGAGAGTTGTCCTTGGAGTCAGGAAGACCTAGGTTCTGACATTCTGATGATTAACTCTAGGAACTCACTTAACTTCTCAGTGCTCATAGGAAGCTGTCTGCCACTGTAAATTGCATATTCTCTATGAAATCACAGATCCTGACCCCCTCCCCAATTAACCCATTTAACATCGTTAGCAGCTGCTACTTTTATTTCTTTTAATAAGATGTTAATTAAAAGCTCAGACAGATTAATTCAATTGTTACCTGATTTCTTACCATTTCTAAGGTAGGAGAGGATAGAAGGTATTTTCTTTCTCTCAAGATTCTTGTTTGTTTCTTTTAAGACTGGGTCTTGGGCAGGTAGGTGGCACAGTGGATAAAGCACCGGCCCTGGATCCAGGAGTACCTGAGTTCAAATCCAGCCTCAGACACTTAACACTTACTAGCTGTGTGACCCTGGGCAAGTCACTTAACCCCAATTGCCTCACTTAAAAAAAAAAAAAAAAGACTGGGTCTCCCCATCTTGGCCAGGCTGGAAATCCCATCATTGATCAGCATGGGAGCTTTGGCCTTAATCCATTAGCTTTAGGAGAGCTAGTTCATATCTCCTGAGACAACCTGATCCATTCATCTCTTCCCACCCTCCCAACTCACTATATTAATACCAGATTTTAGTTTAGCCACCCAATCCACATAGCCTACTGCAACTCAGAACTACCAACCCCAGCCTCTTCACAAACTGATATTACAATTGTATACCACCTCATCCAGCCAAATTCTCTGTTTAGTGTCATCTTATTTTTGAAGCACTTCTCATTCCATTTACTATATACATGCTGTCCTTTCTAAGGTTATCCTGGGGCTAAGGAAGAGAGGAAGAGATAATTAGATCTGAAAGATCCTTTTTGCCTCAGAACCCTCTGCCCTTGGGAAATGGCAAAACTATTTAATCCTAAAATATTCTCCTCTCAGACTCTGGTTTTCAAGTTTTATGTAATTCTCCTCCCCTAGAATTGTCACCCCACACTTTTCATAAAACCATGTATGCAGGGGGCGGCTAGGTGGCGCAGTGGATAAAGCACCGGCCCTGGATTCAGGATTGCCTGAGTTCAAATCCGGCCTCAGACACTTGACACTTACTAGCTGTGTGACCCTGGGCAAGTCACTTAACCCCCATTGCCCCACAAAAACAAACAAACAAAAAATTTTAAAACCATGTATGCAGATAATTTTAGTTCATGTTTTATTCAAGTAAGAATGAATTGCTATTGTTATAACAACACATTTTAAACAAATAATAAAAATGTAACATGTAGTTGGGCTTGGAATCAGGAAGATGTGAGTTCAAATTCAGGCACAGATATACTAGCTGTGTGATCTTCGCGAAGTCACTCAACCTCTGTTTGCCTTGATCCACTGGAAAAGGAAATGGCAAACTACTCCAGCATCTTTTCCTGAGTTAGGGCACAACTCAACTGAACAACAACAAACAACATGTAACTATTTATTAATGAAATCCTTTTATAAGTATCACATTTCATTTATAACAAAAATGTAACTATTCGTTTAATGTAAAGAATGTGTTAATTTGGAGGCACAAAGTTTCTCGATGTGTCACTGACATTCTCGATTTTCTTTCATACTTTGTTTTTTATATAACCTACATTTTCCACTGCCCTTTTCTTGAATATGCCTATGAAGGGTATGGATATTTTGGCCACTTTATATGCATAATTCCAAATTTCTTTCCACAATGGTTAAACTAATTCATAGGTGCATCAACAGTGTATCTCTCTTCCTGAATGAAATCCCCTCTAACAAATTTTTAATTTTCCTTTTTTATCTGCTAATCTAAAAGATCATCTCTTAAATATTCTTGTTCAGATAGAATAAGACCAAGCTGTATTATCATGCTTTGAGTTCCTTATTCCTTTTATATTTAAGAATATTCTAGCCTTTAAATTAAAATGAGAATTACTTTTATAAACCAAGCAAGTTATTATTTTTTTGTTGTTGTTGAGGCAATTGGGGGTTAAGTGGACTTGCCCAGGGTCACACAGCTAGTAAGTGTCATGTGTCTGAGGCCAGATTTGAACTCAGGTACTCCTGACTCCAGGGCCAGTGCTCTATCCACTGCGCCACCTAGCTGCCCCCAGCAAGTGATTATTTAATAAGTAGGTCATTTACTTACAGGGAGTGATGGGGAGTTTTAGATTAAGGAACATTTTTCTAAAAATTTTAACTGTACTATACATAGCTCTAATTTTTCATAAAGATGTTTTTCTTTTTTTCTGGATCATGATAAGAATTTAAGGACCTTACATTGATTTGTTTAGAGTATTCAGTTGCGTTTTTTTGGTTTTGCCAAAAATACCTACCAAATAACTAAGTTTCATGAGGAAATTTGTTATAAAATTCACATGCTTTATCTTTATTGTCAGCACTAAGAAAAATGTAAAAATGCTTTTCAGTTTCCCAGAAGTAATCCAAACCTTCTCAACTTTGGGCCCAGCTCATCATTCATTCCTATTGTCTTGTTCCTTGGATAAGCTTTATTGAATGTCCAGTCAGATATATAGTTGGTCTTTCCTGTGTAGATGGATAGGACAGACTCAGTGATTGTACATCTCTTCTAAGAAGGCTCTACTTTGTCTTTTTTTTTTTTTTAAGATTCTTTGAGGGAAAACTACCTAGTTCTCATGCCTTTTCCTAATGTAGTTGCTTAAATTGCTTAAAAACTACCTTCCATCCCAAATCTCAAATTTGGCCTTAAAATTAATCCTTCCATTGCTATTCTCTTGACTTCATTCCTATCTTCTGAGATGGCTTTACTATGTAAATCAACAAACTGAAAGCTAATAAGGACAATTATTCCTGATACATCTTTCTTTGTCCCATTATCTAGACATGGGGTTCTTAGCTTGACATTTGTGGACTTGGGGGGGGGGGGTTGTTTCTGATGACTTTGTTTCAATATAATTCATTTCTTTCTTTGCCATCCTATATATTTTATTTTCTCTCCACCTAAAAATGTTATCCTAAGTAAGGGTCCTTAAAAGGTCCTTGGCTTCCCTAGAGTGCCACAGATTTCCATGACACAAAAAGGTTGAGTCCCTGATTTAGGCACAAGCCAATAATGCCTACATCTTGAGTTATGTCTGGCCCAAAAGGAAAATTAGCAAAAATGGAGAGGTGGATCTCCTCAGGTATCCCTTTTATAATCAAGGATGAAGTTTGGAGTCTGAGGTTCATTGTGCAGAGGCCTGGCTGGTCACACACAGACCCTGGATGTATAAGTTTTCTAAAGACCCCGAGTAATATAGGAACAAATCTAGAACTGGTAGAGCTTTAACAGCTAGTATCAGATGAGATTTAAACCAGGTCCCCTAACTCCAGCCACATCCATCATTAGAAATTTGACATCCTGAGGGGAAAAAAAGAAATCTTGTGTTATATTTTAATGTTTTAGTTACACACACATACACATGCATCATAAGGGGACCTAGACTCAGGAAGGCCTGCTTTTTAATCTTTTTGAGCTGTGTGACACTCAAACCTTTTTTTAGACGTAGTTTCCTCATCTACAAATGGAAGACAAGTAGTGCTCACAAGGTTATTGTAAGAATCAAATAAGAAATACATAATGTAATGAGCCTTGAAAACTTTAAAGTACAATATAAATGTTAACTTCTTATTTAAAAGCCTAGTTGGTATTAGCTTATATCACCTTAGGAGGATAGCCACCATTCACCTAATAACAACTATATGAATTGTGGCAATAACATGAGGAGAAATCATAGCTTCCAAAGAGCAAATCAAACCTATAAAGCAATGTCGAACACAGTAGTTTTTTTTTTTTTGCGAGGCAATGGGGGTTAAGTGACTTGCCCAGGGTCACACAGCTAGTAAGTGTTAAGTGTCTGAGGCTGGATTTGAACTCAGGTACTCCTGAATCCAGGGCCAGCGCTTTAACCACTGCGCCATCTAGCTGTCCCCAGAACACAGTATTATTAATAAATCAAGTGTTTATTAAGCACTTACTATGTGGCTGGACCTTTGAGGAATACAAAAGAAACAGACATCAGCCCTGCCTTCAGGGTTGTAGTTGGGAAGGCAAGAGAGAAATATGTGAAACATTTAGAAAACCAAACATTGTGTAACAAAATTTAACCACCACCCCCTCATCACTGTGGGCAGGGGAGGAATATTGGTGTGTACATGTTGTCTCTCCTAATGGAATGTAAGCTCCTTGAGGACAGGGGGCCGTTTTATTTTTGCCTTTGTACATTTGACACATTGCTTGGTACTTAATAACATTTAATAAATGGTGATTAATACAAAAACCCTGGGGGTTTTAGTCCTAGCTCTTAGCAAGAAACGTTTATCTCTTGGTTTCCTGTTGTGTAAAAATATGGAAACTGGGCTAAATGAACTGTCACGATCCTGACTAGCTCATGTGCCTCTCTGATTCTATGGGGAAGGGATCGTTTTTCTCTCTAGTGTGGCTGCTTAAACTATTGTGGGGGGGCAGGGGAGAGGCTATACTTACACACTCTTGTAAGTATACCTTCTTTGGGGCCATGGATTTCTTGTGGGAAGGGAAAAGACTGAATATAGAAAAGAGACAGAATGGGCAAGATGACATCTAGCCTAGGTGGGAAGTGATTTTATTATCTTGATAACATTTTTGTATACACATTCTAGTTTTATCCTTCCAATCACCCATGTTCCTAACCTTGGAAATCATTCTTGACTCCTCTTTCCCCTATAGCCAGTCTGTTCTTACATCTTCTCCATTCTGTTTCCCACTGCATTTCACATTCCTCCATTCATAGTACCTTCTCACCTGGACTGTCCATTTGCTATTTCCCTGACCTTTGCCAAACTCTGTCTCTCTGCCTGCCTTTTCTCCAGCTCTCTAGCTTCCTCGATCCTGTAGGGTTAGGATTCTCATTTTGCATCAAGGACCATCTCAGGTGCCACCTCTTAGAAGGAAGCCTTTCCTAATCCCCCTAGTTGTTAGTACACTTTACTTTTTCTGATTATCACCTGTTTTTATTTATTTGAATCCAGGGACTGTCTCTCATCTTGCTTTTATATGCTTAGCATTCTTGGAAGGTGTTTGATAAATGCTAATTTACTTGCATATTGGCTCTGTCAGAAAATAACATTTAATACATTAAAATTGCTTTATTAGGCAGCCATTTCTCTTGTACATAAATTCTGTTATGTGACACAACAGCTCTACTGTTACTTATTTATACTTATTATGGAAATAAAGTAATAGCATAATGATGGGGAAATAAATTAAAATTAAGACTTTGAAAACTCTTGGTTTTTCTTTGAATTCAGTAGTTCTAACCCCCAGTTTTCTGCATGATAGTATTTCTACCAATTTATGAAAATCACCACTTGATTTTAATTTCCTTGTTGACATTCTACTTTAATTTTGTAGCTAAAGTTATTTCATTTGGTGAGTAAACTACAAATAAAGGATATAGACAATGTTATTCTGATGCAGATTACAAAAGCAACCTATAAAGTCATGTATTGGGGGGGCGCAAGGGACAGTGTTGAGAATGGACTTTATCTCAACCTCAGAAATCTGATTTGTCCTAAAAGCTGAGCATCAAATTTTAACTTACTGTGATGACAGTTATATCACTGAGAAGACAGAAAGGAAGCACTGAGGGGAGCTGCTACTTCATGATTAATTTTGACTCTGCTAATTCAGGCTAACTAGGAAGAATTGGTTAGTATGATGAAATGACATAAAACTGAAGAGTAACCATCTTATCTTGGAGTTCATAATAGCTAAGGAAAGTACTTCAAACCTAAACATGTACCCTAGTGTTTTCATAATAGGTATATTCCAGTTTCATAGGCAGAGGTTCTAAAAAGGGAAATGGCTTGAAAAATGGGAAGATCAGGGCAGCTAGGTGGCACAATGGATAAAGCACTGATCTAATTACCACTTTTTTTCTCAACCAAGAAAGGTCTTCCAAATAAAAGAGTTTCCAAAAGATTATTCTGAGGAAGATCTTCAAATAAAATGATTAAAGCAAACATTTAAAGGAATTGAAATTCAAGGAGATGATGAAGAGAAGAGAAAAGATGGTGACTTTAAATGAGTGTCTCCTTTCCCTAATAAATTTCATTCCCTGGTATATGTATGTAATCCTGAAACCACTGAAGTCTAGAGGGGGCCTCAAATATGATTCTCAACAGGGAAGTGATACATTTAGATTATTGCAACACCTCAATTGGTTTCTCTCCACTCCATCCTACACACTGATGACTAAGTAATTTTCCTTAAGTGTAGGTCTAACTATATGACCACCCACGTGCCATGATTCAACTAGGACTTCCACAGGACACTGCATCTTCTGTCTCCAATGCCTTTGTAGTTACCAGCTCACATGCTTGGGATGCCTCTAAACCCTCCTACCTTGGCCTGAATCTCTTTAAGATGCAGTATAGACTGTCTTCTACAGGAAAACCTTTCCTGATCACTCTAATTCTATCTTGTATTTAACTGGTTTTTGTACATTTGTATTTATTAGCTTTTTGTTGTATTTGTACCTGTTGTCTCCTCCATTAGAATGTAAGCTAAGCTACACTTCTTGGAGTAGAAATTGTTTTCATTTCTTTGTCCTTATATTCACTACCACTCCGCAGCACTTACCACAGTTTCTGTCACATAGTGGGTGTATTGATAAACATCTGCTCTTATCAACTGATTGATATTCTGAAAACAAGACTAGTAAACTTGATGTTGATTCTCACTATAATTCTAGAAAAGATTATAACCATTTTAGAAAAGAGTTCATAAGGTTACTTTAGAGCAATTCTTACTAACCCTCATTTCCTTTTTTGATAGGGTTATTTATTTTCTCTTAATCGAATTTTATTTTCCAAAATATATGTAAAAACAAATTTTAACATTGATTTTTAGGAACTTTGTGTCCCAGGTTCTCTTCCTCTCTCCATTCCACCCCCCACCCACAAGAGAGAGGGTTTTTTAGATTTAGGTCTAGGGAATGTTTAGACATGGTATATGTTGATAACAGCAAGACATCTGACAATGTCCATGAAATTCTTGGAGACAAAATTCAAAAATGTGATGAGTACTTGGGTTGAGTCTTTAAGAAACAGAAACCTTGAGATTCCAAAGGTGGAGTTCAGTAGGGAGTCAGTACTTTCCAGGCATGAGAGACAGCCAGCCTGTGGTAAGCCATGGAGATAGGCATTAATAGGGAATAGCTGAAATGTAGAGAGTAACTGAGGAAGAGGGATGTTGACTAAGCCGACATGGGGAGTCTAAAGCTAGATTTTGGGTTTTTGGGGTTTTTGCAGGCAATGGGGGTTAAGTGACTTTGCCCAGGGCCACACAGCCAGTAAGTGTCAAACATCTGAGGCCGGATTTAAACTCAAGTCCTTCTGAATCCAGGGCCTTTGCTCTATCCACTGTGCCACATAGCTACCCCCCATAATGTTTTTATACCTAATTTTGAGGGTTACATATGTATTAAATAGATCTGACTAGCAAGAGGTTTTTCATTAAAAGCTTACTACAAACTTAACCCCCATTGCCCTGCAAAAAAAAAATAATAATATAATAAAAAGCTTACTACAAGCCAACAGTTCTAAAACATGGATGGCCTTTAAAAAAGTAAGAAATGCAATAATCCAAGCCCTTTGCGTATCTTTAGCAATAATAACTAACATTTTTCCTGGGACCACATTTTCAGAGGAGTATTGGCTGTCTTGTGAAGGAAGAACAGGATGATGAGAGATCTGGCATCTATGACATGAGAATAATTACAGACACTGGATATGTTTAGTCTGGAAAAGTAAAAGATGTCAGGGGCACCCAGTGCCTATATTCTAATGTTTGAAGGCCAGCCTTCTGAAAAAATAATTAACAACTTGGGTGGTTGAAAACAAGCAAGAGGAATAAAGCAAAGAAAGAGACAATTTGGATTTGTACATAAGAACTGAATTTGGTGAAGACAGAAATAAGTACAGAGAGAAAAAGGTTTATAAAGAGGTTTTAAGAGTAATATTAATTATACTTTAACATATTTGCATTAAATTCAAGCATTTACTAAGTGCTCTATGTGGTAGGCACTTGGCATTTTTTAATGATGCTTTAAGTTAAGGGTTTATAAAACATTTTCCTCAACAACAACCCTGTATGATAAGTAGTACAATTTGGAGACAGCTTGGTGATACAGAAGATAGAGCACGGGACCTAAGGCAGGAAGACCTGAGTTCAAATATGACCTCAAGGCCACCATTAACATCTGTCTGCTTCAGTTTCTTCACTTGTAAAATGATGGTGATAGTAATAGCACCTACCTCCAGGGTTGTTTTGAGGACTTTTTTAAATAATGAGAATAAAGCGTTTTGCAAACTTTAAAATGCTATATAAATACTAGCTATTATTACCCCCATTTTGCAGATGAGGTAAACTGAAGCAGTGAGATGATAAGGCGATTGCCCAAGGTCTGTCTCAGTGTGTCAGAACCAGCACTCAAAACAGTTCTCTTAACTCCAAGATCAGTGCTCCTTCTGCTATCAAGTACCAGATCAGGTTACTTTTACACCTAAAGAATACCCTGGGTGTGCTGGAATAGTGGTTGAAGTTTTAGTACTGAAGAAAAAAATTTCAGTTGCAGATATTTTTCATATATGTTTTATTAGGTTCTTAGAAGGTCAGAGTAAAATGCTTATATATCAGAATTTTTAGGCTTTCATGGGTAACTTACTGTCTTGTGCCATGGGGGAGAAAGGAGACAGTGTTGTATAGTGGATAGATATCCTACCTCAGAGTCACAAAGACCTGATTTCAAGTCCCACATCTGATGGCTGTATAACCCTGGACAAGTCACCTAACTTTTCAGTGCTCCAGGTGACTCTTCTAAGACCAGAAGTTTGCCAGGATGATGGCAAGATGTGCATTGATAGAGGACTTTCTGCACTAGGATATCCCCCATACCTGTGAAGTCAGAGGTCCAGAGCCAAAATTAGGAAGAAAATTGGGGAGGCAGGCAGTGTTACCAAAGGGATGGCTAAGGAAGAAACATTAGTGGTTTTTAAAGAAAGGTGTTTTGTTTTGGTTTTTTCTGAGATGCAGTGACTAATTTTCTCTTTGCACTACTTATAATTTATACTGTACATAATAGAATATTTTGATTGACACAATTGATATCATCAGCATTTTATTAGCATCTCCTATGTGCCAGACATTGTACTAAGCACTGGGTACACAAATACTAGTGAGCAAGGAGTTTATGTTGTGTATTGAAGACAGTGCTTCAAAGGGAGATTGAAGGAATTAGGATGCGATGTCATGTTTTGGTTGGTGGCCAGGAAGTAAGGGTGCTAGCATAGGGTTGGTTCTGGGTGGGATAAGGGAAAGCTCACCTATCAGATGGCCCAGAGTTAGTTGTTCCTGCTACCAGAGTCCAAGTTTAGTGGGGCACGATGGCCCAAGTGGAGGCCAGGATAATCTGAAGCCTGGTAGTTGGGAAATAAGATTAGTATTTCATTATTAAGCTTCTTTGAATTCATTATGTATTTAAGAATGTCTAATTCATGGAACTGTTTTTTCAAAATGTTTTCAAATCCACTTAATTTAGTCCCAAAATGAACTCCCATGTATGTATTACATGTTGTTTAATCACTTACCTTTCCTCTGTATCCATCCATCCTCCCTCCTCCCAGAGAGCTGTCTTTGAGTTTTATTTTAAATGTTCTTTTCTGTTTGTAGGGAAGCAGCACGTGAGTGCCCGTAGGAAGAAAAAGGAAGATGTGAAATGTCTAGAGAACAGAGTGGCTGTGCTTGAGAACCAAAACAAGACACTGATTGAAGCGCTGAAAAGCACTTAAGGACCTTTACCTGCCACAAATCGGATTAATTGGGGGATGGATTTCATTTCACTTCCTAAGGTGGAGAAAATGACTGGTTAGTCCACAGCCAGAAAGACAAAGGTAACTTTTTATTTTCTAAACAGTTCTCTTTTTTCTATGCGCAAAACTGCCTGAAAGCAACTACAGAATTTCAATTCATCTGTGCGTTGCATTAAACGTGAATATTCAAACACCTGCCTCCACTCTCCCCACCCTAAGAAATTGTCATCTTCCTGATCATGAAGATGAGACTTCTGGTTTTTTATCCCCTCTTCAACTCTTCAAGGAGTGATAATGTGTTCATGTTGTTTGAATTGTTGGGGGAAAGTGAGAAGAATTTTTTTTTTATTAATTTCAAGGGGTTTGTGCTGAGCTCCTTGATTGCCTTAGCAACAGAAATCTCCCCCTCCCTCCTCTCTCATCTCCCCTCCCCCCCCAGCCTCTTGAAGTACCGGTGTGGACTGAATGCAGAAAGTAAGTAAGGTGCAATGAAGAAGTGATGATTGCCAATTGACCTGTATCATTGAAATTATTATAAATTTGTTGCTAATGATATATCCCAAAAGGAGGGATTTATATATAGAAAAAAAAATTAGGGGAATTAATTCAAAGAGGTTTCTTGTGTATGTTCTATTCTCTAATTTCTGCAGTGCTAAAAACTTGTTCATACCTGTCAAGGCATTTTGGGGCTGGCTTTTCTTTTAGGTCACCTCCCTTCTTAAATTGCAATTCTCTTTGTATTTTGGAATACATTTAATGAAGGTCACCAAGTGAATGGTATATAGCATGGCCTTTGGATCAAAAGTGAAGTCAAAGTTAACCAATACAGGTGTGAAGAGCTTTTTACTTAAGGCATATTAATTTTTAATGAAGAGAACTGTTTAAAAGAAATAGAATAGACCCTTTATATTAAAACAGAGGTTTTTATGAATATTCATGTCCGTGGCTTCAGAACAGTAATCATTTACTATTTTTTAAAAAATTCAATACCTGCTCTTCCCTCTGCACTTAACATTTTATCATTACCAAAAAAGCCTTCAAGATGCTAAAGAGAGAAAAATGAAATACTATATTAATGAAAATAAAATGTGTTGTAGGAAAAATGAAATTAATTACACAATAGCCCATTTTAAGTATAAAATTTACACAAGGTGAATTTTATTAGTGAAAGCTATAAAAATGTTATAAGAACATTCTGAAACGCATTCAGTGTTCATTTATGCATGCATTTTTTTTTCCAGTGCAGTGTCTAAGAGTGAATTCTATTATAGTGTTTGGGTTTCATTCATGTAAACGTACTCACATGCTCATTCAAACCACCAAAGTCCTGAATTTATGTTTTTGCCTTAAAAGGTTAATTATGCTTCAGGGCTTCCATATGGCATGTGATCTTTGTCATTTGATAAAGTAACTGCATGTCTAAACTCCCTAATAAGAAATGTATGGCTTGTGAGCATATCTCACAATAATTATATCTAATAATTCTTTGAGGTATTCATTGCTAAATTATTTCACTAAATCTACCCCGAAATAAAATTAAAATTCACCTTGTTAAAGAAGGTATAATTCATATCAATGTAGAATAATTTTAAAAACACTGGCTTAAGATCATTGTCACAGTATTTGCGTTATGATTTTGCATTCAGTTTTATAAGAGAGTTTAAGAAATGCTAAAAAGTGTAGGATTTGATGTTTTTGTCTTAGGTCATCACCATTTGAAATCAAATTGTATAGACTGTTTACTATCAAATGCAAAAGTCATGTCGGCTTTCTACTGGATCAATTTTGAAAAGCAATATTTTCAAGCTATAAATGGCTTTATTATCATAGCAGTGGGGGGGTTGTTGGTTTTTTAATGTAAACAGAGTGGGGGAACCATCAATTAAAGAATGTAGCTTTTAAAGTGATATAGCTATAAATGTGGATGCATTCACCAAATTCTCAAGGCTTTCAAACAGCTTAAAAAGTCTAGTGTTTCTACCTGACTGAGCTACTTGGAACAAATAATGTAATTTTTTTAATGGCTATTTAGTGTACAATGTGTCATTCCTCAACATTTGCCACAATGAAGAAATTGAGGGAATTCATGGATTTGTTTTCATGGCAAAATTATTTCTTATTGCTTAATTGATGTCAAATAGGAATTCCATTAAAAATTATTTACAAACTGTAAATAGCCAGTGCCTAGAAAATTGATTCTCCCCTCTAAAGATATATTTTACAAAAAATTGGTACTTTTCAGTTTATATTGAAAGTTAGTTGACAGTTTGCCTATTTTTTCCTGGTAAATAATGACAGTCTGGTTAATATTATTTATTGGGTTATGAAGAATGACCTGGCTCTTTTCTCCTTAAAGGTAGTAACACTGAATTGAAATCATCAATAAAGTAGTGAGGAGAAAGGATTGTATGCTCTTAAAATGAATCTACTGTAGATCCTTGGATATATTTGAGGACTTCAGTTTCCACAAATAGAAATCAGGCTACTTTTCTTCTGGTTGTTTTTTAAAACAGAATTTGTTTGGTTGTTCAACCATATAACTGAGAATTAAGGAATTTAGATATTTTCATTTAGAAAGTAACTTTTTAATAAGAAACCCACATTGAAATCATTTTTAACCAAGAATACATGTGGCTACCAATAATAGATGCTTTACTCTTCATTTTGGCCAAAAGGGAAAGAAAACATAGGAATCTGTATATATGTTGTAGAAAATAGCAAAATTGATATTGCTCACTTTGCAAATTAGGGCTTGTTGGCACTTTTATCTGTAGGACAGATTAAGTCTAATAAAAACTAAGTGTGGGGGGGATTTTTTTATATCTTAAAAGTTATGCGTTTGGGGGCTTTGGTAGGGTTTAACAGAAGGGCAGGTTAGAAAGGGCTAGATCCATTATGTTCACAGTACAAAAATTTGGTTTCAAAATTTATTTTATTTTCATTATTTTACAAATAAAAGTACCAGGCTGACAGTTGTGATATTGTCAGAGGTGCTCTGTTAATTTAGATATTCTTGGAAAAATACATATGTATAATATATGTACATATATATATATACACACAGTATATAATCTGAAGCTCTGAGAGCTCTTAAGTCAGGAATGCTGAGTATTATAGTCTATTGAGGTCAGATACAGCTCGTACATTTTTGTGTGCTGTTGCATCCCTTTTGGTAGTGTTTGGATTGTGTTATTCCAGCACTCGTGATTGCATTTTTTATGTTCTAATTACTCTTCCAACTATTTTGTTTCTTTTTTATTGTTAGTTATCTTAGGCTGATTCTTATAAATTATGTTTGTACTTGCCTGAAAACTTCCCCCCAAAGTATTCAATTATTTTTGTGCTTTGTCTCTGGCAGCTATAACAGTGGTTTAAAAAAAAATTGGAAGATTTCTTTGAAAAAGAACCACTGATTTTCTTAACCATTCTGGGGAGGGATTCGAGAGTTTCATTTAGGCAGGATGTTCTCAGAAATGGTGTTTTGATGATAAGTTGGCAACATTGCTATTATCTGAAAGCACAATTCCAGTCAGGCAGGCTGTCCAAGGGGAAGTCATCTGGCTGACATTCTCTCTTCTCTTCTCAGGCCCAATCCCCACTTGGGTACTATACCTACCAGTAGAGGTGATATTTGGAATCATGCAAAGGCTTAGGAAGAAACAACAGTGTTTGGTTTAACAAGGATACTTTACTTACTTGAAGTGTTTTTTAACCCAGATTTTTCTTTATGTACATTAAATCAGTTTTTATTTTAGGAGCAGTAGTAGCCAGTCACCAGCTCAAACTGGGCTGTAGTTATTTACAAATCGTAAAGGTTATTTCATTTTGCAATTTAAGCCTAGTATCTTAAAGTTAAATTTTGAAGTCATTTCAGGGTTCAGGAATACTGGAAATAATACAACTTTTTAGTAAATTTTGGGAGGAAGCGTCTCTTTCCTTTTTTTGAGCTCTGAAAACTATTAGTGGATTATATTCCATTGACCTGACATAAAGGTTGTATATTTATTTGGGTTCTTTTTACATTCTGTTCTTTGTAAATGTTTGGTATAAAATGCACTTTTAAAAAAAAAAAACCTACCCAATTTCTAGGAACTTGGGTATTGGTATTGACAATATGAGAAGCTTCTTCGGCTAGTAATCATGAACTGATTGTCCATCTTTCTCTTCCTTATGATTAAATCATGTGGCTGTTTTTTAACAGAGACATTTTGTTGTTTGAAATATTAGTACCTGAAGATTAGCCTTACAATTAGGTGCTAAGGTGGGAGATTTGTCAGGGCCACTAAATAGAATAAAGACTGGCTCAAACTCTATCTTATTTTCTTTCAGCATATAGCTAATTGAATTTTGTTCTTCTGACAAAAATTTCCCCCCATTTTTGGTGGAATGTTTGCCCAACATTATGATTGTCAATGTGATACCAAAACAACCATCTGAATTGCATTTAGGGTAAGAGATTGAAAAAAAGGATTTTTCATTGTGTAAACCAAATAAAATTTTGTGCTAAATTTTTCACTCTGAAATTGGTTTGTGTTGAGCCTTAAACCTGATTATATATTTGAAAAGGCCTAATGCAAGTGAAAGAAAATAAAATTTACTGACATAAAGCAAAAGGTGCATGGAAATAATTTGTTCATTCATTTGTAAAAAAGCACAATTAGAAGTTTTTTTTTTGTAGGCAGCAATGAAGATGAATTGATCACCTAGGTATATATCCCTGAATATTGTTAATGTTGACTTTAGCGATTGACTATAACTCTATGTACTTGGAACTGGTTTCCTTCACTTTGTAAACTCAATGATTAGGAGAGGGGCTTGAACATATCATTAAGCTGAGCCAGTTGGAAGGATTTCAAATAAATCTAACAGGGTGCTGAAGTTCCATCTGTCCTCATCAGCTTTATGTTAAGTTCACATGAATTAGTGAATGTAACTTAAGCCTTTGTATGTGTCCTCAGGGGCAGACTAGTTTTTAAGAGGGACCAGATACAGTTTGAAAGGAGTAAGTGTATTTTCAGGTGTTTTAGCTTGAAAATTTATTTTTTAAAAAATATAAAACTTTTAAAAATACAGAGAAGCCTGTAAAGTAAGTTGATATTATAAACAGGCAGACTTGTTTAGCACAGAAGTAAAAAATATTGACCTGTCTGCTGCATTCTGGTACTGTGGGTACAGGTCCCCTAGCTGGGGGGAGGGAGGGGAAATGAAAGGGGGAGGGAAGAATTGGGGTTAGTTATATTCTTGACAATTTGGGGTTTTTTTTCTCACCTGCACATAAAAAAATCAGTCCCTCAGGAAATGTGGAGTAATAGGTAAATCAGTTAACCTACTTGGAGTAGATGTTATAAAATGCTTGCGCCTATTTAAGCATGGAATTTTCAAGATTCAGCCTCAACTGAATAGCTTGCCTGAGGGGAGGATACATCTAAGATGATTTGAAACTGGTGAGGAGAGGTGGAGATCCCTGAAAATAAAGGTCTTATGTTAGTTGGCCAAATGAAACAGTCTATCATGTGTTTGGGGGACTTTATTTTATGTTAATTGAATTGGTAAAATGCTCTATAGAATGTTGTATTTTTATCCAGATGCCACTCCATTTTATGTATGTAATAAAATTATTTATATTAAAAGTGGGAGAGCTAAATTGTAGAAACTGCATATATCTGACCTTCAATATTTCCTGCTAGTATGGATTTTATTAGGGGGGAGTAAGAGTGCTGGGTCATCAGTTTTCTGTGGTAGAAGTATAGTCCCTGCCTGATTTATTCACATGTTGGTTGTCATCACCAAGAAAGAATGATTTCTAGTCCAAATTTATAATTTAATACTTTTTTTTTTTAAAAAAATATGATCAGGGAAGTTTCTAGAGTTGTTTTGTTTTTGTTGTTGTTTTTAAAGAAAATTGAGGTGAATGTTACTTCTATCCATTTCTTACTTTACCCAAAACCATCAGCACAAAACAGGGTATTGATCTTAACTCTTAATATTTCTTTTGGAGTGGATTACAAAATAAAGAACTATAATGGGGAAAACAGGTTTCTATTAAAATTCCCTACATTCTAGAAACATCCCTGTTTTAATGTTTTTTTACTTAAATCTTTTTTGTGCTTTATGTAAAAGAAAAAATGTACTGAGTTATAATGCATTTTATTAACACTATGTACATATTAGCTGCTTTGTGTTTCAGAATGGTAGTAATTGCTTTGTATATTAAAGTGATCCTTGTGAATTTGTGAATTGTCATAAAGAAGTGCTTTTTCTTACTGTAATCTTTGTGGTATAAACTGTCATAATGCCCTTTTTACACCAACATTTATGTGCAGTCACATAAACATGCTTTTAAAAATGCTTATAAGTCTCTTTTTTGGGGGCGGGATGGATATACATATATATGGTTTGGGGTTTTTTAAATAGTGACAAACTGAATATTCTTTAAGCTTTATATAGGTTTGTTAATAATGTTAAGTGAGCAAAAATGCTAATAGAAGTATCATATGAAAGAAATCCTTGGGTAAAATAATACCAGAGAACTGTAGTAGATCTTCTGTTGCCATATTTCATGACATGCCCATGTTTTAGCTACAGGATTCTCCACTCTGATACAGTAATCTATATTGAGTAAAATTGAAGGGTATTCATAAATTATATAGATTATGTGAAAGAGAAATGACCATCAGGAATATTGTAGAAGGAATTGCATGGGAGGTTGAACTAACTAGATATACTCTTTTTTTGGGGGGGGGGGGGGCAGGGCAGTGAGAGTTAAGTGACTTGTCCAGGGTCACACAGCTAGTAAGTGTCAAGTGTCTGAGGCTGCATTTGATCTCAGGTCCTCCTGAATCCAAGGCCGGTGCTTTATCCACTGCACCACCTTGCTGCCCCTAGATATACTCTTAGGATGGCATTTTCAAAAGTTTGATTGTTCTTTGATCATGACATTAAAATAATAAGGGGAAAGAGGGATAATTTCTTTACCTGTTTTCTTTTGAAAGTGAAAACGCTTCTAAGATTTTTATTAATTGTTCAGTTTTATTGTGTAGGGAAAATAACTGATGTTTAGTAATTATTTTTTGGCCTCAACTTTCACCCGTTCAGCTATAAATTGCTTGTAGCTCACCCTTGAACAGATTTCCATTGACAGCTTGCCAAATCCCTATCTTGAGTGACCCCCACTCCTGCCTTGTCTTGGGCTACTCAACCATGCAACCTGGGTCTGTTACAGGTTCAAGTTATCTGGCCTCAGACTTCCCTGATCTTCACCGTGGCTATTGAAACTCTTCTCCACACCAGGTATATTAGCTCCTTCCCTCTCAGCAAACAGCCTCATCTCCTTTACTGAGAAAATTAAGACCACCCACGTTTCTCTTCTTTTGCTATAAATCTCTGAAAAAAGAAGTGGAAATATGGTTAGAAAGCCCTGTCTGCTACATTTCTGCCTATATGCTGTCTCCTAGACTGCAGCAACAGTTCTCATAATGTGGGCCATAGACCTTTTGAGTTCCCAAGACCCTATCAAGTTGGTCCATGAGCTTAAAACTTTTTGTAATACTAAGTTATTATTTGCCTATTATTTCTTTTTTTATCCAATGACATTTGGATTTTCTTCACAAATATCTCAACCAAAACAATACCACAAAAGATTAAATGCAAAAGCAAAAATGAAATATCATATTTTTCTATTAATCTTAGGCAATAGAGAAATCTGCAAAATAAATTTGTGATAGAGTTTTCTTGGCAGGGACCCAGATCCGTTTTTTAGCCCTCTCTCCCCTCACCCCAGAAAGTCCAGCTCTTAGGAATTTTAGTTGGTTTGGGGACCAGCCCAAGCTTACAATACAAATAAAGATATAGCCCCCCCCCCCAATAATTAAAAAGAACCAATCTAGATGTACAGGGTTTGTTACTGTTATTTTTTAACAAATTTGTATAATAGCTTTAATTTCCAATGATTAGATTAGGGATATACAGCCTCCTCTCACTGAACCCATAAGTACAAACTGTGCATGAAGTCAGTAAGAATCTGAGTTCGAATATAGCCTCAGAACTGGCTGTGGACTAAGTGTGGATAAGGAAGACGTTTGTCCCCCTGCTTTCCTTAACTATAAAATCGGGAATGAGAATAGCACCTACCTCCCTGGGCTGCTGTGACGATCAAACAGAATTATACAGAAGTATAACTTGTAAAACACAGTGCCTGGCATAGAGCAGGCAACAGGAAAGGTAACCAGAAAATAGTAATTGAGAAGAGGCAAGGAAATAGGACCAGTTAGATACAGAAGACGTCAGAAGTGGTCTTGGAAGCCCAAGGGGAGGAGGATGTACATTAAGGAATAACCCTCCTAGTCTAACATTTAAGGTCCTTCTTCTGGAAAGAGATCTAAGCGTTTTTCACTTTGGGAGTGCTAGGAATCAAAGACCCAGACTCGGAAGGGATTGAGAAGTGAGGAGGGGTAAAATAGTGAGTGTAGACAAACTCTTTCAAGAATTTAGCTGTGAAGGTCAAGTAGCATGCTAGCTTAAGGAGATGGCAGGGTCAGTTGTAAGAAGGTGGGAGCCCTAAGCATATTATAGGTCATGGGAAGGGATCCAATAGAAGAGACAAAGATGAGGAGAGGGAGATGTAAGCTCTAGGAGAGTAATTCTCAAATTTTTGGTCTCGGAATCCCTTTTAAAATGGAGGACCTTAAAGAACTTTTATGTGGGTTATATCTATCACATTACACATTGAAAAAAGAATGGAGGATAGATTCTATTGTCTAGATCTGTTGAAGGGTTCATGGGGATTAAACCACACCTAGATACTGGACTTTGCCTTGAGCAATTTAGGGGTAGTCTTTGCATACTTCCCCTGATGTTTCTGTAGAGCTCATTTTCATTTGAAACCACCCTCAAGTCCATGTCACCAATGGAATTGAATGATGCTAGCCAATTATCTTTGATCAGTGTCTAGCGACCTACCTCTATCAAAAGAGTATAAATATAAAAGCTGAGATACATGAGCTCCTGGTGGTAGACATCTTGGATTGCACTCTTAGCTTGCGAAGGCTGTCAGTTGGTGAGCGCTCTCTTAGGGTCAGAGTAGGTAATGCAGGGCTTCCGAACTTTGAGGCCTTGTGCTCTCCCTCTGAGAGCCCTCTGGGGCTCTTCTGCTTATGTTAACTGCCATGAAGTCAATACTAATATTTAATATTAATAATAAATACTAGGGGCAGCTAGGTGGCGCAGTGGATAGAGCACCAGCCTTGGAGTCAGGAGTACCTGAGTTCAAATTCGGCCTCAGACACTTAACACTTACTAGCTGTGTGACCCTGGGCAAGTCACTTAACCCCCAATTGCCTCACTAAAATAATAATAATAATAAATACTGCCAAAATGGTTGCAATCGCCATTATATAAATAGCTATTAATATATAAGCAAATATTTTAGAAAACTAAGCCTGGGGCAGCTAGATGGCGCAGTGGTTAAAGCACCAGCCCTGGATTCAGGAGTACCTGAGTTCAAATCGGCCTCAGACACTTGACACTTACTAGCTGTGTGACCTGTGGGCAAGTCACTTAACCCCCCATTGGCTAAAAAAAAGAAAGAAAACTAAGCCTACCCCCCCCAATCATTTAAAAACACAATCTAGATGTAAGGGGTTTATTACTGTTATTTTTTAACGAATGTGTAAATGGTAGTTTTAATTCTGAACAACTTGCCTTTGGTCACACAGCAGTGTCTTAGGCCATATTCAAACTTAGATTCTTACTGACTTCATGCACAGTTTGTACTCATGGGTTCAGTGAGAGAGAGAGAGCTGTATATCCCTAATCTAGCTCCTTGATTCAGTCTCACATTGCCAAACTTATGCTGAATATTCTACCTCATGTCCTATGAATATGTTCAGAATGAACTCTTCCCTCCTCCAGACCCTCCCTATCTTCCTGAATCACCATCTTCTCAATCTCCACATTAACATCCAGGTCTAAACTGACTTCCTTCTATACCCTCACCCCCTTGTTTCCAATCAGTTGCCACGTTTTATCAATTCTACTCTGCCACATCTATCACAGGCATTATATTTTTTCTGCTCACATGGCCGCATCCTCAAGCCTTAGACCCTCTCACCTCTCCCCTGAACTATTGAAATAGCTTCCTAGATTAGCTCTCCATGCCTCCAGTCTCCAATCCATCCTCTATGCAATTGCCAGAGAAATCTTTCTAAAGCACAGGTCTGACCATGTCAATCCTTCTGAAAAATCTTCAATGGCTCCCTCTTGCCTGTAAAATAAAAATAATTTGTTCAAACTTGGCATTTGTATTTTTCCAAAATCCAGCCCTAATCTGCCTTTCCAGATTCAGCTTTTAATACACCTCTTCTTCATACATTCTGTTCCAGACAGATTAGTTTACGCCAAACCAAACTTTTCCCCCCAACTAAGTTTTCCCAATTATGTTCCTTTATAGAGGCTGTTTAACTATGCTGGGCTAACTTAGGCACTTGTCTACTGGAAGTTTCTCATCTCTCCCTCTCCCCACCACAGTTCAAAGAGCTCTCTCCCTCCTCAAATTACCTTATATTAATCCAAATGCATAACACATTCCTTCCCTCATCAGAGATTTAAGCCCCTTGAAGGCAAGCCGTGCTTGTTTTGGGGTTTTTTTTTCACTCATTATAGTGCTTTGCACATAGTAGATAGACCCTTTGGAGTGTCTGAGTCCAGATTTGAACTCACAAAGATGAGGGTTCTGACTCCTAGGGGCCCAGCACTCCTCTATGTCACCCAGTTTTCCTATAGGTCAGGTACAAAGTAATAGAATTGGGAGAGAAAAAAAAGGGTGTGTGTGTATATGTGTGTAAAACCAAGAACAGTGGACTAGCCAAGAACATAAAATGAAATTAGCAAACATTAAGTGTCAGTTAAATAGAGGTATACTTGAAAGACCCTAATGTTCAATTTGGGGTATGTGTATACCCTAGAAATAGCAGACTACAAATCAGGGTTTGATTTATTGTTTTGAGGAAATGTTAAGAACGCTGATTCAAATTAAAAGTATGTCTTGAGAATATTTTCCCCCAGAGATGGGGAGGCTATCTAAGAAATCTCTGCCCTCAAGAAGCATACAGTCTAATCTAATAAGGGACACATGAGATGTATATTGTAACACAAAACATTGTCTTAAGTGCCTCCTAAGAGAACAAAACTGCTCTATGTGTTCATTTTTAGTTGGTAATTTAGGACGGACTTGACTGAAGATCTGGCATTTCAGCAGGACTTTGAAGAACAGGTAGGATTTCAGCAGGCAGGGATACAAAGGAGAGTATTTCAGATGAAGAGACGGGCATACGCTTTGGCAGATGTGGCACTGTGTAGACATGGTGCTTTCAAGAACCAGCCTTTAGTTCAGGGCACTTTCAGAGGAGCAGCTTTGAAGAAATGCTGGAAAGGCCAATTGGGACCAGAGAGTAGACAGCTCTAAATGTCATGCTGTGGAGTAGATTAAGATTTAGAGGATGAGAGCAATGGAGCCCAACCATGCATAGGTTCCCCTCATTTGGAAACTGTCCCGTATACAAGTATTCAAAGGACTGCACGTCCAGAACTGATCTGCACACTTCCTCCCACAATCATAGTACAAGCACTACTCATCACCAGCCTGTATTACTAGAAGAGCCTCTTCTTTAAAATCTTTTTATTGTTATCCTTTTTCAGTTACCTTCATCTATAACTACAGTATCCTTTCTCCTTCCTCGTAGAGTGAGCCTTTCTTTGTAAGAAAGATTTAAGAAGAAATAAAAAGATTAACCCAACCAACATAGCAACTGTGTCTGACAATATATGCAACATCTCACCTCTAGATCCCCCACCTCTTCTTCAGGGTCCTTAAAATTGCACAACATTCAGTTTCGTTTTATTTTGTTCTACTTACTTTGTCATTTTGTATCGTTTTCTTGGTTGTGCTTACTTTCTTCACTCGGCATCAGTTCATAAAAGCCCTCTCAGATGTCTCTGAATTAGTAACGAGCACTTTAATGTACTGTAAGATTTGCAAAGAATTGTAAATAATTTTTGATCCTCATAAAAAATCCTGTGAGGTAGGTATTATTATCCCTCTTTTAAAGATGAAGAAACTAAGACTAGAACATCGTGTCTTTCCCACAGTTACATAGTATCACTGCCCAGATTTAGAACTCTGATTTTCCTGACTCCCTGGTCCCTCACTCATATCCATCACCTAGGTTACCTGTTTCATCTGTGTTGTTTCCTATAAACCAGTAATATCCCATTACGTTTATGTAGCACAATTTGTTTAGCCATTCTCAATTAGTAGCATCATCTTTTGTCCCCAGGTCTTGGCCCTCACAAAGTTCTGCTATTAATACTTAGAGCTTATGGGGACTTCTGTCTTTTACCTCCTTAGAGTGGATGCACTTCAGAGGGCATGGTTATAACTTTTTTTTATCACAATTTCAACTTGCTTTATAAAATGTTTGAACCAATTTAATGTTCCCCAATAGTATAGTTGTGTGCCTCTTTCCACATTCCCATCAGCATGCAAGCTCACCTCCACTCTCTACCCCTCCAGCCCATCCTTTCCAGTGCTACCAGAATAACTCTGGTCATATCCAGTCACTCAGAAATCCTACTAGTTCCCTCTTGCTCTTATAAAATTTCAGACTCCATTGCCCTTCACAGCTTGATGCCATCCTACCTTCTATAGCTTTATCTGATGCTAGTCTTGTGCATACAGTGCTCCTGCCACACATGACTGCTCACCATGTCACGTATATATTTGGTACTGTCTTTACTCACATTCTTCCCTATGCCTGGAATACCCCTATTCCCACTGCCAGATACATACACATCTGTACCCACACTTTGCCAATAAAATTCCCACCTGACCCTTAAATCCCAAACTATACTAATACCTCCTCCCTTGCCTGATTCCACCGGCCCAGATATACCTCTCATGCGCTTATGTATTATTTTGAATTTTATCTTTAGAAGTAGCTTCCTCTTAGATTGTATCCCCAGCACTTAGCACATTGCCTGTCACATAGTAAGCTTGCCAATTTGACTAGATTGTAAGCTCTGTGAGAGCAGACCTTGTCCTTATTAAAACTTTCTATTTTCTTGTCTTCTACAGTCACTGGCACAGGGCCCTGAGTGTAGCAGTTTCCTAATAAAGTTTATTCATTTGAATTTGTATACAATTCCGATTAGCTGATAACACTAGATAATAATTTTGTATGTAGGGGCCAAATTTGATATAGGAAGAGTTAATTGAGTGGCTCACTGTAATATTGGGGTCCCGGAAATAATGAGGGACTTCTAGGTCCAAAGTTCCCTCCCCTCCAAACTGCCTTTTTAGGTATTCTCCCAGGCCAATAAGAAAGGAGCCTAACAGCCTCTTTTCCACAAAAGAATCAGGTTTTATTAATGGGAATAAAATAAACAGCAAAGGTGAAGTTAATAAAATCAAAGACAAGGGAATAGGGAAAAAGAAAAATGGATAATCCCCCTAAACTCTAAACCTAAGACTATACAATCCCCAAACTCACTTCCAGTTCAGCTAATTTAAAAGAGCAGCACTCATTTGTTAACTCATCACCTGGGGTCTGCAGCTTCAATGGGAAACAGCTTTGCGGTCCAGGCCCACAGGACAAACTGCCAGGAAAAAAAAAAACTCTTCTGCCAGCTCCTGCAGCTCACACCACCAGAAAGAAAGTGACTCCAGAAAGAGACTGAGCGCCCCTCTGCAAGTGTTTACTCTCCATCCCCCAAAAGGGGAGGCCCCTTCAAACTGCCTATGGGAAAGCTGGTTTCTCCTGCTGATATTAGCAGCACACATCACTCAGGACAGGACAGGTATGGCTCATCCCAATCAGTCTGCCAAATTCCATTATCTTACCACATGTATAACTTCCTCTGGTTGTTTAAGAGCTAACCAAAGAGACACAAAGGAATTGTGAGCCCTCTGTTACTATTTGTAAGTTATAGAAGCACAGAAGTTTTGTGAACAGACTTCATTTTGTTAAATCTCTATTAATGTAACTGGGTATTAGGAGCAGAGGTGCTCTTGGTCATAGGTTAATAAAATGTTTCAAGATAACAACAAATCTTCGACGAGTTTTACTTACATTACCTTAAAATTAGAAAGTTGAGTTAGGAAGGTAGCAGGAAAATAATAGAAAGAAATCAGCTTTTGTTCTAGAAGCAGTGACTACAAGTCATTTTTTGTATCTTTCAAAGTATCTATAATGTTAAGCAGCAAATAATGAGAGAGAGAGAGAAAGAACTTGTGCCAAGACAAAAGATGTATAAGAAATAATCTATGTCCTCAAAAAAATTTTAAGACCTGTTTGGCAAAATAGGGCAATTTCCTGCCTTCTAAATCAGCTAACTTCTCAACATGCAGGTTGTCCCAACAATCTTAGTGCAACACTGCAATTAAATAAGTATTTCCAATGTTTCCTTAGTATAGTATTGCACTAAGACTGCAGTCCAAAGTTACTTTTGTTTACAGTTACGATTTCTAGTTCCAACCTACAAAGAGAATGTGCTCTTTTGTTTTTTGTTTTGTTGAATGTGCTCTTTTTGAAAGATGGGGAGGGAGGGAGGAATGGAAGGAAGGCAGGCAGGCAAGGAAGCAAAGGAAAAAAGAGCTCTGCTGACCAGTCATTTTTTCAGACCCCACGTGTAGGGCACTAATGCCATCTTGTGGCTATCACCACAGCATATGAGTTGATCAGTTGCTTAATAGGGTATTTGTAACTTCAGTTTAAGCAAAAAGTGAAGACTTCAGAATTTAGAAATTAGGGAATTGATTTTTTTTTTTTTACCTAAGGTAGTACCGTAAAGGAAAGAGAAAAGACACCCTCCCCACCCCCCCCCCCAAAAAAGAGTTGTGAGACTTCCATTTCTAACTGTAAATTAGAAGCACACAGTTTTGTGTATATAAATTAATTATGGGCATTTAATTCAGAACAATAAAAGTAAAATCAAATAAATTTAATGTGGACAAAACTAATAATTTTAAATAAAAAGCACGGGTTTTATTTTTTTGTTTTGTGTTGTTTTTACAAGCAGGATGACAAGGGATTTTCCTTGAATTACAAATTTTGTCATTTCAGACACTGTGTATGTATATAAAACCAAAAAACAAAGAAAAAAGAAGAAAGAAAGAAAGAAAAAAGTTTGCCAGTTGCTGTGGCATAGTCTACTTGGAATTAAATAAAATCAATTTTTAATTCTCAAAAATTATCTGTACAAAAAATGATGGTTTTTATCACTGAAAAGTACCTGCTTTTAGTCTAAAAGTGTCAAGCTACTATCAATTCATTTACTTTTGAGGAAAGAGGCCTGGCCTCACCATCTCGCTTGGACCAGTCACAGCACCAAAGCCCTGCACTTTTCCAACCTGGACTGTACTCCCCTCCTTAGGCAGTGTGGGAGCCCACTACACTGGTCCCAGATTTGAAGTATACAACCAGTCAGCATGAACCCTACCACTTCTCAGAAATCCCAGTCCTCAAACTACATACCATTCTCAAACCTCCCCAGCAGCAGGGACTATAGAAAGCTACTACCACACTTAGGCTAGCTCTATCCTTTAAACAAACAAACAAACAAACAAAACCACATGTGACCTAAAACATGTTATTTATGAATGAAGTTTTACCCTTCATCAAATCTTTACATTTGAGAATAAAAGGACAAGGGGGCAGTTAAGTGCCACAGTGGATAAAGCACCAGCTCTGGATTCAGCAGGACCTAAGTTCAAATCTGGCCTCAGACACTTGACACTTACTAGCTGTGTTACCCTGGGCAAGTCACTTAACCATTATTGCCATACAAAAAAAGAGAGAGAGAGAGAGAGAGAGAATAAAAGGACAAGCCAATGAAATGTAAAACCATCCTCTTCTATTCATGCTACACTACCACATTTTGATGTTCCGTATAATCTACTGTGCACTTTTTGAAAGGCCCCTATGCAAGAACAGAATGAATTAGAAAGTTAAGTTGTAAAGAATTAACCATGATCTTTTTATCAGAAGCTAACAGAAATTCAACAAGCAATTCAAAAAAAGGTAAAAAATGATTATTTTTACAGATAAGAGCTCATTTTTCAAAATACCCAAAATATTTATTTTAATCATCTTATTATATTTTTACGCAAATGAACATATAATGTTTCCTAAATACAAATTGCAGGCTCCAGACAAAAGTAGAAAAGACCTACAGAGGGGCAAGAAAGACAAGATTGCAATAGAAGGTCAGAGAATATATAAACAAATTTCTTTCACATTTTGAAAACTCTATATTAAACACTGAACATTCCCAAGGAATTCTAAGTCATTTATATAACTCAGCCTTCCGAAATCCATAGGAGGCAGTTTGGCATACAGAGCTGTCCTAGAAGCCAGGACAACCTGGGTTCATGGGCCACCTCTGACCCACTGGCCAGGTCACTTTCCTTCTTGGTCCTCAAAGGCACTCTGAATACAGAAAGTTTATGGGAAGGTGCTGATCTATGTTGATAGGAGTTTCCTTACCTGAAAGTCACAAAGACTGAAATCATAAATCATAGGTCCAGTCCCTATCCCTAAACCAACATCCAGATATGTCTAAGAACCTATGCATAGGAGTACTTCATCATGAGATTAATGCTGCCAAATGCTTCATTCTTCCGATTTTGATGTGCCTGAGAAGATATTACCAAATAAGGAATCAATGGTGATACAGATAAACGCGTAGGATGCCACAACACTTAGCGTTTAACTGATAAGGTGACCTCCAAAATTTTTGAGTGTGTCTATGGCATATACTTGTACCCAGATTCTACAAGTCTTCCTTGTGGCTTCTCCTGTGTGCTTTATATATGTGCACATCTTTCTCCAGGTCATAGTGAACCTCATGAACAGTGAAATGCTTTCCCAGCATCTTTAAGAAGTCATAATCCCGTTCATATCGAATGCGGCAGGAGAGAAGGATTACAGAGCGGTCGCCGCAGAGGTGCTCCAGGGTTTGAAGGAGATCCAGGAAAGTCTCTTCCAGGTAGATGATGTCAGCCCCCAGGATCAAGTCGAAGTTTCCTGGTGAGAAGTTCCCTAAATTTTGCCCCCAAGTCAACTCCTTAACCACAGCTTTTGGATATAGATCCTGAGGCAAGTTGGCTTGAACGTTGGATTTGAGAAACTCTAATGCTATTTCCCGATCAGTGATGGTCACATGAGCACCTAGAAGAGAGGTCAAAGAAATAGCCTCATGATAAATAATGTGCCCAATTAATTAATTATCAATTAATGTCCCCAACAGCTTCTCTAGTAGGCAGGTAAGCAATCAGGTATGAGAGAGGAGAATAATTTTATACTCACAGAATTTCTGGGTCAGATAGGGCTTTTGATACCATTTAGTCCCATCCAAACCAAGGGCTTAGGAACATTGCCAGGCATATACCTGCCAATTAATAAATGTTTCTTGGCTGCTGGGGGTGGGGGGCAGGCAACCCATCTCACTTCTGTTAGGAAGTTTTCCTTACATCAAGCTTAAGCTTTAATCTGCCTCTCCACCACCCCTACCCATGATTCCTAGTTCTGCCCTGGGAGACCAAGCAGAACAAGTCTGATCCCCCTTGTATATCACAGCCCTGTAGATAACTGAAGGCTGCTGTCACGTGGCCCCTAATCTCATTTTTGTCATTGTTCAGTCATTTCAGTTGTATCCAACTCTTCATGACCCCATTTGGGGTTTTCTTGACAAAGATACTGGAGTGGTTTGCCATTTCCTTCTCCAGCTCACTTTACAGATGAGGAAACTGAAGCAAACAGGGTTAAGTGACTTGCCCAGGGTCACACAGCTGAGGCCACATTTGAACTGAGGTCTTCCTAACTCCAGGCCTGGTGCTTCATCCACTATTCTATGCCCTTCCACATCCTGGATTCTAATCTACTGTTCCATTAAGCTTCTGACCTAATATTCCACTTGAGATATAGGTTATCCTTCATGGCTAAAACTCTGCCATTGGTAACATTACCACATATATGTATCATCTTTTAATCTATCTTACATGTGTTTTGATAAGTGCTTAAAGATGTAATTAGAGAGTCTCTCTAAAAGTATTCAGGAAACAGATAACCTAAATGCAATTAAGAAAAAGCAATTTGCAAGCTTAGGAATGGTAACACTATTAAAGCAAGGGCTATTAGCATGGGATCTGTGAACTTTTAAGAACATGTATGTTTGACATATATTGGTATGTGTGTATGTATATACATCGATGACTATTTCAACTTGACTGGTTTTTCTTTGTAATCTGATAGATTTTATTTTATGCACTTAAAAACATCATTCTGGAGGGGCAGCTAGATGGCGCAGTGGATAAAGCACGGGCCCTGGATTCAGGAGTACCTGAGTTCAAATCCAGCCTCAGACACTTGACACTTACTAGCTGTGTGACCCTGGGCAAGTCACTTAACCCCAATTGCCTCACCACAAAAAAAAAAAAAAATCTTAATCAAAACATCATTCTGGGAAAGGGGTCCAGAGGCTTCAGCAGACTATCAAAGGGGAGCCATGACACAAGAAAAGGTCAAGAAACTTGGCTGTACAGATTCCTTCCCATCTACCTAAAAAATACTCCATCCTTACCTTCCTTTTTATTTATTTATTTATTTATTTATTTTGGTGGGGGCAATGAGGGTTAAGTGACTTGCCCAGGGTCACACAGCTAGTAAGTGTCAAGTGTCTGAGGCTGGCTTTGAACTCAGGTACTCCTGACTCCAGAGTCGGTGCTTTATCCACTGGGCCACCTAGCTGCCCCCAAAGGGTTTTGTTTTGTTCTTTTTCTATTTGGGGATTGGGAAGGTAGGAGGGAAAAGAAACTTAATACATGACAATTGGAAAATTTTAATTTTAAGAAAAAGTGCTCTGTAACTATAGGTTTTATATAAATAAATATAAACTTATTATTATTGGAGGGCAGCTAGGTGGCAGAGTACATAAGAGTGCCAAGCCTGAAGCCAGGAAGACCTGAATTCCAATCCAGCTCAGACACTTACTAGTTATGGTGACTAGTACCACTAGTTGCCACAGTTTCCTCACCTGTAAGTGAGCTGGAGAAGTAAATGGCAAGAAAACTCCAAATGGAGTCATGAAGTAGGACATGACTGAAATGACTGAACAACAACAAACAACATTATTATTGGAGAGAATCATCTGCATGGATATTAAAATGTCTTAATGATGATCGTAAGGTATGGAATGGAAGAGGACTTTGAGCCAAGAGTTAACATCAGGGAGGAAAAAGTATGTGAATTCTTTATTAAAAGCTAATGAGGGGGGCTAGCTAGGTGCCCTGGATTCAGGAGGACCTGAGTTCAAATCTGACCTCAGACACTTGACACTTACTAAGCTGTGTGACCCTGGGCAAGTCACTTGGCCCCATTGCCCCGCACAAACAAAACAAAACAAAAACAGAGACAAAACAAAACAAAACAAAACAAAAAAGCTAATGAGAGGAGGGGGGTAGCTAGGTGGCGCGTGGATAAAGCACCAGCCCTGGTTCAGGAAGTCCTGAGTCAAATCCAGCCTCAGACACTTGACACTTACTGGCTGTGTGACCCTGGCAAGTCACTTAACCCCCATTGCCCCAGAGCAAAAAAAAAAAAAAAAAGCTAATGAGGCGGGGGGCAGCTAGGTGGTGGAGTGGATAAAGCACCGGCCCTGGATTCAGGAGGACCTGAGTTCAAATCCGGCCTTAGCCACTTGACACTAGCTGTGTGACCATGAGCAAGTCACTTCACCCTCACTGCCCTGCAAAAAAACAAAACAAACCACCCCCCCCAAAAAAAAAAGCTAATGAGAGGGACGCTAGATGGTGCAGTGGATAAAGCACCGGCTCTGGATTTAGGAAGACCTGAGTTCAAATCCGGCTTCAGACACTTAGCACTTACTAGCTGTGTGACCCTGGGCAAGTCACTTAAACCCCCAACTCACACACACACACACACACACACACACACACATCGCAAGCTAATGAGAGGGGAAAATGGCATGGGTGAGCTTAATCGTAAGGCAATGGCTCCAAAAAAAAGGCAGCTGAGTGATGGTGGTAGAACATCAGTCTGGAAGTGGTAAGAAGAAGAAGTTTGGCAAACCTCTCTCCTACCCTAGGAGCCAGGGAAAGGAGTTAAGAGATTTAAGCAGGGGGTGGGACTATGGGCGGAAAAATCAAAGGGGGATTTTGCACCTAGATGAGACTCCAGAAACAGGGAATAAAGGAAAGAGATGTGGCACAGTGGATGGGGCCTGGGTGTCTGTTGTCAGGAAGACCTGGGTAGCCTCTGACACTATGTGACCTTGGGCAAGTCACTCTTTGTCTCAATTTCCTCATCTGTAAAAGGAGGGATAATTAAATAGCACTGACCTCCCAGGGTTGTTGTGAGGGTCAAATGAAATATTTGTTAACTGCTTGGCACAGTGCCTAGAACATAGTAAACACTATATAAATGTCAGTTATCATTATTATTAAGGTCAAAAGAATGTAGTTATTGAAGGAATTTTTTAGATGTGACCAAGCTGGATTCCCCCCACCCCCCAAATAATAATAGCCTGCTACTGAACCATATCCAATGAGAAAAGATAGGGTCTTCCAACATTTTTAGTGCAGTTTTAAACTATTAAATCTTCTAGCATACCCTATATAAAGCCAAACCCTCCTGAGTAAAGAAATTAGCCAAAACAAGAAAATGCCACAACCACCTGGTTCACTTTTTTTTTTTTTTTGGAGAGGCAATCGGGGTTAAGTGACTTGCCCGGGATCACACAGCTAGTAAGTGTCAAGTGTCTGAGGTCAAATTTGAACTCAGGTGCTCCTCAATAAAGGGCCCGGTGCTTTATCCACTGTGCCACCTCGCTGCCCCACACCTGGTTCACTTTAAACACCATGTGGACTTAAAAGAACTGGGCAAACTCACCCAACAAAGCAGCCACGATGCCCACTAATCCTGTTCCAGCTCCTAGTTCAACTGCAGAGCAGCCTTGAAGATTGAAAGCCCCCATCTCCAGGTAGGTACAGAGAACAACAGCCTGGGCCAAAACAGAAGACAAAGAGCCACACTATGTGTGTGCAGACACACTCAGAAGGGACCCGTGCCATATCACACTGTTTGTAGGATTGTAGGGGAAAGGGTTTGGGCATTTCGAATTTTAATCAAGATTCTGGTAAAAATTCCATTAAAAAAAAATGAGGGGCAGCTAGGTGGTACAGTGGATAGAGCACTGGCTCTGGAGTCAGGAGGACCTGAGTTCAAATCCAGCCTCAGACACTTAACACTTACTAGCTGTGTGACCCTAGGCAAGTCACTTAACCCCAATTGCCTCAAAAAAAAAAATGAGCCAAAGTCAGAGAGGCTGGCCAACGAGCCTATCATTTAGAGGCTGTTTGCGTTGCTAACTTGCTATATAATGTCATCCCCGGGAATCTTGACTCAGCCTCGTGGGCTCATCCTTAAAATGTAAATGAGGGAGCAGAGCATCAAGTCTCATCATCTATCTCTAGGCAAGTTTTGGGTCGTTCGGTGGTTCTTAATGAAACACAGAGCCCTGAGGCATACAAACCGCATCCCAAACAACGGCCGCCACGCCCAGCTGCTTCCAATCCTGCCGGATCTGGATGGTGCGGTTTGCAAAAGTATAGGTGGCCAGAGGTTTGTGGAACTTCTGTATCCCGATTCCTTCGCCATCGTAGGGAACCAGCGCCATTTTGATTTTAGTCCATCTGGAGGCTTTGCCCTCAATCTGTTATAAAAAAAGGATGCTATGTAAAATGCTCTGTCCTGGGAAATGCAGCTTTAAACACAAATTGAGAGGATTTCTTTAAAAAAAAAAAAAGATGGTCGGGGCAGCTAGGTGGTGCAGTGGATAAAGCACCAGCCCTGGATTCAGGAGGACCTGAGTTCAAATTCGGCCTCAGATACTTGACAATTACTAGCTGTGTGACCCTGGGGCAAATCACTTAACCCTCATTGCCCAGCAAATTAAAAAAAAAAAAAGGCAAAACAAATAACAACAAAAAAAGAGAGACAAAAAGATGAAGATGGTGGTAAGGTCTGTTTCTGGTTTGAAATCTATACAAAGAGGGAGGGAAAGGCAATGGGTCTGCACTATATGGTTCTTCTTCACTCTAACAGTTCAACAATTTGGATCCCTCTGTGCTCAAGAACCCAGACTCTGAGCCCCCTCCACCTCTAAATCTACTGTCCTCCACAATCAACTGTTTTGCTCTTTGCCTTATTATTCTATTTTATTTCTTAAATGTCTTAGTGATGCTTTTATCTTTTTTCATCATTACTTCCCAATGATCTCTCCTCCCAGGAGCAACCCTTGGAATAAAATATGGACAAATTAAGTAATTATTAATTTAAATAATTAAATGATTCATGACGTTAACTGTTTCTGAAAATGTTGATACCTCATTTTCCCACCTGACAGGTGGTGGGGCATGGAGGACCTAAGAGTTGATCTTGGAGTCTAGTAGACCCGGGTTCCAGTTCCACCCCTGACACATACTGGCTGTGGGAATCCTGGGGAGGTCTCAGGGCACTAGGCTAGTGGAGTCAAACTGAAATATGAAAGTGCCCCTAATTCAGGGGAATAAGGATCCCTGCAGGCTTCATACCGACTTAGTTTTAAAATGGAATGGAATGTATGTTTTATTGTATATTTATTTTATTAATTGATCCTTATTACATTTTAATATGGTTAGGAATGGAAGCCTGGGAAATGATAGGTGATTTGGATAGGCTGATCTAAGGTGTTCTGTAAAAAAATACAGTTTAACTTTAGTGATGAAATATAGCTGTAAGAAATGATGATGGGGGCAGCTAGATTTCGCAGTGGATAAAGCACCGGCTCTTGGATTCAGGAGTACCTGATTTCAAATCTGGCCTCAGACACTTGACACTTACTAGCTGTGTGACTCTAGGCAAGTCACTTAACCCTCATTGCCCTGCCAAAAAAAAAAATGATGATGGGGAAAAAACCATGCTGAAGTTTCAAAGAAACTTGGGGAGCCTTGTATGAACTGATGCTGAATGAAGTGAGCAGAACCAGGATGATAATCTACACATGAACAATAACATTATGAAGACAAACAACTCTGGAAGATTTAGGAACTAGGATCAGCACAATGACCAAGCCAGCTTCCTGGGGGCCCAAGGATGAAGCCTGCTATCCGCCTCCTGACAGCAGGGTTCAGATGCAGAATAAGACATTTTGGGGCAGGGGCAATGTCGGGATTTGTTTTGCTTTGATTGTGCATATTTGTGACAAAGGGTCTGGGTGGAGGGGGAGAGGACAAAGGTTTCTTAATGAAAAAAAGAAGGTGTTAAAAAAAAAAAAGGCCATCCTGCCCCGCCCCCAGGGCTGCTCCACGCCCTCCCCTCCAATGGTTCGTGCTGGCCCCTTGCCGGAAGCTCCGGGCCCAGGGGACCGCTCTGCTCCCGAACTAAGCCTGCGATCCGGGTGTCCTCATCCCGTTCCTACCAGGCTTCCCCCACCCACCCCGGGCCCTCTCGAGGCCACTGCCCCTCCCGTGGCCACCTCCTCTACGCAAAGCGAGGAAGGGCGTTCCGGGGAGCGGGAGCCCAGAACCCGGGTGCTAAGGCGCGCCGGGTCGAGCTAAGTTGAGTGGAGAGCCCAGAACCCGTCCCAGAGCCGGCCTCCTACAGGAAGCTCCGGGTGCAAGGGTTAGGGTCAAGCAGGCAGCCGAGGGTCCAAGGGAAGGGGCTAGGAGCAAGCATGGGGCCTGGGGTGGAAAGGACCAGACTGGGCTCAAGCATGCCGCCCTGGTCCGGGGGAAGGGGTTGGAGGCAAGCATGCGGCCTGGGGTGGTAAGGACGTGGCTGGCGGGGCTCAAGCACTCCGCCCTGGTCCAAGGGAAGGGGGTAGGGGCGAGCATGCGGCCCCGGGTGCAATGGCAGAAGGCCGGGGAGCGGCAGACTGCCCGGACGCGTGGAAGGGCTTGCAGGAGGCGGCCGGCCAGCTACAGGCGCAGATTCCGGGCCTCCGCGCCCCGCTTTCCTTACCAGACTCGCGGGCGGCCGGCGCGGCGGTTTTCCCCGCCCCCCAGGGCTGACTGTGTCTCCTAGGTCGGCCTTAAAGGGCCAGGCGTCCGCGAGCAGCTGCAGGACTTGCAGGAAGATGGGACGGACGGAGGGTGGCAGCTCTTGCAAGCCCAACGGTTCCAAACCTCCCCGCCTCGAATCTTGAGGCCTGGCTATGAAAAGAAGTCTATTGCCGGCCAAATTACCCACCCGCTAGAATGGAGCCTTCTTGTGGGCAGGGACTGTTTGATCTGTGTGTTTGTATCCCCTGGGTCCCGTATAGAATGCCCTAAATAGATGCTAGTTAACTGATGGATGCGCGGGTGGACCTGTGATGTCATGGGTGTGAATGCTCCCTCGACCTTCATCCTCCACAACTCCAGTCATGTTCATTCCTTTCTATAAATTCTTCATATGAGCAGAACCAGAACATCGTGTACCCAACTGCGAACGCTAACAGTTTTATAAGTAAGGAACTGATCAATGCAATGGCCAACCGTAAATCCAGAGCACTGAGAGACGCAATGGACTAAACGCACAGAATGAGAAACTCCAGGGTTTTTTTAACAAGGCCAATATGGGAGTTTGTTTTTCTTGACTAGGTATTTGTATTACAAGGGTTTGTTTTTCTTTCCCATTCGTGGGAGAGAGGGGAAAATAAATGCTTTATTGCAATAAAATTAATTTTTAAAAAAGAGATTGCGAGGGGGCAGCTAGGTGGTGCAGTAGATAAAGCACTGGCCCTGGATTCAGAAGGACCTGAGTTCAAATGTGAACTCAGACACTTGACACTAGCTGTGTGACCCTGGGCAAGTCACTTAACCCTCATTGCCCCACCAAAAAAAAAAGAGAGAGAGAGAGATTACGATAAATGCTTCACGCAGGATCTACCCAACAGTCTTTAGCTCTTTCTGTGGGTTTTAAAAAATATTTTGGGCTTCTGCTTCAGCACCAGGCATGTCAAAAATTTTTATAGATCCTTACTATGTGCCAGGTGATGGACATGCAACTACAAGCAAGGAAGACAGTTCCAACCTTCAAAGAACTTGCATTTTAATGGAGGACTATAAGACCTAAAGGGAAGCTGGAGAGGGGTATGGACAGGCAATAGAGGAGAAAGAACTGTCTTCCTTGCTTGTAGTTGCATGTCCATCACCTGGCAAAAAATAAGCAGGCAGAGATATGGTTACGAAATTCATACCAGTCATGGGAGAATGTTGGGTGTCAATAACTATAACACAAATATAAACCCTTTTTTAAAAAGCCTGTCCTACAGAAGCCATAGCTACAGTTTCTTTTCTTTTCTTTTTTAGCTACAGTTTCTATAGCTTTAAGAGCCAAATGGAATATTTAGGATTTGGCAGTCAGGGCTAACAGTTTCTGAGAAACTGAAAAGAGATTCAAGGAAGATGGTTTGAAAGAAACTCTGGAGAGGACAAAAGAAATAAAGCAAGTAAAAACTTTCACAGGATAACTATCTTAACTATTATTAAGAACCTTTATAAAGAGAATTTTGTGACAAATGAGGCTGGAGGAAGACTGTTTAGATTAATAACTTTAGGGAGATTGAAGGGACTGTTCTCTTGTCACAGTCAAAGAGAAGCTGGAAAAGACAGAGATTGAAAAGGACTTCTCCCTTGATGAAATTGTTTTAATCCTTATTCTTTCAAAGAGCCTTCATTTATTTATTCTTAATGAACTAAATATTTGGGAGTATGTTCTCAGAAGTGATCTATCATTACAGTGAGAGTCTGAAGCAGAGGTGTTAAGTTGTTAAATTTTCAGTGTGAGCACTTTCACCTTGGAAACTGGCAAACACCACAAATTAGTGCTTGATGATTTTGTTCAGTGTCTAGACTTAATAATAATAACTCAGATTAAACTTTAAAGTGTGTTGTGCATACGTTTTTGAGAGCTGGTTATTAAACATACCAGCACATCCCTGGTTTGAGGTGACTTTGGTCGTGATTATTTTCATACTTAAAATTTTGCAAATAATTACCTATATCTTTACTGTTGATTTCATTATTAATAAATTGTATGCTCACTAACTTTAACATTTAGTTAATCCTAATAGATTAAGCAATTTACTATACAAAGATATGAATGACTACTATTGAGAAAAGTTTCTCCACTTTATTAAATAAATGGGATGGGGGGGAGTATTCATTAAGCCTTTTGTGAAAAGCAGCAATATAAAAGCAAAGTCCATCCTTACCCTAAAAAAGTTTACATTCTAATGGGGGAGAAAACACACATGGAGGACCAGTGGCCAGGGAGGGGCACAGGGGCACTGTGGTCTGGAAAGTTAGAAGATGCTGAGTGGAGCAACAGGTAATAAATAGATTGACACACTTTATCACAGAACAGTGGCAGAGTTGATTTCTGCATGATTCCAGAACTGGAGAGGGGTAAGGTGTGGCTATATTTCAGCAAGGCAATTGGCAAGACTGTGGGAGAAATGACCAGAGACTGAAGATAGGAGGGAAGTGTGGTAGCCGGGAATTTCCTGAAATATTGGTCTGGGAGCAGCAGTCATCAATCAAAATGGTGTGTTCCTGGGGCAGAAGAACTTCCAGTTAGCAAAAAGGTTGTTGACGCTGGAGAGGACATAGCATAGTGAAGCAATGTGAACTGGTGAAGACACTGAGCTTAGTTGATTGAAAGATATTAATGAATTAACAAATTAAGTAAATTTAATCCATGAGGAAATATACAAACTTGCATCTGAATTACTTAGAATTCAGGATGATGAGAATGAACATAACAAGTCAAGTTGTAGTCTGAGGGTTGACCAGGAAGTGAAATCAAGATATAGAGCCTGGGGGGCAGCTAGGTGGCACAGTGGATAAAGCATTGGCCCTGGATTCAGGAGTACCTGAGTTCAAATCCGGCCTCAGACACTTGACACTTACTAGCTGTGTGACCTTGGGCAAGTCACTAAACCCCCATTGCCCTGCAAAAAAAAAAAAAAAAAGATATAGAGCCTGGGTATCATCAATACAGTTAGAGAGACTAAGACTTCTACAGAAAGCAGATGAGGGCCCAAGTGGATGGAGCCTTGTGAAGAAATGCAGGAGATTCACTGAGAATGCTCTTTGCCTAGCTCAGTCTGAGGGACAAAAATGGATGAGAGAGAAGCTAAGTGTGCCAACAAACCTATCAAGGGCTGCAGTTTGTCCATTTAATGTAGAGTGAATGAAGCAATCAGAACTTTGAGGAGAGAAGAAAAGGTCTAGGAAAGCTTTTGGAGAGTGAGATGGGGAATCGTAGAGGGAAGAATGAAAAGAATAACCCTCCAACATCTATGGGGAGGGAATGTTTCCATGCAAACAAGTAGCCCATCATCTGTGTTCCCCTCCCAGCCCCTCAGCATCCTAACTTAACCAGTGGAGGTGGTGGTGGAGGCTTGAGAAGGGAGATTTGAACCACAGAAATGACAACTGTGATAGGGGATTCACCATATTGACTAAGTTATGGTTAGAGAGCATTAAAAAGGACCATAGGATCCTACATCTAGAGCATTAAGACTCACCTTTCTCATCATCAACTGCTGACCAACTGCCAACATCCTGGGAAGCAACCTTTATGGACATGGGGCTTGGCAACTGCTTCTGGGATGTTGTAACCATAGCTACTGGAGATCCAGAAAAGGGAGCTCTTATCATGGAAGTATTGGATACTGTCAAATGGTTCAACATCAGAAACTGATATGATTTTATCGGTGGAAATAGCATCAAAGAAGTATCAGCATCTGTTTCACACCTTAAGGACCATGGGACCTTTCCTTTTGATTTGAAGTAAGATCTATGGGTATTATTTCACCCACTAGAATGTGATCTCTTCAAGAGCAGGGACTGTCCTACTTTTTCTATTGGTATCTCCAACGTTTTGTCCATAGGAAACACTTAATAAATTTATTTCATTTATTCAGTCACACAAGGAATGACCAAGTCAGCATTTAAACCCCTGTCTTCCCATTTCACATCTAGTACTCTTCCCAACGCATTTGTATACAGCATAATTATAGCACATTCTGTTTTTTGTTTTTTTATTTGCAGGGCAATGAGAATTAAGTGACTTGCCCAGGGTCACACAGCTAGTGTCAAGTGTCTGTGGTTGAATTTGAACTCAGGTCCTCCTGGATCCAGGGCCATCTAGCTGCCCCCATTATAGTACATTCTAAACCACATATCAATAGGAGAAATTCTTAACAGCAACACTGAGATACTGACATTGTAGAGGGCACCAATATAAAATAGATAGAAAAGGTGGATGGAAATCAAAATTATTAAATCAGTGACATCCTGCAACTGCTCACGCTACCTCCCCTCACAGATGAATGGAGTACAGCACAGTAATGCTATAACTATGGTGCCTACCTCACAAGTCTAGCCAAGAGATTCAAGCAATTAAAGAGAATTAACTAAAGTTCTCAAAATCTCAGGAGACGTGTAAAGGATGTATCTATTACTTCATATAGAGCACCTGGGACACTCTCCCACACACAGGGAGCCCCACCCCCCCCCAAAAAAAACTATTTCAGAGTTGAGGCACTTTGCAAGTCAGCAGCTCTTCAAGAACATAGTTCACAATCCCAAACCAATGTAGTTACTCTTACCAGCCAGAGAATACATTCATTCAAAACAAAAGTCATTTAATCAAACAATATGGCAAAAGAAAAAAAGTCAAGGAAAAGTTATAGTTTGTGACCTCAGTTTTGAATAGGAAGTATCGTTTTCTCTACAAATATCCATATATTTGCACACATATATGTCATTTCCAGATGCAGCAAAATCACTTATAGCCCAGAAGGGAGGTAAGATATCATGTAACAAGAGTAACGAACAAGAGGTAGTTGAACAGCCCAAGTGTTACATTGGTAAGGCTCTGGTGTGTTGGGTAGATCTTTTACTGAGGATTCATTCAAGGAAATGGAATAGAATTTTCCAAGATGAGAAGGATGTGTTCCCAGGATGTGTTGCAGTCAGCACCAGTTATAGGGAATACTCACTCATACCAATAAGATTATATCCAAGTACCGTGGGAATGTGCACATGCACACATATATAGAAATTTATAGGTATAGATAATATTATTCCAATTTTATAGGTGAAGAGACAGAGACCCAGAAAACTTAAAAGACTTGCCCAGAGTTAAAAAGCTAGTAAGTAGGGGCAGCTAGGTGGCACAGTGGATAAAGCACTGGCCCTGGATTCAGGAGGATCTGAGTTCAAATCCGACCACGGACACTTGACACTAGCTGTGTGACCCTGGGCAAGTCACTTAACCCTCATTGCCCCACAAAAGAAAGAGAGAGAGAGAGAGAGAGAGAGAGAGAGAGAGAGAGAGAGAGAGAAAGAAAAAAAAGCTAGTATCAAAAGAAGCAGAGTTGGGGACTCTCCCAACTCCAAGTACTGTTTTCACTCCATTACAAAGAATAGATTGGGTGAGGGCCCTGAGTACTCTTAGCATACAAGCCGTTTTAGGTTATGGCTTTGTGACATGTGTTTTGGCTGCTTGGGGACCTATTTTGCTTATTTGTTGGTTTTCACCTACATTCTGAAGAGCCGAGTTTGCCAAATTGTTGTTAGTCCTTCATTTTTGAAGAGGACCAGTGATATCATAGGGCGATTTCTTGACTCCTGCTTTCAATGAAGCAGAGTTGCACAGTCAGCCTAGCTTTCCCTTCCAGTCATTGACGTCCGGCAGAAAGACAAAACCAAGATGCCCTGAAATGGCCTGGGATGCACTGGATGGATGACCTTGGCGTCTTTGATGTCTGAAAATGCTCTAAGTGGTCCACAGCTGCTTCAGCTGCCTTTATGGTCATGGGAACAAATTGATCTCATTCACCCATTTTGCTGGGAGAAGTCTTCACATGCTTGGGGTAGATACTCCCCAAAATTCACCAATGGGTTTGAGACTTGTCAGTTACCCTCTTCCTGGCCATACTGTCACTCCACTGGTCCATGCTACCCCTATAGACAAAAAAAAAAGCCTAAGACAACACACACACACACACACACTGGAGACTTTTAAAACAAAGAGCTCACTGGGGGACCAAGGGAAAGTTGCAGGAGAAAGGTAATCTTTTTAATTTTGCTTTAAAAAGTTGATGGAGGGGGCAGCTAGGTGGCACAGTGGATAGAGCACCGGCCCTGGAATCAGGAGTACCTGAGTTCAAATCCGGCCTCAGACACTTAACACTTACTAGCTGTGTGACCCTGGGCAAGTCACTTAACCCCAATTGCTTCACCAAAAAAAAAAAAAAGTTGATGAAGGAAGGCAGGCATTCCAGATATTTTCCAGTCTAGGTAACAGTCTGAGCAGAGACACAGGAATGGGAAAGGGCAGGAAGGAGTGTTCCGGAGACTCAAAGTGTGTGATAACCAATTTGGCTGGAGCACAGAGTATGCCAGGAAATGGGATGAGGTAAGTCTAGAGTGTCAGGATGGTTCCAAAGGAAGGAAGGAAGGCCATGAATGCCAGGTGAAGGAGTTTAACTTTACTCTCCAGGTAACAGGAATCTACTAAAGACCCATGGACAAAGTTATGATAATCTGCTAGTGGTAAGAAGGATGACTTTGAAGAGAGAAAGAGGCAGGGGCAGCTAGGTAGCACAGTGGATAGAGCACCAGCCCTGGAGTCAGGAGGACCTGAGTTCAAATCCAGCCTCAGACACTTAACACTTACTAGCTGTGGGACCCTGGGCAAGTCACTTAACCCCAATTGCCTCTCTCTCTCTCACACACACACACACACACACACACGCACACACACACACACAGAGTAAAGGCAAGAATGCCCAATGGGAGTTCTAGTCATTCATGTACACTTGGTTTTCCAATTCTCTCTAAAGCTTACCATGCAATTTAGTGAAGTGCCTGTCTTATCCCTATACTAAATGGTTCAGTTCTACAAGGGCAAGAACTGTACCTTATCTAAAATGCTGGTCCCAACTGCCCCAGCTATCTTATACATAGTAGCTGCTTAGAGAATGTCTTGGTGATTTAATCGTCTCATTTTGGAACTTCCATCAGCACCTGGGACCTCTTTTGCCCTGGAGATATCCAACCATCCCTGGACCTTCTCACCTGAAATATCCCACTTAAGGTTATGCTTCTTCTCTCCCTGGTAAGTTCCTCCATTTTGTGAAGAATCTCACGCTGGCTTCCATTCCCCTCCCAACCCTGTTCCTGCCTTCCAAACTTTATACCATGTCCATGGGCTGGGTACTTTCATTCCTCTCCTGCTACCCACTGAACCTACCAACCTCCGTTCCATTCCCTTTTGTTTGTTGCCTTTCCCCACCCCCCATTAAAATGTAAGCTTCTTCTGGGGAGTGTTTTCTTTTTTTGCTTGTTTTCATTATGCCCAGCATCTAGCACAGGTATCTGGCACTTAATAAGTGCCTAATAAATTCTTATTTCCTTTCTTCTTTCCTTGTTGAATCTCATTCCCAGAGTTTATCCTCTGTACAAGAATGATCATTGTCTTTGAACTGTGGATAGAATCAAGTATCAAATCCTCACACTTAATGTATTAAGGCCCTACATAGTCTTCACCACCTTCCTAGGGGACCTCTTTGCCCCTTACAAAACCTAAATTATCAGGATGTTCCTCAGAAACCTTTGTCAAATTAATATTAAATCCACTGGGCGGCTAGGTGGCACAGTGGATAAAGCACCGGCCCTGGATTCAGGAGGACCTGAACTTCAAATCTGACCTCAAACTCTTGACACTTACTAGCTGTGGTGACCCTGGGCAAGTCACCTTAATCCTCTATGCCCAGCAAAAAAACAAATTAATATTAATCCATTCAAGTCCCCATATTGAAGTCAATAGTTAAAAAAATACCATGAGTTCAAATATTTTCCTAAAATTTTTAGTTGGAGGTAAAATAGAAGATCATTAAAGTCTTACTTTTATTTTAAATTCCATGATCTTTTAAAAAATAGTCCCATTTTTAAAAATGCAATAACAGTTTCTTTTTTTAATTAACTACTCTGGAACGCATTGTTTTGGAACTTAATAATGTGGGTGGGTTTTTCATTTGCTTATAAAACTGAAGTCATTATTTTGAAACCTTGAGTCAAGCTTTGTGTTTTTGTTCTTAGGCAGATTTATGTTCCCCAATTTGTATTTGGGCTGGCTCATTTGTAAATGAAACTAGCTATTTTAATCACATAATCCTTAATGTATAATATGTGCATAAAATAAAGGGTTTCCTAAAAGTCTTAATAGCTTTAAATAGCTTTACACTGAACTACACCTTATGGGACACCCTACATACAGACAGACACAGATGCAGATATAGATATAGTAGTACAGATATATGTATATTTAATATGTCGTTGTTCAGTAGTGTCTGGCTCTTTGTGACCCCATGGACCATAGCATGCCAGGCTTTTCTTTTCTTTTTTTTTTTAGTGAGGCAATTGCGGTTAAGTGACTTGCCCAGGGTCACACAGCTAGTAAGTGTTAAGTGTCTGAGGCCGAATTTGAACTCAGGTACTCCTGACTCCAGGGCCAGTGCTCTATCCACTGTGCCACCTAGCTGCCCCTCAGGCTTTTTTAACTTTCACTATCTCCCTAAGTATGTTCAAGCTTATGTTTGTGACTTCCATCTCATCCTCTGCCATCCCCTCCTCCTTTTGCCTTCAATCTTCCCCAACTTCTGGGTCTTTTCCAATGAGTCCTGTCTTCTCATTATGTGGCCAAAGTTCGTAAGCTTCGGCATCAGTATTTGCCCTTCCAATGAATAGTCAGAATTAATTTCCTTGTTTTGGGTTTGGTTATTTGTTTTTGTTTTGGTGAGGCAATTGGGGTTAAGTGACTTGCCCAGGGTCACACAGATAGTGTCAAGTGTCTGAGGGTGGATTTGAATTCAGGTACTCCTGACTCCAGGGCCAGTGCTCTATCCACTGTGCCACCTAGCTGCCCCTTAATTTCTTTAAGTATTGACTGATTTGATCTCCATGCTTTCTCAGGGACTCTCAAAAGTCTTCTCCAGCACCACAATTCAAAAACGTTAATTCGATGGTGCACAGCTTTCCTCTCACAGCCATACATTACCACTGGAAAGATCATAACTTTGACTTCACAGACCTTTATCAGCAAGGTGGTCTCTACTTTGGGGCATGGATGTATGCACTATGTGAAGATAAAATGCAATAAAAAGCTACTGGGGCTCTGCCAAATCATTCTGGTGAAATTATATTGCAGGCATTGTATGATGATCAACTGTGAATGACTCAGCTATTCTCAGCAAATACAATAATCCAAGACAATTCTAAAGAACTCATGATGAAAAATGCTACCCACCTCCAGAGAAAGAACTGATAGAGCCTGAATGCAGAGTTAATCATACTATTTTTCACACTCTTTATTTTTTATTTTCTTTGGTCTGTGTTTTCTTTTGTAACATAACTAATATGGAAATGTTTTACATGATAACACATGTTCAACCTGTAATGAATTGCTTACTGTCTCAGGGAGGGGGGGGGTTGGGAGAGAGAGAATTCAGAACTCAGAATTTTAAAAAATGAATGTTAAAATTTGTTTTTATATGTAATTGGGGGAAATTAAATATTCAAAAAAGAAAAGAAAAAAGTGATTTATAAAACTTAAAATGTTATATAAAGGTGCAGACTATTATTGTTATTTGAGATTTCATCCATCATCAATTCTAATAACAATAAAAATAAATACTTATAATCACCATGATTTAGATAATGCATGGCACAGTACCTAAAGCACATTAAATACTTAATAAATGTTATTTTAAAAATTACATTGCGGGGGCAGCTAGGTGGCACAGTAGATAAAACACCAGCCCTGGATTCAGGAGGACCTGAGTTCCAATCCGACCTGACACTTGACACTTACTAGCTGTGTGACCTTGGGCAAGTCACTTAACCCTCACAGCCCCACAAAACAAAACAAAAACAAAAACAAATTACACTGCAGGAAATGGAAAGGAAAAATGATTTAATTTCATTTATTTTTTGATGAGGCAATTGGGGTTAAGTGACTTGCCTAGGGTCACACAGCTAGTGTCAAGTGTCTGAGGCTGGATTTGAACTCAGGTCCTCCTGAATCCAGGGCCAGTGCTTTATTCACTGAGCCACCTAGCTGCCCCAATTTAATTTCATTTAAACTGAACTGTAACACAGATTACCCAAGACCTGACATGACTTCAACATCAGTCAGGTTTGGGGCATGGATGGGGGTGGAAAGAATCCCATCTAGTTATATAAAGTTACTCAAATTAATTTGGTTATCATGGAGTTTCATTACTAACAATTTTCGCATTGTACTGGGGCAAACAAAAAAACGGCCTTTCTAAAAAACTCAGATTTTATTAATCAGATGGTACTTTATTTTTATTGTATTATTATTACTTTTTTTGTGGGGCAATGAGGGTTAAGTGACTTGCCCAGGGTTGTGCAGCTAGTAAGTGTCAAGTGTCTGAGGCCAGATTTGAATTCACGTATTCCTGAATCCAGGGTCGGTGCTTTATCCACTGTGCCACCTAGCTGCTCCACAGATGATACTTTAATAATGCTAATCCCATACTTTATAATAGGTGACAGGAGGATAGGGAGGTGGTAGAAATCAGTCAGTCAATCAACTACTATTATTTATTAAGCACCTACTAAGTTCCAGGCACCATGCTAAACACTAAAGATACAAAGAAGGGCAAAAGACAGTCCCTGCCCTCAAAGAGCTCACAAGCTACCAGCGAAACAATATATAAACAACTATGTACAAAGAAGCTACAAGCAGGATAAATTGGAGATAAGTAACACAAGGTGGGCATGTATGAAGTAGTACTGGAAAGGCTTGCAGAAGGGGGAGTAAGGGAAGCCAAGAGGCAGAGAAGAAGAGGAGGAGGGAGAGCATTCTAGGTTGAGAGAGAAGAAGAGAACCAAAGAAAAGGTGATCACCTTTATTTTAGACCTTCTGCCTGATTTAGATTCATGGAACATTTTGCTAACAGAAACATCTCTACCATGCCATTTGATCCTATTTTTTTTTCAGGGCAATGAGGGTTAAGTGACTTGCCTAGGGTCACGCAGCTAGTAAGTGTCAAGTGTCTGAGGCTGGATTTGAACTCAGGTCCTCCTGACCCCAGGGCTGGTGCTTTATCCACTCTGCCACCTAGCTGCCCAACCCTAATTTTTTATAACAAAATTCTGATGAGAAAAGATCATTTGGTAAGTAGGGACTGGCTGCAACATATAACTAAATAGGAACTTCAAAGAAGAATGGGGTCAAGGATATCATCAAGGAATTGTATGAAGTGAAGTAGAGATGGACTGGTCATGTGACAAGAGCAAGGGATCAATCAATCACTAAACATTTTTTTTTCAGTTGGGCAATGAGGGTTAAGTGACTTGCCCAAGGTTGCATAGCTAGTAAGTGTCAAGTATCTGAGATCGGATTTGAACTCAGGTCCTTCTGAATCCAGGGACCGGTGCTCTATCCACTTCACCACCTAGCTGCCCCCAATCATTAAACATTTATTAAGTGCCTACTATGGGCCAGGCTGAGCAACAGCTAGGCGACACAGTGGATAGATCGATAGGCTGGGAACCAGGAAGGCTCATCCTGTGGTCAAATCTGGCTTCAGACACTTACTAGCTGTGTGACCCTAGGCAAGTCACTTAATCTCTGCTTCAATTTCCTCATCTGTAAAATGAGCATACAATTGAATGGGAGAGACAACATCGAATAAATATATACAAAGCAAGATAGGTGCAAGATAAACAGGAAATAATTAACAGAGAGATGTTGATAGGATTCAGAGAGATTGAGGAAGGCTTCTTGTAGAAGAGGGGATTTTACCTGAGACTTAAAAGACTGGGAGGTCTGCAGTAGGAGCAAACATTTTGTACCCAAGGACAGCCAGAGAGAACACAATGCTCCTGCCCCCTTGAAACTTCCCAAGTTTTAGCTGTGGAATCAGTCACGGGGAAAAAGAGTTATTGACTGCAGTAAGACTGGAGCCCAGAGAAGTCACCCAGGTGGTCTTCCTGACTCTCAGCTCAGGACTCCAGCCGCTGCCATATCTTGGTAGGCTTGCAGGGGCATTTCAAAGTCAGTGCTCTGAGCCCTCTGTGAAGATGAGTTGTGTGGCACCGGCTGGATAGACTAGACAAAATGTCTGCTTGGCTCTGGCTGCCCCACACACACACCCCCACCCCCGTAGTTGCTGCTTAAGAGTCAAGGTCCTCAGGATATCCAAAAGGCAAAAGGCAGGGGTTCCAATCTTTTTCAGTCCCTGTAGCCCTTGATTTTCAGCACAAGCTTCCTACCCTCTATTCAGTATGAAAGAAAATAAATTCTAGAGTTACCTTGCCTGTGCACATAAAAAATAAAATAGGTCAGTTTCAATACTGTCATACAGAACTTTTCCAAATGTCCCCCAACTCAGGGGCAGCTAGGTAGCACAGTGGATAAAGCACCAGCCCTGGATTCAGGAGGACCTGAGTTCAAATCCAGTCTCAGATACTTGACACTAGCTGTGTGACCCTGGGCAAGTCCCTTAACCTTCATTGCTCTGCAAAAAAAAAAAAACGTTCCCCAACTCACTTGAAAAGCTTTTAGTTTTTTTGGAGGCAATTGGGGTTAAGTGACTTGCCTAGGGTCACATAGCTAGTAAGTGTCTGAGGCCTGATTTGAACTCAGGTCCTCCTGACTCCAGGGTCAGTGCTCTACCCACCGCACCACCTTGTTGTTGTTTGTCCTTTGTTCTCTTTTTTTTTTTTTTTTGCAAGGCAATGAGGGTTAAGTGACTTGCCCAGGGTCACACTGCTAGTAAGTGTCAAGTATCTGCGGCTGGATTTGAACTCAGGTCCTCCTGAATCCAAGGCCAGTGCTTTATCCACTGTGCCACCTAGCTGCCCTTTGTTCTCAAAGAGGAACATGACATCGGGGTGATGTCATGAGTTACACTGAATTGGATTTATGTGAGGGAGGGCTGTGTAAGGTCATCAACCTCACTCTCTCCTCCAGAGCCATCCAGGTCTAGTGGCAAGATATACATCAATATGACTGGAGATGGCCCTAGAAGTTTAAGGTAATTGGGGTTAAGGGACTTGCCCAGGGTCACACAGCTAATAAGTGTCTGAGGTGAGATTTGAAGCTTCTCCTGACTCCTGGGCTAGTGCTTTATCCACTATGCTACCTAGAGACCCCTTCCCTAAGGTAAAAGGCTTAGATGAGTGGGCTAGAAAAGCAAAGGTGGGTAGAGCAGAAAATAATTCACAAAGAATCCATTGAAATCATACTCATCTTCAGGTTTTCTGCCTCTCATGTCACAATCTTAATATTACATAATTGCGGAGTGAAAATAACAAGAGCAAACTCTGCTGTGCACACAGCACTCATCTAAATAAGCAATGACTAGTTACCAAGACACTGCAGTACATAAATGCCGACATTCAGCTGTTTCATTTTGCTATTGAAAAAACAATCCCCCAGGCAGCTAGGTGGTACAGTGGATAGAGCACTGGCCCTGGAGTCAGGAGGACCTGAGTTCAAATCTGGCCTCAGACACTTAACACTTACTAGCTGTGTGACCCTGGGCAAGTCACTTCACCCCAATTGCCTTGCCAAAAAAAAGAAAAAAGAAAAACCATCCCTTCTCCATTAAAAAATTAAAAAATCTCCCTAAAGCAGCTACTTTGACCAAATGGTCTTGTTTCACAACAAGAAGCTATGGGGAGGGACAGCTAGGTGATGCAGTGGATAGAGCACCAGCCCTGGAATCAGGAGGACCTGAATTAAAATCCAGCCTCAGACACTTGACACTAGCTGTGTGACCCTGGGCAAGTCACTTAACCCCAATTGCCTCACCACAAAAAAAAAAAGAAAGAAAGAAAAAAGAAGCTATGGGGAGGGTGTTCAGGTATTTCCTGTATTCCCTCAATATTTCTAAATTTATCAGTCTTTTAAATGAACACCAACACCATGACAGCAAGGTGCTAATCAGTAATTAGGCCACCTAGGCCTTACTGGTAAGGGCCAAAGTACTCAGTGACTTACAGAATCACAGACTTGTAAGGGTCCTCAGAGGCAGAAGCTCAACTAGGCATTTTTTATCTGGGGCAAAGACTCTGTAGCTGGAAATCTTAATGCAAAGAGGCCAGTCTATTGGTGGGTGCAGTAGCCCTGGGAAAGAAGAGAAAGAGGTGGTTCGGATCGAGTGCCAGAAGAGACAGCTCCTGCCTGGGATCTGATTGTCAGATTTTTCCTGGGAGCATGAAATGTGCAAACACTACACATAATTTTCAATCGGGCAGTCAATACACACTTATTCCTTGTGTTAGGCATCATGCTAAGCAATAGGGATACACAGACAGGGGAGGGGGCAGGAAGGGAACAAACACTTTTAATTTCCTATTACAAGTCAGGTACTATGATAAGGGCTTTATTTAATTAAACTTTTAATCAATCAATTAATTTAATTAATATTTTAAAAATATTATCTCAGTCGATCTTGCCAATGGACAAGAACCAATCTCTAACCTGTGAATGGCCAGAGCCGAACAGAACAGGCTAGAGACAGGAGAGTCAGGAATCAAAAAGAAGTTTAATTTTCAGATGGAGGAAAATGGCTTGCAAGCAAGGACACATGTGCTGCTAGTGGGGAGGCCTGAGGCAGTGTGAGGAGATCTGAGTACTAGTGGATGCACAGTGGGCTGTAGCCCTGACAATGAGGGGTAACCGCAAAAATGTAACAAGTCTGATTCATTGTTGGACTTTCCAAGTTTGTCCAGTATTTGTCCAGCTCAGAGAACACCTGGTGAATTATGTGATTTTGCCAGAAAGTGAAATCATGCAGAGGGTGATCACAAAGGACTGTTTTTTTCGCCAAGCTCAGGGCATGGCTTCTTTGCTGGGTCTTAGCTCTGGAAAACAGGAGGTCTCCTAATATTTTGTCAGTCCTGACAACAACTCTAGGAGGTAAGTGTTGTTGCTATCCCCATTTTAGAAAGGAGGAAATGGAGCCAGACAGGTTAAATGACTTGCCTATGGTCACATGGCAAGTAAGAGTCTAAGGGTGGGTTCTTTCTGACTCCAGGCCCAGCACTGAGTACACTATGCCACCCAGATGCCTGTCTTTTACAAAGAAAGGTAAAAAGAACCTTTGTTCTCACAGAATGTACAGTAAGATGGAGCTGACAACATGCAAACAACTGTGACAAAGCCTATAGGTATGGAAATCTCCTTATTGGTGGAGATGAATGCTGTGCCCTGCATTAGGAATGGGGTTGAGTGGCAATTAAGAGAACATTAGTAGGGGCAGCTAGGTGGCGCAGTGGATAAAGCACTGGCCTTGGATTCAGGAGGATCTGAGTTCAAATCCAGCCTCAGACACTTGACACTTAACTAGCTGTGTGACCCTGGGCAAGTCACTTAACCCTTATTGCCCTGCAAAAAAAAAAAAAGAAAAAAGAAAAAAAGAGAACATTAGTGGGGCAACTAGATGGCGCAGTGGATAGAGCACTGGCCCTGGAGTTAGGAAGACCTGAGTTCAAATCCGGCCTCAGACACTTAACACTTACTGGATGTGTGACCCTGGGCAAGTCACTTAACCCCGATTGCCTCACCAAACAAACAAACAAACAAAAAAAGAGAACATTAGTAACTTTGGAGAGAGCAGTTTTGGTAGAATAATGGGAATGGAAGTCAGGCTATTGAGAGTTAAGGAGAGAGTGAGAGGAAAGGAAGTGGAGGCACCTATTGTAGATGGCTTTCTCAAGAAATTTAACCACAAAAGATATGGGACTACAACTAGTGGGAATGGATTGATCAAGTGCCAGTTTTTGGAAGATGGGAAAGACATGGGCAAGCTTGTTGTAGGCAGTAAAGGAGCAGCCAGTAGACAGGGAAAGATTGAAGGGTAGAGGGAGGGGGCAATATGCTAGAGAAGATAGATAGGAATGTGACCATTTGAGCATGGAGAAGAATTTGATGTGGCTTAGTAAGGAGAAGGCCACGTCTGTATGAAACAAAGATGGGGGAGGAGATAATTGCAGAAGGCAAGGGTGATATGAGATGAAGAGGAGAAGGGAAGAGGGAGCCCTTGGCAAACATCTGCAATTTTTAAATAAAATATGAGGCAAGGTTCTTAACTGAGAGGGTGGGAGGAAGGAGAGGCATAGACAGGCAGTTTGAGAAGGGATAAAAAGGTTTGGAAGAACTGTTGCAATGAATTGGAGAACAAGTTAATTAGGGAAGTTTGAAAAGATTGCCTTGCAGCAGTGAGGGCCCAGTTGAAATAACAGAACTTAAATTTGTACTGTACAGCACAGTTTTCTGATTTTCTCCAGTTTCATTCAGCAGCACATGTGTAGGTATGAAAGATAGTAGTTGATGGGAATGATCCAAGTCCAGGGCTTGGCAGGGCAACATTGGTGATATAAGGGGTCAAGGGACTCAAGAGAAGAGGAGAATATAGAATTGACTTGATTCACCAAGGAGTCAATATGAGGAAAGAAAGGGGAGCAGTAGGAAGGGGAAGGAACAGGAATAATTATTTATATAGTATCTACGACATACCAGGAACTATGCTAAATGCTTTAGAAATATCTCATTTTATCTTCACAACAATCTGCCATGTCAGGTGCTATTATTATCCCCATTTTACAGTTAGGAAGTTGAGGCAAACAGGTTAAGTGACTTGACCAGAATTACAAATCTAGTGTCTGAATCCAGGTAAAGGAAAAGATTATGGCTAGTGCAAAGTTGGTAGCCTAGGAAAGAACTAAGTGTTCTAGGGATAGTAGATTATGGTGCAGATGAAGAATAGGGCTTGGAGTTTCAAGGCAGAGGGAGAAGCAGAATGATAATAGATTGTTATCAGATAAGGGAATTTCAGAGCTCTTGAACATGGAAGTCAAGCATTTGTGGGTGACATGGCAAGTTAAAGGACATGGCCATCTTTGTGTGTGTGACTGAGAAAGGGTAGAGAAGTAGGTCATGTGAAAGGATTAAGTTAAGGAACTGACTGGCACAGTGGTAAATACCAGTTACATGCTAGTTATAGCTCTACTCAGAAACCATTTAGTCTAACCTGTACCTGTATATTCAAAAATCCCCTCCAATGACACTCTTAAAAAACTATTGACCAGTATGTGATTGAAGATCTCTATGGATATAGAACCCATTACTTCTTGAAGCAGCCTATTCAATTTTATCCTTATAATAATCTTGTGAGGTAGGCAGAGTCAGTATTATTAAGTGAAAGGAAATGCTTTGAATTCAGTAAAGAAGAAAGATGCCAATTAACTTACCCCACCCTTCCTTTTTTCCCTTCCACTGGAAACCTTCCAAGTTGACATGTTTCCATTATGTACTATCATATAGCCTGAGGGTTTAGTGGTTTGTAAATACCTTGGGTTGACAGTGATGGTCTAATGAGTGAAAAAAAAAAGGCATCTATGCATTTGATAATTGCCCATTTATGTTACAAATATGTTTTCCTCTGTGACAACAAGTATGTGAATATTTGAAGCATTATAGATTTGTTTCTGCAGTAAACCAAAACCTTCATGATCATGCAAACAATGATTTAGGTGTTTGTGCAGCAATTACATCAAACTCTGATAGCTTCTGAGTACAACCTGTTCTTGTAGTTTCTCAATCTGTTATCAAATTGTTTTCAAACCACAACAAGAGATCAACATTCAACATTAGAATGCAAACTGATTCCCAGTGGATGCTCAGACACATGTATATGCCCTCATTTGCATCCTGCACCAGAGTAGCTCTTGTTTTCCTGCAATCATACCTCATAAGCTGTGTTATCACATGATCAAGATGTCAATACTGTTTGCTTTCTTGTAATACCAACGTTAGGCTGTTTGAAAATCACAATTGCTGGGCATGAGTATTACAAGCCATCTTGAGTCCATTAATGACTGTCACATTCTTTTTTTTCTTTCTTTTTTTTTTTTGGTGGGGCAATGAGGGTTAAGTGACTTGCCCAGGGTCACACAGCTAGTAAGTGTCAAGTGTCTGAAGCTGGATTTGAACTGCGCCACATAGCTGCCCCGACTGTCACATTCTACAGAAACAAATCTTAGATTGCCTCTCATTACATTTAATAGGCTGTTTTCTAATTTAAGTTTATCTTGTGATTATTTTATTATTCTACTTTTCGGTAGATTTAAAATTAAACTGGTCAGCAATACTATTCAATCATTCAGTAGTGTTTCTGTGAGCATGTAGCTGGTGGGCCAGTGGCAGAAGAGAAGAAAGTCAAATCTGAAGAGATTCTTTCCTTACAAACATTAGTTTATACATGAATATCATTTAAAATGAAGCAACATATGTGATTGAACTTTAAGTGCACTTGTCATTTAATACAGTGCTTGTCATTAATAGAAAAGTAAACATTTCCTATCATAACTTGTTATTTATTTTTGTCACTTGGTTTGGTGGCTAAAAATAAAAAATGAATTTCCATCTCTCACCAAGAGAGTTTATAAAGTCCTCCTACAATTTTCCACCAGATTATCTGTGTGTGAATGAACATTTTCAATTAATTCTTGTTTTAAATCGAAATATGGAAATAAACACCATGTGGAACCAGATTGAAGACTGTGTTTGTTTGCTGTTGAGTCAAATATTACAGACTTCATTCAAATAAAAAAGGCCAATATCAAAATTAAGTTTACATACGATTGCTATATTATATTAAACACCTTCCAAGTTATAACTTATTTCATTAAACTGTTATTTACATTCGACAAAATTTGTAAAATAAAGAAATCTAATGTGAAGTCTTGCCAATAATAGTAAGTGTATTACATCTTGCAGGATTTTTCTTCTAATTCTTACTTCTAATTTTTCTATAAATAAATATTTGTAATTATTTTATAGAATTTTATAATTTTATATTTGAGTTTCCATAATTACAGGTAGAATAAAATTTCATAATTTATCATGATAATTACATAACATAAAATTTAATTTGAAAATTTGGGGGGCAGGGCAAAAATTACCATTGTAGTTAATATAACCACTTAATGAATAATTCTAAAATAATTCTATGAATAGCATATTAAATTACTCTGGAGGTTCACAAGACTTTTTGTTTGTTTGTTTGTTTTTTGTTTTTTTTTTTTTAGTGAGGCAATTGGGGTTAAGTGACTTGCCCAGGGTCACACAGCTAGTAAGTGTTAAGTGTCTGAGGCCAGATTTGAACTCAGGTACTCCTGACTCCAGGGCCAGTGCTCTATCCACTGCGCCACCTAGCTGCCCCTCACAAGACTTTTTTATGAAAGAGGTTTGCAGAACAAAATACATTGGGAACTGATAATTTAGCCCACATTCCTCCATCTTTTTTTATAAGAATAATATGAAAGACTTGGTCAAATTATTTGCTAAAATCTAGGGAAACAATAGCTTCAGAATTCCTCTGCTCTGCTAGGTTAATAACCTGACCAAGAAAGGAAATAGTGCTAGTCAGTTATGAACATCTCTTAAGGAATTGTTTGTGGTCATTGCCTCCTTTTCTACATGTCCACTAATCATCTCCTTAATAATACATTCTGAAATTCTTTCCAGGAATTAAAGTCAAACTCATTGACCTATAGTGGGCAGATTATATTTGCCACTCTTCAATCCTGAGACACCCTTAAAATTTTCTATGATCTTTCAAAGACCAGTAACAATGTTTCAGCAGTCACATTTGCTAGTTGTTTGTTATTGTTGTTATTTTGTTTTTTATTTAAAGATAAAATTGGTCTAGGCCAAGTATTTGAACTCATCAAGGGCAATTATGTCTTTCATATTATCTTCCTACTTTTATTTTGTAACAACTCACTACTAATCATTTTTGTTTTGTTTTTCCAGTTCTCAGATCACTCTGCCTCAGTGGTCTCACTTTGCTCCTGTTAACTCCTTCTCCCATTGATAAATTCTTCCCAGAATCTCCATTTTAGGGAATAACCAAGATCAACCATCCATAATTCTCTGGATTTAGTCACCCTGCTTCAGTCGTCTCCTTACTCTGCTCTTGTGGCTTTCCCTTATAGGTGAGTTCTTGGAATCTCCATTTTGGCAAAGGATTGCTGTGAGGACCAAATGTGATGCACATGTAGAACACTTGTAAACCTTAAAGCACTATACGGGGCAGCAAGGTGGCAAAGTGGATAGAGCACCAACTCGGGAGTCAGGAGTACCTGAGTTCAAATCTGACCTCAAACACTTAACACTTACTAGCTGTGTGACCTTGGGCAAGTCACTTAACCCCAAATGCCTCACTAAAAAAAAAGAAAAGAAAAGAAAAGAAAATTGGGGCAGCTAGGTGGCGCAGTGGATAGAGCACTGGCCCTGGAGTCAGGAGGACCTGAGTTCAAACCCAGCTTCAGACACTAGCTGGGTGATCCTGGGCAAGTCACTTAACCCCAATTGCCTCACCAAAAAAAAAAAAAGCACTATATGAATATTATCATAATCATCATTGTCACTATCATAATTGTCATAGTTGTCATCATTTTACTGAACTTTCAAGGACTCCAAAATTCTTCTTGAAACAAACAAAAAAATCTTTATGGCAATAATATTTTTTCAGTGAAAATTTGGAGTTGTGAATCATGGAATAACACAATTTCAGAAGAGTCAAAATGCCATCTGTGTGTATATACACCCACATATACATATTCAGATATATGTTTTCCATAATTCAAACTGTGCTTCCTTCTCTCTACTTCCTCCCCCACGCCCCACAATTACTATTAATTAACCAGGTTTATTGTATCTCTGAGGCAACTAAGTAACACAGTGAATAGTGTTAGATTTAGAATCAGGAAGAACAAGTTCAAATCCCACTTTAAATACTTACTAGCTGTGTGACTCCCTCTTTGCCTCAGTATTCTCATCTGTAAAATGGGGATAATAATGACACCTTCCTCTCAGGGTGGTTGTGAGGATAAAATGAGTTAATATTGGTAAAGTGTTTTGCAAACCATAAAGCACTATATAAATGCTATTATTATTATTATTATTATTTTGTGGGACAATGAGGGTTAAGTGACTTGCCCAGGGTCACATGGCAAGTAAGTGTCAAGTATTTGAGGCCAGATTTGAACTCGGGTCCTTCTGAATACAGGGTCGTTGCTTTATCCACTGCACCACCTAGTTGCCACCTAGCTATTATTATTTATCTTGTTTTTCAAGAAATTGGACAGGTCCTTTGCAACAGTTGAACATTTTTATTTTCCTCACTAGTATAGACTCTTCTTGAAATATACTACTTTAAGGTTTTAATATCAGAATTTGAATATGATTTAAAAGCTAAGAAGTCATACTGAAACATTAATATAAAACATCAGGCAAAAATATTAAAAGTAATATCCAAATGTAACACTACCCTGTCTCTGAAAACATTGATAGTCTGGGATATATGTGTTCTGATATCAGATATGAGGGTTGTGCTTTTTGGGGGAAATATATTTGTTTTCATCTACTTTATAAAATGCATTATCCTCTAAATAGGTAATGTAATGTTATGATAATTAAAAATAATAATACACACATACTCAGTCTTCTCTGGGAAGTACTGCAGTATTGGGAGGGATTATTTGGAAGTTGCCGTTCTGGACAAACAGGATCATGTTTCCTCTGTGTTCATAATGACAGTGCCCACTCTGTGACCATATTATTGTTCTCAGCATTTTGCAGACTTAGTGCTATGGATGGGGCTGCCAGATTGTGGCTTGGGTTGCGGGTTCAGTCCTTAAGGATGGGTGGTTGACTGCATAATTTTTCCTCCCTTTCTTTTCAAAAAAGAATCAGGAAACAATGCAAAATGGGAGGAAAAACCCTACTATTTAAACAGGCTGGGCAGGAAATGAACAAATGCTGATTCACTTACAGGGTGTGTGTGTGTGTGTGTGTGTGTGTGTGTGTGTGTGTGTGTGTGTTGTCTGTGTTCAGAGCACATAGAGGACTTTCTGGAAACTTTCCCTTTTACTTTTATGAAGATTGGGAATCTTTAAGTATTAAGCTTAATGTTGCTTATTGTATCATATTATAAGTATATATTTAAAAAAAACTTCTTAAAAACCTTCTGGCTAATCTAATATATACATAAATCATATGCTTTAAAAAGTCTTTTCTATAATGTAGTATCCTTAAATATTTCATAAACCATGAGCTTTAGTTTTCCCTTGGAGACTAGGAAAATGACTTTTTGAACTTATAGATGATACAAACCTAATGAGGCTATCTAGACCAGTGGAAGGAATGCTAGATTTAAAAACTGATATCGGTGGGGCACCTAGGTGGTGCGATAGATAGAGCACTGGCACTGGAGTCAGGAAGACCTGAGTTCAAATCTAGCTTCAGACAACTTACTAGCTGTATGACCATGGGCAAGTCACTTAACTCTGATTGCTTGCCCTAAAAAGAATATGTAAAATAAAGTCAAAGCCAATCATTTAACCTTTCTGGACCCGAATTCCCTAACCTGCAAAATAAAGGGGTTGTACTTAAATGGCCTCTAAGGTCTCTTCCAGCTCTCTGGGTCTAGGATGCAGGAATATGCTAGGAATTGTTTAATAACCAGCTCTTCAAGGCGGGGGCAGGGGGGGGGGGAATGCTGCTCAACATACTTTTAGGTTTAATTTTCATTCTTAACATTTTCTCCATTACTTTTTAAATTCTAGACAATCAGCAAAATAATAAATCAAGTCCCAATTTGTAGCATTTGCTGATTTCTGAGATGTAAATGCTCAGGCTGAAAATTTAACAACCACCTGTTGCTCTTAACTGAAGTTAAGAAAGAGTGAATTCCTAGACTAGGAATCGCACACAACAAAGTTTTGGCTTCAGCAGGCCCCCCAATCCCAAGATTCTCTGTGTCCACAATATTTTGCTTTCAATAGCTCATTGGCCACTAGCATTCATGGGTAGCAGAGAGAACAGAGTAACTACAGTGAATTTGAAATAAGGTATATGTTTTACCATGTCATCCACTGGACACCACCCTGCTCCCAGCCCAGCCCTCCTCACAGCTGTTGTATGGGGAAGCAACTCCTGTAGACAAGGGTCCAGCCATCCCTACCAACTGCCAATCAAATGCTACCCACAGGGAAGGTGAGACAGCCCTGTTGAAGCAGCAGGCCCCCCTCAAGGAGAAGCATGGGCCAGGCAAGTTGAACCACCACCACCACTACCACGGCCACGGCCACCACTACCACGGCCATGGCCACCATCTCGACTGCCATCTCCTCTCAGACCCTGATGGAGACAGCCCAGCACCCTGAGTCTTCGGGATAGTAGTGTCACATAGTTCACCATCAGAAGATGATATGTTTTTATCAATGGAAATGACTCAAGAAAAGGCATTAACATTTGCTTCACTTGAGGACCACAGGACTTTTCCGTATGACTTAACAGCTGAAAATTTGCATATATGCTGTCTTTCCATTGGAATATGAACTGCTTGAGAGCAGGGGCAGTCTTGCTTTTCTTTTTGTATTTCTATTGCTTAGCATGGTGCTTTGAACATAGGGTGGGTGCTTCATTCATTCATCCTTGTTTCTGAAGAAGGTTGGAGAACAGGACAGTTTCACACAAATGATCCATAAGGTTGTAATGGAAAAAGTATGAATTTGCTGTCAGAAGATCTAGGCTCAGTTCTCACCCATGCCGCTGAAGCCAATATGACCAAGAGTGAGGTTCTCCACTTTGGTGTGACAGTGTCCCCATATATCAAATGGGGATAATAATGGTCACATAACCTCCTTTACAATTCCTGTGTACTATCTAGACCATGGGGCCCCTTCTCAAAGTGGAAATGCCTCATGACTTTCCTCTCCAAATCTCTCACACTACCTCTGCCCCTCGAGGAGTCACACAAGGTCATGTCAGCGTTCCCTTCAACAATCCAGAGCCCTGCGGTTACCCCCTCCCCTCCCCAGCTTGTTCAGGAGTTGGGTTACACTGAAAAGTAGGTACTAATATTTATTGAATGAATGAATGAATCTCTGATTTGATCATTAACTTCCATGGAATTTTTACCTAGGGTGGGAAAAGACATCTTTTTATTAACTCCTTTAAAAAAATAAAACTTCCAAAGAAGCAAATGAATTAAAAAACTTAAGCTAATGACAAAAAGTATTTTTCTGTAATCATCTCACTTATTATTTGCTGAAAGAAGTAGGATTTCTTCCCATTGGTCTCTTTTCCACCTTAATTGTTATGTTCTAAGCCCCTCCACAATCTGGCTCCCACCTACCTTTCTAGGCTACTTCCCACCATATAATATACTTCAGCCAAACAACTACTTAATGTTTCCCATCTCCTAGCATCCACACAGACCCATGTCTGAAATGCATTCTCTCCTCATACATTCAGTCAATAAACATTTACTAAATGCCTACTATGTTCCAGGCACTGGAGATACAAAAAGAGGCAAAAGACAGTCCTTGCCTTCAATTAAACAAGTATTAATTCAGTAGCTACTTTGTGCATTGTACATGCTAGGGGTACAAAGTCAAAATGAGAATGAATCCTCCCCTTGAGGAGTTGATGTCTTGCTGAGGAACATATACCCAGTACATAAATGCCAAGCATAACTGGGCAGTGGAGCAGATAGAATGCTGGGCTGAGAGTCAAGAAGACAAGTTCAAATCCAACCTCTAGCTGTATGACCCTGGGAAGTCACGGAACCCCTGTTTGCCTGGGATTACTCACCTGTAAAAAAGGGGATAATGGCTCGACTTCCTGGGGCTGTTGTGAGGATCAAATGAGATACATTGTCAAGTGCTTAGCATAGTGCCTGGCACATAGTATGTACTATATAAATATTAGCTATTGTTATTGTTGCTATGCTCAGTAAAAGCAATACAAAACAATTTCAAGAGCATTAAAAATTGAGGTGGGGGTGAGAGAGGAAATCAGAAGAGACTTCCTCTAGGAAGTGGCATCTGAGCTGGAGAAATAGAGGTCAGGAGGGCCAGCATCCCAAGCCTGGAAAATCAAAGGTGTGGAGGTGGGAGATGTAATGTCCTGTATGAGGAATAGCAAGCAAGCTAGTTTGACTGGAAGGGAGAGTGTTTGACGGGAAGTAAAATTTAATAATACTGGGAAGGTACATAGGAGCTATATAACGGAAGGCTTTAAAAGACAAAACTGAAAATTTTTCATGTTTTTCCTAGGGACAATAGGGAGCCACTGAAGGCTTCTGAGAAGGGAAGTAAGGGTTAAACTTATGACTCAGGAATATTATTTTTGCAAATGTGTGGAGCATAGAATAGAGAGGGTAGAGATTGGAAGAAGAAAGACTGGATTAGAAAGTCAGTGCATAAGTCCAAGTGCAGTGTGATGGAGTCTTGAACTACAATAGAGGCTTTATGAATTGAGAAAAGGGAAGGGATGCAAGAGCTGTTGGGGAGATAAAATTTACAAGATAGCAACTGATTGAACACTAGAGGTTAATGAAGAAGAATGAGTCATGGATGATTTCAAGTTTGCAAGGAGCTCTGCTTCCAAGACTAAGCAAGTCCTTTAAGCAAGTCTGCCTCAGTTTCTTCAACTGTAAAATGGAAATAATAATAAGACACCAACCTCCAGGGTTATTGTGAGGATCAAATGAGATAATCATTGTCAAGTGCTTAGCATGGTGCCTGGCATATAGTAGGTGCTTAATAAATGTTTCCTATCTATCTCTCCTCTCCTCTTTCTCTCTAGACCTTCCTTCCTCCCTTCTTCTCTTTCTCCTTTCCTCCCTTCCTTCTGAGATCCTGAGGTAACCCATTACTTACTCAGAATGTTCTCATAAGGTTTGAAACAACAGAGAAGGAAGAACCATGTGATGTGGGGCTATTTTCCCTAGACTATTCAGAAATCATGCATACTTGGGCTTCCACGGTAGGGCCGACTTAGTCAAAGGCCGGGTTTTTTCTGGGGCCCAGATGCTGACTTTCTCTGAAGCCCTGCTGAGGGGGGCGCTAGAGGAGCCTGTTTACTAAGAGAGAATGATTCCTTGGCTTGCTCACTGAGGAATCTGAGGAGAGAAATGGGCTGAGCTGCCCACAAAATTCCACAAGTCGGCTCAAAGGGAGGATTTCTCTTCCCTTTATTTTTTTATTTATAGATTTATTATCCATACTCGATAGCCAGACTAGTGTTTACCCTTGTCTTCCTTCAGGCCTTAAATTGGTTTCCACCTTCTCCATGACTACATCTTTTTGGGGGTCTTTTTTTGTAATCATAAAAGTATTTTATTATTTTCCAGTTACATGTAAAGATAGTTTTCAACATTCATTTTTGTAAGATTTTGAGTTTCAAATTTTTCTCCCTTCCTTCCTTCCCTCCTTTCCCTCCCCCCTCCCGAAGACAGCAAGCAATCTGATATAAGGTATTTATGTACAAGCACATTAAACCTATTTCTGCATTAGTCCATAACTACATCCTTAGCCCTATCCTCACCTTCTCCAGTTGTAGTGGTGTTCCCCTCCCCCCTTTCTCGTATAGTAATACCACTGTCCCCTCCCCAGTGAAATGTAAGTTTCTTGAGGACAGGAACTGCTTCCTTGTTATTTTTTTATCCCCAATGCCTGGCATGGTGCTTTGAACATTGCAGGTCCTCAATGGTGTTTTTAAAATTTGTTAAATGCATGTTTTCTTATACAAAATGACTAATATGGTGATATTTAACATAATTGCACATATGTAATCTATATCTGATTCCTTGCCACCTCAGGGAAGGGGGAGGGAAGGAGGGATAACATTTGGAACTCAAAACTTTAAATAAAAATGCTTATTTTTAAAAAGTTTATCTTATCAAAATAGAATCTTTAATAAAAATCATAGACATGAAAAAAATGTTCAATGTTCTTTCTTTCTCTCTTTATCCCTAATGACAGGTTAGGGAAACTGCACATTACTGTTATAATTATTTTTCTCTAGGCTTTTTCCATTAAATGGCAATTAGCCTCTAAATTGTCTGAGTAGCTCTTTGCCATCTCCAGAAGAACATTTTCACTTTTAATATATTCATCCAGTGGCAGTAGATGACTATTTCAGCATGGCATATTTGTGAAAATCTAACTTGTAACTAATGCAACAGCTTACATTTTTTTGATAATTAGATTTTCTAATTAAATTTCCATCCATTTTTCAGAAAGATAAAGAGATTCTCCCCCTCCCCCACTATGCCTAGTGTTTGTTGTTTACTACAGATACAAAATAATATAAGGAGGTTTGGCACATGCCCAGATCACCTGACATGGAATGTTGCCCACCTGGAGGATACTAAGGACCTACTTCTGGGAGGCAGGAGAATTGGTGCATGCTTGGGCAGCCCCATGATTAGGAGTAGCATCTTTCCATTGCCTGAAGATAGAGCTGTCTATGTCTTTTAAATGACCTAACTGAGACAAACGTTCCTGCAATTCTTCCTAAGGATAAAGAACTTCTTCACTCACAGCAGCTGACACCTTTGCCCTAAGTACCCTGCCTTAAACAGGCTTTTTGTTCATTTGGAGACATAAATTCATAACCATGATCTCCTTGACTCCCAAAGGAGGCACTGTTGTTAGTTGAACCAAGGGCAACATTAAGACACCAGTGGGAACATAGAAAGTTTGAACCTCTCTTAACCTTTCAAAACTCAAAAGGTCTTCCTCTGGCCCAAATGCAGATGTTAAGAGAACCAGGCCATGCCCAAAGCTGAGGCCTCTCCTTCCCCCTCCCAAGTGTTTTTCCCTTCCGGGGTTTTACATCATACTTGCTCCAATCTCTACAGTTCTCAACTAACTTGATATTTTAAAGACAACACATGGGGACTGAACAACTTACCTCATACTATCCTGATTCTCATCTTGTGCAGTACTATTCCAGTTCCTGCTCCTTTTCCTGCTTAGTCTAAAACTATAATTGATAGTAAAACCTACAATGATTGATTTAGATTTTTTTCCACCTCATTAGGACATCGGGACATTATCATCTGCTTTAAGCAGAGTAACTTGGTCGGTTTATTTAATCAAAAGGGACTGGCCAGGGGACCAGATTGAGGGATAACCCGAATTCTCCACAGCGTCTTTATGATGTGAGGAGAACTCAAGGAAGTCCCCTAATACAGTAGGTCAACACCTGTGAAGAATTTATGGGAAGACATGAAGAGAGAGGAGGCATGAATCTGTATTAGGGCAGCTAAATGGCACAGTGAATAGAATGTTGGCCCTGAATTCAAGAAGATCTGAGGTCAAATTGACCTTACTAGCTATGTGATCCTGGGCTAGTCACTTGTTCCTTGCCTCAGTTTCCTCATGTGTAAAATGGAGTTAATAATAGCATCTTCCTCTCACAGTTGTTGTTATTGTTATTGTTTGCTTTGGTTTTGGGGAGTTTTTTCAGGGCAATGAGGGTTAAGTGACTTGCCCAGGGTCACACAGCTAGTAAGTGTCAAGTGTCTGAGGCCTAATTTGAACTCAGGTCCTCCTGGATCCAGAGTTGGTGCTTTATCCACTGTGCCACCTAGCTGCCCCCTTCCTCCCACAGTTTTAAGAATAAAATAAGACATTTTTAAAGTGCTTTGCAAACCTTAAAATATCATATAAATTCTAGCATTTATTATGTATTAGTGCAAGTAATACCCACATCAATGAGATCACATTGAGGTATTGAAGAGCTCACCATTTAAAGAAGCTCTCTGATGATTCCTACATAAAGAAAAGGATTTTCATAACGTGAATTTGTCAGTTTTGTGAGATGGGGTTTTTGCATTTGGGGTTTTTTAAAGGTATCTTTTAAGAATATCTACTTTAGTACTAAAGTCCAAAAAATGTTAAAAGAACTCAAAGGTAAAGCAGATTCCAAATCCTCAGGACAAGAAAAAAGGAATATTTTTATTTTAAAAAGGCTATTTTTAGCTAGATCAGATACTCCTTTATGTTGCTTTGAAATTTCTAAGCTCTTTTTCAGTTTCAACACCCTCCAAGTCTCTAAGATTTTCAATACAAATCTTCTGCTCACTTAAAAATAGTAAAAGATTTCCAGTTCACTTTTGAAGTTACAGGTTAATTGCTGTAATCCATCACTTGTTTTTATTCATGAGATGAATTTTTAAAAGTAGAACTAGCATGAGAGGGGCAGCAGAGTTGGCCTCATAGCCAGGAAGATAGGTGTTCAAGTCCTGCTTCTGAAATATATAGGATGGAGCAGATAGGTGGCACAGTGGATAAAGCACCAATCCTAGATTCAGGAGGACCTGAGTTCAAATCCAGCCTCAGACACTTGACACTTACTAGCTGTGTGACCCTGGGCAAGTCACTTAACCCTCATTGCCCCCCACCAAAAAAAAAAAAGAAAAGAAAAGAAATATATAGGCTGTGGGACTCCCCAAAAATCACTCAAACTCTAAGAGTTTTAGGCTGGTCTCTTAAGAAAACAACATGTAGAGAAGGTGCTAAACTATGTTGGCAAGAGGGAGGCTCCTCATCTCGGGGTTTCTTTTATCCATGAAATCACAGGTACAGACCCTGCCCCTATCCTAGAACTCATATTAAGAACTCTTAAAAACTGACGTCTAGATTATGCTGAGTGAGCATGCACTATTTTTTTTTTGGTGAGGCAATTGGGGTTAAGTGACTTGCCCAGGGTCACACAGCTAGTATGTGTCAAATGTCTGAGGTCGGATTTGAACTCAGGTCCTCCTGAATCCAGGGTCAGTGCTTTATCCACTACACCACCTAGCTGCCCCTGCATGTACTATTTTTAACCAAAGTAGAGATGGTTTTACATACACAGTCTTAGAAAAATTTATAAAACATATGTGCCCAGGGGGGCAGCTAGGTGGTGCAGTGGATAAAGTACCAACTCTAGATTCAGGAGAACCTGAGTTCAAATCTGACCTCAGACACTTGACACTGGCTGTGTGACCCTGAGCAAGTCACTTAACCCTCATTGCCCTACAAAAAACAAACAAAAACCCATATGTGCCCAGGACAGGCACTGAAATAGAAATTAAAGATCAGGGAAAACACTAAACAAATGCTGAACATCAGTATAGATTTCTAAGGAAGGGAGGAAGACTATCAAATTGATATGGAGACAGAAAAGCAAACTATAAGCTGAACTGTGAGGGAAGACAGGTTAAATGATACAGTAGCTTCAGGTATTCCAGGTATATTTCTAAGCCACCAATAATTGGAGGGGTACATATTTTAACATCATGTTTGCAGTATGTTAAAATTATAGCTATTGAGGGGGCAGCTAGGTGGCTCAGTGGATAAAGCATTGGCCCTGGATTCAGGAGGACCTGAGTTCAAATTTGGCCTCAGACACTTGACACTTACTAGCTGTGTGACCCTGGGCAAGTCACTTAACCCTCATTGCCCCCCCCCCAACACACACAAAATGATAGCTATTGAAATGACTTCAGAAAAGTTTCCAGAGAACGGAGAATTCAGGGAGTTCTAGGGACTTGCCCAGGATAGTAAATGTCAGAGGTGGGATATGAACCCAAGTACATTGTTTAACTATAAGAACCAAGGCTCAGGGGCAGCTAGGTGGCACAGTGGATAGAGCACCGGCCCTGGAGTCAGGAGTACCTGAGTTCAAATCCGGCCTCAGACACTTAACACTTACTAGCTGTGTGACCCTGGGCAAGTCACTTAACCCCAATTGCCTCACTAAAAAAAAAAAAAAAAAAACCAAGGCTGCTTCTACTGAAGCACACTAACTCTATGGACAGAAGTGAAGGTGGTTGCTTCTTCAGCTCTAGGAGAGCAGTTTCCAAGGCTTTGATCTTAGAATGATGAAGACGCTAGATGAAGATGAAAAGATAAAAGCTGAAGGCTCAAGAAAGTTGATAAGTGCTGAAGTTGGGATCTGAGTCTGGGTCTCTCTTGACTCTGGGTTCTTTCTGTTCTAGACACTGCCTTCAGAACATAAGGGCCAGAACCAGACACTAACACAACACCTGCCATCCCATCATGCACCAGTTCAGGTAAGGGGAGACAATGCCATTCCATCTCACCACATTTCTGCTTCCTCTCTTCTTTCCTGTCTATAGTCTGCTTCTGGCTTCATCATTCAACAGAAACTGCTCTCTCCAAAATTTACCCATGATTTTTCCATTGCCAAACCTAATGGCCTTTTTTTCAATCCTTCTTGATCTCTCTGTAGCTTTTGACACCGTACATCACCCTCTTCTCCTTGATACCCTCCTCTCTCTGGGTTACTGTGACACTCCTCTCTCTTGGTTCCCTTCCCTATCTGACAACTCCTTTTCAAGCACCTTTGCCAGATCGTTGTCTGGGTCATACCGTTAAAGGCAGGTGTCCCCTAGGGCTCTGTCCTGAGCCTTCTTCTCTCCTCTATCTATGCTGTTCACTTGGTGAATCTTGTCAGCTCCCATGATTCAATTACCATCTCAATGCTGATGATTCCCAGTTCTACCCACTCAATTCTAACATCTCTCCTAATCTCCAGACTGGCATCTGCAACTGCATATCAGACATCTGTGAGAAAATAATGAGATTTGGCAGATACTCAAAGGCTCACCTGGAGATTAATCTAAACTGATTGAATTAAGTGAGAGTGATTGACTTTGCTGATTAGCCTACTTCAATACCTCCCTTAAGGAGGTATTGTTCTCAGAAGCTAAGAACTTTGAACTCAACTTGAGACCACCTTCAAGTCCAGTGAAACAATGGATTTGGATGACGCTAACCAATCAGCTTGAAGCAGTGAGTAAGGGCCGCCTCTGCTCCAGACCTGTAAAAAGCTTCCACACTCAGTTTGAGAGGAGTTCGTGGTTGAAGCTGGCTCGTGGAGGAGGACTTGAGGAGGAACCAGACCAGGCTCGAACTCTAGGCTAGATAGGCCTTTTCTTTTCTTTTCTTTCTTTCTTTCTTTCTTTCTTTCTTTCTTTCTTTCTTTCTTTCTTTCTTTCTTTCTTTTTTTAGGGACGCGATTGGGGTTAAGTGACTTGCCCAGGGTCACACAGCTAGTAAGTGTTAAGTGTCTGAGGTCGGATTTGAACTCAGGTACTCCTGATTCCAGGGCCGGTGCTCTATCCACTGTGCCACCTAGCTGCCCTGATAGGCCTTTTCCATGTGTTCTCTTTTTTCTAATACCTAGTATGCTTTAATAAATGCTTAATGCCCAAAGACTAGTGCTAAAGCTTCTAACACATATTAGATTTTTTAGACATCACAGTTAGATTTTGTTTTGTTTTTTTGTTTTTGGTGAGGCAGTTGGGGTTAAGTGACTTACCTAGGGTCACACAACTAGTAAGTGTTAAGTGTCTGAGGCCGGATTTGAACTCAGGTCCTCCTGAATCCAGGGCCGGTGCTCTATCCACTGCGCCACCTAGCTGCCCCCACAGTTAGATTTTAAACATCAAACATCTCAATATGGATGTCCCAGAGGCATCTTGAGCTCAAAATGTCCCAAACTGAATTCATTCTCTTTCCACTCAAATTCTCCCCCATTTCCTAACCATAACTGTTGTGGGAATTGCCATCCTCCCAGTCACCCAGGCCTACAATTGAGGTGTCATCTTTGACTCCCTACTCTCTCTAACCGCCCCCCCCCCATATCCAATCTTTTGCCAAGACCTGTAGCTTCTACCTTCATAGCATCTCTAATATATTACACATTCTTTCTTTTGATTCTGCCACCACCCTGGTGCAGGCCCTATGACCTAATGCCTATACTACTCTCTACCTATTCCCATTCATCTTCTACTTAGCTGTCAAAGTGATCTTCCTAAAGCACAAATCGGACCACCCCTCTGTGTGTGTGTCTCTCTTTCTCACAGACAGACAGACAGATAGACGGACAGGCAGGCACGCACACACACACACACACACACACACTCCATAAACTCTTCCCTGTCTTCTCAGGCATCTTTGCCTGAGGGTCCCTAAAACCTCCATGATCAAATATGAAAGCCTCTGTTTGGCAATCAAAACCCTTTAAAATCCAGCTCACTACTAACCCTCCAGTCTTCTTGCATCTTCTACTGCCCCTCCTCGGTATATTCTGTGATCCAGTGACACTGACCTCCTTGCTATTCCTCAAACAAAACACTCCAAAAGTCTACATTTTCACTGGCTATTGCCTATCCCTGGTACACTCTGCCTCCTAGCTCCTCTGGATTCCTTCAAGTACTAGCTAAGTGCCACCTTTTATAAGAAGCTTTTTCTGATCTTTCTGAATTCTAGTACCTTCCTTTGATTCCATCCCCCCCACCCATTTATCCTGTACATAGCTTGTATGTACATAGTTGTATGCATATTGTCTGATCCATTGGACTGTGATGTGAGCTCCTTGAGAACAGGGATTGTGTCACCTTCCCTTGTATTCCCAGTGCTTCTCACAGCACTTGGCACTTAGTAGGTGCTTAATAAATGCTTGTTACAAAAATAAATAAATAAATGCTTGTTGACCTATGCAAGTAAGTAAATGCAAAGTATATATGTAGTAATACAAATTCATTTCAAGAGAGAGCAAGGATTAATCATTGGGAGCACTGGGAAAGGCCTTATTTAGGCTGATACCTGAGCTGTGTATTGAAGGAAGCTAGTTTCTCCAAGGTGGAGGTAAGGAGGAAGTACATTCCAGATCAGGGAGCCCATTTGGGCAAAGGCATAGACTTGGTGGGTGAAATGTTACATATGGGGAACAGGAAGGAAGTCAATTTGGGAAGAATAGTGATATGTAATAAGTATGAAATTGTAGACAGAAGCCAAACTGTAAATGTCAAGAAGATTTTGCATTTTATTCCAGTGACAATAGGGAATCTTTAGGGGTTATGTGTATGTCATGTGGTCATATACATGTCACAGTGAATAGAGCACCAGCCCTGGAGTCAGGAGGACCTGAGTTCAAATCCAGCCTCAGACACTTAACACTTACTAGCTGTGTGACCCTGGGCAAGTCCCTTAACCCCAATTGCCTCACCAAAAAGAAAGAGAAAGAAATATTGGTTTGGAAACCATGTGGAGGATGGATTGGAAAGAGGAGTGACAAGGCAGGGAAATGAATTAGGAGAATATTGAAACAGTCCAGGCAAGAGGTCATCAGGACCTGAGCTTGTGGGAGTAGCAAGCAAGGGCTAGGTGTGAGTTATATCATGGCAGAGGACTCAAGTCAGCTAAATGTTGGGCATAATTTATATACTGTCACATGAATATTACACTGGACTTTAAATGCCTCATATGCATATATAGTATGCATATATAGTTTTAGAGGAAACACTCACAGAATGAGTAGCCACAAGGTCAAGTCTATGGGAAGATTCCTCTGAATTCCTTGGGGTGAGAGGCTGTCTGTGTTATGTCAGTCTGTAAACTTACCTCTTGCAGCAATCGATCATAGTGTGAGATAGTACTCAAGGGCTATTGCTGTATCCAGGGATATTGGCAGAAAGTACACTGGAGACAACTTGTTCAGGGCATGACATCAGAGCCACAGAGTGCTTCACTGTCTGTAATGTTGTGTTAAGTTGAGGTTAGTGCTCATTCTCCTTGAGAAAGTATTGGGTCATATATTTTGAAAGAAGGTTTAAGACAAGCATCACTTTTCAAGGGAAGTTATATAATCCAATAGTTCTAGGTGTGTGTGTGTTTTTAAAGTGGAATTCTTAGGAGATTAATTCTGAGAAGAACATATTTAAATATGCAATGACATATAAAACAAAAGGACTAGGGAAAGTACAAATGAAGAGGGAGCGTTGATAACATTATACTTCATCTAAAACATATATCGAAACATACATGTAAAAACCATTTATTTAGAACCTGTTATTTTGGCTTCCAGACACACTGATGTAAATAATATTTCCATAGCAAAATATAGATATGTGATCTCAAGTTCCTTTTTTAAAAAATAGCAAATGTCTAATTATTTTTTTTTTTTTTGGTTTTTTGGTGAGGCAATTGGGGTTAAGTGACTTGCCCAGGGTCACACAGCTAGTAAGTGTTAAGTGTCTGAGACCGGATTTGAACTCAGGTACTCCTGAATCCAGGGCCGGTGCTTTATCCACTGAGCCATCTAGCTGCCCCACAAATGTCTAATTATTAATGCAAGTAAGGAATTGAACAAGGACATGTGAATTTTGTCAAAGGTGTTTGCCACTGCCACAATGGAGGTCCTTTATGAAAGAAAGATCTCCTATAGGTGGTGCAGTCTTCCAGATACTCCTGTTTGTAAATGACATGGTGCTATTTATGCTGATCCCCAGAACATCACAGAGCCTTCTAAATGAAATCCACAATCATGAAAAAGAGACAAATCACTAAAATCACTAAAATACAGGCTTTAGTTTCCTAAACTCTATAATGACTAGCAATTCAAAATGGAAAAACCAAGTGAATTGAAAATGCCTGTTGTTCAGACAGTGCAACTGGATGGATAGATTGTCCACTGAGTTGATCTATTAGTGTATATTTATATATACACACACACACACATATATATGCATGTGTGTACACATGCATGTGTGCATGTGTGCATATGTATGTGTATATACATATATATGATAGACACTGCCAATAAAAAATGAACTCAGCATAGAAATAAATAGAGAGAAGAGTAAGTTGTATTGCATTTGGGAAATCATGTAGTACTATCAAGAGCACCAAGCTTCACTGTGAAACAAAAAGTTATCTTTCTAAAAATCAGTTTTCTTTTGGTAAGAAGCAGTATGGCATAGTGGAGAGAAGGCTGTTCTTGGAATTAGAAAGAACTGAGTTCAAGTCCTATCTGTGAAACATATTGGCCACATGACCCTGAGAAACTCAGTGAATGACCTAGTGCCCCAAGAAAATGAACAAGCCTATAAATTACATATTGACAAACTACATCGATGGAGGATATTCACACACTGGGAGGTCTCCACCCAGATGAAATAAAAATTCTGGAACAAAACAGAACAAAATAAAACATAAAGTCTTCCAGGGTGATGCTACATGGCTATAAATAATAAAATACCATAATTTCTGAGAAATCAAAATTGCAAGGTCACCAAAAGATATACAGTGATAATAAATAGTTTATAGCATAATACTTACCAAGAGTTATATGCAAAGATGTCATAAAAGGCATCATCAAAGAGATATATAACTGGGAAAGGAGGTGGATGCATCACAAAATGAGAGTGAGGGGTAGCAGATAGACCTCATGCCATCTACATAGTGTTAACATATTTTTTTTCCAAAGCCCCAGCACATTAGATAGATCCCATGTACAGGATTTATGGGAAGATGTGGACAGAGTCTCAATGGGTGAAAAGGAGTAAATAGATTGTGATTCCCATAGACGAGAATGAAGTTCCATGGGAGGGAATGCAAAAAAAAAATCTATTTTCTTATCAGTGAATGATACTGCAGACTCCTAGACTAGATGATCTGTGAGATCTTTCCAACTCTTAAATTCTGTGACTTTTCAGTTTCCTGCTATCACTGTCCTGGTATCCTTATCCATGCTAAAACTATGTGATGGGGGCGGCTAGGTGGCACAGTGGATAAAGCGCTGGCCCTGGATCCAGGAGGACCTGAGTTCAAATCCAGCCTCAGGCACTTGACACTTACTAGCTGTGTGACCCTGGGCAAGTCACTTAACCCCCATTGCCCCGCAAAAAACCAACCAAACAAAAAAACTATGTGATAACTCAAGAATTTGTAGATATGAGTTATTTTATTTTATGATTATTTTTTAAAGAGTAGGTCTCCCCATCTCACCCAGACTGAAAAGGGAGGGGCTACTTGTGGGCCCAATTCCACTGCTAATCAGCATGAAAGCTTTTACTTGGTCTGTTCCAGAACCGAGCTGGTTCACCCCTCCTTGTGTAACTTAGTTGCCATTAGATTGTAAGCTCCTTGAGGGCAGGGACTGTCTTTTGCCTCCTTTTATATCACCAACACTTAGCACAGTACCTGGCACATAGTAGGCACTTAATAAATGTTTATTGATTGATTGATGTGGTTGCCTCCCTAATTCCTAAGGACTCTAAATTATTTAAAAATTAAGGAATAAATACTGAAAAAATGTGACTTGTATAATTTTAGTAGGATGGGGTTTGAAATATTTGATGGAAGCAAAGCACAGCTGGTTTTTCCGTCCCTAATTTCAGATATCATTACCCAAAAGATTTTTCCCCCAAGTAGTTTGTTTTACATAATAAGCACTTACACTTTGAGACTGGTTGCTATTTTATTCTTGGCAATGAAATAAAGGGAAATTAAGATGTTTTTGGAGTTGACAGTCTTTCTGTTTGAATGTGAATGCCAAGTTTCTCCTAGGGTTATATGATCTAGATAACATAGCAACTGTGAGTGAAAAATGAAGTGAAGAAGAGCTACATTAACCCTCTGTCTTTATTAGATACTAGTAACAGAACTTTAAGTGATGTTTCTCTGAAAGATGCAAAGGTTTATCTTGTGGCATTTTTGTTTCCATTATGATTTATTGATATTATTTATGAGTGTGAGTTATATCTTATAAAATAAGAGACATCCATCTACCCCAGGTCTCTAAAAAATAGATTATGCCAAAACAAAATTGGGCAATATATTTTCTGTACCTTTCATCCTGCTCCCATTAAATCATTCTTTAGATCAAAGCCTCTTAAACTGTGGGGTTGCAACCCCATATGGGGTGGTGTAACTGAATGTGGGGGTTGTGAAAATTTTGGCAGTAAATGCTTGATTTGTATACTATTTTATATACCTATATACCTGGGGTTGCATAAAAATTTCTCAGGTGAAAAGGGGTCATGAGTGGAAAAAGTTTAAGAAGCCCTGCTTTATAGTTCTTCTTGTTGTGGTTAACAACTGTAAATCAAAGGAATGTCCATCAATTGGGGAATGGCTAAACAAGCTGTGGTAGATGGTGGCGATGAAATATTACTGAGTTATAAGAAATGACAAATAGGATAATTTCAGAAAGGCCTAGAAAGACTCGTATGAACTGATGTATAGTGAAGTGAGCAGAACCAAGAGAATGTTGTGCACAGAGACAGTAATATTGTTTGATGAAGAACTGTGAATGACTTAACTATTCTTAGCAATACAATGATCCAAGACGATCCCAAAGGACTATTGATGAAACATACTATCCACCTCCAAAGAAAGAACTGATATTGATTGAACACAGACTGAGGCATGCTATTTTTCATTTTCTTTCATTTTAAAATTTTTATTCAAATTTTCTTGTACAAAATGACTAATATGGTAATATTTTACACAACTGCATATGTATAACCCGCATCTGATTGCTTACCATCTCAGGGAGGGGGTGTGGGGGAGGGAGGGAAGAAGGGATAAAATTTGGAACTCAAAACTATAAATAAAAATGTTTATTATTTTAAAAAAAGAAGCCCTGCTTTAGATCAATTCAATGTGGATGACTAGTGGGTAGCTCCTTTCAAAGCTTAGCTTGTCACCTCCTCTTAGAAACCTTTCTTGATTTTCCCAGTTAATTAATACTCTCCCCACTGAAATTTCTGTCTATTCATCACACACACACACACACACACACACACACACGCTGTATTTACTTATCTCTTGTTATCTTACTCCATCCTCAACCCCATAAAAATAAGTACTTTGACAACAGGTCTGTTTGGGTTTGATATTCTCAAATGGGGTCACAGAGAGGGGACACAACAAACATTCCCCAGCACCTCGGACAGAGGCTCTCTCCTAGTAGGCCCTTTCAAAAACACTAGCAGAATCTAAGTTGAGAACAGCTTTCAGAATGCCCCCCAGAAGCTTAAGTGGGGAAAATGCTTGATTTGGAACCAGAAGGCTGGCCTACAGATCCTGACTCTGCCATTTTATTGATCACTCATATGTTCTTGGATAAGTTACTTAGCCTTCCTAGGCCTTACTTTAATGATCTATAAAATTAGGGGGTTGTGCCCACCTGATCGCCAAGATCCCTTCTTGCTCTAAATACAGCAATCTCTTTTAAAACTTTTACTACAGGGGCAGCTAGGTGGCACAGTGGATAGAGCACCGGCCCTGGAGTCAGGAGTACCTGAGTTCAAATCCGGCCTCAGACCCTTGACACTTATTAGCTGTGTGACCCTGGGCAAGTCACTTAATCCCAATTGCCTCACTAAAAATAATTAAATAAATAAATAAATAAATAAATAAATAAATAAATAAATTTCACTACACACCACATAGGGTTGTTGGGAGAAAAAAGCTTTGTAAGCCTTCAAGCAAGCTATTTTTTTTCTATCCCAGGAGACGGGGTATGATAGATGGGCATGCTTCTCTACTCAAGCTATTCTATCATTTCCTCTCAGGATACTTCCTCTTGATTGTCCCCACTCTTCTTTCCATCCCCCCTTTAAAACTTCTTTCATTGTATTGACCCAACCCAGACCTACCACCTGATTAACCACTACCTACTCTTCCTTTGCCTTGAATGGGCTGTCTTCCACTTGACACAGCCATCACCATGGGTGTGCCTTGCCTCCAGAGCTGCCTTCCAGTTGAGCTCCCTGTTAAGCTTCTCTGGCTACTGTATTACTCCTTCTCATTAAACTCTAGCACCTGCAAACACCGGGAGAAATGTAGGGCTTTGTAAAACAGTGAAAATGAAGCTTTGTTTGAAAAGCACCAAAACCCTTTCAATAGTTTTTTCCCTCTCCCCTCCCCTAAAATAGAAATTTGGATTCTTACCCTGTGAATCTGAGTGGGAAAACTTGTGTTTGGGGGTGTTATTCCCTACAAATCTATTGCATCAATAACATAGCTAAATAATTGAAGGGGAAAAACAATAGATTTTTCTTCACTATCTGTGAAATCCTTGAAGGAAAATGAGGAACTAGAGACAATTCTCTACTTAGGATATATAATCAAAACCTATGAGATCATTCAGGGCTCACCTTGGGACTAAGGGATCACTCAGATTTTCCATGTCAAACTAAAATACCAAGTTCTTCCACTTCTGGGCTACTACAGGACAGAAAGCAGCAGGGAAATCAGTCATCCCCCAAAAGCCCAGGTGATGTAGCACTACATCCTTGGAGTCGTCAGAAGTTTCCAGGGGAACTGGGGCAAAATGCTTCCTGGAATGGCTCCCTTTGGGTTCATGAAGTTTCCACCAAACCTGGTATATAGTAAAGAGCTGAATAAATATTTGCCAATTGATTGGGTAAAATGCGTCTCATATCCTCTTTGTTTCTCCAGTGTTTCTGGTCAAAGCAGACTATTTTGAATAATTCTAGAGTTCATGAGTGGGCTTTGTATTGTTCCTAGGATTGTACAATGTCTGTACAATGTCATTGGCAGATGGAAGTATTTGGAGAAAATTACTATCAATAATGAACCCTTCTCACCAGCCCTGGATTCAGGAGGACCTGAGTTCAAATCCAGCCTCAGACACTTGACACTTATTAGCTGTGTGACTCTGGATAAGTCACTTAACCCTCATTGCCCCACAAAAAATTAAATTTAATTAAAAAATAAAAATCAATAATACAAAGAATGAAATTTAATATTATCTATGTCCTCAATCACTTGTGTAAGTATAAAAATATAATCTATTGGGGGAAATTGTCTAAAAAATCTTCCTTCTTACCTTTTAACTAAGGATATTCTATTTTCACTGAGAGTTTAAATGATTTTCAATAAAATCTTATACAGATCTGATATCTGATACCATCTTCGTTGCCCTTTAAGAAGACAGAGGTGATGGTGATAATACTATCACCCCAACCGTTTCTAATCTTTTCCATTCTTATGGAATCTTTTCTTCTTTGAGAACTCCTGAAAATCAGTCCTTGAATAGACTTAAAATTGTGTCACCTCCAGGAGAGAGTTCTTCTGTGTATATTTACTTAGGTCCAGGTACCCTCCCTAACATCAACTTCTTAAATGCCATGCCTCACATGGTACATCTGGTACTAAGGTGAGAAAGGGCACATGTAGTATTTCAGCTATTATCTGGTCCATTTTGACAACTGTTATTTGTTTTTCTTTTGTTTTGTTTTTCTTTTTGCAGGGCAATGAGGGTTAAGTGACTTGCCCAAGGTCACACAGCTAGTAAGCGTCAAGTGTCTAAGGCCATATTTGAACTCAGAATCTCCTGAATCCAGGGCCAGGGCTTTAACCACTTCGCCACCTAGCTGCCCCCTGTTATTTATTTTTAATCAATCAATCAATCAACAAAAGTTTATTAAGTACCTACTATGTGCCATGCACTGTGCTAAGTACTGTGCAAAAAATAGTCCCTTCCCTCAAGGATGTCCAGTAGATATTTTAGACTCAGTATGTCCAAAGTGGAACTCATTATTTTTTCCCCTAAAGCTTTTCCACATCTGAACTTCCTTATTATTGTAGAGGGCAACACCATCCTTCTAGGCTCTCAGGCTCACAATCTAGGAGACATCCAGGACTTGTCACTCTCTCACTCTCTAAATCCAATCTGTTGGCAAGGCCTGTTGTTTTCCACTTTGCAACAACTCTCCAATATGCCCCCTTCTCCCCTGACACTGCCCTCACCCTGCTACAGGCCCTCATCTAATTCCTGAATTATTACAATAGCCTGGTGGTGAGTTAGCCTACCTCAAGTCTCATACTACTCCAATTCATCCTCCAGTTAGCCACTAAAGCGATTTCCCTAAAGCAGAGGTCCAATCACATCACACACCCCACCCCAATAAACTCCAGGGCCTCCCTATTACTCCAGGATCAAATACAAAATGCTCTGTTTGTTATTCAAAGCCTTCATTATATAGACCCCTCCTCTATTTCCAGTCTTCCTTCACCTTCACCTTACTCCTTAACACATATTCTTCTATCCAGTCACACTGACCTACTGGCTGTTCCTTGAACAACACACTTCATCCTTCAGCTTTGGGCAGCTTCTTTGGCTGTCTCCCATGCCTGGAATGCTTTCCTTCCTCCACTTTGACTAGTGACCTTCCTGGCTTCCTTTAAGTCCTAACTAAAATCCCATCTTCTAGTGCAAGTCTACCCCAACCCCTCTTTCTTTCTTTTTCTTTTTCTTTTTTTTTTTGCAGGGCAATGAGGATTAAGTGACTTGCCCAAGATCACACAGCTAGTAAGTGTCAAGTGTCTGAGGTCAGATTTGAACTCAGGTCCTCCTGAATCCAGGGTGGGTGCTTTATCTACTGCACCACCTAGCTGCTCCCCAACCCCTCTTAATTCTAATTCTAATGGCTTCTCTCTGTTAATTATTTCCTAATTATCCTGTATATATCTTGTTTGTATATATTTGTTTGCATGTTGTTTCTCCCATTAGATCATAAGCTCTTGGAGGATAAGAACTGTCTTTCTTTTTCTAATTTGTATCCCCAGTGTTTGGCAAAGTGCCTGGCACATAGTAGGTACTTAATAACTGTTTGTTAAATTTAATTGGGGTCCATGAATATAATTTTTAAAAGTTGATTATGGTATTTCAACATAATAGATTTCCTTCATAATCCTATGTATTTGTTCTATACATTTAAAAACATTATTCTGAGAAGGGGTCAATAGGCTTCACCAGACTTTTGTTAAAGAAGTCCATGACACACAAAAAAGGCTAAAAATCCATCCTCTAGAGACTGTCTAGGCAAAAATATCTTATTTTATATTTGGGGAGACTAATGCTTCTTCATGATGGTGATGACAACAATGATTATAATGAAAATGATGATGATGGTGGTGGTGGGTGGCAAGTATATCACACTTTAAGGTTTACAAAGCACTTTACAAATTTCATCTCATTTGATCCTCACAAACAACCCTTCAAGGTTGGTGTTACTACTATCTTCACTTTACAGGTGAGGAAACTGAGCCTCAGGAAGGGTAAGTGATTTGTCACATGACTGTTGGGTACCAGGGGAACTGTTTTTTTTTTTGGCAGGGCAATGAGGGTTAAGTGACTTGCCCAGGGTCACACAGCTAGCAAGTGTCAAGTGTCTGAGGCCAAATTTGAACTCAGGTCCCCCTGAATCCAGAGCCAGTGCTTTACCCACTGCATTGCCTAGCTGCCCCCCAGGGGGAACATTTAAACCCAGGTCTTATTGACTCTGTGGCTAGCACTCTGTCTGATTATGCTACCTAGCTGCCTAATCCTATGGAGAAGACTTTTTAAAATGATTTATGTTGAACGAATATAATTTTTTGTTTTATTAAGCTATATTAAATATTAGGAGTTTTAAAGCTCAATAATGCTGTGCATTTTATTTTTTCCCCTTATTTCATTCATTTGATCTTATTTTCACCCTAAAATTAATTAAAAGTTTATATAGTTTTTAAAACATGATGAAATTTTAAAGTCACTGCATGTTATAACTTCTCCCCAAATAAATACAGTTGAAAGGCAATTTGCATGAAGGAAATTATTATTAAGTTTATTATTAAAACAACAATGTAGTTGGTTTTTAAAAAAATGAGTTTCAGTGAGCAAGTTTCAAAGACTGAAAACTCCCTTTCCCCAGGTTTTAGACCCTAACTGATAGCCTTCATCTTTGGCCTGTAGTCCTTTCTGATTCCCACCCCGGATTGTGTCTCCACCCTGTCCATTTCCTACTTCTCACTCAGCACATGTGTCCTTGGCCAGGCTTTTCTCGGCAGGGCTGTACCAATAGCTGGAAGGTATATTCAGCTGTCACTTAGCGAACACTTTGTCCTCACCCTAGGTCTATCAATGTTAGCTTACAGAAATTCGAATTTAAAGCAGAGCTTTAGCCTAAAATAATCATCTCACAGAACTCTTGGGGAATATCTAAGAGTATTTAAACTATTTTAAATTATTGAGTATTTTAGGACTAAGCTAACTCATTGCTAGACTAAGTAACATGGGCATATTGCAAATGAAATTAATTACAGATTATCAGCACCCAATGAACATGGGAGTTGGACTCCAAGGTCTCTTAAAGCTATGGAATTCTGTGAATCTATAAAACCTTAAAACAGAATATTTTGGGGGCAGCTAGGTGGCATAGTGAATAAAGCACAGGCCCTGGATTCAGGAGGACCTGAGTTCAAATCCGCTTGCCAGCTGTGTGACCCTGGGCAAGTCACTTAATTCTCATTGTCCCGCAAAAACAAAACAACAAACAAAAAACAGAATATTTTATAGTCTTAGGAAGCAAAAAATGATGAGTGCTAGCATGCAACGTAGTAGTATACTTTTTATCAAACCGTGGCAAAAGCTACCGCAAATTAGTAGTAACGTTACTGCTATGTCATGCTAATAAATTCCAGTGTTTATGATGTGTTGTTTTCCCATCTCTAGTAAAGTAGTAAAGTGGTGTTTATCTTTCTATTCTGTCTCCTCAAAGATTTATAACTTTCATTCCTATAATTTTTGCAGGTCCCAGTGCTTCAGCTGCGCTGATTTTATTGTTATATAGAAGACTTGTACTAAGAGTCATCAGCATATGAAGGAAGTGATAAATGGGTACTGGGAAGCTGTTGGTTCATGGGAAAATCCATATAGATGCATTTCATGAGCAACAAAGACAAGATTTATGATAGGCGAGCCAGTGGCAAACATGAGAACTCTGGGAAAGGGAAAACAAGTTCTGAGTCAATATCGGGATGAGAGGTCAGCCAGAACTTCAAAAGTCTGATGAGATCGAGAAGACCTGGATGCAAGCTGGGTTTTGGTTCTGTGAGTTGGACAACTTAACATGCTTCTGGTTTTCCTTGCTGTGATGGAATGATAATAACAACCACCTTTCCCTTCCTTATTGAGATGTGCTAAGGATAAATGAGATAACAGATGTAAAAATCATTTGGAACAAGGTACTTACAGAAATCTGGGTGCTGTCATAGCCAGAAAAAACGGCAGATTTGACATCTATTTTCAAGAAAGAGTAGTTTTTTGGGGGGGGTTCTTTTTTGGTTTTTGTTTGTTTGGGGTGAGGCAATGAGGGTTAAGTGACTTGCCCAGGGTCACACAGCTATCAAGTGTCAAGTGTCTGAGGACAGATTTGAACTCAGGTCCTCCTGAATCCAGGACTAGTGCTTTATCTACTGCATCTCCTAGCTGTGCCCAAGAAAGGGTAGTTTTGTTTTTTATTTTTGTTTTTTTTGGTGGGGCAATGAGGGTTAAGTGACTAGCCCTGGGTCATACAGCTATCAAGTGTCAAGTGTCTGAGGACAGATTTGAACTCAGGTCCTCCCGAATCTAGGACTGGTGCTTTATCCACTGCGCCACCTAGCTGCACCCAAGAAAGGGTAGTTTTTAAGAAAGGCAGAGTGGTCCAGTGGAATGAGTATTGGATTTAGGGTTATAAAATCTGGTTATGCCACTTATTTACTACCTGGGAAACTATCTAAATCTTCTCTCCTCTCCTGACCTCAGTTTCTTCATCTATAAAATGAGATGTTGGGTTAGAAAGCTTCACAGGTCCCTTCAAACTCTCAATCTATGATCTTAAAACCACACTCTCTGCTATGTCTGTCATTTATTTTAAACCAGGCCTCTGATTTTATTGATGTAGGTAACTTTCAATGAGGAAAGTCCCTCTACGAATGCGGACCAGCACCTACTCCTCAGATTCTACTGGCAGAGAAAGCAGAAGCAAAGGAAGGAGAAGGGGAAATGTTTTGTCCTATGGGATATTCAAATACAGAGGGTAGTGCAGAATGTGGGGCCTGAAGGAAAGGGTACTGGAAGTTCAACAGGACTATTTCTTTCCCCCAAAGATTCCTTGGGAGCAGAGACCTGACCTGGCTGAGGCTCTTGTCTCTCAACGTGAAGAGGCTAAAGCCCACCTGGCAGTCTACCTTTAGGGGCTGATGATCCAGTGGAGGGGGGGAAAGAATAGAATATTAATGGGAATATAAGGAAATAGTGGAAATACCAAATTGTAGAGAGAAAAAGTGAATTTTAAAAGCCTAATGCTCAAACAGATAAACCAATAGACAGTGTCCTGAAAACAGGAGGAAAGATGAGTAAAGCCTCAAAGAGAAATAAAAAGCATGTTAAATAAGTACTATAATAGGAAGGGAAGTGAACATATACGCCCTAGCGAAAGATATAATCCTGGGGATTCAGAGATCCAGATGCTAAGGAACAACTGCAAAAAATTCCAGAATGATTTAGAAGTAAAATAAAATTCATAAAAGTAGAAACTAGGAAGGAACTTAGATCTGATAATAAAGCTTGCAATACACAAGTAAAAACAATAAAACTGAACATATGGTAGAGAATTTCTCTAAAAAAGTAGAAGTTGTGAGCAAATAACAGATGTGGAATACAAAAATACCGAAGTGAAGGAAAATTTGGCAGAAGAGAAGCAAAAGTCAACAGCATTAAAAGTAACCAACACTTGACTTACTTGCCAATTGGAGTAGGAAATGGCAGCCAAAGATAACAGCAGTTTAGAATACAAAATCACTATAAAATCTCATGGAGAAACATGATGGAAAATCATCAGCAGTACTTCCTCATAAAACAAAGAAAAACAGTGGAGGTAAAAATTTAAAGAAAGCTTGGTGAATGACCCAAATGTTAGTCATGCAGATAAAAATAACCACTCAGTCACCTACCCTTGGACTGTGCTTTGTTATTGTTGTTCAGTCGTGTCCAACTCTTCATGACCTGGTGGACCATGCTGTCTACCAGGTTTTCTTGGCAAAGATACTGGAATGGTTTGCTTTTTCCTTCTCCAGTGGATTAAGGTAAACAAAGGTTAAGTGACTTACCCAGGGTCACACGGCTAGTAAATATCTCCATTGGATTAAGGTAAACAGAGGTTAAGTGACTTACCCAAAGTCACACAACTAAGACTGGATTTGAACTCAGGTCTTCCTGCCTTAAGGCCCAGCACTGTATACATCACTTTCTTCTTCTTCTTCTTCTTCCTTTTGTGGGGCAATGAGTATTAAGTGACTTGCCTAGGGTCACATAGCTACTAAGTGTCAAGTGTCTGAGTCCGGATTTGAACTCAGGTCCTCCTGAATCCAGGGATGGTGCTTTATCCACTGTACCACCTAGCTGCCCCCGATTCTTCTTTTACAATATGACTAATGTGGAAATATGTTTAATGTGATTGTACATATATAATCTATATCAGATTTCTTTCTGTCTTGGGGAGGGGGAGGGAAAGGAAATAGGGAGGGAAAAAAATTTGGAACTCAAAATCTTATAAATACAAACATTGAAAACTATCTTTACATGTAACTGGAAAATAATAAAATACTTTTACTATTAAAAAAAAAAAAGGAATGGAGGTGGGGAAGTGGATAGAGTACTGGCCCTGGATTCAGGAAGCCCTAGGTTCAAATGTGACCTCAGGCAATTGACACTTATAAACTGTGTGACCCTGGGCAAGTCACTTAACCCCAATTGCCTCACAAAAAAAAAAAAGAATGAGTGAAGTGGGTAGGGATGTGATTATGCTGTAAAAATACGTTTGGAGTTACTTATTCATGGTAATCACTGAGGGATTTAGGCTGAAACAAAGGAGGTTTAAATTAAGAGCTGGGAGAGCATTTTTGAATGACGAATTAGCATTTCTAAAACATTTGCCTACAAGAGATCTAGAATCTCACTTCTCTGAATCTCTTAGGAATTGATGACTACCTGACTGCAAACTGTTCCTTTTGTCTGGAATGTCTCCTTTTTTTACACCTACTGATTCCGATCTGTTGGTCAATCAATAGGTATTTATTAAGTTCCTGCTATGTGCTAGGCACTGGGGATACAAGTACAAAGAATAAAACAATTTCTAATGGGGGAGACAACAAATATACACATGAAATATAGACAGCATAAATATAAAATGAATCAGTATGAATACACATACAGTCATTCAATAATAAGTAGCATGGGAGGGAGAGTACTGATGGTCCGAAGAATCGGTAATGGCTTCTTGAATACACTGGTGCTTGAACTGGGTCTTAAAGGAAAAATACATTTCTTCTATGTGGGACAGTTGGTACAAGGTATGGAGATGGAGGGTAGGATATCATGTGGGAGGATAGACAGGCTGAGGCCAGGTTGTATAGGGTTTTTGTTTTTGTTTTGCAGGGCAATGAGGGTTAAGTGACTTGCCCACGGTCACACAGCTAGTAAGTGTCAAGTGTCTGAGGCTGGATTTGAACTCAGGTCCTCCTGTATCCCGGGCTGGTGCTTTATCCACTGCACCACCTATCTGCCTCCTGTATAGGGTGTTAAAAGCTAAATGGAAGAGTTTATATTTGGTCCTAGAGGTAATAGGAAGCCTCTGGAGTTTGGTTGGGTAAGAGTCACATGGGCAAATCTGTTTTTAAGGAAAATTGTCTTTGGCAGCACCATGTAGCATGAACTGGAGTGAGCAGAAACCTGAGACAGTGAAACCAATGAGGAAACTGTTCAATAATCTAGGCAAGAGGCGATGAGGGCCTAAACAAAGCAGGTAGCTAGGTGAGTGAGGAGCTGCATCCGTAAAACTTAACTCTGATGTTTCTGACACCTTCCTACTCCTCCTCTGTAGCAATCTTCTTCCCTTTCATACCTCATGTAAGTCAATTCAATTCAACAAGCATTTGTAAATTCCCTATCACATATGAGGCCCTGCCTGCTATTAAGATTACAAAGACAGAAGCGACACAGTCCCTGCCATGGAGAAACTCATATTCAAATGGAGAAATACAGAGAGAAGTAAATGGGAAATCATTCGATAAGGGGATGGGGAAAGAAATTCAGACTATCTTCTTCCATGAGGTAGCTTGGAAGAGAGATAGGAATTTAAGAATTCTGAGAGGAAGAGATAAGAAGGGACAGCATTCCAACCACGGGGGATGGCTTAGACAAGAGATGGAATGTCAGTTTGGGGAAACAGTGACCCATTTGTGGCAATAAGGATAGAAAGGTGGTTTTGAACCAAATCAATCAAGCAACCAGCATTTATTAAGCCCTGACCCAGTGCCAGGTACGGGGATTGATACATGGTTTTAAGAGCCAGGCTGAATAGCTTGTATTTTATCTGAGAGACAACAGAAAGTCAATGGAGATTTTGAAGCAGTAGAGTGATAGTCTAAAGGGACTGGTTTAGATTCTTGAATCCTTGGTTTTCATTGATTATAAGCTGTTGTGAAATTTTAAACCAGGTGGTAGGCCTTATTTAGTTGATTTAGCTTGTATTGATCTGGGCCCACTCTCTCAGATCTAGGCCTGGCACATCTCCTCAGATACTTGAGTCCCCTCAAGGGTTTGGAATGTCTCTTTCCTCTACTATGAGTTCTAGCCCCCTTTGGCTGTGTTCACCCCTCTCCCCTCTCCCCTCTGATAGGGGTATCAGTTACTAGCACCCTAGTTCCACTTAACCACTCAACATTGGATAGTTCTTTTTGTTTGTTTGTTTGTTTTGTTTTGTTTTGCAGGGCAATGGGGGTTAAGTGACTTGCCCAGGGTCACACAGCTAGTAAGTGTCAAGTGTCTGAGGCTGGATCCAAACTCAGGTCCTCCTGAATCCAGGACCAGTGCTTTATTCACTGTGCCACCTAGCTGCCCCTTTTTGGTTTTTGTTTTTGTTTTTCATTGGGTAGTTTTTATAAAGGTATAACCCGAAAAAAAAAGAACAAGTATTTTCCCAAAAACCTTAGGGGCATAGTCTGTTCTATACCACCTGGGAGGCTAGGTGGACATTAGATTCAAAATTTAGTTCAGTACCTACATGGCACGACTAACAGATGAACCTGAATCTCAGCTACCACTGACCTGGGTTCCTGAAGTTCATTCTTCAAAATCATTCCTTGCTTTTCTTTTTTTTTGTTGTTTGTTTGTTTGGTTGATTTTTTTTGTGGGGCAATGAGGGTTAAGTGACTTGCCTGGGGTCACACAGCTAGTAAGTGTCAAGTATTTGAGGTCACATTTGAACTCAGGTCCTCCTGAGTGCTTTATCCACTGCATCACCTAGCTGTTCCCCATTTCTTGCTTCTCAAGGCATCAGTGCTGTGCTGACTGAGAAACCCAGATTGCGGAATGAAGGAATGCCAAGGAAGGCTCCACTTTCTTCATACCTCAGCATGTGGATGTTACACTAGCTTCAATATCTGAACTCTGGGACAATGGTGTGCCAAAGAACCCTTTGAACCTTTCCAGTGATTCTCTTCACTCATCACTGAGGTCCCCAAGAGCCAAGAGAGGATAATTAAATCTGATAGGACATTTTGAATGTTTTTGCAACCAAAGGGCCTCCTCTTCCATCACTTACAGAATGTTTACTTATTCTTCACAGATGGCCTCTGCAAGGCACTTCCTTATTCATGATAACAATTCTCCCAGAATCAGCTTCCGAGCATCCCTCATGTGGAGATGAGCCACCTCAGGGGATCTGGACATTCTCCAGATACTCATTACACTTATAATTCATGAGTAAATCAATTCATTTTAAAAGCTTCCATGTGAATTTGAAGGGTATCAACCTCGACCCCATTCATATTGAGGATAACAAAATCTCATAAAGTTCAAGTACCTGTTCCATTCAGCAAGAAGCCGGCTCAGTAGAGATATGATTGGAAGAAGGCAAGCCAGTCATGAACTGTCACAGAACCTTCTGAGTTATTGTAGCTACTTCAGATGAACATTTATTTGCATATAAACATCGATCAAATGAGATAATATATGCAAAGTGCTTTGTAAATGTTAAAGTGCTATAAAAATGTGAGCTATTATCATTGGAAATAATGATTTATATCATTGAATATTTCTGCACTAGACCATTCTGGTAGCTAAAATAACCTTGGAGTCCCTCTCAATATTGTTTACCCTTAATTTATTCTGTAACTTGATAGAGATCTCCTGGTAACCTCATAGGATCCTGCCTTTAGAGAGGCGCCTTAGAGGTCACCTGTATAGTCCAAACCTCTCATCGGAAATCTAGTCCAAAATCTTCTTACAGATGAAGAACTTGAGTCTCAGAGAGGTCTAGTGGTTTCTCAAGGTCATTCAGGAATAAGTAGCTGGATTGGACCTCAAACCCAAGATCATGCTCCAAATCCGACTCTTTCTACTCTATCACATGATCTCCCCTAGTAATAGGTTTTGAAAAATTAGCTGCAGAAATATCCACCCAACCAAAAACACTTGATCATCTCTCCCTGTAAAATTGTCAGTATCTCCTTGCCCCTCCAACTGTATACCATGACAAGGAAGGAAAGAAGGAAGGAAGGAACGAAGGAACATGGGAGGGAGGAAGGAAGGAAGAAAATAAGCATTTATCGAGTACCTACTATGTGCCAGGTACTGTGTTAAGCACTTTACAGATATTATCTTATTTGATCCTCACAACCCTGGCATATAAGTGTTATTATTGTCCTCATTTTACATTTGAGGAAACTGAGGCAGACAGAGATCAGATGACTTGTCCAGGGTCACACAGCTAGTAAGTATAGGGGGTCCTATCTGAACTCAAGTCTTCCCGACTCCAGGTCCAGAATTCTATGCACTGATAACACTACAGACTAAGAGAGTAGAAGCCCATACCAACAGTCAATCCAACAAAAAACTCACAGAAATACAAATTCTCAGGAAAACTTTAATAATTAAAATAAGTTGAGCTTGTTTTGTTAAAGCTGATGACTGATGGAATTTGGGGCCTGAATAGACAAGCACTTCTATTCTGCATACCTCTGCTCTCCTTCTTCAGTAGCAGGAAGACAGTTAAAAAGTCATCAGACTAAAAGCTGGTAATATGATAAAGAGAAGCAGGCAAATGTAGGATGCAAAGGCAGAGTTTTTAATGTCAGCATTCCTTCTCCATATGCTCTAACTGCCTTCTCAATCATTAAATACGAGCATATGCAGGGACTTATGCAATATGGGACGTCTGAGTCCTGTGTAAGGGAACATATCAGATGGAGCAGTTGGTTTGGGATAGATAAAGACAACTAGACAGAATTCAGAAACAGCACAACAAAATTGCTGAGCTGGATGAAAGAATTGAACCTACCTTGAAGTTTTATCCCCTGCTACTTCCCTTTAAAAGTCTGTATACTGGGGGCAGCTAGATGGTGCAGTGGATAAAGCACCAGCCCTGGATTCAGGAGGACCTGAGTTCAAATCCAACCTCAGACACTTGACACTTACTAGCTGTGTGACCCTGGGCAAGTCACAACCCCAGTTGCCTCACCAAAAAAAAAAAAAAGACAAAAAAAAGTCTGTGTACTACAAGGGAGTAGAACCACCCCTACTCCCATCCCCCTAGCAAATCTCTCCAGGTTCTTTCTAAATCCCTGACTGGGATTTGCTTGGGCACTCTACCTGCATATGTATTGGCATATTAGTCTAATTCTCCAAAGGTGGGGTCATGCAACTATGACTCATTTTCAGGGTCCTATGGGTATCTCTGGTGTGGTGAAATATATGTATACACTAATAACTATAGCACTTGATTCCCCACCAATGTACTTCCCTTTTACCCAGACTTGTCACAATGACACCATTAACTCTTTTTTAAAAAATAGATTTAGGGGGCGGCTAGGTGGCGCAGTGGATAAAGCACTGGCCCTGGATTCAGGAGTACCTGAGTTCAAATCCGGCCTCAGACACTTGACACTAGCTGTGTGACCCTGGGCAAGTCACTTAACCCCCATTGCCCCCCCCCAAAACAAACAACAAAAAAAATAGATTTATGGGGGCAGCTAGGTGGTGTAGTGGATAAAGCACCAGTCCTGGATTCAGGAGGACCTGAGTTCAAATCTGGCCTTAAACACTTAACACTCACTAGCTGTGTGACCCTGGACAAGTCACTTAATGGTCATTGCCCCGCAAAAAAAAAAAAGAAAGAAAAAAATAGATTTGTATTGACGTATTTTGTTTTTACATCACTTATATTTCCCTCCTGCATCCTTTTCTTTCCCTGACTCCCAAAGAGCCATCATTTGTACAAAGATTTTTTTAAAAGGCCCAAAGATTTTTTAATAAGAAGGAAGAATAGAAAAAAAAACCCACCAAAATGGATTAATACATAGAAACAATTGACATCATATGTAACGTCCCACATCCATGGACCCTCCTCACCAACCCTCTTGAAATGTGTGGAGAGAGGTGTCTCCTCTTATTTAGTTTTTAAGGATCAAGCTTATTCTTTATAATTTTGCAATATTGATCTTCAATTATTTTATAGTGACTGTTCTTCCCATCTGCACTGTTGTGGTTAATGTATATATTGTTTTCATGGTTCTGCTTACTTTACTCTGCATCAAATCATGGAAATCTTTCCATGCTTCCTTGTAGTTATCACACTCATTTCTTATAGTGCATTAATATTCCATTATATTAATGTACTACATTTTATTTAGATATCTCCAAATGTTTCAAGTTCTTTGCTACCACAAAAAGTTTTGCTATAAATATTTTGGTATATAGAGTGCCTTTCTTTTTATCAATGAACAGTGGAATCTCTGGGTCAAAGGGTAAAGAATATTTACCTACCTTATTTGCAAAATTCCAAATTGATTTCCAAAATAGTTGCACTAAATCACAATTATTCACCAATAATGCATTAGTGTGTCTGTTTTTCTATACCCCCTTCAACACTGACTATTCCCATCTTTTGTCATCTTTGCCAATTTTCTGGGCGGGGGGGTAAAACTTAAGGTTTGTTTTGATTTGCATTTCTCTTAATGTTAGTGATTTGGAGCATTCTTTCATATGGTTGTTAGTGGTTTTCAATTCTTTTAACCATTACACCATAATTTTTGGTCTTATAAATTTCTGTTGGTTGTCTATATATTAGATACCAAATTCTTATCTAAGAAATTTGATCCAAAGATTTTTTCCAGTTGACTACTTCCCTTCTTCTAGATGAATTAATTTTGCTTGTGAAAAAACTTTCCAATTTCATATAATCATAGATATGAGGAAACAAAACTATCATTCATTGCAGATGATATGATAATGTACTTAGGGAATCCTAGAGAATCAAAATGAAAACTAACTGGATTAATTAACAACTTTAGCAAAGTTGCAGGATATAAAATAAATCCACATTAGCATTTCTATATATTACCAACAAAGTCCAGCAGCAACAGCTAGAAAGAGAAATTCCAATTAAAATAACTGTAGACAACATAAAATACTTGGGAGTCTACCTTCCAAGACAAACCCAGGAACTATATAAACAGAATTACAAAACACTTTCACAAATAAGGTCAGATCTGAACAATTGGAAAAATATCAATTGCTCATGTGAAGGCCAAGCTAATATAATAAAAATAACAATTTAACCTAAATTAATTTACTTATTCAATGCCATGCCAATAAAACTACCAAAAATTTTTATGAACTAGAAAAAATAATAACATTCATCTGGAAAAACAAAAGGTCAAAAATATCAAGGGAATTAATGAAAAAATGTGAAGGTAGCCTAGTCATACCAGATTTTAAACTATATAATAAAATAGTAATCATCAAAACAAGGTGGCACTAGCTAACACACGGAGTACGGGACCAGTGAAATAGATTAGGTATGCAACAAACAGTAGTAAATGACTACAGTAATCTAGTGTTTGATAAAACCAAAGATTCAAGTTTTGGGGACAAGAACTCACTATTTGACAAAAATTAATAGGAAAACTGGAAAACAATTTGAAAGAAACTAGGTATAGGACAGGCCTTTTAAAATTTTTTTCATTCGTGACCCCTTTCCACCTGAGAAATTTTTATGTGACCCCGGCTATATAGGCATATAAAATAGGTATGCATAAACTTTTGCTGTTGCCAAATTTTTTGAGACCCCTCACATTCAGTTACATGACCCCATATAGGGTGAAGACCCACAATTTAAAAAACTCTGGTATAGACCATATGACACTGTGGACCAAGATAAAGTTCAAATCGGTACATGATTTAGACATAAAGGGTAATACCATAAGCAGATTAGGAGAGCATGGAATAGTTTGCCTGTCAAATTTATAGATAAAGGAAGAATTTATGACCAAACAAGAGATAGAGAGCATTACGAGACATAAAATGGCTGATTTTGATTATATTAAATTTAAAAGTTTTGCACAAACAAAACCAATACAGACAAGATTAGAAAGCAGAAAGCTGGAAAACAATTTTATAGCAAGTCTCTTTGATAAAAGTTTCATTTCTCAAATATATAAAGAACTGAGTCAAATTTATGAGAGTATAAGTCACTCCTCAATTGATAAGTGGTCAAAAGATATGAATGATATGAACAGGCAGTTTTCAGATGAAAAAATCCAAACTATCTATAGTCATATGGAAAAATGTCCTAAATCACTATTGATTAGAGAAATGCAAACTAAAACAACTCTGAGGTACCACCTCATACCTATAAGATTGGCTAATAGGACAGAAAAGGAAAATGATAAATGTTGGAGGTGGTGTAGAAAAATTGGGATACTAATACACTGTTGGTGGAACTGTGAACTGATCCAACCATTCTGGAGAATAATTTGGAACTATGCCCAAAAAGCTATAAAACTGTACATACCCTTTGACCCAGCAATATCATTACTAGGTCTGTATCCCACAGAGATTTTTTTTTGCAGGGCAATGAGGGTTAAGTGACTTGCCCAAGGTCACACAGCTAGTAAGTGTCAAGTTTCTGAGGTTGGATTTGAACTCAGGTACTCCTGAATCCAGGACCAGTGCTTTAACCACTGTGCCACCTAGCTGCCCCCACAGAGATTTTTTTAAAAAGGAAAATAATCTACTTGTACAAAATATTTATAGCAGCTCTTTTCATGGTGGCAAAGAATTGGAAATTGAGGGAATGTCCATCAATTAGGGAATGTCTAAACAAGTTGTAGTATATGATTGTAACGTAATATAATTGAGTTCTAGGAAATAATGAGCAGGAGGATTTCAGAAAAACCTGGAAAGACTTACATGAACTGATGCAGAGTGAAGTGAGCAGAACCAGGGTAACACTGTACACAGTAACAGCAATGTCATATGATGATCAGTGGTGAATGAGTTAGCTATTCTGTACAACACAATGATCCAAGACAATTCCAAAGGTCTTGTGATAAAAAATGCTCTCTACTTCCAGAGAAGGAACTGATGGAGTCTGAATACATATTGAAGTAAAATATTTTCCACTTTATTTTTTATGGTTTTTGTCTGTATTTTCTTTTACAACATGACTAATATGGAAATATGCTTTGCATGACTGCACATGTATAACCAATATCAAGTTGTTTGCTGTTTCAAAGAGTGGGGAGGGGAGAGAGGGAGGGAGAGAATTTGGGACTCAAAATTTTTAAAAGTGAATGTTAAAAATAATTTTTACATATAATCAGGGAAAATAAAGTATTTTTCAAGAAAAGAAAAAGTAGAAAGAGAAAAAATAAAATATAATTCAAAATGTCATATAAACAAATTTATTTTATTTTTTTCTAATTGGCTCTGTCTCATTTAGGTTAAGAATTTGTTTCCTGCCCCTAGATGTAAATACCATATGACCTGCTTCTATTTTAAATTTTTAATAATATTATCTTTAATATTCAGGTCATTTATTCATTTTGAATTTACTATGGAATATAATATAGGACATTGGGCCAAGCTCAATTTCCGCCAGACTGCTTTCTAGTTTTCCCTGAAGTTCTTATCTAACAGGAAATTCTTTCCTAGGTAACTAAGTTTTCAAATTTTTTGAACACTGGGTTATTAAGATACCACTAACTCTTAATCATCAAACATAATTAACCAGAAGGCAATTAGCAGGAATAATCAAAACATAATTGTCTACCCATAAATCCAGGTCACACTCTCCCACCAATGTGCAGGGTGGCCATGGATGGAGCATGCGATTTGGTACAGATTTACAGACAGAAGAAACTTCATAGTTAAGTACACAAGGATGGAAACCCATATGCCTGGGGTCTCACAACCTTGGACTGAATCCTTGGATGTCTGTGATCTCTTTGGGGAACAGCAAGACTGCTGCTCTTCTTAGCTTTGCTGAGCTGATGTGGGAAGTCGCTTCTCTGATCCTCTTGGGCCAATGAAGCAGTGTTGCGCTCTTTTAGCTCACTGTATCCTTTGGAATCTTCAGAGATTTCCAGACCTACTCCTTTTGCTAGGTGCTAAGGCAGCATGATTCTTCCTTCCTTCCTTCCTTCCTTCCTTCCTTCCTTCCTTCCTTCCTTCCTTCCTTCCTTCCTTCCTTCCTTCCTTCCTTCCTTCCTTTCTTTCTTTCTTCCTTTCTTCCTTTCTTTCTTCCTTCCTTTCTTTCTTTCTTTCTTTCTTTCTTTCTTTCTTTCTTTCTTTCTTTCTTTCTTTCTTTCTTTCTTTCTTTCTTTCTTTCTTTCTTTCTTTCTTTTTGGTGAGGCAATTGGGGTTAAGTGACTTGCCCAGGATCACACAGCTAGTAAGTGTCAAGTGTCTGAGGTTGGATTTGAATTCAGGTCCTCCTGACTCCAGGGCTGGTGCTCCATGCCCCAGCATAATACTTTAAGGAAACACAGTTTTCTTCTTTCATAGGATCTGCAAAGCCATCCAGTTCTCTCTGTGGGCTTTGAGGGGATTTTTTCTTTCAGGTCATAAAAGGTAACAGAAGCAAATCTTTGAGGAACTTCCCCTCTCTTGAGCTGTAGATGACACTAGAGAGCCAAGCGGCCTTTCTCCAGGCCCCTCTTCCCACAGGAGAGGAGGCTGCTTTCCCCAACCAGCTCCACACAGATCAGCTCTCCAAGTCTAGTGCAGCGCCTGCCTTTCTCTATGCAGTTGTGTTCGGCTCAACTCAGTTTCTCCATTCTGTTAGTGTGTCTATTGCTTTGTGTCCTGCCGTCTCAGCTCCAGTTTCCATGTTCTATCTTCTGTAAGCAACTTTTTCTCACTACCTCCTTCTCTGAGTCCTTTCAGCTGACTTCTCATGACCCTCCTGCCTCCTGTCTTGACTTGAAAACCCCTAAATCCATATGCAATAAGTTAACATACAACCCCTCCATAGTCCCCAAACAGTTCTTTGATTCAGAATTCCCCCCAAATAAACTCCAGCATCCTGAAAAGTCAGATTCGAATTAGCTGCTGAGGCACAATGCACCTCAGTTAGCATTTTTTGTATTTGCTTTAATTTTTAAAATTCAATTTTATTTTATTTTCAAATCAGCATTCTCTCCCTCTTACCCCTCCCACCTCATCTTTCCATTAAAAAAAGCAAGAAAAACAAAACCCCTGTTACCAACATGTTGTTTAGCCATTTTTCAATCATGTCCAAGTCTTTATGACCACATTTGGGGTTTTCTTGGCAAAGATACTGGAGGGGTTTGCCATTTCCTTCTCCAGTTTATTTTACAGATGAGCAAACTTAGGCAAACAGGCATAAGTGACTTGCCCAGGGTCACACGATTGTTGAGTGTCTGAGGCCAGATTTGAACTCAAGAAGATGAGTCTGACTCCAGACCTGGTAATCTATCCGCTGTTCCATCTAGCTGCTGGAACAACCATGTATGGTCAAGCAAAACAAACTCCTGCATTGACCAGATCCTAAGGAGAGGAAATCATGTCTCAGTCTGCACTCTGAATCTGTCAAGAACAGCCAGTATTTTTGTCTCTGAGCTGCTTTCTCTTGAGTCTTCTTGGTACTTTTATCTGAGAGCCTTTTTCCTCTCAGGGCCTCAGAATTGTCCATATGTCCCCTCAAGCTGCTTTTCTGTGTGTGTCTCATATACTTATCCTTTTCAGGACCTTTCATAAAATAAAATATCCACCTAAGAAGGGGACACCACATTACATTTGCATAGATCTTAGCTCTTTCACTAAACTGTAAGTTATATGAGGACATGGATATCTGATTTATCCTTGCATCCACCCACCCCTCTACCTGATGCCTAGCATGGCACTTTTGTCCATAGTAGGAAATGAATAGGAAATGGATCTGTGACTTCATTGGTATAGAGAACTCTCAGGTGAGGAAACAACCTCTAATTAATTCAGATCGGCACCTAACTTATTGAAGAGAACTACCTAGAGCCCTAAGAGGTTAAGTGACTTACTCAGGGTCATACAGATAGCATTTTTCAGAGGCAGAATTTGAATCCAGGTCTCCTGTGCTTTAAGGTCAGTTCTTTAACCATTATACCATGATGATAGCCCCTCAATAATATTTGTCATGGATGAATGGATGACAAAATATGCCTTGACTAATGATTAGTTATATAGTTTTTTTAAGCATCTATGCATCAAATTCATCAGGCCCTACAGTTAAAGCGTGTGTGTGTGTGTGTGTGTGTGTGTGTGTGTGTGTGTGTGTGTTCATGTTTTATTGAGGACCTTCTTTTTTTTACATCACAGTCATTTCTGGAAATACTCTTACATGTAACTAGATAAGCCTTAACCCTGGCAACAGAGAAAAACAGTTAAGGAAAAACAGCTAAACCATCCACCCCATCTGACAATGTATCCATCTTTCTGCCCTTGTTGTCCACTTCACGTCTTCTGAAATGGAGGTATGTTTCATTCTCTTCTCTTTAGGACCATCACTGGATTTTCAGTTACTCAGAGTTTGGCTTCCATTTAGCGATCTGTTCCTTCACATTGTTGGAGACATCAGGCATGCTATTCTTTTGGGTTTGCACATAGCACTTTTCATCAGTTCACACACATCTTTCAATGTTTTCAAATGCATTTCTCATGTTCATCATTTCTTACTACATAGTAATATTCCATTACATTCATTTGCTATAGTTTATTCAGTTTTCCCCCTACCAATTGACACCTACTTTGTTTTCAATTCTTTGACACCACAAACAGTACTGCCATGCTATTGGGGAGGAAATTAAATAAATATAAATTGCTGTAGGCAAGGGAAAACTGTAAAATAAATCCTTCAATAGTTATAAAAGGGAAACTCAAAATGAATGACAGGAAAAACAGCGAATGTTGAGATCCTAAATTATGGATCAGGGTTCTCTATGACTTGAGTCTTTAAAAACCATAGACATGAACAAATGACTGCAAATTATAAGAGATACAGAGCTCCAATGGGAATAGAGTACAGCAGTATCATACACAGATAGCTGCTCTTCTAATGAAGGTTGGCCATAGCAAGCCCTGAATCAATCTACATGAAGGTCAGTGATGAGGTATAGACTTCACTAGTTTTCTAAAGATTGTGGCAGGAGCCCCTAAATGGCAAATTGTTCATAGCCTGATACTCATTCTTGATTTTCTGTGAAGGGTCAATCTCTCTGTGTTTGTTATGTTTCTCTTTTTCTGAGATATGATTCATTTAAAAATCTATGCATGGGGGCAGCTAGGTGGCGCAGTGGATAAAGCACCAGCCCTGGATTCGGGAGGACCTGAGTTCAAATCCTGCCTCAGACACTTGACACTTACTAGCTGTGTGACTCTGGGCAAGTCACTTCGCCCTCATTGCCCCACAAAAAAAAGAAAGAAAGAAAGAAAGAAAAAGAAAAAGAAAAAAAGAGTTCATCAAGGGAGGGATTTAAATGCCAAGATGAGGATTTTTCTATTTTATCCAAGAGGCAATAGAGAACCATTGAAGTTTTTAGTGTCTTACCAATGAACCTGGTAGCCCAAAATACGCATTAATGCTTCTATTTTTCTGGTTCCATGACTTCCCATGTATAATGGGTACCACCATGACCTTTTTAACTGGTAGGGAAGAGGCTGGAGGGAGAAAGAGAATTTAGAACTCAAAATTTTAAAATGAGTGTTTAGAAGATTTATTTTTTTTTGAATCTATGAATGACAAGCTAAATTTCCCCCAGTGTAAAAACTATTCTCTGGAAGTACACAACTAGCATTTCTACTTTTTATAAAATAAATTTTATCGGTTTCTTTTGTTTTTCTACCACCTTCATTTCTAAATATATTCTAGCCTTTGCTTCTCCTCAGAGGGCCATCCTTTTGCAGAGGGCCATCCCTTGAATCAAAAAGAAAAGATAGAAAAGAAGAGAGGAAAAAAGAGCAGTTAAACAAAACTAACCAAGACATAAATTGAATCTGCCAGTATATGCAATGTTCTATAACCATAGTCCCCCCAACCTCTGTGAAGAAAGGAGGGATATGCCTTTTCTGATCTCTTTTTAGGGCAAAAAGTTCAGTTTCTTTTGTTATTGTTCTTTCTACTTACATTGTTGTAGGCATTTTGTGTATTTTTTTCTGGTTCTGCTTCCTTTACTTTGCATCAATTCATATTCCTTTCCACTTTTCAAATCTTCATTCACTTTAGAAAGCCCAGAAGGCTAACTAGAGAATTCAGTCTTTGATGTCCTCCCTTCAGAGCCAGTAAGGTTTGTGGTTGTTTTTTTTTTTCCACTCTACCATACACCATATGGATTGGAGAAGTCACTTACCCACCCTGGTTCTCAATGCATATTGGTAAAATAAGGTGGTTGGATTAGACAGCCTCAAGGATCCTTCCAATGCTAGTTCCACTGTATGATCCCCATGATCTCTTTGTCCTGGAAAATGGGGAAATCATGCATTAAATGACCTAAAGCATCTTTTCCATTTCTAACTCATGATTCAATGTCTGCAGTTTAGTGGATATTGTCAGAAGTAGGAAAAGATAAATCAGCATACTCCCATCTGAGCTAAGTGAATGGGAAAAAAGCATCATAATACATTGAAAGAAAACCAGTGGGGCAACTAGGTGGCACAGTAGATAGAGCACCGACCCTGGAGTCAGGAGGACCTGAGTTCAAATCCGACCTCAGACACTTAACACTTAACTAGCTGTGTGACCCTGGGCAAGTCACTTAACCCTAATTGCCTCACTAAAAAAAAAAAAAAGAAAGAAAACCAGTGACCTGAAAGTCCCATTGGATATAAGAATCTAACTTTACCGTCTTGATATTCTTCCTGACTCCAGGTCTGGCACTGTATCCACTGAAGCACCTTGATGCCCCTGCCTGGCATATATTAGATGTTTAACAAATGCTTGATTGATGGATGGATTCATAGGAAACTTGTAACTACTGAGGGAGCTTCCTTTCTTCCTTCCTCACTATCTCTCTCTTTCTTCTCCTTCTTCCATAAGAGATTAATGTTTGTAATGTCAAATGGTTTTCCATACAGGGCACACTGATAATTTGATGGTTAGCAATGGTAGTTGCTTGAAAAGTTAAGGTTTATAGTAACCAATTCTTGACAAAGCAGACAAAATCTTTGTTTTTCATGGAAACAAACAGGGAACACTCATATGGCATGCTGTGGGGCAACCTTTTATTATTCAACAGAGAGATAATTCAGAAGGCAAGCCAAATGACTCAGCTGCAGAAGTAAGTGGAGTTTTGGCTTTGTTTGGAATATGTGGGCTCAAAATTGGAGAATTTATATCAATCTACCTTAGGTCATTTCCAGTCTAGAATTTTCAGTGGAGTCTGTCAGATCCATAGAAGGTTTCAGAAACTTGGCCTGGACCTGTAAAGAGCTTTTGACATGGATGTGATTCTGTACCTGAAGCCTTAGTCTTAGGCCTTCATGCTTAAAATACATGCAGCTCCTAGGCATTGACCACCTGGGATTTGGGGTTGTGTCGATTCTCAAATCAAATGAGAATGTCAAATGGAAATCATAATAGTCTAGGCTAAATATCTACATTTACTTTTAGAAGCATCAATCAACAAACATTTCTTGTGCTAAGTCCTGGGGATACAAAGAAAAAGGAGTACCTATTTGTTCACTACCCTTTGGAAAATTTAGATTATTATCATGATTGTACAGTGCTTATCCCCTTATTTCCAATGAAAAGAAATCAGCTAGAGCTAAAAGCAATAATGTGGCATATGAATCTCAGGGAGAGGAGTACATAAAAAAAGTATCCTAGCAGAAACATACTCGTAGGGTTTCTTCCCTAAACAATTTGAAATATCATTTTAAGAAGTATCATAAGAATACACTATCAATATTCAATGGATCTGCAACAAATATTACAATGTTACTAGTCACTGCTGCAGAAAAAAAGATCCCAGAACATTCTTGTTTTTGTTTTTGTTTTTTAGTGAGGCAATTGGGGTTAAGTGACTTGCCCAGGGTCACACAGCTAGTGTTAAGTGTCTGAGGCCACATTTGAACTCAGGTCCTCCTGACTCCAGGGCTAGTGCTCTATCCACTGCACCACCTAGCTGCCCCGATCCCAGGACATTCTTGTGCTTATTTTGTTATTTTATTTTTATTTAATTATTTCATATTATCTATATTTACATATATACATATATGTGTGTATGTATGTATGTAGGTAGGTAGATGCTATCTCCCTGGTTAGAATATAAGCCCCTTGAGGGCAAATTTATTTCATTTTTGTCTTTGTATCCCCAGAACCTAGCAGAGTGCCTGACACATAGTAGATATTTAATAAAAGTTTGTTGATGATAATTTTGGAGACCCAGAGAACTACCCTTTGGGAGAGATTACTTGGTCTACATTTCCCAGGAAACTATATAATATAGCCACAGAGCAATGGTGTCACCAGGTAAAGACTCTAATTGATGGGGAATCCTTCTGAAAAATGGTAGCTTTACAAAATGGAGGCAAAGCCACTTAGGTGAGCAGTGCCTAGAGCAGCAAACCACAGGTTGCAGTTGGAGAGGAGAGGTGGAAGCGGAGTGTGTGAAGGACTATGGCCATGACATCCCCATGTCCCAGAGACCCAATAAAAGTCTTATGGTTGTAAAGCAAAGCAGAGAAGCTTCAGCAGCTTCAAGTCTTGTCCAGGAATGTTCAGTAGAATTCTATGGGGCAGGGGGCAGCTAGGTGGTGCAGTGGATAGAGCACCGACCCTGCAGTCAGGAGGACCTGAGTTCAAATCCGACCTCAGACACTTGACGCTTACTAGCTGTGTAACCCTAGGCAAGTCACTTAACCCCAATTACCTCACAGAAGAAGAAGAAGAAGAAGAAGAAGAAGAAGAAGAAGAAGAATTCTATGGGGCAGAAATGAGTGTTTAATCTCTAAGCTTGTAATTCAATCAACAAGTAGTTACTAATTATAAAAGTTAATTATTACCATCAAGCAATGAATTCTGAAGTGATTGGGTTCCTTTCCCAATTTTCTGGGAATAGGAGGAAAAGAGTGGGCCAATCTATGTAGGAATATTCCTGTTATTATAATTATGTGATTGATTATATCATAGGTACAGACCTGTGATTGGAATTCCATATAATTATAATAATAATGATTATATATCATTACTAATTATAATTCCATATAATCATGATATTATTAATAATAGTAGAGTAGACTACCACCGAGTCCCATTAAAACAACCTACATATTAACAAAAAGGCTGCCCAAGGCATGATACTTAAGGGAATGGTGAAATTTCACCTTACAGGCATATTGTCTTCCTAACCACCACTCTCTCTGGTTTTGCCAGTCTGGCACATAAATTTTCAGATGTGCCAAGTGACCAAATTTTCATTGTTCATGTGTGGTTAATAGAGAATGTTTATTTTTATGACATTTGCATCCTGAAAGAGTTAATAAAGTGGTTCTTACAGGCTTACATTTCTTTGGCTTCCTAAGAGGAAGTCTAGAAATGGAATAACTTGGCAGAGGAAGTATGGGTGTTCAGACAGAACCTGGAATCTTGGTGTGTGGCAGTTGGAACCAGGGAGAGCTGGCAGTTTAAGGAGGACTGGGCTGAGGAAACAAGGAGCCTGATGTTTGGATATGGGACATTGACATTGATGGGGTGAACAGAAGGAAAGAGAAACAAGGCTACGTTATATAGAATCAAGAATAGAAAATTAGTAGTATGGAAAAAGGCTAAATAGAAAGTTGCGACGAAGTTTAAAATGGTAATATTTTAATTTTATCCTACCTATCTACCCCAAATGGCAAAGTCGATTAGATAAGGAATTGGTAATACCAGAATATGATATAAAATGTAGCTGAATTGTGGAAGCTCTTAGTGGGACTGGCTGCAAAATGAAAAAGTTTGGTAATCACTATTAAAGATTAGGAAATATCAGATTTAACTAAACAGGATTAGTTGTGTGTAGGAATAAATGCTTATTTGCTGAAATACAAGATTTGTGAGTTCATTAAAGTGGGTGCTCCCTCACCAGTCCAAACTGCACCCCAACCAAGTCTTCTCCTCCTCTGTGACTCATTCATTTCCTCTCACAAGTCCTTCCCAGGACAACCACCCAATGTCCTGAGGACCTTTCTCTAGCAGGTATTATTGGAGCAAATAGGATTCTGACATCCCTTATTCTCAATACTTAATCAGTCCACATCCTTTCTGGTTGTACATCTATTTGATATCCTTTACACTGCTTCTGGTGCATAATTCTTTGTTGGAAATAAACTGAAGCCCATTTATGCCTACCGGGTGTCCATTGCCCTTTTGCTTACTTGCTACCTTCTTTAGAGATTATTTTTATTCCATTTTTTCAATATATAATCACTGGTCTGGCCACATCACTAAAAAGTGCTGTTATCTGTAGTATAAAATTCAAATGCTTTCCATTTAGCATTTAAAACCATTTTTAAATAGTATTTTATATTATTTTCCCAATTATATGTAAAGATAGTTTTCAACATTTATTTTTGTAAGATTTTTAGCTCCAAATTTTTCTCCTCTCTTCCCTTCCCCCCCAAAACAGCAACTAATCTGATAGAGATTATACATTGCCATCATGTTAAACATATTTCCACATTAGTCATGTGAGAAAAGAATCAGAACAATAGTAAAAAAACAAGAAAGAAGAAACCAAAAAACAATAAAAATGAAAATTGTATGTTTCAATCTGCATTCAGATTGAAACATACATACATAATTCTTTCTCTGGGTGTGGAGAACATTTTCCATCATGAGTCTTTTGGCATTGTCTTGGAGCTGAAAAGAACTAAGTCTATCACAGTTGATGATAACACAAAGTTGTTGTTACTGTGTACTATGTTCTCTTGGTCCTACTCCCCTCACTCAGCATCAGTTCATGTAAGTCTTTCCAGGTTTTCCTGAAATCTGCCTGCACATCATTTCTTACAGCACAATTGTATATACCACAACTTGTTTAGCTGTTCCCTAATTGATGGGCATCCCTTCAATTTCCCATTCTTTGCCACTACAAAAAGAGCAGATATATATATAGATAGATAGATATATAGATAGATAGATAGATAGATATAGATAGATAGATAGATATATTTTTTTACATGTGGGTTCTTTTCCCTTTTTTAAGATCTCTTTGGGATATAGACCTAGTAGTGGTATTGCTGGGTCAAAGGGTATGCATAGTTTTATAGCCTTTTGGGCATGGTGCCAAATTGCTCTCCAGAATGATTGGATCAGTTCACAACTCCACCAATAATGCATTAGTGTTCCGATTTTCCCACATCTTCTCCACCATTAATCATTTTCCTTTTTTGTCATATTAGCCAACTGGATAAGTGTGAGGTGGTACCTCAGAGTAATTTTAATTTGCACTTCTCTAATAAGTAGTGATTGAGAACATTTTTCATATGTCTTAAATAACTTTAATTTCTTCATCTGAAAACTGCCTATTCATATCATTTGACCACTTCTCAGTTGGGGAATGACTTGTATTCTTATAAATTTGATTTCCCTATATATTTTAGAAATGAGGCCTTTATCAGAAACACTGGCTGTAAAAATTGTTTCCCAGTTTTCTGCTTTCCTTCTAATCTTGGCTACATTGGTTTTGTTTGTGCAAAACCTTTTTAATTTAATGTAATAAAAATGACCCATTTGGGGGGCAGCTAGGTGGCACAGTGGATAGAGCACCAGCCCTTGAGTCAGGAGTACCTGAGTTCAAATCCGACCTCAGACACTTGACATTCGCTAGCTGTGTGACCCTGGGCAAGTCACTTAACCCCAATTGCCTCACTAAAAAAAAAAAAAGATGACCCATTTTGTATAGAATGATGTTTTCTATGTCATCTTTGGTCATAAATTCTTATCTTCTCCATAGATCTGACAAGTAAACTATTCCTTCCTTTTCTATTTTTCCTTTTGTATCACCCTTTAAGTCTAAATCATGTACCCATTTTGACATTACTTTGGTATAAGATATTAGTTTCTGCCATATTATTTTCCAGTTTTCCCAGCAGCTTTTGTCAAATAGTGAGTTCTCATCTAGGAGGCTAGAGTCTTTGGGTTTATCAAACAGGAAATTGCTATATTCATTTAATACTGTATTTTTGTATACCTAACCTATTCCACTGATTCACCATTCTATTTCTTAGCCAGTACCAAATAGTTTTTGATGGTCACCATTAAAGTCATTTTCAACTGGTTTCAGACTATCCAGGTTGATCTCACATTCCTCCCCCTCACAAATTCTGCATTCTAGTCAGACCGGTTGACTTACTGTTTCCTGTATACACTATTTCATCTTTCTATCCCTTTGCACAGATTCTTTCTTATACCCAGAACTCTCTCCCTTCACATCTTTGCCTCCAGGAAGCCCTTGCTCCCTTCAAGGTTCAATTAAAATAATACCTCCTTTAGGGGCGGCTAGGTGGCGCAGTAGATAGAGCACCGGTCTGGGAGTCAGGAGTACCTGAGTTCAAATCTGGCCTTAGACACTTAACACTTACTAGCTGTGTGACCTTGAGCAAGTCACTTAACCCCAATTGCCTCACTAAAAAAAAAAAAATAATAATACCTCCTTCAAGAGGCTTTTTCTGATTCCCCCAGTTGTTAGTGGTCACCACCACCACCCTCTGCCCCTTCATCAATTTGTATTTATTTTTTATATATCCTGTGTCTACTTACCTGTCAACATGCTATATCTCTTCAGTATAATGTAGGCTCCTTGAAGGTAGGGAATGTCTCATTTTTTATATTTGTATCCTCACTGCCTTTTGTTTTTGTTTTGTTTTGTGGGGCAATGAGGGTAAACTGTCTTGCCCAGGGTCACACAACTAGTAAGTGTCAAGTGTCTGAGGCCAGATTTGAACTCAGGTCCTCCTGAATGCATGGCCAGTACTTGATCCACTGTGCCACCCAGCTGCCCCCTTTTTGGTTTTGTATTTTAATTTAATTTGAATTTTTTTCTTTATTTTTCTTTTTTTTCTCACTGCCTTTCATAGTGCACAACATATAGTAGGTAGTTAATAAATGGTCATTAATTGATTGCTTATTTGAAACACATTTCTGTTAACAAAATGGGTCTTTGTTTCCAAGTGTAGGATGGGAAACATTAAATGTAATTTGAAGTTTTTCAGATGCAATCCAGTATGTTCTCTTCTTTCTCTTCAATTTTGTGCCCAATTTGTTATTTATCTGCAGTTTCCAAGATATATGTATATATCTTATATATTTATATAGCATATAGATACATGTGTACCATTATATACATATCAAGATATGTATGTGTCCATGTGCATGTGTGTACGCACATATTTGTGAATACATATACTTATGTATATATATGTAAAGCTATATAAATATTCATGTGTGTATTCATATATGCATAGACATATACATATCTATTTCTATTTTCTTTTGTTTTATTTTTATCATAGAAGTATTTTATTATTTACCAGTTACATGTAAAGATAGCTTTCAACATTTGTTTTTATAAGATTTTGAGTTCCAAATTTTTCTCTTCCTCCCCAAGACAGAAAGCAATCTGATATAGGTTACATATATACAGTCACATTAAACATCTTTCTGCATTAGTCATGTTATGAAAGAAGAATCAGAACAAAAGGGAAAACCCTCAAAAAAGAAAAAAGTACAAATAGTATGGTTCAATCTGCATTCAGATCCCACAGTTCTTTTTTCTGGATGTGGAGAGTATTTTCCATTAAATCTTTTGGCATTGTCTTGGATCATTGCATTGAAGAGAAGAGCTAAGTCTATCACAACTGATCATTGCACAATGTTGCTGTTACTGTGTACAGTGTTCTTCTGGTTCTGCTCACTTCACTCAGCATCAGTCCACTTAAGTCTTTTCAGGTTTTTCTGAAATCTGTCATCATTTCTTATAGCACAATAGTATTCTATTACATCCATGTACCCTACAACTTGTTTGGTCATTCCCCAATTGATGGGTATTTCCTTGTACATATCTATTTCTCTCTCTCTCTCTCTCTCTCTCTCTCTCTCTCTCTCTCCATACATACATATATGCATGTATGTATGTATATACACACACACATACATATATACATACACATATACTGATACACCAACTCAATGGGCTTTCCATGCAACTACATATCATAGTCTGTACATTAGGCATATTTCACCTACTTGTTTATCCTATGTGAAGAATTCAGCTGAAATCTTTTGAGGGGTTATGGATCTTATTTAGAAGGTTCTTGAATTTTCTGAGGGCTTGATGCAATCAATGCAACATCATCTATAAATAGGAGCATCTTAAGGACCTTACCACAAAGAGTCAATCTTGCTTCCATTTGGACTTTATGCTACTATTCTCCATAATAGTGGAAAACAAGTGTGGTGAGTACACATCTCCCTAGTTTTATATTATAATTTAGAGTCTTATCAAATTTATTGTTGTTACATGTCTTCAAAGATGCTTGCATGAACCTGACACATATACATGAGAGACATCTTGTTGGAGAAGAGTCTTTGAGGCAGTGTTTTATTCTTCAGAATCAAATACTTTTTTTTATATAGCCAGTAAACATAATCATGGTAGGGTCGTGTATATTTTTTCACCTTTCAGCCAATTATGTGACTATAAAGATGTGGTCTGCTGTGTAATATAATTTGTGAAAATCTGTTTGATATATGTATAGATGATTCTTACATATTTCATAAAGTTGGGAAAATAGATGAATGGATAATTACTGATATTTTAATCACCTTTTTTGAGTAATAATGTTTATGATTTTTCCAAGTGTTTGATATTTTTATCCTCCTGCTGTTTACACATATTAATCATTGATCTCTCAATGGCCTTAAAATTGTGATACCTCCGGGGCGGCTAGGTGGTGCAGTGGATAAAGCACCGGCCCTGGATTCAGGAGGACCTGAGTTCAAATCCGGCCTCAGACACTTGACACTTACTAGCTGTGTGACCCTGGGCAAGTCACTTAACCCCCATTGCCCCGCAAAAAAAAAAAAATTGTGATACCTCCAGTATGAACCTCCTTTATGTATACTTGGTCTAATCCAGCTGTTCTTCCTATTTTTTGTCTTTAGTGCCATTTCTGCTACCTCATTCATCCCACTAGAACTATGATGTTTGAGTCCAAATGTGGTATCTCTACAGTCAGGAGAAAGAAGAAAAGAGTTTGTTGCAGAAATCTTGACAGATCACTTCCATTTTTTATCTATTGGCTATCCTAATTTCTTCTTTATGCAATACTTCTCCTCTTAAAACTTTTATTGTGTACCTTGTTTCTAAACCTAAAAGATAGGACACAGTCACAAAATAGACTGAACTAAGAGATGAGTCTTCTCTAGGGGGACATGTGGAAATCTGTGGCCTTCCAATCTAGTTTAGTGCCTAAAGTCCCAGGGAGAAAAGAACTGTTTATATGCCAAGTGCTGCTTAAGAAAAGAGATTTAGTTACAGTAATTTTAATGGGCCCTATTGTGAAATGGTGATCCAGGTGAACTTGATAGCAGGAGAAAAACTAAGGCTTAGAATAAAAAAAAAAGGAAGGAATGTTGCCCCATACCTATTTTGTCAGATTAATTAGTAGTAGTTTGTTAGAGAAGAAACTAGAAACTTCCTGAAATCATTTACTTATTAGATTTATATAGACCCTATCCTTCTCTAGGATAAAAAACTGAGTAATTAACTTTGTATAATAGTCAGCATTTTTTATTATTAATTTTTTTTTGGGGGGGAAGCAATGAGGGTTAAGTAACTTGCCCAGGGTCACACAGCTAGTAAGTGTCTGAGGCCTGATTTGAACTCAGGTCCTCTTGAATCCAGGGCCAGTGCTTTATCCACTGTGCTACCTAGCTGCCCCTATAGTCAGAAATTTCATATCCAACGTGGCTACCTAAACAGTGGAAAAAGACGGGTTGAAAAAGCAATAGTGAGGGAATAAAAAGGAACTAGAGAGTAAGTTAACAACACACTTGAAATGGCAATAGGCCAGAACACAGAGTCCCAACACCTTACTTACTATCAAGTATTAGATTTCTGACCACTTTCCTTCCATAACTCATGATTCTGGAGTAAAGATGAGGAAAGGCCAGTTCAGGGGACTTTTACCTCCAGGTAACCTTGTGGCTTACTCAGAGTTAGAATGTAATATTACATTTCTGAACCATAAAATGTAACAACAATTACTTTACTAATAACAAAAGATTAAAAGGATGTAATTCCTAAGGTTAAAAAAAAAAGAATATAATTGCATTCACCACTCTAGATGGGGAAGACATTCCTGCAGGGCAGTAGGAATTCTGCTAGATTTTCTGATGCCAACTTCCCATAGGCTAGCCTTTTATGCCTCAAGTGACATGAAAACCAAACAAATGTTGAACTCCATCTCCTTAAAGGGAAAGCAACCCTGCCAAATAGAACTGGTGCCATTCCCACAGCATGCCCCCACAGTCCTTGGTCTTATTTAGCTAAATTTAGTTCAACAAGCATTTATTGAGCACCTACTATACCTACCGTCAGGCACTGGGGATACAAAAACAACGAAATGAAACCATTTCTGATCTCAAGGAATTCCCATTCTACTGAAGGAAAAGAATATTATATAGATAAATGTTTACAACATATATAGGGTACATGGAAAACACTTTTAGAAGGAACACTAACATTTGGGGAGATGAGGAAGATGTGACACCTGAGCTTGCTTTAAGTAGATACAAAAAGAAGCTCATGGAAGACAGATTCTGTGAGATAGTAGACATGGGGACAGGGGGACAGTCTGTGCAAAGGCACATTTGTGGAAGGTAGAATACTACATATTAACCCTAAGAAACTAATAAACTGACCTAAGAAGGGTAGTTTGGCTGGAATGGTAAGCACATGAGAGAGATTAATGTAGGGGATTCCATCTATAAAGATGAGGTGACTTGGATTGTGAAGGTGGGATCTTATCAAAGAGTCAGTAGGTAACCACTGAGGTTTCCTGAGCAGGGAAGTGACATGGTCAGACCTATGCTTTAGACATATTGTTTTCACATCTGTGTTAAAGATAGATTAGAGAAGAAAAGGACTGGAGGCAGGGAGGCCAATAGTGCAAGGGAGAGGTGACAAGATTGTGAACTATGATAGTAACTATGTGAATACAAAGGAAAAAAGGAGATAGGAGAGATGTTATAAAGGGAATTCAAGAGAACTTGACAGTTTGTTGGGGGGGGGGGAGATGAGAAAGAAAGTGGACAAGGTCTTTGAGGTTTTCTAAATATGAGTGATGGTAAAGATGGTGGTGCCTTCCTTAGAAACTGGCAATTTCGGGAGAGAGGTGGATTGTATAGGAATGATAAATTCTGTTATCGGCATGTTGAGTTTGAGGTGCCTATGGGACATCTGGTGTTCTCTTAATTTCTGTGGAAAAGTTACATTTGCATACCTATGAAAACATTTCCTCTGAGGTGTGTCATTTCATCTGGATTGGAATGAAATTTAGGGGGAGGCAGACTTCTCCTAATTTAGCTTTGAATCAGAGAGGACATCACAACCAAGTTTCCTCTCAGGGATTTAGAAGGCTATGTGTTAATAAAATGGAAACTGAATTATCTCAGCCAGGAGATACTAGATTTGTCTCCTAGAATGTTATTGTGAAATGTTTAAGAGTTCTATTTCTGAGATGAATATGGCTGGAATGCATTTCTCAAACTTTTTCTCCTGTCAAATCTAGTGAAGTTCTTCCTCCCCCTTGCTGATTTTCCCTTTATAAGACAGACTTCTTTTGAAGAGCTTGCTGTCAAGCAATGCCTCTGGGGAAGTAGAAAAAAAATGTTAAATAATTGCTAGAAAAAAAAGATTCCAACCACAGTGGAGCGGCTGCAGCAAAAGCTCCCTTTTAACATCAGTAGGAGGTGACACATCTCAAGAGCAACAAGGATATTATAAAGGCAGAATAAGAGGAAACAGTAAAACCTGTAAGTACTGGAAACAAAAAGCCTTGGAATTTATCTGGGGAAAAACAATAGAAAGCTCATAAACCACCGTACAGCAATAAATAGCAAACAGGAAGAATCCAGGGTTTCAGGAAGGACTAAGGAAGGCTAAAGGAAATTCCTAGTCCTAGCTAAAACTGAGTGGCAAAGGCACCTCCTTGAACCTGAAGTCTTCCTTAACTGTACTGCTTTCTGTCTGTAGCCAAGACACACAGCATCTTGTAGAGAGGTGCCATCCCTGAAAAGCTTGAGACCCAGACAAATGAAGTGACTTGTCTAAAGTCATACCAGGCATGAAGTGGCAGAGAGTGATTTGAACCTGGGTCCTCTAAACTCCAGAACCAGGGCTATGACAAAGGGCTAGGAATCTGGGACAAGGATAGGATTCCAAGATTTGGAAGGGAATTTGAGAGATCATTTAGTCTCCCCCTTTACTTCAATCAGGCCTACATTCAAACTACTCCCAAGAGGTAGTGATGGCTCTCCCATTTCAAAAGAATTTCTGAAAAGGAAATCTATATAACCTACCTTAGCTCGTGAACAGTTAGGCATAGTAAGAAGCTGGTCTTGGCCACGTGACCTATTTCCATGCTTAACAACTTTTCGATGTTGTGAAATTGTTCCCTTTGTATGTATTAACCTAAATTCTTCCTTCTATTGATTGGATGCTGTTTCTTCTGTCCTCTGAAACTGAGAATAGCTGATTACAATTCTCTGTGTTTTTCATGGGAATGCTATGAAACTGAATTTCAGAGTCTTCCCTTCTCTTACTGAATAATCTCAAAGTTATTAATTTATTGATAAGTGCAGCCTGTTGATGTAGGTAAAGTATTGGATTTGGAATTTGGAGTTCGACGACTTAATGCTTATATGATCATAGTCATTCCCATAATCCCTCAGTGCCCCTGAATGCTACAGATCTGTATTTGGGGCAAAGTTTCCACACTGTGAGTGAGTCCCTACAGTGATGAAATCACAGGGCCAGACCAAAAAGTAGTAATAATAATACAATTTATATAGCACTTTCCATATACCAGGCACTTCACAAATATCTCATTTGATCCTCTCAACAACTCTGAAAGGTAGATACTAGAAGTATATACCCAGGGTCATATGTCTGGGGCTGTATTTGAACTCAAGTCTTTCTGATTCAAGGCCCAGGGCACTATCTGCTACACCACTAAGTGGATGAGAGTTAAATGAGATAAGAAAATAAATTTTAAATCACAAGCCTATTTGGTACACAACTGATTGGAAAGTGTTTTTATATGTTTATTGGGTTTCACTGTTATCTGTTGTTTCCAAGCATTGGGTTTTTTCTAGTTGACATTGGAGATGCTTTCTACTAACTTTTGGGGTGTTGAAGTTACAAGTCTTTAATATCCAAAGACATACTCCTTTCTTTCTCTTTCTTCCTTCCTTTCTCTTTCTTTCTCTCTCTCTCTCTCCCCCCTTCCTTCCTTCCTTTTAAAGGTACTACTTGACCTCTTTCTTGATTTTTAGATTCCACCATGTATACTAGAATTCTGAAAAATTAATTGTGGTTACAATTGTCAGACTTAAATAAAAAAATTCTAGAATGTGAGTCACTGGGTTTTACAGATTTGGCTATCTCTAGTTTATTTAAACTGTTTTTCTTTTTCTTTTACCCTTCTCTTATTCCAGCCTGATTTTTCACCCTTTCCATTGTTTGATGCCTACTCCTAATTCTGTCAACATATTTTTTAAACCTAAGGTAAAACAAAAATTAAATCTTTTTTTTAATGTTTCACCTGATCCCTTCACTTTCCATCTAATAAAGGTAACATTTTCGGGGGGGGGGGGGAGGTTGTCTCTGATGTATACATTAAAAAAATTTCCTAAGCATTATCAGATTCTCTTATACTGCTTTAACAACCACCACCACCCCATCCTACAAAGGGTATCTTTAAACTATATAAGACTATTAAAATCAACTTCCTTAAGATGTACTCCCCCCCGAATTTTCTCTTTTAAAAACCCCCTAGGAGGAGGTAAGAGAATGGATTTGCCCCTGGAAATCCTCAGAGTCACTTTTCTTGCTCGCATCGGTCATTTCCCAGGCGTCCCTCCCGCTTTTCGCATGAGAACATTTGCCCGGCTCGCCCGACTCTCCCGCCAGCAGTCAGGAGGCAAAGTACAACAGTCCTGGCTGGAGAGTGATGGTTGTGGGCTTCGGAAGAGAGGGGCTTAGTGGCCCCGGGGGAGGCTGGAGGAGCCAGGAACAATGGAGTTAAGAGATGGTGTGGATGCGCTGTCGCTGGCTCCGCCACAAGTTCGGGAGTCCAGGCTCGGAGTTCGGAGCTAAATCGGGAGAAGCTCATTTCCCATCTCGTTTCTGCGGAGCACTCCCCCTCCCTAACATCTGGAAGAGGATGAATGCAATTCGTTGCGGAGGATGTTAATTATGAATTGGAGGGGGTTTTTTCTTTTTTTTCTTTGAGGGGCCTCTTGGTTGGGAATGGAGTAGATTACTGGATTTCCTAAGTGATTCCCGTTGGATTGGAATGCCTTCGGGAACTCTATGATTAATAGACGAACGCTCTGAATAGCTAGACTAAGTCTGGGAAAGGAAGCGGAGATGGAAAGGAGCAGAGGCAGGGGCAGGGGCAGGAGGAGGGACAGGAGAAGGGGGAGGGGCTGGCGGGGTGGGGGCCGCCCGGCGGCTACTGGGGGGGAGGTCTTTGTGAGTCACATGATAAGCACTCCAAGGGGGAGGGAGTAGAATAGGAACTCTTCTCTTGATTGGTTCGTAGAAGCCAGGTGACCCAGGGGCGCTCCCTGGTTGGTGAGCGGCGGGTTTCCCAGCTCCTCAGGGCGTTTTACCCGGGGAAAAGCGAGGGAGGAGGAAGAGGAGGAGGACGAGGACGAGGGAGGGGATCGAGCCGAGTCCAGCCCAGCCCTGTGGCCCCGGCTGTGGCAGCGGCGGCGGCCCCTCCTGTACCTCGCGTGTTCCCACCCCTTTTAAATGAGCCCGATCTATCACTGCCCTCACATAGGAGTAGGGTGGTGGGAGGCGGCGGCGGCGGCGGCGGCGGCGGAGCAGCAGCAGCAGCAGCAGGAGGAGCGGGAGCGGCGGCGTTGGCGCCGGGTGTTGCGGCCGGGGCGCAGCCGTGCCCGAACGGAGCCGCGGTCCTCAGCCGTGCGGGAAGGGAGAGGCGGCGGACGCCGGGCGGACATGAGCCGCCCAGCCCGGGCATAGCTCCGGGGCTGCCCATGCCCGGCCCCGCCATTGTTGGGGGAGGGGGCGGCGGCGGCAGCAGCAGCAGCAGCAGCAGCAGCAGCAGCAGCTAACCCCGGGCGGGCGGACGGGCGGCAGGCAGGCAGGCAGGCAGGGCGGGCGGGCGGACAGAGCGAGCCGGGGGCGGCGCAGGGGCGAGCCGCAGGACGCGAGGGCCGGGGGCCCAGGGGGTGTCCCATGGGGAACACGGTGACCTGTTGCGTGTCCCCGGATGCCAGCCCCAAACTCAGCCGGGGTGCGGGGGCGGCAGGACCGGAGCGCCGGCTGGATGCCTACGACGCGGCGGCCGGGGACGCGGTGCCGGCGGCCGCCGAGCCCAAGGAGGCGGACTCCGCGGGAGGCGAGGGACCGCACCTGCAGCACATCAGCGACCGAGAGTTTCCCGACGGTAAGCCCCCGCTGTCCCGGCGCTGTGCTGCTCGGGCCGCCGCGAGGCCGCCCCACGCCGCGGGACCGGGCAGGGCGAGCCTCGCCCAGGAGCCTGCCCGCAGCCGGCCCACGGGCGGGGCAGCGCTGCCCGGCTCCCCCTGCCCGACCCCCCGGCCCTGCCCAGGCCCTTCCCCTGCACCTTATCGGGGGACTCTTGAGACTTGGTAGGACACCCCTCTCCTTACACGTGTGTGTGAAAGTACAAGTGAGCTTCCGTGTTCTGAGCATCTACCCTCCCTGCTCCCTTCAGGTGCCCAAGTAGAGCCGGTCCCCACCCCCCACTCACACTCACTTTCTCATTCACTCACTTCCCACAGGTAAAATCTCAATCCACTTGTCCCCTGGTTGAGTTGCGCAAAGATTGATTGGCCTCTCAGTCATTGCAGATTCTTCTGAAAGAAACAGTTAATGTAGCCTTAATTAAATGCTTGTTGAATGAATGGAGATGATGGCCTGTAAACTTGGAGGGAAACTCTTAAATTAAATTAGAATTTGGCTGAAAGGGGATTCACTCACTTCCTGCAGGCAAAAATCTCAGTCCACTCGTCCCCAAGATTCAGGTGCAAATAATCCCATCTCCTAAAAGAAATGGTCAGTGTAGTGCAGAGCCTCACCTATGAGTCCTAAAGAAATGCTTGTTGAATAAATATAGACGGATTGTAAACTTTAAGGGAACTGAGTCAAATTAGAATTTGGTTAAGAAAGGTTGAAAGTGGATTCACTCAGTTCCCACAGGTAAAATCCGTCCACCTGTCCCAAGGTTGAGGTACAAAAGTCTGGCCTCATTAATCATATCTCCTTCTGAAAAAAGAAAACAAAACAAAACATGTTAATGTACTGGGGAGCCTTACCCATGAGCCCCAGTTAAATACTAGTTGAATGAATGTAGATTGATGGACTATAAACTTTTAGGTAACTTTAAGTCAAATTAGGATTTGGCTGAGAACGGTTGAAAGTGGCAGAGGCTGGTAGCAGTGAAGAGTGGGGTGATAAATTAAGCTGATCCTATCTGTGTTAACACTGAAGGAAGGAAGGAAGGAAGGAAGGAAAAGGTGGGGATGATAGTTTAAAATAAACAAAATGTAGCGTGTGAAATGTCACTGCTACAGCTGGACTGAAGGCAGTTGATAACACAAAGGAAATGAGTCCCATTGAAAGCCCCACTTTAACATAGCTATTCAATTTTAGTCTTGAGTATAATCCTTCCATACACAGACTACTCCCACCTGATGTACTACAGTAGAGGTGAGTTGCTGAAATCATTTTGGCCATAATTAGACTAAACTTATGGAAGTAATTTTTTCCAGAGTTTATTTTCTTGACTATTCTATCATTTTTTTTTTTTTTTTTTGGTGAGGCAATTGGGGTTAAGTGACTTGCCCAGGGTCACACAGCTAGTAAGTGTTAAGTGTTAAGAGGCCAGATTTGAACTCAGGTACTCCTGAATCCAGGGCTGGTGCTCTATCCACTGCGCCACCTAGCTGCCCCTGTTCTATCATTTTTGAAAATTTTGATCACATGAACACAAATTCAAATTCTTATAATGATTCGTAATTTTCCCTTTCCCTTGTAAATTCTGAACTTCTCTCCTAAATCTCCCTTCCCCCCAAAATTATCTTAAGCAGCATTGCTCTTCTGTTAGAAATTTCCAGAATTTGCCAATAAAACAATGTTCTTACTCCATTTTGAGGGATACTCTCCTCCTTTTTGTTTCACATAATAGTTTTGCTTGGACAGCGTAGAAGGAATTAATTTTCAAATATGGTGTAAAAATAGACCACTTCTGCTTGGAGGTCTGTGAAAGCAATTTAAAGGAAGAGATTTCTTGGCCATGTTTCCCCATTTGCCTTTTTGAAATAGGCAGGAAAGCATCCTAGCTCTGTGAGAGGAATGTGTCTCACTGAGTGCTTCAGTTAGTGCATAGAACTCTTATTTAAAAGTTTCTTGCAGTTAAGAATGTCAGTCCTTTAGGACATCCAAATAAACAATATCTTGCTTTTGAATAAGACTTAATGGGTTTATTGCTCTTGATTCTCATGATAACCTTATAAAATAAATGTTTATCCCCATTTTGTAGATGAGAAGACTAAGGCTCAGAAACTTACCCAGGTATTCTGATACCTATTGCTGTGTTCTTTCTCGTTGAGGAAATGAACCAGAGTGCTAGAACTGATATGCTCAGGATTATAAACAGGGTCCCCCAGTTTCTTTGTGGGCCTTACAGATTCATAATTAGCTATGAACAAATTAACAAGTATGGATTATTTGTATAATTGTAGTAGAAAGGGTATTTACTAAGTTAGCCTGAGCCTGCTCTAAGGCAGGTTTATAACAGAACAGAACAGATCATCTTAGAAACAAGGTAATAGTAACAGTAACTTAATGTTTATCCAGTTCATTAAGGTTTGTAAAGTGCTTTACAAATATTTTCTCATTTGATCCTCACAACAATCTTGTTAGGCACCATTATCCCCATTTCATAGATTAGGAAACAGAATGAGTAAAATTGTGACTGACCTAGGGTCACCCAGGTAGGACCTGTCTGAGGTCCAGTGCTCTGTCCACTGTACCTCCTTGCTGACTACCATATTGGTCTGTTACTATCCAGACCATGTCTCTCAGATCTAACTTCTGTAAAACTTCAGTGACTTATCTTGTGGTTCTTGAAGCAATAGTGAAAAGGACTAATACATATTAATAAAACATTCATATACAAAATGTTTTAAACAGCTTTATCATTAGATATTTGAATATTATGATCACATAATCTTATTTTGTTTAACCTTGATCCCTTTTCAGAGAAATCATTTTGGGTGGTCTGTTTTCATACTAACATGGTATCTGTTCAGTATTGGCTTAAACATTCAGTTACGCTGAATTACTGTAATGGAAGAGAATAACTATTTGTTAATTTTTTTCCCTTAATTTCTTTTTCTTTTTTTTCCTGTGTGGCAATGAGAGTTAAGTGACTTGCCCAGGGCCACACAGCTAGTAAGTGTCACGTGTCTGAAGTCAGATTTGAACTCAGGTCCTCCTGAATCCATGGCTGGTGCTTTATCCACTGTGCCCCCTAGCTGCCCCCCAACTTAATTTCTTAATAAGCATGAAAAGCAAATACAAATTCTTGTATAGTTGAATTAATTTGAGGCAGTATGGTGCAATGAAAAGAATGCTGTGTTGAGGTCAGAGATAAGTGTTCAAATTCTGGCTCTGCCACTTACTACCTGGGTGATTTGGGTAAGTCTTTTAAATTCTTTGGGCTTCAGTTTGCTCATCACAAAAGGGAGGAGCTTTTATTATAGCTTAGCTTTTTAAACTGTGGGTCAAGACCCCATGTGGGGTTGAGTAACTGAATGTGGGGATCACAGAAAAATTTGGCAACAGTGTAAGGTTATGTGTACGTATTTTATATACCTATATATACCCAGGCAGGGTTGCATAAAAATTTCTCTGGTGAAAAGGGTTTGCAAGTGGAAAAAGTTTAAGAAGCCCTGGATTAGATGAAACTTGAAGGTTCCTCTCAGAAAATCTGTAAACCTATGAATAGTTTCACTGAATTAAATCATCCAGGTTATTCAAGATCATGAACTATGTTGAAAGGAAAAATTAGATAATCATTTTATCTTTGTGCCGCTGTCAGCATACTTGTATACCTCAGAGTAGAAGGCAATTGAAAAACTTAGTTTGAAGTACATAATGGACTCACAGTTTTAAAAATTTTCCATCTAAAGAGACCCAAAGGGTTTTAAAAACAAAATCCACGTGCTTTACTACTCATTCAACCCAAGTTGATAAGTTGTGATAAATTGCATGGCGGATTTAGAGAAAAGTTATGGCCTAGAGTTTTGCAGGTAGAAGGGGATTTTGGAAATGAAGTGTAGTCCAACCCTGTGATTCATACTCTAATGACAAACCTCCCAGAGATGAAATAGATGTCAAACTCAGTTCTGGAAAAACTGGGACTATAGCGTACTCTAACAGTATGTCCCTGCAGATTTTGTCTAGCACAGCCATAGCTTTACTTCACAGATAGGAGGTAGAGAGGTCACTGGGGTGTGGCATAGTGAATAGAGAGCTGGCCTATGAATCAGGAGGACTTGGGTTCAAATGCCAGCCCTCACTCTTGCTGGCTCTGTGACCCTGGGCAAGTAACTGAACCCCCTCAGTTCTCTAGGGAGCTCTTTAAGACTAAGTTACAGGGGCGGCTAGGTGGCGCAGTGGATAGAGCACTGGCCCTGGAGTCAGGAGGATCTGAGTTCAAATCCGGCCTCAGACACTTAACACTTACTAGCTGTGTGACCCTGGGCAAGTCACTTAACCCCAATTGCCTCACTTAAAAAAAAATTAAAAAAAAAAAAAGACTAAGTTACAGAGGGGCAGCTAGGTGGTGCAGTGGATAAAGCACTGGCCCTGGATTCAGAAGGACCTTAGTTCAAATCTGGCCACAGACACTTGATGCTTACTAGCTGTATGAACTTGGGCAAGTCACTTAACCCTTATTGTCGCCCCCCCCCCCCCAAGACTTAAGTTGCAGAGAGGATAGCAGCCTATATATATATGGAGGGAGGTGCTTCACTGGGAGTAAATAGAGAGGTGAACCAGCTTCAAGTCCTTTCTCAGACATGTCTTGGTATTTGCAGAGAGGGCACTAACCTGCGTTGGTAGATGGGGTCTACCATAGACATCCTAGGTCCAATCCCTTTAATGGTCCTTGGAGTCAAAAGGTTTGGGTTTGGGTTGTATTCTTCTCATTGTTAGCTATGTAACATTGGTTATGAAAAGTCAGACATGGCTCAAATAACCAAAAAACAACAAATGTTCTTTGAGGCACCACATGATAAAATAGATCATAATAAGATAAAATTCTGACCCAATGTGCATAGGTAAAGGCACTTTTATGTGAAGTATTGTTATTGTTTGGTCATTTCAGTCATGTCCAACTCTTCATGACCCCATTTGGGTTTTGTTTTGGTTTCTTTTTTCTTTTTTTTTTTTTTTGGCAAAGGTACTGGAGTCGTTTGCCATTTCCTTCTCCAGCTCATTTGATAGATGAGGAAACTGAGGCAAACAGGGTGAAGTAACTTGTCCAGGTCACTTGCCCAATTAGTTAAGTGTCTGACACTGGGTTTGAATTCTGAGTCTTCCTAATTCCAAGCCTGGTGCTCGATTCACTGGACCACCTAGTTGAGTGAGCAGACAAGAGAAAAGTAAAGACTGCCTATAGTGTCTTATGTTAACTAACATAAAGACCATTGAAAATGTTTTCATCTATACCTGGCTTTTGAAGCTAAATTAGTTTTTTGGTTTTTTGCTTTTAATCAGTTCTCTAAAAGTGATGAGAAAAACTTATCTATTTCAGTACTTGTCTACCATACTTGATTTTGGGGCTGCCCTTTAATCTCCATAGAAACAACATCAAAGCAACACATAAAAAGGGCCCACATTTTTCCCCCTTTTAAATTTCTTCACCTTATCTTAGATGATGTTCTGTTTCCTTGGAAACTACAACTGAGAAAACTGCTTTGCCATCAAATATTTCAGTATCCTTTTCGTGATGAAGGATTCTATTATTTTGAGAGAGACTGTATGGCCTAGTGGAAAAAACATGGCCAGGGTTGGCAGGCCCGTGTTTTTGTCCTTGCAAAGATACATGTAGCTATGGGACCACAACCTAGTTGGTTAACCTCAATGAATTCCAATTTCTCCATCTATAAAATGAAATTTTGCAAAGTATTGGCCCCACATAGAAGTTGTGGGACATCTCAGCAAAGTCCTCTGCCTTTCCCCTTTCTTAGCTCCTAATACTTGCCAGAGTGCTACTTTCCGGGATTGCTCTGAAGAATAAATAAATAAAATAATGTGGTTGAAAGCGCTTTGTAACTACAAAGTGTAACCAAAGCTGCAATTATTATTTATCCAAATTCATTCTGTGAATGCCTCTTTGTTTCTTTAAGAGAGATAGTATTTCAAATGTATACTCTTTGAACTTTCTGTGATTTTTCATCTATTTTTTTAGCTATTCATTCATCAGTTTTTCTTTTTATCCCAGTATCATAGAAATATAGCTGATGGTACCATTGTCATGCCAGACTTTTGGGCCCTTGATTTATGAACTTAGAGGAATTTTAAAACTAAGTGACTGAGACTAGTAATGATAGAAAACTTGGGATTGTGTAGTTTTTAACGGAGAAAGAGCTAAAATTAACAGGTGTCTTTCCTGACTATCTACTACTCTCAGCAGCTATTGTGTCCAAACAACCTCATAAACAAATGTTGTTGGGCGTTTTTTTTGTTTTTCACCATCAGTTCACACTTTTCTTTCTTTTAAAAAAAAATTTTTTTTTTTTTGGTGAGGCAATTGGGGTTAAGTGACTTGCCCAGGGTCACACAGCTAGTAAGTGTCAAGGGTCTGAGGCCGGATTTGAACTCAGGTACTCCTGAATCCAGGGACGGTGCTCTATCCACTGTGCCACCTAGCTGCCCCAGTTCACACTTTTCAATTTAAGTGACCTCTAGTCACAGTAAGCAGTGCGATTTAAAAAAAAAACACATAACCAGTGTTTGACTCTCCATTAGCTTTTCCACTATCCATCATGACAGCTAGAGAAAACTGAAATGCTTAAAAAGTGAACTTTACATTTGATAATACCAGTTAACTTGATTTGGGAAAGGTATGCATAGAAATGCAATAACTAATGCACTTTGTGGGGGCAGCTAGGTGGCACAGTGGATAAAGCACCGCCCCTGGATTCAAGAGGACCTGACTTCAAATCCAGCCTTAGACACGACACTAACTAGATGTGTGACCCTGGGCAAGTCACTTAACCCTTATTGCTCCAGGGGGGGGGGGAGGAATGCACTCTTTTTTTGCATTTATGACATTGTAGTGCTTTAGTCAGAGACTACAAAAAGTTGATTGTCATTTTTAGAGAAAAATTATGAGGAAAAAAAGGCATTCAGAGTTTTTTTCCTTGTGGAGGTTATGGGCAAGAACAGGAAAAGTCTCATCTCCCGTTCCTGAACTAGATCCATCAGAAAGAAAAATGAACAAGTAACATCTTCCTATATTTCTGGTGACTAAATAAAACATACTTTCTTGAAAAACGAATTCCATGAGCTACTTTATCATTGAATAGAGATTCCTCATTTCCCTCTTTATAGCATCCCCTTCTTGATCTCATCTTTTCCTGGGGGTTCATTTATCATTTCATTATAGATAACTCCCAAATCTCTATTCAGAATCTCCATCCTGCATTGCCAGCTGCCTTTTAGCCATCTCCATTGCTATATGTCCGTTGACATCTCAAATTCAACATGCCCCAAAGTGAATTCATCATCTTCCTCTTCCTTTAGCCAGTCAGCTAGGTAGAAGTAATTAAGAGCCTTACAATTGCCAGACGTTATGTTCGTTACTAGAAAGAAAAAAATTCAGGCAAAATAAAGAAAGTCAAAAGCCAGTACCAGCGGTTAGGTAGGTGCTGTGGATAGAGTCCTAGATCTGGCATCAGGAAGACCCATGTTCCTTATCTATAAAATGGGGACAGTAATAGCACTACCTTCCAGGGTTGATGTGAGGAGAAAATGAGATATTTGTAAAGCATTTGGTGAACCTTAACATGCTCTATAAAGGCAAGTTGTTATTATTAAACCTGACCCACCTCCAGACTTAACCTATTTCTGTTGAGGGTACCATCATCTTGTCTTGTCAACCTAGGTCTATAACCTCGGAAATATCTTATTTTACTCTTCTAATTCCCTTACCTTTCTCCTCCATTTCTACTTAACGATGGTAACCTTAACTCAGGCCTTCATCCCATCTCATCTGGACCTTCTAATTAGTTCCATATGGTTGTTAAGTTGCTCCCTGAATTCAGTAGTCCATCTCTTCATTCCTCAGCCTTCTAACAAATTCCCTTTCCTCCTTCCCTCTTGTGGGGATGCATTCTAACTTCTACTTCTCTGCCTCTTTATCTGCTTTCTAGTGGATGCTCTGGGCTATTTCAGAATCCTTATCTGAGTCTTATTACTACTTGCTTGTGTTTTCTCCCTCATCACTTTACCTCTTATTTTACTTGTATTTGTATCCTCCTCCTCCCGGCAGTAATATATAGTATATGAACTTCCCTTAGAGCAGGAATTGGATTGTTTCATTTTTATTGTTGTATCCCCAGCATTCATCAATGTCTAGCTCATAGTATTAGCTGAATTTAATATTTATGGAAGAAGGGAAATTATGTATTTCCAATGTCTTTCTACCAAGACACTCAGCCACTAGCTTTTTCCCTTTGCATATGTAAATTTTGTTCCCAGTTGAAGTCAATTAGATGAAGACGTGAGGTGTCTTTGCAAAATGTGCCTCCCCCACCAAATCAATTTTTCTGAAAAGGAAAATGTGATAAGGAAGCCTGATTTTCTTATGAATTAAATTTATCCTTTTTCCCCCCTAAAATAAACAAGTTAGAAAATTTCTTTTGTGATTAAATAAGGTGTTTGTGGACTGGGCATGGATATTACCAAATTCAGTGCAACAAATTTTGTTACCTGTCTATGAACGAGGTAGGCACTTAGGCATCATGCTGAATATGTTGGGGATAAAATGATGAAAACAATCCTTGCCCTAGGAGAGTGTAATCTAATAGGTATTTAAAATACACACAGAAGAGCATGCTAGAGAAGAGAACCTCTATTAAAACCCCAAAATGAATCTGGGTTTTCAAAGGCTACACCAACAAAACTCAAGCTTGGGTGAGTCCTGCCAAGTTCAAAAGGCTTACTGTACAGTTCTCACAGTACTGTAGACATGCCCTAACCAGGAAGGTTGAGTGAAAAGATTGTTATGGAGAGCAGCTGTGCAGTTTGTTGGCCAGAATATTATGGTTTTGCCTTGGTGATTTTAGAAAGCTCTTTTGATCCTTCCTCATTAGAGGGATGAATCGAAATGCGAGAAATACCATTATTCATTGTGGTTATCTAAAACAGAGAGGGCAAGAAGTCAGGGTTGTAATCTCTGCGGATAAGTAACTGGGAACCATCTAGTGGAAAAGACTAACTTCCTTTGTCTCATTAAAAATATCTAAAATAACTATCACCTTGCTTTTAAAAATTGCCTTTAAATGTATCATTGAATAGAATTATTCTTATTTCTTCCGATCTTCAAAACAAAAGTATTGTACTTGTGTAGACTTCCTATAATGCATTTTAAGAAAAATCTTGAACTCCTAAGTTAACATAATTTTCAATAAACCTTAAGGATCTAGGGAAAGAAATTGTTTCAAACTTGACAAAAATGTGATTTTTCTTAACATTTTTACTATGTATTTTTCACTTTGGTTCAGCTTTCTTTATATACATTCTCAGCAATTAATTCATTTCAGTAAGTTTTTATTAAACACCTACTATGTGCTACGCACTAAGTTCTGAGGTTTAATAAAGTAGAGGTTTTTAGATAAATTCAGCATTTGCTGAGCATCGATTGTGGTCAGTTCTGTAATAACTGAATCATATTAATATTAAGGGTTTTACTGTGTATAGAGTACAGTAGTCTATGAAGTTCAAGAAGTGACCCCAGGACTTAGTGAACTTTGTTTAGTATAGGGATATCATAAGCAAGCAAAGTGATATGTCAAGTTCAGGGTAGAAAAGGCCATCACTGGGACTCGTAGAAGACCTCTTGGAGAGGATTATACTTAGGCTGGGCCTTTAAAGGATAGATAGTGTTAAATTGGCCAAAATAATAAAAGACAGAAATCGTGTTTGAAGCATTTATTAAGCACCTATGTCTGTCTAGGGAGAACATCAGGTCCTGCCATCCTAGAGTTCACAATTTAATGAAGAGGATAACATGAAAACATGAAAACACCTATGTTCAAACTATGATATCTACAGGATAAATTGGTATTAATCAACAGAGGGAAGGCACAGGTGTTATGGGGGGGGGTAGGGAGAGTTAGGAAAGTATGCAAAAGGTGAGCTTTTTAGCTACGAAATTAAGAAATGAGGAGAGAGAATTCCAAGAGTGGAGGATTTGAGAGATGGAGGGATTTGCTAGGAACAGCAAGAAAGCCGGTGTAACTGGATCATGGATTTTGTGGAAGGAGTAAAGTGTAAGAAAACTGGAAAAGGGAGGGAGGGGCCAGGTTATAAAGGGCTTTTAAAATCCATAGGCTTTATATTTCATTCTGAGGTCTAGGGAACCACTGATGTTTATTGGATGGTGAGGCTAGGTGACATGGTCGCATGAGACCTTGCTTTGATTGCTGATTCGAGAATTGGCAAGGGAGAGACTTTGAGGTGGGGAGGCCAACCATCAGCCTATTGCAGTGATCTTGCTGTGAAATGAGGATCTACACCGGAGTGGTGGCAGTGTCAGAGGACAGAAGGGTGCATATGTGAGAGGTATTAGAAAGGTAATGGTAAAAGTCAAGGTTCATGGTGATAATATGGAAGTTAGCAAGGTGGGGGCAGTTTGGGGAAACGATGATGAATTCAGTTTCAAGCATGCTGAGTTTAAGATGTCTTCAGTGCATTCAGTTTGAGATGTCCTTAGGCCAGTGGAGATTGCTTAGAGATAATTGGAACTCCTGGTAGTTGTGAGGTCACCCAGAGAGGGAAAAGAGAAGACAGCCTCTGGCAGCCTTGACTTACACCCACTTTAGGGAGCAGGATGCGGATGGTGAGCCTACAGAGAAGAGAAGGAAGCATCATTGGTTTAAAAATAAAAACACACAAGAAAGTGTAGGGTATAGATGGAACATAGCAAGTAGTCCACATTGATCAAACATAGATGTATAAAGAGAATCAACAGGAAATCCAAATAGAATGGTAAGTGGTGCCAGATTTGGGGGGTCTTGGATTGTTAAGCAGCAGAGTTTAAACTTTACTTTATATAGGGCAGGTAGGTGGTGCAGGGGACAGAGTGCTGGGCCTGAGGTCGGGAAGACTTGAGTTCAAGTCTAGCCTCAGATACTAGTTCTGTTTGTTCTAGTTTCCTTCTGTGTGAAGTAGGGAAAATAATAGCACCCACTTCCCAGGGTTGTTGTGAGGATCAAATGAGATAATAATTGCAGAGCAAGTTCCTGCCACTTAGTATGCACTATATAAGTGTTAGCTATTATTATAATCATTATTATTATTTCACTAGGCACAGGGAGTCACTGAAGGATTTTGAAGGGAGTTGTGATCTGACCAGATGTATTCACAAGCTAACCCACCCAACTAAGTTTATTTAATCTCTTAATTAAGTAAGAGATGTTTTGGGGTTGCTTTCTGTGAGGAAAGGTAAACTCCTTTTAGGTAGGTGTGATAAATATAATTTTAGCCCTATATTTTAGTTTAAATTTTAAATGTTATACTTCTGTTTGATTTTAATCTAAACATGTCTGTGAAGGTGGTACAAGGGAGAGACGATAAGACTTGGAGTCAAGAATCCCAAGTTCCCATCTTACTTCAGGCATTTAATAGTAGTGTGACCCTGGGTAAATGTCTCTCTGTGCCTTAGTTTTCTCATCTGTAAAATGAAAACAATAGGTTACACCTGCCTCCTAGGGGGTTGTTACAAGGATCAAATGAGTTAACATATGTAAAGCACTTTGCAAACTTTAAAGAGCTATATAAATGCTAGCCATGAGCCAAATTTCAAGTTGTACCTCTGATTCTAGAAGCTTAGGTTTTTCTATTGGGGTGTGTTTGAATTGTAAATAGTTTTTTTTTTTTTCAGTTGAGGATTTCCAGCAGTAGGGGCTGGAAAATTCAGGGCCTGCTTAGATATTCAATTTGAGGTTAGAAGTAATCAAATTTCATTTGATACATTCCTTGAATTCCTGAGAACAGATACCCTCAAATTTTTCTACACACAATAATGAGCACCACCCAGGTGTCTAGGAGAGAATGGAAAGTATCATAGCTCCCTATCTTAATAGCAACAGGGTCCAAATATAATCTTTTAGTTCAAAACCCTCATTTTAACATGCTCTCTATTTTTGCTTCTTCCAGTGGAATATTTATTTATAATAAATTAAAATCACACTATACTTTAAATGCCTTGAATTGGGCTTGCCGTTGTATTTTACTATTTCCTTAAAGAAGAAATTATGCTTTATCTGTTTATTGGGTGGCATCTGATGACTCATTTGATTTACTTTTCTAAAGAAGAGTTCTTGAGTATTAAGGCAGCCTTGTTCTTTAGAGCTATGAATCTGATTTGCTGTTGAGTATTTAAATTGGTTTCAAAACATTTGTTACTAATAATTATCTCTCCTAGAATTATTAAATAGTAAAAACATGTGAAGACTGAATAAAGTAAGAATGTTAAGTTTAATGTAGGATTTGCTTTTATGTTAGGTCTTTTTTCAAGAGGATTCAGGGAAATTTCTATACCAAAGTCAAATAGTATAATATAGTATTCACATACTATAGATGAATAATTTACCTGCATTTAACTTAAACTTATGCTGTTCCTTAAGTTGTAATATATTCACCAGCTGTGATACAGATTTATTTCAAATAGGTATTGGGGTATAACATACTTATTCCTATACAGTACTAATAGAGAGGAACTCTTTATTCTAAATAACAGTATAGAAGTTGAAAAACAACAACTTTAAATCCTGTGGTTCTATTTGAAAAATAATTTAAGCCAGAATGAATTTTATCTCTTGTGTTTTCTTTACCTGGACTAATCTGTGTCTGTTCCTACTTCTTAATAATGTAGATTTTAGCTATAGCATATCATACTAATTACCTATGTTAAACAAAGATCTTACACTGTATTCCTTCCCTTAAAATCAGGGAAATACTTTTTAGTATAGTTCATTTAATTACAGCAAGATTCTATATTAACTTAGACCTATTAATATGGAATTGGGATAATTCCTGCTCGGCTGGGGTTTACTTTGTATATCTATTTCTAGATAGATAAATCTTTGACTTTAGTTGGGCTAAATAAACTCTTGCAAGGATCTTTTTATTTTATTTTATTTTATTTTATTTTATTTTATTTTCAGGGCAATGGGGGTTAAGTGACTTGCCCAGGGTCACACAGCTAGTAAGTGTCAAGTGTCTGAGGCTGGATTTGAACCCAGGTACTCCTGAATCCAGGGCTGGTGCTTTATCCACTGCGCCACCTAGCTGCCCCTAAATAAACTCTTAAGGTCACTCATTTTCAGCTTTTAAAAAGTTTTTTAAAGCAGTCTATAACTCAGACTAACTTTCTACCTCAAATAATTTAGGGTTTGTCATAGGGCGAGAGGGGAATCTTGACCCATGATTTGTTTGGTATAAGAGACTCCCTCCCTGCATACAGATTGGCCATTCTTCTGCAATAGGAGTAGAGTATTTAAAGCATCTGTTGAGTTTCTGACTTCCACCCATCAGATTGGCAGCGTTGACAAAAAGAAAATGCACATGATAGAGGGACTTTGGAAAAACACGTGTATTAGTCCACTGTTTGTTAGTGGAGCTGTGAATTGTTCTAGCCATTCTGAAAAGCAATTTGGACCTATGCCCCCAAAGTTACTAAACTCTACTAAATTTTGATCCAGCATTACTAGGACAAGGCCTATCTCCCAAAGAGATCAAAGAAAGACGAAATCGACCCCTCTGTGCAAAAACATATTTATATCAGCTCCTTTTGTGGTGACAAGGGACTGGAAACTAAGGGGGGCCCCATCAGTTTGGCCAAACAAATTATGATATATTAATATAATGGAGTACTACCGTGCCATAAGAAATTATGAAAAAGAGCCGTTTCAGAGAAACATCCTAGAGTGGCTTGTATGAACTGACACCAAGAGAGGTAAGCAGAACCAGGAGAACAGTTTTCACAATAACAACATTAAAAAGACAGTTTTGAAAGATTTAAGAACTCAGTTTAATGCATTGACCAGCCGCAACTACAGAGGTCAGAAGATGAAGTACGCTACCTGCCTCTTGACAGAAAGGTGATGGACTAAGGGTGCAAAATAAGGTGTCTATTTGCCTGATGTTGCTGTGAGGGAATTTGGTTTTCTTGGGGAAAAAAACACCAAACCATACACACATACATACATACATATACACACACCCACACATATATGTGTATATACATATATTAGGGATTTTGGGGGGAGAAGGTGGGAGGGAGAAAAAATTGATGTTAATTGAAAAATTAAATCTATAATAATCTTAGGACACTGCTAGGACACTAGTTAAGTGACTTTCCCATGGTAAACCATTTAGTTGGTTTCACAGGCAGAACACAGATATTCCTGACTACAGGCAGGATGGGCACTATGTCTACTTTACCAGGATTCTTCTCATTATACTGGTGTTTTTTTGTTGTTGTTTTGGGGGGGGGTCCCAGGGCAATAATGAGGGTTAAGTGACTTGCCCAGGGTCACACAACTAGTGTCAAGTGTCTGAGGCTGAATTTGAATTCAGGTCCTCCTGAATCCAGAGCTGGTGCTTTATCCACTGCACCACCTAGCTGCCCCCCATTATACTGTTAAATTGGAATTCTGTGCCACAGTATAACTGCTATATGCTATGCAGTATGGTATTATACTTCTTAATGTACTTCCACAAAAGTCCAACTTAGAAGCTGCCTTGTGACATGGAATTAACCCTGAATTCTGGCGGTGGTGGTCTGGTATGTGCCCTAATAGAGTCTCTCAAGCTGGAAAGGCTCTGAGTGTGAGCCTAGTGAGAGGCTTTGCCTTTATTGCATGCAACGTGGCTAAGATTGTAGAGGTTTACTAACTACTGTTTTGCTTTAACTCCTATTACTCTTGAAATTGATATTTAAAGATACAATTCCAGGTCTGAAGTGAGGAGCAACCATTGATTGGGTGTATGAATGTAGTGGTATGTGAATGTAGTAGATTATTGTATAATAATTAATGATTAAATATGAGAAATTCAGAGGAACATGAGACCAGTCATATGAACTACCTTGGAGTGACATTTTAAACAAAACCCCAAAAATAATGTATGCAATAGCTACAAAATGTAAACAAAGACTATACTGCAAAGAAGCTAGACTCTGAATAACTGTGGTTAACTCTTGGTCTTCAAGAAATTTGCCTCCTTCCTCTTAGCCAAAACTTGGGACCAAGTGTTTTATATCTAAGATATTTAACACTGTCACTCTATCAGGGTTGGTTGGTTGTTTTACTGAACTACTTTTTCTTTGTTGCAATATGAGAGGATCAGTTGGAATGAGAGACTGCTCTCTTTCCAGAAATGGATAGAAAATCAAAAGTCATAATATTCTTTTTTTTTAATGTATGAGGTATTTTATTTTTTTCCATTACATGTAAAGATAGTTCTCAACTTTTGTTTATACATGCTTTACAATTTCAGATTTTTCTCCCTCCCACCCCTCCCTCCCCCCTCCCCCCTCCCCTAGACAGCAGGTAATCTGATTTAGGTTATATCTATATATCTCTATACATATACATATAGATATATATAGATATATACACACACACACATATATATACACATAATAACATTAATCCTATTTCTGCATTAATCCTGTTACAAGAGAAAGAATCAGAGTAGTGATGCAAAACCTCAAAATAGAAAGAAAAAAAAAACCAACAGCACCCAAAACAAAAGAAATAATATGGTTCAATCAGCATCTATACTCCACAGTTCTTTCTTTCTTTTTTTTTTTCTTGGATTTGGAGATCCTCTTCTATCATGAGTTCCCTGGAACTTCTGTACCATTGCTTTGGTGAGAAGAATATAGTCCATCACAGTAGGTCAACACTCAATGTTGATGATACTGTGTACAATGTTCTTCTGGTTCTGCTCATCTCACTGATCATCAGCTCATGTAATACCCTCCAGGTTTCTCTGAAATCTTCCTGCTCATCATTTCTTACAGCACAATAGTATTCCATTGTATTCATATATAATATTCTTAAGAAAATTAGATGTATGGTGCTAAAAAAGCAAAGTAGCATGGTGGCAAGGATGATGGACTTGGAGTCAGGGAGTCCTAGCTTTTGATCCAGGCCCCCAGACCTGTTGCTTTGTGTAAATATAGACGGGAAGCTGTATGTTTGACTCTCATGATGTACCCTTTCTGAGTTTCCATTCTTCCCAGTTGGCAATATGGGGACAAGCATGGTCCAAGATTGGCAAGACACAATTGTTACATTTCCAGTGTGAGCATTTACACATCTGAAATCAGCAGATGCTACAAATCAGAACTGGAGAGATTGGTTTTTGTTGTTGCTGATTGTCTAGACCAAAGGTGTCAAATCCGGGATTCCCAGTGTTAGAGAGTGCTATTTGCACCATATTAAAATGTACTTAAGAAATAGTCAAGAAAATAAAAGAAAAATAGAGTAAAACAGGTAACTTAAAACTAAGTCTGCCTGCAGGAATCCTTATGTACAAGGGCCTCCCTTTCTATTTGAGTTTGACACCTAGACTTTTAAAAATGATGGAGAGGGGGGCAGCTAGATGGCGCAGTGGATAGAGCACCGGCCCTGGATTCAGGAGGACCTGAGTTCAAATCCGGCCTCAGACACTTAACACTTACTGGCTGTGTGACCCTGGGCAAGTCACTTAACCCCAATTGCCTCACCAAAAAAAAAAAAAATGATGGAGAAAACGTGAATAAGGGAGATTAAATTTAGAAGTATGTCCTGTAGCACATAAGGAAAACTGGTTGCTAAACATTTCCTAGCATACCATTGATCATAGTGGATGGATAATACTTGCACTACTTGCTTCACATAGAATCATTGTGAACAAAGTATTTCATAAACCCCTAAATATTCTATAATATGAGTTGTAATAGGAAAAGCCCTGCTTTGAGACCAGCACTGATGTAACTTGGTCCTCTTAACATGTAATATTTGTTCAGTGACCAAAGAATTGGCAAACTTCTGGAGGAACTGAGCCACATTCATAACGACTTTCACTATAAGCAAAACCAGGTGATAGCAGCATTGAAGCTGAATTGAAGAATAGCTCTATGGACGATCTTGCAAAGCAAAGAGGATTTGGCTCTCTAGTGTGTCCCACGAAGCCAAAGAAAAGTCATTTGGTGAGACAGTTGGCTGCTCATTTGCCTTACAGCGCTCACAGAAAGCACTGTTTAAGCAAACAGACCATTTGAAGACTGCAGTCCCTGTACCAAATTTGTTGCAGAGGATGAAGAATCGGAGAAAACATTTAAAGAATCTGATCATGACAGACCAGATCTAACACATTCAATCAGCTATGGATATGGATTCACACCTGAAGTCTTTTTTTTTTTTTTTGGCAGGGCAATGGGGGTTAAGTGACTTGCCCAGGGTGGCACAGCTGGTAAGTGTCAAGCGTCTGAGGTCCTCCTGAATCCAGGGCCGGTGCTTTTATCCACTGTGCCACCTAGCTGCCCCCCACACCTGAAGTCTTAACCCCACAGGCCCCAGTTTTTCTCTACCTGTAGAATGAGGGGCTTGGACTAAATCACTAAAGTCCTTTCCAACTCTAAATCTGTGACCCTATAACTTGATTTATGGGGGTGTTGGTGCCAAAGAAAGCACAAGGTAGGGATGGCAAAAACTGTAATGGAAAAAATATGCTTTGGCATCAAAAAAGAGGCTAGTGTTGCTTCTCTGATAGTTCCTATAAAAATGAGATGGTTTCAAAACTCCAGTATCAGCCTTTTTCAACAAGATGTTAATAGTAAAGTGAGACATTTGAAAGGGATCAAAAGTGAATGTTTATCATGTCATGACTAGAAATGGTCATGCTGCCTGAATAGTCATTCCCAAGTGCATTTTTATTTTTTAATTTTTTTTTTTAGTGAGGCAATTGGGGTTAAATGAGTTGCCCAGGGTCACACAGCTAGTAAGTGTTAAGTGTCTGAGGCCAGATTTGAACTCAGGTGCTCCTGAATCCAGGTCTGGTGCTCTATCCACTGAGCCACCTAGCTGCCGCCCCCCCCCCCCCCAAGTGCATTTTTAACTAGCTCTGATCATTTGTTTTGAACTAAGTTCTCCTGTCATCATTAGTCCAGTGTCTGTCAGTGAATTATGATGTGCTTTCAATTTCCTGGAGCAAATTTCACAAATTTTTGGTCAATATTTTCATGTGATATTAGCCATCTAGTCTAATGATTTATACTACAGCTCCAAACAGAACATTTATATTTTGCTGATCATGGATGAGGTTTTTTGTTGTTAATTTCCTTTTTAAAAACAATTATTGGGGCGGCGAGGTGGCACAGTGGGTAAAGCACTGGCCTTGGATTTGGGAGGACCTGAGTTCAAATTCGGCCTCAGACACTTGACACTTCCTATCTGTGTGACCCTGAACAAGTCACTTAACACTCATTGTCCAACAAAAACAAAACAAAACAAAAAAATTATTAACTTGACAAACATGAACATTTCCATATACAAAGAGGAGAAAATATATATGGTATAAATGAAATATAAATGAAATGGTGAATGTTATTCACAGCTTGGTTTTTTAGTATACAGTAAATTTATTATGGTAGGACCAGCATTATTACCCTGCTTGTGTATATCTTCTTGATCTTTCTTTCTCTTCTGTATTGCTGTATATTTCAATGACATTTCTTTCTTTCCTTTGCCACCCCCTCCCTGCCCTCTCTCTTCTAACAAATAAGTTAGAGTGAAGCAAAAATTGGTCATGTCTGAAATGTTTGTCTCATTCTGTACCTCTGGTTCAAGACACCTCTTTTCCCAGAGGTGAGAAACATAATCCATCATCTCTCAAAGTTGTGATAGTGTATTAATCAGAGTCTTAGTTCTTTCAAAGTTGTCTTCCTTTGCAATGTTGTATTAGTACATATTGTTGTTAGCCACTGTTTCTTCTGTACTTTAGTCCTACCTTCATTTCTACAAATATTTATTAATCTGCTCACAATGTGGAAAACACTATAAGGTTGCTAGGGAGAGAAGATAGAAAATAAGACTGGGTCTTTGCTGCAGTATGTTACACAAAATGTGTCCTCAACAATCAGAATGCAGGCTTGTTTCTATAAGCTTTCTAATATAAATTTAAGTGTCTGCTTTCCAGAGAAACTTTATGAATTTAGCTTTATATTTGAGAATATGTAGAATATGGAATTTATAGAACTATTCATTATTAGGTGCATCTAAGTAGCATAGTGGATGGAAGTGTTGGGACTAGAGTCAGGAAGACTCCTCTTCCTGGGTTCAAATCTGTCCTCAGACACTTAGTAGGTGTGTGACCCTGGACAAATTACTTAACGCTTTTTGCTTCAGTGTCCTCATCTGTAAAATGAACTGGAGAAGGAAGTGGCAAACCACTCTAGTATCTTTGCCAAGAAAACCCCAATTGGGGGTTACAAAGAATTGGACATGACTGAAAAACTCATTATTTGGCCTCAGTATGCAATAATATTTTGAGTATGAAATAATAGTTAAACCACTGCTAAGAGAGGACAGCTTTACTATATGAAATAAAACAAAGTTAATTTACAACTTGGTAAAAATGTAATCCATCCACAAGCTTTTATTAAACACCAGTTGTGTGCTAGGCACCAAGTTTCTCCCTTCACAGCATCTCTCCTGCATCCTTCCCTTCCTTCTCTCTACTCACACAAGTGCTGCTCTGGTGCAGGTTCTTATCACCTGGTGCCTGGAATATTGTATGGTCTGCTGGTTGGGCTTCCTGCCTTAAATCTTTCCCCATTCTATTCCATTCCATTCCTTCTTCCATTCAGATGCAAAACTCATTTACCTTAAGTGCAGGTCTGTGTTACCACCTCTCATCCACAACTCTGTTAGCTCCAGTGACTTACTTGGCATTTTAAAAAAACCTTCACAACCGGACCCTTTCCTACCTTTTCAGTCTTCTTATACTTTATTCCCCCCACTAACTCTCTAATTTAAATACCCCAGCCTACTTTCTGTTCTTCACACAGGGAGTCCACCGCTCTCATTTTTCTTTGTATAGTTTCTTCCCTGGTGCCTGGAATATTGTATGGTCTGCTGGTTGGGCTCCCCCCCCCCCCCCCATGCCTAGTATACCCTGTCTCCTCAGCACCTCTGGGCTTCAAGACTGGAATCCCCTCTTCTGTAGAAGGCCTTTCCCAGGTCCCTCCCCTTCTCCCAATGATTTCGCTCTGAGATTACCCTCCATTTACATTGTCTATATCTCCTGTATGCATATATGCATGTTGTTTGACTCATTGCAGTGTCAGTTCTTTGAGGGCCTGGATGATATTTTCGCCTTTCTGGTTCTGCTTATGGACTAAAATACAAAAATGAGAGAAGCTTACATTCTACTAGGGGAAACTTGTTTACGCATATGCAAATATAGGGTGTATACAAATAAATACAAACTGATTGGCTGGGAGGTAGGAAGACAACTGGAGGAATCTGAAAGGCCTCTTAAAAAACATTTGAGTTGAACCTTGAAGAGAATTAGTGGCTTTAAGGGGCAGCAGAGGTGAGGAAGAATAATATCTGAATGTTTGTGGCCTTTGGGATGGCTTGTGCAGCGTATAGAGACAGGAGATGGAATGTTGAGCAGCCAGCTTGGAAGCCAGATTGTGCGTGGTTTTTAAATACCAAAGAGAGCAGCTAGTTTATCCTAGAAGTTATGGAAAACCATGGAAGCTACTTGAGCACGGGGGTTGCATAGCTAGACTTAGGCTTTAGGTATATCCATGGGTTGCTGTGTTAGGGAGGTATTGGAGAGAGGGGGGAGACAGTATTCAAGGAAAACATTTCTGTATCAGTGGTTTGGAGTCAGAGGACTTGGATGCAAGTGTTACTCTCAGTGACCTTAAGTAAGTCACTTCACCTCTATAGGCCTCAGTTTCCTCATCTTTAAAAATGAGAAGGCTAAATGAGATAACCTCCAAGTGCCCTTGCAGCTCTAGTTCTATCTTTTGTACAATTCTCTGTCATGCTCCCAAGCAAACTGGGAACAAGACTAGAAACTAAGAATCAGGCCTAGGAGAGACAAACTGGACCAAGATGGTGCCCTGAAATGAGTGTCCAATGGGCAGGCTGTGGGGACAGCAAATGAGGCGCTAATGAGAGGAATACTTGAATGGGCCAACTGTGTCTCCTCGGCTCTGATCCTCCTGACTACTTCCTGACTTACTACTAAACTTGCATAAGCAGACAGGAAGCCTCTTGTGTTCTTCCCTACGGGATAGACACTAACCTTAGGGCGTGTCTAGTCCTGGGCTTGAAGGTGAGAGCAGCGGAGCTCTGTTATGGTTGTGACAGCTATTAAGGGAGCATATAGGTTCATACAGGTCTTCCTGTCAAACTTTTTTTCTACGTTTGTTCCAATGACTTGTAAAAGATGATTGCATCAGAACCCCAGTATAACTTTTTTTGGCTCACTTTTTCCTATACCTAATCTTGCTATCAGATCAGGTTATAGTTTAATACTTAAACAGTAAATGAAAGAGGCTTTAAAATGCATTTTTCTTATCACTTTTTTTATAGAAGTATTTTATTATTTTCCAGTTACATGTAGAGATAGTTTTCAACATTTTTTTTTTTGTTGGGCAATGAGGGTTAAGTGACATGCCCAAGGTCACACAGCTAGTAAATGTCAAGTGTCTGAGGCCAGATTTGAACTAAGGACCTCCTGACTCCAGGGCCAGTGTTCTATCCACTGCACCACCTAGCTGCCCTCAACATTTGTTTTTATAAGATTTCTAGTTTGAGATTTTTCTCCCTCCCTCCCCTCCCCTCCCCTTCTATCATCACTCTTAATCATGAATTCCCAATCTTAAGAAGACTTCAATGTAAAAAATATTTTTTAAAAAAAGTCAAGGTTTTTAAAGAAAAAAGTACAGTACTAGAAAAAATGAAAGCATCATGTAAAAAAAATCCTTTTTTTCAGAAATATCTCTAAATTTAGTTGTCAGTCTTCGACTTACTAATAGATGATGAAAATAGGGTGGTGGAACAGCCATTTGTTACTATTGGCTTATTCACTTGGGAAAAAAAAGTTAGAGGGGCAGCTAGGTAGCGCAGTGGATAGAACACTGGCCCTGGCATCAGGAGTACCTGAGTTCAAATCCTGCCTCAGACACTTAACACTTACTAGCTGTGTGACCCTGGGCAAGTCACTTAACCCCAGTTGCCTCGCTAAAAAAACAACAACAACAACAACAGAAAAATTAGAGAAATAGAAGCTGGAATAATCTTGAGTTGATCTTACTTTTGTGTTATATGCACACTTATATATATTATGATATGTTTTTGTTTCTGTATAGCGAATTGTTTATAAATTTGAGATTTACATTTTTTTTCTTTTCAATCTTTTGAGTTTTGTTCTAATACTTTCAGGTCTCATGATTGATTTCTCTTTGGAATGGATTTTCAGGGCCTTTCTTTGGTATCCTTTTACTACTTTCTCTTCTAAGCTATTCTTCCATTTCTTTCCTCAAGAGCTTTTATTCATTTTTTTTTTAACTCTTCATTTTTTTTTTCTATACAGTCCTTGTGGAAAGTCCATATTTTTATTAAGCTCTCTGCTTGGAGTTGCTATGGCATTTCTTATTCTCCAGATATGTAACAATTTTTAATCCCAGTGGATGTTTTCTTTGATTTTTTTTAACTTCCCAGCATTAGTTTCTGATTGGGGAATTTGTGCCAAGGGCCAGGATCTGGGACTCCCCAGTTCTCTGGCTGACCACTTCCTCCAAAGGTTAGACAGACTGTGTTTTCAGGACCCCTTGTAGTTTCCCAGGACTGATCTCTGCCTCCACACTCCATCACTTGTGGGCTTCTAGGGCTTTCTCAGGGGAGCCTTCCACCCTTCCACTGTTTGATGCCTCTGAATACAGAGCCTTAGGGCAGGCTACATGTTTCCTGGCTTACTAAAAACCTTTCACAGAAGCTCCCAGGCTTCTGTCTGGTCTCTTGTAACAGTTCTGTAGTGGAAGAAGTTATTGTAGTTTCTCACTGGATTTCTTGATCATTATCCAGTCTGGTATAAAAACTTCCAGATTTTGCTAGAGTAGGAGTTGAGTGGTCTACCTCCTTTCTTGGGAGGAAGCTCCCTTGAAAGTGAAAGCTGGGGCAGCTAGGTGGTGCAGTGGATAGAGCACCGGCCCTGGATTCAGGAGGACCTGAGTTCAAATCTGGTCTCAGACACTTAACACTTACTAGCTGTGTGACCCTGGGCAAGTCACTTAACCCCAGTTACCCCGCCCCCCCAAAAGTGAAAGCTACTGGGTCTTCAACGAAAATGATCTGCTCTGATAAGAAAGTAGGTCCTGACTCCATGTACTAGTTGTCTTATGTTGGAGGTTTGTAGTATTTGTGATTTGGTAGAAATTAGATACTTGTTTTATACAGACCTGACCAGAGCAAGTTGAACTTGATTTCTAAGCCTTCATTATTGAGATGCTTCCTATTAAATTTTCTTTTTTACTTATTGGTAATGTTGGTAAATATCCTTGAGTTGTAGGTGTCAAAATCAAATTTTATTTGTCAGACATCTGTTAAACAAAGTTTATTTTAAACCTGTGCCCTTCTTTAGTCTTGTCTTTTTAGATCAGCCCTTTAATATCTTTTACATAGAATTAGTCATGAATGGGCTTTTGGGCTTCCTCTCCTCTATATACCTGATAGTTGATATGGATAGAAAAGTACTATAATTTTCCATTATTAAATAAATAATCACATACTGTCGAGTGCTCCTGATCAGTGCTGTCCCTTAAAGGGATATGTGGAACTGCACTATTAACTGCCCCAGTGAGTGGCCTTGGACTGGTTCCGGTTCAGATGATGATGTGCTGTAGCAGACAGCTGTTATAAGGGTCTGCTTTCAGCTGAGGTCAGGTCCAGATCTCTGGGGAACCTGTGGTAGGCTGAAATAATTCTAGGGTCACCCAAGGATTCAAATTGGTTTTGAAGGAGTCCTGACCTAAATTAACACATGTAGATTTTTTTCTTCTTTATTCCCTTTTCTTGTCTATGTGAACCCAAATAATGGAAGGACTGTACAGTGTCCTGGTATTCTGCATTAATCCCTTTATGTACATGTGCTACTTTCCAGCCATGGCCTTTTTGTAGTCCCCATACAGCATGACATTTTCTGGCTCCGTGCCTGGGGTGCATGCTCCACTGTCATTCCCTTCTTAGAATCCTTCTGTGTTTATTTCTGGTGCCATCCCCGTGGGAAGTCAATCCTTACATGATTTCCACCTAATGTTTCGTGGGTTTGGGGGGAAAGTGCCCTTTCTCCCTCTTTCCCCCCCCCCTCCCTTTTTCCCCTCTTCTCCCCCCTTTCTCCCTCATTTCTCCTTCCCCTTTTCCCTCTCCCTCTCTCTCTCCCTCTCTCCCTCCCCCTAGACGACCTTGTATTTATCTATTTATTTTTTGTTCTCCTTTCCTTCCCCGCTGTTGAAATAAGCTCCAGGAAAGCAGGTACTATTTTCTAATTTGTTTTTGTATCCCCAGCACCTAGCAGAGTTCACTTCACATAATAAGTGCTAACTTAGCAGATTGAATGTGGTCAGCCTAACTTTCAAAGTCTGGATATTGATATGATTCAACAAGGATTCTTCTTCTTCTTCTTCCTCTTCCTCAGCAATTGGGGTTAAGTGACATGCCCAGGGCCACACAGCTAGTGTGTGTCAAGGGTCTGAGGCTGGATTTGAACTCAGGTCCTCCTCACTCCAGAGCCAGTACTCTATCCACTGCACCACCTAGCTGCCCTACAAGGATTCTTTTTATAAGGGCAAGGGCTGAGATTTTTAGGAAACTAACTCTAATAGGTCATTAGTGCAACTGTACCAACTCTAGATTGATATTCTTACAGCACAAATTTCTGGTGACATCTGTTTTTTATTAAAGCCTGACTTAACAATCCAGCAAATTGTTTATAGCTTTTTTTGTGCTAAGATAGTCTCTCATGAGTATGTGTGGGTGTCATTGAATAAGCTTGGCATCGGTTTCAGTTAAGGGGGTATGCTGTATGCTTTATGCTTTAAGTTTTATTTCTATTTCCACATTTTTAATGAATCTCTCAATGTTTGTCTTGAGGTTAACCACAGAAATGAGAAGTGTGCTCCTCTGATGCCCATCCTTCTTTGACTTAATCTGCTGTCTCAGTCTATCAGTTACCCTTTATGAACCTGTTTACATTTTTAGCCTGGCCCACATTAGAGGTTAATGAATCTTCTATGTTTATTACTTACATTATATAAAGTATAACACTTTAAAAAATATTCCCAAAATTAGTCTCTTTCCCAAGTGATATCTTCTATATTTCAAGTTTTGATGAACATAGCAGTGTTCATTTCATCTGTTTTTATATTTGTGTCATTTATTTACCTCCCTCAAGATTTGTCTTTGGAAATTAAAGAGACAGTCCTAAACTTTTAGTCTCTTGACATATGGTGTACTTACAGTTACTCTTCTCTGGGTCTTTTTCTTATTATGTCATTTGATTTTTTTTTTTTCAGGGCAGTAAGGGTTAAGCGACTTGCCCAAGGTCACACAACTAGTAAGTATCAAATGTCTGAGCCCGGTTTTGAACTCAGGCCTTCCTGAATCCAGGGTCAGTGCTTTATCCACTGTGCCACCTTGCCGCCCCCTGATTTTTTTTTAAAAAGGGTTCTTATTCATACATTTTATTTTTACATTGCTTAATCCTGCTTTATTCCTCCTTGACTCCCAGAGAGTCATCCCTTATAACAAAGAATTGTCTTTAAAAGAGGAAAAAAATTCAACAAAACCGGTTAACACATTTTTTAAAATGACATTATATGCAGCATTCCACAGCTGTGGAACCTACCCTCTATAGTTGGAGGAGTCTTTGAGTCTTTTCCAATTCTGTTAGGTTAATCTTGAAATTTGACAATGAGAAGTACACATGGTATTATTTCAAGTGAAGATTTACATGCACCATGGTTTTGTACAAAGTTAGAATAAAAATCTCTGGTTTTCAGTAACCTTTTAAATAATGACCTTGATTTTTAATTTTTTAAAACTACGTTAGTGGAGGGGGGGACAGCTAGATGGGGCAGTGGATAGAGCACTGGCCCTGGAGTCAGGAGTACCTGAGTTCAAATCAAGCCTCAGACACTCAACAGTTACTAGCTGTGTGACCCTGGGCAAGTCACTTAACCCCTATTGCCTCACTAAAAAAAAGCAAACAAAAAACAAAACTACATTAGTGGGGGCAGGTAGGTGGCACAGTGGATAAAGCACCGGCCCAGGATTCAGGAGGACCTGAGTTCAAAAGTGACCTCAGACACTTGACACTTAACCCTCATTGCCCCACAAAAACAACAAAATACATTAGCACATTGTTCTTATCTACTTATTTCTAGATCTGTTTCATTGTATCCCTAGAGTTTGGATCCTGTCATCACATCCTTGAGTCACAACTTTTTTTAAGAAGTCAAATTTACAATAAAAAATTATTAGGATCTCTGAGTTAAGAAATGTGTAATCCCTACATGAACAAGAATCTTCTCTATGAAATACTCAACAAGTGGTCATCCCCTGTGCTTGAGGTGCAGCCCCAGTAAGGGGGAAACTCATTCCTTCCCAAGGCAGCCCATATTTTGAATAGTTGGAATTGTTAGGTTTCTCCTCATTTCAGTGCGAATCTGCTTCTCCAGTTTTTACCCATTGCTCCTAGGTTTGCCTCTTGAGAAAAAGAGAACAAGTCTAATCCTGACACTTGGCTGTTCTGTTTGCCTTCCTGTGGACAATCTGTCTTATCAGTAGCTTTTCTAAACTGTGACATTTTGAACTAAACAAAAGACTGCAGAAGTGGTCTGGAGCAGGACAGAGATCAGTGGATACTCTGCTTTTCCTAGAGAACAGTGGATATTTTGCCTCTCTTTCTAGCTCTAGCTTTGGACTGCCCTCTCACACTTTGGACTCATATGGAACTGATAGTCTACTAAAAGGCCTACATCTTTTTTTCCCTGACAATTTGCAGCTTAACCACACCCACTCTGTTTTATACTAGGAAATGGATGTTGTTTTAATCCAAAGTGTAAGGCTGTATTTATCCCTATGAATTTTTTACTCAGTTCAGTCCAATGTTTTAGCCTCTGGACCTATTTTAGTATTCTGACCTATAATCCAAAAAAAAATATGCGCTATTCCTCTCAATTTTGTGTCCAATGCAAATTCGCCTGGCCATGTGATCTGTGACTTGAATAAAGTTATCTTTATTCCTTCGCATTTTCTAGTTTTGGTTTCCTGGGCATGCGCCGAGAGCCCAAGTGATTTGCCCATAGCCACAGAGATAGTATGTGTCAGAGACAAGACTTGAACCCCTGTCTGTTTGGTTTTTCAATACTAAGGTTGACTCTGCATGTGCTCTGCTATGCTGTGAATTGACATTTTATGTAGTTTTAAATCAGCATAGAATATATCTGTTTCATTGGATCCCTTTATTTCTTTTTCCCCCAGGACAATGAGGGTTAAGTGACTTACCCAGGGTCACACAGCTAGTGTCAACTGTCTGAGGCCAGATTTGACCTCAGGTCCTCCTGAATCCAGGGCCGATGCTTTATCTACTATGCCACCTAGCTGCCCCCAGATCCCTTTATTTCTTCATGCTTCTGATGGGTTATTCTCCATGATAGTAAAAACATCCTAGGACTCAATTGCTTCAGTTTACTTACCATATGTTTCGCTATTCCCAGGCATTAGGCATTTGAATTGACCATACTTTTTGTTGTTGTTATTGCTGTTGCTGTTGCCATTAGGCATAGGGCAGTTAGGTGGTTAGGTACTAGTTAGAGTACTAGTCCTGGAGTCAGGAAGATCTGAGTTCAAATGTGGCCTTAGGTAGTTCTGTGACTCTGGGCAAGTCACTTAACCCTTATTGCTTCAGTTTTCTCATCTGTAAAATGAACTGGAGAAGGGAATGGCAAACCATTCCAATATCTTTTCCAAGAAAACTACAAATGGGGTCACAAAAGAGTAGGACACAACTGAAACAACACCTAAACAAAAACATCAAATTAGGCATAGTGCTGGTATAAACATTGTCACATAAGTGGCTTATGTTCTTATTTTTTTTTCCTTGGGATATATTCCCAAGACATCTTGGTTTAGTGAATTAATAGAATGTTGACCTCGGAGATCTGGGCTAGTCACTTAATCTCTCGGGGCATTTTCTGTATGTTGCAGAACAGTTGCTAATCTGTATTTGTAGAATGAAGAGGTTACTATTCATTGAGAATTCCCTGCACTGATGAAATCACAATTTGACAGAATCTAGTTTTTTAAAAATCTCCCCAAATATCCCTAGTTGTAGTTTTACTGGTTCAGATATTTATAGCCAGTTGTGGCTCTGGGGACCACATTGCTTTCAAGAAAAGATTGTGCTCATTTGCATTGCTCTGCAGTCTTTCGGATTGTCCTGCTCTGATGATAACATGTATTCTTCTAGCATTCCAGAAATCCATCAGGGAAAGACCAACCTGAATCTGTTTTGTAGGCAGTGTTATGGAGGAAATAGAACTGGGCTAGAAACTAGGTGGGCTGTGTTCTGCTCCGGGTTCTGCCCTAATCAGCTCTGCAGCCTCAAGCAAACCACTTTGTCTAAGTTTCTTTTCCTTATATCAAAAATAAAGGTATTAGATTAAATGTTGTGTAAGCTCTTTTCCAAATGTAGGATTCTGAGAACGTCTTGAAAGTAATGAACTTGAGAACTTGACATTGAAAGTTAGCCTTATGCTTTCAGTTTACCAGCTTCTCATATTTACATGGATATGCATGTATATGCATACACATACATACGTACATATATAAGTATATCTATATTTTCTTTTTTCCATATAAATATTTTATTGTTTTCCACTATCGTTTTCCACATTTGTTTTTATAATATTTCTAGTTTCACATTTTTCTACCTCCCCCCTCCCCAAGACAGCAAGTAATCTGAAGTATATCTATATTTTCAGCATTTTTTAACCTAACCGAATGTCAGGGTCCACATTAATATTTTCCTATCACTTTTTTTGTCTCTCTTAAAGATTTAAGAGATCTACTTGCTGTTGATATGAGTCAATTTGATATTTCATTACCTGGAATAAGTTTAGTGTCCACTTGGGCATTACTGTGAACCCTGTTTTCTACAATATTTCTTAGAGATAAAGACTAGACTTGTGATTTCATTCACTGGTATAAGGAAACCCTCTATAGCTTGTTAAGACTTTCAGATGCTGCAAAGGTGCTGACTTGCATTGGTACAATTTCCCAACCAAGGAGTTTCCTATACCAAAAACATGTGTAAATATTTGTAAAGAGACCTAGTTTGCTTCAAGAGCCCTACTCTTTGCAATTCTACATTGAAAGAAATACCCATTTATCCTTGTCAGTCAGTCTGTAAAAGCACTGGAGATAAAAACGAAAAAGCCGAAGGTGGTACTTGCCTGCAAGGAGCTCACAATATAATGGGGGGGGGGGAGTCTGGGGAAAGCTTCCTGGAAAAGGTTAGGATTTACTTGGGAGTTGAGGAAGCCAGCAAATCTAAGAGGGAGAGCATGCCAGGCATGGAGGAGAGCCAGAGAAGATGTCTGGAGCTGCAAGGTGGAGTTTCTTGTTCAGGGAACAGCCAGGAGAACATTGTCCTTGATGTGAATAGTACACAGAGGAGAGTAAGAAGACTGGGAAGCTGGAGGTAGGGCTTAGCACAAAGGACTTTGAAGACCAAACAGAGGATTTTGTATTTGATCCTGGAAGTAATAGGGAGCCTCTGGAGTTTATTGAGGGAGTGAGGGTTGACTTGGGTGGACCTGGGCTTTAGGAAAATTCACTTTGGCTTCTGAATGGAGAATAGATTTTGAGTGGGGAGAAATTTGTGGCAGGCAGACAAACCAACAGGCCATTGCAATAGAATATAGACGGAAGGAGACAAGGTCCTGCACTAGAATGGTTGGCAGCATCAGAGGAAAGAAGGAAGCATAATTGAGAGGTGTTACAAAGGGCAGAAGGGATATGGGATGACAGTTGGCAGGGATGGAAGGATGAAGTGGTTATGGGCATGTTTGTAGGCTGCTGGAGGAGATGGGATGGAAGGAGAGTGCCTGCGCAAGTAGAAGGGAGCTGCTGTCAAGGAGTAGGGAGACAGGAGTGAAGGAGAAGAGAGTAGCAGAAGACATCTGAGTGATGGGAGAAGAGGAAGCTCTCAGCAAATGACCTCCATTTTCCTTTGTTCCTAAGTAAATTCTTCATCTGTGAAATAAATTCTCGATTGTATGATGCCTTAACTTTTATAAGCTTAGTTCTGAGATGAAATTATGGTCATCCCTCAATACAGTTTTGGTTATTTGTGATTTGGCCATCAGTAATTACATGGGAAAATGTGGAGAGTTGCAGCAATGTATATATGGAAGGGAAAAAATAAGTTATAAATGTTGTATATTTTTTATCTGTTTTATCATTTAAGGCAATTGGAGTTAAGTGTTTTGCCCAGGGTCACACAGCTAGTAAGTGTCTGAGGTGAGATTTGAACTCAGGTCCTCTTAACTCCAGGGCTACTGTTCTATCCACTGCACCACTTAGCCCACCCCATTTTAGGTTGAACGGACAACTAATGTTAGAAGGGTTGCAAACTCACCACCTTTTGGTACAGTGGCCATTCTTTTTTTCTTTTTTTGCAGGGCAATGAGAGTTAAGTGACTTGCCCAGGGTCACATGGCTAGTAAGTGTCAGGTGTCTGAGGCTGGATTTGAACTCTGATCCTCCCGAATCCAGGGCCTGTGCTCTATCCACTGCGCCACCTAGCTGCCCCTAGTGGCCATTCTTTGTTTTTTTTTTGTTGTTGTTGTTTTTGCGGGGCAGTGGGGGTTAAGTGACTTGCCCAGGGTCACACAGCTAGTAAGTGTTAAGTGTCTGAGGCCAGATTTGAACTTAGGTCCTCCTGAATCCAGGGCCAGTGCTTTATTCACTGTGCCACCTAGCTGCCTCAAGAAACCTTTCTTGATCACCTTTTTTTTTTTAAGTGAGGCAATTGGGGTTAAGTGACTTGCCCAGGGTCACACAGCTAGTAAGTGTTAAGTGTCTGAGGCCGGATTTGAACTCAGGTACTCCTGACTCCAGGGCCGGTGCTCTATCCACTGCGCCACCTAGCCGCCCCCTGTTTTTATTTATTTATTTATTTTTTGCCTAGTGGCCATTCTTAATGGCTATGTTCTTGGTCTGTAGCATCACTCTTGTCCTTAATTCTTCAAAACCTGAGTGTCTTGTCATCTAGTCCCTGTGATCTAGTAAATCACTTAAACCTAGTACATTTAACTATTTGATCTAATACCTTTTACTTCTCTGCTTCAAATGATAGTTTAAAAAAGGGGGGGGTCATTTATTTTTAAATTTTATTTATAGTTTTGAGTTCCAAATTTTCTCTCCTTCCTTCTCTCTCCTCCCGCCTCCTGAGGTGGTAAGCAATCAGATGTGGATTATACATGTCTGGCCATGCTTTTTAAAGACTTTAATATATTGAAAGAGACTTTCAAACCCCACTCCCACCCATTTGATTATTGTGTTTTTACTTTGGATTAACTTGAATGCATTATGTTTTTGTTCCTTGTGCATCTTGGTGCAGTAGATAGAGTATCAGGCTTGGAGTCAGGAAGATCTGAGTTCAGATCTGGCCTCAAACCTCTCTGAGCCTTAGTTTCCTTACATGTCAAATGAGGCTGCATATTGGCAATCCCTCACAGGGATGTTGTACATATCAAATGCAAAACTCTTCTTAAAACATTCACTTATATTGAGGCAGTTAGGTGGCACAGTGGATAAAGCACTGGCCCTGAATTCAGGAGGACCTGAGTTCAAATCTAGCCTCAGATATTTGATACTTACTAGCTGTGTGACTCTGGGCAAGTCACTTAACCCTCATTACCCTGCAGGGGGAAAAAAAAAGAAAGAAAAGTTCACTTATAAATTTTTAGACTTCTTGGCTATGTGCTTTTTAAACTTTTCAATTGTGTACTAAAAATCTTGTTGTTTTTAACAAGAAAGCTAATAGATAAATTGGGTTTTTTCACTTGTCACAGTGGCCAACTTTCTGATTATCAGTATTATACAACACATTGGCCTCGAATGTAAAAACATTCTGCCCATTTTCTTGTAGATCACTACATGTGCGTTATTACTGCCTGAGTTAGTTTTGAAATTTTCCCAATCATATATTTTTAGCTCAGTCTCAGAGTGGGCAGTTTGTCTTTTACATATCCCCATTATTCCATGTTTATTGGCATTCCTACATACAAAGATTCCATAGCATTTCTTTTCTTTTGTTAGGATTTTTAAAAATTCGCATAGATTTCCTTCATATGCAGCTTTACTCTACATTGGGGACGACTTTTTTAAAAATTGCCAGCAGAACAGTACACCCAAAAAGACTGGTGGATATTTTATTTGGATATTTTTAAAATATACTAAATTCTCACTTTTCCTCTTATCTCCTTCCTCAACAGATTTAGCCATGGAATCAAACCCATCTGACCATCCCAGAGCAAGCACAATATTTCTGAGCAAATCCCAGACTGATGGTAAGATGGCGTGTGTTTTCTTTTTCTCAGCAGACTATTAAGACCTCACTTTTTTCTTTTATAGGTTGCTCCTTTTTGGCTAGGAATTCTGTATCATGTGTTCAAGATTATATATTGATGTAAGCAGAGCTTTCATGATAACCCTGATAATGTATGTGACTTGTTTTGTTTGCCACTGTATCAGTGTACATAATGCTACACATTTTATACATGCAGATTATAGATTGGTATCCAGTCCAACTCCATCACTTTACAGGTCATGGAGTTGGATGGAGACCCTGAAAGGAAAGGAATGACTTGTTCAAGGTCACACAGGTAGTAAAAATCAGATTCATCCAGGATCCCCTGATTCTGAATCTTGTTTCTGCTGACCATTTCATAATGCCAATATGTCTCCATAAAGCAAACTCATTTTTAAGATAGCCATCATTAAGGGTTTTTTCAAGCTATGGACGAGCCAATCTGATAATGCTCACATGGAAAGTAACCCTCTGATTTGGGCCTCATTTAAGCACCATGTTGTGATCAGCTGAGGTACCCGATGCCTGGCATGCATTATGACCACTTGAGATTTTTGAAGCTTTGATCTTGTTATAACCCAATTGAATGACATGCCTAGTCTTCCACAGGGTCCTTTGTAAAGAAATTTCCCAAGTGGAAAGGTGGCGTGGGGGGCGGCCATAGTAGCTGAATGGCAAATGAAGGCTCACATCTCAGCTGAGGTGGTAGCCCTTCCGTCTCTGTCACTAATCTCTGTCTGAGTTTTCTCAGTTCTTCTGGCCTTGAGACATAGCAGGGATTTTCAAAACACTTTATAAAGTAAGGGGGAAAGAAATGGAAGGTAGAATAACTTGATAAATTGGACATAGGCGGGAAGTTGTCTTTGGCTGTGTCATCTGAACCTACTGAACCAGTTCCTAGTTTAGGACAGTGGCTTAGCATATGTCCTAAAGGTAAATAAATACCATTCTTCCCTTCAAGATGAAACTAATCTCCACATCCATCCAGTATTTTAGCCTAACCAAGCTCATTCTGTGTGGTTATAATTCGTTGTCCCAGTCTTAATGCCCCAGTACTGTCTTTATCATGGTTCCCTTAACCAGTTATTAATTGATTGAAACTGCAGGTGCTCTAAGATAATAGCACTGTTTATCCCAGCAAGCTAGCTTTAGGCTTTTAAAGCTATTATCTCTTCTGTCTTCTGTATGACAGAGATGAGAAATTCAAAATTTTCTATTAACTTCTCTGCTGTTTGCTTGTGTTACCTAAAGTTGATTCCTAGTTTTTTTTGAGATTGTTGCCCCTGTGAACTACTGCCTAACATGTTCTCCTCATATAATTAAAGGCAGATAACTTGGGTCCTGTGTTTCCTTTTGAACACATTAGTTGGAAAGCATGTAAAATTGTTTGCAGAAATGGAAATACAATGTATATCACCAAATTCTTTCAGGCATAAATACGATCTTGTCACCTAAACCAGGGAGACATAAAACAGAGAAAGCAAAGCCCAATATCCCTAATAAATATCGACACAAACATTTTTTAAAGAGCCACCGTAACATGTCAAAAGATTTTGCCCTATGAGCAGTTTTGACTTACAGCAGAAAACGATAAACATCAGAGACCTAGTAATAAAAATAATTATATCAGATTTTTTTTAAGCCTTTGACAAAATTCAATATCCATTTCTATTAATAAAAAAAAACCACAAAAATATTCTAAAGCATAAGTATCAAGGGAGCTCCACAGAAACCTCTCAAATTTTCCCCATTGGGGTTGGAACTATATTGAAATGTAATTTAAATGTAAATATTTAACAAATAAAAATACAGTGCAATATAGAAAATGTTCATTTGTGATTTACTAAGAGAATATTCAGCCTGCAGTAATCAATTTCTTTTTGAGTTTGACACCACTGTTCAAATGTATAGAAATAAATGAACCTTAATATGGTAAATAGTATCTATTTAAAACCAAGAGTTAATTGTATATGTAATGGGTATAAACTAGAGACCTTTCCAAGTAAGATCACGGATAAAGCAAGAATGTCCATTATCACCACTATTATTTGATATATAATGCTAGAAATGTTAACTAGAAATAAAATAAGAAAAATAAACAAGTGATAAGTAGAGGCAAAGAAAAAGATCATTTTTTTGAGATATTTAGTTAGAAAACTCTAGAGTCAATTAAAAATTAATAGATGCAATTAACAACAGTAAAGTTGCAGAATACAAAATAGATTGTCATAAAATACAAGCATTTCTGTGTATTGCTAACAAAACCCAGCAGGTCCAAGATAGAAGAAGTACCATTTAAGATAACTAAAGAATGAAAGAAAATGTATGTACATATGTATACACTTTACAGAAAAATAGAAATAAAAATGGAAGAATATTAATTCCTCATGAGTCTGAGCTGGTATAATGAAAATGATGAGGGGCAGCTAGGTGGTGCAGTGGATAAAGCACTGGCCTTGGTTTCAGGAGGACCTGAGTTCAAATCTGGCCTCAGACACCGAACACGAGCTGTGTGACCCTGGGCAAGTCACTTAACCCCCAATTGCCTCACCAACCCCCCCCCCCAAAAAAAGAAAGAAAGAAAACGATGATTTAAGCTAAATAAATTTATCTACTCGTGGCCATAAAAATCAAACTATCAAAAGGTTATTTTGTAGAGCTGAAATTTATCTGGAGGAAATAAATGAAAATAAGTGGAAAAGATAGGGGATCTAGCTGTACCCAGTCTCAAAGTATATTACAGAGTAATCAAGACGATTAAAGTGGTTCAGTGTAACAGAATAGGTACACAGTAGAAGCAAAGTAGAACCCAAAGACCCTAGCTACTGGGATAAGCACTCACTCCTGGACAAAACTGCTAGGAAAACTGGAAGGTGGGGTGTCAGGAATTAGGTACCATATTCCAGAATATACTCCAAATGGATATGTGACATAGGTACAAAAGGTCACACCAAAAATTAAAACTGCAAAGAAGAAATTACCTTTTAGATCTATGGCTAGGGGAACAATGCTAGTTCATGCCCAACAAGTTATAGAGGATCATAGAAGATAAAATTTACAATTTTGATTATATGAAAGTTAAAAGTTTTTGCAGAAGTAAAACCAATGTAGTTACAATTGGAAGGGAGATAAGTTAGGGGAAAAAAATCTTTTCAGAAAGTTTCTCAGATAAAAGTCTCAAAAATCTTAGGGTAGTTTAAAGCTTATTGAAGGTTAAAGCAGCCCTTAAACTTTTGGGACACCCTGTTTTAGGGACTGATTTTAAAAAGTACTATTCCCCTGTGAATACATGATTGAAGGGTATAAACAAGTAGTTTCCAAAGGAAAAAGTCCAAGCTATCAAATATGTAGGATGTCATAGTAATTCAGATGAAGCAGTTCACTTTATATCATTTAAATGATTACTATGGTGATGATCATGCTTTAACTTATGCTTTAGAAATAGAAGTTTCAGGGGCAGCTAGGTGGCGCAGGGGATAGAGCACCAGCCCTGGGTTCAGGAGGACCTGAGTTCAAATCCGGCCTGAGACACTTGACACTTACCAGCTGTGTGACCTTAGGCAAGTCACTTAGCCCTCATTGCCCTGCAAAAAAACCGAATAAATGCATGAATATTTTTTTTTTTTTTTAGTGAGGCAGTTGGGGTTAAGTGACTTGCCTAGGGTCACACAGCTAGTAAGTGTTAAGTGTCTGAGGCCGGATTTGAACTCAGGTACACCTGACTCCAGAGCCAGTACTCTATCCACTGCACCATCTAGCTGCCCCATGAATAAATTATATAAAAAAAAAAGAAATAGAAATTTCTTAACGTGGACTTTAGGATCATAGATTGAGAGCTAGAAAGAACTTTAGAGGCCATCCAGTCCAATTCTCATTTTACAGATGGATAACTGCTGCCCAGAAAGGTGGTCACTTGCCAGAGGTCACAGAGATTTAAGTATGTGCAGAGCACAGAATCCAAAGCGGTTTCTCTGCCTCCAGATCAGGCATTTGTCAAATAACCTTTTGTGTGTGTACTTTACCTATCTTGAGTAAACCACCTGAGTTGTTGTAGCCGCATTCCTTCTCAAAGGAAGCCAGCGGTTTCCTGCTTTTAGGAGCCATTGACTAGTCTTGCTCAGGAAAAAAAGAGTAGAAAAAGTAAAAGAATGGAAGGTTGTAGCCGTCACACCCCCCCTTTATCCATATCTGCCTCAGCTTAGGCAACAAACTGGGGAGAGTACCAAGAAACTACAACATTAGTACCTTTTCATCCACCTGGTTATTATGAGCACTACAAGATTGCATATCATGGATGATTAATTTTAAGATGAGTATACTATTTTAATTGAAAATGCAGTGTTAACTGTTTTAAAAAATGATTTATTTAATTTTATAGTAACAGTGTAATATAGAACCAGGATGTAGCACACCTAGCTGTAAATCAATACATTGCACTTCCAGTTGTTAAACCTAGAACATGATTTTTACTTTATTTTTAATTTTATGTTGCTGAGAAATCAGATATGAGAAAGTTAAATGGCTTTAACTGCTAACCTAATTTGTTCTGCCTGTTTTTCTGTATGGGCTGTCTTTTCTTTGTATCTGTATCTGTTAGGCCCCAGAGTGAAACTGATAATGTTATTACAGATTGAATTTTATTGAAGTCCTTTTTCTCTGTAGGGAAGCTGATGTTGTTTATTTTAGAATTTGTATTGGGAACTGCACAACTGAAAAGACTTTTAAAATATACTAAATGACATATAGAAATTAATATGTAATGAAATTAAATTGTATATCTAATTTTATATATAACTTGTCTCCATGTATATAAAACCAAATAAACTCTCAAATATCGTTGATTTTTCCAGACTATAAACATCAGAATTAATCGGCTAATTTGTTTTTATTCTTAGTGAGAGAAAAGAGGAAGAGCAACCATATAAACCATGTAAGTAAACGGCAGTTCAAGTGTAAAGGTTTTTGAAAGAACAATTAAGTAGCTAAAAAGTACAAGTAATTGTACCATGATCCCTGGTGAACAGAAATATTGTAATACTATTAGTTTGGTAAGATTATGTTAACATCATTTTTTCCTATTACTTTTTCTACATCTCTTGTTGATTTTAATATCTTAATAGATACCACATGTATTCAAGGAGAAATATTTTTTCTCCATATTTCTTCAATTTTAATGTCCCTTTAAAAGTTGAATTTCAGTAACATTCCTGTGGTTTTAAGACATGCATGTTTTTAAAAAATGTAAGTTATCTAGATAAATATTTGACGATTAATATAATTTTCTACATGTTGGGAAATTTCTTTCCCTATCTTCTAAACCTCTGGTTAAGGGTCTGTGTAAAATAATGAATTTTTATTGATGAGAGGAATTTTGCTTTAAGTTTTTGTAAGGTCTTAAAATGGAAACTTCTACTAAATTGCTCTTGGCAAAAAAAGGGAAAATTAAAAATTAATTTTAGCATTAAAAAAGCTAGATAAAATAAGAGATTTATATGATAGAACTTTTCAGTGGAAGGGCACTGAGTTTAAACTGCTGTTTGACTTAGAAATATGACTTCAAGAGCCATTAAGTAGGATTTTTATCTGCTTTTATACCTAAGATACCATTTTACAACTTATTTGTGCTAAGTGCCCCTCTTCTCCCTGTCCTTCAAACATATTAAAATTTCTTCTCTGAAAAATTTGTATTGAATGAGTAGAGGTGATTCATTCTTATGGAAGTTGGGTAGCCTTGAGTACCTTCATGCCATCCATGAGCCAGAAATCAGTGGCATGTAAACGTGTCTTCTATTTACTCATCAGATCATCCTACCTCTCACAAACGTTTACTGAGTTGGGCTGCATTCTTAATGTCCTGCTATGACTCCACACTGTTTTTTTTTTAAAAAAGGTCTAGATCTTAAATGTTTTGCATAATAGCTTAGGAAGAATATGAGTAATAGTGGCTATTACCTTGTATTCACTTAATGGATTGATTCTAAAGACTGCTCACCAGAGCTTGGTTATAAATAAAACTAGGAACATGATTATGGCCTGAGTTTGATCATTTCATAATGCTTTGCCTCTTTGGTTAGGATGGATTCAGCCTAGGGACAAGTAGGTTATTGACCTCTATCCTAAGTACTTAGGAGTTGGAGATTGGCTCTGTTATTTCTCTAATATTTTATGTGCATATGGGAACTTCAGTAGTATTTGATGGCAATAAATTTTAAGAGGCATCTTCATTCTACTTAGTAACTTTAAAAAAATCATAACTGAAAGCACATATTTGAGATTTTGGATTTCATTTTATGAGGCAAACAATTATTTTTCTTCTTGGTACTTAAGATTTAATTTATCTTTTTTTTTTTTTTTTTTAGTGAGACAATTGGGGTTAAGTGACTTGCCCAGGGTCACACAGCTAGTAAGTGTTAAGTGTCTGAGGCCGGATTTGAACTCAGGTACTCCTGACTCAAGGGCCGGTGCTCTATCCACTGCGCCACCTAGCTGCCCCAGATTTAATTTATCTTAAGGATTTCTTGTTTAAATACAACCTTTAAATAGATATATGTTAGTCCCCTCTCTTCCATTCATCCTCTTTTGGAAGTGATTGAAATATGACTTCAAGCCAAGAAACAAGGGGGAAAGAAATGGAAAGTAATCTTACTATCAAAGCAAGTTACTTACATGATACTTATTATCCAAGATTTTAGTTACTTTCAGTGTTACAAAAGTAATCCAGAACTGCCACCAATATCAGGACAAGATTGGGCAATTATGGTCCCCATTAAGTTTATCTGAATTGTAAAATGTTTTAAAAGTGATGCAGTTTTATTCACTTTTGTGGAATTTTTTTTTTTTCTTGCAGGGCAATGGGGGTTAAGTGACTTGCCCAGGGTCACACAGCTAGTAAGTGTCAAGTGTCTGAGGCCAGATTTGAACTCAGGTACTCCTGAATCCAGGGCCGGTGCTTTATCCACTGTGCCACCTAGCTGCCCCAGTTTACAGGGCAAAATCTGGCCTCAGACACTTGACACTTACTATCTGTGTGACCCTGGGCAAATCACTTAACCCCCATTGCCTCACTTTAAAATAAATAAATATATATATATATTACAGTTGGAACAAAGTTAACCAAGTACTCCCTACTAGAAATATTCCCTTAGTGAATAAATGAGTAATGCATAGAAAAGAATCGGCCTAAGCAGTGTGGCCTCTCCTAGTTAGTATAATTACTTTTTTTCTTTTGCAAGTAATTCAACTTAGCATGCCAAATTTAGATAAGAAATAGGCTCTGTCTCATGAGGCTTGCAGATTTGTAAAGGATTCACAAAATTGGCATACAAAAATCAAGTTAAATGAAACTTATAAAGTACTTTTAAATTGTCCATATTCTTTGTTAACAAGATGGTAGAACGAATATTTTGTAATATTCAAAATAAACTTCTTTTTCCCAAGTCCTGTCAGAATTACTAGCAGTATTCAGTTTTTGAAGTCTAACATAATGATTTTTTTTTGCTGTCTTCCAAGTGATAATGGCGTTCAAACATAGTTCACAATAAGTAGTGGTGAATTACAAAGTGTTTCCTGAAATTATAACCTGAGAAACTAATGTTTGCCATTGTTTTTTACCTTTAAAATTTTGGTAATTTTATTTAAACAAAGTGAACATAAATCCCAGGAAGATTATATTTGGACAGTTTATTCATAACTAAGAGGTTCATGTTATTTTATTTTCTATTCTGTGCATAACCTAATAATAGCTTATATATAGTGCCTATGATGTGTGTCAGCCACCGTACAAATGTCCTATGATTTTTATCTCTTTTGATGCTTATAACAACCCTAGGAGGTAGGAACTATTATGCTCATTTTACAGTTGAGGAAACTGAGGCAAACAGACAGTTAAGTGATGACCCAGGGTCACACAGCTGTTAAATGTCTGAAGTCAGATTTGAAGTCAAGTCTTTGTGACTCGAGGCCTAATGGCTCTATGCACTGTGCTGCCCCCTAGCTACTCCGATCGTATTATAATACAGTCTTAGTGCTTAAAAGGAATGTTGGGAAATAGATGAGACAATTAAATCCCAGTCCGGGTAAGGGACTTGTACTGGGTTACATGGCCAGTGTGTCAGAAGCTCACCTGGAACCCAGGTCTTCGTGACTCTAATCCGGCCATGCTGCCTATCAGTTCCTATTTATTACAAAAAAATGCCCCCCACCCCAAAGAATTTTATTTCAGCTGTTAACATTTTATTGCCATGAATACTTATTGCATTGAGTCCTGATTGAAGTGTTACGCAGATGAGACAATAAAAATAAGTTTTCAGCTCTTTTTCATTAGTCCTTAAAAATCACAAATCTTATTCTAAGATGTACCTGTGCTAAAAAAGGAGATGCTACCAAATGTTTCATTGAGTCTCCAGCTAGTTGACATTTTAAAGGTACTTTGTTGCTCAGATTTCTTCAATAATTCCAGATTTTTATGTTTTTCATATTGATGCATGGTATTATCACATAGTTAATAAATTTATGGAATGTATGTGCATTTGTTTGTGTGTGTTAATGTGCATTTTCATGTTTTGAAGTTTTTATCTATGGAGAAAAATAAATTGACCCTTAAAAAATTACCATATTTTCTTTTTTATTTCCTTTCAGTTGTCTCCAGGGCAGCTCACTAAAAAGTATAGCTCGTGCTCCACAATATTTATAGATGACAGCACAGTCAGCCAGCCTAATCTTAGAAGCACAATCAAGTGGTGAGTACAATTAACGTGCCAAAGGTTGAGTGACAAATCACTCTTTCTTTATGCTAAAAGGGAATTTGGAAACTCTTTCAGCTCATCTTTAGGCACTAAATTGACCTCAAGAGCTTGTTTCTCAGAGACTGGTTTCAGCTTCTAGGTTGCTTTCCCAGATCTTCATATGGGATTTTAGATTTATATCCTATGCCATATGAGGGAAGGAAAAAACGAAATAAGATGTCACTGAAAAATCTTTTATTTGATGCCTTATATTAACTCAAGTAACTAAGGCATTGGGAGAAATGAGGAGGAAGGCACTTTGATTGTAAAATAGAGAATTTCTAGATAAGCTTATCTTTTACATCTCTGTAAAGCACACAAGTGGCTTCCACTCCTTTCCAGGCTTTGGAAGGGGTGGCTTGTTCCCCTATTGGCAATACGATGTAGCTGCCTTTTAAAAAATTCATTGAATTGGGGGCAGCTAGGTAGCACAGTGGATAAGGCACCAGCCCTGGATTCAGGAGGACCTGAGTTCAAATTTGGCCTCAGACACTTGACACTTACTAGCCCTGTGACCCTGGGCAAGTCACTTAACCCTCATTGCCCTGCAAAAACAAAAACAACAACAACAAAAATTCATTGAATTTCTGATACTGTTTTATGTGTCAATTTAAACTTGTGGATTTTTTAAAAATTGGCTTCCTATATCATCTTTCTTTGAAAAGTAAATTGGTAGGGGCAGCTAGGTGATGCAGTGGATAAAGTGCTGCCCCAGGATTCTGGAAGACCTGAGTTCAAATCCAGCCTCAGACACCTGACACTAGCTGTGTGACCCTGAGCAAGTCACTCATTGCCCCCCCCCCCCCAAAAAAAGTAAATTGGTGGTGTTATGTCTACGGTTGTCCATCTAGGGCTTTTATTTTCCCCCCTATTTCTATTTAGACCTAACTAGAGCATAAAAAAATTGGTTTACTTAGGGGGAAAATGCTCAAAATAATAAATAAAGATAAGAAAATGCAGTTATAGTCATTCACTGTAGCTATGTTCTCGTAAAGAGTGTGAATGTTCTGGTTCTGAAAACTATATATGAAGGAACCCTATTCTAATTATACGATCAAAGGTATTTAGCAAATGTTTTAACTTTTAAATTCCTAGAACGAAGAGAATGCTCTCAGAAAAAGCTTTCCATTCGGTATGTTATCCTCACCTGAACACTATATGAAAACCCTGGGTACCCAGTAACAAAAGTGGACGTGTGTAATGAGATTTTTATGGTCTATGCCATCTCTCACCTTCTGTTCTTGCAGAAAATATCTTCGCATTTGTCGTTAATACTAAATGTATTAGAACTCCTCAAGGTTAGGGAACATCTGGACCTCATTTTCATACTTACAGGGGGAAAAAATAAACTCCTTCCAAGTTGCTGGAAGCCAAGAGTGTAACATTACCCAGGAGATCCCCCTGCCCAAATATTCCTTCTTGCTTTATGCCTTCCAAAAGCTTTCTTAAAGCAACCACTACATGTAATGCCCATGTGTGTACATTTGTGTGTGCGCACATACACTCGAACACAGAAATAATGATCACAACAAATCTCTCCTCCACAAACTTTTAAGACACTATTGAATGAAATCCATACTATGTCATAGATGTTGGATTAAAACCCTTCCTGTTTCTATGGTAAAGAACCAAATTCTGATGTTTACAAAAGTCATCAATGGTTTCAATTTTTTAAAACTTAGTGGATTTAAAAAGCACTGCAAAAATAAATTATACATCCTGGTTTATTGAAACTCCTAGGAGATTATTCTCTATCATCAGTCAATATTTGCGTGCCTGCCTCCAAAGCCTACTATCAATCCATTTTTGTCCATTTTAATTAATACTGAGCGGAAGCATTTTATTGCATTGAGTAAAATCCCTTTTAGTAACGATAGCTAATGCCATAAATGATATTTCAATTTTCTTTTACTCTGCTAATACTTATAGCCCAAAGTAGAAAATTTGTTCTTTGTCATCACAGTTGACTACTATGGAAAAAAATAATCAGAAGAGTGATTTCAGGTGGGGAATAACTGTTAATGGTTCACAGCCTATTTTCTCCTGGGGCATCAAAGTAAAATTCTAAGAATAAATAAAATGGAAAACAATTTACTTTCAACCATCTTTAAACTCTTAGGTTAAGACATGAGGATTAGTAATGCTTTAAAGAGTGAGTTTAGGGGGCAGCTAGGTGGCACAGTGGATAAAGCACCAGCCCTGGATTCAGGAGGACCTGAGTTCAAATCTGGCCTCAGACACTTGACACTTACTAGCTATGTGACCCTGGGCAAGTCACTTAACCCTCACTGCCCTGCCCCCCCCCCAGAAAAAAAGAGTGAGTTCCTGGGGCAGGTAGGTGGCGCAGTGGATTAAAGCACCATCCTTGGATTCAGGAGGACCTGAGTTCAAATCCGACCTCAGACACTTGACACTAGCTGTGTGGCCCTGGGCAAGTCACTTAACTCTCATTGCTCCACCAAAAAAAAAAAAAGAGTTTAGGAGACTGTTGCAAATATTTCCAAAGTCCAGTGCTTCGGGAAAATGTATTGTTCTTTGAAGATGTTATTGGTTAGCTAGCTTTTAAAATTTTCTTAGTGATTTTGAACAGTCTCCTTTATTAATTTCCTTCCTCTGACCTGCTGAGAGTAAATAGAATACAGGTAAGAGCTTTTGATATTTTCTCACCTAAACTATGCACAATTTGCTATCTTAATAATCAGAGTATTTAGTATTTAACATTCTTAAGCTATTTGAAAAGACTTATCAGGATTCTTTTTTTTTAATGTTGCCAAGACAACTTGTAGCCTGATTTCAGAGAGGGGAAATATTAATCAACTTTGTAAATTCTCCCTTATCAGTGGTTTGGGGGACCTTCCAGTAGAAAAATTGAAGGAATGTAGTCCAGGTTTCTATTTTGCAAGTAATTCTTTTTTTTTCAGAAGCTTTTGATGTTTCGTTTTCATTTGATTTGAACTTAGTGTGAGATGTAGCTTCTAGAGATGTTCACTCCTTGGAGGGCCAATGTTTACCAGTTATGCTTAGCGACTACATATCTAAGTAGATGTTATCCTGCTGACCTGGATATGCTCTAGAAAAATCAGACATCAATTTCAGAGCTGGAAGGGACCCTAGAAGTCTAGTTGTTACCCTATTTTGCAGGGTTGGTGAGGGAGGCCAGGGGATTTGTTAAGTGGTCCAGGGTCACACAGCTGCTTGGGCAAAAAAAGAGGCCAAACTAGCACCCAGCATGCTTGACTCCCAACCCATTTCCCACACAGGACTGTTTTGGTTTAACCTTGCTAGGACACTCCAGTGTTGTGTACAGTGTTGTGTAAGAGTTTTGTGCCAACTGAATTATTTTCTATTTTCTGCCCAATAAGGGTATCCCATACCAGCCCTCTTTATTAGCAGGAGTAGAATTGACTGTCAAAAGCAAAGTTTCCAAGACTTAAAAACAGACCTCCTTTCTTGAATAGAGAGTATTTTTACCTGGGGCCAATGAATTTTTTAAAAATTTTGATAACTATATTTTAACATAATTAGTTTTCCTTGTAATCCTATGTCTTTTGTGCACTTAAAAACATTATTCCTGGGGCAGCTAGATGGCGCAGTGGATAGAGCACCTGCCCTGGATTCAGGAGGACCTGAGTTCAAATCCAGCCTCAGACACTTAACACTTACTAGCTGTGTGACCCTGGGCAAGTCACTTAACCCCAATTACCTCACCAAAAAACAAAACAAAACAAAAAAAACATTATTCCAAGGAGTGGTTCATAGTGTTCACCAGACTGCCAAAGAAAGAGGTCCATAATACAGAAAAGTTAAGAATACCTGCTCTAAACATTGAAGATTAACATCATACAGAGCCTGTATCCCAAGTAATTCAAGATGGAGCAGGCAGTGATACATGCTAAACCTAAATTGTGTTGTGATCTGGCATCATACAGCGAAATAACTGGAATAAAGCATTATTGTGAAATAGTCATCTCAGTGATTTAATAGAAGGTGATTCAAAATTCCTACTGTAACTTTTCAGTGTACACAGACTCTTGGCTTATCCTTCAGTAGCCATCTGAGAAAGGAAGGGTATGTATAAAAAGAGAATAGCTTTTCAAAACAAGCTTCTTAACTGTAAGAAATTTATAAGATTAAGAGATTGTATGAGGCATGGCTATTAAGCATTTTTAGTACCTAGGAGCAGATTGCTGAATTAAGAACTAGGAAATACAGTTCTCTGGGATTCTCTCTTGCTTCCCAGTTCTAGAAATTTTGTGCATTGTTGCCCTAGACTAAATATGAGGCATAACAAACTATCTATAAATATAATAAATATCTTCAAGAATAGAAATTTATACTTCAGAATCTTGGTATAGTCTCATGAGAACTTTCTCTTTCAGCATTATGAAGCTGAGTAGTAATTGATATTTTGCAAATATTTATAATTTACCAATCTCAAATCATATTATTTCGGAAGAATAACCTTTCATTCTTGGTTTTCACATTAGTGGTAGTGGTGGTAGTAGTAGTGGTACTGGTACTGGTAGTAGTAATAGTAGTAGTGGTAGTAGCAGCAGTAGACTAGTAGTATAGCTGGCTGTCTTCCATTGTCATTCGACCCAGGAGTAAAGATGTGTTCATAGGTTAATTGAAATTGGAGTGATAGTTGATCAGCAGGAATAAGAAAATGAAGGAATGATGACACTTTCTCCTTGAGCTTCAGCTTCCCTCGTGAATCTTTTAGGCTTTTTAAGTTAGTTTGCTACTTTTTCATAGTATTTTAAATTACATTTAAATACCTAATTTTAGTAAAGTTCTTTAAATCCAGATTTCACTCACTTTTAAAGTCATTCAAACAGTGCCAATGGAAAAGAGTTTGCTAAGCAAACTAATAACTGTAACTGGGATTTCAGGAAGGATGTTTAAACACTTACTAGATTAAACTGTGGTTAAGCTCATTTACAAGTATCCCTTCAGAAAACTAATATGATATTCTTTAACATAGCTCCCTGAGGAGATACTATCATGTATATTTAAAATGATCACTTTTTTAAAAGTAATAACTACTTTTCTAAAATATATTTAAGCCGATGCTTTTTTAAAAAATGTGTTCGTTCTTCCCAATTCTGATTCTGTTAGGTTTTATTTTAGATCCTGAGATCAAATGGCAGATGTGTCAGTGGTTGTTAATAAAAATTAATGGATGAAAACCATTTTATTTTATGCTTTAGTAGACAAGTTTATCCAGACTATAATAACTACTAAAAGACTTCCTAGAAATCGTTTTTTTTCTTTCACAATAGTTTGTTGAATGCTTGCCTTAATTTACATTTTGTGGTATATCCTTCATTTATCACTTCATTAAACTTCATAATAACTACCATCATTTATATTGAACCCACTCAGATATTTTTATTAATTACAGAAAATTAATTTTAAGTGACTTCATTTAGTAAATCTTATTTTACTTGCTGTCTAATGGTAGATAACATGAAAATCCTCAGGGAGCTGGTTTGGTAGTGAGGGAAGGATAATTTTTCAGAATTTAACTGATATATAGTAGGTATTTATTTTAAAATAGCCTTTATAAATGTATACAAATATACACAAAGCACATGAAGTGTGGACTTTTCAGCATTTATGTATTAAATAATTTGGTGTAGTCTTAAAAGAATTTTTTTAAGTATTTATATTCTTCCCTCTGTAAGCCAGATATATAAGAAAACTGTTATGATGGTATGCTTATGAATTAAAGTATTCAGGCCCATAGAATTTCACGATCATTTAAAATAAATGTATTGTAAGGAAGAGATATCCAGCCAAGAAAAGTAATGAAATATGTTGCTATAAAACTATCTTTTTCCTCCACAGTGTGACGTTAGCAATATACTACCACATAAAAAACAGGTGAGCTCTTTTAAAACTATAGTTATTCCAAGTTGTCACTTTGCATGTGTCTGGTTCATTTTCAGGCAAATTTAGTTTTATGGAAATAATTAAAGCCAGCTCTGTGAGAATACAAATTTCTAAAAGGTTTTCTTATAGCAATGAAGAGGGAGGGAATCATTTCTAGTTTTGCTCTTGGCATGCTGACCATAAATATTTACAAAGAGATGCTGTGCCTGTGACATGTATTCATCCCAGTCAGAAGTACGAAAAGGAAGAAAAAGAAGGTGATTATACATTTAATACATGTGTTCTCATTTCATCTGTTTTAAGAGCATATTATTTTAGTTGTAATTAATTAGTAATTTTGAATTAAATGGGCACAGTAAATTGGTGAGGCAAAACTTTGAATGATTTACTTGTTTAAAAATTTTTTTTTTTAAATACCCTATTGACTCAGCCTGAGAAGTAGTTTGCCTTAGTGGAGAGGAAGGGAGCTGGTCAGATCTGGGAACAAGTCCTGCCTAATTTAATAGTTACTGGATTTGTGGGCAAGTCCCTTAACCTTTCAGTGCCCCATTCAACAGTCATTCATCAGGCATTGCCCTCTACCTTAAGGAAGAGAGGGAAAGGGTTTCCTTATATCACTGAATGGACAAAATAAAATTGGTTCAACAGTAATATAACAAAAGCTGGAAAGAATGGGAAAAAAATCTCTAAAAGGTTCATATATTGTAGAGCTTCTAAAAATTCTTTAGGAAAATGAAAGCATGACATCTATTACCTAACATGTCTTCCCTTTCTATAAGGATTAAGGTAAACCCTTATACACGCTATTGTATTTTGCAATTGGGAATGTCACTAAAGATTTTTTTTTCTTTAAAGTAATATGTGAATTAACAGAAAAACAAAATTGTAGGGTCTTGGCTTTAGGTTAACAAAATTATAGGGTTATGGTTTCAGTTTAATACTTAATGGTTATTGCCCATTAAATAGTTAAAGGCAGCATTGGCAGATCTCATAATCTTTTATCTTGAATTGAGGTTCTAAGTTTCAAAGAGAATAGAGAAAATATAATGCTAGAATCTAGGAAAAGAATTTACAAAACCATATACATATATATATATATGTACTGTTAAACATGTTAAACTTTAAGCTTCCTTCTACCCCCAATGGAAGATAATTTTCTAAGTTGGTAACTATTTTCCTGAATTAGTTTAAAAAAAAATGCATGCTCTTGTTTTATAGAGATTCAGATAGATCCTTGGATATTTTTGATGAGAAATCACATCCACTCACAGTAAGTGTCTTTTCCTGAGGTTTTTTCCTATAAAATCATCTGTGTTGGTTTTTTCCCTATTATCTGGTTTGTATTTTTAAAATCACTATAAGAAAAAAAATTCTAAGTTAGAAGATCAAAGTTAATATCCTATATGTAGTTTTAGCTTGATAATCTTGTACCTATTCTGATAGTCATGTACAAAGAAATAACTGATTATTTCAAATAGCACAAAATATGAATTGTTTTTGATACTTTAGGTAATTAGTGGTCCATGGTGAGTACCGAATGGCTCAGATTAGAAAATACCAAGAAGATTTACAGCATATTTTTCCTTTATTGTTAATGAAAACTTTCCAAACATAAACGTGATTACTTAGGTAACAAGGGAAAGCCTTAACATGCTCTGTTTGGCAAAATTGTTTAAAAAACCAAACCCAACCAAAAAAACCCAAAAACCCTCACCTTTTAAAAGTTAAGAGATAAAGTTGATAATTCTGGTAAGCTGTTTAAAAAATAGTATATAGCATATTAGAAAACATTGTATTATATAATAGGACTATCATTAAACAAGTGATATTTTCTCTAGTAGTTTAGAAAGACATTTATGGTAGATTCTTAGTAAAAGACTTAAGAATTAGTATATGCAAAAGCTGAATATTTCACTTATCCTTCTTGACCCTGCTATCATGGTATAAGAGGAGAAGGAAAGATAGGGAGTTTTAGTGAAAATAATCTGTCAAATCCAGAATATTAAGATGCCTCTTAAATCAAGATGCCACTGTAAATTGTTACAGTGAAATCAAACATGAAAATCAAAATTAAGTCACTTGACGGTAAGTTGGAACTATCTTCTTATAACTTTAATTATTTTGATCCATTGATTGAAAATCTGCTCATATAAGTCTTTTGTCTAGCAGCTATACTTTTTTACTTTATTGACTTATTGAGGAAATTTCCACACTAAATTTCAAGGGTAGTAAGCTAAACACATCACAATATTAAGAGAAGCATGAGTAGTTGATCATAGGCTATTAATCTAATAAGGCTTTTTAATAGTGGGCTGTGAAAAGCTCTTTGGAAGGACTTGATATAAAATATGATTTTTAAGGTGGTAAACATTTGCATTGTGCACTCCCACTTTCAGTAGACTGTTTAAGCTGACCATTTCCACAATAAGTGGAATTCAAGAGGACCTGAGTTCAAGTGCGGCCTCAGACATTTGACACTTACTAGCTCTGTGACCCTAGGCAAGTCACTTAACCCCAGGTGCCTTACCAGAAAAGGGGGGAGGGAGAAATTATTTATATTGAGGGGACTGATAAATTGAAATCTTTTGGAATTAGTAAAACAAAAATTTAGTATCACTTGATATCACAGACAAGTTAATGGAAAAGAAAATTGTCTCAGATATTCAAGAAATTTATATTGGTAAATTTTAGGTTATCTGAGCCTGGTGTTGTCTTGAATCATTCTTGTATATTGTTTCTTTATTGTTGAGTTGACCTTGATTAACAGAAAAGAAAAGGGAGTTTAATTCTTAAAATGACATTGCTGTTTCTTGATTTTTAAAAATTTATTTTAGTGGTGTTTCTGAACCAGGACAGCAAGTAAAATAGCTTTTTTTCTAAGTAGGTAAAGTAATATAACTTGGGGAAATGTTAACACAAAAACTCTAGTCACATTTTTAATTGGACATTTCTTTATGTGGAAGATCATTTAAGACTAAAGTGATGATTACAGTCACCAACAATTTCCCCCCATACTTGTGGTCTTTCTTTAACATGTGTATATTTCAAGAGATTGAATGCCAAGGTTGTCACCTCTTTGTCTCTCTTCTTAGGGCCTAGTACTACTGCTTTGGTCATAGTAGAAGATCAGTAAATGTTAGTTGGGTTGTTAGTTTTACTTGAGAATGTTTTCATTAAGAAAAGTCTTCCCAGGGGGGCAGCTAGGTGGCTCAGTGGATAGAGCACTGGCCTTGGATTCAGGAGGACCTGAGTTCAAATCCAGCCTCAGACACTTGACACTTACTAGCTGTGTGACCCTGGGCAAGTCACTTAACCCTCATTGCCCCGAAAAAGAAACAAGAAAAGTCTTCCCTAGTGGTACTGCTGATCTCAAGAGGATCCCAGCCCCGCTTTGGTTGGATGAGTGACTCTGGCTGCCCCCTGATGTTTTCCTAAAAACTCTACCCCACAAACTTCTTCTGATCATTTGCTTCATTGTATGTCCTGGACCAAGGCTCAGAAATCAGGATCAACCCTGGCTGGAGACTGTCCCCCTGCCCCAAGTGTTCTGAAAGATCTAGATTTCTGAAGGAAATTTAGGACCCTCTTTACTCAACTTATTCCATCAAACTCAAAGACCAATTTAAATTGGATAGTTACACTTAATTCTTTTTAGCTTGGCAATTTAGAGGAATAGAAAGTTGCATAAGACTTTCTGAAGTTTTCCAGGTTGATATGTGCATGAGTATTATAAATTTCTGAACACCATTTGATTCCTAATTGCATTCTAAAGGTAAAATAAGTTTTAATTATCTGACAGATCTTACCATAAGAAAATTCAGACTGGCTAAAAAAAAAAACCAATGTAACAAAAATAAAGAGAAATTTAATAGGCATAAATACCCATTATTAAGTTTAAAAAAATGAGATTTTATAAAGATCAGCTCTGAAAACTATTTGTTTTCATTATCTACCAACAATTCTTGCAATAGGAACCATGCTTATACTAGTAGCTCTAGTATTCTTCTTCTTTTTTTTTTTTTTTGGTGGGGCAATGACTTGCCCAGGGTCACACAGGTAGTAAGTGTCAATTGTTTGAGGCCAGATTTGAACTCAGGTCCTCCTGAATCCAGGGCCAATGCTCTGGATACACTATGCCACCTAGCTGTCTCCATCTAGGATTATTCTAAGTGAAACTGGAATGCATATGTTAGCTTTTTATTTTTATTTCTTTCCCCTTCCCCTTTCCCCTTTTCACTCCTTCAGTAGAGGAATAGTTGATTTCCTCTTGAAAGAGGCCTTTTCCTTTAAATTGTTGCTAAGTTAAAATTAAGGCTTCTTTGGAGAACATCTGGCCAGTTACATGGAATTGTTCCATAAAAGAAAAACATTCCCAATGGTGAAAAGAAGGGTGGTATTAAGAGAACTTTCTTCTTTATTTACCTTCTTGTAAAGAAGAAAAAAGGAACAATAACCCTGAGCTTCCTGTCACCTCTTAGAGATCATTTTTAGGTAGTAGAAATCAATAGATGGGTATATGGATTAGCCCAGCCTTCAGAGTCCTGATAAAGAATGTTTCAAGACAGTTATGATTTCATTAATTCCCTAAATATGAGAAAAGTTAATTTAAGAAGAGTGGGAAAAGAAAATTAGATTACATCACTTACATAGGATTTTATATAAATGAAGCCCCCCCCCCCTTTCTGTCCAAGCTCGATCCTTTTGTTTACTGCTCATTATCAGCAAACAGCTTTTATATGTTAAGATTGGCCAGAAACTTGAATTTTATGTAATGGCTGGTTGATTTTATACCTTTGAAATTATGGACACGTGTGAGAGTCACAAAGGTACCAATTAATTTAGTTTTATAGTTTTTTATTATAACTACAGAAGTAGATAGTTTTTTTTCTGATTCTTTTAATTTCATTCATATTTGAGGTAAGATAGCTCTATTTGTTCTATTTTTACATGGTTACAAAGCTCTAAGGCCAATATGTGGAATGAGTATTAGAAAGTTGAGCATAGTAGTACACTGTCTTATTCCAGTTGATTTTGTAAAAGAACATGACTACCTGGCACAGTGGATAAGGCACTGGCCCTGGATTCAGGAAGACCTGAATTCAAATACAGCCTCAGACATTTGAAACTTACAGGCTGTGTGACCCTGGGCAAGTCACTTAACCTTCATTGCCCTGCCAAAAAAAACCCCAAAACAAAAAAAAAAACATGGTTACTTGGGTCTCTCAAAAATAAGTTTATGCTTTACTGGTCTCTGATTTTATCAGTGTGGGCCTTCCTTTCACAGACATACCTTCAAGCCTAACTGCCTAAAGCCATCACTGCCATGTATTAATGAATTTATTCTGATCCAAAGTTAAGTGCTTCATTGGCATGTGAGCTTCAAGAACCCAAGATCACTTACATAGTAGGGTTTGAGAGTAGGGTTTAAGTGTTGTCCAAACTACTTGGGTGCAATGATGAGCGTTTCTCTGATGCTGTAAGAGGTCTTTGCAAAGCCCTTTATATATATTCTCATGTGAGGTGCCCAGATGAAGAAACTGAAGCTCTATGAGTGCACAGTATCAGAGGCAGGATTTGAATCCAAGTCTTCCTAATTCCAAATATAGCCCTGGATCCACTCTGCCGTACTTAGTACTCCCATCCCACCTCCCAGGATATTTCTATTTGTTTAGAGCTTTGAAATCAATTTAGGGTAAATAATAATAGTGATAGCTTACGTTTATATAGTGTTTTACTATTACAAAGCACTTTCCAATAATCTCTTTATTATCATAACAACCTCATGAAATATTTTGCCTGTTTCATAAGTGAGAAAATTGAAATTCACCAGATTTAAGGCAAAGATATGACTCAATCACTGTTTCTTACAAAAATGTAACCAGTATAAAGCAGTTGTCACAAAAGAGAGGGGGAAATATCCTTAGCCAGCAAACACTTGATGACCTTCTAAAGTGGAGAGGGCAAGAAGTGGAAGACAATACTGGTTTAGAATGTAAGCGCATTTTTTAAAACACTGGAGGAGGGGCCAGCTAGGTGGCGCAGCAGATAGAGCGCCGGCCCTGGAGTCAGGAGTACCTGAGTTCAAATCCAGCCTCAGATACTTAACACTAGCTGTGTGACCCTGGGCAAGTCACTTAACCCCAATTGCCTCACTTAAAAAAAAAAAAAACACTGGAGGAGGATGTGGACGATTATGATTAGTATCACCTCATAAAGCAGAGGCAGTAGCTTGGTTATGAGACCCAACTAAGCCAAATTGAAAACCTTGGCCTGGACCATGCTATTTGTTTACCTAGGCTTTTATTTTGTTTATGCATTTAGCTAAATCAAAGATAAGTTATTTTGAAGGATGAAATGGTATGCATGTATGTCTCATTTTTATCCACTGTTAACAGCATTTTTCCAGTTTCCATCTTCCTTAATATAACCAATCTGTGTTTCTTTCTTCATTATATCTCCAGACAATATTGAATTAATAATGATAATAACTAGCATCTATATAGCATTTATAGATTAACAAAGTACTTTACATACATTCTCATTGATCCTCAGACAACACTGAGGTAGGTGCTATTATTTTCATGTCCATTTTACAGATGAGGAAACAGAAGCTTAGAGAAGTTAGTGACTTGCCCAGGGCCCCCACAGCTAGTTAAATGTCTGAGGCAAGGACCCACAAGCTCACCATTATCTGCTGCACCACCCTGCTATCTCCAACCACCTTCCACTATTCCTTAATGTTCCCCTTTATGTTGGGGCAAATCCAGTGTCTTCATTGCCCCCTCTATACAATTTTTGCTGGTCTTGATTCACTCACTTCCTCTAGCTCTCACTGTCTATCTCTCCAAAATTCATCCATCCTTCCAAGCCCTGCTTAAGTCTGATATTTCTTGTGTAGCATTATTCCTCTGGCATTTAACACTTGAGAACTAACACCTTTTGTTCTTGGTACCACAGAAACCATTCCATATTTCATGTTAATCATATCTCCTGACTTGGTATGCTCCTTGAGGAGGAGCATACTTTGCATATATAGCTGTTTCACATGGTTCCTACAGCACAATACAGAACGAATAGTTCAGAGGTTTTAAATCTGAATAAATGGGAGTAAAATCTTTTGTAAAGAAATGCTAAAAATTACTAATGTATAGAAACATCTTAGTAAGGTTTTAGAGACTGAAATATAGTTGATACCAATCCCACAAGTATAGGAAAAGAATACAGAGTTGAGCTGAAAATATGTATTTTCAGTTTGAATTTTAATAAGGTTAAGCTGTTTCAGTTGTTCCTGGTGCTATGTAGCTTATCTGCCAGAAGTGTGCCTTTAGCTAGTTTAAGCAATTAAAGTGTTGATAAAGGAAGTTGATTCGATTAAAACTTTTATAATTCATGGGTATCAAGAGGGAGAGTTGTAAAGGTTTTAATGGGACATTTAAAACCCAGTGTGTGGTGGTTAATTTGTTTAATATTAAAGAATTATAATAAAGGGTCTCTGGTTTTGTTGTTGTCCAGTTTGGGTTTTGGGTTTTGTTTTTTTTTTTGCAAGGCAATGAGAGTTAAGTGACTTGCCTAGGGTCACACACAGCTAATGTCAAGTATCTGAGGCTGGATTTGAACTCAGGTCCTCCTAAATCCAGGGCCGGTGCATTATCCACTGCACCACCTAGCTGCCCTGACTTCTCTGTTTTTAAAAAATAATCTATTAAGGTTTGTGGAGGAGCTATTACCAGTTGGCATTTATAATTAGGTTCATAGATTGAGCACTCCAAGGGACCTTATATACAGGTATTAGGATCATAAATGTAGCTCATCCAGGCCAGCCCCCTAATTTTTATTGATGAGAAAGCTAAGGCCCCCAAGGTCAAGTAGTGGTTCCAGGGCCAAGATTTGAACCCCTTTTCTTAAAATTTCATGCTTCTCCACTGGATCATATTCAATACTTGACTGCTTCTGGTGTTTCTTCGTCATCTATGCCTATGTTTTCATTCTTGTAGTGCCAGAATATTCTTTGGTTGAAAAGAATAGGAAGTAAGGTGGGAGGCAGGAAACTTGGATTCACCAATATTAGATATATTGCCTTTTCCTTAATCATCATAGGAAGACTTTTTCTCCTTGTCTGGGCACTACCACAGGACTTTGCAGACTCCGTAGCAAATAAAAGAAATTTTAAAAATAATTTAAAAAACATTTTTATTTATAATTTTGAGTTCCAAATTCTCTCTCCCTCCTCTCCCCCCTTCCTGAAGTAGTAAGCAATCAGATATAGGTTATATATGTGCAATTATGTAAAACATATCCATATTAGTCATTTTGTATAAGAAGACTCAAAAGAAAAAAAATGAAAGTGAAAAATAGCATGCTTCAGTCTGCGTTCAGTCAATAATATCAGTTCTTTTCTTTGGAGGTGAATAGTAGGTTTCATCATTAGTCCTTTGGGGTTGTCTTGGATCATCGTATTGCTGAGAATAGCTAAGTCATTCACGGTTCTTCATCGAACAATATTGCTGTTACTCTGTACAACATTCTCTTGGTTCTGTTCATTTCACTCTGCATCAGTTCATGTAAGTCCAGGTTTTTCTGAAATCTTCCTGTTTATCATTTCTTATAGCACAGTAATACTACCTTACAATCCTATACCACAGCTTGTTTAGCCAGTCATTCTCCAATTTATGGGTTATCTTCTAGTTTCTAATTCTTAGCTACCACAAAAACAGCTGCTACAAGTATTTTTGTACCAATAGGTCCTTTTCCCTTCTTTTTGACGTCTTTGGGATACAGACCTCCCAGTGGTATTGCTGGATGTGGTGTGGGTATGCACAGTACCCTTCAGTTCACAACTCCACCAACATTGTCCCCGTTTTCCCACGTGCCCTCCAGCATCCAACACTTTCCTTTTTTGTCATATTAGCCGATTCAGGGGCAGCTAGATGGCGCAGTGGATAGAGCACTGGCCCTGGTTTCAGGAGTACCTGAGTTCAAATCTTGCCTCAGACACTTAACACTTACTAGCTGTGTGACCCTGGGCAAGTCACTTAACCCCAACTGCCTTACTAAAAAAACCAAAAAAACAAAACACATATTCGCCGCTTCAATAGGTGTGAGGCGGTACTTCAGAATTGTTTTAATTTCCATTTAAAAGAAATAAATTTAAGAAAATAAAATCATAATCACAGAAGCACAGACCATGAGAATTATAAGGGTCCCAAGCTAAAAAATACCTCTTCTCGGTCTATTGATTTGTGACTACAAGGCCTTATAATCTCTCCCTCTCCTCTTTGATAAATAAAGAAACTGAGATCCTGTGAAATGACTTTCCTTAAAAGATGTGGGAGGGGCACAGTGGCTAGAGCACGGGCCCTGGAGTCAGGAGAACCTGAGGTCAATCCGGCCTCAGACACTTAACACTTACTAGCTGTGTGACCCTGGGCAATTGCCTCACTAAAAAAAAAAAAAAGAAAAAAAGATGTGGGAGACCTTCTGGATGTTGATGTTTCCTGGTTGTATAGAATATTCTCTGCAGTATACTCAGCTAGTCTCTAAGAACACACCCTAAGCACTACTGATTACAACCTTTTTATTCTGGCAAAATACAAAACAGGAGTAGCAGGTGGGAAACTCCTGTTGACTCACTAATGTTTCCTGTTCTGCCATTCCACCAATTAAAACTTCAGTGACTATTTACTTTTAAAATAAAACATAAACATACCAGCTTGGAATTTAAGATGTGTCACAGCCAGGCTCAAGCTCATTTTTCTAGATTTATTTCATCTATTCACCCACCATGTGAATATTGGCCTGCTTGCGTTCTCTGACTTTGTATTCCATCTCCTCTCTCTTTTTGCACAGACTATTCACTTTAACTGGAAAGTACTTCATCCTCACCTACCCTCTCAGGTGTCACCTCCTGTGGAGAAGCTTTTCTTAAAGCCCTGGTCATTCTATATTCTCTCATATCTTGAATTTTCTTGCATTTACTCACCTATTTACCTAGTCTATTTCAGCCTTCCTCCTTCCCAAAGTAATAAGATGTGCAAGCATAGTCACTTTTTCTTTTTCTGCTAATAGGCCCTTAGTAATAGGCCTGTTAAATTGAATGAGAAATCTGTTTGGCTAAGGAGCTTTTGTATTCTTATGCAAACCCCAAACCCTGAACTCTCTGAAAATAGTTTTGATTGGGGGAAGGAGAAGACCTAGGAATATGACAGTAAGAATGAAATGAAATGGCCAAGAGGGGCAGCTATGGACAGCCAGAGGGCATAAAGTGTTTAACAGACAGATAAGAAACTGGAAATAGGCCAAGTAAACTTGGCTACATTCTGTAATTTTCCCTAGGACTCAGAACATTATCTTATCATTGAGTTGAGATCAGAACCAGTTTGGAAGGCTAGTTCATCTCTTCTCTTTTGGGAGGAGGGGAAAGGAAAAAGAGGAGACATATGTCTGAATGCCTCTACTACTTTCCTTTTCAGGTAAAGTATTGAGGGATTTCTTTATTCCTAGAATTTATTCCCTATGAAGGTTAAGAGCTGGCTGTTTGGATAACTTTGAGGACCTAGTTTAATATGCTATATATTTTATATATAATATATATATAAATACCTATATCCATATGCCATATAACTCATTTCCTGTACCTTAAAAGTCCTTGCCGTTTACACAGACCTTTTACAATGCATAAATCCAAATTAAGGCCCCAGAGTATGTTTTTCTGAACTGATTATGATTTGCAGCTACGTGTGATACATAAGTACTTGTTGTTAAATTCTTGATGTTGATTTTACTAGATGGTACTATAAATTCAGTTACAAGTATTATATTTTATTATATGCACAATCTCAAGTCATCAAAGTTTGGGAGTTTCTCATGACTATTGACCTACAGGACACCTCCAGCCTTAAATACAACTATTTAAAAGTGAAGGGCTCTGGGATATAACAGAGAGAATACTAAGGAAGATTTGTTGACCCTCTGCTGGCCTTACTTAGTTCTATTACATTACACAAGTCATTTTACCTCCATGAGGCTGTTTTATCATCTGTAAAATGGAATTGAGCTAAATTGACTCTAACCCCTACATTGTCTCTATTGAGGTTTACATGGTATTTAGTCTGTGGCACCCACTGTGCTAAGCTTTGCCTTACAAATACTTACAACAACCCTGAGAAGTAGGTGCAATTATTATCCTCATTTTACAGATGAGAAAACTGAGGCAAAAATGTTAAGTGACTTGCCCAGGATTACATAACTAGTAAGTGTCTCAAGCTGAATTTGAACTTGGGTCTTCTGACCCCAGGTCTAACACTCTCTCCACTGTATCACCTAGCTGCCCCATGATGAAACATCATATTTTGGGGATTCCTTTTTTATGTTCAGTAAAAGCGCTCATTTTCTGACATTTTACTAACTGAAACACTTTTATAAATTTGGGTTTGATGTTCCCCTCTTCACCCCCAAAAATCTTTAGTCTAAATAACTCATTCTGATACATCAGTCCAAGATCAGTAAACTTTGCTAATTACATAATAAGAAAGCAGTTAAAGTTGGGTCTGAAAAATTTTTGCTTGTACCTCAGGGGAGAAAAATAAATTTTTTTCCCAACTTTTTATGGCTCACTTCAGAAATTCATGAGTATGACCACTATTTTTAAAACTAAAGTTTCTCCTATTCAGCAAACCTTTATTAAGTATCAACACTGTATATAAAACATTAGGTTTAGGCAGTAGGAAAAAAAATGAAAAGTTGAGGTGAAACCTGATTCCTCTACCCTCAGAGAGTTTACATACAGGTATTGACCAAACAGTGCTTACTTTTCTAAGCATTAGGGATACAAAAAAAAAAAAAAAACCTTTTAACAAAGATTTTGCTTTCAAAGAGCTTAAATTCTCATGGAGGAGATGGGCAACATGAGAAAAATGGTAGCTAACATTATTAGGGAGTTGTACAACAGTGCTATGAGAAATTCAGTGGGAGGTTGTTATGGAATTGGAGAATCAAGAGGCTTTTGTGGAAGGAGGTAACTTTTGAGTTGGATTTGAAAGGACAGGGGACAATCTGTGTACATCCATAGACATGGGGAAGGAGTCAGTAGAAAGAATTATTTAAAATGTGTGGGAGGGTGAGGGAAAAGGTATGGGATCAAAGGAATACAGAAAATTGTCCTTGGTGATGATTAGACATTTCTTTAAGGACCACAGGATCTTAGAGCTGAAAGGGACTTTAGGGGCTGTCTAGGCCAAGCCGTCCCATTTTACAGATAAGAAATTGAGGCTCAAAGAGGTGGAATCAAAACTTGGCTTGCTCTTTCCATTATACCACAGTACCTGTTTCTGGGGGTAAAAAGAGTAGCTGACATTCAAAGCAGTTGAGGGAGTTCATGTTAGGAGACCTTTGTCACCTCATTGAAGTAGAAGAAGCTGTAGGAGTGGGCTTGGCAGAAGGTGGGCAGTCATACAATTGATGGCTAAGGTAGAGAAAAAACGTTTGGAGCAATTAATCCTGGGGAATGAGATAATACTAATAGTAGAGTCACTGACTTGTCCAGCCCCAGAAGAGGGGTCTACCTGATATATACATTAGCTTTGTTTGGTAACTTTTCCCAGTGATTCCTTAGCATCCCTCCAATAGGAAGAGAAAAGTTGGTGGAGTGTATTTGGGAATGAGGGTTAACAGTGTTGGGGGAGACAAGGTCACAGGGACAAAGGATTCTGGTACGTAGCACATGAAATGCTAAAGCAGCTGATAGGTCTAAGACTTGATATGAACGCAAAGCCATTTCTGGGTGGGCAATAGCTAATGGATTAACAGACTAAAGATGGGTCGAGGGGACCTGGGAGTGTGATAAGGGTTAAATCAGTTTAGTGTGAGTCGTCTAAATGTAAGGATTCAAAATTGCAATTAGAGAATAAAATTTCCAAATCGAGTTATTTAGAAATAGAAAATACAAGTTTCTGGAAAAGTGTGGTGATTTGAATCTTCTGATTGATTAAGCCCAAAGAGGAAATGATACATGTCTGTTGTTCTGGCTGATGTACATAGCAGAATAACCCAGAGGATAAGTTCATTAGATTGAAATTTTTCAGGTGAGATGTTTTTATACATAAACATTTTGGGTAAAAAACTTCAGAGTACTTGATAAATGATATCTAAATGGTTTAGAAGTGCTAATGTTTTGGACCTCCCCCTCCCTTATTCTGTGGCCATCCTTGACTCTATTGCCACTGCTGCTGGTGAATTGATGTAGTGATTGGAAAACTATAGATTTGTGTTTCTAGTCTTATTCCTCTGAGCCTAATTGCTTTAGCAAGTATTTCTCAGCCTTGCCAAGATTATCCATGGCATGGAGGCATATACTCTAAGCAACATTTTATAATAACCTCATTTATACATTATAACCAAATCCCAGGATAAAGCTAATGATTAAAAAAAGATAAGTCATTCCATTGCTAGCCCAGGGTGAAAATTGAATTAATAGTTTTGGGGAGTGTTCACTTCCTCATTGTAAAGTTTATTACACTGCTCTTTATTATATTGCTCCTTTGGAACTAACTGTTCCCTGGAATGGATTTTATCTCATGGGTCCTTTGTGGCACTAGTGAGCTGTGAGGCAGGGCGTACCTGCAGCCTGTTTTTCCCAAGAGTTTAACACTTAGCTGAGTTTTTGTATTGACAGCTTTGTTTCCCCCAACATGGAAGATCACAAAAACATTTACCGTAATCGTACTGATTTCACTTCTAAGCTAATGCCTTCTTTGTTGTACCCTGGTTACTTCTGCTTATTTTAAAATTGTTTTGGTACTTGACTAAGGAAAATCACTAAAAGATCAAATTCCTATTCAGGCAATTATTGAATCTTTGCCTATGCAGAAAGCAAGATATAAAGCATTGGTGGGCTTTGGCAGAAGGTGGCAGGGGGCACGGTGGCACGGTAATAGCAATCAGAAGTATCCTGTTAGGGAGAGAGAATTATTTTGAAAGTCCTATCACTGGATTATCTATTGACATTTGGGGCTAGGTGAACAGATCTTAGCAACGGTCCTCAAACTATGTTTTTTAATTCTTCTTATCTAATGTTTCTTTTCTTTCTTTCCTTTTTAATCTATCACTGTTCTCCTGTTGTACTCCCCAACTGTAATCAAGACTGAGAGGGAAGTGAACTTGGGCAGATCCTCAGGTTCATGCTGCTTCATCTTCTCCTCATCCCCAGAGGCCAGACTGATTTCAGGGCAGGCTCACCTTAGAGTGAACCTGAATCTTTAATGTAGCCCTGGAACCGACCTGAACTCCTGAGACTCTCAGAGCGGGGGTGACTGAGGGGCCAGTCTGGATCTCCTAAGGACTCTGGCCTTTAGGCCTTGGTGAGGTACAAGGTCCAAAATTGACTCATAGAATAGTCACATGGCAAACATACTCAAGTGTACTCACTAGAACAGCTGCACATTTCTTAAAAAACATATTGTAAAAAGGACTTTTTTCTTCCCTGGACACTGAGTGCTGCTGCTGTTGTTTTTCTTTCAGCGAGATGATGTTCCCGATGACTACTTCAAGCATGACCCTGATCACAAGCATATTTACCGATTTGTCCGGACACTCTTTAGTGCTGCACAGCTAACAGCAGAATGTGCAATCGTCACTTTGGTGAGGCGTTTCTACTTTGTATCCACATTGTATGTACTGTGTCATATTAAAAATAAGATTCTTAAATGACAAAGCACCATTCAACCTGTCACAGAAAGATGACTTGTATACGTTTTTTAAAGTAGTCAGTGTGGTGCTCACTAACCATCCCATTGAGTGCAGAGTCCCCCCAGTGGTGAGAGAGAAAGGTGGAGAAGGCTGAGCTAGGGGATAAAAAAGAAACTTTTCATCTTTGTGTTTGATTCAGGTTTCAGATAGTTGGCAGTTCATATCACAAAACCAGAACTGCTGTTGAAAGTGTCAAGAGAACCCCCAAAGTTGAATGCACACGGAAATTGAGCTTCTCCATAGTATGTGGAAGGGCCAGTCCAAGGAGGTTAGCCAATCTGGGCTCTCAGTCTGGTAACTTTCACGATCATTCAATGTATTTTCTGGAGTTGTTTTTTGTCTTTGTGTAGAAGGCTTCAAATAGGTGATAAATAGATGGATATAGATATGTGTATATATAGTCATGTAACTGATGGACAGACAAGTCTGTTTCTGTGTAATTCAGCTTAGCATCTCGTCTGGTTCATCTACAGAATCAGTGTTATTTGTACAACACTTGGCAATCTTGTGAAATGACAGGGGTGGTTCGTAGGGTGCCAGTGACTGGCAGCACTTCTAGTTTATGGGATACTGATCAAGTGCATTTTGTGGTGAGCTGAAACAAGTAGCTAAAAAAATCATAATTTGGTGGGGGAGGAGGAAGAAGGTTAAAAAGGAGGCAGGCAATTTGGACATACTTTTTAATGGACAACTTTAAACAAAGCTATTCTTTCAGCTAGCCAACCACAAAACACTTTTGTGCTGCTTGTTGTCTTCAGTGTCACACTGCAAGTTAGCCACTGGGAGGCTCTCTTGACCATCCGTTTTCACCCTTAAAGCCAGAGTAGCATTCTAAATGCTAATGAGCCAAAAGCAACTAAATTTGTCCCTTGTTTCCCCTCCCCGCACAACATTAATAAGTATAAAATCATTCTAATAGCTTTGCACACAGTAGGTATGTAGTAAATATTTGTTGAGTGAACCTGAACTTGGCTTCCCAGTGCTGCTCATTATGTTTGAAGATGAATACTGTTGATTCATTTTATACAACAGTGGGGAAAGTAAGTGCTGGATTTGCACTTGGAAGACCCAGGTTTGGTTAGGGTCCTGCCATGTACTTGACCTTGAGCAAGTCATTTAACCTTTTGGGGCCTCAGTTTCCTCATTTGTAAAAGGGATTGGATTAGGTGACCTAAGATCCCTTCTAGCTCTAATCTTTTATGACCTTACTTTCAATAAAATGTATTCTTCCAGTAGCAGATTGGTTTCACTGAGCCATCCACCCTTTATGACCAGGGGCACACATTTTGAGCTGGCTGCCTATGGGTTTGCAAATTCAGGGTCCTCACTATGAGGATGGAATCCATATATCCTTGGTTTTGTTCTTTGTTTTAACAGCTGAGCTGAATGTCTGCTCATTGCAAATTTAGTGTTGATGCATTGAACTTTTAAAAAATATCATCAAATAGACAACAATTTCCCCCAAGGTAATTAATATTTAGTTTTATTTATAGATGTTTGTTGCTTCCAAGACATAACTAGAATACTGGTAGAACCAGTAAGGTTCTATAAATTATAAACTAGAATAAAACTTCATGGTGCAATTTAGTTATGAAATAAGACTGTGTTGAAAATTATTTGAGGTTTGCATGATTGAAATCAGTCCTTTAAGTTAGAGTTTCAATTTGGTTTTAAGAATAAGTTAGTAAAATGGAGTTTTATTTTCCTGAGCTAACCAGTTGCCTGTAATAATTTGACATTGTCATTACACTGAACTAAAATTAAAGGCCAATGATCTGCTTTTTCAGGTTTACTTAGAAAGACTTTTAACTTATGCTGAGATTGACATTTGTCCGAGTAACTGGAAAAGAATTGTTTTGGGAGCCATTCTTCTTGCTTCCAAGGTTTGGGATGACCAGGCAGTTTGGAATGTGGACTATTGCCAGATCTTGAAGGACATTACAGTTGAGGACATGTAAGTTGTGAACTTTCTATCGCCACATATATCACCCTGCCTGTTTCAGACAGAACCCTATGGTGATATTCCATTTGTAATTGATCCACAGATTATTTGTTTGTTTTCAAAAGTAGAAAAATTTTTATAACTCAGATTTTTAAAAGTTATTTTTGAAAGGATAGAAATTGAGGCTGGACTTGTAATTTTGCTGGTATTGGGAACTTCCCCAACATTGCAATATGTCTCTGCAATCTTAAGTGACCTGCCCCTGCTCTCACCTGCTTCCTTCCCCATCTTTTGTCAGGGTGATAAAGCAATCAGAAAGTGTCAAGAGAACCTTATAACTACATGTAAATATTTCCTCTTTTTCATCCTTCCATTTTGCTTCCTAAATCAGTTTTCCAATTGCTCTAGAAATTGATGAAATTAAGATTTCATTTGCTACTAAATACTTGGAATAATTTTTTCAAAGCCTGTTTATTACCTCTCTTAGTGAAATTAAGTTCTTCCTTGGAAAGAGCAAACAAGAGACCTAAATAGCTATTAATCAACGAATTCACTATATGTATAAATGACACGCTCCTCATGCTTTTAGCTTCGACATTTGTTTAAACACACACAAAAACGTAGACTTTTGCATGCTGTAGGTGTACTGACTTGTTTCAGTGATTAAATCTCTATTAATAGACATGTTAATCCTATGAAGTGCCGTATCACTACACAATTAAAATGGATTAGGGTGACGAGTATAAAAGAAATCGTGACGTGCATTTGTTCATGAAGTAAGTCAAGCCCTGATCAGCTCATCATCCAAACATGTTGAGATTTACATTTCTATAGGCTTACCACCACATGAACAGGAAATTAATTTTGCCAGTAGGTTAATAGGACCCAAGATGACGGAATAGAAAACCACAAAGCTTTGCTCACATTATAGCGGCTCTCTGCGGAATGAACCATTGGTTTTTGCATGTGTTTTTCTCTCCAGTGAGTAAAATAGATTTTTTTAAAAGCTTAAAATTTGTATAGCTTAACCAGTAAGTTCCTTTCATTCTTCTTAGGACCTTTTTAGTCCTGTTAATAAAGAAATACTAAAATTCCCAACAAGGGCTGCAAAGACTGGGGTTTTTTGTTTTGCTTTTTTCATTTGCTGACCTTTTTCCAACTTGTCCCAGGTTTAGGTTCACTTTTAGGAAGGGACGATAACGCCATACAACTCCACCATTTTTCTTCTCGATATTATTAGACTTGCCACCTTGCTATTTATACAGCTCAAGTTCACAGAGTATTTCACTCTGAAAGGCAACAAAGGCCTCTTCATACTATTTTTTAATAAATGCTTCTGTTTTAAATGGTGGAAAGCTTGACTTTCCATGGCACAGAGGGATTTACATCCCAGGTCTCTGGTGGACAGTAGGACGTAGGCCTCAATTTCCAAACCCTGCCAAGAACATACAAATGCACCGCTCCTGCCCTGGCCATGGCTCATTTTGTAAAGTGGGTTTGGTATGAGACAAATTTTATCTTTGATCTCTTTGCTTTTCGTTGATGAAAAGAGTATTTTCTCCTGTAGCACTGACCAGGCAGTGTGTGTTAAGATGAGCAAAAACTTGCATTGTGCCCTTTGACATAGTGTGAGGGGGAGGAGGGAAAGGAGGGGTGTCCACCTCGGATCCAGCGCTACTTATTTATTTATTTAATATTTTGGAGATGAATCCTTGTTGCTTCAAGAGGCTTTTTTTTTCTTAGAGATAATAGCAGTAGCTCTTCATAGATCCATTTGTTGCCGTGGTGATATGCCTACTCCTTTTGTTGGTCTGCCTCTACTTCAATAAACCCCTTCCTGTTATCAGCCTGGTGAAAATGTCTGCAAGTTCTTCAGAGCTAATAAACAGCATACATCATTCCTTTCATCTGATCACTATAGTGGGGCCTTGGGAGAGTGAGAATGGAGTATGAATTGTCCAGCTGCACTAATGGAACTCTGAAGAATGAGCCCCCTAAGTCAGCAGCACGAGAGCACAACGGTGCCATAACCTTTCGCCCCGATATACCTGATGGAAAGTGCTGGGATCCAGAAAGGAGCGCAGATAACCAAACCTCCTTTGAACATTAAGTGTATTCATCCAGCTGCTAGCCTTTATTTATTGCAAAACAGAAGTTAGAACCGTCCTGGTAGCTTAGAATGATATTTTTAAAGGGGGACTGAGAGTTTGACTAAAACTGTTGACTGTATTGTGTTTCTTCTCTAATCTTCCCCAGGAACGAGATGGAAAGACACTTCTTGGAGCTCCTGCAGTTTAATATTAATGTTCCTGCCAGTGTTTATGCCAAATACTACTTTGACCTTCGCTCCTTAGCAGATGACAACAACTTGAGTTTTCTGCTGGAGCCCCTCAGCAAGGAGCGAGCTCAGAAACTCGAGGTAAAGAATCTTGGGGGGTGCGGAGCTGCAGCGTTGGTAGTTAACAGAACTGAAAGTCTGTTGCTAGACATGGTCAATGGTAATTAGAAAAACAGCCTTTTTATATTAGCATGCTGAAGAGTTTAACCCTTCGGTATCAGCATTTCCGGTGCTGCTTTTGTGGTGAGGGATCTTACAAAGGACAGAAGTTATGTGTGCTGTCCTTGAGCATCGCAGTTCAGATGAATGTATCAAAGCAAATACATGTGAATTTGAACCCTCATAGAAACACGCAGCTCCAATTTCTTGGAATCATATTCCATGACATCCAGGCGTCTTACAGAGCTTACTTTGGTGACCACTTTGAACTCAGTTTCTAGGATCTTATTTAAGACATAGGTCGCAATCTGTTCCAGTGGAGGTCATGAAATGCCCATATCGATATGACTGACACTAGACTGCCTCAGACTGCTCTTGAAGGAAGTGTTCAATTCAGCAGTCATTAAGTGCCTTTTGTGTGCATGCCTGTACTAGGGACAGGAAAGTCACTGGATTTGGCATCTAAAGGAAGACCAGGGGTTGGCACTTGGCTCTGCTTCTGACTTAACTGGGAGAGTTGGGACACATTCCTTAACTTTTCTGACCTCAGTTTCCTAATTTTTAAAAGGAGAATAATAATCTATCACACCTACATTCAGAGTGAACATCAAAGATAGCATAATTGAAGGACAAACTACCCAAACACTCTTCTCTCAGAAGCATAAGCTTCTGGATCCAGTTGTGTTCAATTACTTTATTGCTTGGTTTTGATATGGGGGGTGTTTTTGTGGTCGTAGGCCTATATTTTTGTTTGCTTGAATTGTTTATAAAAGTTGAAAATGTATTAATTAAAACCATTGACTATCATAAGGGGGAAAATTTAAATCTACTATCATTCAATCACATCAGAGTTTTGGGTTTTGTTTTTTAATTAAGCAGAGGACTGTAGTGTAAAACAGTCGATAAGGAGATCACTGCTTGCTCCAAACCATAATCTACCCTCTGGACTTTAAGGACAGTTGGCAGAATGTAATGTGTAGTAATGTTATAGGCCTTCGGGTCAGTCAGTCATCATAGAACAAAATCTTTAACACTGGATGTGACACAGTCATCACATCACTGAATTTAGCATTTCCATGCTTCTTTAGTGACATAAACCAATCTAAAACCAAATAACATTTAACATTGACTTATTTTCTAACAAAAACTTCCTAAAACTCTGGATTAGGACCAATTTTTTTCTTAACAAAATGGACAGTTGGCATTTTATTGTGTTTAGCCATTTTTTAAAAAATAAAATTTGCTTTTTCCCATTAATAGTAATACACCTTTTCTTTCTCCCTCCTACTCCCCAACTCCACTGAAAAAGAATTTTTTAAAAGCCTTGTAACAAATATGTATAAGTCAAACAAAACAAATTCCTGCATGGACTGTTTCCAAAAAGAAAATGTCTCCGTCTGTACTCTGTTTTTAACCATTTGTGAATAACTTCAGTAGACCATAAAGTGTTCATCACTATTATGGTTACAAAGTACTAGGACTGATTTCTATAAGCCACGTGTGAAAATTCATCTGGTTAATTTAGAACTATGTTAGCAGGGCATATGAGCCAACTTATCTTTGCAGTGAGCTTTCTCTAAGAGTTAGGAAGGTGCTGAACAGAACTTAATGAAGCATCATTACGCAGGTGAGTAGCCATACATTTCATTACCTTGGACCCTCGTGAACACTGTCTTTGGGGTCATCTTTGTCATGGAACTTTATTATAAGTAAAATCACTTTTTGCATGCTTTGGGTATTTCAGTAGAATACAAGGTAGACTCTCTTTATTTTAGCATGCTCCAGTTATTAGTACAGTAAGATTTTCCATCTAATGTAGACATCAGATCCATAGAATTTACACAAATATACATGAACCACTTTTAAGGAGCAAATGAGGTTGTGATAAACGGACACTTTTTTAAAAATGGGATGCATTATTTCTGACAGATGGGAATTCAGATTTTTGTATAGTCTTATTCCATTTCTTTTCCCTAACATTCTTTCCAGCAACAAAAAGGGTGTTTTGAGGTAGCTTACAGGATAGAAGCCAAGAGTCCTAAGTATAGGTTCTCTCCTCACAGAGGCTAATAGAGAGGGAGGCTCTGAATTTCTAAAGCTTTGATTCTCTCTTCTTCTCTAGGCTATTTCCAGACTGTGCGAAGACAAATACAAAGACTTGTCCAAAGCTGCCATGAGACGATCCTTCAGTGCTGATAATTTAGTCGGTATCCGCCGTTCTAATGCCATCCTCTCCTGAAGGAGAAGTGAGGTGCAACGCGTCAGAAAGCCAGCATCCCATCCGTAAAGAGCGGAGAAATGCTCCCTGCCCGACAACCAGCACTTGATGGTGTTTTCAGCAAGAGGAAGGGCACTGACTCCAAGGCACTCGGGGACCTGAGGATCACACTCCATAGGAAAGATGGGACCTTGTCAAAGCAGCACATTCTCCTGTCCTTTTTAATGTATCCAGAGGTGCAAAAACAAACTTTATAATGAAACCTCCTGAATCCCACCCCATACACAGATGTTTGCTTACTGTGTAGGCCTATAGCTGTGAACTATGTAAGTTTTTTTTAAAAATTAGTAGTTTTAAATTTTAGCATTTAAACACTAACCATGTGACTCTAGTTAAAACGTTCCCTCTCCTTTCCAACCACTCCAGAACCTTGCTGCATATGCCTTTCAGAGTCAATGCAGTATTAACTTTAGAAAATGGGACTCTTAATAAAGCATCAAGCCACTTAGGAGCAGATACTGTAGCATTGATCAGCGTCGAAAGGTTTTTCCTCCGTACCTTGTTACTGTTAATGCTGCTAATTACTATTAGCAATTGACTTAAATTACGCTGCTGGGCAGAGTGTATGCTGGCTCTGGATCACCATGTCATCCTAGTGAATACAGTATGCAGAGAGTCTTAAGTATTGGGTTTGTGAGCAAAGAAAATTTCTATTGGGTCCATGCTGCTTGTGAATTATGGTGCTTCTCATTTTGTTCCTTTTGCTCCTACTCTGGAAAATATGCAGACTAAAATTTTTTCATGCAGTGAAGGAAGTGGGTTAAAACACTTTAATCTTCCAAACATGGTGATCCAGTGACAAGTAATTAGTGTAATATACTTCTTGAAGTTTTATTTCCTGAAGCGTCATCATGCTTGTATTTACAGTGGAGTTTACAATGCAAGATACGGTTTATTTTCAGTCTCCTGAAATTTCTGCTTTTAGATTTTGGAGGGTTTGAGGGAAGAAAAGGGGGAAGTGGTAGGGAATTGGATTCACAGTGAATCTGTAATGAATTACGGAATTAGAGGAAATTGGACTCAGCGATAGTGATAGATGATTACTCTGTTCCTAACATAACAGACCTATCCAAACTTTGTAAACTTTAGGTGGAACTTAGGTGTAGTACAGTTTTGTTCCCTCTCATTCTTGGTGTCGAGAGAGAGAGAGAGAGAGAGAGAGAGAGAGAGAGAGAGAGAGAGACTTAATCACAAGGTCAAAACAAAACAAAACATTATTGTTAGTTTTTGAAAGGTGGGGAAAGGAAGATTCAGGAGATTGGTGTCCACACCAACCAAACGCAAAATAGATCTGAAACATTAGAGCATATTCATAATTTTACCTGGCTTCTCCCTTCTCCTTTCTGTATAGATCCTAGGCATTTTGCCCAGTAAACAAAACATCTCTGGTCTAGGAATCCTGTGTACTCTTTCTCCCAACACAGTAATGCTACATATTAAACCCACAGATCTGCGTGCTGCGGGTCCCATTGTTGTCAAAGGAAAAGAGCTATATAAATGATAAATAATGGTATTTTAAATATTTCAATCTACCAGCTCCAGAAACATGGTTTATGGAGTTTGGAGCTTGGAGTTTCAGGTATTGATTGCAGTTTTATTTTGAAAAGAATGCTACAACTTCAGGTGGTTTTTCTTTCTCATGTTTATATTAAAAGAAAAGCTAATAATAAACTCTATTTTAATTAAAATGTGGTTAGTGTGTTTTGTACCCTTTTTTGGTCCTTAACAAAGCTTGCCCTAGGTGTTTAAATTCATTTTCTTTCAGTCCTTGGACCTAACAGAGGGTTCTGAAAACATTTTCAAACTTTCAGTATGCTTCTTTGCAAATATCCATTTGATCCATACTTCCTTACTTAGAAATCAGTTCTTCTATTCAGACTGTATTTTACTTCTGTCATTTGGCAAAGGAAAATTTTGCTCTTTAAATTGTGTAGAATGCATAAGGTGTGTCTGCTAAGACTTGAAGGTGGTTTGATGTATATATTTTTCTTTAAACAAGCTGAAAGAATGGATGATGAAGTTCAAATCCAGCCTCAGACACTTGACACTTACTAGCTGTGTGACCCTGGGCAAGTCACTTAACCCCAATTGCCTCCCCCCCCCCCAAAAAAAAGAATGGATGATGAGATCCTCTATTTAGCATCTGAATGGAACCTAGAGGCCATCAAGTCTAACCCCCTTATTTCAAAGATGCCCATCCTAGGGGCAGCTAGGTGGTGCAGTGGACAGAGCACCGGCCCTGGAGTCAGGAGGGCCTGAGTTCAAATCTGGCCTCAGACACTTAACACTAGCTGTGTGACCCTAGGCAAGTCACTTAACCCCAACTGCCTCACAAAAAAAATTAAAAAACAAAGATGTACATCCTGAGGCTCAGAAGTCACATGCCTTGGCCAACCAGGGTCTCTCCAAATCCAGCCTTCTTCCCACCCCCAGGTGCTGTCCCTTGACAGAGAGATCTTCATGCCCTCCCTTCCCCTCTCAAGGCCATTAGAATGTACCGCTTGGTCAGTAATAAAGAACTGGCATTTTGGGGGCAGCTAGGTGGGACAGTGGATAAAGCACTGGCCCTGGCTGGATTCAGGAGAACTTGAGTTCAAATTCAGCCTCAGACACTTGACACTAATTGTGTGACCCTGGGCAAATCATTTAACCCTCATTACCCCATTCCCTCCCCCCGCCCCCCAAAAAGAACTGGCATTATAATAATAATTAGATCCTGCATGTCATTGCTAACTCTGAAGCAGATAGGATTGCCAGGCTTGCAGGTCAGAAGACCCGAGTTCAAATCCTACTTCTGATGGTTAGTTCTGAGGTCTTCATTTCATCTACAGAATTGTGATATTATAGTGCCTGCCTCACAAGCTTTTTGAGAGGTTCAAATGAAACTTTGGAAAGTGCTTTCCAAACACTAGCTAGCGTTAGATAAATGCAGTTGTTATGAAACTAGCTTTAACCTCTGGAGAGGGAGGATGAATGAGATCAATGAATTATCTGATGTCAGTGCTAAGAATTGGTTTTGAAACAATAATTAGGTTTTCAGGGTGTAGAATTTGTTTATAAATCAAAGGTTTAAATAGCCTTGGAATCACGAATTATAGAAAGTAGATCATTGTACTATGATAAGAATTTTGGAAAACCATCAAGAAATTTCCCTTACCCCTACCCTAAAGAAATTAGTAGAGGGCAGCTAGCCCTCATTGCCCCCTCCCCACCCCCACCCCCCCAAAAAAGAAATGAGTGTTTCTATGTTTGTCTCCAAATCCTTGTTTGTTTGGTTGGTTTTGGGGGGGGGGTTTGCAGGGCAATGAGGGCCAAGTGACTTGCCCAGGGTCACACAGCTAGTAAGTGTCAAGTGTCTGGGGCCAGATTTGAAATCAGGTACTCCTGAATCCAGGGCCGGCGCTTTATCCACTGTGCCACCTAGCTGCCCCTCAAATCCTATTTTTAGCTGTACTTAGGATATGGAAAATTGACCTAATAGGTTTGTTTTACATGGTTTTCTGTAATACCAGAGGGGGTAAAAAAGGTCATCTACCCAGAAAGCACAGAGGTAGAAGAGGTTGTTACAGAATCTTTTGGGAGACTTAGGATGTTTTTAAGAGCTGTTGAGTTTAAGAAATCATCACTAAATTATGATATTGTGCCTTCTTGCTTGGTGCTTAGGGTGGCTGAGGACAAGTCTGTGAATCGACAACTGATGTAACTGGACCACGCATGATTGGTAAATGAAAAATCTGATAAATTTTTACTCAACTATTGTGTTTAAAAGAACACCCCCCACTACCTCATTAATTCACAATATCCGTATGGTTAAAAACAAACATAATAGAAAATCAAACAAGGTGATTGATACCCACTACTCAGTCATCCTGTTTGATGCTTTTTTTCATGGTATAGAATTATGAGTTAGTATGAGTAAAGTTTGGGGTTTGATATTTCTAATGACTAGGAGAAGAGTGGAAATAATTACATGTAGTCAAAATATACATTAAGCCCAAGGGAAAGGGGATAGGCCAAGGTCCAGTAGGCATTGGCATGAGTAGCATTCAAATTTAAGGTGTATCATTTAGCACAATGGCATTTTATCTCTCTTTTGCTTTGTTTCTCAACAGGAACTTGAACCATTTACCGAAATGGATTAATAAAGATTTGGGTAGGTGGGCTCTAGCATGTGACTACAACTCTACAAAAGGGCAACCAAGAGGTCAGCCAGGTGTCATGGAACCTGGAGAAGATGTAGTAGTATTTTCCTGTGTTGGAAAACTTCCCAGGGTCCTATAGCTGGGAAAGGTATGATGAAGTAAAAATCTCGGGAACGTTCTCCTGTAAGATGTACCTGCGATCCCCTGAAGTGTGATTTTGTGAAAATGGAACATTGTTTCATGGGCTTGTACCCATTCATTTTACCCACACATGCTTTCCTGTAAATGTATCAAAGACTCAACTGAACATTATTCTGACTGGTAGATGCCATTTAGGTTTCAGGTCCTTTGTTATCAGAAGAAGATGAAGACTCTGAACTTAGGGGCCTTATTACTTGAGTGTTAAGCAATAGATAACTCCCCCAACCCTTATCAAGTTGTTAGCACGACCCTACTAACAAATTAAAAACTTTTATTTAACATTTCCGTTTGTTATTTCACTGTCTTCATGTTTCTAGGCAACCTGAATCCCCATCAGAATAGTTCAAACCTAGGATTGTAATTACTTGAAAAAGAAAGGCAGGCAAAGCAGGAGGACGCTTTCCATTTCAAACCTGTGTTCATATTATCAAGAACTTGCAAATCACCATAAGCTAAGCAAAGTGACAAACAGTATCTTATTTATTCTCCTGTTTCAGGCCTTTGGGGGGAAGCTCAGTTCACATGTCCAGCCTATTGGGGGCAGCTAGGTGGCACAGTGGATAAAGCACCAGCCCTGGATTCAGGAGGACCTGAGTTCAAATTCGGCCTCAGACACTTGACACTCACTAGCTGTGTGACCCTGGGCAAGTCACTTAACCCTCATTGTCCCACAAAAACAAACAAAAAAACATGTCCAGGCTATGTTGATACTAAAAGAAGTTCTCGCCCAGTCCTTCTTCCTAACCACATTAAGAAAAAAAGTTTATTCTTGTTCTCTGACCCCAGAGCTGCATTCTTGAGTTCACAGCTACCTGGGAAAAGATTAGCTGGCTGGTGGGGAACTGCCTAAGTGAGGTGCTAGTTTCTAGGCAGAATCTTTAGGTGAAATGCAGCATTTATCAATAAGCTAGGGATTCAGTTACCCAAAGGCTTAATACTCTGACCACCACTTACTGACACTGTCTGGCCTGGCTCTGTACCGGAATGAAAGGTAGAAGATCCAGAAGCCCTTCAGCCCAAGCCTTTCCCTTTGCTCACAGGCACAATCTGTTTGGTTTCTAAGGCAATTTAAAATGAAAACTATTTAAAGTGGGTTTGGCAGGTGAGAGAACAAGTACTTCAGGGTTGGCATAAATGTCAAGAACACCTGTTTGGGGTTTAGGCTGTGGGCATCAGGAAGGCCATCTGGGAAACTAGAGGTGTATAAAAGTTTCGAGATAAGACTACACAGATAAACGGAGAATTGCTGAGAAGACTTTTGCAAACAATGAAATGGAGTCATTGATTACTTTAAATCTTATCAGAATAGCACTAATTTTGAGTATGAGATTAGGGAAATTCATTGGTGCCTGTGGAAACTCTTAAGGTGACAAATTATAGGGCAACTATAATATCTGTTGCAAAAGACCCCAGTTAAAAGTCACTAGGAAGGAGCACACGTTCGTACTACTCAATTCCGTAACGTACACATTACTGAATTTATTTTAAAAATCAGAGCTCTTTTTTTTAAGTATCTATGTTTTCATTTTGTATCAGCAACTGCCATGCACTCTAATTCCACCAGCCTCTCACACCACCTCTTTGGCTTCCTAGAATTCAAGCTTTTTGGTTCTTACCACAAATTCCTCTGTTATTGTTCTCCGTCTTTCATTCATTTCCTCCCACTGTATATGGTTGGTTGGTGCCCTTCTCGTTTTACCTGACCCCATTGTCCTTATAGCCTGCTATGGCCGTTGGACCAATGCTGATTCGGTCCTTTTCCAAATTTCCTACTGAATCCCAAAGGAGTGCTGAGAAAAGGTTCAACCACGTAGAGCTGGTTCTTCATGCTGTCCAGCTTAACTGAACCTTCACAGCCTGATAAACTCTCCACACTGATGCTAAGCCACCTGTCTAGGACCCATTCCCTCCTAATACCATCACTCTCAACCACTGGTCTCTGCCAAAAAGACGGAAAACCATCCAGGGGGACGTTCTGACATCTGTAACATAGTGAGGAGAAGACTGGCTTTGTAACTGGAAGATCTGGGTCTTCCCAGCTTGTTACCTCTGCTCCTTCTATCATTTGAGCATGTCACCTCACCTCTTAAGAATTACATTTTTGGGGCAGCTAGGTGGCGCAGTGGATAGAGCACTGGCCCTGGAATCAGGAGGACCTGAGTTCAAATGTGGCCTCAGACACTTAACACTAGCTGTGTGACCCTGGACACGTCATTTAACCCCAATTGCCTCACTAAAAAAAAAAAAAATTACATTTTCTCATCTGTAAAATGAGGGGAGTGAACTACATGATCTCTCTAAGTTCTCTTCTAGCTCAAGAAATAATTCTGTGCTGTATCCTCATCCATAACTTAACACATCTGTTGCTACACCCATTCCTTTGCCCTGTCCTCATTTCTTTTTTTTTTTTAGTGAGGCAATTGGGGTTAAGTGACTTTCCCAGGGTCACACAGCTAGTAAGTGTCAAGTGTCTGAGGCTGGATTTGAGCTCAGGTACTCCTGAATCCAGGGCCAGTGCTCTATCCACTGCATAACCTAGATGCCCCTGGATTAACACATGACAACAACTAGATGTGTGACCCTGGGCAAGTCACTTAACCCTCATTGCCCTGCAAAAACAAACAAAAATAAAGCTAACCTCTCCCAACTATTAAATGAATTTCCTCCCCCATTCAACCCTGACTCCTGAAGAAGCTCAGTCCTACATTCATCCTTTCCTCCTCTTCCACCTTAACTGATTTCCCTCATGTGTGGTTTCCTCAATCTTGATAAAAGCTCAGTTTTGTTGAGGAACTCTCTAGTAACTATCTCATGTATTACTTTAATCAACAACAGTTCAATTGATACTTCCGTTTCCTCACCCTGTTCTCTTTGGCAGTCTGGCTTCCATCTTCCATCCTCTTGCTTGAAATTTCTTTCTAGGAGTTTGTAGTGATGTCTGTGCAAGTTCAAACAGCCCTTTCTCCACTTTCATTCTCTGCAGAATTTGTCATTGTAGACCATCCTTTCCTGGAAACTTTTAGCTTGGCATTTCACTTGCTTAATTTTCTTCCAATATGACTTCACACCCTCTACTCTCCAAACTCACATAATGGTTCTTCCTCATGCCTTAACTTTGAGCATTCTTATTTAAGCCTTCTCCTTCTGGCCTCTACCCTTCTCTCAGAGAACTCGGCTGTCTTCTAGGTTTAGCTATGACCTCTGTGCTTCCAAATATATCTCCAGTCAGAGAGAATGGTTCAATTTCAAAATTGGAAAGGACCCTGCCCCATGCTAATTTTGCATTTCCAAATGCTTACTACACGTTTCCACCTAAATGTCTTGTAATGATCTAAAAACCAACCCATCAAAGGAAGAGCCTAATCATTCTGCAGTCACTTGGGCTGAAAATGGACTTTTTGCTCATCTTTCCTTCACTTTCCTTGTCTACTCAGTCACTAAATACTAGAGTTTTTTCCTTTGAAATGCTTCTCATTTGCCCCTTCCTCTTCACTTCTTCACTCTCACATGAATTCATTTATGGAGTACAGCAACAGACAACTTGTCTCTCTGATTCTAGGTTTTCCTCCTTTCATACCCACCGTGCACATGACCATCAGACTTATAGGTTAAACATCACTCCTCAGAAATCAGTAATAACTCCCCACTTGTCCAAGATTAACAGCCAAGCATTATCAATCTGGCTGCTAACACAATCCTTCAACTTTATAGTCCTCTGATATCTCTGTGACCTTGATTAGACAAGCCACTTAATTCCTCTGCAGTTTCTTTATCTGTAAAATGAAGACGTTGGACTAGATCTCCCTCCCGACGATAAATTGTATGAATCCATGAGCAGACTTGCACATTTGGGGGGGGGGGTGTGAGGCAGTTGGGGTTAAGTGACTTGCCCAGGGTCACACAGCTAGTAAGTGGCAAGTGTCTGAGGCTGGGTTTGAACTCGGGTTCTCCTGAATCCAAGGCCAGTGCTCTATCCACTGTGACACCTAGCTGCCCTGCACATTTTTGCATATGCATTTGTCCCTGCCTTTTTCTGCTTTTCCAAATCCTACTACCCCTTCTTTAGGGTGCTCTAGCCTACATCAGTTGCCCTCTTCTCTTTACTTAGTGCTTCAATCATTTAAATTGAATTACTCCTTTTCCAGCCTTACACCTTATACCCCACCAGATTCTTGGACCCAGGGATGCTGCCTGGCTGGCTGGCTGGCTGTTCCACCGACAAGACACTCCCTCATTGGCTCTGGGCACTTTCTCAGGCTATCTCCCATGCCTGAGATGCTCTCTTATCTCAATCCACTGGCTTCCCTGGACTCCTTCAAATCCCAGCTAAAAAAAAAAATATCATTTTAAGGAAGTCTTTCCTAATCTCCTACCTGCCTTCTGGTAATATTTCCTATTTATCCTGTATACTGCCTGTTTGTAAGTGTGTCATCTCCCCCATTAATTTGTGAGCTCCTTGAGGGCAGGACTTAGCACAGTGCCTGGCATAGTCCTGGTTGACCAACTACATTTCCACATAAGCTGCTCTTTGATATTCCTGTGTCCTGTTGGTTCTGCCTCACAAACTAGATTGTAAGCTCTCTGAGGACAGCCTATTTTATACTTAATACAAGACTTCCCAAAAGTTTTCGTGCAGCTTTAAGCTTTACTAGCTTAGGATTTACTAAACTGAAACCCATATTGGTCTCCATTGAGGTAGCTATGCCAGTTAGCAAAGAGGTGCCATCTTTCTTGTTCTTTGGCAGAGCTTTTCCCATGAATTTGCTCTTAGCTTTGGATTCTGGATCTATGAGTATGTGCTCCTTTACTCTGATTCTTCCTTGGCCTTAAATGTGACAAAGCAGAATTTGAGGTTTTTTGGGGAGGTTTTGTGGGGCAATGAGGATTAAGTGACTTGCCCAGGGTCACACAGCTAGTAAACATCAAGTGCCTGAGGCCGGATTTGAACTCAGGTCCTCCTCAACCCAGGGCCAGTGTTCTATCCACTGTACCACCTAGCTGCCCCAACAAAGCAGAATTTTAATTAAGCCATATCCAGTGTTCCTAGATTGGTTTGGAGACCAAGGTAAAGAATTAAACTTTATTTACAGGTTTTGCCGTCATCCACTGTCAGATTTGTTCAACTTATTTTCCAGATCACTGTTACCCAGAATAATAGACCCGAAATAAAGTGGAAGTCTTGTTTGTCATGAATAATGTGGAGAACTTGTTTTAAATATTAAGGATTCTAAAGAAGCCTCATTGGTATTTTGAGCCTTCATTGAAGCCTAGTTAATTTTCATGTCAACAAATTGTCGCATTAATCAAATTTTAAATACTTCTTAGGGACAACCTAGTTCTAAATTCACAGGCAAGGTAGGAAGAGAATTTGAGAATCCAGGATCATTGTTGAGGAAGAATGCTCCATTGATTGTCCAGGAAAGCCCTGCTTCCAAGGAGACGAGAAAACTCATTTCCACAGCATCTTCTCATTTTTTCCCATTGCTTTAATGGTTTTTATTTTTATTTTTATCTACATTAATCAGGAACAAAGAAAAAAATAGACATTTCTTTGTTTTCTCATAAATAACTAATCTCTATAATTTTATAAAATCTCAGATGATTTTATCTTTTCACAAATATAATACATACCCAAACAATTTTTTTTAAAGTAACAAAGTCAGCAATTTAAGTATCTGGAGACTAAACGTAACATAAAACTGTTTTGTCTACTGAATACAGGGCACAAAACAACCGATCTTTAAGCCTTGGATTCAGAATTATAATCAAGTTAATAACTTATGGATGCAAGTTGATTGTCTGCAATGTAGAACTACCACTGCCAGAGATGAGTGGTCCCCCTATTCAGGAAGATTTGATTTGTCAGGACGGTAGTTACTGTATTGCATGAAATAGGCACTATACAAATTACACAGCTATTAGAGAAATTACTTAATGCCCTGGACTTGACTACTACTGACTCAGTGTTTGCCTCATTTGGCTCAGTCATTAATTCACCTGCACCAAACCCGTATCGAAGGTCACTAAATCTTTTATATATATAATATATATTTATATTATGTATATATGTATATATATATACACACACAAGCACAAAACAAAATTACATTTACATAGTTTGTAACAACATCTGTTTCAAAAGACGTACCATACATACACTCTTGGTTAAAATGGATCCAGACTTAGTGGAACCTGTAATCCAATCCCGCTCTTCTCTCATCTTCCTAATTCCTTGGTAGCTGTTTGAACCCATAACCCAGGTATGCCTGTTTCTTGTGAACTTTTGTTGAGTTTGACTTTTGACTGCCTTCTTTTGGAGTAGGCCAGTTGCTATGTCCCAGGCTGTCAGAAAATTGGGAAAGGCTAGCAGAGATCAGGTAACTGTTCAAGCCCCCCCCACACCCTGTGTGCTCTTCACAGCCCCAATTACAACGGATATTACAAGTGGATTTTCAAAGTTTCTCCCTTTCTGCCTCTCATTCCTTCTATGGATAAAACAGAAAAGTAAACAAGGCCCTTTTAAGCTTCAGGTAGCTGTTAATTAAAAATACACAAGTCCTCATTCTGTGTGTGAGAGTGCTGCTGTTAAGGTTCTGTGTGTGAATGAACCAGGAGGCTTTCTCTCCTAGCAGCCAGTGGTACAATGAATGCAGCCCATAATGAATGTCCACTTTGTAAACTGTTTTGCACCTTAAAAACACAAACCAAACTACAGACACACAGACGCAGTTAGGAGACCAGTTCACAAATTCTATAGAAAGGGGAAAGAGCTTTGTAGAGATAACAAAGAAGGCACCTCCCAGTAATTTAGGCAATTTCAAACTGTGATGACGCAGTATAAATAATTTAAATTCACCAGGTTTCCTGAAAACATGTCACTTTAATTTAGTTCATGAGTCACTAAAGTGACAATTCTGCCCCCATTAAGATCTCTATCTTATTGTGCTTCAACTTGAACTAAGGAAAGGTTGCTAGGGGGTAGTTGGGCTAAACTGAAAATACCCCCTTGTCTCTTATGGTAGAGAGGTCTGCCAGCCTAGGTCGTTACTCCAACATCCATCTCAATCTAAAGCAGAGGAGGAACAGCTTGGGGCATGGGTAGAGAGATGGTGACACAAGGAACAGATTTGAAAGGCTGATACTTGTCAAAGTACCCATGGAGATGAGGTGATAGCAATTGGGGAAAGGCATGTAGGTTTTGTCTCTTTTAAAAGGCAAAAACTAACAGGTTTTTAAGGCAACTAAGAAAGGAGGAGGATGTAGGGCCTTAGGAGTAGAAGAATTCATCTCACAGAAGCAATACTCTTACTTGTCCATGAAAGTGCAAGGATGAGGAATTTAACCCTGTAAGTACTGCTGGCTTCAGAGACATTTTGCCCTTGTCCACAGCAGAGCTTCTTAAACTTATTCCACTCACAACCAACCCCTTTTTGCCTAAGAAACCAAGAAACCAACCCTGGGGATATAGGTATGTCAAATCGGTATAACCTTTTACTGTTGCCAAATTTTTCTCGACCCCCACAAGTCGGTTATGCAACCCCATATAGGGTCAAGAGCCACAGTTTAAGAGGCTACGGTCCACAGTAATAACCTGTTTTCACTTACTAAAGCATAGGTTTTAAAAAAATAAACCACCTAGCAAAACTGAGTGGCATTTTTGCAAACTCCCCAGATTTTTTTCACTTTCTCCACCACATTCCATAACCTACATTCCTATATAGAAAATACAAAATTATAGAAGGACAAGCCAAATTGGAGAGAATTTTAACATTGCTAATAGATATAATATGGAAATGAAAATGAGTTAGGTTGCAGGGAGGAAATTCCAACAATGTGATCAATGAAAAGAGCTTCCTTGGTATAAGTATGAAAGGGTTTTGGCCCTAAAGGGATACTCTCTAAGGTGGAGAATGCAGGAGGAGGCTCTCAAAGCAGAAAAGAATACAGAGCAATGCCCCAGCCCCTCCCCTGCAAAAAAATACCTTCTGTGGCTAGTCAGATTTCCCATTTTGAGGTCTAGTCCTCATTACTCAAAACTAGATTAGATTCTAAGCCCTTCAATTCTCATCTCTCTTTCCCCCTGTATAGATCACCTGTATAGACTTGGAGGCTAGCATCTTAATCACATAAAACTTGTGTTAACTAGAAGAATGCATGGGGGGGGCAGCTAGGTGGCGCAGTGAATAGAGCACCGGCTCTGGAGTCAGGAGGACCTGAGTTCAAATCCGGCCTCAGACACTTGACACTTACTAGCTGGGTGACCCTGGGCAAGTCACTTAACCCCCATTGCCCCACCAAAAAAAAAAAAAAAGAATGCACGTGTTCTGAGGACAGACTTACAAGGGGTCTAGAAATCACATCCACTTTTCCCAAGGATAGTTTTGGAATTTCCTTCCTTTCTGCCAATCCACTTTTAACCAGGCAAAACCTATCTACATTTGTTTCCATTAGGGACTGCATTTTTTTAGTACTTGGGACTGAGGAAGAAAAAAACCTGCCTTAGCATACATTTCTTCACTTTACCAATGTGTGTATATAATGTTAGTGCAAATAATAACTGAAAGGCACAGGCCTCCCACAATAAGAATTTGCTTCCTAGGCAACTTGAGTAAATCTTCATTGCTTTGGGTATTCAGTTTGCTCAAGTTCAGTTCTCACTAAGTCTTCTTTTAAAAAAAAAAAAATCGGGTCAGCTAGGTGGCGCAGTGGATAGAGCACCCGCCCTGGAGTCAGGAGTACCTGAGTTCAAATGCGGCAGACACTTAACACTTACTAGCTGTGTGACTCTGGGCAAGTCACTTAACCCTAATTGCCTCACTAAAAAAAAAAAAAAAAATCATGCGTGATTCCCCCCCCCCCCCCCCCCCCCGCTTAATAATCTCAATGGCTTTTGGCCAATGGTTAATTAGATTGGGAAAGCAAACATGGACTTTTGAAACTGCCAAGGGACCAACCTGCAAGGTGTATAGTTGTTTGTCCTCACCTTAACCAGATAAAACCTTTTAGATTAATATTGGGAAAAGCTCCCCGGGCCAGTAGCTGCCCAACAAGCCACACTGCAAAAAACTAGTGGAGTCTGTGGAAGACCGGGCTCAATAAATCACCCAGTCAGTGATCCCAGGCAGCTTGGAGACTAATTGGCTTTAAACTTGTCCAGGAGTCTGGGCATATGGTTGTGTGTGTTGGGGTTTTTTTCCTTTTCCTTTTTTGTCATGCTCTTCTTTTGTAGCTCCTCACCCCTGGATAGGTGTGGTTTTCTAAAAGTCTAAAGACTCTGCGGGGGAAGACAAGACCATGATCTTTAGGGGCCCAAACCGCCAGTGTCCTCAGGGGAACAAGGGAGGGGAGAAGGAAGAAAAGTAGATGAGAAAAGAGTGGCCGCTAAGCTGCAGCGCTCAGTGAAGGACAGAGCAACTGAGCCTCCTATGAAATGACTCGGAGCCAAAAGGTGTCAGGGCAACGTGGGAGGCAAAAAATACCTGGTCAACCACAAGGGTCAGTGTTAAGACTACACTGGTCAAGTCACTCCGAGTTAACAAGTATTCTGGTAATGCACTCGATGAGAGGCTGGGGGAGGTCTTTGTTTAGATAGTTGTGGCCAACAACAACAACAACAAAAAAAGATGAATAAAAAAAAAGATTTTTCCCACCTCACCCCAAAATATTAAAAAGATTAAGATGGCGTTTCTATGTGGCAACCACCAAACTAAGTACCTCCAGAAGTAGGTGACTTAGCTTTTCCTGGCATTAGGCAAATTTTCCTTTTTAAATAAGTGCAGCTCTTGAATTTAACAAGTTCCTCCCACTCAGTACCAACAGCTAACAAATTTCACAAGGCTAGAAAATTACAGCTCAGTCTAGTTTCCAGTCTCCAAAAGTTTACACCAGATAGTTTTAAGGGAACTATTGTTAACGTGAAGGTGACACTATGACCAAAATTCCTAGTCCTGGACAATGGGAAGCTTGCGAAGCAACTCTCTCCTCCCCACAGCCAGGTCATTTTGGAAGACCCTAAACACAAAGTTTCAAAGCACTTCGACATGATTTCGCACTTTCCCAGTTTCAAGGAACACCTAGCCACACAAAACAAATATGAGATAGCCTTAAAGACAGAAGAACACTCTGTCCTGGTGTGAGTTGGAGACAGGCCTGTTGGCCCCACCACTCCACGGTCAGATACGCAAATTTACCCTGGTCATATTAAAAAAAAAAATCGATCTTTTTCAGGGAATTAACAAGCTAGAAACAGGTTCATTAAAAAATAGATACAGTCGAACTTCATTATAATGCCCAATCGCCGAATTTTAAAGCCAGCCCTCCCGCCTCCCCAAAGCCAAGGTAGGGTTCATTGCCAAAAAGCAACTTGTACCCACACGGGATTGAAAATAAGAAAAATTTTTTAAAAATTATATTTAAAAACAAGGTCCCTTCAGAAAGTCCCGGGACTATCTATCTTGCGTTCCACCTCAAAATTGTCTCTTCTCCCTCCTTCCAAATTCCGAAGTGAAGCAGCAGCAGCAGCAGCACCATGAAGTCAAAACAAATGACCTGTTAAAAAGCTACCGAAATCAGTTGTTCAGAACACCTCTCCGCACCTCCTGCAATCCCGTCCGTGCCTCCGCCGGCGGCGCGCGGCCAGCGCAGCCGGGCTCCGCTACACGTGAGACAGGGACACCTGCTTGTGGTAGGCGGCGGCGCCCGGGCAGGGGCCCCCGGTCCTGCAGCCGGTCAGGGCCGCGCTGGCTTCCGCGTAGTCCCGGGCGGCCGTGGCCCCGCCCGACTTGTGGCCCCGCCTTGGGCGGCAGCAGCAGCGGCTGGTGAAGCGCCTCCAGGACTCCACTGTCTTCCCCGACCAAATCCAGACCCCCGAGGTGATGCCCACGAGCAGGCACATTAAGTACTTGAGCATGAGCACCCAGTACTCGGGCTTGGCCCGGGGCTGCCCGGGCTCCCCGGCCGGGCACGGGCAGGTGAGCGCCCGCTCCCAGCTCTCCCGGGAATGCTGCTCGTACAGGTAGCAGGCCACCACGATGCTGGCCGGCACGGTGTAGAGCACGGTGAAAAGGCCGATGCGGATCATCAGCTTCTCCAGCTTGTCCGTCTTGGTGCCTCCCTGCTTGATGACGCTGCGGATGCGGAAGAGGGACACAAAACCCGCCAGCAGGAACAGCGTGCCGGTGAGCAAGTAGACCACGAGCGGGGCCAGCACGAAGCCCCGCAGGTAGTCCAAATTCTGGTTGCCCACGTAACAGATGCCGGCCACGGGGTCGCCGTCCACAGCACTCAGGGCCAGCACGGCGATGGACTTGACGCTGGGGATGAGCCACGCCGCCAGGTGGAAGTACTGCGAGTAGCCCGCGATGGCCTCGTTGCCCCACTTCATGCCCGCCGCCAGGAACCAGGTGAGGGAGAGGATGACCCACCAGATGGAGCTGGCCATGCCGAAGAAATAGACGAGCAGGAAGACCACGGTGCAGAGCGCCGGCCCGGTGGTCTCGTAGTGGATGTGGCTGTGCTCGCGGTTGCAGGCCACGCTGGCGTGGCCCATGACCAGGCGCACAAGGAAGCCCAACGACACGAAGAGGTAGCACGCCGAGAGGAAGATGATCGGTCGCTCGGGGTAGCGGAAGCGCTCCATGTCGATGAGGAAAGTGGCCACCGTGGTGGAGGTGGAGACGAAGCAGAGCACGGACCACAGGCTGATCCAGAAAGTGGCGAAGGTGCGCTCGTCCGGGCTGAAGGTGGGCTGGTAGCAGGGCACGGCGCAGTTCAGAACCCGGCCCGTGCGCACCTTGTTGAAGAGCGGGTGCGTTTCCTTCACGATGGGCACGAAGGGATCCCGACACTTGCAGGCGCCGCACTCCCCGCCAGAGGACGCCGAGCTGCGCGGGGCGGGCAGCGTGGGTTTGCCCGGGAAGGGCCGCGGCGGGGCCGTAGTGGCTTCGCTGCGGTTGTAGTCCATGCACAGGGTCTCGGCGTCCCCCAGCACCGGGAGGCGGTCGCAGTTCATGCGTTCGGGCCAGGCAAAGCCGTACTGGCGCATGAGCGGGGAGCAGCCCGCCTTGGCCCGCTCGCACACCGAGCGGCAGGGAGGCAGGGGCTTGGGGTAGTCCGGCAGGCAGATGGGCGTGTACATGGAGCACAGGAAGAAGCGCAGGTCCGGCGAGCAGTGGATTTCCACCAGCGGCCAGAACTGGTGCACTTCCAGCCCGGCCTCGTCCTGGGTGTCGTGGTTGAACTGGTTGGGCATGTGCGTCAGGTTGTAGCCGATGCCCCTACACATGGGCACCGTGATTTCCTGGCACACTAGGGCCTTGGAGGAGGCCTCTCCCCGCCCCGCCAGCTGCGCCAGGAGCAGCAGCAGCAGCGACAGCAGCGGCGGCTGCGGCGGCGGCCCCGGCAGCCCAGGCGGCAAGTCCAGGTCAGGGCGAGCCATCTCTGCCCCGCTCCCGAATCACTCCAGCTCCGTCCCCTTTCTCCTTCCCCCTCCCTAGGAAGCGAAATCGGCAGCAGAAACGGGGGCACTTTTCACCGTCCCGAGTAAGGCTGGCTTCTTCAGTCTTTCAACCTGTTGGTTCCTTTCCCTTTTCGGAAATCCCTCCCAAGACAAGCTGCCACGGTGCGGCTCCGGCGCCTCTGGCTGGGCTTCAGCTCCTCGCCGGCGCCGCTCCGGGGACGGGAGTGTGGATCCAATTCCGGGAGCGCTGATCTTAAAACAATAATCACACACACACACACACACACACACACACACACACACACACACACACACACACACACACACACACACACACACTCGTTATTAAAAGCAAGGAAAGCAATGAACAAGTTCAACTGTCCCTTAAATCCGGGAGTCAAACTCATTAATCTCCCCTGCCTTCCTCTGGGTTCAGGGCCAGACCAATCCGGGGCCCCCTATGCTCCCACCCCTTCCTCCCCCTGGAGAAGGGACGCAACGAGAATCGGACCCAGGATTGGGGTGGGGTGGAGTGGAGTAGACTAGGGACCCGAGACCAAGCAACTCTCACCTCCTCGCACCGTGGGCAGTCCTGTGGTCCTGGGTCCGGGATACTTCGCTGAAAACCACTTAAGGAGATTCAAAGCTGAGCCTGTGAGGTTCTTTCAGATCGCAAAGTTGGGCAGCGATAGAACGGGAGCCAGCGGCGGCACATGGCAGCAGGTGTGCGCGGCAGCTCAGGGAGGGGAACCCGCTCGAACCCCCGGACCGGGGGACCGGCTGGGGTCTGGACTCCCGTGGGGGCCGGTCACTCCCCCTCTCCTACGCCTCCGTGTCTTCGTCCTCCTCCCCTGCCGGTGGCTCCCCGCATGATGGGCAGACAGGGGGCGGGGCGTAGGGCTTCAGGGTCCCCGGACTCCACTCAGGGCTACTTCACCTGGGCAGGGGAGGAGTGGTAGAGGAGGAACAGGGGTGAGCGTGTCTCCCTTGCTTCGAGGGCTGTGTCCGCAGTCCGTCCTCACACCCAGGGCTTTGGGATAGCACCGCGCAGTCGCCGGCGTCTGTCCCCGCTTTCTTCTTCTTCCTTGGGGCTCACAGCAAGGAGACTCAGTGTCAGGGGCTCTCCCAGCGCCGGACTCGCTCCGCTCTCTCCTCCTGGCCTCCAGCGTTGCCTTCCCTAGGGCACAAGCAGCAGCCCCGCTCGGGCTCCGGCTCCGGCTCCGCCCCGCCCCCGCCCTCCGCGCTCGCCCCCACCCCCGACTGACACAACAGTCCAGGAACCCTAGCCGCCGGCCGACCGGCCACTCCACCCCCTCCCCTTGTCACCTGCCTCCTAATGCTCTGCCAGAAGCCACGCCCCTCCCCTCGGCCCTGCCCACGGGCACGCCTCCTCAGAGAGGGGCAGCACATGCCACGCTCCAGCCGAGTCTCCTCCCACTGCCCCACTGTCTCGGCCTCTGGGGCCGGAATTGTGCAGTCCGGGCAGCTCTCGCCAATCCCCAGCCTGGAGGCCCACAGTGGGCGGGGCCTATGCTAATCTTACTGTCTTGAGATCCCGAGCGGGAAACCCTCCAAATTAAATTCTCCCCTCCCTCTCTCCCGCGCCCCACCCCCATGATTTGGGGTTCTCGCTTTGCTTGCTCGCTCCCTGGCTCACTCTGTACTTGCTGGTGCTGGCTCGAGGGCCTGGTTCTCCCCTCTACTAGTTAGGCGCCTTACAGATTCAAGTCTTTACTAAGACCAACGGAAAGAATTATTCTTATCTTTCCCACCTGTCTCCCCTTCAGTGGTTCACGAATGCCAATCCTTCCCTAGAATGAGGATGAAGTAAGTAAAAAAGAAATGTATCAGGCCCCTAACAGCTGCCTCAACCCCGGGTCCAAGCGTTAGTGTCCAGTCATGGCAGAAAAACTCAGACCAAGAACAAACTTACACCACAAACAAACGTGAATACCAGCCTGCTCTGGGGAAATTTAAAAGAAGTGGGCGCGGAGATTGATTCGCAGTTTCCGCCAGAGAAAAGGAAAAATAATCAAGGAAGAGGTGACAGTGGGGAGGTAAGGAATGCTCCCCCTCCCCACATCCCCGCCAGCGCTCCATAGGGTTAAGCCGCTCCCCAGCCCCCTGTAGGGGTCCTGCGGTGGTGCACAATGGAATTGGAGCCTCGGGACAACCTGCTGGGACTCCTGACTGGTCTTACAGTTGTTGGCTCTCTGCTTACCTTATTAGACTGCAAGTTTGAAATGTCCTAAAGAGTCTCCCTTCTCCATAGTGATAATTAGGTAGGAACACGGAGGTGTTTAGCATGCCTGAGATGTCTTTCATTCACATGCAGAGAAAGAGGTAGGGGTTTTTTTCTTTTTTTTTCTTCTTCCCATTTTGTTTCTCTTCCCTTCCCCCTCTTCGGGGGAGGAAGGCTAGTGAATCCATTGGCTGTGCATGAATGGATTAGTTTTATCTGGTCCTTAGTCCTTCTGTAATTGGGTCTCGATATCCTTCCATAAAATGGGAATAACACCCCCACCCCCCGCCACCACTGAAGACATAGATTTTTTTTTTAGCTAGAAGGGATTTCAGAGACCATCTAAGCAACGAATTCTTAAACTGGGGTCTGAGTGATATCGGGTTTTTTAATATACATAAATATGTACATGCACATGCATGCATACCTAGGGAGATTTCTATAGAAACATCTACAGATACATATATACATATTGATAACTACTTCAATATAACTTCTTTGTGACCCAATGTGTTTTATGCATTTCAAAACATTCTGGGAAGGGATCCATTGACTTCTCCAGACTCTGGTCCCTGACATCACAAAAGGTTCTTAAGGAATCCTTTTCCAGCCCAATTTCCTAATTTTACAAATGAGGAAATGGAGGCACAGAGAAGTGGCACAAGGTCACACAGACTGCACAGGCAGACTTCCAGCCCAGGTCCTCCATGGCCGAATCTAGCATCCTTCCCACTGTCCCAGGCTGCCTCCTCTCTGCTATTAATAAAAACAATAAGCATTTACAAGTACTTGCTATGAGTCAGGTATTGTGCTAAGTGCTGACTCCAGGGCCGGTGGAAAACCAAAAAACGGTCCTGTCCTCACAGGGCTTATGTTCCAATGAAAGAGACATTATGTACATATTAAGTATAGATAGGATACAGACAAGGTAGCTTTAGTGGGCTACAAGCACTAGCAGTTGAAGGGCCTGGAAAAATTCTCTTCTAAAAGGTGGCTCTTGAAATGAGTCTGAAAGGAAGGCAGAACCAAGGTGAAGAGGAAAAGGAGCCTAGAAAAAGGGGTGACAGGAGCCAGTAAAAAGATCCAGAGAGGGACAGCTAGGTGTTGCCATGGATAAAACACTGGCCTTGGATTCAGGAGGACCTGAGTTCAAATCCGGCCTCAGGCACTTGACACTTACTAGCTGTGTGACCCTGGGCAAGTCACTCAATCCTCATTGCCCTACCCCCAAAAAAGATGCCGAAATGGGAGATGGAGCGTTGCCTTTGAGGACCAGTAAGGCTACAACAGGGTGGAGTAAATAGAAAGGAGAAAGACTGGAAAGAGAGAGGGAGGGAGCATGTTGTGAAAACAACCTGCAGCAGGAATGGCAATTTGCAATGGCAAACAGGAATTTTAATTTGATCCTAGAGGTGATAGGGAGCCATTTTGGATTATTGAATTAGGAGATGACATGATCATATCTGTGCTTTAGAAAAATCGCTTTGGCAGCTTTGTGAAGGATGGATTGGAATAGGGAAAGGGACTTGAAGCAAGGGGAACAGTTAGGAAGTGATGAAATAGTCTAGGCTAAAATGATGGGAGCCTGACCTAAGATGGTGGCTGTCACCAGAGAGAAGGGGATGGTTTAGAGATGTTGCCAAGATAGGAACTAGGATGTCAGGAGACATCACTGAGCATTGTAGAGCTTGTTAATGAGGTTTGAAAGTTGTCCAAGTTGGGTCATCTAGAATTTGGTTCTGGATACAAATCCTACCCAAATGCCTTCTGGGTGCTTCATTTTGTTCACTCATTTTTATCATGAGAGAAATGATCTCTAATTTGTGGAGTACTCTGAGGATCAATTTGTTCATCTTTACAATGAGTGGTCTGGATTAGATATATTTCAGAGGAGATGAGGAAAGGGAGTAAGTGTATATGCAGCATCTACTATGTGCAAGACACTGCTCAGCATTTTACAAATGTCTCAGCTGATCCTCAAAACAACCTTGGGAGGGACTGATATTATTCCCATTTTACAGTTGAGGAAACTGAGGCCAGAGTTGAACTCAGGTCTTCCTGATGCTGGACCCACCACTCTATCCACTGTGCCAGCCAGATGCCTAAGTGGAATTGAATTGAAAGGATTTATTAAAAAGAAAAATCACTACAATGAAAATGAGATCTATACAACACAATTTTAAAGTGATTTGAAGTATGAGATTATATATCATATAGTCTTGGACTTAGAGGGTAGAGAGGCCTGAATTTAAATCTTCTTCCTTCACTTACATGTGTGATGGTAAGAAGGTCCTTTAGTGTCTCTGAGCCTGGTTTTTCATCCTGAAATGGCTATAATATTTGTACATACCTCCTAAGGTTGTAGATTAAATGAGTTAATGCATATGAGAGGTTTTTAAAACTTTATATTTTATTTATTTATTTTTAGGCAATCAAGGCTAAGTGACTTGCCCGGGGTCAAACAACTAAGTGTCTGAGGCTGGATTTGAATTTAAGTCCTCCTGACCTCAGGGCCATTGTTCTATCCACCATGCCACTAGCTACCCCTTTATTACATTTATTCTAGGGGCAGCTAGGTGGTTCAGTGGATAAAGCACCGGCCCAGGAGTCAGGAGTACCTGAGTTCAAATCCGGCCTCAGACACTTGACACTTACTAGCTGTGTGACCCTGGGCAAGTCACTTAACCCCCATTGCCCCACAAAAACAAACAAACAAATATTTATTCTATGGAGGAATGTATATGTTGTTTCATATACAATTTGTGATTACATAATTATGTTTATGAAATCCAAGCTCAAAGTTAAGCAGTTATAAATACCCATTGCTGTATATGAAGGATACATAAGTAATAACACTTTCCATCTTTTGCAGCATAGCCTTCATTACTGAGGGCTCCACAGATGTTTATATTTTGAATTTTGGAAAGACTTTGAACTTGACAACTGCAGCAATGCAAGGGGGAAAGACGGGAAGAGAAAACAGTGGAAAATGTGTGGAGACTATGAACAAAGCAGCTGAGAGACTATGTCTCATCCTGAGTTCTGTGCATCAACTTCTGCTCTGTTCAGGCTGGACAAATATTAGTAACTAACAATAACCCCCAAATCATTGAAATGATAATGATAAAGTGACCTTGGGCAAGTCACTTAACACCAATTGCCTCACCAAAAAAACCAAAAAAGAATGTAATGAGGCTCAAACAGATAATTCATGTAAGAAAAAGCACTATAAATGTCAGCTATAACTGTGATTTCTACTAGTAACTGATAGCCCCGTGCCTGGCACATGTTAAGTCCTTAATAAATGCCTGTTGTTCAGAACATGACTATGCAGAAATATGTTTAATGTGATTGCACATATATAACCTATATCAGATTGCTTTCTTTCTTGGGGAGGGGGGAGGGAAGGGAGGAAGGGAGAAAAATTTGGAACTAAAAATCTTATGAAAACAAATGTTGAAAATTATCTTTACATGTAACTAGAAAAAAAATGCTATTAAGATTGGGGGAGGCAGCTAGGTGGTGCAGTGGATAGAACACCAGTTCTGGATTCAAGAGGACCTGAGTTCAAACCCGGCCTCAGACACTTGATACTTATTAGCTGTGTGACCCTGGGCAAGTCACTTAACCCCAATTGCCTCACCCCCCCCAAAAAAAAATGGGATTGGATTGTTTGGTTAGATTGGATTAAATGACCTTTGAATGTTCTCCCTTCTGACTTTTGATCCTATGTGCCTACATAGATGAAAAAGTTAAATTACTATAGAAAGCCTTATATGACCTAGCTAAAATGAGTTAGAATGAAAATCAGTGCTTTACAGGACCATGTTCTAGGGTAAACCATGTCAGAGAATGATTTTTGTTAAATCACTATATCCATTTAAGATGCTCTAGGACTGCCAGGCAACCTACTTTGGTGTTCATTGCCTCAATAAGCATTTATTCATCACTTACTATGTGACAGGCACTGTTCTAAGCCCTGGGGATACAAAGAAGGGTAAAAAAGTGATTTCTGCCCTCAAAAAGGTTACATTCTAATCATGGAGGAGATAACAAGGCAAGTAACTATGTACAGATATGATATATACTGTGTAAATGGATTGTTGCTCATCCTTAGTTCTTGAAGTGGACCAATGATATCGAATGGGTGATGTCTTGATTTGCAAGTGAATTGGATTTAAGTGAGGCAGAAAGGCACAAAGTCATCAGGCACAAAGTCATCAGCCTCGGGGGTAGTTAGGTGGTTGTAGATAAAGCACTGGCCCTGGAGTCAGGAGGACCTGAGTTCAAATGTGACCTCAGACACTTGACACTAGCTGTGTGACCCTGAGCAAGTCACTTAACCCCAATTGCCTCACCAAAAAAAAAAAGTCATCAGCCTCATTCCCTCCTGAGTCACTGGAGTCCAGTGGCAAGATATAAGCCAAGATGACTGTTGATGGCCAGTGTAAAATAGAAGGTAATTTTCAGAGGGTAGACATTAGCAATGGTGGCAGAGAGAAGGATGGGAAAGATCTCCTGAAGAAGGTAGGATTTTAGCTGAGTTGTAAAGGAAGCCAGAGAAACCAGGAACTTGAGGTGAAGAGGGAGAACATTGCAGGCACTGGGGACAGTCAATGACTAGTTACAGATTCCAGAGATGGAGTGTCACGTATGAGGAAGAGCAAGAAGGTCACAAGCTGGGTTGGAGATTATGAGTTGGGACATACAGAATAAGATTATCAGAAAGAAAGGACAGGTTGTAAAGGGCATTAATTGCCAGATGGAAAAGTTTGCATTTGATCCTTTGAGCCAACAACAGAGTAGGGGAATGACGGGGTCAGACCTGCACTTTAGGACAGTCACTTTAGCAGCTGAGTGAAGACTTAGAGTGGGGGGAAAGGCTTGAGGCAAGGAAGCCAACTAGAAGGCCATGTCAAGAGTCGTTATGAGGGGCAGCTAGGTGTCCCAGTGGATAAAGCACAGGCCCTGGATTCAGGAGGACCTGAGTTCAAATTCGGCCTCAGTCACTTGACATGTACTAGCTGTGCAACCTTGGGCAAGTCACTTAACCCCAATTGTCTCACCAAAAAAAAAAAAGAAAAGAAAAGAAAAAAAGAGTCCAGTTATGAGCTGCTGGGGTCTTACACCAGAGAAGTGTCAGTGTAAGTGGAGAGAAGGGCATACATAGAAGAGATGCTGAAAAAAGTAGAAATAAGACTTGCGATAGATTAGATATATGGAATGAGCCTAAGAGAGAAGGGAAGGTTATGGGCCTGAGTGATTGGGAGGATGGTGATCCCCTTGACAGTGAGAGGGAAGTTGGGAAGAGGGAAGGGTTTAGGGAAAAGAGAATGAGGTCTATTTGGGAGTTTGTTGAATTTGAGATGCCTATGGGACATCCCAGGCAATTATGTGGCAAAGTAGATAGAGTGCCACTCTTACTTATCCTTCTTTGGTTGGGGGGGTGGGCAGTATTTCATATTCAGTGCAGTGGACTAAGGTACAGACGTGGGGAGGAAAGGAGAATCTGAACCCATGATTTCATTAATGTAGGGAACTCCCACTGGATAGAGCACAAACTCCGTCTTTCCTCTCTGTAATTTACAATTTTGGAGGGATTGCCTTCAGAGATCACTGAGAGCTGAAGTGACTCGAACCCAGATCTTCTCACCCAAAAGGCAAGGCTGACTTTCTATGTACTACCATGTTGCCCCTCTCTCTCTCTTAGTTCCCATGATTCCCACAATCTCCATCTCCCAGTACCTCCCTGATCCACCTTCTTTTCCAACCCTAGATGATGGGGTGGACAACTTTCTCCTTTTTGCCTGACCCAGTTGGTGATCAACTTATGCACTGAGGCTCTAGGACCAGGATCCCTTTCATCCCCCATACTTTTATCCTATTGAGGCTTGCTGTTGATGAGATGCATGGGAAATGTCTCATCTTTTAAAACATAAATCTTAGACATTGATCTTCATATCCTGCTGCAGAGGGTTCCCCAGGTCAATTGTGTATGGTAGAAAGAGTTCCTCCTTTCATCCATTTTAAACATGCTTCCCTTTCATCTCATCTCATTCTCTTGTTCTTTCCCAAGGAAAGTGAGTTTGGCTTTGTGGATACGAGACACAGAGGATTGAGTGGAGACCATAATCTTACTTTGTGCTGGCTACCCAAAAGGCCTTAGGCACACCAGGGAGAAAGAGGGGATATGAGCAGGGGACTTAGAGGTGGGAAGGAGCTCCATTTTAATTAGTCAGACGTTTAGTTCCTGGTCATTTGAAGCATTGTCAAAAATTCAGCAACAGGCAGTCGGTGCTTTCTCCATTGCTTCGACGAGCCCTGAAAAATTAAATTATGCAATTTGAACGGCTAGCCTTTCAGAAACGTCCAGTAAATCAATGTTTTGTCACTTTCTAAGAGACCACTGTGCATTTCAGCTCAAGATGGTTTTGAGGTAGAGAGGAAAGAAAGGCCTATTCTGAAAAAAAAAGAAATTGTCATTTTACTAGCAGTAGGAGGACCCCAACTAGGGCTCAATTACGAAGCCGATCTTGCTGTGAATGTTAAGTGATCATTTTGGCAGCCTAATTTCTCCTGCCTTCTGGCTCGCCCTTTCTGTTTCCTTCCTTTCATAGGCCTACCTCCAACCCTGCATCAGTGAGCACAATAATAATAATTATTATTATTCCAGCATTGGATCTCACAGCTGCACTGCTGTGCCTTTGTGGTCTGCTAACTTCACGCCAACCCTGACGAAGGGAAGGCATAATGGAAGGGACGGCTGGTGTGGCTGCAGCTACGATTCCTAGCTTTGCAAGTTGCCTTAAAGCATCATACAAAGGTGAGTTGTTGCACCGTCATTGTTACTGCTATCAAATGCACTTTAAAAACTAGAATTTTTCCTTTTTTTTTCTTTTCACTTTTCCAATTTTTCTTCTTTGTAGAGTTTCCTGTCCTTTCCAGAGCTCCAGCAGGTCCTCCTATACCCAGCAGGACGTTCATTCTTTGGCCGAGACAGCAAGCTTTTAAGGACGTGGATTAGGGGTTTCCAAGTTATCTAATACCCTTAGGCTTAATCTTTTCCTCATCTCTTGGCTTAGTTTTCTACTGAGAAATATTTTTAAATACATGTTTAGTCAGTAAAGAAATGGCAACTGTATAAAGATGCAATAAACTTTCACTTTTGACTCTACAAAGGAATGGTACAATGGGAAGAGCCTTGGATTTCACATCAGAAGATCTGGGTTCAAGTTCAGCTCCACTCCTGAGAGCTGTGTGACCTTCCTCAGGCATGGCACTTTGCTTCTTGTTCTGCACCTCAGTTTCCCCATCTATAATGTAAGGTGGTTAGAATAGGTGAGCCTCACCCTTTGTCTCTCTGTCTTTGACTCTTTCTCTTCCTTTCCTTCTTCCTCTCCTTCTCCCTCTCTCTCTGTTTCTCAGTCTCTCTTTCTCTCCCTTTCTTTCAGTCAAGATCTCGATCTCTCTCTTTTTCTTTCCCTCTCTCCTCTCTCCCTCCCCCTACCTCTCTGTCTTTCACTCTCCCTTCCTCCCTCTCTCTGTGGCTCTCTTCTGTGTGTATGTTTCTCTCTCAGTCGCTCTTTTTCTTTCTTTCTTTCTTTCTTTCTTTCTTTCTTTCTTTCTTTCTTTCTTTCTCTCTATCTTTCTTTCTCTCTGTCTCTCTCTCTCTCTCTCTCTCTCTCTCTCTCTCTCTCTCTCTCTCTCTCTCTCTCTCTCTCTCTCCTCTCTCCCTAGCCCCACCTTTCTGTCTGTCTGTCTCTCTGTTTCTCTAAGGCTCTCTTTCTTCCCCCTTTCTGTCTCCCCCTCTCCCCCTCTCTTTGTGTCTCTCTATGTGTCTCCCAACCTCCCTTTCTCTGTCTCTGTTTCTCAATCTCTCTCAATCTCTCTGTTTCTTTCTCTGTATCTTCCCCCCACAATCTCCCAACCTCCCTCCTCTTTCCGTGTCTCTCTTTTCTCTCTGTGTGTCTTTCTGTGTGTGTGTGTGTGTGTGTGTCTCTCTCCTTCCCCCACCTCTCTCTCGCTCTCTGTATCTTTCCTCTCTCTTTCTGTGTGTATGTGTCTCTCTTCCCCTCACACCTCTGTCTCCCAACTTCCCTCTTTCTGTGTCTCTCTCTTCTCTTTTTCCCTGTTTCTCTTTGTGTCTTTCTGTGTGTCTCTCTCTTTTTCTCCCTCCCTCCCCCTACCTCTCTCTGGCTTTCTGTCTGTCTGTCTCTCTCCTTCCTCTTTTCTCTCTCCCTTTCCTACTCCCTCTCTCCGTTTCCATACACATACACACACAAACTCATGGATCCCAGATTAATTATCTCTAAGGTACCTTCCAGCTCCAAATGTAAACATGACTTCAGGGTGGGTTTGTGGAAATATTCCATGACCTTACTTCTGCAGACCCCTTGTTGCTGACCACCATGCAGTGCTGCTCCAGAAGCAAGGGAAGAAAAGAGAAGTTTGCTTTCCTAGCCTTATGTAACACAACTCAACTGGGTGCCTTCCCCATTTTATGAGTGTTTCTTCAATAGTGGTAACTTTGTTTGTTTGGTTTTTTGGGGTTTTTTGGTGGGGCAATGGGGGTTAAGTGACTTGCCCAGGGTCACACAGCTAGTAAGTGTCAAGTGTCTGAGGTCGGATTTGAACTCAGGTACTCCTGAATCCAGGGCCGGTGCTTTATCCACTGCGCCACCTAGCCGCCCCCAATAGTGGTAACTTTAAAACATTCTTTGGGCAGGAAGCATTATCAAATAGTGGAAAGAGAGCTAGCTCTCCAGTCTCAGAAATGGGATGCTCACTACCAGAGTGATCTCCAATAGTCACTTAATCTCCCTAAGGCTGTTTTCTTATCTCTAAAATGAGGGGAGTGGTCTATATCAGAGGTGTCAAACATGAACCCCTCTGGCACCTTGGGACCCACAGCAAAGTGTATTAAAATTTAATTGAGGGGGCAGCTAGGTGGCTCAGTGGATAAAGCACCAGCCCTGGATTCAGGAGGACCTGAGTTCAAATCCAGCCTCAGACACTTGACACACTTACTAGCTGTGTGACCCTGGGCAAGTCATTTAACCCTCATTGCCCTGAAAAAAAAACACAAAATTTAATTGAGAAATGTTTAACAAATAAATAAAAATACAATAAAAAGTAGAAAATATTGCATGTTAAAAAGAAGTCAAAATGCCACCCACAGTGATCCTTTTGGACCAATTAGGGGTCCCTGTTTCTGTTTGAGTTTGACACCACTGGTCTAGATGGTTTTTGATGTCCCTTCCAGGTCTTGATCTATGAACCTAGTGTCATTAAATGCCACTACACTGTATCCTATCTCCCTGAATTTTTTCTTTCTAATATCAGGTAGGGAAAATTCTTTTCATCTCTAGTTTTAAAATGCACTCAGAGAGTTGAAGGGACTAGCCTGAGGTCACACAGTAATTGTCAGAGCTTGTGCTCTACCAGCTAGGATAATAACATGAAATCTAATCTCTTAAAGGCAGGAACAATTTTTGTTTTTGTTGTTTTTATTGATAGTGCTGTAGTGCCTGGCACATAGTAGGTTCTTTTGGGGGGGGGCGGGGCAATGGGGGTTAAGTGACTTGCCCAGGGTCACACAGCTAGTAAGTGTCAAGTGTCCGAGGCTGGATTTGAACTCAGGTACTCCTGAATCCAGGGCCAGTGCTCTATCCACTGCGACACCTAGCTGCCCCCTCATAGTAGGTTCTTAATATTGGCTCGTTGAAATGAATGTAGTCAATAAACATTTATTAAGCACCTACTACATACCAGACGCTATGCTAAGCACTGGTGATGAAAAGAAAGGCCAAACACAGTCCCTGCCCTCAAGGAGCTCCTAATCTAATGAACGGAAAGTTCCTATGTAGTAAGAAATAGCCCATTTTTTTTAATAGCACTTAATAAAATGTGTTCTCTCTAACCACCCCGTGAAGAGGGTAGTGCAAGTTATGTCTCAATTCAATTCTATCAATGTTCATTAAACACCTACTATGTTCGAGAAATAACAGTAGTTATCATCACCATCGCATATATTGAAACTTTTGTTTGGGATCTTATCATATCTCAGGATCTCAGGGTTGGAAGGGATCTGAAGAGATCACCTAGGCTCCCCCCCTAAAGTGACAGGGGTGGGGGGAGGAGGGGAGAACCAGGATGTCAGAGGAAAGACATTAAACACACAGAGCTCCTGACACAATTACCCTCCAAACAGCAATAAATTGACTGGCCCACAATGAGTAAATGACAGGATCAGGACTCAAAGCCAGGTCTTCCAACTCCCAGTCTATCGCTCTTTGCACCAACATTCATGAGGTCACAGCTCTGTTTCAAGGGCTTCCAAGAAGTTTGGTTATGCTTCAGAACACCTAATAACCACTTCTCCCTGTTCCCCTCTCCTGTTTAATGAATGAGAAAATTGCAGGCTAATGAGGATGAATTATTTGAGGGAGGCTCCAAAGCAAGTTATTAGTGGAACTGGAATGTGAACTTGATCCTGTGGGCTCCGATGCCCAAAGCTCTGAGGGGTATGAGGCAGTGCTCTCCTGCCTGGCACCCAGTCCCAGAAGGTTTCTTCTGGAGGTGGACTAACAGTCCGCCACAGTATTGGGACCTATTTCACCCTCACTGAGCCCCAGAGTTCCTGGGTTGGGGTTCTTGGTATTTAAGTAAATAACAGAGAGAAGAAGTCATTCCTTGGGGCTAAATTTAAAAAGAGCCTTTTTAAATGACCGGAGAAAGCTCCCAGGCAAAGCCCAGTCAAGGTCTGTTTTGCTCCAGGAAGCTGCTCAGAATGTTAGGAAGACAAACAAAGTGAAGGGTCTATCACTTTAAGGTGTGTGCTGGCCCCTAGCCAACTTAAACCTGGAGTGCTGAATATTTTCAGAGCTTTCCTGATTCTTTTTGTCCATTAAAAACTCAAATCCAGAAGAAAAAAAAAAAGGAACTGTGGAATATGGATACTGATTGGACCATACTATTTCTTTTCTTTTTGGTGCTGTTGTTTTTCTGGTTTTTTTCGCTCTGATTCTTCTCTTATAACATGACTAATGCAGAAATAAGTTTAATGTTATTATGTATATATAACCTATATCAGATTACCTGCTATCTAGGGGAGGGGAGGAGGGAGGGGAGGGAGGGAGAAACATTTGAAATTGGAAATCTTATATAAACAAATGTTGAAAACTATCTCTACATGTAACTGGAAAATAATAAAATACTTTTATTTAAAAAAAAAACAACTCAAAAGACCTTTATAACACTGAAGAAGACATTCCTTACCTCCTTCTTTTAAAATTCCTAATGAAGATTCAATGAGAAAGATATGGTCATTTCAGATGAGTCCTGCCTACTGACTAGCATGTTTTATTTAAAGAAATGGTGGGTTTGGGGGGCAGCTAGGTAGACACTAGCTGTGTGACCCTGGGCAAAAAAAAGAAAGAAAAAAGAAATGGTGGTTTTTCAAAGTGAATTCTGAATCCCATTTCCACAAGCCTACTGGATACTCTCTTCCATTCAATTCAGCAAACATTTATTAAGCACCTGTTCTATACCAGGCACTAGTTTAGGGGCTGAATTTGTCCAGCTGAGGATCTTGTGGGCACTTGAAACTCAACACATCAAAAACTGAATTCTTCCTCTTTCCTCCAAACCTGCTTTCTCCTTCTGACTTCCCTGTTTTATCAGTGGCACTGCCACCTTCCCAAACATACAAACTGAAGACCTCAGACTAGGCCCCTCACTTGCCCTCAACTTTTACATACAAGCAGCTGCTAAATCCTACTGTTTCTACCTCCACAATTCCATTGATCATCCATGTTCTCTTTTCCATGATTACTTCTACCCCTATCACCACCATCATGGCCATAGCTCAGGCCTTCACTATGTTATTACAGCATTCTCCTAATTGGTATCTGCCCTTTGAATGATCTCTTCCCCTGGCCTCATTGCCAGATTAACATTTCTTCCTTCCTTCCTTCCTTCCTTCCTTCCTTCCTTTCTTTCTTTGTGTGTGAGGCAATTGGGGTTAAGTGACTTGCCCAGGGTCACACAGCTAGTAAGTGTCAAGTGTCTGAGGCAGGATTTGAACTCAGGTCCTCCTGAATCCAGGGCCAGTGCTCTATCCACTGCATAACCTAGATGCCCCTGGATTAACATTTCTAATGTATACATTTGATTGAATCACTCTTCTTCTCCATGTCACCTTGTTAAATTGAAAAAGTCCTGGGGCTGGCACAAGACCCTCTACAATCTGGAACCATCCTACCTTCCCATCATTGTCTCACACTACTCTAGTTTTAGTTTTCTTCACTCCAGCCCCAGTTAGACTTCTCATTGTCTTCTGAATATATCCTCTGCTTGCCTATCTTTGTTTCTTTGCTCATGCCATGAAAATAGCCTGAATTCACTGACCTTCCCCTAGCTCCCGGTCCCAACTTGTTTCTAATGCCCCATCTCAGCCTTTTTGAAGCCTGATTTGTTTTTTGTATCTTTCCCAATGCCCGGTTCAGGATCTTGTGCAGAATGGACTCTATAAATATATGTGTAATTATGAAATTTAAATGGTTCGAACATTTTGTAAGCTACACATCATCCCAAAAGGGCAAAACTACAATAATGCTGTTGGCACTTAGATGATAACCAATTTCCAATCTGTACACTGTATAGTTGTTTTAAAAACCAATGGAGGGGGGCAGCTAGGTGGCACAGTGGATAGGGACCAGCCCTGGAGTCAGGAGTACCTGAATTCAAATTCGGCCTCAGTCACTTAACACTTACTAGCTGTGTGATCTTGGGCGAGTAACAACCCCAATTGCCTCACAAAAAACAAACAAAAAAAACAGAGTTTGACTTCAATTCAGTCCAACAGATATTTATGTATAAAGTACTATGCTAGACTCTGAGAAACATACCATTTATAGAAAACCAGTCTCCGACCTCATGAAGCTTAAAGTGTAGTACAGGAAAATAGCTATATGTAAATAGCTATAAAATACAATAAATATACATAATAAGTATTTTTAAGTACTCTTAAGTGAGTTGGGAGAAAAGTTGACACGGAGAGGCAACTCAATTCATTTGTCAAATATATATACATATTCATGTATAAACACATAAATATGAGTATGTATATATATGCATGAGTATGTACATATACATGAGTGTATATGTATATATACATGTGTGTATACATGTATATATGTGTGTATAGAAACATCATTGAAATTGCAGGTTCAGTCCTTATCACTATCCTTGATATACAGTGTGGAGCCACTGAAGATTTTTGAGCAAGGTGGCATGTTGAGGTCCAAAATACTTTAGTCATGATCTCTTACAGAGATCTTTTGGAAGTTATTCATTCTCAAGAGCCATCCTCCAATTGATAAATGGTTGAAGGGTATGAAGAGGCAAATTTGCTAAAGAAGAAATCCAAATTATTAATAGGACAAGAAAAATGTTCTAAGTCATTAATTTTTTTTGTGTGGGGCAATGGGGGTTAAGTGACTCGCCCAAGGTCACACAGCTAGTAAGTGTCAAGTGTCTGAGGCCAGATTTGAACTCAGGTACTCCTGAATCCAGGGCTGGTGCTTTATCCACTGCGCCACCTAGCTGCCCCTAAATCATTAATATTTAGAGAAAATCAAATTAAAGCAACTCTGAGATCCTGCCTCACACACACATCAGATTGGCAAAGTTGACAAAAAAAGGACAATGGAAAATGTTGAAGGGGCTTTGGGAAAAGCAGGCACATTAGTGCACTATTGACAGAGCTGTGGATTGGTATAGTCATTCTGAAATGCATTTGGAACTTTGTTTCGAAAGTTACTAAACTGTGATATGATTCAGTTTGCCCTTTGACTCAGCAATACTACCACCAGGCCTATGACCCAAAGAGCTTGAAGAAAGATGAAAAGTGTACCATGTGTACAAAAATATTTATAGCAGCTCTTTTTGAGGTGACAAAGAACTGGAAACTAAAGGAGGTGCCTAGCAATTGGGGAATGACTGAACAAATTATAGTATATGCATGTAATGGAATGCTATTTTGCTGGAAAAAAAATGACAAAGGAAAGGTTTCAGAAAAACCTGGGAAGGCTTGTATGAATTGATACATAGTGAAGTGAGCAGAACCAGGAGAACAAAACATACAGTAACAACTTTGTCAAGAGATACAATTTGGAAAGACTTAAGAATGTTGATCAGCACAATGTACAGCAATGCCAGCGGAGTGATGATAAAGGCTACTCTCCAAATGACAGAGAGGTCATGGATATATGGCACAGAATGATATCTCCATGTGTATGTGTATGTATACACTTACCTGCACATATACATACATGTATATGTGCATGTGTGTGTGTATATATATATATATATATACATACATATAAGTGACATGGTCAATGCTAGAATTTGCTCTGCAGTTTTGTTCATTTAAAAAATAAAATGTAATTTAAAAAAGAAATTGTTCACTCTTATTAGTTCAGGAGAATTATAGCTACATGTTCTATGAAAAATGTGAAAAAATAAAGGTCTGGGTGATGTGAGAATTGGAATGACACCTCCCACTTGGAGAGATATAGTGAGCTCTGGCCTGAAAAGAAACAATGTAACTTTAGCATCCGGAAGTTACTGCCTGTTAGTTGTATCAATCAAGGTTACCAGCCAATTAGCTTGGAGCTGTGTATGTGTGTGTGTGTGTGTGTGTGTGTGTGTGTATGGCCCTATTTTCCGGTTTCAGAAGAGGTTCTGGGAGAAGCAATGGAGGAGCAGCCTTTTTTTCATGGTGGGATAGGGGGCTTGGCGGGAGAGATAGGCAGAAGAGTGAGAGAGCAGTCAAACCTCATACTTTATCCACGTGTTTCTCTTTACTAACCCCTAATATGCTTTAATAAATACTTAAAAGTCTAAACTCTTGCTAAAGCTCCTAATTTAAGGTGACCACTGATTAGAGTTTAGACATCATAGCTAGAATTTTAGCCCCTCACTGTGAAAATAATCCAAATTGCCAAATGGCTAAAAGTACTTTAACATTATACCCATGGGGCAGCTAGGTGGTGCAGTGGATAGAGCACCGGCCCTGGAGTCAGGAGTACCTGGGTTCAAATCCGGCCTCAGACACTTAACACTTACTAGCTGTGTGACCCTGGACAAGTCACTTAACCCCAATTGCCTCACTAAAAAAATTAAAACAAACAAACAAAAAAAAGCACATTATACCCATAAGGAAACAAGTGAATTCCAAATATAGAAAAGAATTATTACAGATCTGATTGTTCTCTGTTTTCTAAGATGAGAGGGAAGAAAGGAAATGGGTATGAACTATAGAAATCAAGATTTGGAAAATGTACAAAGAAAAATTTTCTGGCTCTATGGTTCTCACAACTGAAGTGAAGGTAGTGGGAATGGAATAAGGTAGATGGAATTTCTTTCTGTGGAAATATTTTTAAAGGATATGCAACTGACTTGGTTTAGGCAAAACTTAGCAAAAGGAAAAGACCCAGATGTTGAAGACCAGTCCTGCCAGAAGGTAGGCATCTTCCCTGTCTTCATGCCCTGGGGTCCTTAACCTTTGCCAGTCAATGGGGGAGGAGCAGGTCATTAATTGTAAGACAAACCCAAAACTTCACATCTTCCTCCTTGCCCTCCTTCCCCAGGAATGGGGCAGTAAAAGTCACTGGAAATGGCAAGGTCACTGTCCTGAGAATCAAAAGACCTGGGTTAGAGTCCCAGATTGGATACTTTATATTTGTGTGACTGTGAGCAAGTTACTTGACCTCACTATACCTCAGTTTTCTCATCTATAAAATGGGGATAAAATTTTTACATTAGCTATTTCACAAGACTATGCTTTATAAACTTTATATAACTAAATGTGTATGTGTATACTATCTGCATCCGGAGAAATAACTGATAAATAAAAGTATGTATAAAATGATTTTACATACATACACATATATTTGTGTCTAATGGTAGCCATCTTGGGGGGGAAGAAAGGAAGCAAAAAAAGTTAAACGATAACTTTATTATGTATTTAAAAGGAATAACAAGTTGTACACAATAGATTTACAGTTTCGTGTACAATCATCTCTTTTTTATTCTACTGTTATGCAAGTGCTTGTTTTATTTCATAAATTAAAAATTTTTAAATAAAGTACAATGGGATTGTGACCTATCGTTACTGAGATGATGACGATGATAATTAGCATACTATCCATCAGGCCTAGCTGAAAACCTCGGGATGGACTAAAAACTCCTTAGAGCCTCGTTCAGATTTCATCATTTTATGGTTACTTTGATAAAACCCCTGTATTCTTGTGAAGGGATCCATTCAGGTCACCTGGTAAAGTAGACAATGGACACCAAACTATTGGCTCTCAGTCCACAGATTTTTTTCCTTTTAAGGTATTTGACCCCCAAACTAAGGTTTTCAACTACTAAGGAACATCAATGACTAAAATGATTAGTGAAGCTGATACATAATCTAACCAAGACATGCCACTAAGTGTAAAGCCCCAATAAGCAGGTGTCTTCATCTTTAAAATCAAGATCATAACCCTTAGATTGTTTAATACCCCAAAGGGTTGCTATAAGAAAAGTGATTTGTAAATTTTACAGTACTAACAGTGGAGAAAACTTTCCTCCTTCACCTCTTTGCAGAGGTAGGAACCAATGGTTGTAGAATATAGTGCCATTGCTGTCAAGCATGGTTGATGCATGGGTTGATTTTGTTAACTTAATTTTTTTTTCTTTCTTTTTAATTTTTTTTTTTTTTGGCCACAAGAGATGGTTCTTTGTATAGAGAAACTGGGGGAGGGAGAAACTTAGGAATTAAGGTGATACTAATACACCGTTGGTGGAACTGTAAACTGATCCAATCATTCTGGGGAACAATTTGGAACTATGCCTGAAGGGCCATAAAACTGCACATCCTTTGACCCAGTAATGTCACTAGTAGGTCTATATCCTGAAGAGATTAAAAAATAAAAGGGAAAGAACCCACATGTACAAAAATATTTATAGAAGCTCTCTTTTTGGTGGCGAAGAATTGGAAATCAAGGAAATGCCCTTCAATTGGGGAATGGCTGAACAAGTTGTGATATATGATTGTGACAGAATACCATTGTGCTATAAGAAATAACCAACAGGATACTTTCAGAAACACCTGGGAAGACTTACTGAACTGATGCAGAGTGAAGGGAGCAGAACCAGGAGAACATTCTATACAGTAACAACAATATCATACGATGATCAACTGTGAATGACTTAGCTCTTAGCAATATAATGATTTAAGATAATTCTTAAGTGTTGTCATGATGAAAATTGCTATCCATCTCCAGAGAAATAACTGATGGAGTTTGAATGCATATTGAAGCATACTATTTTTTTACTTTATTTGGGGGGGGGGGCGGGTAGTCTGTTTTTTCTTTCACAACATGACTACTATAGAAATATGTTTTGCATGATTGCATATGTATGAACTATATCAAATTGCTTACTGTGATTGGGAGGAAGGGAGGGAGAGAATTTGGAACTTAAATTTTAAAAAATGAATGTTAGGGGCAGCTAGGTGACGCAGTGGATAGAGCACCAGCTCTGGATTCAGGAGTACCTGAATTCAAATCTGGCCTCAGACACTTAACACTTACTAGCTGTGTGACCCTGGGCAAGTCACTTAACCCCAATTGCCTTACCAAAAAAAAAAAACACAAACAAAAAATGAATGTTAAAAATTGTTTTATGTGTCATTGAGAAAAATAAAATATTATTTTAAAAAATTATGATAGGGGCAGCTAGGTGGCACAGTGGATAGAGCACTGGGCCTGGATTCAGGAGGACCTGAGTTCAAATCTGGCCTCAGACACTTAACACTTACTAGCTATGTGACCCTGGGCAGGTCACTTAACCCCAATTGCCTCACAAAAAAAAAAAAAAAGAAAAGAAATTATGATGATGTAACAATATATGGAAGAAAAATAAGGTTAGAAAAAAACTTAATAAGTGATATTATTCTGATCATCATTGCCATAATTGGCACCACCACCATCATCATCATGATCAGTACCACTCTTATCATAGCCCAGGTTGCCTTGAAATATAGGCACACTTACCAGACATTTTATTTGTAAACTCATTTTGATATTCTACTCCTCAGTCAAAGCAAATACACTTTCCATGAACATGTTGCCCGAACCACCTTTGCAAAGATGCTTCTCTGGTGAATTCTGTATTATCCTTTACTTGAACCTTCCATGACAGCTAACTTCCATTTTGTAAACAACCAGGCGAAAGGTGACTGTTACACACCCTGAAAATGAGTGTGATAGACAGTGCTGGGATCATTCATAATAGCAGCTGTTTCCCTTAATGTGAAGAGAAAGAAAGAAGCATCACCAAGAAGTGATGACATGAAAGGGTTAAGATTTTTGTTCTAGATTTGGAGATGTTTTAGCCTCTCTTCCCCTCAACCTACAAGTGTGTCCTTTGAGTGTTGTCTTGAAATAATGCAACCGAAACGCTAGTGATAGTACTCTTAGTGTCCAATTTTGTGTTCCTGGAGTATCAGCAACCTGTAAGGGACTCTAATGAGAAATCAAGCAAATAGCCATAATACCTTATAGGGAGTGAGTTTATTATCATCTGAAACAGGCAGGTCGAAAGCTGTCCCATTATCTTCATTCCAACTTTTTCCTTGGATTTTCTTGGTTTGTTTAGATTCCATGCAGGATGTGATAGGCCTTCTAACAATTTTATTCTGACAACTGAAGGGATAGGATTAAGGAAAAAATAAAAAGAATGTTTTCCTATGAGAAATTGAAGTTTAAGACTTGACATTTCTTGTATAGAAGGCTTTTTCATGTGCCTTGTTTCTCTGCTTTGCTAATTCTAGAGATATGAAAGCCAATGGAGCAAAATCAAATAGGAAAGAAAGGGGGAAAATGGAGGACAGAAGTGTTTTGTTTTCATTTTCCCCCCTTGGTTTGTGTGTGTGTGTGTGTGTGTGTGTGTGTGTTTCAATTGGGAAAACCTATTTTCTCCCCATTTTTTGGTGGATCCTCCATATTTTTGAACTTCCCTAGTCTTTTTCTTGTCTTGTCTGGCACAAGACAAATGAGGAAATTTAAGGGCTCCCCTCAGACACAGACCAGGAAAACAAAGGACTTCTTTTCCTTTTGTGTCAATCCCTGCAAATTTTCTGCACGCTGGAGTGTCTTGTCTTGTTCTTTCCGATTTCCTTCTTTTCAGAGCAATCTGCCTGATGTCATTTGCACCCTCAATTACTGACTTCTCTCTTCCCAGCCCAGTGAATCATCTTCTAAGAAGCCATTAGGGAAGGGAGTTATGGGCTGGATGCACAGGGTGGTGGGGAGCCTGGACTGGCTTCTCAGTACCCTCTACTATTTACCTTGCAACCACAGGCCAAAGTTCAGCCTTTGTACCAAGGTCACAGGTAATGGAAATGCTTCCCTGTCTCAACTACTGGCTTCTTCTTCTTCTTCTTCTTCTTCTTCTTCTTCTTCTTCTTCTTCTTCTTCTTCTTCTTCTTCTGCTGCTGCTGCTGCTGCTGCTGCTGCTGCTGCTGCTGCTGCTGCTGCTGCTGCTGCTGCTGCTGCTGCTACTTAGGTCAGGGGACATCTGAAAGAGAAAGACAAGGGGACTGGGCCTAGATTCACAGAAAGAAATGAGCTGAGGTGGGACAGCTAAGTGGCTCAGTGGATAAAGCACCAGCCCTGGATTCAGGAGGACCTGAGTTCAAATCTGGCCTCAGACACTTACTAGCTTAGTGAACTTGGACAAGTCACTTAACTCTCATTGCCCTGCAAAAGAAAAAAAGAGAGAGAGAGAGAGAGAGAGAGAGAGAGAGAGAGAGAGAGAGAGAAAGAAAAAGAAAGAAAGAAATGAGCTGAAAGTTTACACAAAAAGGTAGCTTATGGCAGACAGTGCAGCCGAGGGGAAGGGGCATTGATACGGGATTCGAGAGGGCTCGGGTTCTCCTACTCTGTGGTATGACTTTGGGGAAGTCATTTAACTCCTATTAAATGAGGCATCAGATTCCTCAAATATAAATGGCATATGCTCTGTGGCTCCTGTCCTAACTCCTACTAGCTCTGACTCTCTTCTCTGATTCTAGGCCAACTCCCAACAATCGAGTTCAATAAACCTTGCACATGATGACAAATTTCAGAAGGCTATCTCTTCTCTGTTTTCTCTCCCTTGTTAGTGTCCTTTGCTACTGCTTGCTCAGTTGCTACCTCAATACAGATGACTCCTAGATCACAGTGTGAGGAAGTACCTTTGCAAATACGATTTTGGCAACAGGTCCACATAGAGTGCATTTGTTTTTGCCGAGAAATGAATACCATAATGAGTTTACAAATTAAGAGCCTATGATTGGGCAGCTCGGTGGCACAGTGGATAAAGCACTGACCCTGGATTCAGGAGGACCTGAGTTCAAATCTGGTTTCAGACACTTGATACTCTCTGTGTGACCCTGGCCAAGTCACTTAACCCTCATTACCTTGGGAAAAAAAAGAGCCTATGATCATAGATTTAGATCTGGAAAGGAAGTTAGAGATTTTCTAGTCTAAACTCTTCATTTTACAGATAAAGTCACTAAGGTTCAGATGTTAAGTAATGTATCCAGGGTCACATAGCAGTATCTGAGACAGGATTTGAACCCTGAATTTTGAGGCTCAACTCCAACACCAGAATGTCAATCCATTCTACTCATGATGCCTCTTCTTTAGTTGCCATCTCCCCGCTGAACTCTGGTTCTGCATCTCCAACTGCATGCTCTATGTACTCCCTTGGATGGTGGATTGCCATCTGCCCTTATTCCCAGCTCTACTGTTTCCTTCCTTCTAGTCCTCCAGGCTCAAAACTCTCACCCCTGGCATTCAATCAGTTGGCCATGTCTTGGGTAGTCTGTCTCAGCAATATCAGTCTGTCTTTTCCCTTCCATTCATTCAGTCTATCACCATCTTGTTATCTCTTGGCAGAACTTTGTACTTGATTCCCACTGGGTTCTCTGCCTGCAGCCCTCTATATAGTCCATCCGGTTTTCAGAAGAACATTTCTAAAGCACAAGGAGGGAGTGTGATCCAGTCCAGGGAGTCAGACAACCTGAGGGCACACCCTGGTTCTGCCAAGTCTACCTGTGTGATGGGGCTAATCATTTAGCATCTCAGGCCCTAGTTTTCCTTGTTGTAGAATGGGGGGTTTAAATAGGGAGCCTCTATGGTCTTTTTCCAAGTCTGAATCTATAGTCTTATGATCAATGAGAGCACTGATCTGTTGGAATATATAATAAGGCATAATAATGGTAATAACTAACAATAAATCGGAACTCATCAATATGTTGGTGTTCCTGTTTTCAAATAAATAATCCAGGCTGCAGATCTATCAAAGTTATAGTAAAGTGCAGATCCAATATCACTTCCTTGCACAAAAGCTTTTCCATGTCTCCCTATTTCTTTCTTTCTTTCTTTCTTTTTTTTTGCGGGGCAATGGGGGTTAAGTGACTTGTTCAGGGTCACATAGCTAGTAAGTGTCAAGTACCTGAGGCCAGATTTGAAGTCAGGACCTCCTGAATCCAGGGCCAAAGCTCTATCCACTGTGCCACCTAGCTGCCCCCCTCCCCATTACTTATAAGAAAACATATAAACCATATAGCTTGGTATCTAAGGGCCCTTATAGGATCTGATTCCAACCTACTTTTTCAGCCTTATTTTGTATTATTCTCCATCATGCTCTCCACTTTGTTTGAACTGGACCTTGTGCTATTCCCTGATCTTGATCTGAATTCTATGTACTTCTACCTGTTGAAATCTTTTCATAGATCCTTCTTAGCAAGGGCATACCACCACTGCCAGTAATAGGAGACTCTTCCCCCTAAACGTAAAGGTTGAGGATTACCAGGCTGGGATTCAGGAAATCCTTAACCATATCTTCCTTCACTTCCTTCTCTATGAGCCCACCCCTACCCCCTCCACAATCTCCTTGTCAATATTGCCTTTCTGCCATGAATAGCCTCATTCTTACCACTCTCTACTCCTGGAATCATACACCACGACAAAATCGACTCTGACATTTTTCCCGAAAAAGATGTGTCTATCCACTGAAAGGCATGGTGTCTATTCACCACCCATTTACCTTTCTGGACCAAAGTGCCTCTCCACTTCCCTACATGTGTGTGGTTTCTTCCTAATAGATTGTAAGCTGTTGGGGATCAGGAACGCTCTTGATTTTGTATCTGTTTCGCCAGGTTTCAGTACAGTGCTTAACAAATACATTAAGGACTTACTCATTGCTTTTTCATTTATTCACTTACTGTTTCATTCCAGGCCTGGATGTGTTATTGTGTTATAGATGTGTTAAAGTTCTATGTTATTTTTGTTTGGGTACAAACAATGATCAGGAACTGAAGGTTTATTGAGATGACTCCCTAAGGTCTGAGGACTCCAGAAGTGACAGAGGCCAGAAGCTTCAAAGCTTTTAGAAGAAAAAAAAAAGAGTTTGAAGAGAATTGAGATGATTCACACAATTAATGAAACTTCAATTATAAGTTCAATAAGTTAAGAAAGGGACCAGGAATCTGGAAGAACTGGATCATTGAGCATTGGTGCTTTGTAACTAGTACTGGTCAGTTCTTGAATTGGCAGAGACTTCAGGAATCACCCTGTCCAATCCTTTCATGTTTTAAAACTTTTTTTTGTTTTTAAATAAATTTGTATTTTATTTATCTCAATACTTATACAGTACTTTAAGGTTTACAATGCACTTTACATGTGTTTTCTCATTTGATCCTCACAATAACCCTGAGAAGTACATCATGTTATTATCACCTTTTTACAAATGAGGAAACTGAGACAGAAAATTTCTAAGTGACTTACCCAAGTCACTATTAAGTGTCCCAGACAGGATTTGAACTCAGATCTTTCTGATTCCAAGTCCAACCTTGTATTCACTACCATCTATTTGAGAACAGTAATCCAAATATTGTTCTGTGTGTTTATATATATAGTTTATTCAGACTAAAGAGAGTATATTCATTTATATATTCATATATGAATTCATAAGCCCCTTGAAAAAATTCTGAAGTTCTCTAGATCTACAGATAGTAAATAGTTTTTTAACTTTTTAAATTTATTTTTTGTTTTATTTGTTTTTATAGGATGTGGAAACTGAAGCCTGGGGAAGTTAGGGTTCACTCAAAGTCACACAGGTAGCAGCAGTCAGACATGCTCTGAAGACAGGCAGCTCATTTCTCAGTCCCCCATTACAAATATGATAATGCAAATGAATGGGCATAGATAGTAAAGGCAGCAAGAAGAAGTCCTGAGAAGTAACTCAGAAAGATTCATTGCTTTTTGGGGTGGGGCAGGGCATTGAGGGTTAAGTGACTTGCCCAGGGTCACACAACTAATAAGTGTCAAGTGTGTGAGGCTGGATTTGAACTCACGTCCTTCTGAATCCAGAGCTGGTGTGTTATCCACTGCACCATCTAGCTGCCCAAGCTTCATTGCTTTTAGCTGGGCTTTGAAGAGAGAAGATAAATAAGTGATGATGTGACTTAGAGTAGGAATGCATGTTAAACACCATCATGTCCAACCTCTTTCATTTTAGTGATGAAGAATGTAAGCCCCAGAGAGAGCAAGTGATGTCTCATATCACAGGGGCAGAAGAAAAGCGCTCATTTCAATCTTCCAACCTTAAGTTCGATGCTCTTTCCACCAAGCTCATCATTTTATTGCAGGCAGCAGACAAAGTTCTAGAGGATCCTAGATTTAGAACTGCTGAAAGAGACCTGAATAGACCATTTTGATTGAAGTAAGTTCTTTTTTGAAAGGAAGTTTTTATAAGGAAAAAGTGGGACATAAACTTGGAAAGATCAGTTGTGAAGCTTTGAATGCCAGAATAAATTTAGATTTTAGTCAGCTGTGAGGAGACAACAAGAATTGACATGCCTATAGCAGTGTTTTAGGGAGATCAACCTAGCTCCAATAAACGAAATGGGGTGGTTTTTTTGTTTGCTTGTTTGTTTTTTTGCAGGGCAATGAGGCTTAAGTGACTTGCCCAGGGTCACACAGCTAGTAAGTGTCAAGTATCTGAGGCTGGATTTGAACCCACGTACTACTGAATCCAGGGCTGGCGCTTTACCACTGTGCCATCTAGCTGCCCAAACAAGATGGTTTTAAGGAAGAGATACTAGGGTTAGGAGAATACTTCATTAGCTTAGGGATGTAGCAACCGTAACTATTAGATTTCCTCTAACCAATACTGATTTCAAGAAAGGAAAAGGCAATTATAATGAGATTTCACAACATAGATGTTCTTCATTAGACGATGTTTCTCATTTTGGGTTTGGGGAGTTGCCATAGATCAAGGTTCTGACTGTTTTGGAGGCAGTGGAAATAGACAAGATTGGGCAGTGACTGGGACATTAACACTTCTGCTGACCCTGTCTTGGTTAATTACAAAATACTCATGATATCCCCTTGAGAGGCAGCATGGTGTAGCTCAAAAGAATACTATATCTGAGTTCAAATGCTGACTCTGAAACTTACCATTTGTGTGACTTTAGGCAAGTCACTTCACATCACTGTGCCTAATTTCTTCATCAATTAAATGGGGCATTTGGACTAGCCCATTTCTAAGGTCCTTTGGAATTCTAAATCTGTGATCTTATGATTCTTACTTGCCATTTCACACCATATACTTATCTCTGTAGGAATGTGATAATCATTAATGCTTATAATAATTATAAATAATATTTATGATGCCAGAAATGGTCATAATAATTATTTAATTGATTCACACATTGAATAAGCATAGAATCATGGCAGGATAGATGTTCACTTGTCCCTGTATTATCTGTGATATTTCATCAATGTTGTCCATCTTGAGTCTCGGGGAGTTTGTTTTGTGACTCTTGGAGCATATTGCTTTTTGCACTAGGTTTGTGATTTCATTGGTTTCTCAGTGAGGAAACTCCTCTGCAACTTCTAGTCATAGAGTTGTTTAGGGGTACTAAGAGGTGGACTTGCCTAGGGTCACATTGGTTGTTGGTTTTTTTTTTTTAGTGAGGCAATTGGGATTAAGTGACTTGCCCAAGGTCACACAGCTAATAAGTGTTAAGTCTCTGAGGCCGGATTTGAACTCACGTCCTCCTGAATCCAGGGCCGGTGCTCTATCCATTGCGCCACCTAGCTGCCCCCTAGGGTCATATTGTTAGTGTGTGTCAAAGGTGCAACTTAAACCCAAGTCTTCTTGGCTCTGAAGCCAGCTACCCATCCACTATGCAACATTGCCTTTCAGTTAATTCAGTAAAGAAGCATTTAAAACTCTTCTAGCTTCACTAATCCTTAACAAGGACTAGATGGAATAGATTGCAAGAGTAGAATGATGGGAACAGTACTTTTGTAATCTATTATCTCATTAGAACTAAAAAAAGTGAGAAAAAAAAGAACTAAAAAATGTGGAATTTCCCTTTTTCTTTCTTAAAAATAGAAGCAGTTGACAAATTCATGAAGAGGGTTGAGGCACCTCCACCCTCTCCCTCTCTTTCTCTCTCTCTCTCTCTCTCTCTCTCTCTCTCTCTCTCTCACACACACACACACACACACACACACACACACACACACACAGAGTTTTCCTAAAGCCTGAAAGAAACAAAATTTAGAGTTAAGAAAGTCTTGAAACGTCATCCGGTCCTATTTCCTCATTACATAGAGAAGTGACTTGCCCAAAGCCAGGAAAGAATAGAACCTGGATTCAAATTCAGGTCCTCTGACTATGAATCCCATGTTTCTTCCACACACCAGGACTGAAAGTGGTTTGCCATACTAATCATTGAAATGCATTCAGAATAGAGCGCATACACATTTGGCAAGGAATACACATATGGAGTTTCTCTATATCCTTGGTATACTAAATCCTACCTCTTCTTCCAATTTTTAGTCATTTTCCAGTCATTCCCAATTCTTCATGATCTCATTTGGGGTTTTCTTGGCAAAGATACTGGACTGGCAGGGGCAGCTAGGTGGTGCAGTGGATAACACACCAGCTCTGGATTCAGGAGGACCTGAGTTCAAATCCAGCCTCAGACACTTGACACTTACTAGCAGTGTGACCCTGGGCAAGTCACTTAACCTCCATTTCCCAACCCCACCCCCCCAAAAAAAGATACTGGAGTAGTTTGCCATTTTCTTCTCCAGCTCATTTTACAAATGAGGAAACTGAGGCAAACAGGGTTAAGTGACTTGCCCAGGGTCGGTGGATAGAATGGCAGGTCTGGAGTCAGGAAGACTTCTCTTCCTGAGTTCAAGTCTTGCCACATACACTTCCTAGCTAGGTTTGTAACTTCAGAACCATTTTCTGCTCCTCACTTTCACTTATTCTCCATATCTGATCAATCATTCCTACTTTCACAAAATCTCTCATTTCTATCCCCTTCTCATTCACCTTCTCATTCAGTCATTCAAGGATAGATCATTCTAAAGCGATAATTCAATGCAGGGAATCAAGTTAGGTATTGGGGATACAAAGAAAAACAAAGATACAAAAGGAAATAGATCATGCCTTCAATTGGCTCACCCAGCCAACATCCAAGTTCAAGGCTTCACCATCCCTGGCCTCTATTATTACAATAACTCCCTAATTTGTCCTCCCTACCTCCAGGGTCTCTCCTCTCCAATTCGGCTCTATGCTTGGCACACAGTAGGTTCTTCCTCCCCCAGGCAATCAGGGTTAAGTGACTTGCTCAGGGTCACATAGCTAGTATCTGAGGCTGGATTTGAACTCAGGTCCTCCTGACTCCAGGGCTACTGCTTTATCCACTGTGCCACCTAGTTGCCCCACAGTAGGCTCTTAATATATCCTTATTAACTGACTGACACTGCTTCAAACAATTGAGCTGCCCAAGTTGTTATTCCTAAAGCACCAATCTGATTATGCTCAAGAAATTTCTTTGATGTCTTTTCCTTCCTTCCAAGAAGCTCCTCTTTTCTGATATTTAAATACATGTATAGTCTGTCTCCAACCAGTCTTTCTTTTCAGACTGATTGCAAGTTGCTCACTCTCAAGTACTCTATTTTCTGGAAAAACTGAACCGTGTTTTGTTCCCATGCATAATATTATCTCACCTCTGTGCCTTTGTCTGTTATCGGTCCTCAGGTCCTCACCTCTGCCCTGTTGAATCTCCAGCTTCCTTCAAAGCACAGCTCTGATGCTACCTTCTACAGGAATCCTCTCTCTCCTGTTCTCCCCAGCTGTGACCACTCTGCCTCTGACTCTCTTGTATTAATTCTCTCTGTATTTCTCTGTGTGTGTTTGTATTGTTTCCTCCACGGTCTCATAAGCTTCTTGAGGGCAGGCATTTTTGGCTTTATATGCTCTAACCCTGGCAAAAGTAGATACTCAAAAGATGTTTGCTGAATTGAATTGAACTTTCCCTCACATTGCCCAATATTAGTTAGTTGATCATACTTCACCACAGCCTCTGCCCTCCTTCCCTAAGGAGTGGTAGGGAAGGGGATCATCCTAACGTAGTGGAAAGAGCATTGTCTGAGGACCTGGGCTTCAGGCAGTCACTATCAATAGTTGTATTGTTAAGGATAATGTTCGGATTCTCTCCTACAAAAATGACACTCTAACAACAGGTGAAGAAAATTAAATTTAATGAGTATTATAGTACAGGAAGAGATATTAGTAACAATGTGACTATTAAAGCAAAAGTGACCACTATGTAGGATTTAAAGAGAAATACATCACCGAATGGGGAAGCACCAACTCCTGGGGCCATTTGGCTGGGGGTCCTGGTACAGCTTCCCAGAGTCCCAATTGGGAATATCTAGGGCAGAGCATCCTCTCCACGAGTGAGACTCCAAAGAGGTGGGGACTTACTTTGACTTATATAGTACCTTAAACAAAAGTGGCTTGAAGCCACCAATAGTGGCTTGTATGATGAGCTAATTTTATGACTGACACCAGTTGAGTTTACACAGGATCACTGCTAGAGAAGATGGAATGAACTTTTAGTTTCTCAGGACATACTCCTGAGGGGGAGCCAACTCCCCAGGACTACTCCTGGAATTGTTTATAGTCCCTAGGAATGGCTAATTCCTGGGAACCTTAGGCAGTTAATCAGTGAGGTATGCCTAGAAGGGACCTGGCCAAGATCCCTGCAGGGTATCCTTCTTCACATTCCCACTCTTGGTCAGAACAGGGGCAATTTCCCACGTGAAGCTATAGCTAGAGTTCACAGAAAACATCTGGGAGTTCATGGAGGGGGCAAACACAGGTTTGTGAGCTAGGCCTGTACCTGGATAATATTCTAATATTCATTTACCTTTCAATAGTGATCTTGGGTAAGTCACTTAGCCTGAATCCGAATTTGGTTTTCTGTAAAATGGGTTGAGAAGCAGCAGGTATAATAGAGAGCTGATCTCAGAGTCCAAAAGACCTGGATTCCTGTCTTGCCACTGATCCAAATTGTTAATATGATGGCAGAAATTGTTCATACCAAATGCGATATGGACTGCCACTCCCTTAGATGATCTTTGTAATGTCAGAATTTCAATAATGTCCTTAGATTCCTACTCCTAAGACATTCTTGGGGACAGCTAGGTGGCACAGTGGATAAAGCACTGGCCCTGGATTCAGGAGGACCTGAGTTCAAATCCAGCCTCAGATACTTGACACTTACTAGCTGTGTGACCCTGGGCAAGTCACTTAACCCTCATTGCCCTGCCAAAAAAAACAACAAAAAAAAAAAAACCAAGAAAAAGACATTCGTACTGTAAATCAAGTTGAACTGAACCACACCCTAGGTCTCCCCACCCAAGTATTTTGCCTTGTTGGATCTCGGTTGGATCTCAGCTTCTAGTGTCCTTGCTCCCTTCTATAGGGATTCATGGTATGATGGGCAAAACAGCCAGCATGAAGTGGCTTTTCTTGTCTGGATTGCCAAGGGCCATTGGGGTCTCATGACTTGCTACCTCTTCCCCTTTTCCTCCTGAAGGTATAAGAAGCATTTGGGTCTTGGAGTCTAGAAATGCACTGAACAGCCCCCAGGATGGCAGGTTTGCTACCCTTTTATCCTAATTAGTTTTTTTTTGTTTTTGGTTTTGGTTTTTTGGGTTTTTTTTTAGTGAGGCAATTGGGGTTAAGTGACTTGCCCAGGGTCACACAGCTAAGTATTAAGTGTCTGAGGCCGGATTTGAACTCAGGTACTCCTAACTCCAGGGCCGGTGCTCTATCCACTGCGCCATCTAGCTGCCCCCCTTTTATCCTAATTAAAGATGCTTTATTCCTCAACTCATGGCTTTGATTTATTTCACGACTTGACATCATTTTTGTTTTGTTTTGTTTTTGCAGGGTTAAGTGACTTGCCCAGGGTCACACCGCTAGTATGTGTCAAGTGTCTGAGGCTGGATTTGAACTCAGGTCCTCCTGAATCCTGGGCCAGTGCTTTTTCCACTGCACCATCTAGCTGCCCCTTGACTTGACATCATTTAACTCTTAATGCAACAAAGGATGCAACAGTTATTGATGTACATTGACAGAAGCATTCTCATTAGGAATTCCTTATACATCGTATATATTTGTTTGCATGTTGTCCTCCCTCCCTTTCCCCCTCCTTCTCCCCCTCCCCCATTACATTATAAGCTCCTAGAAGTGTGGAACTGTCCTTTGCCCTTTTTAATATCCTTAGCACAGTGCCTGACACATCGTAGATGCTTAGTAAATGTTTACTGTATAAAATTGTATTACACCAATGAAATCACAGTTTGAGATCATTTTTTTTTTAAATGGAGATAATAAGACTTCACCAGGTATCTCTGATTCCTGGATGGATCACAGAATTAAGAGCCCCCTTTGCCAAATTCCCAGGGTTGTCGGAAGGAATAAATAATAACAAGGATGTGACAGTAATTTCAAAATTGCAAATTCCTAAAGAATTGTACCTTACTACTGGGAATCTGAAAAGAAGGGGCCGTCCTGTGGAATTAAGCCTGTGGTGTTCATAATTTATAGAAGGATTGAGAGCTCCAGTAGCAACAAGATAATGTTGATGTAGTTCGGAACTGCCGTCTCCACTCTTTGCAATTCAATGGAGAGTTAATTTTGGTGCCTCCTCCTCCTCCGTGGGCTTCTGGAGCTGGGTTAGGCTAGAGCAGTTTCTTTCTCACTTTCTTTGTCTCTTAAGAAAATCAACCATTCAGGAAATAAAATGTGAAAAGCTTCCTTGATGGCACATTAAGGTTTCCTATGGGAGTCCACCCAAGCCAGGAAATGCGAACCTGGGGCTAGAGTTTTTGTGATGGTGATTATTTAATCTTCCAGTGGGGCCCAGGTGCTGGCCTGGGAAGGTCTCATCCTAGATTTACAGAATTATCCAGCTGGAAGGGAGAACCACTCCTTCCCCTCCCCCTCATAAGGGCACCAGGTAAAACTAGAGAGTGGTAATATACTTGATGGAGGACTTAGATTTGGCTTGGGGGATGTGCCTCATTCTTACCTGCTAATCCTTCTGAGATGAGTACGAGCTGGTTTCCAGGCAAATGGGACTTGTTTGGGGGCGATTGTGATGGTTTGGCAAAACCTCTTCCTGGGTCATTGTTTAGGAAATATCCCTGGCCCAGGGGCATTTGAAACTGAACGCTGAATGCCCTCCTGCCTCTGACATTGTGCAAATAAAAATCTAGAGGCTCTCCCCAAATAGGGCCATCTGGGACCCCCTTTCTGGAGGACATTCCCAGAGGTCTCCAAAGGCAGTGGATATGGATCCAAGCTTTTGGAGGGAAATCCAGCTAACAGCTGATTAACAAATGATGACCCATTTTCCTACAAAGAGGTGGACTGGAAAAACTATTGGATGAACCAGATGATCTCTGATGTTGTCCTTGACTCCTCCTTTCACTTTTGCTGCCAACCCAGTCGGACACCAAATCCTGAAACTCCTTCCTCTGAAACATCCCTTCTTTCCAATTCTAAGCCCTTCCACGCTCTAAAACCCTCCTACTCAGCCCCCCTGACTTGTTTCTTCTCCACTCGATCTTTAACCTTGTTGCCAGATCTTTGGATTTTCACCCGGATAGGACCTGAGATTTCACTGGCATGGGGGTACTCTCAGCAAGAACATTTCTAGTGTGGATTGGCAGCTACTCTGAAGTTCATAGCTCTAGAGAGTTGTGTAGGGGCACTGAGAGATTTAGAGAAGTGATTTACCCAGGATCATACAGCTAATATATTCTGTGCCAGAGCCAGGACCAGAGCCAGCTCTCTACCACTTTCCCTAGGCTGCCTTTGAATGCTAGGTGACTAGATTAATTTTCTGAAAATAGTGTTTTGTTCATGTCATTCCTTTCATTCAAATACAATTACGAGACAGTTGAGAAGAGCCTGGCATTCAAGACCTTGCACAATCTGGACCCAGCCTATCATTCAAACCCTAGCTCCCACTATATCACAATGCAAGTCCTTTCTTCATCCAACCAGCTTGCTTTATTCACTGTTTCTTGGAACAAGCCTTCCTCCCATTCCAATGTTTTTTTAAAAAAATAAACATTTTTATTTATAACTTTAAGTTTCACATTTTATTCCTCCTTTCCTCCCTCCCCTCCCACCTCCCTGAGGTAGTAAGCAATCAGATGTAGGTTATACATGTGCAATTATGTAAAACATTACCATATTAGTCCTTTTTGTATAATAAAACTTGAATAAAAAATGTTAACCTGGAAATTAAAGAAACAATCAATATAGGAGAAATAAAGTTTTTAATCTGGACAGAGGAACTATAGCTCATGGTATCAAAATGCTCAGAAACCTAGGAATACCTAAAGATGGGGTATGGAAGATGTTAACCTGGAAATTAAAGAAACAATCAATATAGGAGAAATAAAGTCTTTAATTGGGACAGAGGAACTATAGCTCATGGTATCGCAATGCTCAGAAAACTAGGAATACCCAAAGATGGGGTATGGACAGGGTTTTTATGAGGTAACAGAACAGAGAGAGGCTATGAAACTGTCCTTGGGAAAAGTAAGTTTCTCAGAGACAGAAACTATTTAATGTAAATGAATCTTTTTACATAATAACCTAAAGTCCAGGAAGTAAGCTTGGGAATCTTTGGGAGGGGAAGATCCACCAGCAATCAAGAATCTGGAAATGACAAAGATTGGTCAGCCCCAGGCAATTAATTTGTCTGGGAAAGGGGGACTGGGTGGGGAATCAGTTCTCAGTAAATTTTGTAACTCTCAAAGAAAAAAAAAATGAAAGAAAGTGAAAAATAACACGCTTCAGTCTGTGTTCAATCAATATCAGTTCTTTCTTTGGTGGAGGATTGTAGTATGCTTCATCATTAGACCTTTGGGATTGTCTTGGATCATTGCATTGCTGAAAATAGTTAAATCATTCACAGTTCTTCATCAAACAATATTGTTGTCACTGTGCACAACATTCTCCTGGTTTTGCTCACTTCACTATACATTAGTTCATACAAATCTTTCCAGGCCTTTCTGAAATCATCCTGTTTGTCATTTCTTATTCCATCACCACCATATACCACAGCTTGTTTAGCCATTCCCCAATTGATGGGCATTCCTTTGATTTCCAATTCTTAGCCACCACAAAAAAGAGCTGCTATAAATATTTTTATACAAATAGGTTTCTTTCTCTTTCTTGGGATGTCTTTGGGACATAAACCTAGCACCATTCCAATGTCTTTACTTATGATGAGACCCCATCCTAACATGCCATTTCTCTGCCTATAGAAATTTGAGCCATCTTTCAATACTGTAATGGTTGGAATGGTGCCACCTGCTGGAGACTTACTGTAGAAAAGCTCCACCATGAGGAGAAGGCTGCTGAGGGCAAGCCATGCGGTCAAGGTCCTTGGCGACAGGAAGTGACGTTTGCTCGTGAGTACTGTCTATCAAGGCTACGAGCCAGTCAACTTGAGGAGCCTCCCATTTCTGGGAGGAGGACACAAAGTAGGAAGCGGACGCTGCTGGAGGGGTTCTGTCTCTTTTGGTTCCTGACCTAGCCATTGTGGGTCAGATGATAGGGTCTCTTAGAAATAGTTAGATTTTTACCTTTCTCTCTGATCCTAATGTTCTTTAATACATACTTAAACACTTAAATACTCTTGCTAAAGCTTATAATTTATTGGCGACCACTCACTAGATTTTAGATGGTATAGCTAGAATTTTAGCCCTTACAATACCCATTTCAAATCCTGAAGCCATTTATGACCACTCTATTCCCAGGGACTGATGGATGGATTTATTAGGCTCTATGCCAGGATCTCTCTGTCTTCTGATTCACACTAATACATATTTGTTGAAAGAAGGAATGTTGACTCCCTGAGGGAGGAGACTGGTTCAAATAGGTACAGGGGAGGGGAGCAGATCTGATTTGACAAGGATTCACCAAGCCACCCCATGGCCAACCACAGGTATAGACACAATGTCAGCAGCTACTCGAGTACCTTATTTTTTTTTTTAAGTATATCATCACCTCATAAATCTTACACATATGTTTCCTGCTCAGCAACAGCACAGTGGATATTATTTACTAAGTATGTGTTCATTCGGTGCTTTGTTGGATGCATCTTTCTTTTGTCATCACCTTCCTTTGGATCTAGGCTTATGGATCATAGTGCTGACCTTGAAAGACGCTCCAGATGCTATCAAGTTCAACTCTCTCGTTTTACAAATAAGGAAACTGAGGTCCACTGAATTTAAGTGACTTGGGCTCATCCTGGTGGTAAATTCAGATTTTTATCTCTTTTTATTCTTGCAACAGCCCTGTCATGTAGGCAGTACAGGTACTATCCCCATTTCCCTGATGAGAAAATTGAATTTTGGGGACTTGGCTCACTAATTAAGCAACAAAGGCAGCAGAATCAGAGGTGGGGCCCAAACCTCATTTCTTTCTGATTCTTTGTTCAGGGCTCTTACCTGCTCCACAGCTTTGCCTTACTTACGGAGCTGTGAGCTGTGTGTTTTGTCTTCCCGGCCAGATGGCAAATTATAGGAACAATGCCTTATAGTATTTCTTTTCATTTCCCTGAGTTTCTTTGTGTTCCACACAATGCTGTGCACATAGTCATGCTCTGTAATCTGGAGAAGATAATAGCCAATCAGTAAATATATGCCACTTCCTCCTGGAAGTCTTCTTTGATCCCTGATCCCCCTCAGTCCAGAATGACCTTCTCACCCTCAGACCTCCCATATCACTTTGCTCCGTACCTCTCCAATGCCCTTGACGTGTCTTATGCATTATAGATCTTTATATTTCTGTTGTCCCCCTACGAGGCCCTAAATTCCTTCCATGTGGGGGAGAGGATCATATATAAAGTTTGGGTCAACCTCAGCACCCTGCTTTATGCTCTGTAATCTGTAGCTGCTTCAGCTCAGTTCAGTTTGAGAAAGAGTAAGAACCTCCTATACCCAGAGCATGGTGCTAGAAATACAAAGATGAAATAATACCTCCCCTCAAGGAGTTTACAATCTACCTTAGTACTTATTACTGGGTCAGAGAGCAGGCAAACTTCGTAGAGAGAAGCCTCGCTGGAGAAAAGAATTGAGCAGAATATAAACACCCACTTCTACCCTGAGTTATTGTTGAGCAGGGAGGAAGTATATGTTTAAGATTTCTAATGGGACGATATAATTATTTATCAGGTTTTCAAGGATATGCCCTAGGATCACTTTGGAGGCAGCTAGGTGGCTCAAGGGCTAAAGTGTTGCACTTGCAGTTGGAAAAACCTGAGTTCAAATTCAGCCTCAGATGCTAACAAGCTGTGTGACCCTGGGCATTTAACCTCTGTTTGCCTTAATCCACTGGAGAAGGAAATGACAAGCCACTCTAGGATCTTTGCCAAGAAAACCCCATGGACGGTCCACAGGGTCATGAAGAGTTGGACATAAATTGGAAAGCTTGTATAAACAAAAGTTGAGAACTATCTTTCCATGTAACGGGAAAAAAAATAAATAAAATACTTTATTAAAAAAAAGAGTTGGACATGACTGAACAACAACGGGATCACTTTAGTCTTCTTTTCCCTCTCCTTTTTCATCTCTTCTTCTTCTTCCTTTCACAAATTCTCTTTAATTAATCTTGTATTTTGTTACAGAATTGAATTGGTTCTAGCAAGAGACAGATGATTCAACAATCACAAGATAGGTCTGGGCATTTGAAAAAGAACTTCCTAAAATTATAAATGCACAAATTGCAGACCTTAACCTAGCAGAATGAAAAGGAAACTCACCTAATGAAGAGAATATGTTTGGTTATCAACACTGAAGTCACTTTGCTTGGGTATCTTTACTCGAATTACTGGATCAGAGAGCAGGTAAACTCTTTGTAGAGAGAAGCCTCGCTGGAGAAGAGAATTGAGCAGAATATAAACACCCACTTCTACCCTGAGATGTTGCTGAGCAGGAACGAATCATATGTTTAAGATTTATAATGGGACAATATACTTTTTTATAAGGTTTTCAAGGATATACTGACATTGTGTTTATAGAAAGACACCTTCGTTTGGTCATGGGGTGGCCTGCTGAATTCTAGTCCAATCAGATCTTCCCCTCCCATACCCATCTGGATTACTCTATTCCTACTGGAAGTGAACATCCATCCATCCATCCATCCATCCATCCATCCATCCATCCATCCATCCATCCATCCATCCATCCATCCATCCATCCAGCTCTTATCAAGCACCAGCCATTAGGGATAAAGACAAAAATAAAACAACATCTGACTTCACATAACTTTACATTCTAGGAGTGGGGAGGGAGCAGCATATACATAAATACAAAGTATTTTGGGGGGAGGGAGCAGAACCACTGGAGGAATCAGTAAAGGGTTCCAATACAAGGAGCTATGCCTTGAAGCTGCTAGGAGATTTCAAGAGGTAGAGTTTGCTTTAAGTATCTTTCATTTCTGTTATCTTCCTTCCCATATTGGTTGCCACCAACCCAGGTCAGGTTGTTAATCAACTCAAACCTGGTTAACTGGGGTATAATGAAAAGTGCCCTGGGATTTGAGTCCTAAGTCATAGAGATCTAGCATTTCCTAGCTTTGTGACCATAGGCATGTTGTTTAATCTAACTGTACCTCATTTTCTTCATTTATAGAGTGGAGCTGTTAACACCAGTGATGCCTAATTCAGAGAGTTATTGTGTGGATAAAATGAGATAATGTATGTGGTGTATTATATATGTCTCCTATGAACAAGACTCTACTCTGTTTGACCCAACCTTGAGGATGAGGACAGAGGATCTCTTCTTAGAGTACAGCATAAATATTCAACAAATAAATTCCTGTTGAATGATTAACCAAGAAAGAAATATATTTAGAAAAAAAGTATAGTAATTCATCTCCCCCCAAAATGGATCATGACATTACAACACTACATTACATTACTATATATCAGTTTGCAGTCTTTTGAGGCTTTAAAACATTTGTAGATAAACCATAGATTTTACGATGTTTTCGTTCCCTTTATTTTTTAGTAATCAATATCTGTAATGTGATGGCTTCTTGTTGTTTTCTCAGAGAATGACAGCCGTTAAAAGAAACATATTGACAGTAAAAAGATTTGTCACAAAAATACAAACTACACTAAAACTTTTGGGATATCCTACTGGGATAGACCAGACTTCAGAGCAGTCCTTAAATCTGTCTGCCTTGAGTAGGATTCCCCAGTATGAAACGTATTCTCTGCAAAGTTTGCCAAGTATGCAAATCTCCTATTGGGACAGTAATAGCAATTATAATATATATAGCCCCACAGGGAAATGCGCTCAGTTCATAAGTAGACAAGTAGATGACAGACTTAATCCTAGCCAGACCCCAGCCCTGAAAAAGAACAGAGGAGTTAGAAAGCATTACACTGTGGTTTTCTGCGATTTGTTTGAAAGGAAACAAAATTGAGGGCCCTTCTAGCTCAAGCCTGATGGGTCTATGAAAAGCCCGTTGGAGCCTTAAGAGCTTTTATCTGGACACTGGAACAATGACTGATTTTTGTTGCTGTGATATCCTGTTATCGTTTGTTTCAGTGTGATGAAGTATAATGTGAAGAACACTGGACCCTTTTAGTCCTGGCTTGACATTGACTAGCTGTCTAACCATGGGTAGTTTCTTCATTTGGAAGATAATAGGACCAGATACTATGATCTCTAAAGTCCCTTCTTGCTTCACTATTCTCACAGATCTGGGATCTCATCCACATGTGTGCTTTCTCTGAAAATACAGATCCCACCCACGTCTTCTGATACTATTTGACTCTTGTCCCCATCCCCTTAAAAATTGTCTACATAATACACACATGACATGATGGGAATCTTCCTCTAAGTCTCTTGACAGGGTGAAGCGGTAGTCCATTTGTTATTAGCTTTTAAGTGTCATAAGATTGCAGGATACCACATTTAGAGTATGGAAGGGCCTTGGGAAGTTACCCTGTCCAACTCCCTCATTTTACAAGTGAGGAAATGTAGGCCCATTTGAAATGACGTGTGTAAGGTCACACAGGTAGTAAGAAGCAGAGATACAATTCAACCTCAAGTCCCCAGACTCAAAATCAAGTGTTCTTTCCATTGCATCAAGCTATCTCAAACATATGAGAAACCCATTTGCTTTTCCGATCAGAATCAGAATGTAGGCTCTCTCTCTCTCTCTTACCCTGCTTCTCCTGAACAGATTCATATGGGTATTGGGTTGGAGCCTAGTCACATCTACCATGTACCTCCCTATTGCTCTTTAATTCTAAACTTTAATTCTCTAGAAGCAATGGTCTGGCATGACTCAGCCATATTGTATCACTAGAGCACATTATTCTTACAAATATGAGACCTTTTCAAAGGAAGAAGCATGTGTTAATAATAACTTGGAAAAAGTGTACAATTTCACTCTTCCATCACCCCTACCACCATTTTCAACACAACTCCCCCTAGTCAGATTGTGAGCCAGAGAATCCACCAACAAATGCCACTATGGTGAACTTCACAGTAGACCAGATCTGGGCCATCATGTACAAAAAAGGCCAATACCAGAAACACATCTGTGATAGCTCATGCAGATCATGGTAGATCAACCTTGACCCATTCCTTGGTTTACAGAGCCAGAATTATTGCTTCAGCCTGTGCTGGTGAGATCTGGTTCATTGACATGAAAAAACATGAACAGGAACAGCGTATTGCAATTAAATCAACTGCTATCTCTTCTAGAGCTGTCAGAAAATGGTTTCAACTTCAAGCAGAGCAAAGATGGTTCTGGCTTTCTTATCAACTTTATTGACTCCTCATCAGAAGTAACAGTGATGCTCAGTGTTTCCAGTGATGTCTTGGTTGTGGTTGCCTGTGTATCTGGTGTGTGTGTGTGTGTGTGTGTGTGTGTGTGTGTGTGTGTGTGTGTGTGTGTTCAGACTAAGACTGTACTTCAGGCCATTGCTGAATCAAACCTGTCCTAATGATGTACGAGATGGACCAGGCCCTATCTGAGCTGCAGCTGGAGCCAGAGGAACTGTATCAGGCATTTCAGAGAATTGTAGAGAATGTGAATGTCATTATCTCCACCTATGGAGAAGGCACAAGTGGCCTTATGGGAAACATCATGATTAACCCAGTCCTTGGTACTTTTGGGTTTGGCTCTGGGTTTCACAGTTTGGCCTTTACTTTGAAGCAGTTTACAGAGATGTATGTGGCAAAATTTGCAGTCATAGGGGACCAACTTAACAGGGCAAGAAAGCGGAGGATGTGACAAAAAACCTATGGGGTGTTTTGATCCTGCAAATGGGAAATTTAGTAAATCTGCTACTAGCCCTGATGGAAAGAAGTTGCCTAGCAGTTTCTGCCAACTCATCTTAGATCCAATCTTCAAGGTATTTGAAGCAAGTAGGAACTTTAAGAAGGAGGAGGATGCAAAAATGTTTTTAGAACTTGACATCAAATTGGACAGTGAAGATAAAGGCAAAGAAGTCTATGATTAGATGTTGGCTGCCTGCTGGACATACACTTCTCTAAATGATAACTATCCACCTGCTTTCCCCTTTAACTGCTCAGAAATACTGCTAAGAGCTGTTATATGAGTCTCTTCTGGATATTGAAAGCTGTGACCCCAAAGGGCCCCTGATGATGTACATCTCTAAGATGGTGCCAACCTCAGACAAAGACAGATACTATGCTGTGGGCTGTGTATCTTTTGGTCTTATTTCCACCGGCCTAAAGGTCAGAATCATGGGACCCAATTAAACTCCTGGGAAGAAGGAAGATCTCTACTTGAAGCTAATTCAAAGGACAGTACTAATATGTTGAACCCATTGAAGATGTTCCTCGTAATAACATTGTTGGTCTGGTTGGTGCACATCAATTCCTTGTGAAGATGGATACCATTACTACCTTTGATCATGCCCATAACACGAGGGTGATAAAGTTTGGTGTGAGTAGCTGTTAAAGCCAGGAACCCAGCTGACCTGCCCAAACTAGTGGAAGTACTGAAGCATCCGGCCAAGTCTGACCCTATGGTATAGTGTATCATTGAAAAAATATGGAGAACATATCATCGCCAGTGCAGGGGAGCTGTATCTGGTGATTTGCCTGAAAGATCTTGAAGATCATGCATGCATTCCCATAAAGAAATTGGGACGGGGGGGGGGGCAGCTAGATGGTGCAGTGGATAGAGCACCGGCCCTGGATTCAGGAGTACCTGAGTTCAAACCTGGCCTCAGACACTTAACACTAGCTGTGTGACCCTGGGCAAGTCACTTAACCCCAATTGCCCCGCAAAAAAAAAAAAAAAGAAAAAAGAAATTGGACTGGGGCAGCTAGGTCGCACTGTGGATAAAGCACCGGCCCTGGATTCAGGAGGACCTGAGTTCAAATCCGGCCTCAGACACTTGCCACTTACTAGCTGTGTGACCCTGGGCAAGTCACTTAACCCCAATTGCCTCACCAAAAAAAAAAAAAGAAAGAAATAAAATAAAGAAATTGGACTGAGGCAGCTAGGTAGCACAGTGGATAGAGCACCTGGATAGAGCACCAGCCCTGGAGTCAGGAGGACCTGAGTTCAAATCCGGCCTCAGACACTTGACACTTACTAGCTGTGTGACCCTGGGCAAGTCAACCCCAATTGCCTCACTTTAAAAAAAAAAAAAGAGATTGGACCCTTTTGTCTCCTACCGTTAGACAGTCGGTAAGGAGTGAAATGTAGTGGCCAAATCATCCTCTCACCCTGGTGCTGCCTCTATGCCTTGTATGCTGACTGCTCAGCCCCATCTTGTGGAAATCATCTATTTCGTGGAGATTTAATGTCCAGAACAAGTGGTTGTGGACATTTATGGTGTCCTGAACAGGAAGCAAGGGTGTGTGTTTGCAGTCTCCATATTTGTTGTAAAAGCTTATCTATGAATTTTTTGGCTTCACAGCTGACTTGAGGTCTAAAACAGGTGGCCAAGCTTTCCCTCAGTGTGTATTTGGCCATCGGTAGATCCTGCCCAGAGACACCTTCACTAGCCACCCTTGCCAGGACTCAGCAGAGACTCACAAATGCAAAGGGCTGAAGGGAAGTATCCCAGCTCTGGACAAGTTGTAACCAGCATCAGTTCAAACTCCTGTTGGACTCTAGCATAACAGCAATGCAGAAAATTGTTAAAACGGTAGTGACATCTCTGCATATACTTAATCAGTTGATAGCAACTTGATATTTCAAAACACATTGATATTCAGTCTCTTAGATTTCTGTGTTGCACATGATAGATTTGGGGTCCACTCAGTGCTGTGACTTGAAATATTTGGTGCAACCTGAATTGCCTGTTGGGGGCAGCTCGGTGGCACAGTGGATAAAGCACCAGCCCTGGATTCAGGAGGACCTGAGTTCAAATCTGGCCTCAGACACTTGACACTTACTGGCTGTGTGACCCTGGGCAAGTCACTTAACCCTCATTGCCCTGCAAAAACCCCAACAACAACAACAAAAACAAACAACTCAATTCTTTTGTTGGAGAGAGAGCCTGAGAATCTAAAGAAACAAAAAAGTTTATCTGTTCAGATTTTCATAGCAGCGTTCTGTGTCAGTTGCAAGCATTTCCAGGATGGTAGGAGGTGCCAGAACTTTGGGATGTAGGGTTCAAAAGCTGATGATTTCATGAAAGCCAAGGTAGCATCTGAATAGGACTTTTGGAGAGGATGTCCTTGTTTGTTCTTCCTAAATTGCCGTTCTTAGGAGTTCTTAATGTGTGAGTGTGTTTTAAAAATTAGATTATTACTGATTATATCAGTCTAAACTATTCTTTGTCTTCATTGATTGTTTTCAACTTGAAATACTCCAGGATGGAAAACACCTCCCAGCATGTTGGTCTACATTAGTCAATCCATCATTTCCATCTTCTAGGCATTCTAAATAATTCTTTCTAGATAGTTCAACTTGAGGTCACTAGGTTGCTTCTTTCTGAGTTCTTAGGACAAGGTAAACATTAATATCTCATGATTCTTTGCAAAGTTGTTGTTTAAGAACTAGCAGTAGGGGCAGCTAGGTGGCGCAGTGGATAGAGCACCAGTCCTGGAGTCAGGAGTACCTGAGTTCCAATCCGACCTCAGACACTTAACACTTACTAGCTGTGTGACCCTGGGCAAGTCACTTAACCCCAATCGCCTCACCAAAAAAAAAAAAAAAAAAATGGAAGCACTCATTTTTGTTTTCCTTTTCTTAGAAAGAAAAAACAACACAAAATCTGGTTACAGCTACCCTGTTTCTATAGTTTTCTGTTGCTAAGATCGCTCTGCTAGTGAACCTAAGACTGTACATAGCTCCCCACTCCATAGGCCAGTGGGCTTTATTATCTTTTTCTCTTTTTTTTGGTGGGGCAATGAGGGTTAAGTGACTTGCCCAGGGTCACACAACTAGTAAGTGTCAAGTGTCTGAGGCCAGATTTGAATTAAGGTCCTCCTGAATCCAGAGCTGGTGCTTTATTCACTGTGCCACCTAGCTGCCCCCAGCTTTATTATCTTATCTTTCAAGATGACAGGCTTCATTCCCAAGTCCGTCTAGTCTGTCATAAACATAAAGTATGCTGCTCTTGGTCTCATGAGAATGAGGATGGCTTTATCCCCTTCTTTACCACTACTCAAAAGTCACCTTATTGGTATTTACCCCACTGTTAGTAGGTGAATTTTCCACATAAAGGTCATAATATTACTGTTTTTATTTTACAAATGACAATTTAAACATAAGGATATAAACTGTCATCTGAGATAAGTAAAATAATGGTTTTATTGTGATATTTTTATTATCATATTTGTCACGAAGTGTTTTTATTAATCACTATAATAAAGGTGTCATTCTTCTAAGAATTACAAAATGACAAACAGAAAAAGATCAAGGCAGTGAATCTAAGTCTCCTAACTCTCTACAGAAAGCACTAGCTATCAGAAACTGTTCTCTCTAGCCACAAAATAAAGTTTAAAAAGTATGCTTCAGGGGCAGCTAGGTGGCGCAGTGGACAGAGCACTGGCCCTGGAGTCAGGAGTACCCGAGTTCAAATCCGAACTCAGACACTTAACACTTACTAGGTGTGTGACTCTGGGCAAATCACTTAACCCCAATTGCCTCACTAAAAAAAAAAAAAAAAGTTTCAATCTATATTCAGACTTATTTCATTCTTTCTCTGGGGTAGATAGCATTTTTCATCATAAGTCTTTCTTAGTTATCTTGGATCATTGTATTGCTGAGATTAGCTAAATCATTCATAGTTGATCATCATTACAATATCGCTGTTACTGTGTACAATGTTCTCCTGGCTCTGCTCACTTCACTCTACAACAATTCATATCAGTCTTCCCAAGTTTTTCTGAAAGCATCCCGTTTGTCATTTCTTAGAGTACAATAGTATTCAATTGCAATCATATACCACAACTTGTTCAGCCATTCCCCAACTGATGGGAATCCCCTCAATTACCAATTTTTTGCCACCACAAAAGAGCTGTTATAAATATTTTTATACTTACAGGTCCTCCCTAGGGCAATTGTATAGAGATCAATTCAGCCTGAGTTCAAATATGGCCTCAGATCCTGGCTAGCTATGTGACCCAGGGCAAGATTTCTCATCTATAAAATGGGGATAATAATGATGATGATCATAACAGCACCTATGTCCCAGGTTTGTTGTGAAGATAAAATGAGATATTTGTAAAGTGCTTTGCAAACTTTAAAATACTATATAAGTTCTAAGGGCTATTATTATTCTAGGCCATTGTTTAGTCCAGTGAGAACACTTCTTTTTTTTTTTTTTTTTTTAGTGAGGCAATTGGGGTTAAGTGACTTGCCCAGGGTCACACAGCTAGTAAGTGTTAAGTGTCTGAGGCTGGATTTGAACTCAGGTACTCCTGAATCCAGGGCTGGTGCTTTATCCACTGCGCCACCTAGCCGCCCCCTTATTGGCAATCCTTAATGAAGCAGTTTGCAGATTTGTAATTGATTTTCTCTCCTTGGTCACTTTAGATACCTTTCAGCATTATTGGTTTTTATTTTACATTAAAAAAAAATTTTTTTGGTGAGGCAATTGGGGTTAAGTGACTTGCCCAGGGTCACACAGCTAGTAAGTATTGTCTGAGGCTGGATTTGAACTCAGGTACTCCTGACTCCAGGGCCAGTGCTCTATCCACTGCGCCACCTAGCTGCCCCTAGCATTATTGTTTTAATAGATTCTAGATTCCCATTTTCAGGGGATTGGAATTCTTCTGTTTCTTATGATTATGATTTTCTTTAGAAGCATTAGTCTAAAATTCACCAAGTTAATTCTTATTTTTACTTCCCTAAATTAATAGCTTTCTCACATTTTGGGGGGCTTATTTGTTTGTTTTTGCAAATCCCTCCTCTCCCAGCTGGATTTAAGCACTAAAAAATGTTAGAGGAGTTGACACTACCTATATGACTTTGAAGGAATCAATAAATCCTCTTGGGCCTCAGTTTGCTTATATGTAAAATGAAGGGGCTACACTAGATTTCCTCTGAAGCTCCTTGAAGCTTTAGATATATGATCTTAAATCAAATTTTCCAATGTTATTAGCTCTCAATCAATGGAAACGCTATAGCATTCTTACCTCATCCCTCCCCAATCCAATCCATCCTCCACTTAGCTTCTATTGATTTTCATAAAGCAGAGTTCTTTTTTTTTGGGGGGGGTGAGGCAATTGGGGTTAAGTGAATTGCCCAGGGTCACACAGCTAGTAAGTGTGTTAAGTGTCTGAGGTCAGATTTGAACTCAGGTCCTTCTGAATCCAGGGCCGGTGCTCTATCCACTGCGATACCTAGCTGCTCCATAAAGCAGAGTTCTAATCATATCATTTCCTTGCTCAGTAAACTCCATTTGCTCCCTGTTACCTCCAGGATCAAATATGAGATCCTCTGTTTGGCTTTTTTAAGCCTTTCACAACTTAGCCTCTTCCCACCTTTCTAGTCTTCTTTCACTTTACCCCCCTCCATAAACTCTAGGATCCAGTGATACTGGCCTTGATGTTGTTGTTTTCCCATGCCTTCAATGCTGCATCTCCTCACCTCTGCCTCCCGGCTTCCCTGGCCTCCTCCAAGACTCTGCTCCCATCCCATGTTTTGTAGGAGGCCTTTCTCTTGCATGTCCTCCCCACCCTCAATGCTCTCCTGCTTTGAGATTACATTTAATTTACACTGAAGGGGCCAGCTAGGTGGCGCAGTGGATGGAGCACCGTCCCTGGAGTCAGGAGTACCTGAGTTCAAATCCGGCCTCAGACACTTAACACTTACTAGCTGTGTGACCCTGGGCAAGTCACTTAACCCCAATTGCCTCACTAAAAAAAAAAAAAAAAAGAAAATTTACACTGAATATATCATCTCCATCTCTACATCTACATCAATATCTACAGCTACAGCCATATCTACACTGATATCTATATCATCTCTATCTATGTCTATATCTACATCTATACCTATGCCTATATCTACAAGTGTATCTATATCTACATCTGCACATATATACATATCATAAACATAGCTATTAGAATGTGAGCTCCATGAGGGCAGGGATTGTGTTTTTGCTTTTCTTTGTATCCTAAGTGCATAGCATAGTGGCTGGCACACAGTAAGTATGTAATAAATGCTTGTTGTCTGTAGTGTCTATTATCCAGTTTCTTCATTTTTATTCAACTCTCTTGTTCCTCCTCCCTTTCATTTCCATAGTCCTTATTTCACATTCATTCCTTACCTTAACTAAAAACTCACCTCAAAACCAACTTCTGAGAAATCTGATTAAATGGGGCACAGAGATGGTAAATGGGAACAATGGATATGCCAAACAAACTGAAGGTAATCGCGATTTCATCATAATGTATGTTCTCTATGCCTTCAGAAGGTTATAAACCCTTTGAGGACAAGGAATGTGTCTGGTTTCATCTCTATTCCCAGAATAGAATGCTGGGCATATGACAGGGACTTAAAGAATGATCACTGAATTGTTTCTTGAACTGAGGAGGAAAAAGTTAGGAGAAAATGGATTTCAGGGATGGGGTGAGGGAAAAGTTCACTGCTATGGAGCTTTAATCCTGGCTCTGAAGAAATATGACAACAGGAAATACAGCCAAGGTCAAAGACAAGTTAGAGAAGAAGTAGAGTTGAAGTGTCATGGCATTTCCCTTGCCTGTTCAACCTCACCTTTACCTTTCTCAGCCTAGAAACTGTAGAAGCTTGGGTAGGAGAGAAAAATCCAAGAGACAACCTTAAGGCAGTCCACAAATACTCTGCTTTCCCTTCAATGCAATGCTACCACTCTTTAAAGGGATGGGATGAGAGTCTGGACATGGGATTTCATCAGTATAGGGACTTCTTCCACCAATGTAGAGTAGCACCTGCTCAGCAATTAGAGGACTTGCCTAGAGCACTGAGAAGTTCAATTACTTATTCAAGGTCACCCAGCATATGTCCAAGGCAGGATCTGAAGCCAAATCTTCCTGGTTTGCAGGCCAGTCCTCTATCTACCACAACAAGCTGCTTCTCCTTAGTCATTATCATTTCTAGATAATTAGACAGACTTTACTCCTATACACCCTCCAATAAAAGCCTCAAAATCTGAAATATTTTTCTTGGAAATTTCCTCCCAATTTGAAAGTAGAAGGAATTTTATTTTGCTTCCCTTTCTATGGCAAAATCTCTAATTTTTTGTCAAAATTGAAAAAAAAACAACAGGGAAATTAGCTAGCTATATAGAAAAGAAGAGAGATATACTTGGAGCTAAGTTATAGCAGTAAATAGTAATAAGTATCATGAAGAATGTATTTAGAATTGCTACTACCTCCTGTTTTCTCCTGAGATTACAATCAATTGACTAGAATTGATTTACAATTTACAGGATATTACTGCTAAGTATGCCAAATCATTAGATTTGCCTTCTAGAAACCTGTGTGAGCCCGGTCTTGGATCCTAGCCTCTATCAGCCCAATCCGATTTCTCTCTCTATAATGGATGTCTTCAGTACTTAATCCTTTGGTTCATTTTGCTTTAACCCAGATTTTAAAACTTTGGGAAAACTTGTCTTGTTAGCTTATTTCTAGTATACTTAGTTGAGTCATCTTCTAGCAAACCAAGGCTCCCAATGGCATAGAAAAAGAAAAACATTTATTCATATAAAAGAAACATTTTTATTCAGAGGCAGATAGGTAGCTTAGTGAATAGAGTGAATGGCCTCAAAATCAGGAAGACCTGGGTTCAAATGTGGCTTTGGATGCTTACTAACTGTGTGACCTTGGAAAAGTCACGTAACCTCAGTTTCTTTGTCTATAAAATGGGGATAATAATAACAACACCTACCTCCCAGGGTTGTGGGGATACAATTTGTGGGTTTTCAAATTTTATTTTAATGTTCATTTTCTAAAATTTTGAGTTCCAAAAATCTCTTCCTCTAGTCCCTGCCCCACCCATTGAGAAGATAAGCAATATGATACCAATTATACTGTGAAGCCATGCAAAATATATTTCCATGTTAGCCATGTTGCAAAAAAAAACAAAACCAAGAAAAATAAAGTAAATGAAAAAAGTATGCTTATCTCTGTACTCAGAGTTTATTAGTTCTCTCTCTGGATGTAGATAGCATTTTTCATTATGAGTCCTTTGGAATTGTCTTAGATCATTGTATTAATTAGAGTAGCTACATCTTTCATAGTTGATCATCATTACAATATTGTTGTCACTGTGTATAATGTTCTCCTGGTTCTGTTCATTTCACCTTTGCATCAGTTCATATAAGTCTTCCTAGGTTTTTCTGAAACTACCCCCCTCAATTCATTTTGCACAGTATTATTCCACCACAATCCTATTTCACAACTTGTCCAGCCATTCCCCAATTGATGAACATCTTTTCAATTCTTTGCCACCACAAAAAGAGCCACAATAAATAATTTTGTAAATATGGGTCCTTTAACTTCTTCTTTGATCTCTTTGGGATATAGACCTAGTAATGGTATTTCTGGATAAAAGAGAATACAGTTTTATAGCCCTTTGGGCATAGTATGCAATAATATATGTAAAGCATTTCAGAAACTATAACATGCTATATAATTGCTAGCTATTATTATTTATACTGAACTGAACAGTTAATCAATGGAACTTCATTCTTAGTGAGTACATTCATTCCCCTTTTTTACTTCCTCCTTCCTTCCCCCAGGACTGGGTTTCAAAACTCTATAAACATTCACAGCTCCAATAGGAGAAGTCTTGGGAAAAGCTCTCTCCAGGTGGAGTATGTGGTATTGTGGGATTTTGTTTTCTGGGAGGAGCTGGAAATATGGACTGTAAACCAATGAAGGTAGCATAGGCATCCTTTACTTTTTTGGGGGGGGGGGCAGGGCAATGAGGGTTAAGTGACTTGCCCAAGGTCACACAGCTAGTAAGTGTCAAGTGTCTGAGGCCGGATTTGAACTCAGGTCCTCCTGAATCCAGGGCCAGTGCTTTATCCACTGTGCCACCTAGCTGCCCCCATCCTTTACTTTTAGATGAGGGGGCTGAACTGGATAATTTCTAAGGTCTCTACCAGCTTTAAATCTCCAAGAAACCTATGATCCTGGGATATATTATCTCTTCTCGGACCATTAGGCATCCACATGTGGCTGCCATTATTGGTACCTGGTAAATAAAGAAGGTTCATTGATTTCCTGTTTATCTTCATGACCCCAAGTGGGCTTTCAATTGCCATTTTAACTTCTTCCTTCCTTTCCTTTCTTTTCCTTCCATGGTCCCCTTCTTTTATGCCTTCCTTCCATGCATCTTCAGCTCACAGCATTCTTAGAAAAGTAGCTTTCTCCCACTGACATGTTCTGAGACTATACTGCCTATATTTTCTTGTCCTCATAAGGGATGGAATGAGAAAAAGAAATGGTGGGAAGGGTTTTCTGTTATACTCAAGCTTGGATGAAATCGCGATTACCTTCAGTTTGGCATATCCATTGTTCCCACTTACTGTTTCTGTGCCCCATTTAATCAGATTTCTCAGAGGCTGGGGTTGAGGTGAGTATTTAGTTAAGGTAAGGAATGAATGTGAAATAAGGACTACGGAAATGAGAGGGAGGAGGAACAAGAGAGTTGAATAAAAATGAAGAAACTGGATAATAGACACTACAGACAACAAGCATTTATTACATACTTACTGTGTGCCAGCCACTATGCTATGCACTTAGGATACAAAGAAAAGCTAAAACACAATCCCTGCCCTCATGGAGCTCACATTCTAATAGCTATGTTTATGATATGTATATATGTGCAGATGTAGATATAGATGATCTAGATGATGAACTAAATCTAGATGTACTTATAGATGTAGATGATGAGACAGATCTACATATAGATCTAGATGTAGCGATATAGATATAGATAGGGGTAGAGATAGAGAGAGATAGAAATAGAAAGATATATATTTAGAGAGAGAGAGAAATAGAAATAGAAAGATATATATATATATATATAGAGAGAGAGAGATAGAAATAGAAAGATATATATATATATATATATAGAGAGAGAGAGAGAGAGAGAGAGATAACCAGTGTAAATGAAATGTAATCTCAAAGCAGGAGAGAATTGAGGGAGGAGATGCAGGGGAAAGGCCTCCTGCAAAACATGGGATCTGAGCTCTGGTCTTTCTGATGCCAGGCCCAGTGCTCTAAACACCATGCCATCTACCTTCCCTCAAGGACAAATGAGTGTTGCAAACAAAGGGCTTAAGGAAAACTTGAGGAATAAGATACCATTTTTCACCAGAAGATCATAGAGTAAGTTATACCAAAACTTGACCTTGATGGATGAAAAAGACCTCAAGAGATAAGGAGTCTATTAGAGGTTGCCACTAGCCTGTGGGGATAAATGGGAGCAGCAGATTGCAGAACTAGATTGCAGAAAAGTTAGCAGGATGACTTAACCAAAATGTAGAATATATGAATGAATGAAAAAGGTTGGCAAGATAGGCTGGAACTACATCCTGGAGGGTACTAAATGCCTGCCTAAGGAATTTGTCATAGAGACAGTAGGGAGATATTGAAGACATTTAAGTAGGGGAATGGTATTGTTGGACTTGTATATTGGAAGTTGATTTTGGCAGCTCTGGAAAGGAGTAACGACACCAGTCAGATGTCAGACGTCCTGTTGAGAGACTTAGGTGAGTGGCTATAGGAGAGGAGGAAAGGTGACAGATTTGAGAGATGGAAGCAGAATGAACAGGATATGGCAATTGATTGGCTACAGGAAGGGAAGGAGAAGGGACAATGACAGATAACTCTGAGGTTTTCAGCTTGAGTACTTTTCATCATCAGAAAAAAACCCAGGAAATTAGGAGGAGGGGCAAAGTTTGAGGGCAACATGATAAGTTCTGTTTTGGACATGTTGAGTTTGAGGAGATAACAGCACATCCAGGAAGATGAGTCTATCGGGTAATTGTAAATGTGGGACTGAACTTAGGGGGAAGATGGCTCTGGATATATAAATGTAGCAGTTATCTGCACAGAGGTGATAATTGAAACCACAGGAGTGCCTGAGATTGCTAAGGTGGAGAGTATAAGGAGACTTCATCTGTTGTGGGGGGAGGTGATGGGAGGATGGAAGAATAGAGGGAATAAGAAGCTATTAACTATAATCAGATAGCCAGGAAATACAGCCTGGCTGGATCTCCACAATCTGCAACTGGTGAACTTGATGACTTAACAAAGGAAGAAGAGATAACTTTCAAGACCACATATATTGACAGATAATCTTGAAAATATCAGAAGAGGGCCCAGGACAGAGTGTTAGGGAATACCCTTACTTGGGAAGGAGAAAAAAGAAGGATCATCTATTTATAGGTCATCTAGCTTTACCGCCCCCCCCTCCCCCACCATTTTATAGATGAGGAACTGCCTCTGAAAAAAGTTGAGTGATTTGCCCAGGGTCACAAAGCTAGTAAGTGGCTTTGGTAGGAGTTGATCCCAAGCCTTTCTCACTCCAAGTCCATTGCTCTGTCCATTAAACCATAGAAAACCAATGAATAAAGGAGACAGAGAGAAGGAACTGTTTTGGTGCACAAACTTTGCCTTAGAATATTCTCTATTTCACAAGCTTTTACTCCTCTAGTTGTAGCTACCTTTTGGGCTTCTCAAGACATCATGATAAGGGGCAGCTAGGTGGCACAGTGGATAGAGCACCGGCCCTGGAGTCAGGAGGACCTGAGTTCAAATCCAGACTCAGACACTTAACACTTACTAGCTGTGTGACCTTGGGCAAGTCACTTAACCCCAATTGCCTCACTAAAAAAAAACCCATCATGATAAATGGATATTTTTCTGTGGATCTTAAATCTAGATTTGTCATCTCCTCTCAAATTTTCAGAGGCTTCCACTCAGAGGTGTATGACAAAGAGGTTTATAACAAAGAAAAGCAATTAAGGAAAAACATTTGATACAAAGCCCTTTTCTGGCAATAAATACAAAATTCTGCCCTGGTGGTTCTAATTTCCCTCATGTAAGAGAGGAGTCATGTTTCATTATTTCTTCTTTAAGGACCTTCCCTGGCCTATCACTCAGAGTTCAACTTCTTTTCAGTTATTTTTACATTTACATTGTTTTAGTTATTGTGTATAGTTCTGCTTATGTGGCCCTGTATTTGTTCATACAAATCTTCTAGTTTCTCTGAAATTCTCATATTCATAATTTCATACTGCATAATAATATTTCATTGTGGACATATGCCACAGGTTTTTTTCAGATATTCACCAATCGATCAGCACCTACTTCATTTTTCAGTTCTTTCCTACCATAAAAAGTCCTGCTATGAATATATTGGTATTTAGTGGACCTTGGTTTCTGTCTTTGATTTCTTTGGAGGTATATGCCTAGTAGCAGAATTGCTGTATCAAAGTGTGGACAGTTAAATTTTTTTTTCTCTTGTAGTTCTAAATTTAAATAGTGATCTCTTTTCAGCTCTACCAATAGTTCATGAGAGTGCTTGCCTTTCCCCAGTTCTGCTAACTTTGGCTATTCCTTCAGACTACCTAAAAATTATTTTATAGAGCTAGAAAAAATAATAACAAAATTCATCTGGAAAAAAAAAAAAGGTCTAGAATATCTAGGGAACTAATGAAAAAAATGCACAGGAAGGTGGGCTAGCTGTACCAAATCTGAAGCTTTACTATAAAGCGGCAGTCATCAAAACTCTTTGGTACTGGCTAAGAAATAGAGTGAATGATCAATGGAATAGGTTAGGCACATGAGACACAGTAGTAAATGACTATAGTAATCTACTGTATAGTAATCCCAGCTTCTGGGATAGGAACTCAGTATTTGACAAAAACTGCTGGGAAAACTGGAAGATAGTATGGCAGAAACTAGGCATAGACCAACATCTTACACCTTATACTAAAATAAGGTCAAAAAGGGTACATGATTTAGACATAAAAGGTGATATCATAGGTAAATTAGGAGAGGAAGGAATAATTTACCTCTCAGATCTTTGGAAAGGAGAGCAGTTTATGACCAAATAAGAGATCTAGAATATTATGAAATGCAAAATGGATGATTTTGATTACATTACATTAAAAAGTTTTGTACAAACAGAAGCAATGCATCCAAAATTAGAAGGGAGACAGAAAGCTGGGAAGCAATTTTTATAGCCAGTACTTCTGGTAAAGGCCTCATTTCTAAAATATATCGGTAACTAAATAAAATTTATAAGAATTCAAGTCATTCCCCAATTGAGAAATGGTCAAAGGATATGAGCAGGCAGTTTTCTGATGAAGAAATCAAAGCTATCTATTCCCATATGAAAAAATGCTCTAAATCACTATTAATTAGAGAAATGCAAATTAAAACAACTCGGAGGTACCACCTGACACCTATCAGATTAGCTAATATGACTGTGAGGGGAAACACAATCCTCTTCTCAATAATTCTCAGGAACTCAGCAGGGATGTGACAAAGGCTCTTTTATTTCCTTCTCATGAAGGAGAAAGCTGTGGAAAAATTGGAACACTAATGCATTGTTGGTGGAGCTGTGAACTGATCCAACCATTCTGGAGAGCAATTTGGAATTGTGCCCAAAGAGCTATAAAGCTATGCATACCCTTTGATCCAGCAATACCACTGTTGGGTCTTTTTCCCAAAGAAATCATAAAAAAGGGAAAAGGACCCACATGTACAAAAATATTTATGGCTGCTCTTTTTGTGGTGGCAAGGAATTGGAAATTGAGGGGTTGCCCATCAATTGGGGAATGGCTAAACAAACTGTGTTATATGAATGTAATGGAATACTATTGTGCTGTAAGAAATGATGAGCAGGCAGATTTCAAAAAAAACCTGGAAAGACTTAAGTAGACTGATGCTGAGTGAGATGAACAGAACCAGGAGAACATTGTACACAGTATCAACATTATGTATTGCTCAACTGTGATAGATTTGATTCTTCTCAGCAGTACAATGGTCCAAGATAGTTCCAAAGGACTCATGATGGAAAATGCTCTCTAAATCCAGAAAGAAAAAAAAAAAGAACTGTGGAATGTGGATACAGATCAAACCATACTATTTCTTTTGTTTTTGGTGCTGTTGTTTTTCTTTTTTGAGGTTTTTCCTTTTTTCTCTGATTCTTCTTTCACAGCATGACTATTGCAGAAATATGTTTAATGTGATCTTACATATATAACCTATATGAGATTACTTGCTGTCTTGGGGAGGGGGGAGGGAGGGAGAAAAATTTGAAAGTAGAAATCTTATAAAAACAAATGTTGAAAACTATCTCTACATGTAACTGGAAAACAATAAAATGCTTTTATGAAAAAGAAACCAAAAAACCCACCATTGACTATTCCTATCTTTTGTGAACTCTTGTCAATTTGCATTAAGTGAAATTAGTTATTTTAATTTGCATTTCTTTTTTTTTTTTGTGAGGCAATTGGGGTTAAGTGACTTGCCCAGAGTCACACAGCTAGTAAGTGTTAAGTGTCTGAGGCTGGACTTGAACTCAGGTCCTCCTGAATCCAGGGCTGGTGCTCTCTCCACTGCGCCATCTAGCTGCCCCTTAATTTGCATTTCTTACTGGATATCAATTGGAACATGTTTTCATCCATTCGTTTATCATTTTCAAATCTTTTCACATCATTTGACCACTTACTCATTAGGTAAATGACTCTTCTTATGTATTCTTATGTCAATTTCCCAAATACTTGGGATATTAGATGCTTATCTGCGATGTTTGAGGCAAATATTTCCCCTACTGCACTGTTTGTCACAATCTCTCTTTTTATTTTGTCTTCATCAATTTTAATCATGCAGAAGCTTTTTAATTTTCTGCAGTGAAATTTGGCTTTTATCATTTCTGTAACCCTTTTTTGGTTAAGAATTCTCTCCTAGCCATAGTTGTGAAAGGTATTTGATCTTGTTTTATTCTGTTTTTTTTTTAATGGTGTGACCATTTATATTTAGGTAACATATCATTTTTGAGCTTATCATGATGTACTCCCTATTCTTTGACCTTCTGTCTTGTTGTCCCAGAGAAACTTTCTTCCTGGGGTCCCCTTTTATTTTGATCAGTGACTGTCTTTACCAGTGTTAGACAGTTATTTCAAGAAAACTCCAGTTACCATGTTTTCACTTCAATTCCTACTCTCCAACTATCTCCTTCACAGCCTTACCAACCACACCTTTCCTCCCCAACCCCTCTAGTGCCATTGTTCATTGTTCCTGGATGAGGTGTGTCAATCCACTCCCTTATGACCCCATTCACCAATCCAATAACTTTCCAGACCAAAGTGCCTCTTCCTGCCCACCACTCCCTTTGCATTTCTGAGACCTAGTCTGCCCATCCCCCTTACTTCTCAAGACCTTTAGTTTTTATAAATATTTTGTATGGAAAAGAGCAAAATTTTACTATCACCATCTTCAAGAACCTAGTCATCAGTTAAAGAATCTCATAATGTTATGAGTTTTGAGATTTTAAAATTTCTAGCTTTAGAAGGTCTAGTATTTGGGAAAATATAGGTATATCCCAAACTATAAAGTCATTTGGAAATTAGGGTTTTTATTAACCCTCAGAATGAAATTCTTCTAGGGCAGTAGATTGAAACTAGAGAAAATATGTTCTTAGCAGGAAAAGGGAAGAGGTCTTGAAAAAGATTGTAATATTCAAACTTTTCTTAGTATGGGGTACTAATGCATCTCAGGTCTCATCTTTTCTGGGATTTTCTTTAATCCCCTATATATTCTTTTTTTTGGGGGGGGCAATGGGGGTTAAATGACTTGCCCAGGGTCACACAGCTAGTAAGTGTCAAGTGTCAGAGGCCAGATTTGAACTCAGGTCCTCCTGAATCCAGGACCAATGCTTTATCCACTGCACCACCTAGCTGCCCCCAATCCTCTATATATTCTTGTGTATCTGTGCCCCAAAGCAATACCCCAATATGACTGATACCCTACACCTTTTCTTCTACTGGCTGTCAGATTGGTTTCAGAAATCCTTTTAAAAACATCATTGTCACTTCCAAATGACTCCTTTGGACTTTTCTCCCACTCCCAACCATTAGGGAAAAAAATAAGCCAACACTGGCCATAGTGGATAAGGTGTGCTCCATTCCTCACTGGCAGGCCAGCCACTGTATGCTTCACCTAATCTATCAGCCTGCTGAAGCCATAACTAGTTCTTTCCAAGAGGTTTGTAACAAGGAGACTTAAGAGCTGTTGTTTCTTCACCATCAGACTGATCACTGAGCAGCTTTCAGTCCAGTTGAGTTCCTGGTAACACAGCCATTTTTTTTCTACTGCAAACCTCTTAGAAAAAAAATTTTTTCAGTTGCTTCTTCTTGGTCATGTTTAATAGCACAACTCCTCAGGACACCTGCATTAAGATTCAACTTAATATCCATTTGCCCTTTTCATTCCTAGAAGAAAAAATCCTGTTATCTGTTCTAGTGTCGTGTGCCCAGGCATTTTGTGCATTAAATGACACAGGGTGTATCCTAACTTCTTTTGAAAAAGAGCTTTCCTGCAGGGTGCAGAGGAAGGGATGGTTACTAATTGTCCAGTTGCTTGGGGATCATTTGCACATTGCCCTGGGAATACAGTCCTCCCCTCTATAGCACTGCTGGTGGTGAAGTTGTGAATCATCCAGCTTTTGGGGAAGGCAATGCAGGATTATACAGTAAGAGTTATAAAAATATGTGTACCCTTTGACCCAATAGGTCAATTACTGGGATTATAAATAACCTATGGAGGTTATTGGCTAGAAAAAAGAGGAGGCAATATGGTCTAGTGGAGAGAATGCTGGATTTGATGTCAGGAAGACCTGAGTTTGAATCCCAGCTCAGTCACTTACTACTTACAAGACCTTGAGCAAGTGACTTAACTGCTCAGTCTCAGTGTCCTCATCTGTAAAATGATGGCGTAGTTTTAGGTGATGCTGAGCATCCTTGCCATTCCAAATCTATGATACTATAGAGATACCCTGAATTCACCTTTTCAGATTGAGGATGGCTACTTCTTCCCACTCAGGGTTACAAAGAAGAGGTATCAAACACAAGGCCAATCCGGCAGGCTGTATTTGGCTCACAACACTCCCTATACTCCCCAGGAAGTCCTGACCCAGATTAAAATGTCACTGTGATTCTAGAGAGCAGTTTGGAACTATGCCCAAAGGGCTATAAAATTGTGCATACCCTTTGACCCAGCAATACCACTACTAGGTTCATATCACAAAGAGATCATAAAAAAAGGAAAAGGACCCATGTGTATAAACAATTATAGCAGCTCTTTTGGTGGTGGCAAAGAATTGGAAATTGAGGGGATGCCCATCAATTGGGGAATGGCTGAACAAGGTGTGGTATATGAACGTAATGGAATACTATTGTGTTATAAGAAATGATGAGAGGGTGGATTTCAGAAAATACCTGGAAAGACTTACACAAACTGATTTTTGTTTTTTGGCTGGGCAATGGGGGTTAAGTGACTTGCCCAGGGTCACACAGCTAGTAAGTGTCAAGTGTCTGAGGCTGGATTTGAACTCAGGTCCTCCTGAATCTAGGGCCGGTGCTCTATCCACTGAGCCACCTAGCCACCCCCACAAACTGATTTTGAGTGAAGTGAGCAGAACCAGGAGGACATTGTATACAGGAATCGCAAAATTGTATGATAATCAATTGTGATAGACTTAGCTCTTCTAAGCAATACAATAATCCAAAAACAATTCCAAAAGACTCATGATGGAAAATGCTCTATACATCCAGAAAAAGAACTGTGGAATCTGAAGGTGTATCAAAACATGCTACTTTCACTTTTTTTTTCTTTCTTGAGGTTTTTCCCTTTTGTTCTGATTCTTCTTTCACAGCATGACTTATATGGAAATATGTTTAACATGATTGTACAAATAAAACCTGTATCAAATTGGTTCCTGTCTTGGGAAGTGGAGAAGGAAGAGAGGAAGGGAGAAAAATTTGGAACTCAAAATTTTATAAAAACAAATGTCGGGGGCGGCTAGGTGGCGCAGTGGATAAAGCACCAGCCTTGGATTCAGGAGGACCTGAGTTCAAATCCGGCCTTAGACACTTGACACTTACTAGCTGTGGGATCCTGGGCAAGTCACTTAACCCCCATTGCCCTGCCAAAAAAAAAAAAAAAACAAATGTCAAAAATTTAAAAACAAATTTTGTTTTAAAAAATCAATGTTAAAAACTATCTTTACATGTAACTGGAAAAAAATAAAGTACTATTAAGATTGAAAAAATATAATTGTGAAATACTTAACAAGTAAAAATACCAAAAAAGTATAACATTGTATTTTAAAATTAAGTCAGTATGTGGTTGCAGGGATCCTTATGAATGAGTTAGTATTCCCATTTCTACATGAGTTTGACACCACTGCCCTAGAGAACCTCTCAGAGGTCTAAGGTGTCTCTTGTTTAATACTATCGGTTTGAACCCTCATTCTAGGGCCCTCTCTTGACTGTTTGCTGCCAATGATTAATGCTCCAATTCCAATTAACACCAATGAGCTATTTATAAGTAAATAATATATAAAGAATAGAAGTATAGGGCCAGCTTTAGTTCAGTGGTTCCTTTGCAAGCACTTCAATCTTGGGGGCATCTAGGTGGCTCAGTGGATAAAATTCAGGCCCTGGATTCAGGGGGACCTGAGTTCAAATCCAGCCTCAGACACTTGACACTTACTAGCTGTGTGACCCTGGACAAGTCACCTAACCCTCATTGCCCAGGAAAAAAAAAAGAATAGAAGTATAATATTTCTCCCCAACACCTGGGAGCACCATCACCCCTGTACCACCTAACTCCCTAGAAAGAGTGGGCTCAGACAGTGTAGTTTCTACATAGCATTTGCCCACCAGGTTCACTTCCAAATGAGGCATCATTGAGAGGTGGATGAGTCTGCATCTCTGCTACTGTTAGACTGGGCCAGTCAAGTTAATCAGGACTTTGCTCCTCACCATCTGGATTCCAGCAAATCCTGTTATGGACTTTAGCTCCTGGCTTTCTGGTGGTTCACTCTTCTGTATTACAAAGCTCACAACATGATAACCATCTTCACCTTCAGACATAAAACAAGAAGAAACAACATCAGGGTCATGTTCCTACTGGCTAATTGAGAGGCCTGGGGCCTCTCTCTCTGCCTAGGAATTAGTCCTTACCTTCTCACTTGAACACATCAGGGCAGTAATGAACACCAGTCTCACTTTGGCCATTTAGTGCCTTTTGAATGCTTTCCAGTTGGATATGAGCAAATCACCAGTTCTGGCTCTACACATAGTCAATCAATAGTTGTGAGATTAAAATTGGATATTAGATCATAAATCTCCCCTACTTAACCTTTCCCTTAATTTATCTCCCAGACTAGTAAATGGAAGAAGCTTCTGGTTTTCTAGATAGAGCCTTTATTGTATGGTAGTCACAAGGTGATGTTGATTAGAAGGATAGGAAAGTAGAAATACAATACAAATCGTCTTAAGTCTAGGCTTAGTCTATATTCTGTATAAAACTCACCTAAACTCAAGGCCACTTTTGGGGAGAGAGACCGAGTCAAGCGCGTGCTGTTAACCGAGAACCAGGCCGAGTCAAACTCCAGTCCGCATCTGTCTGTGCAGCGCAGCCAGGAGACCAGCGGAGCAGGAAAAAGCCCCACTTCCGTTCTCTCCTTGCCTTTTCAGCTCGCACCCCGGAAGTCGAGTGCATAGCAGGCAGTCTGACATGCGCAGCAGGCGCACTGGCGTGCGTAGCTCATGCCATTGGTCTCCTCCCAGAAAGGGTGGTCCTTAAAGAAAAACTGGCGTCTTTCAGTTATCCTAACCGACTGTTAAAAAACTTTCATATTTTTTACCACAGTGTCAATCTGTCTTTTTCATCATGTGGCTAGTTGACTGGAACCAGTCATAGAATGTCAGTTCATGCTCCAAATCAGGAATCATGGTACCTTCAGTGTACATTATTATTTCAGAAGCAGTCCCAGGTCCTTCCACGTGGGAATCACTCCTCAGATTCAATATTTTTTTTTTAATTTTTTTAAATTTTTTTATTTTTTAGTGAGGCAATTGGTTTTAAGTGACTGCCCAAGGTCACACAGCTAGTAAGTGTTAAGTATCTGAGGCCGGATTTGAACTCAGGTACTCCTGATTCCAGGGCTGGTGCTCTATCCACTGTGCCACCTAGCTGCCCCGAAGATTCAATATTAAGAAGATTTCAAACATATCCCTATCATCGTGCTATGTAATTTTAAAAAACTGGACACAAATTTGGTGTCCAATGATTGAGCAATAGTTGAACAAGATATAGTTATAAGAACATTGACATAGAGTTGGAAAAGACTTGGAAATCATCTCGTTCAATCATTAAAGATTGTTGTTCAGTTGTTTCAGTGGATTCTGATTCTTTGTGATCCCATTTGGGGTTTTCTTGACAAAGAAACTGGAGTGGTTTGCCATTTCCTTCTCCAGCTCGATTTACAGATGAGGAAACTGAGGCAAACAGGGTTAAGTGACTTGCTCAGGGTCACATAGCTAGTAAGTGTTTGAGGCCTGATTTGAATTCATGAAGATGAATCTTCTTGATTTCCAAGGCCAGTGCTCTATCTACTGCACTACCAAGCTGACCAACCATGTGAAAACCTAAACAATTATTAAGTAGGAGAGGTAGGTTTTAAGTTTGCGCCTTCTAAATATCAGTTAGAGATAGGAACTGAATTTGTGACTTCATTGGTATAGAGATCTTTCATATGAGGAAACTCTTTCAATGCATGTCTGAACCTAGAGTTGCTTAGAGCATTGAAAGGTTAGATAACTTGCTCAGGGTCACACAGCCATTATACATCTGAAATGGGATTTGATCCAGGGTCTTCCTGATTTGGAAGCCAGCTATCTATCCATTACACCATACCCTAAAAACTTTTTCCATTTATTTTGTTCATATGATTTTACTTACTTAGACGCTTGCTATTTCCTTCTAGTAGATTGTAAGCTTCTTGAGGGCAGTGGCTATTGTTTTTTGTCTTTTTATCCATAGAGCATACAGTAGCTGCTTAATAAATGCTTCTTAAATTGAATTGATATTTTTAAAGAATTCAAAGAAATACTGGAAAACTTGTATCAAGTGATACAGAATGAAGGAAGCAAGACTCATACAACAATAGATGGACTGACAAAGCCATTACACAGAGGAAAGAGAATATAGAGAGGACCTTAATGATGCTACTGTTTTAAAATCAATGTACATGTCTTATGAATTGTCTTTCTTTCTTTTGTCTGGGACAAATTTAATATGGGGAGAGTTAATTGGGTGGCTCGCCATAATATTGGGGTTCAGAAAATAATGAGAGACCTCTAGGTCCAGAGTTTCCTCCCTTCCAAACTGCCTTTTTTTAGTTTTTTCACTAAGACTGATAAGAAAGGAAATTAACAGACTCTTTTCCACAAACAAATCATGTTTTATTAATGGAAACAAATCTACAACACAGGTGAAGTTAATAGAGCTAGGGACAATGAGAAAGGGGATAGAGAAAGGGAAATATATGACCCACTTCCCAGATGATTAGAATCTAAATCTCTAGGGTAAAAAGGCCCCAGGTATCCCGAACAAACTCTGCTTCCTCAGCCACCCAGAACAGCCCAACTGGAACAAAACCTTGCCTCCAGCTCAGATAGCCTAAAGAGCTAGCCTAAATTCAACAACACAAACTCACAACCACCTGGAATCTGTAGTTCTAAGGAGAATCAGCTGTGCAGTGTCTCTTGGTTCGATCTGAAGGTCCACCACATACCTGTTTCTCTCTCTCTCTCTCTTCCTCTCTCTCTAGCTTCCTTCCTGCCTCTCCCTTAGGAAGGGAGGTTCTTAGGGTTCTTAGCCATGCTGAGTCTCCAATTGGTTCGACATACCCCCTGCCCCCCCTCCCAGGGTTGTTTCCACTATAATTTGGCCAGTCCCATATGGGTGTGGGTGAACTCCTAGGTTGGGCTTAGGTACTTTATTGGATACTTTGACTCAATAAATGTTCTTTGTGTTATTCAGTCTCAGTCGCATCTAATATACATGACAAATCTGATCAGAGTTCCTTTTGTTTGTTCTATAATCTCTTCAAGGACATACCCATCTTCTTTTAGGATTTTCAAGATTACATCTTTTCAGTCTGACCATAATGAAGCAAAGATAGGGTCATGGAAACCCCAAGTCACAATTAATTCCGTACACTTTCTTTCCTTCCTTCCTTCCTTCCTTCCTTCCTTCCTTCCTTCCTTCCTTCCTTCCTTCCTTCCTTCCTTCCTTCCTTCCTTCCTTCTTTCTTTTGAATTTTCGGTGGGGAGGGGAAGGTGTACAAAAGTATGATTTCATTGGTATTCCGGTATGGAAATTCCCTTCACCACTGTAGATGGGTAAGTTTTCTGCACCTTTAAGTTTGGGAGTATTGCCTTGGACTTGGAGATCTTGAGTGACTTGCCCAGATCTTTCTTACTCTCCAGACACTATCTCTTTCTATCCTGCAAAGCCAGGCTGCCTCTCATGGTCTTTTATACTATCTTTCATTTTGTTTTTTATTCTTACTTTCCTCTCTTTTGTTCCTATTTATATATTTGAATACTTAGTACTTATCAAAGGAGGTTTTATTAAAACTTGTTTTCAAAATAATACAGTATCCAGAGATCTGCCTATTTTTCCTAAAATGACTAAAGTTTCTCTAAACATGTATCCAATTAGCAATTAGGGGAGCAATCCCCAACACTTGATTTCTCCAGCTCCCAGTCACTCTTTTCCACACATCAACTGGGAGGTTACAGAGTTTGAAGCAAGTTTGTTTGTGTTCCATTAAAAACAATCACCTTGGGGCAGCTAGGTGGAGCAGTGGATAGAGCACCGGCCCTGGAGTCAGGAGTTCCTGAGTTCAAATCCGGCCTCAGACACTTAACACTTACTAGCTGTGTGACCCTGGGCAAGTCACTTAACCCCAATTGCCTCGCTTAAAAAAACAAACAAACAAAAAAAACCAATCACCTTGTCGGGTAGGTAATCTGATGCATTTCAGAAAGGTAGGTAAGGTCTCCATTTTAGCCATTGGTTTAAGGGGCCTCCAGGCCCCTGTTGAGGGGCATGGCTGCAGAAATCAGTGGATTCCAATTAAAAATCAGTTTTACAATTTGAATTTCCTTCTGGAACCCTGCCCCATAACAACTCCATTGCCAGAGGACACTGTCTCAGTGAAACCAGTCCTCAGGGCCTAGTTTCTGTCCATACTTATCTATCCCTCAGAATGCTGAAAATGTTCAACTTTTGATTTTCTCCTAAAATGCTTCTTTCTAGTCTTGTTTATTTTTTTAACTTTTATTTTTTTCAATTAATAAGAGTTTGTTTTCTCTTCTTCCATCTTGTGGAATTGTGGCTGCTCCATGGCAGTGATCCAAATTCTTAAGTCTTTCAAAGTTTTTTGTCTTTACATTTTGTTAATGTTTAAATCGCTCTGCAGATTCTGCTCACTTTCTATCGGTTCAAAGAAATCTTCCCAATTTTCTCTGAGACAGTCCTTTCATCATTTCTTAGGATACATTAGTGCTCCATTACATTCATATACCATAATTTGCCCAGCCATTCCACCCTAAATGAACATTACCTTAATATCCACTTCTTAGTCCCCACGAAAGAGTGGTCAAGCCTTATTTAGAGAAGAAATAAATAGCTGGCTTATGACTGGATGTTGAATGACGACTCTATTGACACACTACAGCACTGACCCTTTCTGGGGCAGGCATTGAGTTGGGTTCATAATTAAGCAAGAGGAAGAGAGAGGCTCGATTCCATTTGGGGAACTGTGCTGTGCTTTTAACAATGCCTAGCTGTGTCCCAGGACAGAAGCATGCTATATAGTTGCAACATTGGAATACTACAATCTTCAAAGAATAAATGTTGCAGCCAACTCAAATTGTAATAGGGAGACAGATGCCTGGTGGGCACAAGTAAGCGGTAGTTCTGGTTATGATCTACACCCAAGAAGTGATATCATTGAGAAGGTGGACCCTTCATGGGACATAAACAGATGGACAGCTTGAACTCTCCACTGGCATTTTCAAAACGTCATAAGACCTAGGGGAAGGACACCAGCAGAGTGCATGGCTTCCCTGTGGAGGGTTTATGAGAAAACACAGACAGGAATCATACAGAGGGAGAAGGTATGGAGGGGTGATGAACTTGAAGGAATGCACTGATTAAAAAAAATCAACCTCATTTGAAATATTACATTGTAAAGAGAAAGGGTAATGGTTAGATACTCTCATGAGAAGGTGCTATGAACCGAAGATGTAGTTCTGGACTAAGGTGATAAAGGGGGCAGGTTTATGTGAGTACATATTCACTGGATACATACATGTTTGCTTCATGTATATTTTGTGTATGTATATACACACATATATGTTTGATATCAGTACCTCGATAGTTAGCTATTATGTAAAGGTGCACCCTCATGTAGTATCCTCTTTGTTCATTTAACTAACCAACATTCATTTAGAACCTATTATAACAGAAACAATCCTGAAAGACAGTCAAATTCTGATTCATTATAATAATCATGGTTCTATAAAACAAATTGTGAAACGTACTTTCTTTCACAGCTTTTAGTAGAGACATGCTTGACTCAAGATGCAGAATGGTACAGACAGGCCAGACTTGTTGATTGGCTTTGCTTGATTATTAAAATAAAATATTGTTATATGGGAGCAGCTAGGTGGCACAGTGGATAGAGCACCAGCCCTGGATTCAGGAGTACCTGAGTTCAAATCCAGCCTCAGACACTTAACACTTACTAGCTGTGTGACCCTCGGGCAAGTCACTTAACCCCAATTGCCTCACCAAAAAAAAAATATATTGTTATAGGGAGGGTATGGAATATCAGGAAATTACTGTAACATAAAAAAAGTAAGGCATCCAATAAATTTGTTTCTGTTTAAGGATCTTACTATATGAAGATCATAGTCTTAAAAACAGGGGGGTAGAATCAATCTTGAAATTAAGATACTAATAAGGGGAATAGGACCCACCCCATTAGCTAATACACATTGTTAAATAAGTTTATTGTCTAATTATGGATTTCATATACACACACATACACACACATATATTTGCATATGAGATTCCATTGGCCTTTGAATTAAAAAGTCCCATTAATCAGGGGGCAGCTAGGTGGCTCAGTGAATAAAGAACTCAGGAGGACCTGAGTTCAAATCCGACATCAGACATTTCACACTTACTAGCTGTGTGACCCTGGGCAAGTCACTAACCCTCATTGCCCTGCAAAAAAAAAAATAGTGAATCAGATGATCTCTCAGGTCCCCATCAGCTTAAATATGCTATGGTAAAATGTCTTATAACAGACACCATCTAACCAGTGTCTAGAGGCTTCTTATATGTCTTTATAACAGATACCATCCAGCCAGTTTCTAGAGGCTCCTGTACTCAGCAGCCTTTGAGGGGCATAGTAATTTTAATATTCCTAAATCATGTGGTCTAACATCTAATGGGGCTCTTCATTTCCTGATACTGTCTCTAAAATTCACTACATACTGCTTATCAGTTGTAGACGTGATGCAATCAATGGAGTTGGGGGGAAGGGGGAGGATCTCTCAGCATAAGCGGCTTAACTTCTGTTCTCATTGTATTTTCAGTTTACCTAAAAGATATGACCCAAGCCTGTTACTATTTACCTCCTTCCAGCAGGACTGTGCTGTAGAGATTAATTCATTAGTCTATGTTTGCAAAGCAGTTGGAAATGAGAAAGCATTAAGCAAATGACATTTTTAATGTTTTTAATTAAAAGGTAATAAGGCAAGAGTATCTTGTACCAGCAAGAAGTCTACAAACTCACGTTTTGCTACAGTGACAATCCCTGCAGCCTTTCCTAGTATAAGCCAATAGAATTTCCTCCCTCCTTCATCCTCTCTTCTTCTATTTGTCCCTACCTTTCACTTCTGGTTTCTATTCCCCCAGAACACAACAGAATTACATCCTAGGTAATTGAAAAGAAGCTGTGTGTACCACCCATCCTTAGCTTTAAAGGAACAGGCTTCCCACAGGGGGTGTTATTTTTAATTTTTATTGATGCCTTTGTTTTTACAACACATTAATTTCCAAATTTATCCCACTCAGCTCCCAAACCTGTGAGTCATTCCTTGTTACAAGAATTTTAAAAAGAAAAAAGAAAGGATGAAAAAAATGCAGCCTAGTAAAACCAACACACAGTGTCTGACAGAATATGCAATATTTCACGGCCATAGTACTGTAGCTCTGAAAAAAACAAACAAAACCAAAAAAAATGAGGTGACATTTTATGATATCTTTTATGGGCCAAATTTTATAGATGAGGAAACTGGGGCAAATGGGATTAAGTGACTTGCCCTGACTCCAGGTCCTGTACTCTATTCACTGTGCCACCAGGATTTCCCAAAGAAAAGAAAAGAGGGGCGGCTAGGTAGCGCAGTGGATAAAGCACCGGCCCTGGATTCAGGAGTACCTGAGTTCAAATCCGGCCTCAGACACTTAACACTTACTAGCTGTGTGACCCTGGACAAGTCACTTAACCCCCGTTGCCCCACCAAAAAAAAAAAAAGAAAAGAAAAGCACAATGCTTGGCACTTAGCATGCTGCATGTTGATTTGCTATTATGTGATTAAATGTTTCATGTTAATTCCTTTGCTTCTTTGTATACAGGCATGTCTGTGTTTATTGATATTAAGTTCATTATAAAAAAAAAATTTGCTTGTTGATGGATGGGTTGATTGTAGGAAGTTGGAGAGGAAGGGAGCTCTGGACCAGAGACAATTTGGAATCTCTGCCTTTGATGTTGGAGCCAGAAGTGAACTAGCCCAATTTCCTCACTTTGTAGATCAGGAAACTGAGTGAGGCTCAATAAGGTATAATTGCCCAGAAGTTACCATCTCCCACTGAAGCCTGTAAGAGTGAATGACATTGTGGCAGCTAGGTGGAGCAGTGGATAGAGCACTGGCCCTGGAGTCAGGAGTACCTGAGTTCAAATCCGGCCTCAGACACTTGATACTTACTAGCTGTGTGACCCTGGGCAAATCACTTAACCCTCATTGCCCCGCCAAAAAAAAAAAAAAAAAAAGAATAGTAATCAAAACAGGGGTTGGTTGTCATGATTATCAGTGGCTACTCTTTTGGGATGTCAGGATACTTTTAAATTCAAGCAGGATTGTCTCAGCTGCTCAGCTCCCGAGGCTTGACGACGCAGGTAGGTTGCAGGTAAGAGGGGTTGGAGGTGTTTGGTTTTTGCTTAGCAAACTGCCTTAGCAGCTTGGTCCCAATTTGCCATCTCTGTTGTAGTTAGCCCTCAGGTTTCCCCAGCTCACCGAGCATCCTTTCAAGTTAATGGGCTGAAAACTGGTTCCCATTGTTCTTTGGTGGGAAGACTAGCCTGAAGGGGATCCCTCAAGTCTAATCTCCTTTCTCTGGCTGCATGTCTATAGCTACTAGTCAGTTAATAGGTGGGTGCTCAGAACAGGATTAAAATGGTTTTGCTGTTGTTCAAATTCAGGCATTAGCATCTTTTCATTTAATAAGTATTTACTTTGCATTTGCAAGTTGCCCATTTTCTGCGGTGATTTTCATTTTCACCAGGGAATTATATGTGGCAGGCACTCCTGGAGGCTGGTAGAATAAGAATGAGAAGAAGTGGATGCTTATGGACTGCATACCTTCCTTTCCCTTCCTTCCTCCCCTTCCCTTCTCATCTCAATGGGCCTTGGCATAGTCCAGCTTGAGCACTGTCTGTTTTATTAGGCCCAAAGTGTGATCAGAATAGATGGAGTTTGGGCAGCTAGGTGGCACAGTGGATAGAACACCGGCCTTGGATTCAGGAGGACCTGAGTTGAAATCCGGCCTCAGACACATAACATGTACTAGCTGTGTGATCCTGGGCAAGTCACTTAACCCTAATTGCCTCACCAAAAAAAAAAAAAAAAAAAGAATAGATGGAGTTTGTTTTGATGCATCCCCTTTCTTCCTCTCCCCTCAAACACCCTTTCTATGACCTTTCCTATAGGATGTTCCTTCATGCTGCTCACCAGTTCCGTAAAGGGCTTTCAATTTCTGTGGCTTATATAGGCTTGCTTTCTCCTGTCAAAACCTCTTATTAGTATAATAGCACACTCCTTCTCAACAATTAGAGCTGTAAAAAAAAAAAAAAAAGGAATGGGATGGGGAGGTAGTGAGTTCCCTGACCCTAATATTCTTGAACCAGTGACTTTTAATTCATTCAAAAAGCCCTTAACCACTCCAGTCCTACTATGGGGTAGATGCCAACAGGCTGAAACTCATTATCTCTACAAAGTCCTAGAAAACAAATAATGCCATGGAATTGAATGGACAACCACCCCTTTGAGTTAATCCATAAGTACATGTATCTTGGACAGGTGCTGGAAATAGATAATGAGCTGAACCCAGAGCTAAAGAGGAGGTTGGGCCGGATCACATTTAGAAAATCAAATGGCACTTTTAAAGATTTCATTTTCATTTAAGGTGAGACGCCAATGTAAGAGCAAGGGAGTGCTCAGGCTAACCAGGTATTACTTCTTGATTTAAAATAATACTCTGATTAGCTCATATTTTTGAAAAGTTCATTTACTAAAAGTCGAGATTAACAAACAGCTTTAATACTCTTGAAAAAAAATGAAATGAAGAGTTAATATTAGTAAAGCTCTACATTTAAAAACACAATTGGCGTATAATCATCCAACATCCATCTTTCATTTTAACAATGGAGACCAGGGTGTCTTTAATGGGGTTAGGACCTGTTCTATCTAAATATCTATGATAGAATGTATGTAAAGTGCTTTGTAAACCTGAAAGGGCTATATAAATGTCATTATCATGATTATTAAGATTATTCATGATCCTAAGCCTCTCCCTGCTGGAAAAACTAAAAACAAACCAAAAAAACAAACAAAAAACCCCCCAACAACCCAATGCATTCTCCTTGTGAGGTTATCTCTATAGCTATAAATCACAGAACACCACTATCTCAGAAGAATAAAAAACTTAGGTGATTTCCAATGGCACTTGTCCATTTACTAAGTGCCAATGGAAAGACAGTCAATAGACAAAAGGAGGCCACCACCTATTACCAGTGATGAATTGAGCCCAAAAAGTATTGGGGAAAAAATGTCCTTGAGGACTTGCCTGATGGGAAAGGGAGGTAGACTAGCCATGTAGTAGGAATGAAGAATAGCAGCCAGCTAGCCTGGGTTCTGTCATGCTAACTGTAAAATACTGAGTCAGAAGAAGGTATCTAGCACATTAGATGGTTTCTCTGTGGAGTATTTGCAGAAAGACAAGGGTATAACTTGTCCAAGATGAGAACTCCTGATGGCATCTGTACCACTGAAAGTGGTTCCCACATTGAGGAGATCATGACTCTATCCAAGTATTGAAGTTCAGTAATTTGACTTTATTTGGATACTTTGCAAGATTTGTGATCTTATTGGTATGGGTGCTCCTATCATTTAGGTAGTTCACAACTCTTCCAAACTTGATGAGTGGTGAAAAAAAAAAAGTCACCAGCATGCAGTTGGCCTTCTGGTGATAAGCCTCCATTAATAAGGAAATTTCTTTTCCCTTCCCATAGGTCTTGTCTGAATCATTTTTCCTACTGGGCCTGTGATTTCATTGGTTTGGGAAGTCTCCTGTGAAGTACACTTTCAAGTAGTGCAGGTGACTTAGAATGACTTGGTCTTCCAGAGTGGCCTGGGCACTGAGAGATGAAGTTACTTACATAGGACCACAGAGTCAGCATAGGTCAGAGGCCAGTTTTTTAGTCAATATACAACACTTTCTTCTGGATTGATAAGATGAATAATTATAGCTCACATTTATGTATAACTTTAAGCTTTACAACATGCTTTTCTCACAGCCATACTGTAAGGTAGGGAGTGAAGTATAATGATTCTCATTTTGCAGAAAAGGAGAAGCTGAGGCATGGACAGAGTTAAGTGATTTGGCCACTAACTAGTTGTATGACCTTGTTATACTGTTATACTTGTTGTATACTTGTTATAACTGAGCTACTGCTCAGTTAATTTTTCTGGACTTCAGCTTCTTCATCTATAAAATGAAGTGATCTAATTAAATGATAGCTAGCCTTGAATCTGTGATCCTAAATCAATATCTAATTATATACTCTCTTGTATTGTGTGAACCCCTTAAAAACAGAGATCATGCTTGTCTTTTCTTTTTCTTTCTTTTTTTTTTTTTTTGTGGGGCAATGAGGGTTGAGTGACTTGCCCAGGGTCACACAGCTAGTAAGTGTCAAGTGTGAGACCAGATTTGAACTCAGGTCTTCCTGAATCCAGGGCTGGTGCTTTATCCACTATACCACCTAGCTTACCCCTATGCTTGTCTTTTCTTTGGTATTTTGGTGCTTTTAGGCACCTAGCAGACAGCTGGGCACATGTTGTTTGTTTGAATGTGTATGGATCAATCCCATAGGCAGAGTGATGGAGAGAAACAATCACAGAACTTGAGTTTTAGGAGGGACCCAAACTTTCTCAGAATGAACAGAATTACACTTACCCAGGATCATGGGGCCATAGAATGAGAGTTGGAAGATATCCCAGGGGTCATTTAGACTAGAGCTTCTTAAACTTTTCCCACTTGTTTTGTTTTGGTTTTGTTTTGTTTTTTTGCAGGGCAATGGGGGTTAAGTGACTTGCCCAGGGTCACACAGCTAGTAAGTGTCAAGTGTCTAAGGCCGGATTTGAACTCAGGTACTCCTGACTCCAGGGCTGGTGCTTTATCCACTGCGCCACCTAGCCGCCCCAACTTTTCCCACTTGTGACCCCTTTTCTCCAAAGAAATTTTTACATGACCCTGACAACATAGTTGTATAAAATAGGTATACGTAGCCTTTCATTGTTGCCAAATTCCTCACGATATCCACATTCAGTTACATGACCCCATTTGGGGTTGCAACCCACAGTTTAAGAAGCTTTGATTTAGACCAACCTCCTCATTTAACAGATGAAGTCCTGGAAAGCTTAAGTGACCGGTGAAAGATAAATGAAACCAGCTCCTCTGACTTCAAAACTAGTGCTTTTCACACTGCCCTAAACTGCCCTCCACCAGGACCACTCTTTAATCCAACCAATCGCTGCTGTGCCAAGACTGAAAGGAGTGGAGCAGACTGGGAAAAGACATCTGGGGAGACAAATCTGGTATCTTCCAGGCCATTTTCAGGTGGTGGAGATCTTGTGCTCCAACCTCTATCTTAGATGCAGCTCCCACCCAGCTCCCCGGGAACTCTGGGCTTCTGATAGCTGAGTATTTCCAGCTTTGATCTAGACCCACCAGGTACTTCCTGAAAACTGCCATGCCATGGTGAAAGATGAATGAGTATACTTCCCACCTACCCCTTTCTAAGCCTAGCTCCAAGAATAGCAGTCAAATAAACACTACTGTTCCTGGAAAGGATATGTTAATCAATTACCCCAAGTCTCCCATCATCTCTGTGACTGTCTTGTCTGGCACCTCTCGCTAGCTGCTACTCCTGAGATGTGTTTTCTTTCCCTATTAGAAGGTAAACTCTTTGAGGGCAGGGACTGTTTTGCCTATATGCTGCTTAGCAATGTCTGGCACATAAGTAAGTGCTCAGCAAATGCTTTTACATTCATTAATTCATGTTGGTTGACAGCCCTTTTCCAAAATTTGCTGGGAATGAGGACCTGGAAATGATTTTCATACAACTGTGTCCTAAAGAGCCCTTAAGAAATGTTTGTTGAATTTAATTAAATTTGATCAGAGAAATGTTCATCTAGCAATTTGCTCACGTGTCTAGCATCGATAGCATTCTACTTTTTGTATTATAGGATTATACAGATGCAAAGAATTGTAACTATGCTCACTGTACAACATGCCTCATTTCAGATGTCTTTCTGTCTGATGTAGCTTTGATAATCTCACATATTTGTGGTGGAGGAAAAAAAATAATCTAGGGCTTAGAGTGAGAAGAGCTGAGCGAGAAGTCCAGACTCACTAATGAGCCTCGGTTTCTTCCTCTGTTGAATGTGGATCATTCTTATTCTCTCTGCTTCATAGGGTTGTTGTAAGGACCAAGTGAAATAATATATGTTAAAGGGCTTTATAAATTCAGCACAACTCAAAAGTGAACTTTTGAATCAAAGAATGTAAGAGCTGCAAGGGACCTTGGAGACCATCCAATCTAGAGTCTGCCAGCTACTGGTTAATAGCAAATTTTTATAGGACCATAAAACTTTTACTACCCAAGAGCCTTTAAAAACTGAATTCTTTTCCTCTTTCCTGTTTTCCCTATATACAACTCCTTCCACCCTGCCCCCTACTCCTCCCCAGCATCTCAGCATCTCCCTTTCCTCAATCCATCTCCCATCACGTTGAAGAGGTAAATATTTTTACCATTCTGTAGTATAGTTTGGTTGGGCAACACTGATTTTTGAAAAATAAATAACTCTGTCCAGCTAAGAAGTGGAAAGAGTTCTGTTTTGCCTCAAGGAATATACCTAGTTAATAATAATATCTAGCATTTAAATGTAGTTCCGTGACATTTGCAAAGTGCTTTACAGAAGTTAACTCATTTGATCTTCACAACAACTTTGTGAAGTAGGCACAATTATTATCTCCATTACAGATGAAGAAATTGAGGCACAGAGAGGTTTCATGGCTTGTCCAGGGGGCACACAACTAGTAAAAGGTCTGAGGTAAGAATTGAAATGGGTCTTCCTGACTCCCAAGTTTGGTGCTCTATCCACTAAACCAAAGATTTCAAACATTGCTGGAAACATTCCGGAGTGCTGCCTGAGTGAGAGCAAAATGTAATCGGAGGGGCAGCTAGGTGGTGCAGTGGATAAAGCACCAGCCCTGGGCAAGTCACTTAACCCTCATTGCCTTGCAACCCCCCCCCCCAAAAAAAACCCCCATATATATATAAATGTAATTGGGAAATATTTAACAAAATTAATAAAAATAAAATAGAACATAGATAATGTTAATGTCTAGTTTTCTAAGCCAATATGCAGCCTATAGGGATCCTGATGTATCATTTAGTAGCCCCTATTTCTATTTGAGTTTGACACCATTGTTCCACATCACCTAGCTGCCTAGTTATAAAGGCAGAATTAGGGTTAGTGGCAGTGGTCTTTTCCCAATATCACACTGACTCCCAATATCATCATCATATTGATATTATTTTGTCAGATGGGCTACAGATAGAAACTGAGAGTCAAGTTACTATCCTGTTATTCTTTTACATTTAGAAATACCCGCTGAACTACTGCACAAGAGGATAAAATAACTGCTTTTTGTCATTAAATAGAAGTACTAAGATGTAGAATAATCTCATGTAGGAGCATTCACTGAGAGCACCCACAGTACAGCTCTCTATATTAGCAGACGGGACAGTAGAGAGGACACACACCTCACCTGGTTCTCATGGGAGTTTGATTCCTTTGCTTGTTTGGAGTGATTTTTTTTGAGAGTTTTTCATTCTCTGAAGTTTGGATATTGATTAGCACCATTTAGTATGGCAACATCTATTTAAAAAAGCTGTTATCCTGGAGTTTTTGTGGGATAATGTTACATCTATTATCTTTGAGGCAACACCTTGTTCATCAGATTGACAGAATTGAAATCGTAATTTGAAATATTTTTTAATATTTAAAATATAATTTGAGACCATAATTTGAATAATCATAATTTGAAGTTATTTCCAAATCAAAGTATAGTAGGAATGTGCATTTATTATTACACAGTTGATGAAGCTATGAATCAGGTTAACTGTTTTTTTTAGAACAATCTGGAAATGTAATTTTAAAAATGTGAAACTAATCATACTCTTTGAGCTAATGCTAGGATTGTCTTGAGGTTGTTATAAGAAGAGGGGGGATTTTATGTGTATAATAATGGTTGGGTTTTTTTTTTAACAGATATTTTATCTCAGAGAAAATGAAGCTTTATTTCTGGTGGCTACTTATGCGTTTCTTCCCAGCTGTGATATTTCTTATTCCTTTCTCCTAGCTGTCCTCTGGCCCTACAGGATTCGAGAAAAGCACCTATCCAACTGTTAGGGACAATAAGTTAAACGTTCCCATTTCAGATTCCCCCCAGTGCAGGATGAGCAGACCAAGAGAATAAAGTCCCACTTGTGAGGAAACTAGTCCTGACTCATTTTATGGAAGTTTGCAGCAAAGGATGAGGAAGGACTGCCATGCTAAATCTATACCAGGGCATAATCTACACCCTTCTCTTCTACCAGATATCTCATCATAGCCCCTTGCCTCTACTGGAGGAACATTTCTAGTAGTGACCAGTCCCACCCATTAGAATGGGAACTTCGGAGGGGAAGGAGTTGAACTCCTGTCTCAGCTCCAGCATTCAATCAATCAAGGATACAACCTTCCAGGTCAGCACCTGCACTTGGACTAGATTAAATAATCACCATCACAAAAACTGTAGACCCAGGTTTGCATTTTCTGACTTGGGTGGACTCTTATAGGAGACCTCAATGTGTCATCTAGGAAACTTTTCACATTTCATTTCCAGAATGGTTGATTTTTCTTTCTTATGAGACCAAGTGAGTCAGAAAGAAGCTGGCTGGGCCTAGCCAAATCCCCACAGTAGAGTCTGGAAGGACAGATTCCAGAGAGTTAGAGAGATCCTTTTAGGGAGACTCGATGGAAGAATATGGACAAAACTTTCTTAGCAATCAATCAGTAAACTCCAGTGGGTCCCTATTTTTTTACCTTAAGGATCAAATAGTAAATCTTCTGTTGGCTTTCGTAGCTTTTCATAACCTTGCTTTTTCTTACTTTTCCAGTCTTCTTTTCTTTTCTTTCTTTCTTTCTTTTTTTTTTTGGTGAGGCAATTGGGGTTGTGACTTGCCCAGGGTCACACAGCTAGTAAGTGTCAAGTGTCTGAGGTCACATTTGAACTCAGATCCTCCTGACTCCAGGGCCATTGCTTTATCCACCGAGCCACCTAGCTGTCCCTCCAGTCTTCTTAAACCTTACCACCATGTGCTCTGTGATCCAGTGACACCGGCCTCCTTATTGTTCTGTGAACTCGATCCTCCATCTCTCTACTGTGGATTTTGTCACTGGCCTCTACCCTCCTACCTGGAACACTCTCCCTCTTCATTTCCTCCTCCTCCTAGCATCCTTGGCTTCTTTCAAATCTTACTCAAAGTCCCATTTGTTTGTTTTGTTTTTGTGGGGCAATGGGGGTTAAGTGACTTGCCCAATGTCACACAGCTAGTAAGTAAAGTCCCATTTTTGCAAGAAGCCTTTCCCAGTCTTCTTTAATCATAGTCTTCCCTCTGAGATTACTTTCAATTTATCCTATTGTTTGTCCATAATTGTTTGCATGCTGTCTTTCCCATTAGATTGTGAGCTCCTTGGGAGCAGGGACTATTTTTGCCTTTCTTTGTTTCCCCAGTTCTTAGAACAGTGTCTGGTATACACTTGATGTTTAATAAATGCTTATTGGGGGCAGCTAGGTGGCACAGTGGATAAAGCACCAGCCCTGGAGTCAGGAGTACCTGAGTTCAAATCCGGCCTCAGACACTTAACACTTACTAGCTGTGTGACCCTGGGCAAGTCACTTAACCCCCACTGCCACACACAAAAAAGAAATGCTTATTAACTGACTGACACACAGAATGAGAAGGTGTGGTTGGGTTTCCAATTTGTACCAGTGGAAGCTGTGTCCTCTAGAATGAGAACATGGTTCCATTCATAGTATGATGGTTACAATACTGATATTCTGAGATTGATGCGACATATTTTGACCTTAAAGCACATGAATTAATCTTTTTGCTTTTCCCAGAATGTCCTTGTAAATTGGTGAGAGGGTTCATGAATTCTACCTTGCAGAGAGAAAAACTGAGGTATATAAATGAAGAGATTGCCAGTTGTCTACGATAATAGTTTACACAGGAAGAGTACTTGTAAAAATATTCTGTTTTTCAGGGTGGTAAATTTATGGGATCAAGAGCCAGCAGGGAATTATATACCTCCAGCTCTACCCCTTTATTTTATAGATGAGGCAACCGAGGACTAGAGACTTGCATAAGGTCACTTAGTACATGGCTTGTAACTAACATAACTAGGATTTGATCACTGACATTTATGTAGAGCTTAAAGTTTGCAAAGTGTTTTGGATATAATATTTTATTTGAACCTCTTGATGTCTGGGTTTTTTTTTTGTAGGGCAATGAGGGTTAAGTGACTTGCCCAGGGCCACACAGCTAGTACGCGTCTAGTGTCTGAGGTCTTATTTGAACTCAGGTCCTCCTGAATCCAGGGCCGATGCTTTATCCACTGTGCCACCTAGCTGCCCCTATTTGAACCTCTTAACAACCTTGTGAAGTAGGTAAACCAGGTACTGCCATCTCTGTTTTATGGGAGGGGAAGCCAGTTTAGAAAGATTAAGTGATTTGCCCAGGCTCACAAAGCTAGGAATTATCAGAGAAGGGAGTTGAACCCAGGTCTTTCTGGTTCCCAGTTCCACACTCTCATTAATGGCCTAGGAAAACCTGGGCTCTCTGATTCTAAATCCAGTAGATGACACAAATGGGCCAGGAGCTCAGGGAGACAATGGCGTATGTGCAGAGGAAATCAGCAAGTCTGGCTTGGGAAAGGGGACCAGAGAGCCAAGTGCAGTAAAGGTAAGCAAATAAGGAAGCATTCAGGTGAGTGAGGTAGGTAAACGTGACCTTGTTTTCCCAGGTTTAAGAAATGATTATCTTGTCATTAAATGTGGGACAAGTGGGTTTGAGAGAAGAAAAAAAATGAAACTGCTGTTCAGCAGGCTCATCCACTGGGAATCACTTGGATAATTTTCTTAATGCAGTAACTGCTTCACCAACCTAGGGGAGAAGGAATCCTGACATGCAAGGTACACACACACACACACACACACACACACACAATGAAGGGGACAAAGTGACAGACACACATAGGACAGAGACACAGAGACAGAGTGACAGAGAGCCGAAGAGCAGAGACACAGAGACTGACAAAGACAGAGACAAGGAAACAGTGACAAAGACACAGACACCCTATTGTTTTCTTCTAGGTCTCACTTCTGAATCCTCTGGTCTCCCCACCCCCACCTCACCCCCAGCATTATGGGGGGGCCCCCAGGGAGTCAAGGGCTGGCTAGGACACAGAAAAGAGGGATTGTTAGACGAAGCATAGCCCTAAGGCTATGAGTTTGCCTTGGACCCGAGGGGAGATAGAAAGGGGTGGAAGTTGTATGACCAACATAACAGTTGGCAGGATCAGTGCTATGAATGCCATTATCACTTCACAGCAAGATGGATTCTGGGGTGTTTCTTCAAACCAGCCAGCCTCCCTGCAAACAGGCCAGAAGCAGCAGCAGCAGCAGCAGCATGGGGGAAGCTGCTAGCCCAAGGCCTGGGCCTCAGGGGCATCAGCCCAGAGGCCACAGAAAAGGCCAGGGGGCTTTAAAAGTCCTCCAAACAAGTAAAATGGTGACTCCAAAAAAAAAAAAAACCCAACCCTTCAAAACAAAACAACCTCAACTTAATGTCCCATTCTTGCTGAAGAAGCCCTTCTCTAATTGGCTCCAAGCCTGAAAGAATGGAATCCAATTTACCTGTCAAAAAAGAAGCCTTGAATGGCTCCTCTCTGGGGGACAGAGGTCCGGCCCCTCTCCCTCTCTCTTCTCCTCCCCCGCCCATTTGTGAGAATGGGGGGGGGGGGACCGGCGGAGGGGGGAAAGCGGGGAGGGGAGTGGAGAAGAGAGAGAAAAATTGGAAAGGAGGCTAAGGAGGCCGCGCCGTGTTCCGAGCACAGCTAGACCACTAATTACTGTGAAGCCCGGGTTGCTTTTTGTCTTCCATGGGCTGCGGCCACTTGGGGCTTTTCAGGAGGTCCCACTAAGTCTTGAATAGCACATCTCCACCCTCCCCACCCCCACCCTTCCCTTTCTCAATGTTGCTGACTGGCCCCCTCGCCTTTCTTCTCCTTCATCTTCATCTTCACCTTGTTCTTCTTTCTTTCTTTCTCCACCCCCCCCCCTTTTTTTGCTTTTCTGATAGCGTTTTCCATCCAAGTAGTGTAAGTCCCTAAATGAAACTTGACTGCCCCCACGGCCGGCTGGAGAAGCATAAAAGCGGCCCATTGCACTGGCTACAGTAACGCCATTGTGGGGCCTAACAATGCACTAATTGGCGGTGACAATCGTGGACTCCAGGAGGGGGAGGGGGGTGTCCTTTTCCAATCAGCAAGCTGAGGAAAGAAAAGAAGAGATGGGGTGGGGGGAGGGGAGGATGGGGGTGGGGGGAAGGAGTCCTCAGGCTCCTCAAGAGTGAAGGAAGACACACACACACACACACACACACACACTCACTCACTCACTCACTCACTCACTCACTCACTCACTCACTCACTCACTCAGGAGTGCGCAGCACAATCCTCCGGTCTCATTCCAGGCTTCCTGAAATTCATAACGAAATGAAGAAAAATAAATTTTTTTGGGGGGGGAGGGAGAAAACCATGCTCTATTGGTGGTAGATAGCTTCAGTATACCTGCAGGGAGGGAGTGTAGCTTGGGGGAAGGGGGCACTACTCATAGGAAAAGTGAGAGGTGACTGGTACTTCAGGACTCAGCCAGCCAGGAAGAGAGAAAACAAAAACAAAAAGGCATGACCTGGACTTTTAAATGACCACATTTCTACAAGCTGGTGGGAAAAAAAAAAAAAAGGAGGTGACTCTAACCAGACTTGGGCTCTGGATTGTTCAGTTGCAAGGTGGGTGGAAAATACACCCATGAGAAAGAGAAAACCTTTTTTGGAAAGGGAAGTTGGAAGGTTCATTTTCTGTTGCAAAAGAATGGTGTTACAAGCCAAGATCAGGGCTGAAGGACCTGAGTAATTATAGTAACTAATCCTGGATCCTACAAACTGACAATGAAACATACTGTCCCACCCCAACCCCCTCCCCTGTGGAGAACAAAAAAAGGGTGCCAGGCAAGAATGTTGCCTAAGGTGTCCTAGAATCATAGATTTAGGGCTGGAAAGGACTTCAAGGACCCTCTAGCCCAATCCCTGATTTTTACTGATGGGTAAACTGAGGCAAACAAGGTGAAGTGACTTTTTCAGGGTCATACAATAAGTCTTCCTGACTCCAAGCCCAGCGCTTTATCCACTGCGCCACCTACCTACTGCTAGGTATCAGGAAGACCTGAGTTCAAATTTGATCTCAGATATTTACTGGAAGTGTGGATCTAGGCAAGTGACAAATCTCTGCCTCAGTTTCCTCAACTGTAAAATGACGATATTAATAGTATCCACCTCCAAGGGTGAGGAGGAAATGAAATAATATTTGTAAAAAGTGCTTGGCACAGTGCCTGGCACATAGAAGTTTGCTATATAAAAATGCTTAATCCCTTCCCTCCAAATGTAGTACTTTCCTACCAACTGTATTATATTTATTCATTCATTCATTTATTTATTCATTCATATATTCACTCATTCATTCATTTGTTCATTTATTTATCTGTTTGTTTATTTATTTATTTATTGGTGAGGCGATTAGGGTTAGGTGACTTGGCCAGGGTCACACAGCTAGTAAGTGTCAAGTATCTGAGACTGGATTTGAACTAAGGTCCTCCTCAATCCAGGGCCGATGCTTTATCCACTGCGCCACCTAGCAGCCCCCAACTGTATTATATTTACAGCCTCTCTGCACAGGTTGTTTTTACTTAACTATTTTTTTCTTTTCATTCATTCATCCATTCATTCAATAAACATTTTGTTGAGTGGCTATCATATGCCAAGTACTGTGCTAAGTGCTGGGGATACAAAAAGATTCAAAAGACAGTCCCTGTCCTCAAAGGAGCTTACAATCTAATGGGGAGACAACATGCAAACAAGTATTTACAAAGCAAGCCATATACAGGATAAATAGGAAATAAAAAAGGTACAGCACTGGAATTAAGAGGGGTTAGGGAAGGGTTTTATTCCTATAGGAGGTGGACTGGATATATCCAGAAATAACTTCATTATGTAAACAAAAAAAATCAATAAAACTTTTTTTTTCCAAAGAAGGCTATTGCATGGATTGATAAGTATTAGTAAGGCATAATTGGGGCAGCTAGTTGGTGCAGTGGATAGAGCACCGGCCCTGGACTCAGGGGGACCTGAGTTCAAATCCGGCCTCAGACACTTGACACTTACTAGCTGTGTGACCCTGGGCAAGTCACTTAAGCCCCATTGCCCTGCAAAAACAAAACAAAAAACAAACAAAAAAAGAGTAAGGCATAATTACAGAACAAAATGAATGGGCCAAATAAATATGGTGAAACTGGGCTTTATGGCCCTCTACAATTTGATTTCAATTTGTTGAGATATTTGTAATGTCCTTAGCACAATGCTTAATAAATGCTCTCTGCCTTTGCCTTGCCTTCCCTTATTTCTTACTTCTCTGTAGTTAAAATTCAGAACTTGCTGTCTTGAGCTCTTCTGCCTAAGTACCCTTTCCTCCTGAGCTTTTCTGAAGAACATTTACATTCCATGTGATATGAGAACATATTGATAATAGTAATTTCCCCCCTCTAAGATGTTAAATTGTATATGAGCCCTCAAGTACCAATTTCATAGAGCAAGTTTTTGATAGAAAAATTGGCTCAATCTTCTTTGCTCCTGTCTCCCCCCTCTCAGTTTTTCCTAGGGGAAATTCCATAATTTGAGATTCTTCTGGACTAGTCTTTGTGGGTTATACTGAGGAATTTCAAGTCCCAAAGCGTTCTGCGGCCAAGCTAGTTTGGGAATGTCTGGCTTCTGATATTCCTTCTATCTAAAACACTCTTTCTCTTCCTACTTACCCGTTTGAAGATTCATAGACCGTTAGAGTTGAAAAGGACCAGCCTAGCTTCATATCTGATGAAACAATATCCATCCCAAGACCCCTGAAATCTCTGCTTGAACCAGTTCCCGTGGTGCAGAATTCAAGGCGTAATAAGAGAGTCTCCATTGTGTTAGAAAGTTCATACAGAACCAAAGTCTGCCTCCCTGGTCCTACTAGCTACCCTCTTCCACATGAGACTCCTTTAAATGTCTGAGGTCAGTGAGCACAAGTGCTCTGTGGTTTTTTCCTCTTTTCCAGAAGAAATATTACAAGTTCCTTCATTTGCTTTTCATGTTATGAAGCTTCTAGTTTCCCACAGTTTCTCCAAGATAAGGTGCAATTAGCATCTCATTAGCATGAGTTCCACCTCCATCCCTGTCCTATGGTATAATCCTTCTAGGCCTTCAAATGTTATCTCATAGAGAGTAGCTAACCCTCTATGCCCTTACCTATCTGGAGATTCCAATCCCTCTAACCATACCTGTTAAGCACATTTTCCTGGATAGGAAAGATAGAAGAAAAATAGAAATCCAGTAGAACAATGTTCTCCTTGTTTTTTTTGTTAACCATATAGCTATCTGCTTGGAATGGACTCCGTGCCTTAACACCCTCTATCTTGGTCTATTCAAACCTCTTCCTTCCTTCAAAGTTCACTTCAGATGCTATCCCCTCCTTGAAGCCTTCTCTGACCCCTCAAAGCAGGTAGGGTTATTTCTTAGCTATGATGAAGTTTTGGGGCAGGGTTTTCATGTACATGTGTATGGCCAGAACTGACACATTTTTCATCTGTATCGGTTCCGCTCATATACCTTACAATCATATGCAATGATATCATAGCCAATTGCCAGATCTTTTCTATCTCCTCGTTTCCCTCTCGCCCATTCACCTTTTCTCCCTTTGCACAGACACTAGACTATCTTAGGCCCTTAATACCTCTCACCTGGATTATTGCAGTAGCCTCCTGGTCTCACCCCTCTCCATATCCATCCTCTACCCAGCTGTTAAGGGATTTTCCTAAAGTGCAAATCAAGTCACAGTACTACTCAGCTCAATAAACTCCGGTGACTCCCTCTTACTTTAAGGATCAAATATAAATCATTGAAAATCATTGAAAATCCTTCACAACCTGACCCCAACCTTCCTTTTTTTTTTTTTTTTTTTTTTGGTGAGGCAGTTGGGGTTAAGTGACTTGCCCAGGGTCACACAGCTAGTAAGTGTCAAGTGTCTGAGGCCGGATTTGAACTCAGGCACTCCTGAATCCAGGGCCGGTGCTTTACCACTGCGCCATCTAGCTGCCCCCTGTTCACGTAAGTCTTAATGGAAATTGTTTTAAAGGAAAAGTAGAAAAGGCAAAGATCTTAGAGCTCCAAGCTCTTCTGATTTAGTATCTGTACCAAACTGTCCAGAAATAGAGGTGAGGGCTTGATATAGAGACAGGGGGATTCATTTGCATAGAGCAGATAATTAAGCCTTCAAAGCTGATCAAGTTACTAAAAGAAGGATCCAGAGAGAGAAAAGAAGAGGATCTAGGATGGAACATTAGGGTATACCCACAGGTAGGAGGCACAGTATTAAGGATGATTCAGGAAAGGAGGTTGAGAAAAGGTCATCAAATTTAGCAACTGTAATTACATAGAATTCAGCTTCATTTTATTGAGCTCTATTATCTAGAAATTATCCTGAAAGGAAATTACCAAGGGAACCTTTTGTTTTGCACTGTACTGGATTCTGCTCTTCCCACTACACTCTGTATCATTTCTAGCCTTAAACTCTTCACACAGCCAATGAATGCCAGAGGCAAGATCTGAATATAGATCTTCCCAACTCCAAGGCCTCCTTTCTCTCCACCTACTTTTTCTCAAGGTATTATTCTTACTATTGGTATTTCCTCATCTTATTTCATTGGAGTTCAGGTAGAATAATCTTGGAGCAGGTCACTATCTTGCTATTATTCTTTTTTGTTTAATGTTCTATGGACTATTGCACTGTAATTGAACAAAAATGTTCAGCTGTAACTATGACTATTGAGAATAGTGACATCTATTAAAAACAGCGTTCCTAAATTTTTATAGAACAATATTCTGTCTCAGTAATCTTGAACAACAATTTTGTCTATGGAAACATTATAGTTCTAGTACACTTTATTTAATTTTCAAGACTTTTTGAGATCTGTACTTGTAGGGGATTTGTCATTCGTTAATTTATACAAGATATAGATCTTCTGAAGTATAATTTTATTCTCTTTTTCCATCTATTCATTTTTTTTGTGGGGCAATGAAGGTTAAGTGACTTGTCCAGGATCACACAGCTAGTAAGTGTCAAGTGTCTGAGGTCAGATTTGAACTTAGGTCCTTCTGAATCCAGGGCTGGTGCTTTATCTATCCACTGTGCCACTTAGCTGCCCCCTCCATCTATTCATTTTAGAGAAAAAGAGTAACTGAGAGAAAGAAAGTAACTTGCCTAAGTAATAATAATAAAGTGCCATAATACAAGTAATAAAATAAAATATTCAGAAGTATCCCTTATCATATTCTCCTTGAAGGTTTTACACTCTGGATGTTGGCCCAAGTTGCCTACCCCTAGTTCTGGCTGTATGCCCAGACAGTCATTTGTGGAACTACAATTAACACCATGAATTCTCAGCTCTTTCTTATGTCCTTATTGCTCCATGAAGGTGGGCAATTCACAGAGTACATTAACTGATGTCAAGTCTTTGGTTTCACTCCCTTATTTCATCCCCCTGGCTCCAGAATTGAATGTACTATGGTTCAGAGCATTTCCCCCAATACATGCAATTTGTCTTCTCCTGTAGACATGGCAGCAGGTGGGCAATGGCTTGCTACCTCAGCTGTGCTTCACTTGGAAGTAGTGAGTAAGCTATTTGTAGCAGTTGACCCAATTGAGAATTCCAATTTACTCCCTGCATCAACAGTTTGTACTTCTTTCTTTAAAAAGGGCTCAAATCCCATTTGGTGCAAAACACATCTGGCTTGGGTATGCATATGGTGATCTTAATGGGTCTTTTAAAAAATGCTAGTTTATTTTCATAACAGTGAACACTAGCTCATGGCGGTGTTGAAACCTGAGATTATTCACTGTGTCACTACAATAAGGCTTGGACTCTAAGGTGATTTGTGTGCCCTTGGGTGAGGTATTAATATGCACTTTGTATGGTTTTGTAATATGGGAGGCAATTTTCTATAATACTGTGTGAGATGTTTCTTTACGAACCAGAGATAATTTAGCTCGATGTGCACTTGGAAAAATTACAGTGCTAATAGCAGCTCTTCAGTGTCAGAACAACAGACAGAACCAAGGTAACAGGGTAGTCATGGAAAATGATTCCTACATAAGATAATCTGTGATCAAGACAAGGGCTGGAGGAATTTCCCCAAGTCTGTTGACTCTGATTGAACGGCAGGATCTGAAATCTCGCCTCTCTCACGAATATGGAATCAGAATGGTGGGGGGACATCATGATATAGTCGAAAAGGTGTTTGTTCCAATTCCAGTTTTGTCACCTGTGTGACTTGGCCACTTTTGGCCCCCACAGGGGACAGGAAGCCAAGGTACTGGCGAAGTGTGGCATAAAGGTTGAATTGATGGAAGGTACCTTAGGGGTCATTCTGGGAGTCACTTTGAGCAAACCACATTTCTGAGAGCTTTGCCAGCCACCTTTGCTGCTGAAAAGTCAACCCCCAGGAGATGGTGGGGGTAGGCGATGTTATGCTGGCTACATTTATCTCATGGGAAGCAGATTGGATAAGGAACTGCTATGGAGGGCAGCATAGCTCTTCTAGGGCTCTGGAGAAGAGAACAAACACTAAGGCAAAGGGTGGAGACCCAAAACCAAAGACACACTTTAGTTAGACATATATGAAGGGTAAAGACACCATTTGCTGTTTTGGCAGGAATTCAAGGCAATGCTTATCAGCTCTGATGCATCTGACACTATTTTACTAGTACCCTTTCCTCCCCATACTCTTTCTTCCCTGGCTTTTTGGGACAGTGCTTTATTTTCTAGCTCTCCTCTGACTTGTCTGATTATTTTTTTTCTCAGTCTTTACTTCTGGTTAATCATTTAATCACACCCCTTAACTCAGGGTGTTCCCTGAGTGGGCCCTCTTCTTTCTTAGTGTCCTTATCAACTGCCATGGAGTTAATTATCATCTCAATCAGCAGATGACTCACCGTCTCTCTCTTGAGTTCTAGCCCTGTATCACCAACTGCTTATTGTATATTCCAAACTAGAAGACCTCTTTCTCCTCAGACTTCCCCCTCTACCAAACTTCCTTAATTTTGTAAAGGACACCACCATTTTTCTAGCCATTCAGGTTTATAACCTTAGTATCATCCTCAATTCTCTCTCTCACACACACACACACACACACACGCACAATATATCCATTCAGTTCCTAAATCTTGCTGTTTCTATCTGCACAGTATTTTCTCATCTGGATTCTTCTATCCATTGACAATCTACCTTAATGCAGCCCTTATTACCCTTTGCCTGGACTGTTGCAATGGATTCTCTTCCTCAAGCCTTATTATATTCCACTCCATCCTCAACATAACTGCCAGTGTTTTTCCTCATGTGCAGATCCGACTGTTACTCCCTTCTCATAAAACTCCAGTGGCTTCCTTTGGCCCACACCAGATTCAGTGTGGAGTGTTTTATGTAATCATCCACAATTTCATAAGCTATATACAACAGAACCAGGAGAATAACCTCCACTAACAACAACATCGAAAAAACTAACAACTTTGAAAGGCTTGAGAAGAATAGCCAACCATGATTCCAGAGGGAGGTGATAGTCTGCTACTCACCTGCTAACAGGGATGGTGGTGAGAAACATGACATATCTTTTTTGGACATGGGTGATGTGGGAATTCGTACCTCTATATAGTAGGTACTTAAGAAATGCTTCTTGGTTAATTGCTTGAGTCACAGAGAAGGTGGCATTTGAGTTTCATCTTGAAAGAAGTGGGAGGAAAAAAAGAGAAAGAAGTGGGAGATTCTATGATATTCCAGGCATGGGCAATAGCTAGCACAAAGGTAGAGAAATGAGAAATGCAGTCCAAGAACAGAAAGAAGGCCAATTTTCTTGACCTATAGAGGGAAAGAAAGGAAAGGATATATGAGGCTAGAAAAATAAGCTGGGGCCAGGTTACAAAGTCTCCAACAGTCTTATTTCATATGACTTAGATCAAGTCATTCCCGAGAATTAAAATAATATATTGTCACTTGAAGGGTTGTTTTTTTTTTGGGGGGGGGTGTTATCTTACTGTGGGAACTTTTGAAAGACTATAATCAAATATGGATCAACTTCTTAGGAACATGAACTGCAAAAATCCAGTTTTAGAAGTGTGTGTGTGTGTGTGTGTGTGTGTGTGTGTGTGAGAGAGAGAGAGAGAGAGAGAGGGGTGGGGAAGGGAGAGAAAGAGGAAGGGAGGGAGGCAGGGAGGAAAGGAGAGAGGGAGAAAAGGAGAGAATATGGTTAGATAGAACCCTCTGAGACTTGGATTTATCTCCAGCTCCATTACTGTCCCCTTCCCATTTCCTTCCTTGAGTGATTTTGAACAAGTCATCTGTTCCTTAGATTTCCTCTATCTTTTAAGACTTGCCTTCTCACTATAAATTCAGTGATGAGAATGGGAATGACTAGAAGGGACTTTCTCTCTCTCTCTCTCTCTCTCTCTCTCTCTCTCACACACACACACACACACACACACACACACACACACACACACACACACGCAAACATAAGCACACGACCCTTCCTCCACCCTGGACAGAAGTACTAAATCAGTACAAAGTACAACTACCGATTCAAGTTGTAGGCTGTAAAGAGGGAGAGAAAATGGCAAGTTTGAAACGTTGCCAAATTTTAAGTTTCCATTTAACTGGGATTTTAAGTTGAGATTGGACCTCATTTGTTTAATAGTTATCTGAATTTGGAATTAGTTTGTGCGCACGCGTGCGTGCGTGCGTGCGTGTGTGTGTGTGTGTGTGTGTGTGCTTGTCAGCAGTTGGCTAGTCTATTCAACTTGTGGAAACAGGGGTACTTCTCAGAATTTCTGAGAACTTTCCTAGCTTTTTCAAAGTAAGATGACCCTTGTGATTTTCCATGACAAGCAGCCAACAAGAGAGAGTGGTAAAATAACACTAAGTTGGAGAAATTTTTCAGGCCTGGGCTTGCTGGTCACCTCTAGTACTTGTGACTGTGGGGACCAAAATTACAACTTAACTGGAAGTTTAAGAACTGGTAGCAGGAAAAGATTTCCCTGACAGCCCTGTTTGGTAACCTTCAGGCATGACCTCAACACCTCTAGTAAGCAGGTTATGTTGTTACAATGTATTGGGTAAATAGAAGCTCACCTCACCCTGGACAAAACCAAGGTGTGTAAAGGTAAAGTTTTATGGGACAGGAACACTTGGAGCAGTTAGTTCCAAAGTACTCTAAGTATGTGAGAGAGGGGAAATGACCAAGTCTGAGGTTTAGTTAAAGCATTCAGTGCTATGTGTCTTTCAGATACCATGTCCATCTCTCACCTGGTACCCACAGCAAGGCATAGTTAATGTTCACTTCTTGGCCGCATCTTTCTGTCAAACTATCATTGTAGCCATCATAAAATAATGACGAAACCCAGGAAAAAAATCTCTTGAGAGAGATTCAAATTCACAATCTTTAGAGGGCAGGGAGAGAATAAAAGGGTATGAATCTCTAGGTTCTTTTCCAGATCTCTGAAAAATCAGTTTATTTTCTTTTAGTGAAGCTTAGGAAAAATTGCAACAGTTTCCCTAGAGCATCTGGACACTTCAATTTATTACAAATAGAGGGAAGATAACTTCCTGTAAATCAAATGAAAAGGCAAGAGAATTTTTATTAGCCTCCTGACTACATTGTATGTCTAGTTTGGTTCCTGTAAAACATTAACTCATTTCTCCTTATCGGTCCTGGTTTCATGGTGGGAGATGAAGTCCAACAATGTCTAGGCCAGCATAGGTCTGAGTCCTGATTGATTTCCTGAGGGTGGGATTGAAGTGGTGTGGGCTCTAGCTTGTTTTGGTGTGTCCAAGGTAGAAAGACTCAGGACTCAGGGTTGACAACTGCTAAACATTTACCCAGAAGTAGCTTTTCTGGCTTCTCTGTGTCTTTCTTTGGGGGATTGAGGTTAAATCTAAGTGAGGAGCTCATGAGCTCCAAAGGCCTTTTTTTGGCCAGAGAATCCTATTGGACAGAAGCCTTCATGTACGTCAGGCTAATTTCAGCAACAGGAGGGCCCACTATCTCTCCAAGAGTAATTACCAGCTCCAACCTCCACTAGGGTCAGCAGTTAATGTTGTTGCTTATTTGTTTCAGCGGTGTCAGATTCTTCCTGACCCAGTTTGTGGTTTTCTTAGCAAAGATACTAGAGCGGTTTGCCATTTCCTTCTCCAGCTCATTTGACAGATGAGGAAACTGAGGCAAACAGGGTGAAGTGACTTGCCCAGGATCACACAGCTGTGTGCAAGGCCAGATTTGAACTCAGAGAGATGGGTTTATCCACTACACCGCCTACCTGCCCAATCAGTAACTGCCAGTTAGTCAACAAATACTTATTAAGTACTTACTGAGTGCCAGCCACCATACTGAGCCCTGGGAATACAAGGAAAGGCAGGGGGGCAGCCAGGTGGCACAGTGGATAAAGCACCAGCCCTGGATTCAGAAGGACCTGAGTTCAAATGCGGCCTCAGACACTTGACACTAGCTGTGTGACCCCGGGCAAGTCACTTAACCCTCATTGCCCTTGTGGAAATTTATTTTGATTTGGGGACCCTACCTTTAGGCTGAGATTAGAAAGCCTTAGGCCCTCAGGGTCTCTCCCCCTCCTCCTCAGCTTCAGTTGAGCAGGGGGGGGTGGAAGCCAGTGGGCTATACAAGATGCCAGGTCAGACAGCTGGGGGAAAAAGCCCCCGCTCAGGTTGGAGGGATCCGAGAGATACTGGGCTTGTCCAGGCTGGGCTCTGGTGAGGCAGGTGATGCTAGAGCATTTCTCCCCCCCCCCCCCAGCTGCAGCCCTGACTGGCAGATTAGCTTGGTCTGTGGGGGCGAAGGAAGCCCCGAGATTTGAGTGGAGAGAAGAAAAGGTTATATATAGACCTGGGAGTGAGACAGGAGAGGGACTGAGTACAAGGACGGACTAGGAGAGATGGACTAGAGAAAGGAGGAGCGAGGATGGACTAGATAGAGACACAAGATTAAGGAGAGGTGCTGACTAGAGAAGGACGGACTAGGAGAGAAGCTGACTAGAGGGGAGCCCGGACAAGGACGGAGGAGAGTTCGGTTCGGAAAAGGAGAGACAGGTCTGACAAGGTTACAGGCCTTAATACAAACCAGGGAAAGTGTAATGTGCCCTGAGGCCGGAGGCAGCTAAGGCCCTTATGGTATTCAAGAAGTTCGAAGCAGCAGGTGCGAAAGAGACACAGTGGAAAGAGACTGCACAAAAGCAGTCAGGTTGTACACTTTATTTCCCTGTATTCCTAATTTGAAATAGTATCTCATAAATTCTGCTTTGATTATTTGGTTAAGAGGCTTCTTAATCTTTAGTCTATCGGTTTGGGAGCAGTGTGGTGGAACTTTATCAACGGCCCACATTAAATTAACGAAGTCAGATAGCCAAATAGTCAAAAGTCCCCAGTTTAGTCCTCCAGTCAGATTAGCTCCCCAAATTAGGCTAATCAATTTAAAAATATTTCAACATTTGAATGGTGACCACGAAGGGATTTATGGCCCAATTATAATTTTTCTAAACTAATCATTTTTCATATAATCACAATTTTCATAAATCCAATTATATATAATTTTTCCAGGTTAGTTATAGCTATTAATAATTAATTGTTTAGGGGCAGCTAGGTGGCGCAGTGGATAAAGCACCGGCCCTGGATTCAGGAGTTCCTGAGTTCAAATCCGGCCTCAGACACTTGACACTTACTGGCTGTGTGACCCTGGGCAAGTCACTTAACACCATTGCCCCATTAAAAAAAAAATTAATTGTTTGTACACCCTGCAAACACCGCCCCCCCAAAAAACAAACAAAAAAGGAAAGGCAAAAACAATCCCTGCCCAATGGAGATTGGAGACATGTACATAGCTAGTTGCATATGGGATACATATGGGGTAAATAGCCGATAATTTGAGAGAGAAAGGCATTAACACCGGGGGACTGGAAAGGCCAACAGAGGCAAGATATGAGCTAAATCCTGACGAAATCCAGGGACACTGGGAGAGCACTCCAGGCATGGGGTACAGTCATTTGAAAGGCAGAGGCAGGAGATAGAATTTCACATGTAAATAACAGTAAATAGACCAGTGGAACTGTATCTTAAGTGTAAGGAAGTGAGTTAAGTGTAAGAAGAATGGAAAGGTAGGAAGGGGGTCAGATTATGAAGAGCATTAAATAACAAATGGAGAACTTTATACTTGATCCAAATTTGTGCTTTAGGAAAATCACTTTGTCAGTCCAGTGGTTTTTTTGGGAGGGGGGAGGGCAACAAAACCAATCCAAAGGCTAATCTAATAGACCAGGTGAGAGATGATAAAGGCATAAACTAGACTGGTGGATGTGAGTGTAGAGGAGGGGACCTGTGAGCTATAATAAAGATAAAAATGACAAGGTTAGGTAATGGATTGGATATATGGAGCAAAAGCTGGTGAGGATTTGATGATCTCTAGGTTGCAAGTCTGGGAGATTGGGAGTATAGAGGGACCCTTGATAGTAACAGAAGTCTGGAAGATCATGGGTTTTGGGGAAAAGATCATGAGTTCTGTTTTTGTTTTTGGCACGGGGCAGTGGGAGTTAAGTGACTTGCCCAGGGTCACACAGCTAGTAAGTGTTAAGTGTCTGAGGCCGAATTTGAACTCGGGTCCTCCTGACTCCAGGGCTGGTGCTCTATCCACTGCGCCACCTAGCTGCCCCATGAGTTCTGTTTTGGACAGATTGATTTTGAGATATCTCTGAGAATCTCCAGTTTCATATATCCAAAAAGTGGTTGGTGATACGTGAATATAGCTCAGGAGAGAGGCTAGGACTGGATAGATAGAAACCAATGTGTATTTTGTGGAAATGGTCAAAGGCCTTAGGTACCTGCCTCTTGCCTTTGTTGGCAACCTTTGTTGACCAACCAATGAAGAAATATGGGTGGGAATAGCAGGGCTGAAAGTCAGGCAGACTTAAATGCTGGGGGAAGTGTTTGGTCAAAAGAATAAAGTGGTGGTTCCGTTTCTCCTTTATACTTTGATTTATCTGTGTTCTCATTGTTGTGGGCACTCCTAATGATGCAAGTTTTCTCAATCTGTACTCCTTTGTAGGCCCAAAATGATGGTAGGAATTATGGGAGAGGGATTTGTCAGATTGGAAGTGCTCATCACCTTTGGCAAATAGGTACCTTTTATCTGCATTTCTATTCTCAATTAAGTTGAGTCAGGGGATTAAGCAAGATTCTCACTGCAACAAAACTTTTTCAAAGTAATAAGTCAAATAACTGAGGAAGTTGCATCAATGCTTTCAAGGCCCTGGGTACCATGTGGTAAATTTTTAACTTCTTCATTTTGCTAACTAACCTGTCACTTAACCTTTACTATACTATATACTTATACTGCTGATTACAAGGCAGCAGGGCAGTGGGCATAGGCAAACTGGGTCAATATTTCATGCTAGTGACCTGAAAAAAAAATTGGGCTGTAATCAAGTAAAACTGTTAGTAAATAAGACTCAAAGCATTACTATCATACCCTTTAAAAGCTACAGTATTTCTGAAGTCCCAAATCATCATTATGACATTAATGAGTAGAAGAAGCACTGATAAATATTTCAGACTGACAGATTTAAAAAAAAAACATACCTTTGGGACTAAATTAGAATGAAAGTACTTTTAACTCTTTGGTATATACCATTTTTACTAAAAGTAGCCTTGAATATACTGGAATCACATCCAGTACTCAGTTCAGGTTTTCACCGTCTATGGTGTTAATATTTTAATGAAGGAATTATGAGAAAAGAAATTAGTTTTGTATTGTTTATTAATTAGGAGATACCTTTACACATTAGGGACTGGTGCACTTAAATTAGGTTACAAATGACCATAAAAACCAGGTGCTTGTCAACAATACATCTTCAATTTCACTTAGACATTATTACATTCAGTTTAAAAATAAATGCAATGTAAACCCAGTAGTGAAAAGTTAAATAAAAACAATACAAAAACTTAAAAGACAGAAAAATCTAAATATAAATTATCACACTGAAAAATAGTTTCTTGCCACATACACAATGATATGAAAATGAAAATCCTTTATTCTGAATTGTACAAGTGAACCCAGCACTCACAGAAATAAGGGAACAATTATATTTCCCTGAACGGGCAGGATGAGAATGAATTGCATCTGACAGAATTCCTATTTACTCTTTAATCCTAACCCAGGACACCTCAATGATTTTAGCAATCCTTCCTTCCTCTCAGTTTTTCCTTGTAAGGACAGACAAACTGATAGCCTTTTGTGATTGACTGTTTAAACCATGACTTTTGCTTATGGTCAAAGACAAAATTTGACTTTAGGTCTCTAGTGTTGAAAACCAGGGAACTGTTCCTGGTGATCTACCACACAAAGCACAGTGTTCTATGGCAAGAATGATATTCACCCAAGAGGATTCTGGTTTTCTATTTGGATAGGGTGGCACATTCAAAAGAAAATTCCTGGCCACAAAGGAAAAGAATCCCTGTGTCCAAATTCATCCCCTGACCCTCTAACTGCTATAAATTTCACTGCTTTATAGGTTCACATTTGAATAGCTATTCATCATTTCTACCCATTGGTTCAAAGCCTTCATGCTATCATTGAATTCCCCTGAGTCTAGTTAATTAAAGGTTAAAAAAAAAAGCGAGTGATTAGAAAACAGCTTCAAGTTGAAATTATTGGTTCCTTTGTATTTCCTGGTAAAATGGCCAATAATCCTCACGAGCTAGAGTTGGTACTGTTCAAACTTGGCAAAGCATTTCTGACAGGATTCTCTTTGTTCTTTGAAGTTAAGGCACCGAGTTAAACTAAGGTGAAAGGTTTGACATGCATCTCGGAATATGCAGGCCCTGTATATATCTCATATGCAGAAAGCATCGAGGCCAGGGGGGGAACAAGCAAAATGATTCCTATTTTAGGCTGAGTATCCTGAAGGCTCAACAGACTTATCTGACAGATTCAAGTGGATTAGACAAACTGTTTAATGAAGGGTTTGGAAGCAGGAATAAAGACACACAACACAGTACTATAAGGCACTCCTATGGGGAAAGAAAACTCGGAAGGCAGAGACAAAGTAGGAGCCACAAGAGCCCACTTGTTCACTAGCTAGCTTACTAGCTAAAAAGCCTGAATCAGGGCTAGAGAGCAGGACTGTGAGCAAAGAAGACAATGGGAGAGAGTCTAGTCTGCAGCAGGGTAGCAGAAAATGAAAGCTCATCTCCAGCCTGGTAAGAGTTTCTACTTGATGGGTTCCCTTCCATAGGTGCCTTCATTGCCCTAATTGGGCAAGTCAGCTTCAATCCAGACCTTTCTACAAAGAGAGGCCCTCAATGGCTTCTATTCCCATGAAGAGAGACAATAGCAAAACCCCAAATTCTGTGTCCTATTTATATTTTTAAAATTTTCCATCATTTTGGGTGTTACTTTATGAAATGAACCATATAATATGGAATGATGTGGAATAAGAAAAATGCAAAACAAATCAAAACCCACCACTGATACGTTGACAGTTCTTGCTTATGCTTTTTCATTCCTCTAGCATTCATTGCTGCTGGGCTGTCTAAAACTCACCTTTTATTAAACTTACAGTCTCACAAAGTCCTCTAATATGCATCAAACATTCTCCCCCAAATGGAAATAAATCAACTTCAAATTAAAACCTCATATCGAAGATTTGTGAACCTAATAAAACCAAGTAGCACATGGGAAGAATAAAGATAGGTTTGTCCAAACTAGCACCAAGTAAGGCTCAATTGCCTGTAGTTGGGTTCAATCTGTTAACAGTCAGATATTCTCTCTCAAGAACATAAAATGCCAAGACTTAAATGAATAACCTATCTTCTCCTTTGTGACAATAGTGGCAAGTAGGGATAAATGTTTTTTTGTGTGTGAGGCAATTGGGGTTAAGTGACTTGCCCAAGGGTCACACAACTAGTAAGTGTTAAGTGTCTGAGGTCGAATTTGAACTCAGGTCCTTTTGAATCCAGAGCCGGTGCTCTATCCACAGTGCCACCTAGCTGCCCCGGGATAAATATTAAGATCCTGAGAACAAAGTTACTAACAGATACCAGCATTTTAAAAAATAGCCCCAATTACAATTCAATTTGAGTATTTCATTTTGAGTTGTGCTCCAAAGCTCTTTCCTACAGTAGTAGTTCACAACATTCTCTACTTTTAAATTTAATTTTAAGAAAAGATAAAACAAGAGACAATGCTAGAGAGTGTTAAAAGATGAAGAATTACATATGTCTCTTTTTACTGTGTTAAATTAAAAAGCTAATCTTTGCGTTCTTTATAGACCCTAGTGTGAAGTAGGATAAGCAAGTTCAAGGTTGCAGTTATAGTATAGGTATTTCAGCAAAGTTCGCAAAGAACTACAGTGGAAAATAGTTCAGTACAAGCATATATATCCACAATGTTTTTGGATTGACTCTAAAGAAGGAGTAGAACAGAGTCCAACTTCCATTGAGAATGTTTCTGTTTTGCAGCTGAATCATGTCAAATTATTTTATAAAGGGTTCTTCTATTGTATGAATACAGAAAATTTACATGGATCAGAAGTCAAATGTCTTGGTTGGTTGGTGGAGCGGAGAGAAAAATGATGTTGCACCAGCGTTCAGCAATAGGTATGGATACACAAAGAGAAACAGACCAAAGGGGTTTGCCATCTATCAGTGATGAGCTTTGGACGGCTTGTAGCAGGTGGCTTGGTTAGAAGAGGGGTCCTGTATTTTTGTAAATGCTTCTGCTTCTTATAGAAACTGAGGAGAAATGAAAGAAAACTCCCTCTCAAGAAGAGCTGGGAAAATCAATCTCTTAGAAATCACAGAAATCCATATTCCTAGCCACTTTTCCCTGAAGTGCAGGATCGTTTGTTTTTTAGTAGGTGGTTGTCCGTTAGCTAATGAAATGTTCCAAACAATGACCATGCTTCACATTTGGGGATGTACAAATAACTATAATGCTGCCCGCTAACAGGCAGAGAAGCAAAAGCAAGGTAAGAAGTTTGCTCGGTTTGTCTTGTAGAAATGTTTTTTAACTTTGGGGGAAAACTGGACGCAACAAGAAAACTTCTTCCATTTCAGTTAAGTGATTGTAAGGGCTCTGTGGCCTTCCTGCAGTGGTGCAAATTGAGGCCTATTTAAGGAACTGGCTTCTTTGCTACACGGCTTGACTTGCCAATATTTCATCAAGATTGGACAATATCACACCCTAAGATAGTTCTGGCACTGGCAGAAGCGATTTCCTCAGGGGACGCACCAGGGAAATGGTTGGCCCTTTCAGTGAAGAAAGGTTCCTCGAACCTGCTGCCAGCTCTAGGAGATTAATTGGCCATTTTGTTATATGCCTCACAAGTAAGACGTTCAACCCAGGATGAGAAACAGAACACACGGGAAAACAGGATATTCATTGGGCCTTAAGAAGGCAGTGATCCATGAGGTTTGCATCCAGTTTGACTGTTTTCTAACAGGAGGGGCAAATGCTGAATGCACTGCACAAAGCCATTTATTAGACTTGAAAACAGTAAAGAAGTATCATAAACTCTTCTAAGGCATTCTGGGGTATAAACGGTCACTTTGCATTTTCGCGGCATATGTAAATTCAAATGTCTGTGATCCTCACCCCCAGCAGATGTTGCGATGGCAGCAGAGAAGTTAAGCTGAGGCCTGGCAGCCAGGGTTGCCAAAGCTGGCCCTTGGTGAAACTTCACAACAAGGGGGAAAGGACCAAAGGCCACTGTTCTAAATCTGATAGGATGATTGCAATTTTACTTTTGTGTCTTCCTTTGGGAACATGCATAAAGTGATGGATGTGGACAGTTTTCTTGTGGGTTTCATCTGGACTCTTGTTTAGCAAGGCCACCTTAACGGGCACCTTGGGAAACAGAGCCACAGGGCCTGTGAGGCCAAATTCGTGTCTTTACCCCTGAGACGGAGTAATACTGTACAGAGATTAAGCGTGCTAGAAGAGGAGAGGAGCAATCCTATTCCTCAGGTCCCCAGATGCAGCTCACTATGGCTAGGCTCACTCACGGCCAGGATCACAGATACAGTAATTATAACAAAGGCAAAAAATAAGCGACAGTGACAAGGAACTGGGGGCGGAGGGAGGAAGGCACTTTGCCATTGGAGCACATCTGTTTTATAATAAGCAGGTCTATAATTCTCTTGTGAAAGATCATGTTCTGCTATCTTCTCTGAGGCTGGAAAATATAAATACTGTATTTCGGGAACGTGGGGGGTGAGAGGAGATCAGATTGTTTGCCTGTCTGCCAAGCGCTTATTTTTAAATTTCCACCCCTTTTCTTTTGTATGTAAGCCATGTTGGGGAGGAAGGGGAGAAGGAAGGGAGGGTGGAGTAGTGGTGTAGATAACCTGTTTTTCCAAGAGGAAAAGGCACCATAAGGCTTCTTATGAATAGGCCTGGCCTTTTAACAAGTTTTCATGCCTCAGCTACAGCATTCCAGCTACTGTATAATTCAGAAACTAAACGCCTGGTGGTTAGCTATTAAGTTTAAATGTGTGGTCTGTAGTATGAGGGACTGGTGTGAGTCAAGAGGTGAAATGTTCACATCTAACTGCCTGCCGGCACCAGAGTCAGCTCAGTTATTCCTTTGTGTGAGAGTCACATAAAAATACATGTGCCGAGTTCTGGAGAAAGGGAGGATGAATGTATCATGGATGGTCCTTTGTGAAACAAAGTGAGGTGAAGTTTTAAAAACTCGGCAACAATTGAATCACAAAGAAGCCAAAGGCTTTGCATCTGCAGTGAAATAGACCTCCCAAGTCGATTAGGAATTCACCTTCAATATCGACACATTTTACTATTGTAGTAAGTTATTTTAATGGAAGGGAACGGAAGCAAATCTTGTATCCAGGGCTGCCCCACCTGCCACTTCTGTCCCAGTGACAATAGTACCTGTGGCCTTTAAAAGGACACTGCACTGGGAACACCACGACCCTGCCCAGCAGCAAAGCGACTCAGTACTTTTCCTATTTATTCTAGCACTCATGGTTTTATATTAAAGTGGATATGTTTTCTAACTTTTTTCTTTTAAAGTAGTATACTTATATCATTACTTATTCTTATATTCTTAGTACCCAAAGAGTATAAATAAAATGGGTTGAAAAACTTTTTAAAAAATGACAAAACATGAAAGCAGAGTTAATATGAAGTAGACCCACATGACACAGCTGTGAATGGAAACCAAGACAGAAGGTAGTTGGGAAGAATTTATAGGCGTTACAGTGAAGGCATCTTCTCCTGGAGTGGGATCATCATAGGCTCTATTTGCCAGCCTGTTAATTGCAGCATTAAGTAAAATGATATAATTTCTTTTGAGCCCAGCCCCATTAAAAGCCATAAATATCACCCCTGTTGACAGGACATTGGGCTTCTCTGTGGCATTTCTGATTTAAAATAGCTGTGAATATAATCTGGCACATATGACCTGTGGCCACCCCATGAAGAAAAGGATGCTGGGAGATATAACAACAAATGATCTGATTACAATTTTTCATAGAAATCTTGTCTTTTATCAGGAAGCACAATTTATAAAGTGTAACTTTAAAATCGGAACTAACCCCATGGATGAAATGGGGATGAGTACTGTCAGAAGAGGCACCTGAGCACAGCTTCTGGCTTCCAAGATATTCCACTTTGTTTAGGTGAAATACCAGCAGGGGGTTTATAGTTCCTGTGGCAGAAATTGAAATGAGGGGGCATAGCCGGTGATAGAGGGTCCTGGAAGGAGCCAAGAGGAGTCATTGTATTTTGAAAACTTTCCCATGAAACAGGGGATGGGTCAACTTGTTGCAATTGCTTCAGCTTGTGTGAAGGCTAAAAATAAATAACACAAAAATCACCCGAAGCACTATTGTTGCTTACAAAACAACCCCCAGAATGAAATAATAAGCAAGGCAGAAAATGTTTCTGCCTATAGAATAAAATGGCTCCTGGGGGCCAAAAAGAAACCAAACAAACAAAAGTCTGTGACCTCTAAAGCATTATGTGCGTTACTACATCTTGCTTGAGATGAAGCAGCTAAAAATCATGACAAAATGTAATCAGCAACTGGTAGTTTTTCCAGCCACAAAGGCTTTTGGGTCCTTTTGACAGTACCTACGTACATATGAAAACATATACATATATGTGTCTGTACCTCTAGCTAAAGGGCAGACACATCTTCCTCCCAGAGTATGTGTCTGGCTTGTTCAAGAGCCATTCTACCACAGAGGATCATTCTCCCCCAGGGCCTGTGGCTGGCAGTCATGTGTTCTGGTAAGACAGCTCAAACATGCTGCATGCCTCTTCTAGGCTCTCGTCCATATTCAGTCTCCTCCAGAAGGACTTCTGCTTCTTTTGCAGCTCTCGCCGGACACATCTGGGGCAGGGGACTGACTTCACTTTGCACTCAGAGTGGAAAACTGCTCCACAGCTTTCACACCTGCAAAAGCCAAGCAGGGACATGAATGAGGAGAACAATCATCTCATGCCCAGAGTCCCTCCCCTGGAAGAACTCGGGTCATTTCAGAGATGTACTTTCAGTGTAATCAGGAGCGAATGCAATATTTTACTCAACCATACACAATAGAGCTAATAGAGTTTGGCTGTTTTTCCTTTCTTAAGTGTCAATGGTCCATTTTCACTGGGGAGGTGGGGTGGGGGACAAAATTCTTTCCCTTTCATAGAGTTAGCCCTTCCTGAGCATATGGCTTGGGGTGGTGGTGGTGGCGGCGGCACGGGAGGGGCTCAGAAATCTCCCAGCATTTCTCAAGTTAAGTGTAATAATGGCTAAATCACGGAATTATTTGGTTTTCCCACCTGTGGAAAGGAACATTGTCATCTACAGTAAAAGAGAGTAGGTGGAGGTAGCTAAAGAATGACTGTGAAACAGATTGCCAATAGAAAATGAACTATTTCTATGAAATAGCTTTGAGAGTTGCAATTTACTTCTGTGAAAAATACAGATTTCTGCTCCAGGTAACAGGAGTTAAGTGGCTTCCCCTTAACTCAAAACCCTTAGCTGAGACCTTGAAAGTTAAAATAATACAATCTTCTAATTTCTGAATTGCATCTCTGCAATTCATAGCAATAGAGTAAACTTAAAAGTCCCTCTTTATAAAACAAAGAGAAGTATTAAAGGAGAAGAATAACAGGTTTAAAAAAAATAAACAGATATTATAATTTAGAGAGATGAGACATTCCACAAGAATGACTGGTTTGTTGTTTAGCTAAGTGAAAGCCTGTTCATGGGTTTCTGAATGGGTTGTTTCTACTGAAAACTTTAATAATATATAATTGACAAGCATAACTAAAGAGGCTGGAATGGAGAGCTTGAATACTTAAATTAAGGTCTCATCCTTTTACTTCCCAAGTACTAAGCAGCACTTCTTTTCTCCTGACAGTGAGTAGAGTGAGGCCTCCAGCGTTTGGCAGAGCACTGGACTAGAGCAAGGGCTCTGAGTAGCAGTGAGAATGACAAAAGAAGTAAAAGCTTTGAGGATGGAGGCTGCAACTTCTACCTGCTTGTTCAGCATTCCTTTAGGCCAGTTTCTCACAGTTTAATAGGTCAAAGATGCCAGAGGTTATCTAGTCAGGAGACTGTGTCAGGAGGCCGGAATACTGAAGGCCGACAAGGAAAGAACTGTAGATGTTGCTCAACTGTCAAGAACAATTCACTCTTCACTCCTCATGAATGAGGAGTGTGTAGAAAAGGGAACAACTAAATGCAGTTCTTCTGGGGGCCGGAATTAGGGGCATTAGGGAGGAGACCAAATGCTTTTATATGAGGCAAAGGGTGATTGGAAGCCGGTCTAAGGACCCAGAATGTTCCAGTCAAGCAGAAGAGAGTGGCTATAGTGAGGGTAGAGAGCAGACTGAGAGTAGAAGGATGGAGAGGGCCTATGCCCAAGCTGCTCTGATATGTGCCTGGCTCTCCTTTCTCTGAACAGTTAGCAGAATATGTCTGGGTATGTATACAGGACTAGGAGTTTATAGGCTGGCCACTACAACCTTCTCCAGAGATTATGCCAGTATGTTAGCAATCACAAGAGCCATAACATCAGGTACTGTTTAGTACAGTTTATCTGAACTTAGTCCTTGGTCTCTGGTGCCCAGAGTTCTACTGCTGGGAGGCAGGATCAGAGGGTTGGGCAATGGGAACAGGTGAAGGTATTTACTGCTACACTTAAGGTTCAGTAAAAGCCCAGTCAATGTGATGCTCACTACTTTCCCCATACCAGATTATCTGTGGGACTCAACGGTTAAACCTCCTTTGAGATTTTTTTCCCAAGAAAAAAGTGGGAGTAGACCTTAGTCCTTTTGGACAGGGCCAACTTATCTTTAGGACAGGGCCCTACACATTTTTATTAGCGCATATGCCTTTGTGATTTGGGCAGCTAAGAGTGGCTGGACTTGACGAGGCAAAGCCTTTGATGGAGGAGGTTGAAGAAGGAGTTTTGTCCGGTGTTTAGTTATCCATTGAGGATCCAAGATGGGACAGCTTCAATAACAAGTACTGGTCAGGGTATGAGCCTCTTGCTTGATGACATGAACAAGTTCTACCAGGAGAGAATCATTTTGGACTGGGGTTAGGGAGGAAGCTTTTGGTGAAGGCTTTTGAGAAGGAATTGAGTAATCTCGTTATAAGACTAGTTGGGAGGCTAACCTGCTTCAGATAACCTGGATCTGATGAATGTGCTTGTATAGCAATAGAAACAATTTGTCAACAAACATTTTAAAATATGGGAACACCAGAGGAGAGGGGGAAAATGAGAAAAATGAGGTTAAATAGGCAAGACAGTCCTGAGCCTGTGAGTGTTGGCTAATTGGTAATGGCAGATTTCCAAGGGTTATCAATATAGTGTACACCATAGTCTAGGTTTTCAGTGTAGTGTCCTGGATCATATGGTCCGCCTAGGTTAGTGGTCCCAAGTTTAGGAAGGGAAAGGAAGATCTATTAGTTGGAAAAGGCCAGGGAACCAGCCACTAGAGGTCAGGCAGGGACCTCAACCCCCCAGGGTTCATCTGTACTGGGTCCATCCAGATCTATGTTCTGTTTGTGAATAAGACCTCTAAATCCTGGACCCCTGCTCAGTGAAATTGATGCTTGATGGTAGCAAGAGCAATAGACTTGGAGTCAGAGGGTTGGTTGCTGCCACTTCTTGTGTGGTTGTGGGCAAGACATTTAACTTCTTAATTCTCTTATCTGTAAAATGAAGGAGTTAGTAAATGGTACCTAACATGGCCAGTGTCTGATAGAGGCAGACAAGGGAATGAGTAGAATCTACCTTAGTACTACCAAACTTTCTAAGACAGGGCAGAGAAGAGGGTGTATGGAAGAACTCTTTCCTTTGTAGAAGACTACAGAATAGATCCTCAAATTACTGAGCAAGGCAGAATAACAGAATTTTCAGTTAGAAAGGATTTCACGGGCCTCTCTAGTTCAACACTCATTTGAAAAGGGATTGTCTACAACAAACCCTACAAGTTGCCATCAAGCCTTTGCTTAAAGCCCTTGAGGAAGAGGGAGCTCACCACCCCAGGGTCGCACATTTTACTTTGGGATACTGTTCAATTTTTCCTTCACATAAAGACCCAAACCATTTTTAAACTTCTAGCCATTGCTGCTAGTTTTGCCCTCTGGAGCCCACCAGAGCAAGTCTAATCTTTGAAGACAGGGATCATGTTGACCCTAAGTCATCTTTTCTCTAGGCTATCTCCTGTTCCTCTAATAGATCCCTAGATGACACCCTTCACCATCCTGGTTACTCTACTCGGGACACCGTGCAGTCTATCAGTGTCTCTTCTAAGATGTGCTTCCGAGAACTGAGCACAATATTCCAGATGTGATCTACCCGGGACAGAGTAAAGTGGGATCATCATTCCTTCTCTCTATATACTCTGCCTCTCAATGAAGCCTAAAATTACATAGGCTTTTTTAGTTGCTCTATCATACAGCTGACTCATGTTTAGTTTTCAGTACAATTAAAATCCCAGGGCCTTTTCTGATAACTACCAGCTAGCCATACTCCCCTCTCCCCAACTAGTAATGGGGAAGTTCATTTTTTTGAACCAAAGTGTAAGATTTTACATCTATTCTTATTACATTTTATCTTATTAGATTTGGCTTAATGTTCTACCCTGTCAAGATCTTTTTTGAGTCTCCACTCCGTCATCTAGTGGACTATCTACCATGCTAACCAGTGTCACCTATAAATTTGATAAACATGCCATTTATGCTGTAATTTACATCAGTAATAAAAATGTTAAGCAACACAAAAGAGAAAGCCCTGGTCCATGGGGCATTTCAATGGAAACCTCATTCCAAGATGGCATGGAACCATTAATAACTACTCTTTAGGTTCTGCCATTCAACCAATTCTGAAATCCACCTAACTATATTGTTGGATAGCCCATTTCTCCATTTAAAAAAATGAGAATAGCATGACAAGCTTGATTAAATACTAGTTAAAAATCTAGGTAAACAAAACCTATAGGAGTCTTCCTATCTTCCAGTCAAGAAAGTTTGTTAAAAAAGGGAAATAAAGTCAGGTTAGGATGAAATGTTCTTGATAAAGCCATACAAGCTTTTTGTAACCACTATTTCCTTTTTCCAGATAGCCATTAAGCATCCCTTAAATAATATGCTCTAGAATTTTTCCAGGAATTAAAGTCAAACTGGCTGAATTATAATTTGCACGCTTTATCCTCTTCTTGTTATTGAGAATTGGGAGAATACTTGCTGCTGTTCTATAGTCTTGCATTACTTTTCTTTGTCTTCATAATCTTTCAAAGGTCACAGAGAGTGACTAAGAGAGCACATTTTTCGGTTTTCTTCATACTGTAGGATCCATTTTGGCTGGGCAGGTGGCCTTGAACTCATCAAGGGTTGCTAAGTGCTCTCCATTTCCCCAATTATCTTGTGTACCAATTCCCTAGCAGCTGTTTTTGTCCTGTCTTTTCATTTTGTCCAATGAAAATTCTTGACAGACAAAACAGAAGCAAAAATGAGTTGAATAGCTCTTGTATTCTTTTCATCCTCTATTATGACATCCTATCCATCCTGAATCATTGTCCTATACTTTATATGATCTTTCTCTATCCCCTAGAATAGTTAAAACACCCCTTTTGGTTATGCTTAGCTTTCATTGATAGTCTCAACTTATTCTGGGCTGTAGCACTCTTGACACTACTACAATTTTAAAAATTGATTTGCCGTACCTTATTTCCCAGTATACGTCCCCACCATTGCAGTTAAGTAAAAATGTCAAACATAACAATTGCATTTGACAATGTATGCAATGTTCTGTACCTATGGTGCCCCACCTCTCTGAGAGGAGGGACAGGCATTCTCTCATCTGTTCCCCAAGGCCAAGATTTGTCATTAAATTTAATTTTACTTGAGCTTCTTTTTGGTGTTATTTTGTTTGTTTGTTTGTTTGTTTTTTGGTGAGGCAATGAGGGTTAAGTGACTTGCCCAGGGCCACACAGTAAGTGTCAAGTGTCTGAGACCGCATTTGAACTCAGGTCCTCCTGAATCCAGGGCTGGTGCTTTATCCACTGCGCCACCTAGCTGCCCCTTTGGTGTTATTTTGTATGGTCATTGTGTATATGGCTAAGTTATGTGACCAAAAAGATGGTGGATTAGTCACTTCCTTCAGCCCTCTTCAACTCTCCAAACTCTCCTATCTCTAAAGGAATTATGAACCAGAGGTAGAGCAATCAATTGATAACAACTGTTAGATTGGATTTCAACTAGTATAGCTGAATTGCTGAACTATCTGAGCTTTACTCCCACTTTTTAGTTTCTAAGGGGAAGAAACCAGGCAACCCAAGACCTGACATTGTTCTAGGCTAAAATAAAGTAGAAGGAACTTACATTCTGAAGGGCTCTATTCTGAGGCCTCCCATCAGAACCACATTGTACAGTGTAAAGGGGCAATGATCCCTCATCTAAAATTCTGGGGCTCTGTCCTGCTCTGACACTCGAGGGGTAGGTATTGTCTTTGCCAGTTAGTGCTAAATAAGGCTTAAGACTAATACACCCACACAATGCATGTATGTGTATATGTATGTAAATGCATGAATCTATGCACATGCATATATACACACATGTATAGACACATATATACATACATAGACACACACATGTATATAAAGTAGAAAGGCTTTATGTTCCCTTTAAGACTGCCTTTGATGATTCATGTGTATGAAAAATGATAGCGCCCTGAATTTGTACCAGGCCATGTCTCAAGGCAAAACTGACTGTAGACAGGAAGCTCCTACATTTTTTGTAAATAGAAATAGGTTCTTTGTAAATGGTATCAATGAAGATGGTCCAACTTTTGCACTGTGTAGAAAAGGTTAAAGAGCTCATGTGTGAAATACTGAGTTTTGTAATAATCAATGAAATAAAAGCCTTATCTATTATAGCTCAATCTCTTAGGGTTTTGCAACCCTAAAAAGCTGATGATTAGTCAATATAGGAAAGGTTTTTGTATTATTAGTAAGCCTCAAAAACAGCTGAAATAAATTCACAGAGACAAAACAACCCTTCCCCCCTCTCAAGGTTGAGAGTGGAACCAACAATAGAAGAATAATATGTTGAACATGGAAAATACCAATTATTTGAGCAGCTCATGGTTTTTAAATAAATGTCATCTCCCATATTATAAAAATAACAAGCAATTATTATATCATTATATTTACTTAAACACTTCAAGGACCTTTGATTTCATTAGCAACTACCAACGCAGATTGTTGAAGTGTCTCCCTGCCCCCCCCCCCCCCATTTATGCCATACTAGATTGTTTGATGAGTTTCTGATGCCTACAATCATGGCCAGCCTTACTGTGTTAACCTTGTGTTTGATAGCTTCTGAACTTTGCTAGGCCAATCTTCAGATGTTTGTACTTGAACATTTCCCAGCTTTGTTGGAACCTACCAGAACTTGTTCAATGCTGAAGCAGCCTTTGAGAATCAAGTTCAACTTCACATCGAAATGATGCAACAGAGTGTAACTTTAATAGAGAATTATACCACTAAGTAGAGGATATGGAATGGCTAATTAAACTCCCCAAGGCACATGTTTCTAACTGAATTATAACAAAAACCCTATTCTCTTGATAACTAGTATTATGTTCTTTCACCAAAATATGATAAGTTAAAGCATAAAACTTCATGAAGAATTTTTGGGGCACACTGCATATATACAAAGCTCTTTCTTTCTCCTCCCACACATATATACATATGTAAAATCAGTTATTATCTATTGGTTTGGACCTGTGTTCCTTAGTATAGAACTCAAATAGAAGAGGCTGCATGTTGATTTAGAAAACCACAAATTAACATTATGTATGTCATATTGTTTTTTAAAAATTTATGTTGTTAAGCATTTCCCAGTTACATTTTAATCTGGTTTGGCAGTGAGTTTTGACATCTTTGGTTCAGAGAATTCCTGGTGAGAAAATCCCTAATGATGCAACCCTGCAAATGCTCTGTACTCTTTAACTTGAAAGAGTTGTGTGGGGCCCTGAAAGATTCCATGACCTGCTCTAGGACCCCGAGCCACAACATGACAGACACAAATGAACCCAGCCAGGTCTTTCTGACTCAAAGTCCAGCACTCTAGACTCTACACCACGGTGCCTGGTAAGAAATGCCACTATCTGCTACGCTTCTTTCCATGTTATTTTCCTTATCTATAAAATGCATTTATCAGGGTTGCTTTGCCGTTCCTGGTGGGTGTTCACTCACCGAGGCACACCTCAGCAGACCTTGGAGGAGTAAATGAATCAGCAGGGCTAAGGGCAGAGTGCTATCACTTTATGATAGCTTCAGTACACTTGTCAGGTTAGGCATGAAAATACATACAGCTGAGAACTATGCTCACTAATGGCAGGAATATGGACCCTGGCACCGCCCACTAGTTTCTAATACTATAAAATGGATGGCAAATAAAGTTCCAAAAGTTCACTAATTTTGATAAATATTATAGTGTTGAAGCTGGAGGGATTTCAGAGATCACTGAATCCAACCACCTCATTTTATACATGAGAAAGCTGAGGCCCAGAGAGGGGCCTAAAGATTTGTCTAAAGACATACTATGACTCAGGTAATGACAATGAGTCAGGATTTGAACTGGGGTCCAGGGCTGTTTTCTCTGCACCCTACTGTTTAATATTGGGTTTTTCCTGCCCTCAACCCTGTGCTGAAGCCTAGCTGTCTGTGAGAATGATCAGAATAACTCCATTTATAGGACTGCCTAATTACTCCTTTACTATCTTTTGAGCCTGCTGCTTGGCTGGTCAATGCTGCCACACTGGCTGGGATTATCTGCCTCTCTTACCCCTTTGCTAGCTAATGGGGAATGGGATCCTCTCTTTGCTGCCTTTCAGCTTTGTGTCCTCTCTTTCTCCCTATTATTGGGATGAAGGACTGAATCTGATGGTCCCATGTTTCTGTCTACTTGGTACTAGCAATAACAGTGGAAACTCAGTAGTGAGAGCAGCTCCCTGACCCATCAAAGGGTTTGTACCTGTTTGTGCTTGTTGGTTACACCTCTGCAAGCTCCTATCATTAAGCTGACACTAATGGTGACTTTATCAAATGATTTCCCTTCCCCTTCCCCTCCTCAGTCCACAGGTCTAGTCAGTGATTTATAAGGAACATAATTCTGTATTTTTCTAATGCCACTCACTTATCTTCACTGATAGCAAAGTCCCCAGTCAATGGGGAGAGTGAGTCTTATCAGAAATTTCTGGTGCAATGAACACCAAAGGGGCGATGGCAAGACCAAGTACACCTGCTTATTTGAGCCAAAGGTCAGCAACTGAGAGCGAAGGTCAGTAACTGAGAAAAGTAAGAGATACAAATGAGTGATTTCAAAATAGAATCAAATTCTATTTTCAGACAATTTGTTAGCCAGCACGAACAGCACAATGTGTAAAATGAACAAAGGACCTTCCCCAGCTCGGACTTTATCTGCTTGGCTCACATCATCATATGGAAGGAAAAACAAAAGGGAAGGAAGAAGAGAGGAAATTTTATCAAGTGAAATTTAAGAAGTGCTGTGCATCAAAAAATTTAACACTGTTGTGTTCTGCTTACACACACACACACACATAACACACATATTGCTAACCTAAAAGATGAATTCAGAGAACAGAGGAAAGTTGTGGGTGAATATTGTATTAACAAGGATTCTTCAACATTAAAAAGCTTCTGCACAAATAAAATTAATGCATTTAGGATGAACTGAATGGGGGAAAAGTCTTTTTGTCAAATTTCTCAGATAAGAGTTTGGTATCCAAGACAATTAACAGAAAAGTATAAGATCAAAAGTAATTCAGCAAGAAATTAAGTGGTGAGAGAATATGAACAAACATTTCTTAAAAGAGAAATTGAAAACTAGTAACAACCATCTGAAAAAATGCTAAAAATCACTATTAATAACACAAATGCAAATTAAAACAACTCAGCAAATTGGCAAAGATAACAAAGGATGAAAATAGTCAAAGTTAGAGGAATTGTGGAAAGATAGGCACACTTTTGTATTGTGAATGTAGCTACAAATTAGAGCAACCATTTTGAAAAGCCAATTATCCAATCCAATCCAATGAACATTTATTAGGTGCTTACTATGTGCCAGGCACTGTGCTAAGCACTGGGGTTATAATTAATAAAAAGAAAGGCAGTCCTTGCCCTTAAGGAACTTACAATCTAAAGGGGAAAGAAAACAGCACAGGAAAGGAAGCAGGAAAGCCAGTGAGGGGTTTGAGGGTTGGGACACCAGGGTTTATTGGAGTGGAAGGGATCTTGTTCTATGGAGTTGAAACAAGGGCAGAACAGCAGATCCAAAGTAGAGATGCAAATAAAGTGACTAAAATACCCATACTTCGACTCAAAGATTCTACTACTAGGCATATACTCCAAGTAGGTCACTGATAAGAAGACCCACCAAAATATTTATAGCAGCACTATCAGTGGTAGCAAAGTAAATGCCCATTGAATGGGGAATGGCTAAATAAATTATGGTATGGTATATGAATATAACGGAATATTACTGTGCTGTAAGAAATGATTAATATGAATACAGAGTAGAACTGAACTGGTGCAGAGTGAAGTAAGCAAAGCCAACCCCCCCCCCCAACAAACCAAAAATAATATACATAATGACCACAATAATGCAATTGGGAAGAATCAAAACAAAACAATTGAAAAGTGAAAACTACAAAATTACAAAGAACAAGAATGGTTTTAAAGAAGAGACAGCACAAGATACCTCCTTATTCCTTTGAAGCCGTGAGAGGCATATAGGAACAGAGCACTACGTATATTTTCATTTGTTTTTCAATGCATTGGTTGATTTTGCTGATTTTTTTTCTTCTTCCTTAAAAATATTTTTAAACAATTGGCAGTGCTTCAGAGTTACTGATTGGGAATTGGAAAGCCTACTTCATTTTACAAAACATACAATGCATGCAGAATTACAAGGGGGGAAAATCACCATTCCCAAGAACACTGTGGTCTTTCAATTCAGAGTTGTCTATTTTATTGTAACTGATTATGACAACTCTGCACAACTTATTTAGAACACATAACTAAGTTTGAGACACAGGGGTCCTCCTGCTTGACCTTCCTCCGTCTTCACTTCTGAGTCACTTTGTCTCTGCATCTTTGCTTTTATTAATTTTTTTTGGTACCACAGAACATAAAGAACTTGCATCTTCACTTTTCAGTATTACAGGTGACTAAACCACAGGGAGGAATATCTGCTTTGGAGCAAAGTTTACCAAGTGGTTACTTAGTTTTCACCTTAACACTTTGTTTAACTCACTATTTTTAATCTCTCCAGGAAAAGAATTGTAGGGCAGTCAGGGGGGACACTTAAAAAGACTGAGTGAAGGGGCAGCTAGGTGGTACAAGTGAAAAACATTGGCTCTGGATTCAGGAGGACCTGAGTTCAAATCTAGCCTCAGACATTTGACACTTACTAGCTGTGTGACCCTGGGCAAGTCATTGCCCTAGGGGAAAAAAAAAGACTGAGTGAAGTGAATTTGTACACAGTGTGGCTGTCCTGCATCCCTTGTCACAACTATAGGTTACTACTACCAAAGACAGTTGAAATGCTTGGCAAAAAGGTCATTTTCATAATAGAACTTTTTAGTCTCATGAGAAACAACTGTTTTATGTACAAAAACATAACATCTTAGCATTGGAAGCACCCTCAGTGCCCATCTAATCCTACTTGTCTCTAAACTAGAATCCACTCTACAATTTATTTGACAAATGGTCATCCAGTCTTTGCTTGAACCTTTCTCCTCAGGAGAAACCCACAACCTCCCGCAATAGCCCATTCCACTTTAGGTATTGTTGAGGTAGTTTTGGCTTACAACAAAGCCTAAATTCTTCTCTGTGCAATTTCCACCCACTGCTCCCAATTTTGTCATGGGACTGAGCAGAACACGTCCAATCCCTCTTTCTGGGTGAGGCTTTTACATGCTTGAAGACACTTTGGGGGAGGGGGGGTTAATGAGGGTTAAGTGACATTCCCAAGGGCACACAGCTAGAAAGCGTCAAGTGTCTGAAAGCAAATTTGAACTCAGGTCCTCCTGAATCCAGAGCTGATGCTTTATTGATTGTGCCACCTAGCTGCCCCTTGAAGACACTTTTTGGGTATATATATATATATATTTTGGCGAGGCAATTGAGGTTAAGTGACTTGCCCAGGGTCACACAGCTAGTAAGTGTTAAGTGTGTGAGGCCGGATTTGAACTCAGGTCCTCCTGATTCCAGGGCCGGTGCTCTATCCAATGCGCCATAAAGAAAGGATATTTTAAAAAGTGTCTTCGGGGCAGCTAGGTAGTGCAGTGGATAGAGCACCGGCCCTGGAATCAGGAGGACCTGAGTTCAAATCCGGCCTCACACACTTAACACTTACTAGCTGTGTGACCCTGGGCAAGTCACTTAACCTCAATTGCCTCGCCAAAAAAAAAAAAAAAATAGCCTTTCTTTAAATCCTCTCTTCTCTAGGCTAATTATTTCTGTTTTTTTTTTTTTTTGATGGGTCCTCATATGAGATGAATTTGAGGCCTTTCATCATCTTGGTTGCTCTCCTCAGGATGCATTTTTATCAGTGTCCTTAAAATGTTGCACCCAGAAATGGATACAATACTCCAGATGTGCTCTGACCAGGGCAGAGAACAGCTGGATTGTCACCTCCCTCATCCTGGATACTATACCTCACATTTTAATGCAATTAGTTTTCCTGGCTGACAGATCATCCTTTTGACTCATATAGAGCTTGCTGTCCTGTCAAATCCCCAGATAGTTTGAGGATGATCTCTTGTCTAGCCATTCCTCCATCATCTTGTACTTGTTATAGTACTGAATTTTTGAACCCAGTGGAAACATCTGAGACACTAAATTTTACCTATCTTAAACTGCAGAAAGAAAACAAGTGGCTAGTTTTTGCCTTCCTCCGTATTCCCAGTGTTTAGCACAGTTCTGGCTCGCAGAAGCACTTACATGCTTGTTGATTGGCTGTGTAGTTGGACATACTAATCTTATTCCATACAGAATGGTAAGATAGCAATCAGAAACATATGATTTTATCAGTGGAAATTACATGAAAGAAGAAAGCATTATGTTCTTTGCTACTGCACCCAAATGACCCTGGGGCCTTTTGATTGAATTGCAGCTGAAACCTTTCATATGTGTTGTCTTTCTCATTAGTATGTGAACTCCTTGGGAGTGGACTATTTTACCTATTTTTGTCCCTAGTGCTTAGCACATAGTGAGTGCTTAATAAATGCTTCTTTTTCCATTCATTTTTTCATTCATTTTCGTTCTCTAAACTGTCTGACCACTCCTCTTCAGTCTCCTTCATTGTATCTTCATTCAGGCTATGCCCACTTATCCATGAATCCCACCCCCATGATTGGTCCTCTCTCTTCTCCTTTCTTTCTATGTTATCTCACTTGTTGAGCTTATCAGTTTCCATGGGTCCAATTATTGTCTCTATGCTACATGTGTAGCTCTAGTCTCTCTCCTAAATTACTGTTATATATCACCAATTGTCTTTTGGCCATCTCCAACTGGCTGTCCTGCAGGCATCTCAAACTCAACAAATCCAATGTGAAAACTCATTATCTTTCCCTGTAAATGCTTCCCTCTTCAGAACTCCCCTACAACTTTAAAGGGGACCACCATCCTCACAGTCATTCAGGTTTACCACTTTGGGATTATCCTTGACTCCTCACTCTCACTTAAATCACATAATGCAAACTGTTGTCAGATTTTGTAATTTCTACCTTCATAACAAATTTTGTCGACACCCCCTTCTCTACTCACACAGCCATCACCCTCATATGGGCCCTCATCATCCTCTCTCTGGGCCACTGAAATAGCATTCCAAAAGGTGTCCTTGCCTCAAGGTTCTTGCTCCAATCTATCTTTCACTCAGCCATCAAAGAGATTTTCTTAAAGTGTATGCCTGCCCATTTTCCCATACTACTTGATAAACTCCAATGGTTCCCTATTAATTTCCAGGATTAAATAGAAAATCCTCAATTTATTATTTGAAAACCTTCACAATCTGGCCTTTCCTGACCTTTCCAATTTTCTTATGCTTTACTCCCTTCCCTACATTCCCTATATCCAGCTTCACTGGCCCACTTGTTCCTAGCACAGGATAACTGCTTTCCCACCATGGCAATAATGGCTGTTTGCCACACCTGAAATACGTTCCCTTACCTCTGCTTTTTCACTTCCCTGGCATCCTTCAAGACTCTTCAAATCCTACCCTTTACAAGCGGTCTCTTCTGGACCTTCCCCTCTCCTCCTTTCCACCCCTTCCCTCCAAACTCCCCTCTCTTCTGAGATTACCTTCCATCTACTCTCTAGACATCTTTTTTTTTTTCCAGGGCAAAGGGGGTTAAGTGACTTGCCCAGGGTCACACAGCTAGTAAGTGTCAAGCGTCTGAGGCCGGATTTGAACTCAGGTACTCCTGAATTCAGGGCTGGTGCTTTATCCACTGAGCCACCTAGCTGTCCCCCTCTATACATCTTGATGTACAAAGTTACTTGGATGTTTTCCTCCCCATTAGAATGTGAGTTCCTTGAGAGCAGGGACCATGTTTTCTATTTTATGTATCCAGCACAGTGCCTGGACCCTAGTAAGGCCTTAATAAATGTTTGCTGACTCATTGAAATGAGGATTTAAGTATATTACTTTATGTATGATAGGCCTCAGCATGCTCTGGGGGATAGTGATAATACCTTCTGGTGGCCACCTGCCCTGTCTCTCTGCTGTTTTTTGACACGGCAGGTAATGATCAACCCAGTTTGGAAAAACTCTCTATTTGACCCATTGTAATGTTGTTCTTTGTCATAAAAATCACAGTACTGACCCATCAGTATATCTGGTGTTTTTAGTTTTATGATATTGATTGATTATACCAATCCATACATTCCAAGCTACCTGATCTACCTTGTGAAGAACTGTGGTGAGTAAAATTATATATGGTCATTTTATTTCTGTCCCAAGTTTAGGGAAAATTACCTGGGGTTTCTAATATATTTGTTACTTATAAATTAAAAGCTTTAGCACCAGTTTTGGGCATTAAGCATTTATTAAAGCATACCAAATATTAGTAAAGAGAGAACACTTGGCTCAGAAAGTTAAGAAGCCTATCTAGCCACACAAGCATGTCAGAGAGCCTGAGTATGTAAGCTTCCTCTGGGTCCAGAGGAGAGGTGGCCCTTCCACACTGCTCAAAGCTAATTGGTTAACATCACCCAAATCCATTGGTTCACTGGACTTGAGGGCGGTCTATGAGCAGAATGTGCTGAGGTCAGAGTTCAGAGAACACACCCTCCCTAAGGACCAGGTGTGGTTTCAATCAAGTCAACTTTAAGTGAGTTAATCAACAAAGTCAAAGTCAATGCAATCAATCTCTCTCTCTTTTTTTTTTTTAAGTGAGGCAATTGGGGTTAAGTGACTTGCCCAGGGTCACACAGCTAGTAAGTGTTAAGTGTCTGAGGCCGGATTTGAACTCAGGTACTCCTGACTCCAGGGCTGGTGCTCTATCCACTGCGCCACCTAGTTGCCCCCTAATCCAATCAATCTCAATACTATCCTCTCGAGCTGGGCTCTCTGGGCATCCCCAAACCCACTATTTTCTCACAGAACTGAACCATCTATGAGTTGGCTGGAGATAAGGGTGAAGACAGTCTGTAGCCATGCAGCAGAGCAAAGCCCAGAATGGGATAGAATTCATGGATTCACTAGTTTGGTAAATCTAATAAAGGAGCCAATTAGACACGAGTTCTTTGTGGCAAGTTTCCATTGGAATAGTCAAAGTAGGTCCTCCCAATATTTTAGTTCTCTTTCCCATGGCCTTGCTCTTCTCCTTGAGTTCTTCACTGGTTCCTCACTGTCGCTGCCACTCCCTGCTCTGTCCCCTCCTCTTAGGAAGAGATTCACTTTTTTCATCTGTAAAATGAGTGGATTAGGTGATTTTTCATGACCCCTTCTAGTTGTAAACTTATGATCCTAAGTAATGCAACTTCTGTAGAGTCTCCTCCAATATTATAACAAAGCAGCAAGAATTTCTGGTTATACTGTTTCCTGCAGCTGAATCCTGATGATACAAGACCAATTAGAGACAAAATTAAATGCCTTCTTCTGCACTCTGATGAGAGTTAACTGCTCATAACTGAGTTACTGGTCACAAGAAACTGTTCCCCAAATGATACCCCAAAGATCTTTGCCTTAGGTTGAAGTCATTAGGATTTTCCTGCTTTATTAATCTTTTGTTCTTCTCCTGCCACAGGGAAGTTTCCAGTTTTTATTTTTGGTTCAAACAGAGGCTCCAGACATTTTGCTTGGGCTGAAATTGAGGGTTTAAGTTTGGTCAGAGCTTTGGCTAGGGAAAGGTAGTATTTAGTTTTAGAAGAGTATCCAAGGTGCATGGTGTTTGGCTGATTTACACTTTCCTAAACCACAAAGAAAAGGTGGGGTTCGGAAATAAGTGGAGATTACAATACATCCTGGAATGGTGTAATGTATCACTACTAAGTAGTAAGCCACAGGTTGCTCCAGTTATTCCTTGTTTCCTTATGAAAGTAAGATGATTCTTTAGAGTCTCTATCATCAGGGGCATGTTTTGTGTCTTCATAGAGTGCATATTTGCACAAAGCCATGAACAATCACTCCATGGTTTGAATCGAGAGAAAATCAGCCAGATACCATGAGATGTGTGTATGTGTGTGTGAACAGTCACTTCACTAAAAATAGTTCAGGAAATGGCCGGGTAATTTAATGTAAGATATTCTGAGGTTAGAGCTAGGGGAGAAAAAGGCTCAAACAGGATTTACAAACAAAAAGGCCTCAGCTGGGAATTTAGAGAAAGGCTAAGAGGAGGAAGCACAGATAAAGTGGGGATGACTTTAGAAGTGCTGAAGGATATAGCAAAAATCCTGAAATGCTTAATTACTTTTATGAAAGTGATGGTGGTATCAGTTGATGAACTGAATACTCACACTTTGGTAAAGAACATCTCAGTTTGGAGAAGAGAATGAGTGTTTGGGCATCATGTGCACTTTTAATATTCTCCCTGATCAAACTTGAAAATCTTTCTATATTTTTGCATATGCAATAAAATGGCCCCAAGTCAAGCAGCAGGAGAGACAAAGATAACTAGAGATCTGGAGCTCCCCAAATCAGATATAATGGGTCCTAGAATGATATAAAATTGGTTGAATCTGGGTCATTATTTGTTACTTATGTGAACATTTAATTTGCCTTTAAATTTATTTTTTTTTTGGTTAGGAAAAAATGAATGCCTGAGAGAGTAGAATTTATATCCTTTCATTTGTCCATAAAGGTTTGAAAAAATTTAGAAGCAATGCAAAATCCCTGAAAAAATTTTGAAAAGAAAAAAAAGTTGTAACCAAATACTAGCTAATTTCCTTATCAGTGAAGAATAATCAGCAAATTCATTAATTATCCTTCTATTTACATTTAATTCCCGGGGCTAATTGTTTAAGTGGCTCTGCCTAGATTATAGATCATTAGGGATCCCAAATAAATGAAAGTATATTTGGATTTCATAGGACTTTACTTTTTTAAATTAGAAAACCAAGCTCAGTCAATACTTCTGACAAAGGCACATAATCTTTACTTAAATACTCAGCATTAGGGATGGAATGCAAACAAGGATTATTTCATTAATTGTTCTTCCCTACTGTTACATTAGCTCACCTACATTTTTGGATCTAATATAACCAAGTGCTCAGTAAATGATTCTTCTTCTTCCTCCTCCTCCTCCTCCTCCTCCTCCTCTTCTTCTTCTTCTTCCTCTTTTTCTTCCTCTCTTCCTCCTCTTTCTCCTCCTCCTCCTCCTCCTCCTTCTTCTTCTGGCAATTGGGGTTAAGTGACTTGCCCAGGGTCACACAGCTAGTAAGTCTTAAGTGTCTGAGGCCAGATTTGAACTCAGGTACTCCTGACTCCAGGGCTGGTGTTCTATCTACTGCGCCACCTAGCTTCCCCTAGTAAATGCTTCTTAACTAACCTGCTGGTGTATAATACCATAGCATTTTGTATACATGAAATCACAACAGTCTTAAATGAATGGAATAGATACTTAGAGGGGCAGCTAGGTAGCACAATGAATAGAGTGCCAGGCTTAAAGTCAGGAAGACCCAACTTTGTGAGTTCAGATCTAGCCTCAGACACTTATTTACTAGTTGTGTGATCCTGGGCAAGTCACTTAACCCCATTTGCCCCAGTTCTTCATCTGTAAAAAGAGCTGCAGAAGGAAATGGCAAACCATTCCAGTATCTATGCCAAGAAAACCTCAAATGGAGATTTGGACATGAATGAAAAACAACAATCACCACCCACAACAAAGATATTTATAAGAAAGCTGTTCTACTATTTCCTTTCACAAATCAATACAGGGCCAATTCTGAATTCTTCTTATATTCGTAATTTTGTAAACGTATGACATATCTAGTCTTTGCTGCTATTCCAATAAGAAGCCTTAGGAGTACAGAATAGGTTCTCTCTCAATGAGAATAACAGGGGGATAACAATGTTTAATAGTAGTGAAAGTACAAAGGAACCACAGGTATGTTTTTTCTTGCTTTTGCAACTTTAGCACATGTTGTAGAATCCTGGATTAATGGAGATACTTTAATACTTTGATGGATCTGTGATTTTATAGATGTGGGTGCTTCCTTCCAAGGGAATAGGTTGGAACCCACCAATGCCTCCCCATTGTGGGCAATGCCTGACTATATCTTCCAATAAATAGTCCATGGGGGCTTCCTGCACTATGCTTGAGAGTGCTTCCTTTAGAACTATGAACACTTTATGTTGTTAAGTGGAGCATACCGCTGTCTCTCAGGTATACCTAGTTCTTAACACATGGCAGGCCCTTCTCACTTTGCAGCCACTTGCCCCTTGGGTAGTATGTCCTGCCTGAATCTCCTGTGCAGGGTTGGGGTTTTTTTTTTTTTGGTCAGTAATATACTGCAACCTACATATCACTATTGCCTTTTGGGGGACCTGCAACTTTAATTATACTTTGTAGGCATAATGTATCACTGGTTAAACATTGGTTTTTATAAAAGATGGACTGTAATTTCAAGGAAAAGCTTGGTTTCAGGGGTCATCAAAAGCACTACACAATTTCCCCAATACAGTTCAACTCATTCTCCTATTCAACTGTGAGCCCAGTTCCTTGACTATAATATTCTTATGTAAAATGAAGCTTTTAAGTTTATGTTTTGAAATCTGTTGCTCTAACTAGAGAGGCTATTATTTGGATAATGTAGATTTTCGAGAAATCTGATTTATGCTTGTATTTTCATTGATGTGCCTATCTAATCTAAAATTCTTTAAGAATTCAGTCAAAATGTGCAGTTTTTGCCTTAAGCCTCTTTATAAGAAACAAAAAATTATACTTTTGCTTTTTTATGACATATACATATGAGATTGTGAATAGCTCAACTGTCGGTAACCTATTCTTGCCCTTCAAAAATCTAAGTCACGTTAGCAGATCCAAAGACAAGAAGATGCTCAAAGTTGGATTCATTTAAAAAAGAAAAGCCCCAGAGGTAATTAGTGTCTGATGCATGGACATGAACAGTATAAATGCTGGAGTTGCTTAGGAACAAGTTAGGTAAATTTAGAAAGGAAAGCAAAAAGGATACACATCAGTGAAGGAAAGAACAGTATTGGTCTTAATCATTTTTATATTCATATTCATTGGGCAAGACTATATCTTACTCCCACACCAAATAGAATTTCTTTAACTGGACAGGCTTATTTGATTCTAGAAATTTTCCACTTGTACTATGCCAGTTCATTCACCCATTCATTCCATAAGCACTGATGTTTCCTACACAAATACCTACTCTGTGCTCAGCATCGTTGTAGGCACTGGGGAGATAAAGATGAGGCCAAAGTAAGACCTGCCCTCAAAGAGCACAGTTTCTGTTGAGGGAAAACCTGAACATGATAAATGGAAAAAAAAGTTGCAGAGGCATGTAGGGAACACATTCCAGGCACATGAAATGGCAGGAGCAAAGATCTGGAGATGGGAGATCTTGCATTCTGTATGGGGAGCAGCAGGTAGGACAGTGGATGTATGAAGGAAAGTCATGTGCACTAAGCCCAAGAGACAGACTAGAGTCTGGGGAGAAGGGGATGGGGGGTTGTGTTTATCCTTTAGGTAATAGGGCTCCCCTGAAAGGTGGCTTCATGGACAGTGACAGCTGGTCAGTCAACAAACATTGCTTATGCATCAACTGTGTGTCAGGTCTTGTGCTAAGCACCCTGGTTACCAAGAAAGGAAAGGACATGGTTCCTGCTGTCAAAGGGCTCACATTCTAATAGGGGAGCTAATGTGCCAAGAACTGTGTATATAGAATCTATAGATAATTCAAGGAGATAAGTTATGGCAGTGAGAGGGTCCAGGGAAGCCTAGAGACAGAAGTGATGAAGGAGAGACCTCCAGGCATGGGAGACAGACCATGAAAAGGCACAGGGTTGGAAGATAGGCTAGCCTGTCCAAGGAACAGGAGGTAGGCCAGTGCAGAAGGACTGCTGGGTACCTGGAGGGGAGTAAAGCATAAGAAGTCCAAAAAGACAGGAAGAGTCCAGGTTGTGAAGGGCTTTACGTGCCAAAGTGAGCATTTGACATGTCTCCTAGAGGTAATGGAGAGCCACTAGAATTTACTGGGAAAACAATTTGGGAAGCTGAGTGGAGGACACATTGGAATGGGGGAGATACTTGAGGCAGGAAGACTAACAAGAAGGCTCTTACAACGGTCCTCACATGAGGACCACTGTGAGTGGACGGAAAGATAGGAGAGATGTCGTGAAGGCGAACAATTTGACAATAGTTTGGATATGCGGAGTGAGAGGAGCTGAAAATGATACTGAGGTTCCAGGTGTCATTGACTGATGAGGGGAGCATGATGAGTTCTGTTTCAGACGTGTTGAATTTGAGGCGTTTACAGGGCATTCAGTTTGAGATGTCTAAAAGGTAGTTGGTGATGTGGAGTTGTAGGGCTCAAGAGGAGACGAGAACGTTTGGAAGACATACTGTGGTGAGCATGGTAAAGAAGTGATTGGGTAGATTCAAAGGATTGCTTTGCTGCAGTGAGGGCTATGGGAAAATAATTATTAATAATGAATTTCTTGAGGGGACTTGGAGATTAGTTTCAATTCTTACTCCCCACTTATTCCAGAAAGTCCAGTTCTTGAGGAACTTCAGCAAATTTTGTCTGGGACAAGCCCAAGGGAACAAAAACCAAAAAACTGGAGATTGATTCTTTTCTCTAGCTCAGTGAACTGATGGGATCAAAATACACCTAGATACTGGATTTTGCCTTTGCCCTACAGCAAGGGTCTCTTCCCTTATGTCATTGGTAAAGTTCATTTTAATTTAGACCACCCTCAAGTCATGTCAGTCAATAGAACTGAGTGATGCTAACCAGTTGGGTTAGATCAATATATAATGACCCGCCTCTATCTATAAAGAATATAAAACCCTTGGGTATGCCAGGGTCATGTCTCTTTACCCTCTCTTGCCCCTCTCTGGCCTCGCTCTTGCTTGGTGCATGCTCTTCCTCTTAGGAAAATGTAGGTATGAAGGCCTGAGACCAAGAGAATTTAGAGAGATACACAGTCAATACTTTACTGACATATAAGATGAATTTAAAAAATATTAATTAATAAAAAATGCTTACTGCCCAAATGAGTGTAATAGTGATCAATATATAAATAGCCATTAATTTATAAAGTACAGTATTATAAAAATAATTTTTAAAAACACAGGGCCCAGGGGCAGCTGGGTGGCGCAGTGGATAGAGCACCGGCCCTGGAGTCAGGAGGACCTGAGTTCAAATCCAGCCTCAGACACTTAACACTTAATAGCTGTGTGACCCTGGGCAAGTCACTTAACCCCAATTGCCTCACTAAAAAAACAAAACAAACCAAAACAAACAAACAAAAAAGAAACAGAGAAACACAGGGCCCAGTTGAGATTAGACCAAGTCAGCATGGTCTCATGATTTCTTCCAGCTCTGTTCTTCTGTATGTGAATAGGAATGTAGGAGGAAGATAGTGGTTGGGGTTTTGACACAAGGGGGATTTGAGTACAGAAGACAGTATAGAGCTGAACTGCTAAGAAAGGCAGATCAGTGTAGCCAGGGCGGGGGTGATGGCTTTGTGATGACCTGTGAAAGAAATGAGCGGTGGAGTGATTGGAGGTCATGGTGAAGATGGAAAAAAAAACACCACAGAATTTGGAGACATAAGGCATACAGATGGAATGATAAGAGACGATGATTGGAGCAGCTAGGTGGTGCAGTGGATAGAGCACTGGCCCTGGATTCAGGAGGACCTGAGTTCAAATCCAGTCTCACACACTTAACACTTACTAGCTGTGTAACCCTGGACAAGTCACTTAACCCCAATTGCCTCAAACCCCCCCCCCCAAAAAAAAATAAAAAGAGAGATTATGATCAGTTAGAGGAATTTCAGAGTTCATGAACATGGATATGGTTGGTCACTTGTGGGTGATGATCAGATCAAGAGCACAGCCACCTCTTGTGTGTGGATGAAGCAGGGTAAAGGCAGCCATGAGAAAGAAGCAGGTGAAGTACGGAGGTCAGGGCATTTGAAGGAGCATCAGTATGTATGCTGAAATCCCATAGTAAGAGGGCAACTTTGTAGTGGAGAAGCAGGACTGTGTGTGAGCCAGTCACTGAGCTCATGAAGGAAGCAAGGAGCAGATCCTGAGGGTCGTTAGACAGCCACCAGGATCTGGACTGGATGATACATTGGATGTAGTCAGACTTTTATTTCTGGAATAACAGTTTTCAAGCCCTGCCACTGCCACATACTGATCCCAGGCAAGGTGCCTCACCTTTCAGTGCTCCAGGCAACTCCAGGACTGTGAGTTGGCACAGAGAAAGTGCCAACTTTTAATTGATGGAGGATTTTTTTTTTGGAGTTTCCAATATCAGTGAAATCACAGGTTCAGTCCCTATTCTGATCTCTCTAGAGAGTGAATTAGAGAGAAGAGAATGAATATAGAGATAGGGAGACCAATTAGGAAGTTCCTGCAATAATCCAGGTGAGAAACCATAAGGGCCTAAGAAGGGGATGTGGAGGTATAATTGTCCAGACTTGGCATTTAATTAGATATTGGGGGTGAGGAAGACAGAAGAAATGAAGATGATGCCAATATAGAATAGTGATCCCCTCAACAGAAATAAAAAAGCTTGGAAGAGGAAAGAGTCTTGAGGAAAAAATAATAAATTCAGCTTTGAACATGATGAGTTTGAGATCCGGTTGGAGATGTTCAATAGTTTTCTGGAAATGGAGTTTAGGAAAGACGACTAGATATGGACATACGTATTGTAATGATTGGAATGATGCCACCTGCTGGAGACTTACTGCAGGACGCTCCGCCATGAGGAGAAGGTGTCTGAGGGCAAGCGGCTCTTTTGCCTCAGGAAATGACGTTTGCTTGTGGGAGGAGGAGGGGGTGAGGCTGGTGTTCTCCCTCTTTTTTCCTCAGGACTCCGGTGGAGAAGGGAGCTAGAAATGTGCTCTCCCTTTAATAGACAGATGAATGAAGGCCTTTTTCTTTCTCTTCACCAAATTCTTATTCTCCTTAATAAATGCTTAAAAGTCTAACTCTTGCTAAAGCTTATAATTTATTGGTGACCACTCACTAGATATTTTAGACAGACTAGCTAGAATTTTAGCCCCTTACAATATCTGGGATTCATTCCACCTAGAAATGATTTTTTAACCCAAGGGACCTAATGCCATCTCCCATGACATTGCTCTGTAAATTTACATGCTATAATTTATTATAGTAAAATTCAACTTTTAGATAATTATCACTCAAATGTTGATAGTAATTTTATAAGTGAACCTGAGTGAAATAATAAAAAATAATCTGAACTATGCTAATATTTTAAAATAAAATCTTAAAAAGTTGCTGTTTATATTTTTCCTTTATTAAGAAGACAGAAAGGTCAGGGGCACAGGGACATTTTATTTCCAATTATTCAAATGGAATATGATAAGGACATTTTCAGTAAATTTCTTGTTGTTGTTGTTGGGTTTTGTTTTTGGTTTTTTTTTTTTAGTGAGGCAATTGGGGTTAAGTGACTTGCCCAGGATCACACAGCTAGTAAGTATCAAGTGTCTAAGGCTGGATTTGAACCCAGATACTCCTGACTCCAGGGCTGGTGCTCTATCCACTGCACCACCTAGCTGCCCCTTCAGTAAATTTCTAATGGAGAATCAATTTTTGAAAGGTAACCTTGATTCTGTAGTATATATATATATATATATATCTGTGTATATGGCAAAATTCTTCATGTCATTTTTGTGAAGGACCAAAAAATGCCAGGAAAAAAATGTGAAATATGAAAAACTGAGCATGTACAAGTTGTGTTGGGAGGAGAGTGCTTACATGCCAAACTCAGTAATAAGAGTCCTAGTTTCTACTACGTGGTAAAAGATCCTGTGTAAGTTTAATCTATAAGAAGCTTTCTGTTTCCTCTTCAGTGTAATGTCACCTGGAAGTTCTCGTCAAAAACTAGACAAACAATTGAGACATCTCAAAAGGTGAATAATAACTCATTCCTATCGTTTAGCTTCTGGAATATAGCTGCACATCAGTCTTACCTCTAAAGCAGTGAATGATATCAACTGAATGGTTATATGGTACAGTGTGTAAAGATGTCATTTGAAGAAACCTGAGAAATCACAACTTTAGGCTAATCGATCTAAGCCATCCATCCCTGGAGAACCCCAAATATGTCTATAGGCATCTTCTTTCACATTATAAGTATTAGGAGGCTGGGGTGCTCTGTGGCCAGGGGAAGAAAAGGAAGATACAGGAATATGTCACCATGGAAGATTCCCTCTTTATCATCTACTGCTGGAGGTTGGGTTTGCAAGGTGACACAAGCTTCTGCAATTGAACTGTGATGGTATTTGGGAGCCTCAGGGAAAAAAAGCCATAAAGGCTAGTTTCTATTATTTGGTGGTTCGAGAGGATAGTGAGGACCATAGCATTGGAGTACTCAATAAATGTGAAATGAATGTGAGTTTGGAGGAGATAAGGGAGCTAGAGAGTAATGTGTTCTGGAAGTGAATTCCTCTGAGATCATGGTTCCTCAGTGCAGGTGATAGTGTGGACTTTGGGAGCCATGACAGTACATGGAACACTTGATATAAGAACAATCTGAATGCCCTAAGGGGGAGGAGCTATAAGGGTAATACAGTGACTTAGCTGCTAGGCACACATCAAAACCCCCTACTAATGCAGCCTATGCCAGAATAGAATGACCTGCAGTGAAATGTTGTAAGATAAAATTCTATGGAGTATAACATATCTGAGCTGAGTTATTCTAAACTCCTCATAGTTTTTGTTTCAAATCATTGCTTGGCAATGCAGGACACTAAACATGGATAATCATGGACCTAAAAAGTTATTTACTTTTAAGTGGACTAAAGGAGTTTGTGACTAGCCATCATTCTTTGGTAAAGGAAATAAATCATCCTTTGATCATTATTTGTGTTCATTTTTTCTCAGGTCCAGGTCTCAGAATCATATGAGATCTAGAATTTTTTGAGAGAAAAAAAGCCAGAACAATTGACTGATGATACATTGAGAAAGTCTGAAAACATGTGCATTTTAAGGACTTATTTTTGTAGTCTGCACTAATTATTATCTCAATTAATATCTTTGCTGATTCCTTGGGGTTTTCTAGGTAAACCATCATATCACCAGCAAACAGGGATAGTTTGATTTTCTCCTTACTTATCTTTATTCCTTTAATTCTTTCTTCTTGTCTTATTGCTTTAGCTAATATTTCCAGAACTATATCAAATAAAAGTAGGGAGAGTGGGCATCTTTGCTTCATTTTCATATTTAATAGAAAAAGTTCCAGTTTATCCCCATTGCACATGATGCTTGCCTTTGGTAGTTGCTTTTTATGATATTAAAAATGTCTCTCTTTTCCTATATTTTATAGGGTGTTTTTTTACATAAAAGACAAATTTGTCAAAAGCATTTTCAGCATCTATTAGGATGATTGTGTAGTTTTTGGATGTTTTGTTTTTTTAATACAATTGTGTTGATTGTTCTCCTAATGTTGAACCATCCTTGCATACCTGGTAGAAATTACACTTGGTAAAAATGACTAATTTCTTGGATTAATCGCTGTAATCTGTTTGATAGGATTTTATTTAAGGTTTTTGAGTCAATGTTCATTAATTATCTGAATCTGAATTTAATTTATATTTTCAGTTACTGAGTTTACTTAAAGTCCATTTGTAGAAACATCACTCAATAGTAACATTGGCTTTGATGGATAACCTTTGGTGTCTCAACTTCATCACTTATACACAGATGATGAGGCTATATGATTTTCTTGGTATACTACTAGAATTGAGTATAAACATGTTTAAAAATGAAAAAGCATACCATTACACATAGCTAAACTGTATTCTAATTTTGTATTAAATATGTATTTTATGGAAAATCTGTAATATTTTAATTGACATGAACTATTCTTAGTTGAGAAAGTAAGCAATCAATGTGTACAGAAAAAAAATGCATGTTTTAGGAGTAGTACTCCAACACAGCAATTAGTTCTCTGGTACTATTACAGATGCAAATAATAGGGTTAGATGTTATTGATCATATTAATGTAACAGGGATGAAGCATGTATAGACCTGCTCCTGAATGCTTCCAACCAATCATATGTTTTAGGTCTGACGGGATTTGGTGCTTTGGGATGATGCAGCAAACCCTGATCTGTCACTTGGTTGTCCTCCTGCCTTGTGACTGTGACAGAGGGATGAATGCTTCATCAGTTAAAATGGAAATAGATTCTGGTTCACTCTCTTCCTCTCAAGATGTTTGCAAATGAAAGATCTGGTCAAAGATGAGGGAGAAGCTATCCCTTCCCTCCCTCCACCCCCACCCCCAGCAGCATGGTAACTGCTTTCACATGGCTACTAGAGGAAGTGAACTCAATAAAAGGAGGTTTACCTTGTGCCATTGGCAGACTCTTGAATTATATGTTCCTTCCCTGAGCAGAGGTGGCTGAATATAGACCTCAACATGACCATGTCTTGTAAGTTCCAGAGGTCAAGAGATTCTGCATCCGTTGGTGTGAGACTAGACACTTTGGGTCTGTTGGTCAGATCTGTGGCCACAAGAAGGGTTTTTTTTGTTTTGTTTTGTTTTGCATTAGAGACAATAGTATTAACAGGGGGAGAAGCCCCTGGCCTGGTTTGCCAAAAAAAAAAAAAAAAAAAAAAAAAAAAAAAAAAAGAGGACCTGGGAAGAATTGTTTGGACAGTGCAGAGCTAATGCAAAATGTAAAAATGCCTATTCATCAGTCCTGCCACATGCCTTTTGGGAAAATATAAGAACAGTTGTGCTAATGGCTGCTTATTTAATTTTGTTCTGTCAGTGTGTGCTTGTGAGATATTATAGAGGAAGTAAATAGTTGTCCCAGACCTGATTCATAGTATACCCTGAATAAATTTTTACTCTTCTCTTTGGAGATAGCCAGACATGAATCAAAAGCTAAGCTTTAAGTGACTTCCCCCAGTGCACTGGAGTAGGGACATAAAGAGCCAGAGGATGAGAAAAAGATTCTAACCCATCTTGTTAGAAGCCAGGCTCCTTAAAGCAGAATCCGGTCTGACCTTATGTAGAGGTCCAGGGAAGCGGAGCCCCATTAGTGGAGAGTTTGAAGGCAAGGAGATAAAACAGGATCAGCAGGGACCCAGGCTACACTGTGAATATTTTGGTAGGTAGTGCAGTTTTGTTTCTTTCTTTGACCTCGGAGAATGTACCCAGTGGTGGGTATGAAGAGCTTAGTCACTTTTCTTGTTGTTGATGACCCTTCATTTTCAAAGAGCACCGATGACATCGTTGGTGACGTCTTGGCTTGCTCTTGAGTTGGATTTAAGTGAGGCAGAGTTGGCAAAGTCATCAGCTTCCCTTTCTCTTCCCAAGTCATCAGAAGTCCAGTGGCAAGACACAAGTCAGGATGACTGGCGATGGCCCAGGATGCAGTAGATGATCTCAGTGTCTTCAATGACTGACCAAGTTCTAAGTGTTCCACAGTCCCTGCTTCAGTCTTCTTCCCGGCCCTTGGAAAAAAATTGTTCTTATCTGCCCATTTTGCCTCAAGGAAGTCTTCACGTGCTTGGGGTAGACATGCCCCTAAGTTGCTGATGTGTTTGAGGCCGTTGATTACTATCAACCTGGTTTAGCCCATCTGCTGAGGTGGTTTTATTGGGATGTGACCGCTAAACCATTAGTTTCTTGGAGCCATAGGTGAGAGTTGGGTGAGAGAGGTAGATAAGCAACCATGAAGCAGCCTCAGCAAGCCCTTCTACCTCCCTGAACACCCCATACGCTCCATACATATACAAATCAGCAACCAATTCACAGTACTAACAATGGTGTATTAGTGTGTCCGTCTTCCCAGATTTTTATTTACAGTATGAGGTTTCATCATTTGTTAATTTATGAAAGATAAGCAAGTTTTTGGTATATAATTCTGGATAGTTGATCTTGTCTTTTTAGGTATCTGGTGCTAAATTTTTATTTCGTTGCCTAATCTGCAACAATGAATAAATCCAGGTTCCTTAGAAATTAGCTATTTGTAATTTCTAATGATAATGATTCTAAATAGTTATCACAAACCTGTTTTTGTAAACAAATCTGCATGATAGACATTTATGATGGTTATTATTTTTCAGAACTTAATTTATTTGGACATAAAGGGTGATATCATAAGCAAATTAGGGGAGCATAGAAAATTTTGCCTGTCACATCTACATGTAAGGGAAGAATTTATGGTCAAACAAAAGATAGACATTATAGGATGTAAAATGGATAATTTGGAAATTGAGGGGATACCCATCAATTGGGAAATGGCTGAACAAGTTGTGGTATATGATTGTGATAGAATACTATTGGGCTGTAAGAAATGAAATGTTGGGGGAGGCTAGATGGTGCAGTGGATAAAGCACTGGCCCTGGAGTCAGGAGTACCTGAGTTCAAATCCGGCCTCAGACACTTAACATTTACTAGCTGTGTGACCCTGGGCAAGTCACTTAACCCCAATTGCCTCACTTAAAAAAAAAAAAAGAAATGAAATGTTGGTCAAAACCTAATATCTTCCAAGTTGGTTTTTAGTTTTCTTAGCAATTCTTATTTTAAAAAGGAATTATTTTCCCTAGTAATTTATACTCTTGAATTTATCAAATAATGGCTAGTGTTTTTGATGGCTTTTGATTCTTGCTTTATCAATAGACTTAATAAAGTCTATTCCACTGATCAACTTAAAAAAAAAAACTTCAGTACCAGATAGTTTTGATGATCACTGCTTTAAATATTGTTTGAGGTCTAATTATAATTCATTCATAGCTTGTTCTCCCCCCCACCACCAGTTATTCTCCTGGAATTCTACAAATTAATTGTTACTGTTTTGTTTAGCCCTATTAAGAATCCCATTGGCAATTTGGTTGCTAGGACACTAAATCTGTAAGTAAATTTAGGTAGTATAACCGATTTTATTATATTAGCCATTAGTCCCAACAATGAATAGTGACTACTTCTCCAATCATTTAAGTATTTTGGTTTTCTATAGTTTTTAAAAATAAATTTACATAAATTATGATTGAATCTTGGTAGGTCAACTCCCACATATTATATTTTGTAGTTTGAATGGAATTCCTCTTACTATAACTTCGTCTCTTTCTGGGACCTGCTACAGATTCTCTAAACTTCTTTCTCCATTATATCTAGAATCCTTTTCATCCTGGAAGATGCCTTTTCCACCATGATCCAATAGCTTTATCATCCTAGAAGATCTCTCTGCCCCCGTGGCCCCTTCCGATCATGGGAATCTTCATTCTAAGGAAGGACCCCTAGGTAGGCCATGCTTGTTCCCTTCCTCTCTGGGCCCCACTTCTTACTTTCTGAACTTCTTTCTCTTCCATGCCCCCATTGGGAAACCTCACTTCCCTGCTTTTCAGCTTCATTGTATGTGTTGTCTTCCCCATTAGAATGGAAGCTCCTCAAGGGAAGGAACTTTTTTTTGCTTCTATTTGTACCCCTAACAATTATAGTGCCTAGCACAATAGTAAAGCTTAATAAAGGCTTGAATTATTAATACTCTATGGAGATGTTGAATGGTTTTGTGGACTTTGCATCTGGCTATTTCACTGAGGTTATTAATCATCTCAGTTAATTTCTTCACTGATTATCTTGGGTTATGCAAGTATGGTATCATGTCTACAAATAAGGAAAATTGCATCTCTGTTGATGTTTATATCTTTGGTTTTGTTCTTTTTTCTTAACTGTGAAAGCTAGCATTTCTAGAACTATATCAAATAATACTGGAAGAGAAGCATCTTTGTTTTACATGTTTAAACTAGGAAAAGTTCTACTGCAAATATTGATAGCTGTTGGTTTTAGAAATGCGTTTTTGACCATATTAAGGACCATGTTTTGGGGAAGAACATAAATGAGTGTTATATCTTATCAAAAGTTTTGTCCTAAAAAAAAAAGTTTTGTCCTGCACTTATTAAAATCATGTGATTTTAAATATTTTTGGTCTAAATCCATTTGGCAATTAATTCATGGGTTGCTCAATTTATTTTTTTTCTGAGATTGGGTTGTTTCAGATCTCTCTTATTTGTTAATTTGGCTACTTTATATTTTTGTAGATACACATCAATTGTCTTTGAATTCTCAGCTTTCTTGGCATATAACTGAATATAGGATTTTCTGATAACTCTCTATTTACTGTCTACTTTTGTGTGTGGATTAATTCTATTCATTTTAAATTTTGGTCATGTGTTTCCTCTTTTTCTTAATCAGGTTGGCTAGTGGTTGATAAATTGTATGAGTCTTTAAAAAAGAAAACAGCTTTTAGTTTGTCTGATAGTTTCATATTTTTGATTTCCAAGTTTCTCTATTGTGAATACCTATTATTACAGTCATATCTTTGAATGACTAAAACCTACATATATTCATTAGCTAATATATGACTTTAAATAGATTTGCCTCTTCAAAAATATTCGCTCCTAGAAAGGAGGAATTTCAAGTTTTTATACTAATATATTCTAAGAATACTTAATAAATACTATTTAATTACACACACACAACACACCACACACATCACTGAATTGTTTTTTCTTGAATTAATTTCAAGGAAAGAGTAAGCCAGGCTATTAAGTTTGACTTCTTCTAATTCTGAAACATTAAACTATTTGTTTCAGAACATAGAGCTCGGTCTGAAAAGTCAACATTTTTTGTATGGAAAGGTAAATACTCATTCTCTTCCCTATTGTGTGGTCAAGTTACTTATTCACAGTCTCATGAGGGGAAAAACCATATGCCAAAAGATGGGTAAATGATGTTATGATCATATAATTATTAAATATTGCTCAGCAAAGCTTGAATTTTGGGCCTGATGTGGTACAAGGGTTTTGTTTGAAAATAACTCCTGATGTCTTTGGTATAAAATCTGTATCTAAACTATGTCAAAAGTTTCATGATTTCTATAGTTATAAAATGTCAGTAAGTAGTAGTTTCGTGAACTGTAGGTCTTACTCTATCTACTTAATCACATCTCTCTCTTGTAACCTCTCTGGATATAACAATTTCATTTAAACCTGTTAAAAATTACCAAAGACACACCCATTTATTTGAAGACTTTAACCAGCTGCCATTTACTTTTGAGATAATGGCATGGGGGAACAATTTGAATGTATGTATTTTCATGAAACAAATTAGGTGCAAAACAAATGCAAAATACTAGATAGTTCAATTTAATTCAACAAATATTTACTCTGTAAGGCACTGTTTTAGGTCTTGGGGACACAAAGAAGAAAAAGGACATAGTCCCTGCAAAAGAGTTTATTATAAAAATCTAGGATAGGACAGGGCTATGCTTACAGAAAGTATTCAACTAATACTTGTTGAATGAATGAGTCACTCACTATCCTTGCTGTGCTATAATCTCAATGCTTCAGGGGTATGGATGAAGTCGGTCAAATGTCTGTTAAGTAGTTTAGTAAATAACCAATGTTAAATGATACAGTTTTGTTATCATATCTGTAGCCACAACATTATTCCAAGAACAGATCTTATATATGTGTGTGTGTGTACATACACACTCACACATATAAAGTAATAAACATTTTTATTTATAGTTTTGGGTTCTAATTTTTATCCCTCCTTCCATTCCTCCCTCCCCTCCCTGAGATGGCAATCAATCAGATATAGGTTATACATGTATGATTATGTAAAACATGACCATATTAGTCATTTTGTACAAGAAACTTGAATAAAAGAAAAAATGAAAGAAAGTGAAAAATAGCCTGCTTCAGTCTGTGTTTCATCAATATCAGTTCTTTCTTTGGAGGTGGGTAGTATCTTTCATCGATAGTTCTTTGGTATTGTCCTGGATCACTGTATTGTTGAGAAGAGTTAAGGAACAGGGCTTATATTAAGAGCTCTTGGGTTGCCTTTGCTATGGCTATTTAAGCAGGCATTCTTTAATAAATAATTTAAAATATGATAACATTTGTATATGACAACAATATCCTCAATCAGTTGTGTGCGGCCATTTGAATACCATGCAAACATAAAATATTGTTTTATGTAAACTCTAGTATGTCTGGCTTAAGGGTAGAAATAGTTAAAAACCAACCAAAAACCCAAACTAAATTAAGCAGTTTATGTTTCAGAAATTATTGGAAGATAAAAGTTTATAGTCGACTATTTCCCTCCAAAAATAAAAACAGGATTATGTTGATCTAAGGGCAGCTTCGTAAATACAGTGCTAGGCCTGGGGTCAGGAAGACTCATCTTCCTGAGTTCAAATCTGGCTTCAGACACTAGTTGTGTGGTCCTGGGCAAGTCACTTAATCCTGTTTGCCTCTGTTTCCTCATCTGTAAAATGATCTGGAGAAGGAAATGGCAAACTGCTCCACTATCGTTGCCAAGAAAAGGGTCACAGAGGGGGCAGCTAGGTGGCACAATGGATAAAGCACCAGCCGTGGATTCAGGAGGACCTGAGTTCAAATCCAGCCTCAGACACTTGACACTTACTAGCTGTGTGACCCTGGGCAGGTCACTTAATCCTCATTGCCCCACCCCCTCCCCAAAAAAGAAGGGGCTCAAGAAAAGGGTCACAGAGAGCTGGACACGACTGACACAATTCAGCAACAACATGTGTATCTAAACATGAAGATGTTGAATTCAAAATGAATACTGATATGTTTGGAAAGATAATTCGCTCTCCTATCAAAATAACAAAGTAATTTAAAACTCCATGAAATGCACTGGCAGCATCCATATGCAGAACTGTTTGATAAATGGATCTTAGCAAATGATAATGGTCTAAAGGGTCACACTGGTCTTGAAAGACTTATTAACATCAACTATATCAGCAGACATTCTGAAATACTCTGACGTATCCATCAATGGTTTACCAGGCCAAGGTAATGTTTCACAAGCCAAATTTAAACTTCGAGAAAAACTAAAAAACCCAAACCAGTTGGCACTATAAGAAACTGTCCAGAGTAGATCTTTCACTGGTAATAGGTAACACCAGAACAAACACAGTGAGGGCCAGTTCTAGATTATGTACAGTTCTGATATGGCCTACTGTTACATGCAGTTGGGTATACTCTGAGTCAAATCACGTTCTCCTTAAACACAGTAACCACACATGGCAAAAGCCCGCTAGGACACAGCAAGCTTAACAATAAATAACAACAACATTACATAGCACTCTCGAATTCACAAAGGGCTTTCCTCAACAACCCTGGGAGTCAGAAAGTACTACTTCATTATCAAGTCAATTTTTGAGATGATGAAGCGGAGGCTTTTCTGAAGGGATAAGTGACTTGCACAAGGTCACACACAGAGTGAGGAAACATCGACGTGGGTCTTGATGCCAGGCCTTCTGACTGCGGAAGAATTTAGTGTTCTTTCCCCTGTGCTTCTCAAAGAAAGCAGTATGAAAAGAGAGAGGAGGAGAATGACCAAATGGAAGGAAAAAGAGGTAAGGCAGAAAAGGTACTTATAGAGATGAGCCCATTTTTCCTTTTGCAGCTTCTAGGACCCTGCACCTCATTACAATATGCACTGAGTGGCTATCTCCCAAGAAAAGCCACAGAAAGGAAATATCATTTAAAAAAGCTTATAACTTTGGGTGAGCTCTCCCTTCCCTTAAGCCTGACAGAGCGGAGGCTGTTGTTCCCTATTGTTGAACAGGATGTAACAAGACTGCCAAGCACAGCCCACAAACCTGCTAATTAGGTGCACTGATTGTGTTTGTTTTGGAACCATTTACTAACAAAGGAATGTGTCATGCTGATTAGTGAGAGAAGGGGATGTAATGTATGTGTATTCAAGCCCAGATGAGGGCATAATCCAGGTATTCACTCTGTTTGCCCAAGGATTGACAAAAATGAAGGCTGTGCAAACAAGGGGACCAAAGGAAAAAGAGACCAGCTTTTAAGCAGGGTCTCTTGGGCTTCCTCCCTCCAACCCCCTTTTCTTTCTAAAAATTACTTGCCTGAACCTGGGCCAATCCTTCAAAACACTCTTGCAGAAAGGAGCTTGTCCCAAAACATGAAGGCTCTTTCACAGAGTTTATGCCAAGTTTAGGGTTTAATGTTTTAGAAATATCTCATCGAGTAATGATAATCTTAGGCCAAACCATATGTGTACCTTCCTCTATTCCTTCTCTATCTCCTAGCCACTGGTTAAAAAAATCAGTAAATGAAGACAAGAAGTCAGAGGGTAACTCACTATGCTGTTGGTGGCTGGGCCCATTTCTGCAGGAACAGGGATAAAGGGAGGCTCCTGTGACTTAATTGACACAGAGAACTTCCCAAGGGGGGGAATCTCTCCCTGTCCAGGCTGGCACCTTCTTTGTCACTTTATAGTTTTAGCTGTAGGAGAGGGGAGCAAATGATACAACTCAGGCCTATGGGAGGAAAGGACGTTCAATACATTACAAAGCAGTTTCTATTTTGAACCTGATCTCTATATGGTTTTACTACAATTGGCCATTTGCTAGCTCTCAGACTGTACAGAGAGCTTAAATACAGACAGACGGTGCCAAGACAAAGAACAAAGTCCATGCTCCAGCAGGTTCATTATCACTAAGGTGCTCATGGGTAGGGCAGGTAGGGTAGATTACAGTACCGTGCAGAATGCCTGGGAAGCCCAATTCTAAGGTCACATACGTTTCAGGGAGAAATCTCAATGTTCTTTGGAATCAGTCACTATTTCAGGAATTTTGGATGGATGAAGACAACGTGGTTTGATTTGGGAGGCTTTCCCACTGCATCACAGTGAAAGAGTGGGAAAGGGGGAGTGGGAGAGCATGTGAGCCTCATTTTACAAGGCAAGTCCAATCACACATTTCTGTAATTACTTCTGGCCACTTTCCTACCTATCAAAATGTTTTTATTCGATTGATATGTGTGAGAAATAGCCTTTAAATGTGTGTATGCTGGGTGGGGTGTTCTCCCGGGTTAGCTCAGTAAGTTAGGCGATAGTATGTTCCTAATGAGGTTGAGGTCTTAGGCATAATCATACAAAGGGCCACTTAATTTTATGCAGAGGAAAATTCTGCTCCATTGCTACCAGCTACATCTCTAACAGCGGTCTTTAGACACATTTTTTAAAAATTCTGAACTTAACACCAAAAAAAATCATTGTTTCCATTTCTGATGCAGATCAGAAAAAAATTGTACACAAAACTAAGATTCTCGGGCAGCTAGAGGGCATAGTGGATAAAGCACTGGCCCTGGATTCAGGAGGACTTGAGTTCAAATCCGGCCTCAGACACTTGACACGTACTAGCTGTGTGATCCTGGGCAAGTCACTTAACCCCAATTGCCTCAAAAAAAAAAAAAAAAGAATGATACAAAACTAAGACTCTCTTAAGTATATCTTGTGCTCAGATCTGAGTTCAAATCCTGCCTTGGGTGCTTACTAGCTTTGTGACTGAGCAAGTTACTTAAGCTTTTCAGCATTAGTTTCTTCACCTGTGAAGTGGGGATAATAATAGTACCTACCTCATAGGGTTGTTGTGAGGGTCAAATGAGATGATAAAGTGCTAGCAATTATAATCCTGTACATTTAAAAATGCTTCAATGACCTTTTTCTTCCTTTTTCTATCTTGGCAAACCTATCATGATCATCCCTCTTCTTCCCATCTCCCCTTTCCCTCCAGTCATTGGAGGGAAAAAAGAGAAAGAAAAACGAAGCCCTTGTAAGTAACATGCTGCCAACCAAAACAAGTTCTACTGTTGGACTGGTCAGCATTGTAAATGGGCGCCACTGCCTTTAGGCACAGGTGTTCTTTACCTGAGGCATGTGAACTTAAAAAAAAAATTGATAACTATTTATGTGCATTGGATTTCCTATGTATTTTATGTTTTGCATTTAAAAACATTCTGAGAAGGGGTCCCTAAGTTTTGCTAGAATGCCAGAGGGGAAAGGGGTTAAGAATCCCTGCATCAGGGGTACTAGGCAAAGGACTACAGGTGACCCAGGGCAATCCAGGCCTACTTCTAGAAAAGCACATCAAAGTATTATGCTTGTGGTCTCACCTGAATGTTCAATGCTCATTCCACATTTATTATGTACAGCATTCAATTTTCTATAGTACTTAAAAATTTTCCCTACTCATAGGGAAGTCTATTTGGCTTTTTCAGTACTTCAAAAGATTCATAATTCAAAAGCTCAGTAGAGGGAGCTTCATTGCTCTCCCCATTGGGATAGACCATACCCCCTCTTTAAAAAATAAATTGAATTTTTTGGGTTGCATTTTAAGTTCTGAATTTTCCCCCGTCCCTCCCTCTCCATCCCGCTCTAGAGAAGGCCACCATTTAACATAGATATATGTGTGTATACATATACACACAGATAAAACACACACAGATACATATATATGTATATATGTGAAACTATACTATGCATACTTGTATTCCTCAGATCTTTCTCTGGAGATGGATAACATCTTCCTTCATAGATCCCTTCTACTTGATTCGAACATTTATAATACTCAGAATAGCTCAGTTGTTCACAGTTGTTCTTTGAACAACATTAACATTTCTCTATATAACATTCTCTCGGTTCTGCTCATTTCACTCTTCACATAGCCCCTCTTTCTTGGGAGAAGAGCGGCTGCTTCCTTCTCTCCACCCCAATGTGTCACCTGGTAGTCAATCCTCTGGTGATGTGTTTATTTAAGAGTTCTTAAAATCATGGATTTTCCAGCGAGCTTAAAAGAGACATATTTGATTCCTCCACAAAGGGCTCTTGGGAACTGGAATTAACTTTTAAATAGATTTGGAGCAGGAAAAGACGTTACAGATCATCTAGCCTGATCCCTTCATTTTACAGATAAGCAGCTGAGGTCTAAGGAGGTCAAGTGACAGAGTCGCCCAGGTCGAAGGCAGTAGAGATGGGGTCTGAGCCCAAGTCCTCTGACTACATATCCAATACTACTTCCATTGTACCACACATTGTGCTAAGTATACATGTATTCAAATCTGACTGGGGGCATTATAAAGTGTTTGAAAGTTGTGAAGTACATTTCCTTTCATATTTGCAAAGGTGATTTAAGGATCATATAAAAATAAGGAAATTCAGATGGAATGGAACCAGTTGCAGAGCATACTCTCCAAGTTTTTCTTTTTCTTGGGAAGGGCAATGAGGGTTAAGTGACTCGCCCAGGGTCACACAGCTAGTAAGTGTCAAGTGTCTGAGGCCGAATTTGAACTCAGCTCCTCCTGAATCCAGGGCCGGTGCTTTATCTACTGTGCCACCTAGCTGTCCCATCTCCAAGTTTTTCTTGAGGAGAATTGCTATTGTATTAAGTGAAGTACTGGGCCATCAGGGCTCATGGGATGGCAGCATCATAGGGGTGGAACGCATATCCCTAGTATAAACAGAAAGAAGTCTTTAGGAATTAGAGGAGAAAAGTGACTGTAGAACTTTCGGGCTGCAGGCTTGGTAACAAGATGACTTTAAGGATCTCAAGTCTGTGTCATCTTCATTTCTACGTGTTTTTCCTTTTCTTGAACTATCCAAACTGACACAACTAACTTTCACATTAATAATTCTTAAATTTAGTGCCTCTGTTACCTTTAATTAGGTCAAATGCACTGTTTGGTGGGGTGGGTGGGGCGGGCAGCTAGGCGATGCAGTGGATAGAGCACTGGCCCTGGAGTCAGGAGGACCTGAGTTCAAATCAGGCCTCAGACACATGACACTTACTAGCTGTGTGACCCTGGGCAAGTCACTTAACCTTTACTGCCCCGTGCCCCCCCCCCAAAAGACAAAGCAAATGCACTGTTTGTTTTCCTTCTGGATTTAAAATTTCATTACTAAGATTATTTATTTCCTCTCCTAAAATTGTAATGTAGTTTTGGGCCTCTGGAAAGAAATTGTATTTTAGGTTAGGTCAAAGTAAGGCAATCTTGGAACCCATTTCTCAAGATTCAAATATTTAATTTTACTTAAGTATCTTGAAATCTATTATTTCAGCTGCTCCCTGTTCATACTAGAAATGTATTTGCATTTAATCTTCTTGAGAAAAAACCATGTTATTAACAATTTCCAAGGTAGAGTTTTTAGTAGTCCCTTCTTTCTTTTATTTTGGTGAGGCAATTGGGGTTAAGTGACTTGCCCAGGGTCACACAACTACTTAGTGTTAAGTGTCTGGGTCCTCCTGACTCCAGGGCCAGTGCTCTATCCACTGCATCACCTGTAGTCCCTTCTAAATATGATTTTTAACTATAGTAATCAGGGGCATGGTCGAGGAGCTATCTTAACAATTTATAATGATTATAAGTGAAAAATTAATGAAACTAACAAACACACTAACTCTCCTGAAAAAGAAGCTGGCTAGTGACTCAATTATAGCTCTGGGTACAGGGTACATGAAATGCCTTGTAGAAATCTAACCTACCATAACAAGCTACACATACCCAGTGTGTTCCAATGACAGGAAGCACAAATAAGGGTTCCAGAGTCTGTTAAAAAGTTACTCATCAAATATTTTTGGTAATTTTAGCACTTTCTTGGTAAAACATGGTTTAATGAATTTCAGTCATCCCACTGAGAATTACTTCAGTTATGCTGCTGAAAAAGGTTTTAAGTCTATTTCTAATGACCTGCAATTGAATTCAGACAACTCATTAAGTACAAATGATGAACAATCTGTGAGTCAGTTAATTTGCTTGTTATTTTATTAATTCTTCCATGCCTATGGCTTTCATGTTTATTATTCTACTAGCTCTTGTACATGGAGACAAGTTTCAATTATGTCTTCTTGATGAAAGTTTTATCTGTCTTTCTTTTTCTCTTTCTTAAACGGTGCTTTGAATTTCCTTAGGTTCTTATACTTTTTTTAAAGCCACTCCTAATGTTTGATTGGAAGCTGAACACCAAGGGAGTTCCAATAGTTCTTGGAAAGTATTATCAACTCAGAATTCCAGGAAGGGTTGGCGAGGCTCCTTCAGACTCAAACATTCTTAAAACTTAAAGAAATTGGATCTAGAGAGAAGTATCTGAAAAGGGGGAGGATGAGAGGACATTTAATACCTGTAAAGTCTTTTGTGCTGTTTTAAGCTTTCTTTTCTTTGAGTCAACAGGTTTTGTGCTGATGACACTCCTTTTTAGGCTGCTGTAAGCAGAGTGTTTTCGACTGGAGTTGGTGAGTCAAGCCAGGCCATGCCCAATTTGGCTATTGCCACAGGTTAGAAGATAGGGAGTCAGACATAGTGCTCATAAAACAGCTGTTCAGCTGAAGATACCTGCACCTGAGATGTGGAAAGGGGGGTGCTGGTGTATGATGGGAGAGGCTGAGCCTATGTGAAAGGCTGTTTATTAAAACTTATCAGTTTAGGGGCAGCTAGGTGGCGCAGTGGATAGAGCACTGGCCCTGGAGTGAGGAGGACCTGAGTTCAAATGCGGCCTCAAACACCTGACACTTACTAGCTGCGTGACCCTGGGCAAGTCACTTAACTCTCACTGCCCGGCCCAAATAAAAAAAACAAAAAACCCAAACTTATCAGTCTAGTAAGTAGTCAGGATAGCCTTTAGTCAACCTTTATATTCTAGCCACGTTATACATGCTTCGACTCCTTTTGGTTCTGGACCTTACCTTCTGTTTTGAAGCACTGTGTTGCATTATTGAGCTCCAGAGCAGGGCTTCTTAAACCTTTTCCATTCACGACCCTTTTTGTCTGAGAAAATTTTACGCAACTGTAGGTATGTAGGTATATAAAATAGGTATACAAATCAAACATTTACTGTCAAATTTTTTGTGACCCCCACCTTCAGTTACCCACAGTTTAAGAAGCTTTGCTCTAGGGGCAGCTAGGTGGCGCAGTGGATAGAGCACCGGCCCTGGAGTCAGGAGGACCTGAGTTCAAATCCAGCCTCAGACACTTAACACTTACTAGCTGTGTGACCCTGGGCAAGTCACTTAACCCCAATTGCCTCACTAAAAAAAAAAACAAAAAGAAGCTTTGCTCTAGAGTAAACCTGGGAATATATACATACACATGTGCATGCACAATGTATTTATCTTATGCTTTGGAGGATGAAAGGAAAGATAATAAGGATTATTATCTGATTCAAGAAAAGCCGTAATAATAGCCTTGCTAACATGTATGGCGGGTGGGGGAAGCTCTCACCTAGTAGTTAGCATCATTATGCTGCCACAAATGTTACTTTAATAAGAAAAAACAAACCTACAGTTACTTGTATTGTGCCCCTCAAACTTTCATTGTTGTATTGTGCTGCATCTATGGGACAATATGGTAAAGAGCAAAATAAATCATGTAGCTATTCATTCAAGGCTTTTTCTTTTCTTTCTTTATTTTTTGTTTTTGTCTTTTATTTCTTCAAAGCTCATATACTTTTAATCTTGTCTGCATGGATGGCTTATTCTATTTCTCCAATGGTATATTTGCTCCTGTATTTCACTTGGGTGTAGAAAGGTGGTGAGATTGTGTCACCTAGTTCTCCACTACGATAAATGAATCCAATTATCTTAAAAAATGATTTTGTGGGAAATATCATTTAATGTTGCAATCTTCTTTTGGCATCAAGGCTAGAAACATAGTAAGAAACCAGAGGATGAAAACAATACCCAATATACAGTAGAATACATGTAAGCAAACCTTGGCTCACTGTAGCCAGAGGAGACTGAAATGCAGATGACCTGAAACTTGGACACAGAACGTTTGACTATCATTTTGTAAGACAAGATATTTTGTACCTGCTTGTCGAAATATCTTCGAAAGGGTAAAGGATCTCTCCGTTGTTACAGATTTCGCAGATGAAGCCCTTTTGGCTACATAGGCTGCAGCTGTACACATGTGAGGTGGCGAATTTAATGACCTTCCCCAAAAAAGGGGCCAGCTTTCCTTCAATTACCTGGAGAAAAAGAAATGGGATAGTGAGGCAAATCTCTTTAGAGCAGGATTCTTGCAGGCTCACAAAGACTGGAATCCCTCTCCTTAATGTGACAGGAAGAAATGCTTATTGCTTGGTTACCTCTAATTATCATTTTTCAGCAACTCTGACTGAAAAGCCAAAATATGTTAGCATGGAAAAAACTATGGTTTAGGGTAGCAAGTCAAAGAAAGCTGGAAGTATAATATAGTGTAGTTAAAACTTCATTGGTCTTTTTATTTCTACCTTAGCACATTGGAGGTTAGGGTTAACACACATAGGGATTTACTTTAAATAGTATACAAAGCTATTTGTATAGATATGTAGGATAGGTCATGACTTCTTATGAAACCATTTTCATATATTTATAATAACTTAAGAGTCAACACGTAAAATTTTAATAGGACCTTTTCTGGCAGGATCTATAATAGTGTTTTCTATAAAAACCTGAGCCTCACAACAATCTGGTTTAATATACATTCATTTGGTTACAATCAAGTTCCTCAACTCTCCATGTGGCAAATGTGATAAATGTATTCTATTCTAATAGGTTCTTTTCTTTTGCTATTATTAGTAAAGTTTAAATGTTCCTTCTTGCACCATTTTCACTTGACTAGAACATTGTAATCCTCAATAAATCACATAGTTTGCATGGAGAATATGCTTTTATTCACAAACTGGAAAAGCCATCATAATTGTAGAGACAAAAATTAACAATGATTATTCTCTTTCACTTTTATTCACTGATAATGTCTGGTTTTATATCACCTAGATTTCCTCCTATGCCTGTCTTCCTTTACCCTCTCAGAGAGTCATCAACAAAGACTTTTAAATTTGATGCTCATGGAAGCTATATAATTACAAAAAATCACGGTCACTTATCTGTGTTGCATAAAACAGCATATGAGGTGACTATAAAGCAGCATATAGATAAAATGTGATGTTAAAAAGGTAATTATGATAAGCAGGGGCTCTTAACCATTTTTCTGGTAAAGGCTATGGATATAGTCGGCTGGAGACAGCACAGAATAATTTTTTTTAATGCATAAAATATTTAGAATTTTTAAATGTAATTCTACTTTAGACACAAGAATATGGAAAATGTACCAAAATAGGAATATCAGGAATATCATAACTTTAGCACTGTTACTGGAAATATTGATTAAAATGTAACATTTTCACAGGGATATAAGAAGAAAATTTAAAAACCTATACAAAATGAGGACTGGCAGAGGGGAGAGAGTATCTTGAACATTTTGTCAGATGAAGAACTCCACTATAATTTCTGTAATTCAATCTTCCTCTCTATGACACTGGGAGGAGCATATAAACCCAAGGAGCCATTCTTTTACTGGAAATACTAGAGTCATACATGTTATTAAGGCAGATAAACCAAGTTCAAGTTTTGCCTCAGATACTTCCCAGCTGTAAGTAAAACTGTGTATCCCTAGGTAAGTAACTTAACTTCTCTGTTTCCTCTTCTGTGAAATGGAGCTAATAATAACATCTACCTCTCAAGGATGTTATTAGGATCAAATGAGATAACACATGTAAAGACCTTCGTAAATCTTCAAGAGTTGCATTAATACTATTTAAAAAAAATTTTAAGTCACTGGAACCAATATTTCCAAAGAGTTTTTTTTTTTTTTTTTTTTACTATTTCCTTTTCCTTGATGCAACTAAGCTTAGAATTATTGAGGACCACATTTTTAAGCAGGACCTTGAGAAACTATTGGATAATACATAGGAGATGACCAGCATATTGAGGAGTTTTGAAACAATGATATTAAAGGAATGGTTGATGAAATTAGGGATGTTTGTTATTGTGAAGAGAAGGCTTAAAGGGTAATGGGACAGGTGTCATTGAATATTTGAAGAGTAAAAGTGAGTTATTCTGTGTTGCTCCAGTGGCTGACAGAAAACAAGTTTGGGCTTTTCTAACACTTATAGCTATCTTTTGGCGGGGGGGCAATGAGAGTTAAGTGACTTGCCCAGGGTCACACAGCTAGTAAGTGTCAAGGGTCTGAGGCTGGATTTGAACTCAGGTCCTCCTGACTCCAGGGCCAGTGCTCTACCCACTGCGCCCCCTAGCTGCCCCTCACTTAGAGCTATCTAATGATGAAATGGATTGCTGTAATAAGTAATGATGCTCCTGTCATTAAAATTGCTGCAGCAGAGTTTGAATGACCATTAACAACGAAGTTTGCTCACTCCATGTTCTTTTTTCTTCTAGTCTGTTATAGCAGCCTCTTCACTTGTTTTCCTGTGAGTATTCTATGCCCTCTTTAATCTACTGTCCACTCGATTGCATTAATGCACTTCTATCTATGATCATGCCACTCTTCGATTAAAAAATGTTCAGGGGAATCTGCCCTTGGTGCTTATGCCCCTTCCTCTACAATCCAACTATACTGTGCTAACCTTCATGTTGTCTAAGTTCTAGACTAACTGGGTTATGTTCTGTCCCTTATTCTTGTCCTGCCCCCTCTCATTTCTGTTCCGTATTCATATGTAGATCTTGTCTCCTTTCCTCAAACTTCATTTGTTGAAGTTTCTCCATCCCTAAGGGGCTAAATCAGATTGCTCTATCTTTCATGAAGCTTTACCTGATCCTTCCTGCCCTACTTCCTCCACCCTCAGTGAAAGTTATATCTCCTTTCCACTGATTTTGCTCTATTTTGTATCACAATTCTTACCCCCATTGGACTGTAAGCTCACTGAAAGCAGTGTCTGTGTAGTACATATGTAACTTTGCTGTCTGTCCTAGTGATTCGTAAAAATGGCATTTCCATATTTGAGGCAGAATATACTAAAAAGATTCCACACAAAACTGTGAATCTCCACTTAGAATTAGCATGTATATAGCTCTTTAAGGTTTGCAAAATCCTTTACAAATATTATCTCAGGGGGGCATCTAGGTGGCGCAGTGGATAAGGCACCAGCTCTGGATTCAGGAGGACCTGAGTTCAAATGTGACCTCAGACACTTGACACTTACTAGTTGTGTGACCCTGGGCAAGTAGCTTAACCATCATTGCCACACCAAAAACCAACTAACCAAACAAACAAAAATACAACCCCCCCCAAAAAAACCCCAAATATTATCTCAGAATAATCTTGGGAGGCAGGAGAGCCTTATAACTGGTAAAGTCTATGAGGCTGAATTTAAACTTGGGTCTTACTGATCCCAGGTCCACCTCCTTGTTCACTGTGCCACGTTATCTTGGATATCAGATCCCTGTAAGTTATTTTTGTTCCTTGTAATTTCGAAGGTATTTGATAGTAATGTATAACCTATATCAAATTGCTTGCTGGCCTTGGGAGGGGGGAGGGAAGGGAGGGTGAGAGAAAAATATGGAACTAAAAAATCTTTATATGTAATTGAGAAAAATTCAAAATGAAAAAAACAGCAGACTAAAAAAAAAGAGCAATGTATGGGGCTTCAAGGCAACTACATCTCAAAACTTTTTTTTTCAGTCTTATAAGTATTTTATTTTTTTTCTAGTTACATGTAAAGACAAAACTTTTTTTACTTTTAGATTCATGGCTATATTTTAGACAGTTGAGGTTACCAGAAGTCTGAAATTCCACTGAATGGAATATATGTAGTATTTTTTCATATAAGAATCTTATAAGTATTTCATATCCAAACTGTATAAGTATGCATACACAATGTATGGAGACATATTCAGCTCAAAAAAATTTGCTATTTATTGTCTCATTTTAAAACATTGCTTAGTTTTTAAATAAAAAAAAAATCAAACCACCAAATTTTGGTTTCTTTAGTTTGATATAACATCCTTTATAATTGAGTATTCAATAAATGGTCACCTTTAAAAAAATTAAATTCCAGGGCAGCTAGATGGCGCAGTGGATAGAGCACCGGCCCTGGAGTCAGGAGTACCTGAGTTCAAATCCGACCTCAGACACTTAACACTTACTAGCTGTGTGACACTGGGCAAGTCACTTAACCTTAATTGCCTCACTAAAAAAAAAAATTAAAAAAAAATATTAAATTCCTTGGGCACATACTATAATGACAAGTGTTGAGCATGACTATGAATGTATAGAAGAAAACCTTTTATCAACATGCTTATCAAAGTGGAACGTCTTGAATATGATTATTATCACTGACAGCACTGGGAAGATAATACAGGTTTTTGGGCTCCTAGTCCACAAGGCAGTTTTCAGATGTGACTTGGTGGGGGCAGCTATGTGGCGCAGTGGATAAAGTACCGGCCCTGGATTCAGGAGTACCCGAGTTCAAATCTGGCCTCTGACACTTGACACATACTAGCTGTGTGGCCCTGGGCAAGTCACTTAACCCTTATTGCCCCGTGCAACAACAACAAAAAAAGAATAATGGTGTATTTTAAAACATATATGTGTGTGTATACATGTATACATATGTGTATATGTATGTATGCAGGCATGTATGAGTACATGTATCTGGATAACTCCTCCAAATAAAATGCCAAACTACAAAGTAAAGTTTATATGCTTCTACAAGTTGGAAATATCCCCTCCACCCCCCAGTTTAAAAGTCTGACATTTTTGCTATTACTAGAAGGGGAAAAAAATAATAGGTATCACATTGTTCACAAGTTACTTTAAAGTTTACAAAGAATTCTGGAAATCAATAAATTAAAAGTGCCTTCTCTGTGCTGGGTTCTGTGCTAGATGCTGGGAATCCAAAGACAAAGTAGTCCCTGCCATCAAGGAGCTTACATTTTCTAAGGGAAAACACATCACAGAATTTTGAGAGTTGGATGAGATTTTAGTAGCCATCTAATTCAACTCAGAGATGAAAAGAATCTCCACTGCAACATGCCTGGCCAGTGGTCCTCTCTCTAGCCTTGGCCTGAAGACCTTCAAGGAGGGGAAACTCAACCTCTTTTGGGGTAGTCTATTCTACTTTGATATAACTCTAATTGTTAAAACATTCTTTCTAAAACCAAGCCCAAACTTGCCTCTTCACAGCTTTTACCCAGTTCTGCCCTCTGAGGCCAAACAGAACAAATATAATCCTTCTTCCATTTGATAGCCCTTCAAATATTTGAGTACAGCTAGCATTTCCCTCAGGAATCATCTCTTCTCCAGACGAAACATCCATAGTTTCTTCAAATGATCCTTATGTGATAGATTCAAAGCTCTTTACCATCCTAGTTGCCCTCCTTTGCATGCTGTCTAACTTATCAATGTTGTGGTAGGAGCAACATCTATTATAGAGTCTCTGCCACATAGTCTGGGCTGGTTTTTTTCTTTAAAAGGCAGAGAAGGTATCCTGAGACTTCTAGGGCAGGTGTTTGTAAAATAGTTTTCCACAACATAAATGGAACTGGAAAATATTTAGTAAAATAAAAATACAACAGAAAAGACAATGTTAATATGTAGTTTTCTAAGTCACCTCACGGCCCACAGGGATCCTTTTGCACGGTTCAGTACCCCATCCCCCATGTTTCTATTTTAGTTTGACACCACTGATCCAGGACACTAGACCTTAAGCCACTGATGCAGCTTTCTGGTTGCCTAAAGCACAAAGTACCCACTCCTAGAAAAATTGGAGCCCCTCAAATTTTAAATATCTTAGATGGTCTATGAGTGTTTCATTTCACTACAGTCCTTGGCCTGAACCCTTAGATTGGCTTGAATTAGGCCTGGCTTGGAATAAATATCCTTTCTTTCTTTTTTTTGTGTGTTTTTTGTTTGTTTTGCGGGGCAATGGGGGTTAAGTGACTTGCCCAGGGTCACACAGCTAGTAAGTGTCAAGTGTCTGAGGCCGGATTTGAACTCAGGTACTCCTGACTCCAGGGCCAGTGCTTTATCCACTGAACCACCTAGCCGCCCCTTCTTTCTTTTTTTTAAAGAATCTTTTCTTAAAAAAAAAAACCAACAACTGTGGAATCTGAATGCAGGTTGAACCATACTATTTCTACTTTTGTTTTTTTCTTTTTTTGAGGTTTTCCCCTTTTGTTCTGTTTCTTCTTTCACAACATGACTAATGCAAAAATATGTTTAATGTGATTGTATATATATAAAACCTCTATCAGATCACTTTCTGTCTTGGGGAGGGGAGAGGGAAGGAAAGGAGGGAGAAAAATTTGGAACTAAAAATCTTATGAAAACGAATGTTGAAAACTATCTTTACATGTAACTGGAAAATAATAAAGTACTTTTATGCTTTAAAAAAAAAGAATCTTTTTTTGGGGGGAGGGGGCAGGGCAATGAGGGTTAAGTGACCTGCCCAGGGTCACACAGCTAGTAAGTGTTAAGTGTCTCAGCCTGGATTTGAACTCAGGTCCTCCTGAATCCAGGGCCGGTGCTTTATCCACTGTGCCACCTAGCTGCCCTCTGGAATAAGTATTCTTTCTAAACAACAGTGCCCAGTTTAGACCACTGAACTGAACACAACTGAGGATTGAACACCATAATTCAAATGATGTCTGATGAGAGCAGAGATTGAAGAGAATATCAGGTCTCCTTAGGTCTGGAAGTCATGCCTCCCAAACTGGCCCTAATTCTCATTCACATTCTCTCTGTGTCTCTGTCTCTCTCACATGCATGTATGTATATACATAAAAATGGGAATTATATGCCTACATATAAATATATACAAAAGGTATGTGTATGTGTGTGTTTATAAGGTATGCCTCTCAATCTGGTCCAAATTCATATCTACACCTATCTATATATCTATAGGATACCACATCACATTGATGACTTTCACTGAGCACATGAAAAGGTAAAAAGGGGCCAGATTGTGAAGACCTTTAAATGACAAATAAAGGCATCTGAATTTTATTCTAGAGGTCCCCGTTAGCCATTGGAGTAGTTTGAGCAGAGGAGCGAAAAGGCTGGGCTTGTGCTTCAGGTATATTTCAATGGTATCTGTGTAGAGGGTGGATGAGAGTAAGGAGAAGCTTGAGGCAGGGAGGCCAATGATGAGGTTATTGTCACAGTCTAGGTGAAAGATGACAAGGACTTGAAACAGGGTGAAGGCTGTATGAATAGAAAGAAGGGTAGAGATGTGTAGCATGTGGTGGAGGTAGAATCAATAAGACTTGACAACTAATTGGATATGGTAGGTGAAGGAGAATAAAGAAATGATGAATGACAAGGATTGTGAATCTGGTTGACTGGAAGGAAAGTGATGCCCTCCATATGAATTAGGGAGTTGGGAGTTGTAGAGTGCTGGGGGGAAGCTATGGAGCTCAGTTTTGGAGATGGTATGAATGAGATGCCAACTGGTCATGTCCAATAGTTGCTGGCAATGTGGGATGAGCTCAAGAGGGAAACTAAGGCTGGCTACATAGACTATGTTCGTTATCTCAAAGCTGAAGTAGGATCACTGGTTCTAGAATCAGGAGAACTGAATTTGGATCCATTCTTGGCCATTTGTCTAGGCAATTTACTTTTTCTTTCTGGTCTTCAAGTTCCTAATTTGTAAAATGAGGGGGGCAAATAAGATAACCTCTTAAGATTTCTTCCAGCTCTTACATTTTATGATTCTCAGAATAGGCATGGTAAACTTAGAGCCCAACAGAACCTAATTGGTTCAGGATCTTAAACCAAATAGACATTTTCTGGGACTCAGCCTTACTTACAGCCCACAAAAACATAAGGAAATAAGATCTACTGGGAAAAAAATGTTATATGAACTTCATAACATGTGTTGAGACATCAAATTTCTCCTCTAACATTTGGATGGACTTAGTTGAAATGAATGCAAAACATGCAGATTATTTTCCCTTGCAATGGAACAAGCATACAAAGCAGTGTTTGAAGAACACCAGGTTGGCCAGGATGATCTTTCGGGCCCTCCTAGCTCAGACATTCTATGATCCTATGATTTCTGGCAAAGCCAAAATATTTGCTTGAAATACTTAACAAGCCTGAAAACTTAATTTAAAACTTAATTTCACTCTCTAGCCAACATCTGAGAGGTATGTTACTCTTCTCTTACTTGCACTTTAATTAGTTTCAGGTCAATATAACTTTAAATTAACTCATCAAATATCGAGGATATTGTACTTTCAGATATCTGCATAGTTTTAACAAAGCCAGCTGATTATCTGCACATGACATGAAATGTTGGAGTAGATTGTGATGAGGTTTTCATCCTATGTTTTAGGTTACTATGTTGATTGTTTCTCTCACTTATTCCTCCCTCAGTGAATACCTATGTGAAAAAAATCACGACAGAGCAATTAGTGGAAAACATAATATGGTTCTTTCTCTTGTTCCACCCTTTCACTCAACCTCTTTCACATACTCTAAATAAAAATTTGTACTATCTTCCTGATAAAAGGCAGCTGTCCAGAATGGAGAAAACAGTTTGTTTCTGTTTTCCATTTAACTTAATTTCTTATATTACAGCAAGGTACCTGCTGATTTTCTCATGGTGTGTGCATACACTACTATTTCAGAGATAGCATATGCATCTAGTCTTCAAAGAAATATATCCATTTCTAATGTGAATTACATGCCATTTTATAACATTTCAGGAAAAGGACAAAATGCAACATCAAACTGATATTGTTCCCCTTGATTCTGTTATTTTTAACATTTATGGTTTCTCAACAAATTCACTTATGCCTGTCACTTCTGTTATTCCTAGGCCTGCAGGGGCTGCTAAACAGAATTTTTCACGATCATTCAATTTGCAGGACTCTGCTCATAAGAACACTTAGAATACTTGCAGTTCTTGAGACTTGCCTTGTTTATTTTCCAGTTGAGGGATACACACACACACACACACACACACACACTTTTTTTTTTGTTCTGGTCAAAAATGGTCAGTGATGGAATTTGAGGCTGATGGCTTTCTGGCAGACTAAGAAAATAAACCATGTTTGATTTGCTTTCTTGCAGACCAATCAAAAATGACAATTAAGTTAAAAAAGAACCTAGTGCTAGCTCCTCCAAACCACTGAGCCAAGCCCAGCTGCTTATTACTCGTGTGTGGCACCAGGAAATTGCAGTGTCATGTTCAAGACCCGCAGCCAAGCAAGATGTGTGAGACTGGAAAAAGGGAACACGCTACACTCCCTTTCTGCCTGCTACCTTCATTCCCTTGGCACACTCACGACGTCTAAAGCCACGGGGGCTGGGGGTGGGAGCAGCATTACTAAGTTGAAATACAAGAAAGAAAAAAAAGCCTCTTTATTACCCATTTCTTTACATAGAGACTCATTACTCCCCTCGATTCTGCTATGGGCCTTCCATTTCAATACAAGGCATTCCTCAGTCTATTATTCTCCATCTAGATTCTGGACAACTGGTGGTAACACTTTGATGAAGAGGGTTCCTGCACTTGACAAATGGCCCCTCCTTAAAAGTCTTGCTAAAAGACATGATGAACGTTTAACAAAGCCATCTGCCACTCATTAGTAACAAGCTAACCTGATGGGATAAGAAGAAACAAGATTGCCACACTGTAAAATAATTTGAAATATAATCTCCTATGCAATTCCCACAGTATCTCTAGTCTAAGGTTTAAGAAAGACTTTACTCATAATTATGTCTCTGTGCTCCATTCTGAAGCATTTACAGAAGGAACTCTGACACAGTGAAAGATTTCTGTAACCAAGTTGGTTTAAAAAAAAAAGTTAGGAAAAAACTACTGAGCTCTTTTCAAGTTTCAAAATTCTACAACTAAATGAAAACATTCCATTGAATCCTTGCTTAGTTTTAAGTATCATCCCATGTAGAGACACATGTTTTAAAATAAAAAGTGAAGGCACTAAGTAAGTATGGGGGGGTGGGTTTGCAGCTACTCAATTACTAAAACATTATTAAACTCCAGTTAAATGTAATTAACTTTTGAGCTCCTTATCATTACTCATTACTTAGATGTTTGTACAAAAACAGAAAGCTGTCTCCTTTCTAATTAGTCTGTGCCCAAATTCATTATGTAAGACCACAACTTACTTATTTGCTTGGCAAATCAATTACTTCAGTGAGAGTAGATTATGATGTCACTAATTAGCCCTAATCTGATCCACTCATAGAGCTGAAAATTTCCTTCCATTTACACAATGAAAAATTGAGGGAGATTAAACTAGGTGGCTTTGTTTCCTTTGCCAAAGGATGAATTGTAAGGTGCTGTGGAACTGAAGGGCTTAAGCAATGACAGAAAAAGAAAATTTTAACTTCACTTTTCTTAATTATCCTAAAATAAGCCCAAAGACTATCCAGGCTTAAAATTCTTCACAAAGGAAATCACAAACACTGCTTCTGGGTTGCTATCCCTCTGCTAAATGTGTATAGAGGTTTGTTTATAGAATAGCCTACGTAAGAAAGGTCTGGGTTTGGCTATTAAGGAGCCTCCAGGATACAACCATGACAATACTGAGCTGAGAAAGTACCTACCAAACCACCTATCAGGCCTGTTCCATTTTTATCAGTAGGAGCCCTGGGCATCTGGGTCGGAGGCATAACATTGGCACTGGCAGCATCACCTAGACAGAGTACTGGAGGGGCAGGCAGGAAGATCTGGATTCAAACCCCCCTCTGAAACTTGCTAGCTTGTCTGATTTGGGGAGGGAGAATTTACAAACCCCCTCCATCTGCTCATCTGCTAAGGGAGAACATTACAGCTTGTAATGCCTACCTTGCAGGGTTTTGGTCAGGCCAAAAGGAGAGAATGTAGGTAAAGCATTTTGTCAACTTTAAAGCCCTGGGGAAAATGTCAGTTATTATTTTGGTCATTCTAGGATCTAAGGACCTGAGACAGGAAAACCATAGATTTCTTCAAGCTGGAGGAGGTCCTCAGAGCATATCTAATGTAACCTAGTCCTTTTGCAGTTGAGGAAATTGAAATCTAAAGAGATAATGTGACTAATCCAAGGATGCCCAAGTAGCAATTAGCACATCCAAAATTCAAATGTTGGCCCTTTGAGGGCTGTAAATCCAATTCTCTTTCCATTTTACTAGGAAGATCCTTATATTATGCATTCACCTGGGCTAGGCTGTTCAAAGGCAGGTCAATGGGGTCTGGATCACACTTGGAATTCTTGGCTGTTTGGGGCCCATGGACTCTTAGAGGATTCCTAGAACCAACTTTAGTCTCCTTTTGAAATAAGGATGGTTTGCCTTGGCTATATATGATAAGCCAGTGGTGTAAACCTCAAATAAAAACAGGGGCTACTAATCCTATACATAAGGATCCTCGTGGGCTGCATATTGACTCGGGTTTTTGTTTTTGTTTTTTGCAGGGCAATGAGGGTTAAGTGACTTGCCCAGGGTCATACAGCTAGTAAGTGTCAAGTGTCTTAGGTTGGATTTGAACTCAGGTCCTCCTGAATCCAGGGCCAGTGCTTTATCCACTGCACCACCTAGCTGCTCCTTGACTTAGTTTTAAAATATGATAATATCTGTTTTATTATACTTTACTTAATTTGTTAAATATTTCCCCATTTTAATCTAGTACAGTGGGGCCATGCAAAACTTATGCTGCTATAAAGTCAATTTGATAACAACTGAATGTCAAGCTGTTTTATGCACTTCTCATAGTGTCAAAAGTTATGACAAGAGGTGAGATCTTCATTTTCACACAAATTTGCAGTGGACATATTTTCCAGGCTCAAACTACAGTTCCAGTGGTGTTTTTCAGATATTGATGAAAGTGCAGAAGAAATTTCCATATCTCAAAATCCATTTAACTAAGCAATTTAAGAGCTAGCCTTCAATTGGAAGTGAGTAATCTGAAATTCAGTGACATGCTAAGGGGCAAATATTAAGAGAACAATCTAATTAAAATTCTATAAATGCCTTCTAAGTGATGAATATACTCAATTAGAATCATATGCTTGTGGACTGATATTTAGCAATACCTATCTGCATGAAAAGACACTTTCAAAGATAAAATGTGTAAAATCTCACTATAGATCAGCATTTGCAGATGAACATTTGAATCAGTTCTGCTGATGGAGAACACTAACTCTGAACCCCAACTAAGCAAAATGTTATCCATTCTTCTTATTAGTAGACCCTGTATTACCAAAAAAAAAAAAAGTACTTTATTATTGGGGCAGTTAGGCGGCACAGAAGATAAAGCACTGCCCCCGGAGTCATGAGGACCTGAGTTCAAATTTCCCTGGGCAAGTCACTTAACCCCACTTAACCCCAATTGCCTTAAACATACAACATACAGGGCCATCTCCAGTTGTCCTGATGTATATTTTGCACAGCCTTCCCTCACTTAAATCCAATTCATTGCAAGTCATGACATCTGTCATGGTCCTTTTCAAGAACGAAGGATAAACAACAACAGCTTTATTATTATTATTGCAAACTTATTTTCTCTTTTGTTATATAGAGTCTCACTTTCTTGCCTTTTGGCCCTCAAAGCCTAAAATATTATCAAAAGTTTGCTGACCCTTTATATAAAACATGCCAATTTGCAACAAGAGTGAGGTAGATTTTCCCCCCGGGGGGTGGGGCATGTTTCTTAAAGGATGCACTCTCCCTTCCCATGACTGTCATCTGTGCTGCTACTCTTCTTCTCAAATGATTTTGTCCCATTTGAAAAAAACTTCCAGTTATATGGGAGTTATATGTACATTTGGGTGAAATAAGCAAAGATGAGTAAAAGGCAAAGAGAAAAAAGAGGAGAAATATGAATAAGGATGGAAGGGATGTTTGGAAAAATAGGCTGCTATGCAGGAAAGAAAAGAAAGTGTTTGGGAGATATGGATTCCAGCCCTAGCTTTACCACTAATTGTGTGACATCTGGCTAGTGCCTTAATCTCTTTGGGCCTCAGTTTCCTTATCTGTCAAAGTTGGTCTAAGTCATCTCCCAAATCCTTAAGAATTTTTTGATGTTAAAATTCTATGAGAAGAGGCAGCTAGGTGGCGCAGTGGATAAAGCACCAGCCCTGGATTCGGGAGTACCTGAGTTCAAATCTGGCCTCAGACACTTAACACTTACTAGCTGTGTGACCCTGGGCAAGTCACTCAACCCTCATTGCCCTAAAAAAAAATTCTATGAGAAGATGGGAGGAAAGTTAAATGCTTTAATAAATTAAAAAAAAAAACCCCAACTTTAATAAGTTGTAAAGAAGAGCTAAGAATAGTCAAAAGATGGCCTCAGACAAACAAGAAGCAGAGAAAAAGATATATAAGAAAGGTCAGTTTTAACCATAAGTCCAATACTGTCACTCAATTCCCCACTCCTTGTTTGCAAGATGCCATTCAAAGTAGTAGTTAATACTTTCCAGGAACTATTCTCCCTACTTAGGTGAAATCAGATATCAGCTTTCCTGGAGACCTTTGCAAATCCCTTCACTTCATCAATTCACTTAATTAGTTAATGTTTGCATAGCACTTTAAAGATGAAAAGCACAATATAACTTCTCAGCATTATTATTATTTAACAGCTCTGGTGAGCCTAGCTAGCAATCTGTGTGATTAAAGGAAATTCATAGCTAAATTCTGATTTACGACTTCCCTATGACACTGATGTAAAAATCAGTACTGTAGTTTTTATTAGTTCCCAGGTCATACTGCAATGCTGCTGGTGACTTTTCCCCTCTGCTTTGGAGTGTGAATATCTAAAAAAAAATCAGTTATGACTTCCTATACCCTAGTTCTGAAGAATATTATCTGTTTGGAAGCATATGTATCAAATTCAATGGTGTGGGTGCTATAAGAATTTGTTTTTAAAAGGCTCTTTCGAAGGAAAGTATAAGAAAGTACTTATTCACCACTTTCTCCAATTGGAAGGAAGGGGATGTAGTTGAAAGATTGCTAGGCTTGGAGTTCAAGAAATCTGGGTTAGAATACTAGCTGTAACCCTTACTAGTCATGTAACTTTGGGCAAGTCACTTATGCTCTCTGTCTTGGTTTCCTTATTTATATAATGTGGATAGTGATACTTGTTCTACTTCCCTTTGATGGTTGTTGTGGGAAAATTGCTTTATAAATTTAAGACATTACAGAAATGTCAGTTGTTATCATTTTAAGTCATTAAGAAAGTATGATCATGTTTTCCAAAGTTACCAGAAAGAGTTTATCTGTTAATGAAAGTTTCTCTTTGTATCAGAATATCTGCATTTATCTCAGGGGATCCAACAATCTATCAACAATGTTCCCTTTTGTGTTTTTAGATGCTGGTCTTAAAAGGCAATAGGATCTGTTCAATGAGAATGATTTATAAGATGTGCCAATAAGGGGTCAGAAATAGTGTCTAATAAGAGGTAATTGAGGGTCAGTTTTTGTTTGCATAATTATCTCTGAATTGCCACATTTAATCTTATCTCCTTAAATTTGTATCTAGGAGTAAGCAAGTCAGTTATCAGCCTGGGTGCATATTTCATTTTCTAAGGAAATGGCTTAAATTTTTAAAATGCCACCCTTTAGCTAAGATCAATATGTACTCTTTTATCAGGGTTCTATCCTGTTCTTATCAGTGATATAACTTCAATTCTTAGCTCTCATGCCATGAGGATATTGGTATATCTGATATTGGTCATTTGGTTAGTCAAGTTAAATTACAGCAGTTTAACTTTTGTGTCCACATAATCAATTAAAGATGGATGAAATACAAGAAAGGCACCAATACTCAATTCCCATATCGCTACCCATTCAAAAGGGCACAGAAAGAGTTGCAATCATCCCAGGAAGCCATGCCAGTAGAAATCTGTCTCATAAGCTTGATTTTGGGACTGAGCCAAGGAAAAGTTACTGAATGAATGGACTTGTCTTAAAGTTGACATTGTTGTAATAACTAAAGGTCCTGATTGTTAAAAAGAAATGACATTCAGTGATAAAGTCAGGGTCAAAAAGAAAACAAAAGCATATCTATCTAAGAGTAGCTGGGCAGGTAGGTGGTACAGTGGATAGATAGAGTACTAGCCCTGGAGTCAGGAAGACCTGACTTTAAATCTGGTCTCAGATACTTACTAGCTGTGTGACCCTGGGCAAGTCACTCAACCCGGTTTGCCTCAGTTTCCTTATGTACGAAATAAGCTGGAGAGGGGTAGCTAGGTGGCGAAGTGGATAAAGCACCGGCCCTGGATTCAGGAATACCTGAGTTCAAATCCGGCCTCAGACACTTAACACATACTAGCTGTGTGACCCTGGGCAAGTCACTTAACCCCAATTGCCTCACTGAAAAAAAAAAAAAGAAATAAGCTGGAGAAAGAAATAGCAAACCACTCCAGGATCTTTGCCAAGGAGGCCCCAAATGGGGCCACAGAGACTTGAATATGACTGAAATGACTGAACAACAAGAAGGGCTACTGACAGATATTCGGCCATTCTGAGAATGTGATAAGACACAGCTCCGTCCATCACAAAAATTTGTCCCCCTGAATGTAGTCTGGACTCACCAGCTGTAACTCAGGACATGAAGGACACTGGCTGGGGAATTTAGACTTCACGCTATTCACTCTGCCAGGGCTGAAAGACAATTCATCCTGATGTTGACAGGATAAATGCTCCTAACTTGTACATTAAAAAAAAATTTTTTTTTTGTGGGGCAATGGGGGTTAAGTGACTTGCCCAGGGTCACACAGCTAGTAAGTGTCAAGTGTCTGAGGCCGGATTTGAACACAGGAACCCCTGAATCCAGGGCTGGTGCTTTATCCACTGTTCTACCTAGCTGCCCCTAACCATGCTCTCAGGCACTGTTAATAGTATTTGGAGAATGCTAGTCATTAAACTAGAGAGGCAGAACATCAGAGTGGAGAGGGAGAAGGCTGGAGAGTCAGGAAGCCCTGGGTTTGAGGATAATCTTTGAACCCCTGTAGCTGTGTGACCAGGGACTTAATCTACTTTATCAATGGAATATTAACATTGTGCTATCTACCTCCTGGGATTGTGGGGAGCAGTGAGGCCATAGGGCTGGTCACAACCTCATGGGATAATATTTGCGATATCTATCTCACAGGGTTAACTGTTAGGCTCAAATGACAATCTATGTCCCATGCTTTACGAGCTCCAAAGAACTATATAAATATTAGTTATTGCTATTGTGAAAATTGGAATCTGTTAGAAAGTAATGTTGGAAAGTTCATTCTAAAAACAAATTAAAAATAAAAGACCTACTCAGGGAGCAGCTAGGCGGCGCAGTGGATAAAGCACCGGCCTGTATTCAGGAGTACCATAGTTGAAGTCCGGCCTCAGACACTTAACACTTACTAGCTGTGTGACCCTGGGCAAGTCACTTAACCCCAATTGCCTCACTTAAAAAAAAAAAAAAGACCTACTCAGAATCAATGAGGTATTGAGACATGATCAACTTATTATTATGCAGTTAAGTTCTTCTCTCAGATGCAAACATCTATCCTTTTTTCTCACTGGAAATGGTCTCTGCTGAAGGGATTGATATGACTGAATTACTATTGGACTAAAACAGCTGTTGCCCCACACCTGATAGCATTAGACTTATCCAAGTACATTACTCCTTTGTACAGTACTCAGAGAAGCTCCGTGGGACGAATGTCAAAGAGGTAAACATTCTTCATATAGGCTCAGGATAGAAAAATTCAAGCTGCAACACTGGCCAAACAATGTGACTGACACATCCACATTACTGAGAATTACTTGACTTAATGGTCTGATGACAATGAATGGGAAGGAGGGGGTGGGGTCGGGCAGGAGAAGTTCCTACTTGTTAGGAAGCCCACACTATAGAAGGAGCTCTTGGAGCTGTGTGATTTATGAAGCTCTGGACAAATGCAATTCCTAAGGGATGGGCTAGCTTTCTCAACATGAGAAAAGACAAGGGTGAATTCTGTGGGTGGCCAGATTGTCTATGACAAGGAATAGCTGGATTTCTCTTTAAAAAAGCTTATCATTGTGATGGGTGGCATGCTTGTTGATTCCAGAGAATGAAATGAACCTAAACATCTGTACACTTTGTGTATGTTCAGCTCCTTCTGTGTATCCAATTAATGTGTAATTTGTAAATGTTTCACTGCTTTGCAAAACATTTCTGACTCTGCAACTGTTCCTGACATCTTGGGGCATTATTCTAATAAGGTACGTTTTTGGTAATAACCCTCACTTTAAGTGATCAAAAGGACAGAAATTGACATTTTAATTCTCTATACCCATTGTTGTGTGAACTTAAGGTACACATTTGCAAAAACCTTCCTACTGAGGAAAACTAGACAAATTATTTAATAATAAGTACTACACATAATAGAATTATATTGCTAAAAAATTAGGCAGAAGAAGTCTGGGAACAATGCAAAAGGTGGTGTGGTGTAGTGGAAAGAACACTCAATTGGAAGAGTCAAGAAACCTGGCTTCTAAGTCCCTTAGGCATGTCATTTAATTCCCCTAAAGGGACTCTTGATCCAAAGACACAAACAAGACACTTCATCTCTCAGCTCCTGGTATTTTCTTTGCCTAAGACATTCTCCCTACTCTGCTCTAATGACCTCCTTGGCCTCCTTTAAGTCCCAAATAAAACCCCACCTTCTAGAGGAAGCCTTCCATAACCCCTTTTAATTCTCTTTTATTTACTATTTATCCTGATTGATTTAACTTCTCTGAACTAATTTTCCTACCTGTAAAATGAAGCCATTCTTTCCAAGTATTACATTCTTCTCCTCTCTAGCTCAGGAGTATGCCATTTATTTAAAAGCTCTTTCTTTTTTCATCTTTCTTTCCAGTTTTTCTCTTTTATATTCCCTTTCTCTTCTCTAGTGGGTATAGTTACTATTCAAGCAACCTCAACTGAGCTTGGGGGCTTTGAAAGGAAGGGGTCAACGGCATGGGGAAGGCATTTTTGCAGGTAGAAGCCCAGAGTGAGCTCTTTTCTTTCACCATATTTTGCTTGAGGGCCACATGGTCTATTTACTTTCTCTTCTTTTACTCCCTTTATTTTCTTTCTCTCTTGCCTGTGCCTTATGTTTGTACATGTCAGCCATAGGTATTATTCAGGGCTTAAAGCAACTGTTTTTTAACCTCTGCTTAAGATCCTGATTTAAATAATCACCATCAGGGAATGTCAGGAAAAGTAGGTGTCTAGTTTCAGCTTTTTTGCTTTTAGTTATACAGCTAAACTCATTTTCCACTGGTTTCAACATCAAACAGGACCTATGGTGTCTAGCTCAGAACAGATTAAGTTTAAGTAATAATTTTTGATTTTTGTTAGACTTATGACTTCATGGTTGTAGGAAACTCAGCTAGAAATCCCCCTTTCCCAAATGCAGGTAGTAACTGCTCTACAAATTCTAGTTTTAGAGAGAGGGATTGCCTGGGGACAATGACAGGAAAAATGACATATCCAGGATCTCACAACCAGTGTATGTCATCACAGGCTGGACACCTGAACTGAGGTCTTCTTGACTTGAGGTTGGTTCTCAATACACCATAGCATACCACCTCCCTATGTATGACAAGGTCCCTTACCTCACGCAGTTTACATTTTAGTGAGAGGATAAAATTAAAACAAATAATTAGAACACACAAAATTATATGATGTATGTATTTTGCATGAATGCAGAATAAAGTTCTTTTTGAAATTTAAGGGTAGTTATCATTAAAGGAGATGAGGGAAAGCTTCCTGTCCTAGATGACACTTGAATGTAACTTTAAATCTAGGATAGGAATTTAGCAGATCAAAAGGGGGAGAAAAGTGTCTCAGCAAAGGGGAAGCTGTGAGCAAAGGCATGGGGCAAGGAAGTATGGGGTATGTTTGGGGGAAAGAGAGTAGTCCAGTTTGGCTAGAGGGTAGTGAGACACTGCCAAGACTCACAGCCAGACAGATAAGGTCTGCAAGGTTCAAGGCAGGTGATGGGTCCATTTTGAAATTTCAAAGCCTCTTGAAGAGGAATTAAGGAAAGTGAAACCATACTGATGTGTGACAAATACCTCGTCTATTTCAGACTTTTGGGGAGAGAGACTTGCAAATGTTGAAGAGGCAGCTTTAGAAGCCAAGATTCTCACTTAAGTAAGAAGGCTGTTTTGGGTTTTTCTCAATTCCTTGGTGACAGGAATTTGGCTCCAATTCCAGGCTCACAGTTGGCTATTTATTATTTTCCTCTTGTGAAAATGCCTAAAAATGATCAGTTGTCACAAGTGGACTTGGCTGATCCTATAGTTCTAATCAAGTAATTCAAATGATTATCCAATGATGGCATAGTTAGGTCAGACAGAAACCCCATTTTGGGAGTATTTGCTGCAAATTCTCTGACAGACTTAGAACTGGGAAGAATCTCAGGGATCACTTATCCCAACTCCTGCTCCCGAAATGAATCCTGTCTTGACAGTATTCCTGGATGTAGTCCATTACACATTTGGACATCTCTAATTGCTAGGAAATTGTTCTTTAGGTTATATTGTAAAATCTTTCTCTCTCTTCAGCTTCTACTTAGTTCTACCAAGTTTAAACAAGACAGCCTTTCAAATATTTGAAGACACCTATTATGTCCAGTTCAATTTTTCTCTTTCTTCTTCCATTTAAAATACCCTCAGTTCCCAACTGATCCTGGTATGGTCTTGAGCATTCTTACCATAGTGGTGGCCTTCCTGTATATGAATCTCAGTTTATTAATGTCCTTTCTAAGATGAGGTACTCACCATCATTTGGGGATTGGCTAAACCAATTTTGGTATATGACTATAGAAGAATAATACTGAAATATAACAAACAATAAATAGGAAGAATTCAGAGAACTGAGACAGAGCAAAGGAGACCTAGGAAAACAATCTAGACAATGAATACCACAATGTAAATGGAAAGAACCAAGAAACTGAGATTGAACACTATGTAATTATAATAACTAAGCTTGGTCCTGAAGAAAGCATAAGAAAATATGCCTCTTTCTCTTCTTTGAAAAGGTGGGGAGTTAAGGGTATGGAATACTGCATATACTTGATGCATCCCTTAATTTTTGCTGAATTGCTTTTTTCTCACTTAAAAAATTCTTTATTACAAAGGTTGGCTCAATGGTTAGAAGGGTGAGGAGAAATACATTTGCAAGTGAAGGGGATTTAACAACAAAAGTTACCACTTTAAGTTTTTAAAATGTGATGCCCAGAAGTAGACACAAGAGTTCAGGTATGAACTGGCCAGGGCATTGTATCATAGGACTATCACATCTTTCATCCCATAATCTATGCTTCTATTAATGCAACCAAAGATAAGGTAGGGGTTTTGTTGGTGTGGTTTTTGGTTGCTCTGTCACACTATTGACTCAGATTGTGTTTGTAGCCCATTATTTGCCTTCATAGACAGTCATTTTGACACTTAAATTAAACCTGGTATAAACTATACCTATGACTTCTTTCACTATCTTTTCAATCGTATGCAATGAGATATTTTTCCTTTTTTCCCTCACAAATTAAATTTATGAAACATGTGCCCTAGGGCAGCTAGGTGGCGCAGTGGATACAGCACCGGCCCTGGAGTAAGGAGGACCTGAGTTCAAATCTGACCTCAGACACTTGACACTTACTAGCTGCGTGACCCTGGGCAAGTCACTTAACCCCAACTGCCTCACCAAAAAGAAAGAAAGAAAGAAAGAAAGAAACAAACGAACATGTGCCATGGCTAAGACTTTCCCTAAAGTTCGATGCCAATGCCTCATCATCATCATGGAGGTGATCCTAACTCCTCCAAAGCTTGGCCAGTGCAGTGGAAGCTCTGCTGAGTGCTGCCATCCTGGAAAGGCTCTGAGTACAGTCTCCACCCCAGACTGTGTTTGCTTTCTAAGGAGCAGCCTTGTGAAATTCAGTAAAGCTCACTGATTGGATATTGAAACATTCCACAGTGAAAAATACAAAATGACTTTTAGGCTCATGTGGCCCTGTCAGGATTTACTGCTGGCACTAAAGGGGCTTTGCAGAATAATCAGATGAGCGAAGAGCAAGAGACTCATTTATCTGATGGGTAAAAAAAGTAGGCCAAAAAGAAGAAGGCCATTTGGCACAACTGGTGACTGAGGAGAGCAGGAGACAGACAAAAGGAAAGGGTACTAGGTTAGTCCACTGGCTCTTTTCTCCCTTTACAATGGAGTCTGAACTGTCACTTCCAGTAAGTCAATAAACATTTAATGGAGCCTGCTACACACCAGACACTGTGCTAAGCACTGGGGATACAAAGGAAGGTAAAAGTCCCTATTCTCAAGGAGATCACAGTCTAATGGGACAAAACAAAACAAAACCCCATGCAAACAACTATGTATGCACAAGGTACATACAGGATAAATTGAAATCCTGAATAGGGAAGGTGCTAAAATTAAGGAGGATCAGCGCAGGCTTTCTGTGGAAGGTGGGGTTTTAGCTGGGACTCAAAGGAAGCCAGGAAAGCCAGGAGGTGGTGACCAGGATGGAGAGTATTCTATGCACGGGGGTCAGCCAGTCTAAATGGCCAGAATCAGAGAATAGAAGATCTGGCTTGAGGACAAGCAAGGAGGCCAGTGTCGTTGGATTGCACAGTATGTGTATGGTGCAAAGGGGTGGGCGAGCATGTTATGAAGAACTCTGCTTATATTGATCCTGGAGTAGATAGGGAGCCCCTGGAATTTAGTAAGGGGGAGCGGGAATAACATGGTTAGGCTTGAGCTTTAGGAAGATCATTGTGATGGATGAGTAGAGTAGAGTGGGGAGAGACTTGCAGCAGAGAGCCCAAGTAGCAGGCTACTGCAGTAGTGCAGGACTCAGGGGATGAGAGCCTGTGCCAGAATGGTGGCCCTGTCAGAGGAGAAAAGGGGGTGTATATCAGAGATGCTATGAAGGTGAAATTGGCAGCGCCTTGTGACAGATTGAATCTGAGGGGAGAAAGAGAGGAGTTGAGGATGACACTTGGGTTTTGAGCCTGATTGGCTGGGAGGATACTGGTGCCCTCAACAGTAACAGGCAAGTTTGGAAGGGAGGAATGTTGAGTTTAATGTGTCTACATCCAGTTCCATTTGTCCAATAGGCAGTCAGTGATGCAAGACTGGAAGTCAGGAAAGCAAAGAGATGGATAAGTAGAAATGAGAATTATCAGGAACTAATGAGATCATCCAGTACAACAGTATGGAGGAAGCAGGAAAGAGGACCCAGGACAGAGCCCTGTGGGAAACATTTAGCAGGCATGACCTGAAGGAAGATCCAACAAAGGAAACTGAGAAGGAGTGGTCAAACAGGTAGGAGGAAAACCAAGGGAGAGCAGTGTCATGAAAACCTAGAGAGAAGAGAGGATCAAGGAGAATAGGGTGAACAAGTGTCAAAAAACTGAAAAGAGGTAAAAAAGGGTGAGGATTGAGAAAAAGACCATAGAGAGTTGTTGTGTTGTTGTTTGTCCTTTGCTCATTTTCTTTTTCTTTTTTTTGGTGAGGCAATGAGGGTTAAGTGACTTGCCCAGGGTCACACAGCTGGTGTCAAGTGTCTGAGGCCAGATTTGAACTCAGGTTCTCCTGAATCCAGGGCCAGTGCTTTATCCACTTTGTCACCTACCTGCCCCCTGTTTGTCCTTTGTTCTTGAAGAAGACCAATGACATCAGAAAGTTGATGTCTTGAATTGTAAGAGAATTGGATTTCATTGAGGCAGAGCCATGCAAAGTCACCAGCTTCACTCTCTCCTCTGAAACCATCTGGGTCCAGTGGCAAGATACAGATATGGACAACTGGAGATTGCCCCAATGGAAAGATAAGTGAGTGAAAGGAAAGGAAGTGGAGGCATCTACTGTAAATGGCCTTCTAAACTTTGGCCACAAAAGGGAACAGAGATATGGGATGATAGCTAGATGGGGTGGAAGGATCAAGTAAGGAATTTTTTTGTTTTTTGTTTTTGTTTTTGTTTTTGTTTTTGTGGGGCAATGAGGGTTAAGTGACTTGCCCAAGGAATTTTTTAAGAATGAAGAAGATGGGGGCAGCTAGGTGGCGCAATGGATAGAGCACCAGCCCTGGATTCAGGAGGACCTGAGTTCAAATCCAGCCTCAGACACTTGACACTTACTAGCTGTGTGACCCTGGGCAAGTCACTTAACCCTCATTGCCCCACAAAACCAAAACCAACCAAACAAACAAACAAAGAGGGAGATGTAGGCATGTTTGTAGGCAATAAGAAAGAAGCTAGTAGACAGGGAGAGACTGAAGATAAGTTAAGAGTGGGGACAGAGAAGACAGTCTGCTGGAAAAGATAGGATGGAATGGGATCACTTGTGGATATAGAAAGATTTTCTGTGGCAAGTAGAAGAGTCATTTCTTTATGTGGGACAGAGGTAAATGTGGAGATAGTGGTAGAAGGCATCTGAGTGATGTAAGAAAAGGAGGAGAGGAAAGATGGAGTTTTTTATGAATCATCTCCTTTTTTTTTTTTTTTGGTAAAATATGGAGCAAACTAAAGCAACCTAAGATACAATCTTCTAAACTAGGGTAGTCTACTAACAACTCTACACTGGGGTTTGGACTGATACCTCCAAAATGGAACTACAAAGGAGCAAAGAAAGGACATAACCAGGGCTACCTTGGGTACACTTGGTACATTATACAGCAAGAAGGGGGAAGCCACAATAGTCTCTTGAGAGGCTGCTACCAGAACTTATGTGATTCCAAGCTTATATACTTACAAACTTACATGGTTACAAAACTTACATAGTTACATGGTTACAAGCTCTTGCTCTCACTCCTGGGACCATGTTTAAGGGAAGCTCCCTCAGTCTGTAGTCGTGACAATTTCTGGGTCAGGGCTAATCAGGTTTTATAGGGAGGGAATGGGTCCTGGTCAAATGGGACTAATTGGTTTATTTTGTGTTGCCCTTGTAATAAATATAGTCAAGCAAAGCAAATCCCTGCCTTTACCATGACCCCAAATACGACATCTTGAGTTTACCACTTTCACAGGGAGGAGTGCATGATTCACTACTCATTGGTCCTCTAGAATGATGGCCAGTCATTGCATCGATCAGATTGTCTTTCAAAGTTGTTTGTATTTATAATCTTGATGTTAATGTATAAATTTTTCTCATTTCATTCTGCATCATTTCATATAAGTGTTCCCAGTTTTCTCTGAAACCATCTATTTTTGCATTTCTTATGGTATTATAGTTTCTGTTATATTCATATACAATAATCCCCCAATTGATGAATTCCCATAGTTTCCAGTTTCCTTAGGATCAAGAACCTGAATTTAAATCCAGCTTTGGACCTACTAGTTACGTGACACTGAGTGAATCACTTCACTTTGGGCTACCTCAGTTTCTTCAGCTGTAACATGGTGATAATAGTAATTCCTACCTCTTGAGTTGTTGTGGGGATAAAAATGAGATTATTTGTAAAACACTTAGTACAGTGCCTGAGAGATAGTAGGCACTTAATAAAGGCTGCTACCTTTCTCCTTTGTCACCAAAAAAGGAGCTACATATATGTATATGATATTTATTTTTATATATAAAAGAGAGAGAGAGTGTATTTACAAATGAGTCTATTTCTTCTTTCTTAGTTCTTTGGGAAATAGGCCTAGTAAGTTTATCACTAGGTCAGAAATGTTTAGTGATTTTTTTTTTAGGAGGGGGTGTGGAGGCATAGTTTCAACCACTTTCCTGATTGGCTAGACCACAAAGTTCCACCAAGAGTGTATTTATGTGCCTATTTCCCAGCAATTCCTCAACATTTGCCCTTTTGGCCAATATTATGGGTATGAATGTAACATTGGGGCCGCTTTAATTTGCCCTTATTGAATTATTAGTAATTTGGAGCATCTAACATAAGGTCTAGTCCCTAGTGAGAGCTTAATCAATATTTATTGACTTATGGATTCATTAGTGCAACTATACTTTCATGGGAAGTGAACATTCTGTGATTGAGTGGTGCCTTCTATAATTATGTGATCCTGGAGATGTGAACTCATTTCAGGTGATTCAGCACTTCAAGTGTCTTCTATAGAAATGAGATCACGTCTCCAGGCCCACTCAGTCACAGAATGTTAGTGTAGTTGCACTACATACCTCATGGAGTGGTGTGGAAAGTGCTCCTTCATAAACTCCCAGCATTGTATAAATGCCAACTGCTGTTGATTACTTTGCATACTGATGGCTTTCATCTGACTAATTCTGTTTGCTACCTGAACCAAATTATAGCTTTGATGTTATTCTTTGTTGTTGTTGCTGTTGTTATTTTTGGAACCTGTGATTTCATTGATGTAAGGAACAGGGGGTGAGGAAGTTCCCCCCTCTACCCATGCGGCTCCACACGCTTACAATCCTGGAACTTCCTGCAGCACAGAGAAGTGAGGTGACTGGCCCAAAGTCACACAGCTGCTATATGTCAAAGGCAGGTCTTCCTGACCAGGAGGATGGCTCTTTAGATGCTGCCTCTCAAAGGCTTATCTTGAACTTTGCAGACTTCATATGTCTGACTATGCTTCTTGGTTACAGATTACATAGTTTTTACTCTTCCAGTCCAAACTGACTTTCTTTTTCTTATTCTTTTGTGGGGCAATGAGGGTTAAGTGACTTGCCCAGGGTCACACAGCTAGTAAGTGTCAAGTGTCTGAGGCTGGATTTGAACTCAGGTCCTCCTGAATCCAAGGTCAGTACTTTATCTACTGAGCCACCTAGCTGCTCCCCCAAATTGACTTTTGACTACTGGCTATATGTCTCCCTGCTTCCCTCCCCAAATCCCTGCTCTCCAGCCAGAATCCTCAATTTCCCAGTCCATTCAAAACATCTGCTGTATATCAATGTATTTACTATACACAAAAAATGAATGAATCTCTTACTAATTAAAATACCGGGTCCCAAACTTTCTATGTCAAATGCAAGATTTCTATATATTATTGATTGGCAGCCCATGACAATAAGTTGTTTTTATTTAACTTTTTGCCCTTTTAAACCAATTTGTTCAATGATTACATGGTAGTCTTGATAAGGTGACTGGTAAATAAATGTGGCAGTAACATTAGTCTCTCCAACAGAGACTTTTTTTTGGTTTAGCAGAAGGAAAGAGCTGAAGGTATGTTAGAGAGATTGACATTCCTCATAATTATTCTTTTTGGAATACTTAAGCAAGGGGATCACAAGATGAATATGCATTTTACAAAAAACTATAGAACCTCAGGGAGCACAACTGTTCCAAATCCATTTCAATGCAATCACATTTTGAAGATAAACTTAAAATAAAGGGAGCAACATATAGGTTTTGTTTCTCTTTTGGACTGTGGTAACTTTTTATCCATTATCACATTATTTTCTGGCAAGCTGGCTGGACAAACATTGTAATTAAGGAATTATAGTAATGACTGTTGGTGATTCAACTGTACTCACTCTGAGTGGTGGCTAACATCATTTGTTGTTCATTAGGCTGATTTTTCTTGCCCTGCTTCTCTTTTACACAGTGAACAATTTGTCTGTTATATTTCCACCATTAAGGCAGCCCACACACTGCATCTTAAGCTTAACTGCTGATTACCACTAAAGATTAATCCAAATTAGACAGCCTTTCAGCTGAGAGACAAATGACCCCAGTATTGTAAATGTAGAATATTAACAGAGAATTTCACCATGAGAACTTAAATACGTTAGAATGTTAACTGAGTCGATTTTGCCTTATAAAATAAAGTATTATCAGGAAACACCAAATAAATATACTATCATAAAGCAGTGGTTCCAAGTTAAAATTCAACATTTATTACTAATATGGACTAGTCAGTCTCAAACAGAAAGTTTTCCTTATGTGTCTTTTTTTAGGACCATTACATTTTCCCCTAGGGCTATACTAATACAAGCAGTTATTATTAACATAATAAGGCAGCTAGGTGGTATGGTGGATAGAAATCTGGACCTGGAGTCAGGAAGACTCATCTCCCTGAGTTCAAATCTGGCCTCGGACACTTACTAGCTGTCTAACCCTGGGCAAGTCACCTAACCCTGTTTGCCTCAGTTTCCTCATCTGTAAAATGAGCTGGAGAAGGAAATGGCAAATGACTCCAGTATCTTTGCCAAGAAGACCCCAAATGGAGTCATGAAAAGCCAGGCACAACTAAAAACGAATGAACAATAAATTAACACAATAGGACTTGGTTGACCTTAGGGAAGCAGATGGTGTACAATGCATGTAAAAATCTATTAACCTGCAGGTCAAGGCCATTGTCAGGATTGATAGCAGTTCAAGGACCTCATATTGAATCAACTTTGATGGTGCTATCATTCACAAGAAATTTGGATATGCAGAACTATCTCACCTGGCAGTGTTCAGAGAGCCACCATTTCTGTGATCTCTCTGATAGGCAATTTTAGAAACATATTAAATGTGCATCTCCCCATGTCAATTAACCTGTTGTTTTCTTCCAAGCTTCCCCTCTCCTTTTTTAACCCTTAGGTATACTATTTTTATGGTATTAATATCATGGTTACCCTCTCCTTATTGACCCCTTCATCTTCAAACTTCTCTAGTCCAGTCACCACACACCAACCAAAGAAGTTGCTTTGCTTCCTCTTTAAGCCATGCTATTTCTTTAGGTTTTTTGTATTGCATTTGCATCCAATTTTTAACTTCTCCATCTTTGTGTTAAGGACCTCCACATTTTCCTATTCTTTGGTCTTCCTATTCTTCCTGCTTCTCTCATGACTATTAGGAAGAATTTTCAGCCTTGCCTTCATTCATATTCTGTTATGAGCCTGTGCATTCTCTATGACAAAGAATTAGGACGACCTCCATTAATTTCATGTAACAAGCCACCTGTTGTTCAAATTTGTCTTTTACCCACATTCCTAGAAACATTTTCTTCTGGAAAGCTAGTGTGAGGTTCTCCATGCAGTCCCTAGCTACTCGAATCCTGCCTGTTTTAATCCTATCTGAACTTTAAGGCCTGGCTTCAATGCCATATCCTTCATGGAGCCTTTCCTGTCAGAAATGATCTTTCCTCAGATTTCGTACAATGCCTTTTGTACCTCTCTCATCCCTTTATCACATTCTATTCTTCATTAGTTCCTGCATAGACATGGTTTATCTGTGTACAAGTACTATCTTCCCCACTAGACTGTGAGCTCCACAAGGCCAGGATCCATGTCTTAACAACTTTTGTACCCTTCTCAGCACCTACCACAGTGATATACTTGAAGCAGGCATTTATTACAGAGTTGTTGACTGAAAAGGTTGTTGAGCACCATGGGAGATAACAAGAAAGAACAAAACAGGCCTAGTCTTAATTTTGAAAACTGCCTCTTCCTAGACTTGACTGTATTTGCATCTTTTTCGAGTTTATCTAATCCAGACAAGGAGCCCTGTGCTGGTGCTCAATAAATCTTTACTACTAATAACAGGTCCTGGGCTTCAGTGAATAAATTGCTCCCTGCCTGGAAACTTCTCAGTCTTCCACATGTGAATTAAATCTTCCAGGATCCAGATTACTTTTAACGTGATCTAAATAGTTAATTTACTAAAGTGACATTTTACACTATTAGTGTCAATTCAACTTGATAATAATTCATTAACTACTTATGATATGTAATTTAACAGCAAATAGTCAGTAGGGTACTCCTAAGAAGAAGGTGAAGTAAGAGAAGAATTTCTGTCAAAACTGCTAAAAGAAACCATGTTGGTCTTTTGAAGTCCAGCCACACCTGTAAGAAGCATGGGGTTGATCCCTTGGTGGAAGATCCCACCGAGTTAACTAAAGATCCACCTACACAAGCCAGAATACATGTCTGAGAGTGGGAAGGCCTTAAAAAAATCCCAACCAACCCCAACCCTAAAGATAATGGAAATCATCTGCTCTGCTGTCATTTACAAACCTATAATTTATGGGAAGCCGGGAAAGAGAAAGTCCCTAAGGAGGCATATCCAAGTACTGTGGTGAAAATTCAGCTGTGCTCAAAGATTAGACTGGAAAAGGGTGGAGGTGGGGAGGAGTCAAAAAGCCACTGTATAAATAACATGGCCTAAAAGAGCCAGTGCCAATTTTTCCCCAAGTTTCCCAATGCCATTTCTGGGCCAAACAGTTTTCCTCCCTTTCTCCTGTCTTTCCCCCATTCTCCGAGTGCTATTCCTGGATTATGTTTTCCCCTTTACTTTTATTTCTCCATTTCCACTCCCCTACCCCTAAATGAAGATTTGAGGCAAACTTGCTACAGAGTCCATAGCTGTTTGAATGCTTGCATGGATGATATTCTTCTGATCTTGCAAAGGGGACGAACTAGAGGGCATTAACACTCCACACTCCATCTTAAGAAATAGGTATTTTTTTTTAAGTCAGAGAATGTGCTAATCAAATAATACTTGCTTGATATTACTAGGACTTTTCAAGTTATGGGAAAATGATAGTCCTTTAAAAGCTGAAAGTAAAGCTCATATAAGGGACAATCATGAGGTACCCATTTCAAAGAACCAACTGCCAAGGAAATGCTGTGTAAAGGATGTCATCCGAGAAATATAACAGTGGGAAAACAAAAAAGATGAGTGACACATGTAGCAAGAGGGAAGAATGATTGATGGAGAGACTGTCTGCTTAATAATATCCCTGTGGTAGTAAAAGAAAGAATGTTGGGTAGACTGCCTGTGGAAGGCATAGATCAGTCACACAGGAAGAGCAGTCAGGGACTAATCTCAATCTGCATCATTAAATGTGTATATATAAACACATACTTTAAAAATGGAATGAAATGGGGCAGCTAGGTGGCTCAGTGGATAGAGCACCAGCCCTGGAGTCAGGAATACCTGAGTTCAAATCCGGCCTCAGACACTTAACACTTATTAGCTGTGTGACCCTGGGCAAGTCACTTAACCCCAATTGCCTCACTAAAAAAAAAAAAAAAAAGGAATGAAATGAGTTGGCAATACAGAATGACGTAACTTAAGGATGTCTAATGTTACAAGCAGTTTTCTAAATCACATAATTAAAATTTTACGTTTAATATTATGCTACCATTTTGTCCCCCAATGTCTAAAACTTATCTTTGCCTCTAAACCTTCCGTCCTCTCCTGCCTTCTCTGTTATTGTCAAGAGCAACACTGTCCTCCCAACCCAGGTTGTCATCCTCGACTCCACACTATCTATTGCTTCTTATATTGTTGCCAAGGCCTGTTGATTCCACCTTTGCAACATCTCTCAAATACGGCTCCTTCTCTCTTCTGATACACCATCCTGGTGTAGGGCCTTATCTCATGCTTGAACTACTTCAACAGTGGCTGTGGGATGGAGAAGTGGGGTGGGGTGGGGTGGGGGAGTGGTCTCCCAGCCTCAAGTCTCTCCCCACTCCAGTTCATCCTTTATTTAGCACCAAAGTGAATTTCCTAAAATATAAGTTATACCACATCATTCCCCCTGTCCTTTCTACCATCCCTCCACAAACTACAATGGCTCCCTTTTGCTTTCAGGATAAAATATTTGAATTAAAAATATCATCTCACTGCCTGTAGTGATATAGGCTGGGGTTTGAAAACATCAAACCTTCTGTGACTCTTCTATTTTCAAAAAAGGGTGCTTTTGGTAGAATGACAATGTACAAGAAGATAAATACATTTAATCAGCTGGTCTGGGTACAAAGAGAGAAAAAGGAGGGCAGCTAGGTGGCACAGTGGATAAAGCCCTGGCCCTGGATTCAGGAGGACCTGAGTTCAAATCTGACCTCAGACACTTGAAACTAGCTGTGTGACCCTGGGCAAGTCGCTTAACCATCATTGCCCTGAAAAACAAAACAAAACAAACAAACAAACAAACAAAAAACAAAAACAAAAAACAAAGAGAGAAAAAGGAATCAACTTTTTTTTTCCTTTTCTTTTTTTCTTTTTTTAGTGAGGCAATTGGGGTTAAGTGACTTGCCCAAGGTCACACAGCTAGTAAGTGTTAAGTGTCTGAGGCCGGATTTGAACTCAGGTACTCCTGACTCCAGGGCTGGTGCTCTATCCACTGAGTCACCTAGCTGCCCCTAGAAATCAACTTTTAAGAAAAAAGTACAGATTAAGAAAGGAAAACTGCTGAGTCGATTACAGCTTTATGACCTCGAAGTTCACTTAATAATGTTAATATTTTCTTTGGAAGCTTCTAGAGTGTAGACAAGTTTCCTACTTACCAAAGGGCTATATTTCTAAAGTTTTTTTGTAAGTCAGTTGTTTGGAACTTAGAATGCATTTTCCCCTAGAAACTAACTTCCCAGACTAGCCCATAAAAGACAAGTTGGCCCACCATGTAGATGGAATTAATTTATATCTTTCATTTGAGCTGATCTACTTATGACCTACTTATATGGTCTCATCCTTCTATTTCTATACTGTTTTGGCTACATTAAGGTGACAGGAAGTGCTGAGCAAGAAGGTAATGGTGAAGCATCAGAAACATTCTTCACTTTCTTGGCTTTTTTGGGGGGGGATCCCCAAGTATACCATCCACTTTTTTTTTTTTTTTTGGTGAGGCAATTGAGGTTAAGTGACTTGCCCAGGGTCACACAGCTAGTAAGTGTCAAGTGTCTGAGGCTGGATTTGAACTCAGGTCCTCCTGACTCCAGGGCTGGTGCTCTATCCACTGTGCCACCTAGCTGCTCCATCCACTTTTATATAAAGTAGAGGCTCTTACTTTTTGGGGGGCCATGGATCGCTTTGTCAGCCTGGTAAAGGCAATGAATAGATCCCTTATCAGAATAATGTTTTTAAATACATAAGGTGAAACACACAGGATTACAAAGAAAATGACATACTTATGTTGAAATAATTATTAAAACTATTTTTTTTTAAGTTCGCAGACTCCAGCTTAAAATCTCTTGATTTAAAAGATGTTTGCTGGTTGTGCCAAAGTTTCATAACTTCACTTAACCCCAATTGCCTCACAAAAAAAGTTTCATAACTATATTTATTATGACTCTTTTTAATTGGTTACTACAAAGATTATTACAGTGCTAGGCTTTCCCCCCAAAATGTGGCTCTCCCCTTGACCAAGGGTAGCTTACGGTCCTGTGCCCCCTCCTTCCTTTCCCTTTTCAATCTTTGTGCCTTCTTTCGCCTTCTCAAAGAAGCTCCTGTATCATAAGGCTCTTTCTTTATCTGAATGTTTCTCTACCACCTAGGTCACTGAAGCAAGGCCTCTGTCTCATTTTCTTCATTATCCTGTACTCTCATTTTATGTAGGCTTAGTGGAAGGCCAAATTTTCTCCCGTTTCCCCTAATTCCCTTCCTGCTGAAATTTTAGTTGCTGGTCTGGGAAGCATCCCATTTATAAGTATGCTGAAGAATAAACCCAGAGCACATAACTGGAGTGACTTGCCCCTGATTAAAATCAGAACAACGGTATTTTAATCAAGGGGCAGGGCCTGAGTGAGACCTCATAACCCTTGAACTGCACATACTTTTCATAGTCCGAAGAAGACATCCTTGCCTCTCAGAATGTTCTATGTATTGGGGCATCATAAGCATATGTACCCTCAGTAAAACCCAGAAGAAATGAATTCAAGTCGCAAGTTCCACTTTCAGTTTACTCAGGAGAGTCATTCTCCTTTGCTCTTATCTCCTCCTCCCCCAAGTCAAATTCAACAGCTTGGGATAAATGAATAACTCTGCAAAAGCTTGTATGTCCTTATGATCTAACTCATGGCTGCAATTTCTGGACCCGGGGAGGAAAGAAAATACAGCAGGCAGTTGGAAAACAAACAAACACAAGTTTTGTTATCTCAATGTTAAATAAAACTCAGGTCTACTCGATTTCCTAGCCACAACTAATGCCACAACTATTTTGGCCTGGAAGTCTTTTGAGGCCAAAATATAGCATCGTGCTGCCGTTTGACCATGTGTGCCAGGATGAACTTCTAAGCCAAAGCCAAGGAACACCCTTCCTTCTCTGGGTTTTGGCGGAAAATGGGAGGGCTGCTAATTCCTTTTGTGACCACTGAGAGCCGAATGGTCGACAATTTGGGAAATTATAGACACATCTAAAATGTCAGCTCCTCCGGAGAGTTTTTTCCTCTGTGCTTCCCCGTGACTGAAAGAGGCCTTTGTGCTTTTGGCAATCTCAGAAACGTCAGTTTTCTAACCATACCCTGTGGGAGAGACAGCGGGAGGATACAAAGCAGGAAGGACCCTCAGCAAAGTTCTATCTTGGCTAAATGTTATTTCTACTTATTGCATAGCCATAGAAATGGTGAGGATGGTGACGAGTGACACGGGCCTGAATACACAGGTACCACATCCGTGCTTGCAGAGAGCAGGTTCCGTTTTCGTATCTCAAAAGTGATTTCAGCTGAGTGCTTTACAATTCAAAGTGCTCTTTTCACAATGATCCTGCAGGGGCCTCAAAAATCTGGAATTTTCCCCATTCATCCTCATTGTACAGAGGAAGACAGTGAAGCTTCAAGAAGTCAATGACTTGCCCACAGTCACATAACCACAGTCTGAGCCAGGGATGAAGGTCATCAGACTTAAGTCCGCCATCGTACCTACTGCAATATCTAACTTCTGATCATTGTAAACTCCCATGAAAACAAACTAAAAAAGATTGCCCAGTCCCAATGTCTTATCAGAATACTGCAGATTTGAATATTGTTTGTCCAGAGAAACCAGCACTTTTGTGATTGTCAGAATGCTAACCAACCAGTGATCTGGTGGCCATCAAGCACACACAGTAACTGGAATGTAGCGGGGGGGAAAAGGCTTCACTTAGCTCTTTTTTTTTTTTTTTTTTGCTGTTGTTGTTGTTTTGTGGGGCAATGGGGGTTAAGTGACTTGCCCAGGGTCACACAGCTAGTAAGTGTCAAGGGTCTGAGGCTGGATTTGAACTCAGGTCCTCCTGAATCCAGGGTCGGTGCTCTATCCATTGCACCACCTAGCCACCCAACTCTTTTTTTTTTCTTGATGCAAAGTTAAATTTGCATATGAATAAGTAAGTATTATGGGAGCTAAGATTATTGGAATTTGGCTGATTCATTGGGAGAGGCCACACCTGGCCTGACCCCTTATGATTGCTGCTGAGGTCAGAAGGAGAAACCACTCTCCACGGGCAGTTTTTGAAGGACCCCCCATTTTGGGGGAGGAAGGTTAAACGCTTGCTGAGGGGAGCTTGATGCTCTTCTGGAGTCTTTTTTTCCTCCTGGTGGCATGAGCAGCAGGAGCAGTGGCAGTCAAATGCTTCAGGCCTGGCTGTAAGCTGTTCTTTCCATTGAAGCTACAAGCCCCAGGTGGTGAGTTAAAATACGAATAGAGCTAGGAGGATTATCCGTATTTCTTTTCCCCTATTGCCTTGTCTTTGATTTTATTAATTTTGCCTTTGCTGTTTACTTTATTCTCCTTAATAAAACCTGATTCATTTGTGGAACAGAGGCTGTTAGGTTCTTTTCTTATTGGTCTGGGAGAAATATCTAAAAAGGCAGTCTGGAGGGGAGGGAGCTTTGAACCTAGAGGTCCCTCATTATTTCTGGGACCCCAATATTTTGGCAAGTCACCCAATTAACTCTCCAGATATTAAATTTGGCCCCCACAATTCCTTCAGTCCCCACAAAGTTCCTGGGAGGTTTGGTTGGTAGTTGGTTAACTTCTGCAAAATGGGTTTGGGATACAGAAGAAAAATCAGGCATTTAACAAGAGTTAAAAGGAATGTTCTAATCCTAAATCAGAAAGCTGGATGAGACCAAGGACCTAGATTTAGCACGACAATAAAGGAAGTCTAATTAATAGACTCAATCTTAGCCTGGTGACTTCTGCTAGTTTTTTTCTGATTGCCTAAGTGTGGTGGCTCATACCAGGGTCACACAGCTAGTAAGTGTTAAGTGTCTGAGGCCGGATTTGAACTCAGGTACTCCTGACTCCAGGGCCGGTGCTCTATCCACTGAGCCACCTAGCTGCCCCTAATTCCTGCTTTCTAATTTCCAATCCAATGTTCTCTGACTTGGGGGAATGGGTGGGTAGCTAGACATTATGAGAAATGGGCTAAAATGATGTTGTCTTTTGCTTTTTGTTAGTTTTCTCTTCAAAAAGTCAACTATCTATTATTCAGTGATAAATTAACCAGAGTATGAAGAGACAGTACAGTATAGTATCTAGAAAGCCAATCTAACCAATTTAACCAGGCTAAAATTCTCAAGACAAGAAGAGTTCATTCAAGTCTCACATCTGACACATCTTGTTGTGTAACCCTAGAGAAGGGCCTTTATTTTTCAGGCCCCCAAGCAACTTTCTAAGGTTCTAGGTTGCAGAACATTTGCAGATCTGCTTTGGTAATGACAGTTTCCTTATGAGTAATTATTTATTCTAAGTCAATAGGTCTGGACCAAAAAAAGCAAATTAATCAAAGTGCAGATTCCAGCTGCTTATCTCTTATGCATTTGGCAGCTCTGTCGCACCTTTCCAGACCAGCAAAGGAAAGGGGGACTGACCTCACTAGCTCTTATTACTTGTTGGGTTTCTTCATTTCCACTCTCTCTGGTCCTTAATCCCTTGAACTCTTGTATTGCCAAGAACATCTTTCACAACACCTTTCAGTAGATTTTCCTACACACAACGTGAAGCTTCCTTTGATGTAACACCCTAGATCTTTTCTCCTCTGCTCACTTTCCCATCATCCGAGAGCATTTCTTTATATCATTCTCCTTTCTTCAGTCTCTTGTCATTACAAATGAAATTGGAGACCTTCCCATCACCACATATTTTGTCAGACAGCTTCTATCACATCCTCACATTTGCTACATCAGACTGCTTTGCGCACTTTAAGGGGCAAAGTTCCTAGAGTCAGTCGGGTCATCACCCCAAAGACCACATAACTGTATCCCCAGAGCATTGCTCTGAATACTCCTGGGTAAAAAAGTAAAGAGAAGACACAGTCCCTTCCTTGAAGGAATTCATGCTATGAGACTATTTAAATGCTCCAGAGCAACATAATTCTATGAATGCTTAGAAGAAATGAAGAAAGCAAGCCCTGGGAATTTTAGCCTGGTTAAAGCGAAATGAAGCAGGGCTCAGCGGTCTCAGTGAGCAGGACTCCAAAGACAGAAACCTGGCTGCTTTATGCATATGAGCTGAGAAAACCAAGTGCCGCAGTGATATGATGACCAGCCTTCAGCAATCTGAGCAACTGATCAGGAAGCATCTGTTCATCTAGATCCACCTGGGGTTCAACTTCTTAGCAATAATAAGAGCACAGAGCTGAAGCAGAAAGGGACAAAGGGCCCAGTGTTGTTTACACTGTCTGTAACTGCTATAGAAAGACACCCCCCCCCAGCCCCCTCCAAAGAAGCACCTCCAATACTGGGGCTTGCTGTACGGTTGGAAATAATCCTTACTAGGGTCAAGTTAAGAACCCACTTAAAAAACCAACATTCTACTTTTATGAAAGAGATGAGAAAGTAACAGAAATTTTCAGACATAAGCCGTGTTTCCACCAGAACTTAATGGAACACATGAATTCAGCGAGAGGTCCAGAATTTAGACAAGATTCAACATCAGCTAATTCAAAAGAGTAAAGGCCCTTTAGTCCACATCCCTTCCACCTCAATGTTAAAGGAAGCAAGAAAGCCAATTACACTAACAGCAGGGATCCTCTTCGGCTGGAAGACAGAAGGTATTGCAAATCCTCCATGTGCTTTATGAGTTAGGAGAACTATAATTGCAGGTAGAAGGAGAAACGGCTCCTCTTTGTTTCTGCCAACGTTTAATTCTTGGTAAGCCTTTCCCTTTCATTTTGTAGGCATCTGTACCGAGTTACAATGATCAGAAAATGTCCTGAATCCAAACTAGATTTTTGTATGTGCATATTAAATGCAGTCAATACTAGAATTCTGTAAAATCCATGACAAACACAGAGCCCTGGGTATGTTCAATTTGGAAAGGCCCTTGTGCAAGCTGTCAAGAGAGAGGTGTCAGTGCTGTTTGCCCTTCTGAGTAAGTATCAAGGTGAAGCATTAGGCTCTTGTTCTCTTGGCTTTCTGGGAGGTCCAAAGTAAGGAGGCGAAGCCTGATGTACTCTAGCCATGTTCCCCAAATATTGGAATTGATCCATGGTGACCCAGGGGCTTTCTGTCTAGAGAGAATCAGAACTAGTGCAAGGAAACTTGATGAGATCTCATAGGTTGTCACCCTGCCAGCAGGACCAAAGTCATAGAATATTGGAGGTGGGACCCATCCTTAAAGATCATCTAGTTCAACTTCTTTACTTTAGAGATGTGGAAATTAAGGACCTGATGGGTGAAGTAACTTATCCAATGTCACAAACGGACTTAGTAATAAAGCTGGGGGGCAGCTAGGTGGTGCAGTGGATAAAGCACTGGCCTTGGATTCAGGAGGACCTGAGTTCAAATCTGACCTCAGACACTTGACACACTAGCTGTGTGACCCTGGGCAAGTCACTTAACCTTCATTGCCCGCAAAAAAAAAAAAAAAAGTAATAAAGCTAGGTGAGAATACAAATCTGAAACTCACACTCCTCCCACTATGCTACAATGCCTCCCCAGGCTGGAACATCTGTCCTTGCTACTGGTTGGCTCCAATTTTTCTCTCCAAACTTATCTGCCACATCAGTGCCTTCTGCTCTAGCCAGCTGGGTCTACTCGGTCCCTTGAATATTCCCATTTCTTTGCATATTCCTATCTCCTTCATCACATTTGCTCATGGTGCTAGCCTCTCTTCCCTTCCATAATCATTGAATCACTGATTCAACAATCATTGCATTTATGTGCAAAGCACATCAGAGAATGCAAAAACCATCACTTCTTGGCCCTAGGTTTCAGAGTTTACAATCCAGCAGCAAATCAGGTGTGAGGTAAATGAACAATTAACTACTGGACTACTGCCATCAATCTTCACAGCAGAATTCTAAGACCCTGGGGATGCATCAACATGTCATTTGAGGGAATCTTTAGGGAACACAAACAATCCAATAATGTTGGCTCTTCCTCCCAGTAGTCACTCCATGACAGTTTATCGTGGAGCCAATAACCTAAATGCTAACTGTAGACTTCTGTTTCTTCTTTAAGCAATGCTAACTGTAGACTTCTGTTTCTTCTTTAAGCAAACCATTCCCAGTTTCTTTAACCGATCTCAAATGAAATGATTTAGAATCATTTCACCATTCTGATTACCCTCCTTCTAGATGTTCATTCATTCTTTCATTCATTCATTCATTCATTCATTCATTCATTCATTCATTCATTCATTCATTCATTCATTCAGCATTTGTTAAGTGCTCATTATACATCAGGTCCTGGGCTAAGTGATGGGGATACAAAGAAAAGAAAAAAAGACCAATCCCTGCACTCAAGAAATTTATATTTTAATGAGGGAGACAGCTTGTAATTGTCTAGGAAAAGACAAGATAGATAAAGATTAGATGGATGGAAATGTGGGTGGGAAAAGCATTAAAAGCTAGTGAGACAGCATTGGGGTATCCTGTCCAAAATGTCCAATGACCATTGCTTACCAATTGTCTTCCTAAAAAAAATATGGTGCCTTAGAACATGTAATATCAGAGTGTGGTATCTACATGTTTGCCAGTCTCCTAATTATAGAATAGCTTTTTCAAATATATATATATATATAAAAATATAGTTTTCTTGTTATAGCAGCATGTTGTCTAAAGAAAATTTGGTGGTCTTTCTGCTCTGTATTATTACATAGGATAGTTATTATTGTTAACAATAATTATTAATCCTTTAAGATTTTTTTTTTTTTTTGGTGAGGCAATTGGGGCTAAGTGACTTGCCCAGGGTCACACAGCTAGTAAGTGTCTGAGGCTGGATTTGAACTCAGGTACTCCTGACTCCAGGGCCGGTGCTCTATCCACTGTGCCACCTAGCTGCCCCAACATTAATAATCTTAAAGGATGGGGGAAGCTAGGTGGCGGAGTGGATAAAGCACCGGCCCTGGAGTCAGGAGTACCTGAGTTCAAATCCGGCCTCAGACACTTAACACTTACTAGCGGGGCAAGTCACTTAACCCCAATTGCCTCACTAAAAAAAAAAAAAAAAAGATTATTAATGTTACTAATATTCTAGCCAAAATGGTCTACTGGGGGCAGCTAGGTGACACCGTGGATAAAGCACCAGCCCTGGATTCAGGTGGACCTGAGTTCAAATCTGGCTTTAGACACTTGACATTTACTAGCTGTGTGACCCTGGGTAAGTCACTTAACCCTCATTGCTCCACAAAAAAAAAAAAAAAGAAAAGAAAAAGAAACAAAATTGTCTACTGACTCTTTCCTGAACATGGCATTCCAGCTGCTGCCCCTGTGTCTTTAGGTGTCACAGGCCGGAGTCAGGAAGATCTGAGTTCAAATCTGGCCTCAGACACTTATTAGCTGTGTGACTCTGGGCAAGTCACTTAATCCTGTTTGCCTATGTTCATTTGTAAAATGAGTTGGAGAAGAGAAATGGCAAATCACTCCAGCATCTTTGCCAAGAAAACCCCAAATAGGGTCGGACATGACTGAAATGATTAAACAAAAACCATCTCCATGCCTGGTATGCCCTCCCTCTTAGAAGTCCCTTCTGAGCTCAACTCAGGTGCCACTTCCCAATCTCCCTGCACCAGTTGTTGGTACTCTCCCTCAACCCAACTGAAATGACTTTGTATTCATACTGCTGTATTTTGTGTTTTCTTTTTGTATATATATCATTTCCCCCAATAGGATATAATCTACTGGAGGGCATATACCAAGTGCCAAGGATAGTACCTGGCACATACTATGTGCACTAGATATGTTGTTGAATGGAACTGAATATTGGTGAATAATAAAATATTAACGTACAAGATTAAATTTACAAATTCCTTTCGTCCCAACATACACTGTGAGTTATCCTCATTTACAAATGAGGAAATGAGAAAGAAAGGAAAAGGTTACGTGATTGCTATAGCTAGTAAAGGTCAGGTGTTTTATCTATTTTGTAAACCTTAAAGCACTATGTTAATGCTAGCTATTATTATTATTATAAATTATCAAAACCTTTCCCAATTTTTATGGTTTGCCAGTTGAATACTGAAATCTTGGTTTTCCTTAGTTTTATTCCCAATTTATATTGCTTCTTTGATTCTGCAAGCACCCCATGGTTGACCTGTCCTGCTAGTGAAACTTCTAGAGCATAGGGGTCAACTACATAAGCATGGGGACAAGTATCTTGGGGGTTTTGCATGAAAGCCTGTGTGTTGAGGTTGTAATAGTTTCCCAGAGGGCTTGATGCCTAGTTTAATATTTCCAGATTCATCGTATGTCACAAATGGTTGCCACAATGCTGGCAAACAACAAAACCCATCTATTTATGCATTTTTATATGCACAAAAATGGAAAGAATAAAATCAGACCCTTCTATTAGAGGCATTGTCTTGCCTCATTTGTTCCCTTCCTGATAAGAAACAGAAGAGATGATATAACTTGAAAGGACCAGCCCTCTGACCACAGGATAGCTCTATATGGATCTTAGTGAATTTCCCAGGGAAGAAAAAAAGACTGCTTAGTAACTTCAAAAGCCCAGGCCTACTGAAGTGTCAAAGGCTTTAAAAAAATACCATATAGGATAGCCCATTGAATTCTTGCTGTTGCTAGGTATGCTTTTCTTTATATGATGTGCTGCCTGGTTCATATCTTACATCTCGTGCTTTGGCCTAAAGCCACACGAAAATTCCAGGAGTGTACTGGTTGACTAAGTTATACAGAAGTCTGTCTAACTTCTCCGAGTAGTCAACCAAGGTAGAAGGTTAAGAGTTTGTACCAGTGTTGTAACTTTTCCTCAAAAGAAGAGTGGTGATGGTGGTATATTTGAAATTCATTGTTCCAAATGTGGAGAAAAAGCCTCAATTGGAAAGGTTCATTCCCAATATCACTTGCCACATGTGGCAAATCGGTAACTGGCTGGGAAGTGCAGGGATTGGGAAAGGAACATGACAAGGCTATACATTGTCTCCTTATTTATTTAACTTGTGTGCAGAGTACTTCATGTAAAATGCCAGGCTGGATGAATCAAAAGCCAGAATGAAGGTTGCTGGGAGAAATATTAACAATCTCCGATATGTAGAAAATACCACTCAGGGTAGAAAGTAAAGAAGAATTAAGAAGCCTCTAGATAAGGGTGAAAGAGGAGAATGTAAAAGCTGGCTTGAAATTTAATATAAAAAAAAACCCATAGAAATTATGATCTTGGCAACTGGTTCCATCACTTCCTGACAAAGAGATGAAAAAGAAATGGAAGCAGTGTTGGATTTTATATTTTTGGGCTCAGAGATCACTGCTGATGGTGACTGCAGCCACAAAATTAAAACACTTGCTTCTTGGAAGGAAAATGACAAATCTGGACAGGATTCTAAAAATCAAGACATCACCTTGCTGACAAAGGTCCATGCAGCTGAGTGCCGCAGAATGAACACTTTCAAATTGTGGTGCTAGAGAAGACTTTTTGAGTGTCCCTTGCACAGTAAGGAGATCCGATCAGTTAGTGCTTATTAATTCAGATTGTTCACTGGAAAGTCAAATACCAAAGCTGAAGCTGAAGACAGGGCTCATTGGAAAAGACCCTAATGTTGGAAAAGATTGAAGGCCAAAGAAGAAGGGGACAGCAGAGGCTGAGATGACGGATAGTGACATGGAAGCAATGGACATGAGCTTGGACAGATTTTGGGAGCGAGTGGAGGACAGATGGGCCTGGAGTGCTATGGTCCACGGAGTCACGAAAGTTAGACATAACTGAATGACTGAACAACAACAGGAAATGCTGATGCCACAGTACAGCCATATGATAACTTCAAGTATGGTGTCAGTGTTGGTTACATCATCATGTAAACGGAAAATTCAGTGACTGTTCCATCAGCCTGCTCACCTCAATCCAATATACTGACTTACTGGACCCTCCCCTTACTGTCACAATGTTGGCAAACAACAAAAGCCTAGTGGCCTAAGTGGTGCCACCTCTTCCTATTTAAAACTATTAGCAAGCCTGCCAAATACTTAACGTTTTGTCATAATCAGTAAGTACCTAAGAAAGCAACAACTTAAAATGCTGATTATTTAGAAAACCACATAACTCAGAAGGCTGGTGACAGAGATAAACACTGAGCTTATTCTCCTGGGCAAAGGGATCAAGATAAATTCAGGTTCCTATTTTGGACTGCACTCTGGGTAGTCTCAGGCTCGTATATTACTGCATCTCTTGGCATGTCATCCTTGCACTTAGCTATCCATGTTTTCTTCCACTGTGACTATTTGTCTGTATGTGAGGAAAATTGAGTAACATTCACAATGGACAAAAATGATGGAAAACGGTTTACTCAAAGTGATTCAAAAGCATGCTGCGATCAGAGACCTCTTTAGAAATGTCAAATCAGGCAGAACTTTTCCCCCTTCTTGCTTCAGGGCTCTAACTGTTCCAGTTGGGACAAGATGCAGTTATCTGTCACCTACTGAGTGCTGGGCACTTGGGATACAAATTCAGTCCTTGCCCTCAAGAAGCTTACATTCTATAATGGGAGACAACACACATCCATCTAGGAACATACAAAATAAGTACAAGGAAGTCCTCTTGGGTGAAGTCATTAGAATCAGGAAAGATCTCATTCAGAAGGCAGTAACTGAGCAGTCTTGAAGGAGAATGAGGATTCTAAGAGACGAGGGTTAGGAGGAAGTGCCTTTCAGGCACAGGCAGGGAACCTGGCCAAAGGCGCAGAGATGGGAAATGGAGCAAGGAATAATAACTATTAACTGCAATATTGAGTGCATAAACAGAAGTGCTAATGTGGATGGAAAGGGAGACCGTAACCAGGCTATGAGGAGCTTTAAATGTCAAAAACAAGGTTTATATTTCATTCTGGAGAAATTAAGGAGCCACAGGACTTTTTTTTTTTTTTTTTTTTTTTTTTTTTTTTTTTTGGGCAGGGCAATGAGGGTTAAGTGATTTGCCCAGGGTCACACAGCTAGTAAGTATCAAGGGTCTGAGGCTGGATTTGAACTCAGGTACTCCTGAATCCAGGGCCAGTGCTCTATCCACTGCGCCACCTAGCTGCCCGCACAGGACTTTACTGAGAGAGTAACATGATCATGTTGTGTTTTAGGAAAATCACTTTGGCAGTTATAGGGAAGAGAGATTGGAGTAGAGAGAGGGAGGCAAATTAGGGAAGAGAGATTGGAGTAGAGAGAGGGAGGCTGTAGTTGTCTAGAGGTGAAAAGGAACTGATATAGAAGATCCAAGAAGAAAGTGGATATGAGAGATGTGGAGACAGAAATGGCAAGATTTCACATTGGCTATGTAAGATAAGAATATGTGGGAAGATATGAGGATACCTAAGGCTGGGAGCCTGGGTGACCAGAAGAATGGTAATGCCTTTGCCAGAAATAGGGGAAATCCGAAAAGGGGTGATATCTGGGCGAAAGGTAATGAGTTGTGTTTTGAACACGTTGAGTTTAAAATACCTGAAGGATACCCAGTTTGAAATGTCTAATAGGTGGTGATGGGGAGCTTAGGAGACAGACAAGAGCTGAATATATAGATCCGTGAATCATCTGCATAGAGATGATAATTAAATTCAAAACAGCAGATAAAGTCATGAACTAAGAGAGTGCAGAGTGAGAAGAAAAGGACTAAGATACAGATGATGATCTAGCAATGAAGACTGGGGAGTATTGAGAGTCAAGGTCATAAGTATGTTATTAAGCATGTTCTATGTGTCAGGCATTGTGCTAGTGAAAAGTTCAGGATGAGAAAGACTGTGAAGGACTCTTGGGGTTGCCCTTTCATCCTGGATATCACTGGTAGAAATGGGGAGCATGTGAATAAGTTGTGGTATATGAATGTAATGCAATACTATCGTGCTATAAGAAATGATGGGGCAGCTAGGTAGCACAGTGGATAAAGCGCCAGACCTAGATTCAAGAGGACCTGAGTTCAAAGCTGATCTCAGGCACTTGACACTTACTAGTTGTGTGACCCTGGGCAAGTCACTTGACCCTCATTGCCCCCTCCCCAAATGATGAACAGGCAAATTTCAGAAAAAACTGGAAAGACTTACATGAACTGATACTGAGTGAAGTGAGCAGAACCAGAAGAATGTCGTATACCATAATAGCAACATTATACAATGATCACCTATGACAGACTTAGCTCTTCTCAGAAATACAATGATCCAAGACAATCCCAAAAGACTCATGATAGAAAATGCTCTCCACATCCAGAGAAAGAACTATCCATATGAATGCAGATAGAAGCATACTATTTTCATTATTTTTGGGTTTTTTCCCTTTTGTTCAGATTCTTCTTTCACAACATGACTATTGTGGAAATTTAACATGATTGTACATGTATAACCTATATCAGATTCCTAGCTGTTTTGGGGAGAGGAGAGAAAACTTTGGAACTCAAAATTGTAAAGAATTAATTGTTATTTGAGGTTTTTATGTCTTGGCGCGCACTGGCCTGGGGCTCCGCAAACTGCAGGGTGCTCCACCCACTGGTTGTAGCTGTTGCCAGGGCTCTGGCACCTCACATCATCACCACTCACCGACGCCTACATGGGCCTGGCAAAATTATAATGATTGGAAGCCTAGTGAGGGCAGTCATGTGACTGTCAGAGCGGTCAGCCAATTGGCTGGGGGCTGTGTGGGGTTTTCTGGGAACGGGGAAGAGAATTCGCTATTCTAGCTGGAAGGTGACAGGAGCTCTGCTGTGTATTCCCAGCTGATTCCTGGGTGGTGGTATTTTTTTGGGTTGTATAATTTCCCTTTCCCCATTTTATTTCCTTTCCCTTGATCCTACTGATCCTGTTTGTGTGTGTGTGTGTTTTTTTTAAAGTTCATTCTTGTTAAAACGAATCCTGTTATGTTTTGAGGGAGGTTACCAGTCTCCTTCCTTGCCCCAATATTACGGTGAGCTGCTTAGCTAGCACTCCCCAATTAAAAATTGGTCCCCACAAAATCTTATAAAAATGGGGCGGCTAGATGGCGCAGTGGATAAAGCACCAGCCCTGGATTCAGGAGTTCCTGAGTTCAAATCCGGCCTCAGACACTTGACACTTACTGGCTGTGTGACCCTGGGCAAGTCACTTAACCCCCATTGCCCCGCAAAACAAACAAACAACAACAACAACAAAAAAAAATCTTATAAAAATGAATGCCAAAAACTATCTTTAAATGTAATTGGGAAAAAATACTATTAAGTTAAAAAAAAGAGAGAGAAAAAGAAAAAGAAAAGGATGATAGCAAGCATGAAGAGAGATGTGAATGCCTAATCATTTTCTGTAACCTTGCTTTCCTGCCTATGTGACAGACAACAGAATGATTCTGCTTTGTTAGAGTAGAAGAGAAGGCACTGGCAGCACTCAATGGCTCACATTTTTGAGACATTACCAATGGCAGTCATACATTATATTCCGTTTCATCATGGGAATGATGGGTTTACAGGTGCAATTTCATTTATTCTTTAAATCCTCCCACAAAACGAAACGGGAAAGTCCCTAAAGTCTAGACCTTCCTACTGGACAGGACCAACCATGTTACTCTCCTGTTCAAAAACCTTCTTTGGCTTCCCTGCTAAAAAAGGACTAGTTTTTTCATTCCAGTATTCAACTCTCTCCTGCTCCCCAAACCCCCCAAACCCCATGCCACCCAACCTTCCCAACTTATCTCCTCTTATCCCACTCTCTTCCAGCCACACTGGCCAACTCACGATTCTTTCAGCATGCTTAGGGCTGTTGCACTTCTGTGCCTTTCCTCACGTCTACAGTGCCCTCACCAACCACCTCCACTGTTAAAATCCTAACCATCCTTCAGGGCTAAGGTAAAATGTCATTTCCATGTCGTAGCCTTTCTTGACCCTCCCAGTCAAGCTTAGGTTTCCTGCAAGATCTCATAGCACTTTGTATCTCTCATCTACTTTTTATACTCTATAGTCATGTATGTTTAGTTTAACACCCCCAACTAATAATAGTAATAAATCATATGCACATAACACTTAAAGATTTACAAAGGACTTTCTTCCAAACAACTCTGAAGTTGGTGGTGCAAGTACTATTATCACTGATGAGGACGATGAGGCTCAGTCAGTTTCAATGATTTTTCGTGGTCACACAGATAGTCAGTATTAGAGCCAGGGCAGGAACCTTAGGTCTTCTGTGTCTAGAATGCTTCATATTTCAGGTGCTTTTAATATGCAGACTAGATTAATCATTTTTTAAAAATCATGATGTATGGGGCAGCTAGATGGCACAGTGGATAGAGCACCGGCCCTGGATTCAGGAGGACCTGAGTTCAAATCTGGCCTCAGACACTTAATACTTACTAGCTGTGTGACCCCGGGCAAGTTACTTAACCCCAATTGCCTCACCAAAAAAAAAAAAATCATGGTATATGTATGTATGTATGTATGTATGCATGTATGTAAGTACATATATAGCTGAGCTGACCATCACAACAACTAGTTTGGCCACCTGAAAGACCCAGTCAGGTGGCTGGTCTTCACTACAGTTTTGAGTTATATTGCATAAACATTTTCTCTTGTTTCCTTTCTGATCTTCTCTGGAAGACATTCTTCATACAACAATATTTCTAGATATTATATGGAGGCTATGCAAGGCATGCCAGTATAAGTTCTGGGGGGTCCTAACAAATGGGGCAAGCTTAAAATATGGACAGTGACAGAGTGTCCATCTGTCATTCTCAGACCAGCCTAGATCAGGTGGAGAAGGACATCACCAGATAAGCTACAAGGTGATACCAGTTTAGGCTAGAGGACTTTGAAGACCATATGCTAAGTCAAAGGAGTTGTGTGATCTATGCTGGTGGAAGGCACACCCACACTGATGACATCAAAGACCCTTCAAGTACCAGCATGACAGAGTGGAAAGAACATCAGCATTGGGAGCTCTGAGCCCAACAGGATTTGGGGAAAATTGGAGAGCTTCACTTCTCTTGGGCTATTTTCATCTATAAAACCAGAGAGTTAGACTAGACTGGATGGCTTTCAAGGGTCCATCCAGGCCCAAATCTATGGTTCCATGAGGTATTCAAGTATATAAAGGTTGTGTTTTTTACCCAAATAGATGGCTATAATGTAATTCAATTTAAAAAATGGCTAATGTTGGGGCAGCTAGGTGGCGCAGTGGATAGAGCATCGGCCCTGGACTCAGGAAGACCTGACTTCAAATCTGACCTCAGATACTTGACACTTAATAGCTGTGTGACCCTGGGCACGTCACTTAACCCTCATTGCCCCCCCCCCTAGATTTTAAGCTACTTGAAATCAAAGACTGTTTTTAAATATCTTTGTAGGGGCAGCTAGGTGGCACAGTGGATAAAGCACCAGTCCTGGATTCAGGAGTACCTGAGTTCAAATCCAACCGTAGACACTTGTCCCTTACTAGCTGTGTGACCCTGGGCAAGTCACTTAACCCTCATTGCCCCACTTAAAAAAAAAAAAGCCAAATCAGGCTGCAATGTGCCCAGGTAATGACATAATGAAAACGAAATGACAAAGCATATACTGTGGTATGCATATTAGATATCTTTGTATCCCCTATAGTACTTAGACCAATATCTTGTGAATAACAAATGCTCAATAAATACTGGATAAAGAAACGAACAGAGAGTCCTCCTGAAGGAGAAAACCCTTGTTTTTCTTTCTTGCATACACACGTAGAGCCAGATGTCACTCTTTATACAAAATAACTACTGACCTACCATCAGAAATTGTTTTTAATATTGTTTATAGAGTTATGTATTTACTCTCTCATCTAGTTCTTGGGACTTCCAGCCTGCAAGTGTGAGATGGAAGCCTAGGTGGGCTGTCATTTGTGGCTGTGGAACAGAGCAAAGCTAAATGTAATATGGCTCTTTTGGCAGATAACCTTCTGAAAATAAGCAATTAACTTATAGAATTGTAGAGTGGTTGAGTTACAAGGGACTTTGGGGATCATCTGAACCAACTCCTTCATTTCCCAGTTGAGGAACTAGAGGTCCAGAAAGATTAAATTCCTTGCTCAAGATTATATAGTTAGTGAGTGGCAATAACTAGGAAGAAGACTCAAAACTCCACAATCCTTGTTTAGTACCCTATAGGGCAATACTTCTATCACTAGTGCTACCACTTCCTTTAGATAAATGGGAAAACAAGATAATAGGGAGATGATGCAATTTAAAGTTTTATATCAAGTCAGAAGCAGGTATTAGAAATCCCCAATTCTCAGCAAAGTGATTTATGCAGTTTTTATATACTTCTAACATGCTGACCAAACATTTATAATTCGCACGTTCCTTGTTCCTCCTAGGGCTAAAAATATATTCATTGTCTTTTCGGATAAACTATTATATACTGGCTTTGGGATTGTGAGTATAGTTGATGCTACAAGTCAAATACTCATAACCAGTTTGGCTAAGTGAATTATTACACACACACACACACACACACACACACACACATTCTCTCTCTTCTATGGCCATGATTGGTAAACAGTAAATAATGTAGAGGACCGAAGAGTAAGTTTTCTTTTTCTTTCCCACTCCCACTAAAACTGGAAATATATTGGCAGGACAAGGAATAGTAGGGAAAGAGTAGGAGAAGTTGAAGGGTGTCTGTATGTTGACTATTTAAGAAACACCTACTGTGTAGATCAACAGTGGCCTTCCACTGTCATAGCCTTTAACCTGCCAATCCTCCAGAGGACAAAACTTTCTGTGCTGAATCTCGTGCCTTCCCCTCCATATATATATTTGGGGGGGGGCGTGGGGGGTAGGGAAAAACACCACTCTTAAACAACAACAATATTTTTATTAAAAAGGCATCATTTCCCTCTCAAGTAACTCAAGGTCCTCTTTTCCTAACTCATTATTTGGTTGGAACAGTGCTGGATAAAGTAGCTAACAGAGACTTAGTGATGTTTTAATAGAGGCCTCATCCCAGATTACTCTCGGGGGTTTAGGAAGGTTCTGATGGCTACCACAGAACACAGTCATTGCCCACTGAACAGAATGTGGGAGCTGTCACGCTTTGTTTTTCTGCTTGTTAAATCTGAATGCTTCTAATTAGTTATCTTGCCCGCTAATGCCTGGGTGAACAATGGAGAGGAGATCAGAGGTGGGGAGAGGCTATGAATACATGTTACCCAAGCTTCTAAGGGTGGAGTAGCTGTTAACTTGGTTGTAGTCACTGGGGTACTGTGTTTTGATGAGATCTGGATTCAAAGCAAGCAGTTCTTGTGTGAATAAAGGTCATCACCTGTTACTTCTTCGGTTAAAGGGCAGCTGTGCTAGGGTGCCCCCTTAGGCAGGCCTATTGTCTACATGGTCTGTGAATAGTAAGGAAGGAGAATAATGTTCCCATGTTATGTTTGGTTCGTGGCTAGGGTTATACTAAAATAGCATAATTTGCTTTAAGAAATAATTCAGTGAATGAAGTGCATGGAAAAAAAAAAGGAGCCTCAAAGTACATTAAAAGGGGCTCTAAGGGGGACTTGCCCTCATTAGCCAGAAAGCCTGATAAAAAATCACAGCAAGGTCTAAAGTTGTGATTATTTCCTAATACACCAATTCAGACAAATGTTCAGGTTACACATACTATAATTTCCTGAGCTCTAGGGGTGAAAGGTAGAGGTGGGGAGGTTATTCTATCAATAACATTTAAGTGCTCACCATGTATGTGTATGGACAAAAAAATCTTGAATTTCCACACTCCTGAAAGGAAGCAGCCTTCAGATTAGCCAAAATGGCAGATGAATCAAAAATCTTTTTTAGTTTGCCTTGTGATGACAGCATATGATTATTTTGCAAAAATCAGACTTACATACTATTTTTGTTTGCTTTAGCTAATTTTACAATTAGTTTGCATTTCCTGAGCAAAAACTGACCAGGCAGCAAAGGAAGACAGTGAGGTCTATTGGGAAGGAAAGAAATGAAAAAAAAAATTCACTTTGCTTGGGCACTCATTTTGGTTAATAAGTCATTTTATTTGTAAAGGAAGTGTGTTCATTTAGTGTAGAGCCCCAACAACAGGAATAGCCCTAGGCAAATTTGTGAATTATGTTTTTGGGGGCCCCTTCCTCCCTTTTGGTGATTCCTGGATGCTTAGGGTCTTCTACTGTGCCTGAGTACCCCATCCAGTTCTACCTTATTTGGGAAGTGACCCACACTCCTGACCTTCCTTAACTCTCCTTTTCCCCCCCCAAAATTTAAGTTCTCTGTTTTTCCAATCAGTATCTTGTTAGAGGACTGACTAGCTAATCTGTTAAACTAATTCAAGGCAAATTATTAGTAGATAGTAATGGATTAATGTGTTACTTTCTCAGGTAATATATGTGAATTTCAACAAAGTCCATTAAGTAGCCCAAAGACTTCACTCTTGAGGATCAACTCATACAGGAATTTCAGGGGCAGGAATGAGTAACAATCGGGACAGTTAGGTGGTGCAGTGGAGTAAAGCAATGGCCCTGGATTCAGGAGGACCTGAGTTCAAATCTGAGCTCAGACACTTGACACTTACTAGCTGTGTGACCCTGGGCAAGTCACTTAACCCCAAATTGCCCCACCCAAAAAAAAAAAAGAAAGAAAAGAAAAAAGGTAAGTAATAATCTCTCAGTTTCCTTATCTGTGAAATAAAGGACTAGATACTTTCTCTAAGATCTCTTCTAGCACTATGATTGTGTCATGTTAATGAAATCCTTCAGGTTCGTAAGAAGAACAATGTTTTACAAAATGAAAAACTCAGTAGTCACTTATAATTTCATGGGGGAAAATGTTTCTTTATGAATACCTTAGTTTTTTAAGAATCTTCATGATGTGGATATTTATTCCCTGGAACAGATTGCAAACTCCCTGTGCCATAGTAGAAATCTTCTCAGAATTTCAGTGGCAAAACAATCTTCACCTAATCTTCACTTGGTGGCCAACTTCATGATGATAAGTTGCCCTCAACTAGACTAGCCCTCAGATGACATCTATACATACCCCATGCTTGAAGCTCATTCCAGCATGGCAGGAACTTACAGAGACTCCCTGCCAAAGCCTGTGCTGACTCAGTGTCACCTCTATGTCATGATGAGGCTAGAATACCGGGGACATTTCTTAGAGGTATAAGATCTGTTCCCACCAAACCACAACCACAACAAAAGGCTTTACAAATTTTATTTATTCATTTACCACTTTTTGGTCTGGTGCTTTGATTTCATGGGTATCATGACCTATTGGCTGGAAACTATGCCCCAATACTGATGTAGATTGGCAATTCATTCATTCATTCATTCAGTCAGTCAGTCAGTCATTCATTTAGTCATTTATTTAGTCATACATTCATTCATTCATTTATTTATTTATTTTGGGAGCCCTGGCTCCTCCCTGATTTTTTTTAAAAAATGGAACAGAATGAATGGTACAGGATGAATAGGGAGAGTATGACTTGGAGTCAGGAAATAAGACTCTTGGAGTTCAAATACTGCCTCAGATACTTACTAGCTGTGTGACCTCAGACAAGTCACCTAACCTCTTTGGGCCCCAGTTTTGTCATCTTTCAAGTAAGGGTGTTAGACTCAATGGCCTCCCTTCCAATTCTAATTCTAAGATTGTTAACCCTTTCTCAAGCCTTTCTCTATTTCAATTCATCTTCCACATAGTCACCAAAGTGATATTCCTAAACTATAGGTTAGGCAATGCCACTTCCATATTCGATTGGAAACTTATCTGTGATTCATGATCTAAAAGAGTTGTCTAGGACATTGAGAGGGTAAGTGACCTGCCTAACCATGGTGGCCTGGCCAGTGAAGGATGCAAGGGGCTTGATTGGAAGCCAGGGCTAATTCTCTAGCCACTATTGCATGCTGCTTCTCCTGTACGTAAGGGATACCTTTTAAAAAAAGCATTCTTAGATGTAGGCTTGAGGACCTGAGACTATTAAAAACAGAAATTCATCCAACAATTTCAAGGTTAATTAAATCACATATTCAGTTGTAGAACATAATCCTCTAAACTCCCAGGATCTGAATATCTTGTGCTTTTTTAAACACATAACCTTTTTCCATTAGATGCTTTCACAGTTCTATTGTATAACTTTTGCCTATCCTGATAAAGAAATGATGTTAAATGCTGATCTGATGAATATTTTGCTTTTCCCAGTTTCTGATATTCTGAAAAATCCCAATACGGAACCTTACCTTTTAGCTAAATAAAGAGATGTCAAAGTTGGATACAGAATGATCAACTTGGGCAGAATCTTATCCTGGTAATAAATATCAGTCAATAGGAGCCAGACAGCTACATCTTTTATAGGACATTGAAATGAGCTCTGACTGCTAAACAAAAATGAAATATTTCAGCTCTTAATATTTCCACCCACCCAAAGATACTGTTATCAAGTAGAATAGGTGACATGGGGTCAAGATGTCTGAATAGAAGCTATCATGTTTGATTCATAAGAAGCTCTCAAAGTAAAGGAATTCTTTTAATATTACATTAAAAACTGTTAAAGTAGGTTATGATCCTTATCCAAATGACAATTTCCTTTTTTTTTTTTTTTGGTTTGTTTTGTTTTTTAGGCAATGGGGGTTAAGTGACTTGCCCAGGGTCACACAGCTAGTAAGTGTCAAGTGTCTGAGGCCGGATTTGAACTCAGGTACTCCTGAATCCAGGGCCGGTGCTTTATCCACTGCGCCATCTAGTCGCCCCTCCAAATGACAATTTAGTCCAATGGCTACTGTTACCTCTATAGGAGACGCTAACAATGAGCATATATATTATGCTTTAAAGCTTGCAAACACCTTCCAAATACCACGACTTTCATTTTTGTGTTTGGATCCTGAGCACTTTGCACAACGCTTGGCACGCTGTAGGCTACGTACCTGCTGATTAATCTCATTGGAGGGTTACAACAACGATTCCTGAAGGTAGGTTTTACAGTTATTGTAATGGCTATTCCACAGAAGAAACTGAAGGTCAGAGAAACTAAGTGACTACCTAGCTAGCAAGTGTCAGGGGCAAGATTTGGACTTGATCTTCCCCACTCCAGGCCTAGTACTTATGTTGTGCTTTTATGTTTCATCTAATACCTCATTATTAATGTTCTGCGTATTATAAATATTTTATTTGGAAATACTGGAAGTGAAATTTCACATTTTCCCCTTTAATATTTGCTAGCTACACATGGCCACAAAAGGCAAGCCCCTAAATTTCTCAGAGCCTCAGGTTCTGGTATTTAAAATATCTACTTTAGGGGGCAGCTAGGTGGCGCAGTGGATAAAGCACTGGCCCTGGATTCAGGAGGACCTGAGTTCAAATCCAGCCTCAGACACTTGACACTTACTAGCTGTGTGACCCTGGGCAAGTCACTTAACCCTCAGTGCCCTGTGCAAAAAAAAAACCCCAAATAAACAAATAAAACAAACAAAAAAACCAAAAAATATCTACTTTACAGGGTTGTTTGAGGTTCAAATGAGATAATGTAAGCAAAGCATTTTGCAAATCTTAAAGTATTATAGAAACGTCTGTTAATGTTTCATTACGTTGAAAATGGCTTATTATTCGTATCTTATATTGTTGATCTTGCCCTGTCAAGTCTCAGCCTTGGATTACTCCCACCATCTTTTTGTTAGTCATTTTCAGTCGTGTCTGATTCTTCGTGGCCCCCTTTTGTTTTCCTGGCAAAGATATAGGAGCGTTTTTGCCATTTCCTTCTCCAGCTCATTTTACAGATGAGGAAACTGAGGCAAATAGGGTTAAGTGACTTGCCCGGGGTCACACAACTAATAAGAGTCTGAGGCCAAATTTGAACTCAGGAAGATGAGTCTTCTTGACTCCAGGCCCAGTGCTCTATTAACTAGCTGCCCACCAACTTAAATCCTACTAACATGTTGCTGAATGAAGCTATAGAAAATAATGAAAATGTGCTGAATGGATCCACTACAAATGCATGTGATGTCATCATAACTGGGCCTTCATTTGAAGCAAAGCAATCATTTTGTTTTGTTTTGTTTTGTTTTTGGTGAGGCAATTGGGGTTAAGTGACTTGCCCAGGGTCACACAGCTCAACACACAGTGTCAAGTGTCTGAGGCCAGATTTGAACTCAGGTCCTCCTGATTCCAGGGCCGGTGCTCTATCCACTGTGCCACCTAGCTGCCCCCAAAGCAATCCTTTTTTTTTTTTTTAACATATAAGGTATTTTATTTTTTCTGTTACATGTAAAGATAGTTCTCAACTTTTGTTTATACAAGCTTTCCAATTTCAGATTTTTCTCCCTCCCTCCCCCCTCCCCTAGACAGCAGGTAATCTGATATAGGTTATATCTATATCTATCTATCTATGCATACACATATATATATATACACATATATATACACATAATAACATTAATCCCATTTCTGCATTAGTCCTGTTATGAGAAAAAATCAGAGCAATGATGAAAAAGCTCAAAATAGAAAAAAAAACAACAGCACCAAAAACAAAAGAAATAGTATGGTTCATTCAGCATCTATACTCCACAGTTCTTTTTTTTTCTTCTTGGATTTGGAGATCCTCTTCTATCATGAGTTCCCTGGAACTCTTCTGTACCATTGCATTGGTGAGAAGAATATAGTCCATCACAGTAGATCAACACTCAATGTTGATGATACTGTGTACAATGTTCTTCTGGTTCTGCTCATCTCACTCATCATCAGCTCACGTAAGACCCTCTAGGTTTCTCTGAACTCCTCCTGCTCCTTATTTCTTACAGCACAATAGTATTCCATTGTATTCATATACCACAACTTGTCCAGGCATTCCCCAATTGATCGGCATCCCCTCAACTTCCAATTCCTTGCCACCACATAAAGAGCAGCTATAAATATTTTTGTACATGTGGGTCCCTTTCCCCTTTCCATGATTTCTTTGGGAAAAAGACCTAAAAGTGGTATTGCTGGATCAAAGGGTATGCACACAAAGCAATCCTTTTAAAGCTCCCTAAAAGATTGACTATCTCACCATAATAGCTTTTCCAAACCTTTTTATCCCCTCATTCACTAAACTCTGGCGGCTCCCTACAACTTCCAGAATAAAATATAAAATTCTCTGTTTCGTGTTCAAAGCCCTTTATAACCTGGCTCTTTCCTACCTTTCAGCTCTTCTTCTTCTTCTTCTTTTTTTTTTGATGAGGCAATTGGGTTTAAGTGACTTGCCCAGGGTCACACAGCTACTAAGTGTTAAGTGTCTGAGGTCATATTTGAACTCAGGTCCTCTTGAATCCAGGGCTGGTGCTCTATCCACTGCGCCACCTAGCTTCCCCCTTTCAGCTCTTCTTGTACTTTACTCCCCGACCTCTATGTACTCTGTAATCCAGTGCTTGGCCTCTTTGCTGTTCTCAAACAAAACTAACTCCCTGAACTGTGCATCTTCACTGGCTGTCCCCCAGGACCAGAATTCTGACCCTTCTTACCTTGTTCTCTTGGCTTCCCTGGCTTACTTCAAGACCCAGCTAAAACCTCACCATCTACAAGAGGTCTTTTGTGATTTCCCTTAATATAAGTACCTTCCCTCTGTAATTATCACCCCCCCACACACACACCTTGTTTGTGCCTAGTTGTTTAAATACTCTCTCCCCCATTAGAGTATTTATTTTTATTTTTGTGTGTGTGTGTGTGTGAGGCAATTGGGGTTAAGTGACTTGCCCAGGGTCACACAGCTAGTAAGTGTTAAGTGTCTGAGGTCATATTTGAACTCAGGTCCTCCTGAATCCAGGGCTGGTGCTCTATCCACTGTGCCACCTAGCTGCCGCATTAGAGTATTTTTAAAAAGCTTTTCTTTGTATCTTTGTATTGTCAGTCTGGCACATAGGGGGCACTCAGTAAGTGTCTGTCTTTTCTTTCTAGTGTAAGTTAGGTCTCTATTTCACCTGAACATTGTTATTTCCCTAGGCACAATAACTGTTTGTTGAATGAATCCATGGGCCACTTTCCCCCTTAGAGGTCTGAATCTTGGGTTTTATAATGGAAGTCAAAGACAAGATAGAATTTACATAATACAAATTTGCTTTACGGAACCTTTGTGGAAATGTGAGTGTTCCCTGTATTGTTTTCTTTTAGAAGGTCATAGTATTATCAAACAAACCATGAAACAGTAGATAGGAGCTAAGATGGCAAAGCACATTCCAGGGCTTATATTCAATCTATAGGATGTGCTTTTCTAGCAGCCATGAACCTTCCAGCAATGTAATAGTCTCTTTTCTTTCTTGGAAGGAAAATGTCTTTCTCTTCCAACATATACTTTTTTTTCTTTTTGTAGAGACACAATCTGATTAAAATTTATTCATAAAGGGGGTGGTAGAAGAAGCCTTTCAGTACTGATAGGATGCATAGAGATCAAAAGCTAAATCCAATTTAACGCCCTTCTAGCAGAAGCAGTAATTGAATTAAACTTCCTCTAAATATGATAAGTTTGGAGATCTTGTAAAGATAGGCACAAAGAAACAGGTTAGAAAAAGCTGTCAAACTCAAGAAGTCTTGTGACGCTTGCCTTTCCCCTACCACAGGGAGTTGGATAAGCTGGTGATTGCCTCTACCACTTTACTACTAAGGTTGAGAACTGATTAAACAGCTTAGAAGCTCTGGGGGCTAATGGTCTGGGTCCACCAAGGTGACTGACTGCTGCTTCTGATTTAAGCTGCTTGCTATTTAATGGCTGGATTATTAAAGAAGAAGCAGCAGGGCACAGAAAAGTCTTATAAAAATGGCCTTCTGCAAAATGCCTACAACACTTAGCCATTCTAACATTCATGTGGAATTACTCCTATTCTGGCTACTTCATCTGATAACAAAATTTAGTTTTGAAAAACTTCTTCAAAGAAAATTCACTAAGCAGATCTTTTCCAAGTAATTTCCAAGTATCACATCATCTGAGGGCTTTAAAAGATACTTCCTTTAGAAGTTACTTCCTTTCCCCCAATTGAGAAATGGTCAAAGGATATGAACAGGCAGTTTTCTGATGAAGAAATCCAAACTATCTATTGCCATATGAAAAAATGCTCCAAATCACTATTTTTTTTTTTTTTAGTGAGGCAATTGGGGTTAAGTGACTTGCCCAGGGTCACACAGCTAGTAAGTGTTAAGTGTCTGAGGCCAGATTTGAACTTAGGTCCTCCTGAATCCAGGGCCAGTGCTTTATTCACTGTGCCACCTAGCTGCCTCAAGAAACCTTTCTTGATCACCTTTTTTTTTTTTAAGTGAGGCAATTGGGGTTAAGTGACTTGCCCAGGGTCACACAGCTAGTAAGTGTTAAGTGTCTGAGGCCGGATTTGAACTCAGGTACTCCTGACTCCAGGGCCGGTGCTCTATCCACTGCGCCATCTAGCTGCCCCCCAAATCACTATTAATTAGAGAAATGCAAATTAAAACAACTCTGAGATACCACCTGACACCTATCAGATTGGCTAATATGACAAAAAAGGAAAATAATAAATGTTGGAGAAGCTGTGGAAAAATTGGAACACTAATGCATTGTTGGTGGAGCTGTGAACTGATCCAACCATTCTGGAGAGCAATTTGGAACTATGCCCAAAGGACTATAAAGCTGTGCATACCCTTTGACCCAGCAATACCACTTTTAGGTCTTTTCCCCAAAGGGATTATAGAAAAGGGAAAAGGACCCACATGTACAAAAATACATATGGCTGCTCTTTTTGTGGTGGCAAGGAATGGGAAATTGAGGGGTTGCCCATCAATTGGGGAATGGCTGAACAAGCTGTGGTATATGAATGTGCATACCCTTTGACCCAACAATAACACCATTAGATCTTTATCCAAAAAAGATCATAAAAAAGGGAAAAGGACCCATGTGTACAAAAATATTTATAGCTGTTCTTTTTGTGGTGGCAAATAATTGGAAATTGAGGAGATGCCCATACTTTTGTGCTATAAGAAACAATAAGCAGGCAGATTTCAGAAAAACTGGGACTCACGTGAACTTATGATGAGTGAAATGAACAGAACCAGGAGAACATTGTACACAGTATCAACAACACTGCATGATGATCAACTGTGATAGACTTAACTCTTCTCAGCAATACAATGATCCAAGATAATTTCAAAGGACTCATGATAGAAAATGCTCTCCACATCCAGAAAAAAACTGTGGAATCTGGGTGCAGATTGAACCATACTGTTTCTCATTTTTTTCTTTTTTGAGGTTTCTCCCTTTTGTTCTGATTTTTCTTTCACAACATGACTAATGTACAAATATGTTTAATGTGATTGTACATATATAACCTATATCAGATTGCTTTCTGTCTTGGGGAGGGAAGGAGAAAAATTTGGAACTAAAAATCTTATAAAAACAAATGTTGAAAACTATTTCTAGATGTAACTAGAAAATAGTAAAATACTCATGATAAAAAAGGTACTTCCTTTAAAAGGTTCTTTAAGAGGTACAATGTCCTCATATGCCATGGTCAGGTGTATAAAAAAATATTCAGGTATATAAGCAAAATAAATAAAAATGTCTATCAGCATCATAACTGTGATTATTTCCCTGGGAATCCTCTGGACAGAAAAGCAAATTATAAATGCTTTAATTTTTTCTTTACTATGAATCACTCTTCAAGCAAATGATAAAACAAATATGAAGCAGCAGAGAACAGAGATCCTTGCTGGATCTCTGCTTACCTTCATGGAAGTATCTTCATTTCTATGCTACATAAAATTGATTCCCTTCAAGCAACTTTGAAGCATTTTTGCTTACTCCAAACAGGAAAAAAAATCCTTACCAATCAATTAATAATGGCAGAGAATCTACTGTGTGTAATAAGACATTATGCTAGGTACTAATTGGGATATTAAAATATATGTGTATATGGGTTTTGAACCTGTATTCTCAGGACTAGTATAATGCCTTGTGTAGTAGGTACTTAATACATGTCTACTGAATGGAATTATCCTTAAAGAACTTATAATTTATGTGATATTAATGAAAAATAATTAATAATAGGCAAAAGAAGATAAATGTCTAATGAATGGCAGGGGCAGTAAGTTCAATATGAATTCAGGGGCCAGGCAGAGTGTTTCCAGCTGGAAGGCTTCATAGCAGAAGATGGCAATCTTATTTGCATCTTAGAGTGGTGGAAGTTTTTACTTGGGGATAACTGGAACTAGGAATGGTTTGAACAAAGATAGAGAGGCCTGACAATGCTGGGCATGTGTAGGCTGGAATGGAAGTCTGGTGGAAGTAGAGACTTCGTGTAGGTAGTACTAGAAGGTAAAGTTAGAAAGGTAAATATGGGCCAAATTTTGGAGAACCTTGAATGTCAGGAAAAAAAAGTCTGTCCTTCATCCAAATGGGCAGGAAGGAGAGGCCTTGGAAGGTTCTTTTTTTTTTTTTTTTTTTTTTTTTTGCTGAGGCAATTGGGGTTAAGTGACTTGCCCAGGGTCATACAGCTAGTTAAGTGTGTGAGGCTGGATTTGAACTCAGGTCCTCCTGACTCCAGGGCCAGTGCTCTATCCACTGCGCCACCTAGCTGCCTCCCCCCCCCACCTGCCCCGGAAGGTTCTTGAGCAGGGGAGCGATAGGAGCGAAGCATTAGTTGGTCAGTGAGAGGGGTCTGGGCAGCTCTGAGGGTGGGAGGGACACTTGTTACCTTCCCTCTGAGAAAGGATACAAGAACTCATACTCTTGCTTTCTTAAATAATTGTTCTTCAATTTTATAAAAGTATTCTATCAGTGGTGGAACTTGGGAGCACACAAACTACTGCCAAAATCTCTTTGTGGGGAGTTAACAAGGAATGGAAGGGAAACCAAACATAAGAAAAGTACAGAAGATAGAAAAATGGGAAGAAAGGACAATTTTAAAGATGCTAAAATACTTTATGTTAAATATTATTTACTATTCCATTTAACACTTACTCGTTCTTTGAGCCTCTATAAGCTGGCTTCTACTCACATGTCACTAAATGACTTTTTCTAAGGCCACTAATGATTTGCTTCTAGCCAGAAGTATTGGATTCCCGTGGGGAACGGGGTACCTCCTCAATCTTTTTGTTATAATTGAAACTGCTGGTCATCCCCTCTATCATAAAGTACTCTGATAATTTAGCTCCTTTTTTTTACTTGCTTTCCTTTTCTTGATAGGGTTACTAAATTATTAGATGAGTGGAATGTTGTGGATAGAGTTTACCTAGACTTTAGCAATGCTTTTAGTAAGATACCCTGTAGACTATTCTGGTAGAGAAGATGGAGAAATAGAATTTGGACAATAATATAACCAGATGGCTTCAAAACTAGTTGGAAGGCTGAATTCAAAGAGTAATTGGTTCAATGGCAACATGGAAAGAGGTCTCTAGTAGAATGCCACAGGGATCTATTTGGACCAATTTAGGCTTGAAATGAGGAAAACTAACCCAGTAATTAGAGCTGTGCATTATCTCAGGGGTCTAGGGGTAGCTGACTGAAATGATTAGACAAAGCCTACTGCATTTAAGACTTTTGAGTCAGCAGCACATACAAGACCTTTGTTTTGGTTTTTCTCCTGGCTGATGACCAGTTAAATCTAGGGTACTGAGTACATATCAAATGGCTTAACATCCTCATACCTTGCAGGTCTTTGTTTTTGTTTTATTTTATTTTTTACACTAATGCATTTTTATCTCAAATAGAAATCCATGGAATTTGATGAGCCACAATACAAATTTGCATTCTTAGCAAAGAGTAGACTTTTCTAGGGAGAAGATGGAAAGGAAACAGCCCCCTAAGATAATTTACCTGCTGTAGGTCCGCAAGAGAGTATAGATGGATCTGCTGAAGGAGGTATTCTCTGGGGAAAATTCTGCAAACAAGGAAAACAGAATGAGCGGTTGCTAGGTGAGGTCACAAGACTTAATTTTCCTTGGGACTCTCTAAATCCCACAAAACTAGTATTTCTGTCTAAAGATACTGCTAATAATGGTAGAATGTAGCTAATTAAACTTGTTATCAACGAGCTGCCCTGTTTCTCTGGGAGATGGTGATTAATAGCTTGAACAAAGGCTACAAAATAAAACTTTAAAAACAAACTGCATTTATATATAATAATAACAAAATCCATAAGGTAATTATAAAAAGGGAAATACCATTCCAAGTAACACACTTAGATATCAATATACTGAAGCACAAAACATAACTTATAAAATATTACAAAGTGCTCCTTAAAGAAATCAAGAATAATTTAAAAGCTAGAGGAATATCAGTACTCATGGCTGGGCTGTGCCAATAGAATAAAAATGACAATATTAACAAAGTCAATTGACCATTTTAATGCTACCAATCAGATTATGAATGTGATACTTTACAGAACTCAATAAAATAATAATAAAATTCAGTTGGAGAAACAAAAGATCTATATCATGGGAAATAATGATGTTAGAGATGAAGGAGACATAGCACTTCCAGATTTCAAACTACATAATTAAGTTGCAGTCATACAAACCATTTGGTACTGGTTAAACAAACACAAAGGTAGATCAATGGAAATGACTAGACAAGGGAAAATCAGAAACAAAAAAATCAATGACCTGCATTTGATAAATTCAAAAACAAATAAATTATTTAGGAAAAAAAATTTCTTTTTGACAAAAACTCCTGGGGAAAAAAAACAGAAAGTAATCTGGCAGACATTAGGTTTAGAACAACTTCTTAAATAACACAATAAATTCAAAATGGATATATGACCTTAATTTTAAAGATCATGCTATAAAAAATTAGAAGGGAATATATGATCTGCTTGTCATATATCTTTCACAGCTACTGACATCAGATAATATACTCAAACAAACAAGGGAAAAACAAAATTATAAAAGATAAAATGGATGTTTGATTACATCAAACTGAAAAAACTACAAAAAAAATGGATGCATCAAGGATAAGAATGGAAGTAATCAAATAAGAAAAAAAATCTTTGTATTATATTTCTCGGATAAAAGCTTGGTATTCAAGATATATAGACAGCTACCTAAACTAACACTATATAAAGCCATTCCCCAGTAGATATGTGGTCAAATGATATGGACACTGCTTTTTTTTGGGGGGGGGCAATGAGGGTTAAGTGACTTGCCCAGGGTCACACAGCTAGTAAGTGTCAAGTGTCTTGAGGTCGGATTTGAACTCAGGTACTCCTGACTCCAGGGCCGGTGTTCTATCCACTGCGCCACCTAGCTTCAGGTTTTAAAAGAAGAATTGCAAACTATTAACAACCACCTGTGTCTCTAAATTTTAATTTTAATTTGTAATTTTTTCATGGATACATAAAAAAAAGAAGCTGCCTGGAGGTGGCACGTCAACTGCAACTTTGTTTTCCTGTCTCTCCTGCCAGGGAAAAAAAGAGGGCAAAAAACCCCAAAACTTAAGACAAATGAACATGACCAACATCATGTTCAGAAAGCTGTTCAACCTAATGTGGCATAGTACAGGTGTTCAAAATGTGGAAAGAGGGCACAGACCTAAAAAGGTTAGGAATAAGCAAACTCCCAGGCTTGAAGGTCAACTGCATAGACTGAAAAAGAAGGCAGAGTAGCTTAGCAACACTGACATGCCGAGATGGGAGAGGAAAAACCTAATATCAATCCCATGTCAAAGAGATACCAGAACTGCTTTTTTATGTATCTGAAGAAGAGATGTGATTTCTTAGAGTATGTACTTCAGCAATTCAGGCATTATATAAGATGAATAGCTTTGACGGTGTGGAATACCTTACTGAATATTTTAGAGCTTGGTTGATCACTTGCAAAAAAAAAAAAATTAAAACAGAAAGAACCTCCTTAGGTCTGAAGAGGGCATCTGCATTCACCTATTTGGTGACTCCCGCAATAATAAATCCATAGCTATGAGGTGTCATTTTATTTTATTCATTCATTTATTTATTTTTTGGTTTGGTGAGGCAATTGGGGTTAAGTGACTTGCCCAGGGTCACACAGCTAGTAAGTGTTAAGTGTCTGAGGCCGGATTTGAACTCAGGTTCTCCTGACTCCAGGGCCAGTGCTCTATCCACTGTGCCACCTAGCTACCCCTGAGGTGTCATTTTAAAAAATAAAACTTTATTTTCTTAACCTTTCCCGCTGGCATAGAACTGATGGCAAATACTCTTCTTAAATGAGACATATGCTGCCTGTATATGGACCACAATGAGTGAAGAGGGTTCTTAAGGTTAAAGTACAGTCAGTATGGAAACCACAGCAGAGGAAAACATGGGTAGAAAAGTTTCCCAATGCCCTGGTAGATCTAATTTCTGAGCTCTGAGGTTTTAAACTTTTTTCTTTAAAAAAAAATGCATTATTAATAAATTCAGTACAATTAACTTCTAAATATCATTGAGCACCAGTAAAGGACTATGAACTGAATGCATGTCCTTAAAAAAAGAAATTCATAATACAAGATCCCAAAGAACGAAAAAGTCAAAGGAGTGTTTAAAGCGACTCAAGTAGTATATGTCCAAATCACATGATCAATGAGATGGAGGAAGAGACTTTTCCCTCCATACTCATGAATTCTTCAACCTCCCCAAAATAGGAATTATGTGTCAGAGATAAAGCAATTTCAGCTATCTCCATGGTCCAGGACACCAAGAAATCAAAAGTAAAACACAAGGAGCTAACAACAGAGGAGAATCTCTAACCACTAAGGTGTTCACTCAGCTCTCTTCCCTCCCGTAAACTCCTACTCACCCCCCAGATCCCTAGCCCTCTGTAGCACTGTCCACTATGCTCTCAGGGGCAGGGCTGAACAACATGCAATAGAACTCATCTTTATTTTTTATTTTATTTTTTAGTGAGGCAATTGGGGTTAAGTGACTTGCCCAGGGTCACACAGCTAGTAAGTGTCAAGTGTCTGAGGCCGGATTTGAACTCAGGTTCTCCTGACTCCAGGGCGGGTGCTCTATCCACTGCGCCACCTAGCTGCCCTAGAACTCATCTTTAGACCCCATCCAAATGGCAGAATTTTGCATGGGCATAGATAGCCTGGCAGTGTTCTGTGAGACAAAAGAACCTGACCAAAGAATGAAGGAGCAGAGAGAAAGAGGCAAGACATATGTGTGGCTGTGAGGCACTAGCCTGGCATCCAGCTGGGCCAGTTGTGTCCCTCCAGAAGTCACTTGGGGCAGAGACTGAGGCTGATGAACGATGAATTGCCCAGTATGGGAGACGGTTCAGACGGCCTCCCTTTCAGACGGCCTCCCTTGAGGGAAAAACCCGTATCAGAGGAGAGGGAGCCCATTAAGCAGCAGGGGAAAATAAGGTTAAAAAAAAAAAGCTGAAATTGCCAAAGATCTCAGGAGAGAGAAACCGCAATTAAAGACTTTGAGCAGATAAACCAACAAAGGCATTAATAGTAAAAGGGAACACAGCCTTCAGAGCAGATCAAAGAGTTTAGGCATTTGTGAATAACTATGGCAGGACAAAGGAAAATAACTCAACAGTGGATTCCCAAGAAAGCATGGAACCACAGCAAGATGATTCTGAATAATTTAGAAGAGAAAGAAGAATTGTGAAAACAGAATTTATGGTCTACACTGGCAAAATGGAAAAACTTGAATCCACGGTGTCAAGTCTCACCAAAGAAACAAAAGAAAGGACTGAATGGGAATGAAAATACATGGAAGTGAAGGACAATCTGGATGAAGAGAACTAAAAAGCAATACCATTAAAAGAAAGCAGTCTTCATACAAACAAAATATAATGATCTCAAAGACAGAATAGCTACAGACAACTTATTGCTTATAGAGACCTCAGCAGAATATGACAAGTCAAAAACCTGAACACCATAGTGCAAGAAACAAAACCCCTAAAATAAAGTGCTAATGTAAAGAATCCACAGATCACCTCCAGGAGGGCCCTATGCAGCAAAGACACACAATAGTAAAATTCTGCAAGTGACTGGGAGAAAAGACATTCAAATAATAAAGGAAAGGAAATTTGAATAACATAAGACTATTCTATAACCATCAGAAAACATAGGAGGAAATTGAATAGTGTGTTCTAAAAAAGCAAAGGAGGCCAAGATGCAGCCCAGGGTGAATTACCCAGCAAATCTGAGCCTCCCTATAAATGAAAACAAGATGGACATCCCATGAAAAAAGAGGCAAGTCTCTAGACAAGAGAAAGGGAAGCTAGGTACAGTGGATACAGCACTGGCCTTGGAGTCAAGAGGACCTGAGTTCAAATCTCACCTCAGACACTTACTAGCTGTGTCACCCTGGGCAAATCGCTTAACCCTGATTGCCTAAAACACCCGGGGTAATTTTTAGTCATCCTGTTGGATATCTTGCCACTGGACACAGATGGCTCTGGATGAGAGAATGAGGTTGGTGACCTTGCATAGCCCACCTTCACTTAAATCCAATTCAATGCAAGTCATGACATCACCTCAATGTCACAGTCCTCTTTGAGAACCGAGGACAAACAACAACAAAAGAATACAAGAACGGTAAACAAATACAGCCACCAAGAACAACAACAAAATAGCAAGAGAGAGACTATTAAGAGATTTCTTTCCTTTTTCTTTCTTTCTTTCTTTTTTTTGCCAGGCAATGAGGGTTAGGTGATTTGCCCAGGGTCACACAGCTAGAAAGTGTCAAGTGTCTGAGGCCAGATTTGAACTCAGGTCCTCCTGAATCCAGGGCCATGCTTTATCCACTGTGCAAGAGATTTATTTCTAAATGTACTCAAGGAAACAAGGTTGAAAGCAAAAGTCAAATAGAAATAATGATGGAGAAGAGGTCTTGAAACATCATGGACTAAAATTCACAACACCTCAGCTATGGGTGAATCAATGTTTTTTCTGTGGACCTAAATCACAGAATAATAGGGTCATAAAAGGGAGGAGGAGAGGAAGAAGATAGAGGGAATATGTGATGTACCCTAATTAAGTCAGAGTTTAATGAAGAGAGGATAACTCCTGTAATTTTTAGGAAGATGAGAGCCTATCAGAAAGTGAGCAAGGAGGCAAAGGAAGGGGTCAAAAAAAGAGGAAATGGGGAAATCATTTTTCAGTGGTGAGAGGACATACCGCTGATGATCAACACCGCTATGGGAGGACGGGACCTGAAAATGAGTGTGATTTGCAGGAATCTATAGCTTAAAGAAAACACCCATTTTTTTTTTTTTTTGTATTTGTATTACCAGTACTTAGCACAATGCCTTATGCATAGTTTAATAAATGCTTTTTCATTCATCCATCATTTGAATCCTATGTCTAATTCTAGCATTCGTGGTTTAAGTTGTATAATTTCCTGGTCCTCAATAGCATACCAGGTTCTATTCCCTTCAATATATTGGTATAGCAATGACTCATTGTGATTTATGTTTCTATTATTTTTGTTGCTGTTGTTCAGTCGTTTCAGTTGTGTCCAACTCATCGTGAACCCATGTGGGTTTTCTTTTGCTTTACCTTTTCTTCCAGTTCATTTTATAGATGAAGAAACTGAGGCCAACAGGCTTAAGTGACTTGCCCACGGGCACAGAGATAGTACATGTCTGAGGTCAGATTTGAATTCAGGAAGGGAAGCCTCCTTGACTTCAGACCTAGCCTCTATGTACTGCACCTCCTCGCTGTCCCATGCATTGTATAGGTGCTCCTAAATATATATCACATACGTTTGAATTGTCTCTCCTTTTAGATCATAGATCCTGAGAGGGGGAATCATGCCTACGGTTTCCCTCTGAATTATCCCAGTGTCTAGTACTGTGATTTCTCTGAGGTATTTAATCAATGTGGATTGAGATAATTATAGGATTGAAAAATAAATCTAACTGGAAAGGTTAAAGCATCAGGGCTTACTTATTATGCCTGGAGAAAGGAATGTGGCCAGGATACTTAATAACAGTTTTAAAGTATAAAAAGGGCTTTTATAGAGATAATGATGGCCACCTCTTCTAATTTACTGAAGCTAGAAGTAGCAGCATGCCACCGGTCATTAGGTACTGCTTCCTCAGATATGAGGAAGAATTTCCTGACAGTGAGAAGTGCTGGATGCCAAAATGAGGACTAAGGAATATTATGATACCGAGGATTAAAGAAGATTGCTATTTAAAGGAGGGCGCGGGGAAGATTCTCTCATGGTTAGGATGATTGTTTTCGGTTACCTGAAAGCAGAAGTATGAATAAGATGGCTTCTTATGATTTCTGCTACTGTCTGCTTCTTCCAAGTCATACTCAATTTGCAAGGTTGCTTCCAACATTCTCCACAGAATTTTAGATAGAATATTAGCAAAGGAAACATAGAGTAAAAAAAAAAGACTTGATAACAAGGATAAGAAAACTGTGATCAGTAACAACTTCCCTGTTGATTTATAACTGGGCTACCTAAGTAATAGACTTAGATTGGAACTTTTTAAATGTTTGACTGGAGCTCCTTGGGACATGTGTGGCAGGAAGACAGATGGTGGAGAGATCCCAAGCCTATGAGGGAGGATCTGGATGCGTAAAAAGTAGATCTGGCAGTTGTAAATTTCCTTTAGGATCTAAGGCACCTATAAACACAGCACAAAAAAAGTGACAGAGGGGTGAATTCCTAGTCACTTTGGGAAAGCCTTTGTATTTTGTATTTTGTTATTGTTTGTCCTTTGTTCTCCAAGAGGACCATGACAGATATCATGACTTACAATGAATTGGATTTAAGTTGTTTTTTTGTTTTTATTTTGGTGGGGCAATGGGGATTAAGTGACTTGCCCAGGGTCACACAGCTAGTAAGTGTCAAGTGTCTGAGGCCAGATTTGAACTCAGATCCTCCTAAATCTAGGGCCAGCGCTTTATTCACTGTACCACCTAGCTGTGCAAAGTCACCAGCCTCAGAGCCATCTGGGTCTAGTGGCAAGATGTGTCTACACACACACACACACACACACACACACACACACACACACAAGGATGACTGGAGATGGCTCCAGGTGTTTGAGGCAATCGGGGTTAAGTGACTTGCCCAGGGTCACACAGCTAGTAAATGTCATGTGGCTGAGGCTGGGTTTGAACTCAGGTCCTACTGACTCTAGGACCAGTTCTCTATTCACTGTGCCACCTAGCTGCCCAGGGGAAGCATTGTAGAGAGCTGAATACTGATTTGGGGCAAATTCAATAGCAAAAAAGGCTTCTTGGTGCCAACTTCCCTTAGACTGACATTTCATGACAGCTTTCCCTTTAATTCACCCAAGGAAAGACATTTAGTCAGTGAAGATTAGAAGACACTATGTCTAAGGTCACAAATCAGGGACCTCCAAATCTCATAACTAAAGGCACATTATCTTGAGACTTCTGGCAATTTGCTACTTTTTGGCTCCTTCAAATAACTTCCCTTTTAGCACCAACTCTTTCAAATTAAAAAAAAAGTAGAATGCTGCATCTTTCCACTGAAAGGAAAATATAGGATTACCAATTTCCTTTAAGCCCTAGGACACTACCCCACTGGGACAAGGCTGTATGTTATCTCGTTTATTATCTTCTGGCAAATAGGATCTGTGCTGCAGGTAAGGGCTACTTGTGCCCTAATCAGGTTGTACTGCTTTGTTGATTGATTGCTTTCTAAGTATTAATTGATCTTTTTTGTACTCCAAGTCTATTTATGATGTGTTTGAACACTCTTCCTCGGCAGTAATACTAAAGACATTTCAAAGTAATCTGTCCTGGTCTGATGCTCAAGTCAAAGCAGAGGTGTAATGAGCTGTAAAAACCATAACTCCCTGGCCAAACTAGAAAAATCGAGTTGGCTAGCAGGTGGCATCCATCGAGTTCTTTGGTACCAAAGAGAACTAAGGGAAACTGCTTTGGCTTCATAAAATCGCCTGGCACTACCATTTCACGTGCCATTTCCATTTCATCATTTTTAGAACTGCGTGACCTACTGTGGAGACAAGCAAGACTTCATTTCCCAGTTTCTGTGATGACTTGGGGAGGGAAGATGAAAATTAAGTGGAAGGAAAAGGCCATACATGAGACTGAATCTCTTTATTATTCAGCAGGTGCCTTGTGTCAAAAACGTGGAGATGACTAGGTCTGAAATCAAAGGCAGAAATCCTAGCAAGAAAGGTAAGACTTCATTCCATATTATAGCATTGATACTATGTCAAATTTATCAGGACTTAGTTAATCTATGTGATCTTGGAGGCTTTCAGCTTAACTTCTGCCAACCACAGACATTCATAAAAAGAAAAGGGAACATGCCATGTTCTTAAGACATGGATTGGATGATGCCTCTGCTTCCTTAAGGCACAATTTCCTTAGACTGGTAGTCAATAAATGCTTGATCAGGAACCTCTATCAAAAAGAAAATTTTGAGCACATCCCCTCCATGTGCATATTTACTTATTTAGAAATTATATACATATACAACTATAATAATAGTTAGTACACATTATAAAATTTGCACAAAAATAGAAATGTCAAAAAATGCTATAAATATGAAATGATACTCAAGCCCCCAGACTCCCTAGATTCAGCTGGGAGGAGTGACACAGCCAGACAGGAACTTTAGGAAAATCGCTGTGCTAGAATGGGTTGCGAGAGGCTTGAGTCCAGAAGACCCATCAGGAGATTCCTGAGAGAGGGTGGTGGCCATGCTAATCAAGAGAAGGGGCAGATGGGAGAGCTAGGGAGGTAGTGCTTGGCTTTTGTGGATGAGGGGTGAAAAAGAGTGAGGAGTCAAGGATAACCCTGAAATGAGGAGAAAGGGAGGGAACAGAGATGCTGGGGGCCTAGGCCAGGGTTTCTTAAACTTTTTCTACTCTTGACCCCTTTTCGCCTGAGAAATTTTTACCCACCCTGGGTATACAGGTATACATAAAATAGGTATACATAACCTTTTGTTGTTGCCAAATTTTTGTGACCCCCATGGCCTCACAACCCACAGTTTTATTAAGAAGCTGGGGCCTAGACAGTAACATGGAAGCTTGGGAGGAAATGGAAGGGGCTGATAGCTTTGATCCATCTCCACCTGCTCATCCTGTATCCCACCCAGAATGAAATGGGGGAAAGTAGGGTTCTGACTGGTCGCTGCTCCGCCCACTAAAGCCAGAGCCCAGTCTCACAGGGGCACTTGCTATAGCTACAAGCTGATGTGCAGGCCAGGTGTAGAGCTAGAGTTTTCCCAATGGCACTGACATAGCTGCAGTGGGTATATGAAGGCCTTGAAGGCCAATGGCTGGCTCACAAGTGGGGAGGAAGGAAGCAGAGGGAGGAGACTAAATGGGAGAATGTTGAGAGATAAGGGTAGTAGAGGGGGTAATTTGGAGCCAAGACCTATGACTGGCTATCTTCAGAGAGGGTGAGGCGCAGCCTACTGAACCTGCTAGATAGCAAAGTGGACAGAGTGCTCAACTTGGATTCAGGTATACCTTAGTTTCAAATCCTGCCTTAGACTCTTTTTTTTTTTTTTTTTTGCAGGCAATGGGGGTTAAGTGACTTGCCCAGGGTCACACAGCTAGTAAGTGTCAAGTGTCTGAGGCCAGATTTGAACTCAGGTACTCCTGAATTCAGGGCCGGTGCTTTAACCACTGTGCCATCTAGCTGCCCCCTGCCTTAGACTCTTACTACTAGCTGTGTGACCCTGGGAAAGTCACTTAACCAATTTCCACATCTATAAAATGAGGGAGCTGGATTTGATAGCATCTAGGGCACCACCCTATCCTAAATCGACAATTCTATGAACCCAACAATTATCTGATTACATACTTTGTAGGGTCAGGTATGCCACAGCGCCTCTGGGGTGACGTCCTTACCCCTATAGGTTTGATTATTAAAAATAAATGGGGGCAACTAGGTGGTGCAGTGGATAAAGCACTGGCCCTGGATTCAGGAGGACCTGAGTTCAAATCCGGTCTCAGACACTTGACACTTACTAGCTGTGTGACCCTGGGCAAGTCACTTAACCCCCATTGCCCAGCAAAAAAAAACAAAACCAAAACCCAAACCAAAAGAAATAGTATTAAAAAAAAACAGCTTAAAAAAGTTTGCAATCCAAATATCTCAGATCCATTGAACAGATTTCTTTCTTCCTTTCTTTTTTTGTTTTTTTTTGTTTTTCATTGAACAGATTTCAATAACAGATATGCAGACACACACACACACACATACAAATCTGAAGATTCTGGCTCTAAAAGGAAAGCAATGAAAAGAAAGGAAAGGAATGGAAAGAAGTGGGTGAACAGTGATTTACAAAGGAAAACCATTTCTTCATGTCGTATTGAGCTTCCTAAGTGTGTACTCCACGCACTTAGGTCATATTTATTGGGCTAGAGTGTGACACTCTCTTTCCTCTGGGGGACACAGACAGCAGCTCAAATAAGCAAATAGCACGGGGAGGTGTTTCCCTGGCAGGTATAATTTGGTGTTCTTGATGTTTGCTACAAGGTCTTCTGGAAATGGTTACATTAGGATAGATGTGGAAAGAACTAAGACTTCTCGTCATCCTCTCAGCTAATGGAAAAACAATTTTCAATCAAAGAGGGGTATTTCTACAGCAACCTATATGGAATGGAAGAAACAAGCCTGAATCATTTCTTTCGATATCTTATTTTGCTAATCTTATCGTCAGAAAAAGTGAACAAATTGCATGAGATATTATGTCTGGTCCAAGAGATAGGATATGGAGAGTATAATAAAGGATTCTCTAACGCTTTCATTTGGAAATTGTTGTTAAGCTTCTTCACAACAACATGCCGGCGGAACAATGGAAATAGTTTGCATACAGCCCAAGTCTGTTATTCTTTGCTCTGATTAAAAAAAAAAAAAGACAAATTTCTTCGCTTTTGTATAGTTTGGGGCTCAAATTTTCCAAGCTTTTCCTGTTTAAAAAGCACATCAAATTTTGTAAAGCTAGCCTTTGGACCTGTGGTTTCATTAGCATGGAGAACTCACAGGTGAGGAAACTACTTCTTTCAATGCAATTTGGCACCTTCTCTTCAGTTTAGAGACTTGCCTAACAATGGTGTTAAACTCAAATAGAAAACACTTCCTTGTCTGAACACGGACCGAAGCATACTGTTTTCATTTTTGTTGTTGCTTTTTTGTTATTGTTTTTGTTTATTTTTTCTTTTGGGGCTTTTTTTCCCTTTTGTTTTGATTAATGTGGAAATATGTTTAACATGACTGTAATGTATAACCTATATCAAATTTCTTAGTGGCTTCAGGAGGGGAGAAGGAAGGGAGGGTGGGAGAAAAATTTGGAACTCAAAAAATATCTTTACATGTAATTTAGAAAAATTAAAATAATTTTTAAAAATAACAAGAAAGAAAGAAAGAAAACATATCCTTGTGGGCAGCATACTAACTTAGGAAACCTCAAAATAGTATTACCTACATTGTACTGTATTTTTATTTATTTTTGTTAAACATTTCCTAATTAATTTTTTCCTAATTTTAATCCAGTTAGAGCCACACTTGGGAGTTCTGACAGCAGCTTAGATGGGTGGGGCAGGAGTTTGCCACTTTGGGCCTTGAACATTGAATGGTTTAAGTGACTTGCTCAGCATCACATATCTAGTATGCATCATTGGTGGGACTTGAACCAGGTCTTCCTGACTTCATGGCCAGTGCTTTCTATCCATTATATCCCCGATTCTCTTGGCAAAGAGAAAATGACATAGGCAAAGGTATAATTTTTTTAAAAAGTTGTTTTAACCATGCCATTATTTAAGACTTTTCCCCTTTTTTGGATTTTACATTAACAAATACAATAAGAAAGCAATGCTTGGCTTTCCAGAGTTCTCCCTTCTAGCTCATTAATCTGTGAATCTGTTTGTCTACTATTGTCCTTTGAGGACAGTCTTTAATTTCTGGTTAATTGGGGGTTAATTAGTGTAATGGGTTCAGCTTATCAACTAAGCAGTGACTCAGATTGTCTATTTGTTGATTTAGATTTAAGGAGCAAAGAAGGAGAGGGAGAAAAGTTATGTTACAAGGTGTTCAAGTACTTAAAATGGTTAAAAAACTGCTATTTAGGAAAACATCTGAGGGGAAAGGAAAATCTGCAAACAGATTGTGAGGAACATTGTTGCTTGCTAGAAATATCAAGGAGGATAAGTAAACCTGATTTCTAACAGTTTCCAGGGTCTCTGGTGACTGCAGAGTATATCTGTTATATCTAACTAAAGTCCAAATGCCACAAGCTGTTGTTCAGTCATATCTGACTGTGTGACCCCATTCTGGTTTTCTTGGCAGAGATACTAGAGTGGTTTGCCATTTCCTTCTCCAGATCATTCTACAGATGAGGAAACTGAGGCAAACAGGATTGAGTGACTAGCTTGGGGTCACACAGCTAGCAAGTGTCTAAAGCCAGATTTGAACTCGGGAAGAGGAGTCTTCCCGATTCCAGAACTAGTGCTCTATCCAATGCACCACTTAGCTGCCCCCAAAGGCCAGCTGATATCAATATTAGCTAACTAATTTTACAATTAGCTGTAGCAACCTTGCCAATGGCAAGCTTTATAGAGAGCAGAGTGAGGATTTGGTGAAGAGAGACAGGATGAAAGGATATCATTTAATAAATTCTGGATTTGCAGTCAGAGAAACCAGGTTCACAAACTGGCTCTGTTCTTTATTCCTTGGGAAAGCCATTCAATGTATCTGGGCCTAAGTTTCCACATGTATGAAACCAGGGAGATAGATTTTTGCAGTTCTCAGAGTACAGTGCCCAAGATTGTTTCAGAAGGTCCACAAAACCAAAACGATTTTCATGGTAATACCAACATATTCCAATTTCTAATATGGTAAATATATCTATATTTATATCACTTACCTACATAAACAAAAGCTTTGGGGGGGGCAGGTCCTCAATAATTGTTAAGGGTATAAAGGGGTCCTGAGACCAAAAAGTTTGAGAATCACTGGGTTAGATGAGTCACAAGGTCTCTTCCAGCCCTAAGATTTGAGATTTTATGGTTTATGAAGCTTAGCAAAGTGTTATCCACACACCTGAAGTACTGATAATCACTGGGTCCACAAAGTTTCTATAACTGTAAACTAAAATGATAATTTTATGATAACAATAAATGCAGAATAACTTTGCTTATTCTTCAAAGATTTAATATTAGCCAGATTTTTCTTGCTAAAGACTAACTTTGATGGATTTTTAGTTGTATGATACCCCTCACAAAATTCAGAGACATGAAAAGTCTGGTTCATATATGATATACCTAAAACTTAATCTATTTTTTTAAGGGAAATATTTTTGCAGGGGATTTTCTTAATTGATGGGTTTTCTTTTGAGGCATCTGTTGTATCAAAATAAAACATACAAAAATAAATAATCGTGAGTCCAGAGTGGGGATTACAGAGATAATAATATCTATCTTAAAGGACTTCTATGGGGCTCAAATGTGATGTAAAAGTGCTTTGTAAATAAAAAAAGTTATAACTGTGAATGACAGTCTTAGCAATACAATGATCCAAGACAATCTCAAAGAACTCATGATAAAAAATGCTATCTGCCTCCAGAGAAAGAACTGATGTCGTCTGAATAAAGACTGTAGCATATTATTTTTCATTTTCTTTCTTTCTTTTTTTTTTGTTTGCTTTCTCGCATAAAATGTTTTACATGTATAACCTATATCATATCGCTTACTGTATGAGGGAGTGGTAAGGGGAGGTAGGAAGAGATAGAATTTGGAACTCAAAACTTTAAAAAAACCCAACAAATGTTAAAAATACTTTTTTACATGTAACTGGAGATAAATAAAATATTTAAAATATTAAAAGTTACATTGGTGTGTGTATATAATATGTTATTATTATCACATCAGACTTAAATATTTAAAGCTGAAACCTTCACCTCTGCTACAAAAGAAGCAGAATATATGCAGAGTTCCCTATTTTTGTCAAGGATATCACAATCATTTCCCTTCTCACTCATAAATTACAAACTACAGAGAATGAGAAATGGGCAAGAGGCCATTGGGAGGGAAGACTTGGGAGTTCCATTGGGGTAGTAAAAGTGATTTTGCTATTTTAGTTTAGATTTTGCTATTTTAGTTTCATTTACTCTATATTTGCTCTGCACTTAAATCGTCTAAGGCAGACAGCAATTCTCTTCATAAAGGCTTCCAGGGAAGTACATTCCATAACTTTCTTCAATAGTTTGGCTCAAGGTATTCCCATCACTAGTAGCATAATCTAAGAAAAAATGTCTACTGGACACCTGGAGGTGTGGAACTGAATTTAGGTGAGAGGTCAGGGCTAAGAATCCAGATTTTGAAATTGTTCATATAGAAGTGACAGCTGATTCCATTAAAGTATATGAAATATTTGAGAGGGAGGATCAATAATAATAATATAATTTATTAGCTAGTTAATATTTATAATATAATATAGAATAATGAAGCATAAGATTATATAGAATAGCTAAAAATAATTTTTAGCTGGTTAAGCTAGCTTTAAAGTTTGCAAAGCATTTTACCAATATCTAATTTTATCCTTACAAGAATCCTGGGAGGTAGGTGCTATTATAATCTCCATTTTACAGACAAGGAAACTGAGGCTTAGAGAGGTTAAGTGATTTGACCAGGTTTGCTTAGTTAGTAAGTATCTGAAACTGGATTTGAATTCAGGTCTTCTTGATGCTAAGTGCTGACCTAGTTGGCATTTAGAATAAGAAATTAATCCTTAAGTATCCCCACATTTAGAAGGCTAGAAGAAAAGGTGGAAAGAAAGAAGAAAATCCTTAAGAGAAATGGGACATTGAAGGCAAGGAAGGAGAGTTTCAAGAAGGAAAGGGCAGTTAATTATATCAGTGGTTGCAGAGAAATAAAGGAGAATGAAGACTGAAAATTCGATGATTGTATTTGGTGATTAGGAGGTTACTGGTGATCTTGGAAGAAACTGTTTCAGTGAAATGGAAGAATCAAAAGCCAGGTTAGAAGAAATTAAGCAATAAATGGGGGGGGGGAGGAAAGAGGAGTCAGATGAAGTAAAACATTCTTTTGGGAATTTATAGATTGTTGACGCTGAAAGGGATCTCAGAAGTCATCTAGTTCACACCCCAAACTCTATCTATGACATATCTTTACAAAGGAAGAAGAGGGATAGCATGGCAATTTAAGGAAAGACTTTTTCTTAGTGTGGGAAAACTTGAGCATGTTAATAGTGAAAACACAACCATTGGACAGGGAGAGATCAAGGATTCAAGAAAGACACAAAATAACTAACAACCGAGCAAGGTCTAGTGCAAAGATTGGATTTTCAGTTTTCTGTTACTTCCATAAATATAGGATATTTTTTTCCACGGCTTCTGAAGGGCACATGTCTATGACTGGCCATCTTCCAGAGAGAAAGCAAATTTAGTCCAATTCAGAAAAATAGTACCTTGAGACCACTGAACACTTCTCTTCAAACTACCCTTCACCCAAGTCTCCATCCCTAGTTATCACCAAAAATACTCATCTCACTGGTCTTGCTTCATCTGATGATGCTGATAGCATAGTGAACATTACTGGCTGACTACTTGGAAGTTGCTGGTTCTTGCCATTGCTAGTTATTCTGTGGATTTCACTCAAAGGAGTCTTTAAAGCTTAGAATCTGTATGTATCCTGACTTTTCTACTGGATGTCAAAGTTTACAACAGAGTTTTTCTGGCATCACCATGTGGCAGCCATTATAAGTAATTCTTGGTCTGAACTGTCAACTAGGTCCTGAACTAATTTAGCTGTGTAGCCATCTGGGACACCTCAGAAATAGTGAGTTGTCAGTACTGTAAACATTTTAGATTTCATGTAAGACACCGACTATTCTTATATTGTCATTTGAAAGTTGACATTTTGGTCCTAGAAGAAAACATCAATTTAACAACGATAACAACAACAATGACGAGAACTATAATACTAATTAAAGACACAAAGCAATCTGCTGGTTCCCTAATAAGGAAGGTGACCAATGTAGTCCTCTGAGCAGTCAAGTGCCCACACAATTTATCAAGCTGTTTTTAGTTTTCTCCTGACAGCAATATTAACAGTTTGTTTTATTCTGTTTATATAGTGCTGACAGTTCTTCAGCGTGTTGGGCTCACTTGCTTGTGATTAATAGCCACTCATATATGAAGGTAAAGACAAGGAAGAAAGAGAATGCCTTTTACAATTAGATAAGAACTGGATCTCCTCTCGTCTCTCAGCTTCCCTGTTCTTGATCCTCCAACTTTTAGTCTCCTAAACCATTTAAAATTTCTAAGAAGGAATCATCAACAACATATGCAACAGTTCTGAAGTGACTCATCTAATTATAGAAACTCCTTCTGTCTGCAATGTAAGGAAGGGGAGCTTAAATTGCATGTTCATCTTGTCTTTTCTCAGAGGGGGTTGCTGGCCAATCTCAAAAGAGTAAGAGTTAGTTTTCCTGTTAAAATGAGAGATTCACATGAGGTAGCCTTTGGCAATAAGGAAATTTTAGATATACTCAGAGGCAACTGTTCCCCTCTAAATATAGTTACTTTTGTCAAAATGGAGAAGTTGCTGTTATACTTTGGATACTTTCTAGAGGTCTAGATGCCTCAGAGAGCATCTTAAGCATACTTACTGTAAGATCTTATTTCAAAGTAATTTGGTAGGACCAAGAAGGACCAAGGAGGATCTACTAGGCTTCTTCAGTACTTCTTGGCAGTGGAGCTCTTTTTTTAAAGCTTTATATATAGAGAAATGGTAACCCCAAGCAACACCAATAATCAAACAGTACATGGAATGAGAATTGTCAGTGACAGAAGGCTGTTGGGCATCTATTAATTTTTCCCCCCTGCAGTGCCCTGTAAGATTCCAAACCTGATAACCTACTCAGGGAAAACCTAGCACTCTAGTCACCTTTTGGCACAATATTCACATTTATGGGAATAGAGTTAAACCAGTTCTGCCTAGCAGCCTCTGGTGCCAGGTCCTTTGGTGGTGCTATTGGGGATTTCTAGAATTGGAACTTTTAAGAATTTGTTACAGTTCTTGGGATGCCAATAAAACCGGGGACAAAATGGAGGCAAACTCCTCTCCAAAAATGTGAGTAGGTGAGTGGGCTACAGGCCAATCATCCAATTTTTCAGGGGTTTGTCTAGACAGACATTATGAGTATCCAGCAGATAAATGAAGAGCAAGGAAGGCTGCTACCTTTATACCTTCATTCTCCCAGCTAAAGGAGTATATTCTCTCCAGGCTTACCCTTTCTCACCCGGTGGTCTGGCAGCAAGGTCTAGTACATGGTGGTAAACCACTGAACTTCTGGAGTAATTTAAGAGGTCTTAGTCATCCTGCTTGAGGAGAGGTCCTCCTGTCTTAATTCTAAATGCATGCCCTGATTTGGCAGATTCTAACCAAAGCAAAACATGATACCAAAAAGGTAACTAGTGCTATTAAAGTTTGCTTGCAGGAAGCATATCTAAAAATAGGGGCATAGATGATATGTTCTCTGTGAGGCCAAACTATACTGCATGCAGTGCTCTATACTCTTTACACCTGGATTTATGCTTTGATGTCTGAGAGTTATTTCAGATAATTCTATATAGTTAAGTACATATAGAAAAGCAGCCTATTTCAGTGGTATTATTATCATTATACAGGACATGCTAGTGATAAAAAATTCTTGGATTACAGGTTCTAACTCCAACTCTGCCATCTTGGTTACATCACTGAATTTCTTATGGGTTTGTTTCCTTCTCAGGAAACTGGACTTCAATAATTTGTTTCTGACACAACTTTCTGTTTTTAATCTGAAAGATATATGGAAATTATAATTTGGCAAAATATAAAATACTACATTTATGCTTAATGAAAAAATCTCCCTCATGATTTTTAAGAAAGTAGATTTCAAGGATTTTTCTGTCTGTATACTGCCCACAATATTCAGCTGTAGGTAGTTGGCTAGTGCGTTTAAAAGCTCCTTATTTCCCAGTGTTTCAATTGCTTTAGCGCAATTGGATAAAAAGAAGTCAGTGATGAAAGTCTCAGATTAATTTGGAGTAGTTGGCGGATGATGGCTGGAGAGAGAATCAAAGAATCAAAACTGATAGAAACTTAGAAATAATCGAACCTCACCCTCTCAGAGAAGGGAGAGGAAACAGAGATGCTTGACATGGGGTTTACCTTCTGCGAAGATCCTCAGCCACAGCAGCTCGGCAGCTGAACAAATAGGCTCGGAGAGATTTCAATTGCTGCCTTAGACGGACAACAGTTGCCAGTGGCTCAACATGTCTGTACAACATGGGATTTTCCTGTTGGATGTCAATCAATGGTTCCTCATACACATACTCCAGAAACTCTTTGGCTTGCTTAGATACCTGGAAAACAACGCACTCAGGATTAATGTGCTTGCTTTTCCCCCCCCATTACTTTCAACCAAACTCTTCCCTTGGTTTCAGTGTAGACTTTTTTTTTTCTTCAGTAGTCACTGTTTGCTAAACCTGCCAACGATGGAAACAGCAGATCAAATATTAATTTCTTATTATAAATTTTGAGTGATATTCAAATGAAAACCATGGTTTATTTAACACATATATGCTTCTAGCTCTTATTGGAAATCATATTAGAAAAAATAACGTTGGTAATAATCAGAATCTCTTAGAAATGGATTTAAATCTCCCTAATAAAACTGGTGAGGGAGTTTTTAGAGCACCTTTAATAAACTCTTTTTAAAAAAATTCCGGCAGTCTAAAAATGAATTTAAATCTGACCCTAGAGACAACATGTGCTAGGAAAAGTCAGAGAATCTCGATTGGTGTTCTGGCTCTGCCACTAAAGAGCTGTGTTCTCCTGGCCAGGTCATTTCACTTTTAAGCTTTAGTTCTTTCATCTGCAAAATAAGGATTAAATTATTTGCAGGATGTTTTATAGCTATTTTATAACAAATTAAAACATGGGTGATTAAGCCATAAAAATCTCCTGTAAAGTAGGGAAAGTGTTCATTGTAGGCATGTAAACATGTGTCTGTTCTTTCCAAGAAAGCATCTGGTCATTTCTCTTCATTTGGGAGTGAAGAGTCAATTAAAAGCATTTATTTATTCAGGGCAGCTAGGTAGCATGGTGGATAGAGATCAGGACTTAGAATTGGGAAAGTCTGGGGCAACTAGGTGGCGCAGTGGTAAAGCACTGGCCCTGGATTCAGGAGTACCTGAGTTCAAATCCAGCCTCAGACACTTAACACTTACGAGCTGTGTGACCCTGGGCAAATCACTTAACCCTCATTGCCCTGAAAAAAAAAAAAAGAATCGGGGAAAGTCTGAATTTAAATCCTATTTCAAACACCAGTTGTGTGACCCTCAGCAAGTCCCTTAACCTCTCTGTATCTTAGTCTTCTCATCTAAAAAATGGGGATAACAGCATGTACCTCATATTATGAGGATCAAGTGAGTTAACATATGTAAAGAACTTTTTGTAAACCTCAAAGCACCATATAAATGCCAGCTATTATTATTATTGTTATTAAGCACCAATTATGAGCAAAGTTGGCTAGTTGCTGAAAAGATGTCTAAAAGATAGTTGCTGCTCTACCAAAACCCACAGTCTTTTGGAAATCACCCCAATGGGAGCTATTCCAGTTCTCCAAAAAATTAAAGGATAGTTGATCTGACTGGAACTGATACAATCATTCCCCAAGTGACATGTCTAAATCGACTCTTATTTCTGTGCCACGCAGATGGAGAGGTTCACATACAGATAGACAAATAGATTGATTGATAGATTGATTATGTTTACATATTTAAATTGAGGAGGGAAATGATGGTGCTTTCTGAACTGAAGTACAATCCACTTGAAGCTGCTAATGAAAAAAAATGACAATATTCTGTAACTCAATTAGTCTTTCTGGCTCTATTAAGTAATTTTTCTACTGACACAAGGAACAGTGCTGAACACAGCTACCTAGTAGGAGGTGAACAAAAGTTATTCATATTATCTCAAAACTTAAAAGGCCTTTCCCTTCATGTCTTATGTAAGACAAAAAGAGGGGGGAAAATCCCTTACAAAGATCCTAAAAGCTAAAAATATTATAGGAAGGACAGGGAGAGAAGCTACTACTGTAATTATCCATACCAGGCTTAAATGACTAAACCCTAAGGCATAATTCACTTAAATAACACCTACCACAATGAATTAATGGAATTATTAGTACAAAGCATATACTGGATGTTAGTAATTATAATGTGTAACTGGATGCAGACAAATTGCTTTCCATAATTGATCATTTTCAGTAGCAAAATATACTTCTTGTCAGAAACTAATACCTACACTCCAGTAGATAAGACTGTCACTGTTTGCTGATGACATGATGGTTTACTTGGAAAATTCCAAGAGAATCAGCAAAGATACTGAGATGATAAATAGCTTTAGCAAAGTTGAAGATCACAAAATAAATCCTTAAAAAAATAAACAGTATTACTATATAATAATAATAAAACACAAAAATGGGAATCTCATTTCAAATAACTACAAAATACATAAAAAACTGGGGTTCAACCTCCCAAAACACACAAAAGTCTTGTTTAGATTGAATTACAAAGTGCTTTTTAATGAAATAAAAAATAACTTAAACAGCTGGAGGAATATTCAGTGCTCATGACCAAATTATGCCAATATAATAACAATGAAAACACTACCAAATGTAATTTATATTTTTAATGCTATACCAATCAAATTGCCAAGGGGATACTTTATAGAATTTGAAAAAAAACAATAACAAATAAAATTCACTTAGAACAAAAGACCTAGAATATCAAAGTAAATGAGGGGAATGATAAAAGTATGGAAGGATGAAAGGATGAAAGGCAAATAGTACTTCGACACCTCAAACTATATTATAAAACAGCCTTAGCAAAGCCATCTCGTATTGGCTAAAAATAGGTATATCAATGGAACAGATTAGATAAGGGAGAATCAGAAATAGTGGAACCCAATAGCTCAGTGTTCAAAAAAGTGGAAAACAAATTACCTAGGGAAAAGTTCTTTATTTTATAAAAGCTACTGGGAAAACTGGAAAGTAGTCTGACAGAAATTAAGGTTAGAACAACACCTTACACCACATTCCATAGTATTTTCTAAATGGATATGCAACATTAATCTCAAAGAAATATTATAAAAATTATCTGAGGAATGGATCATATACTTTTCAAAGCCACAGGGAGGAGATATATTCTTAACCAAACAACAAATAGAGGCAATTACAAAAGATAAAAGAGATAACTTTGATTACTTGAAATTGAAAAGCTTCTGCATAGACAACATTAATTCATCTTGGATAATGAATGGGAGAGGTCAAATGGGAAAAAAAACTTTGTATCAGATTTCTGTGATAAGGGTTTACTAGTCATAATATAGAAACAATTAAGAAATATATGTGACTAATAATATCCATGCCCCCATAGATAGGTGATCAAAGAATATGAACAAATAGTTCTCAAAAGAATTGCAAAATATTCATAACCACATGAAAGAATTCCTTAAATTACTAATAAGAGAAATACAACTCAAAACAACCTTGAGGTTTCATCTCATACCCTACAAAACTGGCAAAAATGACAAAATAAGACGATAGTGTTAGAGGGATTGTGGAAAGATAGGTACATTAATTAATTATTCCTGGAGCTATGAAATGGTACAACCATTTTGGAAATCAATTTGGAATTATGCAAATAAAATGACCAAAATGCATATACCCTTTGAATCAGAGACTCCATTACACTCCAAGGAAGTCATTGTTAAGAAAAAAGTCCCTGTATGCATAAAAATATTTATAGCAGCATTTTTTGTGATGGCTAAGAAATGGAAACAAAGTAAATGCCCATCAAATGGGGAATACTTAACAAAATGTGGCAAATGAATAATATGGAATTTTATTGTGATGTAAGAAATTATTTGTATAATGAATACAGAGAAGCGTGGAAAGAAAGATCTATATGAAATGTTGCAGAGTAAAGTAAGTGAACAAAAAACAATATACACAGTAACTACAATACTGTAAATGGAAAGAATGACACCAAAAAATCAAAAGAAAATATAACAAAATTATAAAGATCAAGCACGACGGGGCGGCTAGGTGGCGCAGTGGATAAAGCACCAGCCCTGGATTCAGGAGTTCTTGAGTTCAAATCCGGCCTCAGACACTTGACACTTACTAGCTGTGTGACCTTGGGCAAGTCACTTAACCCCCATTGCCCCACAAACCCCCCCCCCCAAAAAAAAGATCAAGCAGGACTCCAATGAAGAGATATGAAAGGACACTCACAACCCCTGCCTTTGTGGAGATGAGAGGTCCATAGGTATTACACATTTCACATGTTTTTGAATTTTATATGTCAGTTGTGGTAACTTTTCCCCCTCTAAAAATACCACATATTATATGGGATGCCTCTCTGGGAGAAGTGGGATGGATACTTGAGAGAGCCACGATGATGTAAGAAACAGAAGATATCAATAAATGAATGTACAATAAAATAGTCCTTAAAAATGAAATTATTTCTCCATATTTCCCTTTATGAAAGACAAAAATTTCCTCCTCATATGCTTATCCTTTTTGGTTTGTCATTTTTTATTTAGTATTTCCCCCCCCCCCCAATTACATGTAAAAACAATTTTTAACATCCATTTGTAAAACTTCTGAGTTCCAAATTATCTCCCTTCCTCCCTCCTCTTTGAGAAGGCAAGCAATTCAATATAGGTTATACCCTCACATACTAATCTTACATGTGAAATATAGAAGTTTAATGTAGTCAAATCCAGAACTGTAACCAATGTGGGAAGAATGAGGCTTTACCACAGGGTTCTAACTTTTAGAAAATTATATTTCTTCCCTGGGGGGAAACATTTCCTTCCCACAGCAACTGTTATATCTGTTCCTCACCTTTCAGTTCTACCCTCGGTACTAATCCTAGGTGAGCTCCTTCTTTCAGGGCCCACCTTCACACCCTCAAACCTCTTTCCCTGCCTTAACCACTAAAGTGATGAGGACCAGATTATTTGAGGGTATAGATTAACCTCTTCTCCCAGTATGAATATCCTCTGAGTCATCCCCTTCCTTTTCTTCCCACCCCAATTATTATTATTATTATTATAATATATTTTTTGCAGGGCAATGAGGGTTAAGTAACTTGCACAGGGTCACACAGCTAGTAAGTGTCATGTGATTGAGGTCAAATTTGAACTCAGGTCCTCCTGAATCCAGGACCAGTTCTCTATCCACTGTGCCACCTAGCTCCACCCCACCCCACCCCCGCCTCCCGTTATTTTTGCTTCACATAAAAGTCATGGCTCTGTTTACATTCATATCCAGTATTCTGCTTCTCATCTGTTATAGATAAAGAAAAAATGTTTTTAAAATATTGTTATTTACACCCAAAGACTGCAGCTTATGGGATAAGAACTCAGTATTTGACAAAAACTGGGAAAACTGGAAGATAGTATGGCAGAAAATAGGCCTAGACAAACATTTTACACCTTATACAAAAACAAGGTCAAAATGGGTTCAAGATTTAAACATAAAAGGTGATACCATAGATAAATTAGAAGAAGGAATAGTTTACCTCTCAGATCTATGGATAGGAAAACAATTTATGTCCAAACAAGAGATAGAGAATATTATGAAATGCAAGATGGAAGACTGATTACATTAAATTAAAAAGGTTTTGCATAAACAGAAGCAATGCAGCCAAAATTAGAAGGGAGGCAGAAAGCTGGGAAACAATTTTTATGGCCAGTACTTCTACTAAAGGCCTCATTTCTAAAATATATAGGGAACTAAATCAAATTTATAAGAATCCAAGTCATTCCCCAATTGAGAAATGGTCAAAGGATATGAACAGGCAGTTTTCTGATGAAGAAATCAAAGCTATCTTTTGCCATATGAAAAAATGCTCTAAATCACTATTGATCAGAGAAATGCAAATTAAAACAACTCTGAGGTACCATGTCATACCTATCAAATTGACTAATATGACAAAAAAGGAAAATAATAAATGTTGGAAAAGCTGTGGAAAACTGGAACACTAATGCATTGTTGGTGGAGCTGTGAACTGATCCAACCATTCTGGAGAGCAATTTGGAACTATGACTGTTCATACCCTTTGACCCAGTGGTACCACTGTTAGGTCTGTATCCCAAAGAGATCATAGAAGAGGGAAAAGGGCCCACATGTACAAAAGGTTTATAGCAGCTCTCTTTGTGATGGCAAGGAATTGGAAATCAAGGGAATGGCCATCAGTTGGGGAATGGCTAAACAAGTTGTGGCATATGAATGTAATGGAATACTATTGTGCTCTAAGAAATGATGAGCAGGAGGAGTTCAGTGAAACCTGGAAGGACTTATATAAACTGATGCTGACTGAGAGGTACAGAACCAGGAGAACATTGTACACAGTAACAGCAACATTGTGTGATGAACAATGGTGATAGACTTGGCTCTTCTCAGCAGTGCAATGATCCAAAACAATTTCAAAGAACTCATGATAGAAAATGTTCTCAACATCCAGAAAAAAGAATTGTGGATTATGAATGCAGATTGAACCATACTGTTTCTACTTTTGGGCTGTTTTTTTCCCTTCCTTTTTGAGGTTTTTCCCTTGTGCTCTGATTCTTCTTTCACAAGATGACTAATGCAGAAATAAGTTTAATGTGATTGCACACATATAACCTATATCAGATTGCTTTCCGTCCTGGGGAGGAGGGAGGGTAGGGAAGGTGGGAGAAAAATTTGGAACTAAAAATCCTATGAAAACAAATGTTGAAAACTATCCTTATATGTAACTGAAATATAATAAAATACTATTTTTATTTATTTTTTAAAAAATCCTTCCAAAAACCCCAATATTGTTATTTATAAAGAACCAATTCTGATGTTGTAGGAAGACCCAGCTGATAAACAGAGCTAAAATAAAAATAATGGGTTAAAGTATTTTTAGGAGTATAATTAATATCTGAAAAGGAGAAATGTTAGGGATTTTTGCCAGCTGATTTTTAGTATTATTAAAGAATGATCATAAATTAAATAACTTAAAAACAGCTTTGTATAGTTCCACTCATGTTTCAAATGAATGAAAGAATACATTAGATTCCTCTTTGCCTTTTATATTTCCCTTCCATATATATACTTCCACCAATAAAATCTGGTTTTCAAAAATTAACTGGAAATTCTCCAGAGGCAAGTATCAGCAAATGGAATCAAAGTAAAGATTATATGTTAAATAGCACAAATGAGAATCAACCTAAGGATTATAAATTAAAGTAGCATAGTCAAGCCTAAGTCCCACCGTGTGATATTCAATTCTACAACAAAAACTAAAATAAATTAACATTTCACTTTCCACAGGCCTCTTATTCAACAACTTCAACTTTGAAAACAGTAAGGCACCTGAAAGTAACCTCCCCCCACCAAAAGCACTGAGGCAGGCCAAATAGATACCACAACATCCATTAGTTAAAGCCCAAGTACTTTACTCACACAAGAATCCCTTGTGCCCTCACTCAAAGGCTATTACTAATTTTACACATTATTCTAACAAGCTAGGGAAATAACAACCACCACCACTAGCATTTATATAGAGCCTACTTTACATGCTTTATCCTCTCTCTGTGCTAAGAGCTTTTACAAATCATTTCTTATTCGACTGCCACAACCACCCTGGGAGGTAGGTGCTATTGTTACAACCATTTTACAGCTGAGGAAACTGAGGCAAACAGAAATTCAGGAACTTGGCCAAGATCATATAGTTACTAAGCGTCCGTGGATGCTTAGCTAGCTAGATTTGAATTTAGGTATTCCTAAATTCAGGCCCAGCGCTCTATTTATTGCCCACTTTGTCTTTAAGCTCACGGCAGAATAGAAGCAGAAAATCAGATGGGGATGAGGAGCATACTAGAATTAGGAATGTTGACAAGAGTGAGAAATTACAAACAAGAATAATGGAAAAGATAGGTTTTTATAGATTTTTCAAAAAATTTAAAAATCACATTAAATCTGAATCCACTTATTATAGGGGCAAGCAGTGCTAAACATCTTAATAGCCTCCAAATGCATTACTCTATTACAATAGTGTACAATAACTTAGGATTCATGATGATAACCTCAAATCATCAGTAGAAAGCTAAATTATGTATAGTATATTGCTTCTTCGATGAAGTCCTAGTTTGACACTTCATGCTGGTGTGGATTCTTGGGTTATTCTGAGAATCCTTGGTTCTCAAAGGTTAGACCGGCAGAGCACATGTTGCCAATAGAATGGCTTGACCTAGTTATCAGCTCTCTTAGAATCAGACTAAGTTGAGACAGGCTCATTACTAGGTGAGGGTAATAATTTTTGTGGGGCAAAGCAAGTCTGTGACAGTCCAGGTGTCACTGCCATTACAGGTTGGGAATGGTAGGTTAGGAAGCACTGTCGGTATTGGGCCAGTATGCAGAGATTGAAGGAGCAGCATTTACCCATTGAGATTGTTGGGCCGACTGACCCTATTCAGCAAGCTCTAGTGGCTTTCTGTTGTTCCTGGGATAAAATAGAAATTCCTCTCTGGCTTTTACAGGCCTTCAAAGTGGACCCCGATTTATCTTTCCAACCTCATAGGTAATTACTTCCCATCTTGTACACTACAAATCAAAGAAATTAGCCTTCTGTCTAGAAGCTGCTCCAGAAAAGAACTCTCCTCTCTTTGAGCCTTTGCACTGGCTTTCACCCAAGCCTGGAATGAACTTGTTCCACCACTTCTCCATGAAGCCTTTTGGTATCCTTTCTCCCTAATTACTTTGTGTTTATTTGTATCTACTCTCTTTTTACATGGTGTATGAACTTATGTGTGTAGTTGTCTCTCAGAACGTAAGCTCCTTGAGAGTAGAGGTTCTTTTATTTACTGAAAATGTATTCCCACCAACGTGGGGACCACTCTAATCACCTTGTTTTTATTTGTATTTATTCTGCAAACACTTCCATATGTACTTGTTTCTGAGTTAGAATATAAACTCCTTGAGAACAGATTGTTTCTTTTTTTAAAATTATAAATGTATTTTATTATTTTCCAGTTACATGTAGAGATAATTTCCAACATTTGTTTTTATAAGATTTCTAGTTTCAAAATTTTTCTCCCTCCCTCCCTTCCCTCCCCTCCCTCCCCCTTCCCCAAGGCAACAAGTAATCTGATATAGGTTATATATGTACAATCACATTAAACATATTTATGTATTAGTTATGTAATGAGAGAAGAATCAGAGCAAAAAGGCAAAACCTCAAAAAAAGAATAACAACCCCACCAAACCCAAAAGAAATAGTATGGTTCAATCTGCATCCATATTCCACAGTTCTTTTTTTTCTGGATTTGGAGAGCCTTTTCCATCATGACTCCTTTGGAACTATGTTGTACTGTTGTATCGTTGAGAAGAATCAAGTCTATCACAGTTGATCAACACATAATGTTGATGATACTGTGTACAACGTTCTCCTAGTTCTGCTCATCTCACTCACCATCAGTTCATGCAAGTCCTTCCATGTTTTTCTGAACTCCTCTTGCTCATCCTTTCTTACAGCACAATAGTATTTCATTACATTCATATACCACAACTTGAGAACAGATTGTTTCACCTAGCATAGCACCTGGAATTTAGTTGGCATTTAATAAATACTTATACACCTGACTGCCTGCTTAATAAACTCCTAATTGATTGATACTGATTAAGGAAATGAATCAGCTGGACAAGAATAAACTACAGGTGGATGCCACGTTAGAGCACCACCCTCATTCACTACTCTGTGCTAGTAATAAAGGGGTTGTGCTCTGTACCGGTGGAGAGAGTACTCCTACCGATGAAATCACAGATCCTTGATGTGTTGACATATATTCTATTTAAGAAGGTATGAAAATGTGTAAAACATGTTATCAAGACTTTTGCTCCCATTAAAATTTTTTTAAAGTTTTATTTTTTTAAAAATTCAAGTTTCCAAGATAAACGAAATTCCATACCTTTCAAACAAATTATCAGGAAAATTCATTTAAGTTGAATATGTCTTTATTTTCTAATCATACATGATAAAATGTTATTATTTGTACTTTCAGGACATAAACTCTATGGAAAGTATTATTTTTTATTTATATGAATAGGGTAAACTTTAATTTTGGGGTTCTTAACTTGGTATCTATGAACTTTTAAAAAACATTTTGATAATTGTATTTAATACAAGTAGTTTCCTTTGTAATCCTATGTGTTTTATTTGATGCACTCAACAGCTTTAAATCCATGAGTTTCATCAGTCAAAGGGGTCCAGGATACACACACACACACACACACACACACACACACACACACACGGTTAAAAAACTCTGATTTTACTGGTGTGAATATTCTCTTTCACTGATGGAGAACAATACTTTCACAGGATTATAGATATAGAGCTGGAAAAGACCTTAAGAGTTCATCAAGTACATTTTACAGATTAGAAAACTGAGGCATAGAAAGTTTAAGTGCTTTGCTCAGTCACATAGTTATTAAGCACCTGAGGTACTAAGTACCTCAGGTGCTTAATAATTGGGAATTTGAACCTGGGTCTTCCTGCTTCCATGTCCAACATTAGTGGTTAAGTTTTGTGAATTTCTGTGGCAAAAAAAAAAAAGATTTATTGTTTTGTAAAGCTGACGTCAGAATGAAAAACATATAGGAACAAAAGGCCATGTTAACATATTTAGTTTAAGTGTATAGGGAAGATGTAACTCAACAAGAAAAAGAAATCTTTGAAAATTGTTAAAATCCTTCTATTTAACTTCTTCCTGTACAGAGCATACAAACTTGGCTGACTATAATCAAGGTCAGACTACTGTTAAACTAATTAGGATTGAGAAGAAACAGGCCTTAACAAATGAGCACAATGCTCCTGGCCTGAACAACACATATAAGAAGTGTTCCCATAAAAAAGATCAATTTGACTATTGTTCCGATTTGTCTGGGACCCACACTCCCCAAATACCTTCTCCTATATTTATTGATTTTTAAAGAGCTCAAAGCAAACCCAGGCAGCTTGGAGCATGATAAATTCACTGGCTAACCTGAGTAGTCTTTTGGGTCTGGGTATCTGCTCAGACCTGGGAGCCCTTTCTCCTCTCCCCCAAATTCCTCTAGAACTTCATGTTTCCCCCAGTCTGTGTTGGCTTGCAACTAGACAAAGAAGAATCCATGTAAGCTTATCTCTTTGACACTATCTTTTCATATTACCACCCCCACTTTCTTCCCCTAAGACTTAGTTATAATAGATTTTCTCCCCCAGGAAACTATCCTTTGCCCAAACTTATATTAACCAAAAGTTTATTAAAGTATTCAAACAGCAATATTTTGCTGCATTAAAAAATAAGTATTATAGCCTCTTAAAGACCTTGAATGGGAATTAGGGAGATCACTAATCAAGCCATTTTGCCAAGGGTTACTCCATTAGCAAAACAGGGATAACAATACCTACAACAAATTCCCATTAAGATTCAATGATATTGGGGCAGCTAGATGGCGAAGTGAATAGAGCACCAGCCCTGGAGTCAGGAGGATCTTAGTTCAAATCTGGCCTCAGACACTTGACACTTACTAGCTGTGTGACCCTGGGCAAGTCATTTAACCCCAATTGCTTAAAAAAAAAAAAGATTCAGTGATATGATATGCTTCACATAACATGAGAAGGTATATGAGGGGCAGCTAGGTGGTGCAGTGGATAAATCACCGGCCCTGGATTTAGGGGAACCTCAGTTCAAATCCAGCCTTAGACACTTGACACTTACTAGCTGGTGTGACCCTGGGCAAGTCACTTAACCCTCATTGCCCTGCAAAAACAACAACAACAACAACAGAATATATGAAGAATAGGTAATGGAGCACAGGGTTTATGACTAAAAGAACTATTTGGGGCCCGGGGGTAGCTGCTGGAGACAGGTAGATCAAGTCTGAACAATTTTCTACTACTTCTATATTATATAATATTTGAATGACTTAGGGAGCAAGGAAATGCTCTGAGGAGAATATGTTCCTTAGGAAAATGGCTTTAAAGTCACCACAATTACCTATCTCATAAGCCAGAAGTTCAATCCAATTTGAATTGTGGACCCTGCAAAATAGATAAAAGCATTGCTTTTAAAATAACTAGGAAAAAATACTGTAGGAGGTCAAAAGAGGAAACCCTTAGGAAGATAAGATATTTCTTTCTGTTCCTGCTGAGCTATTAATTCAATATTTGAAATGGATATGTAGGTAGTCACGTACTTGCTATTAAGGAAAGCAAAGCTGCAAACAGATCTGTTACAAAGATATTTGGTCTGGGAACTTGCATCTAACTAAATTGATCTTCACAGTTAGTAGCATTAAGTTAGAATTTTTGTGGGGGAGCAATGAAAGGAATAAATGGAAAAGATATACCTAACGCCAATGAGAGATGATCAAAATGAAATCAACTAGCTTCATACCTGTCCTTTAAGATCTTACTTGCTTTTAAAAAAAAAGGTCTTACTGGCTTTCTTAAACAACTTAGAAATACTTTGACAAAGGTAATTTTCCTCATGTACCATACTTTGCCAAAGTCCATTTAATCGTTCTATTTTTTTTTACCTGCTCATTATTTTTTTAGAAGTACAAAAATTTATTTCATTTATTACCTTCAAGAATATGATTTTATATAAAAACTCTTCACTATTAACAACTCACTCAAGAAAGGATTTTACATAAGACAACTGACAACTCTACCATCCTTTTCAAGAGACCTTGGGAGAATCAAGGGTCTCCTGGTGCCCATTACTTTTTGAGTCAAATTTCACTTAATCAAGCATTAAAAGAAAAATCTCTGTATTAGATAAAAATGTGAAGCCCTAGAATGGACTGGAGGGGGCATGCTTGGGTGGTTATGCAGGTAGGTGGGTATCAGGAATGAAATAAGGTAAGCAAATGCCTTGTGCTTGAAATGTATAGAAGGCATTCAGAAAACAAAATACCAAAGCATCTTTGACATTCTTTCCTCTGAGGTGAAGCAGTGGAAACTGTGAGGTAGCTATCTAGGTGTTACAGTGGTTAAATAGGTGGGCCAGGAAGATCTGAGTTCAAATCTAACCTCAGACACTTATTATCTATGTAACCCTAGGTAAGTCTCTTCACCTCTGTTTGCTTCAGTTTCCTCAACTGTAAAATGTGGATAATAACAGCACCCACCACGAATTACAGGGTTGTTGTGAGCATCAAATAATACAATCGGTTGGCTATAGAAATATATCTTAATCTACAGGGAAGTAGTAGGGGAAGGGTACAAAAGAAGGGAGGGAGGTGATAGAAGGGAGTGCATATTAAGGAAGTTGTAGTCAAAAGCAAAATAGACTTTGGAAGAACAGGGTAAAAGGGAGAGAAGGAGGGGGCAGCTAGATGGCGCAGTGGATAAAGCACCGGCCCTGGATTCAGGAGTAACTGAGTTCAAATCCAGCCTCAGACACTTGACACTTACTAGCTGTGTGACCCTGGGCAAGTCACTTAACCTCCAATTGTCCTGCAAAAAATAACAACAACAACAACAACAAAAAAAAAAAAGGGAGAGAAGGATAAAAAGGGGAAAATAGGATGGAAATACACAATTAAATCATCATAACTGTGAATGTGAATGGTATAAACACCCATAAAAAGGAAGATGATAGCAGAATGGATTAAGAACAAGAATCCAATAATATTGTTTATAAGAAACACAATTGAAACAGAGAGAGACACACATAAAGGTAAGAGGCTTAAGCAGAATCTGTTTCAACTAAGTTAAAAAAAGGGGGTAGCAATCATGAACTCAGACAAAGCAAAAGCAAAAATAAACAATTAAAAGAGAGGAGCAAGGAAATGACATTTTGATAAAAGGTACCACAGAAAATGAAGTAACATCAACACTAAATATATATATATATTTATATATATATATGCATCAAAGAGCACAGCACACACATTTTTAAAAGTTAAATGGGTTATAGGAGGAAATGGAAAGTAAAACTATACTGCGGAGAGGGGAAACCTCAACTTTCCCCTCTCAGAATGAGATAAATCTAGCCATAAAATAAGCAAGAAAAAAGTTAAGGAGATGAATAGAAATTTTTAAAAGTTAGATATCATAGACCTCTGGAAAAAAAACTGAATGAGAATAGAAAGGAACATACCTTTTTCTCAGCTATACATGGTACCTTCAAAAAAACTGAACATTGTATTAAGGCTTTAAAAACCTTACAACCAAATGCAGAAAAGCAGAAATATTACATGCATCCTTTACAGACCATACTGAATTGAAAATTATGTTAAATAAAAAGCTGTGGAAACATAGATAAAATTAACTGGAAATGAAATTATCTAATACTAAAGAATGAGTGGGTTGAAGAACAAATCATAAAAACAATAATTAAAGAGAATGTCGAGACAACATGCCAAAAATTTATGGGATGCAGGCAAAGCAGTATTTAGGGGAAAATTTCTATCTTTGAATGCTTACATCAATAAAAGAGAAAGAATATTGGTGATGAGATAGTTTTTCCTAACTTTTTTTTCAACTAAAAAGCATTTATTTTCTCCCTCCCATTTTTCCTCTCCCTAAAATAAACCATTGGTTAATTTTATTTAAAAAAAAGAAAGAAAACCAAATTACCAGTATCAAAAAATGAAGAGTGAATTCACCAACAATGAAGATGCAATTAAAGCAATTATTAGGAGCTATTTGGCCCAATTATATGTCAATAAATCTGACAATCAAAGTGAAATGGATGAATATTTTAAAAATATAAATTTCCCAGATTAACAGAAAAGGAAACAGAATACTTAAATAACTCTATCTTAGAAAAAGAAATTGAACAAGCCATAAATGAGTTCCCTAAGAAAAAAATTTCCAAGACCAGATGGATTCACAACTGAATTCTACCAAAAATTTAAAGAACAATTAATTCTAATACTATATAAACTATTTGGAAAAATAGTCAAGGAAGGAATCTTGCTAAATTTCTTTCATAACACAAATATAGTGTTGATACAAAAACCAGGAAGAACAAAACCAGGGAAATTTCCTTAATGAATACTCATGCAAAAAAGTTCAATAAAATATATGCAAAGAGATTATGGCAATATGCCACAAAGATAATATACTATTATGCAAGAAAAGCAGGCTTATTCAATATTAGGAAAATTCTAAGCATAATTGATCACATCAATAAAAAACAATATAATTATCTTAACACATGCAGAAAAAGCTTTTGACAAAATACAACACACATTCCTATAGCTTTCCTTAAAATGAAAAGTAGCATATACTTAAAACTATCAGTAAGCATTATCTGTAATGGGGAAAAACTAGAAGCCTTTCCAATAAAATCAAGGGTGAAACAAGGATATCCATTATCACCACTATTATTCAATATTGTTCTAGAAATGCTACCTATAGCAATAAGATAAGAAAAAGAAATTGAAGAAATTAGAATAGGCGATCAGGAAACAAAACTATCACTCTTTGGAGAATGAACTAAAAAACTAGTTGAAATAATTAATTTCAGCAGTTATAAAATATAAAGTAAACTGACATTGTCAGTATTTCTATTTATTATCAACAAAATCCAGCAAGAAGTGATAGGAGAAATTCCATTTAAAATAACTACAGACAATATAAAATACTTAGGACTTCTACCTGCCAAGACGAACCCAATAACTATATGAACACAATTACAAAACCCTTTTCACATAAATAAAGTCAGATCTAAACAATTGGAGAAATATTAATTGCTCATGGGTAGGCTGAACCAATATTATAAAAATGACAGCTCTGCCTAAATTTATTTATTCAGTGACCTATCAATCAAGTCACAAAAGAATTATTTTATGGAACTAGAAAAAAATTAACAAAATTCATCTGGAAGAACAAAAGGTCAAGAATTGCAATGGGATCAATGAAAAAAATGTGAAAAAAAGGTAGCTTAGCAGTATCAGATCTCAAACTATGTTACAAAGTGGTAATCACCAAAACAATCTGGTACTGGCTAAGAAATAGATTAGTGGATTAGTGTCATAGATTAGGAACACAATACACATTAGTAGATGACCATCATAATCTAGTGTTTGCCAAACCCAAAGATCCAACTTTTGGAGACAAGAATTCACTATTTGACAAAACTTACTGGGAAAACTAGAAAGCAATTTGATGGGGAAGCCCATCAATTGGGCAGTGGATGAACAAGTTGTGGTATATGTTTATGATGGAATATAATTGTGCTGTAAGAAATAACAAATAGGCAAAAAAAACTAAAAAAAAAAAGAGAAATAACAAATAGTATACTTTCAGAAAAAGCTGGGAACTGATATGAGTGGATACAAAGTGAAGTGAGCTCTCAGAACCAGAACACTGTACACAGTAATAGCAATATTGTATGATGATCAACTGTGAATGACTAAGTTATTCTTAGCAATACAATGGGTCCTAACCAGTTCTGAAGAATTTATGATGAAAAATGCTATTCACCTCTAGGAGAAAGAAATGGAGTCTGAATGTAGATTTTAAACTTGTTAAACTTTCTCTATTCTTGTTTTTTGGTCTGGGTTTTCTTTTGCAACATGATTAATATGGAAATGTTTTGCATGACTACACATGCATATTCTATATCAGACTGCTTGCCTTTGCAAGGAGGGGGGAATGGAGGGAGAAAGGGACAGAATTTGGAATTCAACATTTTTAAAAATGAATGTCAAATTTTTGTTTACATATAAATGAGAAAAAAAACCACTATGATTCATTATTTTTAATTAACACATGAATGAAAGGATATTGATGATGAGATAGGAAAAACCTTTTTTTTCAATTAACAAGCATTTATTTTCTCCCTTCCATCTCCCTTCTCCCTAAATTGAAAAATTAATAATGGAGCCCTTGTATGAAATATGCATAGTCAAATAAAACAAATTCCCACGCTAGCCACGTCCAAAAATATGACTCATTTTGCATTGATTCCATCCTCTCTTAGAGGAAAAATAGCATGATTCATCACTGGTCCTCCGGAATCATGATTGAACATTACATTGATTAAAGTTAAGACTTTCAAAATTTATAATACTGTTATTATGGAATAAATTGATCTTTTTGTTCTGCTCATGTTATTCTCTATCATTTCATATAAGCCTTACTGAGTTCTCTGAAATTGTCCATTTCAAAACATCATACAGGATAACAGTATTCCATTACCTACATGTACCATTTTTTGCTCAGCCATTCCTTAATTGATGGGCATCCACTTAGTTTCCAGTTCTTGCCACAAAAGAGCAGCAATACATATTTTTCTATAAATGGGTCTTTCCCCCCTTTCTTTAACTTTTCTCTATTATTTGCAGTATAGGCCTAGAATTGATACCACTAAGGCAAAGGGTATGAAGAGTTTGGTAACTTTTTCAGGCTTAGTTCCAAATTGCTTTCCAGAATGTTTGTACTAATTTACAGCTTCATCAATAATGCATTAATGTGCCTGTTTTCCCATAGTTTTTCAAACATGTAATTTTCTTTTTTTTGGTCAGCTTTGCCAATTTGATGGGTATGAGGTAGAACGGCAGAACTGATTTACTTTGCATTTCTCTATTAGTGTTTTGGAGCATTTTTCATTTGGTTGGTGACAGCTTTGAAACTGTCTTTATAGGCTTTGATCATTTATTGATAGAAGAATTGCTCTTATTCTTATAAATTTGAATGTTTTTTGTATATCTTGGAAATGAAATCTTTATCAGTGAAATTTACTACAAAGATCTCCCCAGCTAACTGTTTTTCTCTTAATTTTAACTGAATTGGTTTTGTTTGTGCAAAAGGTTTAAATTTCATGTATAAAAACTGTCTTTTATATTTTGAAATCCTCTCTATCCCTTTTTTGGTTATGAACTCTTACCCACTCAATAGATCTGAAAAGCAATGTCTTCTTTGCTCCTTTAATTTGTTTATGATGTGACCTTTTATGTCTAAGTGATATAACTTCTCCTTTGAAGGATTTAAATGTTATGTCATTTGGTACATCCAAGTTAAGTACTTATATTAATTCATTTTTTGTAGTGCCTTTAAAGATAATGTAATTTCCCTATTTATCTCTTTTAATTAAGTCTATTTTTTTTGTTTGTTTTTTTGTGGGGCAATGAGGGTTAAGTGACTTGCCCAGGGTCACACAGCTATTAAGTGCCAAGTGTCTGAGGCTGGATTTGAACTCAGGTCCTCCTGAATCCAGGGCCGGTGCTTTATCTACTGCGCCACCTGGCTGCATATGTATATTATATATTATATATGCATATGTATGATTATGTAAAACATTACCATATCAGTTATTTTGTATAAGAAAACTTAAAATAAAAAAATTAAAGAAAGTGAAAAATAGCATGCTTCAGTCTGCGTCCTATCAATATCAATTCTTTCTTTGGAGGTGGATAGTATGTGTTTTTTTTGTTTGTTTGTTTTTTGTTTTTAATTTTTTTAGTGAGGCAATTGGGGTTAAGTGACTTGCCCAGGGTCACACAGCTAGTAAGTGTTAAGTGTCTGAGGCCGGATTTGAACTCAGGTACTCCTGACTCCAGGGCTGGTGCTCTATCCACTGCGCCATCTAGCTGCCCCTGGATAGTATGTTTTATCAATAGTCCTTTGGGATTGTCTTGGATCAATGTATTGTTGAGAATAGTTAAGTCTTTCACAGTTCTTCATCAAACAATATTGCCGTCTCTGTGCACAATGTTCTCTTGGTTCTGCTCTCTTCACTATACATCATTTTATACAAATCTTTCCAGGCCTTTCTGAAGTCATCCTGCTTGTCATTTCTTATAACATAATAATATTCCATCACCATCATATACCACAGCTTGTTTAGCTATTCCCCAAGTGATGGACATTCCTTTGATTTCCAATTCAATCAAGTCTATTTCTGCTTTTACCTTTCGTGAGTTCATGATTACGACCCCTCCTTTTTTTTTTTTTTAGTTCTGCTGATGCATAATAAATTGTTTCAGCCCCTTATTTTAATCCTGTGAATTTTCATGTATCAAGTTTGTTTCTTGAAAAAGAATACATTGTTGGAATCTGCTTTCTTTTGGAGGTTTTTGGAGTGATTGTGTAGGGAGCTCTGAGAGGTTACTGCCTTTCCTCTGCCATCATGGCTCCGCTCCTGGTATCAGCTTTCTAATCCATTCTGCTATACTCTTCTGTCTTATGGGTGAGTACATCTTATCTTCTTCACAGTTATTATCGTTAATTTTACATTCCACCCAACACTCTATTCATGTACATTTCCTCCCCTCTTTCCCCCCTCTTCTCTTTACAAAGAAGAACGTGATGGGTTAGGAGTATGCATAGCACTAGTGATTATATTCTACCTCTACTCTCCTGCCCTTCTTCACTTCCCTTTAACCAGATACCAATTACAGGTTCTTATCCTTTCTTTATTTTCATTTAAACTCCCTTTATGATCTGCCTTCAAAGGCTGGAGTTTGTTTCCTTATGAGTAATCCTTCCCTGAGTCTACCCTTCATCTTACTTCTGCTTTTCCCCTCTCCTGCCTTCTTGCTGTTTTCCTATTGAGTTAAAAGTATTTCTATTAAGAAAATATTTATATATGACTGTGTATTTTGCTGTCTTTTGACCAGTTTAGATGAAAGTGAAAGTTCAAATGATACCCAAACATCCAACTCCTTCTTCCTTCCTTCCTTGCTTCCTTCATTGCAGGGCAATGAGGGTGAAGCGACTTGCTCAGGGTCACACAGCTAGTAAGTGTCAAGTGTCTGAGGTCAAATTTAAACTCAGGTCCTCCTGAATCCAAGGCCAGTGCTTTATCCACTGTGCCACCTAGCTGCCCCAGTCTTCTACTTCTTTCTTTCTTTCTTTTTTTTTTTTGTTGTTGTTGTTGTTTTTGTTTTGCAGGGCAATGAGGGTTAAGTGACTTGCCCAGGGTCACACAACTAGTAAGGCAACTAGTAAGTGTCAAGTGTCTGAAGCTGGATTTGAACTCAGGTCCTCCTGAATCCAAGGCCAGTGCTTCATCCACTGCGCCACCTAGCTGCTCTCCAGTCTTCCACTTCTAAACCCAAATTTTGGTGAGATAAATTCCCTTTTCTTCTTCCCTTTTTCTTCTCTCTTGTATTTCTTTCCTCCTCCCTTTTGCTTTATAGAGCATCAAAAGATAAGAAAATTACTTTTAGGCACTTTGTCTCATTTAACTCTATCTATGATCCTTTATGATATTAGGGTTCTGAGGGGACATATTTTCCTCCTATTAGAATATAAATCCTCCATTCTTGCATTGCCTTTGTCAAATGCTCACATATATTGTATTTACCTTCTTATATTTCTTTTAATTCCTCTATTTGCATTTAAAATTTTCTATTCAGGAACTGTGGTTCCCCCCACCCCCAATCAGGTATGTTTGCAAGTCTCCCATTTCATTAAAGATCCATTTTCCTCCCAAAGGATTATTTTCGGTTTTGATGAGTAAGTTGTCCTCGGTTGTATGCCTATATCTTTTGCTTTTTAGAATATCTTATTCCAAGCTTTCCTTTTCTTTAAAGTGGTAGATGACAAATATTGTGCAATCCTAACTGTGGCTCATTGGTACTTGAATTCTTTCTCTATTCTTAATAGTATTTTTTCTTTAACCTGAAAGCTTTGAATTTTTGACAAGCATTCATTTGGAGGTTTATTTCAGTAGGTGATCATTAAGTTCTGTTTTTACTTTACCCTCTGGTTCTTTTAGGTCTGGTCAGTTTTCATTTACTATTTCTTGAAACATAGTATCCAGGATCTTCTTTTGGGTCACATCTTTTCAGGTATCCCAATGATTCTAAATTTTTTTTCTCTTTGATCTATTTCATAGGTCAGATTTTTTTTAAATGTGACGTGGTTTATATTCTTTTCTACTTTTTGAACTCTTTTGACTTTGTTTTAATATTGCTTCTTCTCTCATAGAGTAACTTCTGTTTGGTCCATTCTAATTTTCAGGGAGTTTGTTACTTAGCAAAGTTTTGTTCCTTTTGTAATAAGCTGTTAAATCTCCTTCCAAGTCATTCTTTTAGTGCTTTCGTTTTTTCCAATTCTTTCCTCAAGAAAGCTAATTTCGGGGGGCAGCTAGGTGGTGCAGTGGATAGAGCACTGGCCCTGGATTCAGGAGGACCTGAGTTCAAATCTGGCCTCAGACACTTGACACTTACTAGCTGTGAGATCCTGGGCAAGTCACTTAACCCTCATTGTCCTGCCCAAAAACCCAAACAAAAATAATGCAAAAAAAAAAAAAAGAAAAAGAAAGCTAATTTCACTTATCATGAGATGTTTAAAAATTCTTGCTTTATTTCTTCCAGGAATTCTAGTTGACCTTGCAGCCAAACTGTGTGGTTTTTGTTTTTCTTTTAGGTACTGCTTGTAGATGTTGTAGCCTTATTGTCTTCTAGGTTTGCATCTTGGACATCCCTGACTCCATAATGTTTTTTTTTTTTTAGTATAGGTATCCTTTTGTTTGTTTATTTGTTTACTCATTCTTCTAGCTTTATTTACAACATTGGAACTATGTGTTAGGGCAGGCTCTGAGTTCTTCTGGAAGAAATTTCAGGACCTTGTTTGGTCCTGACCTTTATTCTCTAGGATCCTGCTGCTGCTTTCTCTCAATATTGAGTGTGTTGTTCTTTGATGATTTCAAGAGTGACTCAATCCAGGGATCAGAAAACTTTTAGCACATTTAAGTGATCTGATCTGGGGCAAAGTCTGATTTTTGCCTTCCTGGTCTGTGCTTTGTAAGCCACTGGGGATGGGTTTTTTTGTTTTTTAGTTTTTGCCTTTCTTCGTAACCCCAGAACTTATCACAATGTTTGGTGCTTAAGTAAATGCCTGTTAATGGCCTAAATGACTGAATCTATAACCCCAGTCCTGAGTCAAAACCATGCAACTGTTGTTTCTTCTTTTTCTTCTCCTCTTCCTCCTTCAGATAGTTCCCTCAGTTCATGCCAGATTTTTCCAAGCTGGGGAATGGGGTCTGAGGACAAAGCTACTGACTGGCTCCTGTTCATGATCTTTGCAATATGCAGCTTCAGAAACCATTCATGCCAGATCCATAACCCTGCCTGATCCTTGTGCTAGTGCACAGCCTCACTCCAGTCCCTTGCTGGAAGGCTCTGTTTGGCATCCCTGGTTAGATTCCCTCCCCAGTTTTCACAGGCCTATGGCTGTTTTCATGAGCCTCTGGCTATCTTCTTACGCTGACATGGGCTAGAAACATGATTCACTCTGGTCTCTCCTTGGATTTCTGGACCATTATTTGGTCTGGTGTTCTTCCTTGATCTTTGCTGGAGTACTTGCAGGAGAGGGCTGGGCTAAATGGTTTCTTCTCATGGTTCCATCTTTGTTGGTCTCCTCTCAACAATGAAACAGGTTTTTGTAGAGGAGAGGCTCAGTAAAAAACACTACAAAACACCCCAAATGCAATCTACCCTCTTTTTCTCCTGGCTCTCCTCAATTTTGGACCTAGCTCATTATCAACATGCAATATTGCTATAAGATACCACCATCAGTAGACTCATTCTGGAAGCAGCCAGTCTAGCTAGGCATCATATGTGAATAAAAATGATCTTTCTGGCTAAAGTGGTAAAATCTAAACATAATTATTTACTATGAAGTCTTATACAGATTTCTGATTTTAGTACTTTACCTTTTTTTTGTGAGGTAATTGGGGTTAAGTGATTTGCCCAGGGTCACACAGCTAGTAAGTGTTAAGTGTCTGAGGCCGAATTTGAACTCAGGTCCTCCTGATTTCAGGGCTGGTGCTCTATCCACTGTGCCACCTAGCTGCCCCAGTACTTAACCTTTAACTTTATGCAAATGTATCATTAATTTCAACAGCTCTACCCAAGCCTGTAGAGTAACTGCTTGCCGGTGCTGACAAAGGATGGGAGTGGAAGAAAGACTAACCTGTATTTTCTCTTCAAAACTGGTCATGAGGGGGATATTTGATAGAGAAAAGCATGCATTTGAATAAGGTAACAGTGAGTAGGTTCCTGTGTAGAAAACTGCTTGGGGGTGGTGGTGGTTAATAATTTAAATTTATGCTAATGATTCTATCTATCTATCTATCTATCTATCTATCTATCTATCTATCTATCTATCTATCTATCTACCGACCTAAAAAAGTCTTCTTCCATAATTACAATTAGGTGAAGAAAATATGGAAGATAGCATTTATTTAAACACTTTTGGTTTTAGTTTAGCATAATGCCTGGCACATGGTGCTTAATAAATGCTTGCTGACTTTTGAGAAAGATGCAATGTTTGAACAACAGCTTTCTGGAACCAAATACCTCCCGGATTTCAAAACTTTGTTAGTCCTTAAATCACGTGGAACACTATTCAAAATACTGCCCTGAATTTCATGAGTTTTTCTGAGCACTGGGGGAAATGTAATGCCATATATGAATTTAAAAATCTTGTTAGTTTAAAAACTATATGACTTTTGCAAGGATTCATTAAATACATGATAGAATTTCTTGCCTTCTTAAATGAGTCAATTGAATATGATTTCACCTTTTCTTGATGCCTGCAGGCCATTGTTGGGTATATTATCTACAAAACTGCTGTAAACCAGTGATGCCCTGTGGGGCTACGGGGGTGTTTACGGTTCCTGGCTCCTCCATGAGACCTTTTTTTCCTTCCTCTTTCAGTTGTCACTTTGGGGTTCTAGTCCTACATCTTGAATGTTTCTCTCCTGCTGTTTTATATACATTTCTCTAGCAAAGCTGTAAGATTATTGAGGACAGAGTCTATGTTGTTTTTTATCTTCCTACCCCCAAAGCCCAGGTCAGCTCCTTAGTGTGCACTTGAAAAGGATTGGTAAATTGAGTAAGGCCTCCAGGGTAGTTCTACATGCTTCCTATGGCCTTACTCTTTGTACTCTTGCCTGTTCAAACCTGTAGTATTGTTGTTTTTCATTGGTGTCTGATTCTTCATGACCCTATGGATCACACTGTCCATGAGGTTTTCTTGGAAAGGATTTGCATTTCCTTTTCCAGTAGATTAAGGCAAATAAAGGTTAAGTGACTTGCCCAGGGTCACACAATTAGTAAATGTCTGAGGCCAGATTTGAACTCAGGTCTTCCTGACTCTAGGCCCAGTGTGCTACCTAATGATCCACCTAGCTGCCCTCAAACATATATACTACATAGCTGTTTAAAAGAAGTCTGAGCTTTAAGGAATAGTAGAATGCCACCATATTAAAAATGAAACATTAATTGGTTCACATCAACCAGGACCTCTTTTGTCACAAAATACATAAACACAGTTTGAAATGCCAGGGAATACTGTCTGACTCCTGGATAGTGAGCTTCACAACCAAATGCAGGATTCCATCTCTTTTCCCAGCCTACCCATACAGAAGAAGCTAACAAGGAAGTAAGGAAATGGTCAATCCTGTGAAACTGAGAGATGGAAATACATGGCCAGGCCTACAATAGAATTCTTTTAGGCTAAATGGAAGAAAGAAAGATCAAGAGAAAATACTTTGTTCTAAAGCCTCTTATCAGCTATAGGAGTTTATTTCTGATACTCAAATGAGTTAATTTCTTTTCTCAACTTTCAAATATTGTATATCTTTTTGTTCCCCCACTCACCCATCCTTGCAAAATGTTCACTGATGGTGATTGTGATCAAGGTTTATAAGAATCTAAATGAATCGACCAGTTGGATTTCAAAAAGAGTCCCTTTTAAGATATAAAAACACCTTGGATTTATACAGGGGCTTTCTTTTAAAGATTACTGGCATGTTCACACATATGGAATTATCTCATTTTTACTCTTTTTAGTTCTATGATGTTGGAGATGCTAAAATCTAATAAAAAAGAACTCTATCAGCATTCTCTTTTGACATTTGCAATTAATTGCAAGACTTTATGAATGAAAATAATAAGATGCAGATATAATTTTTGTGAGCAAATTAAGTACATAAAACAACACATCAGAAGTCTGGCTATAGAAAAAAACTAGGAATCGATTTTTAGAAAACATCAGAAAAGATTCTATAGATTGTGAATGAATATTGAATTGGGCTTACTTAAATTTATGTTACATTATTATTATCCATTTTGCATTGTACAAGTATCCAATGTGCTATAAGACATTTTCAATTTTAGCAACTACCTTATATTTTGAAATATCCCAGTTGTGAACTATCCGTGCTGGGATAAGAAAATGATCATCCACATGACAGCTACTGCAGTAATACCATCCACTATAACTGCACACCTTGGCTTTTCCATTGGACAGGCCTATGGATCGCTGACAGCCTGTTGGAGGAAACAAAAAAGAAGGAAACATTGTATGTTTATCGCTACCATCATTACAATATCTCAGAAATTGGAGCCGCATGGTGTAGTAGAAAGACCTCAATTCAAATCCTAGCTACTTACTAGCTATGTCATTTTGAACAAGTCACTTAACTGTTCAGGATCATGCTTTCTTCATCTGTAAAATGATGTCAGATAATTTCACAAGCAACAGAGCTAGCCTGACATTTCTGAATGCCCAAGAAAAGTGAGAGTTGAAGAAATTCATGAAGCACTTTGATTTCAGGGGTCCTTCTATTTCATACATTTAGCAATGAGGGACTCACTCTGTTACTGTCTGTCAATGAGAATAATGCCAAAAAAGAACCCTGCCTCATTTAATCCATATCATGATGAAGCATCTATGAAAACAAGAATGAAGCAGACCCTACCTCAAGGTGCTTATATTCTATCAGGAGAGAAAGCATGTACGTCTATAAGTATATAGGAAATAGACTAAAAAAAATACAAAGCAATTTCTTCAGGGTGGAAATGGGGAACTAGTAGCTGGGGAATTCAGAAAGACTTCATGTAAAAAATTAAACATCAACAGAATTTTAAAGTAAATAACACATTAGGGAAGGTAGGAGGGAGTACATGCTGGACATGGGGCATGTGCCCAATATAAAGGCATGGAGATAGGGCAATTGTGTATCAGGAACAAGAAAAGCCTGGACCAAAGAGAGCATGAAGGTCAATAATATGTAATAAGGTTGGAGCCAGGTGGTGATGGGTTTATATATCCTTTACTCTTCAATTGAATTATTTATTTTCAATGTTCTTTGAAAAAAAAAGTTTGAGTTCCAAATTCTCTACCCTCTTCAGCCTCTCCGCCACCCACTGAGAAAGCAGGCAGTATGATATCAATTATACAAGTGAAGTCATACAAAACATTTCCACATTAGCCATGTTTTTTAAAAAAGCAAGAAAAATAAAGTGAAAAAATTTTACTTCAATTTGCACTGAGTTCATCAGTTTTCTCTCTGGATAGCATTTTTCATCATGAGTCCTTTGGATTTGTCTTAGATAACTGTCTTGATCAGAGTAACTAAGTCTTTTACAATTGATGATTGTTATAATACTGCTGTTACAGTGTATAATGATCTCTTCCCAGTTCTGCTCATTTCACTTTGAATCAGTTCATATATGTTTTCCCAGGTTTTTCTGAGAGTCTCTTGCTCATCATTTCTTATAAAAGCAGAAGAGTATTCCATCCCAATCACATGCCACAGCTTGTTCAGCCATGGTGACAGGTCTTTAAAATTAAGCAGGGAGTTTATATTTGATTGTGAAAGAAATAGAGACCACTCTTTGAGCTTCTTGAGCTAGAGAAGTAACATAGTAAGATGGGCACTTTAGGAAAATTACTTTAGCCACGATGTGTTAGATGGATTGGAAGAGAAGCTTGACGTCCAGGCAGGAGGAGATGAAAGTAACTGTGAGTGGAGAGAAAGGGTCAGATGGGAGATTTTATGGATATAGAAATGACCAGATTTGGCAACTGATCGGAGATGTGGGGGTAAAGATTGACATATGAGAATTAGTTAAACAAACTGTTTAGCCTGGAGAAGAAAAGATACATTTAACATGCATCCCATTCTCTCCACATACAAGGCTACCACTGTAGTTCAGGTTCTCATCACTTCTTTGCTGGATTGCTACCTTATCCTGCTAACTGGTCTAAATGATTGTTATTATTGATCTTTTTTCCTATAGCCTTGCTTTTATCCAATCCATACTCCATAGAGCTCCATAGAGCACCTTAAGTGATATTTCTAAAGCACAGGTATGACCATGTCACAACTCTTCTCAGGAAGCAGCTGTTGCTCCCCCTATTTTCTCTATCAAATATAAACTTCTCTTGCATTTAAAATTCCTTCACCATATGGCTCCATCATCATTTTCCAGATATGTTACCCATAATTCTCTGCATACTCTATGGTCTAATCAAGCAGGACTACTTGCTGTGATTCACACATAACATTTCATCTCCTGTCTCTCGGGTTTTTGCCCTATGCCTGGGCTACCCTCCCTCCTTATCTCTATCCCTTAGAATACCTAACATGGCCTGAATTAGACTGGAAGGCAACTAAGATCCCTTCCAGTTCTGGGACTATAATTCCTGAAATCAGTGTGTTCTCTCTGACTGCCAAATAAGTTATACATAACCTTAAAGGGCATTTGTGTTGGTGTGATCCTATGTGTAGCCTTTTACTGTCTGTACTTATTTGGCACTTGGAATAAGCTATCATACAAAAGTTATTATTAAAGTCTATTTTAAAAAAACACAAAGATGCTTTTGACACCAGGTGTAACCTTCACTCTTGGGATGACACCAGTCTTAGAACTGTAGAGTTAAAATGAACTCCAGGATTTCAGTAATAGTGCTAGACATGCTACTGTACCCAACCCTTTATAAAACCACCTCAAGACTGTAAACAAGAGCTGTGCATTTATGTTGGATTGCTCAAAATTCCTCATAATCAATGACCTAAAATTAAATTCTGGACATCCAAGAAAAACATTATCAAAGTTTCCTGTCCTTTATTAATTACAAAAGAAGTAGATTTCTGTGAAAGAGGAGCCCTTTCCATGGAGTTCCCTGTTTGCAGGAGCTATCTGAGCCCTATTTACAGCTAGTTATATCTACCATGGATCATTTCAGAGAAAAAAATTTTTGATATTGTTCACAGTCTATCTTGGGAATCATACTGCTGGCTCAGAATAAATTAAGGACCCTATATATAAATCCAAATAGTTTTAGCATTGTCTGGTATCTCTCACTGTCTAATCTCTCATCATTGGGTTCAATTATATCTCTATGCAAATGATCCCAGATCTACATATCCAGCCCTATTTTTTTTTTTCTGCGACACAGTCCTACATCATCCATTGCCTTTTGGATATCTCAAATGGAATGTACTATAGGCACTTCAAACTCAACATGTTCAAAATAGAAATCATTCTTTCCCTTAAACCTTTCTCTCTTACCATTTTTTCTAATATTATTGGGGGTACCACCATCCTTCTAGTCAACCAGGCTTGTAACCTTGGTATCATCCTTTGCTCCTCACTTGTTCTCATTGCACATATTCAATCTGTAGCAAAACAGTGTTTCTCCCTTCACAGTATCTCTCTTATAGGATCCCTCTTCTCTACTCACATAGCTATGACTAATATAGGTCCTTATCACTTCTTGCCTAGACCATTGCAATAACCTTTTAATTGATCTCCCTGTTTCAAGTTTTTTCTCCATTTCAACTCATTCTCCACTCAGCTTTCATAGGGATTTTCTTGAAGAGTAGGTCTGACCATGTCATCATCTCCACCCCTCCCTACCCCCAATCTTCTCTGTCTTTCCACTAAAAAAAAATGTAGTGACTTCTTATTACTTTCATGATCGAATATAATCCTCGGCTTGGTGTCCAAATCCCTCACAACTTTTCTGTGATGAAACCTTCCTTTCCATTCTTGTAGTACCTTATTCTCATCCATGAGCTCTACAGGGCAGCCACATAGACTCCTAGCAGTTCCTCACACACCACATTACATATCCTGACTCCATGCCTTGGCCCTGACTGTCTCTCATTCCTGGAATGTTCTCTCTTCTCACTTCTGTCTCTTAGCTCCCCTGGTTTCCTAGCTCAAATCCCACCCTCTGGAAGAGACTTTTCCTGATTGGGTCTCCCCACTGTTCGGGCCTCCTGCACAGATTACCCTCCATCTCATCATTATATATTTTACATATTCATAGTTATTTATATGTTGCCTTCCCCACTAGAATGTGACCTCCTCAAGGGCAGGGACAATGTCTTTTCATTTCTTTATATCCTCGGTTCTTTGCACAGTGCCTGACAGGGAATCAGGATTTTAATAAACGCTTAGTGGGTAACTATACATCTTGTTTATTTCCCACACTTTCCACTGGAGGGGGGCGGGGAGGAGAGAAAGAAAGGATAGAAAGATTAGAAATTAGTTGTAGGCTTAATGTAGATTTATTTGATTGAATATAGTACATGTCTAAAATAAATAAGCATTTCTTAAATGAACTACAAGATTTCCTCTTTTTGTTTTAATAGCAAACCAAGTGCTAGTGTCTAGAACAATTCTGTCTAAAGTTTAAATTAAAATTTGGGATGTTCCCTAGCCTTAATGAGGTTTTTAGCTTAGAATAAAAAATGCTATGTATTTTTAATAATGACTGCCCTAACAACATTTGGGGAAGCATCAAACCTGACATCTTTCATTTCATCATGAGAAGAAAAACAAATTTCCATAGTAAATGTAATTAATTAATTACAATTTAGCTACAAGTTATATCTTTATGCACTTTCAATCAGAGAGAAGACTTTTTACAGTGTTTATAAAATGAAGCACATTTTGTAGTGGGAAACAGTTTTTACACTGGATCAAAGCTAATACATTCTTCACAACCTCATTTAAAAACTTTTCTGAGAATGCATTCAATTCATAAGAACAAAAAACTCCCTCAGAAGAGAATGTATTGATGGCCTTTTAAAAAATAGCTTCCCACCCCACTTCAAGCCTCTAACAAACATACTCTGAAGAGCTCAGGGGCCTCTCAGATATACTCTTGAAAACAAATATATTCATTTAACCAAAATTCAAGTTAGTGCTGCTGGTACATTCCACTTCCTAATGTTCTATCACTAAAGGCAACTAAAGGAATTTGTTGGTTAGGCCTTTGTTTAGGTTGATCACTCTACACCTGACATCACAAGCCTCCAATGTGATACCAGTTATTCTGCTAACGAGAGTGTAGCTGGTTAGCTCAGCCAGCTAAAGCCTAGTAAAATGAAAGGGTTTTTGTGTGAGGCACCTAGCTACGCTATTCCACAGCTAGACGGAACCCATCACTCTGCTCGGCTGACATGCAACGTGGCCTAAGGGAGAAGTGGTCAGCAAGTATGCCTGGCACAAAGCCATCTCCACTACTGGAAGAACAGTGTGACCTGCATACCATACTAATGTTGCCTCTTCCCCCTTCTTTTCTCCAATTCTAAGCCACGCAGAAGGCAACAGCATTAAAAATAAATAAATAAATCAGGTAAAGGGGACATAAAGAAGAAGGGAGAGGAGTGGTAGTTCTCATTTGCTCAGAAGAAATGAAAACAATTATGACAACATTAATAATAGCTAGCCTTAATATAGGACCAATTCTGTGCCAGGCACTATGCTTAGTATATCTCATCTGATTCTCACAACTCTGAGAAATAGGTACAATTATTTTCACCCCCATTTTACAAGTGAGGAAACTGAGACAAACAGGTAATGTGACTTGTCCAGACTGAGACTGAATTTGAACTGCTCCCTGATCCCAGGTCTAGTGTGCTATATACCATGCCACCTGGATACTGTTGTGTGAAAAAGGACTGAGATGTTGAAGCCTCATTATTGCCTACCCACCCCTTGAAATAAATAATGTGAGGGAGAGTCTGTCAAGGGCCATGAAAGGGAAAACTGGTTGGATTTGAAAAGTGCTCACTTAGAGTTACAGATAGAAGGATTCTCAGACATCATCTAGTATAACTATCTCATGTGACAGACAAGGAACCTGAGGCCTGGAGAAGGTAACTTCTTACTGTTCCTTACATACAATATTCAATGTACCACCTCTGTGACTTTGTACAAGCTCTCCCTCTTTCCCTTCCACCCAACACACTCCTTAAGCCTGGAGTGTTTTCCTTCCCAGGGATTTGGATTTTAGTGTGCAAGAAGATGGAAGGAATGGAAAAGGTCTAAGATCTTATGTCTGTTAAATAAAAGAATAGGAATTATAGATGACACAATGGAAAGGGGAGGTGGAACAGAACAGAGACTTAGGAGGAGTAGGACTGAAGTAGATGTGGATGAAAGCAGGGAGTGGTAGCAGGGAAAGAGGTTTTTACCTAGACAGCTAGTGACGAATCATGTGGCTTAGTGGAAGAGGAAGAGGGAAGAATTTGCTAGTCATGCAATGAGTATGTATAGGGAGTACCATTTGACTAGGGTTCCCACCCTCAAGGGTCCTATTATTACAGAGGAGAAGCTGGGTTGGGCATCTGTGTCTCTAAGTAATCTATGAGATTATTTCTCCAGGTATTTGACTGAATTCATATTCAATTCCAATTCTTCTACTTCATTCCCAAAATGATTGGGAATGACAGAGCCAGAAGATTCCCTTCTTCATACAGAGTCAATGATTAAGACTGATGTCAGAAGTCTTATTCCTAGGCACTGTCCCCTTGGCAATCGATGTGGTATCTGACATTGTGTTTGTCCTGTGCAGGGACCTACCTGGAGGTAAGAAAGTCAGTGCCTGAAGCTTTGGTTATAGGATTACTAAACTTCTTAAGAAAATTGCTTTCCTTTTCAGACTTTACCTTTTCTGGATTCCTCTCATACTTCCTTTAACTAGTCTTTCATGTTTGAAACTTTGATATTGTCTGTGACATGCCTCACCACTCACATCTGATCACTTATATGGTCCTCCCAATTCTACCCTCACAATCTCTTTCTCCCAACCTCTCTTTTTCCATGCTACTACCCTTGTAAAAGCTCTCATCATTCTCTTCCAGGATTATTTACTAACCTATCACAGATCTAACCTCTCATATTTCTTCAATCCATTTTTCATGCTGCTGCCAGACTTATCTTCCATATGTATAAATCTGGTCATATTAGGGCAGCTAGGTGGAGCAGTGGATAAAATACTGGCCCTGGATTCAGGAACACCTGAGTTCAAATCTAGCCTCAGACACTTGACACTAGCTGTGTGACCCTGGGCAAGTCACTTAACCCCCATTGTCTCACACCAAAAAAAAAAAAATCTGGTCATATCACTTTCCTATTCAAAATCATTCATTGGTTCCATATTGTCTATCAGGTAAAGTTCAAACTTCTTGGCTAGGCATTCAAGGTTCTTTACCCTCAAATACCACCTTCTTGGCTTTATCTTAAACCACCCCTCTCTACAAACTCTATGTTCCAGCCACAACCAAAAAATAACACATTATTTCTTGACCTCCCACTTTAATTCCTTTGCTCCATGTGATGTAGTAGGAATCGTCAAAATGATGTTTGCTAGGAATTTCATTTTTATAAATAATTTTATAATCACTGTGACAGGATCTGCCAGTGTGCTGCCTCTCCCTGTCTCCCACCATTCCCCTGCAACATAAATTAGTCCAGTTTTCCAAAAAAGTAACAGAGCTGTCCCTGGGGATCTTGGTCCTTGTGCCTCCTTGATGCAGTTTCCTAGTAGCCTCTGGTTCTATTGACACATGGCTTCCTGGTCACCTAAGGGCATGGAAAGGACCACCCATGTGGAGTATGAACCCTTCAAACTTGGTGGATGTCCCAAGACCACGAGAATAAACACATCGGAGGGTGTGGTTCTGCTGAACAGACACATTTCCATATGGAGGCAGAGGTCACTTCTACCTTAGCTAAGTACAACTGTATCCGTATTGAATATTTCACTTAGAACTTAAAAGAAAAGTATTCTTTATGATGCTATAATGTTTCCTGCCCTCAACTCAGCCCCCTTTTAATGACCTTACTTTTAATTCCTAATTTAAATGTGATCGGTACGAAGTCTTCACGGGCCCTCATCAGTGGTGTTCTTTCCCCCTTCATAAATTGCAGAACACTTAGTTTACACGCCTCTCCTAAGAATTCATCATGTACCATAACATGATATACAAACATGTACTAAACTACTTACTAGATAGATTTGGAGTTCCACAAGAAGAGGAATTGTATTTTATTTAATCTCTGTGGCTTTCCCAAGGCTCAGGACAGTGATTTGAACATGGAAGGTATTTAATGCTTGTTGGTTCAAACTGAAGTCAAATAACTTATCTATTATCACAAAAATCACAAGAAGAGGAGGCAGTAGATGTCAGTTTACCTTGTTCATAGTCCATTAGAACTATACAACAGTGGAGTCTCTCTTGTACAATTGAAAGTTGATTTTCTTTTTTAGGCTAAGATTTTTGTGTAGTTTGGGGTTTCTGAGGGGGAGAGGGTCTAGAGTGGTGATTTCATTGGAATAGAGAACTTCCAATGGGAAAATGTCCCTCCCAAGGCAGATCATCAATTCCTCTTCAACTGATAGTTTTGGAGAAATATCTGGAGTATTGATGGGTCCAGAGTCACACAGCCAACATCAATCAGAGATGCTGCTTGAAATGAGACTGTCCTGACTCTGAAGCTGGTTGTCCTTTAAATAATAATGCCTGACTCTCTATCATGCAGATATAGAGTTTCATATCTATCTAGATTTACCTAGAGATATAGATGATGTAAATCCAGATAGAGGCAGCTAGGTGGTTTTCACACATTTTCTCATAAGAGGTTTCCTGGGCACTTCTTCTCTTCTCCCTCTATACTGTTTCACTTGATATCATCAGCTTCCATGGATTCAATTATAATCTCTACGCTGGTTATTCTCAAATTTACTTATCTAGCCCTAACTAACCTCTCTTCTTACATTCAGACTCACATCTCCAATTGTCTGGTGGACATCTTAAACTGTTATATCCCACAGACATCATAAATTCAACTAGTCCAAAACTGAACTAATTATCATTCCCTCTAAACTTTCCCCCATTCCAAACTTCCCTGTTACTTTTGAGGGTACTACCATCTTCCCACTGAGCCAGATTCACAACCTGTTGGTTTTGGGGTTTTTTGGGGGGGGCAATGAGGGTTAAGTGACTTGCTTAGGGTCACATAGCTAGTAAGTGTCAAGTGTCTGAGGCTGGATTTGAACTCAGGTCCTTCTGAATCCAGGGTCGGTGCTTTATCCACTGCACCACCTAGCTGCCCCACCAGATTCACAACCTAAGTGTCATATTTAACTCCTCACTCTCTCGTGCCCCCAAATCCAACCTGTTGCCAATTGCTGTCACTTCTCTCATATATGCCCCTTTCCCATCTCTGACACTGCTCCCACCTTGGTGTAGGCCCTCATCATCTCATAGATTGCTACAATAGCCTTCTGATTGGTCTCCCTGTTTCAAGTCTCTCCTCTCCATTCCATCTTCCACTGAGCTTACCCTACTCCCTATTTAATAAATTCCACTGCCTCTCTCTTTCACCTCCAGGATCAAATATAACATCTTCTCTTTGGGGTTCAAAATCCCTGAACCCCTGCTAAGGTTCCACTCTTCTCAAACCTTATTCCCCACACTCCCGTGGATTCTGTAGTCCAGTGACACTAGCTGCCTTGCTGGTCCTCAAATAAGACACCCCCATCTCCCAAAGCTGGATATTGTCACTACATAGGAAATTCTCATCTTCCTATCCTAGATTCCTTTAAATCCCAGCTAAAATTGTACCTTCCATAAGAAATGCCTTCCCTCTTTTGAGTACCTCTAATTCATCCAACTAAGTATCTTTGTCAATATCAATAACTAGATTGATAGCTACTTTGTACATAGGTGTTTGCTTGCCTGTTGTCTCTCCCATTATGAAAACTCCTTAAGAGCAAAGACTTCTTTTTTTCATTTCTGTATATTCCTAGTGCTTAGCCCAGCTTTTGGAACCTAGGAGATTTAATAAATGCTTGTTGATGGTTGTTCTATGAATGTTTTTTATAGGAGGATGATATTATGTCCTAGGAATTATTATGTTTTCCAGGAATTTAATTCTTAAAGTTATGTAGCATATCAGAGAGGTTAACACTGAGTAGATCTCTTAAGAGAGACACATAAAAACACAGAGAAAGTGTTAAGGCATAGTCGTTCGGTGTTATAAAAACTAAAAATACATTTGAAAGAAAATCGTTCCTGATTTGGTTGGCACAGACTGATATTAAAACTAAAAGACATTTAAAGAATATATGCTGGCAGATGCTATGGCAGCTATTGTCTTTAAGAATATGAAAAAATAAATGTTTCTGCTATGCGAAGGAAAACATGACTGGACAACCTCTACATAGGCCAAGGTGGATGCACTTAACTATAAAAAAGTTTCTCTTTTCATATTCCAACATGGCAAATGTCACCCCAAAATTATAATCATGTTTTACCTCATTAGTATTGAACCAGGGCAGCTAGGTGGAGCAGTGGAGGGCAGCTAAGTGGAGCAATGGATAAAGCACTGGCCCTGGAGTCAGGAGGACCTGAGTTCAAATCCAGCCTCAGACACTTGACACTTAGTAGCTGTGTGACCCTGGGCAAGTCACTTAACCCTCATTGTCCCACCAAAAAGAAAAAAAGAAAAAAAGTATTGAACCAAGACTCCCAAAGAAAGCTGGTCTTTTTTTTTGTTTTTGTATTTTGTCTGTGTGTGTGTGTGTTTTTGCGGGACAATGAGGGTTAAGTGACTTGCCTATGGTCACACAGCTAGTGTCTAGTGTCTGAGGCCGGCTTTGAATTCAGGTCCTCTTGAATTCAGGGCCGGTGCTTTATCCATTGTGCCACCTAGCTGCCCCCATTGGTCATTTTTAAAAAGCATGATCTTGCCCTGGAGTCAGGAGGACCTGAGTTCAAATCCAGCTTCAGACACTTAACACTTACTAGCTGTGTGATCCTAGGCATGTCACTTAACCCCAATTGCCTCACCAAAAAAAAAAAAAAAAAGCATGATCTTGAGTTCTAGATCATATAATAAGATACCAGCCTACATGCTTTTTCTAGTCTGCTAATTCTCAAAAACCTCCAAAAAAGATGAATTATGTTTCAGATATAAAACTACTATAGACAAATCCACAGAACAAAGAAAAAAAGAGAGAATTCATACAAAATAAAATCCTTATGAATTAATGCAGAAAAGGACTGATCTTTAAACACTCACCTAGCATACTTCTCCCACCAACTTCTAGCACAGATACAAAAACTACTAGTGGGTTCATGCCTGGGGCCATATTGGGATTCCCTCTCATTGCAGAGACTTAACTAGTGTACCTCACTCCCTGCTCATCTCCCACTGACCCCCCACTTTCACAATAAGTCAAAAACATTGATTCTGCCCAGCCATGTGAGGAAAAGCTAGTGTGTTACCTTCTGCCTATGTCAGCTTCTAGGTTAGGAACCCTTAAAGCTTCAGAGTCTCTGTACAGAATAACCTTTATGCCCTCCCTCAACTATGCAAAAAGTGACAAATGCTGATTTAAACTATTCAGAAGAAAAATGAGAAGAGCAAGGGAGGGACTGGTGTCATGGTCCAGTATGGATGGCTGCAGTGGGTCTAAAGAAAAGGAGATTGAAATCCAGCTATTATTTGTCCTGTCCAGCCAGAATATACTCAGGGCAAGGACCAAAGCCAGTGAAATTTAAATCCTCCAAAGTAGGAGAAGGCTAAAGAAACTTTGCTGTCCAGTCTTTAGAGTGTGCCCACTAGCAAATGGGAGAGAAGTTCCAAAGGGAGTGACAGAGATTATAAGCAAAAAAGGATGAAACACCAAAGACTTCAAGAGTAGTAAAATTCATAAAAATCTAGAGTACAAGCATATACACCAACAGAAAGGATCCACAAATTAGAAGGGAGGATGAGCAATCAACCCTCAAAAAGATTATGAAGCTTTCTTAACAAATAGCAGAAGACAAAAGAAAGTGAAAACCAATGCTTGATGAATCTTGTGCAATCCCAAAACATCATGGAACAAGAAATTCCAGAATCATTTAAGAAAGGAATAAGATCCATAAGAGAAGAAATTGAGAATGAGGCTATCTCAGAATTTGTAGCTCTCCAAGCAAAAATAATGATAATGATAATTATAATAAAAATAGTAATAGTAACTATAATGAAAATGTTAATTAGGGGCAGCTAGGTGGCACAGTGGATAGAGTACTGGCCCTGGAGTCAGGAGGACCTAAGTTCAAATCTGCCCTCAGACATTTAACACTTACTAGCTGTGTGACCCTGGGCAAGTCACTTAACCCCAATTGCCTCACAAAAAAAAAAATGTTAATTAGCAGATTCTTAAAAAATCGAGTCCACAGCAGTTTCTCCAAAGAAACAAATCAAAAATATTGAAATGAGGAAAATCTGGCAAATGCAAAAGGCAACAATATAAAAAACACATTTATATATGCCAAAGGCATTGACATTCAAGATAGAATGCACAAAGACAATTTATGGATAATAGATCTCTCAGAAGAACATGACAAATCAAAACTTCAACATATAAGGCAGGAAATAATAAAAGAAAAATTGCCTGGTACTTCTGAATACAGACGACAAAGCACCAAAAGAATACACAGATTTCCTTGCATGAGAAACAGCAACCACTACCACCACCACATACCTTATGCTTCAAACTCCAAGATCGATCAATCGATCTATCTATCTATAGGTTAAAATGAATAATTCTTTTTCTTTTTTTTTTTTGCAGGGCAATGAGGGTTAAGTGACTTGCCCAAGATCACACAGCTAGTAAGTGTAGTGTCTGAGGTCAGATTTGAACTCAGGTCATCCTGACTCCAGAGCTGATGATCTATCCACTGTGCCACCTAGCTGCCCCCTAAATGAATAATTCTAATGGAAGTGGACAGGAAAAAGACCCTCAGATATAAAGAAAAAGGAAATTTGAATAACACAATATTATTCTTTACTCTCTAGAAACAAAACATGGAATGGAATATTATAGTCTGAAAAAATCAAAGAAGTTCAAATTGTAACCTATATTGACAAGGTCTGAAAATCAGAGTCTAATAATCAAAGAAAAAAAAAGTATGTTTTTAAAACATACTTTGAAGCATTCTTGGAGGGGAAAAACATGTGAGCAGAATATCTGTTTGCAAAAACATCCCAACAGGAAAAACATAAGAAATATAAATAAGTATAATTATTAAGGAAAAATAAGTAATGAAATAAATTACTCCATGTTAAAATTTTTGTTTGTTTTGCTTTTTTTAAAGAGAGAAAATGAAATAATCATGTGGGGTAAAAGAAAACGAAAACAAAGAAAGATCATCAAGTAATTAAAAAGTACATAAATACTTCCAGTCTTACATTTCCATCAGCCTACTAGATATATTGAACTGGGTGTCCTATTTTGTTGTTCATTTGTTTCAGTCATGTTCAATTCTTTGTGAGCCCATTTGGGGTTTTCTTGGCAAAGATATTGGAATGGATTGTCATTTCCTTCTCCAGCTCATTATACGGGTGAGAAACTGAGGCAAAAAGAGTCAAGTGACTTGCTCAGGGTCACATAGTAAGTGTCTGAGGCCAGATTTAAACTCAGGAAGATAAGTCTTCCTGACTTCAAGTCTGGTGCTCTATCTACTCTATTACCTAGCTGTCCCTGGATACCCCATAGACATAATTAACTCAACATGTCCAAATCTGAACTCATTATCTTTTTCCCATTATCTCTGCCTTCTTTCATATTTCCCTATTACTGTTGAGGGTACTCTCCTAGTAACTCAGACTCACAGCTTAGGTGTTATTCTAGAATTCTCATCCTCCCTCATCTACCATATCTAATCTGTCACCAAGTCCTATCTCTTTTACCTTTTTAATTCCCTCTTCTTTTATCTGACATTGCCAATACTCTGGTGCAGTTCTTCATTACTTGATGCCTGGACTATGGCAACAGCCTGCTGATTGACCTCCTTGTCACAAGGCTCTCTCCACTCTAAGTCCAACCTCTACTTGGCTGTCAAAACACAGATCTGACTATGTTAAGTCCCTATTCAAGGGGCAGCTAGGTAGTGTAGTAGATAGAGCACCAGCTCTGGATTCAGGAGTTCAAATCCAGCCTCAGACACTTAACCCCAATTGCCTCACCCCCCCCCCCAAAAAAAATCCCTATTCGGTGGCTCCCTCTTACCTCCTGGACCAACTATAAAATTCTGTTTGGTTTTTAAAGCCCGGCCTTTCTAGTCTTCTTTCACTTTATTCTGCCCTCCTCATACATACTCTGCAATCTTGTGACGCTGACTTCCTTGCTGTTCCTGGCACCGGACACTCCATCTCCTGATTCTGACTGTTTTCACTGCCTGTCCTTCATGTCTGGAAGTTTCTTCCTCCTCATCCCTGCTTCCTGACTTCCCAGAAATTTCAGGTAAAATCCTACCTTTTGTAAGAAGCCTTTCCTAAGCCTCACTTTATCCTGTATAAATCTTGTTTTAAAGTACACGGGTGTTATATGCCATCTCCCACATTAGACTGTGAGCTCCTTAACAGCAGGGATTGCCTTTTGCCCTTCTTTATATTCCTAGCACTAAGCACAGTGCTTGACACATAAGAAACAGAAGTGAAAATGGAGGAATGGAACTGAAGTGTAATGGACTAAACACCATAGGAAAGTTTAATAAGAAAGACTTAGAAGCACACGGATTGATTACTTTTGGTTTTTTTCCGGGGCAATGAGGGTTAAGTGACTTGCCCAGGGTCACACAGCTAGTAAGTGTCAAATATCTGAGGCCGGATTTGAAATCAGGTCTTCCTGAATCCAGGGCCAGTGCTTTATCCACTGTGTCACCTAGCTGCCCCCTCTACTTACTTTTTAACAATAACTTAGGATTTCTTCCTCCTCTTTTTATACTTTTCGACACTCAAATATCAGAATTAATTTAAAATATTTCAAATATCAGGAAAGAATGAATCATGGACTCCAGGTGTCTGGTCCACTCCCACAGAGCTTCTAAAACATGCTCACAAAGCTTAAAATACAAAAGGACTGGGGCAGCGAGGTGGCGCAGTGGATAAAGCACCGGCCCTTAATTCAGGAGGACCTGAGTTCAAATTCGGCCTTAGACACTTAACACTTACTAGCTGTGTGACCCTGGGCAAGTCACTTAACCCCCTCTGCCCTGCAAAAAACCCCCAAAAAACAAAACCAAAAAAGAAAAATACAAAAGGACTTCGAGTGAGAAACAGAAGCAGGAAATTAACCAAGGTCTGGAAGCAAACTAGAAATCAGCACAAAAAATGATAGAGGGGAAGGTTAAGGGATAATAGAAGAATGACAGTTGAGGGAAGAATTATTTTCCATGTCTAGGTCTGCTTGTGAGCCCAAGAATCTCTCTCCATGCATAGGATTGCTACTGAGTCCATCCCACCACTTCAGCAGTGATAAGCCACTGATGAATGAGTCATGCTGGGAAGAAGTTGTAGGACAAGACTGCTGATCCCAACCAATTAGAGCAGTAAGTGAGGAAAAGTGATAGATCAGTGTTCCAGACACTGAGTTCCCTCTATTGACCTGACATTCCAGGAGGTCATTAGTGGAACAGTATTGAGAATTCCTGCTAGGTCTAGAACTGGAGGGCTGATAGAGAAATATGAGCCCAAGAACTTGAACTATATTTTAAAAATTCCTTGTTTTAATGTAGTTATTACTTTTGTTCCTATGGCATGAGTAAAGAACTGTAAAATCAATAAACAAGAATTTATTAGGTGTTTACTATATGCCAGACACTCTGCTAAGCACCAGGGACACAAAGAAAGGCAAAAACAGTCTTTGCCCTCAAGAGACTTATAATCTCTTTTAAAAAAATTATTTATTTATTTATGCAATGAGGGTTAAGTGACTTGCCCAAGGTCACACAGCTAGTAAGTGTCAAGTGTCTGAAGCCAGATTTGAACTCAGGTCTTCCTGTATCCAGGGACAGTGCTTTATCCACTGCACCACCTGGCTGCCCCCAAGAGATTTATATTCTAATGGGAGAAACAACATGGAAATAAATACAAAATGCATAGAGAATATGTGAAGATGGCTCTAGCAACTAAGGGAAATGGGAAAGGCTTCAAAAAAATGTTAGTTTATAGGCTGAATCTTGAAAGAAGCTAGGTATTCTATGCAATAGAAGTGAGGAAGGTAAGCATTATAGGCATGGTGGACAGACCATGCAAAGGAAGGAAGATAGGAGATAGTAGGTAATATACAAAGATAACAAGTAGGCCAGTATATGTGGCTATCGTATATGTATGACTGATTATTATGCTATGCTAGTATGATTAATTGGAAACACTGGACAAAAGGAAGAAGGGAGGTCTCTGGATGGGTGGGGGCTAAGCCAGGAGACTAACTGGATACATTAATATAGAAGATATCTATAGATCAACAAGTCAGTATCATACTATGAGAACTGCCTTGCTTTTGCATTTTATCTCCAACACCTAGCATAATCAATACCTGACACAGAATAAGTGCTGGATAAATGCTGATTGATTGATACTTACAGAGAATGTACTATTTTTCCTGAGTGCCCTTTGTTGTTTAGGTGGAGTGCATAACACGAGGGTGATTGTATGGTATTGCCAGTGCCTTGTCCTTATTATTGAACAGGATTAGCTAAGTGACAAGCAGCATACCTGGTAGTTAAATACCAATTTGGACATTCCTTCAACTACTGTAGATCATGATCCATGCCTTCTCATTTTTTTTTTCTTTTTAGTGAGGCAATTGGGGTTAAGTGACTTGCCCAAGGTCACACAGCTAGTAAGTGTTAAGTGTCTGAGGCCGGATTTGAACTCAGGTACCCCTGACTCCAGGGCTGGTGCTCTATCCACTGCGCCACCTAGCTGCCCCCATGCCTTCTCATTTTATGCAATTTCTGTTTATATTCTTCCATTAAGTATTCTAAAGAATATATGGCCAAAAGAATTGGAAATTGGGGGGATGCCCATCAATTGGAGAATGGCTGAACAAGTTGTGGTATATGAATGTAATGGAATAATATTAGCTTATTAGAAATGACAGGCAGTTGGATTTCAGAAAAACCTGGAAGGACTTACATGAACTGATGCTGTATGAAGTGAGCAGAACCAGGAGAACATTGTACACAGTAACAGCAATATTGTGAGATGATCAAATACGATTGACTTGGTTTTTCTCAGCAATACAATGATCCAGAATAATTCCAAAAGACTTATGATGGAAAATGCTCTCCATATCCAGAAAAATAACTGATGGAGTCTGAATGCAGATCAAAGCATACTATTTTCAATTTATTTTTTGTAGTTTTTGCCTTCCATTCTGTTTCATCTCATACAACCTGATTAATATGGAAATATGTATATAAATATATATATTTTTAGTAAGGCAGTTGCAGTTAAGTGACTTGCCTAGGGCCACACAGCTAGTAAGTGTTAAGTGTCTGAGGCTGGATTTGAATTCAGGTACTCCTGACTCCAGGACCAGTGCTCTATCCACTGTGCCACCTAGCTGCCCTGAAATATGTATTTTTTAAAAAAGAATATATGGCCAACTCACTGAAGGTCTTTCTCTATGTTTTTTTTTAAATACTTTGTAATTTCAAAGTTTTATACCCACTGTAGCACTAGGGCTGCCCATCTATCATTCATTGCTCTTGTTGTTGTTTGTCTTTCATTCTGGAAGAGGACCTGACACTAAGGTAATGTTGAGACTTGCAGTGAATTGGATTTCAGTGGGGGAGGGCTATGCAAGGAAATCAACCTCACTCCTTCCTCCAGAGCCATCTGGGTCCAGTGGCAAGATATACATCAGGACTACTGAAGATGGCCCTGGATGTTTTAAGGCAATTGGGGTGAAGTGACTTGCCCAGGGTCATACAGCTATTAAGTGTCTGAGGTGAGATTTGAACTCAGGTCCTCCTAACTTCAGCACCAGTGTTGTATCCACCTGGCTGCCCCTTCATTGTCCATTTATTGCTCTTATTAAAAGACTGATCCACTTTTTACTAGTCATAAAAGACTTGATGACATCTTTTATGCCACTTCTTTTATGCAAGTCATTGCTGGCAATACCCAGCAGTTAATATATAACATGTATCTTTCCACAGCATCTTAGGTAATCTGCAATTTTAATTACAAATACTAGGGGCAGCTAGGTGGCACAGTGGATAGAGCACCGGCCCTGGATTCAGGAGGACCTGAGTTCAAATCCGGCCTCAGACACTTAACACTTACTAGCTGTATGACTGGGCAAGTCACTTAACCCCAATTGCCTCACGAAAAAACAAAACAAACAAACAAAAATTACAAATACTAGGGGTAGCTGAACTCTGGCAAACTCCCTCTCTATCATAGCAATCTGACATAAAAGTTTATGAGATCTCTCAACAAGATGGATGATTGAGGTGGTTTGCTTTCAATAGGTCCTACTTTCATAATCAACAGATATTGACCTCAAGTGGAATTTTATAGAGATCAAGTGAATTATGTTTGTCTGTCTGCCATTGACAACAGGTATGGATGGACAAAGCAGAGGCTGATCTCCCTAGCAGAAGAAAAGCTGAAAGATCTGAAGAGACACCTTTGCTTTCTACATGAAGGAGAATAGAATAAAGTTCTTTGAAAGCATGCAAGAAGCACTTCAAAGCAAGAACAAACAAAAAAGAACATGAAGAAGTAGAGGGACATCCCAATAAGGGTCAGGAAGTTGTGAGGTGGAAGAAAGTGCTAAAGAAGGGAAAGGGAAGAATAATTACGGTGCAACTGTACCATTGGCATGAGGCTCTTCCCACAAAGAATAAAAGTAAACTTTTGGACAAAAAAGTCAGTTTCATGTGCTCCAAGGAATAATGCTGTAGATCCATGGCTATCACCAAGGAAGTGGTTATCTAGTGATGGTCAAAAGAATCACACAGGAATCATTTGGGACATGGCTCCCTGCTCTCAAGTATCAGGGCAGCTCTTTGTCAACCTGAGATGAGTAACACAGAGGACTGCATTCTTCCCTGAGAATGAACATTACCTGAGATCTGATGGAGGACCTCCTAAGACTCATCGAACCTAACACACACTACTCATTCTTGTTGAGTTACATGGGGACAAATGCTATCGCCAGAATGAACCTAGAAAACACTGCAAGAGATTTTGAATTTCCAGGCAAGAAACCAAAAGACTTGGGAGCATAGGAGATCTAGCACTGCTACTGATTGAAGATAAGGGCTTCAGAAGAGAAAAAAAAAACAACATCTGGGAAGTGAGCTGCTGGTAGAGATGGTGCCTGAGAAGAGAGTTTGTATTTTTGGATCATGAAAAGCTCTTGGCCAGAGATGAAATATATGTAACAAAATCCAGTAAATATACATATTTCACTGGAGCCCTTCAATTTCTTGCCAAGAAGGAATTAATCTCAAAAAGAAAGGGAAACTAGAAAACTGTCTAGATATATTTGCCAAGCCAGATGAAAAAAAGAAAAACAGGTACCATAGAGGAAGAAAGATATGAGCAGAAAGAACCAGTCATATACAGGAGCCACTACCAGGAGGGGGAAAGGCAGCAGTGAGACCTATGTACAACTAAGCTTTTCAGAGCTTCAGTGACTTGCCCAAGGTCAACAAGCAGAGCTGGAATGCCAGTCCAGGTCACAGGATCATAAGATCAACCAGTCCAACATTCTGTTCACTTTATCATACTGCCTCCCATGGGAGCTGGTCAGAAGTGGAAGGGGCTGCCCGAACAGGTGTAGGATCTTATCTAGAAAATCTTTGAGCAGAAGCTGGATGACTACTTGTCAGACAAGTTGTAGTTGAAATTCTTTTCATATAGTTCCTGGGTTTGTCTTGGCAGGTAGACTCCCAAATATTTTACATTTTCTACAGTTATTTTAAATGGGATTTCTCTATCTCTTGCTGCTGAGCTTTGTTGGTAATACATAGAAATGCTGATGATTTATGTGGGTGAGATTCTTTTCAGATATGAGCTGGATTAGATGTCTACTGAGGACCCTTCCAAATAAAAAATGCTATGGTTCTTTGAATGTTGTGTAAGGAACAGCAAGAAAGCCAGTTGGGCTGGAAAGAAGAACGCTTGAAGGGGAATAATGTATAATAAGCCTGTAAAGGTAGGTTGGACCCATTATGCAAGTCTTTAAATATCCTCCCCCCCCACCCCCTGCAGTGTGTATTTGATCTTAAAGATAATAGGGAGTTACTGAACATACAGAATAGGAGAGGGACGTGGCAAGACATGTACTTGAGGAATTGCTTTAGCAACTATGTGGAGGACAGACTGGAGAAAGAGAAACCAGTTAGGAGGCTATTGCAGAATCCGGGTGAGAGGTGATGAGGGTTTGACCTAGGATCATGACCATGGAAGTGGAGAAGAGAGGTTAAGATATTGTGGAGATAGAACGGACAAGATTTGGCAACTTGATTAGATATGCATTATTAGGGAAAATGAGCAGTCAAGGATGATTCTGAAGTTGTGAACCAAGGTTCACAAGGAAAGAATGGTGGTACCCTCAAAAGAATTAAAAAAGATTTGTAAAAAATATATTATTAGGGGCAGCTAGGTGGTACAGTGGATAGAGCACCAGCCCTGGAGTCAGGAGTACCTGAGTTCAAATCTGGCCTCAGACACTTAACACTTACTAGCTGTGTGACCCTGGGCAAGTCACTTAACCCCAACTGCCTCACTTAAAAAAAAAATTATTAACTGGGTCTTAATTTGTGAACTCCTGGCTGGCAAACTGTTTTTAATTTAATATGGGAAGGGGCAGCTAGGTGGCACAGTGGATAGAGCACTGGCCCTGGATTCAGTAGGACCTGAGTTCAAATCCGACCTCAGACCCTTGACACTTACTAGCTATGTGACCCTGGGCAAGTCATTTAACCCCAACTGCCTCACTAAAAAAACCCCAAACAATTAATATGGGAAAAGTCTATTGGGAGGCTCCGCCTCCCCCACTGCCTCTCCTAGCCTGATCAGAAACAAGATTAGGAAGCCTCTTTCAATTTAACTCAAACACAGGGTTTATTTATGAGAATAAACTTAGAATTAAATACAGGGGCAGCTAGATAGCACGGTGGTAAAGCACCGGCCCTGGATTCAGGAGTACCTGAGTTCAAATCCGGCCTCAGACACTTGACACTTACTAGCTGTGTGACCCTGGGCAAGTCACTTAACCCTCATTGCCCTGCAAAAACCAAAAACCAAAAACCAAAAAGAATTAAATACAAAGAAAAGAAATCTACGACCTGACTGCATTTTAACTTTCTCCCTGGACAGAATTGTTCAGCCCTCCTCTCTTGCCTGTGACCGCTTCTGGTAGCTCCCTTTCACTGTTAGCTGCCCTGCAATTTTCTCAGTCCTCCTTTCACAGTCAGCCATGCCTGTTCTCCGGAGCATCCTCTTAGTCAGTCGCCCTTCCTCAGTCTCCCTTTTCACTTTCTGGCCGCCAGGCTAATTTTTTGTCACCCCCAGGGCCAGGCTGAGCTGGGGGCTGGGCGGAGAAAGCTGGCACGTGCCTGAGGTCCTACATGTTCATCCTCACTGAGAGGGGCTTGTGCTGGGTGTGGCATGAGAGGCTTATGTACCTGGGACGGTTTTGGGGAGATAGTCGTGCTGGGGGAGGGGTGGCCGGTTTGAGGAAGCTGAGGCTAATTTTAGCCGCTCACAGTTTGGAAGTGGGGTGGGTTTTGGGGAAAAAATAATGATTTGGGACATATTAAGTTTGCAATGCCTATGGGGTATCGTTCAAAAAGTCCAACAGGCCTCAGAAGAGAGATTAGATCTTAATATCTGGATTGTGAGTCATCCAGCAAAGGATAAAACTGTCAGATAGGTAGAAAGAGAATTGAGGGAGCAGTGTTATGAAAACTTAGGAGAGAAAGTAACCAGAAGTAGAGAATGAATGGTCAATAGTGTCAAATATTACAGAAAGGACTAGAAAGATGGGAATGAGAGAAGAGTATAATGAGCTGAGACTGGTAATAAACACTAAGGATAGCAAATAAGCTATATTGTGGACAAGAGTAAGATTAGAAAAGAAATAGTTCTCAGGATGAAAGAAAATAGAGGGCAAAAAGGAGAACTATTCAGCTCTTATTTTGCTTCTCGTTTCTCTACCGAGAAGAAACAGATTTAGACAAAAAAGAATAAAATGGTTAACAGTAGGAGAAAGCCAAGATAAGTGAGATGATATTAAAAGACTATCTACCGATGTCAGGTTCTGAGACAGAACTGTTGACCTTGTCCAGATGAAACTGGATGGCTTGGTTTCCCACCTTTAGTTCTGTGTCAGCTGAGTTCATCACTCTATTTTGTTGTGTTATTAAGAATTTATATTGGGGGCATCTAGGTGGCTCAGTGGATAAAGCATGGGCCCTGGATTCAGGAGGATCTGAGTTCAAATCCAGCCTCAAACACAACACTTACTAGCTGTGTGACCCTGGGCAAGTCACTTAACCCTTACTGCCCTGCTCCCCAAAAAACCCAACAGAATTCATATTAATCAACCTGTCAATCAATCAATCAAGTATTTGTTAAGGACCTACTATATACCAGGCACTGTACTAGGCACTGAATATAAAAATAATGAGTGAAATAATTCTTACCTGAAAATAGCTTATAGTCTAACAGGGGAGACAACAATGATATATCTACATACAGAAAAAAAAATGTCAAAACAAATACAAAATAGGTGAAATACTGATTCATTTGAGAGGGAAGGCATTAGCAGTTGAGGAGATCAGGAAAGGTTCATGTAGAAGGTGGTGCTTAAGACTATATCCAAAAGGAAGACAGAGGAAAGAAGAGATTACATTTTAGGGGTGTGTGTGTGTGTGGGGTAGATAGATAGTAAAAAGTCAAGGAGACAAAAGGAGATAGAATATCTCTGTGAAGAATAGAGTGAAGGCCAGTTTGGTTGGATAACAAAGTGTGGGAAGGGGAGTAATATACAGTAAGGCTAGGGAGATAGGTTAGGGAGTTGGATTGTGAAGGGATTTAAAATCTAGATAGAGCAATTTATATTTGATTCCAGAAAGAACAAGGACTGCTTGAGTGTACCAAATAGGGATATGACATAGCTAGATCTGTACTTAAGGAAAATCACTTTAGCAGCAATGTGTAAGGTGGAATGAAGTAGGGAAGGACTTGAAGCAAAAGAATGAAATATAAGACCAGAATGAAGGCCTGAACAAAGTTGGTAGCTGTGTGAAGGAAGAAAAGGTTGGATGCGAGAGATTTGTATGGTGGTAGAAACAGCAAGATTTTGCAATTGCTTGGAAGACTGAGGAGTTAAGGATAACATCAAGCTAAGAAATCTGGGAAATAGAAGAATGGTAGTGCCTTTGGAAGAAAGAGGAAAGTTTGGAAGAAGGGTGGGTTTGGGGGAAAATACAATGAGTTCCATTTTAGAAATGTTGAGTTTGAGATGTTCCTGGAACATCCAGTTTGAAATTTCTAATACTAATTAGTGTTGTGGGACTGAAGCTCAGGAGAGAGATTAGGGTTGTGGATAAACAGATAGGAGAGTAGTCATCAGCATAGAGATGATAGATGAACCCATGGGAAGTGACGAGATCACTTAAAGTACAGACACAAAAAATGAGGAGGTCTTTGACAGTGTTTTGGGGAACATTCCCACAGTTAGGAGACCTGATCTCAATGATGAACAAAAAAGACTGAAAATGGGAGGTTAGACAGGTAGCACCAGAAAACAGTAGTGTTACAAAAACCTAGTAAAGGGAGTATTTAGGAGGTGGGGGATGGACAGCAAGGACTAATGCAGCAGATAAGTTGAGAAGGACAAGGATTTTAAAATGACCATCAGTCTTGGGAATTAAGAGATCAATGGTAACTGCAGAGAGAGAAATTGCAGTTGTATGATGATTGCAAATATTTGAGGGGTTAGAGAAGATAAGTGGAAGCAGTGAGCTTAGAAGATTATTTGGCAGAGAGAGGAGAGAAAAAAGACAATAGCTTGAGGGGATGGTAAGACAGGCAAAAATTGTAGCTCTTAAAGAAAATATTTTGGGGGTGGGGCAAGGAGGGTTAAGTGAATTGCCCAAGGTCACACAGCTAGTATAGTAAGTATAAGGTATCTGAGGTCGGAAAAGAGAATATTTTAATGATTGTTATAGATATCGAAGCAGCTTTTGGTGTGGTGAAAGCCAGTGTTTCAAGGGTCATTCAAGTCCACAATAAAACAAGATTAGTTAAGTCACAACAAAGCATGAAGGAGAGTGTTACTGAAAACAAACAAAAATGCATGCTAAGAACTGACACACTATTGCTGTGAAACATCCCAATTAACTTTCAGGAAAAAAAGCAAAGACCTTCATTCATGTGGACTTGGCAGCTGGAAGTGTTGTTCCTGATTTTGTTACAGATAGGGGAAGACAGGCTATTTTTTTTTTACTGCCAAAACTCACTTTTTAACTTATAGATATACCAAAACCATTGCCAAATGTCCAGGTGAGTCAGTAAGAACTGGGCATATTTATTAGACTGTAAACCTTCCATACACCAAAAACATTTGAAATGTTTTACTTCCAGTAGGCCTAGCAATTTTATTCTAATTGAGAGATTGATGAATTCAGATAAATATGTTGATATCCTAAAAAGCAAATTGTTCCAGAATTACAGAAATCCCAAATGGAGCTAGAATACTGCAACATGACTTTCCACCATGCCACACATTAAAGGATAAGAGACATTTATACAAGAAATAGAGATAAAAATGCTTCAGTGATCTGGAAATTTGCCTGATTTAAACCCCACTGGGGGAAAAAAAAGTATGGGCTATAATCAAGTGCAGATTAGGGAAAATGGACTGTTCATTAAACATGTGTGTTACCCAGTGTGATCAATGTGGTTTCATGTGAAAGAATTGTCAAATGTGTCAAAATCGAGTTAATTTTATGCAAAATTGCATAAAACAAAAAAAAACTAGCAAAAGAACATATAATGTTAAAAGTGCTTTAAAAATATAAAAGTTGGAAGGTTTATTGTATAAGTCAAAAAATTTAATTACTTTATTTTGTCTGAAATAAATTCGCACACCACGATGTTGATATTTTACACTAACTTACTACCCTACTTATCACAGTGGCTTTTCCAAATTTTTTTCATCCTTCCTCAAACCTATCTTGACTCTCCCCGCCCCCCCCCCCCAACTCCGTCCCTTCCTTCCACTGAGAATCTTGGCTTATATTTCATTGAAAAAGTTGAGGCCATTCAGCAAGAGCTTCCTTTTCCCCCCCTTGTCCACATCTTAAATCAGATGTCTTTTCTCACTATTTCTCCCTTCACCTATCTCACACGAAGAGGTGGCCCTTCTCCTACCCAAGGCAAACCCCTCTATAGGTACAAGTGATCCCATTTCATCCAGTCTTTTCCAGCAGACTTCCCCTTCTGTCACCGCCCCCCACAACTGCCTCCACCATTCTCACACTAATCTTCAATCTCTCCCTGTCAACTGGCTCCTTACTCATTGCCAACAAACTCACCTGTCTCCTTCATCCTTAAAAAACTCTCATGTGATCCATCCCCACTAGTTATCATCCCATATCTCTTCTCCCTCTTGTAAACTCCTTCTTCTCACTCTTTCCTTATCTATCTGCATTCTCTATTAGACCTGGGCTCTAATTTTGTTTTCAATTACTTCATTCAATCGAAATTCCCCTCTCTGAAGTTATCAATGATCTTTTAATTGTCAAATATAATGGCAGTTTCTCAGTGCACATTCTTCTTGAACTTTCTATAGCCTTTGAAATTGTGGGTCACCCATTTTTCCTCAATACTCTCTTTTCTATAGGTTTTCATAACACTACTCTATCCTCATTCTCTTCTTATCCCTACCTATCTGACCACTACTCAGTTTTTTTTGCTGGATCATCATCTGGGAAATGCCTAGTGATTGGTGGGTGAGTCATGGGACTCAATTCTGGGCTTTCTCCTCTTCTCCCTTTATACTATTTTGCTTGATGATTTCATCAGTGCCAGTAGATTCAATGATTATTTCTATGCTGATGATTCTCAAATCTACTTATTCAGCCCTAACCTCCAGGCTCCCATCTCTACCTACTTACTACATGTCCCATAGATATCAAGTACAAAACTGAATTCATTATCTTTCCTCATAAAACTTCACCCCTCTTCTGAACAATTATTGTCAAGGGTATCACCAACCTCCCAGTCACCCAGGCTCACTACCTTGGTAACATCCTTGATTCCTCCCTCTCATCACCCCCATCCAATCTGTCACAAAATCCTATTGATTTTGTCTTCATCATATTTCTTCCTCTCTTTTGACATTGCCACCATCCTGGTGCAGGCCCTCATTACATCCTGCCTCCGCAACTGCAATAGCCAGCTTCTTGGTCTCCATGCCTCAAAGCTTTTCCCACTCTAATCCATCTAATCCATTCAGCTGTCAAATTATCCATCCTAAAGCAGAGGTCTGACCAAGTCTTCCTCCTATTCAATGAACTGCACTGGCTTCTTATTCCCTTCAGGCTCCAATAGAAAATCCTGTGTTTGGTGTTGTTCAAAGCCTTTCATAATGTGCCCCTCTAGCTTTCCAGTCTTTTTACACTTTACACTCCCCACCCCAAGTACTTTGTGATCCAGTGACAGTGGCCTCTTTGCTTTGTTTTTCAAACAAGACTCTTATATCTCCCAACCCTGGCTATTTTCTCTGGCTCTCCCCCACCAGTATAATTATTTCCCTCTTCATTTCTGTGTCCTGGCTTCTCTGGACTTGTGTTAAGTCCCAGCTAAAATCCCACCTTCTACAAGAAGTCCTTCTTGATCTCCTTTAATGTTAATGCCCTCCCCTGGTTGATTATCTCAAATTCATCCTCTATATAGCTTGTTCCTAAGTAATTGTTTGCATGTTGTCTCACTCATTAGACTATGAACTCTTTGAGAACAAAGGTTGTCTTTTGCCTTTCTCTGTATTCCTCATATTTAGCACAGTGCCTATCACATAGAAGGTGCTTATTGATTGATATTTTCTTGGACCATTGCTTTATAAAAGGTGTGTCAAACACAGGATCACATTCCTAGATATGGCCAGAACCAAATTAAAATTTAATTGGGAAATATTTAACAAAATAAAATAAAACAAATACTATTACATTATAAAATTACATCAATATGCAACATGTAGGGATCCTTATGCATAGGTTAGTGGAGCCCGTTCTATTTGATTTTGATACCACTGCTTTACAACTTTTTAATCAAATACAGTTTTGTTACTCCAGTCTTGTGAACTAATTCATGTTCCCCAAAATTATGCAGATAAAGTTGATTCACATGACTCTGATGACATACTAAACCCTCAAGTTTTAATTTCTTGTTTGCCCATCTGAGTCTGGTTTCTTTCTAATCATATCATTTGTATCCATTATTTTGTTGGGGTTGACTTTAGCTGGCAAAGCATGTCATTTTAGTTGGCCAAAATGAAGAAAAAATCTGTGATAAAGAAAAAGGGCAAGTGCTTCAAACTGAGTTGGAAACACTCATGTGCATCTAAGCAGTAGCCCTGCTATATGGAGGTAAAAATGACTGCTGTCAAGGACTGAGCTTCTTACATTGTTCTATATGACACACTTATCATCATAACAAGAAAATATGGTCTAGATATGACCACTGGCACATCACTAACAGTAATTGTGATTTCAAAACTTTTTGGAGCTGTGAATACCTTACCCTCATTTAAAAAAGAATCATGTCATCTCTACTCCTCTCCAAAAAGTACTATATAGCATCCAATCAGTCAACTACTATTTATAAAGTGCCTATGTTCCAAGCACTGTGCTAAGTGCATGCTTATTTTTTGGGATTAAGATTAATTAAAAATTTTTTAAAAGATTGATTAAAATTTTGTTAATTTTGAGAATTGTATGAACCCTCTTGCAAGAAGATATTCCCATGAATTTTCAATTTAGGGTTTGGACTTAGATTAGAGAATGGTTACCAATGGGTAACCTGGGGAGAAAAAATAAGCGATGTTCCTTATGGGGTCACTGCTGGGCTCTACCTTTAATACTTTTATGAGTGGCTGAGATGGTCAAAAGAACTGTCTATCATGTCTGCTTAAAATTACTCATATTTATATAATATTTTAAAATTTTAAAAGAATTTTCTTACTGGACCCTTTTGACAAGTATAAATAACATTATCCCCATTCTTATAGATGAGAAAACTGACTCTCCAAACAGTTAGGAGATGTGCCCATGGAAATGTAGTTATTAATAAGGGGGCAATGTTAATATTCAAATCCAGGTCTTTTGATTTCAAGTTCAGTGAGCTTTCTATTAAGTCACAGATGACAACAAACCAGGAGAAAATACCAGTGCTATCATTACAGTATTGCCCTATATTACTATAGTATGAGTACATACCATAGTTAGTAAAAAAAATCAAACTTAGTAAGTCAGAGTTTAAAACCAACAAAATGAAATTCAATAGGGGAAAAATTGAGTCAGCATTTAGAAAGGAAATAACAAACAGGTGCAAGATGGGGAATGGAAGGCTATAACAATGGCAGAATAAGGGCTCATTATGTGGATCAAAAGCTGAAAATAAAAATGACTCATCAATAAAAAGGAAAAAAAAACATAATCCTGATCTTTAGATACATAAAAAGGAACATTGTGTAGTCAAGGAGTTTAAACCATTGGCTTTCAATCATTGGCTCTACAGCTTAAAGGGAACTTAGTGATCAACCAGTCCAACTCTGAGACCCAAAGAAGGAACTTAGTGATCAACCAGTCCAACTCTGAGACCCAAAGAAGGAACTTAGTGATCAACCAGTCCAACTCTGAGACCCAAAGAAGGAACTTAGTGATCAACCAGTCCAACTCTGAGACCCAAAGAAGGGAGCTGTTCTGCCCACGTTCACATAGGTACTAAGTAATACTAACCTATAACTGACATCTTCTAATGTTTTAAGGTTTAGAAAGTAGTAACATTCTAACACTTGATCTTCACAACACCACACTGGCTGAGATTCAAGTCAGGTCACCACCAATGCAAAACCACCATTTTACTTACTACTGGTTAAGATAAATTTATAAGAATACTTTTTTATAGTTTTAGGTTTGAAAATATGAGACATACCAAGATACCCTTTATCTGCGGATAGAATGTAGCAAGCATACTTAAACTGGAGAAGGAACTATCTCTTGAAATAGAATACTAAACATTGGAATAGATCACTGAAAGAAACCATAAAATCTTACATGTAAATTTTTTGTAAAAATAGGGTAATTTTCATTTAGATATGGTATAGGTCAAAAACAACAACATCTCAAGTACTTATTTCTTAGCCCTATGAGTCCAAGAAAAGACTGGATTATTGAAATATGGCTAGCAAATAAGAAATAAATCTTTGCTACTTCTGGACAAATTCCTACTCTCCCTACTTCATTCCCACAAAGGAAAGCTTAGTAAATATAAAGATTTTATCCAAAATGGAAACTTGAAGGGGCAGGGAACAATTGGGTTTTCATTTTAGGCATTTAGCTAAAGCTGAACACATGATGAGAACAATGTTAAACCAAAAAAGGAGCTAAACATAAAGGGGTACAAGAACTTTTCAGACCAAAGTACAGTAACAAAGACTAGGAGGAATGAACAGTTGAAATAAAAAAGGCAAGCACAGCTATGGTCTATGAAGTTCTGGGAGGTCTATCAAAAGATCTCTATCTTCTGAAATTCAAAATGGTTTTACATCTTCTGAACAGCATCAAAGAATGTCATGTGACTTCTATGATGAGAATACCAGGAATAAATCAGAAAAGCAAATTTATCACCTACAAAATCATGTTGCCTACATTTATGAAGAGCTAATAAGTGGCCGAGCATCTTTCTAAGCTTTAGTGTATAGCAACATACAATAATTTAATACTTTGGTATAACATTCTTCTATACCATCATGTGAATCCTTAATTTCTTTATTAATTTCTACATGTATATGTATGTATCCATATGTATGGAATTTAAAACAAATTTTACTTAGGAGGCTGCTTACACATGATGAGGGCCTGAACAAGGGTAGTGACTATGTGAGGCGAAAGAATGGGGCAGATGGAAGAGATGTCATGTAGGTGGAATTGACAGGACTTGGTAACTGACTAAAAGGTGAAGGAGAATGAAGAGTGTTAGATGACTCAGAACTTGCCCTTGTCAAAAATGGGCAAGTTCAGGAGAGGAATGGGTTTGGGAAGAAAGAATGAGTTCTGTTTTGAACATATTGAGTTTGAGACACCTACAGGAAATTCAGCTTGAATTGTTATAAGGCAGTAGGTGATGTGGGAATGCAGTTTAGAAGAAAGATTAATGGCTAAATGTCTAGATCTGAGTATTATCTCCACAGATGGCAATTAAAACCATGGGAATTTACGAGATTGCTGAGAGAAAAAAGAGGGTCCACGTTGGTGGGGTTTAGCCATGGAACCTGAAGTATTCCCAGAGTTAGGAACTAAGACAAGGATGATGATTCAGGAAGAGACTTGGAAGGAACTCAACCAGACAAGAGAAGAACTAAGAGAATAATGCTATGTCACAAAAACCCAGAGAAGAAAGAAAGACTTTTCAGAAGGAGAAGGTGGTCAACATGTCAAATTAATCGAGAAAGATTCGGACTAAGAAAAAGCAATTTGATTTGGTAATTAAGAGATTGGTATTAATTTAAGAGAAAAATTTGTTTGTAACAATTGGAATGATGCCACCTGCTGGAGAGCTACTGTAGGAAAGCTCCACCATGAGGAGAAGGCATCTGAGGGCAAGCCATGTGGTCAAGGTCCTTGGCATCAGTAAGTGATGTTTGTTCATGGGTACTGTCTATCAAGGCTACCAGTCAATCTACTTGAGGAGCCTCCCATTTCTGGGAGGGACACTTGAAGTAGGAAGCAGATGATGGCAGAGGGGTTCTTTCTCTTTTGGTTCCTGACCTTGCCATGGTGGGTCGGATGATGGGGTCTCTTAGAAATAGTTAGATTTTTACCTTTCTCACTGATACTAATGCTCTTTAATAAATACTAAAACACTTAAATACTCTTGCTAAAGCTTATAATTTATTGGCGACAACTCATTGGATTTTAGATAGTATAGTTAGAATTTTAGCCCCTTACAAGTTGAGTAATGAAGCAGAAAGCTAGATTGGAAGGGGTTGAGAAGGGAGCATGAGGTGAGATTATTGACTCAAAGTGTATGGACAGTTTGGGACTCCCACCCATACCTCCTAGAGGAGCTTGGCTACAGGAAAAAGAAATGTAGGATGGATAGCATGAGGGGACGGTAAGATCAAGTGAGAGTTTTTTAAGGATGGGAAGAGACATGGATATCCTTAAGCAAGAATATCATATTTGCAGTCCTATAAATATCAGATTTTTCCTTTATATTTCTTACTGTTATTCTAAGTCATTCTAGAGGTTGTTACAGTCTGTTCATTTTCTGTTCTAAAGGTGCAGGTTTTTGTTTTTGTTTTTTGCAGTTTTGGCCCTTCCTTTTGGAGATTTCTCTTTGCTTTCATTCATTGTATTGGGGATCTCATTTTGTTGCTTATTTCTTTGGAAGTTTGGTTTGTTTTGCTGCAAAGTTGTTCCCATGCAAATATCCTTCTGTTTCCTCTTTTCTGATTGTTCTTTTACTTTATTCAGTGCTCCTCTTTAAGTCAAACTCAAAGTCGACTAGGCTCCCAGACCAGTTGTGTGCCCAAACAGGCTCCACTCCTGGTTTGCCAGGATTCTGACTGAAGAAGAGAGTACAGTGAAGGAGGTACACATCACCTTCTCCACTCTACTCAAGGACTTTGCTATCAGCAACCTCTTTCTTCTACTTCCATAACAACCAATAACAAACAACAGCAAAGTCCGACATTTATCTAGCACTTAAGATTTACAAAGCATTTCCTTCACAACAGCTCTGTAAGGTAGGCAATTCCATTTATTTCAATTCAATAAGCTTTGATTGAGCAACTACCAACTGCCAGGAGCTGTGAGAATAACTAAGGACATAAAGAGAAAAACTAAACTTTATGCTTAAAGAGCTTATGTTCCTCTGTGGGAACATACCATGCACATAGATAAGGCACTGTGAAAACTTTCAAGTCCATGTCATGTAAGAACTGGCTGAAGGGCTTAAGTATATTGAGTCTGGAAAAGGGAAGACTCAGGGGAAATGCGACAGCTGTTTTTAGGTTCTCATATAGAAGACTGGTTCTCTGTGGCCCCACAGGGAAGAAAGAGTGGAAGTTCTGCATGGCCCCAGGAGCAGAGTGTGGAAGTCACAAGAAGGCAAATCTCAGCTTACTTCCTAGCAATCAGAGCTGCCCAAAAGTGGAACTGGGAAGGCAAGTGTTATTACCTCTGCTTTACAGATGGTCTGTTTTTCTCACTGAAAGGACCACTGCTCTGTAAGGATAATTAGACGCAATCTCATTAATAATTAAAACCTTAGTTAGAAGTAGTATAGAATCTGGAAAAACAATTCACATTGTCGAGATTGATTTTCTGGGGTGTGTGTGTGTGTGTGTATCCTTTTCTTCTCCCTTTCACCTCACTGCCTATTGCCAGCTCTCCTCAAACAAATCTATTTTCCTAGTTATTAGCTTTTCAGTCTAATGGAGGAGAAATGTGGAAGGAAGAGCTAAAACAAGTTTTAGGGGACAGTCATAAAAATAAAATGTGCACTCTATCCCTGTTCTCCATTCTCCTAGAAAATGTAAGCTGTGGTTAGATATAAGATTCCCTGGGTGGACACTGGAATTTTTTTAAGAAAAAGTTTTTTAGAATTTAATATAAAATGCCTGTAGTGATGCTCTGCACTTGGAAGCCTACAATTCTTTGCCTGAACTCACTTGTACAGTTGTTCATATAATCAGTCCCCTCTTTCTCTTAAAAGTTGACATCCTGTAGAGTTTGCCCTTAGGCCAATGAGTAACAATGACCAACACGGAAACATTGCTTCCTTCAGATTTAATGAATAATTAACCACCACAAACATGACAGGAGGCTTGTGTAGCTAAGTTAAAGATACCTTTCCCATCCAAACCCCCAAAATACATGTAACAAAGCTTTGCCAAAAAAAAGAAAAAAAATTTTTTTTAATGGCCTCCATTTATCACACGGATTACCATGTGATATTAGAAATACTGGGACTGTTTGCTTAGTATATTATTTTTTGTTAGCAACTTGAAATTATTTCTTTTTCCAGCTGTAACTTTCAGCCTGTTAAATTAGAGGTTTAAGCTATAGCCGTGCCGGTTGAACATAAAAGGATGATCCATTAATTATATATCTCATCTTAATGAAACTTTGAGCATCTTTCAAGATACAGTTACTGTGACACTCAGCTAGCTTTTCCCCTTATATAGTCACAGTGCTCTGGAACTGAGGATCAGACGAAATATGAGTTCACAGTCTTTTTGACTGCAACATGGAATGTCAGGGCAAATATTGAAAGGAAGAAGGCAGTATAGGAAAATACGGCAGAAACTTCTTTTATGTAAAGACAGTGCAGACATCCGTTCCCACAAATGGAAAACTTGTTTTTGAACTCTCCTTCTGACCCTCACGCACCAACAAATCTGCACTCCTCTCCTACCCCCCCCAATCTTTTCTTCCTTCTCACACTGTGGCTCTGTCTTACCCAGAGCTGGGGGAAGGGGAAGTTAGCCCCCAAGATAAACTTGTCAAAAGCTATGCACCACAATCCTAATTCCTCTCTACCTGTTTGTGAATGTCAGCTGGGAGCAGACCCTGAAAAGCTTTGGGAAAAAAAAGGAAAGGGGGAGAGGGAAAAAAGGGGAGAGGGAGGACAAAGAAAAACCAGAGAGTGCAATTCAAACAAAAATGAAATAAAACACACACACACTCAGGCACACAAAGAAAGGGAAAAAATGTCCCCACCAGGTCCTCCCAACTTACTTCTTTATCAGAGGTTCATTGTCAATCAATTAGCCAAGACAGCAGGGGTCTGTGGGGTGGGGGGTAGCATGGGAAACAATGGGCAGCCCTGTTGTATTACTATTTAATCACTTTTACTAAATAAATAGAGCAGCCCTGAGGTGCTGTCACGTCAAGGGAATTTAGAACAAAAAAACTTCATTTTTCATTGGTCATTATTTTTTTTCCTGCAGGACAAGAGAGGGTTATTACTGTAGCCTTAAGTTCCATCTTTGTGTTTCTTGCCTTTGATTCCACTCGGACCCTGCCACTTTCTGGCACTAATTTGTCAGGCTGAACAAAGAAGGGATTTGTACCTCCTGTAAGGTCTCAATTAGGAATGGCTTCTGCTGTATTCTGTGCCATTCAGATGGGACACAATGTCGGTAATTACAGGAATTTGCACTAAATGGCAGAAGAATTCACAGCAAAACTTTTTTCTCTCCCTACAACTCGTCCCTCCCCAAGGCTAGAACCCCCCCCCCTCCCAGTCCCAGCCAACCGAGCTCTTCCTAATGCCCCACAGCGGCCCGGGGAGGTTAAACAGCAACGTGAGGAGTAAAACAGCAGAAACCGCCCAGTGTGAAAAAGGATGCAGGGAATACCCAAGGCTCACTGTTTATCTTCCACTCTTCTTGCCCTGAATTTTTATTCCCAACCCAAGTTCTGAAATAGGGGAGCGGCACTGCTCGCAGTTCAAGTTGACATTAGTTACACATGGGAAGACTTGAAAACCTTCTTGTGTGTGTTGTCACAACTTGTTTATATAAGCAGCAGAATTCTTTTACGAAGGGTTCTCATAGCTATGCTGCTTGATTTCTAGGCAACTCTCGACAAAACTCTGTTTTAGACTGCTATTGCCAACTAAACCATAGGCACATTTCACATTTTGAAATTCCCTGCATAGATCCATTCAAACGTATCCAGACCTATGTGGATGCTAGGCTGCTCCCTCACACCCTCCAGCACTTCGGATGTGGCAGAGAATTGATTCGGGAGCACTTGGGTAGGGTGCTTAATTAGTGGTTTTTGTCCTGATGAAGAAGCAGGGGGGGGGGATGTAAGAATAGGGGGCCAGCCCCGAAGCCTGGAAGATGTGGCCTCAAGTCCTGCTTCTGACGCAGACTAGCTGCTGACCATGGGCAAATCCCTTAAATCCTCAGAGCCAGGCAACTCTCAAAGACTAAAGTTACAGCTGAATTGAGGGAACTTCCCATGCTGGAGGAAAGCCCAGGACTCCCAAGCCTGGATACCACTACCAACAACAACAACAACAACAACAAAGACATCATGATAATGTCTTATCGAGCAATTAATATTTTAATGATACCTACCTCCTACCCATTCTCAAAGTAACATATTACATGGTTTTACAGATTTACTACATGTTACATGGTTTATTACAGACTTCATGGTCTTACAGAGGAGTTGTGAGAAAGTAATTTGCAAATCTGAAATAGTTTTATTCCTGGAAAGCTGTTCATACAATCAGATATGTGCAGAGTGATGCCACGGAATGCTAATTTCCCTTAAATATCACTGTCACTGTGTGGTTCTTAAGGAGTAATATGTGTATTCTCTGTTCAAAAACCTTCATGGGCTCCCTATTCAGTACGATATCAGATCGAAATTCTTTTTCCTGACTTTAAAGACCCTCTATAACCTTGCCCTGCCCCATCCTTCCAAATTATTTTTCACTACTTCTCTCCATTTGAGTAACTTAGGTATCTCCATTGTCCCATGAACACAGTCAGCCTCACTTTTGCTTCCATGCCTTTCCCGAAGAGCTTCCTCTACCTAAAATTCTGGACCCACTCCTCTCATTACTAGCTGGATTGACCAGCTTCCTCATCTATAAGATGTGTGTGTGTGTGTGTGTGTGTGTGTGTGTGTGGTACTATCATAATGATTTCTATGACTTTTCTGAGCTTCAAAATTCTTTTATTCTAAATTCTATCCATCCTTTGAATATGTGGTAGTTCTGTCTCCTGCATGTGTCTCTCACTAACTCTTCCAACTTTCACTGGAGGCAGCCTGGTGTAGGGGCAAGAACAGGTGGATTGGGTCAGAAGACCCGACTTGGGGCTCCATCAGTTAATTACTAGACACATTACTCCACCCTTCTGGTTTATTTCTTTATTTGGGATAAAGGTCCCTTCCAGCTTTGTAACTCTAGGATTCTAATCAAGAAAATGCTTTCAAGTGCTCTTTCAGCTCCAACATCCTATGAGATATTCTAGCATGCATTTGATTTTCCTTTTCTCTGAACTCCTAGAACATGCACACAGTCAATAAGGTCATGTAGTTTACCACCTGATTCTAATGGATGATATTTATTTCATACATATTCATTTTACCTCCCCGTCTCCTAGAGAACAGGGACCACATTTTATTCTATTTTACCTCTTGCAGTATGTTAATCAATAAATTACTCATTGCTTATTCTAAATGATAAATATTTTAAACACACTAAAAAGTTCATTACTTATAGGAAATCAGAAGTCAAATGCTTTGGTGAAATTAAGAAACTTTTGTAATTCAAATAACAATTTCTGAATTTATTGGCTTAAAAAAAATCTAATTCTTTCAACTCTGGGTTCACCTGTAGCTTAATTTATAGCCATCCAGCAATTTGTACAGCTAACCATCAAATTGTACTTGGTAACCTTTAAACTGAAGATTGTATAATAATATCCTAATACACGTATAAGCCATACAAATCCATACACATTATACAGACCTACAATGAGGAATGCACACATATAGAATCAAATAAAGTAGTAAAGTGAGAGGAGTATGAAATAAGAAATCTACAGTCATGTAAAAAAAAATATAAAGCACAATAAGTTTTCAAAAGCCAGGCCTCAGGAATTTCAGAATGAACACATCCCACAGTACCTGCAAGGCATGTATAAGATTTAAAGAAGAACATAGAAAATTCTTTTCCTTACAGAAAGAATCTTGTAAAACAAGACCATTTGCAATACTCAGTGAACTGAAAAGCCAGTATTTGTGGCTCTCCTAGGGAATAGCAAATGCATGATATCCTAGCAAAGAGTTACCCAATGGAATTTTGTATCTTTTTTCTATTTTATGATTCTCACAATATTTAAAGGAGGGGAGCAAGAACAAACATCAACCTGAAGAAATAATTCCTCTAAATACTGAAGTATTACAAACTATTAATTGCTGATTAAAATATTATGAAAAGTTGGACTCAATTTAAAAATACATATTCCAGGTGCTAAATATTTTCGCTATCAAATCCTTCCTTCCCTACATAAACCTCCATATACATATATGTATATATGCATACACATTTTAAACACAAACATGTTTAAACATACATATGTTTATTCATAAAGCTAAAAGAGGTAGCTAAGAAATTGAGAATCATCAGGTGAAGTGTAACTATATTTGAGAAATATAAATCCATTTAAAAACATTATTGTGCCATTATGACCTCTGATATCCAGAATATCAACAGAGGGAATTTAAAAGAAAATTCCTCCTTTGCATCACTTGGAATTTATTCTTTTTTTCCTTTTGAGATTCTGCCCCCTACAGGAGACAAAGTATTCCTACTTGTGACAGAAAGGAAATTTGTATTCAAAGGACTGGAGGAAGAAGATGACAAGTAATAGGCAAAAGCCATACATACATCAGTGACTTTCAATGCAGCACTTCCCAGAGTAAAAGGAGGATTTAAATAAAGCAAAATCCTTCCCTTCTAGACTGTTTCATATTTATAGGATTCAGAGAAATGACTGTTGTGCATTATTTACCTATCTTTCCACCTCCCCTAAATTAGAAAACTGCATCTTTTCCTAGTATATTCTTAACAGGATATAGGTGAGATCTGAATGAACTTAAGAGTTTCAGATCAACAACACTCAATCTCTTGAATGCTTTCCTCATTACCCCTGTGATTGACACAATACCGATTTAGCAGATTTTAGTTTCTGTTATTCTATACTATAGATGTCTGCTGAATATCATTGTCATAGTATGGGCAAAAGAGGACTAATTATGTGTAATTTAAAAATCAATACTCTTTCAAGCAAATGCTTTCTGTCCCCAAAAAGGGGCATCATCATTACATCACTAAATACGTATTTTTCTACTGTATCTTCATTAGCTTAAAAGTTGCATTTTTCAATTCAGAGAGCAGGGACTAAAGGACTGCAATCCACACTTTGTCATAGCCAAGAACATGTTTCTTGTTTATCCTTAAATTCTGGATCAGAATTCTCTCTTGTTCTTTAAAAAAAAAAAAAAAGAGTCTGTTTTGGAAAAAAAAAATTCTCCTCTCCCTGAAACCAACAAATCTAAAAGACAGGAATGCAAATTTTCTCTATTAGACAAAAGTCTCCCTTTATTCTTAACTTCATTTTTCATAAATTGTGAGTGGGGTTTACTTCAAGAAGAATGATTTTAAAACAGATCCTATTAAGTTATTCTACATATAAATAATATTTTATTTAAATAATGAAACTTAGATAATTACTTTAAGTTAGGATTTCCCCAGAACAACAAATTTAGTTTTGGGGAAGAAAGAAGTAGAGTTGGGGGCAGCTAGGTGGGGCAGTGGATAAAGCACCGGCCCTGGATTCAGGAGGACCTGAGTACAAATCCTACCTCAAACACTTGACACTAGTTGTGTGACTCTGGGCAAGTCACTTAACCCTCATTGCCCCACAAGAAAGAAAGAAAGAAAGAGAAAGAAGAGTTTTGAAAGATCATAAATTGATTAAAACTCCTGTTTTCTGTGTGACCTTGGGCAAGTCACTTAACCGTCATTGTCCCACAAAAACAAAAACAAACAAAACCCTGTTTTATATCTTATAGTAAGACAGTTGCTCTAAAACACATCAGCTGTCCCACTCTTCCCCCCAAAAAATTGAGGTACTGGTTCATTGGATGGCTGAATAAGTGACTCTTAATTTTGGGCACCCCTAAAGTTACCTTAGGAGATAGTTTTCCAGATTCTCATCTAATAGGATCAGATGAGTGCACTGCAAAATGAAAGTTATTGACTGTAGGAATTGCCAATACTTTTTATTGATGTCTTTTAAAAAAAAAACCATCACCCATATTTCCCAACTGTATCTCTCTTATTCCCCATTCTAAAGAGCGATCCCTTATATCAAAGAACAGAAAACAGGTTTAAAAATCAGCTCAGTAAAACTAACCACCATATTGAAAAAACCTGACAATATATGCAGTGTCCTCCACTTCTGCAAAGCAGTTGGGGAGCCTTCTCATATCTCTTCTTAGGGGCAGCTTTCTTAAGAGAGTTGTGAGACTACCCCGAGAGCCAAACTTCAGGTGCCAAATGTGCAATGACCATTATTCAGAAACTAAGGTGACTCATCCTTAGCAGAATCAGAAGGCCTGAGATCTAGTCCTGTTTAGGTTTTGTTCAAATTACCTTTGAGGAGTCTGGGAAAGGCACTTCCCCCTGTGGGGGCCTTAGTTTCCTCATCTGGAACATGAGGGGATCTGGACTAGATGGATCTTCCAGCACCAGATCTATGATTCTGTGATTATATTGGCCCATAAAATGCTCCACAATCATTGTTTGCATGAGGATGGGTTAATGATTTTTAACTGCTCTTTGTTTTCTCAGAGAAAAGGCACTTTCACCCATGAGAAATAACTTTGCTTCTATAATACAGTTTTTCATGGTATCCAAAATTTCCTTTAATTATATTTTAGGATGGAAATAAAATATACTTGGCTTCTTACCTGCACACTTAAAACTCTGAGCAGTGAGTCCTCTCTCCAAGGACAACGTTGTGAGAATACTCAGAAAACTGGTGGTCACAGACTGGCGTTTGTTCTTCCTGAGATCGTGCCCACCCACCTGATCCCTTGATTTGTTTCTAAGAGTGACCTGTAGGTTTTGCCCTAAGCTCCTTGCTGCATTGGCGGCTGTTTTCAGGGCCTCCATCCACTCTTGTGCTCTTTGCCGAGTCTCAGCCCGTAGGCGGAGGACATCTTGTGGGAAGATGACTTGAAAACAGGAGTCACAGTCGTCCAGGTTGTCGGTTTGGACGGCCAGGCACACATCGACATTGTAGCTCAGCAGGGGATCCTCATCCAGTCGGCCAGGCTGAAAAGCCATGAGGTAGGCTTTACTCAGCACAAATGTAAAAGCCTTCCAGTTATTTTGGACAGTGAGTCTGTAGAGAGTTCCCGACTTGAGGATGTTTTGGTACTGTTTAGAATTGTCCATGAAAGAAGTTGATTGGAGCAGCCCATTGGGCTTCTGTAAGCACTGAGTGTGAAGAAAGTCATTGTGTCCCAGCACCGGTGAGTTTTCCAGTTCGTCACGGTGCCCCATATAAGTGGGCACAGTAGCATGAACAACGTCCCAAAGTTTCTGGCCCCAATCCAAGGCTTCCCATGGCGACTCTGCCTTCAATTGGAGCTGGGTGTTGTCAGATAGGACAACATCCACCATTCTTGTCTCAAGGTTGCCCAGGACCGATATACTCTGGAAGTGTGAAAGCTGGTAAGTGGCATAAAGGTTTTGATTGCCACTGTTGTCAAGACAGTAGAAGTACAGATTATATGGTGAAAGTTCGGCATAACAGCTTTGCCAGTAACTGTCGTGATCCTTCCTAATTTCGAGGTAACCCTTCTTCAGAATATTTGGGAATGTTTGTCTATGTTCTGGAAGAAATGAATTTTTAAAAATAGATTAGTTTTGAAAACTCAAGCGTACACATCATTTTAGTTCATATTAAACAGAGTAGTATGCAGGATGTCAAGCTGATGGTTCATATTTGGTGCAATGTAAAAGAAGTCAAGAAAATTTTGTTCTAAAAAATTTAGAAGGAACTTTAGAGATTAATTAATCTACCCCCTTCTTTTCACATGTGAGGAAACTGAGACTCATTGGAGGGAAGTGATTAATCAAAACTCACACCATTAGTAAGTGATATTCAATCCAGGCCTGCTGATTCCAAATCTAGTGGACTTCTCACTATGTCACAGTTATGGAGCTGACCCTATTCTAAGTTTCACTAATGAAAGATGCTACCCCTCTCAGGCTTAGCACAGACATACTCGAATAAACCACACAGTCCTAGAGACCAGTGCAACTCACCACTCCAAGGCACAGGTCCTTCATTTACAAAATAACTGCATTTCCTGTATCATAGTAGTTTTGTTGAGAAGCAAGTGGTAGTGATGCCAAAAAAATAGAAAAATTAAGAACATCAGTGAGACTTTTTTAAAACATGAAGAGAACAGAAAGAAGTCTAATGGGAGACACAAAGAAGGGCAACATTAGAACAAATGTATTGAATTTTTAATATATATATATATTTTTTAGTGAGGCAATTGGGGGGTTAAGTGACTTGCCCAGGGTCACACAGCTAGTAAGTGTTAAGTGTCTGAGGCCAGATTTGAACCCAGGTCCTCCTGACTCCAGGGCCGGTGCTCTATCCACTGCGCCACCTAGCTGCCCCCTTTAATATGTATTTTTTAAAAGTCAATCTGCGTATAATAGAGATTCCCAGTTTCACACACAATCTTCCTTTTTTGCTCTTCTTTGTATATAGAAACGTTTATGTTTCATATGAGAGCTCATCAGTGAATTACAAAAGAATAACAGAAAGATAACAACTAATATAGTTAACAGAAATATAATAAATAAAAAGTTAAATTTTAAAGTAAATGTTGAGTCAAAATATGAAAATTTCAATTAAACTTATAGTGTAGGGGAACTACAGGTATATACAATATTAAATACTTTTTAATGTGCTGTTTTGTTGACTACTTTCCCCTCTTCTTTCAATAAAATTTTATTTCTTAAAAAGCTTAAAGAAAGAACATATTCTAAGAATTCCAGTACCAGGAAGTACAAATCCTATTAGCAAGGTACAAAAAATTACAGTACTTTCTCATTTCAAGTTCACATCTCGGGGCAGCTAGATGGCGCAGTGGATAAAGCACTGGCCTTGGACTCAGAAGGACCTGAATTCAAATCCAGCCTCAGACACTTGACACTTACTAGCTGTGTGACCCTGGGCAAGTCACTTAACCCCCAATGCCCTGCCCCCCCCCAAAATAAGTTCACATCTCAGATTGAATATTAGTTTGCTATGAGAAACGATAAGCTCAATGACCTTAGAAAAGCATGGAAAGACTTTCACGAAATAATGAAGAGTGAAATGAGCAAAACCAAGAGAACATTGTATACAGTAATAGCAATATTGTTATAAGAATGACTTTGGGGGGGAAACTAGGTCATGCAGTAGATAAAGCACCGGCCCTGGATTCAGGAGGACCTGAGTTCAAATCTGACCCTAGACACTTAACGCGTACTAGCTGTGTGACCTGAGCAAGTCACTTAACCCTCATTGCCCTGAAAAAAAGTGGTGAGAGGACATGAGTTCAAATCTCACCTCAGACACTTACTAGCTGTGTGACCCTGGGCAAGTCACTTAACTCCAATTGCCTTAAACATCTGGGGCCATCTCCAGTCATCACTGGACCCAGATGGCTCTGGAAGTGAAAGTGAAGCTGATGACTGCATAGTCCTCCTTCACTTAAATCCAATTCACTGCAAGTCATGACATCATCCTAATGTCACAGACCTCTTTAAGAATGAAGGACAAACAATGATAGCTGAGATTATAAAGTTGGGAAACTTCAGGAATTTTTTTTAAAAGAAGCTTTAAGAGGGTTGCTCATTTCTTTTATCAGTCCAAACACCTGAGTTCACTCGTTTGGGAACTCCTGGTAAGAAACTCCATTCACCAATGCATAATAGCAATTCTTCTACAACTTAAGTATTCAGAAAGTTTTTAGGGACTCTTAACAGGTTAAATGACTTGCCCAGAGTTACTCAGAAAGTATCTGTCTTCTAAACCTGAAAGCCAACTCTCTTCCCACCCTCCTTCCATTCTTCCTCCTTCTCACCATTCTCTCCATATTGCCTCTAGATGCTCAGTCTTTATATGTGCTGCCTGAATCATCTTGGTAGTCCTCTTCTATCTCTATCTGTCCAAATCACATCACAAATTTATAATAATAAAATGCAATACTTAACTGTCTTAACAAAACTTGATTGTCATTTGGGTAACTTTCCTTATGCTTTATCTTTGCACATATCAGGTTAGAACTATTCTCCACTTGTTATTTTGTTTTCTGAAGAGTGCCGAATTTTAACTTAATAAGACCAGATACAAATATAAATAAATTTAACCATTCCCTAAAGAGGACAAATAAAACTTCCAAAGGTTGTGAAGGATGAGAAAAACACAGATCTAGATCCTAAAATAGCAAACAATCAAAAGAAATGAAAGTCAAAGAAAAACCAATTTTATTTGCTCTACATCTCCAGCCCTGACATTCATTAGTATTTCTGTGCTAACTCAAAAGCCATTAATTTCTTTGAAACCTACACTAATCTCTTTGTAAGTACAGATAATGGAGCAGTATTATCCTCTAATCATCTTACTTTTCTGTTAATCCAATAAGAGAAGCAGAGCTGTCAGAGACACTGCAATAGTGCCTACCCCTTTCATTTCTATCAAGTACAGATGATAGGTTCAACCTACTTCACAATAACACTCCTGACCATATTTCCCTCCAACATCTCTCTGAGGACCCACAAGCTCACCTGCTTTACAGTGAGTAAAATAAAAGCCATCTCTATTAGAAAGGAATTTTCCTCCCATCTCCCTGTATCTATAGAGTGCTCTTGTAAATTAAGACTTCTTTAACTGGGGAAGAATCAGCAGTCAGCTCAATTAAAACAAATTTATCATACTCTACAAGCCAGACGAATTGATGCTGGCAGTGGGCATATTAATCAAGAAGTCCCATTACTATCTCTCCAGTGCACTCCCTTCTTTCATTTCATTGTACAATGAAGGCAAAAGATATTTTTCCATTCAGTGTTCCTCAATTTCTGCCCTACAGTTTTTCTTATCTGTGCTGCTTCTTTTGTCTGTTACCTTTAAACAGGGAAATTAAATTGAGGCAAAGAAGGGGTGTTAATATAGTGCATTTTGCCCTATACTTTCTCGGAAAAAAAAGGGTAACTGAAGATATTTTGTGATGTATGAGGAGCCTCTTCTCTGAATGGCTTATTTATATTACAAAGCACATGTATATTTTATATGTGCACACATGCTTATATATATATTATAATCTATGCTATTATATGTATATATATTTATTAATGTATATCATATACACATGTATATATATGACTTTAGAGGTTCAGTCAGCTGATATATCTTTTTCTTTATATTCAAATTATTTTATTGATTCTACATTGGTAAATCAGAAGCTATCTAGTCAAATCTAGAAATTTAATCAGCTTACTATTTTTCTACTCTTGCCTGAATCGATGACCTCTTTAGATTCATTCCAAATTAGCATAATCATTATATTCTCCAAGGTCCTCTTCTAAAGTTTAACACTGAAGCTTCTTTATGACATTAGAAGATCCAGAAAGCAAAAGCACTACAAAGTCCTCTGAATTTGGAAAAGGCTCATGTACAGACCCACCGATAGACTGACTATACATCTGTCACCCAAAGATCAGCTCAGCTAAATGTAGGGAAAATAATTGCCAGGTGGTTGGTCACCATGGGGTAGGAGTTTGGCTATCTGTGACTACAGAAGCTTAGGAAGATTGTGCACTAAGGCTTGGAGGTCATGGATTGCATTAGTGGAACAGTGTTGTTCAGTTGTTTCATTTGTGTCTGACACTTCTGTGACTCCATTTGGGGTTTTCTTGGCAAAGATACTGGAATGGTTTACCATTTCCTTCTCTAGCTCATTTGACAGATGAAGAAACTGAGTCAAACAGGGTGAAGTGACTTGCCCAGGGTCACACTGCTAGTAAGTGTCTGAGGCCAGTGGAACAGAGCCCAACAGCAATAAAATCACATATTTTAAAAAAGTAAATATATAACCAGTTAATTTCATCATAGATTCTTCAGATATACTCAAAATATTGTTTCTATTTCACCAAGAGAATCGTCTAGGAAGGTAGGCTGGCTGTACCAGATCTAAAACTATATTACAGGGGACAGCTAGGTGGCACAGTGGATAAAGCACCGACCCTGGATTCAGGAAGATCTGAGTTCAAATCCGGCCTCAAACACTTGACACTTACTAGCTGTGTGACCCTCGGCAAGTCACTTAACCCCCATAGCCCTGCCAAAAAAACCCCAAAACCAAAACCTAAAGCAGCAGTCATCAAAACTATTTGGTACTGGCTAAGAAATAGAGTGGTGGATCAATGGAATAGGTCAGGTACACAAAACACAATATTAAATGAATACAGCAATTTCCTATTTGGAGATAATGGAAAATACTCTCCTCCATGTCCAGAAAAAGAAACTATAGAGTCTCAATGCCATTTGAAGCATACTATTTTCACCTTTGTCATTGTTGTTTCTTCTTTCTTGTATTTTTTTCCTTTTGTTCTGATTCTTCTCACAACCCAAAGACTCTAGCCTCCAGGATAAGAACTCACTATTTGATAAAAACTGCTGGGAAAACTGGAAAATAGTATGGCAGAAAGTAGGCATTGACCAACATATTACACCGTATACCACATAAAGTCAAAATGGGTACATGACCTAGACATAAAAGGTGATACCACAAGCAAATTAGAAAAGGAAGCAATAGTTTACTTGTCAGATCTATGAAGAGGGGAAGAATTTATGACCAAAGATGAGATAGAGAACATTAGGAAACGCAAAATGGATCATTCTGATTACATTAAATTAAAAAGTTTTTGCACAAACAAAACTAATGTAACCAAGATTAGAAGGAAAGCAGAAAGCTGGGAAACAATTTTTACAGCCAGTGTTTCTGATAAAGGCCTCATTTCTAAAATATATAGAACTGAATCAAATATATAAGAATGAAAGTCATTCCTCAATTGAGAAATGGTCAAAAGATATGAACAGGCAGTTTTCAGATGAAGAAATCAAAGCTATCTATTGCCATATGAAAAAAGTTCTCAATCACTACTGATGAGAGAAATGCAAATTAAAACTACTCTGAGGTACTACCTTACACCTATCCAATTGGCTAATATAACAAAAAAGGAAAATGATAAATGTCGGAAAAGATGTGGGAAAATTGGAACACTAATGCACTGTTGGTGGAGTTGTGAAATGATCCAACCATTCTGGAGAGCAATTTGGAACCATGCCAAAAAGGCTATAAAACTAAGCATACCCTTTGACCCAGCAATGCCACTACTGTTTTACTAAATGAATGTGATGGAATACTATTGTGCTATAAGAAATGGTGAGCAGGCAGATTTGAGAAAAACCTGGAAAGGCTTACATGAATTGATACTGAGTGAAATGAGAGGAACCAGGAGAACATTATATACAGTTTCAACAACATTGTGTGATAATCATCTGTGACAGACTTAGCTCTTCTCAGCAATACAATGATCCAATATAATGCCAAAAGACTCATAATGAAAAATGCTCTCCATATCCAGAAAAAGAACTATGGAGTCTGAATGCAGATTGATGTATACTATTTTCAGTTTTGTTGTGGGTTTTTTTTTGTTGTTGTTTCTTCTTTCTTGTGGTTTTTTTTCCCTTTAATTCTGAATCTTTTCTCACAGCACAACTAATTTGGAAATATGTTTAACATGATTGTAATGTATAACCTATATCGGATTGGTTGCTGTCTTAGGGAGGGGGGAGGGAGAAAAATTTGGAACTCAAAATCTTACAAAAATTAATGTTGAAAACTATCTTTACATGTAATTGGAAAAATAAAATACTATCCAAAAGAAAGAAAGAATTACAGAAAGGTGACTTTCATGAGACAATACTTCCTCATTAAAAACTAGTCACTTTTCTATAGCCTTCTACATTTTGTTAAAGCTCTGACTCATCTCATTTCCTTTTCCAGTTTAGATCCCAATTCCTCCTTAACGTGCAACAGTGTTTTTACACCACGGGTATTTAATAATTGTTAATAACCAAAGAGGAAATGAGGAGTTTTACCTTCCAGTTATCTTTTGTAATTAGTGCCACCACACCATCTCATAAGAACTTAATCTTAATTCTGTGAGATGGAAGAGTGTTGGGTTTTTTTTTCCTATAGACTTGGGTAATTATGTTTGGGGAAGAGTTTTTATAACAACCAAAGCAGAAATGTGGTGACTGGATGTGTATTTCTTTAAGGGAAACATCAATTGTACCTGACAATTCAGAAAACAAGAATAAATTGGGGAACAAATTCCACCCAACTTCCAGCACTGGTTCCTTGCTCCTCTACCATTTGGGAAGCTCTGGACTAAGGTTTCTGCATTATTTTCCATGACTGTGTTACTTTAAGGGCAGCACTACAAGACAAAGTTAGTGCCTTTATTGTGCTACAAAACAAATGGGTCTGCTTCTAATACAGTAATAACAGCTGGTTGAAAAACAACACTTTTTAATGAAATTCTCTACTACTGAGTTCCCTTCCCTCCCACCCCTGCATCTAGACCAAATATTTAGGATACCAGAAATCACATTCTCTCCTCATAAAGGTCACGAGCATACTGACAAAATGAGAATCAACTTAACTGCTTTATAGAAGGGAGGTCCTCAAGTGAACTCAGTTCTTTAAATATGTAAAGCAGGTTCTGGAAATCTGTTTTTTTAGTAGCAAGCATACAGTCTATCTTTAACTCAGTAGTATTATGTACAGCTCTCAGTCCATCCCTTCATGGATATCCTAGCTAGTCAGCAGGCCATGTGTCAGTCAGAAAGCACGGAAGGTCTCCAGAGCTCTCTTCAGGCTTAGGCCTTCCCCAGTTGAAAAATGTTTAACCACTTTTAGAGCCATATTTCTATAGCTTTAAAATTATTTTCATTTGCTCATTTTGACTAATAAATGTCTGTATCCATACAAACTGCAATCAAATTTATTATCTTCCAAGGATTTTCTAAGTATAGATAAAATCAAACAAAACAAAAACTGCTAAATATTTATTATCAAATGGAATTCAGTATGAAACAGGTCAATCTTGGATTCTATAGCTATAATTCTGTGGGGTTTAGACACCAAAGAATCTTATTATAATCCAATTGTATACTAGAAGACAGTCTCACAGCACACACTTGAAAGAGAGCATTAAAATAAGGTTCCCATGTATTGTTTTAATTTCCCAAAGCCCAAATAATGTTCATTCAGAGGCAACATTATCTAATAGGCAAGAAGGCTAGAATTAGGAAATACAGCTTTTATTTCTACATGGTACACTGTAATTTCATTGGCCAATGTGGGAACTCCCTCCACTAGAGTGTGATGTTTAAAATCTAACTGTGAGGGCAGCTAGGTGGCGCAGTGGATAAAGCACGGGCCCTGGATTCAGGAATACCCAGGGTTCAAAGCCAGCCTCAGACACTTAACACTTACTAGCTGTGTGACCCTGGGCAAGTCACTTAACCCCCATTGCCCCGCAAAAAACAAACAAACAAACAACAACAACAAAACAACCCCCCCCCCAAACAAATAAAATCTAACTGTGATGTCTAGATTGTGTGATCGCCTTAAATTAGAAGCTTTAGCACCAGTCTTTGGGCATTAAGCATTTATTAAAGCATACTAGGTATTAGTAAAAAGGAAAAAACAGGGGGTACAGAAAGTTAAAAAAAGGACTATCTAGCCTAGAGTTCCAGCCTGGTCAGGTTCTTCCTCAAGTCCTCCTCCACAAGCCAGCTTCAACCACGAACTCTCTCAAACTGAGTGTGGAAGCTTTTTATAGGTCTGGAGCAGAGGCGGTCCTTACTCACTGCTTCAAGCTGATTGGCAGGTGTCATCCAAATCCATTGGTTCACTGGACTTGAAGGTGGTCTTGAGTTGAGTTCAAAGTCCTTAGCTTCTGAGAACAATACCTTCTTTTTTTTTTTTTTTTTTTTTTTTTTAGTGAGGCAATTGGGGTTAAGTGACTTGCCCAGGGTCACACAGCTAGTAAGTGTTAAGTTTCTGAGGCCGGATTTGAACTCAGGTACTCCTGAATCCAGGGCCCGTGCTTTATCCACTGCGCCACCTAGCTGCCCCGAACAATACCTTCTTAAGGGCCAGACAGGTGTGGTTACAATCTAATTAACTTGGGTAGGCTAATCAGCAAAATCAATCACTCTCACTTAATTCAATCAGTTTAGATTAATCTCCAGGTGAGCCTTTGAGTATCTGCCAAATTCCATTATTTTCTCACATTAGCAAATTTGGGACTAGAAATCTTATAAAAACAAATGTTGAAAACTATCTCTACATGTAACTAGAAAATAATAAAAAAAGTTTTATGATAAAAAAATTAAAGACAAAAAAAAAAATACATTACCTATTCTATCCTTAGAGGAGAGAGCTAACCAACCAGACAGCCTTCCAAACCTAGAGTGAGAAGTGAGAATGGTGTTCGCATCCTGGTCTGAGGCTTTTTCCTCTTCCAATAGAGGTGGCTCTTACACGCTGATCAAAGTTAATTAGCTAGCATCTTTCAATTCCATTGGTTGATATGACCTGAGGGTGGCCCATATTAAAATGAGCTCTTCCATGATGACATCAGGGTCTAATGGGAGAGACCCTGATGTGCAAAGACACATTCAGATAGGTGTGGTTTTAATCTCCTTACTTCACTGAGCTAGTCTTATCTCTATTGTACCTTTGGGCTGGCTCTAAAGTTCCTGAACTAAACTTTCTGAAGTTGGGGTGAAGAGAAAAAGGTCCCCCCCAAAAACCCATTATTAATAATTATTTTCTCACATTAGGAATTGGTATTCCCTATGCCAATACAATGAGTGACACTCTTACTCAAGAAAAGGATTTCAAAAAACTATAATAGTCTAAGAAGAGAAAATCAACATCTAAAACATCATGCATTGCCAATATTTTCCAACCAAACATTTCTATAAGGAAAAGGTTAACTTGTCAACATAGATTTATAAATATTAAAGTATGCCCCAAATGCAGAATGGGTTCATTACTTATAACCCCCCAAATTAGGATTACTAGAGCTAGAATAGATCTTTGAGACTCACAGTGTCAGAACTACAAGAAATATCAATATCATCCTCTTTCAGTTTGCAACTGGATTACAACAGCCTCCAGTTTCTGATTTCCTTCAACTTAGTTTTCATACTAGTTCCAGAGAAATCTTTCTAAAAGACTTTTAAAATGTCATCCTACTGGGGCAGCTAGGTGGCATAGTGGATAAAGCACCAGCCCTGGATTCAGGAGTACCTGAGTTCAAATCTGGCCTCAGACACTTGACATTTAACTAGCTGTGTGACCCTGGGCAAGTCACTTAATCCTCATTGCCCTGCCCCCCCCAAAAATGTCATCCTACTTCTCAAAAGTCTACAAAGGCTCTCCTTATACTGAATTAAGTCCAAACACCTCTATTGATCTTTAAGGTCCACCACGATATTGTAATTATCTAACTTAATTCACCACTACCTTTAAAGTCACTTCTCTGGGCTTTTCTTCCTCTCCTCTGTAAAATGAAAGAATAGTGCTGGCTAATCTCTAAGGCCGCTATTGCCACCACTTATTTAGTTGCCTTCAAGGCCTGCTAATGGTTTGCTGGGGCCCAGTGCAACCTACACTGGACTGTGCTCCACTCTTACCCTGTCACCCTGGCATGACAGATCTTTCCTGCTGATCTTCTAAGTTGTCTTCGGATGGAAAATTGTTTTATCCCATCCGTTCGTGGGTTCTGCTACTCCAGAATTTGTTTACAGGCATTATTTAAAGTTGTTTGGAGGAGAATTTTGGGACGCTCAGATGAGTCCCTACCTTTTCTCTGCCATTTTGGTTCTGCTCCTCACCAATTTATTTGTTTTTCAGGATGGATGGCTAAATTCACGGCCCCATCAACAGTGCACTATTGTATCTGTTCTGCTTTTGTCATCTTTGTCAGACTGATAGGTATGAGGTAGGACTTCAAAGCTGCTTTTAATTTGCATCCCTCTGATTATTAATTATTTAGAGAATTTTAAATATGATTGTTGATAGCTTGGATTTCTTCCTCTGAAAACTGCCTGTTCATATCCATTAACAACTCTTAATTTTATAAATTTGAATCAGTTCCTTATATATTTTGGATATAACACATTTATTACAGAAACTTACTGCAAAGATTTTCCCCAGTTACCTGTTTCCCTTCTAATTTTTACTACTTTAGATTTAGTTGTGGAAAAACTTTTAAATATTATATAATCAAAATGGTCCCTTTTATCTTCTGTGATCTTCTCTATTATTTGTTTAGTCATTAATTCTTCTATCCATAGATCTGAAAGGTAATATCTTTCTTGTTCCTCTAATTTTTATGATGCAAACTTTTATATCTAGGTCATGTATTTATTTGGAACTTATCTTGATATATTGGTATTTTGGTATGTCAGTATATTTTCCTGAATATAAAAAGCAAGTCACTATTCTCTCATTTCTATCAAAGGAGATAGGCCTTTCTCATTACTCTATAGATTGAAGAGATATCTCTGCTTTGTATTCAATATTAGTGCAAGATATTGTGAAGATTAAGAGCTGAGTACATTGCAAAGGGCTTTAGATACCTTAGATTATAAGCAAAAAGCTGTTATTATCACCAAATATAACTGCTGCTAGTTTCAACATTAAGAAAGAAACTTGGGCAGACCTGCTTATTAGCAACAATTCTAACTGTACCAACATCCACTGCCCCATGCCTCCTGTATTAGAAGCTAAATTGTTTCCAAACTGATATGTGCCCACAATCATTTAGGATCAATCATTCAATCAATCCAACTTTTATTAAATGCATAGTAAGTGTGAGGTAATGTGATAGGTTTGGGGATTTACAAAGATAAAAATGAAATGGTCCCTTGTCTTCAAAGAGCTTACTTTCTATTAGAGAAATGTAGAAGGGAACCAGATTACTCAAAGTATATGGAAGCAAAAGCATAAAGAACAAAGTGAATACTAGAAAAGTCCTTCAAATAGCAATTTCCCAGTAGAGTGGGGAAAACCCATGGTTTTCTACATTTGTGGGGAAAGATGAAGTGAATGGGAAGGGAACTAACAGGAAGGATGAGGAATTACAGAGAAGGCTGGGTTTCTCCAACTTTTTGTAAGGTGAGGTCCAGGAAAGGAACCAGAAAAGATAAAAAGCAAGATAAATATTATAAGGAAGCCTATTTTAAAGTCCAGGAAATTGTGATACTATGAATAACAGATAAAGGGCAGCTGGGTGGCATAGTGGAAAGAATGCTAGGCCTGGAGTCAGGAAGACTCATCTTCCTGAATTACAATATGGCCTCAGAGGGGGCGGCTAGGTGGCGCAGTGGTAAAGCACCGGCCCTGGATTCAGGAGTACCTGAGTTCAAATCCGGCCTCAGACACTTGACACTTACTAGCTGTGTGACCCTGGGCGGGTCACTTAACCCCCATTGCCCCGCAAAAAAAAAAACAAAAACAAAACCAATATGGCCTCAGATATCTACTAGCTGTGTGACCCTGGCCAAGTAACTAAACCCTGTTTGCCTCGGTTTCCTCATACGTAAAATGAGCTGGAGAAGGACATGACAAATCACTCCAGTATCTTTGCCACAAAAACCCCAAATGGGGTCATGAAGAGTTGAACACAACTTAAAAACAACTTAACAACAATGAGCAAATGAAGTCTATAAAATAGACTTCATAAAATTAAACAGTCCTAATTTCTAATCTGTTATGCAATGAAAATACCACTTTATATAGCTAAGGGCTGCATGAAATAGTAGAAAGAGCACTTTAGTTGGAATCAAAGAACCTAAATTTGAATCCTGCCTAACTATGAACCTTTTGGCACATCTCTTAACTCCTCTGGGCTTGAATCTTTTTACCTATAAAATAGGAAAGATATTTTCGCTATCTCAAGGTAAAGGAAAAAATACTTTGTGAACCTTAAAATAATGCATAAGTAGGAGTTTATATATAATATTATTCCACAAATGATAGCATTAATAATACTCAATTCTCCTTATTGTTAAATATTTGAAGCACTTCATATGTTATATAATACTCTATTAAATTGATAATTGGGCTCTTAAGGACCCTGTTTTCTGACTGGTAAAATGAGAAAGAAATGATCATCTCTCATAATAATTTGTCCACAGAATACTTTGAAACTTCAAATATATTTATAGAATGCATAAATGCTAGTCTAAAGAACTTGATAGTATAATGTAAGGGAGAAAGTTGATTGAGTAAATTAATCAAATCATAGACAATTCATTGAAAGTATCAAAATGCTAAGCTCTCAGAAGGTGAGAATACTTCACTATTGAATTGCTCAATCTTAATTTTTAGGCTAAGTGCAATAACTCCTTGACATTGCACCAGAAATATACTCAGCCTTCTAGGAGCTGAGTTATTCCTTAGCTACATATGCCCTCTTATGCACATAAGCTCTGTCCTGCTCCTAGTATTTATATTTCTATACAGAGAGCTACAGTTATCCCTTCCACATTGTGACTTTCTCCATCACAGTTTCAATATATCATGGGTCGGCATAAGAAATTGAATGGGAATTTTGGGGGGGAGTTTTGCAGAAGTTGCAGATGACACATGAAGGCCAGCAGATGACACAGGAAAAGTTTAGAAAATCAGACACTCATAAAATATGTGTATTATTGTATAATATCAACCAAATTTTATAATAAGATACCATAAATACCCTAAATAAGGAAAAGAAAAAATTCAGACTTCTTCTCTGGTATAGAGAGTCAAAAAAATTTGACCAGATTTTCCAGATTGCGTAGGTGCCATGCCTTTAACCCTTGTAATATGGAAGAGATAACTATATACGATGTTTGTTAGCCTGACCAAGACCTTTGATACTGTCAGTCATGTGGATCTGTGGAAGATCATGGCAAAATTGGCTTGCCCAGAGTTCATCAGTATCATATATCAAGTTCATGAGGGCAGGCTTGCATAGGTTCTGGATTGTGGACAATGCTCTCACATGTTCCCAGGTACCAACAGAGTGAAACAAGGCTGTGTGCTTGCTCTCATGCTCTTCAGCATGATATTTTCTGCAGTGTTATCAGATGCCTTCAACAAGGATGAAAATGACTTCAAGATCAGTTTCCACATCTATTGTAAACTATTTAACCTGAAAAAGCTACAAGCTAAGACCAAAGTGAAGGAGTTGGTGCATGACTTTTTGTTTGCAGATGAGTGTGCACTTAGTACAACCTCTGAGGCTGAGATGAAAGAATATGGATCAATTCTCTGATACCAGTGCTAATTTTGGCCTGATAATCAATACTAAGGAAACAGAAGTTCTCCATCAGCCAGCACCACACCATTCATATGTGGAAAAATTGGTCATGGTAAATGGCGAAATTTTGAATGTCATGAATAAGTTCACTAGCTTCGCAGTATACATTCCAGGGATATACACATAAATGATGAAGTTGACACACACATTGCCAGAGCTGGCTTAGCATTTGGGAGGTTCCAAATAAAAGTGAGGGAGAAAAGAAGCATTAGGCTACATACCAAACTGAAGGTCTACAAAGCCATTGTGCTGACTTCATGGTTGAATACCTATGAAACCATGGCAGAAAATGTCCCGCTTCTACCTAAAGTGTCTCAAGAAGATCCTGAAGACGACCTCACAAGATAAGGTACCAGATACTGAGGTCCTCTCTCAAGCTGAACTGCAAAGCATTCGCACTCTATTGCAGAGTGCAATTCTGATGAGCTGGCCACATAATTCCAATGCCAAACACACAATTACCCAAAAGACTATTTTATGGAGAATTTGCACAGGGTAAGTGCTCATATGGTGGGCAGAAGAAGTGGTATAAGGATACTCTCAAGAAGGTCTCTCTGAAGAACTTTAATATTGACTGTGAGACATGGGAAACACTGGCATAGGACTGTCCAGTGTGGTGTGCCTGTTTCAAAGAAGACACTGTTCTTCTCCATGAACAAGAAAGAATCATGGAAGCAGAAAGAAATGTGAACTGTGCAAATTCTGAGCCACTTTTACTCTAAATGTTCTCATAGACCACTTATGCTTGATCTATGCTAGTGCCTTCTAAACTCATACTGGACTGATTAGTCACAGCCAAACACTGTACCCTGACTCCAATATTATGATGTCATTGGTCTTTAAAAACAAACAACATGCTCTCTAAGCTTGAACCTACTTTCCCCTGAATTTTAAGTGAACCTGTGGAGTGTCACAAAATGTTAAAAAGATGTTTTGTACCAACTGTTCTTACTATACCACTGTAGCTTTTTAAATTTTATTTATTTATTTTTTTAGTGAGGCTATTGGGGTTAAGTGACTTGCCCAGGGTCACACAGCTAGTAAGTGTTAAGTGTCTGAGGCTGGATTTGAACTCAGGTCCTCCTGAATCTAGGGCCAGTGCTTTATCTACTGCACCACCTAGCTGCTCCCCCACTGTAGCTTTTTTTTTAGTAAGGCAATTGGGGTTAAGTGACTTGCCCAGGGTCACACAGCCAGTAAGTGTTAAATGTCTGAGACCGGATTTGAACCCAGGTACTCCTGATTCCAAGGCCACCCCCCACTGTAGCTTTTTTAAAAAATTAATTCATTATGGCTGACTCTAAGGCTTCCCCTCACATCCATCATGCTGGCAAACATGTCAAAAAAAAAAGGAAAATAACAACTGTTGAAGGGAATGTGCGTAGATAGGCACACTAATGCACTTCTGGTAGAACTATGAATTGGTACAATCCCTCTGGAAAATTATTTGGAACTATAAACAAAAAGCATGCATACCTTTTGACCCAGCAATACTACTACTAGGCAGATACTCCTAAAGAGATAGAAAGAACAACAGTACAAAAATGTTCATAATAACACTTTTTTGTTATAGTAAAGAACTGGAAAATAAAGGGGATGTATACCAGTTTGGGAATGGCTAAATAAATTATGGTATATGAATGTAATGGAGTATGGCTGCAGAATAAAAAATAATGAAATGAATGGATCCAGAGAAATTTGAAAAAAGTTTTATGCACTGAAACAGAATAAAATGAGCAGAACCAGGAAAACAATTTATATAACGGCAATAGTATAATGAAAAACAACTTTGAAAGACTCAAGAACTCTAATCAATACAGTTCCCAATCAAAATTCCAAAAGACAAAGATAAAGCATGCTTTTCATCCCTTGACAGATTGAGACTAGAAGAGGAGAACAAGACCTCTATTTTCAGACATGATCAATGTATGAATTCATTTTGCTTGACTTATTTTTATTTGTTATGAAGAATTTTTTTGTGGAGAGAGGGGAAAAATTGAGGGAAAAGAGGAATAGTAGTTGAGTTGAAAAAAAAAAAGGAAAGTGTATTAATGAAACATTTTGTTTTTGTTTTTGTTTTTTCTGCGGGGCAATGGGGGTTAAGTGACTTGCCCAGGGTCACACAGCTAGTAAGTATCAAGTGTCTGAGGCCAGACTTGAACTCAAGTACTCCTGAATCCAAGGCCGGTGCTTTATCCACTGCGCCACCTAGCTGCCCCTAATGAAACATTTTGAAACCCAAACAAGAAAGAATGCTTTTGGAATATGCTGAATGCTCTTAATAACAAGCTGTTCATGAGATTCAAAATTTGATATGCAATACTCTTTTTCTGGTCTTCTTAGCTGGGAATATCTGTGTGTATTTGTATATTCAAGTTTAGAGTAACAATTTTTTTTTAATGGAAAAGAGTTTATTCATCTATAAAATGATGGGAAATAAGATTAGGCAATGAATGTCAAGGATTCCTCCCTTCAAATTCTACTATGATCATTCTCTGACAACTCTAGTTGATGGCATTTCCTCCTTTTTACAAATTTTCATACCATTGAATATCTTTATCACTTACTTGATTTTTCCATAAAATGACCTGTATTATTGTTAGCTAACTTTTTCTATGTCTGTTTCTAGACATACAAATTTGTTATGTGTAAGAACTGTATTTTATATTTCTTTTTAGTCCTCAACAGCATCTGGCACAATGGTGGGTACTAGAAGATACCTGATAACTATCCGACAATTGAATAAATAAGTAGAAAATCACCAAGCAAATCTCTAAATTTAACATGAGATTATTTTGATTTTGAAATAAGAAATAACCTATGTCAAAAAAGAGAATGGCTATTGTTTCCTTTTCCCAACATCTTGACACTCTACTCATAAGGAGAAAATGGAGCTATTATTCTCACCTCAGACAAAGGAAGAAAAAGTTATGAGAAGAGGAGGAAACCCGTGTCGGTTAAGTCCGATATAAGCACTGAAGAGAAAATATTGGCAAAGCAAGTTATCAAGACGGACAAAGCAGCATCCTTTGAACAAAACCAAATATGGAAGGCATACCTGTATTTCCTTGAGCATCTTTTCCTTTATGGTGGGATGGTGGTAAGAAAGGTGACTTTGTGGGCTGAGTGCCTTGAACAGATGGCTTTGGCAAAGGAGTGGATTTGAAGACCACTCCCCACTCCACATGTGAAGTATCTGACCGGGATCGGGCATGGCCTGGCTTGAAAGAAGAGGTCTCATCCAGTAAGTCATTCACAGACCGAGGCCTATCCCTCCGACGTTGACAGATGTTGAAAAAAGCAAAGGTTGAAGCTTCCTTTTGTTCCATCCAGGAGAGGTGATCAGGAGCGGTGCCTCTCTGGACAATAAACTGTTCTTTGGCAGGGAATACATTGGGTACTTTGGTTTCCAAGAGGCCACTTTGACAGCTCTCCCAAATGGCATTGTTGCCTTTGCCCAGGGAGGTGCCACTCCTGATGGCACCACTGTCTGCTATTTTATTGAATACCTCATGCCCAACGAGTTCAGGGACTTCCTGAATGCCATAAACCTCCGCTTGCTGGACAACCTTTTCTAACTTAGTATCAAAACAACTGAAGAAATCCTCTGTCACTTCCAAGGCTGGGCTGATATCATCTACTTCCAAGGCTTCCATTTCACTGGTTTTCAAGAGATTCAAGTGTCCTGAATTAGGTGAAGGGAGAATTTCATGAAAATGTTAACACCAAAGAGATAAGGTGCATTCATAAAGTAGTTCTGGGAACAGAGAAAGTACCTTCATTTAGTTAGATGTAGTCGAGAAGACCCAAGCACTGCAGGAACTTTTTTGGTTATGACAAAGCACTCTCTAGCAGGATCAGCTTCTGATGGATTTCACTTCTACTTCTTTTTTTTTTGGTGAGGCAATGAGGGTTAAGTGACTTGCCCAGGGTCACACAGCATGGACTTCACGTCTTAGGAAGGTAGGGAAGAAATGCTCCTTTAAGATGATGTTTCCCAACTCAGGAACTGGTTTGGTTAGTTTTCCACAGGAAATTTATTTCCTAGAGGATAATAAAGAAACAACATAAAAACATTTTATTAAATGTTTTCTCCATAATGGATAGGTTTAATTACTTCCCACCATCCCCAAACACCCCTTTACTGCAACACTATACAAAGAGAAAAAGCCTGAACAAAGGTTCCATTGGTCCCAAAGTGGAAGATTATACAATTTACACAGAAGAGGGCGGAGTAGGTGATAAGGGGAAAATGAGACCAATAGCTTTTCTTCCCAAAGATAAATATTTAAGAATGTGTAAATGGTCTCTGTTGCCTTTTCTTTAATACTTGACTTAAAGCAATTTATTCAAAAGAAGTAGGAATTCTATGACTAGGTATAATCTAGAAGTCTTTGAAGGCCAAGGATACAAAGCATTTAAGATATCTAGCACCTGTGAGTCAGGTAGGGTATCCTTTATAATAAAGCTGATGGAATCATGCACATTCTGTCTTTGCCAAGATCCTTCCAAGTCTAAAGATAACTTTGTCCCTCATAATTCCTGTTTACCTACTAACATATCTATCTAATAGCTAACATCTACATAACACTTTCTTTAAAGTTTATAAAGCCCATACATGTTATCTCGTTTGATCTTCACAACAACTCTATGGAGTAGGCACTATCATCTCCATTTGGCAGATGAGAAAAATGAGGCTAAGAGCAATGAAAGAGTCACATAGTTTGTGTCTGAAGTATGATTCAAATTCAGGTCTTCCTGACTTAAGTCCAGTGTTCTTACAGACCATACCACCTAGTTGCCTGTGAACTCTGAGGAAGCAACAGAGCCATTAAAGCTAATCTATGGGGAGGAACAGAAAGGTAGAAGGTAGGCAGAGGTCTTCAGTGGCCCTAGGGTGTCCACTTAGAAACAGAACTGAGAGATATCAGAGTATACAGAAGCATGGAAAGACTTACATACCCTGCTGTAAAATGAAATAAGTAGAGCAATAAAAATAATATACACAATGACTTAACAATGGAAAGGATCAGAAAGACCAAAAAAAAAGGTTAAGTAAAATTTCAAAAACAAAAGCATTTTGAACAAGTATTATAATATAAAGGAAAATGAACTACTATTACTGGATGAACAAAAAGAAAATACTATGGAGTTTCCAAAAATCAGAAAACAGTAAGAAACTCCAGAATGGTTTTTAAAAGAAATAAAATTATTGAAAGAAGAAATTAGGAATGAATTTAGGACCCAAAAAAAAGCTCTTAAAGCAGAATTTAAAAACAAAAAGCAAAGTAGGAAACACTAAATATGTGATAATCTCCAAAAATTGAACTCTTTACAGAGATAATATTTATATGGGCAATGGGCACCTTTGTGGCTTAGATATATACTTTGACAAGTATCTTTACCTTTTTATGATATGAGATATAAGAAGCTAAATGAATTACCTTTGTCTATATAACTTCATTATTTTTAAAGATAACTATATATATTAGTTTTTCACTTCTCAAACTATGGGTCCCAATCTCCCAGCCCCCAAAAGCAAATATTGATCTGTGTTTAACACAAGGAATATATTTATAAAAAGCTGCATGGTAAATCATTCAGTCATAAAGTATTGCACACAAATAATTTTAAATACATTGATAAGTAAGCTTACAATTGGACAGAACTCTCTTTTTAGTTCTTATATGTATTAGACAATTGCCTCAGTTAACCTAAATAATTCAAGACCACTGAGTCAAGCAGAGACAGATTTATTTCATTCTCATGAGAATGGGCGAAGGACCCCATGCAAGGAATGAGGAGCATGCTAATGAGCTCAGGAGTTAAGTTTTTATAGAACTTTGAGGGGGCAGTCCCCTTGTGCACTAGGTGGGCTCACAATCTAACATCCTATCCTGTCCCACCTGGTACTCGTGTTGAGCTCGTGATCAGGGTATGGAGGTATGCTCAGCTAGGGGAAGGGGAAAGGGCAGGTGGTTGGGAAACCACCTCACCCATGTGGGAGGGGTGATACCAGGAATTAGGGCTTTTGGAAAGCAAGAAGGGAGGGGATAGTACCAGTGGGGGGTTGCACTAACAGGAGACTGAGGAGGAGGGGGTTGGGGTACACCATGTTCAGTAAAGGGCAAGATATGTGTCTCTCAGGGAGATTGCTACAACACCCTGTTTGGCCAAAGTGGGATTAGGGGGTTAGCAACAGGATGGAATATGGACAGAATGGTCTAGCAATAACAGGGACTGGGGGCTGGGTACTTTCCAGACCTCAATCTTGGAGTCTGAATTGACTCAAGTCCACTATATCCCACTCATTATAAAATTAAACAATTATAATGAATGTCTGACAAATACGTTGACTTATGAATAGTGTTTTTTTTCTTTTTCTTTTTTTTTTTTTGGCGGAGCAATGGGGGTTAAGTGACCTGCCCAGGGTCACACAGCTAGTAAGTGTCAAGTGTCTGAGGCCAGATTTGAACTCAGGTCCTCTTGAATCCAGGGCCGGTGCTTTGTCCACTGCGCCACCTAGCTGCCCCCTTCTTTTTTTCTTAATATAGCATAGCCTATAGTTTTAGAAATAAAATTGAATACTATTGCTTTTTATATTATTTTTTATATTTTTCCCAATTACATGTTTTTTTAAAAATCGATTTGCTATTGCTTTATATATCAGTTTTGAGTAAGCATATTTTAATTTATTAATATTATATACCAGTGCAGGATTGACCTTGTGTCTTCATAACTTCTCATGGTCTCAGGCCTCCTGGTAGAGAAAGCAAGGAAGAGAGCTTCAGCATGCCAGTTAGCAGGAGCAGGAAAAAAGCCAAAAGCCATCAAAGACCCAGAAGACCCAGAAGCCACGGAGAGAGCCAAGAGAGATTCCTGCCCTCTTCCCAGGGTTTTTATCTTCTTTAGATAGAGGTGGGTCCTTATACATTGATCAAAGCTAATTGGTTAGCATCATTCAATTCCACTGGTTGACACGATTTGAAGGTGGTCCACATTAAAATGAACTCTACAGATGACATCAGGGAAAAGACCCTCATTCAAGTTTGCTTAAGGCAAAATCCATTATCAAGGTATGGTTTGATACCATCAGTCCTTCACAGAGCTAGACACAAGAGTCTATCTCCATTTCTTTTGTTCCCTTGGGTTTGTCCCAGATAAAATCAGAACTTTCTGGAGTGGTTGAAGTGGAGGGGGAAAGGACTAAGATATTGATTTCTGGGTCCTCCCAAGAAATCCATTATTAATAATCCATTATTATTGTTATTATATATATATATATAAACCTATATCAGATTACCTGCTGTCTAGGGAAGGGGGGAGGGAGGGGAAGGAGGGAGAAAAATCTGAAATTGGAAAGTTTGTATAAACAAAAGTTGAGAACTATCTTTACATGTAACAGGAAAAATAAATAAATAAATAATCAATTATTAATAATAATTTTCTCACAATGTAAAAACAATTTTTGACATTCATTTAAAAAAATTTTGAGTTCCAAATTCTCCCCCTCTTTACCCTTGCTTCTTGCTAAACTGTGAAGCAATTTGATATAAGTGCAGTATGCAAAAAATACTTTCATATTGGTCATGTTGTGAAAGAAAACACAGAAACAAAAAACCCCAAACCAATAAGAAAAATAAAGTTTAAAAAAGTATGCTTCAATCTGTATTCAGACTTCATCAGTTCTTTTTCTGGAGGTGGATAGCATTTTTCATCATGGGTTTTTTGGAGTTGTCTTAAATTATTGTATTGCTATATATAGTTAATAGTTAAGTCATTCATAATTGATCATTGTACAATATTGCTGTTGCTATGTACAAAGTTCTCCTTGTTCTGTTCACTTCAATTTGCATCAGTTCATATAAATCTTGTCAGGTTTTTCTGAAAGCATCCTGCTCATTTCTTATAGCACAATAGTATACCACATCACAATTGTATACCACAACTTGTTCAGCCATTACCCAATTGATGGGCATTACCTCAATTTCTAATTCTTTGCCACCACAAAAAGAGCTGCCACAAATATTTCTATAGATATAACAGTCTTTCTTTTTTGTTTCAGAGAACTGTTATTTGAAAGAACAATGAGCAATATAATTTAAAATACTACTTAAATGCTGTTTTTTTGTTTGTTTGTTTTTTTTAGTGAGGCAATTGGGGTTAAGTGACTTGCCCAGGGTCACACAGCTAGTAAGTGTTAAGTGTCTGAGGCCGGATTTGAACCCAGGTACTCCTGACTCCAGGGCCGGTGCTCTATCCACTGCGCCACCTAGCTGCCCCTTAAATGCTGTTTTAACAAAGCATTCTGAAAATTATTTGTATTCCACATAGCCTGATTAGCTGGGAAGAAATAAGGTACAACTTGCAGTCCAGAAAAACTGGACTCAAATCCTGGTTCAGACACTAGATGTTTAACCCTTAGGTAAATCCCTTTGTTGTGGGACCCCAAGAAATCTAAAGATTCTAACCCTAAAAGAATCCTTAAACTTTCCCAAGGGAAAAACAGCTCTGCCTCCCACCTCAGGAATAAGGTATGGCAGAGCATGGCCCTAGTACCCCAGGTATGCTCATAAGCAATACCAAGGTCTGCAAGATGATATGCAAGATGTGGAAGGGTGCTGCATATCCTACTGATACTTCATTATTCAAAGATCCCTTCCCAGTAGTCTTGCATTTCCTCTTGCTTTGTAATTCCCTCCCCTTTTTGAGTTATAAACATACAAAAGACCAGGTCTTTTCTTACTTACTGTCCCCCTGCCATATATTCCTCTCTCCTAATAAACCTTTTTATTATAAAAGATTCGTGATGAGCTTCCAAATCTTTGGGTGAGCTAGCCCCCAATCCAGGTTGCAAATGCCCCCAACACCTTAACCTCTGTGGGAAATTTCTTCATATGTAAAATGTATGTAAAATGAGGATTGTAACAGCTAACTCACAGGACTGTTGTGAGGATCTAATGACATGTGAAAAGTTCATTTTTGCAAATTTTAAAATGATCTATATAAATGTCAGCTATTTACCTTTATATATGGGAAGTAAAAGTAATAATTTTGGCTACATGAAATTAAAAAGGTTTTGAACAAAAAAACTAATACAGCTAAAATTAAAAATAAAGCAGGGAATTGGGGGAAATTTTTTAAAAACAAATTTCTCTGATAAAGGCCACATTTCTTAAATACATAGGGAACTAAGCCAAACTTCAAAAATTAAAGCTATTCCCCAATTGATCAAATTGGTCAAAGGATATGAACAGGTAGCTTTCAGAAGACAAAAATCAAAGTTATCAATAGTCGCAGGAAAAAATGTTCAAAATCACTATTGTCTAGAGAAATACAAATTAAAACAATTCTAAAGTGCCACCTCACACCTGTCAGATTGGCTAACATGACTGTGAGAAATGGGTAGTTGTCTCCTCTCAATGTGGATATAACAGTCAGTCATACTACCCCTGACCTGTTTGTAGGACAAAGGTCTCAGATCCCCTCCTCCCCCTCAGGTTAGCAGGTCAAGGAGCCCTGGTCTCAATAAGGTCCGCTTCAGAGTTGTGTCCATATAAGGAAGTATAAGGTCCACTCCTGAGTTATGCCCATACAAGGAAGAGGGGTGGGAATACTGCGTTCCAATTAGCTAGCTTTTGCGCTCAGATTGTAACCCCACCAGTGATGAAAAAGGGGAAGGTCCATTTGCATTAGGGACTAGGGTATAAAACAGGGCCTGCGAGCCCCCTTTCTGGGCACCCACTAGCTGCACACTAGGTGCCTCCTTCTCATGAGAAGAAAATAAAGCCTTTGTCACCTCACTGCTGAGTTCCTGAGAATTATTGAGAAGAGGATGGATTTTTCCCTCACAGTGACAGAAAAGGAAACTGATAAATGTTGGAAAAGATGTGGGAAAGCAGGCTCAATAATGCACTGTTGGTGGAGTTGTGAACTAGTTCAACATTTTGGAGAACAATTTGGAATTATGACCAAACGGGTACAGAACTCTGCAAACCCTCTTGACCCAGTAATAACTATCAAGTCTATATCTCAAAGAGATAAAAGAAAATGACCCATATGTACAAAAAATATTTCTAGCAGCTCTTTTTGTAGTAGCAAAGAATTGGAAATTGAGGTGATACCCATCAATTAGGGGCTGAACAAATTGTGGTATATGATTGTGATAGAATACTATTGTGCTATAAGAAATGAGGAAAAACCTGGCAAGATTTACATGAACTGATACAAAGTGAAATAAACAGAACCAGGAGAGCATTGTACATAGTAACAGTAATACGGTTAGATGATCAACTGTGAATGACTTAGCTATTCTCAGTAATACAATAATCTAAGACAATTCTAGAAAACCCATGATGAAAAAAATGCCATCCACATCTAGAAAGAACTGATAAACTCTGAATGCAGAATTAAGTACACTTTTTTCACTTTATTTTTCTTGCTTTTTTCTGTTTGCAACATAGCTAATATGAAAATATTTTGTATGACTTCACACGTGCAACTGATATATCATATTGCTTGCCCTTATAATGGGTAAGGGAAGGGGTAAGAGGGAAGGAGAGAATTTGGAACTCAAAATTTTAAAAAATGAATGTTAAAAATAAATAGAAGGGGCAGCTAGGTGGCACAGTGGATAAGGCACCTGCCCTGGATTCAGGAGTACCTGAGTTCAAATCCGGATTCAGACATTTGACACTTACTAGCTGTGTGACCCTGGGCAAGTCACTTAACCCCAATTGCCTCGGAGAAAAATAGATAAATTTTAACAAAAGATTGGATGGGAGAAAGTAAGATCAAAGAAACATGTAGAAGGTTTGGGACTTGGTAAGGAGAAGATCCATCTCATTACTCAGATGGGGTAAAGGAAGAGAGAGTCAGGGATGGTGCCAAGGTTTTTAGATGTGGAGAGAACAGGGAGCTCTCAGCAAATGATCTCCATTTCCTCAAGAGAGTATAAGGTAAGGTCCACAGCTGGGAGGGATGAAGGGTGTGTGTGTGTGTGTGGGGGGGTATTTAAGTGAAGGTTTGGAATAATCTGTAGAGAGTAGAATTAAGAATTAATCAGAAGGGCAGCTAGGTGGCACGGTGGATAAAGCACTGGCCCTGGATTCAGGAAGACCCGAGTTCAAATCCATCCTCAGATACTTGACACTTACTAGCTGTGTGACCCTGGGCAAGTCACTTAACCCCAATTGCCTCACCAAAAAAACCCAACAAAAACAACAAAAAGAATCAATCAGAATGTGACTGGGATGAACTCTCCCATAAAAGGGAAGCGAATTGCAGAGTGGATTAAAAAACAGAATCTTAAAATATGCTGTTTACAAGAAACACATTTGAAGCAGAGAGATACACACAGAGTAAAGGTAAAAGGCTGGAGCAGAATATATTATGCTTCAGCTTAAGTAAAAAAAAGCAGGGGTAGCAATCCTTATCTCAGACAAAGCGCAGGCAAAAATAGATCTCATTAAAAGAGATAAGGAAGGAAACTACATCTTGCTAAAAGGTACTATGGATAATGAAGTAATATCAATATTAAACATGTATGCACCAAGTGGTATAGCATCCAAATTCTTAGAGAAGTTAAATGAGTTGCAAGAGGAAATGGACAGTAATAGTACTAGTGGGGGATCTGAATCTTCCCCTCTCAGAATTAGATAAATCTAGCCACAAAATAAATAAGAAAGAAGTGAAAGAGGTGAATAGAAAACTAGAAAAGTTAGACATGATAGATGTCTGGAGAAAATTGAATGGGGATAGAAAGGAATATACCTTTTTCTCAGCAGTACATGGCACATTTTCAAAAATTGACCATGTATTAGGGCACAAAAACATCATAGTCAAATGTAGAAAGGCAGAAATAGTAAATGCATCCTTCTCAGATCATGATGCAATAAAACTTACATGCAATAAAGAGTCATGGAAAGGCAGACTGAAAATCAATTGAAAACAAAATAATTTCATTCTAAAAAAATTAGTGGGTCAAACAACAAATCATAGAAACAATCAATAACTTTATCCAAGAGAATGACAATAATGAGACAACATACCAAAATCTATGTGATACAGCCAAAGCAGTGCTTAGGGGAAATTTTATAGCTCTAACTGCTTACATGAATAAAAAAGAGAAAGAGGAGATCAATAAATTGGGCATGCAACTTAAAAAGCTAGAAAAAGAACAAGTTAGAAATCCCCAATTAAATACTAAATTAGAAATCCTGAAAATTAAAGGAGAAATTAATAAAATTGAAAGAAAGAAAACTATAGAATTAATAAAAAAAACTAAGAGCTGGTTTTATGAAAAAACCAATAAAATAGATAAAATATTGGTTAATTTGATTAAAAGAAAGAAAACCAAATTACCAGTATCAAAAATGAAAAGGGCGATCTTACCACCAATGAAGTGGAAATTAAAGCAGTAATTAGGAACTATTTTGCCCAACTGTATGCCAATATTTACAAAAATACAAACTGCCCAGGTTAACTGAAGAGGAAATAAAATCCCTAAATAAGCCCATATTAGAAAAAGAAATTGAATAAGCCATTAATGAACTCCCTAAGAAAAAATTCCCAGGGCCAGATGGGTTTACAGGTGAATTGTACCAAACATTTAAAGAACAATGAATTCCAATATTATACAAATTATTTGGAAAAATAGGTGAAGAAGGAGTTCTACCAAATTTTTTTTATGACACAAATATGGTGGTGATACTAAAACCAGGCAGAGCCAAAACAGAGAAAGAAAATTATAGACTAATTTCCCTAATGAATATTGATGCTAAAATCTTAAATAAGATATTAGCAAAGAGATTATAGCAAGTGATCACCAGGATAATACACTATGACCAGGTGGGATTTATATAGGCTGGTTCAACATTAGGAAAACTATTAACATAATCAACCATGTTAATAAGAAAACTAACCAAAATCATATGATTATCTCAATAAATGCAGAGAAAGCTTTTGACAAATACAGCACCCATTTCTAATAAAAACACTAGAGTGTTTAGGAATAGGTGGAGCTTTCCTTAAAATAATAATAAGCAGTATCTACCTAAAACCATCAGCAAGCATTATATGTAATGAAGATAAGTTAGAGGCCTTCCCAATAAGATCAGGGGTGAAACAGGGATGTCTATTATCACCTCTATTATTTAATATTGTACTAGAAATGTTAGCTTTAGCAGTCAGAGAAGAAAAAGGGATTAGAATAGGCAAGGAGGAAACAAAACTATCACTCTTTGCAGATGATATGATGGTATACTTAAAGAACCCTAAAACAATTAACAACTTTAACAAAGTAGCAGGATATAAAATAAATCCACATAAATCATCAGCATTTCTATACATGACCAACAAAGTCCAGCAGCAAGAGATACAAAGAGAAATTCCATTTAAAGTAACGGTAGATCATATAAAATACTTGGCCAAGACAAACCCAGGAACTCTATGAACACAATTATAAAACACTTTTCACACAAATCAAATCAGATCTAAATAATTAGAAAGATATCAATTGCTCATGGATAGGCTGAGCTAATGTAATAAAAATGACAATTCTACCTAAATTATTGTACTTATTCAGTGCCATACCAATAAGACTACCTAAAAATTATTTTATAGAGCTAGAAAAAATAGCAAAATTCATCTGGAAAAACAAAAAGTCAAGAATATCAAGGGAAATAATTTTTAAAAAATGCACAGGAAGGTGGGTTAGCTGTACCAAATCTGGAGCTCTACTATAAAGCGGCAGTCATCAAAACTATCTGGTACTGGCTAAGAAATAGAGTGGAGGACCTTAGGCACAGGAGACACAGTAGTAAATGACATTAGTAATGTACTTTTTGATAAACCCAAAGACCCCAGCTTCTGGGATAGGAATTCAGTATTTTACAAAAACTGCCGGGAAAACTGGAAGATAGTATGGCAGAAATTAGGCATAGACCAACATCTGACACCTTATACTAAAATAAAGTCAAAATGGGTACATGATTTAGACATAAGAGGTGATACCATAGGTAAATTAGGAGAAAAAGGAATAGTCTACCTTTCAGATCTTTGGAAAGGAGAGCAGTTTATGACCAAATAAGAGATAGAGCATATTATGAAATGCAAAATGGATTATTTTGATTACATTAAATTTAAAAGTTTTTGTACAAACAGAAGCAATGTATCCAAAATTAGAAGGGAGGCAGAAAGCTGGGAAACAATTTTTATGGCCAGTACTTCTGATAAAGGCCTCATTTCTTGTTCTTTGTTTTTTTGGTGGGGGGTTTTTTGGTGGGGCAATGAGGGTTAAGTGACTTGCCCAGGGTCACACAGTCAGTAAGTGTCAAGTGTCTGAGGTCCGACTTGAACTCAGGTCCTCCTGAATCCAGGGCTGGTGCTTTATCCACTGCGCCACCTAGCTGCCCCCAAGGCCTCATTTCTAAAATATATAGGGAACTAAATCAAATTTATAAGAATCCAAGTCATTCCCCAATTGAGAAATGGTCAAAGGATATGAACAAGCAGTTTTCTGATGAAGAAATCAAAGCCATCTATTGCCATATGAAAAAATGCTCTAAATCACTATTGATTAGAGAGATGCAAATTAAAACAACTCTGAGGTACCACCTGACACCTATCAGATTGGCTAAAATGACCAAAAAGTAAAATAATAAATGTTGGAGAAGCTGTGGAAAAATTAGAACACTAATGCATTGTTGGTGGAGCTGTGAACTGATCCAACCATTCTGGAGAGCAATTTGGAATTATGCCCAAAGGGCTATAAAACTGTGCATACCCTTTGACCCAGCAATACCACTTTTGGGTCTTTTTCCCAAAGAGATCATAAAAAAGGGAAAAGGACCCACATGTACAAAAATATTTATAGCTGCTCTTTTTGTGGTGGCAAAGAATGGGAAATTGAGGGGATGTCCATCAATTGGGGAATGGCTGAACAAGTTGTGGTATATGAATGTAATGGAATTCTATTATGCTGTAAGAAACGATGAGCAGGTGGAATTCAGAGAAACTTGGAAGGACTTACATGAACTGATGATGAGTGAGATGAGCAGAACCAGAAGAACATCATACACAGTATCATCAACATCATGTGTTGATCAATTGTGATAGACTAGATTCTTCTCACCAATCCAATGGAACAAGAAAGTTCCAAAGGACTCATGATGGAAAAGGCTCTTCAAATCCAGAAAAAAACGAAAAAAGAAAAAAAAAAACAGTGGAATATGGATGCTGATAGGACCATACTATTTTTGGTTTTAGTGCTGTTGGTTTTCTGATTTGAGGTTTTTCCTTTGTGCTCTGATTCTTCTCGTATAACATGACTAATGCAGAAATTTAAAAAAATAAAAAGAATCAATCAGGAGGGGGCAGCTAGGTGGTACAGTGGTAAAGCACTGGTCCTGGATTCAGGAGGACCTGGGTTCAAATCTGACCTCAGACACTTTACACTTACTAGCTTTGTGACCCTGGGCAAGTCATTCTGAATTTCATCTGCTAAAGAAAAATAAGGAATATTTCACAAATGGCATTCTTAGGACTGCCCAGGGTAATGAGGAATATGTGTCTCTATACATACATACATACATGTATATATCATCTTTTGGCTAATTGTATGGAGCAAGATTTGTGTGTGGGCACTGAATAGCAAAGTGTAAGTCAGTGACTAAATTAGAGCTGTGTTCTAATTCTGACACTGTATTCAACTACAACCTTGCTTCACCTCTCTGTTATTGCCCCTACTCTACAGATTAGGAAATTAAGGCTCAATAGGAATACCTCCCCAGAGGTTCTCCTGTGGTGCTACTTATAGAAGTCCAAAGAATCTTGTACCTTAAAATATAACAAGACAATATTAATGTAGTTGTTTATAAAAGTAAAACTGCCCTTAAATGATTAATTGTACAAAATTACTAGCAGTGATGAACACTGAATCCTTCCCACACAGAGGTAGAAATAGATTACCAAACAATGCCCAGCCAACATACCCAGGGATGCTTTTTTTTATCTGGGACTAGATGGCAGTCTTGGAAGTCAATTCAGACTTCCTCTCACTTGGTTAAATGACAAGTAATCTGAATTTAACAAAGGCTGAGTGCTGTGAAGGTGTCTCAGTCCATGTTCTTTCAAAGGTAGCTACAGATACTCTGAACAAAAATGAACAGTGAAAGGCATCCAAAGAAAGACTTTTCTATCAAATAATCTTTTTTTTTTTTAAAAAAACAAGACCCTAATGTGGTAGCATAGATTTAAATGGTTAGGAACAACATGCTTCAATTCTCTATGCATGAATATTTCATTCCAATGAAGGGTAAATCTGTCCCAGAATTTGAGAGCTGTAATATGAAAGTACTCTTCATACACCCAAGCTTTTTGTGCAGTAAAGTAGGCCGTTGTCCATATTGGGTTATGACAGAGTTCTAATAAATATCTGTTACTAAAAAATATCTTCTTTGTTTATTAACCCTGCTGCCATTGTATTTGAAATTCTAAATTAAAAAAATTTTTGTCGTTGTTTTTGCAGGGCAATGCGGGTTAAGTGACTTGCCCAAGGTCACACAGCTAGTTAAGTGTCAAGTATTTGAGGCTGGATTTGAACTCAGGTCCTCCTGAATCCAAGGCCAGTGCTTTACCCACTGCGCCACCTAGCTGCCCCATATTTGAAATTCTATAATTAAGACATTAATTTCTTTGGGATCTCTCCCCTGATATCTTTTAAAAATACAAATACTCCTTGAATGAATAATATATTAAATTAACTTATGTTAAGATCAAAGGATTATGAGATTTAAAACTGTAAGTGACTTTCAAAATCATCTAAATGTAGAGCTTGTTAAACTGTAATTTCCCTAACTCATTTCATACAGTATCTATTTTGGGTTTTCTCTGACCCTTCTTATTATATGTATAATATAAATACTTATATGTATGTGTTTGTTTCTTAATATTTTGTCATTTTAAATGCCACCTCCTCTCTGGGAAATGTAAATAAATTGATATGTTCCTTGCAATAAAATATATACATTGCTAGATAGCTACATTGATATGTAAGCCCTTTTCCTCTCTTGTGTATTTGAAGGGTACATTCTCCCTCCCCTATGGTATCCATGTTAGCATTCACATGTAGAATGCTAAGAAAAAAAAAAACAATAAGCATCTCCATAAGGCCTTTGATTCTCATTTGAAAAAAACATTCCAAGGGCATCCTTCTAGCACTGCTCCTGAACTCCCTGGGTAGTTCAATTATATAGTATCCTATAAGTATTCATTGTTTCTTGCTTTCACCACTAAAACTAGCTGAGGTCCACCACCATCACCACCACCACCCTTTCTCCAATTTTAACTTTGTAGATTAGTGTTCATCTGTGTCCAAACAGCCTAACAGCACCTGGCATCATAGATAACACCCTCCACATTCCCGCCCCGCCCCCCGCTTTAGCTATCCTTTTTTTTTTTTTTTTTTTTTGGTGGAGCTATACGGGTTAAGTGACTTGTCCAGGTTCAAATGACTTGCCCAGGGTCACACAGCTAGTGTCAAGTGTCTAAGGGTGGATTTGAACTCAGGTCCTCCTGAATCCAGGGCCAGTGCTTTTATCCACTGTGCCACCTAACTTCCCCTGCTATCCTTGAATCACTAGGAAAATATTTCAATATCACACGCTCATTGTCATTAAGCAATTACTGCATACAGAGATCTCAAAGCATAGTTACCTTACTCCCAACAATCACTATTCTGGAGCTTCCAAAAGACAAGGAGCCTCTCTACCACAAGAAGTCAAATACAGGACTTTCCTGAACAAAAAGGCAACCCTAGGAACCAATTTTTGGGGAGAATCATCACAACCATCTCCACCCTGGGAACTGTTATATAAGCACCCCAATCTGGATGTATATGTGGAGGCTCACAGAGCCCTACGCCTCTCTCCAGCTCGCTCTAAAGAATATTCTTTAATAAACCTCTTTGAGACACATCTTTTTTGTGGTTTCTTCTTTTTTCCTTTCCCTAGTGTGAATGTTGGGAACCACATGCTCACTACTCATTTGAAGAGGCATCTGCTGCTTAATAAAGGAAACAAAATGCATAGAACAAAATGATTGGTTCCTCATTTTTTAAACTTCTCAAGCAACCCCCACTGCAGTTCCTGAGGCAAATGACCCTAATTTACTAATCCAATCTCCTTTTCCAGGTGAGGAAACTGAGGCCCACAGAGACAAAGGGACTTATTCAAGAACAGGAGTATTTTAGAAGCTTATGAAAGAAGAACTTTGGTGCACAAAGTGTACTAGGTATGTGTAGTGATGGTAGAGGAGAAAGGGAAGGAATGGACACAGAAAGAGGGGATAGGAAGCACTGAAAAGAAATGCAACTGCTTTACAAATTTTGCTGAGGAGTGTCCTTCACTCTAGAGTCTGTACAATAAGTTTCAATGCCACATTAACTATGCAATGTGGGAAATTAATGTGTAACATCCTTATATAATAGGAATGCCAGAGTGGATAAAGGCAGAATAAGGAAAACTTCACTGATGAGCTGTGTATCCATGGGAAAATGACAAAGGCTCTGTAACTCCAGCAATTCTCTGATAGGTGTTACAGATGTGAGATTTAAAATTGGATATTAGATCATAAATCTCCCCTACTTAACCCTTCCCTTAATTTATCTCCCAGACTAGTAAATGGAAGAAGCTTCTGGTTTTCTAGATAGAGCCTTTATTGTATATAAGGTGTTGTTGATTAGAAGGATAGGAAAATAGAAATACAGTACAAATCGTCTTAAATCTAGGCTTAGTCTATATTCCTTATAAAAACTCACCAAACCGATTTAGGCCACCTTTGGAGTGAGTCAGACCGTCTGTCCCGCGCCGCCAGGAGTCCCGCCAAGCCGGCAAAAAAAGGCTACTCCCCTTTTCTCCACCCCGGAAGTCAAAAAACCCGGCAGGCAGTCTGACATGCGCAGCAGGCGCACTGTACCTGGCAGGCAGTCTGACATGCGCAGCAGGCGGACTGTACCCGGCAGGCAGTCTGACATGCGCAGCAGGCGGACTGTTCATCTCCTCCCCAAAAGGGTGGTCCTTGAAAAACTGGCGTCTTTCAGTTATCCTAACCGACTGTTAAAAACTTTCATATTTTACCACATTTCCCCCCTTTGCTTCCTCAAGAAACGGAATGTTTCCTTGATGGAACAGTAAAAAGAATATAATAACTTTTGCTGACTAATAATATGCGAACAACAATACAGAAAAGGAAGAGAGGAAAGTTTTGTCCAGAGGGGCGATTTTTTTTTTTTTTCCTCATGAACCGACGCTTTGACATTAGTCTTGCAAAGGGAGAGCCTCTGCAGAGAGTACATGTTACAGATAGTATATAACAGAAAGGAGATAGTAAAAGCTAATAAAGCAAAACAGTTCATATAAAGTCTCTGAGTTCTCTTGTCTTCTTGAAGTGGTAAGATGTCATCAGGAGGAAACTGGATTCTGGTCTGGAAAACTGGATTCTGGACTCTGGTCTGGATTCTGGATTCTGGTCTGGATTCTGGACTCTGGACTCTGGTCTGGAAAGCTGGATTATCTTCTTTAACTGTTTGAATTGCTGTATTTTTAAAACCTTAGCATAGCATTGTCAATGATCAAATTAATAAATTCCATTACATTCCCTCCTTTATATGGTTAGACTTGTAATAGAGGGTTGAGGTAGTTATGCAATGTGTAACACTTTTTACCACCATGTGTCTGGATCAAAGCCAAATTTAGTATGTGTTCATGACACCTGAAAATGTTATGGAAAGGTTATCATACCATATCTCATGGTTCTGAGACAGCCAGTGATTGTGCTAGGCCACAGGTGAATTCAACTGAGTGAGATAAAAAGATAAATAAGTTCAGTTAAATTAGGTTAAATTAGGAGGGAGAGAGGATGAATACTGGACTGTGCCTAGTAATTGTGCTCTACATAGTCACCATCATAAGCAAACCATGGACTTATGTATACCTGTCTCTCCTTTTGTTGCACATATATTCTCTCCAGGGCCTGCGTCAGAGTTCACAGCAAGTTAGTCTCTGAAATGATAAGTTTCCATATTTCTGAAATCTCATTAATTTCACCAAAGACAATATGATGGTAAAAATGTGTGCTATGCTGCATAACTGAGAATATATTAGTGATATATACAATAATTCCAAACCATACCCAGAGTATAATGACATATAAATAATAAACGAATGTAAATAGCTGATTATATTAGACATTGTTACATAATCTTCTTTTAGACATTATTACATAATCTTCTTTTAGCAAGTAGACCACAACAAAACTCATTAGAACTCATGGTTCTCTCAAAAAGAAAGAGTAAATAAAAAAAAAGAAGAATTCTGGTAGCTTCTGAGGCCCGATAGCCTCACCCACAGCATATACTTAAAATGTCTTTGAATAATCACTTAGTTTACAAAATTTAGTTTTAAAGAAAAGCAAAAGAAACAAAAGTAAAAAAAAAACAAAGCAAAACCAAAAATAAAAAATAAAAAGCAAAAGATTCGCTAAGCACCCTTTTGTGCTCTTAAAGAACTTAAAGGTGCAGTCAATTCCAGGTCTTTTCAGTGCCTTTCAAAAGTCAAAACAAAAACAAAAAAACCCAAAAATTAATAAAAAAAAATAGTTGAGGTAGGCCAGAAAACTAGGCCATGTACTTCAGTGCTTTTGCCTGTAGAAGGAAATGCTTGTTAAATTATAAGGTATTTAAGCTGCTAGAGTTTGGGGTATGCCACATTGTTTTAACTGGTTCCCCAATTCTCTGCATGCCAAAGTGGCAGGGGTTTCTGAATTGTCATTGATCTTTCTAATGCTGTCATAATGTTCTTTATGGTAGAAAATGTGGAGTTCTCTAGCATTAGTTTTGTCTGTGCCACTGATTTTCAATAAAGGCTGATTTAATTGATGAACCACAACATTCAGCTGATGCTGCTTAGCAAATGCTACAATTGTATCATTTCCTCCCCACTTTCCAAATTTCTTTAATTCATCAACATATTCTTCAAAAGGGGAGTCATTTACTATAAAAGACTCAAACTCTTGTCTATGGTTAATCATATAAGAAGCAGCTTCTTGTCTGTGTCTGAGATGATTTCTACAGTGACCTTCTAGCTGGTCTGCTAAAGCCCTAAAAAGGCAATTTCCGTCTCCTGATACTTTACGAAGACTGAGTCCCAAAGCATTTAACTGATCAGTGGGATTCTTAAATGGGAACTTCCTGTTTCCTCTGAACTTTCTTTGCTCTTTAACAGTTGCTATCGTTAGGGTTTTTACCTCTTTAGCGTCTACCTCAGGTCTATCTGAAATCTCTTCACCTATGAATGGTGCAGGCTTTATATGAGAGCAATGAATCCATGAGTCTTTTTCACCAATTTTAATGGCAGTAGGAGTTGTCAATAATACCTGAAAAGGTCCTTCCCAGGCAGGTTGAGTTCCACTGGTTCTCTGAAAATTCTTTACATATATTTTATCTCCTGGGTTGAAGTTATGCAATGAAAAGTCTAATGGTCCTGCCTGGACCACAGCTCCTGCCTCATGGAGTTCACGTAGCCTGGTCTGTAATTCCTGTATATAGGAAGCAACAGAAGTATCACCTCCCACCAGTGATGTATAAACTGGGGAAAAAGTTTTAGCTTGGATAGGAGGGTGACCAAAAAGCATTTCATAAGGAGATATATGAAGTTCTCCTCTTGGTCTACTTCGTAGATAGAATAATGCCAATGGTAGAACATCAGGCCATTTCAAATGGGTTTCAGTACATAATTTGCCAATCATACTCTTAAGCTCTTTATTCATACGTTCGACTTGGCCTGAACTTTGTGGATGGTAGGGCGTGTGGAATTTTGGAGTCACTCCCAAGAAAGAGTAGATTTGGGATAAAATCGAATCAGTGAAATGTGTGCCTTTGTCAGAATCGATGCGGGCTGGTGGGCCAAAACGAGGTACTATCTCTTTAAGAAGAATTTTGGCAACAAAGGCAGCTGTGGCTCGGGGGCTGGGAAAGGCCTCCACCCACCGAGTGAGCTGATCAACTATAACAAGGCAAAATTTATAATGTCCTGCTTTTGGCATAGTAATATAATCAATTTGTAAGTGCTCAAAAGGTGTATATGCTAGAGGACGCCCTCCATAAGCTTTGGCCTTAAAAGCATACTGATTATAAGACTGACATGTGGAGCAGCCCGAGCAGATTCGAGATGCTGTATTAGTCACACCTGGTGCTATCCAGGTTCTCTTAATAGAGTCTACAATGCCTTGTGTACCAAAATGGCCTTTTCTGTGAACAGAGAGGCATACCTGGTGGTAGAATTTCCGGGGAAGAAATGGCTTACCTTCCGGAGACACCCAGATGCCATTGATCTGTTTCGCCTTAAATTTCTTTTTCCACTTTTCTACTTCAGAATCGTCATAGGTTAGGTTGGAAGGAATATCCTCAGAAGGTGAAAGGTTAAATACATGTTCAGGAGCTTCTAATGCAGCAAGCTTGGCTGCAGAATCGGCTCGTGCATTTCCCTTTGAAACAGGATCACTATTCCCTGTGTGGGCAGGGCAATGTACAACGGCTAGGGAAGAAGGCAGTTTTAGGGCATCTAAGAGGTCCTTGATAAGGTCCCCATTGGCAATAGCCTTGCCCGAGGATGTTAGAAAGCCTCGTTGACGCCAAATCATACCAATAAAGTGGCATATGCCAAAGCCATATTTCGAGTCAGTAAAAATGGTGGCACTCTTATCTTTAGCTATATTACAGGCCTGTGTAAGAGCCACAAGTTCAGCAGCCTGTGCACTAAAATGGGAAGGCAGAGAAGCTGCCCAGAGGGTGTCATAATCAGAAACTACAGCAGCTCCAGTAAAACGGGTTCCCTCTCTCATAAATGAGGAACCATCTGTATAGAGGACAAGATCAGGATTTTCTAAAGGTGTATCAAAAAGATCGTCACGGGGTTTTTCAGCCATATCAACTAAAGAAGCACAGTCATGCAATGGTTCCCCCGAGAATGGTAAGTTAGGGAGTAGTGTTGCTGGATTAAGAACTGTGCAGCGTTTTAAAGTGATATTCTCATTACCTAACAGGGTTATTTCATACTTAGCCAGCCTTTGATCTGAAAAGGCTTGTGTCCTGTGACGTAGTAAGAGAGCCTCCACTTCGTGAGGGCATTGCACAGTTAGAGGGTTACCTAGGACCAAATCAGAGGCTTTTTCTACCAAAAGCGCTGTGGCCGCCACTGCTCTAAGGCAAGGTGGCGCTCCAGCCGCTACAGGGTCCAGCTGAATTGAATAGTAGGCTATAGGACGTTGGTTAGGCCCCAGTGACTGAGTCAGGACTCCAGAAGCCACCCCCCTTTGTTCATGCACAAAGAGAGTGAAAGGCTTACTATAATCTGGCAGTCCTAGGGCAGGTGCTGATAACAAGGCCCGTTTTAATTCTTTTATGGCTGAGAGATGCTGGGGATCCAACTGTAAACTGTCTGGAACAGAACTTTTTGTAAGAGCTATGAGGGGTTTAGTAATTTCACCAAAAGAGGGTATCCATTGTCTACAGTACCCAGCTGCTCCCAGAATGGCTCTCAACTGCCTCTTAGTAGTGGGGGCAGAGAGTTGTTGAATGGCCTGGACTCTCTTAGAAGAGACAGAGCGAGTTCCAGCAGCCAAAATAAATCCTAAATATTCTACCTGGGGCAAACACCATTGTACCTTTGTCTTGGAAACCTTGTGTCCTCTCTTGTGCAGCTCCAGCAGTAAGTGACGGCTATCTTCCTGACAAATTTCAGCATTAGGAGAGGCCAAAAGTAAGTCATCTACATATTGTACTAGTATGGAGCCCTTAAAGGTAATAGAGGCCAGATCCTGCTGTAAAATTTGGGAAAATAATGTGGGACTGTCTACAAATCCCTGTGGGAGTCTAGTCCAGGTCCACTGTCTATTTTTCCAGGTAAAAGCAAATAAATATTGGAAGTCCTCATGTACTGGTATGGAGAAAAAGGCAGAGCAAAGGTCTACCACTGTGAAACATGTAGATTCATAGGGAATCGAGGAAATTATCGTAGCCGGGTTTGGAACTATGGAATGTCTAGGAATAACATAATTATTAATCGCTCTAAGATCTTGCACAAAACGATAAACAGGTTTACCATCTGGCCCAGGCTTGGGTTTTTTAACTGGCAAAATGGGAGTATTGCATGGAGAGTGATGACATGGAATAATAATACCCTGGCTTTTCAAAGCCTCAATTATAGGGGTGATCCCTTCTATTGCTTCCCTAGACAATGGATACTGTGGAATGGAGGGGGGTGGTCCCCCCTTAACTTTAAAGGTAACAGGCATGGCAGACTTAAGGAGCCCCACCTCATTAGGGGATGAGGCCCATAAAGACTCAGGAATGTCAGAGGGGATTTTGGATACCTCCCCTGCTGTTCCTTGAGCTTCTGTAAGTAAAATTGGTAATAAATGAACAGTATCCTCTGGCAATTGTAAGGAGACAGCCCCATCTGGAGCACAAGATATGGTTGCTCTAAGCTTGCAAAGGAGATCACGACCTAATAAATTTACAGGGGCATCAGGCATGAGTAAAAATGAATGTTCCACTGTTAAGGGCCCCATAGATACCATGCGAGGATTCAATTTTGCCACTCTCTGGCTCTTTCCTGAGACTCCCACTACATTCAAAAATCCTACAGGTCTACACCCAGCATCTGGTTTGCTTACTAATACTGATTTAGAGGCTCCTGTGTCTAGCAGACAATCATAATAAGTCTCCCCCACTTTTAAGGTGACATGTGGTTCATTACTCTGGGGAGGTGAATGGACTGGCACAAGTGCATTCAAAAAATCCGGATCTGGGAATATATGGCTTTCATTATCTATGTTCCATTCCTCCCCAAGACACCATCATTCCTGTGTCCTCTTCTGAGGGGGGTCTTGGTTACCATTATTCTGGTACTGCCTTTCTGTATTCCTCCAAAAAGATCTATTTCTATTTTGATTTCGCCTATAATTAGAATTAGAATTTCTTCTCCAAGTCCTACATTCTCTCAATTCATGCCCCTCCTTACGACAGTAACAACACACCTTAGTGTCCTTGTTCCAGTGTCCACATGGCTGACTAGGAATCGCTGGTGCCAGAATGCTCTGTTTAGGGTGATCTGGATCTTCCTCACGTGAGTCAAAGACATAATTTGCAAGTTCCTTAATTCTATCTACTGAGAGATTTCTCCAGTCTGGACATTGTTTCAGAAAGTATCTGCGTATTTCTGGCAGTGAATTATAAACAAATGTGTTGAGAATGATACAGGAATCTCTTAAATCTACTGGATCCAATCTGGTGTACTGTCTAGCGGCCTCACAAAGTCTATCATAAAATCTGTTTGGTCTTTCATTAGCCTCCTGAGGTAGGCTTAAAAATTTCTGCCAGTTTTCCGGTTTTCTAGAGCAAGATTCCATTCCCTTCAGAAGTGTTTCTCTAGCATCTTTTAATCTTTGGAAATCCCTATCATCATTATAATTCCACTCTGGATCCTTTAGAGGCCATTCCACATCGGCCTTACCTTTCGCAACAAGGGCATTTCCTGCTGAGATAATATCTGTAATCTCAGTTGGGGACAGTAAAGTTTCCAAAAGGCAAGTAACATCAGCCCAACTGGGTTGATATGCATTAAATATAGTCCTTAACTGTGAAATTACAGTGTTTGGATTTTTCTCAAAACTAGGGATGATTGATTTCCATGCGCTCAAGTCACTTGGTCTAAAGGGGCTATATTTTCTGACTTGAATTGGCACTCCCTTCTTACTATGTTCTATAGCTTCCTGCAGAGGGAGTAGTTTCTGCTGATCTGATTCTGAACTTGGATCATCTCTAGTAGAAACAGCCATTTTGAGGTCTCTCTCCATATGTGAGAGTTTCCCCCACATCATAACAATGATAATAACAAAAACAATGATAATAACAAAAACAAAAAAAAAACAACAAAAAAAATAAAATCCTTAGTCGTATGAACTATGGATGTGGTATTAAAAGGTATTTCAATTGCAGGCATAAAATTTCTACTTATATTAAACGTATTTTCCCAAAGATTCTCACGTATACTATTATACAAAAAACTTTTTGCTGCCTGAATGAGGAAAAAACCAATAATGTTATGAAGGACCATTGAGTAAACTATTCCTCTAAGTCGGGATGTTATGCTGTCCCAATACATTCCGATGAGAAAAATCAAAGGGATGGTAGAATATTCAAGCATCTTGCCCTTTAAACTGGGCTGGCTTTTCTGTTTAAAGCGAGACTTTTAGAGGCTTAAAGTCTTTAAGGGAGATTAGACAAAGGGAAAGTCCGAGGGGGGGGGGGGGTATTTGGAAAATCCACCGAATTAGCCGGCTTATGGCCAAACTAGGGAGGGTGGGAGGGTCCTTAAGGTCCCTTCGGGGTCGCCAAACTGTGAGATTTAAAATTGGATATTAGATCATAAATCTCCCCTACTTAACCCTTCCCTTAATTTATCTCCCAGACTAGTAAATGGAAGAAGCTTCTGGTTTTCTAGATAGAGCCTTTATTGTATATAAGGTGTTGTTGATTAGAAGGATAGGAAAATAGAAATACAGTACAAATCGTCTTAAATCTAGGCTTAGTCTATATTCCTTATAAAAACTCACCAAACCGATTTAGGCCACCTTTGGAGTGAGTCAGACCGTCTGTCCCGCGCCGCCAGGAGTCCCGCCAAGCCGGCAAAAAAAGGCTACTCCCCTTTTCTCCACCCCGGAAGTCAAAAAACCCGGCAGGCAGTCTGACATGCGCAGCAGGCGCACTGTACCCGGCAGGCAGTCTGACATGCGCAGCAGGCGGACTGTTCATCTCCTCCCCAAAAGGGTGGTCCTTGAAAAACTGGCGTCTTTCAGTTATCCTAACCGACTGTTAAAAACTTTCATATTTTACCACACAGAGAAGCTGTCAATTGGCAGCAATGGAAGAAGCTGCCATACTGGAAATTATTTATATTGATGAAATTACAAGTCCAGGAACTAAGCCCTCTCTCCAAATTACACAAAAACATAAGGAGAAACATGGTGTCTATTTGTACACCACCCAAAGAATTTCTCAGAATTGTAAATAATAAAGATAGAGATAAAAGTCCATTTTAATTAGTTTTAAGGGTCATTAAAATTGTTATGATATATCCAAGGCTCATTAAAATGGAAACCTGTTACTTGTAGATAAAGAAGAGGCAAACTCTATTTTTAAAATCTTGGTATACACTACATGTGGGGGAAAAGGGTAGGCAGAACAGGAAGAGTATTGTCCATCTATTTCTTCTCAGACCTTACAAGGCAGCAAAAACAAAAATAAAACACTAATGAAGCACTTTTAAATCTGTCAACTACCATAATCAATTATACTTAACAAGGGTGATCCAAAGGTACTTTAGTAAATCAATTTTGTTTACTCTTCTCCTTTAGTCTTTGAATTGTTTTGGTCTCTGGTCCTGAGGTCTATCAATGAAGCAGTAACCTAACTAATTAAATGATAAAAAATGAAATAGGTATAAAAGTAATTCAGACCTTGCATTTATCACATAGCAACATGGGTTAGGGGCCCAAGGAAATCAAGTGAGCTGACCAAAGGATAGCACATAGTGAGAATATGAATAAAAGAAGACCAGAAATCTGTCTTCAAGTGGACAGAAGGTCATGCATGGTATCCCAGGAGTAGACAGGGGACCAGGTGTGTGTGTGTGTGTGTGTGTGTGTGTGTATGTGTGTGTGCATGCGTGAATGTGTGTGTGATGAAGCTGAGAGCCCAATTTGGTGTTATTAATACCTTCACCTTGGATTTTTGGAGCTTGATTTGAAAAGGCTTGAAGACTTCAGTCCTACCATGGGTCTGTTTCATTCTCCATTGAATAATAGCTTATACCTATATGCCACATTGCAGTTTATACAGAGCATAAGATCCCCAAGCTGCTGGTTTAACAGCAGTTATGGGATGTTCTTTTCAAAATATCTCAGGCATGGAAAGCAGTCTAGCAGAAACTGGGTACAGCCCAATATCTTACACCACATTTACCAAAATAAGGTAGAAATGGACATATGATCTAGATATAAAGGGAGATATTATAAGTAAATTAGAAGAACAAAGAACATTATCTATGGATAGGAGAACTTATGAATAAAGAGACAGAGAGCATTGAGAAAATGTATCATTTGGATGACATTAAATTAAAAAGGATTTGTACAAATAAAACTAATGTAGCCAGGATTATAAGGAGAACAGAAAATGGGGGGGGGGGGAGGGGCAGATTTTTCAGAGAAAGGTCTCATATCTCAAATATATAGATAACTCTGTCAAACTTTTAAGAATATGAGTCAGTCCCCAATTGATGAATGGTCAAAGGATAAGAGCAGGCAGTTTTTTGATAAAGAAATCAAAGTAACATTCATATAAAAATGTTTGAAATCATTATTGATTAGAGAAATGCAAATTAAGAAAAACAACTTTGAGATATCTCACTCACACCTGAAAGATTGGCTAAAATGATAGAAGGGGAAAATGAAAAACGTTGGAGAGGATGTGGAAAAACTGGGACAATGATACTCTGATAGAATCTTTTTGGAGAGCAATTTGGAATTATGCCCAGTTATAAAACTGTGACCCTTTGACCCAGTAATACCAGTATTTGGTCATTTCCCAAGGTGATAAGGGAAAAAGGGAAAGAGCCTACATGTTATAAAATATTTATAGCCGCTCTCTTTGTGCTAGCAAAGAACTGGAAATTGTAGGGATGCCTGTCAATTGGGGAATGGCTAAACAAGTTGTAGTATATGAATTGTTCCGGAATACTACTGTGCTCTAAGAAATGACGAGCAGGTTGATTTCAGAAAAACATGGAAAGACTTGCATGAAATAACGAATAGTGAAATGAGCAGAACCAAGAGAATGCTGTATATAGTAACAACAATATTGTTTGAAGAATAACTGTGAACAACTAAGTTATTCTGAGTATTATAAATACTCAGATTAACTATAAAGGACCTATGGAGGAGGATGCTATCCACCTCCAAGAAAGAACTAATAAATAAGAAGTATGCATGGTATGGTTGTATGTGTGTGTGTGTGTGTGTGTGTGTGCTTGTGTGTGTATGTGAAATGGTGGCCTTCTCTAGTGAAGGGTGGGGAGGATGGAGGGAGATAATCTGGAAGTTGAAATGTAACAAAAAATATAAAATAAAATAAAAAAATATCTCAGGCAATCAATTTAAAACTCTTCTCTAAAGCATCTGTCTTTGTTTACTGTTTGTGTCAATAAAATCAAAGAGATATCTGATCTCCAAAAAACATTATCCCAATATTCAAGACTACGATGTTCCTGGGACCCTGTGTAAACTTGGGTCAAAAAGCTGACATGCTTTGTCCATTTTCAGTATGTACTGCTCTAGTATCTTTGCTGAGAAGAGCCCAAAATGGGGTCATGAAGAGTCAGATACGACTGAAATGACTTAATGACACAACAACTGATTTTAAAATCAACAGAAAACTGCTGGTAGAAAACATTCACTTGAACAACTCAGTTATTTGAGTTTTCTGCCTTCCCTTCCTTTTTATCTTCTTGATAGGTGATCATTGATTTAAAACTGCAACAACAAAAATGAAAAACATCCTCATGTTGTCTTCATATTGGAATAGCCCCAGAAAAGGCCACAGTGTAAACCCTAAAAACCTAAAAACCTAGGTCAGCACAGCTGAAGTCAGCTTTTTTTTTTTAAGTGAGGCAATTGAGGTTAAGTGACTTGCCCAGGGTCACACAGCTAGTAAGTGTCAAATATCTGAGGCCACATTTGAACTCAGGTCCCCTGAATCCAGGGCCAGTGCTCTATCCACTATACCACCTAGCTGCCCCAGAAGTCAGCTTTTAAAGCTAGTTCCAATAGCAACAGAAAATAAATGACTAAATGTATTCTGTGCACTCTTAACCTTTATCTGAGTCAAAGCAACAAAAAGATTCCATACTTGGGGCTGACCATAATATACCATCTCAAGGAGTTACCTACCCTTACTCCTAAAAAAGGGAAATTTCCAAAATATGACCCCGAATTTTCAGATGATTTAGAGAGGTTATCAGTTTGTTTAATTATGTAGCTACTTGAGCCTGACTGACAGAAGTTATGGCTCCAAGTAAACTACAGAGATGCTTATTATAGTGAGGAATGATCCAATAGGTTTATTGAGGAGTAAGCATTCCCACAGGCTTGATTAGTCTGATTTTGGTTTCTGACTCTGCCTGACTACTCGGTATCTGAACCTAACACATGCTGATCTGACAAGTCTCCTTGATTTTAATTGGAACACATGATTCTTCTCAATCTTCCCTTCCACCTCTTATTACCCTTCCTGAATCCTCTGAACAGTCTTCCTGGACTCCAGTCTATTTAGAATCATAGAATTAAAGTTGGAAAGAGCCTTGGGAGATCTATTCCAATTCCCTCTTTTTTTTTTTTTTTGCTCTCACATTTTTTCATTTATTGTTTTAATGTAATAAACATTTTTATTTATACTTTTGGCTTCCAATTTTTATCCCTCCTTCCCTTCCTCCCCTCTCCCCTCCCTAAGGTGGGAAGCAATCAGATATGGGTTATACATGTATGATTATGCAAAGTATTACCATAGTTGTCATTTTGTACAAGAAAACTTCATTAAAAGAAAAAAATTTTAAAGTGAAAAATAGCATCCTTCAGTCTGTGTTACATCAATATCAGTTCTTTCTTTGGAGGTAGATAGTATGTTTCATCAATAGTCCTTTGGAATTGTCTTGAATCATTATAATGTTGAGAAAAGTCAAATCATTCACAGTTCTTCATCAAACAATATTGCTGTCTCTGTGCACAATGTTCTCTTGGTTCTGCTCTCTTCACTTTACATCAGTTCATACAAGTCTCTCCAGGCCTTACTGAAGTCATCCTGCTTGTCATTTCTTATAGCACAATAATATTCTATCACCATAATATACCACAGTTTGTTTAGCCATTCCCCAGTTGATGGGCATTCCTTTGATTTGCGATTCTTAGCCACCACAAAAAGAGCTACTAGAAATATTTTTGTACAAATAGTCTTTTTCTCTTTTCAGGGATGTCTTTGGGATATAAACGCAGCAATGGTATTGCTGGATCAAAGGGTATGCACAGTTCTATAACCCTTTGGGTATACCAACTCCCTCATTTTAACAGATGAGGAAAAGGAGGCCCAGCAAAGCAAAGAAACTTGCTCAAGGTCACACACCTGGGCAGGAAGAAGCAGGACTGGAAGTTCTGCTCCAGGAGTCTGACCTCAAACCCACTGCTCTTTGCATTATGTCATGCTTCATTCACTTCCAAAAATTAAGCTCATGCACCTCTACAGCTAAAGATGAGGTAAGACCAAGGACCCAGACCTCTTGGATCTGCCCTTAGGGCCACTCTCCAAAATTCTGACATCAGCTCCCCCTCTGGAAACCCCCTAGACACCAGCTCCAAGGTGGTGCCATGTCCCCTTAGCTAATCTTTTCCCTGGCCTCTTATACACATGAAGAGATCTTTGGTCCTTTACCTTTACAGTGCACTATGGATTAGTCCTCTTGACTGACATCGTCCCCCTCTTCATCCCCACCCCCACTCCCATGTCCTCTAGTCAGCTCACTTGACCTACCCAGACCACTATAGCATTCATAGGAAAACCTTTATAAATCTGAACCACATGATAACATTAAAATGCCAATACGGTGACATCAACAAAGATGAAAGGGAAAGATTACAACCTGTAATTACAAGGTGAATGAAGCCCATGAAGGATAGGGGGGAAAGACTACAGCCAAGCAAACATAAGAAAGCAAAATGAAGGAAGAAAGAAGCATTTATTAAATGCCTATGATGTACCAGGCACTGTGCTAAGCACTACGCTTAATCCATAGGTGTTATTATTATTATCCTCATTTTACAATTGAGGAACCTGAGGCAGAGAGTGGTTAAGTGACTTGTCTAGGGTCACACAACTAGTAAAGTATCTGAACCTGGATTTGAACCTGGCTCTTCTGACTCCAGGCCCAGGGCTCTATCTACTGCGCCCCCTAATTATAGTCAAAAGACTATAAGGCGAAAAAGAGTGGCTAGTGTTGAAGGGCAAAAGGATAGATTCCTTTGCATCATCTCTTGAGAGATATTACTATATTTTACTAGCAACCTCTTCACAACAAAAATATCTTATCAGGTACTTTTCTCTGACCCTGATGGAAAAGCATGCTATCTTTCTTATAATATACTAAGTGATATTATGTGAAAAAGATCGGACCGGTGAGTGGGAAGTATAGAGAGGCTGTTTTCAGTGTAATGTAAGGAAGCACTTCCTAACAATTAGAACTATCTAAAAATAGAATGGGCTGCCTCCAGGGGCAGATTCTGCCAATTAAGTTTTGTAAAGCAATGGCTAAATGACCCCATTCTCAGGCATGTTGTAGAGGAGATCCATGCTTCAGGCAAGGATTTGTGTTTTCCAAAGACCTTCCACAACTAGAATTCTCAATATCTGCTCACATTAAGCTTAGCAGAGGAAGTGCAATGTAATTCAATTCTTCTTCTTCTTCTACTACTACTACTACTACAACTACTACTACTACTACTACTACTACTACTACTACTACTACTACTACTGGGCTTTACCCAAACTAACCACCACATCATCTAATTTCCCTACATAGAAAATAAAAGCAGAGCAAAGATTAACTTTTTATAATTAGGAGAATACTTTCCTGGAACACCCCAAAACTTATTTAGTCTTGACTACACAGGCTCAATCACCATTTAAAACTTTGTGGGTTCCTCGGATAGTCCTGGTGTTAGCTAGACCATGAACATGGGACAGCTGGGGAACCCTGAGCATCAGCCTCAAACTACACAAGAAATTGGCCAAAGGAGACAAAGAACTGTTGGCCCATAGTAACATGACCATTATAGATTAAGGGAAGATAAAAAGCTAATGAGTGAAAAATTAATAATCAGTAAGATAATGACCAAAGAGGACAGATAACATGTCATTTGGGAAAATTCAAAGCAATTTAGCATTTGATTTTAAATAATGTGTTTGAAGTCACAAGGGAAAACAAAAACAAAAACAAAAACCGTGAGGTTAAAGATGTTGTTAAGAGTGCAACTTTTGGGTCTGTTGACTCATTTATTCTTCTAGCTTATGAAAATGGAAACAGAGCAGACCTTAGAGAACACATAAATGTTGTAGAGCTTCTCTTTTAAAAAATTAAGTGTGCTGTTGTTTGTCCTTGAAGAGGACCATGAAATCAAGAGGTGATGTCATGACCTGCCATGCACTGGATTTAAGAGAGGGAGGGCTATATAGTCACCAGCCTGACTCCTCCAGAGCCATCTGGGTCCTGTGGCAAGGTATATATCATGGCTCTGCATCTTTAAGGCAATTGGGTTTAAGTGACTTGCCCAGGGTCACACAGCTAGTAAGTGTCTGAGGTGAGATTTGAACTCTGGTCCTCCCAACTTCAGGGCCAGTGCTCTATCCACTCTGCCACCTAGCTGCACCTAAATTAAGTGTGCATTGTTTTCCTAAGTGTAGAGAAGACATCATTTGGCAAAATTAACCTCTCAACTATGTCTTTTCAAGTGAATAATAAAAATGACAGAATATTTATTAGGTTTAACTAATTCAGAGGCTTAAAACAAATGATCCTCAAAGCCTCTGTTTCTGAGTGAAATTTAAAGTTTGTGTAAAATTTGCATCAGCAGTTAAGACATGGATCATGCTATTCTGAATAATTAAAACAGAATACCTGTGCATTTTACCTTTGGTTCTCCTAAAAAATATAATTTAGAGAACTGTGCTGCTAATAAAATGGCTTAGACGACCTCAGACACTTGACACTTACTAGCTGTGTGACCCTGAGCAAGTCACTTAACCCCCATTGCCCCGCAAAAAAAACAAAAACAAAAACAAAAAAATAAAATGGCTTAGGGGCAGCTAGGTGGTGCAGTGGATAGAGCACTGGCCCTGGAGTCAGGAGGACCTGAGTTCAAATCTGGCCTCAGACACTTAACACTTACTAGCTGTGTGACCCTGGGCAAGTCACTTAACCCCAATTGCCTCACTAAAATAAATAAATAAAATGGCTTAGAAATAGTAATGAAATATCTGTTCACTCTGGTTTTCAGTATTTTGATAAAATTGTCTAATCACATGGTTAACTTCTATTCATTTGAACAGAAGAAACATTGCCTTCCTATGAAAAACAATCAGTAAGTTACTTTCATAATCCTTTCTTTTATGTAGACTTCTCTCCTGATTTGTCTGGTGAAGAGAAATTTTTCTAAGCTCCGTATTTCATATAGACAAATATTAGAGAATCATCTCTATGATATTACTCGCTTGGTGCTTATTTTTGAGAGGTAGAGACAATGTTTTGTCTGCATCAACCCCCCCCCCCCCTTTTTTGAACATGAACAAAAAGAGGCTGTTTTAGCACCAGGTCAATGTAATGGAGTATAATTGAGAGAAAGACAAAAGGGAGGAAAAAATGGGTCACACTAAATGTAGCACATGAAAATAACGTGTGTATCTATTCTATATGAGAAGCGGGAGACTTTCCTATCAGATTCCCCCAATTATGGCATTCGCTGACATTTCCACAAAGATGAGATTCTTGTAAAAATATTTGTTTTCATACACCGGACTACAAATACATGTTCTTGCTAAATCACTAATACAGATGTTTCCGAATTGAAAATGTTTGAGATCAACATGAATGTTTTCAACCAAATTGCCCATTTTGACTAAGATGTGTCCAACAAATGATCTGCTTTCTTATAAAGCAAACTTTTTTTTTTAAGAGGAAACATTGGTCAGTGGAAATGTAGCATTCAGATTCAAACAAAACAACTGTAACAATTCACCTTTCACTCCTAACAATCCCTCATCTGTTAGAGGTACACAAATGCTTCAAATGAGAGCATTAGGCTAAAGTATCTAAACTGTATCTGTTGTATCTATCATACACTAATTGTGAGGAGCTACTTATTCTTCTGAAGCCCTGGGATCACCTATGAGTGCAAAAGCACTGGCAGTAAATGCACTCCTGTTGGATTTAATCCTCTCCTTTCTGGGAATCCCAGAAAACTTCAAGACAGGAGTAAAGTGACAAGTCTCTTTCAGAGTCATCAAGTAAAGCTGGGTAAAGCTGAGAAATCTGCCGGTTGGAGGTGCCTCCACTCTAACATTTATTAAGCATTTACTATGTACGATAATGGTACAACTCTGAGGTGAGGGCCAAGGGTCAAGAGGGAAGGGAACCCTGTAATTGCCCCAGTGCATTTGAGAATGAACATGAAAACACAGTAAGAAAAATTTGTCAGGTTTGACAAGAACCAAAGGTCTGTCAGTCAATAAGAATGTATTAAGTGCTTACTTAATATGCTAACCATTGGCGATATGAAGAAAGGAAAGAACAGTTCTTGCTCTTCAAGGAGTTTATCATTTCCAAAATAATATTTATGTAGTAGTTTAAGTTAACGAAGTTCTTTACATTCATTACCTCATTTAAAACAACAACTTTGTAAGGCACTACAAGAATTATTATCACTGTTTTTCAAGAAACTGAAGCTTAGATAAGCTAAATGTTATATCTCACACTTCCTAAGTGTTAGGACCCACATTCGAGCCCATCTTCCTGATCCCTAATTTAGGTCCCACACTCTAGCACTCACAACCTGGCACAAAAATACCGTTGAGAGAGCGGAGCAGAAGAGGGCACAATTCATCAAACAAGAAAGGCCTGTGCTTGGAAGGAAAGAGAGTAATGGAAGAGTAGGACATTGCAGAAGACAAGGGTGGTTGGCTGACAAGAAGTGAGACTAGGTCAAGGAAACAATTTAGTCCATTTATCTTTGAGAATAAAAATGGTTTGTTGTATATCTGACTTTTCATTAACCCGAAATATTCTTTCCCAATTTAATTACTAAAAATATCATTATGACTGTGTTTAGAAATTACAAATCGAAGCAGAGATTTTTAAATTAGTGGGTTTGATCAATGTAAACAAATCAAATGGATAATTCAGTGCCCTTGTCCAACAAGTAGGTTTTGTTTTGACTTAAATTATATAGTTGGTCCAACCAAATGAATCAAATGAACTGGATAATTGCAGATCTCTACTTTGTGCTTGATAAATTTCACATTAAGTTCAAAATTGTACTTGTAATATATAACCACAGATTTTCAATTAGAGAGACATATTAATGAAATGTTCATTAAAAAGCACCTCTTCCCTCACAAAAACAAAAACAACAAAAAAGCACCTCTTCTGAATCAAAATGGTGGCCCTATTTTTACCTTTAGTTTAGAATTATGACTCTCCTGCTGTTCTTAAAAAATTATATCTCTTAAAAGAAATTATAAAAGAAGTTATATATAAAAGAAAGAAACACTCATTTGAAATCATATTGTGTCAGTTCCCAGGAAAATAATGAGAACTTCTCTGTGTCTGGAAAAGGTCAAATGGAAACAACAAAATTAATGAATGGAATTTGCTATAACTGTTCATTTTTTTAAATGTGCTGAACTAGCATTCACTTCATAGCTTTATTTGGCTTATGCTGTTCTCCAGGAATATTTGGATCTATCTACTTTAGAAATTCTGTGGCTCCAAGTAATAATGGAGTTAGGTTATTTATGAGTCAAATGCCAAATCTACTCTAAGAAAAGAAAAATAATGCTTTTCTTGGTAAATGAAATCTAACCCTCCATCACTGCTTGCCATAGAATCTAGAGTTGCATAGGATCTAGAGTCTTGATGAAGACAGTCAAGCAAGTAAAGTGCTATGCATTTTCTGCACCTTTCTGGGGGGAAAATCTGGGCATGTGGGATGGTGCTGTGTGAAGGAGCAGAAGAGCAAGTGCAGTAGATGCAGACATAACTAACTCCTTCTCTGGAAAACTTTCCTAATGGCCTGAAATGTTGGAATCTTTCTATTCTACTTTGGGGAGGTGGTCTCACCCAGTGCAGGTCACTAAGAAGAAAGATACTGAATAGCATCTGAGCGTCTGCTCTTTAATCACAGAAATTCTTATCTTGAAACACTCTACCCAGGAATCTACATTGGATTGGAAAGAGTATGACAAGAACCTAATCAGCATTTAATGATGTTAGTAGATGCTGATTAGACAGCCCAGAAAAAGAGCAGGAAAGGACCTTAAAGGTCATCTAACCCAATCCCTCCATTTCACAGATGAGAATACTGAAGCCCAGAGAGGTTAAGAGATTTGGCCCAAGGTCACACAGGTGGTAAATTTAGATCTTTCGACTCTTAGTTCAATGTTCTTTCCACTGAACCATGCTGCCTCACTCAAATTACTGGTCTACTTGTAGTGCAGCAAACTTAATCTGGAATACTTGATTGTTAGTTAATAGATACATGTGCAGCAACAAAATTGAACACTAATATTGGTGCTGATGTTAAGTAGGACATACAAAATTAAGAACTTTAATGAAAATTTTAAATGCAATAAAGAGTTCTGTTACTGTAGGTCTTCAGTACAAACCTCTGATCATTTAAAGCAATTATATCTTCACAAAAGCAATAGCAAATAACATTTGCTAATAAACATTTGGAATAAATATTTTATTAAGGCTGGTGTATATGACTGTTTTAAAATAAAAGTTCAACTCTGCCCATACCAACACTATTTCCAAATAGCATAATGCTTCTGTCAATGCATTTCATTCATTAATTCAATAAACATTTCTTAAGCTCCTACTATTTGTCAGGCAGCTAGCTAGTTGTGAGTAATGAGACATATGACAATCCACCAGAGGTTATGCCCAGTTCATTTTTTTGATCCAGTCATTTCCTGAAGCCTATGGACTGATATCATCCCTGTGGCTTACTACATAATTTAGAGTACACATATACGTATAGGTAGGTACACATTTATAAATATATAGTCATATTGAATAATTTACACCACATATATGTATACATATTGTATAAGTATATATGTACATTGTATATATTGTATATGTATACATATATACACATTTGTAAATATACATAGATAGCTTAGAAAGTATTTCATATATAAGTATACATATATTAAACATACAAGGTATACATATACCTAACATTTGTAAATATATACATGGACTTCTAATAAATTACATACATATAATACATATTCATATACATTTGCAAATACATACACTTAGCTTATAATTGAGACAATTTTCAAAAATTAAAAATCTTTATAATACAATATATCTATACATGAACCATTGTGAAAGTAGAAACACTTTTTAATAAATTATTTCTAAAAAACAAAAAAAAACCAGGGCCCCCTCTCCAACCCCTTCCTAAAGAAACACAGCCCCAAAAGGTTGACAACTGCCTGGCTCGAACTCAGGTCCCTCTTGAAAATCCACAAACATCTTCAGACCCGCTTTCCTATCTGTCAGTTTGGATGAGACCTGGAATGCCTGGCTCGAAGAGAGCCCGGGGGCTTGAAGAAAGCCCCAGTCCCGAGACCTCTCACAAGAGGCTCATTCCTCCCATGCCCCCCATCCCACAAGCTGATTTATGAGAAAGGGTGGGCGCGGGGCGGCCCTGCCCTCTTCCACCCCTCTGGCTCTTTGTCTGGGCCACGATCTGGGGTCCTCTCGGACCCCGGGGTCGCTTCTGCCCGAGGCTGACAGGACTCCGGGGCGCCCACTCTGCCGTCTTGCCCCTCCTGGGCTGAGGGCGCCGGCTCCTTCTCCTCCCTCTCCCCGCCCAGGGGCCCCCACCCCACGGTGCAGCCCGGACACCGACCCTCCCTCGCCCCGGGAGCACGAGGGCCTCCTGGCGCGGTGGCCCCTCCCCAGCCCGAGAGGCCTCCGCCCCCCAAGGGACAGCCCACGCGAGGGGCCCACGGGAGGGGCGGGTACTCACCCACCCCCCACCCCCGCCGGACACCGGCGCGCAGGTGAGGCAGGGCTCGTTGCCCTCCTCGTTCCGCTCGTCCTCCTCGTCCTCCCGCGATGACAGCCCGAAGCCGGCGCTGCTCCCCCAATCCTCCGCTTTCTGTTTACAATCTGCCTGTCTCGGTCCTCCTCTTAAAGCCTTCCCTCCAGCAACCTGGGGAAACCAAGACTCCGACAAGCAAGGTTCCAGGCCTGAAGGAGGCACACACACACACACACACACACACACACACACACACACACAAAAAGGAAACCACCCCGCCTTCTTCGCCCCGCACGGGGGAGAAGCGACGAAGGTGTTGCCCAAGACAACCTCACCCCTCGGATCTGTTTGTTTGTTTCCTCTAGGGCTAGTCTGATGAGGCACGCGCGGAAAACCACAACTATGCCTCCTGCGGAATGCTCCATCATCAGCTTCAGGGGATGCCCTGGCACCAAGCCAGTCATTGCCAGTCTCCTCTCTGGTTTGGGTTGGGAACTTACTTTAACAATCCAGATCGCTCCAGCCTTATTAGACGGTCTTGGGGAATTGAAAATTAAATTATCCTAATAAGCCTTTAACACTTATCGAGGCTGATCCATCCCTGGAGCTGAAATTGAAATCTTTCCCACTTGGTGGGACCTTACAGAGATCGTGCCCCAGTTGGCAGAGCCTTCAAGAATCCATATTAACCTCCAGGCCACAAACGAGAGAGGGCCTTTTCCTGCCTTCAAGGAGTGTCTTGGCCAGTAGGGAGATGTAGGGGTTTGAAAATGAGGGTAACCCGGGTTTCTAGCCAAACGGGGCATTTTGCATCAGATTCTCATTAAGAACTAGAACGTGACCAAACAAGGCACGACAGTGTAAGGAAAGAAGTTGGCTCAAATGTTCTGGAAAAGAAAGACATTCTTCATTTTTCTTCTTCAAGTGAAAATATAAGTAATTCCAGACTCTCTTCAGGTACATGGAGAAAGAGAACTACTACAGACATGTGGGAGAAGCCAGCTCCAAGGTTTTCTAGCTTGCCTCTAGATACTTCAGGAAACTTCCCCATGGGTGAGATCAGGGCCTCTCTCTTTTAATTTTTTTTTAACATTTGAAAACATTTTAAATATGGCTTATTAAATAAATCCACATGGGCTAAATTGGGGAAAGGTGCCTAGGTTAAAAAAAAAACACATCAGGCTCCAGAGAAGCTGGTTAAGATTTCTCTATTGACTTCCATGGAATAACAACTCAACACCTTCCCAACAAAGGACCACAAGATGGGATCAAACCATTTATTCTTATTCACCTTAAATGAAAATACATCCCGGTATCAGACAGAGGAGGAGCCTTGCGGGGTCCAGGTCCCTGCCAGCCTTGGCTCCTCTCCCTCCCTCCCGCCCGCAGCGTCTCCCAGGTGTTGCCATCAGTTCTATGGGACACTCCTCCATCTCTCCCAGCACCGGGCACTGCTATGAGGTCTCCATCTTGTATCCATGTTTTTCCAGTTCAGCTCGTAACTGATTGGAGAAGTCGTCCTTGACGTTGTCCTCATCCCAATTATCTTCCCAAACATGAGCGTCCTCGTCTTTATCTAAACCAGCCCAGTCTTCGGCCGGGAACTCCTCAAACTCGTTGTCCTTCTCCACGAGCCCCAGGTCCACCTGCTGCTTCTTCTCCGACATGATGGCGGCCGCTGCTGCAGAGCCCCTTCTCTTTCAATTTGAGGTGAGATATTTCATTCCCTTGGAAGAGCTTATTCACTCTGAGTATTTTCTTGTATAGTTTAATCTGAATAACTTTTTGGATTTCTGTTTACTATTTGCTTGGATAAGTGGGGGTTAACATGCTATTCATTACTTGCTATGATAGTCTCTTGTGAAATATTTGGTGGTAAGGGGTCAAATTAGTGACTGTAAGCTAACCCTACCCCTTTTAAGAAGTAGTGATAAGGAAAATGAAAGCCTTTTTGTTCTAAATCAATCATGTCCCTAGACCAGAAATATTTGGGGGGAAAGATAGATGTAATTCTAGTGCAGTACCTCTCTCAGATATGGGAGAACAGAGTGCCCAACCTTATGGTCCTTCTTTTCCCCTCAAGGCAGGACTGGGAGTCCCCTTTGGAAAAGAGTTGGCAAGATTGAAGAAATTCATCAATGCCTCTCCTTGAGCCTCCTATCTATAGGTTTAGACATCTCATGTGGATATAGATGTCTTCCATGGTCAGGGAGGAGGAACCAGGGAATAAGATGGACAAGATTAAGTCAGGTAGGAGGAGAATCAAGAGAGGATAGTGTCAGAATGTCTGGATGAGAACATGTGTTCCACAACCCAAAATGCTGCCAAAAGTCCAAGAAGGATGATCAATGATCAGAATTCACTAGATTAGATGATTTTGAATTATTGACATATCCAATAGAGCCTCCCCTCCAATATTATCTTTCATCTGCTCTATAGGGTCTGATCTTGCATAGACTTATTTGTTTATGTGTGTTTCCCCCATTAGAATGTGAACTCTTTCAGGACAGGAACTGTTTTTGCCTTTCATTGTATACCCAGCACTTAGTACAGTATTAGGCACATAGGTGATGTGGGATGGAATTTAGGGGTCAAATTGATTGTGAGTCGTCCCAAAAGAATTAGAAGACTCAGTGCCTCAGTTTCCCAAGTTTTATTGCAATACTGTGAGTGACCACAGGGAGAGAACAGGAATAGTGGAAAGGTATCTCTCGAATAGTGGAAGGAAAGACAGTTATAGTTATAGTATGGATAAATTGATTATCAGTCTCATTATAATATTCTCCACCTAGGGGTGTTACAGGGGAGGGCTTATCCTAATTTGGAGTTCCTGGGGTCCTAAGCCAACCCCTGGGGCAGGTACCTTTTTCAGTGGAAGTGTGTTTTGGGGGTTTATGCATCATAAGGTGAATCTGGGGACAAATTTGGCCTTTTCTGCACATGTCTCTGATTCCCATGGCTAGTTTCAAAATATCTCCATTTTTCATTAGAATTTCTATACCCATGTCATTTTATCATTGTTTTTTGTTTTGTTTTGTTTTTTTGTTTTTGTTTTGTGGGGCAATGGGGGTTAAGTGACTTGCCCAAGATCACACAGCTAGTGTCAAGTGTCTGAGGCCGGATTTGAACTCAGGTACTCCTGAATCCAGGGCCGGTGATTTATCCACTTTGCCACCTAACTGCCCTCATTTTATCATTGTTATAGTCTTTAGGTCTCCTTGGCCTAGGTCCCTCTGTACCCGTTATGGGCACTGATTTATGTGGGTACGAGAACCTAGTATGCTGACTTGAAAGATAATGGGCTTTGCCTTAGGCAACTTGAGTGAGGGTGTTTTTGCATTCTTTTGCCTGATGTCATCTGTTCATTTTAATGTATACCACCTTCAAATTGTGTCAATCAATGGAACTGAATGATACCAACCATCAGATTTGATCAATGTATAATAACTGTTCTCTATCAAAGGAAGACATGTATACTCATGTTTTTCCATCCCTTACCAAAAGAGAAGAGATGCTTCCTTATCTCTGGGGCCAAGATGAAAACCCATAGTTTCAAAACCAATTATGTTATTGGTGATGCTCTACCAGCTGTCAATTATGTTACCCCACAATTGTTCCAAAGAATAAAGTTGTCAGTGACCAAAAGGGTAATGGAAAGGCATTTGATGATGTAAGTAGAATGAAAACCATTACCAAGATGTAAGTTATATAGGAACTAAGAGCTGACTTTTCCTTCCTATTTTCCTTTATAAGGGGTAGGGGAATGACAGGGTTGAACTTGATGACCTCTGAGGTTCCTTCCAGCTCTAAGTCTTTGATATTATGTTGCCTGGGCAGCTAGGTGGTGCAATGGATAAAACACTGGCCCTGATTCAGGAGGACCTGAGTTCAAATCCAGCCTCAGACACTTAATACTAGCTGTGTGACCCTGGGCAAGTCACTTAACCCTCAGTGCCCTGAAAAAAAAATGTTTAAAAAAATTGACACTATATTGCACAAAGTTTTCTCTTCTCTATACCTAACAGTCCCAGTTCCTTTAATTGATTCTAAAATGGTATGATACCTAGTTTATCTTCCTCAAAGGAGGAACCCCAAATTAAACATAATTCTTGAATTGTGCTTTGAGCAGGACAACGTACAACACAACTATCACCTCTTTTGTCCTGATCATCTCCATTCTCTTAATCCAGGCAAGCTTTTTGGGCTACCATATTGTGTTGTTGACTCATATTAAGCTTGCAGTCCACCAAAACCTCTAGATAATTTCCAGATGAACTTTTGTCTATCCACAACTTCCCCACCCTATACTTGTAAAATGGAATCCAAGTGTGAGATAGCATGGGATGGTGAAAAGGACACTGACTCTGGAGTTGGAGCATCTGTTTTCAAATCCTGCCTTTGTTGTTTACTGTCCAGGCTACACTGGGTGAGGTGCTTAATCTCCCTTAGCCTCAATTTTCTTATCTACAAAATGAAGGGTTTAGACTATGTGGTATACAAAGTTATTTCCAGCTCTAGATCAATGATTCCATGACTAGATCCAAGATTCCATTTGTCCATCTTAAATTCCATCTTATTAAATTTGATCAGCAAAGCTGCTTACAATCCTTTTGGTTCCTGTTATCTAAAGCTTTAACTATCCTTTCCAACCAAATTTGACAAACTTCATCCAAATAACTGATTATAATATAAATAACCCAGAGGCAAGGACAAATTTCTGAGGCACTCCACTGGAGACTTCAGAATTGATACTAAAACATTAATGACCACTTTGGGGGGTATGGACATTCTACCAGTTCTAAATTCACCTAACGATGCTATTATTTAAGAGCCATCATCCTGTACTCAACAACAGTATGTGAAAGATTTTTTTCAAATTCTTTCTGAAAATCTGATAAAAACCGAAGCTAGAGAATTCTCCCTATCTACCAGTCTAGTAACCTTGGCAAAAAGGAAATGAGATTAGCTTGGCATGATTTGTTCTTGATAAAATCATTCTGATTCTTTGTGACCACTGTTCCCTTTTCTAGAGGTTCATTAACCATGATTTTCACTAAAAATACTATGATTTTGTCAGGAATGAAAGTTGAGCTCATTGGTCTAATGTTTGCAGACCACTCCTTTTCCTTTGCTGAAAATCAGAATAACATTTCCACTTCACCAGTCCCATATCACATCTCCTGTTCTCCTTCCAAAGATCATTTCCTATGGATTGGAAATCAAATCTGCCAGTTCTTTCAATATTCTGAAATGTAATTCCCTTGTACCTAGTGATTAAATCCTTAAAGATGGCTAGGCAATCTCTTACTAGGTTCCTACTTATCATGGGTTTCATCTTTCTTTTAGGCATTTTGTTCTGTCTTTTAATCTGTTCTCAATTAGCACTGAATTATATACTCATAGTATTTTTAAATTATTTTATGTCTCCACAAATAGTCTGTAAGTTCCCAGAAATCAAGGCATCTTTTACATACCTTGACATATTTAACATAGTGCTATACATCTAATAGGCTGATTATCAGAATGACAGAGTTGGTCATTTGAACCACAGAAATGATATTCTAGAACTCTATTGATTTTTTTTATAAACATGTTTGGAGCATTGGACTAGGCAATTTTAAAGGCCACTTCAAGATCTAAAGTTCTAAGAGTTTCCAGATTTTTGAATCTGATTTTATTTACTCTAACACCAGAATCCAACCCAATTCTTGTAAACTAGATTGATTTCATCAGCATCCTAAAATTCTTTTCTTTTTTCTCTCCCCTCCCCTCCCCAGGATTATTCCTCTCTCTGAACTTTTATTTACCCTAGCATTGGGTCCTTTTACTAAAATAAAAATTGGTGTTATAAAACAGGATAAAACACATTGTGTTCTCTTCTCCCTGCAACACAGTGTTCTATTTCACACATTTTAATTATTAGGTTCCTAAATGGAACTTATTACCTAACAGAGAGGCTATTAATGGCACATTTGCAGGAGACTGAAATCTTCCTGATAATTGTAAGTTCATGATTATGAAAACAAATAGAATTGGATGGTAAAATTAAAGTCTACAGAGTAAGTGAAGCATAAAAGAATATGGTCTTCTCAATCATTATATTCGAAGTGAGATCAAAGTTAAAGGAAAAGAGAATAGGATGGAGGCAGTCTCATAGCTTTCTCAAGGACACTGTCTTCCATGCCTGACTGTCATCATCCAGTTGGCTATCTAAAACTGCACTAATGCTGATTCTGTTTGCTGCAGTATTGATTGTTCTCTGTAGAAATCTCCCCAAGGAATCCTCCAACCAGAGGAGGCTGATTTACACTTAGCCTCACTTCATTGCAGTCTGCATATATTTGCATGGTTTGAGCCAATCAACAATCCGTTATTAAGCAGTAAATGTGCCAGTCAATGTGCTAAGTGCTGGAAATCCAAAAAAAGGGGAAAAAATGGTACTTGCTTTCAAGGAGCTCACATTCTAATGAGAGAGACAGCATGAAAATAATTGTCTGTAGAAGACATATATACACAAATGTAAACTATATATATATATATATATATATATATATATATATATATATATATATATATTTGGTGAGGCAATTGGGGTTAAGTGACTTGCCCAGGGTCACACAGCTAGTAAGTGTTAAGTGTCTGAGGCCAGATTTGAACTCAGGTCCTCCTGACTCCAGGGCAAATGCTCTATCCACTGTGCCACCTAGCTCCCCCTAAAATATATATGTTAAAGAGAAGATAATCTCAGAGGGAAGACATCCCCTTTTCTCATGTGCACCAGTATGCGTAAAGAGTTAGCTGTTAAATGACCATACTTAGAAGACCTCATGGGCACCTGGGGGAGGTCTCACATCTATTGTAACGTCTAAAGCTGTGCCTAGATTTTCATTCCAAGGCTCCATAGGACTTCAGATACCTAAATTTCATTTTTTTTTACTTTTCTATTTTTTATTTAATATTTTTTCCCCAATTATATGTAAAAGCAACTTTAACCTTCTTTTTTTTGAGACCATCCTGCTTGTTATTTCTTATAACATAATAGCATCACATCAAAATCATATACTACAACTTGTTCAGCCATTCCCCACTATGGGTATCCCCTCAATTTCCTTTTTTTTGTTTTGTTTTGTTTTATTTTTTTGCAGGGCAATGAGGGTTAGTTAAGTGACTTGCCCAGGGTCACACAGCTAGTAAGTGTCAAGTGTCTGAGTCTGGATTTGAACTCCGGTCCTCCCGAATCCAGGGCTGGTTCTTTATCCACTGCGCAGCCTAGCTGCCCCTTCAATTTCCAATTTTTAAAAATGTTGAATTTCAAATTCTCTCCCTTCCTCCTTCCCATCCCCCTTCATTGAGAAAACAAGTGATTTTACAGAAGTTACACATGTGTAGTCATGCAAAACATATTTCTATATTAATCATATTGTAAAAGAAAATACAGACCAAAACCAAACAAGACAAAGAAAAAAAGTTTTAAAAAGTATGCTTTGGGGGCAGCTAGGTGACGCAGTGCATAGAGAACCAGTCCTGGGGTACGGAGGACCCAAGTTCAAATCTGCCCTCAGAAACTTGACACTTACTAGCTATGTGATCCTGGGCAAGTCACTTAACTCCAATTGCCACACACACACACACACACACACACACACACAAGTATGCTTTGATCTGCATTCAGATTCTATCAGTTCTTTCTCTAGAGATGAATAACATTTTTCATCATAAGTCTTTTGGAATTATCTTGGATCATTGTGTTGCCAAGGATAGCTAAGTCATTCACAGATGATCATCATAACAATATTGTTGTTATAATATGCACAATGTTCACTGTGCTCTTTTTACTTTGTGTCAGTTCATCTATGTCCTTCCAGTTTTTCTGAGAGTATCCTGCTTGTCATTTCTTATAATACAATAGTATTCCATCACAATCATATACCACAACTTGTTTGGCCGTTCCTCAATTGATGGGCATCCCCTCAATTTCCAATTTTTTGCTACCACAAAAAACTACTATAAATATTTCTGTACATATAGACCCATTTCCTTTTTTTAAAAAAATCTCTTTGGGGGGCAGCCAGGTGGCACAGTGGATAAAGCACCTGCCCTGGATTCAGGAGGACCTGAGTTCAAATCTGGCCTCAGACACTTGATACTTACTAGCTGTGTGACCCCGGGCAAGTTACTTAACCTTCATTGCCATGCAAAAACAAAAAACAAAAAAAATTATAAAATCTCTTTGGGATATAGACCTAGTGGTGGTATTGCTGAGTCAAAGGGTATGCATGGTTTTATAGCCCTTTGAGTACAGTTCCAAATAGCTCTCCAGAATGGACACATCTCCACTAACAGTGTATTAGTATTTCAGTTTTCCCACATCCCCCCCAATATTTGTCATTTTCCTTTTCTGTCCTATAAGCCTGATAGGTGTGGAGTGGTACCTCAGAGTTGTTTTAATTTACATTTCCCTCATCAATAGTGATTTAGAGCAATTTTTTCCCCTTCTGATTATAGGTAGCTTTGATTACTTCATCTGATAACTGCCTTTTCATATCCTTTGACCATTTATCAATTGGTGAATGACTTGTAGTCTAATAAATTTGACTTAGTTCTCTATATATTTGAGAACTGAGAACTTTATCAGAGAAACTTGTTATAAACAAACTTTTTTTATTTATGATTGTGTATTTCCCTTCATCCTATCCCCCCAACCTGTTTCTTCTTCTTCTTCTTCTTCTTCTTCTTCTTCTTCTTCTTCTTCTCCTTCTTCTCCTTCTCTCTCTCTCTCTCCCCCTCCTTTCACCCTGTCCATCCTCAAAACTGTTTTGCTTCTGACCAGTTCCTTGCCCAATCTGTCCTCCCTTTTATTAGACTCTCCTCCTTCTCTTATCTCCTTCCCCATCTATTTTCCTGTAGGGTAAGATAGATTTCTATACCCAACTAAGTGTGTATGTTATTTCCTCTTAGAGCCTTTTCTGATGAGCATAAGGTTTCTGTGCTTCCCACCCCTCACCCTCATCTTCCCCTCCTCTGTTTGATGCCTTTTTTATGTGAGACAGTTTATGACATTCTACCTCTGCCTTTTCCTTTCTCTGAATGCATTCATTCCTCTTTCACACCCCTTAATTTAATTTTTTTAGATATCATTGCGTTATATTCAACTTATACCCATGCCTTCTGTCTATGTATACTCCTTCTAACTGCCCTCATAATGATAAAGTTCTTAGGCGTTACAAATATCATCTTCCCATGTAGGAATGCAAACAGTTTAACCTTATTGAATCCCTTAAGGTTTCTCTTTCCTGCTTACCTTTTTATGCTTCTCTTGAATCTTGTATTTGAAAATCAAATGTTGTATTCGGCTCTGGTCTTTTCATAAAGAATGCTTGAAAGTCCTTTATTTCATTGAATGTTCCGCCCCCCCAAGGATTTTATTGTTTTCCTGGGTAGGTGATTCTTTGTTGCAATCCTAGCTTCTTTGTCCTCAAGAATATCTTATTCCAAGGGGCAGCTAGGTGGTACAGATAGAGCACTGTCCTGCAGTCAGGAGAATCTGAGTTCAAATTAGGCTTCAGACACTTGAGACTAGCTATGTGACCCTGGGCAAGTCACTTAAGCCCAATTGCCTCAAACATCCAGGGCCAACTCCAGCCATTGCCACTGGACCCAGAATTTGGAAGAGAGAGTGAGGCTGGTGACTTTGCACTTCCCTCATTAAAATCCAATTCACTTCAAATCATGATATCACTTCCTGATGTTGTGGTCCTTTTTGAGAATGAAGGACATACAACAACAACCATCATATTCCAAGTCTTTTGGTCTTTTAATGTAGAAGCTGCTAAGTCTTATGTTATCCTGACTGGCTCCATGGTATTTGAACTGTTTCTTTCTGGCTGCTTTCAGTAGTTTCTCCTTGACTTGGGACCTCTGGAATTTGACTATAATATTCCTGGGAGATTTCATTTTGGGTTCACTTTCAGGAGATTTCTTTCAATTTTCATCTTTACCTCTAGTTTTAAAAGTCAGGGAAGTTTTCCTTGATAATTTCTTGAAAGATGATATCTAGGTTTTTAGATAATCTAATAATTCTTAAATAATCTCTCTGATCTATTTGTCCAGGTCAGTTGTTTCCCCAAAGAGATTTTTACATTTTCTTCTATTTCTTTGTTCTTTTGATCTTGTTTTATTGTTCCTTGATGTCTCATAGAAGCATTAGCTTCCACTTGCTCAATTCTAATTTTTAAGGAATTATTTTTATCACAGAGCTTTTGTGCCTCCTTTTCCATTTGTCCAATTCTACTTTTTAAGGAGTTCTTTTCTTTAGTGTTGTTTTTTTTTAGTACATATTTTCCTATTTGGCTGATGCTGCTTTTTAAGGTGTTCTCCTTTTCCTTGGCTTTTTATGCCTTAAATTTTATTTTATTTTATTTTCACCATTTGGCCTATTCTTTTTTTAAGATGTTGTTTTCTTCAGTGCTGTTGTTTTGTTTTGTGCCTCCTTTACCAAGCTGTTGACTCCTTTTTCATGATTCTCTTGCATCAATGTAATTTCTTTTCCCAATTTTTCATCTTCCTCTGTTATTTGATTTTGAACCTATGTTTTGAGCTCTTCCAGGAATTCTTTTGGGGCCTGAGGCCAATTCACATTTTGGGGGGAAGCTTTGGATCTAGCAGTTTGGATTTTGTTTTCTTCTGAGTTTGTGTTTTGATTTTCTCTGTCATCATAGCAACTTTCTATGGTCAGAATATTTTGTTGTTGTTGCTTGCTCGTTTTTTCCAGCCTATTTCTTGACTTTTAACTCAATATTAAAGTGTGGCTCTGCTTCTAGGTTGGCAGAGGGCACTGTCCCAAACTTTAGGGTTTTCATGCAACTGTTTTCAGTACTAGTTCTGGAAGTCTGAAAATTTTTATTTCTCCCAAGGTAGTGTAATCTTTAAAAATTTTTTTTAACTTAATTTTTTTCAAGGTAGGATAATATAAGGAGAGGTGTGTCCTACTCTTCTGTCTATGAGTGACCACAAGCACTCTTTTCCATCCTGGAAACTGACCAGAGTCCTTGCCCACCTGGGGCCACAAGCTCTGGTGTACTAGCATTCTTCCTACCTCTGGGACTAAGACTCCTGTACCCAATGCCAGACAAAGGGACCCCTATAATCTACTTCTTACCAGTTGTTAGACTCCCCCTCCCCACCTTTGCCACTTGTGAGCTAAGAGCTCCAGAATCCACTGCTACCACCATTACTTGTCACCCACCTCAAAGTTCATTTCAATATCTTTGTTGGAAAATGTAACCTCTCACAATTAAATGGAGAAAAATAATCCTAGTCATGCTATGATTTTCATTATCTAAATTGTTTGAGGAATCAAGTCAATTCAAGTTGACAGCATTTATTAATCTCTTGCTATGTTCAGGCACTATATTAAGTGCTAGTGATACAAAGGGAGGCAAAAATTGTCTCTGCCCTTAAGGAGCTAACATTCCAATCGGTGAGAAAAAAATACAAACAGCTATGTACATACAAGCTATAGGTAGAAAAGGTAAATTAGAGATAATCTCAGAGGGAAGGCACAGAGAGTGAGGGAGTTCTTTTGCAGACTATAGGATTTGAGCTAACTTTTGAAGGAAGCCAGGAAAGACAGGAGACCCCCAAGCATGGGGAGCAGCCCGTGCAAAGCCATGAAATCAGGGGATGGAGTGTCATGTGTAGGGAAATGGAAGTAGGCCGCTGTAGATGGAGCACAGAGTATATAATATAACTGTATGTTATGGAAGTTAAGGAAAAGTGGAAAGATAGCAAGGAACCAAATTGTGAAAGGCTTTGAAAGCCAAATAGAAGATTTGGAGTTAACAGGGAACCGCTGAAGTTTACCAAGTAGCAGAGTGACTCTGTCAGACCTGTCCTTTAGAAAGATCACTTTGGCATTTGAGTAGAGGGTAGACTACAGGGAGGAGAGACTTGAGGTGGAGAGACCAATCAGAAGGCTATTGCAATTATCTAGGCATGAGGTGAGGTGTTGAGAGCCTGCACTACCATGGCAGAAGAGAGAAGGGGACACATTAAAAAAATGTTGCAAGATAGAAACAACAGAACTTGACCACAGATTGGATATGTGGAGTGAGTCATCTTTAAATATACCCATGCATGTTAAGAATGAGAAAAAGGCATTGTTAGCATTTGGATTGAGAGATGTAGAGAAAAACATCCAAAGCATCTCTGTATTTCCCTATTTCAGCACTTTCTTTACTTTCATTACTTCTTTTGCTTTTCTCGAGCCATTTACAAGTTTCCTCTTTTTGACAAGCTGACAAATTGTTCAGTTTTGTGTATCCTTTCTGTTTGTCCTTTCCCTAGAGGGCAGGCATGGTAGTAGTAGTGGTGGGGAAACTGTTTAAATTCCTTTTGTACCAATAGAGGAGATTTTCTCCTAGATAATGAGGCTCTTGGTCAGGTTCTCTCTGTACCATACTGCACACAGAATCTTTTGGAGTTAGATCCTTAATAAATGCCATTTGAAAAGGCAAAATATCTTTCTCAAGTCACTTGGATCAGACCCTTATTAAACAGTGAGACCCTTCCAACAAAGAACACATTTTCATCCAACTATTTCCTTCAAGGGAAATAGTTACTTTTGATTCTGGGGAGCAATTTGTGTAGCAAGAGAAGGGAACCAAAGAAGGAGATAGCACCGAAATCTAGTTCCCACTGGAAGCCACCATCCTCACCCAAAACACACACATACACACAGAGCCTCACTATTCTTCTGCTAATGGGATTGGCACCGCTTAAAGCAGTCTGTGAGGGCATTGTCTGCAACCACAGCAAGAGAAACATTATTCAAAGGCCATTCAGACCCAAAAAGAAGCGGCCAGAGCAGAGTAATTATCGAAGGCTCTCCATTAACTAGGACATCTTTGCTCTTTGTCTGTGTTGGTTTAATAAGGCCCACTAATGGGACTATGGGGGAGGGGACACACTAATGGGTCTTTAAAAAAACCTTCTTTCCCCCTTTATTTTCAGAGGCTGCCTTTAGAGAAACTGACAGTAAAGCCAGAAGTTACCATATTGCAAACTGACCTTCAAAAAAACTTGGTGCAGACCCCAGCTGCTTATAGAGACTTGGGTATTCAGAATGCTCTAACATCTTTGTATTTTGCTTCCCTTTTAAGCTGGAGGTAAGTTTATCCCCATTTCTTATATATTTCCGCTGTGTTTTTGCCCTTTGGTTCCCTGGGAACTTCTCATTGGAAAGAGCATCGCTTAGTGGTAAGAGTGTGTAATGGCATGACTCAAGCTTTCTGGCTGAAAGACTTTTATTATTTTAGCTACTTTTTAAGGGGGCTATCTCTAGGAAAACCTCGCCAATTCCAGGCCACATACCCTGAGCTCTCTTAGCCACTTAAAAAAACCAAACAAACATTTTTTATTTATAGTTTGGGGTTCCAATTTTTATCCCTCTTTCCCTCCCTCCCCTCCCTCCTCCCCAAGGCAACAATTAGATATAGGTTATACATATATGATTATGTACAACATTACCATATTTGTCATTTTGTACAAAAAAACCTGATTAAAAGAAAAATGAAAGAATGAAAAATAGAGTGCTTTAGTCTGTTTCATCAGTATCAGTTCTTTCTTTGGAGGTGGATAGTATATCTCATCAATATTCCTTTGGGATTATTTTAGATCATTGTATTATTGAGAATAGTCAAGTCATTCACAGTTCTTCATCAAACAGAATTATTGCTCTCTCTGTGTATAATGTTCTCTTGGTTCTGCTCACTCCACAGTACATCATGTCTTTCCAGGCCTTTCTGAAGTCATCCTGCTTGTCATTTGTTATAGCACCATAATATTCCATCACCATCATATAACACAGTCTTAGCCACTTTTGAGTGAAGAAGTTCAACTCAGTTGAGTTATTAATATTAACTTGAACAAATAATATGACTAGGTTGCCATGGGTATGAATAAAACTAAATGAGATTGAGTATCTCACACCACCCTGTTCCAATAATATATTTATATGTATAAATTAGTCTCGATGTTTCCCATAAAACAAATAGTTGTGCCTCAAATAATCTTACTTTGCCATTCAAAATTAAAACCAGACATATATAACCTCAATGAACATTTAATATAGTCAGAGGACAGCTTCATTATGTGATTATCTATCCAAAGTTATTCAGCATGACTGGGGATAGCTTTATATAAAGCAGTAATTCTATCATGAAAAATTCATCCCCAAATGTTGTTACTAAAGATATAATCTTAATAGCCTCTATAGTGGGTGGGGAAAAGTAGTTCTGCACTGGTTAAGTGAAGGAATCATCAACTAATCAATCAACAAGCATTTATTAAGTGTCTTCTACATACCAAGTAATGCATTAGGCACTGGGGATATAAATACAAAAACAAACAAACAAAAAACAACAATTCATACTCATAAAATTAGATAGATAGATAAATGGATGGATGGATGGATACATGGATGGAGAAATAGGTGGTAGATGGATAGCTCAGTAGGTAGATATTCATCTAACATTATGACTTCATTAATTGTGGGGAGTTTCCTTCATGACTATAGATAATTATTTCTATAATTTATCATCTTAGAGTTGTCTGGGGGAACTAAGAGGTTCAATGACTTGCCTGCACTCATTTAGCCTGTTTGTATTAGAGATAGGACTTGACTCCATTTCTTGCTAACTCTAAGGCTGTTCCTTTAACTACCACCTCCATGCTGCCTCCTTATTGACTTAGTAGCTGCATGACCCTATCACACAGGAAAGGACCAGATTCTTCCCCCTTGTGGCACTCACTTTACCTCTCCACTTGAGCAGATCTACTCATCCAAACATGCTAAAAGAGTGGAGCTCCTATGTGAGTGATGTTAGTGGCAGAGGCTGCAGCAGCCATGTCATCTCTCTCTCTCTCTCTTTGTGGGGCAAGGAGGGTTAAGTGACTTGCCCAGGGTCACACAGCTAGTAAGTGTCAAATGTGTGAGGCTAGATTTGAACTCAGGTTCTCCTGAATCCAGGGCCGGTGCTTTATCCACTGCGCCACCTAGCTGCCCCTCTTGTCATCTCTATAATGTTCCATAGATTTGGCCCTGGAAAACTTGGTTCCAGATCTAAACTTTGACCCTTACTGGTTGGGTGACCTTGGACAAATCTCTTAATGTCCCTGGATCTCATTTTTCTCATTTGTAAAACTCAAGGGACTAGATGACCTTTAGGATTTTATGTTGCCTACCTCTCAGGGTTGTTGTGAGAAAACCACTTTTTATAGCTTTCAGAGCTATAGAAATATTTTTTTTAATCATGAGTATTTTATTGTTTTCTAGTTACATGTAGAATTTTTAACATTTGTTTTTGTAAGAGTTCTAGTTCCAAATTTTTCCCTCTCCCTCCCCCCTCCCCAAGACAGCAAGCAATCTGATATAGGTGATATATGTACAATCACATCAAACCTATTTCTGCATTAGTCATGCTGTGAAAGAAGAATCAGAACAAAAAGGAAACCTCAAAAAAGAAAAAAAAAACCAAAGTAGAAATGGTATGGTTCAATATGCATCTAGATTCCACAGTAGTTTTTTCTGGATGTGGAGAGCATTTTCCATCATGAGTCCTTTGGAATTATTATAGAAATATTTTTTAAAAAGGTGTGGTGGTGGTGGTGAGAAAACTGACTATACCTATCTCTAAGCTAGATACCATAGAGAATAGCTACAAAGTATGAGGAATAGCAGTAGATACCCAGAAATTTAAAAGATAAATTTAGAAAATAAGTCTTTTTTTTTTTTTTTTGGTGAGGCAATTGGGGTTAAGTGACCTGCCCAGGGTCACACAGCTAGTAAGTGTCAATCGTCTGAGGTCGGATTTGAACTCAGGTACTTCTGACTCCAGAGCCGGTGCTCTATCCACTGTACCACCTAGGTGCCCCATAAATAAAGTCATTTTTTTAAAAAAGTTCATTTGTGTCTAGACACAAATGCATTAATTACAGGAAATAATCAAGGTGAATTAGAGATACTAATTCAAGGAAGCAAATTTGACTCCATAAGTAACCCTGAGACTGGATGAGATGAAACTCAAAATTGAAATATAGCTCTGGAAATGTGTATATTTGTACAAAAGGAGTACCACAAGTTTTTTAAAAATGTGGTAGTTGATGGGGTGAGTAGCATTGTGTATTTTTTTTTTTTTTTTGGTGAGGCAATTGGGGTTAAGTGACTTGCCCAGGGTCACACAGCTAGTAAGTGTTAAGTGTCTGAGGTCGGATTTGAACTCAGGTCCTTCTGACTCCAGGGCTGGTGCTCTATCCACTGTGCCACTTAGCTGCCCCAGCATTGTGTATTAAGAAGATATACTTATGGGAGGAAACCCAGGAATTAGAGTAGGAAGACATGGTTGAGAACATTTGGGTGAATAAATGGAAATGTCCAATTTCACATTGTACACCTTGCTTTTTGCAGGACAGAAACTCAACATTTCATGTTCTGATAGTGGCAGCTTTCCCTCATTGGTGAGTTCCTCTTGGAGACTTCCATTTTGAGGAGAGCTGTAGACCAATCAAGCTTCATTCCTTTCCTGGCTGCGCTTCTCACTTTCTGGACTTAGACATCATGCCCTAATGCTGGGTACTTTCATCCACCCACCCCTTACCAGCTCCCTTTTGTGTGTTGTTTTTCTACATTGGATTGTAGTTTTCTTGAGAGGAAGGAGTATCTTTCTTTTTGCTTATATTTATATCTCCATCAGTTAGCAAGTGCCTGGCACATAGCACTAATAAATGTTTGTTGCCTTTTTCATGGGGAAAAAAGTTATTTCTAATTAATTAAATAAGATAAACACTTATTAAGCCCCTAACTTGAGCAGAGATCTATGCTAGACATGTGTGTATAATATATACAATTTGAATATAACATCTATGTTTCCCCTCAAGTAGCTTTCAGTCTAGTAGGCAGATAGAATGCCAACCAATGAAGCCATAATGCACATATTTGGTTGATTGATGGATTGATAAATGTATAAAAGTCACAAGACAAAAAGTGTTATGTGAGATCTAAGGGGGAAATTAATTATCATCTGGGGTCATCAGGGAAGTCTTCCCAGAAGAGGTATTGTATGAGTTGGGTTTTTGAAAACATGAAGAGTTTAGCAGGTTAAGGTGGGGAAGTAGGGTCTCCCAAGTATAGGGAGTAGCTTAAACAAAAGTATAGATCATGATTACTTTTGGAAGGCAAAGATCCAATTTAGCTGAAATGTATTCTATCTTTACCTCTACCTCATGGAAACTCTTGGGTCCTTCAAAGCATAGCTATGGTATCACATCCTACAGAAGGCAGGAATTAGTGCTGTCTCTCTCTTTGCCTCCTTCTCTGTCTCTCTCTCTCCCCCCCATCATGGTCAACAAAAATGACAAAGGGACCATTGCAACTATATGTCTCTGACTTCTACTTTTACTGGAATAAGTAAAGCCAGAGAATGTCCTATAAGTGAAGGGGTGATTAAGTGTAAGGGCCTAACATTCTAGCTATGATGTCTAAAATCTAATGAGTAGTCGCCTTAAATTAGAAGCTTTAGCAAGAGTTTAGACGTTTAAGTATTTATTAAAGTGCATCAGAAGTTGGTGAGAGGAGAGAGAGGTAAAAATCTAACTATGTCTAAGAGCGCCCCACATCTCACCCACCAAAACCGAGATCAGGAACCCAAAAGACCTTGCCTCAGTGGCTTCTCCCCGAACCTCTTGTGAAACAGGAAACAGGGTTGTCCACACACACACAGCTCCAAACTAATTGGCTGATAACTTTGATTGACACAACTAACAGGCGGTAACTTCCAGATGCTAAAGTCACATGATTTCCAAGTCACATGCTTGCTCCTCATGGCGGAGCTTCCCTGCAATATCTTTCTCAACAGGTTGGTAGCGCTCTAAATCTCACATTAGCCTAGTATTATTGGTCCTAGTCCTAGATTAAGTTTAAAGACTTCTAAAGAATCATAAAAAGAAAAAGAAGTGTCATTGTTGGACATGGCTGATCACTTCCAGTTATACACTTCTCCAAAAACTGCAATACTTTAAAATTGTGGTTGAAAGCAAAACTTTCAGATTTTTGTTTTTAATCTTGACAAGGGTATATTAAACACAAAACTATTATGCTTCGCCTTGGCTGCCTATCTATGTTCCCTTTTTGCCTTGCTGCATAAGTGAATGGAGGAACTTGGCCAGAGTTTTCCCTCCCGCTCTTCCCTATCCATTACATCGTACACGCAATCTTCAGATTAATCTTCCTCATTTGCAGTTTTCATCATGCCTCTGAACTTTTTAGAAACCTTGAATGGTTCCTCATTCCTGACCAAATAAGACCCTTCTTCATCTGGCTGCAACCTACCCTTTCTGTTTTATCTCATGTTATATCCTTTCATGTATGTTACAGTCCAACCAAACTGAACTACCTGCCATCCCTTAAGCATGTGACCTTGCTCTCAAGGTTTGAATTATGAGATCCTTTTCATATCTAAATCTATGATAAATCTCTTGTTTTACTGACTCAATGTCTTTACTCACACTGCTCCCTAAGCTTTGTTTCATTTATTTATTTATTTTTTGCCAGGCAATGAGGGTTAAGTGATGTTCCCTAAGCTTTGAACACTACTACACCCATCTCTACCTATTTAAATCTTTCCCATCTACCTAGAAATATAGGTAAAATGGTGGATAGAGGATTGGGCCTGGAATCAGGAAGACTTGAGTTCAAATCTGGCCTTGGACATTGTGTAGCCTTGAGCAAGTCATTTAAGACCCTGTCTGACTCATCTGTAAAATGGGTTAATTATAACAATGACTTCCCAGGGTTATTGTTAGGATCAAATAAGATAATATTTGTAAAGCACTTAGTATAGTACCTAGCAAATAGCTTATTTTTTTTTGAGACGGTTTCATGAAGGAAACACTGCATGTTCTTTGAAGAAACAAAGCGGGGGGATTGTAATGATTGGAATGACGCTACCTGCTGGAGAATTGCTGTAGGAAAGCTCTGCCACGAGGAGGAGAAGGCGTCTGAGGGCAAGCCATGTGGTCAGGTCCTTGGCGTCAGGAAGTGACGTTTGCTCATGGGTACTGTTGATCAAAGCTATCAGCCAATTAGCTTGGAGCTGTGTGTGTGGGGACAGGATATTTCCAGTTTTCACAGGAGGCATGTGGGAGGAAGAAAAGGTGGTTCTCTCTCTTTCGCCAGGACTCTCGTGGAGAGGAGAGCAGGAGAATTGTAGCTTCCTGAGATAGACAGCTGAATCTAGGCCTTTCTCTCTCTCTTCACCAAATTCTTATTCTCTTTAATAAATGTTTAAAAGTCTAAACTCTCGCTAAAGCTTCTAATTTAATGGTGACCACTCATTAGATATTTTAGACAGTATAGCTAAAATTTTAGTCCCTTACAAGACTCAGGTAAAATGCATTTCTTCTATGAAGCCTGCCTTGATCTTCCCAGTCTTTCCTGCCTCAGAACAAACCTCACTTTGTTTGCATCTCTTATCACATTCTATTTTGCATTACATTTGTCTGTGAAGAGGCAATATTTCCATTATTTGGTTGTGAATTCCTTTTAAAAACTCACATCTTATTTAGTTTTGTATCTCCTCAGTGCCTAGCATTGTGCTTTAGACAGAATAGATGCTTAATAAGTGTTGAACATTAGATGAAATTTTCTCTGTTGTTATTTGGTCGTGTCTAAACTCTTCAGGACCCTATTTGAGGTTTTCTTGGCAAAGATAGTGGAGTAATTTGTCATTTCCTTCTCCAGCCCATTTTACAGATGAGGAAACTGAGATAAACAGAGTAAAATGACTTGCCCAGCATCACACAGCTAGTGCCAGTCTGAAGCCAGATTTGAACTCAGAAAGATGAGTCTTCCTGACTCCAGGCCCAGCACCATATCCACTGCGCCACCTAGCAGCCCTCTGAGATTTTCTATTTAAAAATGAACCTTCTGGGGCAGCTAGGTGGCACAGTGGATAGAGCACCAGCCCTGGATTCAGGAGGACCTGAATTCAAATCCGTCCTCAGACACTTAACACTTACTAGCTGTGTGATCCTGGGCAAGTCACTTAACCCCAATTGCCTCACCAAAAATAAAGAAAGAAAGAAAAAGAATAGAATAATAAAAACGAACCTTCTAATTCGTCCAAGAGAATGTAAATTCCTTAAGAACAGGTATTATTTTGTTTGTCCTCATGTCCCCATAAGCTAGCATAGCACCTTGTGCATAGAACATGCTTAATAAAAAAAATTGTCAGATTGCATCCATTCAGTCAGGTACCAAACATTTACTGGGCACCAGCTATGTCTAAGGTAATAGGGCAGCTAGGTGGCGTAGTGGATAAAGCACTGGCCCTGGATTCAAGAGGACCTGAGTTCAAATCTGGCCTCAGACACTTGACACTTGACACTTACTAGCTGTGTGACCCTGGGCAAGTCACTTAACCCTCATTGCCCTGCAAAAAAAAAAAAAAAACCCAAACAAAACAAGGTAATGATAGCTCACATTACCTAGTACTTTAAGGTTTGGAAAGCATTTCATGTACATCATGCCATGTGATCCTCACAACAGCCCTGTGAGAATCTTTCTCATCTTTTAGTCCCCTGAAAAAGAATAAAAGCAGATTTAATCATATTTCTAAAATCAGCCTGAAAATATCAGGTAAGATGAGGATATTGGGGGAAAAATAGATTGTGAGGGGTTGTTTGCTCTCCTTCCACTCCACCTGTGAGATAGGTGCTATCATTAACCCCATTTTGCAGTTTAGAAAACTGAGGTTCAGAGAGGCTAAGAGACTTGCTTAAGGTCATGCAGTAATTTTTTTTTTTAAGTGAGGCAATTGGGGTTGAATGACTTGCCCAGGGTCACACAGCTAGTGTTAAGTGTCTGAGGCCAGATTTGAACTCAGGTCCTCCTGAATCTAGGGTCGGTGCTCTAACCACTGCACCACCTAGCTGCCCCTATGCAGTAAATTTGAAGTAAGATTTAAACCTAGTTCTTTCCCAAGTCCCACACTATCTAATCCATTCTGCTACTTTTCTCAAAATACTACATTATAAGCTTTGGGGAAATGCAATGAATATGCTTTCCATTTGTCAAAAAGGAAGTAAAGGGAATATTGTTGGCTGAATAGACACAATTGAAAAAAATAAAGCCTGAATTGGTATTCATGGTGATGAAGTAAAAAAGGGAAGCAACGAGAACATGAAACTCCTCTCCCTTCAGGCAGTCACAATATCGACCCATATTACAGTGAAGCCATCAAATTTCCCTAATAGCCTCATCTTACCTGATATTTTCAGGCTGATTTTAGAACGATAGTTAAATCTGCTTTTATTCTTTTTCAGGGGACTAAAAGAGGAGAAAGATTCTCATCAGGGAAGCATTGAACAGTGGCAAAAGGGCCTAATGGATCTTTGGATAGAGTTTTAAAATTTGAATGCTAGAGCAGAGAGCAGTAAATGTGGAAAACAGTATAAATTGTTTGTGTGTGTGTTATGATGACTGGTGTTGGTAGAAATGTTCCTTGGTTCACAAGGAAGGAATAAAAGCTTCATTTTAAACTGTGAGATAGGCCAGCTTTCTTTGAAGGGTAGCTAGGAGAATTAAATAGTGGGATGATATTCCTCATTGTATGTCTTACATCTGAACTGAACTTTTTTTATGAGAACAAACCATGTAACAACCCAAATAATTTAGCCACATTAAAGAACAATCACTCCTTTATATAGGCCTATGAATGAGAGGTTAATAATAGATAGTGGGGCAGCTAGGTGGTGCAGTGGATAAAGCATCAGTCCTGGATTCAGGAGGACCTGAGTTCAAATCCAGCCTCAGACACTTGGCACTTACTAGCTGTGTGACCTTGGGCAAGTCACTTAACCCCCATTGCCCCACAAAACAAAAAAATAATAATAGATAGTGAAGGGGTAGCTAGGTGGTGTAGTGTATAGAACACCAACCTTGAAGGCAGGAGTTCAAATCTGGCCTCAGACAATTACTATCTGTGTGACCCTGGGCAAGTTATTTAATCCTGATTGCTTCTAAAAAAATTAATTAATTAAAGGTAGTGAGGGGTTGTTTGCTCTTCCTCCACTCCTTCAACTAGCTTCTATGCCATAGACTTGGTGGGTTCTGCCTTCTAATGCTTTCACAAAGTAGCCATAGGTTAAGCTACATGGCCCATCCCCAGCTTTCCAGGAAGACATTGGGGAATAGAAAGAAAAACATGGAGCAGAGAAAATGCTTTGAACCCCAAGACTTAGTGGGAAATGCTGAGTAGCACCCATCTTGGGAACAAGGGAGCCCCTAGAAAACCAAGGAAGGGATCCTCTTTCTCACTTTTGGTGCCATTCTCCTTCTTACCTTCAAGGAGAACCACACAAATGAAATTTTCCCTTGAGGGGAGCCTTACCTCTCTCAGGGGCCTCCTGTAAAGAATGGAAAATTGAAACTCAGTGGAACTGTGTGTAGAAGACAGTTATCCCAATACCTAAAGAGGCCCTTTGTTTTCAGAGTAGTGCTGTTGAAATCGAGGCAAAAGAATAGGGAAGCAAAACGACCCTGGAATGATATAGTCCAGTGGCATGAAATAGTTGTGAAAGACCTGTAACCCCATGATCCTAGTAGAACAATGGCTGAAGAGCATCCGTAGAAGGAGAACCCACCAGCATAAAACAAAACTGAGGATGATACACAGCAGAAACTTGGAAGCTGAACCATGTCTGGGGAAATCTTGACCTCGCCCCTCTAATAGAGTGTCCTATTGGCCGTTCTGTGAATCACAGGGACTGAATGGTTTCACCTCAAGGGAATAAGGAAGGAAGCACCAAAAGTAAGGAAGAGGCTGCCTTGGCTTTCCATGAGCTTAGTTTCAACTTCTTTATGTGTACAGTATTGTATAAATAAATCTGATTTTATATTTGAGGTCTTAGGAGCCTGGGTGCTTATAAGGGGAGGACATAGCCATTCTTTGGGGGAATTCCATACACTGATGTTTCCAGGTTCAATCTGGGTAAGAGTAAACTAGCCAGGAAAGTGAGAGGTTCCCCACATCAGCAGGGTGCTTCATGTGAGGAATGAGCCATTTTAAACTCTCTGGGTTCATTGGATTAACAAAAGTTAAATGGAATAATTTTGTTGTGCATTTACTATATTTACTAGGCCCTGGTTCAGGACCTCATCGCTTCTTGCATGGCCTATTGCAATAACTTCCCGAATGGCTTCCTCAATAAAGAGTTTATTTCCTTTCCAATCCCATCCTCTACATTGCTGCTCCCAAAAGCCTTTCTAACCATTTCAATTTCTTGCCCCCAAATCTTCTGTAGCTCCCTATTGCCTCTAGGGATAAAAGAATTTTAAGACTGTCCTCCACAATATAGACCCACCCTATTTTCTTAGACATTGCATATGATTCCCTTTCATGCCCTCTACATACCCAGCACCCACTAAATACTCTTCTTGAAGATAATGAGCAAAAGGAACAAACTCCTACTCTTCCTTGGAAGGAGTTGGGGGCGGGAGGAGATACCAGATCCTAACTAAGATATCTATCCATACCATGTGAAAACCAAGACACAGTCCAACCATATCAATCCTTTTTTTTTTTTTTTTTGGTGAGGCAATTGGGGTTAAGTGACTTGCCCAGGGTCACACAGCTAGTAAGTGTCAAGTGTCTGAGGCCGGATCCGAACTCAGGGACTCCTGAATCCAGGGCCGGTGCTTTATCCACTGAGCCACTTAGCTGCCCCTTCGGTTCTCTATATTTCTGAAAAATGAGGCCTTTATCAGATCCACTTGCTGTAAAAATTATTTTCCAACTTTCTGCTTTTCTTCTAATCTTGGTTGCATTGGTTTTCTTTGTGCACTCCCTTTTTAATTTAATATAATCAGAATTATCCATTTTCTATCTTGTAATGCTCCCTGTCTCTTGTTTGGTCAAAAATTCTTCCCTTATCCATAGATCTGATTGATGGGTAAACTATTATTCCTTGCTCTCCTAATTAGTCTATGGTATCACCCTTTATGTCTAAATCAGGTACCCATTTTGCCCTTATCTTGGTATATGGTGTCAGATACCTATTTTCTGCCATCCTGTTTTCTAGTTTTTCCAGCAGTTTTTGTCAGTTCTTGTCCCAAAAGCTAGGATTTGGGGCTTTATCTTGATTGTTGTAGGAGCAGCTCAGCTCTTTGATATGCCAGTGGGTGGAATTAGCCCCAAGGCTTGTTGGCCTGTAGGTCCTCTTTTTCTAGAAATGGGAAGCAGTGGTTGAAAACAGATGACAATTTTAATCTCTGGTGAGTCTTGCCTTTCTCCAGGGCCTACAAACTACTTTAGAGTTATAGTGCCACCCTGAGGTAGAATATCCCATCCCTTTTTCCCACCCCCATCCAAGTGAGGGAACAAAGTTGGGGTTCCAGACTTCTAGTGCCACCCTGAGATCCCTAGAAGAGGGGAAATAACCAAGGGAGCGTCAGCAACCCTTCCCTCTAGTATGCCTCACTTTCCTTAGAGACCTGCACAGTCCATATGACTTTTTTTTTTTGGCGGGGAAATGAGAGTTAAGTGACTTGCCCAGGGTCACACAGCTAGTAAGTGTCAAGTGTCTGAGTCCAAATTTGAACTCAGGTCCTCCTGAATCCAGGGCCAGAACTTTATCCACTGTGCCACCTGGCTGCCCCCTCCCATATGACTTTCAATATCACTGAAGGGAAAGTCAAGATTTACTTTTCCACACAGTGACTCTTGGCTTCACTACTTCTCCCTCCCTCTACAGCTCTTTGACATGATCCAGAGACTCCCTCATTACTCTCCCGCTGCCTGACATGCACTACTGTTGAGGCTGGGAAACTTCACTGTTCTGATATTAGTACACTCTGTCTCTGTACCACTACAAGCAGAAACCTAGAATTTGATGTGAAGTCATCCTCATCACCAACAAGCATTTATCCAACACTTACTCTGAGCCAGCCACTGAGCTAAGGGCTGCGACTGGAAAGAAAGACAAAACATGGTCCCTGTCCTTAAGGAGTTCACATTCTGATGGTGGAGAGAACACATAAACAGCTGTGTATGTGCAAAATATATACAAAGAGGGAGGGGGGCTGGAGAAGGCAGAATGTATGATCTGAACTTTGTATGGAAGGAAGCCAGGAAGCTGACGGGAAGAGGGGCAGTACTCCAGGCATGGGAGATAGCCCGTATAAAGGTATAGGGTGAGGAGCCGGAGCGCTCCATATGAGGAATAGTAAAAAGGCTGGTATCACTGGATCACAGGAAGGGAGTGTGGTGTGTAAGAAGACTGGAAAGAGAGGGGCAGCTAGGTGGTGCAGTGGATAAAGCTCTGGCTTTGGATTCAGGAGGACCTGAGTTCAAATCCGGCCTCAGACACTTACACTTTTACTAGCTGTGTGACCCTGGGCAAGTCACTTAACCCTCACTGCCCCACCAAAAGAAGAAGAAGAAGAAGAAAAAGACGACGACTGGAAAGGTAGGAAGGGGCCAATTGGTGAAGGTCTCTAAGAGCCAAAAAGATTTTTATACTTGATCCTGGAGGTAAAAGAGAATCACTGGAGTTTACTGAATTGGGGGGAGGGGCAGGAGGTGACACAGTCATGCCTGCATTTTAGGAAGATCATTCTGTTGGTCGAGTGGAGGATAGGGAGGGACTCAAGGCAGAGAGGTCAAGCAGGCTATTGCAACAGCTTAGGTGTGAGATGACTTGGGCCTCGGCCAGGGTGGTGTCTGTGTGATTGGAGAGGATGCTCACAAACGAGATTTTGCAAAGGCCAAAATGACAAGACCTGGCAATGGAATGGATACATGGGGTGAATGTGAGAGAAAGTGAGGCATGAAGGGGGACACTGAGACTGCAGGCCTGGGTGATTGGGAAAGTGATGGTTCCTGAGATAGGAGAGTTTGAGAGGACAGAGAATGAGTTCTATTTTGGTCATGTTGAGTTTGCAGTATCTATAGGACAGTGGTAAGTGGATGATTCACTAGGTTCTGTCACATTTTGATGTGTAAGATAGGATACCTTGTTCTTGCATTTGCTCTTTTTTTTTTTTTTTTTTTTGGTGGGGCAATGAGGGTTAAGTGATTTGTCCAGGGTCACACAGATAGTAAGTATCCAGTGTCTGTGAGGCTGGATTTGAACTCAGAACTTCCTGAATCCAGGGCTGATGCTTTATCCACTGTGCCACCTAGCTGCCCCGTCTTGCATTTGCTCATAAGCTTCGGGGTAGCCAACTGGCGATCATGATGATGGGCGTACCAGATAAGAGTTGACATGGGATAGATACTCATCGTCATGGACTAGAAATGCTGTTTCTGAGGAGTTAGTGTTTCCTTGGCAAATGGAAGAGTGCTAACTTGGATACCTAGACATCCTGCGTGGCTTCTCTGAGAAGATATGATATGTCTTCTTTCATTTCTCTTCAAGGATTGTGCTAAGAAAAGGATAATCTTTTGTGAATGTTGAGGGTGATGGTGGTGACAGGTCAACTTGCTCTTATTCTTGAGGTGTTAGGAGTACTGCCTGTACTGTTTGAATGTCCTCATCAGTCCCTTAATGGTTTGGGGGAAGAAGAGATAAATAGATAGATAGCAAGCGATTCATGGGGAATATGGACAGACTACCCTAAAACTTTTTATGCCATCAGGAAGCTTCCAGACTGGTTAAAAATACAGGCCAATGAATCTGATCTAGAGGCTTCAGGGTTCCCTAGTACCCTTAAGAGGGTTAAGTGGTAGCTAGTCTGTGCCTCTGGCTTTAAGCCCCCACTGATATCTTCCCTCAATTTTAGGGGGCCCAGAACTCCAGTTCCAATTAACCACTTAATAGATTAACTTTGGGGGGGGCAGGGCAATGAGGGTTGTAAAGGCTAAAATTCTAGCTATACTGTCTAAAATATCCAATGAGTGGTCGCCAATAAATTATAAGCTTTAGCAAGAGTTAGGCTTTTAAGCATTTATTAAGGAGAATAAGAATTTGGTAAGGAGAGAGAGAAAGGCCTAGATTAATCTATCTATCAAAGGGAGAGTGCATTTCTAGCTCCACTCTCTGCCAGAGTCCACACACAAAAAAAGAGTCAGAGCGCCAGCCTCCCCCTTCTTCCTCCCACAAGCAAACGTCATTTCCTGACACCAAAGAAAAGACACATGGTCTTGCCCTCAGAGACCTTCACCTCATGGTGGAGCTTTTCTACAGTAAGTCTCCAGCAGGTGGTGTCATTCCGATCATTACAGGGTTAAGTGACTTGCCCAGGGTCACACAGCTAGTAAGTGACAAGTGTCTGAGGCCAGATTTGAACTCAGGGCCGGTGCTTTATCCACTGCGCCACCTAGCTGCCCCCTAGATTAACTTTTACAAAGTATATTTACTTCAAAGGTATAGCAAGGACAAACATAAAAACATTTCCCCTGCCCAACACATTGGGTCCAAAGTGTCCTGAGACCATCTCAGTCTCTGGAGAGTGGAGGGGGATTAAGTTCTTGGCTTCACTCAGCTCTTGCACAGTAGAACTCCCACCAAGTTCTAAGTCCCACCAAAGCCCCCCGGGACTAAATCTAGCCAACCACCCTAGCTTCTCAGGACTTTCCCTCTAGGTTCACAGTAATATCCTGCCTGGAATCCTATCTTTGAGGTCACCAGATTTAAGTTCCCAGGTCTGGGACTCCACTCCCCGCACCTAGAACTAAAATTGACTAACGAAAGAGACCCAAACCCCAAATTTGTTTCTTTGGGCCAAAGGGCCTAAGGGAAGAGGGAAGATGATTCAGCACATACTGCTGGTAAAGAAGACCTTCCCTCTTGGATGCCACTGGAAAGGAAGAGAGAGGAAGAATTCCAGCTATGTGGCCAATGGAAATAGATTGCTCTTCCTTATGGCGGTACAGGAATGCAGAATGTCCTCTCCCAGGAGCAGGTCTCTGGTGTCTCCTACTTGGATACCACCATCTTAGGTCATGCAGATATATAGCAAGACCCCTTTACATTCACACAATGCTTTCCCTTATAAATAAACCCAAGAAGATGTTTTTGTGGCCTATAATATGTGGAGACAAGATAGAAGGAAAAGTGGGAAATGATAGAGAATTCAGGCATCCAGTTGCAATGTAAAAAGGATGGGGCAGATTATTAAGATTGTGGGGGGCAGATCTCTGAATGAAGAGAGTCAAAGGGTTTCAGGGTCCAGCAAAGGTCAGGATTCTCTGTACTTCATACTGGAATTCAATGACCAAGGAAGGTTTGGAAGGTAGTAAAAAGTGAATGCAAAGAGCCTAAAGACAAAGGAGGAAAAAGGGAACAAGCATTTTTTAAGCTCCTATTCAGTAACAGGCACTGTGTGAAACACTTGAAAAATATTGTCTCATCTAAACCTCACAACAACTCTGGGAAATAGGTGTTATTTTTGTACCCATTTTGTAGTTGAGGAAACTGAGGCAGACAGCAGTTAAGTGACTTGTCCAGGGTCACCCAGCCAGTAAATGTCCAAAGCTAGGGCTTTATATTTTATACATTAAAGTGTTTCTCCATTCTATAAGACTAGAGAATTAGTGAAAGCCCAGGAAGGAAAACAAAATGAGAAAATTACTTGAAAATTCATATAGTTTTAATACATTTTTATCGTGTTTTACTTCTACCAAATGCAAAACACTTTAAAAAATCTTCAAAATAATCCTTGAACTCTCTATTCTTCTTCTAATTTTGTAAATGGGCAAGCTGTTATTAAACCCAAGGGTCAATCAGTCGGTTAACAAACATTTATTAAGCACCTACTGCAAGTCAGGCTTTATGCATACAATAGGGTAACACATTAATATAAACTTATATTTATATAGTACTTCACATTTTACAAAGTTCTTTCCTTAAACAACCCCAGTAAGGAGATCAGGCCTATATGGTGATCTCTAGTTTACAGATGAAAAAACCGAGGCTCACAGACAGAAGTCACACAGCTAGTAAGTGGCAGAGCCAGGAATCAGACTCAGGTTTTTTGATGTGCTTTCTTCTTTAGAATATGACCACTCTGCCTCTGGACTCAGTTTAGTACTCCAGCCTCCAATGAATTATCCATCCTTGAGTGGTTGTAACTTTTTTTCCCCTATGGAGGAAGGACTGATTTTAAATTCTTTCCAGCTGTCAGGTGCCCATTTCCATTCTGATAAGATTAAAATAATAATAAAATAATAATAGATGGGGTTAATAGGAAGGCCACATACATACAAACAGTCTAATTGATGGTTACTTGATTTTTCCATGAATGACCTTATGAAACCTTGGTTCTTGTCTCTTATCAGGCAGTCTAAAATGATCCCGACATTGTCTGAGCAATGAAAAGGGGGATAAAATACTGCCACTCATTCTTTCTCTCTCAAATCTCTTCATTTTGAACGGTTTCTTTGGAGGACATCTTGAAATAAAAGGTTGTGGCTCTTGCAATTTTCCTCTTCCTAAATATTTGGTCATCACGTGAGTGTGATGAAGCGGTTATAATCTACCTCGAGGATGGATGAGCAGAAAAACAAGGCTAGCAAGAGCCACAGTGAAAGTCCATGCCCGTGTACTTTGCAACCTGGAAATTACACCTGGCTGCCAGCAACCTTTTGTGCATCTTTGTTGTACGGTATTTTCTAGCAGTGGGCTTTCAAGAGTACCTTTATTTCACTGATGATTAAATTAGTGTTGGGTTTAATGAGAGAGATCTGTCCTTTTATTTGTGCCTTTTTTTCTTCTTCCTACTTAAAAAAAATAGATCAGCATCACAAAAGCTTTGTACGTCTCTAGTTTGCTTTTGATGGTGTGATCATTTGCTTCCATCTATCTCCATGGTAATATGCTTTCCTCCACCTCCCTCCCTCTCCTCCCCCCACCTCCCCCAATCTTTTCCAAGCCTCAGGTACTTGTAATGCAGTGGGGCTACACAGGGGCTATGTTCTCAATAATGCAGAGAAACAAATTGGTCTCTGTAAACCCAGTCTTCAAAGCACTCAGGTTTTCTTCTAATTCTGGTCCATTTGTCTTAGCTTGAAAACTGTGGCATATTTTAGATAAGATATTTGGAAGCAAAAATATGCATCTCAGTGTACACTTCTCAGTTTACAATGCTCGTGTGCAAATAGAGACCAAGGTCATAGAATGTTAGAGCTCACTTTGGAGCTCATCTAGTTCAACCCCCTTATTTTAGGTGTGTAGAAACTGACACCCACAAAAGGGAAGCTGCTTGTTTTGTACTTACATTTCCTCTTTATAGCTACTTGGTAAGAAAAATGATTTTTGGGGGGCGGGAGTGGGGGGTGAGGGGATTCAGCTAGGTGGATAGAGCACTGGGCCTGGAGTCAGATTCATCTTCCTGAGTTCCAATCTGGCTCAGACGCTTAGTAATTGTGTGACCTTGGACAAGTCACTTAACTCTTTTGGCCTCAGTTTCCTCATCTATAAAATGAGCTGGAGAAGGAAATGGAAAGTCCCTTCAGTATCTTTGCCAAGAAAACTCCACATGGGGTCACAGAAAGTCAGACACATGACTGAAATGACTGAGCAACAACAAATAAAAATAATTATCAGATGATAAAGATTACAAAAGTGCTTTATAAACTATAAAGCAAGCTATACATGTCAGACATTTTCTCTGCTTACACTGAGTCATTAGTCAGGCTCATATGATTTGACAGATTTCTAAAAATTATTTTTGAGAAAAATTTAAACAATTCAAAACTTTCAAATCTTATTCCTCTTTTTAAAATCCACTCAAGTGAGTCAAGGTTCCTCATTGAAAAATAGTTCTCACATCTGTTTATAGAGAATAAAATTGTTCCCACACACCCTACCCTCATCATAATTTTCCTACCAGAGCTAAACGACTGACAGTTATAAATGAAAAAGGAAACTTCTGTTGCTGTGGCTAAGGCTTAGGAGCATAGAATGGCCAATCCATTGTCAATTTCAGAATAGTCCAAGTCCTGAGTAGAATGTAATAAGCAACTGTAGGGTTCAAGGTTTCCATACGGAACATGTTCTCCTCAGCTTTTTTTTTTTTTTGGTATCATATTTTACTTATTCTTTTGTGTGAGTTACTTCTATAATGAACATAATATTAATTAATTCCTAAGTATCTTTCCTACAAAGAACTCAATTACAAACATTATTAGACTTAAGTTTTCACTAGGATATGGAACTGGCCTCAAAGACCTTTCTCAGTTTCCCAGACAAAACATAGAGTCTCTATTGCTTCCAACCTTCTCTAAACAGATGAACCCTGAGCACTTCCATTTCCAAGGGTAATAACACCAGAGCTATAGCCACATCTACTGAATGATAGTGCATACACATAGTAGATGTCAGGTAAACTGATTAATTAATTCTGAATCAAAAGCACAGCATATAGAGATATTTCTTGATATATTGAGGTAAGGTCATCACAATCTTGTGCCAGAGGCCCAGAATGGAGCCAGTTACTGTAATCCAGCCAAGGTCACCTCTGTTACTTAAACATAGAATACATTGGAAACACTAGAGAAAAATCTCACAAACCCCACTTCCTGTTTCTGCTCAACAATATGCAGTCAGAATTATCTGGACTAAGATTGTTTATAGTTTTGATTTGTTTTATTTTTTTATTTTTTTTAAGTGAGGCAATTGGGGTTAAGTGACTTGCCCAGGGTCACACAGCTAGGAAGTGTTAAGTGTCTGAGGCTGGATTTGAACTCAGGTACCCAGAGCCAGTGCTCTATCCACTGCGCCACCTAGCTGCCCCCTTGTTTTATTTTTTTAATTAGTTAGATACTTATTTTCTCTTCCTCCCATCTCTCCACCCCTCTCCAAAAAAGAAAAACAAAATCCTTGTAACAAATGTGCATAGTCCAGTGAAATATATTCCAATATTGGCCATGTCAGAAAATGTGTATCTCATTTTGCACATTTACTTCATCAGCTTACTGTCAAAGGGTGGGTAGCATTCTTTATCATTTTTCCACTGAAATCATTGTTGTTTGTTTCATTGATCTGAGCAAGTACTATTACTTAATAGTCTATAAATAAAGTAGTAGCATCCCTGGTAATAGTCTCCTCAAGGAATGATAGAACTGGAAAAAAATAAGGGGTTAACTCTTTGTTCTATCATCTCTCCTTATAAGCTACCTGAATCCTCTGGGATCAACCCTGAGGGATAGAGAAAAAGGGGGCAAAGAGATGACAAATGAAAAGGTCTTTCCTGGAGATATTGAAACTAGGTGGGATAGGGGCAGCTAGGTGGTGCAGTGGATAGAGCACCAGCCCTGGATTCAGGAGGACCTGAGTTCAATTCCAGCCTCAGACCCTTGACACTTACCAGCTGTGTGACCCTGGGCAAGTCACTTAACCCCAATTGCCTCACCAAAAAGAAAGAAAGAAAATAGGTGGGATAGATCTAAACAAAGAGTTGCCAAAATGATATTTGATCTCAGTTCCCCAACTAAAACACACATGGGGTTTACCTTCTGCCTTAAGGTATAATGATGCTGAAATTGTTTAGGAGAGATGAGACTTTGTCCTTGTTATAAGGATTTCCAAAGATAGTATTGACCTTGGCAATTGATTCCATACTTAATAACTTCATTGTCCACAAGTTTTTCCTCTAGATTTCTAAAGGTGCTGTGTTTGCATAAGGACCTGCAGCAAGTAAGAACAAGGGTTCAGTATTGAGAAATAACAGGAAATATGAGATTATTTTGCTGACTAGGGGAACAGGAGTTTAGGTCTTGTTGCTGTCTATTGAGTTGCTTGGTGTTGGGTAACAATTCAGAAATTTCCCTTCAAATATTGGTGAGATGTGACCCTTCAAGGCCGTAAATGATCTAATAGCAAAGAGATGATAGCTTGTGATACACAGGCTATTATCAAGACTATAGAATCATGTTAGCTGAATGGCTTCAGGGTACATCCTTGAAGCAGAAATAATCAAGTAGTAATCTGGCCTGAAAATTCTCACCATCTGTTGTTCCCCTGGGGGGAAATGGCCAGATGTTCTAAAATGGTTTAGGAACAGTTCTTTTTAGGCTAAAGCATCTACTAGTCTACATGGTCCTGAGATTATCTTTGGGTGTTATAATTCTTCTTCAAGTCAATCCAAGAAATATTTATTAAGCACCTACTGTATGCATGGAATGGAATGGTCCAAGGCATGAGCCAAATAAAACGCAAACTGGGAGAACATGATTGATACATCTACATTGCAAGCTGTAAGAGCTAATTCAACGTCTGGAGCTTGACTGAAAATTTGGGTGATGGAATTGAATTCAGGGAAGCAACCAACTGTTTATCCCATACCCTGCTCTTTATTCTTTTAAAAAAAATTTTTTTTAATTCATTTTCCCCAATTGCATAAAAAAAATTTTAACATTTATTTTTTAAAATTGTAAGTTCCAAGTTCTCTCCTTTTCTCTCTCCCCTCCCCTCGAGGTGGTAAGCAATTTTATATGGGTTATACATGTGCCATCATGAAAAATATATTTCCATATTAATCATGTTGTGAAAGAAAACATAGACCAAAATCCCCCATAAAAATAAAGAAAATAAAAATTAGTATGCTTCGATGTGCATTCAGACTCCATTAGTTCTTTCTGTAGGATAGAATTATCTTTCATCACTGTATGGCTGGGAATAGCTGTCATTCACAGTTGATCATTGTACAATATTGCTGTTACTGTATATAATGTTCTCCTAGTTCTGCTCACTTCACTTTGCATAAGTTCATGTAAGTCCATTTTTTCTGAAATCATCTTGCTCATCATTTTTTATAGTACAATAGTATTCTGTTACAATCATATGCTACAACTTGTCGAGCCATTCCCTAATTTATGGGCATCCCTTCAATTTCCAGTCCTTTGCCACCACAAAAAAAGCTGCTATAAATACTTTTGTACAAATAGGACTTTTCCCTTTTAAAAAAAAAATCTCTTCGGAATACAGACTTAATAGTGGTTTTGCTGTGTCAAAGGACATTCATTACCTTTGGGCATAGTTCTAAATTGCCCTCTATAATGTTTTGATCAGTTCCCAACAACACCAACTGTGCATTAGTGTCCCAATTTTTCCCATGTCCCCTCCAACATTTATCATTTTCCTTTTCTGTCCTATTAGCCAATCTGATAGATGTGAGGTGTTACTTCAAAGTTGTTTTAATTTGCATTTCTCTAATAATGATTTAGATCTGCTCTTTATTCTTTTTTTTTTTTTTTGTGAGGCAATTGGGGTTAAGTGACTTGCCCAGGGTCACACAGCTAGTAAGTGTCAAGGGTCTGAGGTCAGATTTGAACTCAAGTCCTCCTGAATCCAGGGCTGGTGCTTTATCCACTGCGCCACCTAGCTGCCCTCCCTGCTCTTTATCCTTAAAGCAAATCTGATTATGCTAAATTTTTAGGTGTGGTATGTTATTGGAGGGATTCAGATGTCTCTTCTAGTACTAAATTAAGGTTAGGACTAGAGGTAGGGATGTCTAGAGTAACCCTGGATCCTCTAGTCCAAAAAGGCCTTTTTAAACAAGGTCATTTGAAAGTATTCCCGGGGCAGCTAGGTGGAGCAGTAGATAGAGCACTGGCCCTGGAGTCAGGAGGACCTGAGTTCAAATCCGGCCTCAGACACTTAACACTTACTAGCTGTGTGACCCTGGGCAAGTCACTTAACCCCAATTGCCCAGTAAGAAAGAAAGAAAGAAAGAAAGAAAGAAAGAAAGAAAGAAAGAAAGAAAGAAAGAAAGAAAGAAAGAAAGAAAGAAAGAAAGAAAGAAAGAAAGAAAGAAAGAAAGAAAGAAAGAAAGTATTCCCAAAGGGTTTGGATCTATTCTAAGCTGGGTTTAGTTATTAATTCTGGTGTGACCTTTCTGGAGACTCTCATTCCTCCCCCGGAAGGATGTGAATACCTTCTTTGTGGTCAGGGACTATTTAATTTTTGTCTTTACATCCCTTGCATCTAACATAGTATCTTGCACATAGTAGATCCTTACTGTATAAATGCTTGTTAAATTGATTGAACTCTCCAGAATGACCCCAGCCAACAAACTTTCCTTGGTTTCCTTAAATAGAGGAGATTCTAGAGCCACAATTTACTTTCTGGGATGGATTTATTGAGTTTGTCCTATTTCAGACTCATAAGCCAGGTCTAAATTAGATTGTAACTGGTTCCTGAAGGATGGTTCACAGGTTCTTATTAGGACAGTGAATAAAAGAATAGGTGCAGTTGGTTTCATCAAATGTCCAAGGGCAACAAGAGACATTATTTCATGGAATATTTGTTCAACTCACTATCATCAGTAGCATATGTAAAAAATCTGTCATGAAGGTAGTTACATCTTATCTGTTCAGAAGGTGAAGAAGCAGAAAAAAATATCTGTGAAGAACTTGACAATGGCAACATATATTTGGATACTATGTGACTTCCATGGGAAAGTCAGAATAAAGGAAAATGGTTTAAAAAAAAATGAGATCTTAGAAAATATGGTTAAAGTTCTTTACCAATTGGTTCCAATCTACTTTTTAAATCAGGTTTCACATTCCTTCTTCATAAATTTCCAAACAAATCAACCTACTTGCTATTGAATAATACATTCCTTTTTAAGCCTCTGTACCTTTCTACAACCTGTCCCCTGTACTTGGGTTGTTCTCTTCTCTCACATCTGACTCATGGAATCCCACACTCCTTTCAAGATTCAGTATATTTGAGAAAAGGCCTTTATCAAAGAAACTTTTGTTTGTTTGTTTGTTTTTGGTTTTTTTTTTGTGAAGCAATTGGGGTTAAGTGACTTGCCCAGGGTCACACAGCCAGTGAGTGTTAAGTGTCTGATGCTGGATTTGAACTCAGGTACTCCTGACTCCAGGGCTGGTGCTCTACCCACTGCGCGACCTAGCTGCCCCAAAGAAACTTCTTGTAATTTTTTTTATATTACTTCATCGTCTATGGTACCTTTATCAAAATGTAGTTTCCCTGATTATCTCTTTTAATTAGGTCTATTTTTGCTTTGTCTGTGTCTTTCTGTTTCAAGTGTGTCTCTTGCAAACATCACATCATTACAATATTTCTGTTACTGTGTATAATGATCTCCTAGTTTTGCTCACTTCACTTTACATGAGTTTATATGTCTTCCCATGTTTTTCTGAAATCATTTTCTTCAAGCATACTACTACTCCATCAGACTCATGTGCCACAACTTGTTCAGTCATTTCTCAATTGATGGGCACCCCCCTAATTTTCTAACTCTTTGCCACCACAAAAAAGAATTGTGATAATTTTTTTACATATAGGTCCTTTTACTTTTTCTTTGATCTCTTTGGGGTACAGACTTAGTAGTGGCCAAAGGGTCACAATTTTATAGTCCTTTGAGCATAGTTCCAAAATGGTTTAACCAGTTTATAACTCCACTATTATTTCATTAGCATATTGTTGGATTTGGTTCTAATCTATTCTGCTATTTGCTTTTATTTTATAAGTGAGCTTATCTCATTCACATTCACATTCACAGTTATGACAACTAACTGTGCATTTCCCTCCAAGGTCTCTCTCCTCCTTTAACATGGATGTTGTCAAATACTATGTGGTCATGACTGTTACTCCACAATATTTGAATTGGTTCTTTCTCACCACTTGCAACATTTTCTCCTTGACATGGGAGCTCTGGAATTTGGCTACAATAATCCTGGGAGTTTTCATTTTGGGATCTTTTTCAGTAGGTGATTGGTGGATTCTTTAAATTTCTATTTTGCCCTCTGGATCTAAGATATTGGGGGCAGTTTTCCTTTATAATTTCTTGAAGTATAATGTCTGGGTTAATTTTTTAATTTTGGTTTCCAGGTAGTAGAATAATTCTTAAATTATGTCTTCTTGATCTATCTTCTACATCAGTCATTTTTCCAAAGAGATATTTCACATTTTCTTCTATTTTTCATTCTTTTGACTTTGTTTTATTGTTTCTTGATGTCTCATGCAGTATATTAGCTTCTACTTGCCCAATTCTAGTTTTTAAGGAATTTTTTTTTTTAGTGAGCTTTTGTACCGCTTTTTTATTTGGACAATTCTTCTTTTTAAGGAGTTCCTTTCTTCAGTGATTTTTTAAATCTCCTTTTTCATTTGACCTGTTCTTTTTTTTTGTTTTTGTTTTTTAAATTTTTTTAGTGAGGTAATTGGGGTTAAGTGACTTGCCCAGGGTCACACAGCTAGTAAGTGTTAAGTGTCTGAGGCCAGATTTGAACTCAGGTACTCCTGACTCCAGGGCCAGTGCTCTATCCACTGTGTCACCTAGCTGCCCCTGACCTATTCTGTTTTTTAAGGTGTTATTTTCTTCAGCAATTTTTGTGCCTTTTTTTTTTTACCAAGCTGTTAATTCTCTTTTCATAATTTTCCTGCATCACTCTCATTTTGTTCCTCAATTTTTCCCTTACCACTCATCTCTTTCCTTAATGCTTCTTGGAATTTTTGTTGGGCTCCTGTCCATTTAGCACTTTTCTTCAAGGCTTTGGTTATAGGGGTTTTCATATTGTTGTTTTTTGAGTTTGTGTTTTGTTCTTTCCTGCCATTGTTATAACTTTTTATGGTCAAGGTTTTTGTTGTTGTTGTTATTGTCTGCTCATTTTTTCAGCCTATTACTTAACTTTAAACTTTATGTTAAATTGAGTTCACCTCACCTGAGGGTTTCAAGCTTCAGACTTTTTTGTGTTGAGCTAGTTCTGAAGGTCTGCAAAGTTGTGGTGGTTTTAAGGAGGTATAATCCAGGGAGAGGAATAACCTCTGCTCTGGTCTTTGCCAGAGAGGGCCCTTGAAAATGCTAGCACTCCTCTTGGTTCTGCAACTGTGACCACATTCACTGCTCTCCTGCAGCCACAAGAGTTAGTGCTCCTTTCCACCCTGCAACTATGACCTAGAATTTTTATGGGCAATAGAGTTGCCAATCAGCACTGGCTGCACATAGTCTTAGCAAAGGAACCCTTGTAATCTCTTTCTGATACATTATCTGACCCTTTTACCATTTCTGTGCTGAGAGCTCCCAAAGCTGCTGTTGCTACTGCTATCACAGCTGTCTTCAAGGTCCATTGCTGTTGCTGTGCCACATGCACTCTGGGCCAGCCCCTACCCAGGTGTCATAGACTTCTGTTAATATCATGAGTTGTCTTAGACTGGAAAATGTCTAACTCTGATCTTTTGTTGGCTCTGCCACTCCAAAATTTGATTTGAGGTATTATTTTAAAGTTGTTTGGAGGGGAATGTTGGGAGAGTTTGACTGGGTTGAAGCCTCTCATTTGCTATCTTGCCTCCATTCCCTGAAGCTTACTATATTTTATCCAATAGTAAGTAGGTACACTAATTACCAATGTGGGTGTCATTTCAGAATCAACCAGTTGCCCCTATTCAGCAAGATTATCATTCAGAGAAAGGTGAAATTTAACAACAAATTAGAAGAAAGTTTAAAGATAAGGAGACTTTACATCAAACTACAACGCTTCTAATTAAAACTTAAAAAAAATACTCTTAAGAATAGGAAATTAAAAAAAACCTGAATAGAAAATAAAAAAATTCTGATTATCATAGTTTCTTACAGAAAATTAGCCATTATGAAATGGACACAACAAGGAGACAAAAACATCCTCCACCAGCAAACATTTGATCTTGCCAAGTAGATAAAAATATACATTGTACAGATCACAACACACAGTTGCATGGACAGGTTATTTTACCAGTTACATGAGTCTTGAACAGGAATTGTTAGTTAGTGAGGCCAAAAGGAATGGATATATGATAGCATTATTTATTGATGAACCTTGTGCCTTGAGGACATGGTGGTGATGTTGTGGGTTGGGTAGGCACTAATAAAACAAACAAATAAAAATCTTGGATCTTTAGAGATTCTGTAGGTTCAAAATTAGAGGAAGGGAAAGAGAAGTTGTGAAAGTGAAGCAGCTTCGGAGAACAAAGCCTAGGGCTAGGCACCCAGGAAAGGATGAGGAAATTGTCCTCTTCCTCCTCTTCTTAAATAGCATGGTCCCCTGACCTTGTATCTGGAACTCAAGCTATTCCTGACTTCCATCTGGGCTCTTGCAACAACTCCCACAGAAAATGTGGCTAAAGTTTCTCAAAACTTTTCATGCTGTTAATTGTACCATCAGTATGAGTTCTGTTTTTTGTTTTTGTTTTTGCAGGGCAATGAGGGTTAAGTGACTTGCCCAAGGTGACACAGCTAGTTAAGTGTCAAGTTTCTGAGGCTGGATTTGAACTCAGGTCCTCCTGAATCCAAGGCCTGTGCTTTATCCACTGCACCACCTAGCTGCCCTCTATGAGTTCTAATAAATTAAAAGATCATCTCTGGTACCATCTTTCTCATGGATTTGGTCAGGTGATATCTCATGATATTTACTAATGTGAAGAAATAATATGTAGAGCAGATTTTGTTTGGCTTAAAAGAACTGAGTCTTTCATATAATGTTCCCTAGTCATTTCCTACTTTTCCTCTTGAGTGATTAAGATCATAGCACCATTGATGGGGGCTATAGCTTACATGTTTAGTTACTATAGTTCCTTGAATATTACCTAGATCGTCAGTAGTAGTAAAAATGTTTTATTCTTTGTATATAAATATTACATTATTGATACACCAATAAATCAGCAAGTATTTCTTGAGTACCTAAAGTAATCAATACTTCCTAACTTTGTGAGAGATAAAGAAGTGTTTGGTATAGTGTTATGTAAGCTCATTGAGGATAGGCAGCTTCTTGCTTCACTTTTGCCTTTATCCACTAGAATTGGCACCATGTCTTGCATATAGAACATGCATAACAAACGTTTGTTGAGGTGAATTAAATAGTCCTTGCCCTCAAGGAGCTTATAATTGAACTAGGAAAATGATACATACATGAAACAATTAGCAAATAATACAAAATAGTATATAATTAAGTGCCAAAATTGTGTGGTAATTAAGGATTTTAATTGCTGGAGTCTTTAGGAAAATCATCAATGAGGGGGAAAAACTCAATCTGAGCACTTAAAGAAAGCTAGGATGGATATAAGTGGAGAAGAGAGGGAAGGACATTCTAGGTAGAGAGAACATAATTAGCAATGCACAGGCCAGAAAGAAAGTTGGCTTGAAACTCTGTGTTCATTGTCTAGACATATAGTGAGATTTGAACCATCTTTGAACCATCTTGAACCAATATTTGCTTCACTCTGTGTTCTTGTGATTCATGTTATATATTTGTGAAATGGTCTACTAGCTATGCTACCTTAAGAAAGTTGTTTAACCTCTGACACTGTGTCCTCTTTAAAAATGGGGATCATGATATTTGCACCACTTGCTTTGGTTGTGGGAAGTGAATGAGGTAATGTATGAGACACCATATTTTCCACTGACATGTAGAGATGGTCATTTCTCTGGAAAATAATGTGGGTGAGAGAGATCCAGCTGTAACTAGAAGAAACTGGGAGATGAGGAGGGCCACATACAGCCAAACATAAGAATATGGATGCATATATCCATAAGAAAGCTGACTGCATCAAGTTGAATTCTTGTTGTTATCTGAATATTGAATTTTTCAATCCATTGCCTAGGCCACTATATAGAGAATGGATGGAAGACAATCTAAGGGAGGAGACATTAGCTACTGGGAGGACCAGTATAGGCTTCCTGCAGAAGGTAAGATCTGTCCTAAGTGCTGAAGTGAAGAAATGAGAGATGAGGACAAAGAACATTTAAGACTTAGGAAGCAACTTAGGCCAAGACATGGAGACAGGAGATGGAGTGTCTTGTGCAAGTAAGCCAATACAGCAATATCATAAAGCAGGTGGAGAAGGATAGTGAAAAGTGAAGTTACCTAGAAAAGTAGGAAAGGGTCAAGTTGGAAGGAGCTTTCAGTGACAAAGAAAGGACTTTCTATATAGTCTAGGAGGTAATAGGGAGCTGCTAGAGCTCATTAGACAGGGTGATGACATGGTCTGACCTCTGCTTTAGACAGTCACCAGGATTGCTGTGAGCAAGGGCTGAGTCAGATAGATTACTTGGAAGGTTATTGCAAAAGATTTGGCAAGAGAGCATGAGGGTCTGACCTAGGGTTATGACTGTGGGAGTGGAGAGAAGCCTACTCAGTCCCTGGCTCTCTGGCTTACTACACCATCTCTGCTTTGCCATCCCACAGTGTGGGCCCCTCCCTACTAGTGCAGAGACCTTCCAATTGCAGACAAAATTAAAATTCTTTTTCTACCCATCATGGATGATACCACCTTCCAGGATTTAATAGAAAGTATTCAATTTGGGGGGCGTATTAAAGGAGATATAAATCCCAGAAATAACACCAAATAACTTGACTTGTTGGGTCCTCTCCAGTATGGTGCTGTCACTCTGACAGGTAAGGGAGCTTTTGTTAGGCCTTTGGGGATCAGCTTTCAATTCTATCAGTCTACAAATATCAGAAAATAGGCTACAACATGAAAAAAGAACAAAGTGGTGTCTATACCTGAAGCATATACAAACCGAGCATAATCCCATCCTTACCTTGCCCTCTTTATTTTTTTTTGTGACACAATTGGGGTTAAGTGACTTGCCAAGGGTCACACAGCTAGAAGTATCAAGTGTCTGAGGCCAGATTTGAGCTCAGGTCCTCCTGAATCCAGGGCCAGTGCTCTATCCACTGTGCCACGTAACTGCCCCGACCTTGCCCTCTCTATGAAAAAGAAATCTCTCTAGATGAGTATCAATGGTAGAAATGGGTGGGATGGTTATTTTTAAAAATGGTTTTGGGGCCTCCTGGACCTACCATCATGTAAACAATCCATAAATGATTTAATAGTAAATGATTTCCTTATTGTTGTTCAATCATTCAGTTGTTTCTGATTCTTCATGATCTTGTGCACTCCAGGCTCTTCTGTCCTCCATTATCTCCTGAAGTCTTTCCATGCTCATGTTTGTTACCTCATATCTCCAACATTTGTTAACTTTCCCCTTCTATCATTTTAGCCAATCTGGTAGATGTAAAATGATGTCTCAAGTTTGGTTTAATTTGCATTTCTCTAATCAATAATGATTTAGAGCATTTTTTTTTTTGGTGAGGCAATTGGGGTTAAGTGACTTGCCCAGGGTCACACAGCTAGTAAGTGTTAAGTGTCTGAGGCCGGATTTGAACTGAGGTACTCCTGACTCCAGGGCCAGTACTCTATCCACTGAGCCACCTAGCTGCCCCTTGAGCATTTTTTCATATGACTATAAATTGTTTTGATTTCTTCATTGGAAAACTGCCTGCTAATATCCTTTGACCATTTTTCAATTGGGAAATGACTCATATTCTTATAGATTTGACAAAGTTCTTTATATATTTTAGATATGAGACCTTTATCTGAGAAACTGTGAATATATTCCTCCTCTCCCTTCCCCTCCCAGTTTTCTGCTTTCCTTCTGATCTTGGCTATATTTATTTTATTTGTACACCACTTTGTTGTATTGGGGCAGGACACATCTTTCACCCTTATGTCTCAATTGACTATGGCAATGATAGACCAATTAGCAACTTTCCTAATCCTAAACATTTTGAAAACATTGGAAGCATTCCTATTTCTAGCCACATATACAAATTTGTTGAGGTTAGCATTGGGGTAAAAACAATTCTGGAAGAATTAATATTAAAGATTATGATTTTATGCCTCAATATATAAGTTTTTAATGAAAGAACTTGATTGAAATTGTGACAAATGACTGGAGGTAGATACAACTGAATCCAACCACTTATTTAATCTCTTTATGGCTTCTAGCCTTGGTTGAGTTATCTGGAGAACAAATATTCCATGAAATTAGATTCCCTATTGTCTGTCATTTTTATTGCACAGCAAAAACAACTCTGCCAACTCTTTTTCCATTCCTTAGGATAGTCTGTGAACCATCCTTCCATCTGGATGCAATTATATTTTTTATTTATAACACAAATGCAATTTGTTTTTGCTTTTATTTATGACAATATTGCTAATAGGGTTGTATTTCAGTTTCTTTTGTAGCATGTGAATTCACTGATTCTTAGACAAGCCAAGAAAACAAATGATTAAATCAATGTTTGCAGATCATCTAAGATGGCAGTTGAAAGAGCACTGGCTCTGGGTACTCAGAGTACCTGGGTGCAAATCTTACCTCTTCTGCTTAATGCTTGTGTCACCTTAGACAAATCACTTAAATGCCCTGGCTCTCAGTTTCTTTATCCAAAAAATGGCAGGTGGTGGGTTTGACTAGATAGCTTCTCAGGTACCTTCCAGTTCTAGAGCTATGATCCTTTGATCTCAAATTCTCATCTCACTATCATTAGCACTTAATAAATAAAAAGTAATAAATAGGAATTTTACTTGAAACTCTTTTCATAAGTAAAATTCTTTTTTTAGTCATTAGATAAATCAAATGATACTCAAACATTACCTTGTTTTTAGTATTCTTGTAGAGCATATTTGATAACCGTAGTGGATATTTATATAGATCTTTACATAAATTATCTCAACTTTACAAGATGGTTTTGGCATCATTCCCATTTTACAGATGATAAGACTGAGGCACAGAGAGATTAAATGATTTACTCATAGTCACACAGTTAGTAAGTATCAGAAGTGCAAGATTTGAACGCTGTTTGTCCTTACACCAAGCTCAGCTCTTTGTCCTCTCAGACGAATACATAGTCTGGGTCTTAGACTTGACTTTATTACTGAGGTGAATTATTTGCCTCCTCTCTGCCACCAAAGAATTATTCTGTGCCTGGAACCTACCTCCCAGCAATACATGCTCTCTGTGGACATGCAAAGGATATGGCTTTGAGACTCCAGTTTTCACTAACTAGCTAACAGAAAGGGCTGTAATATGTTTGTCTATGATCGCCCTCTTGTGGTCTAGTAAAGAACACTTTGAAAAGCAAGCGTATAGATTTTTGAACTCTTTGATGGTCCCACTAGCTTATGGGAAAATTCCATGTATACTTCAACTGTATGGTAGAAATAGTTATTCCATGATTAGAAATAATATTGCTAACAATTGTAAATTCATATACAAAAATAATAGACCTGTTTGAGGGATTTTTTAAACAAAGAAGATAATGTAGAATCTATTGTAGGTAAGGGAATCATTTAGAATCTTCATAGTCAAGTGGTTTTCAGTACTCTTAAAATTATAAGCAGATGGGATATGGTGCTATCAAAATAGCATCATGGCATAATTTCTTTTCCACCCTCCCTACTTTTTGGCAAGTCATAAAACTGTAGAAAGAGGGGAAATAATAATAGCTAGCATTTATATAGCACTTTAGGATTTGCACAGTACCTTGTAAATATTATCACATTTGATCCTCACAAGAACCTGTGAAGTAGGTTTTATTATTATCCCCATTTTACATATGAGAAAACTGAGGCAGAAAACGGTTAAGTGATTTGCCCAGTGTCACATAGTAAGCATCTGAGGCCAGATTTGTACTCAATTTTTCCTGACTTCAGGTCACTGCACAATCTTGCTGATGTAGATGAAGGCATATGGATAAAGAGGGAACTTGCCTACAGCAGCTTCTCATGTTCTCTCAGTTCTACAGAGAACTGAAAATCAGTGATATTGGAAGAAACGTGTTAAAAACAAAAGGAACTTAATATGTACTAGTTCCCTTGGGTAATTTTTGCATTTACATAAAAATATCTGTAATTTGGTGCTTGTAAGCAAAACGATATAAAAAGTTTCAGAGAGTCTCATTGTATGGAAGTGACTCATCATTATCATGTTCTCCTGTACAATCTAGAATGAGAAAAAGGTCATAGAATTAAGGTGGAAGGGACCACAAATGTCACTGAGGCCAATCTGCTCTCTGCCACCCCCTATCTTATAGGTGAAGAAAATGAGCCTCCTGGAGGCTAAATATAATTGTCATCAGAATTCAATTAATCTATGTTTTTTCCCCCTAGAATATCTGGTAATCGGCACTTCTGTAGTTTGAACTCTGTTTGGCATTTAAAGTCCTTCACAATCTTCCAATCTCTTCCCATACTGATTCCAAATTACTCTCCCCTCCATCCCACATACTCTAGGATCTAGCCAAGCTAGCCAACTTCAAGTTCTCCATATAAAAATTCCATCTTCCATCTTCTCCCTCCAATGTGTAGTTAGTCTGGAAAGGGGCTATAAGATTGTAAAGGACTTTATTTAAATACTAAACAAAGGATGTCTAACTACATGAGTACCTGCGTTGTCAGATGCGCTTAAAAAGCCATAGTTTGATAGAATTCTGATTATTAAATTACACTTAGTCTCTTCTTCTTGAATCAAAGGCCCATTTTAATACTAATGTTCTACCTATATTGTTATGGACTGAATGTCGTAGAACACTATAATCTCTGAAGAATTGAAAATTATTATTACCCAACAGGCAATGGAAAGGCATATAGTTAGTGTAAGGAAGCTACAATGCATCCCAAACCAGGGATTATAAAGGAGAACTTGAATAAAATATATTAAAAAATGTAAAAAAATTTTAAAGATAGGGAAGTCACATAGGTAAGATAGGGGAGAGTGAGGAATGGACAGCTTGTATATGTCTGTGGTATCTTTGAGGGGAAATCAAGGAAAGTTCCCAGTGTATTGGGTGTTGAATTTATGGGTTGCAATAGACAAAAATTGTATTATATGGGTAGAAATAGATTGGTTGTGATTTGTATCACTGCAGGGAATATCAAAATTGATGAGCTCCCAGATCAACTTGAATACATTTTATATTAACCTGTTTGTATACATGTTGTTTTCTCTAAGTAAAAGTCTTCTTTGAGATCAAGAACTATTTCATTTTTGTCTTTGTATGCCCAATAACTATCACAGTGTCAAGCAAAGAAATGATTTTGAATGAATTAACTAGTCTTGGTAGTAATTCAGGGTGAAGTATAATGGGAAAAAGTAGAGAGGTTGTATTTACCAATAGGACCTCAACTAACTGTGGTCAGTCACTTAATGACTAATAGAGAATGTACTTAGTTGGATTTAATGTGAATATCTTTTTTCCCCTGATATATCAAGGTCCTTGTATTTTATATTTTATTAATTCATTCATTCAATACTTCTTATATGTTGGCTAGGTGAAAGACACTGTGATAATAAAAGGATTCTTCCAAGAAAAGAGTTCACTTTTATTTGTTTAAACCGTAATGAGAAACACCATTGGTATGTGAAATTGATCTGGAAAGTTTAAAGTGCTATACACAGGCATGATATCATTTCTCAAGTGTTATTTTTTGTAGCATGCACAAAGCATTCATTTATTGTTGTTCAGGGTTATCTCACTCTGTGTCATGAACTATTGCCCATATATCAAACTCCCAGCAGAATATACTCAAACTATCCCAGACAAGCACAGAGCCATTATCATTGCTGAAATCAACTAAATCAATCTTCTTCACTGTTAACCTTCCCATGAACCACCCAGAGTCTCCAAAGTGGGCAAGAGAGAATGTTTGGTACAAAGGTCATTTGAGTGAAATGATAAAACCCTGGGTCACCGAGTAAACATTGTTCTTATAGAATTCTAGTTATAATATAGGAGACTAGACTGAACAATCTTTGTGTGATTGAGGCAAAAAGACCTGAAAAAGAAAAAGAAAAAGAAAAAACAAAACAAAACAAGGAGAACAGGGTTTGTTGTTAGCTGAGCTATAACAGAAACAATTTCTGCTTTTTAAGTTATATTTAAAAGATGACACAGGTGCTTTTAAAGACTTCCACAAATAGAGAAAGCATCATTTTAAAATATGATGGTTCAACATAGAAGACAGTACAAAATACAAAGATGTTCTTACCATTGGCTATTGCTGCACTCAATTTTCCTATATACTTTAGTTTCCAAGGGGGAAAAGTCATCTACTTTTAAGTAGTAAATGAATAGCAGTTTAACTCACAGCACATCACCACAGAGTAACCAGAGAACATTGATGGAGCTTTTGGGGATTCTCAGGATCACTGAATAGGATAGCAGTTATCAAAAACTCCAGAGTCCCATGAAATTCATAGTTACTGTGACCTTATATCCAAGGTATTGTCCAGGACAAGAACCCACTTAATCTAGGTTTAACCACTAAATCCCATGCTTCCAAAATGTGGCACTTGGGCCAACGAGACCCCCACAGAAAACTTCAAATGTTTTGTCAACTTAAAAAAAAAGCAACCAATTAGCACCTGTGAACCAATGTCAGTTGGGACTAATCAACTGAAATTTCTAGGTAATGTTTGGGCCTGTCTCAAATGATGAAAAAACTTATCTTTAAAGAATTCGCTTAAGAAATCACTGAAATTGATATAAATCTAGAGTTAGAATTTAGATGTACTTTCACTTGATATCCTTTGTAAAGTGGCAAGCTTGTTATAGTACAAAGAGCTTTGGACTTGGGGTCAGGAGATTTAAGTTTGCACCTGGACTCTACAATTTACTTGGCTATGTGGTCTGGGTAAGTCAATGAATGGATCTGGTCCTTGGCTTGGGGTTTATTATCTAGAAAATAGGGATTATAAAACTTGTACCATATGCTTTCCAAAATTATTATGAAAGAAGCACTTCATTGATTACAATGTTGCAAAGTTGTTTTTGTTGCTCAGTCATAGCCAACTCTTTGTGATCCCATTTGGGTCTTTTTTTTCTTTTCTTTTTTTTTTTGTGGGGCAATGAGGGTTAAGTGACTTGCCCAGGGTCACACAGCTAGTGTCAAATGTCTGAGGCTGGATTTGAACTCAGGTCCCCTGAATGCAAGGCCAGTGCTTTATCCACTGCGCCACCTAGCTGCCCCCATTTGGGTCTTTCTTGGCAAAATACTGGAGGAGTTTTCCATTTCCTCCTCCAGCTCATTTTATAGATGAAGAAACTGAGGCAAATAGGGTTAAGGGACTTATGCAGAGTCACATGGCTAATAGGGTATCTGAGGTAAGATTTGAACTCAGTAAGATGAATCTTCCTGACGCCAGGGCCAGCACTCTATCCACCATATCACCTAGCTGCCCCATTACATAATTGTCCCCTGTTAAAATGTAAGCTTCTTGTGGCTAGGAATTGTTTCATTTATTTATCTGTATTCCCAGTGCCTTTTACAATACCTAGCACATAGTAAGCATTTAATAAATAGTTATTGATTGTTGATTATTATTATTCTTATGCAAAGTTCATTTTGTTAAATCCCAGTGTTCTGAATCATAGAGGGCAACTAGGTGGGTCAGTGGATAGTGTGGTGACCCTGGGGTCAGGAGAACCTGAATTCAAATCCAGCCTCAGACACGTACTAGCTGTGTGATCCTGGTTAGGTCACTTTGCCTCAGTTAGTCTCAGTTTCCTCATCTATAAAATAAACTGAAGAAGGAAATGGTAAAGTACTGTGATATCTTTGCCATGAAAACCCCAAATGGGTCATGAAGAGTTGGACATGACAGAAAAATGACTGAACAACAATTCTGAACAAATTCATAAAAATTAAACAACAGTTAGCCTTGAGTCTCTGTGCATTTTTGTAAAAGCAAATTTAATTAAATCTATTTTTTAAGACTATGCTTCTCTTACTGCTAACAACCCATAAGCTTGAATGGCTAGCAGCCTATACTTCCCAGTGATGAATACAATAGTTCCCATAGGCTACACATATATAAATCTCCAGTTATATGGCCCATAATTGAGGAAAATTTGGACAGACCTGCATTAAATCGTCATCCTTTTCAGTAGTCCAATTTTAGCCTGACCTATGAATTTCTGCATTCTGTGTTTGTAGTTCAATTACTACAAAGAAAATTAAAATGTCGTAAGAGAAAAATCTGCTTCTGTGGACAGTTCCATTCAAAGGTCTTGCAGCTCAGTATTCTGTCTCAGTCTCTGTCTCATTCTTCTTCTCTTTGTCTCTATTTCTGTATCTGTCTTTCTGTGTATGTCTGCCTGTGTTTGTCTGTTTATCTCTCTCTAAAAGACAAATCATGTAAGTACACAAGGTCTAGTAACAAGCCCAATCAAATGGATCAGAGGATTTTAACTAGGTGAGAGTTCTGATTTTACCTTTCTCTTAAAGAACAGTTCTTATCAGGGTCATTGTTGGAGCCAGAGCAACTGAGAGAGGGTTAACATAAATGAGACATGGCCATGGGAATCAAGAAGTCCAGGACCCACTCTCTTTTTTTTTCTTTTTTTTTTTGGTAGGGCAATGAGAGTTAAGTGACTTGCCCAGGGTCACACAGCTAGTAAGTGTCAAGTATCTGAGGTCAAATTTGAACTCAGGTCCTTCTGAATCCAGGGCTGGTGCTTTATCCACTGTGCCACCTAGCTGCCCCTAGGACCCATTCTCAACATGGCTAGAAATCCATGAACTTTGAACTTTGAAAGACTGGTGTTGCTGGAGCCCTGAATTTAATCACAAGGAAGTGAGCAGTGACTTGGAATTAAAATACTCATTTCTTCGTTCACAAACATGGCTTCCCAGAGAACAAGGTGCTAAAACCACAGTGCAGGTAGAAGGAGGATGAAAGACGACATTGATGATAGATATATAATTATCTACTATATCCACCAGCTTTATTTAGAATTTTTGCCTGTCTGACCTTAAGCATCCTGCATGGTTCAGAAGTCATGGTCTCAATCCAACATCCCCAAAGACATGTAGGATAGCAAATAGCATGCTGGATTTGGAGTTGGAAAGACCTGAGTTCGAATCCCGCCTCAGCCTCTTACTGGCTGCGTGACCTTGGGCAAATCATTTAACCTCTCTAGGCCTCGGTTTCCTCATCAGTAAAATTAGAAGATTGGACTGGATGATCTCTAAGGTCCTTTTCAGCTTTAAATCTTTGGTCCTATGAGAATAGACCTCAATGGGGATATTTGTAGAAAGGGCAAGCAAAAATAAACTTTAGCCCTCAACAAATTTTACTGAATGGAATCTAAAATAATTAGATTTAGAAAAATCTGATAATTGTGATTATTATAATTAATCATATAATTGTCATTCATTCAGGGAGCATTTATTAAGCACTACTGTATACCAGGCCCATTATAATGTCAGATAAAGTTCATATGTCAAGATGAATGAATACATATCTATTAAGTGATTACCATTTTTTAGGGACTGATAAGTATACATTTTTTTAAAAAGAAGACAAGCTCTGCCCTGAACCCTAATAGGGGAAGGCAACATAGATAGTGGAATGGTAGTGAAAGAAGAATGTTTTGGATAGGAAAGTCATAAGTTTGGTGAATAAAGTGATTAGCTAATTAATTGTTTCATCCTTGCCAGGAATAGAAGTGCTAATTGAATATTGTTTCCAGAGCTAGAAGCAGAAACAAGAAGGGAAGCTGAATATTAGAGAGATGAAATGATTGCAATTTCAGAACTGGATAGGATTCAAAACCAGGTCATATAACTAAATCAATGGGTATTTCCCCTATCTCATTATGGAAAGTTTTTCCTTCCTTCCTTCCTTCCTTCCTTCCTTCCTTCCTTCCTTCCTTCCTTCCTTCCTTCCTTCCTTCCTTCCTTCCTTCCTTCCTTCCTTCCTTCCTTCCTTCCTTCCTTCCTTCCTTCCTTCCTTCCTTCCTTCTTCCCTTCCTTCCCTTCCTTCCCTTTGTGATGTTTAAAATATAAATGTGTGATCACCTTAAATTAGAAGCTTTAGCACCAGTCTTTGGGCATTAAGCATTTATTAAAGCATACAAGGTATTAGTTAAAAGGAAAACACGTGGAGTTCAGAAAGTTAAGAAAAGGTCTATCTAGCCTAGAGTTCCAGCTTGATCTGGTTCTTCCTCAAGTCCTCCACCATGAGCCTGCTTCAACCACAAACTGCCCAGAAAACTGAGTGTGGAAGCTTTTTATAGGTCTGGAGAAGAGGTGGTCCTTACACACTGCTTCAAGCTGATTGGTTAGCATCATCCAAATCCATTGGTTCACCAGACTTGAAGGTGGTCTTATGCTGAGTTCAAAGTCCTTAGCTTCTGAGAACAATACCTTAAAGGCCAGCCAGGTGTGGTTATAATCTAATTAACTTTAAGTAGACTAATCAGCAAAGTCAATCACTCTCATTTAATTCAATCAGTTTAGATTAATCTCCAGGTGGGCCTTTGAGTATCTGCCAAATCCCATTATTTTTTTCACAGTTTCCTTCCTTCCTTCCTTCCTTCCTTCCTTCCTTCCTTCCTTCCTTCCTTCCTTCCTTCCTTCCTTCCTTCCTTCCTTCCTTCCTTCCTTCCTCCCTCCCTCCCTCCCTTCCTTCCTTCCTTCCTTCCTTCCTTCCAGGAAGATTAGAGGGAAAGAAGTGTATACACAAAGCTGATTCTTTAAAATAAATTGTATAGTCCATTTAAGAAACAAGGTATCCTGTAGGGTAAAATTGGAGGATTACTAATTAACCTAAAATAAGGCTTATAGTGAATTAACCATTTTAGTCAGTGGCTCATTTGCCCAAAATTGAATCTGACTTGTTCCTATTTTTTGAGGTTGTCATTCCTAGTGGGAGTTATTCTAGAGCACATGGGCAATTCTAATCATCAATTCTTCTAATATCCTAAGATGGCAAGTGGAGAAGAAGTGAAAAAAATATTATTTGCAGGTGAACAGACCCAGAGAAGAAATTCTTTTCCCAGAACAATCTAGTGCAGAGACATTTTGTCTGTGATCAAAGTCATCCCTCGGCTCAGAGTTGGAAGGCTCTGATCCAAACAAGAATCTCTTTGACAGTATTCTCCACCCAAGAAGGCACAAGATATAATGGGAAGAGGGAGACTTGAAGAGCAAAAGAAGGAGGAATGTAGCACTCACTCTCCTAAATCATTACGGAAAGGAACACCACCTCTTGAACTGGGAGAGCAGGCTGGTTTTGATTCCTTCCCATATGCTTTCATTAGACCCAAACCATCATGGATTAAGAGACCAGTCAAGGCTAATTTCTACTCAAGTGCCATCTCCTATACTAGGTCTTTCTGATATATTTTGTATTTATTTATCTTTGGACACATTGCTTTTCCCTACTACAGTACAAGTTTCTTGAGACCAGAAATTGGTTTTGGTCCTATCTTTGTATTCCCAGCATGTAGCATAGTTACTGGGAAATAAAGGGTCCTTAATAAATTCTTTTTTAAATAAATGAATGAATGACAGATAATTACTCCCTTCTCCATGTGAAGGAGCCCATTACTTCCGAAGTAGTCTATTCTATTTGCTGAAAAATTTAGGTTGCAGGAAAATTAATTTTTGTGCTTAACAAAGCTTTGTAACTTTTCCCCCAGAAATTCTCCTTGTTTTCTCAGTAGCAATATCGAACACATCTATTCCCTTTTCTCTGTGTAATATTTGAACAAAGTTGATATGAAAAAGCACCATATTGTTGTGAATTATTAATAACTACTAATAGTTTCTTGACTCCTCACTCCCTGATTTCCCTCCTCTACACACTTTGTTTTGTCAATACTCTTTTTAAATTTAGTGCCTCAAATTGAAGACAATACCAGATGTGATCTGATCCATGTTGAGTTGTTATTCAGTTGTTTTTAGCCATGTCTGACTCTTCATGACCCCATTTGGGGTTTTCTTGGCAAAGATACTGGAGTGGTTTGCCATTTCCTTCTCCAGCTCATTTTATAGATGAGGAAACTGAGGAAAACATAGTTAAGTGACTTGCCCAGGGTCACACAGCTAATAAGTGTTTTGAGGCCAGATTTGAACTCAGGAAGATGAGTCTTCCTGACTCCAAGCCTAGCACCTTATCCACTGCATCACCTCGCTGCCCCCATGTAGACTACAGTGGAAATATTATTTAGTTTGATCAGAATACTTAACATTTCAAAACTTTGAACACAGAGGCAGCATGGCTGTTAGTGGATAGAGTGTTGGACATGGGGATGGGGAAGGTGAGAACAAGCATTTATTAAGCATATAATATGAACCCAACATTGTGCTAAGTGCTTTATAAATATATCTCATTTGATTCCAACTTGAAGTCAGGAAGAACTGGGTTCATATCCTGCCTCAAACATCTACTATCGATATGATTCTGTGCAAGTCACTTAACTTCTTTGTGCCTCAGTTTCCTCATCTGTAAAATGTAATGATTTCATTCATCTGGAAAAGCTTGACTTGATAGTTTGTAAGGTCCCTTCTAGCTCTAAATCCATAATCCTATGACCCATAATCACATTGATATGGGTACTTCCTCCAAGGGCCCACATTATGGAGCATTACCGCAATTTTGACCAGTGGGTCTCTTACTCATGTTCTTCCATAAATGTATCATTGAGGATCTACCCAATGTGTTGGAACTCTTCTTGACAATCTTTTAACATTCCTTGGATGCCAAAACAGTCCTGCTGACTGAGGACAAGGGGGAGGGGAAACCTGTTTTGTTGTGCCAAGAGTTCATTATTATGGAAGGGACCTTACAGACCACCTCTTACTGTGGTCTCAAATCTGCATCGCATATTCAGTTTAATTTTGTATCCATAGTTTATTTGAGAAGCAGCAGGGAACAGTGGGTGAAGGCCCAGTCTTAGTGTCCAGGAAGATCTGAGTGCTAACATGTTCTTTCTGCCTGACTACAGACAGGCTACTTCATCTTTCAGTGCCTAAGGCAAATCTCTAAGATTATGAGCTACAGATAAATTGATGATTTGCATCAGTAGAAGAAGTTTCTGCACCTAGTGTTCCCCACAGCAATGAAATCATAGGTCAGGAGCACTGTCCCTCCATCATCTACTTGCTCAACTATTACCTAGAGTTTTGCTTCTCTCTCTCTCTCTCTCTTTTTTATTTTGGCAAGGCAATCAGGGTTAAGTGACTTGCCCAGGTTCACAAAGCTAGTCAAGTGTCTGAGACTGGATTTGAAGAGATTTGCTTCTCTTGTCCAAACTCTTACTTCCCTGAATGATGGGGGGAGAGAAAGGGGGAAAGTGCTGTCCACAGTGACTAGGGTCAGGATTTGAGATCCCCAATCCAGTCCATTCCACATTGCATAATGGTTATTCAGAATATCCAGCCCTGTGTTGTTAGAACCAGTCAGGGACAGGTAATTCAGTGCTTTCATTCTTTAGAGTATCTAGGTAAGTTTTAAAAGATAAGCTTCCTAGGAATTACTAAAGAGTTCACATTAAAAAAAATACAGGCCTCTGTGGTAAGACATTTGGTTCAGAGGTTCTGAGGGACTCAGAGAAAATCCAATAACCTTTCCCATCTCAGTTGACATAGAAAAACATACTTTTAGCCTTGCCTTGTTCCAGCTAAGCCTTTACCATGGGAAAGAAAGAAAGAAAAGAAGAAAAAAAATAAACCACACGAGAGCACCTAATTGCAGGGAACACACAGGAAGTATTTTATTAATCTCCAAATTGAGATAGGCAGAGAGTAAACATATTTTAGAAATAGTCCATCACTCTCCTCACAGAGCCCACTTTGGTGTTCATGGCTCCCCAGTCCAGGTATCTCCTGTACTCCCCCGGCCTCAGAAGATACTGCCTTCCTCGGTAGTTGGGCAGCTCATAGAGGATCCAGCAGCCCTCCAGGACATTGAAGGAATGCATTTCCTGGAAGTGGAATCGATCTTGGAGAGAAGAGCAGTCATCAGTGAGCTCTACCATCTGGCCTCTGTAGTCTTCTCTCTCGTAGATCCGAAGTCGATGGGAGCGGGTCTGTTGAACCAGGGCAGAAGGTGGAAAGTCATAAGAGAGTTGCCTGTTTTGGTAAATGATCCAATAAAAAACCAATCCAATGACCATTAGTTAAGGGTCTAATACCTGAATAATGCCAGGCTAGATGCTGGGAATACCAACAAAAAGGAAAACTGGTACCTATGATCAAGGAGCACATTTTCCACTTCAAGGGTCAACAGTAGATGCACTTTCATTTGATTGGCAAGAAAATACTGACAACTGCTTCAAAAAGGGGGAGGGAAGATTAGAAGAAACTTCATACGAGGTAGCATGAGTTGAGCCTTGAGGGATTCTAAGAGTCAGAGGTGATGAAGGAATGGGGGACACACAGCCTGGGTAAGAGCACAGAGATGGAGATGGAATGACAAGTTCTGGGAAAAGGATGTAAGCTAATGTGACTGGAAAACAAAGTTCATGAAGAAGAGAAATGTGAAATAAAGCTGGCTATCTGGCTACAGCCAGATAGGTAGCAAAGGGCTTTAAATGAAAAATGGAGGGGTATGTATATTGTTCTAGGGGCAAAAGGTAGGCATAGAAAGCTCTTGAACAAGGGAGCGACACAGAAAGACTGGGCTTTAGGAAGAGGGTGTTGACAGGCAGTTGGAAGATGGGAGTGAAATATAGAAGTAGGGAGAGAGATTGGAAGCCCAGACCCCAACTATAAGGAGTAATCACAAGCACCCAACTCTTCTTTGTCTTTTTCATATTTAAGGAAGCCAAATTAAAAGCAAAAGTCATTTAATAGGTCTAAATAATAATGTTTTTTTTTGTATTTTGAAATCTCACATGTCTATAGTGGTCTATCTGTGTGACCCTGGTCACAATAGTTTATCTCTCTGGGCCTCAGTTTCCTCACTTGTAAAATAAGAGTTGGGCTAGATGATCTCTAAGGCCCTTTCTAGCTGTAAATCCTAGGATTCCAAGGTTTTCATTGTATGAGATTGGACTCTAGAGAAGAAGCATTCTAATTTCCCTCTTCTTTGATTTTCTATTCTATTAAATGAAGCTGGGGGAGAGCAAGGCTAGTTATTTCTCCATTGCCAGGCCACGAATAACTAAAGGCATCTGAAGGATAGGTTGGTCCATTCAATCTCCTTTCTGCTGTTTCAAATCCTACACTCTGTTGCCCCAAAGCAAGTCATCTTGCAACAGTTCCCATTTCATTTCTTGCTTCAGTGCACATTCCTGCAAATCTCTTCTAAAGGTTGAGCAAAAATAGAAGCTCAGCCCTCAGGCTAGTGCTGAGGGAGTGTACCAGAATCAAATGGAGGAAGGAGGGGTTCCTGGGGTTGGGGCAGAGGGCTGTTTGGTTTTTGAATTTTCCTAGCTATTTCTGTAGTTTTCTGCTGCTGAAAATTACCCCCCTTTACACTCCCTAGCCCCAACATTCTTTCCATGGTTTCATCTCCCTTTTTCCCCCTATCAAAACCTGTTCTCAGGAAAAGATCTGCTAATGGATTCACACTGAGGCGTAAATGACTGATAAAGCCTCAATGTCACTCCTTCAAGGGGGATATACATTTTAATAAATGCCTTTAACAAATACATGTAGCTTCCAAAAGATGAAGTCAAAGGAGTCAGTCTCCAGTTGTTGATTTTCACATATCAGTAGGCTGGCAGATGAGGCATTTTGGGAATGGGAGACCTTCACCACTACGACTATACCACATAAACAGCTGACTGACTACTCTATGAATTCTTATTATAGATGCTGGAAGTCACTAATGTTAACATGATTATTTATTCTTTATCAGTGGGGCCATCTGGCCAGAAGGCACTGTGTATGCCCATCAGTCAGAGGTTCATTCATTTTCAATAACTTCTACTTGATGGAGAAGAAGAGGGTGTAATCTCAGCTAGGCTCACAATTAAACACCTGTTGGGATTAATATTGAACTTTTGTTGATAAAGTAGTTACTTGGTCCACTATTGACCTAACTTCTCCATATGGTGAGCTGAAGATAAGACTGAACTCACATGAGGGATGATGCGGCAGGATCTGATGGAGTCATTGAAGCCCATCCACTCCTGGTAGTCACGATAATCACCCCTTCGCAGATAGTACTGGCAGCCTGAATAATTGGGGTGTTCATAGAGCATCCAGTTGCCACTATCAACCCTCACAGAGTTGCAGCGGCTGAAGTAGGACTGAAGGTTGGAGTGGTCACTGCTGCACTCATAATATCGGCCCTGAAAGTTCCGGTCCTCGTAAAAAGTGATCTGAAATGGGAGAAAGAAGATTCAAAGGCCTGATCTTGCCCCAACCACAAGGAATCCATTTACCCCAAAGACACTCTAGGAAATGTCCCTGCTTGGCTTACCTTCCCCATGGTTGATCAATGGAGGATGGTACTGGGAGTTCAGTGTTATGGGCTACAGCTGCGGCAGCTCCCATATATATAGCAGGTCTGCTGCTGCATTGACAAAAATAACACAAAAGGGGCCCAGTGGGCCTAGGGAGGGGATTGTCACTTTTTTTCTTTATATATCATGATCATGAGGGTTCATTGTATGCTTTGCTCTCGTTCTCTCCAGAGCCTTCGAATTGCTGCTCCTGCCTAATGCTGTGGTTGGCTTCTAATGAAGACTTTAAAATAAGTATGATTTGGGGCACAAGCATTGAATACAACCTAGTTAAATGTTGTCACTGAATATATTTATCTTCCTTAATTTTAAATTAAAATTTGAAAACACAGCATGGTGAAGTTGGGAGAGTGCTAAGCTTGGAATCAGCAACACCTGGGGTGAATCAATCAGTATCAACGTGCATTTTTTTTACATGAACTGATGCAAAGTGAAGCAAGCAGAGGCAGGAAAGCACTCTACCCAATACAAGGATGTAGCTGGAAAGAACAGCAATCACAAAACAGTTAAAAATCAATGTTGCAGGGGCAGCTAGGTTGCGCAGTGGATAGAGCACTGGCCCTGGACTCAGATACTTAACACTTACTAGCTGTGTGACCCTGGGCAGGTCACTTAACCCCAATTGCCTCACTATAAAAAAAAAAAATCAATGTTGCAAAGAATGAGCAAGGCTCTAAAGATGAGCTAGGAGAGGATGGTACCAATCCACTTCTTCAGAGAGGTAGGAGGTCCACAGGTATTATACATTTTCGGACTTTTTCCAATGTTTCGAATGATTGTGCTGATGTTTTTTCTTCTTTTTCTTTCCTTTATATCTTTAATGAATAATATGTGTTATATAGGATGCTTCTGTAGGAGAGAGAAGAGGAGGAATACTCAGGGAAACTATGATGATGTAAAAAAAACCCCAAAATATATCAATAAAAACATATTTTAAAATTCAAGGTTATAAAATTACAAAGAATAAGGTTGGTTACCAAGAAGAGATATGAGAATACACATCCCCTCCATTACTCTGCAGAGGTGGTGTATATGAGAGGGTCCTTGCGTGTGAAACATTGCACATCATGCCAGATTTTTTGGATAGGTTTAACTGATTTTTTCCCTCTACTTCTAATTAAAAAAAAACAAAACCCAAACTTCTTTGTTATAAAGGATAGCTCTCTGGGAGGGAGAAAATGGAGAGGTGGGGTCTCAAGGGGATGTCTAGACTATGTAAAAGCAAAAGACACAATAAGATTCTATTTAAGAAGCAAACATTTTTAAAGGAAGTACTATGTGCCAAGCATTGTGCTAGGTTCTGGGAATATGAGGATAAATGTGAAAGTCTCTCAGTGGCCTTACAGTCCACTAGGGAAGTAAAATGTGTGCATAGATAAGTACATACAGAATAGATACAAAACCCACACACAATGATTGGGGGAAGGGCCTAACCACTCAGGGTATAATGAAAGGCCTCTTGATGGAGGTGGCATTTGAATTGAATTTTTTTGGGGGAGGGAGGCAATGGGGGTTAAGTGATTTGCCCAGGGTCACACAGCTAGCAAGTGTCAAGTGTCTGAGGTCAGATTTGAACTCAGGTCCTCCAGAATCCAAGGTTGGTGCTTTATCCATTGCTCCACCTAGCTGCCCCCTGAATTGAATTTTGAAAGATTCAAAGAAGCACAAGTAAGGGGGGAGAGCATACCAGACATGTGGTTTAGATTATACAAAGGCATGGAGGTGAGAGTTAGCCATTTTGGCTAGATTATAGAATTTATGAAGGAGAGTGATACGTAATCAGTTTGGAGAGTTAGGCTAGAGAATAATTGTAAAGGGCTTCAAGTACCAAACAAGAGGAGTTTGTACTTTAACTTAAAGACAATGGGGAACTTCTTGAACAAAGGAGTGATGTGGCCAGATGTGCACTTTGGGAAAACCAATTTGTCAGCTATGTGAAGGTCAGATTAGAGAAGGGTGAGACTGGATGCTGGGAAACCAATTAGGAGGCATTGAAATAATCCAGAAGAGAGATGATGACAATTTGAACCAAGATGAGTGTGAAGGAAAGATGAATGTGAGAGGTATTGAGAAGTAATCAACAAACCCTGTAATTGATTGGAAGCAGGTAGATTTGAAAATTTGAAGTTTAGTCCTTGGGGAGGAACTTGGCTCACTGGAAGAATGGTGGAGCCCTTAACAAAAACAGAGAGGTCATGGGGTAGGTTTAGGGGACACAATCTATTTTGGACATGGTGAATTTGAGAACATATCCTGAACATCCAGGTAAAGAGGCCTAATGGGCAGTTGGAAATGAAGGACTAGCACTCAGGAGATATGGGAATCATCTGTATAGAGATGATCTTTGAATCCATTGGAGCTAATAAGACCATTAATGAGAAAATATATATATGTGTATGTATTTTTAATAAAAGTATTTTATTATTTTCCAGTTACATGTAAGGATAGTTTTCAACACTTGTTTCATAAGATTTTTAGTTCCAAATTTTTCTCCCACCCTCCCTCCTCCCCAAGATGGAAAGCAATCTAATATAGGTTATATATGTACAATCACATTAAACATATTTATGCATTAGTCATATTGTGAAAGAAGAATCAGAGCAAGGGAAGAACCTCAAAAAAGAAGAAAAAACCAGCCCCAAAGTAGAAACAGTATGGGTCAATCTGCATTCATAATCCACAGTTCTTTTTTCTGAACGTTGAGAACATTTTCTATCATGAGTTCTTGGAAATTGTTTTGGATTGTTGCACTGCTGAGAAGAGCCAAGTCTATCACAGTTGTTCACACAATTTTGCTGTTACTGTGTACAATGTTGTTCTGGTTAATGAAAAAATATGTAAAGAGAGGAGAGGTGAGGCCCCGGGATAGTTTTGTGGTACACACACACATGGGGGCAGGGCTCATTTGATCATTGTGTAAAGGACACAACAAAAGTTAGTCAGATGAGTAGGGGAATGATGTCAAAGCAGTGTCACAAAAACAGTGATGAAAAAGTGTCTAGCAGCAGAGGGTGGTCACCACACTGCTTAAATCAAAGAACCTTAATATAAATTCAAACTTAGTTTTCTTTTTCTTTTCTTTTTTGAATTTCTTAATAGTATTTTATTTTTTCTAATTACATATAAAGGCAATTTTTAACATTCATTTAAAATTTTTTTGAATTCCAAATTTTCTCCCTCCCTTCTCTCTAATATGTTAATGTTTTGCATTCAGACTCCATCAATTCTTTCTCTGGAAGTGGATAGCATTTTCTATAATGAGTCCTTTGTAATTGTCTTGTATCATTGTATTGCTGAGAAGAGCTAAGTCATTCATAGTTGATCATCACACAATATTGCTGTTACTGTGTACAATGTTCTCCTGGTTCTGCTCACTTCGCTTTGCACCAATTCATGTAAATATTTCCAGATTTGTTTGTTTTTTTAATCTGCCTTCCCATCATTTTTTTCTTCTCATCATTTTTTATAGCACAATAGAATCCCATTACATTCATTTATCACAACTTACTCAACCATTCCCCAATTGATGGACATCCCCTCAATTTCCAATTCTTTGTCACCAAAAAAAGTTAGCTCTCTTTTTCTTGAAGGAAAGATTGTTCTATAGATTAGATTACCCATTGGCGTGTTAGAGGGCTAATTGTTAAATTTTTATGAAAAGCATTCACACCTCAGAAATCCACAAATGCCATTATATCAGAGCTGAATTTGTTGTTATGTTGATTGTCTGGATTTAAGAAAGTGATGGAGAAAATGTTAATAATGCAGATTAAACTTTAAAGTGTGTCCTGTTATTAAACATTTATCAGCACCTGTGATGATAGCTATCTGTTTTAGAAGAACCCTGAGGACAAAATGAACTATAGCATGAGGAACTTAGGTTAGGGAGAATTTGCTGGAAGAAATTTTGCAGAATGTTGGGAAGAATCACCGAGTGGAAATAATTTCCTATTACCCTAGGAGAGCAAATCTCTACATATGCCAAGCAGAATACCTTTGCATTCAGACTTCCAATATTATTTGATTCATGAAAATCCTACCTATCCCTGCAAATGTCCACAAACTTCACCCACATTGGTCTCTACTATTAATGTTCCCCTTTTCCTGACACCATCACATTGGAATTAAAAATTGCAAAAATCTACCAATAGCAAAGACTGAATTTATTTATATGCAATATTCTGTGAAAATCAAAAAATATCAGACTAGAAAGTCATGATGATGGATTTTAAATTGGTATTAAGCCTGATTTCTGATTTTCATTAATTACTCTCTAATTGATTTTCATACCCTTGTAGGTAAGCTGGTTAGTGTTTATGGACTGGGTGGTCTTTCCAGTGCTTCGTCATCTACTAAGCCTGTGATATCAGTGTTTGTTAATATTAATAAGTGGAACATATGGTATATTAAGGTTTGCAAATATTTTACTTATATTGTCTTATTTTATCCTTACTACAGCTCTGTGAGAGACATACTAAGGTATTTTTATCCCCATTTTACAAAGAAGGGAACAAAGGCCCAATGAGGTTAAGTTTTTTGTTTTGTATTTTTGTGGAACAATGAGGGTTAAGTGACTTGCCCAGGGTCACAGAGCTAGTAAGTGTCAAGTTTCTGAGGCCAGATTTGAACTCAGGTACTCCTGAATCCAGGGCTGGTGTTTTATCCACTGCAGCACCTAGCTGCCCCCTCCAATGAGGTTAAGTGACTTCTTTGGTTATATAACTTGTAAGTATATGAGGGAAGAGTAGAACCCAGGTCTCTTTCCACTATCACATGCTGCCACTTCTTTTCACTTTACCCTTCCTTTCTTCCCATGGCTCTATAGGCATGTTCAAAAAACCTTATATCTGCAAAAATGATCTCTGAGTTGGACTACCAGCAGCTTACCAGTTTGGAACTATGCCTCCAAAGTTACTAAACTAGGTATCCCTTTGATCTAGTGATACCCCAAAGAGGTCCATACTCCAAAGAGATCAAAGAAAGTGAAAAAGAACCATATGCACAAAAACATTTATAGTAGTTTTTCTTTTGTAATGACAAAGAACTGGAAGCTAAGGGGGTGCCCATCAATTGGGGAGTGGTTGAACAAATTATAGTGTATGAATATAAGGGAATGTTATTGTGCTCAAGAACAAAATGGACCACTTTAGAGAAAACTTGAAAACTTGTATGAACTGATGCAATGGAGTAGGACCTACAGAACAATTTATACAATTACAACAGCATTGTAAAGAAAAACAACTCTGAGAGACATAAGAACTCCAATCAATGAAATGAACAGTCATAATTTCAGAGTACTCATGATGAAACATCAAGAGGCAATGGAATTAAGATACAGAATGAGGCTTATTTTTGGACATGTGTTTGCCTTGATTATGTATATTTGTTTTTAATTTTTATTTCATTTTAAATTTAGGTATATTTAATTTATGTATATTTGTTACAAGGTTCTTGTTTTTCCTTTCCTTTTTTTAATGGGGCAAAAGTGGGAGGGAGCAGGAGGGTTTTGATGGGGTTTTGCCCCTCCCCCACTGAAATGTTGAGAAAAAAAGGGAAGGTCAGAAGGGATCAGAAACCAGCAAAGAGAGCTTTAAAAATTACATGTTGAATTTATTATTTACTTTAAGAAGAAAGGCAAGCTCTACATCATGGAGATTCATAGTTTCATGTACAATCCTCTTCTGTTCCATAATACACATGGAAATATTAATTTTTGAGTGTTTTTAAGTTTAGAATAAAACAATTAAAAGAGAAATCCCATTGGAGGTGGAAAAGGACAGTGATGACTGGACTTGGGTGCCTATGGGGACAGCATAGGACAATAGTAACACCATGTTACCTTTTACCTAGTGGTGTGTTGGAGTTAGCTTGTATCAGCTTGTGAGAGCCAATTGTTCAGTTTGAGCACTGACTTCTTGGAAATAAATAATTACTACAAATCAGGGCTTAATTTATTATTTTGTTGATTGTTTAGACTTAAGGAAGTGATGGGGAAAATATTAATGTAGATTAAACTTAAAGGTGTGTCTTGCCTATAGTTTGGTTTTTTTTTCAGATAGTAGCTTGTTAAACTTTTTTTTTTGGGGGGGGGGTAGGGCAATGAGGGTTAAGTGACTCATCCAGGGTCACACAACTAGTAAGTGTCAACTGTCTGTGTTCAGATTTGTTTTGTTTGGTGAGGCAATTAGGGTTAAGTGACTTGCCCAGGGTCAAACAGCTAGTAAGTGTTGTATCTGAAGCCGGATTTGAACTCAGGTCCTCCTGAATCCAGGGCTGGTGCTCTATCCACTGCACCACCTAGCTTCCCCCACTTGTTAAACTTTTAATAGCATACCCCTGGTTTCATCTTAAGCAAGTGTAGGGGCCCAGCTACAGGTGTGAAGCATTTTACAAGTAATAAAAACAATGGGGAGTGCTCAATAAAAGCCACTCCTTTTACTCAAGTATTTCCAGTAGAGACAACTGTCAAAATAGCAGGAAAGAGAAGTTAATGAATGGGCATAATCAGGAAAAGGGGAGGCATCAGTAGTCTTGGAACTGGGGAAGGTGATTTCTCAGCTGATGCTTCTTAGGATATTATGGAATTGATAAGACCCAACATCAGGAATGTTCTGGGGCTGGTGATCTGGTTGGGTCACTCATCTCTACTTTAGCTGGGTAAGTTATCGTTGAATTAAATATGTTGCGGGCCTAAGCCTATGACTGTATAAAGAAAGCTTTAAACAAGGCCCCAGAGTAGTCCTGGGTCACTCACAGGAAGGAACAGGGATGATGAACAAGAATGAAAATCAGGGCCGGTCTGCTGTTTTGGGGATCGAGATAGGAAGAGGACAGCATGATCAGCAGCAACAGACAAAGCTGCATCTGGTACACAAAGAGAATTCCCAGATGTCAGAGCAGGGTTCAGTGGAGCTTGCAATCAAGTTGTATTGGGTTTTGCTTGCTCAGTGGTTTCTGGACCTGTGCTAGCTATTACTTATGCTTGCTTGTACTTTCTAGTACCTCCTGGGGATCCTTTGTACCTAAAAAACTAGAAATCTGATATACCCTCCTCCGTAGCTGAAAAACTCGTAGGACCATGTGAACTGAAGATGCTTCTGCAACATTGGACTACTAGCCTCTTGTTCATTTATGTACTTATTAGCATATCTCCCTTCAAGACTGCTTATTTCAGTTTGGGTTTGGAAAGTGAGTGCTGTCTGTTTGCTCCTGGAAGAACAGAGATACTGCAAGAAAGACTTATTAGTCTATTTGTCAGGAGGGAATAGAAGGGAACTGAGGAATTGGTTGGAACTAATCTGCTAACAAAAAAATGTCACCTATGATAAAAAGCAAAATCAAAACCAACCAAACAAAAACCTGTTATTCCAGACTTGTTCTAGTCCATTCTTGTCTGAAGAAGTAGCTCTGAGGAGCACCAGAGTTCTTTTTTTCCCCTGGCAAAGAAGTAAGAATACTTATATTTTCCATATACTTTTCCTTCTCTCTATCCCTCACCCTTGTGCTTTCTCTCCCTTCCCTAGGCAAAACTTGCTTTCATAAAAGGGATCTTATTTAGGAAATCTCAGAAAGTTGGAGTAATCTTTGACTCTTCTCTCTCCCTTGGTGTCCATACCCAGTAATTTCCTGAAGTCTAGTAACTCATTCCTGAATATTTTTTTGGTCAATAACAACAGCTAGTATTTGGATCTCATTTTAAAGTTTTCAGAGTACTTTACAAATATTATCTCATTTTATCCTGACAATTCAGGGAGACAGGCATAATTATTATCTTCATTTTTACAGGGTAGAAAACTGAGGCAAACAGAGATTAAGTGACTTGCCCAGGGAAAGTCACACAACTAGTATTTTGCACAGTGCCCAGACACATAGTATGTACTCAATACATCTGATTGGTTGATTGGTTGATAGTTTCTGAGGCTAGATTTTAACTCATTTTTCTGATTCCAGGCCTAGGGTTCTATCCACTGAACCACCCAGGATCCTGTAGGTATAAGTGTCTCAACCTTGAAAATGCAAAGCCAGGAAGACTAGCAGGATCCAACTAAGTTCAATGAGGAAGTCTACACTGGAGGTGACATAATCTTGAAGTTGAGGGATCATTTTATATGATTACTTGATAAATGCAACAGCAAAGATAACGCTGATTATTACTGCTAACAAGGTATTAAACAGAAAGACATGCTTGAGGTTTTGTTGTTGTTGTTGTTGAGTCATTCAAGGTATGTCTGGCTCTTTGTGACACCGTTTGGGCTTTTCTTGGCAAAGATACTGGAGTGGTTTGCCATTTCCTTCTGTTCATTTTATAGATAAGGACTGAGGCTAAAAAGGTCAAATAACTTGTCCAGGGTAATAGCTAGTAAGTGTCTGAGGCCAGATTTGAACTCATGAGGATGAGTCTTCCTGATTCCAAGCCCAGTGCTCTATCCACTGTACCAGCTAGCTGCCCCCTCTGTTATTGAAGATGAGGATTCAAATGGAAAAGGGATTCCAAATAGATAATGTGATCTTACAAATGTTCTTATTTTTTAGTGATTGCATCAATCTCCAAAACATTGCAGAGCCTGCTCATTGAAGTTCATGATTACTCAGAGGAAATTAGCTTAACAATCTATGCAGAAAAAAGTTAAGCAGACAAAAAAAAACCCTATTGTCCATATTGTGACATGTAGTTTGATGGCCAGTCCACTGAATTAGTCTGTCTGTCTGTCTTTCTAATCTATCTATCTAATCTATCTAATCTATCATCTATTTATCTATGGCAGTCACTATAAAGTCTTTTTTTTTTTTTGTGGGGCAATGACGGTTAAGTGACTTGCCCAGAGTCACACAGCTAGTAAGTGTCAAGTGTCTGAGGTCAGATTTGAACTCAGATCCTCCTGAATCAGGGGCCAGTGCTTTATCTACTGCGCCACCTAGCTGCCCTTACCTAATGTCTTTTCAGGTGTTGCTAGTTTCCTAGGGATTACACTCTCTATTCTGCCTCTCTCCTGCCCCTATGGGTGCTCATTGATCTTGGGCTGTTTTCCATCATGGCTCCATGAACAGACAAAGCTTGGCTTCTGTAGCTCTGGTGCTGTCGTCAGGTTAATTGTACCTTTCCCCCCTCACACCCTCAGCAATGACCACTATGAAAGGCAGCCAGGTTCTGGACACCAAGTTAAATCACCTGTCCAAAGTCACTTATCTAATAAACTAAAACACGAAGATTTCTTATTCTAACTCCAATGCCCCACATTGCCTAAATAGGAGAGCCAGAGCCAGAGAGACATAAACAGAGACAGAAAGAGCCCAAGATACCAAAAAAAGAGGGGAGGGAGGAACAGAGGGAGAGAGACACACACACAGGGACAGAGATAAAAAGACAGAGAAACACAGAGGGGCGGGGGGAGAGGGAGAAGGAAAGGGAGGGAGGGAGAGAGAGAACTTTCATAGAATTCATAGGACTCTGAGGAAATTGTATGTCTATTTACCTGTAAAACAGCAATTTTTAGATTTTGTCAAATTGTTGATTATGTGTTTATAGTTAGTTGTCAGTAGCACTAGATTTGGAATAAGAAGACAGGTTCAAATCCACTTACTATCTGTATGACCTTTTTGGACCTCATTTTCCTCATCTGTAAAATGAGGGGATTGAACTAGATGACCTCTAAAGTCCCTTTCACTTCTAAATCTGCGATCCTATAATCCTTTAAATGGCCCAAGAATCACCAGCTGGTGGACTTTGGAGGGAGGGGAAGAGAGAGGAGCAAAGAAGGGAAGGAGAAGGGTTAAAGTGACAGGTGAGAAGCGGTAGAATGGGAAGAGGGGCATTGGTTGTCCAACCAATAACCAGTGGTGCAGAATACAATGCTTGATGGGTCCAGTTGCAAAGGAAAAGCTTGTTATAAAGTAGATTTACATTTGATATGATAGTTATAGGTCCTTCAGTGTTGAAGTACCTCAGTGCCTCATTCTAGGACCTATTATTGACTAGTATGAGGTGTTATTTTTCATCCTCACGGAGGCTGTTTAGCAGTTTGTTTTTGTACCTTTCTTTTCGAGGGAGAGTATAACTTTATCAGATTAAAAAATTGAATGGAAGGGTGTACTGAGAATAAGTTTTATTATCTTAATAAGATAGTAAGAATATTTGTGAACTTAGTATAACTGATTCCATTTTGTGAGTGAGCTGTTTTGAGTAATTTATTTTTCTACAAGTTGTTTTTCTTTTTCCTTTTTTTAACTGTCAGGCATAGGCTTCATTTTCTAATTTGCTAATATCTTTTTCCCTTAATAGAATTTTATTTTTTCTCAATTACATGTGAAGATGGTTTTCAACATTTATTTTTGTAAAATCTTTGAATTCCAATACAAGTTATTTTTCTTTTCTTTTTTTCTCCTTTCCCCCCTCTTCTCTTCTCTTCTCTTCTCTTCTCTTCTCTTCTCTTTTCTTTTTTTGTGGAGCAATGAGGGTTAAGTGACTTGCCCAGTCACACGGCTAGTAAGTGTCAAGTGTCTGAGGCAGGATTTGAATTCAGGTTCTCCTAAATCCAGGGCCAGTGCTCTATCCATACAAGTTATTTTTCAATAATAAAATAAGTGCTTGTGTGTTATGATATACTCTTAAACACAGATAAACCTTTGTGGACCCTCTGATAAGACAGATGGAGTTTTAGCACCTGGGAGATCTCTGCACTAACAAAATCCCAGGTCTGGAAAAATGTACAAAGAGATTGAAGGAGGGGTTGGGTAATAGTTTAATCAGACCATGGACTTGAAAGTAACTTGGAAGGTGTGTGTGTATGTATCACAGATATGACTCCTTTATTTATGTAATAACAGAATAATAACCTTCTGGAAGAAAGAGACAGATTCTTCTCCTCAGGACTAGGAATGGTCTGATCCATCAGAGACCTCTGGAATTGTGAGGTTTTGCTTATCTCTTTCCTAGTCAAGGAATTATCCAATGATATAAACAATAGGTTGGGAATTGAATTGAGCCCAAGAAAAGAGGAGAGGGAGCTGGTAAAAGGAATAGGGAGGTGCTTTTAGGTCACCTCCTTTTACTTTTCCCAACAGCAGAAAGGATGAAGAAACTGTCAGGGAGTGGTCTCAACAGTAAACAATGGCAAGGGCAGAGAGTGAGATGTGGTTTCTCCTCCCAGGATCACAAGGAGAAGAACTGAACACATTGGGGATGGTTAGACAAGCATAAATATTATGCTTTTTTAATTTTAAAAATTTATTTTATTTATAATTTATGGAATAAAACACCCATTTCCATAACATAATATAATTTTAAAAAAGTTGATTGCCAGTGAAACTGTAAATCTCATCACTGAAGCTTGTCCATGTGTTTGGAACTTTGATGGGGAGAAGAATGTGGAGGAATCCCTTGTCCCTCTCCCTTTTCCTTATTTCAACTGGCTGAAACTGGTGTCTATTTCTGGAATTATTCCCTTATTCTGCCAGGTTGGTGTTTTTTTTGTGACCCAGTTTTACTTCTCATAAATATCTGTGTCCACCCAGTTTGGTATTTCTTTGTGTCCACTCATTTAGGACAACTCTCGTGGCTTTAACCACACAAAAGGAAATTGACTAGGAAGCTTCCTAGCTCAAGGCTTGGGATAACAACCCATGGTCCATTGTTGGAGAATTTTTCTAAATGGAACCAGCCTTTTTACAAGCCTTCCATCCTGTATTTTTGTTATTTTGTTCTTACAAAAATACCTCACGAGAGTGGGATCGAAATTAGATAAGATTAGTGGAATCTATCTCATTCTACAAATTCAATACTCTTTTAAGGAATATAAGGAGTCAGGAACTCCTCCCTTAGGGACAGAGAACCGAATATGCCCAACTGAATCACTGCTTTATCTTTGCTAAATTTCCTTTTCCCTACTATGACTAAATAAACCTCCTTTTTGTTAACTGTTCTGATCTTTGAGTGTCTCATTTCATTCCAATTCAAACCCAAAGCCTCTGACCATCCCTAAAGAGGCCCTGCTTACATCAGAAGAGTCAAATAAAACACAGGAATCAGTTAATGCCAGGAACACACAGAAAATATTTTATTAATTTCCAAATTGAGAAACGATGAGGGTAAACATATTTTAGTACAAATCCATGACCCTCCTCAAAGAGCCTACTTTGGCATTCATAGCCCCCCAATCTTGGAATCTCCTGTATTCTCCGGGTCTCAGCAGATATTGTCTTCCTCTGTAGTTGGGCATCTCATAAAGAATCCAGCAACCCTCTAACACATTGAGGGAGTAAATCTCATGGAAATGGAGGCGATCTTGGAGGGAAGAACAGTCTTCACTGAGCTCTACCATCTGGCCCCGGTAGTCTTCCCTCTCATAGATTCTGATTCTGTGGGATCCAGTCTGCTGATCCCATCAAGAGAAAAGGCAGAGAAAAATGAAAAGTGAGTGTATCCACATTTAACTAGTAGTCACAGACTAGCTGAGTTGGTTTCCACTTTCAAAAGACCATTCAATAAACTTCACTGTACAAGGTTGAACTATAAAATACTTGTTTCATTGATGGAGAGTTGGAGGGGCACAGAAATAGTAACCTTCTCCACATGATGTAATTTGTCCTCAGAAGAACCAAGAGGGGTACTCAATTGTTTAACAGGGTCAGAAAGCCTCTGAGAATGACATAATTTCTTGATTGCCATGTGGTCTTCAGTCTGTTAGTCACATAGTAGAAAGGACTATTGCCTTCTTAATGTGTTAGTTTACTGATATTTTTGGTCCCTTGCTTAGTTTGGAAGAAAAGTTGTTGTTTTCCCCCAAGTAAAAGTAAGTTCAACCTATTAAGTCCATCTAGAAAATGAATGACTCAATATTGATTTGAAACTTAAATCTTAAAAAAAGGTTTAGAACATTTACATTTTCCAAGAGATCAGTGTATGGCAGTGTATGTCTAAGTTGTGATTCCAAATTAGTACTTTTTCACGTATCCTCAGAACATCTCAGACCCCAAACACACATCTCCTTGAGTTTAAATATAAATTTTCAAGAACACCAAGGTATAGATGCAATGTATCTTAATGTACACATTACCTCTAGGAAAGAGGATAGATTAGCTTAAGGAAAAACCACGTATATTTGATTTCTCCCTTCTAATTTTCTGTTATTCTTATGGTGACTACCTTTAGCATAATTTTTCTTGTTCTGTTTCAGGTACCTTAGTCTTGCCTATTGAGTGCCTTGTAAATTCCTTGAGAGTAAGGATCACATCATACACTTTGTATCTCCTCTAGCACCTATGGTGTATGGGGCACATACTATGTGTTTGATCAATACTTGTTAATATATTGACTGAATTTACTGGCGAACCTTTATTAAATTTGAATAAAAGGTCCCTTCTTTCTTAATTTTGTCTGAACTCTGCCAACTATTCTGAATATTTTCTTGTCAAATCCCCTTCCATTTTCCCATTGCTTGAAAATTTCAATATGAAGTCCATTGGCCTTTTCTTAGTATCATGGCATCATAGGTTTAGAACTGAAAGGGACCTTTGAGGCCACTGAATCTCATATTTCAAATGAAAACACTGGGGACTGTGGTGGTTAGATGAATTTCCCAAGATTAAAAAGTGAATAAATGGCAGGTCTGTGATTTGGACCTTTGAGTCCAAATCCACAAGTCTGAACTCACATGAGGGATGATGCGGCAGGATCTGATGGAGTCATTGAAGCCCATCCACTCCTGGTAGTCAGGATATTCGCCCCTCCTCAGATAGTACTGGCAGCCTGAATAATTGGGCTGTTCATAGATCATCCAGTTGCCACTATCGACCCTCACAGAGTTGCAGCGGCTGAAGTAGGACTGAAGGTTGGAGTGGTCACTGCTGCACTCATAGTAACGGCCCTGGAAGCCACGGTCTTCGTAGAAGGTGATCTGAAATAGAAGAAAAAAAGGATCACGGGCCTGATTCCTCCCAAACTACAGGTAGGCCAAGTCCCCCAAGACACTCTGTGGAATCTTCATGCTTTCCTCACCTTTCCCATGTCTGTGTGATGGCTGATGCTGAGTCCTGTGCTATGGGCAACAGCAGCGACAGCCCCTATATATATAGCAGGTTTGCTGCTGCATCGGCAAGAACAACACAAAAGAGGCCCAGCGTGGTTAGTAAGGGGATTTTCACGTTCTCTTTTTTTCTACTCTGTATCATCGTCCGTAGGGGTTCATTGTATGTTTTGCTCTCATTCTCTCTCGTACATTCGAGTTGTTGTCCTTGGTCATCACAGGGACTATAATTTGGGACATTGTCTATTTAATAATAGAGGTAGAGCTTCAGCTATTTCATATAGTCTCTGCCTTTGGAAAATGGCCTCAAGTGTCAATCATGTTATATAGGATAGGAAGAATGGAAAATGTGCAATGGGGAAAAGAGTATAAAAAGTCATATAACATGGAAAATATGGACTAACCAGGGAAAATAATCCAACTACCTCCATGCATTAATATTTTCATAGTGAATTCCTAAGGAGAAAATGTAATTTCCACATACTGAGGAATTTAGGTTAGCCATTAGAAAGAGCTTCCTGAAGTAAAGCTGTATAAGATACTGGAATGGATTGCCAAAGAAGTCTGTAGAATTTCCTCCTTTAAAAAGGCTAAAGAGTCGAACAAATATGTTACTTGATTTGAGTTGTAGTAATTTAGTTTGATGGACTATAGCTTTGCTTGGTTCTTTTCCATGAAAAACACACAAACTCCTTGGTTATTCATGATATTCAAGTTTATACATTTTGTGAGAGGGCTTTCTCTGAGACTACCTTCCATTTACACTATACATACTTGTATGTTTGTCGTTATCAATATGTTGTCTCAACCATCAGAAGGTTAGCTCCTTGAAGTCAAGGACCGTATTTTTGAGTTTAATGAGTGTCTGTTGAATGTTTCACCATATTAATCACCACTAAGGCATTCTTTGGTAAGGAACAAGAAGTAAGAAACAGGCGTCAGTAGGTTATCTCTATGTTTAAGTAACCAACTTGCTCAGCATTTAGATTTGTTTTTCCTTTTTTTTTTTTAACTTAAAACTTACTTTGCTTAAAAACAACAAAAAAAAAATGGGCAGCTAGGTGGCACAGTGGAAAGCACTGGCCCTAGATTCAGGAGGAACTGAGTTCAAATCCAGCCTTGGACACTTGATACTTACTAGCTGTGTGACCCTGGGTGAGTCACTTAACCCCTATTGCCCCGCCCCCCCCAAACCAAAACAAAACCAAATGATCATTTACATATGTTAAAAAAAGAGTAAAACAAATACCTACCTATCTTCTTGATGCTGGATCACTTTAGAACAATCTTATTGAGAACTGGATGGAAGGAAATTGGTCCTAGGATTATAAGCGAAGATGGTTTTAAATCAATTCAGAAATGATGTGTTCACCTATTTTCCCAGAGTGAGCAACAATCTATGTAGGTTAAGTCAATAACTATATTGATTTTATTCATTTAATTTTACCATATTTGCCTTCACATTGATCACCTTTCATAGCTGATATGCACTCCCTGCTCATTTCAAACTCAGAAAATCCCTCTTTATTCAAAACTCAATTCAAGCATCCATCTTATACATGAAATCTCTTCTGATTCCCCCAATTACTAATGCCCTCCCTCTTAAACTACCTTATATTTATCTGTGTTTATTCCCTTTATATTTATTCCATATATGCTTATGTAATAATAAATAGCTAGGATTTACATAGCACCTTAGTGTTTGCAAAGTGCTTTACAAATATTATTTCATTTTATCTTCACAACCATGCAGGGATGTAGATGCTATTATAATCCTCATTTTACAGATGAAGAGCCTGAGGCAAATAGGTTAAGTGATTTTTCCAGGTCCACATAACTGGTAAGTATTTGAAGTTAGATTTGAACTCAAGTCCTCCTGACTCTAGGTCCAGTGCTTTATCCACTGGGCCACCTATCTGCCCATGTTTCTTTGAGTTTCTCACATTCTTTTTATATAAAATGGAAATATTCTGTTTCACTCAGACATGTAATTTGTCAGTCGTTCTTAAATCACTAACGCTCCCCCCATTTTGTTTCTGGTTTCTTTGCTGCTATGAAATAGTGCTACAATGACTATTTTGTCATAAAAAACATAGACCTTTATTTCTATCATGAGATACATATGGTATGAACACAGGATATGAACTGTTTGGGATGCATTTGAAATTGAGATATGGGGTTTCTAAGTTGATCAAGTTACAGAAACAAAACACTTTGGGGTAGTAAGCCCAATAAGAAACATGTTACTGGTTGATTATATAGCTCTTATGCCTGGTTAGATCCTATGTAACCCTCAAGGATTTTGAATGAAAATGAAATGGAACTGGGGTTGGCTGAAGCCAAGAAGGGGAAGAAGCAATAATTAGGAGCTGACCATCTCATTATATCATAGAGTCATTAGGCTAGAAGGAAGGATAGGGGAGAGAAAACCAGCCTGGGAATCAGCAGATCAGTGTTCCAATACTATCTCTGTTATCAACTAGCTGTGTGATAAGGTAAAAATAGCTTGTGCTCTTAAGTCTTTTCCTCCTGTGTAAAATGTCAAGAACTTAGATCAAAACTCTAGGACCCATTTTAGCTCTAAAACATTATCCTTTCCATCATAACACTGGAGATTAGGGATGGGAGAAAGGGAGTGAATATTTATTAAATACCTACCACATGCTAAGCACTGTACAGATATCACTTCATTTGATCAACCCTGGTGGGTATGTCTTATTATTATTCCCATTTTACAGTTGAGGAAACTGAGGCAGAGAGAGGTTAAACGATTTGCCCCAAGATTGCATAGCTGTTGGAGAATGGATTTAAACTCAGGACTTCCTGACTCTGGGCCCAGCATTCTTGATATTCTGCCATTTAGTAATTTTCAAAGCATGGATCATTTTGGAGTCCATGGAAGCTTTCAGTTTGTTTGTATCTAGTCTCTTATCATATTAATATATAATATATTATCATATTGAGATATATAAGATCATATAAGATATATCATATTAATATATGATTCAATTAGATGGATGTTCATTAAATACCTACTGTTTACAATGTTAATTTCTTTTGTTTCTGTCTCTGTGACAAATAGCTGTGAAAAAAAAATCTCTCAGTGTATATGTTCTTAGATATTCTGTAGACAGGAGATCACTGTTTGTGTATTCTAAGTAAGGATGTGGTATAAATGTTAATTTGCAATGGTTGAATCAAGAGTCAGCTGACTCCTTGGAATAAAACTGAACAATGGATAAAAGACAGATTTGAGCCCAGGTATGGGGGAAGGGGAGAAGAGAATGATGAATAATAACTAGAGAAAAGGATTAAGAAGCAAGTGTATTCAAATCAGAGACAGAGTGGGCAGAATTTCTCAATGATCATGGGGCTGGTGGAAATGCTCCAGGGATTGGCAGAGGAAACCCTTTCATGTAGCTCAATTAACAAACAGCTTGGGAATCAACTTATCCTGAATCTGAGGATAAATCCTGTAGAGTTGCAAAGGTAGGACTTTGCTTCCTTAGGGACCCTAGGAGTTTGTTGGCAGGGCTCAGGCTAAAGTTCGAAGTGGGACCATCATGGAACCTAGGAAAAGAAATTAAACTCCTCAGAGAATACAGGCAATTGAGCAGAGGAATCTGGTACTGAGAAATCTCTAAGCCACAGTTAAGTTGGACAAAGTTGAACTCTGTGACTATATTGTGTACCTGAGTCATACTCAAGGTGGTGTTTTGGAGCCACTAGTAGTCAGTGAGTAAGGATGTATTAAGCACTTACTGTGTGTTAAGAAGTGTGCTAAGCATTGGTGATAGAAAGGGAAAAGTAGGTCTCTGCCCTCAAGGAATGGGAGAGACAATAGGTAGATATGCATGTATGTATGTATGCATGTATGTGTACACACATACATATATATATATAGAGAGAGAGAGTACATTTAAGACTTTGGGGGACATATGCATCTATCTCTATATAAGTACATATAAATAAGTATATACACATGTACTACATATAGTATGTGCACATTATATATACACATACATGTACATACGACACATAGCTCACACTATTTGTAGTATGTGTATATGCAGTATACATGTATATGTATATGCAGTATACATGTACATGTATATACAGTATGTGTGTATGTATATATAGGTTGTCCCCAAAGTCTTATTGCAGTTGTAAGCTATTAAAAACTGCACTGAGCTTACAACTGCACTAAGATTTTAGGGACAGCCTCTATATATCAAATAGGAAATAATAATGGAAGGAAAAGCACTAGTATTAGAGGGGTTGGGAAAAGGCCCCTCAAAGGTAGGATTTGAGGTGAGTCTTGAATGAAGGGAGTGACATTATTCAAAAAATAAGGAACAAGTGGGGTCAAGCTATTGCTCACCACAGTTGTCTGTCTCCCCAGATACCAGATGATGTTGTGGCGTGACTATCAAGCTTTTCTACACTCAGAGAGTTTGCTCTTCTCGCCTGAGCTTCCTCCCTTTGTAGATGGCAATGCTTGTCTCAGTCTTATTAGCTTAAAGAGTTTCATGTGGAATCTAATCAGATTTCTTATGGATCCAGTCCCAATCCTGCTTAGAAATACTCTGCTCCCTCACCTCATTCTCTTTGGGCTGGATGTATCACTGATTTACCATCTCCAAATTTGCCTTTTCCTCTCTCCTTGGTCGCAGGATAAGAGAGCAGATCTGAGTTTAAAAAGGGTTTCACTCACATGTCTGCAGTGACTGGAGTTTGACTTTCCATAAATGGTACAGAGGAAACTCAGTCACTCTCAGGCTAGCTTGAGCAAGTAGTGCAATCAGTCATTTAGTCAGTGAATAAGCATCCATCTCCATCCTCCCACCACAGAAAACTTGGACTTTGCTCCTGAGGATCCTGGTCTTTGATAAGTGAGCTTTTGCTTTATCTCATCTGGAACCAGGCCTCTATACCACTTCCCAGTCATCTCTACCCTGATTTCTCCATCACCATATGTTAACTAGCTATTTATGGGATAAATAGGGAATAATGGAGAGAGGAAAGGTTTTAGAATTAAAAGGGATTGGGAAGGCTTCCTGTAGTAGATGTGATTTTTAGCTGGTGCTTGAAGGAAGACAGGGAAATAAAGAGATAAGAGAGAGAGAGAGAGGAGAAGGGAGAACATTTCAGGCACTGGGGACAGGTACTAAAAATGCTTGGCTCTGTTGGGTGCTCAGAATGGCAAGGGCTTTAGCATGAAGGATTCAACCTAGAAAGGTGACCATCTCACATCCTCTGCTGACAGAAGTGACAGCAAAAGGGGCAACTTAACACTGGGCCATACAGATGAATTAATTTGCCTTCACATGTTTTCATTGTTAGTCAAATCAGTACTCTGGAGAAGGAAATGGCAAACCACTCCAGTATCTTTGCCAAAAACAAACAAACAAACAAACAAAAACCCCAAACAACCAAAAAACCACCGAAATGGGGTCATGAAAAGTTGGACGCAACTGAAAAAATGATTGAACAACAAAATTAGTATTCACCTTCCTGATTGCTCTGGTGAGGTTTGTTTCAGTTTCAAGTGGGAGCAGGTAGAGAAAGTTAGGGGGCGTTGGCTTTTTTGAAGGGGACGGAACAAGCTTGATCGCCATTGATCATCTTTTTTTCTCTCTTTACATAAGAATAATAACCAGTCTAGACAGATAAGAATCTGTCCGGGTTTTTAAAGGTCTTCTGAAAGCAGTTGTCTAAACCTATCCTGCTATAATTTTCCAGTATATAAAAGCTCACAACATAAGGAAATGTGTCCTTATTTATAACCCAAATTCTTCTCATTGCAACCTAAGCACATTTACTCCTGTTTAGGCTTCAGGGGAAATGGATAATTGCTGGCTGTCATCTTTTGTCTACATTCTTCACACATTCAAATAATGTTGCTAAGTCAACCAGAAGTTTTGTTCTGGGAGTGAAACAGTATCATTTCCTCTAGGCTCTTTAAATATTTTTATACCTTTAAATGTTTTTATGATTCTTTTCTTGCTTTTTTCCCTCTCATACTACATTGGAAGCAGAGAGGATAAAAACACCAAAGTTTATGCCTATGACAATCTACTGAAGGCCTGATTGGTTTGGGCTGTTGGCCTTTGGGTAGCTAATCTCCTCAAGTAGGAGAAAGCTCTAGAAATAAAGGATAAGTTGAGTGTGGAATCTTTTGTCTCTTCATGGAAGTCTTAGCTGTTGAGACAGGGATTCGAGGTAGCGTATGAAAAAGAATTCGGGAATGACTAAAATGTCACTGCAGTCAGTCAACCAGCACTTATTAAGTGCCTACTATTTGCCAGACACAGTGCTAAGCTCTGCCGATACAAAGAAAGGCAAAAGAAAAAGTCCCTGACCCTAATGAGTTAATAGCCTCACACAAGATAAATGCTACCTGGGCCACAAACCACACCCTGAAAATTTTAACCCTGTCATCTCCACAACTTCTGTCTGGGGTCTTGCTGTCTTGATTGGCGACTTGCTCATCTGGCCTCCTATTTCAAATAGGTCCCAGTCATATTTACTTCACTTGTGGGCTGTCTCACCAGCCTCAATAGCAGCCTTGATGCCATGTGTGTACCTTCAGTTAGGCAGCAGGGTGGCTCAGTAGAAAGAACACTGGGCCTGCAGTCAGGAAGACTTGAGTTCAAATTTGATTTCAGACATTAATAGCCATGTGACCTTGGCCAAGTCACTTAATCTCATGTTTGTCATCTGCAATAGTGTTGTTGTAAGCACTTAGCACAGTGCCTAGCTCATAGTAGGTGCTATATAAATGTTTATTCCCTTCCCCCATTTTCACATTTCTATAGTATGTCAATCTACTCCTCTGTGGCTGCCCACCTTACTATCCTTGTAAGGAAATATCCCTCCTTGGCTATCACTCTTCTATGCAGATAGTGTCCCCCATTAGAAAGAAGGGCAACCAACAATAACTTGCCTTTGAAGAGGAGTTGTCTCTTTTCTCTCTCTAAGGTCTCTCTCTCTCTAACCTTTACCTGTTTCCTCAATCTCATATTTTCTTGACTCTTCCAGGAACTTGCTCCATTAATTATCTCCTCTGTATGCCATCTTCTATCTTGCCTTATCTACTGGTTTTCCCCTTGCTGCCTAAAAACTTAGGTATTCCCAAACTTAAAAATGAACATAAACCAAGCATCACTTGACCCAGCTATCCCTTTGAACTATTGTTTTGTGTCTTTCCCTTTCTTTGCCAAACTTCTGAAAAGAATTTACCTTTGCTGCTGCCAGGTTGGTGTTTTCACATCCTCTTACCTTCCATCTTCTTGAAATCCATATTGCTTTCCCATCACATGCTTGAAAATGATCTTTTTTAACCTTTTATAAGTTTGTTTAGAATTTTCCCCGTTACATGTAAAAACAAATTTTCACATCAATTTTTTAAAACTTTGTGTTCCAAATTCTCTTCCTCCCTCCCTACCTCTCCTCAAGAACTCAAGCAATTTAATATGTTATATATGTGCAACACATGAAAATGATCTTTCAGTTGCTAAATCTGATGGCTTTTTCTCAGTCTTTTAAAAAATACTATTTTATTTTATTTTTTCCAATTACATGTAAAATAGTTTTCAACATTCATTTTTGTAAGATTTTGAGTTCCAAATTTTACTCCCTCTCTTCCTTCTCCCCCCTCCTGAAGCCAGCAAGCAATCTGATATAGGTTATACATTATAATCATGTTAAACACATTTCCACATTAGTTGTGTTGTAAGAAAAGAATCAGAACAAAAGGGGAAAAAACACAAGAAAGAAGAAACAAAAAAAACACAATAAAAAGGTGAAAATAGCATGCTTCAATCTTCATTCAGACTCCATAGTCCTTTTTCTGGATGTGGAGAGCATTTTTCATCATGAGTCTTTTGGCATTGTCTTGGATCATTGTATTGTTGAGAAGAGCTAAATCTATCACAGTTGATCATTACACAATGTTGTTATTACTGTGTACAATGTTTTCTTGGTTCTGTTCATTTCATTCAGCATCAGTTCATGTAAGTCTTTCCAGGTTTTTCTGAAATCCATCTGCTCATCATTTCTTACAGTACAATAGTATTCCATTACATTCCTATACTACAACTTGTTCAGCCATTCCCAATAAATGGGCATCCCCTCAATTTCTAATTCTTTGCCACCACAAAAGGAACAGCTATAAATATTTTTGTACATGTGGATCCTTCTCCCTTCTTATGATCTCTTTGGGATATAGATTTAGTAGTGGTATTGCTGGGTCAAAGGGTATGCAGTTTTATAGCCATTTGGGCATGGTTCCAAATTGCCATCCAGAATGGTTGGATCAGTTCACAACTCCATCAACAGTGCATTAGTGTTCCAATTTTCCCATATCTTCTCTAACATTTATCATTTCCTTTTTTGTCATATTAGCCTCTTTCTTAGTCTTTATCCATATTTGTCCTTCCTGAAAATTTTGATGCTGCTGGTAACCCCCCCATTTTTTCCTCCCTGGCCTTCTGTGATACTCTTCAGGTTATTGGTCTACTTGTGTGACCACACCCACTCCTCCTTTGATAGAGATGGATATGGAGATTCCCCAACTCCTGCATCCTTCTTGGGTATTTCTCAGGGCTCTTTCCAGAACCCCCTTCTCTTCTATTACTTCCCTCTCTTCTCTCTCATGACTTTCCAAGAGAGTGGCTGGAGACTCAGGTATTATCTCTAAGCAGATGACTCCCAATATATCTATATAGCTCCAATCTGTTTCTGAAAACTCAAACACACACCATCTGCTTGTTGGATATCCCCTCTCTTGCAGTTATCTCTAACTCATCATTTTCATCCTAAAATAGAAGGGTAATTGAGTCATTGTGTCCTCCCACCACACTTAACCACTTTAATTGATGTGTAGAATTCCCAACACCATTGACTAAAGGACTTTGACCCATCATTAGTATTACCCAGAGGAGTCAATTAAATGAGCAGTAGGAGTCTAAATTGTAAAGTGTTTTCCTAATAGTGATAGTTATGTTTTAAATACCGTTTTTGTGTTTGTGAGAGAAATAGAAAGGGGTCCTTTGCAGAGTGCTTGAAAGGCATCATTTATATTTAGAATTCCTTATGAGTTCTAGGCATGCAATTTTTGGTCTAGGGAAAGAAGAACTAGGGAACCACAACTATGGACCATCACTCCACAGGGCTGGAGGTATAGTAGAGAGTCCAGCAGAAGATGGGGATTAAAGGGGGGAAGGAAAGATAAGAAGAAGCTGAATTTAGGAACATAGATAAGATCAAGGAAAGGTGAAAGGCGATGGGGTGATGATCTTGGAAAAGTGATAAGTTCTCATTTTCCTCAATTCCAGCTCAGGGCAAGGAGACAGTTGATGGTCGTCATCCACTGTTTGCATGCTGTAGTGGACAGAGAGCTGGATGTGAAGTCAGGACCACCTGGGTTTGCATCCTGCTTCAGACACTTGCTAACTGGGTGGCTCTGGATGCTCTATGCCTCAGTTTCCTCATTAATAAATTGAAGAGATTGGATTCCATGACTTTTAAGATTTCTTCCAACTCTAAATCTACAATCCTTGGTGAGGATAAACTATATTTCTCTTCCCTAACAGGGGGATAATTTTTAAATAGAGGATGGCTAGAATTAGAGTGTGTGTGTGTGTGTGTGTGTGTGTGTGTGTGTGTGTGTGTGTGAGAGAGAGAGAGAGAGAGAGAGAGAGAGAGAGAGAGAGAGAAGATGATTATTTAGGGAAATATATGTAAAAATTTTTCTTCTCAAAATGGAAAATGAGGAAAAAACATAGGCCAGAGGAAGTCTGCAAAATAAATATTAGGATAACAATATGATTCATACAAGCTTCCTCTAAGGCACAACTAAGAATTATAATTTCAAAGTACTCAATAAATGTAAATAGTTTCAATACTTTCAATCATATGACCCAGAGCTAGAAGATAGCTTAGTCTATTTAGTCCAAGTTCCTCATTTTTTAGATTTATGAAAATAAGTTTTATTGATACCTTTTGTCTTATATTACAACTGTTTATGGATATACCACCTCTCCCACAAATTGAATTTTCCCTTAAAATAAAGAAAAAAAGTTAAGAAAAAACAGTTGATAAAAGTAATCATTGGCATTGTATGCACCAGGCTGCTCTTATAATCCCCACCTGTCTACCAAGAGAAGGGTTGGTCCTTGAAGAAGATACTCAAGTGATCTAAAAAGATCTTTTGTGCACCTATCTAGCTTGTCTTTCTAAGTGATTGTGATCAACTGTTATTTCAACAATGTCAGCTGGTCCTGGTGAAAAAGAGTTACCTTTGGTCCTAAAGTCTCCCTTCTAATAAAGTCTTACTCTTAGACCACCAATTTTGACTCTACAATACCTCACATGCAGTATGCATTCTTTTAAACTAAAACATTCATATTGGTTTCTTCTTCTTACAATATAAGCTCATTGACAAATAGATTGCTCCATTCTTTGTACCTGTATCCCCAATGTGTAGCACGGTATCTGACCATTTAGTAGATGTTTAATAAATACAAATTGATAGATTTATTCTTCTTTGGCTTTCCAGAACACTACTTGTGAACGAGAAAAATCTAATCTAAAACCAGTCACTTTTCCAAAAAGCACTAAAGAACAGTGAAAGATTCTTTTCAAAGGTCTCTAGTTTAGGGACAGCTAGGTGGTGCAGTGGATAAAGCACCGGCTCTGGATTCAGGAGTACTTGAGTTCAAATCCAGTCTCAGACACTTGACCCTGGGCAAGTCAATTAACCCTCATTGCCCCACAAACAACAACAACAACAACAACAACAACAACAACTACAACAACAACAAAGGTCTCTAGTTTTAGGCCTCGTCCTTCATTCTTCTTTGTAAAGGCATTTCTGTATCTATAACGTATCACTACGTCATGCAGAGGACTGTAGCTTTTTCATGAACTTTTCTCATTTTATTGCCTATTTATGTTTTCTAACATCAAGTGGGAGAGTATTATGTAATAGATAGAGCCCTGGATTTGGAGTCAGAAAGACTGGGTTTCCAAATCTGCCTCTCACATGTTCACAATTTATTTCAACAAGAATTTATTAAGAGCCTACTGTGTGCCAGATAGGTGCACAAGGCAAAAATGAAAGCAAGCCCTGCCTTCAAGGAGCTTATATTTGATTTTGAAGTTTCCATTCATTTACTAACTGCCCACGTATGAGTGATTAATTTAACTTCTCTAAGCTTCTGGTTACTCTCTAAGATATCTCCTACAGGAAACCTTTCTGATCCTTTTGGTTGTTAGAGCTCAGTCATCACTTTCTCCATTCATCACATCTATATTGATCTGTTTGCTGATCGTCTCCTATAAGGTCCTTAATTACAGGAACTCTTTTTCATTTTTCCCCCTCATCTTCGATGCTTGGCCAAGTGCCTTACACACCACAAATGCTTATTGAATTGGGTTAGGTCATTGGGCATCTAATAAATTAGAGATGAGTTGCACTCTGCAGTGTTAGAGGGAGGCTGCATACCTAGAAAATCCCAAATCTTTGACATAGTTTGTATTATACTGTGCTTCAAAGTGAGAGGTGCCATGGTGTCGAGCATAGAGAGCCAGACTCAAAGTCAGGACAAACTGGATTTGAGCTGTCTCTGATGTATATACTTTTTCTATGGCTCTGGGCAACTTATTCAAACTTTCAGTTTTCATGGCAATTCTCTAAGACTAGAAGTTGCAGTCAGGTGCTACAGTGGATAGAATGCTGGGCCTAGAGTCAGGGAGACTCATCTTCCTGAGTTCAAATGTGCCCTCAGAAACTTACTAGCTGTGTGATCTTGGGCAAGTCATTGCACTCTGTCTCAGTTTCCTCATCGGTAAAATGAGGTGGAGACAGAAATGGAAAACCACTTCAGTATCTTTGCCAAGAAAACCCCAAATAGGGTCACAGAGATGACTTGAAATGACTCAACAACAACATAAATTGTAGAGAAGATGTTAATCTGCATTGGTAGAAGTTTCCTTATTGGGTATTCCTCACATAAATAAAATCATAGGTTCAATCCCTATTCTCAATACTTGTAAATACAGCACTAGACTCGGAGTCAGAAAGACCTAAGTTCAGCTCTGTAATGCTGGGCAAGTCACTTAGTTTATATTTGACTCAGTTTTCTCATGTGTAAAATGTAAAATGTAGCACCAACCTCCCAGGGTTGTTGTGAGGATAAAATATTTATAAAGTAAACCCTGAAGTGACTACAAAAGTGCTATTTATTATTATCATTACTGTTATTATTATCAGTAAAATAATCTATATGTTGAACTTCTCTCTGCATCCTGTATTCTAAATTACCAGGATTTTATTAAAAGGTGGGCACCTTGTCTCCCAAATACTTCTAATATCAAAATTAAATTTCCCAGCACATGTTTCATGGTTACCCATCTGCTTCTCATTCTTTCAGCATCATCTAATTCATTTGTATTCCTACTTTTTGACTTAGCAAGACAAACCTCCTTTCTATCTTATGCTCAAGGTTCGATGATTTCAGCCACCTGCTTTTTGCTCCTGAGGTCCAGGGAAGCTTTTTCTCTCCCCATCCTTTCTTCCTTCTAAACTTTGCCCAAGATTTACCTTCTCTTTAAAACCTTCCTTGATGAATTCTCCAGAAAGCAAGTTACCCTCATTCACCCCATAGCCTTTTATTAACCTTTTTTATTCTTTTATAAAAAGTAATAATAATAAACATTTTTATTTCAAGTTTTGAGTTCCAAATTCCACCCCTCCCTGCTCCCTCAGGTGGTAAGCAATGAGATATAGGTTATCATGTGCAATTCCCATAGCCTTTTAATACTAAAGCATTTAGAATTGTATTTGTTCACTATAATGTAAAATAAACACCGGAGACCTTAAGTGCCAATAATACAAACTAAGTACTTTATTAGGTTCCAAAATGAGAAGATGGTAGCATAGGCATGTTTTAGTATAAATCCATAACCCGCCTTAAAGAGCCTGCCTTGGCGTTCATGGCTCCCCAGTCCAGGTATCTCCTGTACTCGCCGGGTCTCAGCAGGAACTGCCTTCCTCTATAGTTGGGCATCTCATAGAGGACCCAGCAGCCTTCTAGGACATTGAAGGAGTGGATTTCATTCAGTCGGAAACGGTCGTGGATACAAGGGCAGTCATCGGTGAGCTCGGACATTAGACCTTTGTATTCTTCTCTCTCGTACAGCCTCATCCTATGGGAGCCAGTCTGCTTGGGTAACAAATGGAAGGGGAGGGAAAAAAAAAACCCAACAAATTGAGCCATTTAAAAATTCAGCTCATTGATAGTTTAGCATGTTAATATATTTTCATTGGATGAAAGTTAAAATAGAAATTCTTATTGCTTGTCATTTTGGGGAGGGGGAAGGGAAGGAAGGAAAAAAATGTGAAACTGAAAATCTTATAAAAACAAATGCTGATGCTTAAAAAAACAAATGCTGAAAACTATCTTTACATGTAACTGGAAAAAATAAAATACTATTAAGATTGAAAAAAATAGAAATTCTGAAATTATTCTAAATGTATTTCTGATATTCCTTTAATCAATAGATGCCAAATAATTAAATATGCCTTCTTATGACTTTCTTCTATTTATTGTATGGGATAAAGAAGCTTGATTTTGGTCATACTATAATACAGAAGCAGATAAGAATACATCCTTCTTGACATTGCTATTAAATGTTGTCATTCTTAACTCCAATAAGAATGCACAGTCAACAAAGCACTGGGCATGGAGTCAGGAGGACCTGAATTAAAATCTGACCTCAGACAAACCTTACTAGCTGTGAGATACTAGGCAAGTCACTTAACTCTCCTTTGGCTCAATTTCCTCATCTGTGAAATGGAGATAATAACAGTGCCTATCTCTTGGGCTTGTTGTGAGGATCAAATGAGATAATATTTGCATGTGAAACATAGTGGGCACACTGTATAAATGTTGATTTCCTTCCCTTCCCTTTCTCCCTATCTCCAAATGATCTGTAGAAAAATTTGCCTACTTTTTACTTTCTGAATTTCTGTATCATAGGGCCACAATTAGCCTATATATTGCTGGATAATTTTTTTTCTTTTCATTTCTGAACAACTTCTAAAAATGGACTTTTGAAATTATTTCTGGATCACAAAATAATGGTGGCAGATGTAACAAAAGCAACTGATTATTTTCTATTGTCATAAATTCCTCCCTAGAATGAATTTCTCAGCATCTTCTTGAGCATTTCTGATGTATTTATCTGTATTTGGACCACAACTTGAAACTCCCTACACCTTTGTCTTCTTTTCTTTTTTTGCTTGAAAAAACTTTCTAGCCCCTAGTTTTTAGCTCGTGGAGAATACACCATGAATATAACTTCAACCAGGCAGAACTCACTTGAGGTATCAGACAACAGGATCGAATTGTGTCGTTAAAGCCCATCCATTGCTGGTAGTCAGGATATTCTCCCCTTCTCAGGTAATACTGATGTCCTGAGTAATTAGGATGCTCGTAAATCATCCAGCAGCCACTGTCCACACGAATGGAGTTGCAGCGATTGAAGTAGGCCTGCAGGTTGGGGTAGTCACTGCTACATTCATAGCAGCGGCCCTGGAAGCCCCGGTCCTCGTAGAAGGTGATCTGCAAAGGGAGAAGAATTCAAGGGTCTTGTTTCCTCTCATCCTGCCCCAAAAGTAATGGCATCTTTCTCTTTGGGACCCTTCCCCCATCCCAGATAGCGCTACTCACCTTTCCCATGTCTGGTTGGCGATGGATGCAGTGTCCTAGTGACAGCGGCAACGGCCGCTCGTATATATAGAGCATTTCTGCTGCTGCATTGGCAAGAACAACAAAAAAGGGGCCCAGTGTGGTGCGTAAGGGGATTTTGTGGTTTGCTTTTTTATTCTGCCTTCAGTGAGGAGTGTGCTTTGCTCTGTTTTCTCTCTGGTACATTCTAGTCCCGTTCTATACTTGCTATTGGGGGAGGAACATAACCATTAGGACAAAGACAGTTTATTGTTAACTGACTTTGTTTGGGTTCTTCTTTGTTCGGAAGCACGCAGTTCTGCCCCATAGGATAGTAAATTCTCATTTCTTGTTTTTCCTCTATGCTCAGACACAATACGTGCTATGTGTCTTCTGGAAGTTTTCTCAGAAAAGTGGACATGGTTTGAGTGTTGGACTTGAAGTCACAAAGACCTGAGTTAAAATCCTGGCTCCTAGCTGTGTAACCTGGGGCAAGTCACTTAACCTATCTCTGCCTCATTTTCCCCATCTGTGAAACAAAGATAATAAGACCTATTTTCCAGGATTGCTGTGAGAATCAAATGAGATAATATTTGCAAAGTGTTTTATTCTATATAAATGCTAGTTGTTGTTGTTGTTACATTAGATCAAAAGGCAAACAAACTTTGTTTTAAGCTTATGTGAAAATATCACAGAGCTTCCCAGAGAGGTTGGCCGTATTTCATAGGATGGCAGCTGCCAAATGATTATAGCTGCCCTATCCTCTGAGTTATTCTCTATACCTACTGCCTGTTACATTGGAAAGAGTGTTGGGTTTGGAATCAGAGAACTTCTGTTCAAATCCCAGGTCAGTCACTTATTACTATCTCTGTGACCTTGGACTCTAGGTGGCAAAATATTGAACACTGGACCTGGAGTCAGCAAGAGCTGAGTTGGAATTTGACCACAGACAGTTAAAGCTGTGTGATTCACTAGCAATTCATGCTTTGCTTCAGTTTCCTCATCTGTAAAAAGAAGGATAACAGGGGGCAGCTAGGCGGCACAGTGGATAGAGTACTGGCCCTGGATTCAGGAGGACCCGAGTTCAAATCCAGCCTCAGACAGTTGACACTTACTAGCTGTGTGAGCCTGGGCAAGTCACTTAACCCCAACTGACTCACACACACACAAGAAGGATAACAAAATCAAAGTTGGTTAATAAGTCTTTGCCCCAATGGTTGTGTTCTTCCAACTGCAAATGTAAAAAAAAAAAAAGGCTATTTATTATTATCGTTATTACCTTCCTTCTTTGAAACTCAGTTCCTTCATCTATAACATGACCTCTGAAGTTCCTTCCAGCTCTGAATCTGTGAGTCTATGAGTTCAATACTGGAGCTCACTTCAGGTTTTGATTTCTGCTTTTAAGTCTTTTAAAGGGAATGAGGTTCTAGGTACCTAAAAAAATTAGCTAATAAGCTTCTATGGTGGCAAGTGGGGGAGGGAGAGAGGTACAAATAGTATGAAACCACTGGACACATTTCTTTGAGCCAAGCTGCTTATCCCATCCTCCTTTTCTTTTATCATTACAACCACCCTATTTTCCAGTTTCTTTCTGCCAAGATCCCCAGAGAAAGTAATAACAATTACAATAGCTAGCATTTCTATATCATTTTAAGTTTTACAAAGCATTTTGTGTATATTGTCTCACGTGACCCTACTATATCACTGAGGTGCTGTTATTAGCTCTGTTTTACAGATAAGAATACTAAAAGAGAGGGATTAAGTAACTTGTTTAGAGTCATACAGCTAAGTGGGATTTGAATTCGGGTCTTCCTGACTTGAGGTCTTATGTTCCCTCAATTTCTCCACCTAGCTGCCAGAGGTTTCTTGCTTTTCCCTTACCCCATTGGATCTGAAATATGCCCACAACTCCTTTGTGATATTATGACCTGTTCTGATGAACAGTATGTGTATGCTATGTGCTATGTATTGTGGGATCTAACTTCATTTTTTATTTTTATGAAACCTGAAATCAAATGATTAATCAATTAACACACATTTACTGAGCACTTGCTATGTGCCATGTACTGTACTAGGTGTTATAAACAAAAAGATAAAAATGAAACAGTCCCTGACTTCAGGAAGTTTACATTCCAATTAGAGTGATAACATTAATACATAATATAAAAATGACTAAAAGGTGATTATGATAGGGAGTTCAAGCAAGGGGAGAGTGTGTACCAGTCATGGGAATAGCTAATGCAAAGGCATGGAGATAGGAGATGGCGTGTTTTGTATGCGGACTAGTGAGTAAGACAGTATGACTAGATTGAGGAATATAAGGAGGAAAGTGATGCATTAAAAACAAAACAAAACTGGAGAGGTAAGACAGGACTATGTTGTGAATAGTTTTTTGTTGTTTGTTGCTGTTTTTTTTTCCTCGGGACAATGAGGGTTAAGTGACTTGCCCAGGGTCACACAGCTAGTAAGTGTCAAATGTCTGAGTCTGGATTTGAACTCAGGTCCTCCTAAATCCAGGGCCAGTGCTTTATCCACTGTGCCACCTAGCTGCCTCTGTGAATAGTTTTAAACACCAAATAGAGGAGATTATATTTGATCCTTCAAACAATAGAAAACTTTGGAGTTTACTGAAGCAGTGCGCGAGGTGACATGAACAGACCTGGGCTTTAGGAAAATTACTTTGGTCATTGTGTGGAAGATAAATTGGAGTGGGGAGAGATTTGAGGCAAGGAGACCACCTAGGAGGTTATTAGGCCAGGCTAGAGGTGATTATAGCCTAAAATAGGGTGGTGATTATGTGAGTGGAGAGGAGGGTATGTATAAGAATAATATTGGGGAGATAGATTTGGCAATTGAATAGCTATATGGGGTGAGGGAGAGTTGGGAGAGTTGGGAGTTGAAGTTGACACCAAGATTTCAACCATTGGTGACTAGAAGAATGGTGGTATTCTCATGAGTAATAGGAAAGTCTAGACAATGGATGGGATTTGGGGGAAAGATGAGTTCTGTTTTGAGATGGCTATAGGACATTCAGTAGGTAGGCCATTGGTGGTGTGGGACTGGAGCTTGGGAGAGATCCAGGACTGGAAATAAGCATCTGGTAGTCATTACTATAGAAATCTCCTCTCTGGGGAATGGCCGACTGAACCACAGCTTAGCTATGGAACCCAAGGTGAGGGAGATGTCTGCTGTGAGTTCCCTGTAATCCAGCAGAGTGACTGAGTCAGAAGCAGGTATTGTAAAACTAACCTGACACATAATACTCTGGAAACCCAGGTGACAATGAGAAAGGACTAAAATTTTGGGAAGCTTGCTGAAAATTCTGCCTCTTGATTGCATTCTTCCCTCTCAGTTTCGATGCTTGCTTTGGGTACTCAGCATTTTGCTCTGCCTCAACCTCATGTACACACTCTGTCTGCACTCCATAGAGACTGTGGCTCCTGACTGGCCCAGCCTTTTGTTTTGCTCTAGCTTGGCTGCTAATTCATATCTTACCCTTTCATTTCCAAGAAGGGATCTTCCTCTGGTTCTCCTGCCCCACCCCCAGCCCCAAGGAGAACACATGCTGACCCTGGTGGTAGGGTGATATAACAGTAGTAAACATGGGATGGAGGTGTCTAGCTCAAACTCTAGGTCTCTACAGCTAGAACAGCAGCAGGTTGGAGAGGCAGATTCTGAAGATGTCAATTTTATTTTATTTTTTACATCCAGCATGAGACCTTTCAGTAGGAAAAGAAAGGGAGGTACAAAAAAAGTGAGACATTATTCATTTTAGTAGATGTGAGGGACCCAAATTAAAAAGCTTTGTAAATTGTAAACTTTTCCTCTTTCTATTTGTGCATGTATCCCTCCTTCCTCTCATCACTCTCAGTGCCCCCATTTATGTTTCCCTGTCATACTCCATAATACATCTTTTTGTAAGCACCTGGGAGAGTTGTGTCTTGCTTTGAGAAGCAACAGGAAAGGAGGTTGGAAAGGCAAGGAATATGAATATAATATAAGGCAAAGATTATGAATAAAATATAAATTCAAGATGTCTGGCCTGAACATGCCACTTTCACAGTTCAGTCTGGAGGTCTTGAATATGAACTGGGTATTAGGAAACTCAGGTAAAGGAGAAATGAGAGCATTACAGAACCAAAAGGGGAGCCACTGACACAGATTCTGGGGTTCCCTGATGCAAAAGACAAGCAGCAATGAGCTGCAAGGGTTGGTAACAGTAAAGACAATGGTGTCACCTTCCTACCAAGGTTCTGCCCTTCTTCAGGACACCACCTTTTTAACGTTTTGTTTATACATGTTCCAAAAATCTTTAGAGTTTAGGGTATTTAGTCTTGGCAGATTTTAAAAATCTAAAACCCCACACTTGAAAAGTTCTTTCCTTGAAAAGAGGGGTGTTTGTGCATATTTATTAAATATATACTACTTACAAAAGAGATAAGTTAGCATTCAGACATGGCCAAACATTTTTCTAGCAGTGGAATCAAAGATAAGAGATACAACTTAACAATTAATGTTTTACATATAACCTTTTATATAAATAAAATATGATATTTTGTTTATATATATCAATTTGATATAAATATATGTAGTTTCCAAAATTTTTTTTATTCAACTCATAATAGAAAACATCTAAAACTTTAACATGAAGAATGATTGGTTTATGTGAAGAAAATCAGAGTTCTATTTCTTCTTTTAGTGGAGTAATTAAATGGTATATGAATTTATATATACATGTATATATATATGTATATATAATACACACATATTTTTGTCTTTTATCTCTTTCTTTAGTTCTTGCTTTAATTCTTCTAGAAATTCTTGTTGAACTTATGTCCAATCTTCATTTGTCTTTGAGGTGTTGCTTATAGATATTTTCAAGTCATTTTCTCCTGTGTTTGTATCTTGAGCTTCCTTGTCACCAAAGTAACTCTTTATGGTTGGGTTCTCTTTTTTTGGTTTGCTCATTCTTCTAGCCTACTTATTGGCTTTGGATTTTATGTTAATTTTGGCCTCTGCTAACTTCTGGGAAAGATGTTTGGCCTGAACATAAGGCACTTTCACAGTTCAGTCTGGAGGCCTCAAAATCTTGAGTGTTTCCAAAATGGTGTTACCCTGATAGAGGTCTATTCACAAACCTCTTTGTCTAAGCTCAACAAATTACTTATCCAGGTTCGGGTTTATTGGGTTGTGTGTAGTTGAATTTCAGTAGAATGCTGTTGGATTTAATCACTGTTAGCTTTTTGGGAGATTCTGAATGTTGAAAGACCGAACCGCTGATCCCCATTTAGTCTCAGTCTTCCTCACTGGTTTTTCCATTGTATACTTACGTGCTAGGCTTAACATTAGAACTGAGTCACTTCTCTGCTCTTGGGCTCAGAGTCATACAACTCAGTTTCTGGAATTTGTTTTGTGCCCTATACTTAGCTAGTCACCCTGCTCCACCCCCATCCCCCCCAAAGAAAAAAAGGTTACCAAAAAGATTGCAAAAAAGTTATAGTCACTCCTCTATGCCTTGGATCAGTGACCCAGAATTGGGTAAATGGGTGACAGAGCTGCCAGATGGTACCCAAACATTTCCACTCCCAGCATTAGTTCAGGAGACCTCTCAGATCCCTTTCTGCCCTGGTGCTTTATTTTAATTCCCTTTCTGCCCTTGGGCACTGGTGTGTTCCTCCTCTAACTGCTGCTGAGCTAGCATTGGACTGTGCTCTTCCTGGTCAGCCTCTACCCTAGTGTCTGCAGATCTCTCTAAAAGTCTTCCCAAGCTGCACTAGACATGAAAATGGCTCATTATGACTTTTTCTTAGCTATCCTAATGATTTTGATCTAGAACATTTTCTGGGTCATCATGGAGGAAGTGTGTTGTGAGAGATAAATGAAAATGCTGACTCTCACTCCACATCTTGATTTTCTACCACCCCCACCCCCCAAGAAAGGTTTTAATGGAAGGGAAGAGTTCCTGGATGGAACATGAGGGGAGGGAATTTAGAGCTCAGGAAGAGACCTTGGTTTGGGCAAGAAATAGGACCACTTCATCAGAAATTTGGGCAATGAAGAAAAATGGGGAATGACGTTGAGGGATTTTGAAATGTGGAGTAAGAGAGAAGAGAATTTGTGATGGATGACCTCCATTTTTTCCTCTGTAAAGTAGTAGCTAATATTCTTGAATGAGAAGGAAGGAAAGAAGATGATATGGTGTAGAAGTTTGAGCAAAGAGAAAGATTGGAATAACTGCTATGGAGAGTTTGATAGAGAGTCAATAAGGGAAGACAGAATAAAGAGATTATTATGCAGCAGTGGGGGCTCAACTGAGATTAAATAAAATAAATTTGTAGTGAGCCAGTTGGCAAAACTATATGACTTAATTTTATTCTGAATTTAAGAAATACAACAAGCATTTCCATAACATAATAAAATAGAAAAAAGATGATTCTACATGAAACTGCAAATCTATTATATATAACTTGCTATGCCTTTTAAATATATAATAAAGTTATCATGTAACTTTTTCTCTTTTTTACTTTTTCTCCCCACCCCATACCCTAGACACATCTACAAATACATGTGTGTGTATTCTATACATACTTCTCTTTATCAGTTCTTTCTCTGAATGCAGATAGCACCTGTCTTCATAAGTCCTTTGCAGTTAATTTGGGTATTTATAATAGTCAAAATTACTGAGTCGGGGAAGCTAGGTGGCACAGTGGATAGAGCACTGGCCCTGGAGTCAGGAAGACCTGAATTCAAATCCAGCCTCAGACACTTGACACTTACTAGCCGTGTGACCCTGGGCAAGTCACTTAACCCTCATTGCCCTGCAAAAAAAAAATTACTGAGTCACTCAAAGTTGTTCTTAAAACAATATTGTTGGGGGCAGCTAGGTGGCACAGTGGATAAAACATTGGCCCTGGATTCAGGAGGACCTGAGTTCAAATCTGGCCTCAGACTCTTGATACTTACTGGCTGTGTGACCCTGGGCAAGTCACTTAACCCTCATTGTGCTGCCCAAAAAACCCAAAAACCCCCCAAACCCCCCACAATATTGTTGTTACTATATACAATGTTCTCTTGGATCTGCTCATTTCACTCTTCATTATTTCGTGTAAGTCTATCAATGTTTATTTTTTCCTATTTAATAGTATTTTATTTTTCCAATGATATATAAAGATAGTTCTCAACATTCTTTTTTGTTAGATTGTGAGTTCCAAATTTTTCTCCTTCTCTCCCTTCTTTCCCCCCTCTCAAATCCAGAAAGCAATCTGATATAGGTTATACATTACAATCATGTTAAACATATTTCCACATTAGTCATGTTGTGAGAGAAGAATCAGAACAAGAGGAATAAAACACAAGAAAGAAGAAACAACAAAAAACAACAACAAAAGTGAAAATAGGATGCTTCAATAGTATGCTGCAATTCAGACTCCATAGTTCTTTTTCTGGATGTGGAAAGCATTTTCCATCATGAGTCTTTTGGCATTGTCATGGATCATTGTATTGCTGAGAAGAGCTAAGTCTATCACAGTTGATCATCACACAATGTTGTTGATACTGCATACAGTGTTCTCTTGGTTCTGCTCATTTTACTCAGCATCAGTTCATGTTAGTATTTCCAGGTTTTTCTGAAATCCTCCTGCTCATCATTTCTTACAGCACAATATTATTCCATTACATTCATACCAGAATTTGTTCAACCATTCCACAATTGATGGGCATCCCCTCAGTTTCCAATTCATTGCCACTACAAAAAGAACATATATATGTATATGTATATGTATATGTGTGTGCATGTACATGTGGGTCCTTTTCCCTTTTTATGATCTCTTTGGGATATAGACCTAGTATTGGTATTGCTGGGTCAAAGGGTACGCTCAGTTTTATAGTCTTTTGGGCATGGTTCTAAATTGCTCTCCAGAATGGCTGAATCAGTTCACAACTCCACCAACAATGGATTAATGTTCCAATTTCCCCACATCTTCTCCGACACTCCAACATTTATCATTTTCCTTTTTTTTTTTTGTCATATTAGCCAATTGAATAGGTATGAGGTTGTACCTCACAGTTGTTTTAATTTGCGTTTCTCTAATCAGTAATGATTGAGAGCATTTTTTCATATGGCTGTAGATAGCTTTAATTTCTTCATTGAAAGACTGCCTGTTCATATCCTTTGACCATTTCTCAATGAGGAATACCCATGTCTCTAATATCATCATTTCTTATAACACAGTAATATTCCAACACAACTATATACCACAACTTATTCAGCCATTCCCCAATTGATGGGCATTCCTGCAATTTCTAGTTCTTTGCCACCACAAAGAGAGCTGCTCTAAATATTTTAGAACAAGTGGGTTCTTTTCCTTCTTCCCTAATCATCTTGGGAAACAGATCTAGTACTAGTATTGCTGGGACAAAGGGAAGAGGCAGTTTACAAATTCTTTGAGCATAATTCCATATTGCTCTCCAAAATCATTGAATCAGTTCACAGTTCCACCAACAGTTAGTGTCCCAATTTTTCCACACCCCCTCCAACATTTGTTGCTCTCCCCTTCAGTTATTTTAGCCAATTTGATAGGTATAAAATGGTATTTCAAAGTTGGTTTAATTTGCATTTCTCTCATCAATAATGGTTAAAAGCATTTTTATGATTATAAATTGTTTTGACTTCTTCATCAGAAAACTGCCTTTCATATCCCTTGACCATTTATCAATTGGGGAATAACTTGTATTCTTATAAATTTGACAAAGTTGTTTATATATTTGAGATATGAGACCTTTCTCTGATAATCTGTTGATAAAATTTCTCCCCTCCCCCCAATTTTCTGCTTTCCTTCTGATCTTGGCTACATTTGCTTTTTTTTGTTTTTTGTTTTTTTTTTAGTAAGGCAATTGGGGTTAAGTGACTTGCCCAGGGTCACACAGCTAGTAAGTGTTAAGTGTCTGAGGACGCATTTGAACTCAGGTACTCCTGACTCCAGGGCCGGTGCTCTATCCACTGTACCATCTAGCTGCCCCCGGCTACATTTGTTATATTTGTATACCCCCTTTTTAATTTAATGAAATTGAAATTAATCCATTTTACACCTCACACTCCTCTCTATCTCTTGTTTATTCATAAATTGTTCACCTATCAGTCTGAGAGGTAATATATTCCATATTCGTCAGATTTTCTTGTGATATCTCTCTTTATAGCTAGATCATTTATCATTTTGATCTTATCTTGGAAATGTTGTAAGATATTGGTCTATGCTCAATTTCTGCCAGACTGCTTTCCAGTTTTCCCAACATTTTTTTTTACCAGATAATGAATTCTTATACCCCAAAGTTGTCTTCATACTTGGCAAACACATGGTTACTGTACTTATTTGCTGCTGTGAATTATATGTCTACTCTATTTCACTGATCTAATTTCCTGTTTCTTAGCCAGTGTAAGATAGTTTTGATATGTATAGCTTTATAATATAGTTTAAGATCTGCTACTGCTGAACCTCTATCCTTTACATTTTTCATTATTTCCTTTTATAATCTTGACTTTTTGTTCTTCCAAATGAATTTTGTTATTGTTTTTTTCTAGTTCAATAAAATAACTTGTGGTAATTAATTGGGATGCCATTGATTTTCTCAAGCAGCATTGAGGAACATAGAAATAATAGTAGAGATGGTGGATTGTGGGGATAATCCAGAATTTGATCTGGCAAGGCATAATTAGCCATAGGACAAAGAAACAAGGAATTCAAGAATAACTGATAGTATCTAGTTGACTAGGTTGGTCAGTCGCTAATAGATCCAAATCTGTGAAGGGAGGGAAATGAAGTCAAAGTCTGAGAAAGGGCCAGGAGAACCAAGCTGGCAGACCAGAACTCATCATGAAGACAAAAACAAGGAGATGAGGTTGTGGTCAGAGAAAGGAACATCAGAGCTCTGGAGCATAGAGGTAGAACATTTATAGGGGATCATCAGGGCAAGTACATGACTGTGACTGTGTGTGGTTGAGATAGAGGTCAAAGAAATTAGGATGTTGAAGTATTGGGAGGTCAAGGTATTCAAGTGGGATGTTAGTATATTTATTGAAATCCCCAAATATTAGGGCCAGGGTTGGGATGAAGAGAAAGATTTTTTAAAATATAGGAAAACAATTATATGGCCTCAGTAACTAAACTTAAATTAAACATTTCTTTGGTTGGATATGTTTTAGTTATTAAAACAGTGCTGGAAACTTTGTCCCCTATACCATTCTTCCTACTCAAATATTCATTCCTATTATGAGTGCATATTTTTATGTTTAAACAGATGTTATTATTACAAATGAATGCTTAATAAGATTGGAAGAAAAGACAGGAACCATTTAGTGCTGGAAACACAAGCTAAATATTTTATTAGATTTTAAAATGAAAAAAACTGAGAGTAACCATATCTCAGTAAAAATCCATGACCCGTCTAAAAGAACCAACTTTAGCATTCATGGCCCCCCAATCCAGGTATCTCCTGTACTCCCCAGGTCTCAGAAGGTACTGTCTTCCTCTATAGCTGGGCATCTCATACAGGATCCAGGAGCCCTCGAGCACATTGAGAGAGCGTATTTCATTCATATGGAAGCGGTCTTGAATAGAGTGACAATCATCCATGAGTTCCATCATTTGGCCTTTGAAGTCATCTCTGTCATAGAATCTCAATCTGTAGGAGCCAGAATGCTGTGATAATGGAAATAAGAAATCAGTGATGAAACAGAGAGTCATCAAAATTTTCCTACCAAAAATCTTCTTGATTCCAATTTTACTGTTATTATGAACATGTGGAGAGTTAATTTGTATGCCCAACTTTCTGGGCTTGGAATAAGGAAGACCTGAGTTCGAATCTAGCCACAGACACTTACTAGCTGTCTAAGTCACTTAACCTTGTTTTCCTCAGTTTTCTCATCTGTAAAATGTTCTGGAGAAGGAAGTGGTAAACCACTCCAGTATCTTTGCCAAAAAAATCCCAATGGGGTCACCAAGAGTCAGACATGACTGAAAAAAATGACTGAACAATAAGAATAAATTTCCATTTGCATAATGATTCCTAGGCATGGCTAGGAATAGAGCCCAGCAACCCAGGGTATTCTTCATCACTTTGTCTTTATGAAATAGCTTTCTTAAAGTAAGATTTGCCATATCGTTTTCATCTTTCTTAGTAAAGGAAATTCCTATAAATGAGTTAACGTATGTAAAGTGCTTTGCAAACCTTAAAATGCTACATAAAGGGGGCAGCTAGGTGGCGCAGTGGATAGAGCACTGGCCCTGGATTCAGGAGGACCTGAGTTCAAATCCGGCCTCAGATATTTAACACTTACTAGCTGTGTGACCCTGGGCAAGTCACAACCCCAATTGCCTCACCAAATAAATAAATAAATAAAATAAAAGCAGTCATAATTCTAAAAAAAAAAATGCTACATAAATACTGATGAGGGAAAGTATGAACTGGAAAGCTAAACATGATACATTTTCATTTGAAGAGGAATCATCTTTAAATTATTTCCTCTAAGGCTAGTTTTTATAAATACCACCAATCCTGGAATCCTTAATCCTTTACACACACAAGGCTTTTAAGATATGCCCTTTTCTCTCCATTTTCATGGCCTTGTTCAGACCCAAACTACCTTGAACCCAAGCTGTTCTATTGGTCCCATTTCTAAAATTCTATGATTTCATCTGGAAAGGGAGTTAGAGATCATCTCATTCAACTTGTACAATTCACAGATGAGAAAACTGAGGCCCAGAGAGAGGACATAATTTGTGCAAGGTCACATTGATAGTAAATAAAAGAGTTATGATTTGAATTTGGGCCCTCTGACTCCAAACCCATCGACTACACCAACTGGACTTTGTCTCTAGGCTCTGCTCACCTCCATTTTATTCCATCCTCAACAGCAATGGATATTCTTTGTGTTGTGGGGTTTTTTTGGAGGCAATTGGGGTTAAGTGATTTGCCCAGGGTCACACAGCTAGTAAGTGTCAAGTGTCTGGGGCCAGATTTGAGCTCAGGTCCTCCTGACTCCAGCCCCGGTGCTCTATCCACTGTGCCACCTAGCTGCCCTGAGGGATATTCTTTAAGCATTATTCTAATCACAGTATCTTTCCATAAATATTCAATGACTCCCAAATGATTTTCACACAGTCACAGAATATACCAAGCAACTTTCTGAATATGACCTTCAGTGTCCTACCATACCACCATACCTCCCACTACTACCCATTTTTTTCTTCATTCTATCAGGGCTAAGTGGTATTAAATCAATGGAATAAGTGATTGAATAGTGGGAAAGCAAATTGATCAAACAAACACAAAATGTTTTAATACAATCAGAATTTCCAGATTATATTTATGAACGTTTAATATACTGACTCTATTATTTTAACATAAACCAGAGCAGCTATTCTTTGATAAGGCTTCGAAGTTTATAATTCCTCTGACTCCAGGTTGGTCATTAGCTCAAGAATATTTGAGCCTTCTTAATTCCTTTATTCCATTTAAAATCTGGGCCCTGGATCCTCATAGTTAAGAGGCAATAGAAATGGACCAATGAAAAATTGATAGCTTGAGAGATTTCACCAGCCATCATCAGACTCTTAAGAGAGACATCTTGTTTTCTTGAGGCTAGGCTGCAACCATTCACTAGCTAGCTAGATTTGGTTTGAGAAAAGAGCATTTTGGGCAGCTAGGTGGCGCAGTGGATAGAGCACTGGCCCTGGAGTCAAGAGGACCTGAGTTCAACTCCATCCTCAGACACTTAACTCTTAACTAGCTGTGTGACCCTGGGCAAGTCACTTAACCCCAATTGCCTTACCAGAGAGAGAGAGAGAGAGAGAGAGAGAGAGAGAGAGAGAGAGAGAGAGAGAGAGAAGAGCATTTTAAAGCCCTTGACTTTACCAAAAGGCTTCAAACAGAACCATACTCACTTGGGGAATGATGCGGCAGGACCTGATAGAGTCATTGAACCCCATCCACTGCTGGTAGTCTGGATACTCGCCCCTCCGTAGGTAATACTGATGACCCAAGTAATTGGGGCGCTCATAAACCATCCAGCAGCCACTTTCTACCCGGATGGAGTTGCAGCGGTTGAAGTAGGCCTGCAGGTTGGGGTAGTCGCTGTTGCATTCATAGGATCGGCCCTGGAAGCCCCGGTCCTCGTAGAAGATGATCTGGAGAGTGAAATATTGGGAAAGGTTGAGGGAGCCACCCTACTGTATACATACCCTCTATTTGCCCTGTCTCAGTGACGCTTTCCTGTGGTCTTACCTTGCCCATTTTGGAAAGAGATGGAGACGTTCACTCAGTGCTGTTTGCCGCTGTGGTGGAAGCCACTGTATATATAGCAGCCCTGCCTGCTGCCACCGCAGGAATAACACAGACGGAGCCCATTTTGGTGAGTAAGGGGATTTTCCGTGTTCTTTCTTTTCTTTTCTATGATCGTGGTCAGGGGGAATCATTGAATGTTTCCCTTTCACTCTTTCTGGCGAGTTCGAATTGTCCTAATTCGCTCACACTGTTGTTGCTTTTGAAGCTAGGAGGGTTTCCACTCTCTCAGAATAATTATATTTAGGAGAAGAGAAAGAATGAGATAGTTCTGTCCTCATGACCTCCCTCTATGGAATATTCTGTCGGGCTGAGTTTCTAACTGTGACTGAACTAAGCAGATTATTTTCCCTGTAGTACGGAGTTTTAAAAAATCATAATCTTTAAATAGGCACAAAAATAGCATCCTGTAGGAGAGGGATCGAATAAGATCCTGGGTTTGAACAATCTGAGATTCTATAAATTCAAATTATTGTTATTATTGTTGCTATGACAATGATGTTTACTATCAGAACTCATTTAAGAAAATTTGTCAAGTTGGTGAGGTTTATCTTTAGATTCTTTCGAAACCCTTTTTTCTGCATCTGCCTCTCACTTTCTGACTTCCACCTAGTTCCATACTGCCCTTTGACAGCCCGAAACCTTTTTGGAATTCTGTTCATACCTTACTTAAAGTGAAAGAAACTGTGCTACAAAATTCTTTCTCTCTCCTTCTTCTTTGCATTTTTCACAATGAAATTTCCAATTTGATGATGCTGTTAGCTAGATATTAGAACCAGCTAAGGCACTGAAAGGCAGCGTGGCATAGGGGAAAGACTACTAGATTTAGAATCAAAGGACCTGGCTTTGAGCCATAGCTCTGCTACTTATTCTCTATGTGAATTTGGACAAATCATCTCTGGGCCTCAGTTTCTCCATCAATAGAATGATTCTGTCGGACTAGATGATGCCTAAAGTCTCATTCAGCATCAGATCAATAATTCTATGATTTAACTGGATGACCCTTGGCAAGTCACTTCACCTATGTGAGATTCGGTTTCTGCATCTGAAAAATGGGTATAATAATACCCATTGTAATGTTATTGTAATCAAATATATAAATTGATGATGATGAAAACATTCTAACAATCCACACTGTGGTGCAAATGATTGATGGAATAATTATAAAGAAAATAAATAGGGGGCGGCTAGGTGGCGCAGTGGATAAAGCACTGGCCCTGGATTCAGGAGTACCTGAGTTCAAATCCGGCCTCAGACACTTGACACTTACTAGCTGTGTGACCCTGGGCAAGTCACTTAACCCTGTTGCCCTTATTAAAAAAAAAAAAACAAAGAAAGAAAGAGAAAATAAAGATAATAGAGATAAATACAAGAAGGGGGCACCAGTGGTTGTGGGGATCAGGAGAGGATTCATGTAGAAAGTGGTTGGCAAGCTGCATCTTGAAGCAAGAAAGGAATTCTATTAGGCAGAAGTGAGAAATTAATGTAGTCCAGGTGTAAACACCAGGTGTCACTGTGGAGGGAGAGATTGTCTGAGGGAGCAGACTATGCCAGTCTATACCTATCTCCTTGTTCAGGGTAAATTTTGGGCAAAGCTTTCCCTTTGATCCCTGCTTCTTTTTCATTCCACCCCTCTCCCTTCTCTGAAATGGCTCTAGCCCAGAGTAAATGTGACCCAGACTGCTGCAAATAAAAATAGTAATTTCCTTTTTAAACCCAGGGGTCAATTTTTACCCAAACCTAAATGGATTCTTTACCCTGAAGTTAGAAAGCAAAAATATAGATTAATAGTAAAAATCATAAGAGTTAAGAGCCCTCAAAGCAGTGACCTCTGGATGCCAGGACAGATGTAGTCTCTCACCTGTTAAATTCTGGTATTCAAATAGTCACTGGTTCCCCCATCCTCCTTCCGTGCTTTCTATGGATGACACACATTGAGAGTGTAGTTAAGGTTTGATCTTACCTTTATCTAGAGCAAAAAAATGTTTTAAAACACTATCTGGGGCAACTAGGTGGTGCAGTGGATAGAGAACTGGCCCTGGATTCATAAGGACTTGAGTTCAAATCCGGCCTCAGACACTTAACACTTACTAGCTGTGTGACCCTGGGCAAGTCATTTAACCCCAATTGCCTCACCAAAAACAAAAACAAAAAACCCACTATCAAAACAGCAAGTTAGCAGTTTAAAAGGATAGAAAACACTTAAGACCATAAAGTAAGAAAGCAGAAGGAAAACAGAAAGTGACTTCACCAGGTCCCCAGCAGGGGGGTGTCTTGGGGTAGGCACAGTTATTTTCCAGACAAATTCTTAAGATTAGTGAAACAGGGAGCAAAGAAGACTTCCCCAGCTCAACTCTTACAACATCTTTCATTGCTGTATTCTGTGACCACTCCCTTCTATTGATTTTTCACTCATTGTTTCTGATTGCCCAGTTCAGAATAATCCTACTTATTCTGGTCCAAAGTGCATGTTAGAGCCCATCTCTTCCTGAGTTGGTAAGACCGTATTGTCTCTGAGAAATTGAACTACATTGCCCAGGATGCCAATGCAGTTGAGCCCTGGTAGACTCCCTCTGGTTACAGAGATTTATTGACCAAAGGCGTTACACAGACATGGGGGACAGCCAATGCAAAAGTATGGAGATAGGAAATGGAGTGTCATGTGAGGAATGGAAAGAAGGTCAGTCGGGTTGGATCACAGAGAGAAGGCCATTTAGGATGGAACACAGAAATCTGAAAGAAAAGTAATGTATAATAAGCCCTTTCTTATTTTTCTTTTTTTTCCCCTTCGGGGAAATGAGGGTTAAGTGACTTGCCCAGGGTCACACAGCTAATAAGTTTCAAGTGTCTGAGGTCAGATTTGAACTCAGGTCCTCCTGAATCCAGGTCTGGTGCTTTATTCACTGCACACCTAGCTGCCCCCTCTTATCTTTCTGATAGGCTAGGGTCAGGTTGTGAAGGGCTTTAAAAGGCTAGCAGAGGAATTTATATTTTTATCTTAGAGGAAATAGAGTAAAACAAGTTTATTGAGTAGGGGAGTGATATGGTTAGTTCTGTGCTTTTGAAAGTCATTTTGGCAGCACTGTGGAGGATAGAATGGGTGGGGGAGAGGCTTTAAGGAAGGGGGACTAGTTTGGAGGTAACTAACTTATCTAGTTAAGAGGTATTGTGGATCTGAATTAATGTGGCAACTGGGTCAGCATAGAGAAGGGTTTAGATTGCTAGAAATCCATAATTAAGGAGGTAAGGGGAAAAACCATTAATCAAAACAAGCATTTCCTAGTCAAATACTATGATTCAAGCCCCCAAATTTGTCAAGGGTCAGAGGAGTCAAAGGGAATTAGTAAAGGGAACTTTCAGTGTTATGGATATATTTTAGCTCCAAGGCAGCTCAGTTTATCTCAGGGTTAAAAAAATCATCCAGTCCTGGAAGTGACAATAGGGAGCTTTTGATTCAAATAGGAAAGAGTATCTTCTCAAGGTTATGATCAAAGCATCTGGAAGACATGATTAGAGTTGACATTAAGGACCAGGGGGTATGTTCTTGGCATCCACATCTTTGGAGGGAGAAATAGCAAGATTTGGCAGCTGATTAGATATGTGTGGTAAGGGAGAATAGGGAGTCAAGGATAATGCTAAGGTTACAAATCTGGGAGAGTGGGAGGATCCTGGTGCCTTTGACAGACATAGGGACATTTGGAAAATGGGTAGCTTTGCTGGGAAAAGAGAAGTTTCTGAGTTTTGTTTTGGATTCGTTAAGTTAGATATATGACACTTTGCCCCTATGTCACCTACCTCCCAAGGTTGTGGTGAGGATCAAATGAGATATTTGTAAACTGCTTACCACAGTATCTGACACAATAGTAAGTGCTGTGTAAATGTTTGTTTCTTTTCTTCCTGTCTTTGACACCCCTTCTGTAGGGTACTTAGGTGTGGGATCATCATATGAAGGGGTATGAAGAGCTTAGCAAGTTTAAAAAAAAAAAAAAACAAGTTACTGGCTATATGACCACCAGTGGGTCACTTTATCTCTATGAATTTTTTCTCCCATCTGTAAAATGGACACTTTCTTTCTTTCTTTCTTTTTTTGTGGGGCAATGAGGATTAAGTGACTTGCCCAGGGTCACATAGCTAGTAAGTGTCAAGTGTCTGAGGTCGGATTTGAACTCAGGTCCTCCTGAATCCAAGGGCCACTGTGCCAGCTAGCTGCCCCACAATAGTGTTCTTCACCCAGTTGTGAAAAAAATCACTTTACTAACCTGAAGCACTATATAAATGGCCAGGTGAGACTTAGGGGCATGTTTAGACAGCACAGATGAAGACTAGGGTGATTAGTATTCCTCAGAATATTCCTTGTGGGGGGCAGCTAGGTGACGCAGTGAGGACCTGAGTTCAAATCCGGTCTCAGACACTTAACACTTACTAGCTGTGTGACCCTGGGCAAGTCACTTAACCCCAATTGCCTCACTAAAAAAAAAAAAGAACATTCCATGTGGATGTGTTTATAATTTCCAATTATTTCATTGCTTTTTGCGTTATTCAGTTCTTTAGTTGTGTCTGACTCTTCATGACCCCATGGACCATATTATCCATAGGGTTTTCTTTCTTTTTTTTGGTGAGGCAATTGGGGTTAAGTGACTTGCCCAGGGTCACACAGCTAGTAAGTGTCAAGTGTCAGAGGCCATAGGTTTTTCTTGGCAAAGATACTAGACTGGTTTGCCATTTCCTTCTTCAGAGGATTAAGGTAATGAAGGTTAATTGACTTGCCCAAGGTCCCATAGCTGGTAAGGGTCTTCGGCTGGAATGAAACTCAGATCTTCCTGTCTGCAGACCCAGTGCTCTATCTACTGAACCACCTAACTGTCTCCAACAATACCCAACATTTTTTTTTTTTTTTTGCGAGGGCAATGGGGGTTAAGCAACTTGCCCAGGGTCACACAGCTAGTAAGTGTCAAGTGTCTGAGGCCGGATTTGAACTCGGGTACTCATGAATCCAGGGCCACCTAGCTGCCCCCAATACCCAACATTTAAATATGCCTTTGGGGAATTATAGCATCTAGCCCTAGAGTCAGAAAACATTATGTCTTTGAGAACACTTTCTGAACTCCTTCCTCCCCAGAAGATTGTTCCTGTATCAGTGCAAGTGCTGGTAGGATTCTTGCCACCAGAGGTTAGGGGATCCTGAGGCTCTTTTGGACAGTCATAAGTCTTCCTGTGGTTTTACATAAATGCTATCCAACTGTATTCTCTTTCTCTCTGAATTTTTGCACCAAGAAAAGTGCTAAAAGAGTGGCTCTGAAATAGATGGCAGCTAAAATGGGGGGGGAGGGGGGGGTAATTAGTTCAGTAGCAGGCTGTAGAGGACAGTAATCACAGGAATCATTCTATAAGGTGATTCCAGGGCCAGAGCTACAAGAACCTGCAAGTATTCCTGATGTTCAGATGGCCTGAAGCCCAAAGCTATGCATGTTTTCAGGAAGGACTTTTGACTCTAACTTAAGGAGTGCAAACTAAATTATAAATAAACATTTTGTTATTATAAAAATTATGTCATTTTTATTGATATCTCTTGGTTTTGCCCCACCTTCATTCCTCAATATATTGATATTTTCACCCACCTTTGTAGGAAGCCATCCTTTATAATAAAGGTTAAAAAGAAAGAAAATGAAGCATGCAGTTCAGCACAACTGAGGCATAAACTGTGTCTGACACAGAGTAAATGACTTATGATCCTCCCCACTCCCCCCCCCCACACTTCTACAAAGAAAGGAATTCTTATCTTTTTAAAAAATTTAATTTGATTTGATTTTTTAAAAATTCCAATTACATATAAAGATATTTTTTGAGTTCCAAATTTTTATCCCACCCTTTCTTCCTTCCCCCCTCCTGAAGCCAGCAAGCAATCATGGTATAGGTTATAAATTACAATCATGTTAAACATATTTCCACATTAGTCATATTGTAAGAGAAGAATCAGAACAAAAGGATAAAAATGCAAGATAGAATAAACAACAACAAAAGTGGAAATAGTATGCTTCAATCGTCATTCATACTCCATAGTTCTTTTTCCAAATGTAGAGAACATTTTCCACTGTAAGTCTTTTGCATCGTCTTGGATCATTGTATTGCTGAGAAGAGTTAAGTCTGTCACAGTTGTTTACACAGTGTTGTTGATACTGTGTACAATGTTCTCTTGGTTCTGATCATTTCACTCAGCATCAGTCCAACTTAAGTCTTTCCAGGTTTTTTGGAAATCTGCCTGCTCATCATTTCTTACAGAATAATAGCATTCCATTACATTCATATGCCACAACTTATTTAACCATTCCCCAATCGATGGGCATCCATTCAATTTCCAATTCTTTGCCACCACAAAAAGAGCAGCTATATTTTTGTACATGTGGGTCCTTTTCCCTTTTTTATAATCTCTTTGGGATATAGACCTAGTAGTAGTATAGGAATTCTTATCTTAAGAATCATTATAATTGCACAGGATTCATTTTCTTTCTTTTGTTGTTGTTCTTTCTGTTTACATTGTTGCAATACTTATGTATATTCTTTCTCTGGTTCTGTTTTCTTTATCCTGCATCAGTGTGTCTAATTCTTCTCATTTCTTCGATTCATCATATTTTCTTTTTCTCATGATGTAGTAACATACCATTCCTTTCATACATCACTATCTGTATAGCCAGTTCACAATTGATTGGCATCTACTTTGTTTCCAATTTTCACAAAAAATTGCTGCTATGAATAGTTTAGTGTATGTGTAACTAAAGAAATATTTTAATAAAAGTATAAGAACAACTATTGGGAGAGGCTGAAAATAGTAAAGCAATTAGTGAAACATAATTTATCTGGTCATCATTCATTTTATTTAAAAAAATAGGTTTTTATTATATTTTTTGTTTTTTATACCACCAAAGTTATCTTGTGTATCTTTCCCCCTCCCCGTCCCAGAGAGTCATCCCATGTGGCAAATAGTAATTTTTAGAGAGAAAAAAATCAACACGACTGACCGATATTTTGAAAAAAATTGAAAAACTGTGCAATGTGTAACATTTATGGACCTCTCACTTCTACAAAGGAGTGGATTGAGGTTGTCTTCTCATATCTCTTCATTTGAGTCTAGCTTGACCTTTATAATTTTGTAAATTTACTTTTGATTTTTTTTGGATGTAAGGTTGTTCTTTAGATTTATATTGTTGTAGTAAGTGGCACAGAGGATAGAGTGCTGGGCCTGGAGTCAGGAAGACCTAAGTTCAAATCTGGCCTCAGATACTTATTAATTATGTGACTCTAGGAGAGTCACTTTAACCCTGTTTTCCTCAGTTTGCTCATCTATAAAATGAGCTGGAGAAGGAAATGGCAAATCACTCTAGCATCTTTGCCAAGAAATTCCCAAATAGAATCCTGGAGTCAGACACAATTGAAACAACTTAGTAACAACAAAGTTACTGTACATTGTTCTCTTGCCTCTCCTTGCTTCATGCTACACCAATTTATATTGATCTTTCCATGTTTCTCTGAATTAATCACACACATAATTTCTTGCAGGACAGTAATATTCCATTACATTCATGTACCACAATTTGTTTAGCTATTCCCCAATTGATACATATCTACTTTGTTCCCAATTCTTAGCTATCACAAAAATTGCTGCTAGAAATATTTTGGAGTATATGGGAACTTTTTTCTTATCTATCAAGCCCAGTAATGGTGTTCAAAGGGTATGGACCTTTGAATCACTTTATTTGCATAATTCAAAATTTCTTTCCAAAATGGTTGTACTGTTTCACAGCACCACCAACAATGTATTAGTGTGCCTACCTTTCTATAACTTCTCCAAAACGGACCCTTGCCTTTTTTCAGGGTCCTTTTTGCTGATTTTCGGTGTGTGAGGTGAAACTGTGAGGTTGGGTTTTTTTTTTGGGGGGGGGTGTTGTGGTACATTTCTCTCATTAGTGATTTGGAATAGCATTATTTCTTTAAATATTTTTGTGATTTAAAGTATTACATAATAATAACAATAATAGCATTTGCCTAGGTCTTTAAGGTTTGCAAAGCACTGTTCATGTTATCTCATTTGATCCTCACAACAGCTCTGTGAGGTAGGTGTTATTATTATCTCATTTCTACAGATGAGGAAACTAATGCTGAGATAGGTTAACTTTCCTAGGGTCATATAGCTAGGAAATATTTGAGGGAGATTTTGTTTTGTTTTTTGTTTTGGTGAGGCAATTGGGATTAAGTGACTTGCCCAGGGTCACACGGCTAGCAAGTGTTAAGTGTCTAAGGCCAGATTTGAACTGAGGTCCTCCTGAATCCAGGGCCGGTGCTCTATCCACTGTGCCACCTAGCTGCCCCTGAGGGAGATTTTGAACTTAGGTCTTCCTGACTCCAAGTTCCATTATGAGCATAGGAAGGTAATTCTTGCTCTCAGTTAACTATCCCTACAACCTGATGATTTGAACCTTGAGTACATGACTCATCTGAGGCCCATATATCCTAATTAAATAAATTCAAATTCAACAAACACTTACTGAAGTCCTATTATGTGCAAGGAGCTATGCTGGATATCTTTGTCTGCATTCTTCTCTCCCTTTCATTTCTCTAAACACTTCAATTTACACAGTAGCTTGCCCAAAGTGAGGCCTCATCCCACACTAGTGAAACCCATGGGACCCTGCTTCCTCTGCTCAGATACTCTTACACCTGTCAGTTTACATATGATGAGGAGTATAAAAGACATTATTATTTTTTTTTGGTGAGACAATGAGGGTTAAGTGACTTGCCCAGGGTCACACAGCTAGTAAGTGTCAAGTGTCTGAGGCCGAATTTGAACTCAGGTCCTCCTGAATCCAGGGCTGGTGCTTTATCTACTGTGCCACCTAGCTGCCCTTATAAAAGACATTATTGAAGCCCCATATGATCAGAAAAGGCCACGGGGAAGTTATGTAGTGAGAATGAATTACAACAGAGAGAAAGCTCAAGTACCATATTAATAGCCAGCCCTACAAGACATTGGGAGGATAACAGGAAGGATTCCAGTGCTTTGGATAAATTATCTGTGGAGGATTTGTGGGAAATTCTCACCTAACAGTCACCTAAGATAAGACACTATGGAGAGACTGACATTTACATCAGTGGTGGGAGTAACCACACAAATGAAATCACAGATTTACTAAAGGACTATGGGATCTAAGTAATTTAAGAGTCTAACAAAATCTTTTGGATTACAAAATTGTATCTATTCATGTAAATCCTTTTAGACGCTTCGAGAAAGCACTAATCAAATGAACAAAAACCAAAAGAGGTGAGTTAAGTGCCAGCACACAAGGTAATTATTTTATTCACTCTAAAATGAAATTAATTTAGATACAGTACATTTCAACAATAATCTACAACTCTTCTAAATGAGCCCACTCTGGCATTCAGGCCTCCCCAGTCGTGGAAGGTACGGTACTCTCCTGGTCTTAGCAGGTACTGTCTCCCTCGGTAGTTGGGCATTTCATAAAGAATCCAGCAGCCCTCCATTACGTTGAGGGAGTAGACTTCATTTCGATGGAATCGATCCTGGATGCAGTGGCAATCATCAGTGAGTTCTGCTATTAGACCTTTGTAGTTATCTCTCTCATACAGCCTTATCCTGTGAGAACTGGTCAGCTGGTTAACGCAGAAGAGAAGGGAAAAAACAAATTATGAAACATCCTTCAGTGAGAGCCATTTTGTGCATCTCTTAGTCTTCTCAAATAGATACTAGCTTACACAATAAAATAGAATCCATGTTTGAATAATCCTGTAGTAGTACGTCTATATGGCAGAGTGCAGTGATCAGACAGAACATTATTACGTGTATTCAGGTCCATGGTAAAAACATCGCTGAAAACACAATGAGTATATTATATATACTCAGTTATGTCATACTTTTATTATATATAATATATAATATATATATAATATATATATATAATAAAAGTATGACATAACTTAATTGGCTTATAAGATAGGGGGCTAGTTTTTGAGTACCAACATTATACAGAGGTTCCCTCTCTACTTCTATGAAAATCCTTTAAGCTATCTGAAAGATAATATGGCATGATAGATAGAACGACGGATTTGGAGTCAGGAAGTCAGGAAGACCTGAGTTCAAATTCCACCTCAGACAACTATTAGCCGCATAAGCCTGGGCAAATCACTTACCATCTCTGTAGTTCCCCATCTGTAAAATGAGAGGGTTGGACTTGGCTTCTAAGACACACTTTAGCTCTAAATCTATGACCCTATGATAATTTTGTCTTTGTCTTTGCATAACATAATATTGTCTTTGCCTTGCTCATAGCAAGCACTAAATAAATGTTTTGGGGATTGAATTAGGTTCTCCCTCATAGTCATTGTGTTTTCAGGGATAAGGCTTGACTTACCATGGACCTGAATATATGCAAAATATTCCAAATGATCATAGGATTCTCTTGGATCAACATAATAACATAGGACTATTCAAATATAGGATCTATTTTATTGTCCGTTAAACCTTTCTAAGTCCTCAAGTAAGGACTGGAAAACCACTTGTTGGGAATGATATAGTAGGAATTATTTTCATGTATAAATTGTACTAATTGGTCATTAGGTCCCTTCTAATTCTGAAATTCTGTGATTCAGCAAATTGAATTCCCCCCACCCCAAAATGTAATTTTCTTTGCTCCAGAGTTCCCCGCTGTATGAAATGGTTTGATCTCTAAAGTCAGGTCTGGCATAAACATGATTGATAAATCATGAATCAGAACATGTTGGCCTTGGAATTTGGTCTAATTTGTGAAATTTCTACTAGTTGCTTCGCACATCTATATTACTCAACCAAATGGCTTAGTACATATATTTTACTGTACCAAATTGTCTTTTTCTTCACGGACAAATCAAGAAGAGGTGGTACGTACTTGAGGGATACTGCGGCACGACCTGATGGAGTCATTGAAGCCCATCCATTCTCGATAGTCAGGGTACTCGCCCCTCCTCAGATAGTACTGGCAGCCTGCGTAATTGGGATGCTCATAGATCATCCAGCTCCCACTGTCGACTCGGACAGAGTTGCAGCGGCTAAAGTAAGCCTGAAGGTTGGGGTGGTCACTGCTGCACTCATAGTAACGGCCCTGGAAGTTCCGGTCCTCATAGAAGATGATCTGCACCGGGAAAACTCCATTCAATAAAAAGAATCAACCCAAGCCCACATTCCAACAAAGCAGGTTAACCAACCCTTATTCTTCACTCACCTTTCCCATGTTTGGTGCTTTGTAGATGCAGAAGTCAGTGTAGTGGTTGGCTGTGATGGGTCCTCCTATATATATACCCCACAGGGCTTTTGCTAGGTCTGCAGTAGCAGCACAAAAGCCGTTGAATGTGGCCAGTAAGGGGATTTCTTCCCTTTTTTCCCCTCACCCTATATTATCAGTGCCATTCATTGTATGCATTGCTGCCATTCTCTCTGGTGCATTCGAGGCTTATACCATTGCAGACATAAGTGCTTTGCAGGTCATTGGAGGTGGATAGTATAGAAATGACAGATTTAGAAAAGGGAATGGGACAAAGGAAATATTGTAGCTTCTTTTGTATTGCTTAAGTAAAGAAATGGTGGGAATAGAAATCATTTACTCTTAAACCCTTATATAATCTTTAATGGTTATTTTTTTAGGGTTTATCAATCAAGAGGAATTTTCCCCATTTTGCCTGTAAAATAGTCAGCTCCTGATCACCTACCAATGGAAAGAAGGAAAGAAGGAAAGAAGGAAAAAAACCCACATTGTGTCTGCTATGTACCAGGAACAGTGCTAAGTACTTTACAAATATTATCTCATTTGATCCCCATCACAACCCTGGAATGTAAGTATTAGTATTATCTTAATTTTACATTTGAGGAAACTGAGGCAGACAGAGGTTCTTACTTGCCCTGGATCACATAACTATTATTTGTTGGAGGTAGGATTTGACTGTAGGTTTTCCTTACTCCAGGTCCAGCTATCTAACCACCATACCACCTATTTGCCTCTACTGAAGGAATCTGTTCTCCAGGATACCTTGTGAGGTAGGAACAATATCTATCAGGGTCCTTACCACATAGGCTAGACTATTTTTTTCTCTTAAAAGTCAAGGAAGTGGGGCAGATAGGTGGTACAGTGGATAAAGCACCAGCCCTGGATTCAGGAGTACCTGAGTTCAAATCTGACCTCAGACACATGAGACAATTACTAGCTGTGTAACCCTAGGCAAGTCACTTAACCATCATTGCTCCACCAAAAAAAAAAAAAGTTAAGAAAGTTATACCCAAGATTGGATTGGTCCAGGGGACTAAGGCTTGAGGTACTGGTATGGCTTCCTAGTTACCTAAGAATATAAGAAAGGCCCATCAGACTTGGTGGATGTCCTCCCACTGCCTCACAACACCCTGATGCTCAGATACCTCTGTATATGGAGATGAGGGAGGCTGCATCTGCTAGAATCAGTGCTTTATCCTTGATCAGTAAGTTTTCCATGCTATCATTAAGGAAACCTCTTTTTATTAACTATTAAATGGTCTGTAATTGGCTCATTTTTTTTCCTTATAATCTCAAACCTGAACTACTAGAAAAGCTTGATTCAGGCCTGGCCTACAACTGCTTTCCTATTCCTCTTTATTCTTCCTCAAACCTACCCACTTTTAGGGCCTAACCTAAGTTCCTTCTCTTTCATGGAGTCTTATTATTCCTATTATTCCAACTCTTCATGGAATGGTTATGACACTAACAGTCTATATGGTGTAACTTAGTGTTTAACTATCAACTGTATTGAATCGTTTGGTATTCTTTCTTGTTTTTCTTGTATCCTCAAATGGATTTTAAGTTTCTTGAAGTCATGGACTGTATCATACTTATTTTGCCTTTTCCCACTCTACCTGGCAAAGTTCTGAATATATGATAAGCCCTCAATAAGAATTTGTTTATTGACTGATTTAAAAAATGTGGATAATAACAAATAGATAAAAGTGGGGAAGAGAGTACATGGAAAAATGAAGGGAAAATCAGGGTTTGAAGGAAGAGCAAAATTTGACCTGGAAGTTATCTCTGTATCTCATCTAGTCTCTTTTAATTTTCAGATGAAAAACGGAATCTCAGAGAGGAGAAATGACTTTCCCAAAGTCACAGAGTAGAGAGTAATAGAACTATGATTCAGTCCCATCCCCTGAAATTGTAAATCTAGTGTTCTTGCCATTGGATTATTCCCATTGGTGATGATTTTGGAAGACTAAATGGTAAAAAGGCTATGTGAAGCAGTGGATAAGGGGCTAGATTCAAGAAAAGTGGGTTCAATCCTCTCTGACAAATAAAGATTATGTGACTCTGGGCAATAAATTTAATCTCTATGCCCCATGCAACTCCCTAGAAATTCCATCTACATCTCTCCCTTTCTTCCTTAAGCCTAAGGAAACCAAGATAAGATTTAAAGTGTGTGTGTGTGTGTGTGTGTGTTTGATATCTGCCCTTAGAAGTGTTCTCATCCTTGGGACCTTAAGTAATTCTGGGTATCTACTTCTTTGGAACTGACAAGTACACATCCTATGATTTCTATTTTTGTCACCAATTTTTCATAAGATATTATTCTATAATATTGTAAATGGTGTGACTACAAATAAGGAATCTAGCTCAGTATAATGGGAGAGTACAATGAAAAGGTCGTCCCAGGTTTACTAGGTAGGAGCAATAAACCAAGTCAAAATTTCCTTAATAGTGCCAGGGCCCGGGGCAACTAGGTGGTGCAGTAGATAAAGCACCAGCCCTGGGGGAAGCTAGGTGTCACAGTGGATAGAGCACTGGCCCTGGATTCAAGAGGACCTGAGTTCAAATCTGGCCTCGGATACTTGATACTTACTAGCTGTGTGACCCTCGGCAAGTCATTTAACCCTCATTGCCTTGCAAAAAACAAAAACAAAAAAAACACCAGCCCTGGAGTCAGGAGGACCTGAGTTCAAATCCAGCCTCAAACACTCTACACTTACTATCTGCGTAACCCTTGGGCAAGTCACTTAACCCGCATTGCCCTGCAAAAACAAAACAAAAAACAAACAAAACAACAACAACAACAAGAGTGCCAGGGCCTTTTAATCAATAAAAAAACAGAATTACAACCACAGAGTTTCCAGCAATGTTTTGTTTAAAAGGGAGGTTTCTTTCACTTTAGAATGCTTAAGAACCACCACCACGAACTGTTCCTTTAGCCTCATCCAAAGTCCTAGTATTGTCCTCATTGTCAGCAAATCTCTCAAAGGATGGGCTGGTCTTGTGATTTTCAGCATCTTTGGTTAATCATTTACAATAGTCCTGCTGAAGCAGCAGGAACCCATGAGAGTTTGGAGGGCATTGTGTAGGATTGAACTCTGGTAACTCTTACAATCTATACTCATGATTCACTCATCCCATATTGCCTTGTGCTTAAAGCCTCCTTGTCTTGTGAGTGGGTCTTATCTACCTAACTGGAATGAAGAACTTTTCTGACTTACTTTATGTAGCTTCTACAAGGCCTAGTATATAGTGGCCTTTTGGCAAATTTGTTGTTGTTCAGTCATTTTAGTCATATCTGACGCTTTGTAGGTTTTTTTTGGCAAAAATACTGGAGTAAAAAAAAAAAGGAAAAAAAATACTGGAGTAGTGTATCATTTCCTTTTCCAGTTCATTTTATAGATGAAGAAACTGAGTCAAACAGGGTTACATGATTTGCCCAGGGTCACACAACTAGTAAGTGTCTGAGGCTGGATTTGAACTCAGGAAAATGAGACTTCCAGACTCCAGGCTCAGTAACCTATCCACTGTACCATCTAGCTGCTCTCCAATAAATAGTTGATGATTGATTGTAGGCTAGTACATAACTATAATTTTATCCATACAGTCGTTAGGCTGAGTGTTTTGGTAACAATGTAAAGTTATTTCTGGTTCTTGGCTCATCCACTCATAACAGATTTTCCAGGGCAGAGTCATCATTATTTACTAGTTCCTGAATGACTGTCTCAAGGACTTTTAATTATGTTAACAGCCAGGAATTCAACCTTGAATCAGAAACATTTGCCATAAGATAACAAATCTTCCAGAACGTAGGTGTGGAGCTAGAAATGACCTTAGACATCATCTAATCCAAGGTCCTTATGTTCCAGATGAGAAAACTAAGACCCAGAGAGATGAAGTGACACAGGTAGTAAATAACAGAGCTGGGATTCAGAGCCACATTCTCTGACTCTGAATCCAACATTCATCTCTGATATGGTTTTCTTGTTGCACCTTTAAGTATTACTATATATAACTGAAGGGATAAAATTGGAGCTTTTACCTTATGTCATGTGCAGCTTAATAACATAAAACACATTCCCCCTTTTTAGTTTTAAATTGTTTTATTGTGATTTGAAAGAATGTATAGAAATATATGTAGTATTATTATATTAGGTAAAATTTTTTTTCAGTAAAAATTTATTTTCTCTCCATCATGCCTTCCCTTTTTTGAAATGAAAAACTTAAAAATCCTTGTAAAATACAAGCAAAACAAATTCCCTTATTCGCCATGTCTAAAAGATATATATCTCCGGGGACTGAGCCAGCATGGCAGAGTAGCAGGGAAACAGTAGAACCATATTTTCCACTATAACTCTTCCATAAAGGTCTAGAAAATGCATGTGATGGATAGAGTACTGACTGAGAAATCCAAGAAAAATCACAGTGAGTCATTTTTCTAGCTCAGGTCAGCATAGAGAGACAGATACAGTGGTCTGGGATATTAAGCATCTCTACCTAGGAGTGCTTCACAAAGTATATTCTAAAGTAGGAACTAAAAGAGCATCAGCACTATGTGCCAGATCAAGAAGTCCCATATCCACATGGATCAGTCCAATCTTGTTCAGGCTGTAGGAATAGGTGCCAACTGGTAGTTCAGTTACTCACTATCTAGTTCCAAGTCACAGATCAGGGTGAACTGAGAATGGAATCTCTGCCTTGGGGTGGTATTATAGGATGAGGAATGGTCTTGGGAATGAGAATGGGTACTGAGGTGGCGGCTAGGTGGCACAGTGGATAAAGCACCAGCCCTGGATTCAGGAGGACCTGAGTTCAAATCCAGCCTCAGACACTTGACACTAGCTGTGTGACCCTGGGCAAGTCACTTATCCCCCATTGCCCCACAAAAAAAAAAGAGAATGGTTACTGAGCAAGGATAAAATTCAGAAGTAAACAACAGCTGTGTGGTCATAATCCCAGGAGCTGATTGGGGTCTCAATTCCATCCGCCGGCATGATCTGAAACATTCTTCATCAGTCATACATTTTACCCTTCTCAAGCCCATCATGCATTTTTCCATTGCCTTTTGGGCGGCCCACAACTTTGTTCAGAGACTGGTATTCCATGACTCATAGCTATATAGCATTGCTGGGAAAAAAAGATTTATACCAAGAAGATGAACCTTTGATTCAAGGAGAAGCTTGGGGTCATTAAAAGTAGCATACCTACTAAGTATGTATTATAAAGAGGTCATTGATAGAAGAAAGTCTCCATAGCTACCAAAATATTTATAGCAACACTTTTTATGGTAGCAAAGAACTGGAAACAAAGTAGATTCCTATTGATTGGGAAATAACTAAATAAATTGTGTTATATGAGTTTAATGGGACATTATTATGCTATAAAAATAATTAATATTATGAATACAAAGAAGCATGGAAAGATCTCCATGAACTGATACAAAATGAAGTAAGCAGAACCTAGAAAACAAAATATACAATGTTTACAACAATTTATATGAAAAGAATAATATCCACAAAATAATTGAAAGTGAATGTTGCAGAATTACAGAAAGCAAGCATACCCCCAAGGAAGAGAGATGAGAATCCAATCCATCCAATCCAATAAACGTTTGTCAAGCACCTACCATGTGCCAAGCACTGTGCTAAACACTAAGGATACAATAAATAAAAAGATAGTCCTTGCCCTCAATGAGCTTACAATCTCAAGAGTTAAACAATACACAAAAAGGAAGCAGGAATCAGAAGGTAGAGGGAGGAAACACCAAGGGGTACCTGACATGGAAGCATCTGCTTCCAAGGAGTTCAAACCAGGGAGGGTAGTAGATACAAGGTAGAGTGATCTAAGAGCCTAGATTCTGACCTCAATAAAGGAATGCTTTGGGAGGAGTTTGGTACCCTCCAGCCCTCCAAACAGAGGGGAAAGAAGATGAGGGAGGGGGAGTCAATCAAGGGTTGAGGTAGCAACATGATGGTGAGTTTAAAGGTGATGAACTTATCCTAGGAGTAACATCTCATTCCATGGAAGAGAAGTCATAACCCCACCCCCCTCCACCCCCGCCACTTACTCCTTTGAAGAAGTGGGAGGTTCACAGGTCTGGAATACTGCTTGTATTTTCAGACTTTTTTTGATGTACTGATCAGTTTTTTCGATTTTTTGTTTGTTTGTTTATTTTTGTGTGTGTGAGGCAATTGGGTTTAAGTGACTTGCCCAGGGTCACACAGCTAGTAAGTGTCAAGTATCGGAGGCTGGATTTGAACCCAGGTCCTCCTGACTCTAGGGCTGGTACTCTATCCACTGCGCTGCCTAGCTGTCCCTATACTGATCAGTTTTGCTGATTTTTCTGGTCTACTTTTTCTTTAAAAATATATTTACATTGGATAGCTCACTGGAAGAGGAATGGAAAGGATACTGTGAGAACTTTTGGCGAGGTTAAAAGAAAAATGCCACTAAAATGTATTTTTTTTGTGGGGCAATGGGGGTTAAGTGACTTGCCCAGGGTCACACAGCTAGCAAGTGTTAAGTGTCTAAGGCCGGATTTGAACTGAGGTCCTCCTGAATCCAGGGCCGGTGCTCTATCCACTGTGCCACATAGCTGCCCCTGAGGGAGATTTTGAACTTAGGTCTTCCTGACTCCAAGTTCCATTATGAGCATAGGAAGGTAATTCTTGCTCTCAGTTAACTATCCCTACAACCTGATGATTTGAACCTTGAGTACATGACTCATCTGAGGCCCATATATCCTAATTAAATAAATTCAAATTCAACAAACACTTACTGAAGTCCTATTATGTGCAAGGAGCTATGCTGGATATCTTTGTCTGCATTCTTCTCTCCCTTTCATTTCTCTAAACACTTCAATTTACACAGTAGCTTGCCCAAAGTGAGGCCTCATCTCACACTAGTGAAACCCATGGGACCCTGCTTCCTCTGCTCAGATACTCTTACACCTGTCAGTTTACATATGATGAGGAGTATAAAAGACATTATTATTTTTTTTGGTGAGACAATGAGGGTTAAGTGACTTGCCCAGGGTCACACAGCTAGTAAGTGTTAAGTGTCTGAGGCCGAATTTGAACTCAGGTCCTCCTGACTCCAGGGCCGGTGCTTTATCCACTGCACCACCTAGCCGCCCCTAAAATGTATTTTTTTGAAAAAATATAGTATATAATTTACCAAAATGGAATCTAACCTGCTTTTTCTGTCCTGCTCAATTATGATCTAGTTCATTGTACATAAATAATATTTGTCCTAGAATATGTTTCATAGATCCCTATTAGTTGCATGTTATAGTCTTTTGTTTTGTTTTGTTTTTTGCAGAGCAATGAGGGTTAAGTGACTTGCCCAGGGTCACACAGCTAGTTAAGTGTCAAGTGTCCGAGGCTGGATTTGAACTCAGGTCCTCCTGAATCCAAGGCTGGTGCTCTATCCACTGTGCCACATGGCTGCCCCCCATGTTATAGTCTTAACAAGAGATAATTCTTCGTTCACTTAGTTTTCCTGTGTGGATTATTAGGTTGAATTTTCTGAGTAAGGCACTATGCTTTCCTAAATATTTGTGTGTGGTTTTTTAAAAAGAGTTTTTGTGGCTTATATTAAAATGATACATAGGAGGGGCAGCTGGGTGGCCCAGTGGATAGAGCACTGGCCCTGGAGTCAGGAGGACCTGAGTTCAAGTCCGAGACATCTTGTGGTTGCACACTTCTCCTGTGGGGCTCCTATTTATCAGCACTTAAGTAGTCCACAAAAAAAGACCATATGTTCTTGAAGTCTATGTCAGTAAGTTGAGAGTTCCAGTAGGCTCTATGAAGCTGGTGAGGCTTCAAGCATGATCCTGACCAGAGTTTATGCCTGAAGTTCAAGAACAAGCCTACCTGAATTCAGAGGGTCTCATTACCAGAAGATTGGGTTGTAGGTAGGTTTTTAAAAATGTTTTCCCATTGGAGATCCATAAAATAATGCCATCGAAAAAAAAAGGACAGAAGCCAAGTATTGCCAGAAATACAACCTACATATTTATTTAATTTTTACATCAGTGATAACAAGAGACTTCTTAATTTAGTACACATCTACAACCCTTCTGAGAGAGCCCACTTTGGCATTCATGGCTCCCCAGTCCAGGTATCTCCTGTACTCGCCGGGTCTCAGCAGGAACTGCCTTCCTCTATAGTTGGGCATCTCATACAGGACCCAACAGCCATCCAAGACATTAAGAGAGTATATTTCATTCAGACGGAATCGATCGTGGACACATGAGCAGTCATCGGTGAGCTCCATCATTTGACCTTTGTAGTCTTCTCTCTCATACAGCCTCATCCTGTGGGATCCAGTCTGTTGAAGGGGAAAAACATCAAGAGAAGATGAAAAATAAACTGAGAAGTGTTGTCTGGATTTTGGAAGGAGTTATATGATTAGTCCGTGTCTGTCTGCACAAAGTAAGGATTTCTAAAATGTACTGTCTTTTTCCCTCAGATCATTTTGCTTCCCTTCCCTCTGTAGTTAGAGTTGTTTTACCTGGAGCTTGCATTAAAGATGGGCAGTGGATAGAGTACAGGGCCTGCAGTCAGGAAAACCTGAGTTCAAATGCAGCCTCAGATTACTTACTAGCTATTTGACCCTGGGCAAATCACTTAACCCTGTTTGCCTCAGTTTCCTCATCTGTAAAATGAGCTGGAGAAGGAAATGGCAAAGAAAACCCCAAATGGGGCCACAACGAGTCACACAAGACTGAAATGACTGAGCAACAACAGCAACCCTAAAGATAAATCTGATTAGGAATCACTGTCAGTCAGGAGACCTCTGTCCTAAAAACTCTCCTTGATATAGCAGGGGAAAAAATGAAATCCAGGGGTGAAACACTTTTTCTTTTTGAGATGTTGAATGCTTCAACTATATATGCTGAGTTTTTAAAGAGGATTACATTCCACAGTTCCTTCCTTCAATTCAAGATAATATTTAGTAATCAATTTAATATTTTTGGGACAGGCAATGCAGCATAACAGATCACAAGCAGATCTTTTTGTTTTGTTTTGTTTTTAATTTTGTGGGGCAATGGGGGTTAAGTGACTTGCCCAGGGTCACACAGCTGGTAAGTGTCAAGTATCTGAGACCGGATTTGAACTCAGGTATTCCTGAATCCAGGGCCGGTGCTTTATCCACTGTACCACCTAGCTGCCCCTCACAAGCTGGTCTTAAAGTCAGGAAGGCCTAGGTTTAAGTTCTAACATGTAGACTATGTGACCCTGGGCAAGTCATTTAATATCTCAGTGTTCTAGGCAACTCTGTCTTGTAGAGATGGAACCAACCTATATTAAAAAGGGATACAGGGGCGGCTAGGTGGCGCAGTGGATAAAGCACCGGCCCTGGATTCAGGAGTACCTGAGTTCAAATCTGGCCTCAGACACTTAACACTTACCAGCTGTGTGACCCTGGGCAAGTCACTTAACCCCCATTGCCCCCCCCAAAAAAAGGGATACACCTCATGAAATCTCCCTTCATCAAAGAAATCACCCATCCTGTTGCTATCCCCTAGAAAGGGTTTGTAAGACCTCTCATATTTTGGTTTTATTTTATATTAAGATCATGGTATTTTTTCCCTGTCCAAATGAATTATTTCTATTTTCCTCTAGTCAACTTTAACCTTTTTATATTTGCCCATTTTCCAACTTGAATTTTCATTTGTTTCTCCAGTGTGCTAATCCCCTCCATGCAATTTAGTACAATCAACAAATAGAATGAGTAGAGCTTTGTTCCCATCAAAAAATTAAAAAATTAAAATATCACGAGGGTGAGGCCCAAGCCCTGTGGAATTCCAAATAAATATATATATATATATTTTTTTTTGGGGGGGGGGTTGTTTGTTTGTTTGCAGGGCAATGGGAGTTAAGTGACTTGCCCAAGATCACACAGCTAGTAAGTGTCAAGTGTCTGAGGCCGGATTTGAACTCAGGTACTCCTGAATCCAGGGCCGGTGCTTTATCCACTGCGCCACCTAGCTGCCCCCATAAGAATATATTTTTCCCCTGGCTGACATGAACCTTAAAAATTACACCATGGAAATAAACTCCTTAAAGTCTTATATCTATTCTCTGATCTAAACTACATTCTCCTATGTTCTTGACTAGCACATCACAGGTTAATAAACAACTAAGGTCAAGACATCTTGCATTTCTGTTCCTTCATGTGAAACCCTTGTTTTATTTCTTGATCACAAAAGGAAATGAAATGAGTCTAGCAAAATCCTCTTTTCACCAAACCTTGATGAATTTCACCCAGTGACTGAGGTGCCTTCTAGAGGAGTCTAAGTTTAACACCAGGTGTATGTTATTGTCAGAGCTTCTAGTGTTTACTAGCTGGGTGATTTGCGGTGAGTTGCTTAACCTTCATTGGCAAAACAAGGAGGTTGGACTACATGGCCTCTGATGTCCCTTCTGGCTCAAGGTCTATGATCCTATAAATATGAAGTGAAGCTTATGTTGGGTACTAAAAGGCTCTTCCAGCAGCACCCAAACTTTCACAGGTCTTCACGAGCTAGAAAGGCTATGAGTAGAGGCATGACAAGAGATTGCCTCTGTCATGATAGGGGCCAGCCTAGCTAAGATCAAGAAGGTTGAACACTGGATGACTTTTGCTATTTTGTCACAGTAACTCATGAAACTGTCTACCAAGATGTGGTGGGGTTGTGATATACAACTGTGGAAGAAGTACCCAAACCACTGAAATCCTATATCTTTGGAAGAATTTGAAATAAGAAGTGTCATAATAGAATATTTATACATTTTGTTTTAAAGTGTCGATGTTTATTTAGCTATTCATAATTCTTTTTTTTTCAAATTCTCAAGGACCTCAAGCAATTCACTTAATCTCTATAAGACTCAGTTTTCTCATTTGTCAAATAGAGGGGGCAGATTCTACCCTTTCCAAAGCCCCTATCAACCAGAAATCTATGAACCTATAATCCCAAGTATTCCCTACCCAGGCCTGACCCCTTTTTTTTCTAAATTAGAATAAATAGAAATGATTTTGCAAATATGAAGTCACAGCTGCTGATACTAACTCATCACCCAACATGAAATGAAACTCACGTAAGGGATTGTCCGGCAGGATCTGATAGAGTCATTGAAGCCCATCCATTCCTGGTAGTCTGGATATTCTCCCCTTCTCAGGTAATACTGGTGCCCAGAGTAATTGGGGCGCTCGTAAATCATCCAGCAGCCACTTTCCACCCGGATGGAGTTGCAGCGGCTGAAGTAGGATTGTAGGTTAGCATGGTCACTGCTACATTCATAGCAGCGGCCCTGGAAGCCCCGGTCCTCAAAGAAGATGATCTGCAAATGAACACCAAGTAGGTTATTGAGCATTCACTTGGGAATGAGAATCTTCATTTAAAAGGAACAACAACTTTATGACATCCTCATACTTTGCTCACCTTTCCCATGTCTGCCTGGCGGCGATGCAGAAGTGCAGTGTACCAGCAGTGGCTGCTTGTATATATAGAGCGGGTCTGCTGCTGCATCGGCAAGAACAACACAAAAGAGGCCCAGTGTGGCTAGGGAGGGGATTTTCATGTTTTCTTTTTTTTCCTTCTAGTATCAGGGCAGGGGGTGCATTGTACAATTCCCTCTTGCTTTCTCTGGTACTTTCGAGTTGGCCTTACGCTCCCTCTGAAAGCTATTGAAGTCAGCAGAGCCATTATGGTGCTGGGCACAATGGGCCAGCTTCTCACCCTATGCAGCCATATAGAAATGCATGTTTTCATGAATGGACTGACTTCATTTAGAGTTCTGTCCCTATAGAAACTGCTGAGGCCGAGCTATGTCTGCATTGAGGCTGAGTCAGGAGCAAAAGCACGTGAATGGGCATATTCCTAAATGACTTGGAGGGCTGATGGGTAGTGGGGAATCCCAATGAGTTAATGCCCAGATTTGGAAAACTTCATTGTGATTCCTGTGGTGAAGTTGTGTATTTTGGAGAGTCCAGAAAATGTTACCTGAGAAAATTAGGAGATATGCAAAACAATTAATAAGACTACAAAGAGAGGCTGTATGCAGGAAGGAGAATGGATTATGTAAGTGTTAAATTTTGAGGATTGTTTGAACTTTTGGAAGGCAGCTTGATGTAGTGGATAGGAGACAGGAAGATTTATTTGGATTTAAATACTTATGAGGTAACTCTCTACAGCTATAAATTACATTATGATTGCTAATCTACGTTGATAGAGGGAGTTGCCACACCCCTACAATAATGAAATCATGGGTCTGGGTTCCTCATTCCCTAAACAAACTTATACTTTCAGATATCTAGAGGTTTCAAAGATCAGAGACCATTGAGTCTAATTCTACTCATTTACACATTAAGAAACTGAGACACTGAGAGGTTATGTGGCTTGATCAACATTAAATTAAAAGTGTCTGAGGCAGGATATGCACTAACATCTTCCTGATTCCATGTCTAGTACTCTATCAAGTAATCCATTCTACCTACTCAATATCACCCTTTAAAAATCAATTTATCATTTAATCCAAAACCCTAACTGAACTTTTGATTTGAATTTGTTTATATAAGCTATGGAAATTCATTCATTTAACAAGCATTTATTAAATACTCACAATATGTTAGGCACTGTGCTAGGCACCAGACATTACAAACCCCCAAAATGAAATAGTCCCTGCCCTTAGAGAAGGAAACTGACACATGATTTCAACAGAAAACAACATGTACACAGTTAAGCAAATGAAAAATGAAGAATATATACAAAGTGATGGGGTGGGGGGCATTAGCAATAACAATGAGGGAAAGAGTACGTTTAAACTTTGTATAACAAGTATCTGGTGAGGTAGCCATGCAGCCCAGAGGATGGATCTCTGGACAGGCATCAGGAAAACCTGAGTTTAAATTTGGCTTCAGATATGTACTAGCTATATGACCCTGGGTAAGTCACTTAACTTCTTATGTCTTAGAAGGGGGTTAATAATAACACCTACACCCCAGAGTTGTCAGGAGGATCAAATGAAATATTATTATTATTTTTTTTTGCAGGGCAGTGAGGGTTAAGTGACTTGCCCAGGGTCACACAGCTAGTAAGTGTCAAGTGTCTGAGGCTGGATTTGAACTCAGGTCCTCCTGAATCCAGGGCCGGTACTTTATCCACTGCGCCACCTAGCTGCCCCCTAGGTGATCCTTTTTAAAGAGTATTATTAGATTTGTAAAAAAAAAAAAATGTCATTTCAGTACTGGGGAATTACTGATAAAAGGACTCCATCAATTGAATCAGAATTCCATCTTTAGATATGACATGATAGATAAGTCTTAGGAAATTACCTGAGAAGCATAGAAATTAGGTAACCAAACTCTCCATTGCTTAGCGAAAATGACAAAATGAAATGTCCTCTAAAAATAAGACCTTTTTGGTTTTTATTATCCAGTTTATTAGTCATCTTTCTCAGCTTTGTGTCATGCCATCTTTGCCTCAGCCCAAGTCACTGGCAAAAATGATAACCAGTATAGGTCTAAACACAGATCACAGGGGCACTTCACTTGAGAATTCCTTGCAAGTTGATTCTTTCGCCATTTGGCTAGTTTGGAAAACCAGCTAACAAGTCTGATCTCAATTGCCCTCTGAACAAACAAATAACTGTTCTTTTTTTAATACCAGAATTTTGTCCCCATAAAATTTTGTTGAAGAAATTCAATACCCAAATATCTTTGATATGTACTTTATTATAAACAATCATTAAGTAAATATAACTACATTAAAACACACTAGAAGCAATAAAAGGTTTGTTCTCTACCATTTGCAATTGTAACTTTTACTTGGGAAAATTAAGGGCCTTACTCTCCCATTTCTATGAGAGCAAAAGAACATTCAGAGGTGAGTATTTGAAGAATGTGCCAAGGAGTTGAAATGTGCTGAGATACAAAGCAGAGGGAAAGAAGTACAAACAGCGAGTAATTAGAAGGAAATCTATTCAAATGTACTTCATAGTGCTACAATATCTTCATAGAGCAGACTAGGCCCATGCCTTGCCAACAGTTCTTGCCAAATCACTGAACAGGGCCAGGTCCACACCTATTTGAATAACCTGAGTCAGAGGAAGTTCACTTTCCTAGAAAACAAAAACAAAATAGCAGAAAACACAAGAGTACAGTGAAGGGGCAGGGCCAGTATTGCTTGGAGCTGGTATCTATGGGAAGAGGTGAGCACAAGGTATTGTCTTCTCAGATGGTACTTTTGTGTTGTTGGTCATCAATTCTCTCATTGCCTTGGTCCCAAATTTCAGCTTCGTTAGAGACCTGCAAGACATAAGGAAACCTGTCTCGTGAAGAAGCCCCTCAATTTTACTGGTCAAGGTAGTTGCTTTAAATTTGCCTCTAGGTTGTATTATTGCTATTGTTATTGAAAAAGGTGGAAGGGCATCAAATGTGGAGAAAATGTAAAGTTGGGGTTTTTTTCCCCCATTGGATTGTTTTTCTAAGAAAGGCTCCATTTCTTGTGACTACCTTTCAGTTCAATTCAACAATTTGACAGAGTTGGGGAAGTAGATAGAAAACAGGCCTTGGAGTTAGGTACACTAGGGTTCAATTATGCCTCTGATATATGCTGGCTGGGTCACCCTTGATTAGTCACTTAACTTCTCTTGGCCTCAGTTTCCTTATCTGTAAAACAATGATAATAGTAGCAACCAGCTCATAGGGTTGTTGTGAGGTTCCAGTGATGTGATCTACATAAAGCATTTTGCAAACCTTAAAGGACAGAGACTAGTTTCTTTGGTATAAGGAACTCCCAGGTGAGGAAACTCTCTCTCTGCAATTACAGATCAGCACCTTCTCTCCCACTTACTGTCTTAGAGCACTGAGATGCTTGTATGACTTGCCTGGTGCCCCATGACCAGTTGAGATCAGAGGCAAGACTTGAATCCAGGTTTTTCCCATTCCAAGGCCAGTTCTCCAATTACTATGATAGACCTATAAATATTACATATTGTTATTTATTAACTAAATAAAGTAACACATTGGATTTAGGGCAAGCCACTTTTAGAGACCTATATGTAGGAGTAAGGTGATATCAGTTAAAGAAAAATACATTCAGGAAGATGAAATACAGAAATGTAACAGGAATAGATAGGGACTAGACATGATTTCATTGGTATGGGGAACTCCCAAATAAAGAGACTAATTCTATGATGCAGATTAGCACCTTCTTTTCAATTTTTAGTCTTCTAGAGACATGTCCAAGGCACTGGGACTCTAAGAAACTTACCCACAGTCACTCATCTGGCAGTAAGTGTCAGAGTCAGAACTTAAACTTAAATCTTTCTGACTTTAAAGCCCAGTCACTCCCCACTGTGCCACATTGCCTCTTAGAAATATTTAAATGCTATGGGATTAGGTCTGCTTTTCTTCAGCCATTTAGCAATAGTTTAATAAGAGTTTCCAACAAAGAATAGTAAAGAATAGTTTCATAGTTTCCACTTTAGGTTTCCAGACTTACTATTGTCTTTGGCTGTTTTTCTGAGCTTTTTGGTGATTTTGACTCCATAGCCTTTGTCGTTATTGAGCTGTTGGTGGCATTTCTGTGGGCTATTTTCCTTCGTAACTTGATACCTAGGGACACACAATGACTAGAATCTGTACTTGGTACTTTAATACATCAAAAATTTGTGACTACATTGATGGGGGGTGCTGCCTACTTTGACACAGATGATGATCTTTCCACACCTGAGGAGACAGTTTCATGAATGACAATAGCTCCTACACTCAGTATTTGGTTGCCAATCCTTTAGGTATGAGCCTCCCAGTACAAATCTAAGCTGGTCCTTCATTAGGCTTAATGTCTTTCCAATTTATTAGCACCTACCAGTTGTCTGTTCTGGTATAGGCTTAAAAAATCTATACTCATTTTGATTCCATGAGAAGGCATGATACAGGGCTCTTTTGGAGGACCTGTATGGTATATAATACTCTTGGAGTGTGTGTGTGTCTGTGTGTGTGTGTGTGTGTGTGTGTGTGTTTGGTGAGGCAATTGGGGTTAAGTGACTTGCCCAGGGTCACACAGCTAGTCAGTGTCAAGTGTCTAAGGTCAGATTTGAACTCAGATCCTCCTGACTCCAGGGCCAGTGCTCTATCCACAATATAATACTCTTGGTAAATGGCTACCCCACACATGGAGAGCTTCCTGCTCTGATTGTTTTATTTCCATTTTCAGTAGCTCTGACAAATAATTACCCTCTGCTTCAGGTAATGTGAGAAACAGGTAATCTTTGTGAATCTGACTCCCATGAATCAACTATGGTTAGCTAATGAAAATTTAATTGGCTATAAACTTTTATTCTAATTGATAAAATTATGACATTGCCTTTTCTTTTAAAGAAAAGGGAAATATTGTGCTCAATGACAACAAAAGAATAGCTCTGTATGTAGCAAAATATTTATAGCAATGCTTTTTGTAGTATCAAAGAACTATGCCTATTGATTGGGAAATGGCTAATCATATTGGGATCTGTGAATGTAATGGTATATCACTGTGTTGTAAGAAGTAACAAACATGATGAATTCAGAGGAAAGTGGGAAGACTTATATGAACTAGTGCAAAATGAAATAAGCAGAAACTAGATGATATGAAATGTCAATGCCCAAGCATTAGAAAAGATATTTCTTCCCACTTCTTTGAAAAGGTGAGGGATAAGGCTTGGAGTCCTGCATATAATGTCAGACTTTTTCAATATGTTGGTTGTTTATGCTGAACTGTTTCTTTTTACTCTTTTTTATTCTTTGTTGTAAGGGGTGAATTTTTTTTTGGGGGGGGGGGTACAGGGCAATGAGGGTTAAGTGACTTGCCCAGGGTCACACAGCTAGTAAGTGTTAAGTGCCTGAGGTCGGATTTGAACTCAGGTCCTCCTGAATCCAGGGCCAGTGCTTTATCCACTGCACCACCTAGCTGCCCCCATAAGGGGTGAATTTTTAGAAGGAGGAGACATTGTGAAATGTGGATGATAAAAAAGCAAAAAGTGGTTAATAAATCCCTTCCTGGTTTCAACTCAAGGAAGATGTCCCTGTCAGGTTAAGTTCATCACTTCTAGTCTCATTACCATGTCCAACTCAAGCCTTGATCGAACTTCCTTGGCTTCCTCTTCCCTCTGTTTGAAGGACTGGAGTGTAAACTACCAAATTCCTCCTACTAATTTGCCTTACAGAGGGCAGAAACTGGGCTTTTCAACTCACTCTGCTCGGCATCTGCTGCTCTCCCTAATTTTAACTCCATAGAATAAAATGCCCTCTGGTCTCCCCTCCCCCTTCTGCTTTCCTGCCTCCTTTTGTTTGTTGTCTCCCAGCATCAGATTGTAAATTCCCTGAGGGCAGGGAGCATCTTTTTATTAATTGTATCCCTAGCACTCAACACATGGTAAGTCTTTAATAAATGTTTATTGGTTATGAGAAAAAATTCATTTAAAATTGGGTTTTCCTAAAATTGAGGGTGAGATGAACATAAATGAGCTTACTTTGTTTCTGAGCATGTTCTGCTGCCTTGGAAGCTGTTAGCATGGCAAAAGGATGTGATGAGAGATGAATATTTTGGGCCTGAGGAACCTGGAAGGAAAACAGTACAACCTTAAAATAATGAATATATTTGTGCTTTGAAGAGAAGTTACTTATTTCCCTTGGCTTAGTTAATCAATCAATCAACAAGTATTTATTAAGAGCCCCTATATGCCAGCCATTTTGCTAGGCACTAGAGATACAAGCACAAAGAATGAAACAATTCTCGTTTGTTAGTCAATCCTTCTCTTAGTCAATAGGCAAAACTAATGTTCCATTTTATATTTTCTTTATTTTTTTTTGATGAGGCAGTTGGGGTTAAGTGACTTGCCCAGGGTCACACAGCTATTAAGTGTTAAGTGCCTGAGGCCGTATTTAAACTCAGCTTCTCCTGGCTCCAGGGCCAGTACTCTATCCACTGCAACACCTAGCTGCCCCACCATTTTATATTTCAATATAAACTTCATTTCTGTTCAGCTAAGCCCCATTTCTCCTCAAGTCCACTCTGACATGTTTTTTTTTAATTTTACACCAGTATTTTATTGTGAAAATTTTAAAACAAATATTTTTGTGCATATTGCTTAGAATGAAAGATTTTAGACATCATCAGTATTATCTGTTCTTATATATGAGGAAACAAACCCAGAGAAGGGAAGGGACTTCATCAAGGTTGTGGAGCAAGTTGGTGATGGACCTGGAAGTACAAATCATAGCTGCCTCTCAGATCAGTAGAAATAATAACAATGAACTCTCATATAGCACTTTAAGGTTTGCAAAGCACATCACAAATATTTTCTCATTGCATCCTTGCAAGAATCCTGGGAGGGGGCAGCTAGGTGGTGCAGTGGATAAAGCACCGGCCCTGGATTCAGGAGGACCTGAGTTCAAATCCGGCCTCAGACACTTAATACTTACTAGCTGTGTGACCCTGGGCAAGTCACTTAAACCCAATTGCCTGAAAAAAAAAAGAATGAAAAAAAAAAGAATCCTGGGAGGTAGTTCCCATTTTATAGATTAGGAAACAGAGGCAGGCAGATGGTACATTATTTTCCTAGGGTCACACAGGTAGTAAGTGTCTGAGGCAGGATTCAAACTCAGGTCTTCTTGACTTCAGATACAGCACTGTCTATTAGACTGAGTTGCAGGAGCCTCAGAGGCCATTTAAAAGTCCACCCTGTACCTGAACCAGCATGCCCATTAGGCAATCTCCGATAATCAGTGTCTGGCCTCTGTTTGAACACCTGTGCCTTCTGAGTCAGCTCATTCCATTTTGGGATGGCTCTCAGGGCTAGAAGTCCTTTTCCTTGCACATTCTGATATGGTTTACTCTCTCTTTAAGGCCACTGGAATCCCTACTTTATACTTAACACAGTCCTCAATCTACATCCATGAATGATTTCCTCAACACTCCTTCCATCTCCTTGTTCTACCTGAAGGTTGTTTTTTCACTGAGCATTCCATATTCCTTACAACCTTGTCCATTGGTGGACTGTCCCGGAACTTCTTGACTTGCAGCATCAAGAAAAGTTGGCATACACTTTCCTACCCATTGCTACTTCCAGACCATTCCTTTTTTACCTCTAAAGTTGATGGAATTCATTTATAACACCTCTTTCCAGTCCTTCTGAGTGTTACCTTTCAACCTCCACATCAGTTTCCCAACTTACAGACTTATCTTCCTAATCTATAAGACTAGTCATGTTATACTTCTTTTCAAAATCCTTCAGTGGGGGACAGCTAGGTGGCGCAGTGGATAAAACACCAGCCCTGGATTCAGGAGGACCTAAATTCAAATCTGGCCTCAGACACTTAATACTTACTAGCTGTGTGACCCTGGGCAAGTCACTTAGCCCCAATTGCCCCATAAAAAAAATATCAAAATCCTTCAGTGGCTCTTTTTTATTTAACAAATAAAGTCCACACTCCTTTGCTGGGTATTCAAGGACCTCCACATTTTGACGCTGAACTATTCTCATAGGATTACACTCCCTCTCTCAACCATATAATCTAAACTGGACTATTCACTCCACCTCCAACACACAGTTTGTATTTTTTCCACATCTGTGTCCTTGTTCATGTTTTTTTTCCCCATGACTACAAAGTTCTATTCTCCCTCCACATTTAAAGTTGGGATTTCTGTCTAATATTAGAGCTCAAACCCAAAGTTTATCTCCCCTGATCCCCAGTAACTGGATCTCACTTAGAATATGCACTTTTATTATAAACTTGTGTATTATTTGGTATTGCATTTATTTATGTGCCAGCTTCTACCATTAGGCTGTAATTTCAACCAGGGAGAACCATATTGTATATAAACATTGTGCTTCATTTAGAGTCCTTTGCATCCAGCAAGGACTGAATAAATGTTTGTGAAATTGAATCAAAATACTTTTACAAGTCCATGATTTCACTAGGTTTAGCATTTCCCTCATTATGAAGATTGCATCTTTTTAGTAGACTGATTCTGCTAAGTTGTTGGAACCAAAACCAATTAATTTTTTGCTAGTCAACCTTCAGGGGCTGGAGGTCAAATGAACTGTCTGTCATTGGACCTGTACCCAAAGCCTTTCCAGTTTAGAAAGCTTTTCCAGTGCTTGCATTTTGTTGGCATAGTCTTAGAAAACCCAGGGCTTGGGGGCAGCTAGGTGGTGCAGCGGATAGAGCACTGGCCCTGGATTCAGGAGGACCTGAGTTCAAATCCGGCCTCAGACACTTAACACTTACTAGCTGTGTGACCCTAGGCAAGTCACTTAACCCCAATTGCCTCATCAAAAAAAAAAAAAAGAAGAAGAAGAAGAAAAAAGAAAACCCAGGGCTAACTCTTTGCCACAAGGAAGCATTAGGACATAACTTTAGTGGAGAGCTGCATTTTTTTAATTTTGAAAAAAAAAATAAAAATTTTAAAAATACCCCCCCCAAATATTTAAAACTTTACCTTTTAATTTTCCTTTATCATTTATATCACCTCTTGATGTGGGTTTCATTCTACTTTAGCCTATGATGTCTTTGACAGGACCTTGTTTTGTCCTACCAGTGAGAGGAAATTATTTGCTAAAATGAAAATGATTAATAGCTGAAATAGTTGAAGTACATCTACGACAGAATTTTTCTGCCTTCTCAATGACAGGTTCACAGCAGATATATTCACAGCAGAGATCCTATGACTACAAACCCAGAGTTCTTTTTACTTTACCATCCAAGGACAATGGGGAAACATAATGTAATTTAAATTCCTAGTTAAGTGCTAGCTCAGCTCTGTTCTTGGCAACATAAGCAAACACCTAATCTTATGCCTCCCACAAATATAGTAACTCATCTTACAAGTCACTGTGTAGAAGTCTACAGAGCAAGCCTAAAGGCTAGAGATTATCTTGAGAAGAGTTAAAAGTTGTCATGAACTTAATCCATGGACAGACTTATTAGTCCCCCATGCCTGTCCAAGAAATGATCAAATAATATTCATTTGGGATGAGGGATGACATTTTTATATCATCCTATCTTATTACAAATGGTGATTTCCATAGCTTCATCTCACAAGATCATAGATTTTAAGCTGAAAATGGGATTTTAGAAATCTTCTAATCTAACCCTTGGCCCACCATTTTTTAGATAAGGAAATTGAGGCCCAGAGAGGTTAGGTGGGCAAATTGTATAACATCATACAGATAGTAAGTTGCAGAGCTAGAATTTGAACCTATGTCCTGACTCATCAATATATTTTCCTCTGCTCTGCTCCCCCTTGCTTCCTTTGCTCTCTCACATATGTGTACATATGCATATATATATATATATACACACATATATGTATATATATGCACCCATACTTGATGACAGTGGAAGTTGCAGTGCTCCCCAGAAAATAAGAAACCAACAATGTACAGTGCTGAAGCTCAGTGGAAGTGGACTCTGAGGCCATTGGTTTCCACTTGATCTTATTTATCCTCCAAATAATATGTCTACCCTTAAAGCCATAAGTCTTTCTCATGTTTTCCAGATATTGTCATACAAATCTAAGTAATGATTGGCTGGTCTTTGAAGCTAAAAACATAATGCAATTCAATATTTACTGAGCACCTACTATGTGCAAAGCACTGTGCTAGGTTATTTGTGGGTAACAAAGAAAAAGAGCTGGTTCCTTCCTGTAGGAAGCTTAAATTATATTTAAGATATTCACAAATACATAACTTTTCTAACTGGCAATCAGCAGTGTAAGACAAGATAAAAGTTGGTGAGGCTTTCATTTTTGTTTCTGTTCTTTTGTATAGCGGAACTGGAATTTCTGCTGTCCGTGGTACTGAGAGCAAACAGATCACTAGCCTGATTTTACACCTGCCAACTAAGATCATTTAACCTGACAACCTCTTCAAAATTGGAACTATTTTGCCTCAGGAAACTTCTCTAAGAAATGGTGGTAGAGTCAACATCTTTCTCATTTCTCATTTTCCCCCTGCCCGCAGACTTGACAGAATTATCACATTGGATGTCTTATAGAAACATTCAGTGTTGTCTCCCATCTTTATTTTTTATTCTAATTTGATAGGAATACATTTTTCTTCTAATTTGGTACAAAGATTTTTGAAGGTGGGAGAATAGAAAGGCTTTTAAAGAGGACCAAGGTAGGGGTAGGGTAGGCATTTCAGTGAGGATTGCAAAGAGAAGGGACTGCTAGAACAGGAATTTGGCATTTGCTCTTCCATCTAATATTCTCCATCTCACATTCCTCTTTTAGTTATCTTTTTTATTTTCCCTCCTGGCTTTCTCCTTTCTCTGTTTTCTCCTCCTTTCACTACTTAATATCTACTTTATTCTCTCTACCTTAAATGGCAATTATATGTAACTTAAATATGTATGTATCATACATATATGTGTGTATACATACACACACATATATATCCTGCTTATTTTACTTTTATCACAACAGTTTTTCAATTCTACAGTAGATGAATTCAAAAGTTTAGATTTTAGCTACACTTTTTCTCAAATGAACTGAAAAGTTATATTGATTTTCTTTTGATTTAATTATTTTTAGCTCCCAATTATTTTGTTTTCAAATTCTGTGGACTAGTGATCAATAAAAATTGAGACAGAAACCAAACTCAGTCTCAGGGTACATTATTATGATACAAGACTGAGTTGTATTAATGCTATAGGTACAGTAGATGGCAGTAAAGTGTAACAATACTGGCCATAAAGGTTATACTGTACCTCCATGTGTATTGATTAAATGAGATTATTTGTACTTTGCAAATGTTAAAGCACTATATAAATGCTAGCTAATAATATATGCCATTGCCAAATACCACTTGTGAATGATTTAGTAGAGTATAATTAAAATTCAAAGTGGGGAGGGTATAGGGTAAATGGAGTACAGTGTTTCACAATCCCAACCATCGAGCCAACTTGGCAAAATATGTAAACTTTACATCTTGGAGTTCTCTGCCCTCTGCTAGGGGTGACAGGAGCAGGAGTCAGGTTTTTTTAGTTCACAAATTCTAAATAGTGAGAATGTCTGGTAGTTAGGTTTTCGGGGGTGGCAAACACTCGCCACAGATCCTTAATGGGGTTTAGTGGCTAGAAAACACTGTTCTAGAAAAATAATTAGTCCTTTATATTTCTCTAGCACTCTCAAGATTGTGGCACATTCTTCACAAGCTTCTTTGCCTGGCACAAGAGAGGTTTCTTAGGTTCATACTCAGGTGTATTTTGATTGCCACATACTATATGCGTATCACTCACTTAATTTGTCTGTTCTTCAGTTTCCTTTATCTGTAAATTAGCAGATTAGACTAAATGAGCTCTAAATTCCCTTCTAGCTTTAAAATCCCATGATCCAGTTGTTGCCCTTTAGCAGTTGGCCAGGTGACACTTTTTTTGTTTTTGTTTTTTAAAAAAGAACCCATTGTTGTTTACATGCACATAGGCAGACAGATGGCTAATGATAGAGTGCTAGAACCCAGAGTCACAAGAAGACCTGAGGTAAAATCTAACCTCAGATACTAGCTTTATGACTCTAGGAAGGTCACTTCACTTGGCTTCATCAGTTTCCTCATCTATAAAATGGGATGTGTAAAATAGCACCAATCTCCCAGGGTTGTTGTGAGGATAGGATGAGATAATGTTTATAAAGTGCTTTATAAACAAACCTTAAAGAGTTATATAAATGCCAGCTATTTTTATTACATAAAATTTAAGCAAAAACACCACTAAAATCACCACCAAAAAAACCCCAAACAAAAAAACAAGTGCATATCATAAATAGTGGGGTTTTTTGTGGGGGGAAGCCATTGATGTCGCATTATTAGCCCATTAAAACCAAATCTTCAATAAGTGACATCCAACTGTCATATTGGGGAAAAAGACACACTAATGGGTCAATGAAAAACTGACCATGCCAGCCATGGGATTAATTACAGAGGCTTAGAGAAATTAAGTGACTTGCTCAAGGTCATATGGATAGTGAGTTGCAGAACCTAAACTCAAACTCAGGGCCTGTTATTCCAAGTTCAGTAGACTTTCTACTGAATCACAGATATCTAGGGGAAATCTGCCCAATAACTTTGTATTTATTGGTCTTAGTTCTTCCCTCTGGAACTTCTCTCTTTTGCTCAGATTTCTTTGTCAAGCTACATAAAGTAAGTCTATTCCATTTATCCACATCATACATAGGCCTTCAAATATTTGAAGACATCTATCATCTCTCCCCTTGTTCTTCTTTACTCCAGTCTAAACTTCTCCACAATAAGAGTTCCCAGACTTCTTCCCATGCTTATTGCAGCCTTCAGGAAACCTGCTACTTTGAAAATGTCTCCTACAAAATTGGTGTCCCAAACTGGAAGATTCCAGCTTTGGTCTGGAAACTACCTGTGGATTAATGCAACCTAAAAATTGCATTAGCTTTTTGTTTGTTTTAAGTAGCTGGATCACACTGTTTGCTCCTAATGATCTTATAATCACCTAAACCTCTTAAGTCTTATTCATACCAACTGCTATTAAGCCAAGTCTCCCACATTCTGTACTTATGTAACTGACTAAATTTTGTTTGGTTGGTTTTTTTGTGAGTCAATTGGGGTTAAGTGACTTGCCTAGGGTCACACAGCTAGTAAGTGTCAAGTGTCTGAGGCCGGATTTGAACTCAGGTCCTCCTGACTCCAGGGCCAGTGCTTTATCCACTGCACCATCTAGCTGCCCCTTAACTGACTAAATTTTAAAAAAAGAATATGTCTTTTAACTTGCCCAAGCTTGAAGGGCAGGGGCTGCTCAAGGGCCTAATGCCACTCTGATCAGCATTGGAACTTTGATCTGCTTTGTTTCTGATGGAGGCTGGTTGCCCCTCCTTAGGCAACCTGGTAGCCCCCACTTCTAGGGGCTCACCATGATAATGCTGAAACTATGCAGACATCAAGCAAATGCTATTAATCAGGGCTTGATTTACTGCTTTGTTGATTGCCCAGACTTAAGAAGTCAATGTTGAAAATATCAATAATGTAAATTAGGGGCAGCTAGGTGGCGCAGTGGATAGAGCACGGGCCCTGGAGTCAGGAGTACCTGAGTTCAAATCCCGCCTCAGACACTTAACACTTACTAGCTGTGTGACCCTGGGCAAGTCACTTAACCCCAATTGCCTCACTAAAAAAAAAATAATAATGTAAATTAAACTTTAAAGAATGTCATGGGTACATTTTTACCACCAGAGACTCTATTGTTAAAAATTTAACAGCATATCCCTGTATAAAAGGAATCAGCAAAAGCAGATATTAATGAAAATTTATGTAGGCCAGTTGTGTAAAGAGGATGAAGGATAACAGATAGAGAACTCAGTACTGTACTGGTGTCCATGAACTATTTAAAAAATTGTTATTCAGTCATGTCTGACTTTTGTGACCCCACTATGAGTTTGATGGCTCCTGAAAGACATTGCTGACCATGTCACTCCTTTGCTCAATCAGCTTCAGTGATTTTTTAAAACCTTTAGAATCAGATACAAATTCTGCTATTTGGCATTTAAAGTCCTCCAAATCTTAACTCCAAAATATCTTTCCAGGTTTATTTTACATGACTCCCCTTCATACACTCATGGTATAGCCAAACTGGCTTTCTTCCTTTTCCTCATACATGACATTCCATCACCTACTTGAGCCTCTCTGTAGGCTGGTCTCCGTATGCAGGATGCATGCCCTCCTTCCCTCCTCTTAGACTGTGGCTTGTACCCTGCCATATTCTTGTAATTAAAAGTAATTTTCTAACATTTCATATGAATAATTGGAAAGTATGTTCAATTGATCAATAAACATTTATTAAGCATCTATGTGCCAAGCATTGTACTAAGCTCTGTCTGTTTCTTCAGTGCTGAGTAGAGGTATATCATGAAAAGAAAAAAACTCATATTCCTATGACCCTAGCCCTCCAGAAGGTATTCGTCAAAGTCACTCGGTATGGTGCTAGAAGTTTTATGGTTTAATAGTGTTTAAACGTGTTTCATCTCTCTTTCTGATCCATATTGCCTCCCTTTCCCCCAGCCAACTCCCCAGCCCAGTGTAGCCTGTCATTCAAATCCAAACTATTATTTAAGGCCTAGCAATGATTTTCATGAGAAATAATCTAAACCTAATTTCATGATACTTTCCATATATATATGTGTGTGTGTGTGTGTGTGTGTGTGTGTGTGTGTGTGTGTGTGTGTATGTTCTAGCTCTACTCAATTATTATACAAAGCTAGCACCACAGAATTGACACTTTCAAACTGTGGTGCTAGAGAAGACTTCTGAGAGTCCCTTAGACAACAAGATCAAATCAGTCAATATCAAAATAAATCAATTCAGGCTATTCATTAGAAGGTCAAATACTGAAGCTTAAATACTTGTGCCACATAATGAGAAGATGGGATTCATGGCGGGGGAGGGGGGAAATTCTGATGTTGGGAAAGATTGATGGCCAAATGAGAAGGGGATGGCAGAAGATGAGATGGGTAGATGGTGTCATGGAAGCAATGGACATGAGCTTGGACAGACTTTGGGAGATAGTGGAGGATAGAAGGGCCAGGAGTGCTATGGACCATGGGGTCATGAAGAGTCAGGCACAACTGAATAAATTAATAACAATGGTTTAATACAAAGAATATTCTAATTCAATGGAAAGAACACTGGAGCCAAAGAACCTCTGTTCAACTCTTGCTTCTGTGTTACCCTGGAAAAGTTATTTCACCCCTCATCAGGGTCTCAATTTTTTCTCCTCTGTAAAAATGAGGAGATTATACTAAATGAACTCTGAGGTCTCTTTTATTTCTACAACTATGACACCATAACTCTTAGCTACTTACCAAGATAGTTGTACTGTCTCCCATATGTAAATTCATAGGGTAGTTCTCCCATGATTAAAATTCATCTCTTCCTCAGCCTCAGCTGTTGGAATTTGCTTCCTTCCTCAGGAATCCCCTTCTACCATGAGACCTTTCTTGAACCATGATCCCTCCTTTGTCTCTTTTGTCTACCATTAACTGAAAACCATCTCTCCTTCCTTAGATTTCTTTGAGACTCTCTCACTTTGTCCATATTACATTCCACCTTGTACCATACAAGTCTTGTCTATTCCTCCTCTATAATTCCTTCCATTGTAAATTGCTTGTAGATATGGACGAGTGGGTTGTTTTTCATCTTGATGTGCTCACTTCTTACCACTGTACCTTGTATATAGTAGGCAGTCATTGAGTACTTGTTGAATTAAATTACATTTCTCTCATTCCATTTATTGATGCTTTTCCTCATATCCTTTTACCTTTCTTTCTTTCAAATCTTTTCCCCTTTTCCTTTCTTCCAGTTCATATGTACATGGAAGCAGCTATGTTTTTTTGTAATAAACATTTTATTTATAGTTTTGTATTCTAATTTTTATCCCTCCTTCCTTTGCTCCCCTACCCCCTCCCTGAGGCAGTAAGCAATCAGATATGGGTTATACATGTATGATTATGTAAAACATTACCATATTTGTCATTTTGTACAAGAAAACTTGATAAAAAGAAAAAAATGAAAGAAAGTGAAAAATAGCATGTTTCAGTCTATTCCATCAATATCAGTTCTTTCTTTGGAGGTGGATGGTATGTTTCATCAATAGTCTTTTGGGATTTTCTTGGATCATTGTATTATTGAGAATAGTCAAGTCAGAAAGAGAAATTCCATTTTAAATAACTATGTTTTTTAATCTATAAATATTACTTGGAATTTTATAAATTATTAGATTCACAGGCTGTTAGAGATGGAAAGGGAACTTAAAATTTTCTAGGCTGATTGTTCTCAAAGTGTGGTCTGGGTACCTTCTGGAAATCCCCAATACCATTTCAGGGGATCTGTGAGTTCAAAACTATTTTCATAATATTGCTAAAATGTTTTAGATCTAACAATAGGTATAACACATAAACAAAAGCTCTTTGGAGATCCTCAATAATTTTTAACCAAAGCATTTGAGAACTGATGATCTAGACTAACCTCTTCATTTAAGAGAGAAGGAATCTGAGGCCTAGAAATGTCTGGTGCTGTGTCTAGGTAGCAGAGCTGGGACTAGAATCCAGGTTTTCCCCTCTATGTTCTCCTATTCTATTACTGATTTCAAAGCTCTCAGGAAAGAGATCTCACAACATTCACAAAACCATTTTAAATAAATGGCCATCCTATAAGATACTGACATTCCATTATAGTGTCTCTAGTATTCTAAATTTCATAGCTTGATGAGGGGTGGAGTTAAGCTAATTCTATACTCACAGGTTTGTAAATGAAGAACTGAGACAATTATCCAAATAACTCAAAAGAAGAAAAAAAACCAAACATGTTGCTTTCATTTTTTTTGATGGTTCAAGTGAAATAATAAAAAAGAATTATCTGAATAATTGTCTTAATTTGCAATAATTCATCAATCAACGAACAAGCATTTATTAAGTACCTATTGTATACTAGACACTGTGCTAGACATTAGGTATACCAAGGTAAGAATAAAATAGCCTTGTTCTCAAGGAGCTTACACTCTATTGGACAGGAGGACCAATATGTAATAAAACATATTATTAACCAATAAGCTAATAAAATATATTTTCAAATAAATATAAGTATGGAGCTGGACAGGGTATAGCAGTTAACTTTTCAAAGCATCCAGATCTGAATTGATTTGTGCAATATCATACAGAAAATTAGAGAAATGAACCCAGGCCTCCCAACTATTTGTCTAATATTCTTTGCACAGTACCACAGTACTCCATATATTACCTGGAAGGCAGTGTCCAGGAAATTTCATATATTTCATTTCATAAATTTTTATTGACTCAATAACTTTCTTAGTTTTTTAAAAAATATGCTTTGATCAAATGTTATTAATTAATACCTGTACCTTAGATTGCACTCTTAGATAAAATGGTGAGGGGGAAGGGGAAGAAATGAGAGGCACAGAGTTACAGAAAAAAAGAAGGAAAGAAAAGAGAGCCATTGAAGCCTTTTTTTAATGCACAGAAGAGAACAGAAGTAATCCCAGACAAGCAGGACAGCTTTGAAAGTTACATGTTGAATTTATCACCTTCTTAAAAAGAAAGTCAAGCTGAATATAATATTTTCAGTTTTGTGTATAGTTCTCTTTATCTCTTCTACTACATATTTGCAAATGCTTATTTTGTCTGGTATTTGTTAAGTTTAAAATAAAAAATATTTTTTTAAAAAGATAAAATAGGCAATATGTTAATGACTTACCCTCTTAGCACCAGGCAAGTGCTTTGCAGAGGCGTGAATGCCATAAATTTCAAAGATTTCTTCAACTGGAAGACTGTTCTGTTAAACAAACATTCATTATGTCATTATTTTCTGCATCTTAAAAAATAGATATCACATCCCCAATTAATATCAGGAGTATTTTTTGTTTCTTAATCAAAAGGCTTACAATATTAATTATTCCACAGTGATACTCCAGATACGACCTTTTTTATTACATTTTACCTTCCAAATAAATGTTGCTAAAATAGCCTATTAATAACACTTAAACGTATTTCTTAAATAACAAGAAAACAACTCAGAATCACTGAATTGTAAGATTGAATCAGGAGGTTAAATTAGTAAAGAATCTTAGAGATAATCTAATTCAATTCCTCTCTACAGCACCTACCCCCCCCACCCATCCCCCCAACTGATTATGGATGATGAAACTGAGATCAAAGAAATTAGGCGGTTTTCAAAAGATTATTCAGCTACATCAGGGTCTGGATTTGAATCCAGGTCATGTGTCCCCAAATACAATGTTCTTTCTATTACAACAGATTCTTTAACTTTGCTTTTAAAAGTACCACATGTGTGTATAAGTCAGAAACATTTAACAAACCATAGGCATAAACACCCTGTAATAAAAATTTTGTTTCCTCCCTTACCATTAGGTTCCCAGCATAAAATGATAAAATCATAGCTTCTCGTTCAAGACGATTAGGAAATACATGCCTGCAATGGAATGGTACCTTCCTAAGAAGTAAAACATATAAATAAGTTTGGCTGTGTGACCCTAGGTTTAAGATGATCATCTTTATAGTATTTATATACTGCTTAATTTGCATGTCAAGATAATATGACTCCTTTGACCCACCATCGGTAAGTAGATGATGTACTGCACATTATTTCCCTTCTAATTTCCCAGGACCTATGATAGATTTACAGTAATTTATTCTTGGTTTTCCACTCTGTCTTCACTGTGACTATTTACATTTGCAAAATGGTCATCCAGAATGAGGTTGCCCAATCTGAGACCATGAAAGAGAATGAAATTAATTGGCTACAGAAACTAAGTCTGTGACCATAATTTTATCTAACTCAATGGTTGCTAGAGAGGGGGCCTTCTGATCCCATTCAGGATTGTGGCCTAACCCTAAGGAATGTGGGATCAACCAGCGTAGGAAGATCACTTTCCCCACAATAGCCAATTGTTATCTCCAACATAAACACACTTACTTGTACTTCCTAAATCTACACCTTCCCTCTACTATTCAAGCTTCAACCACCCCACATTGGGATGTCAGCCCCTCTGGACAGTTTTAACCTAACCACTACCTGGTACTCATAACAGCAGCTGTACAGTGCCATTGGGAAAATTCTCTCCCCCTAACTCCCAACACCCACCATCCACCAATCTCCCAAATACCCCCATCTTCTACCCTCGGATTGCCTTATGGCTACAACGAGCTCTACTTGGAAAGGAAACCCTGTGATGTGGAGGTGATAACCAGTAAGACCCCCATCATTTTTTTTTCCTTTTGGGTGGGAAAGAGTGAGCAGCACAGGAAGAGAATGTATCAATCATAGGAACATCAACCTAGAGCTGGGAGGGACCTCATCAGCCATATAGTACACCTCCATCATTTCACAGAGTAGAAAATGGAATCCTAGGGAGGATTAAATGAGATACCAAATGGGAAGTGCTTCAAAAGCCTTAAAGCTATTATCATTGGGGCAGCTACGTGGTACAGTGGATAGAGCACCAGCCCTGGATTCAGGAGGACCTGAGTTCAAATCCAGCCTCAGACACTTGACAGTTACTAGCTGTGTCACTTACTAGGCAAGTCACTTAACCCCAATTGCCTCACAAGAAAAAACCCAACAACAATACTATATATATATATATAATTGCTTGCATAATAGTATATTATATAATTTAAAAATAAGCAAATATACATGTATTAGGGGTGGATGCTCGAAATTATTTTTACTGATTATGTACATGATCAAAAACATTTGGAGGCCACTGCTCTAAACAACTGAGTCACTTTAGATTGATAGATTAAAGCACTAATAACTCTGAAAAAATAACTTCCATGAGGCAAACTGGTACACAAAAGCTGGTACACATATCTGTTTAATTCCCTAGAGTCTTCTAATAAAATGGCCTTTAATTTTTTAATTTTTGTTTGCTGGGCAATGAGGGTTAAGTGACTTGCCCAGGGTCACACAACTAGTAAATGTTAAGTGTCTGAGGCTGGATATTTTCGTTATTTTTTTTTTAATTTCATAAAATGGCTTTTAATAAAAATGGTCCTTAGGAAATCAATGCTATCATTATAAAAAGACTTAGGCATCAAAAATCAGGGACATTTTCACAGTAGATCATAAGGGATCTTCCATGTCTCATACTTTTTTGATGTAGGTAGCCATAATGATTTTTTTCCAGAGGAAAATTATCAGTGATATTTGGGATATGAATATACATATTTCCCAAGTCAATGGCAATATGAGTTCTTTCCAAGTTTTGTAGGATTTAGAGCTGGAAATGACATTAGAGCTTATCTAGACCTAAACCTATCATAGATAAGGAAACTTTCTGTGCCCAGAAAGGTTTAAGTGGAGTTCACATAGTAAATACCTGGGCTAGGATTCAAACTCAAGTCCTCTGATTGCCAACTAGTATTCTTTTCACTCTACTCCACTGCTTATCAGGCAGATTATCATAGAATGGTAAATATAAGAGAGACCCTTAAGATCCTCAATAGGAAAGTAATTTTCAAGTTAAGGAATTCTCTTGAAAGGAAAGAGAGTCTCAAGACACTCACACTTTCTCCCAATCCAAATGTATTTGATCTTCTTTGTAACCAAGCCACTGTAAAGCGACGCTGATGGCCAAATCATAATGAGCCTGAAAGCAAAGATATTTTGCATGAAAAGAAAATAACAACAGCAACCAGCAACTGGCTGCAACCCTAGTTTAGCAGATTGTCAAGATTCCAACACTTGTCATTTACTAAGTATAAGCCAATGCATAAACGTGTTGTTTTACTTACATATCTAACCAGCAGGGTTCCTTATAGGAACCCTGTACATTATTGGATTGACATCTGGAAAGGGATTTAAAGGCCATCTCCTTCATTTTACAGATGAGAAAAATGAAGGCCTATGGAGTTTGTGACACAAATAGTGTCAGAAGGATTTGACCAGAACCAATGCTTTCCCCCACTATACTGCTATTTTTTCTCATTTGTCAAAGCAATCATTTGGTGAATGAGATTTGTTATATTTATCATCCAAACCAGAGACTTAAATGAAATCAAACAGTGGGAAATAAAACTAGAATAAACCAATCTAATTTGCTGAACACTAAAACAAAGCTGGGGCAGCTAGGTGGCTCAGTGGATAGAGCACCGGCCCTGGAGTCAGGGGGACCTGAGTTCAAATCTGCCCTCAGATACTTAACACTTACTAACTGTGTGACCCTGGGAAAGTAACTTAACCCCAATTGCCTCATCAAAAAAAAAAAGCTGAATAATTAAAGTTTTTACTGAACTGTAAACCAAATTAAATCATCGGGTTCTTCCCCACCAAAGTTTATCAGTAATTGAACACACTTTTCAAAATTATTTAAATAGAATAAAACTATAACATAAAAAGATTTTTCAAACCAACCCTGAAAAATCTTAACATTTAACTTAGTTCTTAGTCTGAATATGTCTTAGAGTTGACTAATAGTTAAGATTAACCTCAAGGGGTGCCAAATGACTGTTTTTATGAAGTCTTTATAAAATGTTAGAGCTGAAAGGGACCTTGAAGATCATTGTGTCAGCCCCATTGGTTTTTATGGATAAGAAAATTCAGAATCAAATAAGTTGAGTTATTTACCCAAGGTCATATGGCTAGTTAGGGGCAAACCTAGGGCTAGAACTCAGAACCTCTGATTCAGTCCAGGGCTCTTTGTACAGTATTATTTCTTTCAATCTTTCCCCCCCAGCAGGGCTTAGCAAGTACTAACTAAACAATTTTTATTTTTATTTTTATTTTTTGTGGGGCAATGGGGGTTAAGTGATTTACCCAAGATCACACAGCTAGTAAGTGTCAAATGTCTGAGGTCAGATTTGAACTCAGGTCACCCTGAATCCAGGGCTGGTGCTTTATCCACTACTGCACCACTCAGCTGCCCCCCCACTAACTAAACATTTATTGACTTAATGTACGCTCTAGACAGTTTGTCTAACAACCAGAGAAGAGCTTCAGAGCATTCTTGAGTCAGTTCATCTCCAAAAGATTTTAAAATAAACTCCAAATCTAGCCACAATATACATTTTAAAAATCTGTTATTTTCTTTTTAGTATTAAAAAAAATGCCATTCTCTTTTTAAAACTATATCCATCATTTGAAAACTTAGAAGCCACAATGAAAGAAAAAAGGCACATATTATAACATTTACAAACTACTTTGAAATTTGCTAAGTGGACCAGGTATAGTAATATCTTTAAGTATTCTCACTACTAATATATTCTTAGCCTATCATTCCTTAATACTTCTTTACATTTTTAGATCATGGATTTTTATTTAGAATGGTCGCGAACAATCATGTTCTCTTCAGATCATCTCAAAGTAGGAATTATCTGTACAAATAACATTGGTACTTATTTGGAAATTCCTGCTACTAGGAAAGCTGAGACTGGTGGATTGCTTGGGTTTGGAAATTATGACTTAAAATAGACTTAAAGCCAGTCAGGTATCTACACCAAATCTGGCACTAATAATGATTGTGAGCCCCTGGGAGTAGAGGAGCCAGGCTTCCAAAGGAAGGGTGAATCAGTGTAGATGGGGGAGGGGGAGGGACGAAGGAACAAGTTAAAGCTTTCAGGTTGCTCATATTGAACCTGAGTGGCCACTGTACTTCCAACCTGGGTAAGATAGTGAGATACAGTTTCAAAAAGGAAAATAAAATAAAATAAAGTCTGGAAAATACTTTAATACATAACTTTGGTTCACAACAATCCTATGAAGCAGATGCTAAGGGTATACTATTCCCATTTTAGAGCTGAGAAAACTGAGGCTTGATGAGACAAAGTGATTTATCCACAGTTGCTCAACTGGTAAGTGGAAAACTTGGGATTTGAATTCATGTCTTCCTGACTCCAATTCCAGCATTCATGTTGCTCCTTGATGAACAACTCCCCCCTCCCATTGAAGGTTGGCTCAGTGATTATTTCAACATCTATATATGAAATCTCGATGTATTTATGGTTTGGTTTCTTAAAAACTTACCTCTTATGTGAGCTGAGGTAAAAATCAAGTGTGATAATGGGGAAGGGAAGGGAATACGCCTTGATTAAGCCCCTACTTTGGGCCAGGAATAGTGTTAAATGTTTTACAAATATGATCTCATTTGATAACTAGCCATTGTTCTGTTTGCAAAGCCATGCTATCTTTTTGGCAAAGCAGGAAAATGGATACTCCTAACCCAGGAAAGGTTAACTGATTGTAGTCCTCCCCACCAAAAAGCCTAATCACTCACTTGGATTTTTCAGTATTCTGTGGCCACCTTAACACCCCCTCACTCCCCGAATATGAGGAAGAAAAAAAAATGAATGCCATGTGTTTCTGGTGGGATGGACCCCATTCTTTCATCAAAGCATCCAACTTAAAAATTTTCCTTTCCAGTTGACAAACAGGTCTACTTTAGTCAGAGGGCAGCTAGGTGGCGCAGTGGAGAGAATTCTGGGTCTGGAATCAAGAGGACTCATCTTCCTGAGTTCAAATCCAGCTTCAGACACTTATTAGCTGTGTGACCCTGAGCAAGTCACTTAATCCTGCTTGCCTCAGTTTCCTCATATGAAAAATGGTCTGGAGAAGGAAATGACAAGACACTGCAATATTTTTGCCAAGAAAACCCCAAATGGAGTCATGAAGAGTCGGACATCTCTGAAAAATGATTAAACAACACTTTACTCAATCTTTTGTTTCTATCTCTAATGCTCACTAATAACAGCTTCTAATCCAAAGCCCAAACCCTGTTAATACCTCAACTTTCTCTATTTTTTACATGCATGCATGCACGCATGCATTCATGCAAAGCCATTAAAAAAGTGAACACTTGACCCCTTCTCTACCTCCAGAAAAAGTTTGAAACTCTCCATTTTTCAAATTTGTCATTTCTTCCACCACACAATTAAGAATTGACTATATTTAAAAACAAACATGATCAGTATCTTTTCATTTTTTTTTAAATGAAAGAAAAGGTGTGACAGTTGGAAATGCAATGATTTTTGAGTCAGAAGACCTGGGTTCAAATCCAGCTCTGTCACTACCTGTGTGACTGTGGGCCAATCACTTCACCATTTGGGGCCTCAGTTTCTTCATGTATAAAATGAGAGGTTTAGATTTGATATCCTACAAGTTCCCATTTAGCTCTAAATTTATAAACCTATTATCTATTTTGTTTTTTTTAGTGAGGCAATTGGGGTTAAGTGACTTGCCCAGGGTCACACAGCTAGTAAATGTTAAGTGTCTGAGGCCGGTACTCCTGACTCCAGGGCCGATGCTCTATCCACTGCGCCACCTAGCTGCCCAACCTATTATCTATTAATATAGTAAAGAGCATGAATGCAAATGAATACCCAAAACACTTTACCCTGATCACACAAGGGTTATCTTTCCCTGCCACTAACCCCATGCCAAGTTGTCAGCAATAGACCGGTGGCATGGCAGGTAGAGCATTATACTAAGAGTCAAAAGGAGTAGAGTTTGGGGGCAGCTAGGTGGCACAGTGGATAAAGCACCGGCCCTGGATTCAGGAGGACCTGAGTCCAAATCTGCCCTCAGACACTTGACACTTACTAGTTGTGTGACCCTGGGCAAGTCACTTAACCCTCATGGCCCTGAAAAAAAAAAGGAGTAGAGTTTGAATCTTGCTTTTGACACTCCTGGGCAAGTGATTTAGCCTCTCTCAGCCTCAATTTCTTCATCTGTAAATGGGAACAGCAGAGCATTTATCTTATAAGGTTATTGTGAGAATCAACTGAGATACTATATGTAAAATTTTTTAAGCATTTGCTAGTTATTATTATTATTATTAATTATTATTATTTTATCATCTTGTTTTCTAACTTCCTTCTGCAAAGAGTGGATCAGGGTGGACTAAAATGAAGGCTGAGTCTGTGATGGGAAAAGAGAAGCTTGCTTAGCTGATAGCTAGAGCTCTTTAAGTGCATAAATTACAAGCATTATCTCACTTTATTCTCATATAAAGACCCTAGGAAATAGATACCATTATTATTTCTATTTTGCAAATGAGGAAACTGACACAAACAATGTTAAATGACCTGCCCAGGGTCACACAGCTAGTAAGTGTATGAGGACAGATTTGAACTCAGGGCTTCCTGAATCCAGGCTCAGTGTTCTATCCACTGTGCCACCCAGCTGCCTTTGAATTAAGATCAGCTCTATTTATTATATCTTATAACAAACTAGTCTCATCCACTTTGACCCATTAATGAACACATGAATAATACAAATATCATTAATATAAATGTTTCTTTCTTTACCATCTCATCTAGATAGGTGAACTGGTTTCTTCCCTTTGGATCAAATTCATTTTCCCGAAGTCTGATGCCAACATAATCACACCTTAAAAAACAAGAGAGCATTGTTAAACCATTGTATGTGCCTGGGTCACATTTCCCTATCCTGTTTTCATGCTTCCAGAATTAAGAGTGCTTAAGAAATCACAAGTGCATTTAAAATTTGAATTAATCCTTGATTTAAATAGGATCATAGGATTATGGATTGAGAGCGGAAGAAATCTTAAAGGCCATCCAGTCCCACTTCTTCCTTTCACAGAAGCCTAGAGTTTATGTGGCTTGTCTAAGGCAGAATCAGGATTTGAACCCAGGTCCTCTGACTCCAGATTCTAACATATTTTCTATTGTACTGCAGATCTAAAGGAGTGACTTTTGGTACACTAAAGAATGTTGTCAGTCATCCCAAGGGATAATGTGAAGTCCTCTGAACCTTCTAAAAACTGCATCCTTTAAATCTCAACTAAGGGGCAGCTAGGTGGTGCGGTGGATAGAGCACTGGCCCTGGATTCAGGAGGACCTGAGTTCAAATCCAGCTTCAGACACTTGACACTTACTAACTGTGTGACCCTGGGCAAGTAAGTCACTTAACCCCAATAGCCTCACCAAAAAAAAAAAAAAAGTACCTGGAACATAGTAGGCATGTAATAAACATTTAATAATGTACTGCTTGAAATACATGGCACAGGGCAGCTAGGTGGCACAGTGGATAAAGCACTGACCCTGGATTCAGGAGGACCTGAGTTCAAATCTGGCCTCAGACACTTGACACTTACTAGCTGTGTGACCCTGGGCAAGTCACTTAACCCTCATTGCCCCACCAAAAACAAAAACAAAAACAAAAAACAAAAAAAAGAAATACATGGTACAGAAACAAATATTGGAGAAGCTTAGCAAGGAAGAGAGAGGAGAGAGGAGGAAGACACTTAGAATCAAATGAGCAACAATACCGTTTTCACGACTCCAATGAAGTTGAGATTCACCAGACTAAAAATAAATCACCTTCTCACCCATTTAGAAAGACATTGTAAAATATTAAGAGCAGAACCTCAGAGATCTGAAATCCCACAGTCTAACATTCATTCCCTTGGCTTCTGGGGAACAGGAACAAGTGGAGCATAAGGAGACTTACCCCCTCCTTATCTGATCCTTTCTCTAGAGCAGACTTTGTCAAGGGAAAAGGGATGACAGCAAAAAGGGCACCTTCTGGAGGGGGACACTTCCAAGGGGAAGAAATGTCACAGAAATAAGTGGATTGAAACACTAAAGTAAATGAAAGGTTGGAGACAAAGAAAAAAGGAATCTGGGGCCCCAAAGACAACCTTTACCTACTTTCATAATTTTGCTAAAGACTGTCCCTGATTATGAAAATGTAAATTGTGCCAGGAAAGTTAAGCCAAATAATTCTGTTGGACTAGATTTCTTATAAGGGCTGAAGGACTTTGATTTGGGTCATAAGATTTGAAGGCTCAAGTAACCATTGCAAATTAACAGATCTGGAACATTTTTTTGGACACTCCTAGGATTCAGATTGTTTTATTCCAAGTTAAAATGGGTGTTAATAATAAAAACATACTTATTTGGTGTTTAGTTTCCCTAAAACATCCCTTTGAAGTAGATAGTGTTATGATTATTCCCATTTTATAGATGGGCAAACTGAGGTACAAAGAGTATTTTTTTTAATTTCCTGGGGCTACACAAATGTTGAAGCTAAAATTTGAACCCAAGATTCTCAACTTCAAGTTCAACACTCTCTCCCACTGTACTATGATAGATTCTTTAGATGAAATAAATAAAGAAGCTGACAAATGCTTACTGTTCTATTTATTCAACTCCCACTCCTATTTTCACTGGTAGAGGCTTATGGCCTCTGAAATTCTTGGGAGTACAGTCATTCATACAAACCATCATTACCAGGATATAAAGACAAAACCGAAATAGTTCCTGCCCTCAAAGAGCTTATATTTTACTGGAATGACAGGAAGATTACCTCAGAGTACAGGTAAAGGACATCGCTTGCCTTGAGGTTCAGCTCCAGTACAACCTTTTCTGTAGGTCCTTTCCTGATCCCCCAGCTACTTGGGCACTATTTTTGTTTTTGTGTCCCCAGAACCTAGCTTGGCATAGGTGTTTAATAAATTCTGATTTATTGACAGTGTTAGAAAAGCAACCCTTGGCAACTTGCCACTGATATGCATAGCTAATTCATGAGACAATAATATTGGCTTCCCTATCCCTCAACAAATACCTGTGAGTTCCTCTAATCTCTTGACCAGAAAATGAATCAAAGAAACATTTTTTAAAGAAACAAATTATTGATAAAAGAAAGCCTGATTTTATCCTGGACATATTGTTTCTGAATCTGGAAAGTAGAGACCATATGGAAGTAAAAAGATTAATTGATAAAATATAAACTTCTTGAGGACAACAACTATTTCCTTTTTCATCTGTTTTCCTTTGACTTTGGCATATGGTAGACCTGAATAAATGTTTGTTGTTGTTTAGTGAATATATCTGACTATAAGAAAATCAATGATTGGAGTTTAATCCTGGGCCTGTAGAGATAATCTTCAGAAATGTCTCCCTTTACCTTTGCTAATTTCAATCCCAAGAGATTCTCAGTAGAGCGAAGCCCAATGACTCCCTGTAGTGAATAACGGCTTGTGTGGTTTTTGTATCGGTGGAGAGAGACAGGCTAAAGAATGAGAAAGTTAAGACTCAGAGAAGATGTCCAGCTGCTATAACCGAACCTACGTGATGGAAATGTGAAGCCTTCTGCCTCTGCAGGAAATGTCAAGACTTCTGCCTCTTCCACATGAAAAGATTCCTGCCCCTAACTGATCTATAAGCATCAGATTTTTAGACACAAAACCCACCAAGTACAGAATGCAAATATACCCATTTTTCCAAATTCATACTTACAGGAGTTTTTTTATTTCTCTTTTCAGGAGTCTTCTTTCCATGAATAAAGTTTTATCTAATGAAGCAGAAAGATTGCTTCCACTGCACCTGAAGTCTTTGGGTAGCTTGTTCCAACCCAGCACCAGCAAATGGCAGAGAATTTGAGTCAGAGTTGCGCCCACTCCCCAAATCAGTCATGGAATCCTGGCCTTTTGGGTCTGGAAGAGATCTGAAAACACACAGAATTGATGAGGCGTCTGTGTATGGGCAGGAAGGGGGAAGAGTATCCCCATCTAAATCAACCATCCATTGGTGTTTTCAGTCACTGATTATTCTATGAAGAAGACATCTTATATTTAGATGACTCTTTGTCCTCCATAAAACCCCCTACTTGATATGTATTAGCTAATTTGTACTGGCAACATCCAAATGCCAGTATCCCGTTGTAACTGGGATTGTAACCATTCCTCATAGAGTTGTTGTCTTTTTGCCCCTCTCTCCCCCTTCTTTTTGTTGTTTTTGTTGTGGGTTTTTTTTGGCGGGGCAATGAGGGTTAAGTGACTTGCCCAGGGTCACACAGCTAGTAAGTGTCGTGTGTCTGAGGCCAGATTTGAACTCAGGTCCTCCTGAATCCAGGGCCAGTGCTTTATCCACTGAGACACCTAGCTGCCCTCTCCGCCTTCTTTTTGGAGCCTGCTCAGTGACTATTTTTGGTAACTTCATGGAAATTTGAATCTGCAAATATCCTCTACCTGCTTCAGGCTATGAATGACATCACTGGGTTGAGTCTATCTTTGACCAATTAGAACTTCTAGTGTATACTAAAGTAGCAACCTCCTCCTCTCCCCTTCCAGCTTCTATATATGAGGACTATTTGGGATTTATTCCCAGAAGAGTTAGGTAGGGGATGGTTGAAGCTTTATGTCCCAGCTGGTCCCAGATAACCATGGGAATAGGTCCTACCTAGCCCAGCTGCCTTTTCCCCCCTTATTATTGTTTTTTTCCTTCCCTAACTACATGACTAAGCAGCAACCCAGAGATGGATGAACCCAGGTGATTTTGTGAGTTTCAGAAAGAAAATAAAGTCCTTCAACGTCCCCAAGATGGTCCATTGTTGTTGCTATTGTAGCAGGAGTGAGCTGGTGCCAAGGGAAGAGTCAGCATTGGAGAGAGAAGGCCAAACATAAAGATCATGCTTGAGTCACACTTGGCATTGGATCAGAGTGTTCTCAATAGAGATGGAATGTGAACTAGCTAATGAGGAGAACTGCCAAAGTGTATTATGCCAGACTCCCAGCAGATTGTAGCCTAGCTAGAAACTGATTTTCTCAATCCTGTTTAAATCATTCTGCTAATGCACACTATGATTCTCTTTTGCTTATCACTGCTTTCTATATGAGAATAAAACAACTTATCCTACATCCAATGCTTTGAATACCTTTTTTACACCCCTTCCCTTTTTGGGGGGAAAATCCTAGACTACAGACAAAAATAAAACTATCCCCAGAATAGCTGTGTATTTAGTCATTTTTTTCAGTCATGTCTGGCTCTTTGTGACTCTATTTGGGGTTTTCTGGACAAAGATACTGAAGTGATTTGACATTTCCTTCTCCGGCTTATTTTATAGATGAGGAGACTGAGGTAAGCAGGGTTAAATGACTTGCCCAGGGTCATACAACTAGGAGGTGTCTAAGGCCATATTTGAACTCAGGTCTTCCTGACTCTAAGCCCAGCATTCTATCCATTGCACCATCTAGCTGCCCTCAGAATGGCTGGAGTGAGGGTAATAAGCCAATGAGTATATCAAATAGGGAACCTACTTCCACTGTTGAGAAGTTGGGCTTCACCAAAGCTATACTTTGTGTAAAACATAATGGTAGAGGGTTCTGAGCCAAGATGGCCGAGTGAGGAAGCAACCCACTTCAGCTCTCCCAGATTTCCCCTCTAAACTGACATAAAACTGCCTTTGAACTTACTGAGGAACGGAGAAACAATCTACCAGCCTGGCAGGAAAGGTCTGTTTTACATGGGTGGGAGGGAAGTGAGGTCCAGGAGCAACAATGAAAAAAGTTTGACTATTGACATCTGCTTCAATAAAAGGAAATGTCAAGACACAAATATAGAGGAAGACAGTAACAAAATGACTACAGGTGAACCTTCAAAGAGAAGTATGAATTGGTCTCAGGCCCAAAATAAATTCCTGGAAGAGCTTAAAAAGGACTTTGAAAATCTAATTAGAGGGATTGAGGAAAGATTGGAAGTGATGCAGCAGAACCATGAAAAAGAAATACAAAATAATAATATAAAAATACAAAAGATCACTGAGGAAAATAATTCCCTGAGAAACAGATTTGGCCAAATGGAAAAGGAATTACAAAAAGTGAATGAGGAAAATAATTCTTTAAAAATTAAAATTGAGGGGCAGCTAGGTGGCGCAGTGGATAAAGCACTGGCCCTGGATTCAGGAGTACCTGAGTTCAAATCCGGCCTCAGACACTTGATACTTATTAGCTGTGTGACCCTGGGCAAGTCACTTAACCCCCATTGCCCCCCCAAAAAAAATTAAAATTGAACAAATGGAAACTAGTGACTCTATAAGACACCAAGATGCAGTAACACAAAATCAGAAAAGCCAAAAAATAGAAGAAAATGTAAAATTTCTCATTGAAAAAACAACTGACCTAGAAAATAGATCCAGGAAAGATAATATAAGAATTATTGGACTACTTGAAAGATATGACCAAAAAAAAAAAAAAAGCCTGGACAATATCTTTCAAGAAATTATCAAGGAAAATTGCCCCAAAATATTAGAGAGGGCAAAATAGTTATTGAAAGAATTCACCAATCACCACCTGAAATAAATCCCAAAATGAAAACTCCTAGGAACATTGTAGCCAAATTTTAAAACCCACAGATCAAAGAAAAAGTATTGCAAGCAACCAAAAGGACACAATTCATATACCATGAAGTTACAGTCAGAATTACATAGGACTTGGCAGCTTCCACATTAAAGAATCACAGGACTTGGAATGTGATATACTGGAAGGCAAAGGAGTTAGGTTTACAACCAAGAATTACATATCCAGCAAAATTGAACATAATCTTTCAGAGGAAAAATTGATATTCAATGAAATAGAGGAATTTAAAACATTTTTGATTAAAAGGCCAGAGTTGAATGGGAAATTTGACTTCCAAATACAAGGTTCAAGTGAAACATAAAAAGGTAAAAAAGAAACAAGAAAGAAAAACTAAGAAATTTAATAAGGTTACACTATTTCTAGTGCTGTATGATAAAATAGTATTTATAATTCTCAATAACTTTATTGTAAAAGTAATTTTTAATGCAATTAGGAGTATATGTAAAGAGCTTGTGGTCATAAGGTAATATTTAAGGTATGATAATATTTGTAAGTCTAAAAATGTGTAATATAAGAATGATTAGAAAGAGTATATATAGACAGAGGGTGTGATCATTAGGTGACATTGATGATATAACACCATAGAAAAATCAAATAAAGGGCTAAAAAGAAATTGCATGGAAGAAGTAGGGAGAAACTAAATGGGGTAAACACACACACACATACACAAAGAGGCATAAAAACCCCCCAAAACAAACAAGGAAACAAACAGATGAAAGAATGAATGAATGAATAATTAAGGAAATAAATAAATAGATTATCATAATGGAGGGGAAGATAGGGGACATGCCCAAAGATTAAACCTTAATCTCATCAAAGTTGTCACAAAGAGGGAACAACAAATATACCCAGTCCCATAGTAAGTGTAAGCAGAACCTTTTAAAATCTGACTCTCTAGGGGTAGCTAGGTAGCACAGTGGATAAAGCACCAGCCCTAGATTCAGGAGGACCCAAGTTCAAATCTGGCCTCAGACGCTTGACACTCACTAGCTGTGTGACCATGGGCAAGTCATGTAACCCTCACTGTCCCACAATAAAAATAATAATAAAATAGGTGCTAGAAATCTATTTCAATCAATGTTAGAGGTTTGATCCCTAAAGTGTTGTCTAACCATGAAGTTTAATTTAAAAACTGGGGGGGGGGGCAGCTAGGTGGCACAGTAGATAGAGCACCAGCCCTGGAGTTAGGAGGACCTGAGTTCAAATCTGACTTCAGACACTTGACTCTTACTAGCTGTGTGACCCTGGGCAAGTCACTTAACCCCAATTGCCTCACCAAAACCAAACAAACAAATAAAAACTTGGGGGGGAAGGTGTCTTTTGTTTTTATACCACTTTCATTTTCCAGTATTTCTCTCCTTCTTTCCCCATCCAGAGATCCAACCCTTATAACAAAGATAAAAAGGCAGCTCAGCAAAGCTAAACAAAATAACCACTGAGTTTGATAGTATATGCACAACCATATTCCCCTTACCTCTGGAAAGAGAGAGAGAGAGAGAGAGAGAGAGAGAGAGAGAGAGAGAGAGAGAGAGAGAGAGAGAGAGAGAGGAGATTCAATCTCATGAAGCATCATTTGTTTCCTAATAAGGACTATAAGGACTATCCCTAACTCCCTAACCCAGAACAAAAAAAATCAACACATGATTATTTATTTATTTTTTTTAAGTGAGGCAATTGGGGTTAAGTGACTTGCCCAGGGTCACACAGCTAGTAAGTGTTTCGTGTCTGAGGCCGGATTTGAACTCAGGTACTCCTGACTCCAGGGCCCATGCTCTATCCACTGCGCCATCTAGCTGCCCCTGCATGATTATTTTTTAAAACTGCCTCTGTGGTCAACCCATTTGACTATTTTTTTTTTTTTGCAGGGCAATGAGGGTTAAGTGACTTGCCCAGGGGTCTATCCATTTGACTATTAAGGACCACTCCCTCTGCTACTGCTCCTATTGGACCCTGGGAGTGTGGTAAGCCCACCTATGGAGGAAGTGAATGGACTCTAGCAGTTGCTTCTCTTAGAGTAAGAAGGATAACTTAAAGGCTCATAGAAGTGTTAGTTTTCAGAGGATGTCATCAGCCAGTACGTACTGGAAAGTTTAGCAAAAGTATTATGTAACAGAACAAGCACTAAACAAAGAGTCAGGAGAGCAGGATTGTAGTCCTAGCTCTGCCTTTAACTAGCAGATGGCTCTTTCTGGGAGCCGCTTCACTTTTCTGCCTCAGTTTTCTCATCTGTACATTGCGGGGGTTTGGACTAGGTGGCCTCCAAGACCCCTTTCATCTCTAACTTTTTATGATCCTGTGATATTTAAAAGCATCTAGCAGTAGAGGTGAGCCCTGTTTTCTGATGGAGAGGTGCCCGAATCCATGCAGGAACTTGTCAGTTGTTTTAACAGTATCTCTGGCTGGGACTTGGAGTGAGTTAATGGGTTCAGAAGAGCAAAAGGTTGGAGACTTAGAGTTGGAAGGAACCAACCTCCTCATTTTGTGTATGAGGAAACAGACTCAGAGAGGCTGTGGTGAGATTGTGGCTTGCTATCCTACAGCTAGGACTTGTTAGAGGTAGGTGAACCTTGAATCCGGGTCTTCCTGAGTCTTTCTGACCTCAAGTCCAGCTCCCTATTCAGATTGTACCATGCTGGGGGCAGGTAGCTGGCACAGTGGATAAAGCACCGGCCTTGGATTCAGGAGGACCTGAGTTCAAATCCAGCCTCAGACACTTGACACTTAACTAGCTTTGTGACCCTGGGCAAGTCATTTAACCCTCATTGCCCTGCAAAAAACAAAAACAAAAACAGATTGTACCATGCTGCCTTTCTAACACAAGTCAGATCATTGATAAAAAAGTGAAACTTATTGTGAGAAGTAGGTTGACTGCACAGCCCTGAACAATCATGAAATGCGATACAAATTATCCAAGATAAGCATATCTCTTGATGTCTTTGTACATGGCTATGGTAGCTATTTTGGTGTGGGTGAGAGAGACTGGGACATATATTTGTTTGGTCTAGTAAATGAATTTGAAAGTCATCCTTTTTTCATTGGTTAGGCCAAAAAAATTTTAAACCCCCCAAAACAAGAAAGAGGTACTGGAAAAACCTCTTCATTTTAAGCCTTATGTATATGATAGTTGTAGTAGTAGTAATAGTAGTAGTGGTGGTGGTGGTGAAGGTGGAAGAGGAGGAAGAGGAGGAGGAGGTGATAGTGGTGGTGGTTGTGGTGGTGGTGGTGGTAGTAGTAATAGTAGTAGTAGTAGTGGTGGTGGTAGTAGTAGTAGTAGTAATGAGAAACAATGTGGCATAAATGGATAGAGAGCCAGACTCCAGTTAGGAAAACCTAGGCTTGTCTCTCCTCTAAATATATTTGCTGTAAGACCCTGGGGTAAAACATTTGACCCCTTAGTATGCCAGGCAATTTTCTAAGGCTATAAATAGAGAGGAGATGTTGACCTGCTTTTAATAGATGAGTGTTTGCTTATCTGGAGTTCTCTCTACCAATGAAATCCCAGGCCCAGTCCTCTTCCCCACCCTGTTAGCCCCAAATCAACAGTTCTCACTCTATAATGCTCTAAAGTTTGTAAAATATTTGACTTCACATATATTTTCTTATTTGAGCCTCAATGTAAGAAGTAGCTACTACAATGATTGCTGTTATTATTATTATTATTATTATTATTATTATTATTATTAATGTCTTACATATGGATTTGCAATCTGAAACTCAGAGCCCAAGGGACTCTGCCCATGGTCACACAGCTAGTAAATATGGCAGAAATAAGATTTTAATCTGGGTCTTCCTGACTCCAATTCCAGCACTCCACCCTCCATGCCAAAACCTAGCAACTTCAGCCCAAACAATCTTAGGGAATGGTTAGCCTCTGAATAGCCTCTCTGCCTACACACTTAGTATGACATGTATACTCCAGCACAATAAGGTTTCTATTCTTCCCCTTTGAAGTCAGGTTCCTAAGCCCTTGGTTCAACAGGGAGGCCTCTAAAAGAAGAAGAGCTAGAACAGAGTTCCAAGCCTGGGGTCCATGAATTGTTTTCTTTAAAAAATATTCTGAAAGTGCTATCTCGATGTAGTTGGTTTCCTTAGTTATCTTATATATCTTATTTTATGTATTCGAAACATTTTCCCAAGAAGGATCCATGTTGTTGTTATTCACTTGTTTTAGTTGCATCTGCCTTTTTGTGACTTCATTTGGGGTTTTCTTGGCACGGATACTGGAGTGGCTTGCCATTTCCTTCCCCAGATAATTTTACAGATGAACTAAAGCAAACAAAGTTAAGTCAGGGTTACACAGCTAGTAAGCGTCTGATGCCAAATTTGAACTCAGAAACATGAGTTTCCCTCACTCTGGGCCTGGTGCTCTATCCACTGTACCACTTAGCTCCCCAAGATGTATCCATAGGCTTCGCCAGACTTCCCAAGGGGTCCACGACACAAAAAAGGTTAAGCAACCCCTGTTCTATAGAGAATATAGAAATCAGAATAAAGCCAAGTTTAATGGCACCATTTAGCCTGAGCTGCTTGGGGAAGGGCCTACTTTCCTATACAAAGCAGTCACAAGTAATTCCAGTGAGACTGCCCTAATTTCCAGAGTTCCCATGCCTTGGATACATGCATCTTACATAAGCATCCATGCATTTACATTTCAAGAAGCAATTCCCCTCTATTTCCCCTTTCTTACTCAACATATCTCTCTGTTGTTGAGATGTTTCTCCATTTGTACCTGTTATCTTTAACAGTCAAGAAAGGAAAGGGTCCTTAGGACCATATTTACTTGGTTGTGGAAGAATCCTAACCCACTGTGAAGTATTGTCCCCCTCCCCCTTCATCTCCTAAGAGCCAGAATCTTCTCAAAGCGTACACCCTTCAAATATTCCCAGGTCATCAAGAAAAGAGGGATGGAGAAAAGCGAAAGCCAAATGGAGCAAGTCTACTATTAAGAGTTTGGCAGAGACCACCTCAGTGCCCACGAGTTGACCTAACCCTTATCAAATTAGCATTTTAGAATTTCTTACCAGCTTGAGCCTTCAGGTCGGGAAGCTTCCCTTGTCTTTCTCCTGCAAGCCTGTGTTCCTTCTCTCCTTTTTTTGGCTCCTGCTCACTGACATCAGAAAAAAAAAAAAGGAAGCATTTCCCTTGTTGCTAAGAAACGACATGATAGAATTAAATGAAATGTTAAAAAAAAAAAAAGGCACCTCCAAGTAGGAGGGAAACCAATCCAGAAATCTATGCCACGATGTTGCTATCCTGACCTAGAGGTTACATTATTTTTTTACATATCCAGGCATTGGATTTCTCAGCTAAATGATTAACCTGAAACATTTATGAAGGCTGACAAATACAAGAAGTCCCCCTCCCTGGGAGTCTTGGGAGTCCTTATATACTAACGGTTGACTAGATTTAGCAAACATAGCCTGGGAAAACCTGCACAGCTTCTAATAGTTTCACACTGTAACAACAGGCCATGCTCTTTTGCACATGACTGAAAACAATTCTAATCCCAAATCACTTTAAGCTGTTACACCTTTTAATAGATCAGACATGCAAGAGTAGTAAGTAATAATAGAAGAAGAATGTTTTTTCAATAATATGATCTTAGGTCCTAGTACTTTTATTTAATCATAAAAAGCAGTTGTTTTATTCTCATGTATAATAGTGCACAGCAAATGAAACAGAGACAGAATAATAGCAGGATAGTAACTTTGTCCCAGGACCATTTTTTTTCTGAACTGCATTGAAGAAGATGAGAACAGGATGAATAATAATTACTTGGCATACACAGATGACATTGTGTTATATGGCCCCAACAAGAATACATTAACTACTTTCATTTTGTGCCATCTTTCCCCAAAATATTAAAAAATCATTTGGACTCAAGTGTAAAATTCTTAATGTAGAGTGAATAAAAATAAATACTGAAGTCTTTAACCTTGAATTTGGAAGCCAAATTGAACCAATTCATAAAGGTGATATTTACAAATAGGTCTTTTCTAGGAAAGACATTTCAATTCTAAAGCTATCAAGAAGAAATTTAGGACATTTATGTCCAGATATAGAGGTAACTTAAAGTAAAGCTGGGTGGGAATTCTGAACAATTAACCATCATGAAAGACCAGTCCAAATAAACATTTTTTGGAATAGTAAAGTGAGCAAGAGATTTAGAAGGCATCTTAAAAAAACCATATAATATTAATGAAGTACCACCCTAAGACGCTTAGAGAAAGATGAACACTTCCTCATCAAAAAGATTTATAGATGTTCTAAGAGCCCATGATCAATGGGCTAAAAACTTACAGAAATACTTTTGGAACAGATATGATGTCATAGAGCTATAACAAAGACTGGCCAATATTACACAGTTCTGGTTTTGTCAAATATTGTTGTTTGTCCTTCATTCTTTTTTTTGTTTGTTTGTTTGGGGGTTTTTTGTCCTTCATTCTTGAAGAGGACCAATGATGTCAGGAAGAGGAGGTCTTGACTTGCAGTGAATTGGATTTAAGTGAGGCAGGACTATGCAAGGTCATCAACTTTACTCTCTCCTCCAGAGTCATATGGGTCCAGTGGGAACACATAGATCAGGACTATTCTAGATGGTCCCAGATGCAGTGCGAGACCTTGAAGTTAGGATCTTTTTTAGATCTGTTTGTCTGAGGCAACAGCCATTTAGTGACTAAGGCTAGGCAAGAAATGAGGCAAAAAATGGCCTCTTTTACCTACCCCCCCACCCCCAACAAGAAAAATCAATCTGGGAGGGAAGACCCTCAGGGTTTATGACCAGAACAGAAACAATTACTATTTACACTCACTCTGAGCCATCAAAACCTCCAAAGTGACCAATGGAGGCTTGGGCTGGGACTTATTGAACACTCAATGAGAGCCAGAGTGATTTAGGTTTAAGGCAGAGTCAAATAGCTCCATTTGAATTAGAATGGGCTTTATCAAAGCCTGGTTTAACAGAGCTCTATTTCGAGAAATTTATATTCCTTTGCCCAGAGCACCCACAGGTAAGTGGAGGGAGGAAAGGAGGAAGGAAGGGAGGGGCAGCATTGCCCAACTGGAACAGGTCAGTTGGGTCCCGAGTAAGGCAGCTGCTTCTCCTCACAGATTGTTGTTTGTCCTTCATTCTCAAAGAGGACCAAAGACATCAGGGAAGTGATGTCTTGACTTGCAAGTGAATTGGATTGTAGGTGATAGAGAACCATTGAAGATTATGGAATAGGCAGGAGGAATAACAAGGTCAAACCCGTATTTTAGGAAGATCATTTTGCCAGCTGGGTGAAGGACAGAGTGGAGTGGGGAAGAGATTTGTGGCAGGCTATTGCAATAATTTAGGCATGAAGTGATGAGAATCTGTACTAGAATAAAAGCAGTCTCATAGAGAGGTTAGGAAGGTAAAATCAACAGATCTTGGCAACAGATGGGATATGGTGAGGGAGAGAGAAAAGTTGAGGATGACACTTAGATTTCAAGCCTAGGTGACTAGGAGGATGATGGTGCTTTTGACTGTAATAAGTAAATTCTGAAGAAGGGGGAGATTTGTGGGGGAGGAAGTAGTTAGTTCAATTTTGGACACATTGAGTTTAAAATACCTACAAGACATTCAATAGGTATTTGATAAGTAGTTGGAGATTCCAGTCTGGAGGTTTAGGAAAGGGGCTAGGGCTAGATAAGTGGATCTGAGAATCATTATCATAGAGATGATAATTAATCTATAGATGCTGATGAGATCACCAAGTGAAACAGTATAGAGGGAGAAAAGATCTCAGGACAAATCCTTGGGGAACACCTAGTTATGGCCCAAGTGACTTGAATGAAGACACAGCAAAGGAGACTGGAAAGGAGCAGTCAGACAGAAGAACCAGGATAGAACAACGTCACAGACACCTAGAGAAGAAGGTATTAAGGAGAACAGAGAAGGCTCTTACAATGGAGGGTTCACTCAGTCCTGAGATATGGTATATCTGAAAATGACTCAAATAAAATAAAATGTATCAATAGAACTTTAAACAAAATTAAGTACATGCTTCTGCAGAAATCTCTGTTATTGAGGTCATAAATCCAATAGGTTTGGTGATAAGAAATAGGCAGCTAAATTAATTCTAAATGAAATCCTGTTCCTTTCGTTCCTAAGTTTGTCTTTTTCCACCAAATTTAAATCATAATTTCCAAGGGCAGGAGTCACATCTAATTTAAGGATTCTATTTTTTTTTGGCAGGGCAACGGGGGTCAAGTGACTTGCCCAGGGTCACACAGCTAGTAAATCTCAAGTATCTGAATCCAGATTTGAACTCAGGTCCTCCTGCATCCAGGGCTGGTGCCCTATCCACTGTGCCACCTAGCTGCCCCCACATCTAACTTTGATGTTTGTGTATCATGTATTATTAAGTTTGATAACCATGAAGGCTATTTATTGAAAGAACTTATTATTATGAGTTCACTTTATTGTTGTATGATGTGATGGCTTGCAGCATGACACAGTGGAAAGGGAATAAGCTTTGGAGCCAAGAAGACCCAGGTTCAAGTCCTGCCTCGGACCTCTATTGGCAGTTTGACCCCAAGCAAGTCCCTCAATCTCTCAATGCTCTGAGCAATCCAGTAAGACAGTAACTTGCAGAGAAGGTGCTGACCTGCATTTGTAGAGGGAGTTTCCCAGGTCGATGAAATCACTGGTTCAGTCCTCATCCCTGACCTTATCACATAGCCTCCTGAAAAGAATCCCAGGAAAGTTTTGCTTAGATTTTTAAAATATAATATAACACAAATATATAATACATTATAATATAATATATTACGATGTAATATAATGTCACATCCTATATATATCATATAATATATAAAAATATAATCTTCTTCTTCCACCTAGCCATTCATTTCTTATCCTTAACATTTCCTCTGGTCACTGGATCAGAGCAATTTTCTTATAGAATAAATAGTTCATTATTATGATCAAGTAATATGCCATCTCTGGGATGCAGTGCCATCTTTTCTTTAAGTTCTACTTTTCTATTAATATGAACTTGACAAACAACAAACATGAACATTTCCTAATGCAAAGTGCAAAAAATAGAATTATATATGATACTGTGAATCTCTCATTCCATAAAGCTGACTGTTGTTAAATTTAACACGGTAAGCTGTCTGTGTCCCTCTCTGAAATTCCTTCTGCTCTCTTCTGAGTATTTTTTCAAATGTTCTTCACCAGTCTTATCTTTCTTTTACTCTTTCTTTTGTGCATCATGCATGCATACATGTGTGTGTTGGGGGGGGGGTACGCTTATCTCTCTTCCTCCCTTCAGAAAGTCCTCCATTGTAACAAATAGGACATTCAATACTGTCTTTTTTTTTTTTTTTTTTTAGTGAGGCAATTGGAGTTAAGTGACTTGCCCAGGGTCACACAGCTAAGTAAATGTTAAGTGTCCAAGGCCGGATTTGAACTCAGGTACTCCTGACTCCAGGGCCGGTGCTCTATCCACTTTGCTACCTAGCTGCCCCTCAATACTGTCTTTACACCTTCACTCCACCTGCTCTCTCTACTGTTTCCTGGTCACCTGACCCCTCAAGTAACTTTGGAATAGCACCAGATATTCCATGTTTTTTTTTTTTCAAATAAAGCAGTCACCCACTCTGTATTCTACTAACTTCTTACTTATAGGACCCAAAGGACTTTTTATACTTTAATGAGTCAAACCTTGTAGCACCCTTTGAAAATGAGTGTAAAAACAGAGTATGGGGCAGCTAGGTGGCACACTGGATAAAGCACCAGCCCTGGATTCAGGAGGACCTGAGTTCAAATCTGGCCTCGGACACTTGACATGTACTAGCTGTGTGACCCTGGGCAAGCCACTTAACCCTCGCCCCCCCCCCCAAAAAAAAGAGTACCCTTGCTTTATAGATAAAGAAACTGAAGTGCAGAAAAGGAAAATAATTTGTCCAGGGACAGATAGGGAATCTGATTTCTTTTACATATTTGTGGGATTAACATGATGGTGGCATGAGAGGAAAAAATACAAGGCCAGATCTTCTTAATAATAAATTCATACCCACTGTGTAATTCACAGTTTTATAGTTCCTAGTAGCTCTCTGCAACAAAATAATTATCAAGTTGCAGCTCATGAGATTTTTAACTCTTTCATGATATTTTCCTGTTAGATACATGAAGTATCTAACTGGTATATTATAATACTCCATAATATAATGGAATACATATAATATGCTCCAATATAAAGCACATGAAGTATCTAAATGGAGTACTATAATACTCTTTACAGAATTTCAATGTAAACTTATCTTCATCTAAATTTACATTTTAATGAAGATCAAAGTACTTCATTTACCATTGGGGTGCAAAATTTTAAAAAAATGGAGACTAATGATCTAGATGTCTAATAGACAAAGGAACTATAAGGTGGAAAAGTAGCTCCTTCATTGCAGATTATGGGTGATACTTGTGCTAAATTATAGTTTATGGTATAGTACTCTTCTAAGGTATCTTTTAGCAATTTGGAGTTTTATCAAGATCAAGAAAATGACTAAAATTTCCATATCCTTTCACCCAGAGGTCCTATTAATGGCCACACTCCAAAAAGGTTAATGATAAAAAGAAAAGCCCTGTATAGACCAAAATATTTATAGCAGCATTTTTTGTAGCAGTTGGAAGCAAAGAAGATGCCCGTTGATTGGGGCATGGTTAATTAAGTTGTGATACATGAATGCAATGGAATATCACTATGCTGTAAGAAATGAATATGATAGAGAGAAGCACAAGAAGGTTTATATGAACTGATGCAAGATGAAATAAGCAGAAGTAGGAAAATGATATACACAGAGACTGTAGAAATAGTCAACAACAAAACAAATAAAAACTGAATGCCACAAGATTTTAATGACCATGTTTGTCCCCAAAGAAAAAATGAGACAATCTTTGTCAGGATGAGAAGAGACTATAATGTCAAACTTTTAAAAAACATATATATATTACTGCTGGTTAGTTCTGGTGAAGTATTTTTTTCCCTTTTGTTTTATTCTTTGGGGGGGGGATATTAGGCAATTGGGGTTAAGTGACTTGCCCAGGGTCACACAGCTAGTAAGTGTCAAGTGTCTGAGGCTGGATTTGAACTCAGGTCCTCCTGAATCCAGGGCTGGTGCTTTGTCCACTGCGCCACCTAGCTGCCCCTGTTTTATTCTTCATTAATAAGAATCACTCTCTGAGGGGGAAATTAGAGGGAAATACATTGGGAAATACAAATGATGGTATCAATAAGGTAAGATATCAATAAAATTATTTTAAAAATAAAACATTGCCAAATGTAAGGAATAAAAGTAAGGTTTACATATGAATAAAAATAATGTATCATGTTTCCTGCATATGAATCATATATCCCCAGCTAGACTCTAAGTTCTATGAGGGTAGGGGCAGGGGTCTTGTTTTCTATTCCTTTGCTATCACTGAGTAGGGGCTAGAATTTATATAGCACATTAATGTTTACAAAGAACTTTACAAATATCTCATTTTATCTCACAACAACCCTGGGAGGTAGGTACAATTATTATTTCCATTATACAGGGGGCAGCTAGGTGGTACAGTGGATAAAGCACTGGCCCTGTATTCAGGAGGACCTGAGTTCAAATCCGGCCTCAGACACTTGACACTAGCTGTGTGACCCTGGGCAAGTCACTTAACCCTCATTGCCCCGCAAAAGAAAAGAAAAGAAAAAGACAATGATAGGCAAAAATGAGTCTCCATTATACAGATGAGGAAACTGAGGCAGACAGAGGTTAAGTGACTGGACCAGGGTCACCCAGCTTGTAAATGTCTAAGGTTAGATTTGAACCCACATCTTCCACTCACCTACTTCAGTGCTTTAGCTATTGTACCACCTACCTGTTTTGTGAGGGAAATGGTGTTTGAAATGAACTTTGAAGGAAACTAGGTATGCTAAGAGGCAGAAGAAAGGAAGGAGTATATTCCAGGTATATTCTAGATCATTAGTCTCCAAACTTTTTTAAAACTTTTGCACCCCAATGGTAAAAAACCCAACATCCTCCCATATATGTATATTTACTGAAGTTATATAAAAAGGACATTTTTAAAGGATGAGATAAACATGTGATACTGTTTTCATCCTAGAGTTAATAAGGAGCCACTGGGGTTTATTGAATAGGAAGATGACATGGTCACACCTGCGCTTTAGGAAAAACACTTTGGCTCTTGTAGGGAGGGTGAATTGGCTTGAGGAGAGACAAGGCAGAGAGGGCAATTAGGAGGCCATTGCAATTGTCTGGTGAGAGGTGGAGAAATGTTCCAAATGGTGCTTAGAGAGAAGGGAACTGGTGCTGAGGAGTTAGATACAGCAAGATTTAGCAACTGATTGTATATCTGGGGTGACGGAGTTGAGGACTCTTGAGATGATGTTATAGTGGGAAGCCTAGGAGACTGGAATAATGGTGGTGCCCTTGACAATCTGATGGATTCCTCTTCATCGTGTGATTGACTTACTCTGTTCCATCAAAAATGAAAAAGGGTTTAGAAAATGGAGGTTTACTCACCAGCTACTGCCTCAGAGCACAGAGCTAGTTGAGGCACAGCTGCTTGAGCTAAAATGTAATCTGGGAGGTAGGCTGTTGATATTCTGGGGTTGGGTGGGAGATGAGGCACCTGTGCAGCTATCGGAGCAGCTGAGATTATATTAGTACCATCCTAAGGGGCCTATGCCAGGTAAAAAGATGACAGGTTAAAAACTTGCAGAGCTTTGGAGGGGGAAGAAGGGGGAAAATTGGGCCAATAATAGGTGCAGAGGGTGGTGATTCAGTGTTGGCAACAAGACTCAGGATGGTTCATCTTTGGAACCCCTGATTTGTTGACTATCTGTCCCTTGGGGTCATGCTACCACCCACAGGAAGAAGTCCTCCCACCCCTTACTTTGGATACCACTGCTCTAGAATAATAGCAATCTTGTTTAGTTGTTTCAAATGCCCCCCAGGACACCACAGGTATTCTTTAGCTCTTAAACAGTTAAAACAACAGCACCGGGGCAGCTAGGTGGCGCAGTGGATAGAGCACCGGCCCTGGAGTCAGGAGTACCTGAGTTCAAATCCGGCCTCGGACACTTAACACTTACTGGCTGTGTGACCCTGGGCAAGTCACTTAACCCCAATTGCTTCACTTAAAAAACAACAACAGCACCAAGAAAAAAGTCCCATAGTAAATGTAAGGAGAACCTTTTAAAATCTGGCTCTTCAAATTGCACTAGATTTAATACAGTGGATGCCAAAGTGGGATTGCTATTTACTATAGACAAAGACCAGCAGACCAAAGATATGACCTATAAACAATGAAGGAAAACACGAATGAGCCAATAAAGGCTTCATTACCCAGAATGCTCTGAGATAGAGCTTCCTCTATATAGCTAGAAAGTGACATCATTACTGATTACAGACACCATTACTGATTAAAAGGCAAGCAGCAACACAGGTAAGTGAATGAAATGTGGTTTTTCAAGGCTTATGTTGGGCCCTGGGAAGAGAAATCCATTTTATTCTTCCTCCTTTGCTATTATGTGTGATCTTCAGCAAGAAAGCAATAAGTTTTAACCCCTGAGGATTTTTATTCAAACTTAGTTGACTTCACTGGTAAATTATTTTCTAGTCTTTTTTAAAGGAAATCTTAAAGCCCAAGTGTTAGAATAGACTTAGATTTGTAAACTTTTTTTTTACCCAGAAGGAAATTTGGAGATCATCTAACCCAGCCTCTCCTCCCCATTTTGCAGATAGGGAAACTGAGCCCCCTAGAAGTTAAGCAACTTGAAGTTATGTAGCTAGTTAGTGACAAGGCCAAAACTAGATTCCAGCTCTCCAAGGCCAACTCCATCTTTCTCTCCATTAGCTTGACTCTTTTTATATGATGAGGAAGAAAGGGAGACTTATGCAAACCTATATCCTACCATGCTTCTTGAAGCATGATTCGGAACAGGGGAAAAGGGACAATATTAAATGATTAATTAGCATTGTAAGAAATAAATCCTCTCCTCCCACATCCTCCAACCTTCTTCAAAGCTCAGTTTTTTCTGCTCTCCCTATCTGCTAGGGCTTTTCTCCAAAACAACAATAACACCAACGAAATTACCCTGCATAAACCTCATGTATATATAAATTGCTTCTGCTGAGGGCAGGGATTATCTCATTTTTAATTCTGGGTCCTCAGCATTTAGCAGGTAGGGTGTGCTTAATATGTGCTTGTTGATTGATCATAGGAATTTCCTTAACTCTACAACATGTTACACAATTTTAGTTTAATAGAGTTTACATTACTTTAATATGTTTGGCACCATGTGGAGAGAACCGCATATATATATATATATACACACACATACACATACACACACATATATATGCATATATGTGATTCTTTCCATATGGTGCCAAACATACTAAAGTTTCTCTCTCTCTCTCTATGTATATGTATATGTGTGTGTGTGTGTGTGTGTGTGTGTGTGTGTATGTGTGTATATATATATATATATATATATATACACACACACACACATAAATGTATATATACGTATATATACCTTATTTTGAGCATTCGAATGAGAGTCTGGATGGGGGGGTGGTTTGTTTTTTTGGTTGGGTTTTGTTTGGTCTGGATTTTGGCTTTGGTTTTGTAATGATTGGAATGACGCCACCTACTGGAGACTTGCTGTGGAGAGCTCCACCATGAGGAAAATGCCTCAGAGGCATTGCGGCTTTTCCTTGGCGTCAGGAAATGACGTTTGCTCATGGGTGCTGTCTATCAAGGCTACCAGCCAATCAACTTGAGGAGCCTCCTATGGTCTGGGAGGAGACAGGAAGGAGGAAAGGGAGCCTGCGCAGAGAGCGCTGGCCTTTTTGGCTTCCTGACTTGATGGTGGTGGCGGCAGAGGACTTCACAGGAAATTTGAGGAAAGATAGGAATGCCAGGCTGTTAGAATTCTGTTCTCAATCTTTTTCTTTCTATTTTCCAATAAACCCTTAAAAACCTAAACTCGTTTTATCAGTGAGTTTTAGTCAGTTTCCCCCAAATTGGGGGAACAGATTAGAATCCACATTTAGAATCTTAAATTACACAGTTTACTAATATGGTCAACCTGTGGTTTTTCTCCTGCCACATCTGGTTTAGCCACAAGAGGGAACCAACAAACAAAAATTACCAGGTTTTGATGTGCATTTTTTTTAAAAAACCATTAACATAAAATGAATAGGCCCCACTCCCTATATTCTTTTCGCACACACTTTTTGTTCCTTCTCTAAAGCTTTCAATTATTATTTTCGGGGAACTATTGGATATCCCAGTTGTTTCTCACTGTCACCAAAATGGAAGATACTTTGTCTTGGGCTGCCTTGCCCCAGGATAGATGACATATTAGTTACCCTAAAGAGAAGTACATGCATTATTCATCCTTGGAGGTTGCTACACAACCTGGAGAAACCTGATATTATCCTTTCCTCTCCAGTCCAAAGCAAACTTTCCTTAAGAGGGTTCTGTTGTGGACATAAACCTGTCCTTCCTCCATGTGCCACCCACAAGGAAAATATCCCAGCTGCTGGGAGTTTAGTTTGAGGGTACTTTTGTTTTCCCTCATCTAAGAGGTTTATGCAAGAGAAACAAGCATTAGGCTTCTTAAGTGATTTGGGTACAACTTCAAGGCTGAGACCATTAGTTGGGTTTTAGAAGAAACAAGGGTTTTGGGGGGGTTTAGTTTTAGTCCCGGTCCAAAAGAACCAATAGCAAAAAGTCTCCAATCTGACTATTGAACATTGGTCATTGGTTGCTTCTGCTGCTCAACTGGATTTTGATTGAATAGCTCCAGGACACTCATATTTATTACCTATGGCTGCATGATGGATCACAAGGTGGAGTGGGAGGGAAGGACAAGGCATTCTGAGAACGTAAGCATTTCTGGACCCAGAAACCTGAAGTGGTTAAATACCTCCACATCCCTGCTAATCTTCCCACTTCTCCCTCCCCTTCCCTCTAGGTTGATTTCATCTAGTCATGTAGTCATTCTGCATACTTTTGAGTATTACACAACCACCGGGCTTCACTTAACACTTGCAGCAATTAAGAAATTCCTTCAAAGACGTTATCTTGCTCCTCAAGGCCATTTTCTCTTGTTTTGCAAACCCCACCTTCTTTCGGAAGCCTTTCCTTCTCCCCTGAACCCACAACTGTTAGAGTTTCCTCATCGCAGTTTATCTGCCCTCTTCTCTGAAGTTATTTTGTAGATTCCTAGTTATTTACCTGTTTATCCACTCCATTTGTATTTGAGCTTCATGAGGGCTGGGATAGTTCTTGCTTTTCTCTGTATCCTCCAAGCTTTCAGCACTGTGCCTGGCATATAGTGCTTAATCAATGTTTGTTGATTGACTGTGGCCGGGAAGAGCCACTGGTCCCTGACTCTCATCTTCATAATCTTGAAAAGCACAGACATCCCTGGTCCTCCAAATCCAATAATCCCCATACCATTTAACCTACTTGTTGGCATTCCTCCACACCTGCCTCCTTTAAGTATCAACACCTTGGCAGGTTATGAAAAACTCAATTACCTAAGAGGCTCCTTTAAAGTTTTCATTCAGTTGTTTCTCCAATCCTACTTTTATGCTCACAACTTGGAATGCCGGGCAGAGAGGGGCTTTCCTGGGTATGAAGAGGTATTTGTTGAGCAGATCTGCAGTGTCCCGATGTTGAATGAAACACAGTCCTGTCCCCCGGCCAGTAGTCCCATCTCCTCTAAGGTTACTTCCCAGCTATTCTATAAGTTTCTAGTATGTAGCTCTTTATGGTTATATTGTTTCCTCAATTAGAATGTAAGTTTCTTGAGGGCAAGGACAGGTTTTTCACTGACACATAGTAAGACCTTAATAAATGCTTTTGGATGGATTCATTAGTCTTGAGAAAATGAGGGATAAGAATAGGGGAGAGTTCAATTAACTTTAAGGTTTGCAATGTACTTTTAGATAAAATCTTGTTAGATCCTTTTAACTCCAGGTCTTGTAGAAGAAGAAATCGAGGTTCAGAGAGGTTAAGTTAAATGACTTGCTCACAGTCACACTTTTAAATATTACAGGCAAGATTTGAAATTGAGTCCTTCTAGATTCCAAGTCCAGTGTTCTGCCTACTTTAACATGTAAGAGTGGAGGAGAGAGAGAGAAATATTGCAGAAATGAAGCAAGGAAATAAGAAAAAAAAATTTTAAGAAAGAAACCTTCATGAACCAGATGAAAAAGCATAGAGATGGCAGTCTCCTAAAGTATCCCTAAAGGGGCTGGAGGACAGTCTCAATCTCTGCTTTCCTGTTGGCAAATGTTTTTTAGGGAGGAAAACAACAATGCAGAGTGAGTCTTCAGACTCACCTCTAGACCTTAGAGTAGGTTCCACTTTTAATAGTTTAAGGACAAACATTATGTTAATGTTAAGAATGCTTGGGGCAGGGGCAGCTAGGTGATGCAGTGGATAAAGCACCAGCCCTGGATTCAGGAGTACCTGAGTTCAAATCTGGCTTCAGACACTTGACATTTACTAGCTGTGTGACCCTGGGCAAGTCACTTAACCCCAATTGCCTCACCAAAAAAAAAAAAAAAATGCTTGACGCACACTAATCAGTTTATCACATGTTTAAGACTCACATGGATCAATTCAGTTCATCATTTATATTCAGAGAAACAGGATATGAAACTGAAAGGAACCTCTAAGATGAAGCCCTTCATTTTATAGATAAGAAAATTGAAGCTAAGAGAGGGGAAATGACTTGCCCAGAGTAACACAGTCAGTGAGTAGTATGACTGCTGAACTGCCACCACTACAGCATTTGCTTTGAGTGATTTTCAAAGGAGGAGATTTGAAGGAATGATTTCCAAAGATTTTTATGGACTCCTCCTATCTGTTCTCTTCACAGTCATCTTGTATTGTTTGTGTCTCATTTCTCCCCTTCCTGTCCCCTGTCCCCCCCACCCCACCCCCACCCTCACCTTAGACCAAGAAAGCTCCTTGTGAACAGAGGCTGGATCTAAGCTGATTTTGTATTCAAAATGCTTAGCAAATAGGAGAGAATCAATCTGGATGCTTTCTCTCACCTGGTCTTCCTTGTAATCAAGGGTATATATTCAAAAGGAAGGAATAGTTGATTAAGCTTAAGGATTCTGCCTTGTGCCTATGAAACATGAGTAAACCTAACTGGCCCATTCAGATAAAGAAAGAAGTAAAATCTTGGCTTTAGCTAGTGTTCTAACCAGTTAGGCCAAATGTTTTGGTGCTGAACAGTTCATTAAACTGCTGATCAACCAGATTGATCTAAACGGGTTGGGGTGTTGGGGGCACAATGCATGTATGCACTCATACATGAACTTTTAGCCTGATTAATATTTCAAACAATGCCTCAGGCTACTAGGAAAATGTGATCCTACTGTTGGCATTATTGGCTTTGCACCAATGAAAAGCAATGGGTCTATACACCCTTTTAGACCAAATGTAAACTCCTCTGCTGGGCTCTCTACCTTCCATTGAATTCAAGAAAATGTTGGTGATCCCCAACTGTGTGCCCGGAACAGCATTGGGTGCTAGAAATAAAAAGGCTAAAACTAAATGGGATCCCTTAAATAAAACTCCCTGACTGTGTACTATACTTACACAAGCTGTTAAAAGATGTATTTTGGGACAGCTAGGTGGCACAGTGGATAGAGCACCGGCCCTGGATTCAGGAGGACCTGAGTTCAAATCTGGCCTCAGACCCTTGACACTTACTAGCTGTGTGATCCTAGGCAAGTCACTTAACCCCAATTGCCTCACAAAAAAAAAAAAAAAAAGATGTATTTCACAGGAAGTTGTTGTCATTCCTTTGTTCTCAAAATGAACTATGACACTGGGTAGTGATGTCATGACTTGCAGTGAGTTGGATTTAAGTGAAGGAGGGCTGTGCAAAGTCACCAGCCTCACTCTCTCCTCCAGAAGTATCTCGGTCCAGTAGCAAGATATACATCAGGAATACTGGAGATGGCCCCAGATGTTTTGAGGCAATTGGAGTTAAGTGACTTATCCAGGGTCACACACCTGAAAATCCGAGGCTAGATTTGAATTTAGGTCCTCCTAAGTCTTGAGCCAGTGCTCTATCCACTGCACCACCTAGCTGCCCCAAGGAGGAAAAAGCAAATAAGTTTTGAAAGAAGTAATAATTTAGAGGAGCTGACTCTGTGAGTCCTAGGCCTTTAGAAAATTCTAACACTACTCCATTTTTGAAAACTATTCCTGGGGGCAGCTAGGTGGTGTAGTGGATAAAGCACCAGCCTTGAATTCAGGAGTACCTGAGCTCAGAATGCTCAGAAAAGAGGGAAGAGAGACTTCCTCCTGACTCTAACCCAGTCTAATATAGCTAGGATTAGACATCAGCAACCTGGACAGCTTCTCAGGCCCCATTGCACAACGGGGTGCAACAAGGGACCCTTATGCAGGGTGTTTCCAAAGCCTTTTTAAAACTTAAAACTACACTGAGATTTTTGGGATACCCTGATTTACTTTTCTTATAGTTGTGAATATTTTTAACACTAGAAAAATCCACAGTTTCATTCTGTAATGGTATGTAAATATTGAGTAGGATCCATTTGCCTGTGTTACAGTTGGAAGCCCAAGGTCTCTGGTAGATAGTGACACCTAGGGAATACGATTTTTTGTTTGTTTGTTTTTTGTTTTGTTTTTGGTAGGGCAATGAGGGTTGTGACTTGACCAGGGTCACACAGCTAGTAAGTGTCAAGTGTCTGAGGCCAGATTTGAAGTCAGGTACTCCTGAATCCAAGGCTGGTGCTTTATCCACTACGCTACCTAGCTGCCCCCAGGAATACAGTTTTCAAAAATGGGGTAGTGTTAGAATTTTCTAAAGGCCTAGGACTTACAGATAACTGTGTTCAGGCTCTGGAGCATGACTGCCAATCTGAGTATCCAGAATTCAGTCTTCTGTTCTCCTTCAGTGCTTCAGCACAATTTTCCCAAATGAATATCACTGTAGACCTGGTATACTTTAAATTTCCAACGACCCTCTGAGTGTACTTAAAAAATTCTCTCATGTTCTGCTTTTGGCACACATGCAAAATGTTGTTAATTGTTTCCTTTATTAAGGAAAAAAATAAAAAATATGTTCCCTAAGATTAGAGTTGCCATATCTGATCCTGAAGAACATGAGACCTTATTATGACCTGATATGGCTAAATCAGTGGTGTGATGTTTAAAATCTAAATTCATGGTCGCCAACTGTAAGGGCCTAAAATTCTAGCTATGATGTCTAAAATCTAATGAGTGGTTGCCTTAAATTAGAAGCTTTAGCACCAGTCTTTGGGTATTAAGCATTTATTAAAGCATACTAGGTATTAGGAAAAAAAACAACAACATGTGGAGTTAAGAAAAGACCTATCTTGCCTAGAGTTCCTGGTCTGGTTCTCCCTCAAGTCCTCCACCATGAGTCTGCTTCAATCATGAACTGAACTCTCAAACTGAGTGTGGAAGCTTTTTATAGGTCTGGAGCAGAGATGGTCCTTACACACTGCTGCAAGCTGATTGGTAGGCATCATCCAAATCCATTGGTTCACTGGACTTGAAGGTGGTCTTGAGTTGAGTTCAAAGTCCTTAGCTTCTGAGAACAATACCTTCTTAAGGGCCAGCCAGGTGTGGTTACAATCTAATTAACTTGAAGTAGGCTAATCAGCAAAGTCAATCACTCTCACTTAATTCAATCAGTTTAGATTAATCTCCAGGTGATCCTTTGGGTATCTGCCAAATCCCTTTATTTTCTCACAGTGGAAAGGATTATACCCTACAAATAGTTATTTGGCAATGTCTAGGTTTATTATATGACTTGACATAGTAGAAAATCAGTCAACAACAATGTAAATGGAGAGAACAATAACCACAAAACAATTAAAAGTGAATCTTACAAAATGACAAAGAATAAGCCCATGCTTATTATTATATATAATAATATATAATTATTATATTATGTAATTATATATAATATATAATCATTATTATTTTATTATTATAAGCCCCAAATAAGAGACATGAGGAGAGAACTCCTCTGACTCCTTTGCAGAGATGAGAGGTCCATGGTTATGAAACGTTATGTAAATAGACCTGGAATCCAGAAGATTTGAGTTTAAATATAGCCTTAGACTGACTTACTAGTTGTGTGAGACCCTGGGCAAGTCACTTAACTTCTATCTGCTTCAGTTTTCTCAATTGTAACTATAATAATAATAATAATAATAACAAAAGCACCTACCTCCCAGGGATGTTGTGAGAATCAAATGAAATAATATTTGTAAAGCACTTAGCACAGTACCTGCCATATGGTAAGAGTTTAATAAATATATACTGTGGGGCAGCTAGATGGCGCAGTGGATAGAGCACCGGCCCTGGACTCAGGAGTACCTGAGTTCAAATCCGGCCTCAGACACTTAACACTTACTAGCTGTGCGACCCTGGGCAAGTCACTTAACCCCAATTGCCTCACTTTAAAATATATATATATATATATATATATATATATATATATATATATATATATATATATATATATATACACACTGATTTCCTTCCTTGTGATATGAGAGAGGTCTCTGGGAGAGGAGAGAAGAAAGAATACAAAGAGAAAATCAAGGTGATATAAAAACAAAAGCCAACAAAATTTATTTTTTAAAAAAGGAAAGTCAATTGGTCAAACATTTATTCATACGTATGTGTACCAGCTATCTGGTGACCTTAGACAATAACTGATTTTCATCTCTTACCTTCTATGAACCAAAGAGCTTTAACCATCATGTTACAAGCCTTCCTTTAGGTGTCTCAATGTTTTATGGTTGCCAGTGAAACATTATCTGTTCTCTCTCATGGATGTTGATAAATATCTTTAAGTATTTAAAGAGATGGCACAAAGGCAGCTAGGTGACACAGTGATAGAGCACTGGCCCTGGATTCAGGAAGACCTGAGTTCAAATTTGGCCTCAGACATGACACTTACTAGCTGTGTGACCCTGGGCAAGTCACTTAACCCCAATTGCCTCACACACACACACACACACACACACATACATAGACACAAACACAAACACACAAAAGAGATGGCACCTTAGAAGGTGGATTCGATTTGTTCTGTTTGTCCTGAGGGCAGAATTAGGATAAATGGGTAGAAATGAAGAGAGGCAAAGTGAGGCTACAGGTAAGGAAAGAACTTTTTAACAATTAAATCTTTCCAAAAGTGGAATAAGGCACTGTCAGACATTCTTTTATTAGAGATGTGCAAGCAAAAGCTAGATGACTACTTATTGGGTGTATTATAAAAGGGGTTATTGGGGAGGGAAGGGTGCATGGCATGAGGTGCTTTCCAACTCAGATATTCTGCGATTTGTGTGATTCTAACTTCCTGTGGTCCAGACACTGCCACAATTTCCTATTGTAGAGGTATATGTTTGGGTCACTACATTCCTTTCCAGAAGCAGGTGACTTCACAACAACTGGGGGAGAGGGAACAATACAGAGGCCATGTGGTTCTTTGGCTGATAATTGAATAGTGCCCTGCCTGTGCTGAAATGATGAAGCTTGGAAGTCTAGTTTGGAAAGTTGTTTTCAAATGACCTTAAATATTAGTCTTGGCTCAGTGTCTGTCACTTTTTGCCATGACCCAGCTTGCCCCACTAAAAAGTTAACAGCCTTATTTTCTCAGATATAACTCATGTTGACTTTATATCTAAAGAACAACAAATATCCTTTAGCTGACATGACAGCTTTTATTTGCACTAGAATAACAAGAACTGACATAGAAATTAAATGATTTGTTAGTTGTCTGATAACCTAAATGTAAAAGTAAGAAGTGTTTATGTTCTATTATTTTTAAACATTTTATTTTTGTTAGAATAAAAACCATGGATGTCCAAGTGGCTACTGACACCTCCTCCAAGCTATGTGATGTCAAAGCACGCATGAAGGAGAAGAGATGTGGATCTCTGAAGAGTGCAAAGCAGAATGCTTCTCTTGCATCCAAAATAAAAAATAAAATAATAAGTAAGTTTCACTTCATTTCAATAGTGCTATTCTTTGTACTAAGTGACAGATCTGTGGGTGGGGAATATATTGGAAAATAAAGATGATATAAAACAGATATCGCCAAAAAACTTCGAATAGTATGGTTACTAAACCTTGACAGTTGCCAACCATCATTTGAGGAAGAAGGAATTCTAATATGTGAAATACATATAAAGAAAAAACATTGCATTTATTTGCAGTTTTATGGTTTTCAAATTTTATTTGACTCTCTCCAAATAAAGTGATTTTTTAAAAAGTTAAAACACATTAAGAATTTCATTCAACTGAAAGGACTAGACTTGTTGATCTTTGAGATCTGTTCCAATATTAATTATTTTTTGGAGGGGGGGGCAATGATGGTTAAGTGGCTTGCCCAGGGTCACACAGCTACTAAGTGTCAAGTGTCTATGATTTTAGGATTGGGCCCCCATTCCACAGAATCTGCTTAGGATGCTGCCACTGCCCAAATGTTTTTTTTTTCCTTTGAAATTCACTTTTTGGAATTGTGTTCAGAACCTATCAAATATTCTTATTAATATCCTGTATAGCAGCTGATCTTCACATTCCAAGGGTAGATTTCACTTTCAGAAAGAAAAGTTATTTGAGGGGCAGCTAGGTGGCACAGTGAATTAAGCACTGTCTCTGGATTTAGGAGGACCTGAGTTCAAATCTGGCCTCAGACACTTGACCCTTACTAGCTGTGTGACCTTGGGCAAGTCGCTTAACCCTCATTGCCCCACCAAAAAAAAAAGAGAAAAGAAAAGTTATTTGGGACCAAGTGTGATCAATGAAGTTGGTGATCAAGCTGAGTAATATTGCTTTAAAAGTGAGATGCTGAATAAAATAAGGAAGGTGATGGCTTTTTTCCTATATGGCCTAAAACTATCTTTTGGGGGAACTCCAGAAATATTTTGATTTGGGGTGGTGTATGGCGTGTTCAGGAGGTATGGGAGCTTTCCAGTCCCTTTTCTTTTCTTTTTTTTGGGGGGGAGAGGTTGAGGCAATCGGGGTTAAGTGACTTGCCCAGGACCACACAGCTAATAAATGTGTCAAGTGTCTGAGGCTGGATTTGAACTCAGGTCCTCCTGACTCCAGAGCCAGTACTCTATCCACTGCTCCACTTAGCTGCCCCTTGACAATCCCTTTTCAGGGCAACTCATTCACCTTTGGTATCCACCTATCACCCAATTCTCACCTGTGGCTCCTAGAAGCTATAGCAGCTATACCCCAGTAAAACCATCTCAGCTTATGGGCTAAACAAGTATGAGGCTTACTGAGCAGCCTCACACCCCAAGCATGTGAAGACTTCTCCCACTGGAATGGGTAGATGAGAACAATTTGTTCGAACAGCCAAGAAAACAGTTGAAGCCAGGGTTATAGAGTGCTTAGAGCTTGGTTAAACATCAAAGACACCAAGGTTATCCACTGCTTCCCAGGCCACCACCTGTTATCCTGACTTTTGTTTTGCCATTGGACTTTGATGACTCTGGAAGAGAGAGAGAGAGAGGCTGATGACTGTGCAACTCCGCCTCACTTGAATCCAATTCATGTAGGAGTCAAGACATCACTCTGTGTTGTCATTGGTCTTCTTCGAAAACAAAGGCTGAACAAAACAGAACAGAGAGAGAACTTTCTGAGGTGTTTACTTTTAAAAATACAAGCTCAAAATGTTTATAAAGTAATGCAGCTGACTTAAAATAAAATTCCTGCTTCAGACTTCTTTGAGTGAATTGCCATATTCTTTAATGTGAATATAGCCAACTTTCGGGCAAAGCTGAACTGACTACTTAGACATACATCCCTAAAAACACTAGGAGTTAAATTTTTTCCAAGACAAGAAGAGAGGACAGATTACCATTTCGTGATCTTCTGCTGGTTAACATGTAGATGGATCGGGGCAAGCTAGGTGGCAAAGTGGATAAAGCACCAGCTCTGGATTCAGGAGGACCCGAGTTAAAATCCGGACTCAGACACTTGATGCTAGCCATGTGACCCTGGACAAGTCACTTAATCCTCATTGCCCCCACCCAAAAAAAGAGTATATTGTCATCAAACATGTAGTTGGATCATTGATGGAGAAAAGAAGTTTCAGTGCTGGGAATATGAATAGAACTTTGAATTGGAAGTCAGAAAGTCTCTTGCCACCTACCAAAGTGTATGATTCTATTTCACTATGTCTAGCTAGATGACTATTAGGCAGCTAGATGGCATAATTGACATAGTACCAGATAGAGACAATGGATGGAGACCTGGTTTCAGGAAGACAGGGATTCGAATTTAACCTTAGACTGACTGTGTGACCCTGGGCAAATCAATTCACCTCTGTCTGCCTCAGTTTCCTCATTTGTATCATAGGGATAATAACACCTACCTCTTAGGGTTGCTGTGAAGATCAATTGAAATATTATTTGTAAAGTGCTTTGCACACCATAAAACACTTTATAAATGGTGGCTATCATCTTTATCTTGGGGAAATCAGGGAGTAGCTTGTTTTACCTTAGGCATGCACATAGGTGTTTGTACAATCTCTGGGTTTAATATCAGTATGTTATTAAAGAGATGGAATTATTTTCTAGATAGCTTGTTTTGCAAGGCAAACATCTAATCATTTAGGATAATAATTATCCTTTTAAGCCAATATTTCTGAAACTGATTGTACTCTGATTGTGGAAAGTAAGGATTTCATTAAAGTGATTTTTTTTAATGGTCCCTAGTTGATGAAACAAATTAAATCTACTCTTGTTGGTAGCAGGTGTTTAATCTTTGAGGCTAATAGTCTCCTTAGACTATTTATAATTATTTCTTTGGGTATTCAGAGAAAATGTTTCTGATGATACTGAATAAAAAAAGCCAACTTATTTTAAAATGATTGTGGCTTTTGTTCCTTCTGGAAATTTTATGCCTTGATTTATCACTATAACTAGTGAATTTAACCTTCTCTGGTATTCTGTTCTCCCCTCTATAATTTCTCCTAGTTTTTATGCCTAAACTAGAAAGCCATAAATTATTTTGGGCCATGTTCCTAAAGGTTGGTGGTATGAAAAAAGTTAATCAGAAAGAACAGACAAATGCTCTACTATGAGTTTCTGTATGGACTAAGCATTTAGAATGAATGATCTCAGTATTTTACTCTGTGGGGGGGTGAGGAAGTGGGTTCTGGACCTGTTATTTCATCTATGTGGGGAACACCCAACATAGAAACACCCTCCATGTATAAATCAGCAACTGTTCCGTAACTTAGAGTCTTAAGGAATTACCTTGAGACCCTGAAAGATCCAATGACTTTCTTCCCATGGTAGGCAAGAACTGCACCCATATCTTCCTGCCTCTCTACCTTGCCATGCTGCTTGTCCAATATGTTATAGCAATGGGTAAAATGGTCTCCAGAGAAATTCAAGGAATTTAGCTAAGAGAGTTTTCCTCTATCTTCTCTTTTTTTTCATGATTCTATAATGCCAGTCAAAAAGCACTTATTAAACATTTACTATGTTCTAGGCACTGTACCTAAGCCCTAGGTATTCAACAAAAGACAAAATAAGGTCTCCGCCCTCAAGAAGCTTACATTCTAACGAGGGAGACAACATGTAAACATCTACGTACATACAGATATGTACATAGGGAAGGTTCTGGTAATGGGGAGACTGAGAAAGGGCTCTTGGCGAAAGTGGGATTTGAGCTGATTCTTGAGAGTCCAAAAAGAAAGTAAAGGCAAGGCGTGTTTTGCATTACTTTTTAGTGGATCTTAATGAAAGGTATAAAGCCAATTCTGCTGACACTTCACAGAACTCAGTGTCAACTAGGACCATTCATTCTGAGTCTTAAGTTAGACTTAAATGGTTAGAGGTTTCCCTAGATACAATACTAGATTTTGAAAATAGAATTTTTTTTTTTTTTTAGTGAGACAATTGGGGTTAAGTGACTTGCCCAGGATCACACAGCTAGTAAGTGTTAAGTGTCTGAGGCCGGATTTGAACTCAGGTACTCCTGACTCCAGGGCCAGTGCTCTATCCACTGTGCCACCTAGTCGCCCCGAAAATAGAATTTTTAAAAAACAGATGCAAGCAACTTTCATTAATTTTAAGCCTGGACTAGAAAAGTATTTATTATTTAAGGATTGTGGGAATCTTTAACCAAAAAATGATCCTGGTCTTGAGCGAGAGAAAATATTTCTGCTGTTATACATGGGAGATAGATATACTATTTTTTTGTTTGTTTTTTGTTTTTGTGAGGGGCAGTGAGGGTTAAGTGACTTGCCCAGGGTCACACAGCTAGTTAAGTGTCAAGTGTCTGGGGCCGGGTTTGAACTCAGGTCCTCCTGAATCCAGGGCCAGTGCTTTATCCACTGTGCCACCTAGCTGCCCCTTGACCACTCTTAAAAAAAATAGTAGGGAGGGGCAGCTAGGTGGTGCAGTGGATAGAGCACTGGCCCTGGATTCAGAAGGACCTGAGTTCAAACCCGGCCCCAGACACTTGACACTTACCTAGCTGTGTGACCCTGGGCAAGTCACTTAACCCTCATTGCCCCTCACAAAAAACAAAAAAAAAACAAACAAAAAAAGAGTGGTCAGACAGAAGCTGACATGGTAGAGGATAAGAGGCATATGGTTAGGAAAGTGGCTAAGGCAGGAATGAATATGTGGGCCCAGTGCTGCTATTTGGAGCTGGCCTCCTCTATCCCTTAGGAACACTCTTTAACCTTCAGTTTTTGGAACCAGGAGTTTACACTGAAAACCAGGCATTTTAGCTAGTGCTGGCAATTTTGACCTAACCCATATCTAGCTTTTTATGCAAATGAGCACAGTAGGAAAGCTTTTGAAGAAGTAGAAATCCCTTTGCTAAAATGTTGTGTGTGTGTGTGTGTGTGTGTGTGTGTGTGTGTGTGTGTGTGTGTTTGTCACCTGCACTGCAGACAACTCTTCTATCATTAAGGTGTCTTTGAAACAAAACAACAGAGCCTTGGCCCTTGCCCTCAATTCTGAGAAGGCTCTTGGTCAGAAGCTTATAGAGGACAAGACGTTCCTGATGAAAGAAATTGAAGTGTGGGTGTTTAAGAATGCCAGGCTCCGAAGAGCCATCTCTCATACGGTAGGAAAGCAAGAAGTCTTTCCCCTTATGTTTTGTTCTATTCCTGGAACTTAAGCAATTTATAATACTGGGGCATCCAATTTTTCTATTTAGAAAATAATAATAAGTGTAGGGGGGTAGAGTAGGACTAGAGAGAGTCAGCCTTAGCATCAGCAAGACCTGGGTTCAAGTCTTTACCTATGGGTAAATCAATGCCTCAGTGCCCTCATCATCTCTTCGAGAATATGCATACATATGTGTATACAAGTGCACATAAACATGGGTATGTAGGCAGCACATGTGTGTATACACACATGTACATGTAGTTATATGACTACAGATATACACATATGACTGTGTATACATATATAATGAATATAAGAACTGAGTTGGTATAAACTTATACATACATGAATTGCATATTAATACACAATGCATCTATAACACACAGCATGTACATGTACATGTACAATACCAATACACATACCTTTATGTATGTGTATGCACACATATACATGTGTGTGATTTTGAGACCTGGTCTCCTTATCGGGCGTAGGCTCCAATATGGCAGCCACTCATAACCCTGATTCTGGTGCCAATGGCCCAGGAGCTTTGACCAGTTCCTTTTTCAACTTGGGCCAGTTTACTCTTCCTTAGGCAGCCTGGTAGCCCCTAAACCCTGGGCACTCCCCTGCTCAACAAGTCCACCAGCCTTGTCCAGGACCTCCCCAGTAGCAGAGATTGCAAAAGTGGCCAATCTCCTAGCTCCTCTTCCCCTCCCCCCCAGGCTCTATAGGACTAAAAATTATAGAGAGATTACCTGTTTATCCTAGAGGGGAGGAGTTCCCTACACCGATGACATCCCAGGTCTACACCAAACCTCTGCCCCTATTCAAGCCCCTCTTCAATGCCTTCATATGCATACGGAAACCTAAGGTTTAAAACCTTGATCTTGATTACGTGGTCAGGAGCACTCAGACCATGCATTTGTTTCTTCTTTTGGTTAAATTCATCAGAAGAATTCATTCGGCAAATAAATAGAACTATTTAAAAAGATTTTTTCCAGGTACAGCATGTTTAGAACTGTACAAAGTCTGACTATCTCCCAGCAAGTTCACAGAGTACCCACACTATACTAAGTGCTGCGAGGATAGAGACATGAGCCTTGGCTTTGGAGTCAGAGAACCAGAGCTACTTGTAAATTGAAGTGACTTTTTGCAATCCTGGATCAATTTCAGAATCTCATAGAAGGACATGATCTGACATAAGGACATTCTCTCTTCTGGTTCAGGGGCCAGTTAGGGAAATTCCTTGTCATCTGCCATTTCAGGCCCCTCAGAGATGAGTCATGCATGGCTGGAAGCTGAACACTCCCAGCTTCTATGTAGTTTCCAGGAGTGGCACTGAGCATGCTCCATAGGGGGTGGGAGAGAGAATACCCCTGTTATGTAAGGATTAAGGGCTCTGGTCTGTCAGACCTGAACTTATGATAGTTTTTGTCTTGACCTGGTCAAGACTCGGCTTTCCTCATAAGCCATATAGCATCTATTATATACTTGTAGTTTGTATTTTAAAATTATTTTAACACCAATTGTTTTTCAGTGGGATTAATCCTTTTTTTTTCTTTTATTCAGAATAAGGTCCTTAGAGAATTGGAAGCATATATAAGTGCTAAACTCCTGAGTGCAATGAGAGAGAGTGATCCCTATACAGTAAGTGCCTATTGTCTGAGCATCACCCAGGGGAACTGTCCTTGGAAGTTCATTCCTTGTATGTAATATACTCCAGTGTATGGTGCTGTGCTGTATGGGACGTTAGACTGAACTGTGGGCCAGATCAAGTCTCTTTCTTCAGGGGATACAGGATATCTCTCTACCATAACATAGAAAACCAATTTCATGTGTATCATCCTTGTCCATCCTCATCCTGCCCTCTCTTGTTTCAGTGCCTTTGATTTTAATATCCCCGCATGTGAGATGGACATTACTAACCAGCTCCTTTCTTTGAAGGCTCTCCCTGTTTTTCCCCCAAGGCACAATTCAGTTACTATCTTCTCCATGAAGCTTTCCATGATTTATATATGTATGCATGTATTTATCTATCTATCTGTTTATTCATTTGTTTATTTATTTATTTATTTATTTGGTAAGGCAATTGGGGTTAAGTGACTTGCCCAGGGTCACACAGCTAGTACGGGTTAAGTGTCTGAGGCTGAATTCCGTGATTTATCGAGTCACAAATTTAGAACTAGACAGGATCCTAAAGGCTATCTGACTCAGTCCCTTCATTTTATGGATGAGGATCTGAGTTCCAGAGAGGTTGTGACTTGCCTGAAATCATACAGCCAATTGGCAGTTCAATTCTATGTCCTCTGACTCCAAATCCTTCGGCTGGTCATCTCTTCCTCCTTAAATTTCTGCCCCTCTCATTTCTACTTATCTCACTATCCTTTGTAGCATAGTCATTAGATTGTAACTTCCTTGAGAAGAGAGCCTGTCATCACGTATCTTTGTATCCCTAGCATCTTATATAGTACCTAAGGGGCAGCTAGGTAGCCAATGATAAAACACTAAACCTGGAGTTAGGAAGACCTGAGTTAAAATCCAGTCTCAGAGTCTTACTAGCAGCGTGACCCTGGACAAGTCATGTCACCTTGTTTGCCTCAGTTTCCTCATCTGTAAAATGAGATGGAGAAGGAAATGGCAAACCACTCCAGTACCTTTGTCAAGAAAACCCCAAATAGAGTCACAAAGAGTTGGACACAACTGAAACAATTGTACAATAACAACATAGTACCTTATAATCAGAGGGACTTAACGAATGTCTATTGAATCGAATTGTCCCAGCCTTTAGACCAAGGGTTCTTAACCTTCTCTATGTCACGGACCACTTTGGCAATCAGTCTAGTAAAGCCAACAGACCCCCCTTCTCAGAATAATATTTTTTAAAAATAAAGCACATAGAATCACAAAGGAAGTCAATTAAATTGAAGTGCAGCTATCAAAATATATTACTTTAGGGGGCAGCTAGGTGGCACAGTGGATAGAGCACCAGCCCTGGAGTCAGGAGGACCTGAGTTCAATTCTGGCCTCAGACACTTAACACTTATTAGCTGTGTGACCCTGGGCAAGTCGCTTAACCCCAAGTGCCTCACCAAAAAAAAAAAAATTAAAATTAAATAAAATGAAATGGTGAAATACCCTCATTCATTTATATATATATATATGTATATATATATATGTATTCATTTATATATATATATAAACTTTTTTTTTAATCCCTGGGCCCTAGATTAAGAGCCTCTGGGTTTTTTGGTTTTTTTCTTTGTTTTTTTTGTATTTTTGCAGGGCAATGAGGGTTAAGTGACTTGCCCAGGGTCACACAGCTAGTAAGTATCAAGTGTCTGAGATCAGATCTGAAGTCAGGTCCTCCTGAATCCAGGGTCAGTGCTTTATCCACTGTGCTGCCTAACTGCCCCAAGAGCCTCTGTTTTAGAAGGTGACAGAAATAATATGGAAGCCAAGAGCTTGGGGATCTAAAAGTCTTCAGATCCCCCTCTGAAATCCCTGATCCATTAGGAAGAAGTGTCCCTGTCGGAAAGTGCTGCTTGGTCTAAAAGCAGTGAGGGTCCTTTCAATCTAAAAGCCATGGAGGAATGGCAGGCAGGGTAAAGCTGAACAGGTGCAGCCACGTGGATAAGATTAAACTGAGCCAGTTTAAGAGCACAAGCTTGCTGCCTGACCTTGGAGTGATGATGCCTTAGAGACTAAAAGTATTGACACAAGTTCTTGTCCTTGATGTGTAGCCTTTCCCTCAGCTCCTCCCAGTAAGGATTATGAGTCTTTATCTTTGCCCTTCTGCCAAGATTTACAATGACTAGCCAAGCCTACAAGATACTATATTGTTTTGCTCAAAATGCTTCATCCCCTGGTGAACCAGGTTTACAATTTGGAAACTGACCCTCAGGTTCTATTTGCCATCTGGCCCAAATGTGATGGGCAAAATAAGCCATCTAGTAGTATTCTTGCTTTTAGAATTCACTAACAATCTTTGTCAATCAAAAAGCATTTATGAAGCACTTAATAGTTTCAAAGAACTGTGTTAAGCCCTGAGGATGGAAAGAAAGCCAAAAAAAATACAGTCCCTGCCCACAAGGTAGATACAATGTGTACAGGAGGTAATCTGAAAGGAGAAAGCATTTAAAGTGTGGAGGAATGAGGAAGAGACCTGGACGAATCGCTTTAAAAAGATGGGTTTGGGGTTGAGCCTTGAAGGAATCCCCAAGAACTAAAAGAGGTTGAAATGAGAGGTCAAAGCAATCTAGTTGTTGGTTATTTGGGTAAGAAGATGATGTCTGAGAATGGAATTTGGATTTCTAGACTACAGTCTAAATTATAGGAAGGGTTAGGGAACTAACATACCTGGGAAGGGCTAGTAAGATAACATTTGTCTGGAATATCACAAATTTTATGACATGGACTTTAAACTAAAAGAAAGGGAGAGGAAGAAAATTGCCTACATATATTTACCAAGCTAGATACCATAAAGAGTAGCCATAAGAAAGAGTAATAGCACTTGAGATACCCAGTTCACAGGGCATGAAATCCCAGGGGTGAAAAAACATTAACAAAGCCCATAGCATCACATTTCTATAAACAAATTCAGAAAGAATAGGTAACAAGAAAAATGAGGGGGTAGCTAGGTGGCACAGTGGATAAAGCATCAGCCCTGGATTCAGGAGGACCTGGGTTCAAATCCAACCTCAGATGCTTGACACCTACTAGCTGTGTGACCCTGGGCAAGTCACTTAACCCTCATTGTCCTGCAAAAAAAAAAAAAAAAGAAGAAGAGGAAGAGGAGGTAATGAGAAAAATGAACCAGAGATCATAGTGCAAGGAAGCAAATTTATTTTCAAAAGGTATCACCAATACTTTCGTGGGGTGAGATCCCAGACTGAAATGTGGCTCTAGAAGGGTATTGAAATCAATTAACGAGCATTTATTAAGTACTTACTATGTCCCTCAAACTTTTAGGAACTAAGGATACAAAGAAAAATGGAACTGTCCCTACCCTCAAGAAGCCTGAAGTCTGTCTAGCAACTGATTAGTGATGAGGCATTCTCTAATTTATAATTGCTCCATATATACACACATGCAAAGGCACAAAAGATGGAGTATCTTGTACGAAAGATAATAAGACTAATTTATCTGGATTGTAGAGTGTGAAGGGAAATAATGTATAATAAGACCAGAAAGGTAGATTAGAACCAGAAAATAAAGTGCTTAATCAAAAGAGACAGATAGGGTTGGAGGTTAGAGTAGCATTGTATACTATGAAGATATTCCAGGAAATCTTAGAACCAAAAAGGAGTAGCACATGAAGAGCATCTCAGTAAAGGTCAATAAAAGCAGAAACAGAAGGTATTATTGTTAGGAGTATACTACAGAGCAAAGGTTCTTAAACTGTGGGTAGGGACAGCTTGGTGTTGCACAGACACCAGAGTCAAAAGGACCTGAGTTCAAATCTCACCTCAGACACTTACTAGCTGTGTGACCCTGGGAAAGTGAATTAACCCCAATTGCCTTAAACATGCAGGGTCATCTCCATTCATACTGATCTATGTCTTGCCACTGGACCCAGATGGCTTGAGGAAAGAGTGAGGCTGATGACTTTGCATAGTCCTTCCTCACTTAAATCCAATTCACTGAAAGTCATGACATTGCCCCAATATCATGGTCTTCTTTGAGAACAAAGGACAAACTGTGGATTGAGACCCCCATATGGGATTATGTAACTGAATTTGGGGGTCATGAAAAATTTGGCAATAGTAAAAGGTTAAAAAGCTTTGTTATATACCCATATACCCAGTTGTGTAAAAATTTCTTGGGTAAAAAGCGGTCATAAGTGGAAAAAGTTTAAGAAGCCTTGCTATAGACCACCTAGTCAGAAGAAAGAAACAGAGGAGAGGTTCAGAAACAAATCATAAGCAGGCACAGAGTCACACTATGGTAGTAATGGAGGACTATAATTACCTTTTATGTGTTAAGTCTCTGCCAAAAGCAGAGAAGCTAATAATTTATTGACACCTTAATAATAATTTCATCCTTGAAAAAGTAAAGAAATTTAAAAGCAGACTTTTTTTTTCTGGATCTGATTCTTACTAATAGGGAAGTACTAGTTGCTAGTATGGAAATTGAGAATCATAGGTGGGTGAGTGCGTGGTGAGCAAGAAGGGTCCATTACTTTTTATAGTTGCTGGTGGAAAAGGGATAAAAATCTGGGAGCAGGGGGCAGCTAGGTGGTGCTGTGGTTAAAGCACTGGTCCTGGATTCAGGAGGACCTGAGTTCAAATTTGACCTTAAAACATCTGACACTTACTAGCTGTGTGACCCTGGGCAAGTCACTTAGCACTCATTGCCCACACACACACACACACACACACAAACAAAAATGAAAAAAAATCTGGGAGTAGTCTGATATGTACCATAGATCTGGAGAGTACAGATTTCAAAGGGTTCAGAGAAAGGACAGATAGGATTACACTGATTAAAATCTCATAAGGGGGCAGCTAGGTGGCACAGTGGATAAAGCAACAACCCTGGATTCAGGAGGACCTGAGTTCAAATCTGGCCTGACACTTGACACTGGTGTGTGTGACCCTGTGCAAGTCACTTAACCCTCATTGCCCTGCAAAAAAAAAAAAAAAGAAAAAAGAAAGAAAGAAAGAAAAGAAAAAAATCTTATAAGGAAAATTAGCCCAGAAAAAATGGATAATTCTCACAAATTAAATTCTAAAGATGCAGAAAGACACAATTCTGATGATGCTTGTTGCATTGAATCATTAAAGAAAGCCAATGGAATCTCAGGTTGCATTGAGAGAGGCATGCCCTCCAGCAATAAGAAAGTGATATCTTCACTGTACTCTGCTTTGGAATGTGGTGTTCGGTTCTAGGGACCACAATTTTGGAAGAACTTTGGTAAGCTGAAGAGTATCTTGAGAAAAGCAACTAGCATGGCCAAAAGCCTTGAATTCCTTCCATAGAATCCATTGAAGGAGCCAGTGTTTTTAGGCTGGTGGAGAAAAAGATTTGGAAGTGTTTGTGAGCTAGCTATATTCAAGTATCTGAAGGGCTCTCCTGTGGACTTTTTCTGTTTAGCCCCAGAAAGTTAAACAAGAAACAATGGGTGGAGGTTACAATGAAGCAAATTAATATTCAGTATGAAGTCAAACTTCCAAAAGTAGAATCAGTTGCTTTAGGAAGTAGAGGGGTCCCTTTTAGAGGTGATCTTCAAATAAAGCCTAGATGAACACTTGTCAATGATCCCTATTCTGGGGTGGATTGGATTAGATATCCGATATTTCTTTATTTCATTGGCTTATATTACATAAAATTCCATAAAAATCTAACCATCCAGGGGGAGCTAGGTGGCACAGTGGATAAAGCACCAGCCCTGGATTCAGGAGTACCTGGGATCAAAATCTGGCCTCAGACACTTGACACTTACTAGCTGTGTGACCCTGAGCAAGTCGTTTAACCCTCATTGCCCAGCAAAAAAAAAAAATCTAACCAGCTTATAAATAAATAAAGCCTCTAGCAAGTCCTTATAGCTCCTTCTTTCTCGATGTTCTTCTCCAGACCCTTGCCATACTGTGCAAGCAACCCAATGTGATCAGTAGCTGGGGTTTGTAACTTAAATGAGAATCTTAACTCTTAGGAGAGTGTTCTCCTGATTCCCCAACCTTCTTTTATTATCATTATATCAGTTGTGATTTTATTGTTTTTGTCTAACTTGGCTCCTATTCCATTTTGTAGATTTCAGAGGATATCGGTATAGAAAATTTGTTCATTCGTGATAATGCCAACAAGCACAGGAACAGCTCACCAAATGGGTAGGTATGAAATGTTAGCTCTGTTATATCTCTTGGGATCTAATGCTTATAATTTTAGGTTAGCATCACTATTCATATTCAGTGGTCTTTTCTCTATTTTAATCTACTTTGATCATTCTGTAGCATTTCATTATTCTCATACATGAAAGTCTCTCCACCCTTGGGTGGTGGTTGTTGTTGATGATGATAATTAGCATTATTTTATCCTAATTCTCTTCCTTCCTCATAGACCTTTCCTCTTCTGTCTCCTTCTCTGGCTCTGCTTTTCTCTCCTTTATACCTGTTTGGGCCAAATTTAGTATGGGAAGAGTTAATTGGGCTGCTTGCCATAATATTGGGGTTCAGAAAATAATGGGAGACCTCTAGGTCTAATTTCCTCTCTTCCAAACTACCTTTTTTTATTATGTCACTCAGACTGATAAGAAAGGAGAACAACAGCATTTTTTCCACAAACAAATCAGGTTTTATTAATGGGAACAAAATTTACAACACAAGTGAAGTTAATAGAGCCACGGACTATGAAAAAGGGAATAGAGAAAGGGAAATATATGACCCACTTCCCAGATGGTTAGAATCTAAATCTCTAGGATAAAAAGGTACCTTAAATAAACTGTGCTTCCTTAGCTACTCAGAACAGCTTGGCTCGAACAAAAACTGACTCAAACCCTAAACTTGTTTCCAGCTCAGCTGGCCTAAAGAGCCAGCCTCACTTCAACAACACAAACTCACCACCACCTGGAATCTGTAGTTCTGAGAAAAATCAGCTGTGTAGTGTCTCCTGGTTTGGTCCGAAGGTCAACCACCACCAGCTCCCCTCTCTCTCCCCCTTTCTTCCCTGATCTTCCCAGAGTTCTCTCTTCCCTTTCCTGCCTCTCCCACAGGAAGGGAGGTTCTTAGCCATGCTGAGTCTCCAGTTGGTTCAACATACCCCTAGGCTGTCCCCATTATAATTTGGCCAAGCCCATGTGGGCATGGGGGAACTCCTAGGTCGGGCTTAGATACTTTATTGGATACTTTGACTCAATAAATGTTCTTTGTGTTATTCAGTCCAACCTAATATACATGACAAATCTGATCAGAGTTCCTTTTGTTTGTTCTATTATCTCTTCAAGTACACACACACACACACACACACACACACACACACACACACACCCATCTTCTCTTAGGCTTTTCAAGATTACATCTTTTCAGACTGACCATAGTGAAGCAAAGATGGGGTCATGGAAACCCCAAATCACAATTAATTCCTTACATACCCAAATCTGTGCATACCCTGAGACCAAATCTCTAGTTCTCTATTCTCTACCTATTCTAGGCTCTCTGTACCTTTGGGATGTCTTTATATATCTAAACAGATTACTCCCAGATCTACCCATCTAGATCTGATTTCTCCCCATGGATTCCATTTCACCTGTCTAGTTGCTTGCTGGGCATCTTCACCTTTATGATCTACTGTTACCATAAATTCAACCTGCCTCAACCATCATCTTTCCCCTATTTCCTCTCTGGACTTCCCTATTTTTGTTGATGGTAGTACCGTCATTACCCTACTTACCCAGATTTAAACTTTGGAGCAATCATCAATTTCTATTTTCTCCTCTGCTTCTGTGTCCCCTTGGTCACAGTGATTTACTAATCCCTCCTTAACATCTTGCTTACGTCTCTGTCCAGTCCCACTATCATCATCCTGCCATCATCCCTTATCACCATAGACATTTTCTACTGCAATAGTATAACTGGTCTTTCTGCTCCTACTTCCTGCCCCCTCAATCTCTTCTATGTGCTGTTGTCAAAGTAATTTCTCTAAAACATTTCTTTGTGCATAGAAATCTTCAATGGCTTCCTATAATACTTAGTCTGGTATTCAAGGCTTCTACAACCTAGTTCCTAACTAACTTCTCAATCTTATCTTTCACCACACTCCCAAATAAACCTTGCATTCCAGTCAAACTGGTCTGTTTTTTTTTTCTTCAAAATCCACCATATACTTTCCCCACCCCTCTCCAATAGAGGCTCTTTGATACCACACTTTTTTTTGCCTGCAGTAAACTACCCCCATGATGCCCCCTTGTCTTTTCCCACCTCAAAGAGCTAGCTCAAATTCTATGTCCTTGTGCACTTCTCAGGCCCCTGAATGATTGATCTCTCTCTTCTTAATTTCCATATAAATTGTTTATATCACACATTTAGACCTTACCATATACTACTTTGAAGCACCTATCTCACCTTTCTTTTGGGACTACAAACCCTTTGAGTGAAGAAACCTTGTATTAGATTGCTTTGCAACTCCACCTTGCTTAAAAACACATCTTTGTACACATACTTAGGCATTCATTCAGTAAGTGTTAGGCATGGTAATTTTGTAATTCTCTATAACAGAATTTTGAGTTTCTTAGCCACTGATCAGGATCATTCAGCTGTGGATCCCTGTGGGGAGGACCCATATTCAATGCCATCCAAGTGGACTTGTTACTGGAAGAACTAGAAAACTCTAACACACTCTTACATTAGTAAGGTTACTGTATACTTTTCACTTTGGTGATTAGGAATACAAATAGAAAATGATATATACCTAATTCCCCAACATACCCTTGTCTACTTTTTAGGGGTATGCTAGAACCAGCTTAAACCAGCTAGTGAGAGCCAGTTAAATTTTTGACATGAGCATTTACATTTCAGAAATCAGTAGATGCTACAAATCAAGACTTGATTCATTGTTTTATAGATTGTCTGAATTAAGGGAGTAATGGAGAAAATATTAATAATGTAGATTACACTTTAAAAATGTATCGTGGTCGGGGAAGCTAGGTAGCACAGTGGATAGAGCACTGCCCCTGAAGTCAGAAGGACCTGAGTTCAAATCCCACCTCAGACACTTAATGCTTACTAGCTGTGTGACCCTGGGCAAGTTACTTAACCCCAATTGCCTCACAAAAAAAAATGTATTGTGGTGGGGCAGCTAGGTAGCACAGTGGATAGAGTACCAGCCCTGGAGTCAGGAGGACCTGAGTTCAAATCTGACCTCAGACACTTGACACTAACTGTGTGACCCTGGGCGAGTCACTTAACCCCAATTGCCTCACCCCCCCCAAAAAAAAACCTTCTATCAGAAAGTGTATTGTGGTTATATATGTATAATACATATATACATATATATTACACATGTAAAGATAATATATGGTGATGGTTCTTTTTTTCAAAGAACCACTTGTTCAACATTTAACAGCACCTTCCCGTTTATGATGCAATTTGGGTCATGATTTACTTGTTTTTTTTTAAAGTAAATAATCTCTGTTTTCTTAAGATTCAAAGCACTATAGGATACTTTAGCCTACTTAGCTTTAAAATAATAACTTTTAAAAACTCAAAAATTGAGAATTATGAGCTCAGGATTTTGTTTTCTCAGTATAAACTAGACTAGTCTTGTTTCTTTGCTGACTGAATTTCAGTTAATGACCTATTCCAAATCTTGGTTTCTACTCAGCAGTGTTAGAGAAATCAAGGTAGGTATTTACTTCTTTTTTTTTAATAAAAGTATTTTATTATTTTCCAGTTACATGTAAGGATAGTTTTCAACATTTGTTTTCATTGGATTTTTAGTTCCAAATTTTTCTCCCACCCTCCCTTCCCTCCCTTCCTTTCTTCCTCCCCAGTAGAGAAAGCAATCTGATACAGTTTATATATGTACAATCACATTAAACTTATTTCTGCATTAGTCATATTGTGAAAGAAGAATCAGAGCACAAGGGAAAAACCTCACAAAAGAAGGGGAATAAAAAAGGTCCAAAAGTAGAAACAATATGGTTCAATCTGCATTCATAATCCACAGTTCTTTTTTCTGAATGTTGAGAATATTTTCTATCATGAGTTCTTTGAAATTGTTTTGGATCATTGCACTGCTGAGAAGAGCCAAGTTTATCACCATTGTTCATCACACAATGTTGCTGTCACCATGTACAATGTTCTCCTGGTTCTGCTCCTCTCAGTCAGCATCAGTTCATGTAAGTCCTTCCAGGTTTCTCTGAACTCCTCTTGCTCATCATTTCTGAAAGCACAATAGTATTCAATTACATTCATAAAGTATTTACTTCTCTTCCCATTTCCAGAACTGTTGCGGAATGGTGTTAGTCACATCTAGAATTATATTCCTGACTATTGGTAAAACCTCTTTTTCTTATTTCAGGTCAACCAAATCATCACTGAAGGATCCAACTACTGATGTAGAAAATGGGAAACAGCCAGATATTGGTGTCAAAGATCTCTTCCTTCAACTGACAAAAAGCCCCCAAACACAACATCACTTGGGGTTGGAGGAACCTTCAAATTTTGATGGAGGTTGAATGAATTGAAAAAAAAAAACAAAGCATCCTTGTTGAACTCCAATATATTATTTATTTCCTTTGTTCTTCCACTTCTCTTCCCTTAATATGTTTACGATAACCTAAGTTGATATATATATATATATATATATGCCCCAAATATATAAAAACAGGCAATCATTATCAATGAGATTGTATAAATATCCCTTATAGCTCTAAACTTATTAAACTATGATCCTATGTAGATTCACTTCCAAAAATTTTAAGTATACCATATGTATTTGACACATGGAACAGAGTCTAGAAGAAGATGGCCTATCTGAGCAATGGGTTCTGGGGGAACCTCCTTTTAAACTGGATGAGGAAAGGACAGCTAGCAGCAATTAATGAGCTGAAGAGAACCCAGTCTTCACACTCCCAATGGCCAGTTCAATTCTGAACTAACTCTAGCTTGAGGAGGGTACAGTTCAGTCTGTTTGTAGTAAAAGATCCTATAGGCACATGTACTGCAAAGGGGAATCATTCTTATTGTTAAAATAATGGTCATGTAGCAGATAATGGAACTAGCCTTGGAGTCAGGAAGTTGTCTGCTCACGTTTTGATTCTGGGACATAGGATCATAGATTCAAAGCTAGAAGTAGCCACAAAGGCCATCGTATCCAACTTCTTCATTTATACAAATGAGGAAACAGATCTAGAATGAGAAGGAAACTCAGATACTGTCTAGCCCAGCCCTCTCATTTTATAGATTAGGATACTGAGGCCTAAAGAGGTTAAATAATTTATTCAAGGTTATGAAGGCAATAAGGGCAACTCAGGAAGACCTGAGTTTAAATACAGTCTCAGACACTGGACAAGTGTGACTCTGGGCAAGTCACTTAACTCTGTCTCAGTTATGAGTTGGAGAAGGAAATGGAAAACCATTCCAGTGTCTTTGCCAAGAAAACCTCAAATGGGGTCACAAAGAGTCAGATTGACTGAAAAAATGACCAAACAAAAAAAAATGCAGGTAATAAAAGAGGCAGAAGCAGGATTTGAACCCAGGTCCTCTGACTCAAGCTAGACTATAAGGTACAGACAAATTAGTGCTCTAGTGGCAGAAGGTATGTCAACATTGGGAGTTCCTTATATCAAAGATCCAGCCCCCTCCTCCCTAAAGTAAAATATATTTATGTTGAATGTATTAAAGGGTTTTGCCCTGTGAAAAAGGAGAAGATACACTACTCTTCTGTCAGTTAAGATTACTTCCTGTAAATGAAATGTGTGTTTTGTTTTTCTTTTTATAGAAAACAAGCAGGTGAATGCTTTGAGTATCTTGGAATCGGAACTGACTGATCTTTTATCTGTAAGGAAGGATGATAAGACTCAGGGGCCATACTATGAAAACAAATCACCACTTTGGGCAAACATCACTCAAAGTAAGAAATGCACCTCTTCCTCTTCTCTAAACTGTCAAATTATAGCTGTGGATTTTGAGACAGACGTGTGCTCGCATCGTTTTTCCCGGTGGACCATTGGCCCCAGAAATCCCTCTAGAGAAACGAATGGACAAGAAGCTTCCAACTCCTCCCAGCTCTCTGATCTCTGCTGTGATCTCAACAGCCATACCTCTCTACCAGAGGATGCAACGCTTTCTGAGCAGCTGTCAGAGGAATTAGTAGATAATAATAGGTGTTTCAGTAACAACAAGAAGGATAGATCATTCACAACCTCAACGAAAGACCAAAACAAAATCAAAGGTGGTGCTGACAAAGATGTCGCCTCACCTTTGAGAAGCGTGAAGTGTGGTTTTATGGAACAGGAGGTCCAAGACACAGTTGGAATGCATCCTATTAAGAATTCAGACAATAATAGCAAAAAACACTCCCAGAGTCTTATAACACTGAGCCCAGTGGTCCAGACATCAAGTAAATTAACACTGATATCATCTGTGTTCCCAACAGAGATGAACTCTTTGGGAGAAAACCCAACCCCCACAAGCAGTGGGCCTCCTAAATACCAGCTTTACCAAGTAAGTGACAGAATTAGAAAATGTAGGCAAACCTATCTGTGTAGTGAGGTGTGTCCAACTAGACAAGAAAAGATAGCAACCCCTTCTTCTGGAAAGAGAAGGGAAACTTTTTCAGAAAAAGAGATTGAGGTAGCAAACGAGAGCCCAAATTCAAGCTGTGATCCAACTTGTAAGTCTCCATGTGAGAGGTCTGGCATGAAGCAATTATCTCAAAAGAATAAGGTCCCTGACAAGCAGATATTCTCAAATGAGATAAATAGGGAAATAAAACAGATAGGAAACAGGATGTCTACTTATTTACACAACACTGTTAGTGAAATAAATGACTCCATAGAAAAAAGCAAAAAAGAGTCAGAAAATACAGTGATAAATATGGACCAGCAGATCCCAAATGCAAGGAGTCAAGCTCCCCATTCTTTAGCTTGTGTGAGAATGCCCAATGTGGAAATCCTGCAGAAAATGACCAATGGACCTTTGAAGCAGGAGATGAGCAGGAGAACTTATGACACTGAAGCCAGCGACCACAGAGAGGAAAACATGAGTCCATTGGAATGCAACTTGAAGGCTGATTCTCAGGAACACACATCTATGCACAAAACTAAAGGAAGAGAAATAAAACAGAGGAAGGCATGCTTACTGAATAGTGAAATGGATGCTTTTCATTCCAACAGTAGACAAAGCAATATAAGGGATTCACCCAGTAGAAAGAAGCAAAGCTTGAAAAGCCATGTAGGCAGCAACTCTAGAATTCCTAGACTGGCATCCAGGTCTGTGGAACCAGGCTTAACAAATGTGCGCCATGCTTCTGTGAAGAGTATGAAGGACATCCAAAATAACGTGAATAAAAAACAGACACTATTGACCGTTCAAGTCAACGCAACTAGGGACATGTCACGATCAATGAAGAAAGCAAAGCAAAAGGTTGAAAATGTTCTTAAAGCTAATGACCAAACTACTGTTGGAAAGAAAGGTGTTTCGGGAGAACATGAACCCACAGAAGTTGGCCAAGTGAGGCAGAATGAAGTACATAGTAGCCTTTCTAAAACAGAGAAAAACTCCCAAAGGGCCACCAAAAATTTGTTCCCAAATAGTCTTAGGTCTCTGGAACCCTCCAATGTGATCTTGTCTCAAGAACGGCCTGTCAGGACTTCTTTAGCAGTCTTCCAAGTTCTGGAACCCCATCTGGTAAATGGCAGAGTTTTAACAACCCCTCCTGCGGAGCTAGCAAGCTTCCAAATCACCAAAGGAGGGAAATCCCCTTCTGGCCCTGAAGATAGTTGGAGTGCGGCGGTTCTTCCTAGAGGCTCTTCTCTGAGCAAAAATTCTCCAAAAAAAGGTAAGAAATGGGGCTGGGTGGCCTTGGACAAATCCTTTTGCCACCCTGTAACCTCATTGGCAATCCTTTACCCCTCCTACAAAATAACCCAAGAGCTCAAAGTATTGAAGACTTGCAAGTTGGATTGCAGCCAGAATTTTGGATCTGATATACCATCCATTCACTTAGCAAACCCCTTGCATTCTGCCACCTGGACTTGCCGCTCTGAACTTGGTTTTTCTTTCTTTTCTTTTTTGGGGGGGCTGGGCAATGAGGGTTAAGTGACTTGCCCAGGGCCACACAGCTAGTAAGTGTCAAGTGTCTGAGCCTGGATTTGAACTCAGGTCCTCCTGAATCCAGGACTGATGCTTTATCCACTGCACCACCTAGCTGCCCCTTCTAAACTTGGTTTTACCAAGGTCCTATCCTCAGTCCTTAAAATCCTTGACTTTGTAGAGACTTTCAACACTATTGAGCACCCCCTTTTTCCAGATGTTCTCTTCTCTTGATTTTCATGATAATTCGGCCTCCTGGTTCTCCTCCTACGTATCTGATTGCTCTTCTCTCTGTATCATTGGTTCTTCATCTTCCTCCTACCATTCCTACCCCTTTTTTTTGGTGAGGCAATTGGGGTTAAGTGACTTGCCTTGGGTCACACAGCTAGTAAGTGTTAAGTTTCTGAGGCCGGATTTGAACTCAGGTCCTCCTGACTTCAGGGCCAGTGCTCTATCCACTGTGCCACCTAGCTGCCCCCCTTCCTACCCTTTAAGCATAGATGTCTCCCAAGATTTGGTCTTAAGCTTTCTGCTCTTTTCTTTAAAGATGAGTGTGTGTGGAGGGTAAACCCCTCAAAGAAATGAGACTGGGTTCAGGAACATGAGTAGAGGAGTTAGCTGTGGCAAGAGAGATGGACCCCTTTTCCTCTGATATGGGTACAAAGGAGGAGAGGAGAAAGGTAATAAGGTTTGGGGGTATGAAGCAGGAAACCTGAAAAATAGCACAAGGCAATTGGTAGCTGATAAGGGTTTGGAGCTTCAAGTCGTCTTTACTCATGGTTGAGTGTTCTGCTGCACCTCAGTCCCACTCAGCACTCCCTATCCTTTTCATCCCCCTTCCATCAGTTGAGTTTTATCATCTTTGTATTTCTGCGTTGTACTTGGCATAGTCTCTTGTCTCTATGAGTATCTGTTGAAATGAGTGACTTGGTCCATGTGGTCATTGCCTCCCCAGAACTCCTCTGTCTCTTTTTATCCACACAATTTAATAATTTACTGAATCCCGTCTGTTCTTTATGAAGTTGCACGTATGTTTCATTTCATATTCATACATGTGTGGCTTCCCCAACAAGGTTACAAGCTCCGTCAGTACAGGGGCTGTGTTTTGTATTTTTGGTATCTTCTACAGTGGCTGGCACGATGCCTACAAAAATGGGCACAGAATTGTCGGTCAACAAACTCCTTGGTTTCACTGAGTTACAATTCTTTTCCTTAACAGATTCCACAATTAACAAATGAGTTTTCATTTGTTTTTGAAACAATAGTGACTTATGGGTTATGTGTGTTCTTGGTGTGCACCCAGACAATCAAGAATTACACAACCTGGAGAACACCAGATTTTCTTCCCCTATTCCCACATCAAAATTCCTGAGAGATTCTAGAACCACGTTGAGACGTTCAGCGAGAAAGAAAGAACATCTTGTTAGCTACCGAGAGCCGAGGCTCAATTGGTAAGTATTGTTTCTGTCATTATTTTCTCCCCTTATTTCTGTTTGTCTGAACTTTTTGTTAGACATCCTTATTTTGGAAGTGTCTGATACCATCCTTTGACTGTACCAACTTTTTCTGACGATCCCTTTTTGTATCAGTTCAGATTTTCAAAATCTTGTTGAGGTGTTGCCTTCCCAGAAATAGCTGCATCTTATTTCTGTTGTTCTATTGCATGGCTATTCCCTCTGGGATCTGCTTCTTCCCTCAATATTGTTGCCTGGTATCAGATCTTTCACTGCAGGTTGAGACTCTGTACATATACCTAGTTCCCATTAAGATGATTCCGTTGTCTTCTAAGAAGTAAATTCAGGGGCAGCTAGATGATGCAGTGGATAGAACACTGGCCCTGAAGTCAGAAGGACCTTAGTTCAAATCTGACTTTTGATAGTTACTAGCTGTGTGACCCTGGGTTAGTCACTTAACCTTGATTGCCTTTAAAAAAAAAAAAAGGAAGTGCAGCCAGTTATCACTTTCTTAGAAAGGCAGTATATTACAGATGAGAGTGAATGTGTGGACCCTTTTTCAATGTGTCTGAATAATTTCCCATCATAGTGCTTCATGAGAAGCAGCATGGCATATGGATAGAGAAATGGCCTCTGAATTGTGACCAATCAGTTTCAAGTCAAGTCCTACCTTGGCCACAGACTACCTGTCTTTGTGCTTGGGTCAGTTCAAACCTGCTCTTGAGAGCCTGTTGTTAAATTTTTAGTGTGAACATTCTCATCTTACAAATGGGTTAACACTACAAGTCAGGGCTTGCTGTATTGTTTGGTGATTGTTCAGATTTAAGAAAGTGATGGAGAAAATGTTAATAATTCAGATTTAATTTTTTTTCAAAGAGGAAAGTTGGTTATTAAAACATTTAACAGGGCGGCTAGATAGCACAGTGGATAAAGCACCGGCCCTGGATTCAGGAGGACCTGAGTTCAAATCCGGCCTCAGACACTTGACACTTACTAGCTGTGTGACCCTGGGCAAGTCACTTAACCCACATTTCCCCGCAAAAACAAACAAACAAAAAAACATTTAACAGCCTACCCCCATGTGTGATTCTAATCATGTCTATTAACCTCTTAATACTCTAGGTAATTCTCTTAAGACTTTAAATTGAGGAACAGTTCTGATCTGCATTCTGAGAGGCACTTTTCTCACCTGGTGCTACCTATATAGTTGAAATCCTAGATCTACTCCAAGACATTTCATAGGATCTTAGGGTTGAGATCTGGAAGGAATCATCTAATTCTGCCCTATTACTTCTCAGACAAGGAAACAGAGGCCTAGAAAGGGCAAGTAATTGTCCAGGGTCACATAGCTAGTAAGTAGCAGATGCAGGTCTAGTACTCTTTCTACCACACCATGCTACCCAAAACGTAGCCACATCTGGTCCACATCTGCAAAGTGTCTGAACCTCAGTAAATAATTTCCCATTGAGTTTTTACATTTAGGTTGAAATCCGAGGTAGGGCTCTTTAAATAAATGACTGATTAAATAAAGGCCACTAGGAAGGAAACGGGCTATAATTGTTCAAAAATGAACCCCCTGTCCACAAAATCCTATTGGATCAGGACTTTCTAAAAATCATTTACAACTTTCTGCTTAAAATAACTTTCTGCCAGGCAAAGAAGAAAAATGATGCCTTTTTTTCCTGTTCTGCAGCAAACTGAGGCGTGGTGACCCATTCACAGATACACTGTTTCTTCATTCTCCAGTAAACAGAAGAAAGGAAATAGTGAAAAATAGTAAAAGACTCCGAATAGAGGAAGAGCTATGAGGAGTATCATAAAACTTAGAGTTTAAAAGCCTTCAAGTTATTTAAAAAGTTATTTTGACACATAACAGATAACAAGTCAGTGGTATTTTAAGGGTTTATGGAACCCCGTGGGTTTTTTCTTCATTTTGTACTTAAAAAACAATTAAAACTAAAGTTTAAAATAAAGACAAATCTTTTAATTCTCAATTTTATTTGAAAGGGTTGAATTTTTTTTGCTTGCAGCTTCTTTTAGATATGGATGAATGATAAGGGTATCACACATATGTAAACATATATATATATACTAAAAATAGTTGTATTAGGGAAAACTTAACATTTTATTGGCATCAATAGATTTCACTAAACTTAAAATTATCCATACATTTTTTAAAAGTTTACATAAAGAGAGGTGAGAATAGGGGCAACTAGATGGAGCAGTGGATAGAGCACCGGCCCTGGATTCAGAAGGGCCTGAGTTCAAATCTGGCCTCAGACACTTAACACTTACTAGCTGTATGACCCTGGGCAAGTCACTTAACCTCAATTTCCTCACCAAAAAAAAAGAGAGGTGAGAAACTATTGTGTTAGCTAGAGTACTGGGTATGCCCACAGATGTGACTGCTGTGTCAACAGATTTTGCTTAAATGTTCTTTGTTACAAGGAAGAGTTCACTGATAGTGGATGGTATATAAGGAAATGACTTGTATTAAAAATAGATGGGGGGGGGGGCGGCTAGGTGGTGCAGTGGTTAAAGCACCGGCCCTGGAGTCAGGAGTACCTGAGTTCAAATCCAGCCTCAGACACTTAACACTTACTAGCTGTGTGACCCTGGGCAAGTCACTTGACCCCAATTGCCTCACTAAAACAAAACAAAACAAAACAAAACAAAACAAAATAGATGAGGGGCAACTAGGTGGCGCAGTGGATAGAGCACCAGCCCTGGAGTCAGGAATACCTGAGTTCAAATCCAGCCTCAGACACTTAACACTTACTAGCTGTGTGACCCTGGGCAAGTCACTTAACCCCAACTGCCTCACCAAAAAAAAAATGCTAGATAGATAGGGAGACAGATAAATGGATAAAGATAATTTATTAGCACTTTCTATGTGCCAGGTCCTGTGTTAATTGCTGAGGATACTAATGCAATCTTATATTCTAATGAAGCAACACTTAAAGCGAAGCTGGAAAGGGGGGATGAGGATTGGAATTACGCATATGGTGGCATAGTTTGGGGCTGGTGGCTGGGAAATCAGGTCTCTAGCAAGAGAAGTTGAGAGCTCACCTATCCGAGCCCAGAGTGGCTCCACAGAGTGGTCCAGGAGAGGAGGCAGTCGCTGGTCTAGACAGCAATATTAAATAGTAACTGGGGCAGCGAGGTGTCGCAATGGATCAGGAGGATCTGAGTTCAAGGCCTCAGACACTTGACACTTACTAGCTGTGTGACCCTGGGCAAGTCACTTAACCCTCATTGCCCTGCCCCCCCCCCAAAGCATATATGTGTGTGTGTGTGTGTGTGTGTGTGTGTGTGCATATATATATAAAATAGTAACTGACTTAAGGAAAGCTGTTGTTGCATAGACATTGGGATAAACTTCCATATCAACAAGGTTTTTTTTGAGAGTTGCTCAGCTCAGCTACCAAGTAGTCATATCTTCAGGGAAGTCAGCTTCTTATGTCTGTTTCGTTGTCTATACAACTAGGGATAATAGCTGCCCTATCTACCACCAAAGGCTCTTATAAAGATCAAATGAGAACATAAATATGAGAGTCACTTTCAAAAGCATCAAGAAAAAAAAAGAAAAGCATAAAGTATCATTCCATTATGTGGGGTGGGGAGGGAGAGGATACCATAATAAAGTTTGGGCTGCTAGGTGGCACCATTATGCATAGAGCACCAGGCCTCTGGTCAGAAAAACTCCTTTGTGAGTTCAAATCCAGCCTTGGACACTTACCAGCTGTACCAGCTGTGTGACCCTGGGCAAGTCACTTAACCCTCATTGCTCCACCCCACCCCCCCAATCTTAGAATTTACAAGACAATTTGAGATTGATGAAAACCTTAATAGTCAAAATTTTAGGGAATGTATCATTTAAATGGAACTATTGAGGGAGTGATTCCCTGCCCCCTCCCCAGATAACTGATTTATCCTGTGCTTTGCGTAGTGCCTGACACATAATGGGTGCTAGATAAATGTTGACTCATCCCTTTGAAGAAATTTTTTTAAGTCATTTTTTTTATGTTTTTATTTTTGAGGCAATTGGGGTTAAGTGACTTGCCCTGGGTCACACAGCTAGTTAAGTATCTGAGGCCGGATTTGAACTCAGGTCCTCCTGAATCCAGGGCCGGTGCTCTATCCACTGCACCACCTAGCTGCCCCAAAATCATTTTTTTTAAATAGCAATTGTCCTAAATACAAATTATACATCTTTCTTTCTTACTCTCTCTTCTTTCCTTTTTCAAGCATGACTCTTTTTTTTCTTTTTTTTTTTTTGGTGAGGCAATTGGGGTTAAGTGACTTGCCCAGGGTACACAGCTAGTAAGTGTCAAGTGTCTGAGGCCAAATTTGAACTCAAGGTCCTCCTGAATCCAGGGCCAGTGCTTTATCCACTGTGCCACCTAGCTGCCCCCTTGATTTCTAAATAAATGAATTCTCACCATAAAAAAGATTTGCCTTAGACTTCTAAAGCCAAATAATTAGATGCGTCTTTATACTCACTGTTCACAATAATCATTTGTTTATTTGAAGCTAGGTCTTTTTAGGTTTTTTTTGTTTGTTTGCTTTTTTAGTGAGGCAATTGGGGTTAAATGACTTGCCCAGGGTCACACAGCTAATAAGTGTTAAGTGTCTGAGACCAGATTTGAACTCAGGTCCTCCTGACTCCAGGGTCGGTGCTCTATCCACTGCGCCACCTAGCTGCCCCAGGTCTTTTTAGTTTGAGATTCATTACTGCGTACATAAGAGAATATGTTTGAGCTTCCAAGTTCATACAAATTTTATACCTACTTTTCTAAACAAAGGGCAGTAGCTAGAGGCAGATTTAGTCTTGATGTAGGGCCAAATGTTGTGATGATGAGAGCCATCCAAAAATTAGAATGGTTTGCTTTGGGAGGTTCAGGGTTCCCGTTTATAGAAGGCCTCCAAAGAGTGTCAGGAATATCATGTATCAGGAATATCACGTGCTTAGGTAGCAGTTGAACTAGATTGCCCTTTAAGATTCCTTCTTACTCAGGCTCCACAAAATGAGGTTGGTGAGGCCAAATTATAGCTGAAATTCCTCCTAGCTCTAACATTCTGTAACCCATGATCCCAAATCAGCAATGATGGCCATCATGGCATGCTTCTTATATTGACAAAAGGAGTCTCTTTTGGAAGAGATTATCAATGAGACCCTAATTTGTGAATTTCCTGACAATTTCCTGTTTGTTGGAGAGTTCCAATCACAGGGTTTTTTGTTGTTGGTTTTTTTTTTTTTAGTTTAAGTGTGCCCATTTATATAAATAATTCGAGGTGTACGTTTGGAGATGTATACGTACTTATCTTTGAACCTAATCTAATACTAGATTTAGTCATTTCAGGCTCATCCTACCCCTCTTTTCTCTTGGCTGTGAAATGACACCAGCCTATGGAGGACTTAAGACTCACAGGCTTCTTCCCTTTTAATTCAGTATAGAACTGGATGAGGGCAAAAGATTAGGGAAAATAACTTTACTGGGATATTCTCAACATGATGACTTCTCTTACGTCAAACATAGTTTTCAGCAATTATATTCCTGGGACCCTTAAGACTCAACAACGACCTTAAGAATAACAATGACCACAGTTACCAGAACTTAATTTTAATTAAAAGTTACATCACAGTTCAGACAAAGACCAGGGAGGGATTAGTGTTTAACAATAATTCAAAACATCACAGTTATACAAAAGAAATAAACAGGCCTGCAGGGGTCCAAAAAAGCAGCTTGTTTCATTGCACCTGGATGAAATATGCCATTTTTGGTAGTATAACACTTATTAAACAAGGAAAGGAGGGTAACCTACAAGTCACCACTGTTCTAAAATCCTAACTCATGTGGGCCCTGTAAAAAAAAAAAAAGTTTACATCTTTAAACATTCAACAAAAGCTCTTTACAACTGCTAAAGAGATCTTAACATGCCTTCCTTACAGTCATGCTATAATAATTCCTGATTCATATAGAAATTCACTTTGTCAAGTCTACTGTTGACATGATGCAATATCTGCTAACAACAGAACCGTCCAGTGACCTAGTCCATAAACAAGGCCAGGAAAGGAGGAACGTTCGGTCTTATTTATAACTGATTTTACAACACAGTACCATGGAGGCCGTTTCTCCTTTCGTATTAAATACTCTTGATTTTGGTCACCTACTTCTGGGGACAAGGAAAAGTGACAGTGAGGATAACAACAACAACAAACCAGTAAGAAAGTAATTTCTTGGCTGCTATATAAAAAAGGTCTCCCGTCACATTAAATGTGGCAGGCAAATTGGGAGTAACTATAGGAACCATATAAAAAAGGTTGTAAACCCATAGAAAAGATAACTTGTCACCTAGAGAAATTACAAAATTGATTTCGTTTGAACTTCGTGTGTCATCCAGAAAAACTGTAAACCAAAGAAACTAGTTATCCCACGGGGCAGCCTCTTTGTTGAGGAGAGATGTGGTATTAAAGTTTGGCCTGAGCGAGTTTGGCCTTCAAGTTTTCTCCAAGTTTGTCCATGAATTCAAATGTATTCAGGTAGTCAGAGCGCTTCACACTAACGGAGGAAGAAAGACAAAACAAAAACAAAACCCAAAACATTCAGTGAGCCTTAGTCATAGAGCAGTAACATCCTACAACTGAAGGAATAGGAAAAAAATCCTATGAACAAAGTCACTGAAAAACATCTCCAATTTATCCTGCATGTAGCTTGTTTGTCCATCATTGTTTTCCTGTTGCTTCCCCTATTGGACTGTGAGCTTCCCAAGGGCAGGTATAGCTCAGCAAGGTTAAGTAATGATCATAGCCCCAGAGGCTTATCTATAGCCACAAAGGTGTGGGGGAGAGAGGCAGAATTTGGAATCACGTCGCCTTTCTATTATGTAACAATTAATAAAATTCCAATGAGCATTAATGTTCTGGGTGAAGTTTTCTTTCTGGTGAGGTAGCACTTGCAATAGAGAAGAGGGGCTCGTACTTACTTGGGTAAGCCTTTAATACAGGCAGCCAAGTCCTTGGTCATGAAGCCAGACTCGATGGTCTCAACACAAACTTCTTCCAGAATTGTTGCAAATGTACTGAGCTCTGTGTTGTTATCCAGTTTAGCTCGGTGAGCTAACCCTCTGGTCCAGGCAAAAATGGAGGCTGGGGGAGAAAAGATTAAGGCTTGATTATAGAATGGCTGAGATGCAGTGTAGTTCACGGAAGTCTCAAATATTGCCTAAGAAAGATTAGAGGCCAGGGGCAGCTAGGTGGTGCAGTAGATAAAGCACTGGCCCTGAATTCAGGAGGACCTGAGTTCAAATCCGGCATCAGACACTTGACACTTACTAGCTGTGTGACCCTGGGCAAGTCACTTAAGCCTCATCACCCTGCTCCCAAAAAACCCAAAAAACAAACAAACAAAACAAAACAAAAAAAACCCAAACCAAACAAAAAACAAAACAAAGATTGGAGGCCAACCTTTAAAAAGGCTCATGTGAAAAAGAAACCCATACAGAATTAAACTTAAATTTTCCATTTAAGAGGTTTCTTTTCTTTTAAAAAGAGGTTTAAGATTCAACTGGAACATAGTATCAATGAGAGAGCATTTTCCTCACTGGGGTAGTTGATGCTGGACATTTGGGGTATGTAATGAGCTGGCAGAGTTTAGTCTTTCTCCCTTACATTGTCCATATCTGTCCCTTCTCTTCAGGCTACAATCTCTTTTCAGAGAGCTGCCCTTGAAACTTGAATGGAAGAATATATCCATGTGGCATTTAGATGCTTCATGTTCCCTTATACTGAATAGGAAAAGCATGATCATTAATAATACCTTGTCTAGGGGCAGCTAGGTGGCGCAGTGGATAAAGCACTGGCCTTGGATTCAGGAGTACCCGGGTTCAAATTCGGGCTCAGACACTTGACACTTACTAGCTGTGTGACCCTGGGCAAGTCACTTAACCCCAACTGCCTCACTAAAAAAAAATAATAATAATAATAATGCCTTGTGTACATACATGCACTTATTCATTCACTCATTAATGTGCTGTATCATACAAACTCTGTTATAGAGACATGGACAATGAGTCCATGCCAAGAGAACAGCTAACGGAGCTCTTGTGATCTGGGACAAAGTCCAAAGGCGAGTATAAAGTAACGCTTAAGTTGGGGATATGCTGACAACTTGGTACAAAGACGACAGTAACAATAAGGAGCCATTTTAAGATCAGAGTTGTCTCTGGTCAAAAATAGAGCAGAAGGCATCTTACCAATTGGATTAGTGGATGTCTCTTGACCTTTCTGGTACATGCGGTAGTGACGCGTCACCGTGCCATGGGCAGCTTCAGATTCCACTGTCTTGCCATCTGGGCAGATCAGCACACTGGTCATCATTCCCAGAGACCCATAGCCTGTCAGTGATAAAGGACAGGGTGTCAAGTTCATTTGAAAATAGCATCATTCAGCCCCTGGTAGAAGGAGTGGGGAAGGCGAGGAGAGTTGGGGTAAGGATATAAAAAGACCAAAGCAAATTATTTTCCCCTGTCATGTCGGTGACTGTCCTGCTAAAGCTATTCATAGACATACTGTGACTTATGGGACCATAAATGGGGTGAGTCATCTAGGTACAACAAAAGTTAGAAGGCTCAAGAATTGTACTCCTTTGTGAACTGATACAGCCTTTTTGGAGAGCAACTTGGAATTCTGCCCAATGGGCTAGAAAACCGCATACCCTTTGATCCAGCAATACCACTAGGTTGGCAGCAGGTCCAAAGATTACCTTCAAAGAAAGGCTCCAACTCTGCTGACCCTACTCTTTTACATAATCAACTCTAAGGATGCCTTTTGATTATGCCACATCATAGTCATTTCCAGATAGAGTGCCCTGCCACTCATACCATTTCTTGTAACAAAAGGAAATCAATCAGCTGACATGATGACCACATATGACAACACATGCAACATTCTGCAGCACCCATCCTCCCTGCACCTCCCTAATGAAAGAGTGGAGTGTTTGCACACCTGTTTTGGGGGGGACCACATTGGCCACTGCAGTTACTCAGTATTTGGCTTCACTTACTGGCTTGTTCATTTACAATAAGATAGCTACTGTGCACATTTTTATCCTTTTCTGCTTTATCGGTTCACGTAACTCTTTCCAAATTTCTATCAATTCTTTACATTTCTCATGGCACAATAATATTCCATTGCATTCATAAACCGCAATTAGTTTATCTATACCCAAACTAATAGATATTGATTTGGTTTTCTGCTACCACAAAAAAATGCTGCTAAGCATATTTTGGTACATAGCAAGTCTGTGTTTGATCTCCTTAGTGTATATGCCCAGCATATACACTGGGACAAAGGGGATGAATGGTTTAGTGACTTTTCTCAAATAATTCCATTAGTGCTTTCCAGGATGGTCAGTGCAACTCACGGCTTCACTGATAGCTTATCTGTCTCCCTGAAGCAACTTGGTAGAGGAATCCACAATGAGGGGGGCAGCTGGGTGGTGCTGTGGTTAAAACACTGACCCTGGATTCAGGAAGACCTGAGTTCAGATCTGGCCTCAGACTCTTTTTTTTTTTTTTTTTTTTGCTGGGCAATTGGGGTTAAGTGACTTGCCCATGGTCACACAGCTAGTAAGTGTCAAGTGTCTGAGGTCAAATTTGAACTCAGGTCCTCCTGAATCCAGAGCCAGTGCTTTATCCACTGCACCACCTAGCTGCCCCTGGCCTCAGACTCTTGACACTTACTAGCTGTGTGACCCTGGGCAAGTCACTTAACCCGAAATGCCCCACCAAAAAAACCAAACCAAACCAAACAAAAAAGGAATCAAACAATCGAATTACAGTTGGCTCAATTTATATTTCTCTTGTTAATGGTGATTTGTAGATAATTTACAATTCTTTTGATAACTACTCATGCCCTTTGGCCACTTATCTGTTGGAGAATGGATCATAGGCTCATAGATTTAGAGTTGGAAGATACCTTTGACATCATTTTATGGATGTGAAAACAGGCCAGGACATATTGAATTGCTGAAGGTAATAAAAGTGCTAGAGATTGGACCTGGCCCAAGTTTCTGATTCCAAATCTAGTTATCTTTCTACAGCTTTATTCCAACTCAGTGGCTCTCATGTATTTATCAGAGATACTTGAATCTAAGATGTTTTTTCGTATTTGACAATTTCCCTCCTTAGTCTAACTGCATTTTGTCCAGGTAAAAACTTTTCAAATTTTACACATCAGATTATGCAAATCTATTCTTTTCTCATCACCAGTCTCCCTTGTTCAAGAATTGGGCCCCATACATAATTGTGACACTGGGGGGTTGTTGTTGTAGTTGTTTTTTGTGGGGCAATGAGGTTGAAGTGACTTGCCCAGGGTCACACAGCTAGTAAGTGTCAAGTGTCATAGGCCAGATTTGAACTCAGGTCCTCCTGAATCCAGGGCTGGTGCTTTATCCACTGTTCCATCTAGCTGCCCCCCTCTCTTCTATTTTTTAAAAAATGTGACTAAAAAGTATTTTGTCATCTACTCGGAGCTTATCATGGTACATGATGTAAGATGTTTGTCTAAACTTATTTTCTGCCAAAATGCTTTCTATTTTTCTCTTTGATTTTCGTCAATAAGGAGGTTCCCCTCTAGTTGTTTATGTTCTTAGGTTCATAGTACGCTGGGTTACTGTGTTCAACTATTTCTGAGTCTTGCTTACGTAGTCTGTTCCACTGCTAACACTGGTAGGTTGAAGCTACTTCTATCTGCAAGCCTTCCTGAGGACACGGGGCTTGATTCTTTATCAGTATACTGCTAGGGGTGGGTTGGCACAGTTATTGCACAATTCTCTGAATATAAGTAATTAGAGAGCAACTAGTTAGCTAAAAGTTACATAGCATTTGTTTCCTCAGTAATAATATTCTTGCTACATTTAGAACCTTGATTACATCTACTGTTTCCATATGCTGTTTAAATAACTACGAATCACTATTAAATTGCTTTCTTAAATCGCTACCCAAAGAACTCTGTTTGAAGGGAATTGGTGTTCTTTATATAGCTTTATTATAGAATAATTGATTATTAAATAAAATGTATTTATGCAATCTCATTTCTCCCCTCACAAAGGACCCCCAGTGCTCTTTCTAATTCTCCTAGCATTCAGACTGGGCTGGTGTTGTTGAATACCAGAGCCATAACTAAGAGTTACTGCAACTGGAGTACAATTCAGTGGGGGGAGGCAGGGTGACTTACACTACGACTTACGGTAGAGGTGGCAAATACATGGCTGGTGGGCTACATGTCCCACAATGCTCCTGAGTGTAGCCTGAACCAGATTAAAATGTAATTGGGAGGGGTAGCTATGTGGTATAGTGGATAAAGCACCAGCCCTGGATTCAGGAGGACCTGAGTTCAAATTTGGCCTCAGACACTTGACACTTACTAGCTGTGTGACCCTGGGCAAGTCACTTAACCCCAATTGCCTCAACAAAATAAATAAGTAACTAGATAGATAGATAGATAAATAAATAAATGAATGGATGAATAAATAAATAAATAAAATGTAATTAGGAAATATTTAACAAAGTAAATGACCTTTCTATAATTAGGAATGCTCTTTTCCCATTTACATCCTAGGTCTTAAATTTAGGTAAACTTGAAATACATTTCTTTTTTGTCCCAATGAACCTATTAAAATTATCCATGAGGTAGCAGGGGACCCATCAGGCAGTGGTGGGAATGGTAGTATTTGGCTGAAATACTTTCAGACCTATACCCCATCACTATCTGGTTGTGGTACAAACTCAGCAGCGAGTTGGCCAACCAAAACAATATAATCACCAGTTAAAGCCAATCACTGACTCAGAATAATGTTGCTTGAAGCTTATCACATTGGTGGAAAGAGGATGAAGGAATGGCCTTCTCTTCCTTTTGGTCCATTACTATTCTGGGGGCCCATTGATACAAAATTGCTTCGTGAACTCTTATCACCCCAGAGTAATTTATTCTATGCACTACCAGTCCTGCCCACGGTATTCAGAGGCTCCTTACCTTGTGCAATGGAGTCAGACTGCACATCCCCATCATAATTCTTACAGGCCCAGACAAAGCCTCCCTCTGATTTCAGAGCTTGGGCTACCATGTCATCAATGAGTCTATGTTCATACCATATCTTCTTGGCTTCAAACTGGGACTTGTATTGTCTAGGAAATGAGAAGGATAACAATAAATTACAGGTCTGAAGGGGGTCTTCTGTGTCTTTCCCTGATGGAAAACTGAAGGAGACACGAGAGCTTTTATGTCTTAACCATTACTGTCCAATATTTCAGCTATAAAACTGAAGTGGGGGGGGGCAGCTAGGTGGCACAGTGGATAAAGCACTGGCCTCGGATTCAGGAGGACCTGAGTTCAAATCCAGCCTCAGACACTTGACACTAGCTGTGTGACCTTGGGCAAGTCACTTAACCTTCATTGTCCTACAAAACAAAAACAAAACTGAGAATGGCATTTCTGAGTTGGATCATACTGAGTTCGGTCCTATTCCTTTATTATATCCATGCCTTTGCACAGGCTGTCTGTTCCCCATGCTGGATTATGCTCCCTCTATGCCCTTGACTCTTAGAATCCCTAACAGCCATCTCTTCTACAAGGCCTTCCAGATCCTCCCTTCCCCAGAGTAATTTTGGGGTATATGAGCATTAGATTTTCTTTCTATGTGTACATGTTATTTCCCTTAATAGGAGGTAAGCTTTTCCTTAAGAGCAAGAACTGACTCATTTTTCTCTCTATCTACTGTACCTAGTGTAACACTTGACACATAGCAGGCCTTGGTAAATGCTTGTCAAATGAATAAATGAATATATCTTTTATCCTCTCAATCACCCCATGATATTGGCAGAATGGATTTTATTATCCCCACTTTATTGAGGAAGAAAGTGTTTACCATGGATTGAGCTAGAATCATAAGTCTTCCTTAACTGTAAGTCTTTGGTGTTCACATGTGGTCCTTAGAGAAACCGTGTGTGTGGTAACATTTTATAATGACTTGACATCTTTTTCCTTTGTCACTAGGAACAGGTTTAAGTAGGAACTGCCTACAAAGTGGTATTTTGACTACTTCCTCCCTTTCGTTGTTGACATGTTGCCAAAATACAATGTCCTGGAAAAATCGAGATTGTTGGCTATAAATTAATGCATGGATCTAGCTATGTTAGGCTACTGCTCAATAATCTTCAATGATCCCTCACCACCTGAGGGAACCTCCGCTGCCAGGCATTTAAGGACCTGTGTAATCTGATTCTTTTCTTTCCTATTGTCTCACGCTCTGTACTCCAAGCTTTATCCAAAATGGTCTGCCCTCTGCTCTCCCAAACACACTACATACCCTATTTTCCTATTCCTCCCCTGATTCAGAATCCTACTAGGATACTAGCTGGGTGACACTAAGCAAGTCACTTAACCTCTCTTAGCCTCAGTATCCTCATGTGTCAAATGGGGATAATAACAGCACCTACCCCTGAGTATTGTGAGGATCACATGAGTTAATATATGTGAAGTGCTTTGCAAACCTTAAAGCACCATATAAACGTTAGCTATTTCTTTTTATCATTATATAAAAGCCTTGTTGAAATCTCATCGTTTTTAAAAAAACAAAACGAGGGGCAGCTAGGTGGCGCAGTGGATAGAGCACCGGCCCTGGAGTCAGGAGTACCTGAGTTCAAATCCGGCCTCAGACACTTAACACTTACTAGCTGTGTGACCTTGGGCAAGTCACTTAACCCCAATTGCCTCACTAAAAAACAAAACAAAACAAAACAAAACAAAACAAAAAAAAAATGAAACAAAACCACCTCATATAGCTCTTTGTTTTGCAATTTTCTCATGCGCTTATCTGTGTTTGTTTCTTGTCTCCTTACTAGACAGAGCTCAACAAGGGCAGGGATTGTGTTTCGTCAAAATTTGGTAACATCCTGACTGCAAGCAAGTAGTTACTTCAACATTTGATAAATCTTGTTACTGTTGAATCCTTGAGTGACAGTGTAGGTTGGTATCACCTTTTCCCCAAGACAACAGAAGATAATGATATATTCTCTGCAGAAGGCCCTGACTTATTAAAAAAAAAAGAAAAAAAAGAAAAAAAAAGAGAGAAATAAAATTGCCCTCATTACTTGTCATATATTTCCTGAAAGATGTCTTTAAAACGTCCATCATATTTCTTCAGAATAGTGTTTTTGGTACTCATGTACAGCGGCCAGCCTTTAGACAGAGCCATCTGGAAGGAACTGTGTGCAAAATCCTTGATCGACTTGTCAAGGTTGTACATTCCCATAGCAACACCACCACAATCTGCAGAGAGAAAGAAGATGAGAGGCAGAGGTGAATGAGAGCAGTATAAAGGAGATTTGGATGCAGCCCTGTCAAAACCCTCCTAAGAATTTCCAAATGCCTGGTCACCTGGCCACTGGTGTCTCCAGCCAGGCTTGTGAACTGAAGCTTTCTGGATATACCACAAGCTTATAAAGCATCCAGTAGGAGGAAAGCCAATTTTACAAACATAATTCTCATTTAGTTCTCAAAGAGCACCATTTTTTTTTTTTTTGCGGGGCAATGGGGGGTTAAGTGACTTGCCCAGGGTCACACAGCTAGTAAGTGTCAAGTGTCTGAGGCCAGATTTGAACTCTATAGTGACACCAGGGTAGACAAAAAATGTCACACAAAAATGTAAACATACTCCATGTCAAAGGCTAACAGATTCTTAACCTGTCATTAGCAAACCAACTTAGCTTCATGTTTTTGATGCTGATGTCATAAATCTTACCCAGCTTTTGATCAAATGCCAATGTTGCTAGAATTGAATTCATTCATAGTCTATGGAAACTTGGTAGTCAGTGAAAATTATAGTTAGTGGAAATAACTGAGCTGTGTTTCATGAAAGATACAAATAGTATTTTCTGTCACTTTATTTCATTAAACTCTCCTAAAATTCAGACTCGAAATTTACTATGTTCTTGTTGTTTACTAGGCACAGAGGGGGAAGTACCAAATTTAGATGCCAGGAAAAAGTTATTCTTAAACAGTTTGAAAGACTGACTAAAGGGTGGAAGGCATTGAGGCAGTAAGACTTATTGAAAAGCTAATGTTATAATAGTCCAGTGGTAATGAGGCTCTGTAGTACAACAGAAGCAATAGGAATAGTGGTGCTGTCTACTTATTCAATACCTGTTGGACAAGAAATGAAATAAAGGGAAGAGTCAAAGATAATAACAGCTAGGATTTTTATAGAAATTTAAGGAGGACCTGAGTTTAAATCCGGCCTCAGACACTTGACACTTCCTAGCTATGTGACGCTTATTAACCCTTAACCCTTAACCCTCATTGACCCCCCCCCCCCCCGCCAAAAGTTCATCATATATAGGAACTGTTTATTCTTTGTATTTGTATCTCTAGGGACTAGAAAAGTACCTGGGAAATAATAGTAATAATAAATCCTTGTTGATTAATTCATGAGAAAGAGGGTCCCAGATGAATAAATCCGGATCAACAGATATTTGTATTTTGTCCAACCCTTACCACTTGTGGACTCTGAAGTAACAGAAGTAGACTGTATTTTGGGCTTCTGTGGATTGATGTGTATCTTACCTGTTCGAACAATTCATAAAACTGAAGCAAAACCCAGCTTTGGGGGCAGCTAGGTGGCACAGTGAATAGAGCACCGGCCCTGAAATCAGGAGGACCTAAGTTCAAATCTGGCCTCAGACACTTGATACTTACTAGCTGTGTGACCCTGGGCAAGTCACTTAACCCCAATTGCCTCACCAAAACAAAAACAAACCAAAAAAACAACTCACCTTTGGTCACTCTGTCTCAGACAGATGCAGACACAGAGACACACACACCCCTGCCATATAAAATCATCTTCGTGGCCATGGACACTTCAATCTACATGTATTTGTTAAGAACATCATTATGTTCTGATCTAGGTGCTGGTGATATGAAGACAAAAAACCAAAAGGGCCTCTGTCCTTAACAAGTTTATATTCTACCATGGGAGACAATATGTACACATTTAACTACATGAAAATAAAATACAAGGGGCAGCTAGGTGGCGCAGTGGATAGAGCACCGGCCCTGGAGTCAAGAGGACCTGAGTTCAAATCCGGCCTCAGACACTTGACACTTACTAGCTGTGTGACCCTGGGCAAGTCACTTAACTCCAATTGCCTCACCAAAAAAAAAAAAGAGAGAGAGAGAGAGAGAGAGAAAAGAAAAGAAAAACACAAAGCCTTTTACTTTATATAGATACATGATGCATAAAATGTCACAGCAGACACAAAATGACCTTTCCCTGCTGGATTTTCTGTTCTACAAACATTAACTTGTTTATATAATCGACCCTACAAGGTTTTCAAGTTGTATTACATAACGAATTTTAGACATAATCAATACTGTCAATATTAACTTTAATTTTTTTTAAAAGCAGTATCATTTCCCATTGAGGGGTTGTACCTACCTTCAAAACTATGGACCAAGTATGTCATTGTTTTGCCCCCATCACTTGGTGTGTAGGTTATCTCCACTTTTCCAGGCCCAGGAACGACAAAGTCAGTTGCTCTGTACTATTTAAGAGAGATTACAAGGTCTGAGAGATTTTAATCCAACAAACCCCAGATGCAATTAACTATAGGGGGCAGCTAGGTGGCACAGTGGATAAAGCACCAGCCCTGGATTCAGGAGGACCTGAGTTCAAATCCAGCTTCAAACACTTGATACTTACTAGCTATGTGACCCTGGGCAAGTCACTTAACCCTTACAGCCCCACCGAAAAAAAATAAAGAAATGAAATTAACTATAATTCGAGTCCTTGAGAAATCATAATGGGATATTGAGTAGATAGGTTGTTTGTGTTCTGTAAATCTAATGCCATCATTTTATAATAGATAAACCAAGGCCCAGAAAGGTGACATGCTCAGAAACCAGTTGGGGGCACCATTACATGCCACTAACAAACATTTCCAGGGCACTTGTTATGTACAAGGCACTATCCGGTCCTGTGAAGGATATTGGAGAAGTATCAGATATAATCCCTGCCTTCGAGAAGCTTACACTCTATGTAGGGATACAAGATGTACTTATGAAACAGTGAATGATGATACAAGGTGGTATATGAGTGCCAAATGAATGGTGCAGAAAAGAGGCACTCACAGAAATTCAGAGAAGGGAGAGAATAGTTCACTTTGTAATATATGAAGCAGTATATAAATGTCTTGGCAGTACTGGGAAACAAATGGGATTATCTTCACTTTTTACACATGGGGAAACTGAGGCTCAGAAAGCTTAAATGATTTGTTTAGTCAGTCATATAGGGGTAGAACTTGGACCTGACTCTAAATGATAATAATGACGGCTAGCGTTTAGATTGCACTTTAAGGTTGGCAAGGTGCTTTATGTATATTAACCCAATTGATTGCCAGAACAAACCTGGGAGGTAGATGCTATAATTATTCCCATTTTAGAGAAGAGGAAACTGAGGCACAGAGAGGTTAAGTGATTCATCCGGGGTCACACATCTAGTAAGAATCAGAGGTAGGACTTGAACTCAGTTCTTCCTGGCTCTACATCCTGAATTCTAACCACACAGCTACCCAAATCCAGAGTTCTTTCCATCCTATCAACTTGCCCCTATAGTGGCCCAAAGGGGTTAGGCAAGGTTTCTTAGTAAAAGATGGCATCTGAGCATGTTTGTATTGGACAGTCCAATACCAACATGGAGAGTTGGCTGTCTGAGCCAACAGTGGTAGAATAATTTGGTGGCACTTCTGGGGTCCTACCACAGGGTTCCCAAGGACACCAAGGGGCCTGTGGGATATAATGGAGACTAGTACACTAGTCATGAGGTCTATATTTGAGTCCTGGCTAGGCCCAATTAATATCTGTGAAACTGCAGGCAAGTAGCTTTAAGTGTCAGTTTCTTCACTTGTAAAATGGGTATATTTATATTTATATAATGTGCTTCACAAGGTAGTTATGAAGAAAACCACTTTCTAAATAGCAGAGTACTATACAAATTTGGGCTGCTGTTTCGAGGGAACCACTCCCAACCAGTCCTTCTAAGTGCTTCTGAGTAGCTAGAGAGACAGTCATGTTGTGCCAGGTGTCAGGTTGCAAAAGCGACCAGTCATATCTGTTTATTTATCTTCGCCAAGGTCTATTGCCTGGAAATTCCAGAGATAACAGTGAGAAATCGAATGTTGTAGGATTGCCAACCTGCTAATGAACCACCCTATACAGAGCAATCCTGAGATATAACGCATTTCACAAGCACTTGTTCTTTCTTACATTTCTCTGGTGGAAAAGCTGAGGTAGGAGAATTTGGCTCACACTTGCCCATGTTTTAAGTGATCCTTGATTTAATCTTCGGATTCACCTGGTGCTGGACCTGAAGTCAGGAAGATTCATCTTCCTGAATTCAAATCTGGTCTCAGACACTTAATAGCTTTGTGACTCTGGGCAAGTCGCTTAACCCTCTATGCCTCAGTTTCCTCATCTGTAAGATGAGCTGGAGAAGGAAATAGCAAACCACTCCAGGATCACTGCCAAGAAAACCCCCATCAGGATCAAAAAGAGTCAGACTCAACTGAAATGACAGAACAACAAAACGATCTCCCACATAATCATGTTGTAAGAATGTCCTTCTTCATAGACAAAGATGTAGCCTAATTTGTTTTGATCTGTTTTTCCCTGTGTGATGATACTCTGCACTAATTACATCTATATCTCTCTTGCCTGATGTTTCTTGTGAACTACAGCCCACAGCTGTCCTATGACTGGCCAAGGTTAGAGAGGCAAGCTATGGTCATGGAACAGAGCAATGTTAATCCATCTCGTTCAGGGACTGAAGCTGTGAAGAAAGACCTGTTAACACAGCTCTTCACCGAGCCAAATGTTAACTAAGAAATATTTTACTGGCTGGTCTTTAAACCTTAAGTCAACAATCTACTTCATATCAAAGTCTAAAACTCCAGTTTAGTCACAGGACTTGGATTCGGCTCAGTATGTGTTCTCTTTAATTTGGCAATGGGCCCATTCTTGCAGAAAGGACAACAATGAAAATGTTTCTAAGCAAGTAATTTGTGCAAAAGGGAAACATCTTAAATATTACTTTGGTAAAAAAACAAAAGGGGGGGGGGGAAGGAAAGCATATTTTGGAAAAATCAGACTGAAAGGTTAAGATTATGTAAATGTGTATGTACACCTAGATCTGAGACTCCAATTCTCTCCTCTATTCCTGTTTAGGAAATTGAGGTGGGCATAAGAAAAAACTAAAAAAGAAAAAGGCAGGAGACAGCTAGATAAGAGTACTGGCCCTGGAGTCAGGAGGATCTGAGTTCAAATCTGGTCTTAGACAATTACTAGCTGTGTGACCCTGGGTAAGAATCTTAACCCAAGTGCCTCCAGGGAAAGAGAGAGAGACAGAGAGAGAAGTTATGCTTAGAATTTTTTCTGCACTTCTAAAGACAAAGAGACTAGGCAAAAATGATATTATACCAAAGCCACTTACTTGATCCCCATAAGCGTGACGGCCTATGATGATTGGTTTGACCCAGCCATTCACTAGCCGGGGGATATTTTTGCAGATGATTGCTTCTCTGAAGACGGTACCACCCAGGATATTTCGGATAGTCCCATTTGGTGATTTCCACATTTTCTTCAATTTGAACTCCTCGACTCTCTTCTCATCAGGTGTGATGGTAGCACACTTGATGCCCACATTATATTTCTTAATAGCTTCTGCAGCATCAATAGTCACCTGGTCCTCTGTGGCATCACGATTCTCTATCCCTAAGTCATAGCTGGGGACAGAAGTGGGGAGAGAGAGGAAATATGGCACAGAAACTTCAGATGAATCCTTGAATTACTGATGGCAATTCCATTCAACAAGAATTTATTACAAGCACTTACATACTATGTTAGGAGCTGGACAAAAGAAAAAAAATAGTACTTGCCCTTAAGAACCTTATATGCTAGGAGACAGTTTCCAGTTAGTAAAAAGTTAAAGATATATTTATCATACTCCTTCACTTTGCATTTAGAACCAATTACATATGAGACCTATTAGCTTGTAACGATAGTACAACCTAAAAGTGACCAACTGAGAAAGCAATAGATTTTGAGTAAGCTATGTGTAATTGGCAAGCAATTCATAGAATATTTCTTTAAATTTCCTTTTTTACCCTCTCTATACATGGATACCAAAAAACCCTAAAACAAGACAGAACCATAATTATAAAATACTTTTAATAGTATTTTAATTTTTAAAAAAATAGTAGGAGGTGGTACAGTGGATAAAGCACTGGCCCTGGATTCAGGAGAACCTGAGTTCAAATTTGGCCTCAGACACTTGACACTTACTAACTGTGTGACCCTGGGCAAGTCACTTAAGCCTCATTGCCTCGCAAAAAAGAAAAAAAGAAAAAGAAAAAGAAAAAAAAAAGGAAAAAAAAGTAGGGAAAAGGTAAGCCAAGTTGGCATTTTATCTTTCAAGTAGTGAGAATTTTCCATGAGGCAGTTATTGCACAAATATAAAGATCTGTCAGTCAGCTGAAGTCCATGACCCTTTCCCCAGTTATTGAGTAATTTCCCTTTGTTCTGGAGACTGCCACAAGGCATTACTACTGGATTTGTAACTGCCAAATCTTCTGCATCTAATTGGAGTGGCACAGCCTATATACTATACCTTCCCACTGAGTCTGGGGTTCATTCATCATTAAAAAGACAGTGAGTGGGTTATCTGCTGAAAATACCAAAAGATGGCCAAGTCAGGCAATACTTATGAGATGACAAAGCTAACTGGCTACAGATGGAGCTGTCTAAAGTGAAGGAAATCAATAATGGAAACAGCCATTCACTTTTCTCTTTAAGGAAATAGTTTTGGAATTATTTCTTTGGCCTCTGGCATACCTTTCCAGTTTCCACACATTCCTTTTCTTGAATAGCCTCCATTAACCATGCATGCCCATGGAGATCTTTTCAAGCCACTTTTCAAATGAAAATATTTTCAAATCCTTTCAAGGTCCCTTCTACCTCTAAATGTATTATTCAATTATCTTTGGGGAAGAAGGACAACACATCCTCTTATCTTGAGCTGAAAGTGTCATATTTATAATTTTATCTCATGAATTGATGAAATATGGCCTATTTCACTTAGTGATATAAACTAAAATAATTTCATTTAAAATTCTGTGTCAGAGGTTTTCAAGGTCCCTAGAATACAGCCCTCACCTTTGGCTCCAGCCTCAAGTAAGACAGTAGGATTTAGGTGATTGTCTTGTGTAGAATTTAAGAAATCAGAAGTCACGTGAATAAAATATGGTATGTGACAAGTCACCATGACCCAGTGGCTTTTTAACTAAACAAAAAAAGCTATTTTGATAACAAAATTCTTCAGGTCTGCAAAAAGTCACAGTCCATGCACATCGACCCACCTTTCCCAGCCCTTCTCATTACCCTTATTGCCTCAGACTACTGTCCATGTCACTACTCAGGTAGACAACCTACTGAGGACTTATAAGACCAGAAAAGGAGGTATTCCTTGGTCATGTAGTGAAAATGATCATCTGAGAGACACAGCCCAAGTGATGTAAAAGAATAGAAAGTGAAAGAGTAGAAGGGAGCGTACTCCAGGATATTGGCTGGATATTCTTTGGAGGATTCATGGAACCAGGTTTGGTGAAGTACTGTAATCCCTGCTGAGGCTGGTGGACAGCTTGAGTTCAGGAGTTCTGAGATGAACTAGGACTAAAGGCCATCTGGGACCTACACTAAATTTAGCACCTAGGGGCAGCTAAGTGGTGCAGTGGATAGAGCACTGGAATCAGGAGGACCTGAGTTCAAATCCAGCCTCAGACACTTAACACTTACTAGCTGTGTAACCCTGGGCAAGTCACTTAACCCCAATTGCCTTGCAAAAAAAAACACACACACACACACACACACAAAAATTAGCACCTTATGGCAAGCCCCTGAAAAAGCAGGCAGCTACCAGGATGCCCAAGGAAGGAGAAATTAGCCAGGTAGGAAACAAGTCAAAGGTCAATGGGGGGCAGGGGCGAGGGTGTGATTGGGCCCTTGAGTGGCTGGCTGCCTGATGTACTTTCAGCCCATATAAAATGTCCACAGGGTTTTCTTGGCAAAGATACTGCACTGGTTTGCCATTTCCTTCTTCAGTGGACTAAGGCAAACAGAGATTAAGTAAATTGCCAAGGGTCACAGAGCTAGTAAGTGTCTGAGGCTGGATTTGAGCTCAGGTCTTCTGACTCTGGACCCAACACCCTATCCACTGAGCCATCTAGCTGCCCAAGAAGGGGAGACAATCTCAAAAGATAATTAAAAAAACAACAACAACAAATTTGAAAAAAGAAAGTCAGTAGGCAAAGGGAAAATGTTTCTTGTAACAACAATATTAAAGAGTTCCCTCAGAAATTTCACACAAAAGAGTTTACTAAATATCTTTTAAAGCTATTAGAAAGGGGGTTTTATTTGGTTGGTTTTTTAACAGCCTGATGCCGTATATAATTAACCTGGATTTATAGGCATTTGCTCATGTTCATGGTCATATCAAAACCGGCAGTATCTTACAAAATAGGAGACACCCTAATAGCGTCTACTTGAAGAATGAACACACACACCCCAAATAGCTCCCCGATAGCCTTTTTGATTAGTGTCTAGACCAAAATCAGATTTATAACTAAATCACTTGACTGAAATAACGTTGTTCAATTGTGCTGGTGTTTTCTATGCTCTCAGGAGGAAAAACGATGTCTGTTGCTCAACAAATATTTATTAAGTGTCTGCTCCAGATACAAAGTTTAGACAAGTCTTGGCATTTGCCTTCATGGTGCTTATTATCTAGTAGGAAGATCAAATAACCATCCTACATGAACACCAAAGACAAGTACAGACAAAGTGCTGTGTGAAGTCCAAGGAAATCATTATGTTGAGGGTTGGGGAAGGGCAGAATTGTCAAGATGATCTTTTAAAGAATGTATAGGGATTTAAAGTGAGTGTAGGGGGTGTGGGCTTCGAGGGGTAAGGCATACCATGCACAGGGGAACAGGCTAGTATAAATTTTGATCTTGTTTCTTTCTTTCTTTCTTTTTTTTTTTTTGGTGAGGCAATTGGGGTTAAGTGACTTGCCCAGGGTCACACAGCTAGTAAGTGTTAAGTGTCTGAGGCCAAATTTGAACTCAGGTCCTCCTGACTCCAGGGCCGGTGTTTCATCCACTGCGTCACCTAGCTGCCTCTTCATTTATTTCTTCATGAGCTGCTTGAATGTGGGAGGTTAGGCTCTATGGCCTTGCTCATGGTCACTTTCAGTTACAAAATGGCATAAAAGAGGGAAGGGACAAGAAAGGAAGGTTAAAATAAATTCTACCGGGAATCTAACAATAGAGTGAACAAAAATGCATGTAGTAGTGACAAAATGTCTTAGAAAAATACATTTGACTTCACTGTTTCATTTGCCATTTCATTCTCCTCTATGGGAGTAAAAGAAGCAAAAATTCCCAATATAAGCCATTGTTCCTTTAAAAAAAAGATAAATCATTCTCAGCTAGAGCTACTTGTATGTGCAAACACCTTACATCAACAAGGAGCTCATTTTTCCCTTCCTAGTTAGTGACCTATTATCCCCATTTTAATAAGACAAACAGAACTCTACAGAGTTTTCTGTTCTTATGTCAAGGTGACCCTTCTAATGAAGCTCGAGATATGTCTACATCTACCCCAGCAGAAACAAAAACAAAAACAAAACAGTTTTCCATCAGAATTTTAGACAGCAATGTTAGAATAGAAACTGTGCCCTAATATTGGAAACGTTTAGTTGTACATCCTCTTAGCCTGTCAACCATAGGAAAAGAAAATTAATTACCTGTGTAGATCCAAATTTACATATGGGAAAATGAGTTTTTCCTTAATCAGTTCCCAAATGATTCGAGTCATCTCATCTCCTTGCATTTCCACCACAGAACCTCCATTGATTTTTTTGGACATGTTGCCTTCAATATATCTTTAAAAAAGGAAAGGATAAGCAATTTTCCAAGGATGAATAACATTACAAAATGTAAAAGAGACACTGATTGCATTTTTTATTTGGAGACCAACTCAAAAGGACATCTTTTTAAAAAATAAAAATATTATTGTAAATATAACATTAGGTTGAGCAGAGTATGGTAGAAATGAATAGAGTACTGGGCTTGAAGTAATGATTTGAGTTCAAATCTTGTCTCTAACAGTTACTAGATTACATATATCTATAAATGCATATATATATATGTGTATGTTTGTATGCATGCATACATTTATACACATTGCCTCTTAGTTTCATGTTTATGTGTGGAAATAAAAGTTCTCCACACAGATGAAGTCATAGTCATAGGTTTGAATCATAAAACAAAATCATTATCAAGGTGAAATGGTAGATAACTCTCTCTTAAAACAGCTGGGCCTTAAAAACCCAGGTTTTGGGGCAGCTAGATGGCACAGTGGATAGAGCACCGGCCCTGGAGTCAGGAGTACCTGAGTTCAAATCTGGCCTCAGACACTTAACACTTACTAGCTGTGTGACCCTGGGCAAGTCACTCAACCCCAACTGCCTCACTAAAAAAAAAAAAAAAAAAAATCTGGCCTCAGACACTTAACACTTACTAGCTGTGTGACCCTGGGCAAGTCACTTAACCCCAATTGCCTTACTAAAACAAACAACAACAACAACAACAACAAAAAACCAAAAAAACAGGTTTTCATGATTCATAGGATCATGGATTTAGAGATGGGTTGTTAGAGGTCATCTATGTCATCGTTGCCCATATGAAGAAATCAACTATGGTCCAAAGATAAATTGCCTAAACTCACACCACAAGGAATAGATGGTAGACCCAAGAGGTGGGCACAGGTCCTCTGACTCCAAAACCATTACTGGGTCTGCTGCAGCCACCTTTTTAATAAATAAAGTAACTCCCCAGCTCCCAGAGATAAAAGATAGATTCCTCTACTCATCTAGACTCAGGGGAAATATTCAGATGGCAAGGATGAGATCCTAACAATTCTTTTTTGGGTTTTTTTTTTTTTGGTAAGGCAATTGGGGTTAAGTGACTTGCCCAGGGTCACACAGCTAGTAAGTGTGTAAAGTGTCTGAGGCTGGATTTGAACTCAGGTCCTCCTGAATCCAGGGCCGGTACTCTATCCACTGTGCCACCTAGCTGCCCCTAGATCCTAACAATTCTTAAATTGTGCCAGGGGTCACAGATCAGGAACCAGGATAAAAAGAATGAACTGAGTAAAACAATACAGTTAAATAAACCATTAAACAAAGAAGAAAAGGCTACATTTCCAGTATGAAGCACAGTGATGGAGAGAAGGTGGGAGAAGGAGGGGGGGGCGTTAAACTTCAAAGCTGGTTTGTTTTTCCTATTAACTCGTCCTAAGGGGAAACGATTAACTCTGATTCTTCTACCTATAAGTTACTTCTGGTTTGTTTTTTTTTGAGTGAGGCAATTGGGGTTAAGTGACTTGCCCAGGGTCACACAGCTAGTAAGTGTCAAGTGTCTGAGGCCGGATTTGAACTCAGGTCCTCCTGACTCCAGGGCCGGTGCTCTATCTACTGCACCACCTAGCTGCCCCTATAAGTTACTTCTAATAATATGATAAATACTAGCAGTATTAAAAATAATTTTACTTTCCATTCTGCATCCCACTTTTACATTTGTTCTGACTTGGAAATTAATTTTTTTAAAAATGTAACACTCTTCCTCAACACATGATCTTTGACCCAATATCTATTGCGCAACAGTAACGACTAAGCAATTTTTCTTAAACAAGCAGAGTTAATAGTAAGGTAGAATTTCTAGCTATTGAGTTATTTCGTTGTTCCTTCTCAGTATTAAGTTCTCTTCCTCTCTCTCTTTCTCCCCACCCCCCCCCCCCAATCTTCCTCCACTACACTAATGCTGGATTGAAACATTTTAGGCTTCTTTCACTTAGCTTACTATAGAGGATGGCAAGCCAACCTCAGTCAGGAAGAACTGAGTTCAAATTCTGCCTCTGAAACATATTCCGGCAACTAACTTCTCCATGCTCAGTGAAGGCAACTCTCTTTGGCTATAAATTACAGGGAAGGTGCCCCACCCATTTCCTACCTGGGAATTACTTTTGGCAAGTATCCTAGATCCTATCTGTATACTTTACATGATTTTTCCCTCAAACTTTTTTTTCTTTTTTGGTGAGGCAATTGGGGTTAAGTGACTTGCCTAGGGTCACACAACTAGTTAAGTGTTAAGTGTCTGAGGTTGGATTTGAACTCAGGTCCTCCTGACTCCAGGGCCGGTGCTCTATCCACTGCGCCACCTAGCTGCCCCTGCTGCCTTTATTTTTAACCGTGAGGAGAATATATAGTTCTGATGCAAACCATTACATACTATGTCTTTTTGATTACAGTACTAGGAATGGCCTGCTCACATTCGGTTGGATAAAATGTCCCCAGTTTCTACTCACTGGCCTATCACTATGCAAATGGCCACTAGCAACATTCATCTTACAACTACTTACTATAATCAAAACAGTTTACATCTGGTCAGAGGAATAAGGAATCCCATCAGAGTAGCCCCTGCAAGGTCTTTCCTTCTCGTTTCCTATCTCCTCCACAGCCCTGGCTAAGTAAGGACTCCTTTGCAAACTTCCCTACAAACTCTAAACTCAGGAAAACCTAAAGCGGATGAATCCCAATCCCAAGGCACAGTCGTGCAGTTTCAGAAAATTGGAATTAACCAAGTAGGTTTGAGAGAAGTCACTGTGTATTGCTATCCCCCTTCATGCTATTTTCGGAAGAGGAAATACAGTGCAAGGCTTTCGGTTCATGCAATTGTCAGAGTTTCAGGATGAAAACGGTCCCTTTTACGAAGCAATTTCAGGCAAAATGGGGTTAGGGAGTGGGACCGGTGATTTCATTCCCGTAAGAACTCCGGGTTGAAGAAATTCATTCCTTCTAGCAATACAGAGCAGCCGGAGTCTAGTCTGCCCGGAGCCCTAAGAAGTGCCTGGAGGGGACTCTCCAGGGTCAAATAGCTAAGGAGATAGGGACTTGGGGGGGGGGGGGATGGTGGTTAGAAGATAGCTTTGAGGCTACTTTTCTGTTCACTATCTACCTCACGGCCTCGCTCCGGGAAGAAAGCAGAACCTAAAAAACTGATTACTGGGGTGCTCATTCACTTCAATCAATTTATTCCCGAAGGAGACCAATTACACTGAGGTCGGAAGCAGAGTTTCTTCAACTGTGGGTCGCGACTCCCACGTTGGGTTGCGTAACTGAATGTGGGGGGCGCGGAAAATTTGGCAATGTTTCATTTGTATGCCTGTTTTATACACCTACATCCCCGGGTGGCGTAAGAATTTCTCGGGAGAAAAGGGGTCGCGAGTGGGAAAAGTTTAAGAAGCCCTGATCTAAAGAACTCATCGCCAGAGCTTTTTTTAGTCTCAGCACCGTAAGGAGGGGTTCCATTCATATCATTTAGGGTTACAGCCACCTCATCAATGGCCTCACCGGCTTGGAGGTGCAACAGCGAGAACCCAGCACTAGCAGTCAGGTGAAGACGCCTGATTTGAAACCTCCCTCTGACACTTACTTATTATATGTAATCATGGTACCCCTCCCGGCCTCACTTTCCTCATCTGTAAGATGGGTAGAGCGTTGATGCTCAGAGTTGAGAGGCATCCGATGGGATAAAGCCCTTTGCAAACCTTAAAGTTCATTGAGTCAACCAACCATTATTACCCCAAAACCTTAGTTCTCTTATTCATCTAAAAGGATTCCACCCCACCATCCCACCCCTGCCAAGGCAAGATTAAAAACCAAACCAAACCAAAGCACTCATTCCTGGGAGAAAACAAATAGCACAACCCCCCTCTCCCCAAGATAAAATAGTAATGAAGAGATCACAGACCAGCTCAAAAGACCCTCGTCAAGATCAGGTTAAGTTTCTAAGTGTGGGTCGGCTAGCTAGCTTTGGTTGGTTTCGGGTCTAGCTTTGTCTGGAGGGGGGCAAAGGGCACTTTTGAAAGGCCCCTGAAGCACTTTTCAGTTAAAGGTTAAGGGAACACGATTGTCTCTTTGTGCATTCGTGTGGCCACGGGCGTGTCCCCGTGCCTATCTGTAAGTAGGAAACGTTCTCGCACCTCGGGGTGCGGGGGTGTAAGTCTCTGTGATCTAGGGAGCCCCGAAAGTGTCCCCGGTGTACAGATGTCTCCCGTCTGGCCATAACTTCTTTCTCTTTGTATCCCCAGTCATTTGGCACAGGGCCTCGCATGTAGTAGGCGCTTGACACAGTGCCTCGCACATACATAGTAGGCATCTGACACAGTGCCTGGCACATAGTAGGCTCTTGACACAGTGCCTCGCACGTAGTAGGCGCTTAATAAATGTTCACTGAAAGCCTGAACAGTTGCAAGGAGAACGTGCTAGGCAAGGGCGGGATCAGTTCCTCATTCCCGGGCGCGTCCCCCTTTTTCTCCCTCCCCCACCACGGTTCGAGTACACTAAGACCTTTAAACTGGAGAGGCCTGGAGGGGGAGGGGCGGGGTGGCAGGGTATCGGCTTCCCAGCTCCGCCCAGTGCAAAGCGAAAGCTTCTCAGTCATCAGGTCCAACCCCGCAAGCCGCAGGAAGCCGGTGCCCCAGCTGGCGCCCCGTTACCTGCCGCCGGGCGAGCCCGCAGTGGAGGCGAGGTCCAAGAAGGGGAAGGGCCGGAAGGTTCACGTTCACGTCCACGCTCAGCGCCGCGGCTGCAGGTTACCGCTTCGGCCAAACCTCCTGCCCGAACGTCGAGGTGGAGACTGGCAGGCAGCTCGCTCGGCCCCTCCTTCTCCTGCTTCTCCAGCTTCTCCTCCTCCCCGGCTTTGTCCCCTCCCTCCTCCGCAGCCCGCCCAGCTCAGCCCACCTCCCGGGTCTCCGCCCAATCCGGCTCCCCCGAGGCCGGGGGCGCGGCGCATCCAGAGTCGGGAAGCGCGGGGGGCGGGGACCTGGGAGGAGAAAGGGGAGGGGAAGTCCCCCGATTTGCCTCCGGGGGCTGGCCCACCGCAATCGGACCACCGGAGCTTTCACCGGCAAGCCAATGGACGAATACTGCAAAACCAGCGGGGGTCGGGCCGCTGGCTTCTAGGATTTCGCGGGAGTGGGGAATCTTAGAGAGCCTCGTTTTACAAAAGGGGACCAAAACAGAGTGGAAGCCTAGCCAAGTCAGGTCAAACCAGCCGCCATTCATTAAGTGCCCACCATAAGCCGGGCACTGTGCTAAACGCTGGGCATGCATGCACCGAAAGACAAAAAGACAGTCCCTTCCCTTAGGCAGCTCACAATTCGAAGTTTCTTTCAAAGCTTGGCTCTAATGCCGCCTCTCCTGCATAGCGCCTTTTCTGATCCTCCCCCATCTCCTAGTGCCCCCCTCCTCAAAATTACCCGTATTCATTTTCTATATACCTATATGGATGTACAACAGAATGTAAGCTCTTGGCGTTTCATGTTTTTCTGTCTCTGGTGTACAGTGCCCGGTACATAGTAGACTATCTTTGGTGACTGATATATAAATACTAGAATATGTAAAACTTGTCAACCTGACAATTAATGAGACGATTAATATGGCAGAATTAAAGTCTTTAATCAGAGCAGAGGAGTTATAACTGGGAGTATCACAAAGCAGATTGTTAGGAATACCAAAAAATGGGGACTGGGGACAGGGTTTATATGGGGTAACAGAACTCTATGAGACTGCCCTAGGGAAGAGTAAGTTTCTCAGTGGTTCACAAGGTAAGTTGTTTTACAGAACAAGCTGTGATGTAAAAAGTACATAAAGAAAGCTTGGCAAGTCACTTAACCCTCATTGGGAAGGAAGGAAGGAAGGAAGGAAGGAAGGAAGGAAGGAAGGAAGGAAGGAAGGAAGGAAGGAAGGAAGGAAGGAAGGAAGGAAGGAAGGAAGGAAGGAAGGAAGGAAGGAAGGAAGGAAGGAAGGAAGGAAGGAAGGAAGGAAGGAAGGAAGGAAGGAAGGAAGGAAGGAAGGAAGGAAGGAATGTTGGGAATCTCTGGAGGAGAGTTTTGGGAGATCTACAAAAATAATCAGGGGCAGCTAGGTGGCGCAGTGGATAGAGCACCGGCCCTGGAGTCAGGGGTACCTGAGTTCAAATCCAGCCTCAGACGCTTACTAGCTGTGTGACCCTGGGCAAGTCACTTAACCCCACTTGCCTCACTAAAAAATAAATAAATAAATAAATCATCAGAAGCTAAATTTGATAAAGTCTGGTCAGCCCCAGGCCAAACTCAATGGAGACTGGGTGAGGATCAGTCAGTTCTTAGTAAACTCAAAGGAACAGGAGGCTACACTATTGTCACTCAAGCCTATAAGATTGTAGATATGATCCCAAGATATGGCTCCTTCCTCTTGGAGCACTCTCCTTCCACAGGGACTAGAAATCTGCCACATTTCTTTTCTTTCTTTCTTTCTTTCTTTGTTTTTTTGTGGGGGCAATGAGGGTTAAGTGACTTGCCCAGGGTCACACAGCTAGTGTCAAGTGTCTGAGGCCACATTTGAACTCAGGTCCTCCTGAATTCAGAGCCAGTGCTCTATCCACTGGCCACCTAGCTACCCCCCACATTTATTTTCAATTGTGTGTGTGTGTGACACATACTGAATACTATTATTAAGGCCTGGAAAGACTAGATTGTTATCTGTAGGTTGAGAAAAACTCATCACCAAAAGGGGATGGGGCAGTTATTTTTTTTCTGCTTTCTTCACCCCTTCCCACCCCTCTTCACCCCTGACTCACTGGGCCAAAACAAAAGACTTAATAAATGTATATGGTCCCTTGCTGGAGAAAAATATGAAGCTCAGGAGAGGAAGTTTCCTATCTAGCAGAAAAATTGAAAGAGTAAGGATTTATCTGTGGGGGAAAAGGGAGACAACAGCAATCTTCTCTGGGAGTATTCCTAGACTATTTTTTTTTTTTTTGCAGGCAACGGAGGTAAAGTGACTTGCCCACGGTCACACAGCTAGTAAGTGTCAAGTGTCTGAGGTCAGATTTGAACTCAGGTACTCCTGAATCCAGGGCCGGTGCTTAACCACTGCGCCATCTAGCTGCCCCTATTCCTAGACTATTAAAAAAAAATGATCTTGGGGCAGCTAGGCGGCGCAGTGGATAGAGCACCGGCCCTGGAGTCAGGAGTACCTGAGTTCAAATCTGGCCTCAGACACTTGACACTTACTAGCTGTGTGACCCTGGGCAAGTCACTTAACCCCAATTGCCTCACCAAAAAAAAAAAAGAAAAAAATCTATCTATCACACTGTTATGGGCCTGAGGTACCTCAGAAGTTATCTGGGGGAAATCAAGGAAGCTTCTCCATGAGAAGCTAAACCAAAGGACAGACACACCCAAAGAGATAGGCTGCTGCCTTTGTGGTGTGAGGGGGGGGGGGTGGAGATGGCTTGGAGTCACCTTTCACCTAACTTCCCCACCCACCACCAGTGGGGGATGATCCTCCCCTAATAAGGGAATTTTCCACAGTCAGAAGATAGTCCCATCGGACCAGCATCAGTCCTTTATAAAATTATCTGCCTGTCTCCTGCTGGAGGAGATAGGTATCTCAGAGAACCATGCCTCTGTGCCATGCCTTCTCCCCATGAGAAGTCCAAGGAATTCTCTCTTGATTTCCTTTCCCTAGCGCCTAAATAAAGTATTATTTTATTCTAATTGCATTTGTGTGCAAGAGAGTGTAATTCTTTAAAGAGGAATTCCTAAGAACCCCTACCCCAAACCCCCACCGATTTCCCCTAAAATAATATGTAATATAATTGGTTTCCTTTGTAATCCTGTGTATTTTATTTTATGCATTTAAAAAACATTATTCTGAGAAGGGTTTAAGTAGGCTTCACCAGATTGCCAAAGAGCTCTAGGATACAAAAAAGGTTAAGAACTTCTGATGACCAGTGATTTCGTGATTTGGAAATTCTCCCTACCCAAAATAAATCAATAACTAGACCTTAACCAGGTTTGTGCTTGAGCTGGTTCCTATGGGCTAGAGAGAGCAATTGCTAAATGTTGTGTGTGAGCATTTACATCTCTGAAATCTGCAAATGTTAATAGGCTTCCTTTATTGTTTTGTTGATTGTCTAGACTTAAGAAAGCATAAAGAAAATGTTAATGTAGAAAATGTAGTCACACTCCTGACTCTAATTTATAGTCTTAGCAAGTTTCCTGAAGGATTGAAAAGTTAAGTGAATTGCCCAGGGTCTGGTAGTTTGTATTCATCAGAGTTTGGAGCTGAACCCAGATCTTCCTGAGTTGAAGGCTTAATGAACCAAACTTCATTTCAATAGATAGTGTAAGGTATACTAAGTGTTGTCTGTCTGTCTGCCCTTTCTCTTTGTGTATGCGTGCCTGAGTGCGTGTGTATGGGAGTTGAGGGGGGAATGCTTACTTTGATTGCTATATGTATTTGGTGTCCCAAAAGTCTAGTGCAGTTTTAAACTATAAATCTTTTAAGACACTCCTTGTATATATGTGTGTGTGTGTGTGTGTGTGTGTATGTCTGTGTATGTATATGTTACATCATGTAAAAATGTAATGTATGTATACATTATATCTAGATATGCATCAAAGTGGCACAATGGATAGAGTTCTGGACCTGGAGTCAGGAAGACCCAAGTTCAAATTCAGTCTCAGATACTAAACATGATATAGATGTCTCTTATTTATGATTTTAAAGCTCATACATATATAAGTATATACTTGTATACATAGATACATACATGCATCCATATGTTTGGAGCAAACTGCCTCAGTTTACCCAAATAACTCGAGGAGACCACCAAGTCAAGCAGAGACAGATTTATTACATCCTCATGAGGACGGGCAAAACCCAATTACACATTGAAGTCTTGCAAAGATATGCCCAATCCTCTCGGTTTTTATAGTAATCTTGAAAAGGACTGTCCCCACGTACACCTAGGGTGGATGAGCTCACAATCTAACATCCAATCCTGTCTCATCCAAGGTGCGTGTTCAGCTCGTGATCAATGTATGGAGACATGCATACGTGTTCCAGGAGCAAGGGGGAAAAGGGGAGGGGGAACAAGGTCAAACCAAAGGAAAAGGGAACAGGGGAGTGAGAGATGTTTCAAATCTCACAGTTCCCACTGACTCCCCTCTCCAGGCCCCTGTCTCTAAAGATAAGGATGACAGGGTTAAAATTTATCTTCGGCTATGTTGGGAAGTCAAAGAAATAATTGGCAATTAAACTTAAAGGAGACAGTGAGAATTTGACAAGCAATAAACTTCTAAACTAACTATATTGGGTCAGGGCTGGGTACCTTCCAGACCCCATCCTCAGAGTTTAATCTGACTCAAATCCATAATCATATCATACACATATATATGTGCGCATACATATAGACACATGCATACAAACATACATTAAGTCTATATACACAAGCATGGGTGAGCATAGCACACACACATTTCAATAAATCCATTATCTCATTCTCTTCACTGGTGCAGACTGAAAATCAAATTCCTGTATCAGACTGCTTTTCATCTTGGGGAGGGAGGAAGGGAGGGTGGGAGAAAAAAATTTGGAACTAAAAATCGTGTGAAAACAAATGTTGAAAACTATCCTTAAATGTAACTGGAAAATAATAAAATGCTTTTTTAAAAAAAAGTGAATGCGGGGCAGCTAGCTAGCTCAGGGGATAGAGCACCAGCCCTGGAGTCAGGAGTACCTGAGTTCAAATCCGTTCAAATTGGTCTTCTCTGTGATTCTTGCCTGTGGCCTTCCATAAGCTTTTTTTTTTTTTTTTACATATAAGGTATTTTATTTTTTCCGTTACATGTAAAGATAGTTCTCAACTTTTGTTTATACAAGCTTTACAATTTCAGATTTTTCTCCCTCCCCCTTCCATAAGCTTTTATTGGAAGGTCTACTGAACAGAGGCCTTTTTTTTTTGTCTCTATCAGTGTCATACTCTGAGATAACTCTGGCTGTCTGGTCTTATCTCTGACTCCTGGTAGATGATAACTTTCTCCCTCTGTCTCTCTCTCTCTCTTTGTCTCTCTTTCTCTGTCTCTCTGTCTGTCTCTCTCAATGTATAGTTTTCAAACTCGGCTGCCCTTTGTCTTTGAAGATGGTGCTCCCAAAGGAAATTATTAACTGTTTTCAAATGTGTCTGGGCTAGAGGTGTAAAAAAAGGCTTAGGGGATGAGGATGGGGAAAAGATGAACAAAAGGGAAAAAATTGAAGTTGCTGGAGAAGCTAAAGTTAAAAAAGACTTATGGCAATCTTCTAAGTGGGACTGCAAAAAATATATATGTATGTAAACATTTCTCAGTACTACATAGAACTTTTATAAAAATTGACAATGTACTAGGGTACAGAGATATTGCTAAAAATGTAAAAAGATAGAAATAGTTGGGGGCAGCTAGGTGGCGCATTAGATAGAGCACTGGCCTTGGAGTCAAGAGGACCTGAGTTCAAATCTGGCCTCAGACACTTAACAGTTACTAGCTGTGTGACTCTGGGCAAGTCACTTAACCCCAATTGCCTCACACAAAAAAATTAAAATAAAAAAAAATTTAAAAATTAGAAAGCCAACAAATGAAGAAACCTAAAATAAGCACAAAAGAGGAGATATTAACAATTAGAGGGGAGAGAGATACACTGGAAACAAAACCCCCCCACAGAAATGATAACTAAAACTAAAAGCTGGTTCTTTGAAAAGACTAATAAAATTGTTAAATACTTAGATAATCTGATTGGAAGGAATGGAAAATCAAATCAACAAAATAGCAAGAGAACAAGATTAAATTACAACAAAACTAGAAGAAATAAAAATGACTAATCAGAAAATGAAAGGCAGAAATTAAAGGTATAAAGGTAAAGGCATAAAAAGGAGATAAAATTATCCCTATTTGCTGTTGATAGGATGGTGTACTTGGAAAATCCTAGGGAATCAGCAATGATACTAATTGAGACAATAGCTTCAGCAAAATTGCAGGCCACAAAATACTCAAAAATCAGCAACAAATCAATATATAATGATAGCAAAACACAAGAATGGGAAAATAGAAAGGGCAATCCAATTCCAAATAACTACAAAATGCATAAAATATCTGGTGATCAATCTACCAAAGCATACAAAAACTTGTATAGATTTAATTATAAAATTTATTATGGTATATGGAATAAGATGTTGTTCTAACCTTTTTCCATATGTCATAATACATTTTGAATTGTAAGGTGCTAAAATTCTAGCTAGTCTGTATAAAATACCTAATCAGTGGTCGCCAATAAATTATAAGCTTTAGCAAGAGTTAGACTTTTAAGCATTTATTAGGGAGAATAAGGATTTGGTGAAGAGAAAGAGAAAGGCCTAGATTCATCTATCTATCAAAGGGAGAGTGCATTTTTAGCTCCACTCTCTACTAGAGTCCTGACAAAAGAGAGCAAGAGAGCCAGCCTCTCTCTCTCTTCCTCCCACAAGCCAATGTCACGTCCTGACACCAAATAAAATCTGCATGGCCTTGCCCTAAGAGGCCTTCTCCTCATGGTGGAGCTTTCCTACAGTAAGTCTCCAGCAGGTGGCATCATTCCAGAATGGATATGTGACCTAAATATTAAAAATCATACTATTAAAAAGTTAGAAGAGAAACAGATGATAGGTGTAAAAAAATTATTAATGATATCTAATCTAATCTGAAAAAATTATATAATTGGACTTATATGAAAAATTATAATTGGGCGGTAAGTCCCTTTGTGGTTGTCATTCAATTGTAAAAATATTTTAACTTACTGGGGTCTAACCTGACTGGGGGGGGGGAACTAATCTAACTGGAGGACTAATCTGGGGATTTTTGACTCACTGGCTATCTGACAACTATTAATTTAATATGGGCCATTTAAAAAGTTCCCCCATACTTGCTCCACTCCCAAATTGATAAGCAAATGGTTAAGAAGTCTCTTAACTAAATAATCAAAGCAGAGTTTATTTATAGAATCAATGTAAACAATAAGGGTCAAGAAATGCAAATTATACAACCTGACTGCTTTTAATATAATAAGGGCTGTTGCCTCTTGCTTTAGGGTATGCTCCAGCTTTCTCCAACTTTCACTCCTTCACTCCAACTCCACTTTCACTGCTCCGCTCCTTTCTTTTAACTCCAAGCCCCTTTCACTTTGTCAACCCTCCTGAAAAGCCCCTTAGAGTCCTCACCTCTGTTGCCAACCCCCTGGCATTTCTAGCGTCTCTGTATCATAGCCCTTCCTCGCTTTCTCTACCCACTGTACCATCTCCCCTCCAACTTTGTCTCTTGTCAGCCCCCCTTTTTATTAACCTGCTCTCAGGTAAAATCCAGGACTGGCCAATGCCAAGGCCGGCTGAGCCTGTGCACCCTGGGCAGAGCTGGAGGCTGGGTGAAGCAAACCCCAGTGTCTTTGAGGGTTTTTCTGTGCCTCCCCGCTGTGTGCACGGCTGTGCCCGCCGTGGCCTGGAGTTTTTCGACCACACAGCTTAGCCCAGCTCAGAGGCCCCCCCACCCCCAGGTGAAATGGAGGGAGAGGTGAAGCTCTGCTTGTGGAGCCTGAGGCTAATTTCAATGCCCACATATGCTTCTCATGGCTATGGGTAGGTGATGTATTCTAACCCAAACAAGAGAAAGAAGCACTTACAAAAGATAAATTAGAAAACTTTAATTACATGAAACTGAAAAACTTCTGTACAGAAAAATTTCATATACCTAGGATAAGAAAGGAAGTGGTCAAATGGGGAAAAAAAAATCTATGTATAAAATTTCTCTGATAAGGGTTTGGGATCCAATATATATAAACAATAAACATAAGGCTAATAGTCATTCCCTAATAGAAAAGTCCATCAAAGGATATGAACAAATGATTTTCTGTTTTTGTTTTTGTTTTTTGTTTTTTGTTTTTTAGTGAGGCAATTGGGGTTAAGTGACTTGCCCAGGGTCACACAGCTAGTAAGTGTTAAGTGTCTGAAGCCAGATTTGAACTCAGGGACTCCTGACTCCAGGGCCAGTGCTCTATCCACTGTGCCACCTAGCTGTCCCACAAATGATTTTCAAAAGAAGAATTGCATAGTATTTACAACCACATGAAAAAATGTTCCAAATCAGTAATACAAACAGAAATACAAATCAAAACAACCTTGAGGTTTCACCTAACACCCTGCAAATTGGCAAAAATGACAAAAATGGTAATAGCAAATGTTGGCGTGGTTGTGGACTGATAGGTGTGCTAATATATTGTTGGTAGAGCTTTGAAATGACAACCATTTTGGAAAATAATTTGGAATTATTGCAAACAAAAATAACAAAAATCTCCAGACCTTTTGAACCAGAAATACATCAACGGGCTTGTATTCCAAGGAAGCCAACTGATATAAAGTCCCCATAATCCACCAAAATATTTGCAGCCATACTTTTTGGTTTTTTGTTTTTGTTTTTGTTTTGCTTTTTTTTTGCAGGCAATTGAGGTTAAGTGACTTGCCCAGGGTCACACAACTAGTAAGTGTCAAGGGTCTGAGGCCGGATTTGAACTCCTGAATCCTCCTGAATCCAGGGCCAGTGCTCTATCCACTGTGCTGCCTAGCTGCCCCTCAGTCATACTTTCTGGGATAGCAATGAATTAGAAGCAAAGTAACTGCCTGTCAGTTGGGGAATGGATAAACAAATTGTGGTATATGAATGTAATGACATATTGCTGTGCTTTAAGAAATGATGTACTGTGATAAATATAGAGAAGCATGACAAGATCTATATTAACTGATAAACAGTGAAGTAAGCAGAGCCAAGAAAACAATACACATACACAATAACTACAACAGTGTAAATAGAAATAACAACTATACAACAAAAATAATTAAATCAAAAGTGAATGAAACCAGGGGCAGCTAGATGGCACAGTGGATAGAGCACCAGCCCTGGAGTCAGGAGTACCTGAGTTCAAATCCAGCCTCAGACACTTAACACTTACTAGCTGTGTGACCCTGGGCAAGTCACTTAACCCCAATTGCCTCACCAAAAACCCCCCCAAAAAAACAAAAACCAAAAAGTGAATGAAACCAATTTGGAACTATGCCCAAAGGGCTACAGGACTGTTCATACCCTTTGACTCAGTGGTACCACTGCTAGGTCTATATCCCAAAGAGACCATAGAAAAGGGAAAAGGACCCACATGTACAAAAATATTTATAGCAATTCTCTTTGTGGTGGCAAAGAATTAGAAATCAAGAGAATGCCCACCAATAGGGGAATGGCTAAACAAGTTGTGGTATATGAATGTAATGGAATACTATTGTGCTATAAGAAATGATGAGCAGAGGGGCAGCTAGATGGCACAGTTGATAGAGCACAGGCCCTGGAGTCAGGAGTACCTGAGTTCAAATCTGGCCTCAGACACTTAACACTTACTAGCTGTGTGACCCTGGGCAAGTCACTTAACCCCAATTGCCTCACACACAAAAAAAAGAAATGATGAGCAGGAGGAGTTCAGAGAAACCTGGAAGGACTTAACATGAACTAATGCTGATTGAAGCAGAACCATGAGAACATTGCACATAGTAACAACAACATTGTATGATGAACAATGGTAATAGACTTGGCTCTTCTCAGCAGTGCAATGATCCAAAACAGTTTCAAAGAACTCATAATAGAAAATGTTCTCAACATTCAGAAAAAAACCCCTGTGAATTATGAATGCAAATTGAACTATACTGTTTCTACTTTTGGACTTTTTTTCCCTTCTTTTTTGAAGTTTTTCTCTTGTGCTCTGATTCTTTTTTCACAAGATGACTAATGTAGAAATATGTTTAATGTGATTGTACATATGCAACTGTGATGAAATAATGGGATTTTAGCAGATACTCAAAGACCCACCTGTAGATTAATCTATACTGATTGAATCAAGTAAGAGTGATTGACTGCTGATTAAGCCTACTTCAAGTTAATTGGATTGTAATCACACCTGGCTATCCCTTAAGAAGGTATTGTTCTCAGAAACTAGACTGTGAACTCAACTTGAGAACACCTTCAAAGACAATGGATTTGGATGACGCCAACCAATCACCTTGAAGCAGGGTGTAAGGACCTCCTCTGTTCCAGATCTATAAAAAAGCTTCCACAAACAGCTTGGGAAAGGGTGTTCCTGAGGAAGGGTGTTCCTGATTAAAGCAGGCTCGTGGAGGAGGACTTCAGGAAGAACCCAACCAGGCTGGAACTCTAGGCTAGACTGGAGCTGAAGCTTCTGATTTAAGGTGACCACAATTTAGATTTTAAATATCACACAACCTATATCAGACTGCTTTCCATCTTGGGGAGGGAGGGAAGGGAGGGTGGGAGAAAAAAATTTGGAACTAAAAATCCTGTGAAAACAAATGTTGAAAACTATCCTTAAATGTAACTGGAAAATAATAAAATGCTTTTTAAAGAAAAGTGAACGAGGGGCAGCTAGCTAGCTCAGGGGATAGAGCACCAGCCCTGGAGTCAGGAGTACCTGAGTTCAAATCCGGCCTCAGACACTTAACACTTACTAGCTGTGTGACCCTGGGCAAGTCACTTAACCCCAATCGCCTCACTAAAAAATAATAAAAAAAAAAGTGAATGAAATCAAATTATAGAGATCAAGAAGGACTCAATGAAGAGTCCAACCCACTCCTTTGTGGAGGTGGGAGGTGAAAGGTCCACAGGAGTTACACATTGCATATGTTTTAGGACTTTCTCAATGTATATTGATCAGTTGTGCTGATTTTTTTTCTCTGTAAAAACACTGTCAGTTCTATGAGATGGCTTTCTGGAAGGAGGAAAAGGAGGGGGAAGGGTACTTGGGATAATTATGGTGATGTAAGAAACAGAAGACATCCATACAAACTTATTTTTTTAAATAATGTTCCATAATACCTGGCTTCAACCTCTTTCCAGGTGCATTGGATGTTATTCCTGAACCTGGACTTTGTGATCCAGCTACACAAGCCTTCTTTCTGTTCCTCATACAAGACATTCCAGCCTCTCTTCTCTGTAACTTTTCATTAGCAATCCTCTATCTTTATGCCTGGAATGCTTTCCTTCCTTAACTGTGGCTCAGAATCCCTCACTTCCCTTAAGACCCAACTCAAGTACCATCTTTTGCCTGAAGCTTCGTTAACTCCCTTCAAAATTAACTAGTATTTACCTACTTGGACCATGAGCTTGTCAAGGGCAGGAACTGTCTTTTGCCTCTCTTTTTATCATTAGCACTTAGCACGGTGCCCGGCACCTGTGCTTAATAAAAATGCCTATTGACTGACTGATTTTGTACATATTTGTATTTATTCATTTTATATTTAGGTTATGTCTGTTTTTCTTTCTACTTGTCTCTCCCATTAATGTAATGTAATGTACACTGATAATGAGTAGAAATTGTTTCTTTTTTTTTGGACTTGTCTTCTTGTCCAGTACAATAAATATTTATTGATTGACCAAATAGGATGTCTCCAAAGTACTTTGTAAACATTAAAATGCTATAAAAATGTATAATTTTGTTGTTGTTAAGACAAAAAAGTTTTTGACAGTTAAGTCTGCCATTAATATTTACACATGGTATGGCTTTGGCATTTATATTTTTACTAACCATTAAACAGTTTCCCCCCTTTAATGTACTGGTGAGATCAGTTGTTAACATATGGAAGATTTCCACATTGAAAGTTATTCCGAAAAAGAAAAGAATTTGAAAATACTATCCAATGTAATATTAATTTTCAAGTGAGACTGATTAGACAACTTGTATTTTGAAAAAGTTGTAGCCAATGAAAAATGAGTACTTTTTGTATGTCTTTGACATGACTGAGGCAAAACAAACAAACAAACAGAAACAAACCAGCAAACGTAGCCTTCTTTTACTATAATGTTGATGGTTTATTATGGTCTTGGATTTTTTTTTGTCTGCTTTTCATAAACTGGTAAAAACTTACAGCAGGGGCGCTAGGTGGTGCAGTGGATAGAGCACCAGCCCTGGATTCAGAAGGACCTGAGTTCAAATCCGGCCTCAGACACTTAACACTTACTAGCTGTGTGACCCTGGGCAAGTCACTTAACCCCAACTGCATCACCAAAAAAACAAACCTACAGCAGCAAGATTTTAAAAACTTGGAGCAGCTATGTGTTACAGTGGATAGAGCACTGATCCTACAACCAGGAGGACCTGAGTTCAAATCCAGCCTCAGACACTTGACACTTATTAGCTGTGTGACTCTGGGCAAGTCATAAAACCTTATTGCCTCACAAACAGAAAACCCCCCCAAAACTTATAGCTCTATTTGTAATAAAGAAAAGACAAAAAACAAAAACAAAAACACCATTTAAAAGTAAAATCAAGTAATTTAAAAATGATTATTTTCATGTTATCTCATTTGATCCTCCCAACCACCCTGTAAGACGTATTGTAATCCCTATTTTACAGTTGAAGAAGCTGAGGCAAAGAGAAGTGACTTGTCCAAGGTTACATAGCTATCATATATCTGAGGTTGGATTTGAACTCAGGACTTCTATGACTGGTGGCTCAGTGTGCCACCTAGTTGCCAAGTAATTATGCTATAAGCAAAACTTATCTGAAGAGAAAGGGAGGAAAGTCCCCTTAGCTGTTGGATGGATCCAGATTGGGGAATTTAGGGGAGGTCCTGGATAAGCATCACACAGGATGCTTGGCACAGATAGATTAAAATCATCATGGTTAGAAAGAACATACAAATCTGAGATCAGACATCTGCTTGAGTATCTCTGAGTTTTGAGTTAAACATGATACTTAAAAAAAATAATGATTCTAAATGAACAACATACCTTTGGAGCTATAAAGTGGGCATATAAAAATAAAGCTTATTTTAAATTTTATCTAATGCCAACTTGACTTTTTTTTTTTTGTGGGGCAATGGGGGTTAAGTGACTCGCCCAGGGTCACAGAGCTGTAAGTGTCAAGTGTCTGAGGCTGGATTTGAACTCAGGTACTCCTGAATCCAGGGCCGGTGCTTTATCTATGGCACTATGCCACCTAGCTGCCCCCCAACTTTATTTTTTAAAAAGGGTTGCTATTAAATGGACTCTGACTTACTCTCCTATAAGCTCTGGGAGTCCTTATGCCATCTCCTACTCATACTGCAGCTCAAGTCTCCTAAGAACAACTGACTACACCTTCCCTTTCTGGGCTTTAGGGAGGAATTCTTGATGAGTGGGTAGGGTGGGGGTTCTTCTAACAGTATCAATCTGAGCCCCTAGTCTAGCGTGTCCCTCCCCAGCCATACCAACTTCTAGTTAACATTTTCTCAATATCATCTATAGTAGCAACCCCCTATTAATTTAACTGATTAATATCAATTAGCTTTTACAAAGTAAAGACTTAACTGAAAAGACAGAAAGAACCAATGTAGGAAAACAACTTACTCCCTCTCCTTTTCCCCTCCCATTCCCTCACTAACTAGATCTTACATTTTGTCTACTGAGTGATGTATAGATGTGGGTATATTACTTTAAACAAGTAATAATACTAATTTGGTTTCATTGTGTAACAGCAATGGTCACACAGGTGTGTGTTTCTACTTACACTGTTACCCAGAAGTCTGACTTTGGATAAAATAGGATTGAACTAGATTCTCTATCTTTAGTTAGTTCTCCATTAGTTAAGTGCTGGATTTTTTTTTTTTCCTGGTTTGGGTCTCTTATCTTGAAGGGCCACCAGTTGTCTCTTGGAGATTAATGAACTGTCTGTGACCATTCAGCAACTATAAAAAGATGTGAATACATAGTCTGTCTTTAAGAACTGCCTGAGAATAACTGCAGTAAACGGTTCCAGTTTGTTGGATTTTCACAATATTTTGTTTTGGGAGGTGACAGCAGTCTGTAGGCCGGTGGGCCTGAGACTGGGCCCACTCTTGTGACCCAATCCTTCCAGTTGTAGAGGGATTAATTACTATAGAGGGATAAGAAAGGGAATTTTTTTTGTTTATTGTTTTTTTTTCTAGGAGTTTAGCAGTGAATGGTAGTAGTGAGATAGGGTGGTAGCTTCAAAGTAGGAGGTCAAATGAAGGAAGTTGGGTTTTTGGTTGTGTGGTTTTTTTTTTTTTTTAAAGATTTGGGCAATGCTGGCAGAGTTTCTAGGCAAGAAGGAGCCAATAGATAAAGAAAGAAGACTAGGGAGAAGGAATGATTGGAGGGGCTTGACCCATGTGGAAAGAAGCTTTTTAGTTCTTGCTACTGAAATAAAATACTTTGAAGAGATAACACTCGCTTAGTCAGCTTGTCTTTTTCTTCTCAGTCTTCTGGTATTTTTTCAAGAGGTACAGTAGATCTAAATAGGACATTTAAAGAGTCAAGGAGTGAAATGCCAGGAATCATTAACTAAATGAACTGTCAAAAAGTCATTAATTGTTTAGTTTATTGGGGTGTTTAAACTTTAGGGGGTGGATTATTTTATGACAAGCATGCCAAAATACCACCTAGAGAGATACATGCAGGAGAGGGTAAGATCTTCAGAACTTATAGCTAACTTATAAAGTTGGACAGCCCAAGAAATTGGGTAGGGGACTTTCTCTCTGCCTCTTTGTGTGTTTCTCTTTTTCTGTCTCCCCTTCTTGGATGGGAAGAGAATGTGGTTCCCTAGACAACAGTGAGTCTTGCAAAAGCCCATTTGCAAAGCTGGAAGCTTAATACAACATTATGTGCAATACCTCTAGAGTAAAAAAATAAAAAATAAAAAAATTTGGGCTTAAATCCTGCCTCTGATGTATGACAATGAGCAAGTTTCTTAACCTCACTGGGCCTCAATTTCTTTATCTGCAACATGAGGGTGTTGGACTAAAAGACCTCTGAGGTCCTTTCTAGCTCCCTGATCTATATCTGTGATTCTGAGAAGGTGGAATATCATGTCAAAATGAGATGGGGGATGGGGAATGATGTAAGTTGCTCCCCATGAGTAAACATGTAGGTGTCTACTGATCTGGAATCCTTTGACTTGATGGTTCACTTAAAAAGCCCCTTGACTTTGAAGGAATAGCAAAGGAATGAGCTTCCTTAAAAGTTTTCTTGGCAACATTTGCCAGTGAGCTTTGAGTATCTTATGAATTCCTATTTCATTCATTTAATTATAATACAAGTGAGTTTTCCTTTGGGTCACCAGACACTGGGAAGGAGCTAAGAATCTTAATGGGGTCAGGGGCAAATATGAACTAGCAGTGATAAATTTATGAACTATCATACAGTAATACATTTACATTTTAAACTCTACATGGAAGGCACTAGCAGGAGACTAGATCCAGCCTAGGCTTTACTTGTCCAGGTGAAGAATGACTGAAAGAAGACTAGGCTAGTTCAGCTAAGTTCAGTTCAGGTAAGCTTGAGTTCAGGGTGCCACTTGGTGGCTTATTCAGAGATTGCACCTTGAAAAACTATTCCAGATCACGCTTGTAAGAGGTATCTGGGTATCGATGTCACCTATATCTCCTTTCTCCTCTGGGCCCTACCTAAGGCACAGATGCTTCTTAATAATAGAAAACTACTTGTACCAGTGAAGCCCTCTTGCATATGGGAGAGAGGGTACCCTCCCTTCTTACAAAGATATATCTAAATTCACTTTAGTTTTTATATATGTCAGTCATATTATGAAATAAATATGTCAGAAAAAAGGAATAAATTTAAGCCAATGCCAAAGAAACAACAATTATTAATAAATTTATTAATTTTGGTGATGACGAATTCTCTTCAGTTGTGAGAATTTGTTTATTTGAATGAAGGATTCCCTGATCAATTCAATTCAATGGTAATGGCCAGCTGCTGTACCTAGCTTTAGTTAGGGTTTTCAGCAAGAGCCAGACCATGTGGTGGAATGTCCCATGTCAGCATGATGGGGTGGGCACAGAGAAGAGGCAGGAAGGCAGAGTGAAATAAGCATTTTTTCCTGAGTTCTCCCAATACAACCCTCTAGACAACTTTAAAAGCATGTCAAACTGGGGGCAGCTAGGTGGAGCAGTGGATAAAGCACCGGCCCTAGATTCAGGAGTTCCTGAGTTCAAATCCAGCCTCAGACACTTGACACTTACTAGCTGTGTGACCCTGGGCAAGTCACTTAACCCCCCATTGCCCCGCAAAAAAACAAAAAAACAAAAACAAAGCATGTCAAACTGAATTCTGAGCATTTTTCAAGGAAACAGAGAGAGAGAGAGAGAGAGAGAGAGAGAGAGAGAGAGAGAGAGAGAGAGATGGGTGGGGGCTGGCTGAGGGCACAGGCACAGTGGTAGTGGCAGTAGCAGTAGTAGTAGCAGCTTCAACAGCAGCATAGTTAGTGCCCAAAGCACAGGGACAGTAAAGGGACTGAACGCCTGGTCAGAAAGAGATTTCAGGGCCTCTCTGTGCTAGCACTGTGTGCTGTTTGGCAGCTCCTTCACTCATGTTCCCAGTCATAGCTCCAAGGTGGAGAGGAACAGTTGTGATCATGAGGGAGCAGGAGGCCTATCTGGGTAAGGACCAGAGCACTCCCTATATCAAATCACTTTGGAAGCACCAAAAACTTACAGGTCCCCAGACCTAGCTTTCACTTGCTGTGAAAGCAGCAGCAGGACATAAAAGACTAAAAAGATAAGTCATCCTGCCTGTTTAGTTAAGGAAGTTTGGTTTCAATTCTCTCCTACAAAATGACACGCTCTCAAATAGAGATGAAAATGATTTTTAATAGACTATAATAATTAAAGGAAAGGTAAAATCAGATCAGTTTTATAAAAGAAAATATCCAATACAGCTTAGTATGATCACACATAAAGCAAATCCTGCAAATACACACACACACACACACACACACACACACATTATATATAAAGTAAAGAAAACATCACTGAATTGGGAAAGAAACAACTCCATTTAGTGGCTATTGGGAACCCCTTATTCATAGCCTTTGAGTCCTGATGGGGAGAGTCCCAGGCAATGGCATGTACGCCACATGGGTGAGGTTCCTAAAAGAAACAGAAAATAAAAACATCACCAAGTCAGGAGAGCACCAACATCTAGATTTTTTCTAGCTGGGGAGTCCTGGTTCACAGCTTCCAGAGTCCTGACTGGGAAAGTCCTGGGCAACTATGCACTTGCCCCATGGGGAAGGACCAAGTTTAAAAAGTCTGAGAACAAAGAAGGTTTACTGTTAAGAATATTGGGGGCAGCTAGGTGGTGCAGTGGATAGAGTACTGGCCCTGGATTCAGGAGGACCTGAGTTCAAATCCGACCTCAGACACTTAACACTTACTAGTTGTGTGACCCTGGGCAAGTCACTTAACCCCAATTGCCTCACCCACCCCCCCAAAAAAGAATATTGGAATAATGTCAATCCTTATGTAAAGTCCCAGGAGGGGGCCAACCCTGCAAGGACCCCAGAAGAATTGATGTTGATTCCCAGGAATGGCTAGTTCCAGGAATTCAAGGGCAGTTTAACTAAGCACAACCTTGAGGGCCTGGCCAGGGTCCATCAAAGTTGTTATCCTTCTCATTCTCAGGATACTTCAGACATAAACATACTCTGTGGATGAGTCGAGTCACATTAAGTAATTTGGAGGTTATCAAATTCCAGTCACATAAGGGTGAACTGGAGGTCACTTCAACTAGGCCTATACCTGGATAATCTTATACTAATTTATATATGAATCTTTCACTGCCCCCCTTCCCCCCAAGTGAGTAAAGCCCAATTCTAAAATAAAGCCCAAAGTCAAAAAATAGGCTGGAAAAATGAGCAAATAACAAGAACAAAAAAAGAACCTGAACATAAAAAATACAATGGTGACAAGGAAGCTCAAAACACAAACTCAGAAGAAGACAATGGCTCAAAAATATCTACAAGCAAAGCCTCAAAGAAAAATGCAGATTGGAAATAAGACCAATAAGAATTCCTATAAGAGCTAGTGGAAAAGATTTTTTTAAAAAGAGCAAAATTTTATTTTAAACATCAAATAAAAGTGGTGGAAGAAAAATTGGGAAATAAACAAGAGCTGTGCAAGAAAATTATGAAAAGAGAATTAACATTGGGAAAAGAGATGTAAAAATACTGAAGAAAATAACTTTAAAAATCAGAATTGGCCAAATGGTAAGAGAGGCACAAAACCTCACTAAAGAAAATGACTCATTTAAAAATAGAATTGATTAAGTATGATATTGAAGTAGTACTATGAGGTGGGAGTCAGGGTGATTTCTACTGATTATTATGGAGATCTTGGCAAATCACCTCATCTTTGGGGTCTCTGGTCCTTATCAGTGGTTGGACTAAACGAAATATGGATACTTCTAACTATAAAATTCTAGGTGTGAATTGTGCACATTTTAAATTTCTCATCAAAGTTTATTTAAGCCTTATTCACTAAAACAAAAAACAACCCCCCAAAAACACAACTCAACAACATGATTGTCCTTTTCCGTCCACATGGCCAGTTCTGATTACCCTAGGACTATATTCATCCTGAAAATGCCCTTTTCTCCAGAATTCTTTATAGGTTGCTACTACCACCTCAGCAGTGGCATTTGCCTATATTTTAGTCCAGTGGGAAAGTCTCAACAAGTTAGTCTTTTCCCTCCTCCCTCCCTCCTTCTCTTCCCTCGTCCCTCCTTCACTCTCTTCCTCCCTCCTTCTTTTACTTCCTTTGTTCATTCATTCCTTTGTACCTCCCTCCCTCCCTTCCTTCATCTCTTCCTTCCTTCTTTCTTGCCAGGGACTGTGCTAGGTGATGGGGCTAAAACACAAAAAAAATCAAACAGTTTTTACATCATGGAGCCTACATTCTGTTGTGCAACGTGCACAAAGATTAAGTAAGAATGAAATCTACACAGTATGATTTCAATAGTAGCTGGGGAAGGGGAGGGAATCATCAGGCTCATGACAAACATTATTTTAATTAACTTTTCTGATTGAACAAATCCCAGATGGCAGACGAGATTTAAACTTGACTTTTTACAATTAAAATAAAAAGTAATTGTGAGTTGTAATGGAATGGAAAAACTTTTGAATTAAATGTTTCATAAAGCTGAGCTCTAGAGGGATACCATAGTTTCTCCCCGACATCTGCCCCATTTCTCCCTTTTTACTAGCACTGTTGTCTTATCAAGACAGCCACAGATTGCCCAGTCGCTGGCTTTCAAGCCTAGCCAATGGAGGAGCTTAGTGGAAAGGGAAGAAGCATATTGTGGTAGAAGCATACTATTTACTTATTTGCATACTGTGTTATAAATTTCCCAGGAGAGGATTATGAGAGTTTAAGTGTGAACCACTGCCCTTCTCCCCTTTAACATACAAGCTGGTTGTTGGAAAGGGCAGAAAAAAGTATTTTCACATAAGGAAGTGATAAATCAATTTGGGAAGAATATAAGGTAGAGAAGAATATATGCTTTCTTTCTTCTCTTGTTTATTAAAAACTTCATCAGTTTGAGAACTGAAGAGTATTTTCCTAGTAGGAGAATGTAGGGACTAGTAGGAAAGCAATTAGTAGAGAAGCCTCTTGGGGTGGTATAAATTTTCCTGAATGGATCAATGACCTCCAGGCTTGTAGTTGAGACTTGGGGGTTACCCTGAGCACATGCATTTCCTTTCCCATGGACTTTGCTGCCAGGTTTCTATAATGGTATTCCTATCCTACCCCTCCCTCCTCAGATACCCAGTACATTGGTGGGAGAGTATGATCCCTCACAAGGACTTTGGGGGAAATGTTTATTTGTGGACTATGATATATTGATGATTTCTGCATTTGCTTTGTAGTAATGTTTATGTTTGCTTTTGCTTTATTGTTAAAGAAATGATTATGTTTGTTATCATTGTGAGTAGATGATTTATGTAAATAAGAATTATTGTTTGTCCTTCCTGCTGGAAGAGGACTATGACATCAGGAAGTGATGTCATGACTTGCAGTAAAATGGATTTGAGTGAGGGAGGGCTGTGCAGTCACCAGCCTCGCTCTTTCCTCCAGAGCCATGTTGATCCAGTGGCAAGATATACATTAGGATGTCTGGAGATAGCCCTGGCTGCAGTGGGAGACTTTGGGTTTTTTGAGCTCAGGTCTGAGGTGGAGGGGGAAGGCTCAAGAGTTTTAGTGGTGAATGAGGAGAGTGTATCTCCCAAAACAGTGTCACCCTTAGGAACCTGAGACAGTTACAGTGTAATAAGGTAATAGTGGTAATTCTCTGAGAATTCAGATCTGCCATTGTGGGTGAACAAGTCAATTCAGAGACTCATAATTACAGAATCTCAAAGTTGGAGAAAACTTAAAGATAAATGGTTCAACTTATATCTGAAGAATTATCTCTATACAGTCCCAATAAATGCTCATCTACTCTCCTTGAAAAGTTTTAATGAGAGGAAATCCACTACCTCTCACTTTTGGACAGCCCCAATTATTAGGAAGCTTAGCTCTGTATTAGTTTTTGTTTGTTTGTTTTTGTTTTTTTGCAGGGCAATGAGGGTTAAGTGACTTGCCCAGGGTCACACAGCTAGTAAGTGTCAAGTGTCTGAGGCCGGATTTGAACTCAGGTACTCCTGAATCCAGGGCCGGTGCTTTACCACTGTGCCATCTAGCTGCCCCCTGATTTAGTTTTAAATCTGCCTCTCTGAGATGTCAATCCACTGCTCCTATCCCTTTCCTCTGGAACACATTAGACCCAAACTAATCCCTCTCCTCCCATGACAGACCTGAAGATATTTATCTCATTCTCTATAAGACTTCTCTTCTCCAAACTCAAATTTCCTTGCTCCTTCATCCTCATATTTGTATGACATGATCTCCAGTCCTCTTACCATTTATCTTCCTCATACATCAACTTGACGATGCTCTTCTTAAAATATGGTGCCCAGAATTGAACTAGATCAGTTGTGATCTGACCAGGGCAGAGTAAAGCAGAAGTTTCACTTAACCACATATTACTAATAATTAAATAATCAAAAATATGCTTGATGATAAAAAATGTTTGTTGTATAAGGAATAATAGAGAGACAGACACTTAGTCTGGTTGTTTAAAAGACATAACTTATTGCAGCTGTTCAATCAATGGAAAGAGGCTGTTCCTGGTGGGAGAATGAAGAAAGCCTTTTCCCAGAAAGAAGTCCCATGTTAATGTCCCCATGTTATGTGACCTTGAATGAACAAAACATAGACCGGTTACACTTAGGGTTAGTTTCTGTCTTTCCCAAAATACGGTCCCCTTTCATATATACAAATGAAATATATACATATGTCCTTTAAACTTATATACATACAAGCTATATATATGTTTATTTATGTATATATAGTTTATACAGATACCTATATGTAGATGTATTTACACACACACCTATATGTACCTGTGTTTATATATCTTTATGTATATATCTATGTGTGTATACATATACATGCATATATGTACACAGATTTATATGTAAGTGTATATGTAGGCATATATATGCATACACATACAATGCACCCACATTATATATATATGCACATATATGTACATATATGTACAATGTATTAGGAGACACCCTGTTTTCCAGAACTAAGGCTTAGCAAGCAAGTTGTGCTCTGAGCTTGACAAAGAAACAATCCTTTGCATTCACCCTCTGGATGATCTTATCCTCTGGCAAAAATCACAAAATTATAGTATGGCTTTGAACAGTACCAGGTATTTTCTGAGCTTGAATAAGCACCAGACAAGCTTGGACAAGTACCCACATTCTGGTCATGAAGCCCTGCTATGAATTAAATTTGTCTCATTGTTGCTGTTTCCATTGTCTGGGCTACTACAGCTCACTGAGTAGCCATTGGTGTAAGTATGGATGTTTAGCCATACCAGGGGCAGGGCCTTAGCACATGTGTCTAGTTTGCCTCCTTGCTTGCAAGCCCTTTCCCTCACTTCGAAATTAAACTTGTTTAATTTCTGACTCTCCTGTCTCTAGCCTGCTCTGTTTGGCTCCAGCCATCCACAATTTAGAGGCTAGTTAGATTCGGTGACTCTGTGTGTGTGTGTGTGTGTGTGTGTGTGTGTGTGTGTGTGTGTGTGTGTGTACACACATATAGGCTTACAGGATACATACACACCAATATATGGAAGGAGATATGGATACATATGTATATTTTATCTCTTCTAAGAGTGTAAGCTCTCTGAAGGCAGTAGCTGTTTGACATTTCTTGTTTTTGTCTCCCCAGAGTCTACTACAGAGCCTGACTCCTAGTAGATGCTTAGTAAATGCTGGTAACTCATCAGCGAAGAAATGATAAGGACTGAATGAAAGTGAATCTCTCTTAGCAGATGGAGCTTTCTCACTAGGAGCCGTCCTTGATTTGCAGGGTGGGGGTGGGGGTATTTCAGGGCACTTGGCAATTCTGATTTTAAGACCTCTGAGTCTCGTTAGGACCAGATTTCCCTGACCCATATCTGTTACTTAGAATCTTAATGATAAGGCATTCCTGATTTAGGGGAAGTACACTGGATTTAGAGGACTTTTGCTTCATTTAAATCCTGCTCTTCTCCATAAAGGCAATGTGGCCTGTTTCCTCAACTGCAAAGATGAAGGGGTTGCATTAAATAGTTTCCGAGGTCTCTTCCACCTTTTGATCCATGACCAAACCAGAAAACCTGTTTTACCTAAGTGAAATGTTTTGTAAAGAAGCATTATACAAATGGTGGTTAGAATTATTGTTACTATGATTATTGCCATCATCCCACGATCGTTATTGAGCGTTCGTTGATGCTTTAACTATTTGAGTTGCCTAAAAAAATCAGCAAAAATGCTTACTTCAGAAATATTGAGTCCGGCTTTCGTATAATTACGGTAAAGTCCTGCTCTTGGTGGCGCGCGCTTGCGCTTGCGCGCACACACACACAAACACATGCACACGCGAACTATAGCCACCGGGGCGCGCATGCGTCCTGCAGTAGGTCTTCTCCTCCCGCTCGCTCGGTGGGTAGATTGTAGATGTCTGTTCCTTGCGCTCCGCTCTTCTCGTTGAGTCTGGGCCGCGGAGGGAGGGCGAAACCGCCCGAGAGGCGGGACGGGGTCGTGCTCGGGGGACAGGAAGCGAATTGGGAGGAGGAGGGGCCACTGGAGGGGGCGGGACGTGGGGGGAAGCGAAAAGCCGCATCAACCATGTAAGCGTTGCTTCCTGTCGCCGTCGCCGGTCGCGCCGCGGGCCCCTGCACCGCCCAGGTGCTGCGCTACTGACCCCCACCCCCCTTCTCACGCGTTAAATTGAGGGGCCAGGGTGGCGGTCTGACGGGCGTGGGGGAGGGGAGGTACTGGGGAGGGGGGAGGGGAGCGAACTGCTGGGGGCGGGAGGGGGGGGAGGGAGATAGGCAGGATGGGGTGTGGGAGAGGATCCGACTGTGGGAGGGGATCCGACTGTGGGAGGGGGCGTCCCGGGGGAGGTCGCGCGCACCGAGTGGGGCGCGGGGAGGCGGCCGAGGACGCTGGGCTGACTCCGGGTCATGTGCTGTGTCCGGACGGGCGGGGAAAGAGGGAGGAGGGGGCAGGGGAGCTGATGGGAAAGGGAGCATGACAGGTCTGTGGCTTCTTTCCGGCACCCCCGGCCTCGACTCTGGGGGGCGGGGGCTCCCCGACGCCTTTTTCTTTTGGGAAGTTTTCTTTCCGTCACTCTCCCAACCTCCCCGCATCTTGCCGTCCCTGCTGTGCCGGAGATCCCGTGCCCATTGCATTCTTTGGATCGCTACCCCGAGGCTGTAGGAGTAGGGGTCAGGTAGCCCCTTGTTTCTATGGTAGAGAGCTGGAGTCGCAAGGAAAGTTTTTGGGTGGCAGAAATAGGCTGCCAGCGGGGAGGCTTCTGATGTGTTTACCTGGATTTCTTTTGTTTTTAAAGCCACTTCACCCACAAAACCCCCTAACTCCTCCAGGTTTCCTGGATAACCTGCTTTCAAGTTTTCCTTTGAAGGGAAGGGAAGCTTGGACTTACTAATGTTAGGTTTTAACTTTATCTTGAAAACCATTCAGGGGAAGAGTGGAGAGGGAAAGCATTTTACGATTTGGGGAAAGAACATAGAAATTAGGGTAATCTACCAGTTGAAAAACGTTCTCTTTGTAAAGTATTCATGCACAGTATGAGAAATGCTGGAATGTTGCTTTAAGAAACCTCTTTATCATGGTTATCTTGGGCTGGTAGGTTTGTTTGGATGGATGTGTGAATATTTCCGAGTCTCACTGATTCCCTGTATCCAGGGTTCTTAAAATTGTAACAAAATAAATTCATCCATAATGGGAATGTTAGCATACACATGTATGGAGATTAAATAAAAAAATGCTTTTTCTTATTTCCAAGTTCTTTGAAGTTTATTTCCTGGTACTTGAAAATAAACTAAAAAAAAAAACAACCAGCAACGGAAATACACCCAAAGTACATATTTAAAAGAACATTCTTCCTTCGTGTTTAATATTATTTGTTGAAGGCAGTAAACAGGCTAAGCCCTAGGAAGAGATAAAGGGCCTTCTTTATGGCACCCAACACTCCTTCAATTTCTGCAGGGCACAATACCCCATTATAATGGGAGTGACTGGGCTTTATTTAATTTTTTTTTCAAACTAATGGGAAAAATGTTACACTGTGGTTTTTCTACTTCAGTGGCTCCAGCAACCCATCAGTCAAAAACACATGAAAGATCTTTAATGATCTCATAAGTTAAAGTTTAGTATGTTCAACTTTCTTGATGAGAGAAGCTTCAGAATAGTTACTATTTGGTTTTTTAGAATGTACTAAGAAAGCACTGGTAGGTCTATCATAAGGGGTTTGTTTGTTTGTTTTTTAATTTGCTAAAAACATATTGCCTGGGTCTGTTCCACTTAATTTCTGGTTAGGGCACTGATTAGTTTTGTATAAGTGTACTTTTCTCAGTGGGAAAGGGTTAAATGTTGATGATAAACTCATCATATGTTCCAGTATACGTGGCAGTACTTCTAAGAAGTGACTATCAAGGAAGGAATTAGTCTGTAGTTCCTAAGGAACTATTAACCTGAAAAAATCTGTTACTTTTGGAACGCACTCAGTTTTTCCCCCATGAATTTTGGAAGCATCCCATAATACTTAGGTTTAACACAATTTGATCACAATTGTGTTGGAGCATTACAGCAGCATTTTTTGGTAGATATTTTTATCTGCTAATTGACAGAATAAAAATTTTCATTTACATAGGAAAATAGGCCCTCTAAGGGTCATCTTGTAGAAGTGATACCAACATCATCTGGGAGAGTGTTATAAAGATTGTCAGCCCTGTTTTATTGTGATTTGTGCCCAATATGGTGGATGGATGATTTTCAAAAGTAGTGCAGGCCACTCATCTACCTTATCCCACTTTCTGGTGTTTAAGAGATGCTCCTTGAGAACAATTTGTAGTAGTAACCTTAGGTCATTAGGTTTGTGTGGATGTATGTGTGAATATTTTCAAGCCTTACTCATTTAAGTATCTAAAATGCTTAGCAAGATTGCCTCTTTGTGAAAGTCAGTACCTGATTGCCTTGTCCTATTTTCCCATTCCACCAATACTGTACTTTAGTGAATTATTAAAACAGGAGACTACTGAATGTTAAAATTCCTTTCAAGTTACTAGGAGTTAGTTCTCACAATTTGGGGTTATTTTGGTCAAGAAGGGTCTTGGCTTGGAATACTAGTGTTCAAATAAATTAGAATTGGACAGCTCTAGAGTCATGTAAAGGATCTTGGTCTAATGTGAAAAACTTGAAGCTGGGACTAAAATGTGGGTTCCTTCTCTCCTACTAACCAGCAGTATGACTTTAGAGAAGTCATTTAACCTTTGCTTGAGTGTCTTTACCTGCAATAAAGGATAATGCCTATATATCTCTTAGGGTTGGGAATATAAAAATGAATTGATAATACTTAGGACTTTGAAAAGTTGAAAGCATTATACAGAAGTAAAAATCAAAGTCATGGAATGTTAGTGTTGGGGAGGGCACTTTAGATATTTAGTCCAACTTTTTCATTTTAGAGACAAGGAAATTGAGGCACAAGGTATTTGCTAAACTAATCATTCTGTTCAATATTAAACTAAGTATTAATGGCACTATCTTTCATATATAGATAGTAGGTAGGGGAACAAAAATATCCAAATGAATGTTGTAGTCTTGTTATACTCTTGAGACAATTCAGAGAAAAGCAGAAACTTTGGATCCTTAAACTTTTGAGGCTATTAATCTAAGTGAATTGTTTTAAAATCTTTTTTCTCCCCCAGATGACCCTAAATCCCTTAAGAAACTCCCTAAGTCCCTAAGCCAAATCTTTTAAGAGGAAGATTGGTGTCGGTAGAACCTCTGTGGGATTTGGAGTCAGAAGACCTTGGTCCAGATCTCGGTTCTGCTGCTTTGATTTTAGTCAAATAATTTTATCTCTCTGGGCCTCTGTTTCCTCTTGTGTAAAATGATAGTGGTTCTATTGTCTCTTTCAGATCTTAGCTTGAGGCAAGCATACCATCTCATTGCATTGCAAAAAATGTATAGGAAGTATTACTTAGGAATTACTACTTTCTCCTTATTTCTCCAGTAATGTTAAGGGACAAATTTTTAAAAGCATGTTGATGAAAAATGTATGAGAGGCACATTTGCCTGGTGGATAAGGTGCTGGTCTTGGAGTTAAGAGCATCTGGGTTAAGTCCACCTCTGACATATAACTGACTGTGTGACCTGGACCAAATCATTTTTTCTCTTAGTGTCCTAGGCATCTCTTTTAGCGTTTGTGAACTTTTTTTTTAATAAAGTATTTTTATAACTAGTTCAGTATTATAGATTTATAATTGTGTGAATTTTATTTTATGTACCTAAAAAATTCTGAGAAGGGATCCATAGTCTTTACCACACTGGTGCATGATACAGAAAAGGTTAAGCCTGCTCAAAGGCTATAAATTGCTGTTCTGTATTGGTAGGGGGTGGGGAAGTGTTTCTTACCCTATACCAGTTAAATTACAGGTTCAATCCTTATTTAATGAAAAATAAAACCTTAACAAAGGAGTTAATAAACTCAGTTAAAAGCATTTTTTCCAATAAATTTTAATATAGATATACATTTTTCCCCTTAAATACTCTAAAATTGAATCCTCATAAGTTATGTGCTCTTGCTCATTGTTAAGGAGCAGAATTGTCACATTATCTTCATTTCCATTTTAAAACATAATACTATTTGGTACTTGGCTCTGGAAGGAATGTATTTGTGATTTTAAAAGCTACATATCCTGGGGGCAGCTAGGTGGTGCAGTAGATAAAGCATTGGCCCTGGATTCAGGAGGACCTGAGTTCAGATTCAAGGCACTTGACACTTAGTAGCTGTGTGACCCTGGGCAAGTCACTTAACCCCTTATTGCCTCGAAAAACAACAGCTATACATCCTATCTTTTCAACCTATGGCAACTTGTATGATACAATCTTTCCTTTTATGGACTAGACATTTATTTTCATATGTATGTACTTTCCAGAGGTTAGTCATTAACCTGTTTGTTGCTGACTCTTGGACTTCCAAGATATCTTAAAGTTTTCATTTTATCTTTGTTTTCCCAGACACATGAAATGGCCACAGATGATAAGACATCACCAACATTGGACTCTTCTAATGATCTGCCTCGATCTCCTACTAGTCCCTCTCATCTCACACACTTCAAACCTTTGACTCCTGATCAGGATGAACCTCCTTTTAAATCAGCATATAGCTCTTTTGTAAATCTTTTTCGATTCAGTAAAGGTAAAATCTTAGATTTTTAAGGTCAAGGAACCCACATCTCTGATGAAGGAAATCTGAACTTCCTTTCTTCAACATTGATTTTACATGCCCTCTTGAAATATCAACAAGGCTGCAGCTTTAACCCTTCAATTGCCAATAAGGAAAAACTGCTTAGTAAGGAAAAGGTGGCATTATCAATTAAATTTCCAACATCCTTGGATATATGAGTTTCTGAATTGAAAACTAAGTATTAAAATGAAGTCCTTCATAGAAAAAAAGTGTATCGATACTTAAGTTTTCTTTTTCATCCCAAATGTCTTTTTATCACCTCAGAGGTAGCTTCTCTTGGTTTTTAAGTTTATAGGATAGGCATTTGCTTGTGTGCTCCCCTCCCCTTCCCTGTTCTTCTCCCCTCCCCTCTTTTCTCTCTCCTGAGAAATTGCCATGAAATTCTAATTATAGGAGTAACAGAATTAAGATGTGTTCGAAGGTAGCAATTCAAGGTTTTTTATTTTTAAAATTTTTTTCAAGGAAATGTTTTTAAAAAAAATTTTATTAAAACTCAGGAAGTTAGGGGCAGCTAGGTAGTGCAGTGGATAGAGCACGGGCCCTGGAGTCAGGAGGACCTGAGTTCAAATCCGGCCTCAGACACTTAACACTTACTAGCTGTGTGACCCTGGGCAAGTCACTTAACCCCACTTGCCTCACTTAAAAAGAAAAAAACCCTAAAACTCAGGAAGTTACCAAGTAAATCTTTTAGAGTGAAGTTCAACTGTGATAGATTATAAATGTGACAATGTTTAAAGCCCTTGCTTGCATAAGCAAAGTTTTCTTGTCTAAGAGAAAATTAGAAAAGAGCTCAGTTAATATGTTTTGCTTTACATGTGATTGAGTCATGTGAAATACTTGGTTAAATCAATCTGGGTGATGGCCATTGTTTTAAGAATTTATGAGACTTAAGGTTCAGTTCAGTTAGTTTTGTAGAAATGTTAATGATATCAATAGAATGTAAAAAAAAAACCTGTCTTTAATGAGTAAGGTTAACACTTGTTTATTCTTTTTTTTTTTTTTAAGTGAGGCAGTTGGGGTTAAGTGACTTGCCCAGGGTCACACAGCTAGTAAGTGTTAAGTGTCTGAGGCCGGATTTGAACTCAGGTCCTCCTGACTCCAGGGCTGGTGCTCTATCCACTGTGCCACCTAGCTGCCCCAACACTTGTTTATATTAATGCAGTCTAAAACAAAGTTTAAAGTTTAAAAAGTAGAGACCAAGGTGATTTAATTTGTCTCATTCCCCTCTCTTATTGAGCTCCCCTTATGTCTTAAGTACCATATCTTAGATTTTTTCAAATGATGACAGGTTGTCTTTTTTCCACAGAGAGACCAGAAGGTGGACAGGGAGATCAGCAGTCTCTGACTGGAAATTGGGCCAGCCCTCAACACTCTTCAAGGACACAATCTGTGAGATCCCCCATAGCCTATAAAAAGCAGCTCAATGAGGAGCTACATCGTCGATCATCTACTGTTTTAGGTAAAAGAAAGTTGTTTTTCTTTGAGCTCTGTGATGATAAAATGTTGTCCTTTTAATCATTATTTTCCTAGATTATTTTTTGACTTACCTTTCTCCTTTATATAGTCTTGATTTTGAGTAATTAGAGGCTGTCTAAAATGAATGAAGTATTATAAGTTAGTTAATGGAAGACCTTTGTTTAGTGTTTTTAAAAAAGTCCATTCTTTGTGTTTATTACACTTCAGTCCATGTTAAGTAGAGAGCTTCTGAATGGCTTTTGAGTCACTGGCTTGAGTTTCAGTGGTTCATAGTATATAGCATCTTCAGAAGAAATCAGTTCAATTTTTTTTTTAAACACTATATTGTAGGATTCTAGTTTTTAATCCACTCTGCTATTTGTTTCCGTTTTATGGGAGAGTTCATCCCATCACAGTTATGATTACTAACTGTGTATTTTCCTCCATCCTCTTTTCTCCTTTGTATTCTTTTTCCCTTCTTTCACCTTATTCCTCCTCACCAGTGTTTTGCTTCTGACCACTGCCTCCCTCAATCTGTCCTCCCTTTTATCAGCCTTCCTTTCCCATTTCTTTCCCCTTTCCTCCCCTGCTTCTTCCCTCCCTTCTATCAGTACCACCCCTTTCTCTTTATCCTTTTACTTCCTTAAAGAGTAAGCTAAGTTTCTTAACGAAATGGGTATATATGTTATTCCCTCTTTAAACCAAATCTGATGAGAGTAAGGTTGAAACAATGCTCACCCCTCTGTTCTTTCCCTCTATTGTAATATGTTTTTTGTGCCTCTTCATATGATGTAATTAACCCTTTTCCCCCTCCCCTTCCCTCTACTCTCCCATTCTCCTTTTATTCTGCTCCTTAATTTTTTTTATATCATCACATCAAACACTATTTAGTAACTATACCCTAATAGAAATAGAGATCTCAAAAGTTAAAGTATTTTCTTACCTCTTAGGGATGTGAACAGTTTAACCTTATTGAATAACTTTTTTTTTCCCGTTTACTTTTTTATACTTCTCTTGAGTCTTGTATTTGAAGATCAAATTTTCTGTTCAGTTCTGGTGTTTTCTTCAGGAAACCTTGGAAGTCCCCTGTTTCATTGAATGTCCATCTTTTCCCCTGAAAGAGAATGCTTGGTTTTGTTGCGTAGTTGATTCTTGGTTTCAATCCAAGCTCCTCTGCCTTCCAGAATATCATATTCCAAGCCTTATGATCCTTTAATGTTGAAACTTCCGGGTCCTGTGCAGTCCTGACTGTGGCTTCATGATATTTACATTGTTTCTGGCTGCTTGCAGTATTTTCACCTTCACCTGATAATTCTGGAATTTGGCTACAATATTCCTTGGAGTTTTTCTTTTGGGGTCTCTTTCAGGAGGTGATCAGTGGATTCTTTCAATGATGATTTTATCCTCTGATTCTATTATATCAGGGCAGTTCTCCTTGATAATTTCCTGCAATATGGTGTCTAGATTCTTTTTCTGATCATGGTTTTCAGGTAGTTCAATAATTCTCAGATTATTTCTCCTGGATCTATTTTCCAGGTCAGTTGTCTGTCTGATGAAGTATTTCACATTTTCTTCTATTTTTTCATTCTTTTTATTCCGTTTGGCTGAATTCTAGTGTCTCATGGAATCATTAGCCTCCATCTGCCCAATTCTAGTTTTTAAGGTATTGTTATCTTCAGTAAGCTTTTGCACTTCCTTTTCTACTTGACCAATTGTTTTCCCCATTTGGCCAATTGCATTTTTTAAGGAATTGTTTTCTTCAGTCAATTTTTCTGCTTCCCTTTCCGAGCTGTTGATTCTTTTTTCATAATTTCTTGTGTAACTTTTCATTTCTCTCATTTCTTTTCACATTTTTTTTCTACCTTTCTCATTTGATTTTTCAAATCCTTTTTGAGCTCTTTCAAGAAGGCTTTTTGGTTTTGAGACCAATTCATCTTTTCCCTTGAGGCTTCACATGTAGGCATTTTGAGAGTATTGTTCTCATCTGAATTTATGTTTTGGTCTTCCATGTTGACATAGAAGCTCTCAATGGTAAGGACCCTTTTCTGTTTCTTACTCATATTGTGGCCTTTTTTTTTTTTTTTTTTTTTTTTTACTTTTAAAGTTGAGGTCTGCTTCGTGGCACAGGGGCCGCTGTTGCAAGCTTCTTGTGCTGGGGGATAGGGGTCAGGTCACTGGCTTTCTGCTTTGAGGCTTCTGTAGCTTGTGGATTCCTCACAGCCCTAGACCTGCTTCCTGTGCTGGGATGGCTTGGCCTATTTGCGCCTGTCCTATGGGTGTCTTTCTGGCTGGCAGTTTGCCCTCTCAACTGGTGCTGGTGGGTCTCACAACTGGCCTGCTGCACCACCAGCCTGCTGAGCCAGGACCAAGGGGCCTCAGTTGCTGTGCTGTGGCCAAGAGCCTCCTGATGACTTGTTGCTGTGCTGAGCTGCGCTCCCCTTTTGCCCAAGTGAGACCGACCTGTCCTGAAGTCTTCTAAATTATCTCAAGTTGGAAGATTGTGTCTGTCTGTCTTTTTGTACATTTTGTCATTTCAGAATCCGTTTAGAGGCTTGATTTAATGTTTTTGAGGGAAACTTGGGAGAGCTCAGGCAACTTCCTGGCTTCTCTCTGCCATCTTGGCTCTGCCTCAGGTTCTTTTCTTTCTTTCTTTTTTTTTAAATTAATAAACATTTTAATTATAGTTTTGTATTCTAATTTTTATGCCTCCTTCCTTTGCTCCCCTTCCCCCTCCCTGAGGAAGTAAGCAATCAGATACGGGTTATCCGTGTATGATTATGTAAAACATGACCATATGAGTCATTTTGTACAAGGAAACTTGAAAAAAAGAAAAATGAAAGAAAGTGAAAAATCGCCTGCTTCAGTCTGTGTTCCACCAATATCACTTCTTTCTTTGGAGGTGGGTAGTGTGTCTCATAGATAGTCTTTATTGTCTGGGATCATTGTATTGTTGAGAATGTTGTCATTCATGCTTCTGCATCAAACAGTATTGCTGTCTCTGTGCACAGTGTTCTCTTGGCTCTGCTCACTTCACTGTACATCATTTCATACGTGTCTTTCCAGGCCTTTCTGAAGTCATCCTGCTTGTCATTTCTTATAGCACAAGAATATTCCATCACCATCATATACCACAGCTTGTTTAGCCATTCCCCAGTTGATGGGCATTCCTTTGATTTCCAATTCTTAGCCATAACAAAAAGAACTGCTATAAATCTTTTCGTACAAATGGGTCTTTTTATCTTTTGGGGGATGTCTTTGGGATATAAACCTAGCAGGGTTATTAGACAGTTCTATAGCCCTTTGGGCATAGTTCCAAATTGCTCTCCAGAATGGTTGGATCTTTTCACAACTCCACCAGCAGTGGATTAGCATCCCAGCTTTCCCACATCCCCTCCAACATCCAGTACTTTTCGTTTTTGTTATATTTGCCACTTGAAATCAGGTTCATTTTAATGTCACACATGAGTTGTGCATCGATGCTTTCGGTGCCCATTGAAATATTGTGACACTCCTGACATGGGCTGCTTTCCCTTTAGAGGTTTCCTCTTATGTTCTTCCTTTCTTGCTCCCGCTTCTTTCACAGCGGCAGAACAGCTTCAGTTTTTGCTTGGTACCATACTATTACTCTTGCATTTTTACTTTATTCTTCTGCTCACTCAAGGATTTGGATCAGTGTTTGAGATAAGAACTAAAAAAGAAGGGGGCTTGGACACCTTGGTTCTTCCCTGTCCTTTTTCATTAGGAACATAGACAGGTCATGTTCTTCTTTAGCCCTCACACATTCTTTATTGTGCCTTTTTCTGAGGGGAATGTGTGTGTGTGTGTGTGTGTAGGTTTGTGTCATTTTACTCTTGGTGGTTCCCCTCCATGTGATTCTCAGAAACCAAATGCAAATGGCTTCAGACTGGTAGCTTGTGCATGACTGAGACTCCATTGTGATCCCAAGTAGCTTCTTTTTATATCTCTCCCTTACTTGTTCAATCACAGATCACAGACTGCCACTTTCTTACAGTTATCCTGTGACTCTGAAGAAATCGTACCTGGAATTTTTGTCATTCTTTATCAGGCAGTATAGTTGAGGTATAGGAAAAGTTATTTTATAAAGTCTGATTTTTTGAAAGAGATTTCTTATAAGCTTTTCTCCATGTTCATATTTATACATTCCTTTTCCTACTTTTGATCACAGTGCATACCTTCTATTTTCCCAGCTCTGATCCAGACTTTCAGAAGTGATAAAACTTGGCAGCAAGTTTGGAAATGTCCAGCAAGTGATGAGGAGGGTTAGTAATAGGCAAGAAAAGGTTAAAGCTCATGTATCAGAACCCTAGGACCCAGGGGCAGAATCCTGGTTGTTCTGGCGGGACGGGATTTTTGAGGAGGCTGGAGTGGAGGCTTGGTGTTGAAATGATATGGAATGGAACTAAAATAGAGGAGCTCAGGAATTTGGGAGAGCTTGTTACATCAAAGTCTGCAGCCTTTAGTGGGCTAGAAGGTTACTGCAGGGGAGCTGTTTAATTAAGAGCGATATCCTTGTGCACAGTTTTTAGATATGTTCATCTTTATTCTTTCCTTAAGTTAGTGACAGTAAAACTGGCCAAAACTGTGGGTTGGGGTTCTTTTGTATTCTCTCTTTTTTAAATGCTGAGCAATGGAACCAACAGGCTAGGCAGTATGGACCAGGACAGGCAAGGCATCTTAAATGATCAGAGGCCTTCTGAGGACAGTTAAACTAGATCAGAAGTGTTCTGGGGACATATCTTAAATTCCAGGAATCTTTTGGAACTTTGATTTTTAAAGGAATATGTGTAGGTTACAGAAGATCCTTTTAGTAGGGATGGGTGATCAATTGCCTCAAGAAGGACTTCCTGATTGTGTCCTACAACAGAACTCAAGAGTAATAACTTCAATCATCTCATTCAGCCTCTAGAAGTCCATAAAGTAACAGTTCATAGTTGCTTTCCCCCACCCCTTTTTATTTCCAGGGCAATGAGTGTTAAATGACTTGCCTAGGGTCACACAGCTTGTAATTGTCAAGTGTCCGAGGCTGGATTTGAACTCAGGTTCTCCTGAATCTTAGTTGCTTTTTAAAGGCTACTATTTTCCTGCCCTTGAGGCTTGTTATGAGGAATGCAGATTGGCTCTGTGATTTTGGTAGTGGAATTTGAAGCATTTTAACACTTTGTTCCTCTCACTCTTTTTTCTTTCCTAATCTCTTCCTTGGGTGCAGCATTTTCTATTTCCTTTGGTATGAGGGTCCCTAGTCCCTTATAAAACTATTGTCTGTATTTACAAAATTTATACAGTGCTGTTAGCCTCAGTAATACCTTTAAATGAAAAATTATTCTATACATTTTTCACTCAGAATTTTTTGCTAGTTTCAACCCATATAAAATCAAGTCCAAACCTATTTTTTTTGTTGGTGACAAACCTATTTTAAAAAAAATAAATGCTTACCTTTTAAAATAAAGACATACATGTTTATCACAAGCATGACCATATGCTGAAAATCAAGTGCATTGTGTGCATACATAAATTAAAGAATCTAACTATTTTAATATTTAAAAAAATTCTTTTTTGTTTTGTTTTTTTGGTAAGGCAATTGGGGTTAAGTGACTTGCCTAGGGTCACACAGCTAGTAAGTGTCAAGTGTCTGAGGCTGGATTTGAACTCAGGTCCTTCTGAATCCAGGGCCAGTGCTCTATCCACTGCGCCAACTAGCTGCCCCAAAATTCTGAATTTAACAAACACCCCCCAAAAAATTCTATATAAAGTAATACAGAAGACAGTGTTATGTGTAAAGCCATAAATTTAATCTGTTAAGTACAGATTGCTTTTTTAAAAAGTATGTAATACATCCAATTTGTTATTTTCAGAGCTGTCCTGCTTTTCTGTGTTTTCCTCTAAACTTCCTTCTGTTTCTTTCTAAAGATTCTTCAATGATTGTATTATTTTTTCTTTTTTTGGCAACACAGTCTTACTTTCTAGCTTTGTTTTTTTTCTCTCTTTCCACTACTCCCCCTCCCCCCCCAGCAAAAAGGAAAAACACAGACCTTGTATTAAGTAGAGTCAAACAAAACAAAGCACAAGTTTTCCATGACTCAAAATGTGAGTCTTATTCTGTGTTTGGGGATTATCTCTCAGTTGTCAGAGGGTGGCTGTCATGCTCCATCATTGGTCTCCTGGAGGTTTTTCATTGCATTGATAAAAGGTGTTTCCAAATTAACATAATCTTTTCAACCCTTCCCAGATACCAGAAGGAAAACTGAAGCTGTTGTAGGAGGCCATGATCCTCGAACAGCTGTCCAGCTTCGAAGTCTCAGCACAGTATTAAAGCGTCTCAAGGAAATCATGGAGGGGAAAAGCCAGGTATTGCCTAGAAGCTTGGGACAGTTATTAAGCAACTGTTTAGGTAATGCCATGATCACTGAAAACAAGCTATAAATATTATCTGAAAGAAAAGTTCATGCTAATGCTTGTTTCAGCATTTAATGCTGTTTGTTCTCTGTACTACCAGTATCCTGAATGAGCTGTTGAACAGGGAGAAATGTACAAGAGAGAGAAATGGTATATGTTCTCCCTTTCGGTATGTTCCTCATAGCTTAAAGCAAAAGCAGGCAGAGACTTTAGCATCCTGTATTGTGTCCTCCATTTTTCTTATTAAATATGAAACTGATATTATTGTATATGTAAATGTGACAGTTTCATTCAGGAGTGCAAATCATGTGGGCTTATTCTTGAGCCAGGAAAAAAAAAGGGATACATATTTTTTCTCTTAACCAGTAAATCAGGAAGCTGTAACATATGTAGGAGCCACAACCTGGTAAATCTGTCTCTGGAGACAGTCTAACCTAGGCTGAGGCTAACCAACAGGCTTCAAACTTGTTGGTGAGTTAGGGGTTGTCAATCCCAAGTGTGTGAAGACTTCCCTGGCAGAATAGATGAATGAGAACAATTTGTTCCAATGGCCATGAAGGTGGCTGAAGCAGGAGCTGTCAGACAGCAGAGATATCAAAGTCATCCAGTGAATCCCAGACCATCAGCAGTCCTGACTTTTATCCTGCCACTGGACTTTGATGACTATGGAAGAGAGAGTGAGCAACTCTAACTCAAATCCAATTCACGTTCAAGTCAAGACATCATGGGTCGAAAATGAAGGATGAACAACAACAACAAATCAGCAAGCATTTATTAAGCACCTACTACATGTCAGGCACTCTGCTAAGCCCTGGGGATACAAATACAGATATACCTTCTGTGTTTCCTTAAATGATTTCTTTTCCTATTCAACTCTTCTCTCATCCTTCCTCCTTCCCTTCCCCTCCTTCAAGTAATGTCTCAAACCTAAAAATGAGTCGTATTCCAAAATTTTAAAAGTTAATTGTCTTCGAATTATATTGCATTTTCCCATAGCAACAAGATAGTAAAGGATAATTAGGTTTTCACATTAGTCAACAGAAGCCTATTTTAAATTTCATTATGTAACTGAAGTAAGTCAGTTAAGTTCCTCTTTCTTTTAAACCCATCAAAGTATAAAATAATTTGAAGCCACATTTAAAAAATGTAAAATATCTTTAAACATAGAACCTAACAAAACACTTTAAAAATAAATGATTTCCCAGTGTGTTAGAATACTGTAAATAAATGGTACTGAAAAATCTGAAAGTTGGATTCATAGTTTTATATGTGAATAAATAGTTTTCAGTGTATCTTTAATGCTGGTGTTAGGAAAAATGACAAGTTTTGTCAGGGCGATGAGACAGTGGATGGAAATTTTTCAGACATTCTGAAGGTGATTTATGGGTCTCTTTAAGGACTTTCTTTTGCCATAATGTACATAGATGTGACACTAGTGCTCCATGTATGTATATCAGCCATGATTAGTGGCTTTTTGTTTTGCTTACAGAATGAGTACATAGTTCTTTCACTTATCCTTCAGTGTCAAGAATCTTTTGTTGGTATGGGATTCATGGAACCAAAATTTTCTTAACATCCAAAGCAAGATTTTTCTTCTTTCTCCCTATATCTCTTAGTGCTTTTCTCTACGTCTGTTTCTTAATTTTGATCCCAAAGTCTCTGTGTGTCTTGGCTGTTTAGGTCCTGGCCTCACACTGATTTCAGAGTTAAATCAGTGGACACTGAAGTCCGTGTACCTCCTACTTCCTGGGTTTTCACCTTGCTCCAGGCCAAGTTCTAGCCTTGGAAGCTACAGCCTGGGCTAGGCAGCTGGAATGGAACTAGTGGTGACTAGAACCAAGCATGCTGTAGGCCCAGGTGCATTGTCTACTTCATGAGTGGGTAGTTCTGCTCCCCTGGGACCTCCCACAGGGACAGTGAGGGGAGGCAGAGGGGACACACCAGGGGACCTTTAGCACAAGGAAATGGAGTTGGAGGTTAGGGTTAATAATAATAAAAGCTCTCATTTGCAAAACTTTGCATATATTGTCTCATTTGATCCTCACAACAACCCTGGGAGGCAGGTGCTGTTATTATCTCTGTTTTACAGTTGAGGAAACTGAGGCTGAAAGAGGGTAAGTGACTTGCCCAGGGTCATCTAGTTAGGAAGGGTCAGAGACAGGATTTGAACTCTAGGATTCTTGAGTCCGGTGAGAGGAAGATGCCTGAGCTGCTCTTAGCTGGAGGTTGGACTCTCTGGTCATTGGTCTTTCTGTTTATAGAACTGAGGTGCTATATAGGTGCTATATGTGTGTGTGTGTGTGTGCATACACACAAGACACATATATAGGATGCCACACACGGCATTTTATATATGTATACATGCACGTACCATGTATGTGTACATGTGCCACATACGATGCCCTATATAGGTATATTGTATGCATGTATATGGCACAATATATTGTATGCATGCATGTGTATACATGATGACACATGTGATGTACATATGATACACTCATGCATGTATGCATGCATGAGATGATGACTGCAGGATAGGGGATGAACCCCAGTAGCTAGCTTGCCAACCTAAGAAGATAGGTGGTAACTAAGGGTAATGGAAAAAAACAGAAATCCTTAGAGTCAGTGAGGTGAGGGCAGTGAACTTGTAAGTCATTACTTACTTTCCTGTTTTATCCAATATCTTCCATCTTTTTTTTTTTTTTTTGGTGAGGCAGTTGGGGTTAAGTGACTTGCCCAGGGTCACACAGCTAGTAAGTGTTAAGTGTCTGAGGCTGAATTTGAACTCAGGTCCTCTTGGCTCCAGAGCCAGTGCTCTATCCACTGCGCCACCTAGCTGCCCCTCTTCATCATTTTTGTGACCAGAAAGGCCTCTCTATATTTGTCTAAACCTGGAGTATGTTTTAATGCCCAGCTCAAGTGCCCCTCTCTTCATAAAACTATACTTGGCTACTCAAGCCTTTGTTGATTTTCCTTTCTTTTCAACTCTCAGTTTAGAGTTTTTACCATGGAATTTGTGTTTTTGGAGAAGCAGAACAGTCTAGTGGATAGAATACTACACTTGGATTCAGGAAGACCTGACTTCAGATCCTGTCTAACACTTGACTAGTTATGTCATCTGTAGAAAGGGGATAATACCCCTAATACCTACCTTACAGGGTTGTTGGTAGACTCAAATGAGGTAACCTATATAAAGTGCTTTACACAGTTTGAATTTTTCCCCCCATAGTGTATTGTCTTTTATTTTTCACGTTTGTTTCTAGGATGTTACTCCTGATTTTCCCAGCTAAATTATAAGATCCTCTCTGTTGGAGATTCTCTCTTAAATTTCTTCTGCATGTGTATCAATGCCTGCTCTTGTAGATCTTTGACTGCTTATAGGATTATAGGATTACAGCTTTAGAGTGGTCTAGAGAGATTATATAGAGTCATCTGTAGAGATCATAGATGTAGAGTCTAGAGAGATTATGATCATAGCTCTAGAGCTATGGGAAAGATCACATTGAGAGAGAGAGAGACACCCAAGTTCACAGTTCTGAAGTCATCTAGAGAAAGGGAAAGTCTACAATTCTAGAATTCTCTAGAGGGATTATGACTAGTGTTTTCAAGAGGGATCATAAGCTGTAAAGTCAGAGAGTGAGGAATGGGTGGAGGTCATAGCTCTGGTTATAGCTCTGTATTTGACTATGTGGGCAGGTAGGTGATGCAGTGGATAGAGCACTAGGCATGGCATCAGGAAAATGAGTCTTCTTAGTTCAAATCTGGCCTCAGACACTTACTATCTGTGTGACTCTAGGCAAGTCACTTAATCCTGTTTGTCTTAGTTCCTCTTCCCTAAAAGGAGCTGGAGAAGGAAATGGCAAAACCATTCCAGTATCTTTGCCAAGAAGAGTCAGACATGACTGAAACAACTGAACAACAACAAATAAGATTGTCAGACATCTGTGATTGCCTCAGAATCTTCTAAATAACCTTAGAAGTTATCTTATTTAAACCCCTTGTTTTACACATGGGAAACTGAAGCCCCCTTTACTTAAGTAACTTGCCCCCAATCAGAGAGGTAGCATGTAGCTTTAGAAATTCTTCATCTTTTGGGTCTCCTATACCCTTTTAACCGTCTTGTAACGCCTGTGGACCCCTTCCCAGAATAACATTTTTAAATGCCTAAAATGAAATATGTGGTATTATAAAGTAAACTAATTATATTGAACTTCAGTTATTCAAGTATTAAAGTTCATAGACCCCAGTCATAGGGTTTTCAGAAAGTTTGTTGAAAAATATGGTAATGAATGCTGGTGGCATTAATGCCACATGCCCTTCTTTCTTGTCTGTGTTTTGACAATGCTCTTAGTTGCCATGGACACTTGCCTAGATACCAATTTAAAGGAACTGAGTTAAATGGGCCAAGTATTAGCAGTATTCTGATGATTTATTTTAAAGATAGAAAATAACAGAGATTACAGAACATGTTACAAACTACCCTTTAAGATCGAGAACATTTGTACTTCAGTAGTAGGAGTTAAAACAAACTGGCTGTATGTTATATCAGTAATTGTGTTTTCTCCATAAGAGAGACAGTTGACCATTCTATGCAGTGAGTCTTTCTAGAATGTTAACCAGAAGCCTTCAACAGTACTCAATTTTTTTACAGTAGTGGTTTCTTCTTGGATCTTCCTTGTATGTCAGATACTGAATTCGGATACAGGTGTTTAAAAATAGGAGAAATGTGTATATGGAAGCCCACTTCTAATTTTCATATTTGGCAGTCTTCATGGAACTGAGCAGGTTAAGCTACTATGTCAAGAACCATCCTCTATTCTCAGCAAATGCAGTGCCAGGGAAGGCTACTTTAGATAGCAGCCTCACAGTGCTGTTGTGCTTCTTAAAGTAATGGCAAGGCTAGTAATAGAACTTTTTTATGTATACATGGATTCCAATGTACATTTTTGAGGAGGGAAAATTGTGACATTTCTAAGATGGTAAATATATGCTTTTTCTTTTTCTTAATTGCTTCCTTTTTTGGGCCTTAAAAATTTATTTTCTGTGATCAAAAACCCAAAACCCAAAACCCAAACATATCACTTTTTATGTTACAGGATAGTGACCTGAAGCAGTACTGGATGCCAGACAGCCAATGTAAGGAATGTTATGATTGTAGTGAGAAGTTTACCACCTTTAGGCGTAGACACCATTGCCGACTATGTGGTCAGATCTTTTGTAGCCGATGCTGTAATCAGGAAATCCCTGGAAAATTTATGGGCTATACAGGTAAGCCTGTACTTCTGACAGTTGTGGTCATTATTATAACTAAACTTTAGGTAATATATAACCCAGCATTCATTCATATGAGAAGTATCTGAATGTGAACTGTATAAAGGAGTGGTTACTTGGTATGGGAGATAGAAAGATAAACAGCTGGTCCTCCCACTAAAGAGCCTAACATTTAATAGGCAAGCTAGTAATATAGCTATAATAATACAAGGCAGCACATAGTAAATGCTATTATGGTAGTATAAATAAACCTGTAGGATTTTTATTACTAAGAAAATGAGAGTCACAATACACAGCTACCTTGAATTTGAATTTATGCATAAAAATAGATTATAAGAAATCTCTTGGGTACATAGCTTACTATATACCAAGTGATTTGCTAAAAGCTCTTGAACAGAAATATGATTGTCAAGTATCTGTGATTGCCTCAGAACCTTCTAAATAACCTTAGAAGTTATCTTATTTAAACCCCTTGTTTTACACATGGGAAACTGAAGCCCCTTTTACTTAAATAACTTGCCTCCAATCAGAGAGGTAGCATGTGGCTTTAGAAATTCTTCGTCTTTTGGGTCTCCTGTACCCCTTTAACCATCTTGTCATGCCAATGGACCCCTTCCCAGGATAACATTTTTAAATGCCTAAAATCAAATATGTGGGATTATAAAGTAAACTAATTATATTGAACTTAAGTTATTCAAGTATTAAAGTTCACAGACCCCAGTCGTACGGTTTTCAGAAAGTTTAAACAGAAGTGATTCAGAGAACTGTAAATTATTTTAGCTTCTTACTAACAGGTAAGTCATTTGACCCTCAAATTAGTTGCTTTATAGAAATAGTGAACCTTTTTGAGATAAGGGCAGCTAGGTGGTACAGTGAATAGAGTGTGAGGCCTGAAGTCTGGAAGACTCATCTTAGACACTTAATCCTGTTTATCCCAGTTTACTCACTTGTAAAATAAGCTGGAGAAGGAAATGGTAAACCACTCCAGTATCTTTGCCAAGAAAACTTAAGTGGGGTCACAAAGAGATATAACTGAAATGACTCAACAACAACAGATTTGAGATAAGACTGGTAGTGTGGACTGTTTATAGAAAGTTATTTCCTGATATCCATATGCAAATTTATTACATGCTAGAATAGGCTTTCTCAAGGTTAGTGTATTACAGATTAAGGATCAAAGAGGCTTTATTGGATGGTAAGTTGCATTCAACAAGCATACATATCAATATTCCAAACTGTCAAGACTTATTTCCCTAAGGAAGATAAAACCACTTAACTCCTGATGTTGTGTTACTCAGTGGATGTGGGTTTTAATCATTGTGTTTAGGGATCTTAAGCTTTGTTTGTGTTTCTCATTTTTAATGCTTTGTATACATTAGGTGCTTAGGAATATTCGAGGGAAGGAATGATGTGCTCATTCATGCTTCTTTTTTCTCATTTTAACATAAGCCAGAGTAATTTTTCTTTTGTTACTGTTTAAATATTGAGGTTGCTTATGTTATTATATTTTATAACATATGAATCTGGACTTAAATCATGAAGATGTGGCTTTTAGCCAGCTTCTTTATAATTATGATTGAGATCAAAATACGGATTGACAGGTTTATGTCATCAACAACTTAGCTGGAAAACTATTCTCAAAATATTTAAATTTGTGGGATGACTTTAGGTGTTTTGAGAATAGATTTTATTTTAATCTCCTCATAGTATTTCTGTCAGAAGAGTAGAAACTTAAAATCTTATTCTTGAATATTTCTGCTTAATGAAATATCAGTAAATCCTACCACTAGGTTCATCAGATACCAGAACTTATGGTCTACTGGTCTATGGCAAAAATCATGTTTCATAATAAAAAAATTTTTAACCCAAAGACCATAAGTTGCCTTCAAGAAACTTATATTTTATTAGGGGAAACAGCATATCTTTTTTGGGGAGAAGAGCTTATGTTCTATTGGTAATGTTGGGGAACAGGCACTAGCAGCTGGGGAGAATTAGGAAAAACATACTATTTGTTTGAGGTATGTGATGCATTTCCTCAGAGTATTAATGTTTGTGACTTTGCAAAAGATCTGTGATTGCATCAGCATAGGGAGTTACCAGTATGGGCACTCACTCCATTGAGGCAGATTGCAGCTTGTCTATGATTTAGTAGATAAATTTTAGGGAGGTACTTAAAAGCACATAGAAGGTCACACAGCAAGTCAGTGTCAAGGTTGAGCTCTGAATTCTGGCATTTCAGGAGTTTGGTATACTCTGGCTTAGGGGTCACAGTTTGCCAACCTTTGCTCTGTGCAAAATCACCTCCCTGTGTTATATAAGCATCTTTCAGCATGGAGCATACTAACACTAAAATGAGAGTGGTTGGAGAGAATAGCAATAAGAGTGAAAGAGGTAAGGCAGGTATGCTTGGCAAGTACACTTCGAAGACTTGTCACATTGGGAAAATAGCATCTACTTTGCTAAGGGTGGTCTTACAAGCAGTTGAAACTGATGCATGGGTTAATACCCACTGTAAAACAAATTCTTCTGCAATACTTTTTTAAGAACAGTGGATAAAAAACCTTTCCCTTCTGGCTGACATTTGGACAATCAAAAAGCACTTATTAAGCATACCTGCTCTATGTTAGGGACTAGGGATACAGAGACAGCAATAGAGGAAGCAACTTGTATACACGTAAGTATGTATAAAGCAATTAGTAGGTCATTTCTGGGGAGAGGGACTAGCAGCTGAGGAATCAGGACCACCCTCATCTAGAAAGTGCTACTTGAGCTGAGATTTGAAGGAAAGTAGGAATTCTGAGAAGCAGAGGTGAGGAGAGAGAACATTCCAGGCATGGGGGACAGTCTGTATCAAAACATGGAAATGGATGATGGAATGAATGCCCATAGGAACACCCAAGAATCTAGGAAGCCAGGAAGGGTGGACCAGATGCTTAAGAGAGCTTCATTCTGGGGGCAGCTAGGTGGCACAGTGGATAGAGCACTGGCCCTGGAGTCAGTAGTACCTGAGTTCAAATCCGGCCTCAGACACTTAACACTTACTAGCTGTGTGACCCTGGGCAAGTCACTTAACCCTAATTGCCTCACTAAAAAAATAAAAAACTTTAAAAAAAAAAAGAGAGCTTCATTCTGGAGCCAAGAGAGTCAGTGGGGCTTATAGAACAGAGGAATATGGTTAGATCTGTACTTGAGGAATATTGCTTTGGCCCTTGTGCAGAGAACTGAGAAGAGATTGAGACCCACTGTTCTACTTTCTCTTTTGTCAGCTTACATGTATTATTGTGTAATCCAGATGCACCAGAGAGCTGGCTGGCACAAGCAAATTCCTCTGTGTTTACTGAGTTAGGAATTGGACTTTTTGCCCTTAATTATAGTTATGTTTCCTGATGAGTCAATGACTTTATCCCAAGAAATGTTTCTGCATTCTGACTGAAGGCTCCATTTGTGTGCTAGCATTTTCATTTAGGATGCGCTAGCTGAGAAACCCCTTTTCAGGGCCTTGTAATGATTGGAATAATTGTAACGATTGGAATTTTAGCCCCTTACAGCCTGATAAGTGAGCTTAATTTAAATTTTTTTCCTCTCTTCTTGTAGTCTAGGGGCAAATCTTTTTTTTTTTTTAAATTGCTTTGCTTACCTTGCCAAAAGCTTGCTCATTCCTCTTAAAGTATCCTTTAAAATGTGGCCTTTTCCTCTTTTTGAACTGTTAGCATTTTTTTTTTTTTTAGTAAAGCAGTTGGGGTTAAGTGACTTGCCCAGGGTCACACAGCTAGTAAGTGTTAAGTGTCTGAGGCCGGATTTGAACTCAGGTCCTCCTGAATCCAGGGCCGGTGCTCTATCCACTGCGCCACCTAGCTGCCCCAGCATTTTTTGAACTATGTTTTTCTGGCACCTGATTAAGTATTGAGATAGGTAGTTGACATATCTGAATATTGGTTCTTAAATTTTGTAGAGTAATGATAAGCTAATTGAGTTCTTTAAAGGTTTTCTTCTCTGCTTATTCATATGTTAACTCATTGAGACTTTCGATTTACTAATGAGTAGAACTCTTGACTTCAGCTCTTAACCTAAGAATAGAAAATATTCCATAAGGCAACATGTCTAATCATATCCTTTTCATTTTTTCCTGTAGGGGATCTTCGAGCTTGCACTTATTGTCGAAAAATAGCTTTAAGTTATGCTCATTCCACAGATAGTAATTCCATCGGGGAGGATTTGAATGCTCTCTCAGATTCTGCCTCCTCTGTTTCTATACTGGATCCCATTGAACCACGCACACCTGTAGGTAGTAGAAAAGCGAGTCGGAACATATTTCTAGAGGAGGATTTAGCCTGGCAAAGGTACTGAAAGTCTTATTTTTATCAGTGTGTGTGTGGTGACAGTGGTAGTGGTGGTGGTGGTGGGGAAGGTGGTTAAAAATCTTACAGTTTTGGGATTACAGTCTAAAGATATATGGCTGTTTTTGTTGGACTGGGCCTGTCTTTTGGCAGTCTGGCGAAGCCTATAGACCCCTTCTCATGATCAGGTTTTTACATGCCAAAACTAAAATATAGAGGATTTCAAAGGAAACAAATAAATTGAGATAAATATCTAATTTTTGTCCCATAGAATTTCATGGATCCCTTGAAATTTGTACACAGACCAAGGTCTCTGGATGCCAGGTTAAGAACCCCTGGCTTAGAAGATAAATTTCTTTTGAAGCATTTTCTTAAATCAGCCTTCCTTTTCTTCCTTTTCCCTTGATTTGCCTAAAGGAGACTCATAAACATAGTTTATGACTGATACTGTGTTTTACTTATTATGTAAGTGAAATAGTATTGATTTTTTAAAATTACCAACCGGTTTCTTTTCCCTGAAATGGCAGCTATCCACCCAACCCCTCTTTCCCTGTTCAAAAAAAAAAAAGCCTACTATGTATATGAACACTTGTAGAAAAGAATTTTGATGACTCTACTGAAAGTTTCTGTAATTGCTATAATTGAGAATCTTGTGTTCAGCAATTCCTGGTTAATCTTTTCTTGAACTACTTTTTCTTAGTTTAATATCAAACTTCTGGTATGTAGTTACCATGCTCAGAAAGATCACATTTTAACTGTTGGCCTTCAGATAAATATTTTTGCCTGTTAACTTAGACTGTACAAATAACATGTATCTAACTTGTTAATATGATGAGAGAAAGTGTAATCATTTCTAAAAGAAGATTTTTTTTCCATTTGTTTTGGAGGGGCTTCAGACTATGATTTCATAAAATAGAAAGCTGAAAATATTTGATAAGTAGAACATTTAATTTTCAAAATGTAACGGGAATAATTAATGATTTTGAAATACATAAAATGAACTCTGAAGACTCCTATAGAAATTATAGGAGGAATTTGACTCTTCATTAAGTAACCTTTTATTTGTGTATCAGACATGAAGGCCTTGACCTTCTTTTGCTTGCCCAGGGAGTATAGCTTTGAATCAGCATCTTTATTATATGGTATGCCATTTGTGGGACTGGAGAATCAGACTCATTCTTAAATTAATTATAAACCCATTTAACTGTTTAGAATGTTTTCTTGTTAGAAGATTGCTATGAAGAGAAAAGGGCATAAAATCAGGGTGAGGATTGGTGGGGTAGGAATAAAGGGCAGAGACATTTTCTTCTTCTCCAAGAAAGGAGTGATAAATGAGTTTGTAAACATTTTTTCAAGTTAATATAATGTTTTTCATGTTCAGTTGCTATGAGGGAGTTCCCTTCTGGGGAAGATATTGAGCCTCTTCTCCAACTTCATCTTCTACCCAATTTTTTTATGACAGCTGTAGCCAACCTAAGAGACTGAACTGTTAAAGTTTTCAAAAGCTAATTTATTCAAAGTTGTCTTGATTCAGCAAGGTATACAGCTCTATCAAAGTCTTGCAAATGTTACTGGCTAATGGATTGAATTTTAGTTTAATATAGGTCTGATCATAGCATTGAGAATTAATAATCTGGTAAAGATATGCTAATTCTTTCACACTAGAAATAGTACAGCAAATTCCCATTTTATGTAACACTAGTTTAAATGAAATGCCAGTTTTGGGTATGGGGAAAAGCAACTAGTCCATTTTGGTTGGAAAATGGGTACATGGTGGAGAAGAGTGGCAGATCAGCGTTGGAAGGCCAGATTGTTGAGGGACTTGAATATTCACCAAAGGAATTGGGAAATAACTCACTAGGTCACAGGGGACTATTAACGTTTCTTGAGTTTGGAGTGAATGATCAGAATTACGATTTAGGAAGCAGTTAAGAAGCCACCTTAGAAGTTGAGGGAGGTAATGAGGGCCCGATCTAGTACCTCATGAAATGAAATTGAATGGAAAAGGAAGATTGCATGCTTCTTGTAAATATTATTGGTGATTGTTAAAATTGAGTTTTTGTACATTCTCATTTAAGCAAAACCAAAAACACTGACATGCTTTTTCTATCACACTCTCCAAATGGATTTTTTTCCAATAAAAATGATAATTTCTGTATTTACAAGGACAGCTTGGGTCTCTACCTCTACCATAAAAATTACATTTTACTGTCATTTTGGTAAATGAACCAGTCATCTGAAAATTGTAATATAATTAGGTTCATTGCCTGTTCTTTTATTTCAAACAGCTGTATTCTTTTGGGGGGGGAGGAATAAGTCGAGTCCCAGTAGTTTCCTCCTTTCATGTGTGACCTGCAAATATGAAAATTTGGTGCTGTGTTATCTATCTACTGGAAAGGAATATGGAAAGCTTTGAAAGCTTGAAACTTTAGATTTCAAGCATTAGATTTTTTGGGGGGGAGGCAGTTGGGGTTAAGTGACTTGCCCAAGGTCATTAGATTTTTTTTTTTTAGTTCTTTTAGGAAAGCACTTTAATAATTATCTTCATTGTTTTTAGTGTGATTAGAAATCAAAACTGTATTTATTAAGCCGCACACATGGAAACCACAGTTAGGTCTCCTAAATAATTTGCTGTTCTTATATTTGTGATATTTAATTTCCATATTTGATATTTTAAAAGCAGATCTTTCAACACTTAAGACACTTTTGGGCTGCGGATACTATTTCATGGCTCAACTATAACTCAGAAGAATAGTGTTTTTTTTATAACTGGTTTATTATTTCACTGTTTGTGATAGTTTTTTATTATTTTCTTTTTAGTTTGATTCATCCAGACTCCTCAAATACTACTCTCTCTACAAGACTTGTGTCTGTTCAAGAGGATGCTGGGAAATCTCCTGCTCGAAATAGGTAAAATAGCAAATGGAGTCTCTGCAGATTATACTGTTTATATACAGCTTCAGAACGATAGGAACAAGGTTTTGATTCAGTAATGTTATACTTTTCCCCTTCAGTTCTTTGGAAGCCATTGCTTGGGCTTCCTGGTAATATTAATGATAAAAACTTACATTCATGCAACATTTTAAGGTTTGCAAAACGTATCCCTCACAATAGCCTTGTTAGTTAGCAAATAACATTATCTTAGTTTCACAAATGAGGAAGGTGAATCGCTGAGAGGTGTCAGAAATAATTTATAATAATCAATATCTTGGGGGAACCAGACAGCTTCCCTTCTTTCTTAAGGCAGTCTCTCTTTGAGAAATTCTATCAAATCTCATCTGTGTCAAACCCAATCCAACCCCAAGTTTACAGAGAATCTTGGGCGGAGACAGATCCTTTTGTCTAAGATTGCTGAAGGACTGATAAGATTAAACCACACCTGGAAGGAAAACTATTTTACCTTATTCAGCTTGAGTGGGGGTCTTACATTCCTTTGTCTGATGTTATCCCTGGACCCACTTCCAATCATTAGATTTGAATGATGTTAACCAATTAGAGTTAAATTCTGTTTCATAAACCTCCTATGGTGGGAAGGGTATATGAACCCAGACTTACCTGAGGAAAGGGTCTTTGGTCTGAGAGAGACAACCATAGACCTCCTTTTATTAATAGCCTACCAGCTTTATTAATAAAATACTTAAATTACCCAGAATCTATTTCTCTCATATTTTTTAATTGTCATAGAGGTTAGTAACTTGCCCCTACAGCTATTAATGATATCTTAAGTAGATTCTAAACATGGGACTCTAGACTCCAAGTTTAGTGCCATGTTCACTCTACCAGACTCTTTAATCTCTCATAAAGGTACAGTATTTTTTTTTCTTAGCAGTTATTTGTAAGTAGCAAGTGGGATTTTGCTCCAAATTTATAAAAATGATTTGATGGAAATGTTCACAGTTCACAGACCAATTTTTTTTTTTAATGCATCCAAACAATCTAAATTTCTTCCCGTGAGAAATTCCAGATAGATGATTTGACATCATTCAAGTTACCCTCTCCCAAATTAGAATTGGAACCTTTGGAGAAAATCTTTTCATTTCACAGATATGAAAACTTCATCCTAGGGAGGTTTAGGGCCTCTTCACAGGTTAGTGGCAGAGCTGAGATGACAATCTGTTATTTGACCCTCACTTTCTATTGTACCATATGATAACTTTTCTTATATATATATATATATTTTTTTTTTCCTTTTTTTTGGTGAGGCAGTTGGGGTTAAGTGACTTGCCCAGGGTCACACAGCTAGTAAGTGTTAAGTGTCTGAGGCCGGATTTGAACTCAGGTCCTCCTGACTCCAGGGCTGGTGCTCTAACCACTGTGCCACCTAGCTGCCCCCATGTGATCAATTTAATCTCTAAAAACTGCTTTTGAAAAGTTAAGGTGTATGCATCCACTGTCTATATTGCATTGTGTAGTGACTGGTTTTGTGTTAGATTCTAGGCAGGGTACCAGACTTTTAACATTAAATCTTGTGGATTTAATTAAATTAATTTAATTAAGTCTTGTGGATAATCAGAATCATCTTGGCATTTAAAAAAACCTTTTATTTTAGAAATCAGCTTTAAGTAAAGGCTTAAACTTAGTTTTTGTTTCATTGGATGTGGTGAGATACTGCCAATTTATAATATTAACTGTCATTGAAAACTTTTGCTAGATAATCCAATCAAATGTGGCGTTCTTGTTTTTTTTTCACTTGGTAACTATTTTTGTGGAGAAGACATCTGTGTGGAATATTACTAACTTTTGATTAAATATCCTTTTCATTACTGAATCATCATTATCATTGTAATAGGAAGTCATAGTTGGACATGTATAGGGAGAGAAAAGTAAGTATGATGTACCAGCGAATTTCCTAGCCACATCAGTGATCAGTACATGTTAGCTAATATCTAAAACATATTTTCTTTTCAGAGAATGCTGTGATAGATCGCCAATCTATGAAAATCTCCCTTAGAGACTCTAGGATCTCAGGAAGGATTTTAGAGGCCATCAAGGTCAGAACCCTCATTTTAGAGATGAAAAAAGCTGAGGCACAGACCAGTTGAATGACTTAGTCCAGTGGGGACAGCTCGGCGGCACAGTGGATGAGAGGGCCTGGGGTCAGGAAGACTAATTTTCCCGAGTTCAAACTTGGCTTCCTATACCCTAGCTGTGTGACCCTGGGCAAGTCACTTAACCGTGTTTGCCTCAGTTTCTTATCTGCAAAATGAGCTGGAAAAAGAAATGGCAAACCACTCCAGTATCTTTGCCAAGGAAACTCCAATTGGGGTCACAGAGGGTAGGACATGATTGAAGTGACTGAACAAACCAGTGTTCTATCTACTGCATCATGACTCCATAGACATTTGGGCCTTTCTTTCTTACTATTAATACATACTTCTGCTTGTGGAAGTGCTGATTCCCAAGAGAATATTAGAACTCTTCCGGAATATCCCCAGCTAAGAGTGATTTTTCCCTTCTTGAGTCTTTCTGACATCTCTTCTGTACACAGTCATTTAAAAGTTCTCCCTCTTTGTGTACATGTTATATCCCCTTTTAGTGCATTAGATTGTTAACTCTGTGAAGGCAGGGGCTCACTGTTAATCGACTTCTCCTCAGGATAGACATATATACATATACACACACATGTATATACATACACATACACACAGACATACACAGACAGACAGACAGACACACATATATGCATTGCAACATGCAGGGTGTCGTACAGTTCGAAGGCAACACCTCTGAAGCATTCATCATAAACAGTGGAGTCAAGCAAGGATGTGTGCTTGCTCCTATGCTGTTTGGAATTTTCTTCTCCTTGCTATTATGTCATGCTTTTGGTTCATCAGCTGATGGCATCTATCTGCATTCCCGGTCAAACAGAGGCCTGTTTGAGATCCAAAACCAGAGTGAGAGGTAGCACCCTTAGAGACCTGCTTTTCACCGATGATGCCGCACTTACCTGTCACTCAGAGCGTGAATTGCAGACCTTGATGGATCCCTTCTCCCAAGCTTGCACAGATGTTGGCCTAACCATTAATCTTTTTTTTTTTTTTTTGTGGGGCAATGGGGGTTAAGTGACTTGCCCAGGGTCACACAGCTGGTAAGTGTTAAGTGTCTGAGGCTGGATTTCAACTCAGGTACTCCTGACTCCAGGGCCGGTGCTCTATCCACTGCGCCACCTAGCCGCCCCTCTAACCATTAATCTTTGTTTTGTTTTTTGTTTTTTAGTGAGGCAATTGGGGTTAAGTGACTTGCCCAGGGTCACACAGCTAGTAAGTGTCAAGTGTCTGAGGCCAGATTTGAACTCAGGTATTCCTGAATCCAGGGCTGGTGCTTTATCCACTGTGCCACCTAGCTGCCCCAACCATTAATCTTAAAAAGATGAAAGTCATGTGTCAGAGGGCTATGTCGCCTCCATTGATACACATCGGTAGCTACCAGTTGGATGTCATAAACCAATTCTCGTATCTTGGCTCTATTGTCAGTGACAATTTGTCACTTGATTCTGAGATCAATCAGAGGACTGGGAGAGCAACTTCAACCATGGCTAAGCTTGCCAAGCATGTCTGGGCAAACCGTAAACTGACAAGGTGAACCAAATTTGCCATCTATAGAGCATGCATGCTGAGTACTTTACTGTATGGCAGCGAAACATGGACTACATATACTAGACAAGAGAAGAAGCTTAACAGATTCCACATGCGCTGCCTTCAGTGCATCCTTGGCATATCTTGGTCAGATAGGATCACCAACACAGAAGTGCTCCAACGTGTGCAACTTCCTAGCATCTACACACTACTGAAACAAAGACGGCTGCGCTGGCTGGACAACCCCCCCCAGCTTTTCTACAGAGATGTATGCAAGTGAGACTTGAGGGCTCTGGGAATAGACATCAGCTGCTGGGAGGAGATGGCCAAGGACCGTGCCCGATGGAGTTCAGTACTCAGGAATAGCTTGTGCGCAGCTGAGATGGGCCTTCAAGCTCTGGAGGAAGAAAAACAAATGAGACACAGGAACTGATGGGCAACAGAGAGCGCAGTTTTCCAATGTCCTCATTGTGGCAGGAGCTTCGGCTCCTGTATCGGACTGCACAGCCACACTGTGGCCTGTGGCTCTTCAGGGCGCCAATCCATGGTCGTCCACAACTAGTGGAAGCCTACTATATGTATACACACACACACATATATATGTGAAAGCATACACATGTGTTACTTCTCAGAAAAGATTTAAGCTGTTTGTCATCTATGTAGACTAGGAGTTGACAAACTCTTTCAAGAATATGGCTATTTAGAAAAGAGGAAGTGAGAGCCTGGAAAGTGTCCACTCTTCTATTTGGTAGTCATGAGGCAGAGCTTTGCTGATTCAGCAGCCTCGCTCTCTCCTCCAGAGCCATCTGGGTCCAGTGGCAAGACATAGATGAGGACAACTGGAGATGGCTCCACATACTGGGGGAGACCTTGGCCTTTTTAAGGCCAAGGTCTTTCCCAGGTCTCAGTTTGCCTGAGGCAATACCCATTCAGTGATTAAGTCTAGGTAAGAAATGAGGCAAAGAAAGGCCTCTTTTACCTAGTCAAAAGCAAACCAAACAAATAAATAAATTGAATGAGTGAATGAATGAATGAGTGTGTGTGTGTGTGTGTGTGTGTGTGTGTGTGTGTGTGTAGACCCATAGGGTTTCTGGCCTAGAAACAATTGCTATTTATGCCCACTCTGTGCCATCCAGAAGCAAAAAAAAGCCAAATGAGGCTTGGGCTGGGACTAACATTTTATTAGCCAATTAATGAGAGGCAGAGTTATTTGGATTTAAGGAGTGGTATGGCCAGTGCAAAAGCAGAGGTGGGAGGAAGAGTATTGTTTGTGGGAAGCAGGAAGATTCCAGTTTGTTTGGATTGCAGAGTGTAGGAGGGAAAGTCATGTCCATTGAGGCTATAGCATAGGCCACGACAAGAGTGGATCTAAGGAGGCCTGAGTTAACCACGGCTGTTGTAAGCCAAGATTCTGTGGAGCATCACTAGGGCATTGCCATTAAGTGGACTGATCAGAGACCCAGCCATTGAACCTTTGGGCAAGGAAGTCTTTAGGACTTTGATGGGAGACCTCTTGAGACTATAGGAACCTCCTTGCTGATTGCTTTTTTTTTTTTTTTTAGTGAGGCAATTGGGGCTAAGTGACTTGCCCAGGGTCACACAGCTAGTAAGTGTCAAGTGTCTGAGGTCGAATTTGAACTCAGGTCCTCCTGAATCCAGGGCCGGTGCTTTATCCACTGTGCCACCTAGCTGTGCCTGCTGATTGCTTTTAATCTTTCTTTTCTGGTAGCTTTGAACTGTTTTTATATTCCTGACCTATATTTTACTGCCTTATGGGTTTCTTTTTACTCAGGGGTTGTTGGTCATTTCCAATGAAATGAATTGTTTATCTGAACCCTCAGCTTTTGAGTAATGAATTTTACCAGACAGGGAACTAGGATCCTGATAGGCTTGGAAAGAAAGGTTGGGGCTAGGAGCTTCACTGGATAAGAGTGCTAGACTTGGAGTCAGAGAAACCGTGTTCAGATCCTGTCTCAGGCACTGGCTATGTGACCCTCAGTAAGACACTTCATCTCAGCCTCAGTTTCCCCAACTGTAAAATGGGGATAATAATGGCACTTGTCTCTCAGGGTTGTTGTGAGGACCAGATGATATAATGTGTAAAGTGCTTTGCCAAAAAATTTTAAAACACTTTATAAATGATAAATAATAATAATTGTTGTTGTTGTTAATTGACTTAAAATTAATCAGCAAGCATTTCCTAAGTGCCTACTATGTACCAGACATTTTGCTAGGCATTGGGATGCTCTGTTAGGACCTTGATAAATCAGATACTCTCTGGAAACCACCACAGGTTTTATGCATAGTGTTTTTTTGGGGGAGTAAACTGTTTCTGTTCTCCCTTACAGTAGAAAAAATTTAAAAATCAAGTCATCTCCGTGTTTTTGATGTATTGATCTGTTTTTCTGAATTTTTTCCCTTTCTCTTTTTCTTTTTAAATTGTTATAAAAGATGGCTTTCTGGGAGGGAGAGAGGGAGAGATATAGGGAAAAATCTAGATGATGTAAAAATAAAAGATTAATAAAATTTATTTTAAAAGAAGGCATTTTATGAGGTAAAACTTTTTCCTTTTACCCCGGCAGGCAAGATGTTCTAGATGTTGTTTTTTAATTTACTCTGCTTGCAGCAATCTAAAAGGCATCATTCTGAAGTTTTCCCCCTATATTGTGTATTTAAGGAATATGGAAAAGATCCTTTCTCTGTGATTGTGCATCCAGAGTACTTTTGTCTCCTGAGTGATTCCTAAGCAAATGAGTGTATATTCACAATATCCAAGCAATGTAAAAAAGAAAAAAACCCAACTTTCATTAAAAGTATAGACAATACAGTCCAGGTAGTATTATTGTTTAGTTTTTAATCCTTCAGTAAAACAGTTCAGCCAACACTTCAAATTAGTTGCTGTGGTAAAAAATATGAAAGTTTTTAACAGTCGGTTAGGATGACTGAAAAACGCCAGTTTTTGAAGGACCACCCTTTTGGGGAGGAGACGAACAGTCCGCCTGCTGCGCATGTCAGACTGCCTGCGGGGACTCGACTTCCGGGGTGGAGAGAACGGAAGTGGGGCTTTTGCCTGCTCGGCTGGTCTCCTGACGGCGCGGCACAGAGGGTCTCTCTCCAAAGGTGGCTTTTCAGTTTGGTGAGTTTTTATAAGGAATATAGACTAAGCTTAGACTTAAGACGATTTGTATTGTGTTTCTACTTTCCTGTCCTTCTAATCAACATCACCTTGTGACTACCATAACAATAAAGGTCTATCTAGAAAACCAAAAGCTTCTTCCATTTACTAGTCTGGGAGATAAATTAAGGGAAAGGTTAAGTAGGGGAGATATATGATCTAATATCCAATTTTAAATCTCACATTGCTTAATCTTGGGATCATATATCCAAAAGGCCTTAAATGTGAATATGAATGAAAAAACAAGGGGTTAAAATTATATTTGTTCCTTCCTCCCCAAACCTTTGTTTCTTATCCTCTATGAACATTTTGGGGCAGCTAGGTGGGAGAGCTGGGCATGGAATCAGGAAGACTCATTTTCCCAAGTTCAAATCTGCCCTCAGGCACTTAACTAGCTGTGTGGCTCTGGGCAAGTCACTTAACCCTGTTTTCCTCAGTTTTCTCATCTATAAAATGAACTGGAGAAGGAAATGGCAAACCATTCTGATATCTTTGCCAAAAAAAACCCCAAAAAACCCAAAAACCCAAATTGGGTCACGAAGAGTCGGCCATGACTGAAACAATCAAATAATAATAAAACAAAATAAACATTTAACTCTTGCTTGAGACAGTCCCTGACCTCTAGGAGCTTACACTCTTAGGGGAAGAACCCACATTAAGGTGATTGGTGGCCAGGGAAGATCATTTATTTTGTTTGCCTCCCATGTGTAGAGTTGATTTCATCTTGGCTTCTAGAACTTAGTTGGGAGGGTACAAAGGAAGACCAGGCTATTAGACAGGAAGCTGTAAAGAATGTGGTTGGAGGGGCTTAGACTTTCTTGAAGTGATATTCCTGGAGAGGCTGTCACTAATCCAGAGAGGAGATGGCCCTGGGCAGAAATTCTACCAGTGATTTGTTTCTGGTATGATTGCCTTGGAAGGGAGAAGTTTGTGGAGGTAGTGGTCAGAGGAGAGGTGGGATTTGGAGGGTGAGGTAAGATTGTTGGTACATATAGATAAATAGATCACTCTCCTCTTTGGTATGCTGGATTATTAACATCAGAGGCATGGTAGATTTTAGTGACAAACTGAAACAAGAATCCAACGTAGGTAGGAGTACTTCATAGATTTTTTTGTATAGCAAATTTCAGGGGTTCATAGATCATGAGTTGTCTTTAAGAAGATGATTTTCAGGGGAATTTGACATAAAACTATTATTTTGATACACTTTTAGTTTAAAAAATATCTTTTGTTGATTTTTTTGGTCTGTATCACAGTCATTTCAACCCAGTTTACAAACTGAACTTCCCCTTGTGACAAAGAGAAACAGTGATCTAATAAAATTTAGATTATCTGAAAGTTTGAAATGGTAAGAACTACATTTTTGTTATTCATCTTTGTGAGATCATGACTCTCACATAGAATCATAGAATTCTGTCTCATTGCAACTCGTGGACTAAAATAGAAGGTTCTTTAAAGAGTTAAAAACATTCCACCATTAAGATGACAGAATTCTGCCAGATGGACAGTGTGTGAATATGGGAGAAGAGGATTAAATGGTAATAATAGAAAACAGATTTTGAAAAAGAAAAATTACATGTGGCATAGTTTAGGTGGGGGAAAATGACAGACTAGAAAGAAACCATGACATAAGTTTTTTATCTTTCCAGTGTCAACTTTAAAAAAATTTACTTAAACATTTTATCCCAATGACCTTATCTATGATAGTGAAAGCTGTGTTTACTTCTTAGGTTATTGTAAAATGTTTTGCATAATGTAGGACTGTATAGAAGTTATGGAAGTTCTAATAATGTTTTTTTCCTATGTTTGAATTCATGGGGGGCTGAGGGAGAGGGAAGACAGCTCTGTCCTGAGCTTTTTTTGCATTTTAAAGTGCATGGGAAAGTGTCTAAAACAGTACAAAGCAATCTTTTTTAGAATTAAGATGAGCTGAGTACATAATGATGTGGGCTGGAATTTTGGGGTCCAATTGATAGTGAGTCATCCCAAAAGAATTACAAGACTCAGTGACTCAGTTTCCCAAGTTTTATTGCAATACTGTGGGTGACCACGGGGAGAGAACCAGAATATTGGAAAGGTATCTCTCAAATAAGGAAAGAAAAGACAGTTATATTTATAGTATGGATAAATTGATTATCAGTCTCATTCTAATAATCTCCACCTTGGGCGGAGGTACAAGGGAGGACCTGTCCTCATTATAATATTCTCCACCTAGGGTGTTAAAAGGGAGGGCTTATCCTAATTTGGGGTTCCTGGGGGTCCTAAGCCAACCTTCAAGGCAGGAACCTTTTTCAGTGGAGGTATGTTTTTGGGGTTTACACGTCATAAGGTGAATCTGGGGACAAATTTGGCCTTTTCTGCACATGTCTCTTTCTGATTCCCATGGCTAGTTTCAAAATATAATCATTTTTCATTAGAATTTCTATAGGTTTTCTTTTTCCTTTATTGTTATTTTGACCTGACCATTCTGGTCCGTTATGGATGTTGATCACTGGGTATGAGAACCTAACATAAGTTATCCATTAACTGGGATCTGACTCCCTTTTAGAGCTAATATCTGTACTAGAGCTTGGGTCTTAGGTTTTTCTATTAACCCTTTTTTGACCTCCTACATCAACATAGGTCAAATTGTAGTACAACAACAGAAAAAAGTGGCCATTTTGTATTGGAATGTTAATATCGAATCAATGAGCCATTGTGTGGAACTTGGGTTTGGGGTTTTTGTTTTTTTTGTTTTTTTTTTGGTGAGGCAATTGGGGTTAAATGACTTGCTCAGGGTCACACAGCTAATAAGTGTCAAGTGTCTGAGGACCAATTTGAACTCAGGTCCTTCTGAATCCAGGTCTGGTGCTCTATCCACTGTGCCACCTAGCTGCCCTGGGACTTGGGTTTTAAAAGATTTTATTTGTGTTATTTGGGTTGTGGGATTTAATCTTGTGATGAATGGTAAAGCTGTCTGAAAAAATTGTGATAAATTCCTGTTGTGATCTGTAATATTAAGCATATTTAGAAATTTACTGAGTGGAAAAGCAAGGGGCCGGGGATTTAAATGTTAATACAGGGTGTTGCTAAAGTCTTGCACCAAGATTTTTGGGACACCCGTTATAATTTTCTCTAATTGAGTATTGACTGATGTATTTAAAACTCTCTACAGTATTTATAAACAGTGGCAAAAGATAGCTGGCTCACATATCTTGTGTTAAAAGATTATATTCCATTTCACCAAGGGAGTGCTAAAATTAGTGAGAGTGTATGCAAAAGAACTGGAAATTCTTGTATCTTTCTAAGTGAATGATGAAGATACTGTCTAAGCAGGTACTTCTGACTTTTCTGCTTTTTGCATAAATGCACTAATTTTTTTTTTAATCAGTTAACCAGAATGTAGGACAAGTACTGCTTTAGGAAAATGTCCCACTTGGGACTTGGGATAAACCCCCTACAAATCATTTAGAAAGGCAGTTTCTAGGTTATCAAATCAATTAGGTGAATTCTAGGGTTTCTTCTGGTTGTTTGATCCTATGTGTGAGGAACAGGCAAAGACCTCCTCAAAATAAGTTCTTTCAGAGGCAGCTTTGGTATAACAAAAAGCCTTTATTGCATTCTCTTGAGGATGGGCACACACAGAAAAATAGTAGGTGAGTGCAAATGCTGAAAGCACTTTAACCTATATTTATCATACTTCCTGCCGCAATCAGTCCCTTCCTTGAGCCCACTATAGGTTGCTAGGTTCAAGTTCACAATCTTCCTCAAGAGTTCTAGCTCAGTCCTTCTTGATATGTTACCTACACATACACCTTCATATAACCCATGATCAAAAATTGGATGGAGATTTTAGGCAGGGGTGGAGAAATTAATATTAATAATCCTATTAATAACCAAGCACAGTAGCAACTAGAGTTAACCTTTTACCTACTGTTATTAGGACACCAACAAGAGCCAGCTCAAACTGGTTTTTATCTCTAGCCCTGAAAAACTTACTTTTCTCTTTCTTGAGTTAATGTAATTCACTAGATAGTATTGCCCTTCTGTTCTTTATATGGGCATGGGCACGGGGATGCTTTTCCCTGAGAAGAGTCCACTGTTATGTCTCATTCTCACACTATGCATTTACCAGATTTCAAAATCTCATTTAAAAATTTTTTTTTTTTTTTGGTGAGGCAGTTGGAGTTAAAGTGACTTGCCCAGGGTCACACAGCTAGTAAGTGTCAAGTATCTGAGACCTGATTTGAACTCAGGTACTCCTGAATCCAAGGCTGGTGCTTTATCTACTGCACCACCTAGCTGCCCCTCAAAATCTCATTTTCAAAGTGAGGTATAAGAATGGTGCTTTCATTTTAAACAAGATTATTGTCTAAATTAGATCTAGGGGGCAGCTAGGTGGCACAATGGATAAAGCACCAGCTCTGGATTCAGAAGGACCTCATTTTAAATCTGGCCTCAGACACTTGACACTAGCTGTGTGACCCTGGGCAAGTCACTTAACCCTCATTGTCCTGCAAAAAACACAAAACAAAAAACCCCCAAAAACAAATAAATTAGATCTATAAAAACTTGACTGAAAACCTTTCTCCTTGTTCCTATTTTTAATATTATACTTAATGGGAAAGTTTAAAAGTACTTAATTAAAATTCTTTTTATTAGTAATTTTTTTGAATATTATATTTTTATGGAAATTTATGACAATTTCATTACATAAATAGAAAGCAATAATTAAAAATGGCCTCTCTTTATCCAAAAAAGGAATAGTCAAGAAGTGTTTCAAACATGGATATTTTAGATTAACAGCGTTGTTTCTGATGATTCTTGCTTCTTTCCTGCCTTCTAGTTTTGTCTGTCTCTTTTCTCCATATTAACTTAATTAAATTACAGCACAGCCTCAGTTTACTCTGTGTTCTATCCTTTTATCTGGGCTTTATTTTTATTTCACTTCTACCTTGTATTTGATAAAACATTGATGTAAGGACATTTAGAGTGTTGAAAATTGGCCTGACATGCATACCTCTTTGGTCACCTATAAATTATAAGTGAAGTAGACCAATTTCCTAATCAAACATGTTTTCAGGTATTTTAAGAACACCTGATGCATCCTCATGATAACAAGAATCTTAGGGTACTGTAAGAGGCTAAAATTATAGCTATACTGTCTAAAATATCTAATGAGTGGTCTCCAATAAATTATAAGCTTTAGTAAGGGTTAGACTTTTAAGCATTTCCATTTGTTACAGTACGAAGCCTAAGCCCCTCAAAACTTGGTACTGTGACCTAAATGGGGCCATCTCCCATCCTTGGAACTGTGCCCAGCTCACTGGGACACACCATCCCAGAGATAATTTCTATGCAACCTAGTAACTTATATTCATCCAAATAATCAATGTATATCTCTGCAATGAAGGAAGAGTGGCTCACTTTTTCATCTCTTTTCTAGTAGCATGCTTGGTCATTGTAATTATGCATCATTTAATTTTTTGTCTTTTTTTGGGGGGGTATTTGATGTTTATCTTGTAGAAGCTTTGTATCTTGTTTTTCTGTTTCTGCTTACTTCAATAGCATCAGTTCATGTAAGTCTTCCTATGTTTCTTTGAATTCTTCATAATCATCATTTCTTAGAGTGCAATGATCCATTATTCATTTGTTACTATTGTTTAACTATTCCTCATTTGATGGACACTTAACTTTGTTTTAGTTCTTTGCTACCATAAAAAAGTGCTGAGATATACATATAATATACAAATATGCATATATACATGTAAATATAGATGTATGTATATCTCAGTACCTTTTGTGGCAGCAAAGAATACACATGTATTCTGAGGGATACACACAGGTATATATACCCTGCTATGCATGTGTATATACATACATGCACATTTACATATACGTATTACTTTCTATCTTTGTGTATTTACTTATTTGAAATTGAGCAATGGGATCTCTGGGTCAAAGGATATAGATTTTTTTTTTTTTTTTTGCGGAGCAATGAGGGTTAAGTGACTTGCCCAGGGTCACACAGCTAGTAAGTTTCAAGTGTCTGAGGCTGGATTTGAACTCAGGTCCTCCTGAATCCAGGGCCAGTGCTTTATCCACTGTGCCACCTAGCTGCCCCAGATATAGATATTTTGATCACATTTTTGGGCCTATAATTCTAAATTGCCTTTCAGAATAATTGAACCAGTTCACAGCTCCACCAACAAAATGTTAGTGTACCTTATTAAATTAAAAAAAGTTCATTGGTGAAAGGCACCTGTGTATTGAGACTTCATATTTATGTCTTTTATTTTCAGATCAGCCAGTATTACTAACTTGTCATTGGATCGGTCTGGTTCTCCGATGGTTCCCTCCTATGAGACATCTGTCAGTCCTCAGGCTAATCGAACGTATGTGAAAACAGAGACCAGTGAGGATGAGCGCAAAATTCTTCTGGTAGCAGCTCAATTATTCTTGACCTATTAATGACCTGTTAATTATTGTTGTTTGTCACTTTATTCTTACAAGTGCAAAATAACATGGGTTAATGGCAAGGAAAAACAAAGAAAAGTAATCATTAGTTTATGCTTTTCCTTGGCCTAATAAAGAAGTTTGTATATTTCAGTATTTATTTTTGCCCAATTCTCTTCTTGGTTCCTTTCTTTTTTCTTGCAGGGCAATGAGGGTTAAGTGACTTGCCTAGGGTCACACGGCTAGTAAGTATCAAGTGTCTGAGGTCGGATTTGAACTCAGATTCTTTTGACTCCAGGGTCAGTGTTGTATCCACTGCGCCACATAGCTTCCCGGTTCCTTTCTTCTAGAAGTATATAACTTTGTTTAACTGACCACAATATAAGTTACTAGGTTGCATAGAAATTATCTTGAATTATAGTTATAACTGTTTAGGATGTGGACATGTTGATTTAAGTAGTAAGGCATTTAATAATTTTCTATTAGAAAATTCTATGTATTGATTACCTTAAGAATCTGGTTTCTTTTTTATTTTCAAATTTTTTTCTCAGTTTGGTTCTTTTCTTTGTTGACCCAGATCACTAGCCCTCTTGCCTTAGTCACTTCATTCTTGTCAGTTGCTGGGGCTAAATTTTTTTTTTTTTATTACCTTGTGGACAAGAGTCTTTCTTATCTCAGCTGAACTTGTCCCCTCAAATCAGCCATTAAGTACTTGCAGCCTTTTCAGCTTGATAAAGGACCTGCCAGAACTTGGCTTCCACTGCTATAGCTTTGGAGATTCCAGAGTCACTTTAATGTCATCATGATTAGAGTAGGGCTTCAACGGATAGATGTTACAGAAATTAACAAATGCTTTTTGAGTGCTTTTTACATGTAAGATTTGAGGGTTGGAGTGGAGATGTCTCTGGAAAGGTCATACAAAAAACCCCATGAAATGGTCATGATCTTCATGGATTCTAGCTAGGGAGATGAGAATTGCATTAGATGGTAAGTACCAAATACATGATTCTGAGTCAGTGCTAGAAGAATTCAGAGGGCATAGATCACTGGGAGTGGGGTTAGTTAGGGTGGGGAAGGCTTGACTGAGGATCTAAAACTTATATCGGACTATGAATAGCAAAGAGATTTGGATGGAAGAGTGGGGGAAGGGTTTTCTGAAAGGGCCGGGTGGGGTAGATTACAACACAAGAAGAAACCAATATGCTAGGTATATTGGAGAAAGTATGGGCCTTCATCTCCAGTCTGAGGACTAGAGGATACTAGCTAAATTCAGAAAGACTTCTCACTTGAGGTTGGTCACACAGGGTGTGAATTTTTTAGCTTCAACATCCTGAAGCTTTTGTTTACTAAATCATAAAAAGGTTGTGATCCACAACCTGGAAGGAGTACCCAACACAATCAGAGATTCTTGTTATTGAAGAAATAAAGGTTGAGGGTCAATGAATAGTCCAACACTAGGGTTTGATTTTGGAGTAGTAGAATAATATAAGGTTGGTGAGGTAGATTGGGACATTAAATCCAACATAAGAAGTTTGATGAGATATGGTGTGTTTTGTAGTAGAAATGGATTATCACCCAAGATGAAGAGATCTAGGTTCTAGTTGAGGTTCTTCCATTAAATAGCTTTGAGAATTCTGGACTTCAGTTTCTCATCTATAAATGAAGGTGTTGTACTATATTTCATTCAACAGATACTTGGTTAGACTAGATGATTTAGCTCTTTCCAGCTTTAAAATCCTGTGTCTCTGACTATCTTGACTGCCTAATGTTTTGTGGCAAAGTGGAATAAAATCGAAGAATTTTGAAGCTGATAGAGAAATTAGAGATCTAGTCTTTGTTTCAAGATGAAGAAACTGAGTCCCAGTGTGGATAAATAACTTACTTGATGTTTTACCTAATTAAAGTGATCTTGTAGAAAGATAAAGTGGGAGCAGTATGTCAGATGTGAATAAGGAGAAAAGACTACTTGGCAGCTTATTCTAATAGCCTACAAGTGAATTGGAGAAAAAAATTGATAGGACCTGGGAACTGGTCAATTTCATTCACTCATTTACTCCCTGTATCCAAAGATAATTCAGATTTTGGAATATGGGTGACTAGGTGAATAATGGTAATTAGTAACAAAAATGAAGAAATCAGGATGGAGATGGGTCAGAGCAGTTTGAGGGCTGGAAAAGAGATGCGTTCTGTTTTAGAGTTTTAGAGTTGTTGCGTTTTGGGTGGCAGCAGATGTATAAAATGGAAATGTCCAGTTATGGAAGACAGGTCAGGTCTGAATATGTAGGTTTGGGACTCGCGCTTTCAGAGATGGTGGAAACCTTACTAATAGATGGGATCTCTGGGAAAGTGTATATAAAGGTTGAGGAACAAACTTTCAGTTAATACTTATAATATTTGGTTGGGGAAAGAGATAACAAACAAAGGAAAAAGAAGCCATAGGAATATTAGAAGATTTAGGATAATGTGTGATAGAAACCAGGGGAGTAGAGAATTTCAGGGAATGATTTACTAACAAGAAGAATGAAGTACTTTAGAGAAATGAAGAATGACTACTGAGAGGGGCAGCTAGGTGGTGCAGTGGATAGAGCACCGGCCCTGGAGTCAGGAGTACCTGAGTTCAAATCCGGCCTCAGACACTTAACATTTACTAGCTGTGTGACCCTGGGCAAGTCACTTAACCCCAATTGCCTTACTAAAAAAAAAAAAAAGAAAAAAAGAATGACTACTGAGAAAAAGGTATTGATTTGGGGAATTGCTTTAATTGTCAGTAACTATAAAAATTTTACATTTAATCATAGAACTGGCATATAGAGGCACTCAGTAAAAGCTGATTAATTCATTGGTCCAGGAAGGCGAGTATTTCACTTGTGTCTGTTTTTAGCTCTTTAAGCTGTTGCTGTTCATTCCAACTTGAAATTTGCTTTTATTGGCCTAGAAAATGGTTTGAAGATTTGTACCATCCCCTTTCCATAAAGTAAATGGTTGGCAGGTAATGAATTGGTACTTAGCAATATGCTAAGCAGTTGCCAATGTTTTTTTCAGGACTCTGTTCAGTTAAAAGACTTGTGGAAGAAAATCTGCCATCATAGTACTGGAATGGAGTTCCAGGATCACCGCTATTGGCTGAGGACTCACCCCAACTGCATTGTAGGAAAGGAATTGGTCAATTGGTTAATCCGAAATGGACATGTAACCACAAGGTATTCAGACCTTTGGAAGTACTTTTATGTGTTTATATCACAGATATTTCTGTTTTGTATTGTCTAAGTAGGGTAAAATGTATATTTGGAGAAAGGAGCAGAATAAAACTCAGCTTAAGTGACCGATAATTAGCCTACATGTTTTAGGTACTGCCAGAAGAGAATGGGCAACTATGACATGGATTAGGGTATTCTGAAGCTTGTTTTGATAATGGAAAAAGAAAATAAGCATAAAAACAGCAGTTGATGCTTTCAAAGATTGTTGGGGAAATTTAAAGGCAGAAGTTTTTGAGAAGCCATGCTATTTTGATGCCTTTGCAATCAATCCTTTCTCGATTATAAAATAACATTATTCCTCAGAAGAAGTTACTATTCCAGATTATTATTGGGTGATTACAAAAATGATATTAGGATTCTCAAAGAATGTGAGTTCATAAAACTTTTATCTTGAGAGACTCACTAGGTTATTTTGAGAACATTTTTCTGTAGTCAGTGTTACTTTAGCATGATTTTAAAAAAAAAAACATGAAGTCTTTAGGATTTTATATGTAAACCTAAACCATTTGTAATTTTTGATTGTTAGATGATATACAACAGGGTGGATAAAGAATTACATTTTGCAAATAATCCCAAACCTTATTTTAAGCCACTGTTTGTCTTTTATTCCTTTTTTTCTTTTCCTTTTTTTTGCTGAGGCAATTGGGGTTAAGTGACTTGCCCAGGGTCACACAGCTAGTAAATGTCAAAGGTCTGAGGCCGGATTTGAACTCAGGTCCTTCTGAATCCAGGGCTGGTGCTCTATCCACTGCGCCACCTAGCTGCCCTTCTTTTATTCCTTCTTAACCTTAACCTGTATATCATTAGATATACAGACAGGGAGCAAAATTGACTGAAAGAATAGGAATCAAGTTTATGGATAGGTATAGTTGTGCAGGTAATATAATGCCTGCATTATACCAGATACAATTAGACTTTTGGTAAAAAATTTTTTTGGGGGGGCGGGGCAATGAGGATTAAGTGACTTTTCCAAGGTCACACAGCTAGTAAGTGTCAGGTGTCTGAAGGCCAGGTCTGAACTCAGGTCCTCCTGAATCCAGTGCCGGTACCACCTAGCTGCCCCTGGTAAATGTTTTTTGATAGTGAGTTGTGTTTCCTCTTCCTTTTCTTTCAGTCAATGGTAAAAGTGATGATAAACAGTGAAATGTTTAACTGACAGGTAGCTAGAAGTAGGAAGAACAGTCAAATGAATCTATGATCTATAAATCACATAATGAATCCCTAAGAAATTAAGAGCTGACTCGTTAGTTAAAACAGGCATATTACTCTTTGGTTTACTCTTCTCCATACATGATTTAACATTTCTTCTGCAAGATGTTTGCAGATGACATGCAATCTATATTATCCTCCCTTTCCCTTTTCTTCCTTCTCTCCCCCACCTCTCTTTTTCTTTCCCTCTTTCAAACTGACCTAGGAAGCCTACCTAAACTTACTACAGTATTATTCCATACTGCTCGTTATTAATATATTTTATTACTATTATCTTTAGCTTGTCTCTATTTTCCTTTTAAATCACATATTTTACAGTTAAGTTTATAGATGTCTTTAATATTGTCTTTCCAATGAGATTGAGTAGAGAGAATGACAACTTTTGTTTTACTCTAAAGTGTCTGGTATAAGACGGAGAACACAGTTTTTACTCATTTTATATAAAAAGTTATTGCAGTTCGGCCCATACGGATGCTAGGAGCTAGGCTAGCCTTTACATTCCGCTCCTGTTATCTGTCACTTTGCCAGATAGTCTTTCCCAGTCTGCTTTAGCCTTTAAAAAAATAAATTTGTTTATCCTAATCTTGTGCCTCATGGTAATCTTAGCTTTGTTTTTAAAAAACATTTATTTCTGCCTATCTTTAATTAGAGCTCAAGCCGTAGCAATTGGACAAGCAATGGTTGATGGACGTTGGCTAGACTGTGTCAGTCACCATGATCAGATCTTCAGGGATGAATATGCCTTATATAGACCACTACAGGTAAATGGATAATCCTGGTAGAAGGCTATTATGGTTTAAAATTTAGAGCTTGGTTTTTTTGAAATGTTTTCTTTTTACATTTCAGCATGATGGCCAGACAAGTTAACACACCAAAATACCTGCTATAAAAAGATTATTGTTCTTGAGCCCTGAAAGGCTTTCTTTCCATACAAATAGGAAAAAAATGTTGGATTACAAAGATAACATTTTCTTACTACTTTCATTTAGTTTCATTTCAACTTTGGCTGGAAGAAACTGAAACATTAATTCATGAGAGAGAAAACTGATGAACAGCCCTGTGTGGCTGAAATAGATTTTTAAATCTTTAAGTGTAGTAGTAAGCATTGAAATAATAGTAAAAAGTTCATGAATGTTTCAACTACAGCAGTGGGATTTTATTTTTCACTAAGAGAAATGAAGAGTCCTTGCATATGTCCATGGATTTCTTATTTATTATCTGTCTGAAGTTTTATTTTAGAGATATGCAAAAATAAATGCTTATACAGCAGAACCTCGACTAATTGGAATGAAGCCAGGGACATCTGATTTTGGGAAGACAAAAGGAAAATAACAAATGGATATGAGGAAAATATTATACCTTAAAGTTTACAGATTCAGAGCAGTCCTCTAAACCACTTTCTATAGAATCACAATTGGTGTTAAATATTAGAGGACCTGAGCTCCAGTGCCTGTGATGCCTGTTTCTTGTGTGACTTGCAGTGACTTTCACTTAACTTTGCTGGGCCCCAGTGTTATCATGTGTAAAATGAAGGTATGGAATAGATTGCCTCTGAAAGGCCCCTTCTAGCCATAGCTCCATGACCCCAAAGGACTGAATTAGCAATGAACTATTGTGTTCATCTTTCATTAATGTCCTTTATTCAAAACCTCATCATGGAGTGATGGTGGCCCTGGGTTCCTGATACCAGCAGAGCACAAGTTTTGGCAGTTCCTAACAAGCTGGAAAGGCATATGCCTAGTAATGGATTATATGTCTTTTGTTAGAGAATCATCCTGGTTAATTTTAGGGAAGCTCATCACTAGGTTGCCTGCAAGAAGTTGCACTTTTTGACCACTGCAATTCTTGAAGACTACCTGCTAAGTTATAAGGGGGTTATTATCAGTATCAGTGGCTAGATTGCCCACGCTAACCAAGTCAGAGATCTTTAAAATATGGAAACATGTTTATCATATTATGTATGCAGGAAAGTAGATTAATACATTTTAGAAAGATTTTCAATAAGTATTGAAACAAAACTCTCTTCTGAATATTGACCAGAAAAATCGAGTTGACCATAAAACCCTCTTTTCAAAATATTTCAGCCAATAGAGTAATTTGTTAGACGAGGAATGAAAGGTTTTCTCATTATTATTATGCATTTGTCATTCTGAAAGACCAAGAAAATGAAATTTGTTCAGTCTTAATCTAGCGTTTTGTCACAACCTCATGACATGAACTAGGATTCAGCAGAAATGATGTAAGACATCTCTATTTTACAGTTGTTGACACTGGCTAAATTGTTTGGCTCTTAATCCTTTCAGAGCACAGATTTTTCCGAGACGCCTTCTCCAGACAGTGACTCAGTAAACTCTGTTGAGGGACACTCTGAGCCATCCTGGTTTAAAGATATCAAGTTTGATGACAGTGACACGGAGCAGATTGCTGAAGAAGGGGAAGAGAATTTAGCCAGTGAGTTTTTGCTTTTGAGGAAGCAGTTTCTGTGGCTGGTTTGTTTAACTGGAATAATTCTAGGCTTTATGGATCAAATTAAATAGAAACATCTCATAGTAGCCCTTGCTGTTGATACAGTATTTTCTTGAATTATTATCTTTACAGGTTACCAGGGAATATTCTCTTTTCCTTAGTCTCTAGTTTCCAGCAACTTAAAGATAACTTTGTGCTAATAATAACCTGGTAGTATCAGCTTGCTCATCTCCTAACTTTGATATCAGGCTTGGCTTTTTTTTTTCCTGCAGAACTTCCAATATTCCTCTTTGTTTTTTAAACTGATTTTGTAATTAGCCTATTCAAAATTTTGGTGAAATACTGTTTCTAAGTTTACTCAAAAATACATGAAAATACTGTATCCATTTTGGTATTGCACATTGGGCTTGTATATTAAAAACAATTTTTCTCCTTTCCCCAATACCCTGATGATACAGATTTTTCTACTCCCCTCTCCTCCCTATATTTCTTTCCCCTTCCCCAACACTAAAAGATTCTGCCAGTCCTAGCAAGCGTACATCAGTCAGCAGCTTCCAGTCCACAATGGACAGTGACTCAGCCGCTTCTATCAGCCTGAACGTGGAGCTGGACAACGTGAACTTCCATATCAAGAAGCCCTCCAAGTACCCACATGTGCCCCCTCACCCTGCTGACCAAAAAGGTAGGAGGTAGACACCATCTGAAATCAGAACACAGGATGGAGACTTTGGCCATGAGATTTCATTTTAGTATTTCCTCCTGTGCCCTCCTTCCCTTATGGCTGAGGGTATTTGGTGTGGGTCTTTTGCCACCCCCTCTTTTCTTTTCCTTTTTTTCAGTTAATTCCTTCTGCTTTTCCCCCCTCCCCCTGGCCCCTTGCCTCCCCTCTCCCATGTCCAGTTTTAAGCCTCTGGCTTTTCAAAGGAGATTTGTCCTATAGCTCTTACTTCAGCATAATGTGCAACTTCCAAGGTGGTATTTCTTTGCAGTTCTAATGTGGATGTTCTGCTGTATTCTTTCCTTGTTTCTCCATTAAAAATATCTAGAGTTTTTTTCAGACTTATTAGCTTACGCAAATAACTTGCAACAATAGTGCCTGACAAATCCAATGATATTCTTCAAATTAGTTTTCTTAAAAAACAACAGAAACCTTCCATTATACTTTACATTATATTTCTGTGGTTTTAAAAAATTAGGTATTTATTGATGTCTTTTGTTTAATATTATCTACATTTCCTTCTATATCCCTATACCTTATCAGAGAGCTATCTCTTATGATAAAGAATAAAAAGTGGAAAAAAAAAAAAGAAAAATTTTCAGGAAAACAAAGTAACCTATCAAGAAAGTCTGCTGATATATGCAGTGTTCCATACCCATAGACCCCTTTCCCCTTAAAGGAGTAGGGGGAGGTATTTTCTTATGTTTTTATTCTGGGGCCAAGCTTAGTCATTATAATTTTACACCATTCTTTTTGTTATTTTGTTCTTTTTTTCTATTTACATTATTACAGTCATTGTGTATATTGCTTTCCTGGTTTTGCTTTTACTTCATTCTGCATCAGTTCAGATAAATCTTTTAATGCTTCTCTGTACTGCCCTTTAATTTCAAGAAAACTTTTTTCGAAGTTAATAAAATAAAAATTCATTCTTAGTACCATTAATTTTTTTGAGAAAATATTTTCTTTTACTGGCCCAAGTATGGGAGTGACCATATTTTAATATATAGCTAATAGGCTATTATATCACACTTAACTTATCACCACTTGCACATTAGAGGCTTAATACTTTCTTAAGGATGATGAGATTTAACCTTTAGGTATAATTAAATACTAAGTTAAAGTGTAATGGGGTAGTGGCATTCTGTTGAAAATAATAAAATAATTGGGCTTTTATAAGTCAGTACATTGAGTATCAGTTTAAGAAAATGCACTGATAACATTTTTCTTCATTTTTAATTCTACAAGAGTTGATTTTAGCTCTCCCCTTTTGTTTATAAGTAAGACTTCTGTCTTGTTGTCATTCCCTAACTACAATTCAAAATATTTATTAACCTCTAGAGCTTTATACATCTACACAAAAAATTGTGTAGAGAATAAAAATTTTAAAACAAATAACTTGGGGTATCACCAAGTGAGATAACTGAAATAAAGGAATGAAAATGTATGCATTGTTTATGAGAAAAATATGTAATAGGAGGAGGTAAGTAGCTTCATATGTCTGGAAGATATAAATGTGTATTGTATCAATCAAAATGAAGTGGAAAGAATTTAGGTGAGTATAAAAAAAAATCCATACAGCTAGGTGACACAGTGGAAAAAGTGCCAGGCCTAGAGTTAGGAAGACTCATCTTCCTGAGTCCAAATTTGGCTTCAGACATTTACTAGCTTTGTGACCCTGGGCAAGTCACTTAACCCTGTTTGCCTCAGTGTCCTCATCTGTAAAATGAGCTGGAGAAGGAAATGGCAAACCATTCCAGTATCTTTGGCAAGAAAACCCAAATGGGGTCATGAAGAATTGGACACTCCTGAACAGCAACAACGTAAAAAATTGGAAGTGATACCATTTGGATATAGCTATCTGTGTCATAGACTCCCTGACATGACTGAAGATGTGCATTTTACTTTCTTAATATTTATTGTGCTAATGTCACAGAGTCAGGATATTGTATTGATATAGGGGGGCTTGGAGTATCCAGATATCTCTTGGAGTCTCATTTTTCTAAAAATAGAACATCTGAAATTTGGATTGTAGGGAGACATTCTTTATGTGTCTTTACTTTTTTATTTTAGAAAAAGTTATTAGAGAGATTGAAGTAGTCCTTGAAAAGAAAACAGATGACAGAGATCAGTATAAAAACAACAGAAATAAAGGAACTAACGAGGCAGAAGTTAATGCTCACTTGTTTCAGGAATTTGGAGGGTACAAGAATGTTACTTAGAAGAAAGGAAGGAACTAAGAAACTTTAGGCTCTTTCTGAAGAGTAAAGTGTGGGTATCAAGAAAGATGAATTACCTGGACATAAGAAATAGGTGAGCTTGGGTGAAAGATCACAAATGGAGTGATCTAGGCATCTTTGGGAGTGCTGTCTACCAAAAACAGAACAGTTAATAAATAATGTATTGATTCTCTTCCAAAAGGTAGAGGAACCAACAAGGGGACATTTTATCCTGGGAACTGTTTCTTACCAACAAGGAGAAACTGGTTGTTGGTGTGTTAAAGGATAAGACTTAGAGAGAAGTGACCACTCCATCTTAGAATTTGTTGTAGAAGAGAGCAAAAGTGAGAATAGTATGACATATTCCATAGACTGTAGAATAGCAGATTTCAAAGGCTGCAGAGGGGAAAAAATCAATAGTATTTGAAACTCTCAAGAAAAAGATTCTGAAAACACAAAGAAAACAGTTAAAAGGAGGAGGGAAAAAGTAAGTTGGCCAGAGTTCAATATAGATGCATGGGGAACTCACTAACTTAGATGTAAAAAAAATAGTAATTATGGCAATAGCTAACACACATATGTATGTATATGTGTACACACACACACACACACACACACACACACACACACACATATCGCACTTCAAGGTTTCCAAAGTGCTTTCCATATAATACCTTGATTGATATTTACAATGATCCTGTGAAGTATGTGGTATTGTAATTCTGGTTTTACAGAGGAAAAAACCGATGCTGAGATATTAAATGATTATCCAGGATCACAAAGCTAGTAAGGGTCTGTGGCAGGATTGGAACTCAAGTTTCCCTGACTCCAAAGCCTGACGCCCTACCTACTGTGTTATCTTGGTGTCCCTAAAAAGACATATTAGAAATGTGGAAGCAAGGCTGGGTAATAGTGGACCATGCCAGAAGGCTGTACTCTTGGAGTCAGGAAGGATTTACATTTACATTTTACCTGAAGGACTTGCTCTCTCTGGCTCCCCACACTAGGTGCTTAATCTCACTGAACCTCAGTATCTTCCTCATTGATAAAAGGGGAATAACAGCACCCACCTCACAGTGTTGCATATGGTAAAACACTTTATGAATGAGAGCTGTTATTAGTAAGAGAAATGTCAGGAGTGTTGATGCGCTGATTAGAGAGAAGCACCACTTGGAGCCCACAGGAAGATAATGGATTGAAGTGAAAAAGCAGAGCTACTCAATATTTTGCTTTTTTCCTCTGCTAAGAAGATTGTCCTTAACTGGGCAGTAGGCAATGAAAGCGGCTAAGAGGGACTGACAAGTACTCTAAATGAGAGGATATTTAGAGAGTCTCCTCATGCCCTGGGTGATTTCAAGTTACTGGAGTCAGAAATACATCCATGAGGTGCCTGGGATAAGGTTAATGATTTTTGAAAGTGGGTCTTAAAGTATCATACCCCATGTAGTCTTATTTTGAGCTATGCAGTTTAATGTTTTCATCAGTCAGTTGGATAAAGACATAGGAAGAATGTTTAAAAAAAATTTGCACATGACAAAAATGGGCAAGAATGGTTCTGGCTCGGCTCCCACACTAGAACCTAGGTAATGGGTAGAGATGAAATATTTGAAGGGCTGTCTATCATGTGGAAGAGGGATTAGACTCATCCTGCGTGATCCACGGTACAGGACAAGAACCATGGATGAAAGTGGAAAGGAGACTAATAAACTGATGTAAGAAAAACTTGTACAAAGCATGAAATGGGTTGCCTTGGGAGGTAAAGGATAAATACCAACCACTATATAATAGCTGACATTTATATAGCACTTACTATGTGCTAGGCATTCTGCTGAGTGCTTTACAGTTTTTATCTATGTGATGTTCATAACCCTGGGGCATAGATGCAATTATTATCCCCATTTTACAGCTGAGGAAACTGACACAAACAGAGGTTAAATGATTTGCTCATGGTCACAAGCTAGTAAGTATCTGAGACCGGATTTGAACTCAGGTCTTCCTGACTTTAGTTTCTGATGCTTTATCCACTACGCTGCCTAACTGCATATGCCCGTACTTCTGGTCTTTAAATGAATAGTATAAGGTAACTTGGAGATAATTGTAGAGATAATTCCTGTTTTGTTAAAGGTTAATATAAATGACCTTTGAGGATCTTCCTAACCCTGAAATTCTTTGATTTTGTGATTCTTAAGATTTTCTGCTCTTGTTAAACCATGTCTGGAATATATCATGATCAGTTCTAGATGGTATATTTTAACATGGATACTTTTTGTTAAGTAGAACAGAGGTGTCAGTCAAGATTCAAGAACTGGGAATACTCTTGAATGTTGGATTCAAATGTAATGGGAAATATTTAATACAATTTTAAAATAAAACAAAACATAGATGATGTTAATATATGATTTTATAAGTCAATATTTGGCCTTCAGGGATCCTCATGTATGATTTAGTGACCCTTGTTTCTATGAGTTTGACACCACTGAAGTAGAGCGTTTTTAGAAGAGGGTAATGAACAAGGGCTAAAACTATGTTTTTAAGAATTAAGACTTTAATATATTTAATCCTGGAATAAGAAAGACTGTTGCAGTGAGCTAGGAATTCATGTATGGAAGTTTTTAGAGTAGAAAGTTTTGGTTTAGATAGGGAAGAACTCTTAGTGATTAGAACTTTCAGTAAATTAGCAAGTATTTACTCTTTAGTGCCTGTTGTATATTTAAGTCTCAAAGTAAAAAAAATGAAATAGTCCCTCCCTAAAGAAACCTACATTCTATGACTAATGCCTTCTATATATGGAGTGGGTGTGTTGTATGAAATTGTACCAACATGTTAGTCATCCCTCACTTTGCCTTCTCTCTTTGTTTTCTCCCTGCTAATCAGAACATTTGATTTCTGACAATGGAGGACAACAGATCTCAATAAGTGACGCCTTCATTAAAGGTAAATTAATATATGAGAATAGAGGCAGCTACTTGTAAGTATATGTAGTCATTTTAAGTGCTTCAAGAACCAGTACTAGGTATATGCTTTGACTTGTTTTGGGGTGAGCAGAATGAGTCTAATTAGTATAATAATTTTAAAAGCTTTAAGTAGAGAAATTTTATTTTGCTCACTCTGAGGTTTACAAGTTTTCCTTTTTCATGAATTTAATATGAAATATTTTTCCCCCAAGGATTGGTCACTCTGGAACCATTAGACAGATTTGACCCAGTTTAATATTGTCATGAGAGCTAAGTAGAACAGAAAGAATGTTTCCCTAAGTATGACTTCATGGGACCATGTGGATGTGGGGGTCCAAAGCAGCTACTTCTTCACCCGCCCTGTCCATGCTGTAACTTAAGGCTACATGAATGAAGAGAAATGAGCATGATATGCTTTCTCTCTAAGGCTGGACCCGGGGGGGGGGGGGGGGCAGGAGTCTTATACTAGATACCAAAGGTTCCCCTTCCCTGTTTTTTCCTAGCCTTGAGGATTTCAGCCAAGAGAGGGGTAGGACATGTTAGCACAAAGAATGCAAGTTATGTAGTTTCAGTCTTTTGGAAATCTAGATGTAGAAAGCCCTTCTGTACCTCAGATATTATATATGTAATATATTTATTATATGGGTGGATTTTGTGTGTGTTTGTATGTCTTTGGAAGAAGGGTGGGTTTTTTTTTTTTTTGGTGGGATGTTGTTTGGAAACTTTTCCTCTGCCTCTAGCTTGTCTCTTTACATATATTCCAAAAATGATGCTGAGTTCCATTACGTTTTTTTTTTTTTTTGGTAAGGCAACTGGGGTTAAGTGACTTGCCCCGGGGTCACACAGCTAGTAAGTGTTAAGTGTCTGAAGCCGGATTTGAACTCAGGTACTCCTGAATCCAGGGCCGGTGCTTTATCCACTGCACCACATAGCTGACCCGCATTACATTTTTAATATCATTTGGTAATTCTCTGGTTTTTATAACAAGAATTTGTCATAAGGGAGAGATTAAGAGAATACTTTTTAAAATGAAGAGGAAAAACTTGGCTTGTTAATAGCTATTTATTTTACTTGAATTCTCATTTTTTTCTTTGCCTTGTGTTGTTAAACCTACCAAAAATGTTGCAGATTATAATTTTTTAAAAATAAAAGTATTATATTATTTTCCAGTTACATGTAGAGATAGCTTTCAGCATTTGTTTACATAAGATTTCCAATTTCAAATTTTTCTCCCTCCCTCCCCCCCTCCCCCAGACAGCAGGCAATCTGATATAGGCTATATATATATATATGTATATATATATGTATGTGTGTGTGTATATATATATGTATATATATATATATATATATATATATAAACACACATATACATAACAACATTAAACATATTTCTGCAGCAGTCAAAAAGAACTTTTTAGAAGCACTGGTTTCTGAACAGACATTTTAGATTTGTTATTTGACTTTAAAACACTTATGCCAGTTTTTCACTCTTTATAGTTCAACACCCACACCATTGCCACGTGGAGTTTTGTCAGCATTTAGATTTCTTTTTTTTCCCCAAACTTCATAATTTATCAGGATAGCAGATTCCTCTTTTTCATCTTAGTTAAATGAGAATACTCTTAAAGTCACATGGGCCATGATCTACAATTTTATCTGCTTTTCAGAAATAGGGTTTCAAGAATGTGCCTTGAGCTACTCTGTGGAGACACTTATCAAAAGCTTGTTTCTGATTTATTGTTTCTGTGCTTGATTGTTATTACTTAATATCCAGATTTATACCTTAACATTTTTCCAAAAATATGCATTTATGAACAAAGATGTGATTATGAAGCAAGAAATTATTTTGTCTTCCCTAGAGTCCCTATTCAACCGACGGGTAGAGGAGAAATCCAAGGAGCTGCCTTTTACACCTTTAGGTTGGCATCATAGCAACCTGGAGCTCCTAAGGGAGGAAAATGGGGAGAAGCAGGCCATGGAGAGATTACTGTAAGTCAGTAAGCTATTTTTATTTTCATTTCCTTTAATGAGCTGTTCTGCAGAGTCTCTGTTCTTACATGAAGACTATTAGGTGAAATTTGCAGATGAAATTACTTAAACAGAATAGCACAAAATTGCATAACTGCAGTTAGCTATTTATTCCCTATGGTGAAATACTCCACTAGCTAGTTGAAGGAAGTCTTCTTTTGAAGTTCCCATTAAACTTCCATTTATGGACAAGGGACATAAGGAAGAACCTGATATACTTAAAAAGAATCAACTGACTTAGAGCAACTCATATAATACATTGACTGTGTTCTTTATACATTATTTATTGCATCGTAAACATTACTTCTTATGGAAGAATGAACTAGAAATTACCATTAATCCTTTCTCCCTTTTCCTCCTCCATTAATAATTTTATAGTTCAGCTAATCATAACCACATGATGGCACTACTCCAACAACTACTCTACAATGACTCATTATCAACATCCTGGAGAGATATCATTGTTCCAGTGGTCTGTCAGGTGGTTCAGACTGTACGACCTGATGTCAAAAATAAGGATGATGACATGGATATCCGTCAGTTTGTCCACATCAAAAAAGTGAGCTTTATTGACTATAGTATTTTTTCAGAATTGGGAGGATGCTGTAAGAACTGGGAATACAGAGACAGGATCAAAAGAATGATAGACTGAGGGGGGGGGATTGGGACTTTATATTGCTTTTGTTCTGGCCCCTAGGGATTAAAGTTGCCTTTATTTGATTGGTTCCTGAGCCCCAAAGTGTCCCCAACTTTTTAGTGACTAGAAGTAGTAATATAAAAGACAGTCATTCTAACAATGCCATATATAATTTAGTATAAAGAATTGCATTATAGGAGGTATTTTTCTTTTTTTTCCAATATAGTAAATTTAAACTATAAAAAAAGTAATCTCTATAACATAATCTGTTATATCTGATTGAAATAGAAAATATTTTGCCTTTTTAAAAAATAACAATTCTTATTATTAGATTCCAGGTGGGAAGAAATTTGATTCTATGGTTGTCAATGGCTTTGTGTGTACCAAGAATATTGCACATAAAAAGGTATTGTAACTTATCAGAAAATATAGGAAGTAATTTTACTGATTTTTAATCAATGATAATATTGACCAGTTTTTTCCCCAGGTATTTGCCAGCTGGTATTTCTTTGATAAAGGAAAAAACTATATCTCTAATTAATGATAAAAAAAATAGCTAATGATGAACAATGTCCAGTGCTAATAGGAAGAATGATTAGCAAATTCAGAAACTCTGGCTCTGTATTCTCTCCTGTCTTTGTTAAGGCGTGTTATTTCTTTTTTTCTTTTTTCTTTTTTCTTCTTTTTTTTTTTAGTGACGAAGTTGGGGTTAAATGACTTGCCTGGGGTCACACAGCTAGTAAGTGTTCAGTGTCTGAGGCTGGATTTGAACTCAGGTACTCCTGACTCCAGGGCCGGTGCTCTATCCACTGCGCCACCTAGCTGCCCCTGCTTATTATTTCTTTAAGAAAAATATTATACTTTATTTAAATTTAAATCATAATTGATTATTGAATTTAGTTTAGTATATTTGACTTATATAGGCGTCCAAATTTTATAAGTTGTATATTTAAGGACTGACATGCAAACTCAGTTATTCTTTCCATTTATAGTTTACTGAAGCTAACAAATTTGTATCACCCATACAAGGATGAAGCCAGCTAATTGCTAACTCATGAGTTTGCTAACTGTCCTTTGAATTTAAGCAGTAGTTTTTTATTAATCCTTAGTTATAATTTATGAAGTTTTTCTTCACTCAGAGGTTTCTTCATTTCTTCCTATACTTATTAATGTAATAAATACTTGAAACACATAACACTTGAAGTGTTTTCAAAATATTTTAATTCTTCTTAACTTTTAGTAAGGCGACATTTAACTGAAATGTTCTTTTAAAACTGAAAATTGAAAGAAAATGTGAAAGAATTTTTCTTTAAGCTCTATGAATAATAAAAAAAATAGAATATAATATACCTTCATTCTTCAACAACTTCCTGTAGGCTAACATTTTTTTCACGTTTCATGGAATGAAACTACTTGTTATAATATAAACATAGTTGGATGATGGGAGAAGGATTTCTAAGGCAAAATGCAACTACCATGAGAATATTGGAATACCACCTTAGTGTCATGATCTAAGTCAAGAGATTTTAATGAGTAGCAAAGGTTTATAGTAAGGGAATAATGTTTTGTAGAGAGACTACACAGGGTAAAAGGGGTAAAAATTGTTTTATGCATTCAAGCCTCTAAATGCTTTCAATAATTAATTTTCTGCTTTTTTTCTTCCTAGATGAATTCTTCTATTAAAAATCCCAAAATCCTTTTATTGAAGTGTTCCATTGAGTATCTCTACAGAGAAGAAACCAAATTTACTTGCATTGATCCAATTGTTCTTCAGGTTAGAATTTGTTATAGAAGTGTATGTAGGACAGTAGTTATCATTTTATTTTTGTTGTTCGGTTTTTTCAGTTATGTCCAAGTCTTTGTGACCTCATTTGGGATTTTCTTGGCAAAGATACTGGAGTGATTTGCCATTTCCTTCTCCAGCTCATTTTACAGATGAGGAAACTGAGGGAAACAGATTTAAATGACTTGTCCATAGTCACACAGCTACTAAGTGTCTGAGGGCAGATTTGAACTCATGAAGATAAGTCTCCCTGCCTCCAGGCCCAGCACTCTATCCTCTGTGCCACCTAGCTGCTCTGTCATAGCTGTTCTATCTTTTTATATGTTAGGTATTTACTACTTCTCAGTTATTTTATTCATTTTAGTTGTAATAACTATCAAGTGAGACAAAGACAATTGTTTGTTGTCAAGTATTATTTAATATAGTTTATCATAAATTACTTTTGTAGTAAGTTTTCCTAAACTGTTCTAAAATGAACACGACCAAGCAACATGTATCTGAAAAAGGGGAATTCTAGATTCCTGAGTTCTTTTCCATAGGAGATTTGAAAAAGATTACTATGTGTTTTTGCCCAATTTGTCACTTTCTCCATTGGTAGAATATAGTTGTTATAATTGCTGCTAGATGATACTTGACAACTGCAGTACTTGAAAAGTAAGAGGTAGAAGGGGGTGTATATATAAATTAAACACACATTTTCCCAAAGAATGATTGCACTTGTTGCAAGATGAATATGTAAGCTCTTTGTGAGTAGGATTCGTTGCATTCTTTTTATTTGTATCCTCATTGCCTGACATGTAGTATGTGCTTAATAAATACGTGTTGATTGATAAAAGCCTTGAAAGAAATATCTTACTTCGAAAATCCATTAAAGCTTAGTAACACATTTTTGATGTTAGATTAAAAAGAACTGGAGGCAGATATTTAAATTTAGTCACTGATAAAGTATTAGAGGAGATACTAATGGATGAAACAACTTTGTTGAGGTTAACATTAATTATCAAATTTTATTGCTAATTCTAATTTTAACAGTTATTTTATATTATTTATTATTTAACAGTTACTTTGCATTGTGATTGGCACATTTGTGGTTTATTATATTAATTAGGAAAGAGAATTCTTGAAGAATTATGTACAGCGGATAGTCGATGTCCGACCTACTTTGGTTCTAGTTGAAAAAACTGTGTCACGAATTGCCCAGGATATGTTGCTGGAACATGGTATTACTTTAGTCATTAATGTAAAACCGGTGAGTAGTAGTATTTCATAAAAATGTAGACATAATTTAAAAATTATTGCTGTTTATTTAGATACTAATGTAGAATTTCTCAATTACTTTTGTGTTCATTGCTTTATCCCTCATGGATTGGAGGTGGGAATAGTGAGAAAATTTGGAGCACAAACATGCCACAGCATAGAAGAAATGGTTATTTTCAAAAAGTTTCTTTTTCTCCTCTTCCTTTTTCTGTTTTCCCCAAGAGGAGAAAGCTCAGAATTAAGAGAATAAAGAGCAAATATTTGTGACCTTAAAACACTCCCTTAGTTACATAAGAGGTCTTGGTAATGAGCATTAAAGTTAGTCAATAATATTTAACAAATATTCTCTGTATTTAGACAACTAACCATACGAATTACCATGTATGGAATTGCAGAAAAGTAGAAAATACTGTCTTAAGTGGTTTAAAATGGGAGAAGTAGACCAATCACCTAAGGAAAAATTCTCTGTAATTTCCTTTGTGTGCGGCACTTTGTACAAATCAGATGCCTAATAATGCTCTTAATGATGATATGATAGAAAGTATTTTAGTATTTTGTTGAATAAGTTAGTGTTTGATTTTAAAGAAAAAAGACCAAAAAAATCCTGCTTATATAATTATTATGGTTATTCAGCTATAATGAGAAGTTGTTATATAATTTGATACTAAAAGGCCATCGATTTAACTTTTTGTTACTTTTCTATGTCATCTTTACTAAGGCTGCAGTATCTTTATCCTCATTTGTGATGAGGTAATTTTTGTTTTCTAGCAAGTTTTAGATCGAATAAGTCGGATGACCCAAGGTGACCTAGTGATGTCAATGGATCAGTTGCTCACAAAGCCCTACTTAGGAACTTGTCATAAATTTTACATGCAGACATTTCAGCTCCCTAATGGTGAGTAACATATTAGCATATTTCACCAAGAATTTAGAAGATATGGGAAACAAATAATCATTGTAATAAAGTTGAAGTAGTAAAAATTACTGATTTACATAAAAATTAGTCAATGCAAGCTCCGGTATCACAGTCACTTGAAAGTCTTTTTTTCATTTAGAGATATTTGTTTTCTAGTTGATGCCACCCTTCTAAATACTGTAATATATTTGTCCTATATGCTGCCTAACCTTCTCTAACTTTTTCATGACCTACAGATCAAACAAAAACACTAATGTTCTTTGAAGGCTGTCCACAGCATCTGGGGTGTACCATCAAATTGAGAGGAGGCTCTGATTATGAGCTAGCTCGAGTGAAGGATATCCTTATATTCATGATCTGTGTGGCTTACCATTCTCAGCTGGAAATCTCTTTCCTTATGGATGAATTTGCCATGCCACCAACATTAACAAAACATAGTTCATTTCATTCTCTAATTGAAGAACAGGGAAATGATGGGGGTCAGCAGGAAATGAAGGACCAGTTCAGTGGGAGCCCCCTTCCTAGGGAGGCTGACTTTCTTCCTGACAAATTGCCTGTAATATCTGAGTCTTTGTCTTCTGATGATAGTAACCAGCTGGAATCAAGGACTCTGTTTGAGAAAGCTTACCAGGAAAGTGAAAGTGTTCCACAGGATAGTGCCTCTTTGAAACATCAGGAGCATTTTGCAACGCCTGGACCATCAGTGATACCCACTCTCTTTCCATCAGTACCAGACTCATTATTGCCCATCCACATTGAAGACCAGGATGATGCGTTTGATAATGAATCAGAGGCCTTGTTGCAAAGAGATAAGATACAGGAGCCCAAAAATCAGATGAGAGTCTTCAGAGACCCTCTTCAGGATGATACAGGATTTTATGTTGCAGAAGAAGTGACATCTTCTGAAGATAAGCTCAAGACTCATTCTTTAGCCTTTAAACAAGAATTGAAAGATGTTATCCTTTGTATCTCTCCAGTAATCACATTCCGGGAACCCTTCCTCCTAACTGAAAAAGGCATGAAGTGCCCTACACGGGACTATTTCCCAGAGCAGGTTTATTTGTCTCCTCTACTCAATAAAGAGTTAAGGGAGCTAGAGAGCAGAAGGAAGAAACAGCTTCTAAGAGATCTTTCTGGACTTCAAGGCATGAATGGAAGTGTTCAAGCAAAACCTATTCAAGTATTACCATCCCATGAGCTAGTGAGCACCAGAATTACAGAACATTTGGGTGAGAGTCAGAGCTTGGGTAGAATGCTGGCAGATTACCGGGCCCGAGGAGGACGCATACAGCAGAAAAATGCAGACCCTTTTGTTCAGTCAAAGGATTCACCAGATAATTCTGGTGGAAGATCTGGAAGTAAAACTGAGGGAGATGAAGATAGAGTTCCAAGTCAGAGTGATGCAGTATGGGCCACAAAGGTAAGTGAGAATTCTTTATGGGTAACTGACATTTTAGGTCTCTTATTTTAAACAAATAGATCAGAGGTCATAAATTCATGAAATGCTTTCCTTCCTACTTTTATTCTTATTTGACTTAAGCATGTCAACTCCAATGCTGATTATTTATGTAATAAAAACAAATTAAGTAGTAAAGCAGCAACAATGATTTGACAAACCACACAGGAAAATTTATAAAGTGCTTTTGATGTAAGATCGGATAGTTTATAATAAACTTAACAGTAGTTAGGTGACACACTGCATAGAGTGCTGGGCCTGGAGTCGGGAAGACCTAAGTTCAAATGTGGCCTTAAACATTTACTATTTATGTGGTGCTAGGCAAGTCATTTAGCCTCAGTTTCCTCATCTGTAAAATGGGGATAATAATAATAGCACTTAACTTTCAGTATTGTGAAGATCAGATGAGATAACACTTGTAAAGTGCTTAGCACAGTGCCTGGCACATAGTATGTGCTCTGTTGTTGTTGTTCAGTCCTTTGGAGTTGTGTCCAACTCTTTCCAACCCCATTTGGGATTTTCTTGGCAGAGATACTAGAGTGGTTTGCCATTCCTTCTCCAGCTCACTTTACAGATAAGGAAACTGAGGCAGATAGGGTTAAGCGGCTTGTCCAGGGTCACATAGCTAGTAAATAAGTGTCTGAAAGCGAGACTTGAACACATGAAGTTGGCTTTTGCTGATGCCATCCATTCTGCCACCTAGCTTCCCCATGTGCTATATTAATTTAGCTAATATTATTGGTATCATGATGAACTATGAAGAGTATAGGTTAGGGCTCAAAGTCCAACACCCTCATTTTGCAACTAAGAAAACCAGCCCAAAGATATTAAATGACCTGCTTCAGATCACACAATTAGTTTATGCAGCAAGATTCAGATTTCCTATATTTTTGAGCCTAGTTTTCTATTCACTCTATCATGCTGCCTGTAAGAACTCTATTGAAATACAAGAAGATGGACTAAAATATGTTTCTTATTCCTTGACAGTAATAGGTACTGAGTAAATACTTATTCAGTGAAGTAAAACATTTAATAGTCAGTGTCCAAAGGTTTGTGGTCTAGTTTTGTGTAGCTTTAAAACTTTCAAAAGCTCATGTTAATATTTTATTAATGTTTTTGTGTTTTGCACCAGTCACTTTCCATTATCTTTCCCATCCCTCAGTAGATCTCTAAATCTAAACAATAAAAAAGGCAAAAAATTGCATATATGCACCTCTACTTCCTCTTTACTAAGTATAATGTTTTCAGTTGTCCAGTGGACTTTTTTGTGTGTGTTTGTTTTTGTTTGTTTTGTTTTTGGCAGGGCAATGAGGGTTAACTGACTTGCCTAGGGTCACACAGCTATTAAGTGTCAAGTGTCTAAGGTCGGATAAGAACTTAGATCTTCCTGAATCCAGAGCTGGTGCTTTATCCACTGCACCATCTAGCTGCTCCTGTCCAGTGGACTTTTAAGTACCTTGAGGGAAGAGACTTTTGTGTTTGCCTTTGTATCCCCCAGTGTTTTGTATAGTGCTGGTATATTAATATAGCTATATTAATACAATATAAACTGATGTTAATAGCTTAGCACATAGTAGGTGTTTGCTAAATGCTTGTTCCCTTCCTCTTCCCATTATCATCATCAATAACAACAATGATAATTATAGCTAGCTTTGTATAGTGTTTTAGGATTTTCAGAATGCTTTACATATATTATCTTATTTGATCCTCACAACAGCCTTGGCAAATAGGCGCTAACATTATGCCCATTTTGTAGATGAGGAAACTGAGACCAAACAGGTTAAGCGATTGTCACACAGCTATGTCAGTCTGCGAGGCAGGATTTTAACTTAAAGCTTCCTGATTTCTAGTCCAGCACTGTTTCCACTGTACCACCCCAATAGCCGACATTCAGTAGATGCATGTCGAATTGAGCCTGATCAGATTTTTCTTCTAGAACCAAGATTGTTTATTGCATTTGGTATGAATTTTATGCCCCTTTAGGATTGCTTTCATTTATATGATAGATGTTATTTTCCAGGTTCTCCTTACTGCAGAAGTTAATGGAAATCTAAGCATGATTTGGGGACTTCCTCATGTTAATCAGTTTTTATTCTGCAACAACATTCCATTTCTATTTTGGTTCCAAAATTCTGCCGCTCCCCAAATAATGAATGGGTACTCATTTTGTTTCTATTGTTTTTCCTATTTCAAAAACTGCTGTGAACATTTTTGTTTATATGGTATTCCTCTTCCCAGTATTGACCTTACAAGTATATGCCCATGTCTAGGATTGCTGAGAGCAAAGGGCATGAATCGTTTAGTAATTTTTATCATATAATTCTGGAATTTTTGAACTAATTCACAGGTCTGCTAGTACCTGAATTTTTATAGCTTCTTCCAGCAGGGATGATTTCCAAGGGTGCCATAATAGAGAAAAATTTTGAGAATATACTTGAGCTTAGAGATTGCATTTGTATCTCTAGCAACCAGCACAGTGCCTGGTACATAGTGGGTACCTGATAACTGTTTGTTGATTGATAGGTGTGGCAGTGCCAGGTTATCCGGGGCTTGGAACATCAGGCAATTTAAGTTTGCTACAGTAGGAAATGAGAACTTTTTGAAAGATTTTGAGCATGTAAATGATGAAATAAATGCTATTTCAGTATAATCTTAACTTTAGCATTAGGAAAGCCTTTCCTTTTTCTTTTCTTTTTTTAAATTTTAAATTTCCCTTTTTTCTTTTTTTTTTTTTTGGTAGGACAGTGAGGGTTGTGACTTGCCCAGGGTCACACAGCTAGTAAGTGTCAAGTGTCTGAGGCTGGATTTGAATTCAGGTCCTCCTGAATCCAGGGATGGTGCTTTATCCACTGTGCCACCTAGCTGCCCCTTTTTTCTTTCTTTTTTTTTTTAAAAGAAACTTTTATGTCATTATCATCTGTTTCCCATTTTATTCCCTCTGCTTTTTTTTTTTTTAAAGTGAGGCGACTGGGATTAAGTGACTTGCCCAGGGTCACACAGCTAGTAAGTGTTAAGTGTCTGAGGCCAGATTTGAACTCAGGTACTCCTGACTCCAGGGCCAGTGCTCTTTCCACTGGGCTACCTAGCTGCCCCTGGTTGGCATTTTTAAATCTTTGAAAGCTGTTTTTTTTTTACTATGTTGTTATTATATAAATTGTTTTCCTAGTTCCATGTTTACTTTCAAAATTGCCCTATTTATTTATGCATCCACCTGAACGTCTTTCTGTTCTTTTCTGTTACAGTGTTAAATAAAGTTTCAGTAGCCCTCTTTATTATGTTGCTAATCCCTCCTAACCCCTAACATAATTAAAAACTGAGAAGGAAAAAACAAACAAACTGCTTGTAGCAAATAAGCATATTCAAACAAAGTGAATCTATAAAAGGACCATGACCAAAAATATGTTTCCCGGATGCATCTTGAAGCTATTATCTCTGTCAGCTTGTGGGATAGCTTTGGTTGGTCTTTGCATGTATCAAAGTTTGAAGTAATTTTCTTTGAAATGTTGTTTTCTTGAATTTTCTCACTTCAGTTTTGTATCAGTTGTACTACCCAGGATTCTCTGCAGTTGTCTCTCGTTATTTCAAAGGTTATTGGCCATTTAGTCACTTTATTTGCATAATTCCAACTAGCTTTCCAAAATGGTTTTTACCAGTTCATAGTGCCCTCAAAACTAGTACTGACTGTGTCTGTTTTATCATTTTTACCATTTTGGGGGGGATGTAAGCTGTTGCTTTGATTTGCATTCTTCTTACCATTAGTAATTTGCAGCATTCTTTCATGTGGTTGTCAGAGTTTGTAATTCTTCCTTTGAGAACCATTTATTTATATCCTTTGACCATTTCTTTATTGGGGAATCACTTTTTGTTTTAAATATTTCTGTTCTGTGTCTGTATCTATCTTGGATATGAAAACTTTATCTGAGAAATCTAATACAAATATATTTCTTGTTTGACTGCTTCTTTTATCTTAGATGCTTTAATTTTATTTGTACAAAAGCTTTTCAATTTCTTAGAATCAAAATTATTTTATCTTTTATAATTTCCTCTCATTTGGTGAAGAATTCATCTACCAATGGCTGTTTCTTTTCAAATTTCATGAATGAGTCATGTCAATATAATAAAAATTGTCATCATAAATATTTTAGGGGTGTGTGTGTGTGTGTGTGTGTGTGTGTGTTTATTTTCTTGAGGCATATGTATTAGTGTACCTGCCTGCCAGTAGTGACCATTATAATCTTTTGTCATATTTGCTAACCTGCTGAGTGTGAGGTATGTCACTTCCTTTTTGAGGTAGACATGGTGAAATTTCTAGGAAATCACAGTATTTTAGAATTGGAAGGGATTATGGAAACCATCTAGTCCTATGTACATATTGCCAGGAATCCTCACTTAAAGCAACCCCAGCAAGTGAACATATAGTCTTCATTTGAGGACCTCTAATATAGAGAAACTTACTACCTCCTGAAGCAATGTATTCCACTTTTGATTAGTTTTTATGTGGTTGGTAAAATTTTCCTTAAATTTCCTTCAATTTACCTCTATAATTTATATATATGACTATTAGGTTTTTTGCCTTATAGACCTTTGTGTCTAAGAATGAGTTTGATCTTTCTCTATCATATTTATATCTTAAAATATTTGATAGACATTAACAAACATTTATTAGGCACCTGCTGTGTTATAGGCACTGTGCTAAGGAGTGAAGATACAAAGAAAGGCAAAAGGGGCAGCTAGGTGGTGCAGTGGATAGAGCACCGGCCCTGGAGTCAGGAGGACCTGAGTTCAAATTCGGCCTCAGACATTTGACACTAGCTGTGTGACCCTGGGCAAGTCACTTGACCCCAATTGCCTCACCAAAACCAAAACAAAAATAAAGAAAGCCAAAAGCAGTTCTTTCCCTCAAGTAGCTCACAATTGAATGGAGAAAACAGTATGCAAACAACCATGTATAAACTACATTTTTACAGGATAAATTGAAGATAATCTAAAAGGAGAGGTATTAACATTAAAGAGAGATTTGGGAACTGATGGGATATATGGGGCTAATGTGAGGGAGAAGTCAAAGATGACACCTAGGTTGCAAGCTTAGGTGAGGAAGTTTGTGATGCTTTTGGCAGTAATAAGAAAATTCAGAAGAGAAGAAGCTCCTCAGGGAAAGACACTGAGTTCTGTTTTGAACATGTTGTGTTTAAAATTTCTACAGGACATCAAGTTTGAGATGTTTGACATTTAATGATAGGAGACTGAAGATCAGGAAAGGTCAGGGCTGGAGAAACGATCTAAGAAGCATTTGCATAGAGGTGATCATTTGATCCTTTGAGAGCTGATGAGATCATCAAGTAAAATAGTATAGGGGGAGAAGAGAAAAATTTCCAGGGCAAAGCCTTGGGGGGCACTTGTGGTTAGTGGGCATGACATGGATGAAGATCCAGCAAGATTCATACACATAGCAGGAGAAGCAGAAGAGAGCTGCAGCATGATAACCTAGAGGAAAGAGAATATCAGGAAGAGAGGTCAAGAAGGATGAGGATTGAGAAAGACCTTTAGATTTGGCTATTAAGACATCATTAGTAAATTTAGAGAGAGCCATTTCAGTCAAATGATGAGGTCAGAAATGAGGCTTCAAAGAGTTAAGAGAATGGGAGGAAAGGAAGTGGAGCCATTAACATGAATGAATTTATTTGTTTAGAATTTTCCCCAAGTTACATGTATAAACAAATTTTCACATCAATTTTGAAAACTTCGTATTCCAAATTCTCTTCCTCTCTCCCTCCCCAGCCCCCCTTAAGAACTCAAGCAATTCAATATAAGTTAGTTATACATGTGCAGTCTTGCAAAACATTTCCACATTAGTCAGGTTGTGAAAGAAAACAGACAAAAAAACTTTAGAAAGAGGAACTAACAAAAAAAATTATACTTTAATTTATATTCAGATATCTTCAGTTCTTTCTCTGTGGATGGATTGCATTTTTCATAAGTCCTTCTGATAGCATCCTGCTCATCATTTCTTACTGCACAATAGTGTTCCATCCTAATCTAATCCTGCAATTTGTTCAGCCATTCCCCAGTTGATGGGCATCACCCCAATTTTGAATTCAACTTTTTTTTTTTAAATCTCTTTTAGGACACCAACCTAGTAGTGGTATTACATGGTATGCATGATTTTTTAGCCCTTTGGCCATAGTTCCAAATTGCTCTACAGAATGTTTGAATCAGTTTAGAACTTTACCAGGAGTGTATTAATGTCTCATTTTCCCCAAATCTCCCACAACATTTCTCATTTTAGAAGCATTAATTTAAGACAGCCTTCTCAAGTTTAACCACAAGTTTCCTAATTTGTCTAGATCTTTTTTGGTTCCTTATTCTGTTGTTTCCACATTCTAGCTGAACTTTCTAGTTTGATGCCATTTAAAAATTTGATAAGTATTCCTACCTTATTGATGAGATGTTGAAAAACTCAGGGTTATCCAAAGACTTCAGCTTCTGGGATAAGAACTGTTTGACAAAAACTGCTGGGAGAACTGGAAAATAGTATGGCAGAAACTAGGCATAGACCAACATCTTACACTGTATACCAAAATAAGGTCAAGATGGGTACATGATTTAGACATAAAGGGTGATATCATGGGCAAATTAGAAGAGGAAGGAATAGTTTACCTGTCAGATTTATAGAAAAGGGAGGAATTTGTGACCAAAAATGAGATAGAGAACATTATGAATTAGATTATGCAACCAAGATTAGAAGGAAAGCAGAAAGGTGGGAAACAATTATTAGTCAATGTTTCTGATAAAGGCCTCATTTCTCAAATATATAGAGAACTGAATCAAATTTATAAGAATACAAATTATTCCCTACTTGAGAAGTGGTCAAAGGATGTGAATAGGCAGTTTTCAGATGAAGAAATTAACGCTATTTGTAGTCATATGAAAAATGTTCTCATTAGTGATTAGTGAAATGCAAATTAAACTACTCTGCAAATTAAAATTACTCTGAGGTAATATCTGTCAGATTCACTTAATATGACAAAAAAGGAAAATGAAAAATGTTGGAGAAGATGTGGGAAAATTGGAACACTAATTCATTTTTGGTGGAGCTGTGAACAGATCTGGAGAGCAGTTTGGAACCGTGTCCAAAGGCCTATAAAATTGTGCATACCCTTTGACTCAGCATTACCACTACTAGGTCTGTATCCTAAAGAGATCATAAAAAAGGGAAAAGGACCCACATGTACAAAAATATTTATAGCTGCTCCTTTTGTGCTGGCAAAGAATTGGAAATCAAGGGGATGCCCATTGATTGGGGAACAGCTGAACAAATTGTGGTATATGAATGTAATGGAATACTATTGTGCTGTAAGAAGTGATGAGCAGGCCGATTTCAGAAAAACCTGGAGAGACTTACATGAACTGATGCTGAATGAAGTGAGCAGAACCAAAACAACAGTGTACACAGTAACAGTAACATTGTGTAATAATCAATAGACAGCTTTTCTCAGCAGTACAGTGATCCAAGACAATTCCAAAAGACTCATGATGGAAAATGCTCTTTACATTCAGAAAAAGAACTATGAAGTCTGAATGCAGATTGTAGCATACTGTTTTCATTTCTTTTGTTGTTGTTGTTTTTTTCTCTCGCATTTTTTCCCCTTTTGTTCTGATTCTTCTCTCACAACATGACTTAATGTGGAAATATATTTAACATGATTGTACTGTATGACCTATATCAGATTGGTTGCTGTCTTCAGGAGGGGGAAAGGAAGAGAGGGAGGGAGAAAAATTTGTAACTCAAAATCTTACAAAAATGAATGTTAAAAAAACTATATGTAATTCGCAAAAATAAAATAAAATACTATTAAAAAAAAAAAAAAGCCCAGCACCAAGTACATTTCCTGGGAATGGGGGCTGGAGGGTAATATACTTTCTCTAAATTGACATCCAATTAGTATCTATCTAATCTTTGGGTCTAATCATTCAACTAACCCCAAATCCTCACAGAATCTCTATTTAAGGAATGGGCCCAGGGCAGATGCCTAACATTTCCTGCTCTCCTGGACAGTATAAGTTTTTCCAGAAACCCATCTTCCTGCAAGATCACATCAACTCTGTCCTCACACTTACTCAGTAATTCCTGCCTCTAGGGCCCTTTTCTCCCTCTGATTGGAGAGGATGGACATTGGAAGAACCTCTTATATATAAAACCATGTCCAGGCTTGTACCTTTGTCAAATAAAATATACTCATACAGTTGGTCTGGCAAGACCTATTTTCTATAAAGCCATGCTATGTTTTTAAAATTATTACTTTCCCAGATTTGTTGTTCAGTTGTTTCAGTTATGTCTGACTTTTTGTGACCCCATTTGGGGTTTTCTTGGCAGAGATACTGGAGTAGTTTGCCATTTCCTTCTCCAGCTCATTTTACAGAAGAAGAAACTGAGGCAATCAGGGTTAAGTGACTTGCTCAGGGATTTGAACTCAGGAAGATGAGTCTTTCCGACTCCAAGTCTGGCACACTATCCACTGTGCTACTTAGCTTCCCTTGTACTTTTCTAGATAGAGGTTCACAAACCAACCTTTTATTGATTTGTGACCCAGGGATTGAAATCCAGCTCACCGACTTATGGTTTTCAGACCCCACTCTTCTCTTTATTTGGAAAATCAGGACATCTGCTCTTTTTCAGTCCTCTTGGCATCTCCCATTCCCCATACTCTTTCAGAGATAACTGATGATGACATCTACCAGTGGGGTACTATTTCATTCATTCTACAAACTTCTCTGCCTATGCTACTCTGGTTCAGTCACTGTCCTAGGTATGTCAGCCTAGATGTCATATCCTATTAAGATGCTTTCTCTTGTGAATTTAGCTTGACATTTTTATATGTTTTTTTTTTAAAGGAAGTGTTCATATACATAACAGATTAAGCTATCATCTCAATGTGAATGCTCACCAAATGTACATCTCTCCACCGAACTCCAGTTCCATATTTTCAGCTCTCTGCTAGAGATTGCTACCTATAGGACCTGCCAACACCTCCAGTTTAGCATGATGAAAACTGAATCATCTTCCTGTAATGATTGGAATGATGCCACCTACTGGAGACTTACTGTGGGAAAGCTCCACCATGAGGAAATGCCTCAGAGGCCATGTGGCTTTTCCTTGGCGTCAGGAAATGACGTTTTGCTCATGGGTGCTGTCTATCAAGGCTACCAGCCATTCAACTTGAGGAGCCTCCTATTTTCTGGGAGGAGACTGGAAGGAGGAGAGGGAGCCTGCTCGGAGAGCTCTTGCGTTTTTGGGTTTCTCACTTGGTGGTGGTGGTGGCGGCAGAGGACTTCACAGGAAATTTGAGGAAAGATAGGAATGCCAGGCTGTTGGAATTCTGTTCTCAATCTTTTTCTTTCTATTTTCCAATAAACCCTTAAAAACCTAAACTCGTTTTATCAGTGATTTTAGTCAGTTTCCCCCAAAACTGGGGGAACAGATTAGAATCCACATTTAGAATCTTAAATTACACATTCCTTTACAAACTTGCACCTTCTCCTAACTTCTCTATCCCTCTTGATTTTCCTAAAATTGTTGGAATCACTCCTTACCTTATACATCCAATCATTTGTGAAGTCCCATTGCTTTTACTTCTGTAGTACCCCTAGAATTCATCAGTAATTCTTCCTTTCCATTTCGACCACAGATACTCTTGTTCAGACCCTAATTTGTTCTTGCCTATTGTATTAAATGATTATTGCCTCTAATCTTTCCCCGTTCCCAGCCATCTTTCATGCTTCTGTCTGAATAATCTTCCTTGACACACTTCTCAGATGATGTTAACTGTCCACTCAAAAGGTCTCCTTTTTTGCCTACTGAATAAAATGTAAATTCCTGATCCTCTAATATAAGATCCTCCACATTTAGGCTTTAGCCTATCTTTTCAGCCTTTCATACTGTCTATGTATTTTGTATTCTAACCAAATATTCTAACCGTTCTAGACTGTTCTCTGTCTGCCATGCATGTCCTCTCCTCTGCAATTTTCATGCTTTTGTTATACTGTATGAGGTGAACCTAGAATTACCTATTTTTTATCTTTACCTGATGAAGCCCAGATCACATGCCTGATCTTTAAAAAAAAAGTTCTAAAACTTCATTCTTTCCCCGCTCTAATGACACCACTCTACTCATCACAACCTTTTAGGGTGCTCATGATGCTCCATGTCTAGAATGAATTTCTTCTCATAACTATGATTTCTTTCTGTTGCAATCTCTCCCTGCAAGTCCCTGTTTTGGCGCCTTCTCCTACATGGAGTCCTACCTGACCCTCCCAGGTAAATAAAGTGATCTTTCCCTCTTCATATATACATATATATATATATATATATATCATAGCACTTTGTCTGCATTATCTTTTTTTCCTTTGTATTAACAGTTATCTCGTCTGCATGTATACTTCTGTGTCCTCCCATTAGACTGTAAACTCTTGGAGAGGAGGGCTAATGTCAAATATCACTATACCAGATATTAATATGTGCAGTGCTTACGCCCATTAAGTGCTTAATAAATATTGGATCAAGGATAAATTAATATTGAACCATTTTGTTCATGAGTGAGATGCTACTGAGAATTTGGGAAATGAAATACAGGAATTAACAAAAAAGTACATTGATTGCACCTTGTGTCACAAAGCCCTGTATACCAGGAAAATACTATAGTTTGTGTCAATTTGTGCCTATCTGTATAATGTATGAAATCAAAAGTCCGGGCAAAAGCAGATACCAAAATGTGTATGTGCATATAAATACATTTCAGAGTGATATGGTTGCATTGGTTTGGGGACTCTGAATTACACTTACAGTTCTTCCTTAACTCAGCATAGATGGTCTTCAGGAGTGGTTGTGGTGTCAAACAGTTTATCAGCTTGTGGCCAACCTGGTGAAGAAGCTTTCTAGACTTAGGCTGATCACCGGACAGCAGTCATACATCGCAGCACTGGTCCCTACTTAGGAGGTTTTCAGTTGCATGGAAGCACTTTTAGAGCTTGTGTTTATGCTCTGCTGGTTTAGCCTTTAACAATGCAGGGTCACTTCTGACAATGAATTATTGAAGGAGGACTTTAGTATATTTTCCATTAATGGGTATTTTTTCTTGAAAATAATTATTGGTTACTAAGTTGTCACTTCATTTTTTAGGTGGACTGTCTGAGTGCTGTCAACCATCAAAGGCTTTGTGTGCTTTTTAGTAGTTCTTCTGCCCAGTCCAGCAATGCTCCCAGTGCATGTGTTAGTCCTTGGTAAGAATTTTTTTTTCTATGCTATTATATGCATTCTTTAGTTTTGAGTCACTTTTCCTTGGGTGAATGAATAATATTTATTAAATTCTTGATTTATGCTGGTTACAATGAATATGTACTGTTTTTCCAGATTTGTTGTTGATCAAAGATTTAGGCATTAGGAATTTTTAGTTGTAAGAATTCATTTATCCCATATTGAAGAAATTGGATCTTATGGCTTTGTAAGTAAAAAAATAATTCTTTAATAAAGCTCAATGTTTAAGAAGTATAAAAAGAAATGGATTCTGGCAAGGAATTCTGGGTATCCTAACCCAGTCATGGATTTGGAACGTATGATCTCTTTGAGAGCCAGGCTATCCTGCTTTTCTATCTGTATCTCCAATAACTGATACTTTTTTTTGGTGGTGTTTGTTAAAAAGTAGCACTGAATAATTACTTTTGAAGCAGGTAGGTTGTACAGTGGATAGAGAGCTTAATTGATGTCTTCAAGCATTTGGAGTTTTGCTTGGCCCAACAACAACAGTAACAATAACAATGATGACAATAATAATAGCTAACTTTATGTAGTACATTAAGTCTTGCAAGGTGCTTTACAAATATTATTTCATTTGATCCTTTCAACAATCATGGGAAGTAGGTGCTATTATTATTTCTCTTTCACAGATAAGGCTGAGACAGAGGTTAAGTGGCTTGCCCAGGGTCACCCAACTAATAAGTGTCTGGATTTGAACTCATGTCTTCTGATTCTGTGTCACAGCACTCTATTCACTGTATCACCTAGCTGCCTTTTCAGAACTATGGGTAGAAAACCTTAGGCAGCAAGGATTGGATGTTGTAGAGAGGCTTAACATGAGAGGGAAAATAATCCCTTCCCAACAATTAGAGCTGAGGCTCAGAGGATCATATATTTAAAGACAGAAGGGACTTTAGAGGCCTTCTAGTCCAATTTTCATTTTATATTTGAGGAAACTACAGCTGCCTGAGATAAAATGACTTGTCCGTAGTTGGTTGAAGCACAACAGCACATAGTTTGTAAGTATCAGAGAGACCCAGGGCTTAAACCTAGGTTTTCTGATTCTTTTGTAGGGGTCAAATTTAATATGGGGAGAGTTAATTGGGTGGCTCGCCATAATATTGGGGTTCAGAAAATAATGAGGGACCTCTAGGTCCAAAGTTTCCTCCCTTCCAAACTGCCTTTTTTCGTTATTTCTCCCAGGCCAATAAGAAAGGAGATCAACAGCCTCTTTTCCACAAACAAATCAGGTTTTATTAATGGGAATAAAATACACAGCAAAGGTGAAATGAATTAAGCCAATGACAAGGGAATAGGGAAAGAGAAAAATGGATAAGCTCCCTGGCTCTAGCAAAGATTGACACAATCCCCAAACTTGCTTCCAGCTCAGTTAATTCAAAGAGCTGGACCCCAGCTGGGGTCTTTAGTTTCAGTAGGAAACAGCTGTGCAGCCCCTCTGCAGTCTGCTCATCGTGCTCCCCTCAGTGAACATTCCCTTTTCTACTTTTACTCTCCCTCCCCCAAAAGGGAGGTCCTTCAAGCTGGATGTTGGAGAGCGGTTCCCCTGCTGACATCAGCAGCATACGTCACTCAGGGCAGGCCAGGTGTGGCTCATATCCAATCATCCCAAGTAGGTACCTAGCTGGTTTCCCAAATAGTACTAGATCATTCAGGTGGGACCCCTGGGCGTCTGCCAAATTCCATTATTTTATCACATTTTCCACTCTACCAGGATCTTGTAAAAGGAAATCTGAGGTTCCTTGTAATATTGATAATCTAAGACTCTTGCCTTATAAAACCATGTTATTATTTATAATATTGTTTCTCTGAGAAAATGCTTTCCAGGTTTTAACTGGGATTCCAAGGGCACACCTTCCTCCTCAGGATTTGGGACTTTGCAAGGAATTCTAGGTCTCCTAACCCAGGCTCTTGAGCTATGTCCAGCTTTAGAGTGATTATTAAAAACTGTTTGCAGATTAGAGAGATCATCTTTGATTCAATCCAGTAAACATTTTCTTTTAATTTTTATTTATTTATTTATTCCCAATAAACATTTATTAAATGTATACTATGTGCTAGACACAGTGCTAAACACTGGGGATACAGAAAGAGGCAGAAGACAGCCACTGTCCTCAAGGAGTTTACAATCTAATGGGGGAGACAACATACAAACACATCTATATAAAGCAAGCTACATACAGGATAAATAGGAATTAAAAGAGGGAAAGCACTGGAATTAAGAGGGTTTAGGGAAGGCTTCCTGTTGAAGGTGGGATTTTAGTTGGGATTTAAAGGAAGCCAGGGAGGTCAGTAGTCAGAATGAAGGGGGGAGAGAGTTCTAGGTATGGGGGAAAGGAAAAGAAAGTGCCCAGAGCCAAGAGATCATAGATCACTGAATTTTAGAAGTGGAAGGGATCTCAGAAATTATTCCCTCTCATTTTACAGATGAGGAAACTGAGGCCCAGAGAAGTCCAGTCCATTAAGCTGTGAACTCCTTTTGCCTTTCTTGGTGATTTCAGTGCTTAGCCCAGGGTTTATTGACTTTTTGACTAGTAAGAGATTTGCATATAGTCACACTGATTGTAAGAAGAGTCAGGTTCTAAATTCTGGGCTTTCCATTCCAAATTCAAAGCAGTGATCAGGAGTCCCATTACATGTGATAGTACTTAATCTCCTTGTGAGGAAACCTTTTACATTCACAGGTGGCAAAAAAAAATATCTTAAGCCAACTAAGTGTTACTATCTGCTGATAACTAACATTACATTTATTTCTTTTTATTAGATAATTTTAGAAGAATCTTTTGGGTTTGGCACTAGGAATGGAGTCAGATGCCATAGATTTATCTAGTTTGAGCAGTTTTTCCAAATGAGAAATTAAGCCTCTTATAGAGTTGCTTCTATTGCTGTATTGTGAACACAGGGTGTCCCAAAAGTCTTAGTGCAGTTTTAAGCTAGTAAAACCTAAAACTGTGCTAAGATTTTGAGGATACCCTTTATACCTAATGAGAAAACTCAGAAGTCTTGTGAAATTTCTGGGCAACACTAGTTCCTCTAATGTGCTTTTGATATAATATGTATTTCTAACATTTTTTCCTTTAGGATTGTGACCATGGAATTTTATGGGAAGAATGACCTCACTTTAGGAATATTTTTAGAGAGGTATTGTTTCAGGTAAGAATTATTTTTCCCATTTTATATACTTTTGCCCTCATACTCTGAAGTGTATTGGTGAAGAAAGGTAGATTTGTGAGTTAGGAAATAGACTTCTGAGTGTCATCCTTGTCAGGACATTTCCTGTCTTGATGCTGTACAATGTACAGAATTTACCTTGTTCTACCAGGTAGTGCTTTCCTTGATTCTGTCATCTGTCTACCACACCATTACTAAGATTTACCTGGGAATTACTTGTCTTTTTAATGAGTAAAATAACAGGATATCAGAGATTCTGAAGGTCGGAAGCTAAGCTAGATGATCTCTTCAAAGCTTTCCCAAATCTGTTTCTTTGATAATGATAACAGAAAACTTTGTTATAGCTTTAAACAACATCTTTATGAGGCAGGTTGTATAATTTTAGATTTTAAACATCACACATGTATCCTCCCTTTTCTTGGTGAGGATACAAAGAGGTCATTGTTACAGAACTAGTAATGGAAAGAATTGGGAACAAAATCTAGGTCTTTCAAGTTCAGTGATTTTTTTTTCCTTCCCATTTCAGAAGTTGTTGAAACCTGTGGACAAGGGAAAGAGTTGGGGATGAATTGGGGTGGGGTAGAAGGTGTTTACACTTCTATATGTACTTCAAGGATTGTCATCTGTAACTCAATATAATAAATAAGCAAACATACCTTATATATTTGAATAAATTACATCTCATGTGCATTACTATTTTTAAGTGTACAGATGCTGTTATGATTTATAAAATACAGATTTGTTTAGAAGCATTACTGAATTTATAGTAGCATTTTGTCATCATACTTTTTCTCTATAAATGAATACCGATAGTAAAATAACTCTTATAAGAATCTTTCACCTTTTTTTGATAAGGGACCCTTCCTGAGACTTGAAAAATTTGGGAACCACTGTACTAGATCATATCACCTCTTTGACTGAAGGTGTGGAGAACCACATCTCAGAATCCAGAATATCTTGAATGAATCTATTTAAAAGGCTTTATTTACTTTACTCTTGGTCCTGGGTTGACTTTGTACTTTTCTTAGAATATATAAAGTCTTGGTGATAACCTATAAGGAAATGTATTTTTTCCTGAGTTTTCTATACTTACTTTTAGAAATCTGAATGATTTACTATCTTGAATTTCTTCATTGTTTCATTTAAATGTCATATTAAGTTTGTTTAGTTCTCAGGTTTATGGCGAAACCACTCATAGTTGCCAAGCTTTCTTGACCTAATGCTTGTTCTATGCATTCTGGGAAGGTTTTCCATTTTATGACCTATGAAAAGACTTTTCTTCACTTGTTTGTCCCAGGCCTTCTTACCATTGTCCCAGCATGTTTTGTGATACTCCTATGGTACATCATATTCGTCGATTTGTGCATGGGCAGGGTTGTGTCCAGATCGTATTGAAAGAACTGGATTCTCCAGTGCCTGGATATCAACACACAATTCTTACCTATTCCTGGTGTAGAATCTGCAAACAGGTAATGCAGTATAGTGTGTAACATTTCTTAACATTCATTTGCCTGTTTGGTTTGTCTCATATTTTTTGTTATTGTTTTTAAACTCACAGAATATAATATTTGGGCATAATCACTTATGTCTTGTTTATTGTGTTTGATTTCACAGCCCACTTTACTCGAGTGTTACTTATTTGTTTTTATGTGTAGTTTGAATACTGTACTTGTAGAATTGATCAGCCGCCTACAGATTTCAGTAGCCTTTAACAGTAATTAATTAAAATAACGCTTGTTTAGTGCCATGTATGGTAGAATTAAATTAACATCAGCTATTTCTTAAGTATATACTATGTGCTAATAGACCCTAAGGAAGTAAAGGCAAAATTGAAACCATCCTTGTCCAAAAGCAGCTCATTGTAAACATTCAGTACACACAGAGATAAGTATGATATGAGATGGCGCGAAAGGAGGGAGGGAAAAACCAAAGTCCTGTAGTGATTTTAGTGCTGGAGAGTTAAGATGGAGTGCCAACACAGATTGCCAGACTTGTATTGCTGCCTACGAGGGGAGGACACCTCATTGTGTGGCCTCCCTGCCCACTGTGGGCAGCACATATGTGGTGGTGGGCTTTGTAATGTATGTTCCAGTTAAAGGTCCAGAGCTGCCAGGGGCTCAGCCTTAAATGTCATTTGAGACAAAGAGCCAGTATGATACCAATGGGAGACAACTAGAGGATCACTAATAAGGAGGGAGTCATGCAGAATAAGGAAGTAGGAAGAGTAACCTAACAATGTGAAGCTAACCAGAGGCTGAAATGAGGGGCTGGGACCATACTGGCTTTCCCCAGTAGATAGGACTGTTTGAGGAGGAAGAGAGCACCAGAAACTCAGAGGATGAGAGAAGGTTCTCAAAGGAGCGGGTACCTAGACTGAATTTTGGAGGATAAAGATTCTGAAAGACAAAGGTGAGGAGAGGGAATGCATTCTCGGCAAAGGGAAAGCAGGAGATGGGTTAGAGAGTTTGGGGAACAACTAGCAGTTCAATTTAGCTGCAGTGTAGAGTTCGTAATGGAGAGTAATGTGAAGTGAGCTCTTACAGCACCTTAACTGCTAGGTGAAGGGTGTTGTCCTTTGTCCGGATGCATTAAGGAATCTCTGAAGCACTTGAGTAGGGGAATGGTTGTCCGATCTCTACTCAGCAAGATCGTTTGGGAAGCCATATGACTTGGTAAGGGAAGAAGCAGGAGGCACAGAAACCAGTATGGGAGGCTCTTAAAATAATTTAGGTCAATGAGTGGTGATGAGGACCTGAACTAGGATAGTAGCAGTTTTGAATGGACAAGAGCCAAATGTGAGATGCTGTGGAGGTAGAAAGAATGTGACTGGTCACCTGTGATTGGATGGGGTGAAGTCAGGAGATGTAAGAAGAGTCAGGCAATGACTCTTTGGTTTCAAATCTGAGTGACTTGAAGGATGATGGTGCCTCAAATGAAATAATGAATAAGTCTAAAGTGGAACTTAATATCTTTTCCCCCAAATTCATTCATTTTTTATTTTTATTTTGCGGGACAATGAGGGCTAAGTGACTTGCCCAGGGTCACACAGCTAGTAAGTGTCAAGTGTCTGAGGCTGGATTTGAACTCAGGTCCTCCTGAATCCAGGGCCGGTGCCACCTACCCCCCCCCATTTATTTTCTAATTTTTATTTCTTTTGAGGGTATCACTATCCAGCCAAGCAGGTTTAAAACCTTGGAGTCATCTTTAATTCCTCACCAGCCTTCACCTCACATACCCAGTCAGTTGCCATGTTTTGTTGATTGTACTTGTTCAGCTTCTTCTTTGTCTGCCTCCTCGTTATTCAAACAATCACTGCTCTAGATTAGGCTCTCTTTGCCACTTAACTGAATTCTTGCAGTAAGTCCTTAATTGGCCTTCCTACCTCAAGTCTTTCTTCTTTCCAAACTATCTTCCACACAGTTGTCAAGGTGAAATTCTTAAAGCCTAGGTCTGATCATGTCATTCTCCTACTCCATAAACTCCAGTGACTGGCTATTATCCCTTGAAGCCTTTTACAGCCTGACTCCAGCCTGCCTTTCTGGTCTTATGTAGTATTCTCCACAGTGCACTGCAGTCCAGCTACACTGGTCTTCTTGCTCTTCCTCACACACAATGCTGCATCTCTGAACTCAGTACCTTTGCACAAATTACACTCCATGCACAGAAGGTACTCCCTTCTCATTTCTGCTGTTGAGGATCCCAGCTTCCTTCAAATTCACCTCAAATGACATTGTCTGCTTGAGGCCTTTCCTGTTTTCCCCAGCTACTAGAACCCCTCTCCCTTGAATCTGGTATTACTTATTTTGTGTGTACTTAATAGCTAGACATCTGGTGATTTCAAGATTACCAGCGAAGTCACAGGTTTTATTAAAACCTGGAGTACAAGCTCTCTTGTGGACAACAATGGTTTGATTTTTGTTTTTGTGCCCCTTGCACCTAGCATAGTGCCAGCCTACTGTAGGTGCTCAGTACATGTTTGCATGATTAATTGGAGACTTAAGAGGAAAAAGCTCAGTTCATTTTTAACATGATGGGTTTCAGTTCCTGGTAGGACATTTGGTAGAGGTCTTTAACAGGTAGTTGGAGAGAAAGTATGAAGTTTTGGGAGAGCAATTAGACCTGGATAGATAGATTTAAGTGATTTGTATTGATGATGACAGAATCATGGGAGCAGATGTGATCACTGTCTAAACATCTGGAGTTTTCTTGATTTTTAACTCATTTTAAAGTCCTAATTTTATTTTCTGTGGTCATACTAACCTCTGTTTCCGTGGTTGATAATGAACATGTTGATATTGTGCTCAGTTGTTTCATGACTATTAGTTATTTCTGTGTTGTGAAATTCTTGTAGAATGTTTTTTGGTTTACAAAATGTTTTGTGTGTATTATTTCATTTTCACAATAGCCTAATAAAGAAAATTGGAATTTGGCAGTTCAGGTATTATTGTTGCTATTTTTTAAACCACAAATGAAACTGAAGTTTGGGGAGGTTTTGATTTGCCCAACTTCCCAAAGTTAGTAAAGGGCAGAACTAGGTCTAGAAACTAGATTTTTCTGACTTCTAACGTGGATTTTTTTGGTTTTTTGGCGGTAATGCACTGCCTTCTCTTCTTCTCTCTCTTACTCTAAATCTATGGTCCTGTGACCTTTCTTCTATCTCTAGTTTCTACCAGAATGCAAATCAGTGTTTAACACATAGTAGAGGCTAGTTGTGTATTACATGAGACTCACGCCCTTTCTTTGTCAGTGCTCTCTGTCTCTTGAAATTACCTTGAAATACTTTGTATGTATTTTGCATTATCTTTGTACATAATGTTGTATTCTCCACAGAAGAATATAAGCTCCCAAAGGACAGGGATTATGTTCTTTTTTTATCTTTGGGTCCCCAGAATGAAGCACACAGTGCTTTGTTTATATAGCAGGTACTTGTGTGTGTTGAACTGAATTGAATTGTATGTGGGGAATCTGTAGCACTGTTTTAGCATGGGATTGCCAAACTCTGGCCCTCATCAATGTAGAAGGTCAGGTGACTGGGAAGTGACACTCCCTAGTGGTTAAACTAGGTATTAATTCAGGGCTTAAAGAAAACCAGCCAACACTCATGACTGACATAGCTTTATTATTATCATCATCATTATTATCATTGTTTCGTACCCATCTTCATGTTCAGTGGAGTTCAATTAGAAATGGCCCTAGGACATTAACTTTTATGTTGAATCTTTAGCTGATTATTGATCTAGCAGATAAAATGACTCGTTTTAAAATTTTTTTTTTTTAAGTTTTTTTTTTTTTTTAGTGAGGCAATTGGGGTTAAGTGACTTGCCCAGGGTCACACAGCTAGTAAGTGTTAAGTGTCTGAGGTCGGATTTGAACTCAGGTCCTCCTGACTCCAGGGCCGGTGCTCTATCCACTGCGCCACCTAGCTGCCCCTCGTTTTAAAATTAAAAAAAAAATACCTCACAGCTCATTCAGTTTTCTATGAGACCAATTTAAGTGACAAAATAGTTTTAGTAAATTAGATTGATCATGTCATTCCTCTGGTCAAAAATCTTAAGTTGCTCCTTATTACCTTTGTTAAAAACCAACAAAACAACCCCCTCCTCCCCAACCAAATTCAATAGCCAAGTATTTAAGGCCTTCCACATTCTGACTTGTAACTGTATTTCCAGTTTTATTTCACATTAATCCCCTTAACATTCTAGATTCTATCTTGCATTCATATGCCTAGGTGTTCCAGAAAAAAGCAACAGCAATAACAACTTTAAGGATGATTTATTCTAAAAGGATTAAAAAAACCCAAACCATTAGTAATGTGAAATTAGAGCACATCAGTGTCTGTCTTGCTTTGGCTTTTTAAAAACTAACTTTAAAATATTTCTCTAGTTGACTAGAACAGGAAAAGTTATAGAACATTATTACCAGCCCTTCCTAATTTTCTCCCATTTGTTTATATTTTCAACATTCCATGGCAAATAGGTGTTTTAAAAATGTTGATAGTGAGCACTAGAAACTGGTGGTTATAATTGGCACAAAATAAAATGATAATTCGTCAAGCTCCTCCCACCCAGCCCCCCTCCCTCACCCATGAAGGCATTTTTTATTTCCTTGTGATGAAAGCAGTTGTATGTGGGAAAAGTAAATTTCCACTGATTCTCAGTTGTAATCTTTTATGGTTGTTTGTTAGGTCATTTATTGTCTGCTAAATGTTTGATAATATTTTGTCAGAGAGAGATTGAAGCAGGTATAACTCATGGATTGAATGGGGTGTATATGTAAATAAATATGTCAGATCCTTATATCCAAAATATCTTAAATGCTTTGTTTTAAAAATCCAACTAATTTCTATAAGCATATTTTGAATTTCAGGTAACACCAGTTGTTGCTCTTTCCAATGATTCCTGGTCAATGTCATTTGCAAAATACCTTGAGCTTAGATTTTATGGACACCAGTATACTCGGAGAGCCAATGTTGAACCATGTGGTCACTCTATCCACCATGATTATCATCAGTATTTCTCCTATAACCAAATGGTAGCTTCCTTCAGGTAAGACTTAAAAGCACTGTAATTTCTAAGGGCATGTACTTTAAACTCTTAATTTTTTATGTAGCATTTCTGTTGTATTGGGAAGAAACCATAATGGATTCTAACGAGGGAAAAGTTGCCTTCATATCTCTTACATGTTTTCCAAAGGTCTTCTTACTCCAAGCATATTTTCCCAGGAACACGGGGCAGCTTGTGTTTGGCCCGTGATTGATTATGGGGAGCAGTGAATACCGAGTTTCCTTGGAGCGTAGAGTGAGCAGAGGGGAGTAATGTACCCTGCACCTGCAATCAGGTTGTAGAGCGCTTTAAGTTTGACACAGGAGTTTGTATTTGATTCCTTACTTGCTAAAGCTGCTTTACAGGAGAGTGATGTGATCAGGCCTATGCTTTAGGGATATCGTGGTGTAGAAGTTGGATAGAGGATTTGAGAGACGAGGCAAGGAGACCAGGGACAAGCCTTTTAGAGTAGTCCAAGTGAGAGGCAATGAGGGCCTGAACCACGGGGTGGCTGTGGGAATAGAGAAAAGGGGGGAAGATGGATGCAAGAGATGAGGAGAGAGAATGGACAAACCGTGACATGTTACTAGGCATAGGAGGTGGGCAAGAGTGAAAAGGTGAGAATAGTTTTGACTGGAAGCAATGTGGGACCCTCAAAAGAAATGGGAAATTAGGAAGAAAGGTCGGTTTAGGTGGGCAAGGTAATGAGTTTTGTATTGGACTTGTTGAGTTTGAGGTCTCTGGGGGTCATTCAGGTACAGATGTCTAGCAGACATTTGAAGATGCAAGATAAACTCGAGAGAGAGAAAGATTGGAATTGTAGATTTGGGAGTCATCAGTAGATGAATGAAAATTGAATCCAAGAGAGCTGATGAATTCACTGACAGAACCTTGGGGCATACTTCTCTATAAGGAAGTGGACCATGGGTAATGAAAATCCTCTAAGGAGACTTTTTCCAAGTAGGAAGAAAATTATGATAGATCAATGTCTTGAAAACCCAAAGAGAAGAAAGTATCCTGAAAGGGGTGGGGGGAGGTGGGGTGGGGCTAGCAAGTAGTCTGGAATGTTAGTGAGGTCAAGAAGGATGAAAAAGGGGCAGCTAGGTGGCGAAGTGGATGAAGCACTGGCCCTGGATTCAGGAGGACCTGAGTTCAAATCTGGCCTCAGACACTTGACACTAGCTGTGTGATCCTAGGCAAGTCACTTAACCATCATTGCCATGCAAGAAAAAAAAGTATGAGAAAGGTTATTGGTGATCTCTAAGAGAGCAGTTTTATTCAAGTGGTGGGGATAGAGCAAGACTGCAAGGGATAAGGAAGTGAATGGAAGATGGGAAATTGGAGGCAGGAGGGCAGACAGCTTTTTCTTGGGTTGGTCTATGAAAAGAACATTCCAAAAATGGAAGGGAAGGTGAAATACAGCATCACAGTAGGGTCAGTTGAAGGATTTTTTAAAATGGTTGTGTGGTGCAGGCATGTTCAGAGGCAGCACAGAAAGAGCTAGCAGATAAAGAAAGGTTGCAGATTTGAAGAGAAGGGGATAATGGAAGCAAGCAAACTGCTGGGTGAGGTGGGAGGTGTTGGGATGAAGGGTTGGCATTGATGGAAAGGCCACTTTTATCCTCTGAGACTGGAGTAAAGGACAGAAGAGTAGATGATAACGAAGTGATGTAAAAAATGAAATTGAGAAGAGAGAGCTTGTGATAAATGGTCAGGTTCTCTGTTCATTGCGAAGGTGATGGGTGTGGTAAAGGTGGCTTGAGAACAGAACCAATCAGAGAAAAGATTGGCATGCAGCATTGAGGACCTGATTGAGATCGGACAACAGATTTGTAGTAGGCTTATTTTCCTGGTTGTGTAATGTGCTTTAGCTATGCTTTTAGCAGCATGTGAACCAGAGCAGAAGAGGTTGATAGAGTAATCCAGGATTGGAGTTTGGAAAGTAATGAACAACTAACTTAGTTTGAATTCTGTTGTGAAGTGACTCTCTTGCTGTAACAGCTAAGATCAGCACACTAGTGCTTTTGATAGAAGAGAAATGATGAATATATTTAGAGCTATAACAGGTAGATTTAGACAGGGGGGAAATACATTTCTTCTTGGGAGCTCCCAAAAAGGAAGAACAAAAGTAGATGGGGAAGGGAGTGAAGAAATTAGAAGGTAGGGAGGAGTTGCATTGAGAGTTCTAGAGGGTCATGAGGATAAAATTACTTAAGGTTTGGTCTACTTCTAACAACCCTTCTGTTCTTTCAAAGAGAATATTTCCATAAAAGCTTTCGGACCTCATCTGTGATTTCATTGGTAGAGGTGACTCCTACCAATGCAGATTGGCACCTACTTTGAAACTCAGAGTCCCAGAGAGTGGCCTAGGGTGATGACTTTCCTGGGGTTAAACAGCTTTTAAATCTCAGGTGAAATTTGAATACAGGTCTTCCTGACTCTACATCGAGCTCTATATCTATTATATGATGCTACTACTTTTCTACAAAAGTCACTTTTGCAAAAGATAAGAGGAAACAGCTCAATTTCACAGATATTAAGTGCTTACTGCATGCTAAGACACATAGTATATGAGGGCATTGTGTTATGCCTTAGAGAGATGCTTTAGGATTTTGTTTTTGTAAAAGCTCAAAGTTGTGTGATTCTTATTGTCATTCTTACAAAGTTATTTTCCCTCATGTCTCATAGAATTTAAACTCAGGTCTTTTTTTGGAGGGGGGGGGGGGCAGGGCAATGAGGGTTAAGTGACTTGCCCAGGGTCACACAGCTAGTAAGTGTCAAGTGTCTGAGGCCGGATTTGAACTCGGGTCCTCCTGAATCCAGGGCTGGTGCTTTATCTACTGCGCCACCTAGCTGCCCCCATGTCTCATAGAATTTAGCTGATGATACCACTCTATTAAAAGTGTACAAAAAAATGCCACAGCATCCAGAACAATGGTAACATGTATGGAAAGTTAATTCAATATATGACATGTCGGTCTTTTTTTCTGCTTTCAGTTATTCTCCCATTCGGCTTCTTGAAGTATGTGTTCCATTTCCCAAAATATACATCAAACGTCAGGCCCCATTAAAACTGTCCATTCTTCAGGATCTTAAGGACTTCTTTCAAAAGTAAGTGTTTTACAGGACCTCTTTTGTCAGGGTTTTCTGTTTCCTTTAAATATTGTTTGCTCTGGAAACCTAAGACTAAAGAATATATCTATCCTTGCTGTTGAAATTAGAGACTAAGATGAAAGTTTGTTCACCATCACAATCAAAAAATGGATCAAATTTTTAGTTCTTTTTTTAGTGGTAAAAAAAAATCTTTCTTCAGATTTTCTTAAGTGCTCTTTTTCGTACAAAAAATTGGAGCACATGGAGCTTTTAAATATGTGGCTTTCCCAGCCACAAATATGACTAAAAATAGCAACTGGGGTATAGATTGGACCTGTAATTTCTTTCATATAAGGAACTCCCATATGAGGGGACTTCTTCTATCAATTCAGGTTATCACCTGATGTGCCAGTTATAGCATTAGGGCATGGATATGTTAAGTGACTTTCTAGGGGTCACAGATTCATCAGTCCATCAAGATTACAACCTAGTTCTTCCTGGCTCTGAGGACAGCACTCCATCCACTACAGTATGCTGCTTCTCAAAGCTGTGTGCATTCAGTAGATAGAGAAGGCTGCTTCAGAAAGTTAAATATGGTTATTCATTTTAATTTGACTTTTATTGCAAATAAATATCTTTACAAGTAGGATGAGAAGTTGAACAGAGAAAGGTTCTGTCATTTTGAATTTTATTCTTATAGTTGAGTATAGCTTCATGGCATTTGTGAATTTCTCTTTTAGCTTTTGAAACTTATCAAGTGATGTATAGCTCATCATAAAATAATAAGATACTAGTAAAATAAGTAAAAAGCCAGTTTTCATGAACAGTCGTGCTGCAAAATTCTAACACAAATTTTACTTTTTCTTAAATTTAAATACTGTAGTCGTTTCATTAAAAATTATTTTTTGCTACTTCTCTGGGAATAGAAAATTTAAGTCATCATGAATACTTTAGGCTTTATCCTCTTTTTTTAGAGTGTCACAGGTATATCTTGCTGTTGATGAACGGCTCGCCTCTTTGAAAACTGATACATTTAGCAAAACAAGAGAGGAAAAGATGGAAGACATCTTTGCACAAAAAGAGGTAACTTTTTCAGAAGTCCAAGTAAATCAACTATTTTCTCATAGTAATAATAATTTTGCTATTGTTTGTTTGGAAACACTCTTAAGATATTCAAGATATTTACCTTCCCTATAGATGGAGGAAGGTGAGTTCAAGAACTGGATTGAGAAGATGCAAGCAAGGCTGATGACTTCCTCAAAAGAAACCCCTCAACAGCTGCAGTCAGTCTTTGAATCTCTAATTGCCAAGAAACAAAGCCTTTGTGAAATGTTGCAAGCCTGGAATAGCAGGTAACAACAACAACAACATTTGCACCTAGTGTTTAATCGCTGTATTGCTTTTGCTTTATTCTCAAATTTTCTTGTACTCTGACATTAAATTTTTAAAAAAGTTCTCTTGTTTAACTCTTCATTGTACTTAAATCTCAAGTTTGAAATTGTTTTGTTGTTATATGTTATCATTGAGGTTGTAAAGTACCAACTTCAAAAAACTGAAAATAACAATTTTAAGTGTCTTAGTAAATATGTTTTATTTTTATGGCATTAACTTTTTTTTTTTAAAGTGAGGTAATTGGGGTTAAGTGACTTGCCCAGGGTCACACAGCTAGTAAGTGTTAAGTGTCTGAGGCTGGATTTGAACTCACTTACTCTTGACTCCAGGGCCGGTGCTCTATCCACTGCGCCACCTAGCTGCCCCTGTGGCATTAACTTTTAAGATGTTATTTCAACTTCATCTTATGTATTAAAATGTCAGTAATTCAATATTTACTTTTCTAAAACAGGAATTTCCCCTGGAATGTTTATTTCATTATCCCATTGAAGCCTTTTATAGACTAAGCTCTGAAATGACAGGGTATTCAGAAATGAGAGAAAAATTTAATTCATATAAATAAAACTTTTTTAAGCTTTATTATGCTTTACCTAACCACATTTAATATGTATTTCAAAGATATCATCAAATATTTGTAGACATGATTGAGTGTACTGTAGACTAATAAAACTACCTTGCTTTTTGTTCTTTTATCTTAGATTACAGGATCTTTTTCAACAGGAGAAAGGTAGGAAGCGTCCTTCGGTTCCTCCAAGCCCTGGAAGAATGAGACAAGGAGAAGATAGTAAGGTAATGAAATATGGTTTTGTGTATTTGGTCTTTGACACACACACACACACACACACACACACACACACACACACACACGTAATATGTACTTAAGATAAATATTCTTAGGCATTTCTTAAGTATTAGGAAATATTTTAAAAATATTGATGTTGAAAGATAACTTCCTTCATTATAAGTTAAATCTATTTTGTAGAGCTTTTCCAGTATATGAAGTCAGGCCATTTCAAGGAATATGATCCAGATCATGTTATTACCAAATCTGTGTTGTAATAAGACCTGCTCTATTAGGATTCTATTTTATTTTACAAAGATTGATGTTTTATGAATTGTTCTGTGAGCATTATTGAATGAACAGTTGTTCTCAAAGGGCCCTAATTATACCAGTTAATGCACATTAACTTGTTAATATTCATAGCATTCTGCTTTAGATACTACTTTGGAGAGCCCTGGGCAAGTCACCTAGCCTCCCTCAGACCCAGTTTCCTTATCTGGAAAGTAGAAATAATAATTGTATCTGCCTCCCAGGTTGTTGTGAGGAGAACGTAGGATGGTTTAAGGTTTGCAAAGTGTTTTGCAAACAGTGTTTCATTTTTATCCTTATAGCTACCTTGTAGCAACCATATTGTCAGGTGTTCTCTCTGTCAAGTTCAGTGACTTGATTATCATTACACAGAAAATATTTCAGGCAAAATGAACTTCCAGTTCTTCCTCTTTTATTCTTTGACTCTGCATGGTTTTCTAATATCCTGATTAACAGGAACCTATTTTGACATATTTGTAAAAAGTTGCGGTGTTTCAGGTATAACAAGTGTTTTTTGGTGGAATGCTAACTCTAGTATCAAGTTCAGGATAGTCATTGGAGCTATGTCTGTAGGGAGTTGGGTCAGCGTTCTTGAGTTTCATTTAGGCTAGTATGAGTTCTTCATTTTTATTTCTTTAAGCTTTAGAGCATGGTACTTACTGTATTATTGTATAGATGACAGTAGATAGCAAAGGAATAAGTAGAGAAGACCGTGGTCCACACAGTGTTATTTAAAATGCCTGGAAGTCATTAATGACTTAGCAGAATGATACTGGATAAGTTTGCTGTCTTACTGGCTTTATGTTACAGAGATAATGCTTCTTGTTCAATTGAATATATAATTGAGACAGAAATATAACCTTTGGCACAGCCATAAGGAATTTAATTTGAAAGTTCATTGAGAATTGTTTATATAATCTTAATACATAATTCTCATTAAATAATTTGTAAAAATGTACAGTGCTGATCACATACCTGGATATGGCCCTTAGGGGAATAGAAGATCTTTAGCCATTGAGAGTGTAGATTATGGAAAGTTAGCTGTTAGATGCTAGAATGGTAATTGGAAGAAACAAGCCCATGTGTGGTAGATCTTGAAAGCTTCTCTTAAGAACAAGTATTCTGCTTCTCTACAGATAAGTGCAATGGATGCATCTCCACGCAATGTTTCTCCTGGACTTCAGAATGGGGAAAAAGGTTTGTCTTTAAACTGAAAGGTCCTGTAGTACCTTGAGGGCTTTTTAAATGGTCATTGTAATTTTTTTCTTTCTCTTGGAATTAGTGATATGCATTTCATTTCTAGAGCATTAATTATACTATCAGCTTTGAAGAATAATATATTAGAAGTGGATAAATTAAAGCTATATGAGCAGGGAGTCAGAGAAATAAACTGAAATTTAACTTCTAGTTAGAGAGCAAAAATTCTCAGGTTTCACTGTAAATTTGGTTCTTTTTTTTTTTTTTAACCCGTAAATCTTTTTTCTGCCCAAAGTCTTGACTAACTTAAGTCTTTGAAGCTGTTTCATTCAGTAACTAGCTTGGTTATCTTCTAGTCAAATTTGTAGGAAAAAATTATTTAGAAATCTTTTCCCAAAGAAAATATCTGGATTTAGAGCAGCACATTTTAGCTATGATTAAGTGAGAGTTTTATAAAAGGTTTTTTGAGATTACTTTTGGTTGAAAATAATTATTTATGTACATTTTTAAAAGAGTATTCTTGTTTTATGCATTACTATAGTAAAGGAAGCTGCATTGTGAAAAAGAGTGGCATAGCATTGAAGAGCTTTAGATTAGGAATTAGGATTTTATTTGGAGCTCTGTAATGAATGAACTATGAGATCTTAGATGTCAGTTAAAAAAACAAGCTCAGATTTTCTGTAAATTCAGGTTCTATAAATTATGTTTTTCACTTTTAGTTTAAAAATCATATTAGATATAGATAAACTTGTTTTCTATTTTAAAATATCAGATAAAATAGAATCATCACAGATCTGGAACGGTAACTAATAAAAATTCAGATGTTTAACAAGCTTGCCAAAATTTGTTTTCACTTTTCTTCAGAGGATCGATTCTTAACCACCCTATCAAGTCAGAGTTCCACAAACTCCACACATCTTCAACTGCCTACTCCTCCTGAAGTCCTGTCTGAGCAGTTGATGGGAGGGCCTTCTGAAGCAGATACAACGAGTAGCTCAGAAGGTACATCACAGCCTTCTCCTTTTTCTTTCCTAAATCATGGAGTAATTATTTCAAGCTGTACCACAATTCAGTTTTCTTGGTATGAGTAGCATGGAAGACAAATATCAGCTCTACATAAAGTATTCTTCTTTCTTCCAGATGTATTTGATGGACATTTATTGGGATCTACAGACAGCCAAGTGAAAGAAAAGTCAACAATGAAGGCTATATTTGCAAATTTGCTTCCAGGAAATAGCTATAATCCTATCCCCTTTCCTTTGTGAGTATTAGTCTAATGCAAGTTCATTCTGTTAAGGGTTTGGTTGATTATTGTATGATTTGGTTTAAATATTCATATTTTTTTTTTTACCAGGAGAATTAGTCTCATATATTACATTTATTATAAATTGACGTGGATATGATTTGTTCTATTAGTTTGTGATAAGAAAGCACTTGTTCCCATGAAATAGTTTAATTATTTATATATTGTGTAGAAATTGGCTAGTTGGGCTGTTGCACTTTTATGACTACTCATTACTTTGAATTATTGATGCTGAAAAAGTTAAACCTTCAGGACATGAACAGATGAACTGAAAAAAGATAAGAGGTTTTGATATTTACTACTTTTGTACACAAAATACTATTTTATATAAATATTTTGTATTTTCTATAAGATTTAGTGTGGTTGAGAATTGAATATATGTGTTTCTACAGGCATAGAGTTTTATGATGAAATGTATGTAACTGAAATTTTGGTGGTGAATTATCACTTAGATAAAGAAAATTGGAATATTTAATTCCTTCTTCTTAACTAATTAATCAGTCATCAGTAAGCACAAAGTCCCTCATAGGTGCCTGGCACTGTCGCATGCCCTGGAGATACCAAAGGAAAAAAATAGAACTTTTCTTCCCTTAAGGAATTAAGTTTTCACTTTGGGTAGTTGTATTTTAAGAATGACAAAAGGGGCAGCTAGGTGGTGCAGTGGATAAAGCACTGGCCCTGGATTCAGGAGTACCTGAGTTCAAATCTGGCCTCAGACACTTGACACTTAATAGCTGTGTGACCCTGGGCAAGTCACTTAACCCCAATTGCCCTGCCAAAAAAAAAAAGAATGACAAAAATTAGTAGCAAATTATAAGGGACCTATATTTTGATATATTGGTATAGTTTTTGAAGTTAGGGAAATATAGGGTTGGTCCTGACCTATGATTTCATTGGTGAAGAAATTAGAAATTCCTGCAATTACTCAGCAGCTAAGTTTTAGAGAATTGCCTTGGGTAGTATGAAGTTAAGTGATTATCTGGGTCACATAATCAGTAGGCCTCAAAGGATGAACTTGAACCCAGATCTCCCTGACTCCAAGGCTGACTCTTTCCACTTTACTACACAGCTTTTATTTATTTATTTATTTTTGCGGGGCAATGAGGGTTAAGTGACTTGCCCAGGGTCACACAGCTAGTAAGTATCAAGACTACACAGCTTTTACTGAAGATACAGCTGCTTAACATGCTGACTACCAGGTGTTTTCATATGTACTTAAGTTTTATACTTCATATATGAATATGAGGCTACTGATACTGTTAGTTGGAAGATTTTGTGTCCTTTGTAGGGATGCTTGTTTTCCCGGAGCCATTTGTACTTTTTCCTAATCTCCCCCTTTGTACAATTGCTGGCCTAGATTACGAATTTAATATTAACAGTCTAACAAAATTGTGTCTGTATGAAACTGATTGACTTGTATGGGAATCCAGCATTGGTTTCACTACCGTGTATATATGCAGCTAAATAGAGAAACCTATCAATATCTTTTTTTCTATATTGTACATAATAAGAATTTTTTTCTTGCTAGAGAAGATAGCAACATTTTTGTAGGATGTTTTGCTGTTTTTCTCTTTCCTTTTTCTTTGTTGGTCAGCATAACTTTTGACTTAAATTGATGCACCTTATCTTTCACTTTCTGTATACCTTCTGTGTACTGTGCTTTCTAATACACAGCAGATATGTTGCATTGTTTTAGGCATATTATATCTTAAATTTCTGATGTCAACCTTCTTTCAAGTCTATCACAAAACAGATTGTTTTGGGAATATGTTCTTTATTGCCTAACCTCATTGATACAAATACAGCTAAAGGCATGTGACAAAGAGAATAGTTTTGTTGGTGAGATGACCGTTTTAGAACCACCTGATTAGAGACCCATGCCTGTCTTATCATTTAAAAAGTTTTGAATTATTAGGCTTGAATTTTCAGTATCTGACTAGAAAATTTGCATTTGTAGTTAGCAGCGTTTAGGTAAGTTAGAGTTACTTAGAAGTACTCTTAACAAGTTGTATATTTGTTGTTTTAAAATAAGATCATGATTATCCTATTTATGCGGCTGAATATTTCTTTATTGTTCCTATAACATTATGTCTTTAACATTGTTCTTCCATTATTTTTACCACATTTTTTATGTTTAGTGACCCAGATAAGCACTATTTAATGTATGAACATGAACGTGTACCCATTGCAGTCTGTGAGAAGGAACCCAGCTCCATTATTGCTTTTGCTCTCAGGTATTTGTTTATTCACTTACATTTAAAGCAGTAGTTCTTAACTTGAAATCTGTGAACTGCATTTTATTTTGTGCATTTGCAAACATTTTTAGAAGGGGTCTATGATTTCAAAGAAGTTTAGAACCTTTGTTATTAAAGTCTAAAAGTAAATTCATTAATTATAAGTAAGTAAAGTTAAGCTTTTTAGGATGTATTCATATGATTAAAATATCTTTTAAAGGTAATATTATCGTTGTTATTTATCTTTTAGCTATGGAGTCCTAGATAATTTTTTAACCTAATAATGACTAATCAAACTATATTAAAGAGCCTCTTCCCTCTTGTACTTTGTATTTTCCTTTTTTTTTTGGGGGGGGGGAGGTAAGGCAATTGGGGTTAAGTGACTTGCCCAGGGTCACACAGCTAGTAAGTGTTAAGTGTCTGAGGCCGGATTTGAACTCAGGTATTCCTGACTCCAGGGCTGGTGCTCTATCCACTTTGCCACGTAGCTGTCCCATATTTTCCCCCTTTTTTTTTTTATCACCTCATTCCATAGATGCCCTCTAATAATGAGACATTCTAAAACATTTGTCTTGAAGGTATAATACATTATACAACCTGTGCTTTCCTAGCAAGTCTACTTAACAGGTTGAGTTTTCAGGCCTAGAGAATATCTTTTGTTCCATGATATGTCTCATGGGCTATAAGTAGCCCAGAGTATTTTCCTGTCTTTTAAAAAGATTAGTAATTTTCAGTGCATTTGAGACTTCTTTTGTTTTTCATTTATATATTATGTCTAAAATGAGATCTGAATGTTTATTTTCCATTTGTTAATATTAAATATCATTGCTATGACCAAATCTAAAATTGTCTTTTTTATTTTAAATTGTATTTTAATGGGAAGACATTTGCCTTTTTGCTTTTAGGAAGATGGTAATACTTCTTATAAGCAATGATGAACCATAAAACATTAATAGATGAGAAATCTAAAAAAAATTTAGCTGAGCAAATAATGCCCATTGTACTTGCAAGGAGTAGGTTTTCTAGCTTAGATATTACTTTAAAGCAACTTTTTAATTACTTAAAAATTAACTGCATCTTAAATCTGTTTCTTTGTGTATGATATAGAAGTATCTGCTTCACCTGAAGGTTAATGACCAAGTATTAGTAAGCATCAGGTATTCTTACGGAGGTAGAGGGAGTTATGGAGGGAGTTATGGACAGTTATATGAACCTCAAGCTTAGATTTCCTCAGGCAACCTAGATAACCTTTTGATTAATTACCAGCATTTCTTTAACAGTCATGGGTTTTCTTTATTGTTATGGTTCCCTGAAAGCTTAAAGTGGAGAGCCAAGCTTTGAAATTAATAAAGAGATTCCATTAGGTGATCTCTGAGGGAGCTTCTGTTCTGTATTTTTAAGTATTCTAAATATTTTTCAACCTCTTTCTACTTTAAGTTGTAAGGAGTACAAAAATGCCTTAGATGAATTATCCAAAGTGTCTCTGCGGAATACTGCTGAGGAAGTGCTGCAAGCAAGCAGGTTTGTGAAATTCCATAGAGTATTACATAGATAGGAATTCTCTTGTAAGTGTTTTTTTTCTAAAAATATTAACATTTTTTGTTTTTATAACAAAGTATACTTATGATAAAAAACTCCAAGAGAAGATGACTCACTTATTTTGAACATTTTTTCATAAGACAATTCAATATAATAGATTTTTTTGAACAGTCTTTTGGAGCATGGTGAAGGGATTTGACCAATAATTGTATAATTACTCAAAGTTTGCAGGATTCTGATGCTTCCATTTTTTTTCATTCAAAAATAAGGTACTTGTTAAATTAGTTATTATGCTACAGCCTGACTTTGCAAAATTAAAAAAAAAAAAAGATAAATTTTCTGAAAGAGTTCAAGGAACTTTTTGGGAGCTAGATTCTTTGGTCCTATTTAATAGGTTCATTCCCTGAAACTCAAGAGACTTGATATTGTCACTGTCATTGAAATTGATTTGATGGCTTGAGAATAAAATATTTAATTTCACTTAATATTAGCATTGTGTTTTAAAGTTAGGAAATCAGTGATTTTTGTGATAAGATTCCTAAAAGATAAGCCAAGTTTCTTTCCTCCTAAGCTGAGAATTTCTTCTTTCAGTCATCCAAGGTTACGTACCTAATCATTGATTTTACTAAATTAGGTTTACCTAATACATTTTAGCTAGCTGAGATGAAAGATTTTGTTTTTTCATTAACTCAGGATTCACTGAATTGAACTCAGTTCATTCAGGAAGAATATAAGGAAAATAAACCAGTCACTGAAATAGTCTGAAGTAAAATTTTAACTGGATTCTAGGTTTTTGTGCCTTCAGCAGTATAAGTTAAAATTTTTTTAATGACTGCTTCTTTATCACTTTGTTTCATTCCTACTCCTGAAAAATCCCTGTCAAATTAAAAGTCAGAACATAACCTCTTCACCATTTTACTGCATCTTCAGGTTTGTCACCCCCACAGAGTACACTGAAGGCCTGCCTGCCCTACAAAATGGTTGTGTCCAAAATAATTTATCACCTGGTGGACCCCCTTATAGAGCTATCATTGTCCAGTTTGGCTGGTCCTTGGACATCAAATACAGTCAGTTATCAGGCTATTTCCAGTTTGGTAGAACATGTCAGAACAAAATGTATTGGAATCCCTTTAACAGTCCTGGGCCACTGTCATGCCAAAATGAAGTGTCCAAGTAGGGTTTTCATGGTTACCATTAAAACCTTAACCAAGAAATAAATTCTGAATTCTGAGATAAAAATCAAAAGAGCTACCTGAGGAGCGAACTGCTTACTATTTAATTTCATCTTATTTTCTCATTTCACCAATAAAAAGGTCTTTTTTCTGTTTTCTGTGTTTCTATAAGCTGTGAATTAAATGTATAAATCAATGTATAAAACTCATTTCTACTCGACAATTCAGTACTTTGGACAGCAGACCCAAGAGTAGCAGCCCTGTCAGATTACCTGAGATCACAGGGGGACCAGCAAGCCGACCAGCAGAAGCCGAACCTCAGCCACGTAAGTAAGACTGCACAGCTGTTTGGTAGCCCTAATAGTTGGCTAAGGTTGTTATTCCAGTGGCAGTAAGATGTGTTTTTAGGCATTGGTAAAAAAGGAAAAGCAAACAAATAAGAAATGACCCTCAAAAGCATTTGCTTCTTTTGGTTTTTAGCTTTGAATGGTTATATCGCCTCTTTCTTTTTGCATGCTTTGTCATTGTCCTGTAATTCATTCTAACCTGGTATAGAAGAACGATACTGGATTGGTATCAAAATACTGGGGTCTGAACCCTGGCTTTCCTGCTTATTACTACCTTTGTCACCTTGGACAAGTACTTAACCTCTCTCTGTACCTCATGTGATTTTTGAAAAATGAAGGGATTGATATATACCTCTTCTAGCTCTAAATATTTCCTTCTATTAATGCAGGTAGTCAATTGAATAACTTCAAGCACCTCTGCTTGGCAAGATGCTCTTCAGAAAGCCACTCCTTTACTAATACTGAGCTCTAGTCTAAAGGAAGTAAACTGTCACGAACCCAAGAAAATAGAGGCCATTTTCTGTCAGCTTCCTCTTCTCGCTAACTATAATAAAACCCCTTCATACAATCCTCTGCTCTTTCCTTTACTCTGCTTTCTGAATGAATCCATCCTTCTAGCCAAAGCCAATATATCATCATGTGTTCTGGATCCCATCCCCTCCCATTCTCTTCAGCATTCATTTCAGTCACCCCTTTGTCTCTCTAATCCAACCTTCCCTGCTACCTACAAACACGCACAAATATCTTCATCCTTAATTGCCTTCACTAACCCTACTCTGCCTTCCAACTGTTGTTCAGGTTACTTAACCCTTTCTCAACTAGAGTCCTAGAAAAAGCTAACCACACAGTCTTTGCTTTCACATTCTCAGCTTTCATCCCCTTCTCAAATCTTTGCAATTTTAACCAATGCTGTTTGTTTCAGAGTTCTTGGTGATCTCCAGATCCAATACTTTTTTCTCATTCTTAACCTTTCTGCTGCATCTCATACCAGCCTGTCCCCGTTATTTTAACTTCTCTGTATTTTTGTGACATTACTCTCTCCTATTTTTCCTCCTACTTGTCTAATTACTACTTCTTCATCCATGCCATGCCTCCTGAATTCTCTGCCTTTCCTCTTCTCCCTTTATACTTATTTATTGATCATTTCAGCTCTTGTGGGTACATTATTTATTTTTGCAGATGACTGGCAAATCTACATATCTTCCTTGGTCTCCTAAGCTCCAGTCATCTATCATGAGCTGCCTGTTCTATATCTTACTCTGGATGTCCTGTGTTTTTTAAAACTATTGCTCCTGTATTTTATAAATTAATTGCTATTGTACCCATTTTGGCAGTAAGCATTTATTATTAATTAATATATATTCCAGTAAAGAATTGACCACGTGGCAGTTAGCACAAGCAGGAGAAAAGCCCTAGACTCATGTTGTCTCTCAGAAGCCCTACAAAACTTACACTGTCCTAAGAGGAAGACTGCACACCAAGAGAGCCTCAGACCCTGGCATAGCCAAGGATTTTATCCTCTTTTGATAGAGGCAGGATGGCCAAGGGTTTTATCCTCTTTTTTTTTTTTAGTGAGGCAATTGGGGTTAAGTGACTTGCCCAGGGTCACACAGCTAATAAGTGTTAAGTGTCTGAGTCTGGATTTGAACTCAGGTCCTCCTGACTCCAGGGCTGGTGCTCTTTCCACTGTGCCACCTAGCTGCCCCGTTTTATCCTCTTTTGAGGAATGATACATGACTTGAGGGTAGTCTAAACTAAAATGAACTCTCTATAGCTGACGTAGGAGAAGAGTATGCAAAAAAATCATCCCTGAAAGGCAAAGGTGAAGTTCAGTATCTAGGTATATGTAGTTTGATCCCATCACTTCAGTGAGCTAGACAAAAGGATCAGTCTCCATTTCTTTTGTTCCCTTGCACATGTCTCAGACAAGAGCTGAAATTCCTCAAGAACTGGACTTTCTGGAGTGGTGGAGAAAGGATTGAAACTGATCTCTGGGTCCCCCTCCCCAAGAGATTAATTATTAATAATTATTTTTTCACAGTCCCATGGACATTAGAGAACCCATTGTCTCTGTACACCAGTCACTTTCTTCCAAACCTTTTTCTTCCAAACTCAACTTCCTGATAGTGTAACTACACCATTATTCTTCTTACTATTAGTCCAGGTTCTCAATCTTGGGTTTATCCTTGATCTTGCCAAACCAACCTTCTACTTTTTCTTACATAAGGCACTGTCTTATGTCTCTGTCTAGTATTCCTTCTGAACTTAGCTCAAGTACTGCCTGCTACATGAAACCTTTCTTTATCTCACCTAAATGCTAGAGCTCTCCCTCCCTAAACTGTTTTATTTATTTTATATTTATTCCACATATACTCATGTGTGCACTCATCGCATCCCTGGGGCATGGAAGTTCTTGGAGAACAAAGGACTGTTTCATTGTTTTTTTTATTTCCAGCACAGTGCCTAGCACATAGTAGGTACCAAATAAAGACTTATTGATTTATTTGAATGATACAGATTCCTCTGATTTGTCAGTGTTATGCCCCCTTACTTTTTTGAAAAGTAAAACTATGAAATTTTAAAAACTTCTTTTCACTTGTGTGAACTATTTTGTTTTTATACTGTTAGCAAATATTGCCTTTTTTCTTGTATAACCACAAGCTCTTCATAAAGAATGCAATTCCTGTGAATTTTATAAAGAACAAATGATATGAGATCACATGTTATTAACAGCAAGCACATCATGGAGCTCAGCAGTAGTTAACTATAGAATAAAAATGAGGCCCATTTGTATTCATGCCCCTACTTCTAACCCTAAACACATAATATAGCAGAAGCAAAACTTGATTTTTATCTTTCAGAAAGAAAAGGTTATATAAAAGATCATAGATGTGACTAAGATTAATATTTAGTAATTAAATGTCAATTCTCTTAGTATCTTAAAAACCTGATAAACTTACCTGTTTTGTCAATTGTATTATTACAACTCTGGTTTAAGCTTAATATACTGGCTTGCTGATGTAAAGTAAGAGTTGTTTTCACTGATAGTCGCTGTATTGTTTCTCAGGAACTGCTGTTGACAGCATTTTATGGGTTTTGTGACTTGGAGTAGCTTCTCTTCTTCCATGCTTCTAGCTAATGAGGAGCACTTACCTAGGAGACAGCTGCTTGACTGAGCAGGGGCATATCACCAGAAACCATGAAACAGGAATTTGAGAGTTTCAGTAAAACTCAGATTTCTTTCTTTTGTATATTGCCTCCTGCCAGCCAGGGAATTTAGTCAAACATTTGAATTTCAAGTACGTTTAATAAATCTTTGGAAAATAATACTCACTTGTTCTGTTTTTTAGCCAAAAAGGCTTCGGGAGTGTTGTCTTTCTTCCGTGGCACAGGGGGGAAGAGCCCCGACCTGTCTTCCCAAAAGAAGGAGACTTTACGTGGTGCAGATAGCGCTTACTACCAGGTTGGGCAGATGGGCAAAGAAGGGACAGAGAACCAAGGAATAGAACCTCAAGGTGTGTACATGTTGGTAAAGTGTAATTTGTCCTAAAGTTAACTGTTTTTCAGTTTAGTTGTTTTATGTTACTTGTAGGGTGGGCAGTATGTGTTTACTTTCATGGTAAGACTTTGAATTTATAATTCCAGAATCTTTGAAGTAATATTGTTTACTTGATAAGATTGACACTTCCCTTCTTGTCATACTTCTCTGGCCCAGGAATTCACAGCACAATTTAGGATATTTTTCTCACCTTGATTTTTTTTTTTTTAGCATTATCTATTGAATATATTTTGGGCATAGGACTAGAGTATGAGTAGATGGTCTAAAAAAAAACCTTAAGAATAATTTTGTTGCCTTTTTTAAACTAAAATTTAAATGGAGTGTTATGGGTTGCTTCTGGAATGTAAAATCATAAATATTATCCTTTAAGTATTGGTCTGTATTCTGAAAGGAAAATTTTGAAATGTAGAAAATAGAAAAATAATGGTTGTTTATTAATTAGCTGTTTGTAACCATTTTAATTCAGTCAGCATTACTAAGTGCCTACTGTGTGACAGGCATTGTGTTAGGGGCAGGAGATATGTATATAGACAGAAATAAAACAGTCCCTACCCCAGGGATCTAACGTTTTACTGTGGAGAAAGGACTACATGAACAGATGAACTATTACAAAATGTAGGCAGGATTATTTCATTGGAGGCTGGGGAGAACAGTTACAACAGGGGGTATCAGGAAAGACCTCCTGTTAAGAGGTGGCGTAAGCTAAGCCTTGGAGGGAACTAGATATTCCACAGTGTGGAGAGGTGAGTTATGAGAGCGTGTCATGCATGGGAGGAAATGAATTTTTAAAATGATTTCATTTTCTTAAGATAATATATTCCACAGGGAAATCTTAAAAGAAAGATTGACCTCCATTTTACTATAAATTGGGTAGAATTTGTATTTTAGCTAGAAATTAAACTGAACTTCGATAATTTCATTGATTTGTTTAAATAAAAGCTAAGGAGAACAAGTTATTTCTAAGGAGGAGGACCATATTATGTTGTGATATTGATTACTTTTGAAAATTAATTGGCATCTAGTATGAAAATTAATTTATCTGTTGCTGAAATATTTTTTAGATGAAATAGATGGAGGAGAGACCCAAAAAAAACAACTCACAAATCCTCATGTAGAGCTTCGTAAGTACAGAGTTATTTAGGGTAATTTTGAGGGAAGGGATTGTAGTTGCACAAGTCATCTCTTCCAGGGCTTCTGGCTTCAAAACAAATAATGCCTTTTGGTTGTTTTACTATATGGTGAAAAAAATAGGTATCTAAGTCTGTGCAAGCTGATATGAAACTTAGGAACATCATCTCTAGTATTATTCATATCATATTTCATATCAGTAATTGTTTTTTTGTGTGTGGGACAGTGGGGGTTAAGTGACTTGCCCAGGGTCACACAGCTAGTAAGTGTCAAGTGTCTGAAGTCAGATTTGAACTCAGGTCCTTCTGAATCTAGGGCTGGTGCTTTATCCACTGCACCACCTAGCTGCCCCCTCATATCAGTAATTGAAATCTTTTTTGCCCTAAGAAATTGCTTGGGGTTTAGATGATTTCATGTGGAGTAATGAGAATAATTATTTCAAATTATATAGTGTATATGATTTAAAAATAAGACCCAAAAACCCTGTAAAAAAGGGAGTTGGTTCTTGACTCTACCTTGCCTTGTTCTTTATTTATCTGAAAGTATGTGACTTGCCATTCATATTATGTCCTTTATCTTTTCTGAACATTTTGACAGAACTATGATAATGCTCTGGAAGGATAATCTTAATCCTGACAATGTCATTTTGTATAGGACTGTGGAAGGAAAAAGGAATTTGTTGTGTTGTTTGAAGTCAGATGTCTTATTTCTGATTTATAAAGTTTTCTTTCCTCTTTTGTGTTTTTTCATAGAGTTTTCTGATGCTAATGCCAAGTTTTATTGCCGGCTCTATTATGCTGGAGAATTTCATAAGATGCGTGAAGTAATCTTGGGGAGCAGCGAAGAGGATTTTATCCGTTCCCTTTCTCACTCTTTGCCCTGGCAAGCCAGGGGTGGAAAGTCAGGAGCTGCATTTTATGTGACGGAAGGTAAGTTAGCCATTTACTAGGTAGATAGTGTTTAAGTTTGTTTATATATTTATTTATTTAAGGTGTTTGACTAGGAGAAAACTTTGATTTAGTAGAAATTAGACTTTGGAATTGGAGGATATGAGTTTGAATCCTTACTCTGCTAATTACTGCCCTGCCTGTGTGATCTTGTACAATTTACTTATTCTCACTAGGCCTCAAAATAAGGTGATTAGACTATAATATTGCTAAAGTTGTTTCTCTAAATTCCTATATTCTTATGGCTTAGGTATCACAATAATATTGAGGCATATGGTGTAATAGTTTTATCTTTTAGAAGGAAACTTTTTTTTTTCTTTTTGTGCTTGAAGGTATCTATGATATAACAAGGAATATGCATTTCATGGGATGTAATAGTTTGAATAAGCATTAGTTAATTTTGATTATAGGTTCCAGAAATTAAAACAGAAATTGAATAACTTGGAGAGGGTTCAGAAGAGTACTGTGAAGTAGATTAATGAAGAAAAGCTAAAAGAAATTAAATGTATTTAACTTGGGGATGAGAAAACAGCTATTTTATGAAAGTTAGATGGCGTGCTGAATTTTCTTTAGCTTTTCCTGAGAACTAGGTGATTTGAAAAGGACTTAAACTCTTTAGATTAGTAACAATTTCTGTCGTGAGGATGTTGTAGATCATTAGTTTCTATAATGGGTTGCCAGAGCAGGCTATAATTCTTTAAAAAAAAAAAAGATTATCATCTGCCTAGGTGTGGTTTTAGGTTAAATTTTTTTTTACCCAATATGTGATTTCATCACTACATATGAAGAACTTCCTCTAACAATGAAGGTTGCATCTTCTCTGTACCTTTCCTCTTGGAGAGTTGCCCAGGGCACTGAGAGGTTGTTTTGCTTAGGGTACACAGCCCATACCTGTCACAGGTGGGCTTTGAACTCCTCTGTCTGACTCAGACCAGCCTTTTGTCCGCTAAGAAATGCCTTCTTAGCTAAATGCAGGTTTTCCTATATTCTTTTAATAGTCTTCCTAGGCCTATAATAATAAGAAAAAAGTATTCTGACAAATTTTCTCAATATATTTTACATAAAAACCATTGAGTAATTAAAGCAAATGAATCATTTAATATTTTGTTAGACGTGGTGTCCTGTGTGTAACCATGACATATCTTTAATAGCTATAGATCCCACAGAGTTAGATGTATCTATGTGTATAAGCATACAGCTTTCTATACATAGGGCTCTCTCTTTGTATACATATATCTTTTGTTTGTATTCACTTCTATGGAGATTAAGCATCTTCCAGCCCTGGGGATACAAAAACAAAAAGGAAGCATTCTCTTTCCTCATGGACTTTAAATTTCCCTGAGGGACACTGCATCTAGAAAGACAAACAAATAGAGACAGTAACAAATGGAGCATAGCATTATCTGCAGAGGAGGGAGGAGCATCTGAGCTGAGCCTGGAAGGAAGGTACTGATGATGAGAAATGGACATGAAGAAATGCACAAATGCATGTGGAGAACAACTTATGTAAATGTATGGAGATAAGCATCGGAATGTTAAGTTTGGAGAATATTTGGGCAGTCCAGTTTGTCTAGAATGTAGACTGCAGGGAGGAGAGTAATATGAAATAAGTCTGCAAAGGTATTTGGGAGAAAGATTGTGGTGGCCCCTAAATGCTAGCAAGGGAAGTTTGTTTTTTATCCCAAGGCAGTAGTTAGTCACTGAAGGTTTTTGAGTGATGTTTTGAATCATATTCAGATTTGAATCTTAGAAAGATTATTTTGGCAAATGGGCGAGGGATTACTTATAGAGAAGATATACAGGTGAAAGGAATACCACTTAGGATGTTTCTGTTGTAAACTAGGGAAATGGCGATGAGGGACTGAATTAAGGTAATGATTTTGTGAGTGGACAGGAGAGAGAAATGAGAGATGTTGGGTAGTTAGAATGGAAGAGACTTGGCATTGAGATTGATTGTAGGAGATAAAGGACAGGGGAGAGGCAGAGATAACACTGCATTTATGAATCTGAGTGATGGGAAGACAGTGCCTTCCACCTTAATAGGAAAGTTTTCAAAGGTTTTAAGGGAGAATACACACAAATGTGTCGATATTTATATGTTACAGTAAATATAAAGGGAAGGAATAATCTATATTTATCTGCTTGCTTTTTGCCTTTATATAACATTGTACATGAATATTCACATACACAAGTATACATTGTTAGAATTAGAGAGCTAAAGTAATTGAAGTAGACAGACTCAGGATTTTTGAAATGATTTACTGTGAGTACCTTCAAGATTTAAGCACTATTTCCCTTTATAGATATATTCATAGAGCAAATCATTTTAGATAAGACCCTGAATTATTTACCTAATAAGATTACCTAATGTGTTTCTTTTCTGAAGTGCAGAGAAGTTATCTATGAAGATAGCTACAGCGTTTGTGTGTATGTGTGTGTGTGTGTGTGTGTATGTATATATTTACATACATCCTTATATATTAACACAGGATCCAAGATTTCATCACTGTAGGGACTCTTATATCTGGGGTCACTTCTTCATGCTTAAGTAGATGGTTCCAAAGTTGCTGGGTTTAGAGTGCCATCATCTAGTGTATCTCTCTCTCACACACACACACACACACACACACACACACACACACACACACACACACACACTCTCTCTCTCTCTCTCTCTCTGAGAGATATTTTGTGAACATATGAAATTGAAACTTTTCAGATGACAGATTCATTTTGAAGCAGATGCCCCGCCTGGAGGTCCAGTCTTTCCTTGACTTTGCACCGCACTACTTCACTTACATTACTAATGCTGTACAGCAGAAGGTAGGAACAAAATGGACTTTTTTGTATATGCTGGAGTTCTTTCTGCATCCTTGCTCAATCCCCTTCCCCCCCCCCCCAAAAAAAAAAAAATTTGGAGCCTTGAAATCAAAGGGACATGTTTCCAGAAGAGATAGATATGAATAACACATGCTTGGAGTGGAAAGATCTAAGTTTTGTCCTTGGAAAAGTTGTGTTCAAATCTTGGCTCCACCACTTAGAAATAGTGTGACGTCAGACAGGCCCCTTCACCTCTGGGCTTCAGGGTCTCAGGGATGATGATTTTTCTGCTCTTTGCTTCAGAGGGGACTTCAGATGAGGTGTTCCAGCTTTCTGTCCACCCTGGCCACCATCTTGTCATCTGCCCTGCTTGTATGGGGTGCGACAGTCTACTGTCCTGTGCCTAGATTCTGCCTGTTCTTTGAGAACAGACACCATATTGATTTTGTATTTGTGTCTCCTGACAAGTGCTTGGTATATTACAAGCGCTTAATGAATACTTTTCATTCATTCATTGTGTATTACAAAAGACAGTGTTATATAACATTAGATAACATTATATAAGCACCCACAGCTCTTTCTTGTGAAGTACTTGAATCTTTGCTCTCATTGATGTGGGTATTCCTTCCATCAGTGCAAACTGAAACAGCTGCACTTTCTGATCTTTTGTGACTCCATGTTCTCCTTTTACCACTGATGTGATGGAGGCCTTGTTAAATAGGATTTTTAGCATCAGGGAGGAATGCGGCACTTGGACTATATCTCTGTTCTCTTCTTTTGAGAAACAGTTTATGCCTTGAAAAATCTATCCCAGCATTCAGATTGGGTAGAATTGCTGTACATAAATGACCCACTGTTTTATTGTTGTTACTGTATTCAAATAATGCAGTTATCTTGAGATCTTAGGCTATCTGTTTAACTTGTCAGTAACGGTTGAGCATATTTTGGGGGCTATTAAAACACTAAAATGTAGACACTTATGTTTTAACAATATCCAAATGTTCTCTTTAAATGATTCTTACTTGATCAGAGGCCCACAGCTTTGGCCAAAATTCTTGGGGTTTACCGAATTGGTTATAAGAACTCTCAGAATAATACTGAGAAGAAGCTGGATCTTTTGGTCATGGAAAATCTCTTCTATGGGAGAAAGATGGCTCAGGTAAGGATTTTGGATTGTATGAAACAGTCTGTTTTGTGCCTTTCTGCAGATACCTAAATGTAGTGAGTCATAATAAACTTTTTATGTGAAGTGGTCCAGTAATGACACTAAATAGCTCTTTATGAAGTTTCAACTTTTGACCTGCTGAAACGCTGAGGAAATCATAGTAATATGCTGAAGCAGAATTCCTACAACTTAATAATATAATTCATGTCGATAAATTGATCACATATTTTAGGTGTCCATACACCTAAAATTTCTATGATGTTAATTATATGGATATGTTTCACTGACTTATTAAATGGCCTCTTTTAGGGGATGGGTGGGACTAGATTTATGATTTCATTGGTGTAAGAGCTCTTTATGTGGAAACTCCCTCTTTTATCATACATATGCAACTGCTTTGACTTGCCCAGTCTTGCACAGTCAATATATGTCAAAGGCAGAACTTGAACCCAGGTCTGGGTCTTTATGCACTATGCACTGCTCCCCACATTTTTCATGACATTACTTGACAGTTGCTACAAAATATAATAAAATATCAACTTCAGAGTGTTTTAGTGAACTAGAATTCTTCTTTTTTAATCAGGTTTTTGATCTGAAGGGTTCTCTTAGGAACCGAAATGTAAAAACAGACACTGGGAAAGAGAGCTGCGATGTTGTTCTGCTAGATGAAAATCTCTTAAAGATGGTTCGAGATAACCCTCTGTACATCCGTTCTCATTGCAAAGCTGTGCTGAGAGCCTCTATCCATAGTGACTCCCATTTTCTCTCCAGTCACCTCATTATAGACTATTCTTTACTGGTGGGACGAGATGATACCAGTAATGAACTGGTAGTTGGAATTATTGGTAAGTAAATACACAAAGTTTGCTTTTACTAAGATGATGCAAATTGAAATGAAATACTATAGATTATTACTGTACCCTGATGAATAATATCTTATTGAGTTTTCCCCCCAAAAGTTTTTTCTCTTTGCCTTTCATCTTTTCACCAAAACGGTTGAATCTGAAAAGTCAAAATTTGATGCACTTCTAAATTTCACTTTATTATTAATACTGCTTTTTCTTTTGACAGATTATATCAGAACATTTACATGGGACAAAAAGCTTGAAATGGTAGTGAAATCATCAGGAATTTTAGGAGGTCAAGGTGAGTGAGCATGTCTTTGTACTTATTTCATCACTTTCCCTATACTCCCTGAGGGCAGGGACTGTGCTTGCCTTCCCTTGTATTCCCTAGCTGTTAGCACAGTGTCTGCACATAGTTAAGCACATAGCAGTTGCTTGGGTAACTGACTGACCTACTTACTCCCTTAATGCTAAGACTCCATACTCATCTTTAAAAATTCATAAAAGCAAATTGTTTGGCCCTCATTTCACCATCCTAGGATTATTAAATATATGCCCGTTTTTTGGTTATTGCTTCTTCAAGGGAGCACGTCTCACTGGAGAAAAGATTCCATTGGCATTGCTAATACATGTTTAGCTTTTGCATTTCTAACAGTACTTCCTAAGCATGCACGTCTTTTTTAAAAAAATGTAAACTTTTATCAGGAATTGGAAGTGATTTTATGTACCATGTGGTAGGGATGGTAACACTAATAGCCAGCACTTTTGTGTAGTGCCTTTAAAGTTTGTGAAATGCTTTATACATGTTTTCATTTGATCCTCACAACAAACTTAGGAGGCAGGTACTTTTATTTTCCCATTTTACAGATGATGTGTCTTGGCCCAGAGTCACATGACTTATGAGTGTCTTCCTGAATTTGAACTTAGGTCTTCCTAAATTCAATGCAGATTTATCTATTATACCACCCAATAAAGTACAACTTAGTTGATTTGTTACTTTAGGTCAATATAAAGTGAACTATACTCTTGTTCTTTAATAATAGAGTTATAATGATGACAAATAATGCACTAACACGTTAGAAATACCTAAAATGGCAACTGAGCTTTTCTGGTGGATGTATCTTGGGCCAGTTCATGTATAAGGATGAGCATTATCTGCTCTAATAGCCAGCTCGTCAATTAATTATTCAATCCTATAACTTCTCCCTTTCCTGCCTGCTTCTCCCTTTCTCTTTTCATTAGGTAAGATGCCAACAGTAGTCTCTCCAGAATTGTATAGGACTAGATTTTGTGAAGCAATGGACAAGTATTTCCTAATGGTGCCTGACCACTGGACAGGACTGGGTCTCAATTGCTGAGATGAAGCCCATGTTTTCAAGTGAGCTAGAGAGAAGTAGGAACAGAAGAAGAGGACCAAAAAGAAGCTCCAGGCCTGTCCTGTCCTTCACATCTGCCACTATATGCAAAGGCTTCTAATTTCGATTCTTGTAGAGGCCAAATGTACCTCAAATGTAAAATCTGCATCTTAATCTGCACTTTTTTCCTGATACAAGTGAGTTAGCTGTGCACTGTCAGGAAACGTTGGAAAAAACAACCTCTTTTCTTCATTTGGATCGGAGGGTAGAGACAAGTATCAAAGGGCCAAAAGTGAAATGTACAGCTATGGGACAGTAAATAAGAGGGTGGTGATAGGGAAACCTAAGTATTGTCTAACCATGAGAACTGAAGGGCGACCAACATACTGTTCTGCCCCCATCTTTTGAAAACATTTTTGGCGAGTTCTTATTTTGCATTTTGGGTATACAATCTAATATGAATTATCATCAGAATTTTAAAATAGGTATACATTTGCCTAGTGGTTAGGTGGGGGTTCATTTTTGTTTTATGAAGTATTCCTCCATTAATGGCCAGTCATATAGGTCAGTGTGATGTATTACCGTAGCATAAAGATTTGTCAGAAGGTGGTTTTTATCTTTCCTGTAAGAACTGTATTACTTGTATATCCCTGTAACTTTTTCCTACTTAAGTATTTATGATGGTTTACACAATAGGTCCTCAGGCTCTTATAAGTGCTGCCATTATGAACATTTTAGCTGACTGATGCCTACAGCAATCACCATAAGTCATTTTGCAGTACTAACTTTTTTTTCTTTGTATAAAGATTTTATGCAATTTAATATATTTTAACTATATCTTGTTTCTATGTCCTCACCATTTAATCTCCCTCCCCCTTCCCCTAACATGTTAAAAAAAAAAAAGTCAATCAAGTCTCTGATCACTTATTAAATCTTGAATGGAGTGTTCTTATCTTACCTCCCCAAAGCTACCTGATTCACCAAGTGAAGAAGGCAGTCTAGTGTTTGTTTTATGAAGGTGAATCAGCTCAGATTTCTTCCATTGTAAAGCAGCCCAAGTTGAATCTGTGGCATTTCAGAATTTCTAGTGGCCTAAAGTAAATCTGCATCCTTCACCTAAGCTAATTTTCTACCTTCTTCCTGTTAGGCCAGTTCTTAGTACTCTGAGATATTAGATAAAGTGTTACCTCTCAGGTGTATATATTCCATTTCATGGTCCTTTATTGCTAATCGTTTAATGGTTAATGTATTTAAAAGAATATGAGCAAGGAAAACCAGATTTTTTCTTAGGAAACATATTTGGGTGCCCCAAAGAATACCTTAAAAATAATCTTTTGAGGGGAGGCTAGTGGCGCAGTGGATAAAGCACCGGCCCTGGAGTCAGGAGTACCTGAGTTCAAATCCGGCCTCAGACACTTAACACTTACTAGCTGTGTGACCCTTGGCAAGTCACTTAACCCCAATTGCCTCACTAAAAAAACCAACCAAACAAAAAAAATAATAATCTTTTGAAACCAGATTATTTCCCCTTGATTATTTCCTACATTATGAGTGGTTGAGCCATAATTATTTCAAGTAACAGATTCCCCAGTATTTATTCAGCATTCATTCTTCATGTAGTTAAAAAAAAATGGGATATTTTCAAGTTCAGAAATCTGGGCACCCAAAATAACAATTCTTTGAAAGTTTGTTTTGGAAAATTAAAGCACTAACTTGATTTGTGCTTACTAGAAACTTGTTTGCTATAATAAATAAGCTTTCCAGGGATTTATGGATTGCTATAACATGAAGATAAGCACTTTTTTGTTTATACTTTAACAAAAAAAATCTGTGCCCTTTTGTAGATTAAAAAAAAGGTTAGTGGTTTAAATTTTGATATTTTACTAAAAAGGAAGGTTTTCTACAGAGATGAGAAGTGTGGGCATTGTTATTCTCATCTTAAATATATAGTAAAATTGTGCTTTGGTTCCTATAAAGTGGGTGACAGAATCCATGAAGATCATAATATATTTTTACTTTTGTCATTTATATAGAGTGACTCCATTAGAAATAGTGCTCTTTATTTTTCACAATGAGTAGAGAAAGCAAGTTCAGGTCAATATTTCCACAGTAAGTTCAGTAAATTGGGCTCAGTTACTTGATTTCTAAATATAGTTTGAGACTGGATTGCTCTTCCAATGCCTTAGAAAATTTCAAATCTCATATAGCCATATTCTAGAATGTAGAGAATGGTAGTGATGGGATTTTGGGGATGTTGAGTAGAAGATGGCTTTTATAGTCTTCTGTCAAGTAATCATGTCTAGTCATTTTCCTTTTCAGTAAGAGTCACTTTCTATGAGAAGAATTTCTAAATCAAGACATTCAGATATTTACTACTTATTTAGAATGTTGATGTACATCTTAACTTCACCAATTTAGTTCAACAAGTACTTAAACAAGTTACTATGCTCAGGAAAGACAGGTTTTGAACGCAAAATAAAGCTTTGACTTGCTAACTTATTTCTTCTGTCAGGGTATTAAGGGTTTTATCTTCTGACTACTTTTCTCTACCTTTGATAAGGAAGAATTTACTAGAATGCTTTAACTTGTTTCAAACCCCAACCCCCCCCCCCCAATCAAAGATGGCCTTTTTTTCAATACCATATGCAGTGGCTATAAAATAATATGGATATGATTAAATACATAATGCCTTTGTTTTTTGTGCACAAAAGAAAAATCCCTGAATGCCATTTTAAAAACACCACTGTATAGTAGAACTTGGTAGAAGCTTCTATATAACCATGTTTTGTTTTGTTTTTCAAGATAAATCTTGAAACAACAGAAACAATTGCCTTCTAGGAATGACCTTTACCTTTAAAACCAGCTTCACAGCTGAGAGTAGGAAATATAAGGTAACTTTAATTAATTCACAGAACGAATTTGTCTCAGAATTAGAATTTAAGCCTTTTGCTTTAAATAAATGAGTAAACCGTGGTGGCTTATTGTTGTTGTTTTTGCCACTTGTAACAGGTTTTTCAAATATAATAACTGTAAAGTGAATGTCTAAAAGTGGCTGACCTCTTTTCTCTCCTTCCCTGTCATTGACTTGAAAATATTAATATTTAAAAATTAGGGACCAGGAAGAAACTTTCATGTTTTTGTTCTTAGAAAAAATGAAAGCGTAATTGATGAATGAAAGTAAACTGTGTATATTACTTTACAGCAGTCTTTTGAACAACTTTTTCAAAATGCATAGTTTTTACTGGCATCAAAGACTGATAAAAACAGTTTGTCAAGTATTATCCAAGGGTAAAGATAATAAATGGTACCATCATTTAAGAGAATAAGAGCTTTCTCAAGCACTTTGAACATTTAGATACTTTCAACTTATAAATGTATCAAAACCATTAACATTACAAAAAAGAACCTATTAATTATGTCTGTGAAACAGGAATGGATTTTTTTCTTATTTTTAATACTATGGGTAGCAGAGTTAACACCAGCTTTTGTTGTTTCAGTCAGAAGCTTCTCTTTAGCCCTGCTCCCATTTGAAACTGACTTATTCAAAACTGATTAACAAGGAAGGCTGTCTATACTCTTTAGGAAATTTGCTTTTAGATCCTGGTGAAGGACCGAAAAGAGAGCTGAGAAAAATGTGATCTTGACTGGGGAAACAAGACCGGCCATGACCCCTAGGTATCGTTGACAGAGCTAATGGGGATCAGGCATTATTGTCTAGTGCAATGTCTTTTTTTCTTTTTAAGAAGGGTGCATTGTATTATAGGAAAATAAATTACAATCATGGGCAGTGTTTTATAAAACACTGCTTTTATCAGTTTTGTATAAATGTAAGATGAATTTTTGACTGTTCATTTTAAATAGGAAAATTACTTGTGTTGTATATCACAATAATTTTTAATTAAAGGAGATCCAGCTAACTGTTGAAAGCACTTGATGTATTATAATGTATATATTTCTATTCTACTTTGATTCTAGATGTTTTATATGATTGACATGCTAACTATTTAAGTGATATTTCCCATGACTTTGGAAAATTGTATTGTATATAAATAAGAGTTCCAATAAATTAAGATTTTATTTCATTTGGTTTGCTTCTTGAGCCATTTTCTAAGGGGCCCCTGCCAGAACTAGTGACCAACTACCTCCTCAGCACCCCCAAAGTTACAGGAGCAGAGGTAGGATTAGTGGTAGGAAAAGTAAGGGGCCTCCAAGAGTGCCCCAGACCTTCTCACTACAAAGGCACTGAGTGTACCACAATGCCTCTAAATGCAACACAAGGAAGGACTAAATCAGGAAGAAATGATAGATTTTATTCAAAATCACAAATTCATAAAATATCCAACATTACACACATGGCATACAAATCCAAGTATGTAAAAACTACAGAAATAGGGAAAAGACAATTGGTGAGAGTTTCGTTGTTCAGGGTTAGGCTAAGTAAATAAAATAAAAATCACTACCCAGATTAGTGATTAGTATAATCTAGATTAAATTATAGATCAAACATGAGAAAGAAACATGGGATTATTTGAACTGATTGATACATTCTGAAATAAACAGAACCAGGAGAAAATAGAAAAAATCACTATGTTGATTTAAGTGAAAACCAAAAGGTCAGTTGAATTCTACAATACGTAATCTTGGTATAAGTTAATTGATGGCAAAATACATGTTCCTCTTCTCCCTAGGGAGATGTGGAATGTAAAATATATGCTATTGGAATCAGTCATCGGATTGTCATATTTGCATAAATGTATTAATTTGTTAAAAGGAAGGGGTTGATATAAAAATCATAAATACAAATGAAATAAACAACCCTCCCCCAAGTCCTATCATTATGTAGCAAAACTATAATGGGTGGGGTGCGATGGAAGGGGTAGTGAAATAATGTGAAAGTTCCCTAGAAGACAGAATTCTGTAATTACTACAATTAAAACATCAGAATGGAATGGCAACAAGAACCTGCAGCTAATAAAGGAATGAGCTGTGGAATGAAATTAGAACTCTTAAAGAAAGACTTGGAAGGAGAATTGATGATGTGTAACAGAAAATGGGCTGTTTTAAAAAAGCAGGGGAAACCCCAAAAAGACTGGAGGAGACTACTTTAAAAATAGAGTGATGCAACAAGAAAAGAAGTGAAAAGTCAAAAGACATCCATCCAAAGTAAGAGAACGTATGATCTCTACAAGCCAGTGTAGCCCAACTCAGACAGAGCTTGGTGAAGAAGTCATAAGAGTCAGCAATCAGATCATAAACAATGGAACAAAACCCTGAAATTATTTTTTCAGGAAAACATAAAAGATAATTACCAAGAAGTATTGGAACTGGATGGCAAAAGGCAGCTTAATAGCAACAATAGCTAGCATTTATATATTGACTCCTGTGTGCCTGGTACTGTATGTAGCATTTTACAAATTTCATTTGACCCTCAACAATCCTGTGAGATAGGTGCTCCACAGGATGCCGGTGGAGAAGAAATCTGTTTAACTCTCCCAGAAATCTAGATAATTCCCAAATGTTCCAGGTTAAAAAGAAAATCTTGCAAACAATAGGAGGCAATGAACCAAAGTACTTTGTGAATTATCTAGGATGATTACTCATAATAAAGGGGTAGCCAGAATGTAAAAGAAAATGACTTGCACCCCAAAATAACATCTTATTGAGTTTGACCAAAAACTTACAGGAGGGAAAATGGACTTTTTTTTTTTTGCAGGGCAATGAGGGTTAAGTGACTTGCCCAGGGTCACACAGTTAGTGTCAAGTGTCTGTGGCTGGATCTGAACTCAGGTCCTCCTGAATCCAGGGCCAGTGCTTTATCCACTGCGCCACACAGCTGACCCTGGAAAATGGACTTTTTTTTTTTCTTGGCGGGGCAATGGGGGTTAAGTGACTTGCCCAGGGTCACACAGCTAGTAAGTGTCAAGTGTCTGAGGCTGGATTTGAACTCAGGTACTCCTGAATCCAGGGCCGGTGCTTTATCCTCTGCACCACCTAGCCGCCCTGAAAATGGACTTTTAATAAAATGTATAACTACCAAGCATTTCTTCTGATAAAACCAAAGTTGAGCCAATTAAACAAAATACAAATGGGGCATAAAAAAAGTGAGTGAGATACACAGTTTAAGTGTTGCAATGGTACCCCAGGTAAGGTAAAAAGAACTGAAGCTATAGGAAGGTATCTAGCATTTCTTATTGGTTCTCTATCAGTGCTCTATGGGAAACAGGAATCATACAGGCTTAAAAGGGATAGATGGATTCAGATCTGCATCAATGGAAAGAATACATCAGTGAGCTCATAGATCCATTCAAGTATAACATAAAGAGTTGTAATGGAGATTTTTAAAAAATCAATGTACAAATACAGAATGACCAGAAACCATTTCATATATTTTTTTAAAAAGTGAGTTATTTTAATGGACTTTGAGTTCAGTGTTTTTCAGTTGTGTAACAGGGCAGCCTATAACATTAATAAATGTTAGGTTCCCCATCTGAATGTTGATAGTTACATTGTACTTTGCTCTAGTAGTAACGTGTATGGAGTATTATGTCAAGTTTGGGGTACCATATTTTTGGAAAGATGTTAATGTGGAATATGTTCATAGAAAGATACTGAGATGAGGGTCTTGCCTGGCTCTAGAGGGTAGAACTGGTACCCATAAGTTCAAGTCACAGGGAGACAGATCTTTGGTCATTGTAAGGACAAATTTTCTAACAATGAGATCTGTCCAAAAATGGAACAAGTTGCTTTGAGAGGAGGTAGTGTGATCTCCAGCACATTGTTTATAAACTTGTGTGGGAATTTGGAGTGGGAACCAGAAAGGAGGTTCCAAATGAATTCTGAGGTCACTTCCAAATTGATGATTGTGATTTTCAGAATTTCAAAAGTTGTCACATGGAAGATTGGCTAAACTTGTTCTTAGCCCCAGGTAGAACTAGGTTCATTGAATGGAAATTATAGTTAGGCAAGTTTAAGAATGATCATTAATCTACTGCTTACTTTTATATTTTGATGGATCCTTGACCTTGCTGATGTGGGTAATCCCCAAATGGCACAGATAATTTCATAAACTCTCCATAGATAATATATTGGAGGCCTTCTTCAGGCCTTTTAATACTTTGTGGATACAAATTTAGTAGTCTAGCTTTCCATCTGTTGATCCATAACTGTGCCATCTCTTTTATAAGTCATACATATCTTTAATAATCTTTCATGCTATTTCCTACATGGAGCTCTACTTTACAGCCAACTTAAATCGACCAGATCTGCTTTTGAGTCATCCATGATGTTAATATTTCAGAGATTATGTTAGTTTATGACTTGAAGCCATATAATATTGTTAAGAGAAAATTAAAATGGTGGGCATTGGTGTGAGGGAACAGCTTGTGATCACGGAAAGTGTTGTGTGACTTCCAAAATACGATCTGGCTTTTTTTCCTATTTCACTTCGTTCCCAGATCATTATACATTTGTAATACTTGTCTAAGACATAAAATGCTGATTAACTCAATGTGCCTATCCAAGTACATGTAATATTTGGGTCATACACATTCTTCATCATCTTGTTTTTTTTCCTCTGTGGGTTTTTACACTGATTTCTAGTGAGTGGCTATGGATTCCATCGAAGAAGTTTTGTAGTATTTTTAGGTTTTCAATTAACGTAATGTTATCTGGAAACAGGAGCATGAAATAGAACAGCATTTACCAGCATTTCAATAGCAATCTATTTTTGTGATTGATGACACTGGATATACCGATACTGCATTTGGGTCCAACGCCTTATGTTCTTCCAGTTTCATTTATGGATGCTCTTAGAGGGTCATATCTTTCAAGTTTAAAGGACCTTAGAGGCCAGTTAATCCAAGCCCCTAATTTAACAGATGAAGAACTGACATCAGACATTTACTACCCGTGTGACCCTTGACAAGTCCCTTAGCCACTGTTTGCCTCAGTTTCCTCATCTGTAAAAAGAGGATAATAATAGCATCTACATCTCAAGGTTGTTAAAAGGATCAAATGAGAAAAATAATTTAAAGTGCACGGCACAGAATAGGTAGCTATCATCATCAGCAATGAGCTAGCTATGGTTTTTGGTGTGTGGAAGCACAGAGTACCTTGACCCTAGGATCTTTCCTTGGCCTTGTTCTGTTCAACATTTATTATCAATGATTTTTCATCTATTTGTGCTTCCCAGATTTATAGATGAGCCAAAATGAGGGGCAGAAGTAAAACAGTGGATTACAGAGCCAATGTCCGAAAGTCTCAACAAGCTAAAATCAAATAAGATAGGATTTAATGGGGAGACATGCCTAGTTCTACACCTGAATTTGAAAAACCAGTCTCACAAGGGCAGGATAAGGAATTTATACCTGAGCAACTGAAAATTTTCCTGTAAAAAAGTTCTTTAAGTTGTGTGGACTACATGATTAATATGAGATGAGTGCTAGTAGATCAAAAAAGCTAGGGACATCTCAGCCTATAATAATGACAGGAATCATTTCTAGAACAAAGGGTTAATAGGTCCACAAGACTCAACCTTGTTCATAGACTTTTTTTTTTTTTTTACGGGGCAATGGGGGGTTAAGTGACTTGCCCAGGGTCACACAGCTAGTACGTGTCAAGTATCTGAGGCCGGATTTGAACTCAGGTACTCCTGAATCCAGGGCCAGTGCTTTATCCATGTTCATAGACTACTAGATGGTATAGATGATAGAATATTGGGCCTGGATTCAGGAAGACTGGAATTCAGGTCCTGGCTACTTACTAATGACTTGGGCAAGTCATTTGACCTCTAATTGCCTCATTTTCCTGAACTGTAAAATGGTGGTGATAACTGGATTGTCGTGAGAATCGAATGAGATAATATTTATAAATTACTTGACGTATAGTAGGTGTTATCTAAATGCTTATTCCCTTGTCTCCTTCCTTTCCTCCTGTTCAATCCCAACTGGCATACTTTGTTCAGCCAAGTGTCATGATTAGGGCAGTGAAGGTGGTGACAGAATCGGGGACCATGACGTGAGTGACTTGAAAGATCTTTGCATCTTTAGCTTAGAGACAGGAAGACTTATTATGTGTGCATGTGTATACAGAGGTAGTGGTAGCAGTAGTTACGGTGTGGGAAACAGGATAGGTTTTGTTTTCAAGTACTTGAAATTTAGGGATTAGACTTATTCTGCTTAGTCCCAGAATACAGGAAAAGGACCCAAGGATGGGAGAAGTAGAGAGTGAGATTTAAAATTGATGCAAGCATGAAAAACAGAAGCACAAAAACCAAACCAAACTTCCCTACAGTGAGAGCAATCATTTAAAAACATGGAATGGGCTACTTGGGAGGGAGTAAGTTTCTCTTCAATAGCGTTTCTCAGTTAAAGGTTGAATAACCACTTTATCATGATCTTCATCGATCACTAGCATTTATACAAGGCTTAAAGGTTTTCAAACCTTCATGCAAAGTGCTTTGTGTGTGTTATGTTATTTGATCTTCACAACCCTGTGAGGTAGGTGCTATTATTACCCACATTTTACAAGTGAGGAAATTGAGGCCATGAAGGGATTAAGTGACTTGCTCAGGACCACACACCTAGTAAATGTCCAAGGTCACATTTGAACTCAGTGGCTGATCCACCATTTGCAGCTTTGTTTCCTATATTTAAATTTAGGATATTAAAATTTGAATTACCTCACTGGGTCATTGTAGTGAAAGTACTTTGTAAGATTTAAGGTACTATGTAAATGTGAGCCTTTATTAACACAGCACTGTTATTGCCTCCCAAGGGTCCTGTTGTTTCCACTTCATTTCTGCATTAAGGCCACCAATGAGAGATGTTGAATTTCAGGACCTGGAATGTCCCCTTCTCCATTACTGGATAAAGCCTTGACTCCCTCAACTTTACCAACTTTACCAACTGAGATTTATTATGACCCACAAACTATGCATATCATAACCTCATGAATACAATGCTTAACTTTCTCAAAATTGCTTATAAGTTGCTTTCACTGTGCAATGGGAAAGTCTATTTAAAAGTATGCAAAACAGAGGCAACAAAAAACTATTAATAGGCTACAATTCAATCATTCCAACTGTTTCTGGAAACATCTCAGTATATACAGGAATGACATTGCTTTTCCTATTTTCATTGGTCAAATATGCCTGTAAAAACTTGAATCTTTGCTATTAAATAAAAAGCACAGAAATGGTAGATTTACAAAGGGAGTGAATAATTTAAAGGAAAAGCTTTTAGTGTTTTATTACCATCCTATGAGAACAATATTGACTATAGTTCATATTAGTGCATGGATGTCATTAGCTCATTTGCCCCTAATTCAGAATTGCTGATAGCTTGGTAAAGGCTAGATTTACCTATTTACCTATCACACGAAGAGTTTTTTAAGCAAATTGAGTGTAAAAAGGTATCTGGAAGAATAGTGATCATTATTTTAGAGACCTAGACATTTAGAAATAAATGCAAATATTGTAGAATCTCTATATGTGCACAGAGTCGAAAAGTTAGAAGATACCTGAGACCCTCCGGTCCAGCCTGTAAATCCCCTCCATAATATTACTGACAAATCCTCGGTGGTAGAATAGATAGAATTGGACTTGAAACCCAAAAGACCTGAGTTCTTATTGTAACTCAACTCTGGCTTAGGCTTTAAGCCCTTCCCCTTTAATTAGACCTACTAAAACTTACATTTCCCTGGCATAGATTTTAATGGAGAAATCTGGAACCTAAAACTGAACCTAAAAACTGAAAACACAGGTGAAAACCAAACCAAAGAATGTTATTTTAAAATTTCTTTAAAATATTTTGCAATTGCTAGCTCTCCAACAAAGCCAGCTTTATCACAGCATGTGGGACTAATATCTGAATATTAAGTACTTTATTTCAAGGACAGTAACTAGTTGATTGCTTGTGAAATACTGAGATAGTAAGAGTTGCTTAGTTTCTTCTTTGTACATAGATTTCCCAAGGGGCAACTAGGTGATGCAGTGAATACAGCATTGGCCCTGGAGTCAGGATGACCTGAGTTCAAATCTGGCCTCAGACACTTACTGTGTGACCCTGGACAAGTCACCTAACCCCAGTTGTCTTAAACATCAGGGGCCATCTCCAGTTGTCCTGATTTATATCTTGCCACTGGACACAGATGGTTCTTGAGGAGAGAGTGAGGTTGGTGACCTTGCACACCCCTCCCTCACTTAAATCCAATTCAATGCAAGTTATGACATCACATCAGCTTTGGAATTCTTTAAATCTTTTTCATCTCCTGATTCTTTACCTTCTCATGGGCTGTCCATCATTGCCTCCAATGCTCTCCCTCCTTAGCACCACCTACTAGCATCCCTGGCTTCTTTCAAGACTCAGCTCAAAGCCCACCTTCTGCAAGAGACCTCCATTGTTCTAGCCTACCTCCTAGAATGCTCTCCCAGATTACCTTCTACTGACACTTTATATATGTACCTTGATATTTCCATATTCTCTCCTCCAAGAGAATGTGAGCTCTCTGAAGGCAGAGATCCCGTTTTTTGCTTTTCTTTGTATCCCACCACTTAGCACAATGCCTGGAATATGGTGAACACTAAATTAATACTTGTTGACTGACCCCCAAAATGTATGCATTTCTTCATGATTTCAGCTATAAATTTAACCTCTTTTCCAGACAAGATTCTTATAATAAATAAATAAATAAATAAATTGATTGATTGATTGATTGATTTTTTGTTGGACAATGAGGGTTAAGTGACTTGCCCAGGGTCACCCAGCTAGTAAGTGTCAAGCGTCTGAGGCTGGATTTGAACTCAAGTCCTCCTGAATCCAGCGCCAGCCAGCACTGGTGCTTAATCCACTGCACCACCTAGCTGCCCCAACAAATTTTAATTGCGGCTTTGTGGTGTGCTCATGATGACTGTTGCCTCCAGAGAAATTAGCATTTGCATGTTTATGACAGACGGCTTCAACTGATTAAATGTCCTTTCCTATTGAGTATAGCTACAGTTCCTTCAAAAACACAAAAAAACCACTTCCAAAATCTTGGGTGGAGTGTTTTTCATTATAGGAGAAAAATTAAGGATTACCAGAAATGCTCTCTGCTTTAATTCTAGAGTACTGACTTTTTCTCTCAAACCATTGAGTGAGAAGAACTTGTTTACCTTGAAATGAATGAGCTAAAAGGAATGGAGAAAATTTCTCTCCAATCTAACCATTCTGGATTTTGCTATGTACCATACAAGAAATCCACATCCAGGTGACCACAGGATTCATTATTTGCACTAAACAGGACCTGGCTGTTTTTTAAAGCAAGATTTTGATTTGAATGAGGCAGAGTGGAGGGAAAAAAGAGAAAAGGGAAAGAGAAGATGCAATTATTTCACGGAGAGCCAGGAAACAAAACCGCCCAGGAAACTGAAGCCATCCAAACTTGTAATCTTGTATCAAGAATTGTCACTGTATTAGTGCTGAGTTCCCTTTCTTTCTTCTGGTAGAGAAATTTCTCTGAAGAAAAGTTAAGAGGTCAGGCTAGGTCATGCTCAAAAACCAATTTAAAAACCAAGAATGAGCTGGTTACTTTTGGCTCAAAATACCCAAGAAAACTTTCCAGTCCTGACTGTTCACCTATATTCCAGCTTCCAAAAATACAGAATCAAGGCAGCTACATGGCGCAGTGGTAAAGCGCCAGCCCTGGATTCAGGAGTACCTGAGTTCAAATCCGGCCTCAGACACTTGACACTTACTAGCTGTGTGACCCTGAGCAAGTCACTTAACCCTCATTGCCCTGCAAAAAACAAAACAAAAATACAGAATCCTACAAGATGAGTATTTTTTTTTTTTGGCAGGGCAATGAGGGTTAAGTGACTTGCCCAGGGTCACACAGCTAGTAAGTGTCAAGTGTCTGAGGCTGGATTTGAACTCAGGTCCTCCTGAATCCAGAGCCTGTGCTTTATCTGCAACACCTAGCTGCTCTGAAGATGACTATTTTTAGATATCCTGACATCACCTCAGACTCATCATCTTTTCCTATCCACCTCTCCCTGTGCTCCCTTTTCTATTGGGGATTCCATTATTCTTCCTGTCTTTGCCACTACGTAACTAACATAGGTCATAATAAGCACTTGGATATTTGACCTTACATTTCTTTGATGACATCAGTTATTCTGCTTCTTCTGCACATCCTTTATGGTGCTTCTTCTTTGTATGAGAAAATGATTAATAATAGGGGTTTTGGGGGCAGCTAAGTGGCACAGTGGATAAAGCACAGGCTCTGGATTCAGGAGGACCTGAGTTCAAATCTGGACTCAGACACTTAACATTTACTAGCTGTGTGACCCTGGGCAAGTCACTTAACCCTCATTGCCCTGTCACCCCCCACTCCACAAAAAAAGTCAACTACAGCCATGGATCTCACCTTTCTGCAAACCAACTTGCTGCTTTCCTGAGCTAGGTTTTTTTTTGTGTGTAGAGGAATTATCTTCCCTTGGGACTGAGTCATTTATTAATCTCCTTCTTGGCAACAGACCCACTGTATTCAACACTAGTTCATAGAATATATGTCTGTTTCCCTATAGTCTGGATAATCATTTTCTCAAGTGTCTACTTTTCTTATGCTCTATTTGAAACTGCAAACCCATGATCTGCATCATATGTCAGTATCTCAAGGTATGCCTATACTGTAGCACAGGAAAATAAAAAGAATGCTTTATTTTTGAGAATTGAAAAAACCACCAAAATTCCTACCTCATGTTTTATTATTTCCTATTTGAAACTGCATAAAATATTAGCTACAAATGTGTCTTATGTGCTTTTAGGTGCTTAGACGAAGGGCATTTCATGAATGTGCATCATTTTTTCATTTGTTTTGTCTTCTTTGTGCATAATATTGATAAGTGAACTACCTGTCTCAGTACAACCATTCCTAGAGTCAGCCCTTATAACCTTCAAAGTAATCAAAGAACTGAATGGGTTTTACATGAATAAGTCATGCTTTTTTATTCAACATCTGAGCAAAGAGGCTTGAGCCTGACCAGTGGCTGAATTTATAAAGTCATGTAATGACATTTACTCAGTGTAGATATTGTAGAGCAAATGGCAGCCTCACCCCCAAAGAGCTTATCGTGTAGGGGGAAAGAGATTGTAAGTACAGTTGATGTAACCACAGAGGACAGAAACATATCCAGCCATGTCTGTGAAGAATTAATCCACAAGTAATCAGGGTGGGAAGTCACTCCTGAAACCTGAAAAGTTTTCCTGGGATGAAGACATAGAAACACAGTAGGGCAAATCACTTAAAATAATAAGAGCTGAGGTTTGTAGATTTCTTTAAGGTTACCAAGTGCTCAGTATACTTCAGCTCATCTGATTCTCTTAACAACCTGGAGAGTTAGGTGCTTCAGGTATTCTCATGCACAGTTTACAGATGAGAAAATTGAAGAAGACAAGTGACTTGGTTGTGACCACAGAGCTAAATGTTAGGAGCTAAAAGTTAGGATTTGAAATGAGTTTTTTTTCCCCTGATGCCTGGCTCAGCATTCTTTTTATCATACCAGAATGGGAAAGAAGAGTTGATGTTTTTAGGGGATAAAGCCTAGAGTTCTAGCTAGGGACCTACCCCAAATAAGCATAATTATATGAGAGGGCCAACTTGTAAAAAATAAAGACATTTTAACTTGATTTGACAAGCATTTAAGAGTCACAGAGGTGGTATGACATCAAAATGATATTCAAAGATAACAGTTCTTGCTGCTGGATGTCATACTGGATGGAAGGGGAGACAAGGAGAAAGCAAAGATATGTTAGTTCAGGTGTAAAGGGGGTGGACTGGGACTGTGAGATGAAAAGTATTCAGGAAACATTAAGGAGAAAGAACTATGACTTGCTGACAAACTAAAAGTGAAGATGAAGGAGAGAGAAACATCAAATTTGGTACAAAATTATCAGCTCAGGGTCCTGGGGAGAGATAGTGGCATCATGAGGGAGAAAAGAAGAGGGTTTGCAGGGGGCAATGGGGGTTAAGTGACTTGCCCAGGGTCACACAGCTAGTAAGTGTCAAGTGTTTGAGGCCAGATTTGAACTCAGGTACTCCTGAATCCAGGGCCGGTGCTTTATCTACTGCGCCATCTAGCTGCCCCTAGACTATTTTTTTTGACAGGTTTTATTTCAGACCCTAGTGACACATACAAATGGGGACGTCGTGTAGGCTGACAAAAATATGGGTCTAGACCAGAGAAGAGGGGACATTGGAACTGGGGCAGGTCCCTTTGAATCTACTGAATATAGTCAATGGCTGCTGTCATTCAAGCACATTGCTTTGCCTTGAGAGTCAGTGTTGGGAGGAAAAAACAGACTGAGGAAAACTTAACCTCTGCTATTCTGTGAAGCAGAAGTCTTTGCACATCTAGCGTGAAATGAGGCTTGATGGTTTTCATGAGACTCAGTTTCCTCTTCTGTAAAATGATAGTTAGACTGGGTGATCTCACAGATGCCTTCCAGTTCTGATATTCTTTTTTTTTTTTTTTTGTGGGGCAATGGGGGTTAAGTGACTTGTCCACGGTCACACAGCTAGTAAGTATCAAGTGTCTGAGGCCGGATTTGAACTTAGGTACTCCTGAATCCAGGGCTGGTGCTTTATCCACTGCACCACCTAGCCACCCCCCAGTTCTGATATTCTTAATAAGCTGGTTCCACCCTATCTTTTCAGCCTGATTTTGCATTTATACCCTTACTTCAATATATAGTTCAGTAGGATTGGACTTCTTGCTGTTCCTCACACATAGTATGGTAACTCCCTTTTCCATATCTATTCGTTGTCTCTCCCAGTACCTGGAATACCCTCCCTCCTCCCTAAGACTTCAGATAGAATCCTTTTCTTCCTTGAGACTCAGCTCAAGCTCCATCTTCTGCACTAGACCTTTTCTGATCTCAAAGCTACACAGGCTCCCCTTCTTACCATTAGCTTTAGGTTTATTTTTCATTCTGTATAATTTTTTTGTTTGTTTTTGTGGGACAATGGGGGTTAAGTGACTTGCCCAAGGTCACACAGCTGGTAAGTGTCAAGTCTGAGGTCAGATTTGAACTCAGGTATTCCTCAATCCAGGACCAGTGCTTTATGCCACCTAGCTGCCCCATTCTGTATCATTTTTATGTATGTACATGCTATTTCCCGCTATATAATATAAGATCCTTTTCAACAGAGACTGTTTTGTTTTTGTCTTTGGATCTCCAGTGCCTTACTCAGTGCTTGGTACATAGTAGGTGCTTAATAAATGCTTACTGATTGGTAGATGTCTGTAAATCAGAAGGCATTTAAGAACCTGAGCATCATAAAATAAAATATACATACATATATATTGTTGTTTGTCCTTCATTCTCAAAGTGGACCATGACGTCGGGGTGACATCATGGGGTTACGGTTGGGGCTCAGGTGTGCAATGCCTCTGTAGCCCAGAAGAAAACTCCACACTTAAGAAAGGCATTGGCAGCTCCAGGGTGAAAGAGATAGAATTTATTTAAAGGAGAATTACTTAACAGAGGGGTCAGTGTGTCCGTGTAGACAGCTGTGAATTGCTTTGAATCCCTGAGCTTTCCCTCCATTCCCCTCTGAGATCTGAGATTTAAACATGTAGGTTACATAGCACAAGGAGCCTTCTTTGTTCTCTCTCTCTCTCCATACATTCATTTATTTGTTTATTTATTTGTGGGGCAATGAGGGTTCAGTGACTTGCCCAGGGTCACACAGCTACTAAGTGTCAAGTGTCTGAAGCCAGATTTGAATGCAGGTCCTCCTGAATCTAGGCCCCCCCCCCCCCCCCCCCCGCTGCCCCCTACCTTCTTTGTTCTAACTAACATTATCCATTGGTTGCATTGCTTGTGAGGAAAATTCAGATTAAGTTAAAGGCTGCATGAACTCATCATGCATAGTTTGCTCATACTGTAGGCACTTTAAGGGGAGTATGTATGGCTCTTCCTTATATGGATAGTCCATATTGCATGTCTTGGAATTCACATTTTCTCCCTTATATAGATATTCTGTTTTTTATGTTCAGGATGCTACATGTCATGACTTAAACTGAATTGGATTTAAGTGAGGGATGGCTATGCAAGGTCACCAACCTCACTCTCTCCTCCAGAGCCATCGATATACATCATGACAACTGGAGATGGCCTGATGTTTAAGGCAATTGGGGTTAAATGACTTGCCCGGGTCCCACAGCTAGTAAGTGTCTGAGATGAGATTTGAACTCAGGTCCTCCCAACTTCATGGCCGGTGCTCTATCCACTGTGCCACCTAGCTGTCCCACATATAATATGTAACATACACAGAATGTATAGGGCATACATGTATAACATATTACACACATATGGATAAACAGTATATATCCATGAGCATATTCTTATACATATAACATATGCATATATATACATATATGTGTATATGTATGTATATGTATAATGCTGAGTACAATTTTAGTGTTAGATCTATTTAATTATAAGCTAGTTCTTTGGAAATTGATAAACTATATGTGGTAGATATATATGTATATATATACATACCCATGTATACATATATAAGGGTATATGTATACACATACATATATATACCTTCTATCTTATATTTAATGCATTTTATTAGAAATTTTAGCTGTTGTATTGATTAGCAAAATCCATAATTTAAAAAGCAAAAATAATAAATAGGCATCAATTACTTCCAGAAATAGTACCACTAAAAAAAAAAAGAAATAGTGCCACTATTGTACTATTGTGCCTTAATGAGATATAACACACACAGACATACACACATATTATAGTGTTCTATTACTAAGAATATTTGAGTGACCAAAATATTCCTTCCACGACTACACCAAGATACCAGAAAGCTTGCTGTATTTTCTGAGTTAGCATTTCTGGAAACTGCAGTTCTAAGCTATGGAACACATGATTAAAGGATCATAGATTCAGAGCCTGAGGGAACTTCGAGGGCATCACACTCATTTTGTGGATAAGGAAACTGACCACAGGTCAGGTGTAGCTATTTGCCAAGGTGACCAAGCCAGGGTTCCTAACCCAGGTCTTCTGCCTCCAAAAAGCTGATGCTCTTTCCATGGTACCACATGTTCCAGGAATGATGGGAAAACTACTTTCAGCTTGGCTTGTGTACATACAGCTGAATATTTCTCTTGAGGGGAAATGAATTAATCTTGCAATAAATAGCTTTTGTCAGTGCGAATACAATATACATATATTATGGAGGGATACAGTATGAAGAGCGAAGGAAAGGAAGGGAAGTTTAGATTTAATTCCAGCAGGTGGTGCTGTTAAACTGTGTACTATGGGCAGATAGCCCGAACAATTGGTAAACTAAAAAGGAAAAATAAAGGCCAAACCACAACTAAATAGACAGTTGCCTTTGCTTTTCTCCCCCAATTCTTTAACTATCTTCCCCCTTGGCCTTTTTCCTATGAAATTTTGACTAAATAAGAGATCATTTCTTATTTCAGTTGCAAACAATCCAGAAAGCTTACTTAGTATGACTTTTGAAGATTTCTTCCAATTAGGTTGGTATATAATAACAGGTTCTTGTTTCCTTTTCTCCAAACTGTATCAGACCAATTTGCAGAAAAGTTGAGCTTAGAAGTCTCATTAGGGCACAACAGTGGGACTATTTCTTGAAGTTATTGATGCCTATTCCTTGTTATTATTTCTTAAATTATGGGTTTTGCTAATCAAGGGCAATGACTAAAACTTTGAAGAAAGTGCATGAAATGTAAGACAGAAACAGTGAGATATCCTACTAATAAGCTAATATAAAAGTTCTGGCTTGTACCTCCTCTGAAAGGTTACCTGGGTAGGTTTTTACTGAGTCACTCTTTCCCTTTACATGTCACTTTCTTTCTTTCTTTCTTTCTTTAAATTTAAAGTGAGGCAATTGGGGTTAAGTGACTTGCCCAGGGTCACACAGCTAGTAAGTGTTAAGTGTCCGAGGCCCGATTTGAACTCAGGTCCTCCTGACTCCAGGGCCGGTGCTCTATCCACTGCGCCACCTAGTTGCCCCTACATGTCACTTTCACAGGTTTCTCTCTCTGTGATGGCACATCTTGTTTTTATTTGTCTGAAATACACACACACACACACACATATGTAAATGTGGGGAAAATCCATGGTTTGGAATCGGTTGAGGTAGCAGCTGGTGCCAACATGAGACAAATGAACAGTCAAGACTTCTTGAAGTAATGTGCTCCCTGGAGTCTTTAGCATTCCTGCTCCTCCTTCCACCCCCAATCTCTGCAGAATAATTGTAATGAGTCTAGCCACAGCTGCATCAGCAGAACATCTGCTATAGGAAAGAAGTTATCTTTGACTGAACTAAAAAATTATGTATCCTGTAGTTGCTTTCCTCCTGTTTAAGGAAATGTGAAAGCTGGGGAAAAATCTGGCCCTGAAGATGCAGAGATTTCTTGGTTTCCACTAGCCAGGGCTGGCAATATGAAGATACTTCTGGAGTATCCCCGTATGATAGAAGGGCCACTGATTCCTCTGACTCTATACCCCTCTGAAGGGGTCCTTTAAACCAGAAGTACAGCAGAGGAGTGAGTATGTAAATTGGAAAGATGGTTGAGAGGATGGAGAACAGCAGCCTGACTTACTACAGTAAAAATAATGGTTCATCTGTACAGATGAGCTTTGCAACTTATAGGGCAGCATAGCTACATTATTTATTCCATTTTAAGGAAAGCAATGGCAAATTCAGGGGAAGAAAGGCTCAAAGCCTGTGGACACTTAAAAGGAATATTAAAGCCACATGGTAGGAATCTGGACAGGCTTGCCTTATCTTTTTTTTTTTAACCAGAGTAACAATACCACTGCCTGGATCGAGCATCACAAAATGCATCCTTGGAGACCTCAGACCTTGGGACACAAGGTTTCATGGGGAGAAGGGGAGAGATGATCCAGCTCCCATTGATAGAACCCCTGGGACAGCCCAAGGTTGCTCCTGGGGATATCTCCCACTTGGTGACGTAGAAGAATGACATCAGGCTGGGGAGCTCAACTTCGTGCAGCCATCAGGGGAAGCAAAAACATAATCTGATAGCTTCCTATTTTTAACTAGTTGTTCTTCCTAATTAGATGCTAAGATCAGCTGTTTCCACCTCCCAAAGTAGTCCATGTGGAGTCAGTGCCAAGTAAATTCTCCTAATTCAGACACAATTAATAAATAACTATTTATTAAGCACTTAATATTATTAATAAGGTGGATACTGTGCTAAGGTCTGGGGTAAAACGATCCTTACTTGTAGGGAGCTTACATTCTATTACACTCTAAAAGGAGTGGTAACAAGAACACACATATATTTATATTTACATATACTGTGCAGAATAAGTACAAAGGGAATCAACACAAGTAGTCTGGAAGGGAGAGTACTCATATTTGGGAATCAGGAAAAGCTTCATGTAGAAGGTAGTGCTTGGGCTTTATCTTAAAGAAAGAGAATGATTCCTATGAGGTAAAGGTAAGGAAGGAGTATACTCTAGAGATGGGGGGAAACCAATGATGTGTAGGATATAGAATGTGAGGAACAGAGGAATGGTCAGTTTGGCTGGATTGAAGAATTCAGTAGAAGGAACAATATACAACGAGGCTAGGAAAGTAGTTTGGAGCCAAGGTGGATAGGGCTTTGGAAGCTAATCAGAGGAGTTTGTATTGGAATTTGGAGGCAACCTAGAGGAGTTGCTAGGGTTGACTGAGTATGGGGTGACATGGTCAGACCTGCTTTTAAGGGAAAGCACTTTGGCAGTAGTGTGGAGAATGAGCTGAAGTGGGGAAGAGACTCAAAGCAGGGAGACTAATTAGGAGGCTGTCGCAATAATCTAGGCAAGAAGGGATGAGGCCTTGGACTAGCTTCATGTGTAGAAAAGGGGTAAGAGAAGAAAGACGATGAGGTAGACATAGCAAGAGTTGACAAGTGATTGGATATGTCAGGTAAGAGAGACTGAACAGTAGAATATAAAGCCAAGGTTATGAACCTGGGAGAATGGAAGAATGGTGGTACCATGGACAGAGATAAAGAAGTTTACAAGAAGGTGAGTTTTGGGGAAAGATAATGATTTCTGTTTTGGACATTTTGAGTTTGGGAGAAATCAAGTTTGAAATGTCCAATAGGCAATTGAGATATGGAACTGATGCTCAAGGGAGAGCTGTGGATTGCCTATTGTTGTTGTCTATCCTTCATTTTGAAGAGGACCCAATGATATCATGGGGTGATGTCTTGACTTGCATGTGAATTGGATTTAAGTGAGGTAGAGTCACAGCTTCACTCTCTCTTCCACAGTAACTGAAGTCCAGTGGCAAGACAAAAGTCAAGATGACTGTTGATGGCCTACGATGCAGTGAATGACCTTGGTGTCTTTGATATAGAACCAAGCTCTAAGTGCTCCACAGAGCCTGCTTCAGTCACCTTCATGGGTATTGAAACAAATTGTTCTCATCTGCTCACTCTGCTATGGGGAATCTTTACATGCTTGGGGTAGTCCATCCTCCTAACTCACTTTCATATATAGGGCTGCATAGAGAGATCTGTGAGTCATCACCATTCATATGATAATTTAACCCAGCTGATGAAATCACTAAAAGGGTAGAGAAAGAAGAGTAGGGGGCCAGAACAGAGTGCTGGGGAACTGGCACAGTGAGGGGAACCAGCAAAGGAGATCGAGGAAAGGTCAGACAGATATATATATATAAGAGAACCAGGAGAGAGTAGCGTTCTGAAAGCCCAGGGAAGAGAGAGTATCCAGGAGAAGTTGGTCAATAGTATCTAGGCTTATCTATAGGAAATAGTGATGAGCAAGTCACATAACCCTTTTCAGCTTTGGTTTCCACCTGTGTTAAATGGGAATAATAATAGTTCCAACTTCACAGGGTTGTGGTGAGGATCAAATGAGACATAGAAAATGATTTGTGAACCTTAACATCCTCTGTAAATGCAGCTATTGACAATGATAACAGCAGCAGCAACAACTAGACAACTTTTTCTAGGGGTTTGGCTGAGAAAGAGAGAGGAGGTAGGGGACAGCAGCTTGAGGGGATGATACTGTGGGCACATCTGTATTCTGAGAACTAATGATACAATCATTGCAGACAGTTATTTCTTCGACTAAGTGAAATTTTAAAATGAATTTTTCCCCTTTGAGAAAAGAGAGTCTGTCTTCACTGAACTGTGTTTTTTTGAGAGTCCATGTTAAGTCCAGTCTTCTCTTTCCTTTACTTCTCTCTGATGTCATAAGAATAAGAGGGAAAGGAAAGGAAATCATGTTAGGTCATCATCAGTTTGCATTCAAAAGTCAAACTATAGAGGTAAGTGGCAAGATCATGGAAGGGAATGCTTCGAGGAGAGCCAGATGGAGAAATGGACTTCCCTTTATTGAATTTAGGAAGCCCATTTACCCTCCCCTCACCAAAGAAAGCCTTGAGAGTTCCCAATTGCCATTCTTTGGTGAAGTGATTTAACTCTGACAGGCAGTGCAGTATAGTGGATAGAAAGCTGACTTCCGATGCTTACTTAGGCAGGTCTCTAATCCTCTGAGTGTTTTAGGTTATTCTCTAAGACTGTTTGAGGTGCCAATCTGCACTGGTAGAGAGAGTTTCCTCACCAGGGAGTTATTTATACTAATGAAACCACAGATCGACTCCTTTCTATATTGTTTGGGTTTTGATTTCTTTTGTTTGGTTTAAATACTTTTCTTTCTGAAACAGAGTTAATAGATAGAATACTTCCTGCAGCATTCAAGTCTGATGAAATCTATAGAAAAGACACTGAGAGTGGGGGTAGGAGGTTGGAGGGGGGGAGTAGTTTCCCATTTGCTTGGTGTCATGTGTATGAATAAACATTTAGGCTTTATGTCAAGGTCTTTTTCACTTATATATTTAAATTTTAAGGAAACACCATCCGTGTGATTTCGGGCAACATTGATTTTCCCAATTTAATTTTGACAATTGTGTTGTCTGGTTGCCATTTAATTTGTTTTTCAGATGAACATCCTGCTTCGCTCCTCTCCACTGGTACATGTTGCTAATAGATTGCATGCAGCAACTATATAGAACTATATAGAACAAACCCTATGGGAGGAAGGAGGGAGGCAACAAAGAGATATCAGCTCTGGCTTATGAAATCCAATCAAAACACCAATTTTACTTTATTACATTGTGATTGAAAAATATCTATTCCGTATTTTAAGAAAAGTTCTCTACCAAACAAAGCTAAGATGGGAGGAACAACAGGAATGTCAGTGTCTCTGGGTTGTAGAATACGTGGAGGTGAGTAAGGTGTCAAAAACCTGACTCGAAAGATAAGAAGGGGCTGGGTTTGAGTACTTTAAAACCAAATGGGATTTTATATTTGATCCTGGCAGTGATAGGGAGCCAATGGAATTTGTCAAGTAGATGGGTAACATGATTAAACCTATAGTTCAAGAAAATGACTGTGACAGCTGAGGATGAGTGGAGGATGGATTGGAGTGGGACAGGACTTGAGGCAGGAAGACCAATCAGGAGGCTACTGAAATATTCAGGCGTGAGATGATGAGGACTTGCACCAGGGTGTTGGTTGTATGACTGGAGATAAGGGGGCATATGGGAGAAATGTGAAGGTAGGAATGAAAATAACTGGTCATTCTATTCACAGACTAGCCAAATCTTTGGAAATAAAAATTATAAGGCATTAATCAAAACATACTAACCATACTAACCATGCCATAAACTCCTTCTCAACCTGTCACAAACCAGTGGAAAACCATTCCTCCCCAGACTTTTATGTTCCTGGGGAGAAGGAACAAAGGCCTAAACTAGAGGAGGAAGACCTCATGCTCTGAGAACCCTGGGTCAGGGGTCCTTAACCTTTGTGGTACCATGGACCTTTTTAGTCCAGTGAAGCCAATGGACCCCGTCTCTGAATAGTATTTTCTCTCTCTCTCTCTCTCTCTCTCTCTCTCTCTCTCTCTCTCTCTCTCTCTCTCTCTCTCTCTCTCTTCCTTCCTTTCTTCCTTCCTTCATTTATTTTTGCTGAGGCAATTGGGGTTAAGTGACTTGCCCAAGGTTACACAGCTAGTAAGTTGTCAAGTGTCTGAGGCTGGATTTGAACTCAGGTCCTCCTGATCCAGGGCTAGTACTCTATCCACTGTACCACCTAGCTGCCCCCTGAATAGTATTTTTTTTCTTTTTTTTCCCTTTTTTTTTAGTGAGGCAATTGGGGTTAAGTGACTTGCCCAGGGTCACACAGCTAGTAAGTGTTAAGTGTCTGAGGCCGGACTTGAACTCAGGTACTCCTGAATCCAGGGCCGGTGCTCTATCCACTGCGCCATCTAGCTGCCCCCTGAATAGTATTTTTAAATGCAAAAAATACACAGGATTACAAAGGAAACCCAAGGCTAGTGGTTATCTCCAATTTACTTTATCCTGATTTTCTTTAACTTATTTTGGATATAGCTTCTTTGTGTAAAGCTGTTTGCATTTTGTGCCCTTTCCCTCCCCCTTAGACTCTAAGTCCCTTGAGAGCATGAATTGTTTTTTCCTTTTTTAAAAAATTAAATCCCCAGTGCTTAGCAAAGCACCTAGAACAAGGTAGGCTCAATAAACTCTTGTTGACTGACCAGCTTGTGAACATAAAAATGTGATTTTTTTTTTTTCTCATCCAAGTTCATGGGCTTCCTGAAATCTCTCCATGGGCTCCAGATGACAAGCCCAGGTGTAAGAGGGCGGGAGAGCAGCATTTCCTTGTTTTCAGCCATCACTGAGAGAGGCTTTGCCCCCTCAGCTGTCACCTGTTTCACATTTGCCTCCACCCCTTTTAATCCCAGCAGTCCTGCCTCTGAAGGGTGTCCTCGGGTCAGATCACTACCACCTGAGATACTTTAGTAGGACTGGAGAAAGCCTTACTACCCCTTCCCTCCTCCCATTCCGTGGCTTTTCTTTCAGGTAAGTGTTCTTTTGGCTTTAGACTGCCCAGGTCACAGGTCTGAGGACTACAGCTAATGCTCTCAAAGAGAGGCCATTTAGGGAAAGCCCTATGCCATGGAACTCTAGTTGAGCTGTCCCTGGAGTCTTCCACTAAGGGTCAGTTGGCCTAATTCTTCCAGGAAGGGCTGCTCAACTCATGGGGATTTTGTTAGCCCCTTAAAAACAGAGATTGTCTTAGGTCTCTCTTTTTTTGTTTACCTAGAGCTTAACACAGTGCATAGTTTATGTTGTCCAGTCATTTCAGTTGTGTATGACTCTTCATGACCCCTTTTGGGGTTTTCTTGGCAAAGATACTGGAGTGGTTTACCATTTCCTTCTCTAGCTCATTTTACAAGTGAAGAAATGGTGGCAAAGAGGGTTAAATGACTTGCCCAGGGTCATATAGCTAGCAAGTGTCTGAAACTAGATTTGAACTCAGGAGGATGAGTCTTCCTGACAAAGTCTTGGCACTCTACGTGTTGTTTCGTGACCTAGATTTCCATAGTAGCACACAGTAGGCATTCAATAAATGTTCACTGATGATGATGTGCATTTTGTGTGCTATATCCATGGCACACAGTGGAAAGAAGACTTTAGGGACAAATTAGAAAATCAGAATTTGAGTCCGGGCTCTGCCAAAGACTATTATGTGATTTTTGCCACTTCCTCTTTCAACTTCTGTTTCCCCATTAACAAAATGGTCACAAGTGATCCTTGCATTCCCTAACCCACAGAGTTGTTGCGAAGAAAGTGCTTTGTAGACTATAAAATAGCATATGAACATGGTGTATGACTGCACATGTAGGGCTGTGTGTATATTTCATCTGGTTTTGAAGGGAGAAGGATGAGGCAATGACAGGAGGACAGGTCTGACATCTTAAATGCTCTGTTCTGTCTGGATGGGAAAAGAAAGAAGAGACTGAGAAACATCACCTTTGGTATGTAACCTCTTTAGCATTAACTGATAGAAAAAATAGGATTCAGTACATATATAAATAGTAAACTGAGACAGCGAATGCTATGGAGGAAAATTAAATTTTAAGATTGAAAAAAAACCCTAAGTAAATAAGCTAGAGTTAAAAAAAAACTGAGGAAAGCGTTGAAAGCAAGAGTATGATATGTGTGAAGTGGAAAGAAATGTTAACCTCTATGGAGTTATACTGCAGGAGCCATTAAAAACGTGAATTCTTGTGTTTGTACATAGATATATCTCTTACTCGAATTGCATGAAAAAATGTGGCTTATGTTGAATCCTCATATCCATCCTCACTACCAATTTTCTTGTGTAAGTTTCATCTGATGGTTCGTTGCCTTTCCTTCTTTTTGAAAATAAGTCTTATTGATGATTTTTAAAAACATTATGATCAGTTTTGAAAACACAATTCGCCTCTCTTACTAGATCAAATTTTCCTTTGTAATGCGGAACGCAATTAAACAAAAACACCTGACACAGTCGCCCCAATTGATAACCTAAGTGGCATTCTGCTCCAGTAGTCCTCTGACTCTCTGCTGTGATCTGGGTGGCGGTGGCGGTGGCGGCAGGGGGAGGGGTGGTTGGGGGAGATAGCCTTCATTATCTATTATCCAGGATCATCAGTAGCTTTCACTTACTCAGAATTTGGCTTCCTCATAGCAATCTTTTCATTTATATAGTTGTCATTGTACATATTGTTCTTTTGCTTCTAAGTTTATTTTACTATGCCACAGTGCATGCAAATCTTCCCACATTTCTTTGAATTCCTCATAGTTGCCTGCTCGCTCTCTCTCGACTTGCCCAGGGTCACACAGCTAGTAAGTGTCAAGTGCCTGGGGCTGGATTTGAACTCCGATCCTCTGGAATCCAGGGCCAGTGCTTTATCCACCTGTGCCACCCAACTCTAGTCTATTCTTCCTTCACCTAGCAAACCGATCTTCCTAAAGCACAGACCTAACCCCCTTCCCTACCCATTCAATAAACTCCAGTGGCTCCTTGTTCCTTACAGGATCAAATAAAAAAAAAGTCCTCTCTTTGGCTTTTAAAGCTCTCATAACCTGGCCCCTTCCTACTTTTCTAGGCTTCGGATACTCCACTCCCCTTCGTGTACTCTACCACCCCACTGGCCTCTTTGCTGAGGCCACACAAGACTCTTCATCTGCTCACTCCATGCATTTTCATGGCCTGTCCTTAGCCTTAGAATGTTTTCTCTCCTTGTCTCTGCCTCCTGGCTTTATTCAAGTTATCGTCCCAAATCCTACCATTTACAAGAAATCTTTTCTGGTCCCTCTCAATGCTAGTACCTTTCCTCTGAGATGATCTCTTATTTATCCTGTACATACCTCTTTAAAATTTTATTTTATTTTATTTTTTAGCGAGGTTAAGTGACTTGCCCAGGGTCACACAACTAGTAAGTATCAAGTGTCTGAAGCTGGATTTGAATTCAGGTCCTCCTGAATCCAAGGCCAGTGCTTTATCCACTGCGCCACCTAGCTGCCCCCCACCCCACCTCACTATTTTTTAACAGCAAGGTAGATTTTGTGCTTTAATATTAATATTTTGGTTCCTTGAATTTGGTGTGAGTTTTATTATATTTAATGTTGTCCTTTTTTATATTATTGGAGTCATTGTAAATGTTCTTTGCTTTCTTGGCTTTCAGTGATCTGTTATTGCTCTTTAGTAGATAATGGCCAAATCTACAACTCTGGCACGATCTGTCTCATGAGCTTCAGACTGGCCTGTCCACTTGGATGTCTCAGTACTACCTCAAACTAGACATAATGCCAACTAAATTCAGCCTCTTTTCTCTAACACCCCTCTCCTCCAAGAAAAACCTCTACTCTCCCCCAAATACAATCCAAAACAACTGCACTTTATCTCTGGTGAAGAAATCATCTTCATCAGCAAGAATCAAAACACTGGGAGAATGTTTCCTTCTCCCCTCTCCCTCCCACCTTTAAGCAGTTACCAGGTTTTTGCCAATTCTACTTTTCACATCTGTTACTTACCTCATGACCACACCCCAATTCATGCCCTTCAGGTTATGTCTTGTCAAGGCTGTTGTAAAAACCATCTAACTGGCTTATTAGCTTCCAGTTTTCCCCCTCTCCAATTTTTCTTTCACCCACAGCTGCCAAAGTATCCTGATAAACAGTTCAGACCATGTCAATCTGTTTCTGGAAAAAAACAACATCCTGCAGTGGTTTTCTTTGCCTGTAAGATAAAACACCAACTCTTGAGCTTAGCATCAAGGACCTCTGTGATCTGGCTCCCACCCAGCCTTATTTCCCATTACCCCTCTTCACCCATACTATGATGTGGCCAAACTAGATTATACACTGTTGTCCTTTCTCACTGGGATATTTTAATTTTTTTTTTTTTGGCTATGTGTATTTATAACATGGCCTGCTGTGCCTGGAATTCCCTGAACTCTCTGCCTGCCTGCACCTCCCTGATAATCTCAGTCTGCTGACATCTTCGCTCCCTTTAAAATTCAGCTCAGATTCTATCATGTTCATGAAAAAAAAATAGCTATCATTTATATAACTCTTGAAGATTTGCAAAGTACCTTTCATGTCTTCCCATTTGATCCTCACAGCAATCCTGGCAGTTGGTGCCATTATTATTTCCATGTTATAGAGGAGAGGGTTTTGCTTCAGCAATTTTAAATCACTTGCTTAGGGTCACAGAGCCGGTAGGTATCTGATACGGGATCTGAACTAAAGTTTTCCTGACTGCAGGTGGTTGTTGTTGGTCCTTAGGCCTCAAAGAGGACCAATGACATCATGGCACACCTAGCTTCCTTAGGAAAGCTTTTTTTTTTTTCTTTTCCTGAAACTCACCTTCCCTCTTTCCCTCCAAAAGTATTCTCTCCTTTCTTAAGGCTTCATAAAGCTCAGTTAGCTCTTTGCACCCATTGCTCTGAATTATATTTATCTACATATATCCTATATCCTTTCTAGCTTAAGGTCCTTGAGGGCTGTTTTGTTTGTTTGTTTTTTTTTTGGTCTCTGTGTCATGGTGCTAATGTAGTACTTTTATACATATTTAAATTTTTTAATACAAGACCTATTATTTCTGTCTATTTTTTTGTTTTGGTGGGGCAATTGGGGTTAAGTGACTTGCCCAAGGTCATACAGCTAGTAAGTGTTAAGTGTCTGAGGCTGGATTTGAACTCGGGTACTCCTGACTCCAGGGGTGGTGCTCTATCCACTGAACCACCTAGCCTCCCCAGGACCTATTATTTCAATGGTATAGAGAACTCCTTGTGAGAAAATTCTATTAATTCAGAAGCTCTGCAACTTCTAGGCTTAGAAAGTTACACTGGGTCACTGAGAGATTAAGAGGCTTGCCTTGGGTTTACCTCATCAGAGGTAGGATCTGAACCCAAATCTTCTTAATTCCAAGGCCAACTTTCTTGCCATTATACCACACTGCTCTGTATCTTGTCTATTGAATTGAATCAAATATATTGGTCGATATGTACTTGTGTTGGCCATTTCATGGTGTAAATGATAGCTCTTTGAGAGGGGTAGAGCAAAGGGATGTGCCAGGAAATATTAAAAAAATATATATGTATATACGTGTGTGTGTGTGTGTGTGTGTGTGTGTGTGTGTGTACACACATATACATACATATATATAATTCCAGAAAATATAAAAGCTAAAGATACCAATAAAACTTAAAAAATATATAGCTGTTTCAAAAATAGAAGTCATGTCACTCCTAATTCTCTATGGGGAAAATAAACATTGGGAGACATGATCATGATATTGGGCATCAGTGAGAATCCAGGTGTGCCCTTTGCAACCCAGAGGGCCAAGTCAAGTGTCTTTCAGTGGCTAGGGCATTTTTTGTTTGGATCCTCTGTAAAGGGCTGATGCCCCCCGCCTCTTTTTGCCCTCCCCCCCCCCCCCCCCCCCCCCGCCCAGGAAGCAGTTGAATCAGTCAGTCAATATACATTTATTGTCTACTATGTGCCAGGCACTGTGCTAAGTGCTTGCGATACAAAAAGATAACTTGTGCCTTCAAGGAGCTTAGAATCTGAGACAACAAGCAAAGAAATATGTACAAACGAGATGTACAGGAGAACTAAGAAAGAATTAAGAGAGAGAAGGCACTGGAAATAAGTGGTTGGGAAGGCTTCCTCTAGAAGATGGGATTTTAGTTGGGATTTATAGGAATCCAGAGAAACCAGGAGGCAGGGATGAAAAGGGAGAGCATTCTAGGCATTGAAGAAGGCAGAGAAAACGCCCAAAGTAGAGAATGGAGTGTCTTGTTCATGGAATGGCCGGGAGGTCAGTGTACATGGTGAGCAGCAAAGTGTTAAGAAAATTAGAAAGGTAGAAGGGGGCTAGATTTTGAAGGGGTTTGAATGGCAAACAGAGCATTTGGTATTTGATCTTGGAGACAATAGGGAGTCACTGCCATTTATTGAGTGGGTGTGGGTGATATGGTTAGACCTGCTTTTTAGGAAAAAAAAGGGGCAGCTAGGTGGCACAGTGGATAGAGCACTTGCTCTGGATTCAGGAGTACTTGAGTTCAAATCAAGCCTCAGATGCTTGACACTTACTAGCTGTGTGACCCTGGGCAAGTCACTTAACCCCCATTGCCTCAACAACAACAAAAAAGAAAACCACTTTGGTGGCTGAATAAAAGGTAGATTAGAGTAGGGAAAGACTTGAAACAGGCAGACAATGGCAGTAATCCAGGTGTGAGGTGAGGGTCTGTGCCAGAATGGTTGCAGTGTCAGAGCAAAGAAGGGGCTGTATCTGAGAGAAATTGCAAAAGCTAAATCATCAATCCTTGGCCATAGATTGGATATGAGGGTTGAGGAATAGGGAGAGTCCAGGATAACACCTAGGTTGTGAGCCTGCAGGACTGGTAGGATGGTTTTGTCCTTGACAGTAATAGGGAAGGTGGGAGGGAAGAGGGTTTGTTGGAAAGATAATGAGTCTTGTTTTGGACGTATTGAGTCCAAGATGTCTCTTGGATATTCAGTTCAAGATGTCTGAAAGGCTGTTTGAAATGCAAGATTAAAGGTCAGCAGAGAGGTTAGGGCAGGATAAGTAGAATAAGAATCATCAGAATAGAGGTGGTAATTAAATCTTTGGGAGCTGATAAGATCACCAAGTGAAGCTGTATACAGAGAGAAGAGATGCTGGTGCCAAAACATGAAAAGTCAAGGTGATCGTTTGAGTATGGTGGTGAAGAGGCAAAGCCTTTAGGTTTGTCAAGTACCTGTCCTGGTAATGTCATTTTAATGAAGCCGACCATTGGTTTCCCTTAAGTGAACCCACCTATCAGACTCATTCTCTTGTGTTCCTGGAGGTACTTGGCTCTCAAAAGCTGAAATAGAGCAAGGAAAACTTATTGAATAAGTTCTTGGGCTCTGTCTGTTGACTTCAGCCCAAAGCTGAAAAATGATATCTTCTGTGATACCACAGTTTGGGCAATGGTATTTTAAATTAAATAATTGACCTCTGTGCCCAAACTCAGAGGGCCAAAGCCTCCCCCCCTTTTTTTTTGGGCAGGGCAATGAGGGTTAAGTGACTTGCCCAGGGTCACACAGCTAGTAAGTGTCAAGTGTCTGAGGCCGGATTTGAACTCAGGTCCTCCTGAATTCAGAGCCAGTGCTCTATCCACTGCACCATCTAACTGCCCCTCAAATCCTCTCTTTTTAAAGCCCAGATTTGCTGCAAGCAGCGAAGTAATCTAGCACTACACCTAGGGAGCATTCTGTAAACAACTTACCTAATGTATAGAACAGCATGATAATAGAGTTAGAGGTGCTATGAGTGGCTGTGATCTTTTTTCCTTAAGATTTTCTTCTCAGCTTGTGCTTCCATTTTCAGAAGCATTTGAGGTTGCGTATATTTTTTTGGTGGTCAAAGGAATGAAAGAACACTCTTGATTTATCAAAATATTTCATCATATTAAATGCAGATACAAATTCCCTTAAGACAAGCTGCTTCCTTCCTGGTTCCTCACTTCACTTAGCTCACCAAAACTTTTGTAACAGCTGAGGAATGATGAGGCTGTGACTAGGGTGGTAGTTGTGTGAATGGAGATGTGAGATTTAAAATTGGATATTAGATCATAAATCTCCCCTACTTAACCTTTCCCTTAATTTATCTCCCAGACTAGTAAATGGAAGAAGCTTTTGGTTTTCTAGATAGACCTTTTATTGTTATTGTAGTCACAGGGTGATGTTGATTAGAAGGATAGGAAAGTAGAAACACAATACAAATCGTCTTAAGTCTAAGCTTAGTCTATATTCCTTATAAAAAACTCACCAAAATCGAAGGCCACCTTTGGAGAGAGAGAGAGACCGTCTGTGCAGCACAGTCAGAAGAACAGCAGAGCAGGAAAAAGCCCCACGTCCGTTCTCTCCTTGTCTTTTAAGCTCGCACCCCGGAAGTCGAATGCATAGCAGGCAGTCTGACTTGCACAGCAGGCGCACTGGCGTGCGTAGCTCATGCCATTGGTCTCCTCCCCGAAAGGGTGGTCCTTCAAAAAACTGGCGTCTTTCACTTATCCTAACTGACTGTTTAAAAAAAACTTTCATATTCTTTTACCACATTTCCCCCCTTTGCTTCCTCAAGAAACGGAATGTTTCCTTGATGGAACAGTAAAAAGAATATAACAACTATTGCTAACTAATAATATGTGAATAACAATACAGAAAAGGAAGAGAGGAAAGTTTTGTCCAGAGGGGCGATTTTTTTTTTTTTGTCCTCATGAACCGACGCTTTGACATTAGCCTTGCAAAGGGAGAGCCTCTGCAGAGAGTACATGTTACAGATAGTATATATTATAACAGAAAGGAGATAGTAAAAGCTAATAAAGCAAAACAGTTCATATAAAGTCTCTGAGTTCTCTTGTCTTCTTGAAGTGGTAAGATGTCATCAGGAGGAAACTGGATTCTGGACTCCGGTCTGGAAAGCTGGATTATCTTCTTTAACTGTTTGAATTGCTGTATTTTTTACTAAACCTTAGCAGAGCATTGTCAATGATAAAATTAATAAATTCCATTACATTCCCTCCTTTATATCCTTAGACTTCTAATAGAGGGTTGAGGTAGTTATGCAATCTGTAACACTTTTTACCACCATGTGTCTAGATCAAAGCCAAATTTAGTATGTGTTCATGACTCCTGAAAATGTTATGGAAAGGTTATCATACCATATCTCATGGTTCTGAGACAGCCAGCGATTGTGCTAGGCCACAGGTGGGTTCAACTGAGTGAGATAAAAAGATAAAAAAGTTCAGTTAAATTAGGTTAAATTAGGAGGGAGAGAGGATGAATACTGGACTGTGCCTAGTAATTGTGCTCTACATAGTCACCATCATAAGCAAACCATGGACTTACGTATACCTGTCTCTCCTTTTGTTGCACATATATTCTCTCCAGGGCCTGCATCAGAGTTCACAGCAAGTTAGTCTCTGAAATGATAAGTTTCCATACTTCCGAAATCTCATTAATTTCACCAAAGACAGTATGATGGTAAAAATTTGTGCTATGCTGCATGACTGAGAGTATATTAGTGATATATACAATAATTCCAAACCATACCCAGAGTATAATGACATATAAATAATAAACGAATGTAAATAGCTGATTATATTGAACATTATTACATAATCTTCTTTTAGCAAGTAAACCACATCATCTTATACATGAATTCTCTAGTTTAACAGTAGCAGATACTTAAAGTGGTGATTAATTCATCAAAAAGAAATAAGACTTCAATTAGCAAGATTCAATATTCAATGTTTTCAGTGAGGTATCAAGCAATAGGGGTTCAATAACCCTTTCTGGTGTTTTTTAGTTAAACAGAACAACATACAAGAGAAAGGAGGAAAAAAAAATAAATAAAACAAAACTCATTAGAACTCATGGTTCTCTCAAAAAAAAAAAAACAACTTTCATATTCTTTTACCACTGAGAGAAGGTGACAGATACAACAGGAGAGGTATTGTGGGGGTAGGATCTTTCTCATAGATGGATGAGACTCAAACTGATAGGACATGGAGGTGGAGTGGGGTAAAGGAAAGGGAAAAGTCAAGGATGATTCTGTTCTTGCAAGCTTGAATAGACCAGAAGAATGGTAATGTCCTTAACAGATGTAGGGGATTTTGGAGGAGACAATAGTTTAGGGAGAAAGATAATGAATTCTATTTCAATATGTTGCATTTGAGATGGATATGGGATATTATCTAGATGGAAACATCCACCAGGTAGTTTCTGATAAAGGATGAGAACTCAGTATTATGGTTGAATAGATAGATCTGGGAATCATCTACCAAGATAATAATTCAACCTGTGGGAACTGAAAGATCATCAAGAGAAATGATGGAAAGAGAGAGAAATGGGAAGAGAAGCAGATTTAGGACCAGGACTCATAGGGCATCAGCACTTAAGGAGGCAGGGCATGTATTCTGATCCAGTGATGGAGAATGAGTAGAAATGGGGCAGCTAGGTGGTACAGTGGATAGAGCCCTGGCCCCGGATTCAGGAGGACCTGAGTTCAAATGTGGCCTCAGACACTTGACATTTACTAGCTGTGTGACTCTGGGTAAATCACTTAACCCTCATTGCCCTGCCAAAAAAAAATTTAAAAATTAAAATTAAAGGGGCAGCTAGGTGGCGCAGTGGATAGAGCACTGGCCCTGGAGTCAGGAGTACCTGAGTTCAAATCCAGCCTCAGACACTTAACACTTACTAGCTGTTAGACCCTGGGCAAGTCACTTAACCCCAATTGCCTTACTAAAAAAAAAAAAAAATTTAAATTAAAAAGTGTTAGAAGCTGAGGCATTCAAGAAGAGTGAGGACGGTGCTATTGGATTTAGTAACTAAGATCACTGATAATCTTTTAAAGAATAGTTTCATTTGAGCAGTGATGTCAAAAGTCAGATTGCAAGGGGTTTAGGAGTAGGAAAAAAGGAAATAAAGTCAGGAGTACAGATTGTTTTTTCTAGAAGTTTGGCTATGAAAGAGAAGGGATAAATAATGATAGCTTCTTATTTTAAGAAATCATTCTGGCTCATGAGGGATTAGTTGAGTTGTGTGGGGTTAGTCTAGGGGCCCATCCCAGGGCACATGGGCAGCAGAGAGGGATGGCCAAATAGCCTTCTTCATTCCATTTCCCCACTTTTCCACCAGCATCTTACTGTAGTTGGGACCCTCTTGCCCTAATGGGGGATGGAATCAGACTCCATACAGCAGATGGCAAAGGGTCATGTCCCTCCAATGAGACATGAAGGCTCAAATTGGAGCATAACTAAATAGCCAGAAGGTGGCAGAAGAGGCTATTCATTGTCACTGGCCATGAATCCTCTTTCTGACTGTGTACAGTTCTGGGATTTTTCTCCCTCTCCCTGATTGTGGAGGAGACTCAGTCTTAGGGGGGGAAAGGTAGGGACCTTCCTGAGGTTAAAGTGGGTAGGAGTTTATAGCAGTCCCTGATAGGGATCTCATGCCCTCTCCTATGTTGTCCTGTGATGGTCAGGTACAAGATTACCCTGGTGCCTCCCTAAACCCCTCCTCACTCCCTACTCTATCCCTCTCCTTTTTTCCTTCCTTAGCCAGTACAGAGGGGCCAGGATGGATAAATGATGATGGAGGGCCGAGTTCTCCCTTGCAGTGTGCATTGGTGGTAGAACTTCCCTCCACTTTCTTCCAAATAATTTAGGTAAATTCCTTGAGGTGGACCACTTGCCCTTCCTTTTCTTGGACCTCATTGTAGGTCTACACTTTAGTCACAGGCATTCAGAAGGTTGAGATGCTGGAGGCCACAAGATAGAAGAAATGCCTGGCTTTCATTTCCTCAGACACTGGGGGAAGGAAAGTGGTGGACGAACTATATTCCTAGGAATAGCCCAGAGTATTGGTGATCCTATTTCTCCTCCACTAACATAAGGACCTATACCCGTTCCCTCCCCACTCAATAGTTCCGGTCCTAATTCCATGTCCTTTATATTCTGTATTCCACTTGCCTTGCCCTGGTTTTGGATCTGAGTCTGTTGGGAGAGGATAGAGATGATAGAAAAGCTTAAGAATGGTCAATGACAGTAGCTATGTAGTTGAGAGCCTAACAATCCCAAAGGGAAGGATCCAGGCCGGTCTCTGCATGTTTACACTGACAATGTGAAATACCCAAACTCCTGGTTTCCTTAAAGACAGTACAAGCACTATCTTGTGCATGAGGTTTTCCACAATGGCCTTCACTGTGGTGCCCTCCTGAGGTTACTTTGTATCTGCTTTGTATGGGGTTTGTATATACCCATGTAACAGAGATGGAATTGGTCTATAATGGCCATCTTGGGGAACATGTACCCTGGGAACTCCTTTGGACTCCAGGGATGTGCAGACTCAGCACTTGGACATCTTAGGAATAACAATTTCTACCTGCTTCTGGTCATGTGAAGACCCAGCGCTTGAAAGTACTTGTTGCTTTCGTATGGAACAGAAAACCCTTAGTTCTCTCCCATCTTGGAAATGTGACAGGGAAGTGGGAGCTGCATTAGTTAAAAGGAGAAGCAACTTCTGAGTTGCTCTCTCTTCCTAGCTCCTTTCAGGGTTCAGCTCATTCCATTTCCTTTTCTAATTCTCCCCATCCCCAATCATTAGTACTTCACCTTCAATTACTTAGTATTTGTTTTTTATTTATATTTTTTAGTGTATACGGTTTCACTCTAGTAGAATATTTTGTCTTTGTATCATCAATGCCTAGAAAAGTGCTCATAGCAAATTCTCAAAGCTGGTTAGGGTTTGTTTTTTTTTTTTTTCCGGTAAGGCAATTGGGGTTAAGTGACTTGCCCAGGGTAGCACAGCTAATAAGTGTTAAGTGTCTGAGGCCTGATTTGAACTCAGGTACTCCCGACTCCAGCGCCGGTGCTTTATCCACTGCGCCACCTAGCTGCCCCATGGTTAGGGTTTTTAATTGGAGAGAAAGACAGATGCCGACATCAAAACAAAAATTATTTTTATTTCATTATAGGTACAAATCAAATAAGTTTCTTTTGTATCACTTGGTAGGTACCCCCTCAACTCACACAGGGGGGAACCCCAGACAAACCAAACCCGGATTCAATGTACTCTCGGACCCCCATCGGTTCTTAAAACCTTAACTCGCGAACCTATATTGATATGCTTACTTTTCTAGTTAGAGGACAAAATTAATTCAAATAAAAAGCATTCAATGAAATGGCATAGGAAGAAGAGTAGCAACAGAATTTTTCCTTCATATACTTTGGGTACATATTCCCACAAATACATATATTATCAATAAAATGAGTGAACATACATTGGGAACACATACGGAGAGATTTACATGTAGAGAACATGTATGGCTAAGGTACAAATGTGGAGGAGCATATACATAAGGAATGGGTGAATAGAAAGATAGTTGGGGCAAATATGCCTACACACAGGGGATGCAATGTTTTCTATTGTTATTATATAGCCCTCCCCCCCACACTGGACCTACTCTTTGCTGATTTAATATGGCATGTAGTCACTCCTAGCTGTTGTCCCATCTTTCCTTGCACATCCATTGCTGGATGGTATTCTGGTCCTGTGATCGCTGCCGGTCACTGCTAGGTGTTATTCTATTTCTAGAAGGGGTTGTTGAACTTCTCTCTTCCAAATCTCGGCTTTACCTAGAGGCCTCATGCACTGCTGAGGTGCGTGCTACTCTTTCCCTGTAAGAAAGAAGAGTGAACTCTACTAGCCCTATTTTCATATAATGCCAGAGGCATTTTGGTACAGCTTTTTTTTTTTTTTTTTAAGATGTAGATCAAGTCATTGGACTAGGGGAAAGCCCTCGGGTACTTTTCCTCTCTTAGGGGGTAGACTGTCATTTCTCAGAGCCTTGACTGAAATAGGCATTTTATCTTCACAAAGATTTTTTTTTCTTTACCAGACCTTTATTTTTTTTTTCCCCACAAGGAGATTTCTTGCTGCAGGTGCCAAATTCTCTGGAACATTACTGATTGATAATACGTGCAGGCATAACCCCATTTTTAAACTCTAACTTTATACTTCATTCTTGTCTTCTATTTTTTTGTTTGTTATTTGTTTTTTGGTGAGGCAATTGGGGTTAAGTGATTTGCCCAGGATCACACAGCTAGTAAGTGTCAAGTGTCTTGAGGTTGGATTTGAACTCGGGTCCTCCTGAACACAGGGCTGGTGCTTTATCCACTGTGCCACCTAGCCGCCCTGGGGTGGGTAGAGAAATGTAATGGAAGCACATTCTTTTAATTGTTAGCCACACTGCATGTAAGAGGAAAAGAAGAAATATTTTAAAGAGAATAATATAATAATATAATTTTTCTTTGTACACGTAGATGGATCATGTATTTTTATAGTGGAGAGCTCCAAGCCCAAATTAATTAACTAATTCATACTTCCTCTGTAAAGATGCCAGATGGGATGTGTCAAGGCAATTATTTCTAAGCATGAATTTAGGTTGTCCACAAATGTACCAACAGATAGGAATTCTCTCCTATTTCAACTCCTTTTGGCAATTTCAGATTGAGGAATATGTGTCGTTCTTCCAAACGACTTCATACACACGTGAATTGAAAGCTATTCTTCAGACAGTGTCAACGAGAATATTGAGCTCTTAAAAATGACAAGTCTTAACACTAATCACATATAACATCATATGGTCTATTTTATCCAACAAAGAACTAGGAACACTATTACCAGTAAGAAAATAGCTGGGTTTATCAGCTATCTGTGCTATCCAAGATGCTGTTGAAAGGGGACTGAAGACATTTGTTTTCAGGGACCTGCTTTTTCCAGAAAACAAAAAACCCACAACCCATGTACCAATCCTTAGACCTTTCTCCAGAGCGAGCAAGAGAGAAAGAACTGAAAATCCTAAGAAGTTTGGGATGAGCCACAAATAGATTACATCTGAAGGCTGACAATCAAGCTTCACTTGCTCTATGCTGGAAATAGGCTGTGTTATCATTCCAAAGCAGAAAGCCATGCCTACCCTTTGGGTTAGAACTGTCAAGTATCTATGGCTTGTATCCATGCTATAGCCAATGTACTGCTAGTCCCATCACTGAAATTATGCTCTAAGAATGGAGTATTCTGATGGTTTCCTAACTTTTTTTACAGATGTTTTTGGTGGTATTTGGTTCTATAGCCATCCATTTCTTTTTTTCTTAAATGTTTCTAATATCATTGTCAAATTTGTTCTGATATGAAATAATTTCTCAATGCAGAAATAGAGAGTAGTATTGTAGCAATACTATTCTTTTTCTCCATATTACAGAAATTCCATTTAATCCAAACCAAACAAGTATTTATTAAACACTATGTATGTGGTGCTATTCTAGAGACTGATGATACAAAGGCAAAAAATGAAAAATTCTTTCTTCATCTTGGTGTGGTGGATGGAGCACCAGAATTGGAGGCAGTCAGAACTGGGTTTGAATTTTGCCTCAGATACTCACTGTGACCCTGGTCAAATTTTCTCAGTTCCTTTATCTGTGGATGGGAATAACAATAATACCAGCCTCACAAGTCAGTCATGAGGATCAAATGAGATACGATATGCAGTTTTTTTGGTGAACTTTACACCTCTCTTAATTTCAAGCTATTATATTGGAACCTTGGATATTTACTAGCTGTGTGATCTTAAGCAAGTCACTTAACCTCTATTTGTCTCAGTGTCCTCACCTGTAAATGGGGATAACACCTGCCTCTAACATACTTGTTTGATTTGAATCAAACACAATTCCTCTAATTTGGAGAAAGAGGGATAGCACTGCTTACAATACTGCTCTCACTATTTCTGCATATTTGTGAGGATCAAATGAGACAATCATTGTAAAACACTTAGCGCAGTGCCTGGCACATATCTGATTTAGCACAGTGGTGCTATATCAGTGTTATCTCTTGTTAGCTGTTATTTTATTCACTGGGGGATACAACATTGAAACATAAATATGCTACTACATAATTTGAAGAGAAGGGGGAAGTAGCAGTCATAGTTAAAAGGAATATTTGAATGTTCTGTTAGTTGGATAAAAACAGTGGTAATATCTTGGAACTTTGTGATAAAGCTGTTCTTGTGATCTGTGCTACCAGAGGATGTTAACTATGGAGAGTTAGTACAGCATGGTGGAAAACATGCTACACGTGGAGTGAGAAGACATGGACTTGAAGCCCAGATCTGTGGGGCTATAGAAAAAATATATATATAATATATATAGAAATATATATATATAGAAAAATGGCTTAAATTTTTTTGTCTCAATTTTCCCTTATGTAAAATGGGGACAATATTACATCTACTACTGAATTCAAGTTGTTATGAGGAAAGAGTTTTGTGGACCTTAAAGCACTATTCAAGTGGGAGTAGTTATTGCTATATACCGGTGCTATGGCAGGCTTCTGCTGGTTTTCCAGTTGTGTCTGACTCTTCTTGACCCCCTTTGGGGTTTTCCTAGAATAGATACTAAAGTTTGCCATTTCCTTCTCCAGGTCATTTTACAGATGAGGAAACTGAGGCAAACAGAGTTAAGTGACTTGCCCAGGCTCACACAGCTAGTAAGTGTTTGAGGCCAGATTTGAACTTGGGAAAGTGAATCTTCCTGATTTCATGCCTGACATTCTATCCACTGGGCCACCTACCTTCCCTATGACACTTAGCTCCTGGTCCTTTTTATAACTCAAATCCTTATTCATAGGGAAAGGTAGCTGGTAAAGAGCAAGGGGTGGGTAGAGGGTGAACCCTGGAGTCAGAGAAAACTTGGGCTCAAGCACCACCCCCCTCTTTGGGTGGTCCTGAGGTTGTTATTTAACCTGTGACCCTTAGGCAACTCCCTAGTGCCTATCAACTAGTTGAGACACCAGGAGTTTTCCTGCTGATGAAATCACAGAACCCTCCAATGCATACTAGCCCAGAGCAATCGATCAGTAAACCACAGCAAAACATTTATTGTGCACCTGCTAGGGATCCATCTCTGTGCTAAGGGATGTGGAGAAAGAAAAGCAGGTGTAAAGCATCATCCTGCTCCGCAAGGAGGCTGAGGTGTCAAAGCTACAAAAAATGATCAACAGCATCTATGTTACTTTCTATGGGGGCAACAGGAATCCAGAGAAGGAGAAATCGGCGTGAGGTGGAGAATGGATGAGAAGTGAGTTCTTTGTTTTTCATTTTTGACTTTGGATGTTTAAGGCAATTGTAGTTAAGCGAGTCACACAGCTAGTAAGTGTCTGGGATGAGATTTGAACTCGGGTCCTCCCAACTTCAGGGCCTGTGCTTTATCCGTTGTGCCACCTAGCTCTCCCTAAACAAACAAACAGAGAAAACGTATTTCAAATGCTGCCATATATAAAAGGCCCTTCAGAGGTGGTTAAGGTTGGCAGAATGAGACAGATGAAAAGGCTCTGGTAAAATGGGGACTGGAAGCGGGGAACACTTTATATTTCCTCTGGGAGACTGTGATTATTGCTAAACTCCCCCAGCCTTTCAGATGAGCCCCTTTTCTTCCAAGGGAGGCTTTGTCTCTCATTCCTCATAATTACTTTAGATATCAGATGTAAGCCCCGTCATTTTCTAATGTGCTGCTCTGACAATGAGGGACCAGCCTGCTGGCCTTTGTCTTCTATTCGTGCTGGGCAGGAGAGATTCCGTTATTTTGCTGACTGACTCCACCAGGACAACTCCTTGGGCACTCAGTGAAAAAGCTGTCATAGCAACAGAGCCCTTACTTGCCTGTAGCACAACTGCGTCAGTCTTATTAATATGTGAATTAATAATCCCTTATCCTACTATTTAATAACACTTTGCATTTGTGTAGAGCCAGTAACCTTTCTGCATCTCTTCAACATGTTATGTTGCTAAATCTCAATGAATCTCTGAAAAATAGTTTTCTTGTTTTTTACTTAGTAAATGGGATTTTTTTTCAACCTGGTATGTGGCAGAAAATGGTAGCTAGGGGGACAAATGATCGAGTAAGCTTTCACTTTATTGCTCTCACTGAATCCCCACTTCTCCCCTTATCTCAAGGGCTTCCCAGGATCACCAACTCTCACTTCTTCAGGGTTAGATTGTAGGAGTTTTTTTTATTTTTCTTTTTTCGACTATAAGCTTCTCTAGGGCAAAGCCCTCTTTCTATATCCCACAATTCAATAGAATTCAACAAACATTTATTTATTTTTATTACATTTATTATCTTTTCTATGTAGAACACTTACGTCCCTCTGGGATACAAAATTTATACAAGAAGCCTTGTCATTACTCCATGTCCTTCGAGGGTATTCTATGTAGATACAAAATCACAAAGCGTCGTTTGTATATTGGTGAAGACTCGAATATTTGTGAAAAGTTGTGGAGATAACCAGGTCTTTGGCTGATGCAGGACCAGGAAGGGAGGGTGAGAGGGCTACAGCTGGGTGAGCGGCATTTAAAGCTACAGTCCCAAGAAACAAAGTTAAATCTAATCTACCCCTTGAAGTCCTAGAAGGTCCTGTTTTGTCAGGAGCATGCCGAGGCTCTTTTTGTCTCCGGTTGTGAATTATGGACCTGACCTGAGGATGTGCATCCCTGGGTACAGAAGACAGTAAAAGTCCAGGGTCACATAGCTAGTATATATCAGAAGCAGGACTTGAACTCAAGCTCCAAGGTTAGCTCTCTATCCACTGAATCCATGAAAAGGCTTCCCTCCTTCTCTCCCTCCTTACTACATATTATGTGTGCATATAGGATATATATATGTGTGTGTGTGTGTCACATATACAAATGTGTATGTGTGTGGATATGTATATATAAATATGTATATATAAAAATATGTATATATAAAAAATATGTATATATAAATATAAATATATATATAAATAAATATGTATATATACACACACTGAAATATTTAACTGGCTCTCAAAAAACATATGCAGGACATACTTTTAATTTAATTTGCATCATTAACATTTTTCCATTGTTTTCTCAAACAACTGACAAAACAACAAATTAAACCCTGATTTGTAGCATTTACTGTTGGCCAACTTTCGAGGTATAAATGCTCATATTGAAATTTTCAGGATTGGTTCTCTTGAGCCAGTGTAAACTGACCCCAGCACTACTTTGCATATATATATATATGAAGAGGACTTCGTAAAAAGGCATCAATGTCTGCTACAGAGTTGACAGGCTATCTGTCAGATTTCACTCCTTAAATGTCAGTGTTGATTCTGAAATTGCTTGCTATTCTTTTATGTGGCTGATAGCAAGTTAGCAAGGATGTCATTTTACAGTTTCTGTGGGATTTTATTTCATTATGGAGTTTGGCTTATTGATAGTCCTCAGGTGGGCTCAAGATTTTGCACAGTTCTGAAAAATCATCGTGGTGGAAGTTTTGTCAAGCCCTGGGATACTGTCGCTGAATAGTTCAAAAACCTTTACAATTCTATGTAAGGAGGGCAGCTAGGTGGTGCAGTGGATAAAGCACCGGCCCTGCATTCAGAAGGACCTGAGTTCAAATCTGGCCTCAGACACTTGGCACGCACTAGCTGTATGACCCTGGGCAAGTCACTTAACCCCCATTGCCCCACCAAAAACAAAAAAAACAAAAACAAACAAAAAACAATTCTATGTAAGAAAGAAAGTTGTTTCAAGATTCTCAGTGCAAGACCCTCTGAGGAGATGAAAATGTTATTGAAGGTGCAGATGTTAGCAAATCATCATGAGGTAATTGTGTCTGGGAATGAACTGGTGCAGGGAAGTCCTAATGGGGCAAAGTGGCCATTAGCCACACAGCCCTCAATGAGGGCCAGACCTTTGTTCTTAAACAATTCATGCCTCTTGCTAAAATAGCACAATCAGGGGATGAGTACCAAAAAAAATTCTCAATGTTGTTCACCTGAGTAGCAAATGCCCAATAAATATTCATCTCTGCAAGTCACTAAGCCTGTGACTGAAAAGCTGTTCCATTATAGAGCTAAGGGTGTGTGGGGGGTGGGGGAAGGGGAGGGGGGGAGGGGAGGGGGAGGTACAGGGACAGGGACAGGGACAGGGACTGGACGGAGAGAGGGGAAGAGTGAGCTATGCTTTAAATGCCCTTGAACTATAGAGCAAAAAAAGGTCCCCTCTCCTTATCCATTTAGCTTTATTTCTCTCCTAATAATTGAGATGTATAAGCTCAGGGTTCAATTAGGTCAATTTTCCTGGTAAAACATTCATCTTTTACTTAGAAAATTAAGAACCACAGGGGAGCAGCATATTGGAAGGGGGTTAAGCACTGATTTCAAATGTTAGCATGGAATATCAACTGATAATTTCCAGCTTGGAAAAATAAGGGATCTTTGGAAATCATGTTTCAAATACCTTGTCAGAGGAGGGTTTGCTAGGGCATTGGCAGTCATTGCCTACCTAGATGATATCTCCTTTCCTCAGAGTTTCTTGGAACAGTTTGCTTCTGGAAAAGATAATGGAGACTGTAAATAATTAAGAATAAAGATTTCTATTTCCCCAGGTCCCAAGATTTACCCACAATATGCATATAGCTAATATGAAACCACATAATCTAACTAGCTACTGAGCCCAGCGTCTGAGCGAATAAATTCTTTGGCAACTGGCCTGGCTAAGGTGGCTTTGAAAAGTTAGTTGCTAGGAGAAAGGTAGAAACCTGAGGAAGCAGAAACCCTATTTAGTGTTTTTATAAGTTCTTTTCACCAGAAAAGAAATGAGAAAGGAAAATAAGAAAGGAAAAAAGAAAGGAAAAAAGGATATGACTGCTCTAATTTCCTCTATTTCAAGATCAAATAAACACACTGTAGCATGTACAGTGACAAAAGCCCTGGGTTTGGGAGTCAGCAGGCTTGGAATCTCATACCAACTGGGCCATTAAGTGCCTGGGTGATCTTGGGCTAGATCCTTTACCGTCTAGGCCTCAGTGAAATAAAATTGTAATGATTATTACCCATATAAACAAATGCTCTTCAGGGGATCCTTAATGATTTTGTTTTTGTTTTTTGTGAGGCAATTGGGGTTAAGTGACTTGCCCAGGGTCACACAGCTAGTGTCAAGTGTTGGAGGCCAGATTTGAACTCGGGTACTCCTGAATCCAAGGCCAGTGCTTTATCCACGGCACCACCTAGCTACCCTCTGAAAGCTAACGTAATCTTAAACAGAATTATAAGGCACATAGCAGAAATTAACCCTGTTTGCCTCAGGTTCCTTATCTGTAAAATGAGCTAGAGAAGCAAATGGCAAACCACTCCAGTATCTTTGTCAAAACCCCAAATAGGTTCATGAAGAGTCAACACAACTGAAACAACTGAACAACCATCTTGGTCAAATCACTTAACATGTTTTGAAGTACTCTTAAAGGGTAACCTAGGAATTAAATAAATGGTAATGCATTCTAGGCAGTTCTATTAATTCATTGACTGGATCACAATCCATTTGTATCCCTCAATGAGACATGACCAGTTCACTTAGGTAGCTTACTGCTGGTGTATTTTGGGGCTGTTTTCATTTGGCTCCAATCTCTTTAAGATTGCTATTAAATTTGACAGGAAGATGACTCTGAAAAACACTTCTAGGATTCTCTTCTTCATTTGGCAAATATAGACACTAACTACTCACTGCCTTCATTCCTGATAGAAAGGAAAGGCTTTGTCTTGACAAATAAATAAAGCTAATTAAGTAATAAATACTCATAAAATGAAAGGGAGGCTTTAGAGAAATGTGTAGCAATTATTCTGTTGGGAGGCTATAATTTTGAAAATCTGAAGGCAAAATTACGTACTTAAAAAGCAGTTTATTTTTTTCAGAAAATTAGTTGGATCAAAATTTAAATGCCTTTGAAGAGCATAAAAATTATTTGTACTGAATAGCAGCGGCATAGTGGAAAGAATTTTGGAAAGGGAGTTAGAAGACTTTTTTTTTTTTTTTGGCTGTGTGACCTTGGGCACTTCAGGGAATTCACTAGGCCTTGATTTTTTTCATTTGTAAAACATATTTGAAAATGGACTGTGTTGTTTAAAGTCTCTTACAATTCTAAAATTCTATGATCATTTCCCTTGGGTAGAAATGCCTTTGGAAAATATCTAATCTGATTTTGTTCATTCTAATTTCATATTTTGTATTTAATTTACACCACTCAACTGAAATAATCACATTAATATGCTTTACTAATCAATCCATGCTGTCACAGAAGCCTTTTTAGTTAAAGAAGACTCTGATACCAAGACATCAGAAATATGGGATTATCTTTTCTAAAGGTCAGGTTAACAATGTAGTTTTTCACTTTACTATACTTTACTACAAAGTTTACTTCACTTTACTTTAATTAACAAAGCTCATATTTGCCTTCTCATTAAAATTTTGAACGAGCACTATATTATTATTATTATTATTATTATTATTATTATTTTGGTGAGGCAATTGGGGTTAAGTGACTTGCCCAGGGTCATACAACTAGTAAGTGTCAAGTGTCTGAGGCCGGATTTGAACTCGGGTCCTCCTGAGTCCAGCGCCGGTGCTCTATCCACTGCGCCACCTAGCTGCCCCCAGAGCACTATATTTTTTTTTAAAAATTAAATTATTTTTTCAGTTAGCAAGCATTAATTTCCTCTTCCCTCATTGAGGAAAAAAGGGGAAACAAACAAACAAAAAAACTCTTGTAAAAATATTCAGTCAAGTAAAACAAATTCCCCCATCAGCCATGCCCAAAAGTGCATGTCTTATTCAGCATCTCAAACCTTTCTCAGGAGGTAGGTGGTATGGTTTATAACTGGTCCTTTGGAATCAGGTTTAGTCATTGTGTATAGCAGAGAAATAGCTCATTTTAGAAATCTTACTTAACATGATACACTATACATAATTGGTTTATCAATCAATAAGCATTTAATAAGTGCCTACTATGTGCTAGGCACTGGGGATGCATATATAATTTTAAGAGTGCTAGATACCTTAATTAGCTGTGAATAGACATAAATCAATCAAAAGTGCAAAAAGTCTTTGAAAGACATTTGAAGTGAAATGACTTCATGCATTGGCTAGGGGATTTTCTTTTGTCCTATGATGGGCAGATTCTGTATAAATGCTATTTAGTTAGCTGGAGTTTGTTAGAAGATGAGATTTGAGAAATTGAAGTGATCATGTAGTTCTTGTTGAAATCCCCTGAAAAGGGGAGAGTTCAACGTGGGAGGGAGGAAGGAAAAGGCTAGACTTCAGATTTGGCAAGATCTCCTTTCCCTCTCCCTTTCTGGCCACAGGAGGGCCTTGTGAGTTTCAAAGAGTCATTAAAATTTTGGACTTCCAATTTTGGTTTCCCTGTATTAGCTGGGCATCCCTGGATCAAGGTCAGCACCGGGAACCAAGTACAGACTAGCTTCACGTTTCTACAAGTAGTACAACAAACAAATTACACCATGCCTAAGAAGTACTTCTTGAGCACCCAGAAAATGGGAGAAAAGATCTTCTAGCAACCCAGAGCTTTGATTTACTTCTTTTCCATTTGTGCTTTCGGATGTTAAGCCTACTTTTCTCCAAACTTTTATTTACTTGTGGGGGAATATGTCATAGATTTTACAGGGAGGTTTTATAGCAACTTTTATTTTTGTTCCACCTTAGTAAATACCCTTTTCTAAAAGCTATTGAAGACTGAGTGATTAATTTGATTCTCACCAGATGTTTTTGGAGAAAGCACACCAATGGGTACTTGAGCCAATGGCATTACAGATTTAAACTTGAACCTCTCTGGTTTATGTCTAAAACCCAGAGGGGTAGCCAAGTGTTGGAAATCTGATTTGTCAGTGGGAGTAGGAGTCAGGGTAGAGACATACAATAGATGAAACAATCCCTATATGCAAACATTTCCCCTGATTTACTTTTTTCTATTTAAGATGGTTTAATTTCAAAAAGATACATACCACTAGGCAGTGGCTTTTGCCTGAGATTGTATATATTTTTTTTTTTTTAGTCCACATGGGGTAGTTTTCTCCTGATTTATGTAAATGCTGCTCATACAGAAAATATTGAAGCCTGGTTTTTAGGTAATACCAAACCAGGAGATCTATAATAGGCTAGGCAGTTTTTTTCACTGCTGTTAAGTACTGTTTAAAAAAAATAGGCCATTTATTAGGTTCACTTCATTTCTCAGCCCACGAGTTGACCTTAAACATTGTCAAAACTGAGAATGGGAGGTGCCATGGTACATTGGAAAAGAATACTGGATTTGGAATTGGAGAACAAGTTTTCAAATTCCAACAGTGCTTTTTACTGCTTGTTTGACTTGAGGTGTTTTGGCACACTGCTATGGGCCTTAGTTTCCCTGTTTGTAAAATTAAAGGGTTAAACTAGATCACCTTTAAAGTCCATAGCAGATTTAAATCTATAATACTAAGAGTGTCTTATTCTGGTTCCTATTTCATTGGTGATATTTTAGGGATGACGCTTGCAGCTGTTTTTCCTAAAGGGAAATGTGCACATATGAGTAGTATTCAGACTTTTAGGCTATTAATATTTTCATCAGCATTGCAGCAGACAATCTCTGATTTCAAATTCTTCAATTGTTAGGATTTATTGTGGCAAAATCTAATGGGGTGATCCACTCAACTATGTAAATTTGTTAACACTTTCTTAATGAAAGCCAGGACCCAGGCTTTCAACATATAATAAATATGTTCAAAATGAAGAGCTGAATTTGATGCACATTTGCAGGGTACATGTGTTTATATTTCTCATTAATGTCCTACAACAGCAGATTCATCATAATCTCCTCTTGAGAGCCCATCCTAAAATGAAAATCTTCTACTTTGGGGCATAGAAGCTTGTAATTGTTTTTCACTCCATTGGTCCTGAGGTCTTATTACACATTTTTTTTTTTCCTGGAGGTCTCAATAGAAGAGACAAAAAGTTAGAGAAACAGTGAAACACAGGGATGTGTGTAACATCAGGCACTCAAGCAAAAGACACTGCACAGAACAAAAAATCAAGATACAGAATCAAATGGAAGTGGGCCGGAGAGAATGTAGGTAGAAAGTAGAACTAATGCAACTAGGTGGCATAGTGGATAAAGTCCTGGGCCTGAAGTCAGACTCATCTTCGTGTGTTCAAATCTGACCTTAGATACTAGCTGTGTGACCCTGGGCAAATCACTTAATCCTTTTAACCTCGGTTTCCTCATCTGTAAGATGAGCTGGAGAAGGAAATGGAAAACTACTCCAATATCTTTGACAAGAAAGCCCCAAATAAGGTCACAGAGTCAAACATGACTGGAAAAAAAAAAGACTGAACATCACTATTTCTTTTTGTTGTTTTTCAATAAAAGGAAGGTCAGGGAAAGGAGGGCAGATGGTTCTTTGTGCCCATGGAGGCTACTTGTATGTGTGTAGCCTTTGCCAATTTTGGACAAGTGTGCTGAAGCAGGACCCAAAACAGTTTTATATCAGTTCTTATAAGTCTGCAAGAAAACCATATTTTTTGTTTTGTTTATTTTTGCGGGGCAATGGGGGTTAAGTGACTTGTGCAGGGTCACACAGCTAGTAAGTGTCAAATGTCTGAGGCTGGATTTGAACTCAGACCTTTCTGAATCCAGGGCCGGTGCTTTATCCACTGCACCATCTAGCTGCCCCCAGAAAACTATATTTCTATGAAAATAGACCAAGTAAGTACAGAACCTGGGGCCATAGGACCTGAATTCAAATCCTGATTCTAACAGATATTACCTGTCTTACCTTGGGCAGGTTAGTTACCAAAGTGATTGTTTATTTATGGTTTTTTTTTCAATTTTTTTTTCAATTTTTTTTTTTTTTTGCTGCAGGGCAACGAGGATTAAGTGGCTTACCCAGGGTCACACAGCTAGTAAGCATCAAGTGTCTGAGTCTAGATTTGAATTTAGGTCCTCCTGAATCCAGGGGTGGTGCTTTATCCACTGCGCCACCTAGCCGCCCTTCAAAGTGATGTTAAAATGTGGGTCTGACCATGTCATCCCACCCATACCCCACCTCAAACTCCAGTGACACCCTCTTACTTTGCAGATCAAAAAGGAAACATGGTCCCTTTCTATCTTTCTAGTCTTATACTTTAATCCTTTCTACATACAATATGATCCAGCAACATTGGCCTCCTTACTGTTCCTCATGCATAATGGTGTGTCTCTGGACTATTTCTCACAGGTGGCCTCCTTGCTTGCAATCATCTTCTTCTTCACCTCCACCTCAGGGATACCCTGGTTTCCTTTAAGATTTAGATCAAATACCAGTTTCTGCCAGAAGTCTTTCTTAGGTGCTATTGTCGGCCCTCTGGGCTTAACTCCCATTTATATTGCTTATGTGTTGTTTATACATAGGTGTGCTCATGTCTGGCCCATCAAAGAGTAAACTCCTTCATCAGGGTCCGTCTGTCCGTCCAATTCCCTAGTCTGTTGTCAGTTCCGTCAAGCCTTTGCCCCTCTCCCACCTCTGCTGCTCAATCATACCTCCTGGTTCCCAGCAAGGGTGAAAAACCCAAGTTCTGCTGCAGCAGCAGAATAGACCCCTGCAATCTCCCCCCTGCCAAGGGCTCGGTGGCATCGGGTTCCACTCCTGTCTCGGCACATCTTTGGTTGGAAGATGATTTCAGCACATTCTTCTGTGGGTTTTGCTGCTGCAATAATTGTTCTATGGCATTATTTGGATATTTTTTGGAGCGAATATGTCACGAGTTCAAGAGCTCACTGCCTTTCCTCTACCATCTTGGCTCCTGGGGAAAATCTTTCCAGTAAGTTTCTCTAATAAATGTTTTATATCCAACACATATAAGGAACTTATTCAAATTTATAAAATTAAGAGTTACATGTAGAGATAGTTTTCAACACTTTTTTCTGGGCAGTGAGGCTTAAGTGACTTGCCCAGGGTCACACAGCTGGTAAGTGTCAAGTGTCTGAGGCTGGATCTGGACTTAGATTGTCCTGAATTCAGGGCCAGTGCCCCATCCACTGTGCCACGTAGCTGCCCTGTCAACATTTATTTTTATAAGATTTCTATAACCAAATTTTTCTCCCTCCCCTCTCCCCAAGACAGCAAGCAATCTGATATAGATTATATATGTCCACTTACACTAAAAATATTTCTGCATTCATCCTGTGAAAGAAGAATTGGAACAAAAGGGCAAAACCTTAAAAAAGAAAAACAAAAAAGTATTAACAGTGTGGTTCTATCTGCATCTAGATTCCACAGTTCTTTTTTCTGGATTTTGAGAGCATTTTCCATCATGAGTCCTTTGCAATTGTCTCAGACCATTGTGTTGCTGAGAAGAGGTAAGTCTATCACAGTTAATCATCACAAAATTTTGTTGATACATAAATAGTGGAGACATCCCAAACTACTCCAATATGTTTATTAAATACTTATTATGTGCCAAGCAAGATATCAGGTACCGGGAATACAAAGACATAATGAGAAAGTAACTGCCTGTAAAGGGCTTGTGTTCTTGGGGATGGGGAAAATATAATAACTTAACATTAAATTGTATTCAAAACAACTTTAGGTAAAACAGTATTTGATATTACACTCTCTCTCTCTCTCTCTCTCTCTCTCTCTCTCTCTCTCTCTCTCTCTCTCTCTCTCTCTCTCTCTCTCTCTCTTTTTGGTGGGGCAATGAGGGTTAAGTTACTTGCCCAGGGTCACATAGCTAGTAAGTGTTGGGAGTCCTTAGGTATTTCTCTCTCTCTCTCTCTCTCTCTCCCTCTCTCTCTCTCTAACAGTATTTGAAAGGGCAGTTAACTTTGAGACCAAACCTAAGAAAATGGCACCAACCATGGACCCACTGTGAAGAAATAGGTGAATCAAAAACCTAGAGAAAACCATTATTCACACCATAAGCAAATCTTTGCAAGAAATCACTGTGCTAAAAGTGTGTATACTGTGAAGGATTTTGTGAGTAAATAAATCCCCCATGCAGATAAACTGTGGATTATGACATTTGGACCAAAAAATGCCTCAAGGTTATTTCTAAAATGAAGACTGTTAATTATGGATTGAGAGAAATCAGAGAAAAATAGCTCACAGAAAATGGTGCCATTTATTCTATTGAAAACATAATCGTATCACCTGCTATGTGGTAACTCATAATATACTTTATGCCCTAGTGAGTGCTTTGAGGGGATAAAGTTTCTGCTGGGTATCAAAAATATTCAATTGCCTACTTTAAACAATAAATGAAAGCCTTTCTTTGAGAAAGCAATTAGACTTGAGGAGATTAAAAGCTGTTTTATACTTGCTTCTAGACTCACTGTGAAAAATGAATCCTGACATGACATGACATGGTATATGATATGACATGACATGACATGACTTGCCCAGGGTCACACAGCTAGTACATGTTAAGTGTCCGACGCCGAATTTGAACTCGGGTCTTCCTGACTTCAGGGCCGGTGCTCTAACCACTGCTCCACCTAGCTGCCCCTCAGTCTAAATTTTTTTTCTTTGTGTTTATTCATTTTTCTTGTTCTTTATTTTTTACAAAAGCTTGTGTCAAGGGATGACTTTCAATAGATTGCAGCGAGGGAGCTGCTCTGCTACGCATGAAACCCCAACTCAGAAGCAGGTCGTCTACGAATGATTTAGCACCAGGTGCCCCATGACAGGCTAAATTTTTAAAGCCATTTTTGAACTCTTTCCTCATCTGCCTCCCTCATATTTTCTTAGTTGCCAAATTCTTTTGAGTCTACCTTTGTAATCTATCTCATCTGTGCCCACTCCCCTTTAGTCCCAGTACCACCTAGTTAATTTAGTGAGCTCCCCTCACTAATCTTCCAACAGCAGTGATTAAAGTCACAGAAGTCACCCTCTCTTGGCTTTCAGAGCATAGTATTCACTGAAATCAATGACTTTTTATTGATATGTTAATCCAAAATATCAGAATTCTAGGAAATTTCTAGTAAAAAAAAAGTTTTGCATATTGCCAATTTTATTTACTGTATTTTATGGTTATTTCATGGTTACTATGTTAGAAAAAGTGAATATTATCATAATTAATGTTTTGTTATTAAGAATTGTATGCAAAAAAAGTATATTTTCAGCAATTTCTAGCAAGTGATTACAGTTTTGGGTGATCATAGGAACCTGATATCCTATTTCCCATAGGTTCAATGTATCAACATTCACATTTTTTGACTTTTGCACCTTTTTCTAGGAATGTTACCTCTGTGAAAGTTGGTGATTGATTGTATCGATCTATGGAAGTGATGGCCAGGGAGGGGTATTTGGTCCTGAAAGTTATCGTGATAGTCAATGGGACCAGAGTTTTCCTTGGGGGAACAATGACGGTTTAGATCACAGTTCCCAAATGAGAAGGTGGGGAAAGATGTTAAAAGGAGATCTTATGCAGCTGCAAGGGATTATTGAGGCTAAGTAGAGTATTGGAAGAGTGGGGGATGAAGTGAAACATCACTAGGACTTAGCTGAAAGAGTGGGTCAGAAGTGGAAGTCACCCTCAGGACAGAGGGGCAGCAGGGCATAGATTAAAGTATTAAAGCTTTCAGGACATGGTCTTTGGTATGGCCTCAAGTCTTTTGGCAACTCATGAGAAAAATAACCAGGGGTTTGGGAAAGGAGCTGAACTCACTTTAGGAAGGAAGTCTTTTCTTCCCTGATGACATTTCCTTGCTTTCTTTTCATATTTCCTCTATGCCTTCATTTCTATTTCCTCTGCCCCTAAACCTGTCCTTCTCTTGTGCCAACAAGCCCCAGGACTTGGCTCGCTGGCACTGCTTTCTGGTTTCTCATTCCTTATGCCTCTGTACTTGAATTTTCCCTCCCCTCTGAGCATTCCCTCCCAACCCCCCTGCCCCCTCCCCCTTTTCCATCCAAAGAAAACACAGGTTTCTTGTAGTTATTTTTTTCCCTTCTCTCTTGTCCTGTTTACTGTAAATAACGCAGAATTCTCCTTTTAGGTGCCTTTATTTTTTTTTTTTACTACTAAATTAAGGGGAAAGTTTATAAGTTTACAAAGGTCTTCTCATTGGGTACTGTGATGTTTAAAATCTATATTGTGTGATCGCCTTAAATAAAAAAGCTTCAGCACCAGTCTTTGGGCATTACACATTTATTAAAGCATACAGATATTTACAAGGAGTTCAGAAAGTTAAGAAAAAGAAATCCTACCTAGCCTAGAGTTCTAGCCTGGTTGGGTTCTTCCTCAAGTCCTCCTCCACAAGCCTGCTTTAATCAAGAATTCCCCAGCAAGCTGATTGTGGAAGCTTTTTATAGGTCTGGAACAGAGGCAGTCCTTACACACTGCTTCAAGGTGATTGGTTGCTGTCCTCCAAATCCACTGATTTTGAAGGTGTTCTCAAGTTGAGTTCACAGTCTAGATTCTGAGAACAATACCTTCTTAAGGGATGGTCAGGTGTGATTACAATCCAGTTAACTAATCAGCAGTCAATCACTCTCACTTGATTCAATCAGTCTAGATTAATCTCCAGGTGGGTCTTTGAGTATCTGCTAAGTCCCATTATTTCATCACAGTATCAAGCCCATATGCAAATGTGGTAGGAACAAAATCTCCATCTTCCATAGTGCTCTCTTGCCTGACAGTTGCTCCCTTTTCTCCAGCTCTTGCCTTTAGTCAGAAGACCTAATCCTATCTCATCTGCCTGCTGGATCAAACTCTAAGTTTCTAGCTGATGGATTTAACAAGGCCATGAAATATCTCAGTCCTTCCAAAACCGACTTCCTCAACCTTTAGTTCTGACTGTGAGATCCCTAAGTGCCCCCCATAGGCATCCCTTTCTTATGTACCCTTCCTCCCTGTGTTGGACAAGTCATTCTTCTGGGTTTCAGGATAGTCTTATAGTCCCCCTTCCTCACCCTTCATACTCCAAGGCCAGCCCTCTACTCACTCCCCTACCTAGCTGCCTTATAATAGGATAGCAAATCTAGAGCTGGAAGGGACCTTCCATTTAAAGATGAAGAAATTGAGGTCCAGGGAAGTGAAGCAGCTTGTCAAAGGTCACATGGTGTCAGAGATGGGATGGAGCCTTTCCCAATCTTTGTCTTCTGTTATCTGTTCTGAATAATTGACTACTTTTACCTCAAGGATCAGGAGATAATGAGAATAAATGGGTAGAGGGAAGAGTTGTAGCATAGTAGAGTGGAGTCAGAGGGCCATCTCTGACACCACCTAACTATTATGACCTTGGCCAAGTCACTGAACTTCCCTGGGCTTCACTTTCCTCATATGGACAAGGATAGTGTTAGACTAGTGGGTCTGTGACATCCTTTCCAGCTCTATATCTAATGTGTGATGTGGCGTGTCGTGACGTGACGTGACGTGGTATGTGATATGACGTGGCGTGACGTGACGTGGTATGTGATATGACGTGGCGTGACGTGACGTGGTATGTGATATGACGTGGCGTGATGTGGCGTGACGTGGCGTGACGTGACGTGGTATGTGATATGACGTGGCGTGACGTGGTATGTGATATGACGTGGCGTGGCGTGACGTGGCGTGACGTGGCGTGACGTGGCGTGACGTGGCGTGACGTGGCGTGATGTGGCGTGACGTGGCGTGACGTGGCGTGACGTGGCGTGACGTGGCGTGGTATGTGATATGGCGTGACGTGGCGTGACGTGGCGTGATGTGGCGTGATGTGGCGTGACGTGACGTGGCGTGGCGTGACGTGCTATGTGATATGACGTGGCGTGACGTGGCGTGACGTGGCGTGCTATGTGATATGACGTGGCGTGACGTGGCGTGACGTGGCGTGCTATGTGATATGACGTGGCGTGACGTGGCGTGACGTGGCGTGCTGTGACGTGGCGTGATGTGGCGTGACGTGGCGTGACGTGACGTGCTATGTGATACGACGTGGCGTGATGTGGCGTGACGTGACGTGGTATGTGATATGACGTGACGTGGCGTGACGTGGCGTGACGTGGTGTGACGTGGCGTGACGTGGCGTGGCGTGACGTGGCGTGACGTGGCGTGGTATGTGATATGACGTGGCGTGACGTGGCGTGGTATGTGATATGACGTGGCGTGACGTGGCGTGACGTGGCGTGACGTGGCGTGACGTGGCGTGGCGTGACGTGGCGTGACGTGATGCGACGTGACGTGACGTGGTATGTGATATGATGTGGCGTGACGTGGCGTGACGTGATGTGGTATGTGATATGATGTGGCGTGACGTGGCGTGGCGTGACGTGGCGTGACGTGGCGTGGTATGTGATATGGTATGACGTGGCGTGGTATGTGATATGGTGTGACGTGGCGTGGTATGTGATATGGCGTGACGTGGCGTGATGTGGCGTGACGTGGCGTGACGTGGCGTGGCGTGACGTGACGTGGCGTGACGTGCTATGTGATATGACATGGCGTGACGTGGCGTGACGTGGCGTGCTATGTGATATGACGTGGCGTGGCGTGGCGTGACGTGGCGTGACGTGGCGTGGTATGTGATATGACGTGGCGTGACGTGGCGTGACGTGACGTGGTATGTGATATGACGTGGCGTGACGTGGCGTGGCGTGACGTGGCGTGACGTGGGGTGACGTGGCGTGACGTGACGTGGTATGTGATATGACGTGGCGTGGCGTGACGTGGCGTGACGTGGCGTGACGTGGGGTGACGTGGCGTGACGTGGCGTGACATGGCGTGCTGTGACGTGGCGTGATGTGGCGTGACGTGGCGTGACGTGACGTGCTATGTGATACGACGTGGCGTGATGTGGCGTGACGTGACGTGGTATGTGATATGACGTGACGTGGCGTGACGTGGCGTGACGTGGCGTGACGTGGCGTGACGTGGCGTGGCGTGGCGTGGCGTGGCGTGACGTGGCGTGGTATGTGATATGACGTGGCGTGACGTGGCGTGACGTGACGTGGCGTGACGTGGGGTGACGTGGCGTGACGTGGCGTGACGTGATGCGACGTGACGTGACGTGTTATGTGATATGATGTGGCGTGACGTGGCGTGACGTGACGTGGTATGTGATATGATGTGGCGTGACGTGGCGTGACGTGGCGTGACGTGGCGTGACGTGGCGTGGTATGTGATATGGCGTGACGTGGCGTGATGTGGCGTGACGTGGCGTGACGTGGCGTGACGTGGCGTGCTATGTGATATGATGTGGCGTGGCGTGGCGTGACGTGGCGTGACGTGGCGTGGCGTGACGTGGCGTGCTATGTGATATGATGTGGCGTGACGTGGCGTGACGTGGCGTGACGTGGCGTGGCGTGGCGTGACGTGGCGTGACGTGGCATGGTATGTGATATGACGTGGCGTGACGTGGCGTGACGTGACGTGGGGTGACGTGGCGTGACGTGGCGTGACGTGGCGTGACGTGATGCGACGTGACGTGACGTGTTATGTGATATGATGTGGCGTGACGTGGCGTGACGTGACGTGGTATGTGATATGATGTGGCGTGACGTGGCGTGACGTGGCGTGACGTGGCGTGACGTGACGTGGTATGTGATATGACGTGGCGTGACGTGGCGTGGCGTGACGTGGCGTGACGTGGCGTGACGTGACGTGGTATGTGATATGATGTGGCGTGACGTGGCGTGACGTGACGTGGTATGTGATATGAGTGAGTGACGTGGCGTGACGTGGCGTGACGTGGCGTGACGTGGCGTGACGTGACGTGGTATGTGATATGACGTGGCGTGATGTGGCGTGACGTGGCGTGACGTGGCGTGACGTGGCGTGACGTGCGATATGACGTGGCGTGACGTGGCGTGACGTGGCGTGGTATGTGATATGATGTGGCGTGACGTGGCGTGACGTGACGTGGTATGTGATATGACGTGGCGTGACGTGACGTGGTATGTGATATGACGTGGCGTGACGTGGCGTGACGTGACGTGGTATGTGATATGACGTGGCGTGACGTGGCGTGGCGTGACGTGACGTGGTGTGACGTGGCGTGACGTGGCGTGACATGGCGTGATGTGGCGTGACGTGGCGTGACGTGGCGTGACGTGGCGTGACGTGGCGTGGTATGTGATATGACGTGGCATGATGTGGCGTGACGTGGCGTGGTATGTGATATGACGTGGCGTGACGTGGCGTGACGTGGCGTGACGTGGCGTGACGTGGCGTGACGTGGCGTGACGTGGCGTGGTATGTGATATGATGTAGCATGACGTGGCATGGTATGTGATATGGTGTGCGGTGACGTGTCGTGACGTGTCGTGTCGTGACGTGACATGACGTGACGTGACGTGTTATGTGATATGATGTGGTGTGACATGGCGTGACGTGGCCTGACGTGACGTGACGTGACGTGACGTGACGTGTTATGTGATATGATGTGGTGTGACATGGCGTGACGTGGCCTGACGTGATGCGACGTGACGTGACGTGGTATGTGATATGATGTGGCGTGATGTGGCGTGACGTGACGTGGTATGTGATATGATGTGGCGTGATGTGGCGTGACATGACATGGCGTGAGGTGGTATGTGATATGATGTGGCGTGGCATTGCGTTGCGTGGAGTGGCGTTACGTGACATGGGGATAAGTTAATTGTATGAGGGGTCTTCCAAAGACAAACAGGTCCAATGAGGAAAGCAGGATAGATGTGGACAGCAAAGCCTATCTTTTGGGTCCCCTAAATCTTAGTTCTACACTTTCATGATATTCTTCTTCCATACATTCAGAAGGTACATGACTCTCAAGTCCTTCTACTATTTACTAGTGTAATCTGATAAATTTGGTTATACTTTTGACTTCTCTTTACTACTTTTCAGGACTATTTGTTATTTAAACAGGGAACAATCTTCAGCTGATGACAGAGTTCAGCCCTGGATTAGTTTACCAAAAAACTTATTGACATAATCACGTAACACTGACCCTCAGCCAATAGGGAGAGGCCAAGCATGGCAAAGCATATGAGATGCCCCGGAAGAAAGGAAATCTAAAAACCTACCTATCCTGGCAACCTTCCCAGGGGTCAGCATCCTCAGGAAGATACACAGAGGCATATCTATATCAGGAAAGCTTCCCAGGATTCCAAAAACCATGGCTATGTCCTTCCTAAATTTTGGAGGATGGATCCGAGTTCAATTCCAACAACAATCAAAATTCGACAGTTTCATGATCATAACCTGTCTGTAAGCTCCATTGATGAGGTTCACCTTTTCTCCTCCCGAAATCCCCCGTTACACTTTCTCCCCATGTAACTACAATGGTGGCATACCAAAGCTCAGTTGAAAAGCATCTAGGAGCTGTCCAGCATAATAGTTCTGAAGTCAATAAAAGATCTCACCCTCTCCTGTGCTATCATTCAGGGTGTTTACATTGCAGTAAATGTTTTCAAAGTGTTGTTCCCAAGATCCTCAAATCACAACAGTAGAACTTATCTCCCTATAGGGCCTACATAGGTCAAGCAAAAAACAAACAACAAAACTACTCACAGCCCAAGCTACTCAATGCAACAAGCATTTACTAAACAGTGAGGGGGCAGTGTGGTGCAGTTTTTTTAAAAAGTGGTTCAAATCCAAGTTCTATCATTTAATACCTGTGTGACCTTGGACAAGTCAGTAAACCTCTATGGGTCTTAGTCTTCTTATCTATGAACTGAAAGAACTGGATCAGATTATGTACTAGTACAATATAAGCTCTTCAAGGGCAGGGACTATTTTGTGTTTTTACTTTGATTTCCCAGTGTCCACCCCAGTGCCTGGCACATAGCAGGATTGATGAATGCTGATCTGAAAGTCAAGTTCTCTAGGTTACCCAAAGTGTTAGGGTAATATATAAGGTCTGATTCATCTCCAAAAGTCTGTGAGTCTATGAGATTTTGGACCCTGTTGACTCTACCTCAATTTAGCCTCAACTTCATTGAATGGAATGAGATTTCCTGTGTAAACCTGGACAAGGCATTTGCCCTCTCTACAACCCAGTTTTATTTTCTATAAAGTGAGTGTTGAATGCACAAAATGAGAGTTGAATGCTAAGGTCCTTTCTAGATCCAGTAGGAGCAACTTTTTTTCTTTTTCTTTCAGGATGAGATTTGGAGTTATCTTAGTTCCTTCCGTCAAAAGTTATTTCTAATAAGTGTTACTATTCCAACTTTAACTTTTAATAATCAGACTTCTTCAATACCAAGTGTGAAGAAATAACTGACCTTAACAGCAGTTACTAAATTTAAATAAATTATCAAATGGTCTGCTTTCTTGTTGAAGGGAAGGGACTAGGAAGAAAACAAACCTTTCAGCTGCTGCCTTGTAGTGTCTGATCTACATTTCCCTCTTTCCTCATTCTTCTGGAATAAGTAAGGGTTTGATAGTTTTTTTCATGATGGGTTAAAGGGTTTTAGGAAGAAGTCATTCCCCTGGATTTCTTGCTCTTTTGCTTTTGCTCTTACCAAAAGTCTAGCCATATAATCTTACATCTGATGAATCAGAGGGTTTAAAAAAGTCAAATGACTTGCCTAAGGTGACCATCACAGATGTCAATCAGGATTTGACCTCAGGTCCTCAGTATTCAAATCTCTAGCTCTTTCCACTGAGTGGACTGCATTGTTAGGAGTTTAGGACTGCTGCTTCTAAGAATCAAATTTACTGTATGTTTAGTCTTCTACACTCAACTCACTGCATGACTTACTATTTCTATACCCTTTTAAATGAATAAACCTTATTTTATTATATAGATAGCAGGACTGGAATTCAAATGGAGATTCTTTGCCTTCGTTCACTATATGATGAATAATCTGCCAGTTTTCCCTTCAATTTTCTCCTGATTACACGAATTTCTGATTATGAAAAGTCTGTTAGATGAACCAATTTCTGCCTATGTAGAAACTTCCCGTTAAATGTTAGTCATGAATGTCATTCAGGGATGAGTAAATTCAAAAATGGTTTCCATGAGGAATGAAAGAAGTCAAAGAGACTGACAGCTACTTGGTCTCTTAGATATACATACCACGTCATGTCACGCCACGCCACGCAACATCATATCACATACCACATCACGTCACGTCACGCCACGTCACACCACATCATATTTTAAAGTGGTTCATTTGTGTTTTATTGATCCATTTCTTTTATAACACAATTTCCACTAATCTTTTATTTTTATTTTTTGGTGAGGCCATTGGGGTTAAGTGACTTGCCCAGGGCCACACAGCTAGTAAGTGTCAAGTGTCTGAGGCCGGACTTGAACTCAGATCCTCCTGAATCCAGGGCCAGTGCTCTATCCACTGCACCACCTAGCTGCCTCCAATTTCCACTAATCTTAACCTCAAAGTATCCTTCCTTATAATGATGATGGTATCCAGCATTTATATAATTTTTTTAGACATTGCCAGGACTTTTTATTTTCTTTTTTGAAATTAAAAAAAAATTATATAGTATTTTAAGGTTTGAAAAGTGTTTTACAAATATTATCTTATTTTATTTACATATATTTTATTTTAATATATTTATATAAAACATAATAAATATATAATAAAATATATTTATATGTTTTAGATTATTTATAAATATTATTTTATCTTGTTTGGATTGTTGTTGTTGTTGTTGTTGTTGATGCAGTTGGGGTTAAGTGACTTGCCCAGAGTCACACAGCTAGTAAGTGTTAAGTGTCTGAGGCTGGATTTGAACTCAGATCCTCCATACTCTAGGGCCAGTGCTCTATTCACTGCACCACCTAGCTGCTTATTTTATCTTTACAACAATTCTGGGAGATAAGTCCTAGAATTGCCTAAGAGCAACTAGTTAAGTGTCTGAGGCTGATTTGAACTCTGGTCTTCCTGTCCAGACCTAGCTCTCTATCCCCTGTGCCACCCAGCTGCCTCAACAACAACAACAAAAATAGTTAAATGAAATTTCCTCAACCAACATTTTCATCTATCTTTCTTATGTAATTTTCAGAGAAGTCAAATTTTAGATCTTTAACAGGTACATTCAGAAAGTAGGCTAGTGCATACTTCTACTATGATGTGAGCTCACTAGAGATTGGAATTCATCATGATTGGTCCTTTCCTTGCTTTTTTTTTAGTTTGAAAAGAGATTTGCATGTAAAATATTTCCTGTTCCTATAGGATTCACTAGCAGATACCTACTTTTGCCTTACCTTTAATCAGTTTTCTGTCCTTGACATCATATTTCATTCCTACGGATATGATTATACTACTATAAAATGAACATCTTGATTTCAGATGGGAGCAAAAGCTGATCTGCCTCAAGGGGAAAAAAGATCCTGTTTCTATGTAAATGTACCTTGTATAAATAATGAGGGAATAAAAAGGCATAGGAGATGTTAGCTGCACCTTTAGAATAATCTATCTATCTATCTATCTATCTATCTATCTATCTATCTATCTATCTATCTATCTATCTATCTATCTATCTATCTCTCCATCCTTCCATCCCCAGAGTGCATTGGCACCTGCTTGGTTGCCAGTTTCTGTGAATATTGCCATGTAGCCCAAAGCTGCTGCCTTCCCTAGAGTTATGATGCCATGGCACTTAACACTGTTTTGCCCAAGGAAATGCTGAATCTTTCTCATAAGGCTTAAATAAACTTAGGGGAAATTTCACTTAGGGATCAACCAGAGCAGTGAGTTTGCTTATGCAGAATTTGTTAATGCAGTTTTTCTGAGACTGGTTTAAGAATGTAAGTAAGGAGTTAGCAGCTAGATCCCACCCCCAAGCTGAAGAGGTGGTCAGCAGGGCTTTTTCTGACTTCTAAATTCTGCATGACCATAAAGGAATATGATTACCACTTTTACTCTGGGTACTAGGGGGGTTTCCCCCCATGACTTCTGTAGGCCTGAGCCTACAGACATTGACTCAGGGAATAATAAATCAAGCTTTACTTTTTTTGTTTTTTGTTTTTGGTGAGGCAATTGGGGTTAAGTGACTTGGCCAGGGTCACACAGCTAGTGTCAAGTGGCTGAGGCTGGATTTGAACTCTGGTCTTTTTGAATCTAGGGCCAGTGCTCTATCCACTGCGCCACCTAGCTGCCCCCAAGCTTTACTTTTTTTTGTCTTGAATCATGAATGTTGTATGAGACAACATTCTCCATTTGAAAACATGTTTGCTAAACTTGACCAAGTAGAAATCTCTTGTATTCACTCTTTTATTTATCCTTTCCCAATCATGGATTCTTTACCCAGGATTCATTAACTTAAAAAAAAAACACAAATAGGTAAAGAAAACCTTTATAAAAAATACAAAGAAAGTATTTTATTTGATGCATTTCAAAACACTAACCTAAGAAAGAACTCACTGGCTTTGATAGATTGCCAAAGGGTCATGGCACAAAATAGTTAAAAATCCCTGCTATAATTAAATATCGGATATTTTTGAATTGCTTGAGTTCTTGTGGGTGGGGGGGTGGGAATGGAGTGGGGAAGAGAAGTTGGAACACAAAGTTTTAAAAAAATTGATGTTAAAATTTTGTTTTTACATATATTTTGGAATAAATAAATAAAATTTTATTAAACGTTCTTTTAGGGGCATCTAGGTGGTGCAGTGGGTAAAGCACCAGCCCTGTATTCAGGAAGACCTGAGTTCAAATTTGACCTCTAACACTTGACACTAGCTGTGTGACCCTGGGCAAGTCACTTAACCCTCATTGGCCTGCAAAAAAATATCCTTTTAAAGATAAAAGATTCCTTACAGACTCTGTTGCTTCCTCTTTCTTTAGGAATGATAGGATTATTGGATAATAGATTTAGAGCCAAAAGAAGTCATGTAGTCTATCCCTTTCATTTTACTGATGAGGGATACTAAGGCCCAGAGAGATTAGGTGAATTCCCTAACCTCACACAAGTGGCAGGTACCAGGCCCCTGACCTTCTTTAGGATCTTACATCCTTTCTTGCACAGCTAGTCTAGCTTTTTAGTTCTTGTATGTCAGTGCAATGAAAATAGTGTTCACCCTGGTTTCCTATTACCCTAGGTAGTAACTCATGTGATCTTAGGAAATTAACACAACCTTTTTAGGCCTCATCTTTAAAATGAAGAATAGATGGCTTCTGAGGTTCCTTGCTGATCTAAACCTATGATTCAATGAAGCCTTTTGCTAAAGATGGATTGTCAGAAATAAAATACTGCTATCCAATTACTATAAAATCCCATTTATTCTGAAAGATATGAAAGCAAGGTTATTTTGCAAAAGGGGATTTTCTGGAAAAATGGGAATTGTCCATTTACCTTGAAAATTTACTGAAGAAAATAATGAATTATATTTGAAAACTAGGTGGTACAGTGAATAAAACACTGGCCCTGGATTCAGGAGGACCTGAGTTCAAATCCAACCTAAGACACTTGACACCTACTAGCTGTGTGACCCTGGGCAAGTCAATTAACACTCATTGCCTCTTCCAAAAAAAGAAGAGGAGATAAAGCATGCTATAGCATTTCTTCTGTTTCTGTTTATTAATTAGGATATATACAAAATCAACAAAAATTCATAATGGTCATCAATCCAATCTTTATGAATAGTCACTTGTCTTTTATAACACTAACTCTTCTCATTGTTGGTGGAGTTGTGAACTGATCCAACCATTTTGGAAAGCAATTTGTAGCTAGACCTAAAGGGCTATACAATTGTACATACTTTTTGACCCAGAAATACCACTCTTAGGTCTGTACCCCAGAGAGCAAAGGAAAAGAACTTATATATACAAAACTGTTTATAGCAGCTCTTTTTGTGCTAGCAAAGAATTGAGGGGCTTCCCATCAACTGGGGAATGAGTAAACAAGTTGTGGTGTATGCTTGTGACAGAATACCGTTGTGCCATAAGAAATGACTGGCAGGATGCTTTCAGAAAAACCTGGGTTGACTTATGTGAACTGATGCAAAGTGAAATAAGCAGAACCAGAACATTGTGCACAGTAACAACAATATTGTATGATGATCAACTGTGAATGACTTAGCTATTCTCAGCAATACAGCAATCCAAGATAATTTCAAAGGACTTAACGATGAAAAATACTATCCCCCTTCAGAGAAAGAACTGATGGAGTCTAAATGCATATTGAAATATACTTTTAAAACTATTATTATTATTTTGAAACATGGCTAATATGGAAATATTTTTCATGACTCTACATGCATAACCTATATCAAATTTCTTACGTTTTCAAGAAGAGGGAAGGGAAAGGAGGAGAAAATATGGAACTCAAAATTTGAAAAAAAAAGAATGTTAAAATTTGTTTCTATGTAATTGAGAAAAAATATAAATTAAATAGAAAACTAGCACTTCTGATAAACTATTGTACATAAAATGAAATTAACATACTAATAAAGCACATGAACTTTTGACTCTCAAGTGACTCTAACTTACATAACAAATAATAACATTTGCACCTCTTGTCAAAATGCATACAAAAGTTCCTTCCCTCATGATTTTTCCTTCCTAGGGTAAGGTCAAGCTAGCCCAGGTAGGAAAACTAGTTGGATTCAATTGGTTTAAGCCGGAGAAGGGGGACCTAGGGACTGAAATAGGCCCCAGATGTTCCCAGGATTGCGAGAAGCTCTGAACCCCACCTTCATCTTCATGGGTCAGTTCTACAACCTCCTTGGTGAGTTCCAGGGGAGTTGATTTAGCCCAAGAGTTCTTACCCTATGGTCTATAAACTTAAAAAAAATCTTGATAACTATATTTAAGTATAATTGGTTTCTTTTGTAATCTAATGTGTTCAATTTCATGTATTTAAAAACATTATTCTGAGGAGTTCATAGGCATCATCAAACTACTAAACGGATCCATGATATTAAAAAAGATTAAGAACCCGTAACAGTCCATTTCCCACAGTGACTAGGGGTCAGAAAGGGCTGACTTTGGGCTAAACCTTCACTCATGAAATATCCTAATATTTGGGGGTAGCTTAAAAAGAAGCTACCTCTCAAGTTAGGAGCTAAATTGTCCTTTGCTCACTGATACTTATATCAATAGAGATGTTGCTTTACTGACTAGAAGAAAGAGAGCATGATAGAGTAGAAAGAGCCTCGAACTTAGAGTCGGAGATCTGAGGCTCAATTTCCTCAACTACAAAATAGATATAATAAAAACTTTATAAGGTTATTGTGAGAAGAGAATGTGGCCATATACACAAAGTGCTTTAAATTGCTATATGAATGTGAGCTCTAATATTTATTGGGACATTTAGTACCTAAAGGAAGAGCAAACAATATCACTAGTCAAACCATTAAGATAAGCCCTAAACCTTGTTTTTGTTTGTTTTGCGGGGCAGTGGGGGTTAAGTGACTTGCCCAGGGTCACGCAGCTAGTAAGTGTCAAGTGTCCGAGGCTGGATTTGAACTCAGGTACTCCTGAATCCAGGGCCGGTGCTTTATCCACTGCGCCACCTAGCTACCCCCAAGCCCTGAACTTGATGGAATTCCAGGAAGGGCCTCTAAAGATAGGAATTAGAAGAAAGAAGGAATGGAGGCAAAGGACCAGGTTTACATCCTGCCTCTGACATTTACTATTTGTGTGACTTTGGACAAATCATTTAGCTTCCCTGGACCTCAATTTTCTCTTCTAAAGATGTGAATGGATTTGATGACCTTTGAAGTTCCTTTTAGCTCTCCGTTGGTGATCTTACTTTCATGAACTTTTATGTTTAAAATATGCTTTAGCTTAAACCCTCAGACCTATCTTTAACCTCCTATGTAATTGTGATAATCCCGTTTTGTGCTCCATGACCTGGGTTTATTTGGAGCCATCCTTTGAAGGAGAATAAATCTTTTAAGGTATGAGGAGCTCATGGAGTCTTCTTTTAGTTTACCAAACATAACCAACCCTTATAGAAGCGAACACATTTAGACTCAAAGAGCAGAAAAAAAAAATCCACAGCATCTTTGCTCTTATGGGAATATAATGCAATATTAATGACAGAGAACCATTTCCAACTGGTGTTGGGTAGAGTTAATAGCTGGGTTATTAGGAAATAGCTCACAGTACAATCTGTTCACTAACCAAAAAACTCTCATTGCCTGTGCATGTAATCATTAACTTCTTAGTTACGGGTGCTTTATTAAGGCTCCAAAAAGATAGGTATTTACAGTGAGTTTAAGGAATCCAGTCTGGACAGCATACAAGAGGCACTCAGAAAAGGGAAAGAGCTTAGCTCAATTTCTGATATTTCTGAGTTTCAAAAAATGGCCTGATGAGGAGGGACTATCTTCTTTACTTTAATTGGTCCCTAAGGCATTTTCCTCTACCTAACAGGAAGGATTGAAATGGTTCCAGGTTATTATAGTTCTTGAAAGTACTTTTTTTGCCATTAAATTTGATATTTGACATGGAAAATGTTGAGAAAAGAAAGCAACTTTAAGTTTGTAGGGGAAGCAAACAGAGGATGGATGAATGACTAGGGGAGAAGCAGAGTATTCATAATATTACTGGAGCAAATTGGTACAGATTCCTTTCCGAACCATATTGCTGAGGCTTAGCTGCCAGAGTTATTAGTAAACATGCTTGAATAATTATAATAAGAGGATTAGTTAGTTGAGTAATAATGACAAACGTAATCAGGGAAAAGAAAGAATCTTCATTATAAAGTTGAAATGCAAGCTGAAAGGAGTAAATAGTCTTTTTTTTTTTTTAGGAGTAAATAGTCTTGTGATTGTTCTGCCAATTCAAAGCAAATTAAAGAACATTGATTGAACACGATCTTGGAATGAGACCCCTTGGTGGATGTAGTGGAGGAGACAAAGATGTATAAGACAAGAGGCCCCTGACCTCAAACAGTTTGTAATTGAGGTGGGGAAAATGTCATACATATATGAAAAGTCAAATTTAAAATACAAGGCAAAAATATAAGATGTCACAATAATAATATTACTAATAATATCTAGCACTTATATAGCTCCTACTATGTGCCTGGTACTGTTTTAAGCACCTTAAATATATTATCTCATTTGGTCATCACAACAACTCTTTTAGTTAGGTGCTATTACTTTACAGTGGTGGAAACTGAAGCAAAGAGTTTAAGTGATATGCCCAGTGTCATATGGCTATTAAGTGTCTTAGGCTGAATTTGAACTTTCTGACTCCAGGCCCTTGGTTCTATCCACTGGGTTGCCCCGTTGCCTCTAAGGCAGTATGTGGTTTGTCCCTAGGTTCAGTTTCATTCAATACACATTTATTAAGTGCCTCCCATGTGCAAGGTACTATTTTAGGCTGTGGGGATGCAAAGTCCAAAACAAAACAATTCCTGACCTCAGGGAACTTGCTTTTTACTAAGACAGGGTTCTTAATTTAGGTTGGGGAACTTTACAAAATATTTTGATAGCTATATTGCAACATGACTAGTTTCATGAATAATTTTGTGAATTTTATTTTATACATTTAAAGAATTCTTCTGAGGGGTCCACAGGTTTCACTAGGTTGCCAAAAGTGATCCATGACATAAGAAAGGTTGAAAACTTTTGTACTAAGAGGCTTCAACATACCTACAGAGAGGTGAACCAAAAGTATCGATACATGGAAAAGATACAAGGTACTTTCTTTTTTTAAATAATAAAAGTATTTTATTATTTTCCAGTTACATGTAGAGATAGTTTTCAACATTTGTTTTCATAAGATTTTTAGTTCCAAATTTTTCTCCCTCCCTTCCCTTCCTTCCCACTCCCCAAGATAGAAAACAATCTGATATAGTTATATATGTACAATCACATTAAACATATTTCTGCATTACTTATGTTGTGAAAGAAGAATCAGAACTTAAGAGTAAAACCTCAAAAAGAAAAAACAAAAACAAAAGTAGAAATATTATGGTTCAATCTGAATTCATAATCCACAGTTCTTTTTTCTGGATGTGGAGAACATTTTCCATCATGAGTTCTTTGGAATTGTCTTGGATCATTGTATTGCTGAGAAGAGCTAAGTCTATCACATTTGGTCATCACACAATGATGCTGTTACTGTGTACAATGTTCTCTGGGTTCTGCTCACTTCACTCAGCATAAGTTCACTTAAGTCTTTCCAGGTTTTTCTGAAAAAATACCTGCTTATCATTTCTTACAACACAATAGTATTCCATTACATTCATATACCACAACTTGTTCAGCCATTCTCCAAATGATGGGCATTCCCTTGATTTCCAATTCTTTGCTACCACAAGATACAAGATAATTTCAAGGAGAAAAGAGTGTTAAGACCTGGGGGGATTAGGAAAGTTTTCATGTAGGAGCTGGTCTACGGAATTTGTCTTGAAGGAAATTAACAGTTACAAAAGATGGAAGTAAGAAAGAAATACATTCCAGTCATGGAGATGGAAGGAGATTGTTCCAAGATATGGGGAGAGAAGATAAAATGTCTTATACAATAAGCAATATAAGTTGTAGGCTAACTTAACTTGTAAGCAAAATTATACTGGTAAGGGGGCAAGGTTGAACTAGATAATGGTTGGCCTGAAATGTCAGGATGAAGAAGTAAGTTGCTTAACCTCTCTGGGCTTTAGTTTCTTCTTTCTGGCACAATGAAGGCCATGAAGTCACTTAAGGAGGAATGGGGAAAAATAAGGAACTGGGTGTAGAAGTGCCAGAAGTGATGGGCACTAAGATTAGTTACACTGAGTTCTGAAAAGGGGAGCCTATCATAGACAAAAGTGGCAAATGATGACTTTTGGGAAATTGGGGACTTGATATGGGTCATGACAAATGGATACAAGAGAAGGGGGAAGGCCTATTTGCAGTTGTCCAGGATTTTAATTTCATGCTGGAAATAAACATTTAGGAAAGTAGAATAAAGCTTTTGTGCCAGATAGCTGACTAAAACTTGGCCAATGATTTACTCCAAGAACATGAAAGAACATCCAGAGTTGTGGGCATTCTAGGCTTTCATGTCTTCAAGGTTATAACATTAAAGAATAAAGTCCAGAATGGAGTCCTCTGGCTGTATGTATTCAAGCAGTAAAAAAGAAGAGGGTGAGGGGCAGCTAGGTGGTGCAGTGGATAGAGCACCTGCCCTGAACTCGGGAGGACCCGAGTTAAAATCCTGCCTCAGCCACTTGACACTTACTAGCTGTGTGACCCTGGGCAAGTCACTTAACCCTCATTACCCTGCAAAAAACCAAAGCAAAACAAAAAGCAAAACCTTCTAAAACTCTGATGCTCCTACAAACCCGAAGGCATTAACCTTTCATAATCTAACTCCAAATGACCTTTCCTCACTCATTTCACGTTATTCCCCTTCATTATTCCTCTGATTCAGCCAAACTGGCCTTTTAGTCTTTTCCCAACCTCAGCATTCAATATTTTTTCTCCATGTGTTGGCACAAGATGTCTTCCATGCCTAGAATTCACTCCCTCATCAGCTCTTCTGCTTAGATTCCCTGTCTTCTGTCATGGCTCATCTAGGGTATGACTTCCAGTGCCTACCAGATATTTGAAATTATTTTGTTTTTACTTTTCCTTGTACTTACTTGTGTACATGTTGCATACCCTTGTTGCTATTTTGTTGTTGTTTAGTTGTTCTCAGTCATGTCCAACTCTTTGTGACCCTATTTGAGGTTTTCTTGGCAAAAGCACTGGAGTTTGTCATTTTTTCTCCAGCTCATTTTACAGATGTGGAACTGAGGCAAACAGGGTTAAGTGACTTCCTCAAGGCCATACAGCTAGGAAGTGTCTGAGACCAGATTTGATCTTCCTGAGTCTAGACAAGGCATTGTATCCACTTAGGGTTTGTTTGTTTGTTTTTTTTAGTGAGGCAATTGGGGTTAAGTGACTTGCCTAGGGTCACACAGCTAGTAAGTGTTAAGTGTCTGAGGCCGGATTTGAACTCAGGTACTCCTGACTCCAGGGCAAAAGCACTGGAGTTGTTTGTCATTTTTTTCCCAGCTCATTTTATAGATGTGGAACTGAGGCAAACAGGGTTAAGTGACTTCCTCAAGGCCACACAGCTAGGAAGTGTCTGAGACCAGGTTTGATCTTCCTGAGTCTAGACAAGGCATTGTATCCACTTAGGTTCTGTTTGTTTGTTTGTTTGTTTTTTTAGTGAGGCCAGTGCTCTATCCACTGCACCACCTAGCTGCCCTCCACTTAGTTTTTAACCTGTTGTTTAAGAGGGTCAACTTCAAGTAGTATAGACATTTTCAGAAGATGGAGAATATTCTTTAGATTGTTGTTGTTGTTTTTTGTTTGTTTTTGCAAGGCAATGAGGGTTAAATGACTTGTCCAGGGTCACACAGCTAATAAGTGTCAAGTGTCTGAAGTCAAATTTGAACTCAGGTCCTCCTGAATTGAGGATTGGTGCTTTATCCACTGTGCCACCTTGCTACCTTCATATTCTTTCGATTTTAAAGTTATATGAGGTTAAGAAGTTTCTCAATAAAAATTCCTGTTTTTTCTATTAAAAATTTCAGATATCTTAGCAATCATTTTCAAATGCCAAAATCTTGTCAAGTTTGCTGCTTCTTCCATAAGTCAGGCTCCTTCAAATAATGTGATAAATTAATGTGCACCATGTCACCATTCATTAAGAAGAAAATCACCTTGTTGCATTTGGGTGTTCCTGGGAACTATGGTGGTGGTGGTTGGGGTGGTGCAGAAGACTGGATTAGAGGGGAAAGCATTGAGATTCCAAACTTTCTAGCAGCCCCTGTGCCTGTGCCTCAGGTTTCTAATCCTATACTTTGTGGAATTTTTCAATTCCACATTCGTGAAATGTACTTTAATCTGTATATGAGTGAGTGATCCCTTTGGGTCATTTAAAAATAGGAAAGAGATTAGAGCTTCAATGGAATGAGGACTTCCTCATGGAGCTGGAAAAGGGTAAAAAAAGCATTACACTTTCTTGCAAATGATGATTTTTTTGGGTGAAAATATCCTTTTCACAAAATAAAAGAGTAATTATGGGACCAAGAAAAATTATTCAAAAGACCTAGAAATGTCAGAATGAAATTCAGCCCAGGTAAGTGCAAGTTAGCTCATTGGATAAGAATAATCTTGGGATCAGGCAGCAAGAAGTAATGAAATGACTCAAGAATTATAGCCCCCAAATGTGGAGCCAAGTCTCAGCTTTTATTTTTACTGGCTGTGTGACCTTGGGCAAAAGTCACTTTATCTGTTTTAGCCTCAGTTTCTCACCTGGAAAATAGAGATAATAGTAATTACATGAGGCTCCAGTGCCCACAAAATTGTTGAGCAGATCAAATGAGATAATTGTATGCATAATGCTTTATAATCTTAGAGTTCTATATCAATACTGGCTATCACTTTATCTGCTATTCAGTTTTATACATTTAAAGAACAGTCTCTTATAGAAAATAAACATTAGAGTGTACAGCTAACTAGGAGTAATAGCTAAGAGTCCCAATTTCATTGGGCAGCCATTAGGCTTAATCCTACAGTTTTAGCAAAGATCTCCCGGGAATGGGACAGACACTTTAGGGAGCCTTAAATGAAGGATGGTTTGAAAAAGAGCAAAACTTTAAACGGTACATAATGAGTAGAAAATACTAGTTAGAGTGTTCTGGATATACAGAGGCAAAGTAGCATATGTCACTTAGGTACATAGAGAGCTGGGTTTGGAGTCAGGAAGACTCATCTTCCTGAGTTCAAATCTGGCCCGAGACACTTTGTGAGCTTGGGCAAGTCACTTGACCCTGTTTGTCTCAGGTTTGTCATCTATCAAATGAGCCGGAGAAGGAAGTGGCAAACCAGTCCATCGTCTTTGCCAAGAAAATCCCAAATGGAGTCACAAAGAGTCAAACATGACTGAACAAAATGGAACATAGGATATCAGGGTCTGGAATCCAGACAACTCAGGTTCAAGTTCTGCCTATGACACACGCTGGCTCTATAATGATATGAAAATCACTGAACTTCTCTGTTATCCCTGAGATTATAAGGAATAGGCAGCATGATATAGTCGATCAAGTGATGGATTTGAAGTTAAAAAGATTAGGATTCAAACTGTCGATCAGATAATACTGTGTGACTCGAGGCAGGTGATTCAGTGCTCTCCATGACTCCATTTCCTCATCTGTAAAATGAAGGGGGTGTACTTGATGGCCTCCAAAATCCCTTGCAGCTCTAAATCTATGATCCTAGGGTCACAAATTATAAGTGAATTTCCTATCTACATAAATGGAAGAAATTTCCACACCCTGGAGCTTAACTACTCACACTGGCAAAATCATAGGTCTGGACAAAGCAATCGAAATAAGTAGAAGTGTTCATGCAGGGTTGTCAAGACAGCTGATTGCTTCTAGCTTAGCTGGGTGCTAATCTGGACAATTTGGAATGAGAAAGAGCATATGTACAGAACTCCATCTGACGTCACGAATAGTCCAAATTAGAGGAAGATCAAAGTTAGCAACATATAGCCAAGGTTTAAACCAGCCATGACCAGCGTGTTGTTCACCATCATGGCTCATGGTGACAAAAGACCTGAGAAGCTTGGGTCATGGCCAGCTCCCCAGAAGTGCTTTTCCTTTTGAACTGTTTGCTCTTTAAATTCTGAATTAGAGGACCCATGCCATCTATCCCATGAGAAACAGTTTGATAACCAAAGAGGAACCTGCACACACCAAAGAATACATATACCTGGAATGTGTTTGGTGTTTGATTTCACCCTGAGAATCTATTCCCATTCCCCCCTCCCCTGTATGTCACTTGATCAGCTGGATCTCTTGGATCGCTTCCATATGAAGTATGCTCATTGCACTTTCTTTGTTATAGGGACTGAGACTTTCTGGCATGTCCTAAGGTTATAACAATCATGGGAAATGTATTGTATTAAGAAGTCTGCTTGTTCATAGACGCACACTTTTCTATGTGCCAATGATTGCTTTTTTTTTCTGCCTAGGCTTGCAACAATAAATGGCATATACCTTTGGCTGATTTATATTCCAAAAATTGTAATAAAGGAGAGTATCTTTCCATCACAACTCGATGACCCCTAAGGGACCGTCCAACTCTAAATCAATGCTCTTTTCATTAGAAATGCTCTTCTAGAGAGAGTCATAAATAGGAATGTATTCATTTGGGACAAAACAACACAAAACCTGGTATGAAGGTGGTGGTGGAGGTGTCTCAGAGGATAGTCTAATAGTCATACCAAGAAAGGCATTTGTTTCGCTTCTGCTCTCTTGGGATCTGGGAAGAGAGATATTGTGGTCAATGGGCAATTGTGCCCCTTAAAAGTATCAGGGCCAGGGGCAACTAGGTGGCGCAGTGGATAGAGCACTGGCCCTGGAGTTGGGAGGACCTGAGTTCAAATGCGGCCTCAGACACTTAACACTTACTAGCTGTGTGACCCTGGGCAAGTCATTTAACCCCAATTGCTTCAGAAAAAAAAAAAGAAAAAGTATCAGGGCCTGGCAGAGGGCTTATGGGGAGGTGTAGGGATAGCAGGCACCATGGGGAGGGAAGTATATTTTCTAGGAGAGGAAGTGTATATTCTTGAATGCTGGTACTCTGGGGAAAGATCTGTTTACTCCCTGCTCCTTAGAGCTCTGCTTAGAGAAGAATAGATGGCAGTTTCCAACTTTGTTTGCAATAAGCACCTGACCCATAATTTCTGTGCTGGTGTAAGATGCCCATACTGTAACAACAATCTTGTAGGATTTCATAATGGAATGTGGAAAGGAAATCATTAGGATCTCTTGGAATGGGCTTTAAAGCTCAATTAAAAAGAAACAATAACTGCTACTTTGAACACTATTAAATGCCAACCATAAAAGAGAAATTTGTTAAACAAAAGTAAAGTCACTGAAATAAAATCATCAATGCATTACAATTATGTTCTGGGCCCCAGGCCAACATTTTTTTGAGATTTGAATTGACAAAGAAAGGAAGGCAAATAAAGAATGGTCAAAGAGACAGGGCAGGGAGAGGCAGTCCACTTGCCTTGGGTTCCTGTAGGGGATAGATTGGAATGGGTTAACAAAATATAGCATGATTTCTGTACCTGAGCAGCAGCCTCAGGGTCGCCAGTTGGAAGACCATAGATGTGACTCCAAGGCCAGGATACTTATTAACAAACATTTGTTTTGTTTTTTGTTTTGTTTTGTGGGGCAGTGAAGGTTGAATGACTTGCCCAGGGTCACACAGCTAGTAAGTGTCAAGGGTCTGAGGTAAGATTTGAACTCAGGTCCTCCTGAATCCAGGGCCGGTGGTTTATCCACTGCACCACCTAGCTGCCACCCTAACGAACATATTATCAAATAGAATGCACTGAACAATGTGTTTCAGTTAAAATTAGCCATTCCCCATCAAGAAAATTTTGTTCCCGTATTCATCATCGTGAAAGTTCTATGCTATGTTGTTTAAGTTTGTTCCACTGGCATAGGCACACTGACCATCTGGATGAATCTGAGAGTGTATGGGATCTCGTGATTAAAGTTTGTCTCTGGTGCATGAATTGAGATCCCTGCTCATCTCATTTGCGACTTCGGCAGCTTCCAATTTGGGATACTGTAAAGGAGGGGGCAAAGGCTTCTGGTGGCTCATCTCCCTTCTCCCATTATTGCTGTAGTTCATTGTATTCTTCATTTTACAGAAAGGAAGTGGAGATCGAGAGGACTGAGAATCATAAAAGTTTACAACTGAGCCGCCAAATAGCTCATATAAATATGCTTGTACCATGCTGCTCTCTTATGGGGTAGCGGCCACCTGAGTCACCAAGCTACATATTACAAGCAATATTACAAACTCGAGGCACAAATGCCTTAGATTAGGAGCAAAGTAGAATTAGCAGCCAACCAAACTGTATGGATATGAATCTCGGACATTTACTGTTTAAGGGAACTTGCAGTAAATTGTTCATTAATCAAATTGCTATGTGTTGCACAGCTGACAATTGCTGATGGGCAGATGGAGAAACATTCAGGATGATCAGGATTGCAGACATTTCAATGAGAAATAATGAGAGAGCTTGAACTGGTCTCAGTAATGCTATGCGAGGGACACATTTTCTGAATGTGAATTGTATCTTAAGCTCTCCACACACCTCCAAACTCACAGCCCATTAAGAACATTTCCCTCCCTCCTCTTCCCACCTCAAACTGATCTATCAAAGAGGCATTTCTTACTTGGACAGAAGCTCCCATTTGCTCAACAACCAACTTCTTGCCTCTTTTTTCCTTTGCCAAAAATTAGCCCAGAATAGATTGTAGCAATATAACCTGTCTAGACTCTAGGCTAGCTGGAAGCCAGCCACCTTTTCTCCTGTTAATAATTTGCTCTAAAGGATTATTATAACCCCATCCTTTCCTTCAAAACTTCTTGCTTTTCCAAATAATTACAATTTGATTTGAGGTTAAGGCAGAGTGGGGAGGAAAAGGAAAGCAAGGAATGGAGGAGATAAAGGAAAAAGGGAAGGAGGGAAGAAGAGTGAGTAAGAGAGACCTGACAGGTGACACGGTAAAGTAGCTAAAAGTCCAGGATTTGGAGTGAAAAAGAGCAGGATTCAGGTCTCTTCCTACCTCTGTGACTCTAGGCAAATCACTTAATCTCCATCTCATTTCCACATCTATAAAACGAGGTTAAAAATAATACCACCTTGGGGCAGCTAGGTGGCTCAGTGGATAGATCACCGGCCTTGGAGTCAGGAGCACCTGAGTTCAAATCCAGCCTCAGACACTTAACACTTACTAGCTGTGTGACCCTGGGCAAGTCACTTAACCCCAATTGCCTCACTAAAAAAAATAATAATAATACCACCTTCCCAGGATTATTATGAGAATAAAATGAGGTGGTTTTTTTTGCCAACCTTAGAGCACTACATAAATTTTATTGTTGTTGTTGTGGGGGTGGTGGTGATGATGCTCTCACTTCTGATATGGACTAGTTCTGTGGCCGTGACTGCTCTATTGTCAACTTCCTCATTTGTAAAATGGAGATAACAAAACCAGTAGTAAGGATCTCTCAAGGTTTTTGTGTGACTCCAATGAGCTAATTACATAAAGTGCTTTGCAAAAATTTCAACATTGTGTCAGTTATAGATCTATGTTGTTTTAATAAAATGGAATTTGGCTCCATATTGTTCTGTAACAAAATGTCCCTAAAGTAACTTCAAAATAGCAAGGTGATTTGATGAGAATAATAAAGATGACAGGAAAAGAGAACATTTATGTAATAAGCGTTGTTTTCAAAAAATACTAAGAGGCATCATTGTGGTTTAGAATGATAGATTTAGAGGTCAGGGGAACTTCCCCAGTCCCAACTAAGATGCTTACTAGCAACTTGACCACAGAAGACTCACTGAACTCTTTTGAACCTCATTTTCTTCATCTGAAAATGGGAGAATAATAGTACTTATCCTGTAGGATTATCGTGAAGATAAAATGATCCTTGGAACCTAGAGGCACTTGCTAAACCTCTAAGTTGTTTTTTTTTTTTAAAGCCAGCATTTATATAGTACTTTAAGGTTTACAAAACACTTTAAAAGTATTATCTCTGGGCAGCTAGGTGGCACAGTGGATAAAGCACTGGCCTTAGATTCAGGAGGACCTGAGTTCTTATCTGACCTCAGACACCTGACACTTATTAGCTGTGTGACCCTGGGCAAGTCACTTAACCCTCATTGCCCCGCCCCCTCCTCCCCCCAAAAAAAGACTCCTGCAAAGAAAGTGCAGACTGAATCTATTACTAATATTGTAAGAGTGAACAACAAGAAAATGGAAGAGTTGGAACCTCTTCTACCATTCTTCAATCACAACGTGAAATAAAAACCATGATTTTATCAGATCTGACAAGTACTTGGCCCAAAATTTTTTTTTTCAGGGCAATGAGGATTAAGTGATTTGCCCAGGGTCACACAGCTAGTAAGTGTCAAGTGTCTGAGTCCCGATTTGAACTCGGGTTCTCCTGAATCAAGGGCTAGTGTTTTATCCACTGTGCCATCTAGCTGCCCCTTTGGCCAAAAAAATTTAAAATTATAAATAAGATTATTTAAAATTTGGTTTCACTTCCATTATAGTTAATGATAAACCCAATTCTGTGAATATCATGTATATATGTCTGCATATCATACCCTGAGATATTGTTATTAAGAACCTATCACAGTTAGCAGGCATGTAAAGATTAAGCTATTGTTGCCTAAGAGCATTTAGAACTCTCATATCTTCACATTAAAACTTTTTTGAAAGATAATTTTCAAACCTGTTTAAAAATCTCACAAATGAAGAGTTTCAGTGGATTTTTAAGCTATTAAAAATACAAGTATGCAACACCTTCCATTAGTTTGCAACAAGTGGTTGATATTAAGGAAGATGGAAGTTTACTAGCCAAATGTCAACTAAAATAATTGGTGGATGAGACTTAAAAAAAAAAAGGATGACTCACCAAGATACACAGATCAAAATGGAAAGAGTGTATCATTGGCTAAGCTTAAGCCTTTTAAAGCTATGAAAGCCATTAAAAGCAAGTATCAAAATCAGAAATTAGAAGTAGACCTTTGAAATGCTATATCACAGATTTAGACCCAATTTTCAGAAATAATGAAGCATTTTAATCACATTGTGCTCACAAAAGAGATTTTTGTGAATAAGAAAAATGACGTACTATTAATATAAATAAAAGCTATTGAAAATATTTTAATTTCATGCTTTTAAGATATCTATTTTTATTTATGTTTTATAGGGTATATAATATTATAGTTCATGGATATAATTTACAAATAGGTATTAATGATTTTTTTCACTGATGGGGTATATAAGAAAGCTTGGAGACCTTTAACATGGATAACAAATGTTGTTGTTATTGTTGTTTGTCCTTCATTCTTGAAGAGGAGCATGACATCAAGGTGATGTTGTGAATTGCAGGGAATTTGATTTAAGTGAGAGAAGGCTGTGCAAGGTCAGCAACCTCATTCTCTTCTCCAGAGTCATCTGGGTTCAGTGCAAAATATATATATATCAAGATGACTGGATATGGCACTGGATGTTTAAGGCAATTGGGGTTAAGTGACTTGCCCAGAGTCACAAAGCTAATAAGTGTCTGAGGTGATATTTGAACTCAGGTCTTCTTCAGGGTCAGTGTTCTACCACATAGACAACAAATACCCACTACCCACTAAAGACAACAAATACTATTAATTTAGAGGAGGAGAAGATCACTTCTAGAGTTTCTGGGAAGGCTTTGAAGAAGAATGACAAATACTTTTAGAAAGATGGGTAGTATTTGGATGGAGGATGGACACTTCAGGAAAGCTTATGAGGAAAAAAATGGGTGGAGACAGGAAAAATGCCAGATCTCTGTGTCTGGAGCAGAATATTTACATAGGAGATTAGAATGTTAGGTTGAATAAGTAAGTTGCACCCAGGTTGTAGAGTGTTTTGAAGACAGACTGAGGAATTTTGACCTGATGCTATTGGCAATGAGGTGGCCCTAAAAGTTTTTGGGTAGAACAGTGAAATAATGAAAGCAACATTTTAGAATGATGAATCTGGTAATTGGATCAAAATGGATCAGAGGACCTTGGTAACCTTTTTTTCTTTTCTTTTTTTTTTTTTTAAAGCGGGGCAATGGGAATTAAATGACTTGCCCAGGGTTACACAACTAGCAAGTGTCGAGTGTCTGAGGACAGATTTGAACTCAGGTCCTCCTGACTCCAGGGCCAGTGCTTTATCCACTGAGCCACCCAGCTGCCCCTAAATCAACATGAATAAAATTTGCTGTAAGTAACAACTGGAAATTAGGAGAACAAAAATGGATCCCTCCTCTATGTCCTTCCTCACTTCTCCCTTTTCACAATACTCTAAAAGGAAAGACAAAAACATATAAGTTTTGATGAGTCTTTTAGTACATAGAATACAGAATTATAAATTCTAGGCATTTCAAAGGACCAGTTAGGGTTATTGAAGCTCTCAGACATTTTGTTATAGGACTTGCCATTTTCAGGTGGCCATTCATTCATGCGTTGGGGGTATATGCAAATTAAGTAGGTGAAATCTGGAAACAAACTAGAGGTTATGAGCTACAGTGAAAAGAGCAGTGACTTTGGGATTATGTGTTCGAATCTTGGCTTTGACATTTACAACCTGTGTGACCTTGGGTAAATAACTTTATCCCTCTGAATCTCAGTTTCCTTATCTGTAAATGAGTGAGTTGGACCAGATAACTTCTAAGGTGCTTTTTGGCTCTATGTCTAGCATACCATGAGTTGTACACACATATGAATACAGAAGCATTTACATGTGCATTTAGATTCTTTATATTCATTCTCCATATATTATGTAATCTATGATATGATCATTTCAGATCATTTGTGTTAATTAGGAACATAAAGATGTAAATGGACTATGTCTTTTTGTAGTGGATTTTGTACCTTATATAACAAGATTTTTTTTTTTTTTAAGAAAATGAGTCACTTGAGTCTCCTCAGGGAATAAATAGATTGTGTTTGATAAGAGAACAAGTTAAAAAAAGAAATGAAGGGAGAAAAGCCACAGACTTAACTGCAAGGTCCCTGTCATTGTAACTCTTAGGTTTTTTATAACATGAATCAATTGAGAATCCTGGGAACATGAGATGACTGTGTCAAATATAAAACCATCCAATTTAGCTGTTTTTCCTTCATCTCCTTTCTCTCTCTCTGAAATTTCATCCTCTTAGTTCACTGAACAGATTTCTTGCCCTTTCTCTGGGCATTTTCTCTCTTACTTTTCATTTGAAAAAGCTGTCAATCAACAAGTGTTTACTGAGCTCCCTCAGAATATGTAACTCTAGGAAGAAACAGTTGGGAAGGCCAATTGACACTTTCCTTAGGGTTTCCAGATCTTTTATCTTGTCTCTCAGGATTTTCGCTCCAATGATACAACTTGCAACACACCCCATCCTTGCCCATCATGGACTATTCTAATTGATCCTAAGACTTAAATGATTAAGTTGAGAGGGTCCACACCATGTGTTGGGGGCCTTTCTTGAGTACTTTTGGCATTGCAAGAATACTACCAGTAGACCATGAAAGCTACCTGTGGTTTTCAATCAAATGTTTCTCAGATGATATATACAGTTTTTCCTGAATAATTCCCAATCTTCTCATGCCCATAAACCTCTTATTCATTGCTTCACAGACTCTAATTAACTATTTGTACATTACTTCAATGTACTTTTCTCTTTGTTTATTTCTTATAGCACAATACTATTCCATCATATTCACATATGATGACTTGTTTCATCCATTCCTCAATTAATGGGCATCAGTTTCCAATTCTTTTCCACCACAAAAAGAGCCACTATAAATATTTTTGTGTACGTGGGTCCTTTTCTTTCTTTGATTTCTTTCAAGTATAGACTACTTAGTGGTATTGCTGGGTCAAAGGGTATGTACAATTTAATAGCTTTTGAGGCGTAGTTCCAAATTGCTTTGTAAAATAGTTGAATAGTAGAACCTTTACCAACACTATATTGTTGTACCTATTTTCTCATATCTCCTCCGGAATTTATATTCCCTTTTTATCATCTTAGACAATCTGATTATTCTGTAATGATGGTATGAGGAAACACTCCCAAATTGTTTTAATTTAGATTTCTCTGGTTATTAGGGATTTAGAACACTTTATGTCTTTTTTTTTTAATTTTTGCAGGACAATGAGGGTTAAGTGACTTGCCCAGGGTCACACAGCTAGTTAAGTGTCAAGTGTCTGAGGCTAGATTTGAACTCAGGTACTCCTGAATCCAAGGCCAGTGCTTTATCCACTGCACCACGTAGCTGCCCCACTTTATATGTCTTTTGATAATATTGATTTCTTCCTGAAAACCTCCTATTTATATCCTATGGCCACTTACCAATTGGGAAATAGCTCTTATTCTTATATTCAATTCCGTATACATTTGAGAAATGAGACCTTTATCAGAGAAATTTGTTGCAAAGATCTGCCCCCCCCCAGTTTCCTGCTTTTCTCCTAAGTTTAGTTGCATGGGTTTTGTTTGTGCAAGACCTATTTAATTTCATGGAATCAAAATAATTCATTTTACTTCCTGTGAACCTCTCTTTGAATGTGTTTATAATATCACTCTTTATGTCTAAATATTTTACCCATTTTGAGCTTACCTTGATTTGCAATGTGAGATGCTGATCTATGCCTAGTTTCTGCTAGACTAATTTCCAGTTTTCCTGAGTTTTTGTCAGAGTTCTTGTCCCAGTAACTGGTATCTTTGAGTTTATCTAAAACTAGGCTATTATGATCATTTGCTTCTGGATATTATGCACTTAATCTGTTCCACTGATATGACCCATTGCCCCATTCCCCTGTCTACCTTTCTCTCCCAAATCAATGGAGTATCACCTGTCTTATCTCATTGAAGAAATTGAGGCCATACATCCCAATTACCCTCTCCACTTCAGGTTCAATTCAAATCACCATAACGGCACTATACCACCTACTCCTTCCTGGAGGAACCTGGTTTGTTTCACCAATAAGAGCTTAGGTAAGGTAACTTCTTTGCATTGGAAGAAGCCCTAAGACATCAAAGTACCAGGGGACTCTTTACCTTGTTTTAGGATTTGTGTCAAGAGACATACTTGGAAAGGAAAAAGAGAGAAGGCAAATGATTTGGAAGAGAAAAGAAAATAAGACTATAAGTCCTGGAATGTCCCTAGCGGTCATAAGCTGAGAGATGAACTAGAACAGTCTGAAGTTATGGGCCGCAGTCTACTAATCGAGATGCTGGTGCTAAAATTGTCGTTGGAGCCTGGAAACCCAGAAGATGAATTTAATGCATAGGGAGTTAGCAGCTCACAGCCAGAGCTAAGGCATATCCAGCTCCAAAGAGGTTATGGTGGATCTTCATGCAGGCCACTGAAGGCGCATGAAGGGGAGTTAGGGGAATGATGGAGGACAATTTTCTCAGATTGTCTTCTTATGTAAGAATTTCCCCACTCACTCATAAATTTCTCTTCAGGAAGTTTCTTCTCTATCTACCATCTCAGGATGTATTAGGGGCTGAATGCAATTTTGCCTCGGGTAAGGGAAAGATTATATTGCTTGATTCATTCCTGCCATTTACATTGTTTCATGTTTGGTTAAATGCTTATGCTATTGGACAAGTGACATGCATAGTGTGTAAATAGAAGGTGTTTTATTGGAGGGGGCCCAGACCATGATTTACATAATTGATTACCAAACCCAGCAAATGCTGAACCTGGGAAATGTAGCAAGGGGCTCCAGTGTTAGAGTTTTGGAATTTTCAGGATCCCAGCATTATCTGACTGTAATGTACAATGCCGCTTGAATAGATCAAGGAATTTTCCAGGGTGGAGCCAAGATTGTGAAGGAAAGGCAATAAGCTCTAGGAACTCATGACAGGATTGCTCCAAAAAACCTCCAAATAATGCCATAGGACAATTTCTGGAGCAGCAAAACCCACAGGCTGAGATAATTTGCCAGCCAAAGATGGCTTAGAAGGTTGGAAGGAGTGGAGCTGAACCCCACAGTCACACTGACACAGATCCAGTTCCAGGCAGGGTAAGCCAGGGAAAGAGATCCCCAGAACCTCTGAATCAGCTGCAGTGCCAGTGTCATCTGGAACTAAGCTCATGGTTTGGTGAGACAGCTGAGCATTTGGCAGGGGGGAGATTACAGGGGTCTCTGCTGGTGCTGAGACAGAACTTGGGTTTTTCACTCCTGTTGGGAACCAGGAAGTAGGCTTGAGTGGTGGTCTAGGTGGCAAAGGGGAGCAGGCTCATAGGAGCTAACAACCACAGCACACAAAGTTTTTCTGCCTGATTAATTAGCAAGTTTGCCTGGGGATATCTAAGGACCAGGGAACAGGCCAGGTGAGTGAAGAACCTTCCCTCCTTAAACTGAAACACCTGGGACCCTCTAAAGCTTGGAAGTGGGACCCCACTGTAAGAGGGAGTTAAAAGTCAAGTAAAAGATGGGCAAGATGAGCAAGCAGAGAAAGTTGAGAACCATAGAAAGTTTCTTTAGTGACAAGGAAGATTGAGGTGCACCCTCAGAAGAGGATAGAAATGTCAGGGCTCATACATTAAAATCTTCCAAGAAAAATATGAATTGGTCTCAGGTCATAGAGGCACTCAAAAAGGACTTTGAAGACAAAGTAAGAGAGGTATAGGAAAAAATGGAAAGAGAAATGAGAGTGATGCAGGAAAATCATGAGAAAAAAATCAGCAGCTTGAAAAGCTAAATGGAAAAGGAGGTACAAAAGCTCTCTGAAGAAAATAATTGCCTAAGAATTAGAACTGAACAAATGGAAGCTTGAATAGATCAAGAATTCAATTGTGACAGTTTATATATAGATTCAAGCATAATGGTTTAATAGATGTCAAATGCTTGTCTTTGTCACTGACACAAATAGCTCCTGGAATTCCTCTTCAGTCCATTAGGCTTTGGCATCATTGTGAGGATCCCACTCTAGGTCAGCTGTGGCAGTTGAGGTTTCATTATCATCCTCCTACCACAGGGCTACTTCCTGCTCACTCATTGACTGGGCTGGGAACTTCTGGGAAGGACTTAATGATAGTTTATGAATGAATTTAATTCCATGACTCTGATCAAACCACACAAAATGTTAAGTGGGGCTACACTAATTTGCTCTCCCTTTCCCTAAATACTTATTTCCTTAAGTACATGTAGTTATTTCATAAGGTAGCCAATGGTACATGTTTAGTAAATGTTGGATGAATGAACTTCCGTAGTTCTTATAGTCTGTACCACATAATTTAGCTCTCAAGTACCTTCTTCCTTGAGTTGTTCTATAATTGTTTCCTCAAAGCACCTTGGTACTTCATCCTTTTAGCATGGGAAAGTAGGATATGTGTGGGTGAACTCATTCTTGTGGAAAATGGTATCCTGGAGATATGAGGCCATATAAGACCTCTTGCGCTACAGATGTTTCTAGCTTTTATATCAATTCAATTAAATAAACATTTTCCAAATACTCCACTATATGCAAAGTATTATGTCAATCATTTAGTCAGCAAAGATTTCAAATGTACTAATTGGCTCTGGGGATACAAATACAAAGCAAATATCTCTTGCCCTCAAGGAGCTTACATTCTAACTAAGGAGACAACTCATATACAAAATACATATGAAGTAGTTCTTCCTCCCTTATTTTGAGCCCATGAATCTGACCTTTCCACTTCCTTTGATGCTAAGGAAACATTTTTTTTCTACTTGGTTTCCTTTCTACCCAGAGGAGGACACAGGTTTCCAGTTTTCCCCACTCCAACCAGTTTTCCTGCTGTCCCTGAAATAAACATATCCCTTTGAAGGACTTCCTAAAGGGTTTTACTGTTAGTAACTACAGTGGAACCTTCAAGGAAGTAATGTTATGAGGAGTTTTAAAAGGACATACAAATTAGAGTCTCATAAGTGATAGAGAACTTGCCTCAGAGGCATGACAATTTGGGTTCAAGCCTGGCCTTTGACACGTGTATTGACTGTGTGACTCTGAGAGAATCTTTCTGGTTCCAAGGACACCCCTCTATCCACTGTACCTCACTGCCACCACCATTAAAGAAAATGATGTAGAATCTCACAGTAGGAAGGCACCTCAGAGACCATCCACTTCAACTCACACCTGAACCAGAATTCATTTTATAACATACCTGTCAAGGAGTCATCCAGTTTTTGCTTGGGAGGGAGCATGGTACAATGGAAAGAACCCAGAAGACCCGGGTTCAAATTTTGCCTTTCATGGTGTTACTTTAGGGAAGTCATTTCTCCAGTCCTGTTTTTCTTCTTTAAAATGGAATAAGTGGCCTATGAGATTTTAGCCCTATGTATGATCCTATCAAATCCATTACCTCTTGAGGTAGCCAGGATCCTACTTTCTCCAATCCTACTTTACAAAGTTGTTGTAAGAATCAAATGAGAAAGCCTTCCTTTGACTCTTCTAGCTACTGTCCAGTCTCTTTCTTCCCCTTCATGTATAAAGATGAAAAAATAGGCTGCACCTGATATTTATACTTGTCTTTTACTTAGTTTTATGTAATTTTGCTTCTAATTCTGCTCTTTCAAAGTTGATCAGTGATTCCCTTATTAATAAATCTAGTGGTCTTTAAAAAGTTTTCAAACACCTTGACTTCCCTCTAATATTTGATACTATTTCCCTTCCCCTTCTGGATAGTATTTTCTTTCTTGGCTTCCAAGGTACCACATTCTTCTAAAATTTCCTCCCACATCTCTTGCTACTCCTCATTTTCCTGATCCCTTAAGTTGATTGTTCCCAAACACTCCATCTTAGGTTATTTTCCTTCTACTTCACTCATGGGACTTTATTCTCATAGCTTTAAGGATCTCTTCTATCTGGCTGGCTTCCAAATCCATGCCTTCAACCTAGACTATTCTCCTAAGCTCATGACCCAATTCCCCAACAGCCACCAGGACATCTTTACCAAAATGTCCCACCAGCTCCCAAACTTAACATGACTAAATCAAACTTACTAGTTTTTTCTTGAAATCTATTTCTCTTTCTGCCTCCCTTCACTATTTATGTCAGAGACACCACTAATTGACCAAGTGTCTCATGATTGAAATCTTACTGTAATCTTTTACTCCTCAAAATCTTTCAGTGGCTCCCTTTTGCTTACCAAATAATGTTCAAATGCCTCGGCTTGTCATTCAATATCTCACAGGATCCTTACCTTCCCACTTTTATCTGATATACACTGCCATACCCTATATGTGACAGACTGAAAGCTGGCCATCTCTGCATATTTATCTCATATTCTACCACCCTAAGCCCTTTCTCCTTTGTTCCACTATCTATTATACCCTCTCCTCACCTTCTATCACCCATTGATATACTACCTTTCATTTATAGCCCAATTTAAGGGTCATGTCCTCCATGAATCCTTCCCTTATAAAAATGATCTTTCCCTCCTTATACTTCATCGTAGGCACTTTTTGGGATAGTATTTTATTTTTTCCCCAATTACATGTAAAGATAGTTTTCAACATTCATTTTTGTAAGGTTTCGAATCCCCAATTTTTCTCCTTCCTTCCCTTCCCTCTCCCCTCCAAAAGCCAGCAATCAATCTGATATATAGGTTATACATTACAATCATGTAAAACACATTTCCACATTAGTCATCTTGTGAGAGAAGAATCAGAACAAAGGAGAAAAACCACAAGAAAGAAGAAACAACAAAATAAAACAACAAAAAAGTGAAAGTAGTATGCTTCAATCTACATTCAGACTCCATAGTTTTTTTTTTTTCTGCCTGTGGAGAACATTTTCCATCGGGAGTCTTTGGGATTTGTCTTGGATCATTGTATTGCTGAGAAGAGCCGAGTCTATCACAGTTGATCATCACATAATGTTGCTGTTACTATGTACAATGTTCTCTTGGTTCTATTCACTTCACTCAGCATCAGTTCATTTAAGTCCAGGTTTTCTAAAATCTTCTTGCTCATCATTTCTTATAGCACATTCAAATACTACAACTTGTTCAACCATTCCCCATTTGATGGGCCTCCCTCAATTTCTAATCCTTTGCCACCACAGAAAGAGCAGCTATAATTTTTGTATATGTGGGTCCTTTTCCATTTTTTTAATGATCTCTTTGAGATACATACCTAATAGTTGTATTGTTGGGTCAAAGAGTATGCACAATTTTAAAGCCTTTTGGGCACGGTTAACAAATTGCTCTCCAGAATGGTTGGATCAGTTCACAACTTCACCGACAATGCATTAAATTTTCCTACATCTTCTATGACATTTATAGTTTTCCTTTTTTATTATATTAACCAATTTCATAGGTGTGAGGTAGTATCTTAGAGTAGCAAACATGTACTTCTTGGAAAAAAACAAACAAAACCCCCCCAAAACCAAACCCAAACCTGCCTCTATTAAGACAGTCCCTGACTTTTGAATATTTCATCTAAAAAAACAGTCTGGATATAGGAACAGGAAGTAGTCTGCAGACTTGGTCTCTCATGGAGATAATAATCTCATGATCTCCTATTCAGAACTGGAGTGATGGACTCAAGCACCTTCTCTTATGCATGTATAGTGGCATAGAGAACTAAAAAGTCCCAGTGGCCAGCAGCATCTATCCTGATGCCCAGGGAGGGAAGAGATACATTCCTGGGATACCAAACTAGAACTTGAAATACACTTTCCCATGTGAAAAATGAATACAGGGGAAGAAAGTATCAAGATGGTAGAATGGTAGGAAGCAATATAGCCACGTTCCACTCCACAAAACTCCAAATAGACCTAGAAATTGCACCATAACAAATTCTGTTGGGATAAACGAGAAAAAGTTACAGCAAATCATTTGTCCAACCTAGGAGAAACCAGGGGAAGAATCCCAGATCAAAGTGGAGCCTGAAATTCTGCCCCTCTGAACCAGTAAGGAGCCTCCAGCTGGCAGATAATGGCTGAGTCCAGCAGAAGTCTACTGTTACATAGACAGTTGCCACTCCTTACCCCCTCTACTTTCTTTCTTTTTTTGGGGGGGGCAATCGGGGTTAAGTGACTTGCCCAGGGTCACATAGCTAGTAAGTGTCAAGGGTCTGAGACCGGATTTGAACTCAGGTCCTCCTGACTCCAGGGCCAGCATTCTATCCACTGTACCACATAGCTGCCCCGAAGAAGGTGTTAGAATGTTAGGCACTTTCTTTTTAAAATGGATTATTATTGATATCTTTTGTTTTCACAAGGGGCAGCTAAGTGGTGCAGTGGATAGAATGCTGGATTTGGAATAACAAAGACTCATCTTCAATAGTTCAAATCCATTCTCTCAGACACTTACTAGCTATGTGACCCAGGGAAAGTCACTTAAACCTGATTACCTCAGTTCCTTATCTGTAAAGTGAGCTGGAGAATGAAATAGCAAAGACTCAAATATCTTTGCCAAGAAAACCCCAAAATGGAATCACCAAGAGTCGGACATGACTGAAATGACTGAACAACTATGACAACAACAAATAATTTGTTTTCCCATCATCTAGATTTCTCCCTGTATCTCTTCTGCTTCTTCCTCCCAGAGTCATTCCTTATAACAAAGGAAAATGTTTTCTTTGTACTTCAGTGACACAGTAGGCAAAGTTCTTAATGTGGAGTCAGGAAGATTTGAGTTCAAGTCCTGCCTCATATACTTAGCCGTGTGACTCTTCAAATTCACTTGAGCTCTGTTAGCCTGAATTTCTTCATCTTTAAAATAGAGATAACAATAGCACCTACCTCCCAGAGTTGTTGTGAGGATCAAATGAAGTAATGTAAAGCACTTTGTAAACCTTAAAGTGCTATATAAATGATATCTATTTGATGAGGAGGAGGATGACCTCATGCATTTATTTTTTATTATGCTTATTTGGAGAAATATCATATGAAGATTTCAAATTTTGGGGCAGCTAGGTGGTACAGTGGATAGAGCACTGGCCCTGGACTCAGGAGTACCTGAGTGCAAATCCAGCCTCAGACACTTAACACTTACTAGCTGGGTGACCCTGGGCAAGTCACTTAACCCCAGTTGCCTCACTAAAAAAAAAAAAAGAAAAGAAAAAAAAAGATTTCAAATTTCATGGGGACAGGGACATTATCTTAACTAAAATTTTGTATTTCTCCTAGCACCTAGAACAAGGACATACTTGATAAATTAAAAAAAAAAAATTGAATTAGGAAGAACCAAACTTATGTACATCTAGGAAGTATGCTGTCTATCAAAAGCAAATAGAAAGGGACCCTCTCATCTGCCTGCATGTAGCATATTGACTTAGTTTTAAAATGTAAGGTTTTCTACATTTTATTGGATTTTTATTTATTTTGTCAAATATTTACCAATTACATTTTAATCTTGTTCTGGCCCTTGGGTAGTGGGTATGTTTGATGCCTCTGGCCTGGACATAATGGGTTGGGATAAGAATAGGGATTTAAGGACAAGGTTAAACGAAATTAAACTGTGTAATATTGGTATGCTTATGCCTGTGCTACAATCAATTCTATATACACCTGTACTTTTCAAATTTTAACTAAATTAAACTGTTTCTTTAAATTTCTTAGCAGAGTTTTCTAACTCCTGATCTGTCTCATTTGAATTATGGAAGGAATTCTTGCAGACTGCCCCCTACACCCTAAAAAAGTTAAAGAAAGGTATGGGAGTTGGAGATTCATCTGAGGAGTCTTTCCAATCTCTCAGGGCCTTTCTCACAGAGGGGCATTTCTTTAAGACTAAGACCCTTAAAGTGAGTTCTTTTTCAAACCTTTCATCATGGCACAGAAATTGATCTGGCATATGCATCAACCAAATCAAGTTTTGGTTTTTCAATCCTAAAATGTATATGAAACTCCAGGAACAAAGGAATCACACATGTTGACCTTTGCCAGTACTAACACCAAAGAACAATGAGATGTCTCCAAAAATGGAATGGGTGAGAGTGGGTATTCCCTTCATTGTGGGTCTTTAAACAGATGTTGAACTCACCATTAGGTATACTATGGAAGAATGCCTTATATTGGTCTAGTTTAGACTAAATGGCCTCTGATGTTACCTTCTCAAAGAAAAGTCTGTGATTCTGTGATTGACTTTTCATGAGAGAAATGGAAATGGAGATATCCCTGAAGTGCTATTTCCAAATCTATGTCTCCAGCCTATTAGGATTTTTCTGAAGCTCTAATTTTGAACTCTGCTTTTCTGTGAATCACTCACTATAACTTTGTGAGTCTCAGCTTTATTATTTTTTTACTTGAGAGACTACACAGCAAGAGTCTCTATGTATGGACTTCTTCTTAGGATTAAGGTGGCTTCGTAATACCTTATGGGAAATAGTGTGTTTGCTAATGCATCTGTTTAACTAAATGTCAATACTTCATCTTGGGAAAAAATGTTTTCAGCATTGAAGTCCTGGTGTGTGTGGGGGAAATATTAACAAAAAATAATCCTTTCAAATCTAAGGTTTAAATGAGACAAATGTAAAAATGTCCAAAATTTCATTATTATGCTCTTGCTTGTATTAATGTATTGTTAATGCATCGTTTGTAATTTGCCTTTATTTTAGAATTATGACAGCTTGGCATAATGGTACTGAAAGAAAAAATATATATAAATAATAAAATACATGCTGTTAGTCTTCATCCATCAGGGCTTTTTTGTTTGACTATACTAAGCCGGGGCAGCTAGATGGCGCATTGGATAGAGCACTGGCCCTGGATTCAGGAGTACCTGAGTTCAAATCCGGCCTCAGACACTTAACACTTACTAGCTGTGTGACCCTAGGCAAGTCACTTAACCCCAATTGCCTCACTAAAAAAAAAGACTATACTAAGCCTCTGCGAATAGTCACAATCCTTGTCAGGCAACTACCCTGAGCCAGATATATACACAGAAATTCTCATGATTATATACACAAAGATTAACACAGTATTGACAGCTTTAGTTACCACTTCCTGATTGTAAACACAAACAGAAATTCATATAGGGAGGCAGATGATGGCTGTAGTCACTCTTTGCAAGTTATACTGATGCTACAATGCTAAGGAAATGATAGAGACATAAATGTGACTAGTGTTGGAAAAATTTCTCATGCCCTTTAAAGTCTTTGGCTGGAATGTGTTCACATTTTCCCTGTGGATCAGATTTGTGGCTTGAGTCCTTCCTGAGAGATGTGGAGACCAGGCACTAAGACTTTTCCCAAGTACTTTATGGAAAGGTTGTAGCTACTTCTTATACGTTTATGGAAGCTTAATAAAAATAATAACAACAATGGCCCCTTAAAAAGTGGTAGTGAAAAAAATGGTGAATTCACTTACCTTCAAATTCAACCTCCTGCAAAAGGTTTTCCTGCAGATGGGGATGGAGCCAAAATGGCAGAAGAAAGATTGTGACTCTCCCAGCTCCAGAAACTTGTCCACATACCTTCAAAAATAATGCAATAAGACAAGTCTTGGAGCAGCATAACCCACACAAGAACAGAGTGAGACTCTTTTCCAGCCAAAGATGGTAATCACCTGCTATTTGGGCTGAGAGAGGAGCACAGTGCACAGAGCAGGACCAGCCTCGAGCAGGCAGCACCTCCAAACAAAGCCTCAGAATCTTCAGCTGCTTCTTCTGAAGCTAGGCTTGTGGACTGGTGAGGGGGTCCAGTGGTTGGGGGGAATAGCTGTGTTCTCTGCTGGAACTGGGGTGGGGAGCCCACATTCTGAACCAGCAAGCAAAGTTGATGGACAGCCACCCAGTATGGGAGGGGCACAGGCATGCTAAGCTTCCAACCATAGAGAATCAGATTTCAATCAGATTTTAATTTCTGGGTCAAAGAGAAAGTGGGCTGTGGTTATTCACAGGCCAGGCAGGCTGAGAAAAAGCCCAGTCACCCCCTGGGCCAAGCTGTAGCTCGGAACAGTGTGTCCTGGGAGCAACGCTACACTTTAAGAAGGAGTTAAAAGCTAAGAAATGGGGGATCAAGATGAGTAAACAGAAAAAACAGCAGACCATCAAAAGCTTCTTGGGGGACAAGCTAGACCAGAATACACCCTCAGAAGAAGATTATAACAAAGTTAAAGCTCCTGCATCCAAATCTTAAAAAAAAATGAATTGGTCTTGGGCCTTGGAAGCTCTTAAAAGGGACTTTGAAGAGAAAGTAGGAATGAGAGAAGGAAGATTTAGAGAGGTAAAGGAAAGAATGGAAAGAGAAATGAGAGCAATGCAGGAAAGTCTTGAGAAAAAAGTCAACAGCTTGAAAAGCCAAATGGAAAAGGAGATACAAAAGTTCCCTGAAGAAAATAATTGCCTAAGAATTAGGATTGAACAAATGGAAGCTAATGACTTTATGAGAAACCAAGACACAGTAAAGCAAATCCAAATGAATAAAAACATAGAGAGCAATATGAAATATCTCCTTGGAAAAACAGTTGACCTAGAAAATAGATTCAGGAGAGATAATTTGAAAATCATTGGACTACCTGAAAAGCATGACAAAAATAAGAGCTTAGACACCATCTTCCAAGAGATTGTCAGGGGAAATTGCCCTGATGTTCTAGAAGCAGAAGGTAAAATAGAAATTGAAAAAAATCTACCCATCGTCTCCTGAAAGAGATCCCAAAAGGAAAACTTCCAGGAATATCATAGCCAAATTCCAGAGAATCTAGGTCAAGCAGCTAGAAAGAAGGAATTTAAATACTGTGCAGCCACAGTCAGGATAACAAGATCTAGCAGCTTCTACATTAAAGGACTGGAGGGCATGGAATATGATATTCCCGAGGACAAAGGAACTGGGACTACAATCTAAAATCACTTACTCAGCAAAACTTATTAATCTTTTGGGGAAAAAATGGGACTTCAATGAAAAAGAGGACTTTCAGGCATTTGTGATGAAAAGACCTGAACTAAATAGAAAATTTGACTTTCAAATACAAGACCCTAGAGAAGCATAAAAAAGTAAATAGGAAAGAGAAATCATGAGGGACATTAAAAGGATAAACTTTACATTCCTACATGAGAAGATAATACTTCCAACTCATAAGAAATTTCTCAGTATTAGGGCAGCTGAAAGGAATATACTTAGAAAGCACAGGTGTGAATTGAATATGAAGGGATGATATATGTAAGGCATTTATCATTGTTTTTTTTTTTTTTTTGTAGGGAAGGCAGGGTTGGGTGGCTTATGTCTGGGGCTGGATTTGGGCTCAGGGCCTCCTGGGTCCAGGGCTGGTGCTTTGTCTACTGTGTCACCTAGCTGACCCATGATGACATCTTCAAAATAAAGTTAAGGGGTAAGAGGAATGCACTGGAAGAAAGGGAAAGGGAGAGGTGGAAGGGTATAAAGTAACTCAAAAAGAAGAAACAAGAAAAAGCTTATGGAGTAGAGGAGAAAATGGGGAAGGAGCAGGGGAGTGAGTGAACCTCACTTTCATCAGAATTGGCTCAAAGAGGGACTAGCATAAACGCTCAAGTTTGTATCATAATATATCTTGCCTTGAGGGAAAGTGGGAGGGGAAGGGGAAAAAGTGGGGAGAATTGAAGGAAGGGAGGTGTGTATTTTTTTTTTTGCTTTTGTTTTTTCTTTAGTAGGGTAATGAGGGATAAGTGACTTGCCCAGGGTCACACAGCTAGTAAGTGTCAAGTGTCTGAGGCCAGATTTGAACTCAGGTTTTCCTGAATCCAGGGCCAGTGCTTTATCCACTGTGCTACTTAGCTGCCCCGGGAGGTATGTATTTTAAAATTCTAAATGTGGGTTCTAATCTGTCCCCCCAGTTTTTTGGGGAAACTGGCTAAAATCACTGATAAATGAGTTTAGGCTTTTTAAAGGTTTATTAAAAGATATAAGATAGTAAAGAGAGAGAAAGATTGAGGATAGATTTCTTATAGCATGGAAATCCTAGCCTTCCTAAAGCTCCCACGTGAAGTCCTCTACCAAGCCAGTGTCTCCAACCACAAGAGGAAGAACTCTCACCAGCGTCTGCTTCCTCCTTCCTGTTCCCCTCCCAGAAATGGGAGGTTCTTCAAGCTGATTGGCTAGCGTCATTCAAATTCATTGGTTCACTGGACCGAAGGTGGTCTCGATGTAAAGTTCAAAGTTTTTAGCTTCTGAGAACAATACCCTCTTAAGGGCCAGCCAGATGTGCTTACAATCTAGTTAACTGGAAGTAGGCTACTCAGCAGTCAATCCCTCTCACTTAATTCAATCAGTTTAGATGAATCTCCAGGTGGGCCTTTGAGTATCTGCTAAGTCCCCTTATCTACCACATTCCATTATCTTGACACAGAGGGAAGATTGGGGGAGGGGGCTGTAAAAAGTAAAACACTTTTGAGGAGGGATAGGGTTAAAGAAGACAGAAAATAGAGTAAATATCAAGGGAAGGGAATAGGACGAAGGATAATACAGTTAGCAATAGTAACTGTGAAAGAAATGATGAGCAGGGTGCTATCAGAAGGATGTATGAAAAATGCAAACCATCAGCAGAGGAAGAACTGATGGTATTTGAATACCAATTGAAGTATAATTTTATTTGTTAGTTCCTCTTGCTAAAGTTATTCTATTTTCTTTCACAACTTTAGTAATGTGAAGATGCTTGGCATAATTGCAGATATATGACTTATATTAAATTGTTTGATTCCAGAGGGAGGGTTAAGGAGGGAGGGAGGAAGAAAATTTAGAACACAAAGTTTTTAAAAAATATCAATGTGAAGAAACAATGAGCAGGTGGATTTCAGAGAAACCTGGAAGGACTTACATGAATTGATGCTGAATGAGATGAGCAGAACCAGGAGAACAATGTACACAGTATCAACGACAATCAGCGGCAATAGACTTGACTCTTCTCAGCATCAAAATGGTCCAAGATAATTTCAAAGGACTCATGATGGAAAATGTTCTCCAAATCCAGAAAAAAAAAGAACTGTGGAATCTAGATGTAGATCAAACCATACTATTTCTACTTTTTCCATTTTCCTTTTATAAGGTTTTTTCCCTTTTGCTCTGATTCTTCTTTCACAGCATGACTAATGCATAAATATGTTTAATGTGGTTGTACATATATTTGTTTTATTGTTTTTTTTAGTGTTTTTTTTAGTGAGGCAATTGGGGTCAAGTGACTTGCCCAGGGTCACACAGCTAGTAAGTGTTAAGTGTCTGATGCCGGATTTGAACCCAGGTACTCCTGACTCCAGGGCCGGTGCTCTATCCACTGTGCCACCTAGCTGCCCCATGGTTGTACATATATAACCTATATCAGATTACTTGCTGTCTTGGGGAGAGGAGAGGGAGGGAAAAAGATTTGAAACTAGAAATGTTATAGAAACAAATGTTGAAAACTATCTCTACATGTAACTAGAAAATAATAAAATACTATATTAATCATCCTAAAAAAGGTTTTCTTGCACCTCTCTTTCTTCCAGTGCCTTCCTTCTGAAATTACCTCCCACATATATTTACATAAATATATATATTATATATATATATAATTATGTGTACATTATATATAGAGAGAGACAGAAGAAAGGAGAGGAGAATAAAGATAGAGGGGTGGTGGTGGAGGGAGAGAGGGACATAGGAATGGTGGGGGAGAGAGGGAGAGGGAAAGGGAGAGAGGGAGAATAGGAGGGAGGGAGAAAGAGAGAAAATGTACATAGTTATTTGCATGTTGTCTCCCTTGAGGACAGTATTTTTGCCTTTCATTGTGCTTGGCACACAAAACTTAATAAATTGTTGTTGACTAACTGACATATCCAGAGCATCAGTCAATTAGTTGACTTAAGACAAAAATTTTCCTCAGGAGTGCAGAACCAGGTTGCTGTGGAATGTCTGTCTTTAAATCAACAGCTCGCAAAAAGTCAGGCTCTTTGATGAACTTGAATAGAACAACAGCTCTTTCTGGTCCCAAAGCCTCTGCTGAATTACATCTTTTAGTTTGAAATACTAAATGAGCCCTCATCACATATAGGAAGATAGAGATTAAAATGGGGAATATCATGGCCCCCAAATAGTATGTATTTTGTGAGAATGATTCCAGCTATTCAGCATTACAATTTATAGGATTATCATTTAAATTAGTTCTGATATCACATGAATATATTTAATTCATGATGTCTTCTTTAGATTATTTCCCCCTTTATACTACCCCCCCCCAATTTTCCCTCACCTAGACTCTTACAGTAGCTTCCATTTTTGTTTCCTCATCTCTATTTGTTTTTTTGCATCTGCCAAATGGATTTTCCCAAATGAGAGGCCTAACCACATCACTATTCTGCTCAAGGATCTTTGGTGGTTTTCTGTAGCTTGATAAAACACAAAATCTGTTTAACACTTAAGGCCCTTCCCAATTGGGTACCAAGTTATCTTTCCAGACAGATTTTATATTACTCTCTTTTATGCATTCTAAGTTCTAGTCAAACAGACCTTTCTTGCTTGTTCCTATAAACAGTGTTCTATCTCCCTCTGGCCTTTACACAGCTTTCTTTTATATTTTGAATGCACTACCTCAATATCTTTAGCTTCCTTAGACATCTAGCTCAAGTGCTATGTCCTATATGAGGCCTTTCTTGATTCCCCCAGTTCTTAGTGTCCTCCTCCAAATGACTTTTTACTTATCTTGTATATAGTTATCTGTGTACTTGTTGCTTCACCCCAATAGAATGTAAGTTACTTTAGGACAGGTACTGTTTTACTTCTGTCTTGCCATAGTACCTTCTGTGTAGAATGCTCTTAATAAAGTCATGTTGAATGATTGAAAGAGTTGTCAGCATCATCTAAGGTTCCCAAATTTCTTAAATCCCTCTGTGAGGTAGGTAGCACAGATATTATCATTTTCATTTTATAGGTGAGGACAGTGAAACCCTGGGTTTGTGACTTGCTCATGGTCATACATCAGCTTGCTACTTTTGCAAGTAATAAATGAAGCAGAATTGGCACTCAGGTCTCTAAGCCCAATGTTCTACCCAGTATATATCGTAACAATTGGAGTGACTCCACCTGCTGGAGAGTTACTGTAGGAAAGCTCTGCCTTGAGGAGAAGGCGTCTGAGGGAAAGCCATGTGGCTTTCCTAGGCGTCAGGAAGTGACATTTGCTCGTGGGTACTGTCTACCAAAGCTACCAGCCAATTAACTTGGAGCTCTGTGTTCATGTGGACAGGATGTTCCCAGTTTCACAGGAGGCTTCTGGGAGGAAGAAGGAAGCGTTGGGTCCTTTTGGTTTCTGACCTCGTGGCAGGTTGGTTTATGGGATCTCTTAGAAATAGTTAGATTTTTACCTTTCTCTTTGATCCTAATGCTCTTTTTAACAAATACTTAAACACTTAAATACTCTTGCTAAAGCTTATAATTTATTGGCAACCAGTCATTAGATTTTTAGATAGTATAGCTAGAATTTTAGCCCCTTACAATATTTTGCTACTTTGATATATCTGTGATATCACAAAGTGGACAGTCCCTTCAAAGATGAAGATCATAACTTCTCACATTGTATGACTCATGACCATATTCTCCCCACAAATCTTCCAAAGGGAAATATGCTGGGAATGTCCACACAGGGAACATTTCTCTGGTCCTTTTGATATTGTGTAGCCACCAATTAAGCATATAATTTCTTACTACACAACTCTTTTTGGTCAGTCATTCAACAGGCATTTATTAAGTACTTACTACGTACCTGTTAGAGTTCTAGAGATTCAAAGAAAGGCAAGAACACCAGTCATACATTTCCTTAATTATATCTTTTATGCTTCTTTTCCTTTATAATTCTTTAGTGGTAATGTGTTGTTGTCTATTCATGTCCACCACCACTAACCCTTCCATTGTTTTTTGTTGATCTGTAACTTTAATTCTTCAGAGAAATGTTATATTCCATGACTTTCAGCCACATGATATCCCTGGATTTTTAAAATGAGATGATTCAAAGCACTACACAATTTATCAAATGCAACAAAAACCACCCTCCTTCTGGAACCAATTCATTTTCTGTGGTAAACACGTGTGTACATTTGTACTGATGGACCAACTCCATGGTCCATCCATCCAATTGCATATCATAGTGTGGAAAACAATAATTTTATATATATATATATACTTCTTTTTTCCATGTGCATAGTAAGATCAAACTTTTTATGTCAATAATCTATGAATCATACTATTTCTCCTTATTTTGTTTTTCTTTTTTTAAGGTTTTTCCCTTTTGCTCTGATTCTTCTTTCACAGTATGACTAATGCAGAAATATGTTTAATGTGATGATACATGTATAATCTACATCAGATTGCTTGCTGTCTTGGGGAGGGGGGATTTAGGGGTGGGAGGGAGAAAAATTTGAAACTGGAAATCTTATAAAAACAAATGTTGAAAACCATCTCTACATGTAACTAGAAAATAATAAAATACTTTTATGATTTAAAAAAATAAAATAAATTAAAAAAAGAATAATCTATAAACCAATCAAGGGCATCCTTGATGAAGTTTAAGAAAAGAACAGCAGTGTTTTTCACAAATTACATTGCACAATAGATATGTCATTAAAGCTGCACAGTTGACAGAAAGGTATAGATAATATAAGTTCTTGCTCTTTTTATTGTTTGTTGAGTATAGAAAAAATGTATATGGCAGAAGAAAAGATTCATTATAAAAGCTATATTCTAATGATGTGACTCCCATTGATATCTTTTGGGGGGGGCAGGGCAATGAGGGTTAAGTGACTTGCCCAGGGTCACACAGCTAGTAAGTGTTGTGTCTGAGGCTGGGTTTGAACTCGGGTCCTCCTGAATCTAGGGCCGGTGCTCTATCCACTGTACCACCTAGCTGCCCCTCCCATTGATATCTTAAAATCATACTACATGATTTATCCAAGACATACACATGGCCTGTTAAATAACAATTCGAGAAAGTATATAGTAAATTTACAATGAGTAGTACTAACAGACTAGGTGTTCAGAGGAAGGAGAAATGATTTTGGATTAGATTGATAAGGATTAGCTTGAGGAAGAGTTGGGGCCTAATATAGGCAAAGAAGGACCAGCAGTATTTGGATAGTCTGAGAAGAGAAAGGGTAGCATTTTAGGTGGTGTTAACAAAGGCAACGAATCTGGAATATGCAGTGTGTCCTTGAGGCCTGAGGGGACAGTGAGTAGACCAGAATCACTAGAATGGAGGGCTCAAGATTGGAGGGTCTTCACAGTTAATGTTGGAAAGGTCCATCTGGGTCAGATTCTGAAGAGTATAAAATGGCAGCCTATGCAATGTGGATTTGATTCTCTAGGTAATAGAGAGGCATTGAGGGTTCTTGAACAGTGAAAATAAAGAAAATGGCATTTCAAGAAAGTTACTGTTGTAGCAATGTGCAGGCAAGATTAGAGCCTGAAAATCTGGAGTCAGAGAGAGAAGCTGGGAGTATGTATGACTGGTTTCTGGTGAAATTCTAAGATATTATTTTAAAAAATCATTAGTAGAAATCTAGAATGTTTGATACAGTGTTTGGTATAATCTTTCATGCTGTGCTTATTAAAACAATGGAAAGATGGGGGCTAGGGGAATTATACAATTAGATTCAAACGGCCAGACTCAAATAGTAGTCATTACTGTTTTTATGTTAACTAGAAAGAGGTCTCCAGTGGAATACTGCATGGTTCTGTGCTATTTTTAATATTCTTATGAATATCTCAGACAAAAGTAAGTAAAGATAGGGGAGAAGCAGCATAGTTAGCGGTTTGTCTGAAAGAGGATTCGTGGGGTTTTGGTAACCCATCAGCTATGTATTCATGTCAACAGTGTGATATAGTAGCCAAAAAACCAAAACAAACTGAGCTACTTGGACTGCATGGAGAAATACAACTTTGAAGAATAAGGAGGTCAGATAACATTGGTGTCATGGTGGATAGATCACTTAGCTTATAGTCAGGAAGTGGCCTCAGATACTATCTGGGTGACCCTGGCGAAATCACTTAATCTCTTTGCCTCAGTTTCCTCAACTGTAAAATAGGGATGATAGTACTTATTTCACAAGTTTGTTGTCAGGATCAAATGCCCTAATAATATTTGTGCTCAGCATAGTGCCTGGCACATTGTAGGTACTATAATAAGTGCTCAGTCCCTTTCCTTATGGGTATCACGTTTTAGGAAGGATGTTGAACTGAAGAGCACCCAAACGAGCACAAACAGAGTAATGAACTCTTCTGACTTCATGCTATGTGAAGACTGATTTAAGGACTTGTGTATATTTAGCTTAGGGAAGATAGGATTAAGGGAGAAAAGATGACTACCTTTAAACATTTGAAAATTTTTTATATGGAAGATGGATTAGATTTGTTCTGTTTGTCCAAAGATGGCATAACTAATACCAACTCATAGAAGTCAGAGAGATAGAAATTTTGACTTGAAGTAAGGAAAAAGTTCCTAACAATTAGAGGTATCTCAAAGTGGAATAGGTTGCCCCAGGAGAGAGTGTGTCTCTCTACTCCTTCCCCCACCCCAAACACACACTGTTGAAGATCTTCAAGCAAAGATTGGGTGATTAATTTTGGGTATATTTTCAGGGGGATTCTTTTTCAGGTTAGAGTTGGGTTCAATGCAAGAAGGCAATAGGCAGGCAGCAACCATTTATTACACACTTGCCAGGCACTGTGCTAAGCTCTGGGAACACAAATACAAGCCAAAAGAAAAACAACCCCTGCCCTCAAAAAGCTTACATTCATTCTACTGGAAGATGAAAGCACATAAAAAGGAGCTGAAGAATATGTGTGTGAGTGGATGGGGGTGGGGGGAGGGGTGCCTGATGTGGCACTTGGTATTGAGGAACATAGCTGAGAAGGGAATAAAGCATGGCTGGTCTAGACTCATCCTCAATATTGAGGTCTCCAGGAGGAACTCACCAATGGGAGAAGGGGGCTAATAATGCAAAGGGATGTTTCATGATGAGAAAGCCCAGAAGCTGAGGGAAATTTCAGAATGAGATGGAAGCTGACTCATGGTGGTGAAGTCTAGAGCCAAGAACACACCTGGGAAAGAAATGGCCTCTGAGCTCCATTACAGTATTCTAGAGACTATTGTACAAATTCAAGCATGAGGTGATAAGATCCTGTTCTAGGGTAGCAGCAGTAAAAATGGGAAGAGAGGAATGTTTGCAAAGCTGCAGTGAAGAAAAATGACATGACCTACTAACTGAACAGACAGGGCAGACTAGGAAGGAGAGGTTAAATATAACTTTGAGGTTTCAGGCGCTAATGACTGAGGAGAGTGATGACATGGGACCATCAATGGGAGTGAAGAAGTCAGAAGACAGGAGGTCATTTTTCAGAGAAGATAGATGATGAATTTTGTTGCAAGCATGCTGAGTTTGAGATAACTAGTATGGATTTCCCAGTGGAAATTTCCAATAAGCAGGTAAAGTTTGGAGCCTGGATCTCAGGAGAGAGGCTGAGAGTGATGGAGATTGAGCCGTTACCAACATATAGGTAATAGTTGAAGCCATAAGAGTAGATTTACTCTCCAGGGGAGGCAATATAGGGAGAGAAGAATAAATAGTCAAAGATTGAGTTTTAGAGGAGAAAAAGATCTAATGAAGAACAGAGATGTGAAATGTTGTGGAGAAAAGTCAAGTGTGGTGATCTTGGTGACATATCGACATTGTAGCCTAGGAAATACCTCTTGGGCAAATATATATATATATATATGTATGTATGTATATATATATATACATGTATGTATGTATATATATGTATGTATGTATATGTATGTATATATGTGTATATATATATACACACACATACACACACACACACACACATATATTATACCTATATACCTAGGGATTTAACTTAATATTCAACAATTAAAATTATTTTTAGAAGTGAGAAATTCCATGTTTGAGATCCATTTCTAGTACTACTTAGCTGTGTGACTTCAGGATAAACCAATTAACTTAATTAATGAGCCTCAATTTCCTCATCTGTAAAATGGACATGAGAGGGAGCATAGCATAGTAGATAGAGGGCTAGTCTTGGAGTCAGTCTCTGACATACATTGGCTTTGTGATTCTGGGCAAATGACTTACCTCCCAGTGCAACTATCTTAGGGTGTAAGTTGCAGAACACTGGCCATTTTGCTTTGGCAAAAAAAAAAGTTTCTTCACTGGGACCTCACCTCACTGATAAAATCTCAGGTCCAGTAAAAAAAATGGGAAGGTAATATTTGCTTATACATTTTGTAAGTCTTAGCTATAAAAATCATATTAATTGCATTGATAAAGCACCTTTAGATTTACAAAACACTTTATATAATCTTATCTCATGCAATCCTCACAATAATCTTGGGAGCCAGGTGCTATATTTTTATTATCATCCCCATTTAACAAATGAGGAAAGCAAGACTAACAGATGAAGTGAATCACACAGCTAATAAGTATATAAAGCAAAATTTGAACTTGAGTTTTGACTCTAAGTCCAACACTCTATCCACTGTGCTACCTAGCTGCCTCTATGTGAACTGTGAACCATTGGTCTTACTATTAATTATCATCCCACGGGACCTTCAGGCCTAATAAGAACATAAATGCTAAGGAGAGACATACCTTTCATTTGAGTCTCTTCTTTAATATATAAAAATATAAAGTATTTTATCCCTTTTGTGACTTTTTCATGGAGTTTTATAATATCTTTGATTTAATAATAGTTTAGGTAGATAGCGAACATCTTGTTCCAGTGGAGATGATTAATATAATATAAATGCTATATTTGAGAAAGATTTTGGAAATTAGTTGTTAACCATGACTGATCCTGGAGTGGTAATTAGCTCCATGAGAAAAAGATTTTTCCCTATTGGTGGTAAGAATCTCTTAGGAGTAAGTGGTCTAATTATCTTGACACTTATTAAGATAAAGGGGGTTTTCAAAATCAAAATCTCTAAAGCCAACAGTTCACTGTTAATTTAATTTGCATCCTAGTGACCAGTTAATTTATATATTAAACTGAGAGGTAACTATGGAGTAACATCAGGTATAAAATATTTTATAATTTTAGTTCCATGTCCTATGGAAAGAAACTTCACAAAAGTCTTCTACCTGTAAATTTTACCTGCTAATACCTTTTTCATTTCTCTTATCTCCATGGTGGAAAAGAGTCACTATTTTAGAGCTGTAAGGGCCTTACAGATTATTTATTCCAATTTCCTCCCCTTATAGGCAAAGAAATTACTCCAAAACTCTTGATTCTTGAATTCAAGGTCTTCTATTATCTCATTCCAATGCATCTCTCTAGCTTTCTATCACAATACCGGAACTACAACTAGTAAGTTTTGTGTCTTGGATAAGTACCACAAATATTACTGGAGGCAAGGGCAAAGTACAGACTCAGTTGAAGCAAAGATGGGCACTATGCTATAGGTGGAGAACAAAGACAGTGCTACACACACACACACACACACACACACACACACACACACACATTTCTGGAGAGTCTCCAGAGAGGGATGGGGGAGAAAAGAGGGCAGAGCAGGAGAGGAGCTCATCCTTGTCAAATAAAGTCATCTGATAGTTTCTTATTTTACCTGGCTTGAATGAACAGGGAAGGAAGGAGAATAAGGCACAGTAAATCGTGAAAGGTGGACTGGAGTTCCAGTCCAACTAGATCATTCTTTCTTTCCAGTTTTTATCTTGCTTTCTCCTCTGCCTTCATTTGCTGACTGTGTTCCCTCTTGGTTTCCCTCTTAGTCCTTATGCTGAATGGATAATGACTGTCTCATTCCCATTTATTAAAATTTCTCTCTTGCTTCATGGCCCAACTCAGGTGGCATCTGCCCCACAATGTCCTTCTTGACCTGTCTCATGTCATTCCAATTCTCAGTTGAGAATACCCTCTCCCAAATTTATCACCATTCAAATATTTATTGAACTCCAATAGTGTTCTAGGTACTGGGCTAGGATCAGGGAGATATCTATTCAATTTAATAAACATTTATTAAGCATCTACTATGTACCAGGCACTGTGCTAAGCACTGGGGTTGGGGTGGGGGATTATACATTAGGGGTTATCTTGTTCTGTGGAGCTGAAACCAGGAAGAATTGCAGATGGAAACTGAAGTGAGATTAAAGTCCAATTTCTGCCATCCATGAAGGAAAGCTTTGAGAGAGATTTACTACTCCATCCTCTAGCCCTCCAATCAGAGGGGAGAAGAGGCTAAGGAAAGTACTATCCAAGGCTAGAGTTAGTAGCACCGAGATGAAATATGATGGTTAGGTAGTGCAGTGGATAGAGTGAAATGCCTAGATTCAAAAAGATTAGTCTTCCTGAGTTCAAATCTGGTCTCAGACACTAATTGTATGATTCTGGACAATTCACTTAATTCTATTTGCCTCAGTTTCCCCATTTGTGAAATGAGCTGGGGAAGGAAATGGCAAATCACACCAGTATTTCTGTCAAGAAAATGCCAAATGGGGTCTCAAAGAGACTGAAAAGCAAATGAACAACAACTGATGAAATTAGAAGTGATCAGATTATCCTGGGTGGGGCACCTTGTTCCATGGAAATGAAACCATGTAGATCCTCAGATGGAGAGTGGTTGATACATAGTTTGAGTTATAGCCCCTGCCTTCAAAAAGTTTAGTCTGATAGGGGCCTTAGACACCAGTATAGGGAAAAGACTATCCAATGTAAATGATGAATGCATTAGAGAGTTAAAAGAAATGAAGTACTACATGAAGGCTGAGGCAAAAAGTCATTTAGGATTTTGTCTGGGCCTTTCCACTTTGATTCTCTCATCCTGCATAGATAGCATAGATATTTCTGTAGGTGTTCCTATTTGTTCACAATCTTCTTGAGAGCAGGTTTGTGCTATAATTATCTCTATACCCCTAACAACTAGTACATAGTTGGAGTTAGTAAATTCCTTGAGTACTGGGACTATCTTTAGTTTCATCTTTGTTTGATTATCATCTAATATAGTAATTTGAATGCAGTCAGCCCTTATCATAGAGAAAAGAATAAGTAAATGTTTCCTGAATTGAAGTGATAACACAGGAGCAGGCAAAGAATAGTAGCTGAAAGGAATACAATACCAAAGCTGGTTGATGAATTATAATTTTTATCGAAATTCTTGGAGGCAATAAATAGATAGATAAGTAAATAAATAAATGAATGAATGAATGAATGCATGAATGATAAATGAATCAATCAATAAATGAATAAATAAATAAATTTAAAAAGAAGAAATTCTTGGAGGCAGCCACACTGTAGTGAACAGCATTGAACCAGGAAGACCTTGGTTCAAATCTAGCCTCTGACACATACTGGCTGTGTTACTCTAGGCCAGTCACTTAACTTTCTAGTGCTCTAGTCAACTCTCTGACTGTGAATTGAAGAAAAGGTGCTGATCTTTTGTTGACAGAGGGAGTTTCCTCACTTGGGGCTTCCTTATACCAGTGAAATCATAAATCCAATTCCTATCTCTGGCTCCTCCTCTTCCTCCTCCTCCTCCTCCTCTTCTTCCTCCTTCTTCCTCTTCTCCTTCTCCTTCTCCTCTTCCTCCTTCTTCCCCTTCTCCTCCTCCTCTTCTTCCTCCTCTTCCTTCTTCTCTCTTTTTTTCTTCTTCATTTTTTTTTTTCGCTTCCATTCATTCTTATTTTGCTTGGGCCTAAAATAACTTCTTTGTCTGGTCTAGGAAAAAATTCAATTTCAGTTTTTATTAGCTTAATTAAGTATACCCTTAGTGATGGCTCCCCCAAGCCCCCTTTTCTGTCTCTATTCATTCTATGGTTCTTTTCCCTCTCTTTGTCCTTTGAGATTGTCTGAAGTTGGGGAATTAAAAATCTCTTGCTTTTTTACATCCCCCCCCCCACTCTAGTGTGTGTTTTCACTGTGGTGAAGGAGAAAGAAGAATGCAGAAAAAATATTTATCTCTGACTTAAACTTTCATTTTTTTCCTTTCATTTCCTGTCAAAATTTCTTTTAGGTAAAAATATGCACACATATTTTGGTCCCCGATGCATGCCATACTCTAAGAGACTTGAGCTCTTTATTTTCATGATTCAGTGCATCTTCCCCGGTTGCTGTTTTTTAGGCCTTTCCAAGTAGAGCTTTTTTTTCTTTCTTTTTTTTTTTGTGGAGCAATGGGGGTTAAGTGACTTGCCCAGGGTCACACAGCTAGTAAGTGTCAAGTGTCTGAGGCCAAATTTGAACTCGGGTCCTCCTGAATCCAGGGCCAGTGCTTTATCCACTTCACCACCTAGCTGCCCCCCAAGTAGAGCTTTTCATTCTATATCTTGGTTTTCTAGCTTTGCATGTTGATATGAAGGGCCTGTGGTTTATGCATATTCTGAGTAATGAGCCCTTTGCAATGGCTATCAACAATGGATTTATGTCTTAGCAGCCTTCAAGTGATCAACTTTGTTAAGAGCAATGAGTCCCCTTTATCACTGTTAGCATATGGCTCATAGGCCTATTCTAAATGAAACTTGTCTATAGTTAATAGAAATACCTACTCTTTCTCAGTGGATTCGTATTCATGTTAATAATAACTCTTTGTATTCATAGATCACATTTCCCTAGAGGCCCTTAGTACTTTTCCGTTTTGAATGCTAGGAAATTGCAATTCTGACTGAAATAATCCCAATGACTAAATTATATTGTAAAGTACAAGATTTATTATAGGACTATAACTCTATGTATTTAACTAGTTCATCTTCAGGGTACCTTAAGTATACTTCAAGCCAGAACTCGAAAAAATCAGTGTTTGAATCTGGTCTTTGAATAAGTAGCATCATTGGGTAAGTTCCAATATCAGTTGACTAGATGCTCACTTTAAGATTTATAGAGTGATATGGACGAGAAATTACATAGGATGAGACAATGTGGGCAGGTCATAATCTGTCCTGGAGGAGGGAATACCTACACTAATGAGCTTAAATATGAAACATTTAAATAACAAAACCGAATCTGCAGATGCTCTGGCAACAAGCTTCTATTTAGAAGGAATTAGGTGGGATGCACTGGTTATTCAGTTGTTTATCTCTCTAAACACTTACCTTTAATGTGTTTATACACAATTGTTTTCATGCTCTCTTACCCATTAATTAGTTTGTAAGCTCTTTGAGGATAGGGATTGGGAGAGGAAAGGGTTAAGAAATACCTCCCACCCCCAACAGATGACCATGAGATATTGAATGAATGCCACAAATAGAAATATCAAAGTCAGAAGTAGGAGCATGTCTGAGGGGAAATATAATGAGCTTAGTTTTAGAGACTCTGAGTTTGAGGTGCTAATGGGACACCCAGATAAAAATATCCCATAGGTTGTTACAGGTGTAGATGTGAAGCTTAGAAGGGAGGTCTGGTTTGGAAGTACAGATTTGGGAACTATCTACAGAAAGGTGGTTATTGAAACTGTACAAAGAAATGAGATCACCAAAGGTGAAAGGGAAGAGAGAGAGAGAAAAAAAGAAAGAATGCTTAATGATAACTCTCAGGAACTATCTACATTCAGTGAAGGTGATGTAAGAATAATAGACTGTGTTGTCTCCAGAAAGGCATCTGTCTTGTCTAATTACCAAGTCATGTCCATTTCATCTATGCAACATATTTTTCATTTATCTTTTCCTCTGCATTTCCACTGCTACTTGCTTACTCCTGGTACCCATTACTAGCTGCTTGGATTATTTTAGTAGATTCTTTATAGGTCTTCCTATCTCCATTCCCTCCTGGCTTTCAGCAAGTCTTCGTACCAATACCAGAATGCATTTTCTTTTTCTCTTTTTTTTTTTTTTTAGTGAGGCAATTGGGGTTAAGTGACTTGCCCAGGGTCACACAGCTAGTAAGTGTTAAGTATCTGAGACTGGATTTGAACTCAGGTCCTCCTGACTCCAGGGCCGGTGCTCTATCCACTGCACCACCTAGCTGCCCCTTCAGAATGCATTTTCTTGCTCATAGATCTAGCCATGTTAATCCTGTGCTCAGATAGCTTCAATAGCTCCCTATTGCCTGTTCAGTAAAGCTCAAATTCCTTTGTCTGGCATTCAAGGCCTTTTACAATTTGGTGACACCTTTCTTTCTGTTCTTATGTCAAATTATTTCCTTCCATGCACTTTAATGTTTCAAACTGATGACTCTACTTTCTGAGTGCTTCTGGTATTCCTCTGCCTCTGTGTCCTTAATATTTCTTCTTCCTGGAACATTCTCCCTCTTTAAAAGGGAAGATTCATTGAATTCCTACCCATCCTTTCGTGCCCATTTCAAGAGTCATTTCCTTCAGGAAGTCCTGCTCAACTCCTTTTGTCAGCATCTACTTTTCCATTCAAAACTCACATTACACTTTGTTTTGCACTTTTCTAATAAACTTACCGGGCAACACTATTTCATCCTTCTGCTAGGCCTTAAAATACACAAGGGGAGGTATCAAATCTTATCTAAACTTGGCATCTTATCCAGTGCCTAGTCCAGTGCACAACAAACTAAATGATAATTTGTTGTTGTAATTTATTTTATGGATGTCTAGAAGAAAGACAGAAAAGTTCTGTCTATTCTAAAACACCTTGTACGTGGTATCTTTCCTGACCCACTTGATAGCCCCAACTGGCAGAGGTCTCTTTCCTAAACTACCCTACATTTAATGTCTTTGTACTTGTTTTCTTTATATTTTTCCTACTTATACATCTCTTTCTTGTCTCTCCTGTTAGGATGTACTAGAGTAGGGATTTGTTTGATCTTTGTTCTATAACCTCAGAATTTAGCACAATGCCTGCCAGGCAGTAGGAGCTTGACAGGTCCTGACTAACTGTTGCAAAGATTCTAAATTCCTTAATGGTAGAGGAGGTATCTTCTCTATGCTCAGTGGAACCTGTCCACGTCACTTACCATTGTACTTGAGTTGTACTCAGAAAGTACATGGAATACTCTGCCAATGTATGCTGATATTGACAATACTTGGGATAAATCGTTATCTACATTTAATACATTTTTTTCTTTTTCTTTTTTTTTTAGGGCAATGGGGGTTAAGTGACTCGCCCACGGTCACACAGCTTGTAAGTGCCAAGTGTCTGAGGCCAGATTTGAACTAAGGTACTCCTGAATCCAGGGCTGGTGCTCTATCCACTGTGCCACCTAGCTTCCCCCAATACATTTTTTCTTGCAGGGCAATGAGGGTTAAGTGACTTGCCCAGGGTCACACAGTTAGTAAGTGTCAAGTGTGTGAGGCCGGATTTGAATTTAGGTCCTTCTGAATCCAGGGCTGGTGCTCTATCCACTGCACCACCTAGCTGTTCTCCATTCAATACATCTTTGAAGGAAGATGGATTATATCATGTTAGTGTTCAAATGAAAATGAAACCAATAACCAATATAACTCCTGAATTTAAAAAATGTCGCTATTTAATTTGTTTATGTGTAATTGAGAATACAGAAATCTATCCCCAAATGCAAGTCCCTGACTTAATTTTTATTATAAAATTGGCAACTTCTTGGAGATGATTTTGGACGTCTTTAAAGCCTCAATACAGCTGAGTGGCCTCCATTATTACAACTGAGAATTTTAGATTCTTTTTTTCCTTAAACAAAATTCAATCAGCTGGAAAACTATTCACTCACAAGAATCAAAATGTTGCCACAATGAGACTCAAAGAGAGCAGGCCATTTTATATCTGAACTAGAGAAGCTTTGAGAGAATTTGGACAATTTTGGTTGGATAAAAGTTGAGTTGACATTTCAGGGCAGCTCAGTTTTCCAACATTGTAGTTCCAGATGTTTCAGTCTGAAAAATGAGTCATGTCAGGCTCTGAAAATTAAATGAAGGTGGAGAACATGCTTGAGTAGTTTTTACATATTCATAATGGTAGCTGTCAGATTGCTATTTCTCTTGCCCAGTACCACCCTCTCCTTTTTTCCTATTGTTTGTTGAGCCGCATAACAAGGCCATATAATCTCAGCTTGGACTATGTATAGGAATGTTTAAATTACATTGTCCCCTTCCCTTGCTACTGCCATCAAAGAAGGGGGAAGTACGGAGCACCTATTACTGGAACAGCAACTTCATTTTCTGATTGCTTATTGTCTACTCCTGGAATGTTAAGTTATACTGATCTATATGAATAGCCCTGACTTTGTAATACCAAGAGTGAATACTCTAGAATAGCTACTAGTGGTGCCCATTGCAGGATGTATTAGGAGTCTTCTGATACCACACCCACTGCTGTGGCCTCCCGAGGGAATCCTTCTTAGCCCAACTCTTCCACTTTTTGTAGATGGTTGCTGGGCTTATTTTATTGAAATTGGTGTTATTTGTCTCTTTCTCTAACATTTTCTTCCCTCTTTGGATGGTTCTCTCCCAAGAGTGCCCTGAACTCTCAAGCTACACCCAACTATCCAGGCCAATTTAGGCAGGAAGCACCTTGCTGTAGAGAAAGGAGCACTGAATTAGAAGCAAGAAGACTTGCATTTTTTGAATCCTGGCTCTGTCACTAATCCCCATAAGCCTTACACAATTCATTCAACCTCTCTCGGGTTCAGTTGTCTCATCCGTAACATGAGGGGATGACGTAGATTAATCAATCACAAAGCATTTATTAAGCATCTACTATGTGGCAGGTTCTATAGACACAAATACAAAAATGAGACAGTTTTCACCCCTCAAAGGTCTTATAGTAGATTCTACTTGATTTCTTTTCTTCTTCAATGATTTCTATGTTCTGGGCCTGCTCCATTCATCTATAGATATTATCCCCATTCCTTTACAGGCTTATCTTTGCAATCTATTAAATAATTCTTACCAAGACATTATTGGATGTTAAAGAATGCGATTCCTAGGTAGGATTTATGCATTTTAAAATGACCCTTGCTGGCATTTTTATATTTTCTTATAAAACACACATATTGATAGATAAAACCTTCACCTACCTCACAAGATAGGTTTTAGTAAGTTATATATGAGACTTATTATTTACATATTACTTATATAACAACATATAATAAAATAAGTAATATATAATAACAATTATTTATATATTACTTGAGCAGCTTGGTGGTACAATGGATAGAATGCAAGGCCTGGAGTTAGAAAGACTCATGTTCCTGAGTTCAAATCTGGCTTTAGACATTTACTAGCTGTGTGACCTTAAGTAAATCAATTAACCCTGTTTGCCTCAGTTTCTCATCTTTAAAATGCACTGGAGAAGGAAATGGCAAACCACTCTAATATCTTTGCCAAGAAAATCACAAAATAGGGTCAAGAAGAGTTGCACGTGACTAAAATGACTGAACAACAATGTATATTACTTGTATTATTATACAAGGATAGTATAGAATAATATAATACACAATCATGTTAGTTTTATTATCTAATATACTTTAATATAAAATGTATGTATTATTTCTATAACATGATATACTTTATTATATAATATATTAATAGAAGCAACATGTAAACAGTAGTTATTTATATGTTACTTCTACAATACATAAAAGAATAAGTAATATATAAATAATAATAATTTAGTGCATATATTGCTTATTAACATATCTCTATCTTCTGAGGTAGGTGAAGTTTGTATATGTAGGTATATGTGTATTTGAGTGTTTGTATATTTTGTAAGGAATATAAAATGCCAGCAAGGTTCATTTTAAAATGCACAAATCCTACCTAGAAATTGCACTCATTAACATCTGTAATGATTGGAATGATGCCACTTGCTGGAGACTTACTGTAGAAAGGCTCCGCCATGAAAGGAAGGTCTTTGAGGGCAAGACCATGCGTCTTTTTTTAGCGTCAGGAAGTGACATTTGCTGGTGGGAGGAGGAAGGGGAAGCCGGGCGCTCTGTCTCTCTCTCTTTCCTTTGGACTCTGGTGGAGAGTGGAGCTAGAAATGTGCTCTCCCTTTAATAGATAGATGAATGTAGGCCTTTCTCTCTCTTTACCAAATTCTTATTCTCCTTAATAAATGCTTAAAAGCCCAACTCTTGCTAAAGCTTATAATTTATTGGCGACCACTCATTAGATATTTTAGACAGACTAGCTAGAATTTTAGCCTTAACACATCCAATGATGTCTTAGCAAGAATCATTTATTAGATTGTAAAGTTTGGCCATAAAGGAGTGGGGAGAACACATGTTAGATGGGACTGACTCAGAGTATAAAGATAGCATATTAAGAGTTGGAAGAAGAAAAGACATATATGAGCTTAAGTGACAGCGTTCATTAGAGGCAAGGCTTGAATAGAGGTCTTGGTATCAAGACCAGTTCTCTTCCCACTTTACAAAATTGCCTCTCACTCAGTTATTAAATACCATACCTAGGACTTAATTTTTTTAAATTTCAAATTAGAGCTCATTCTTATATATTATGATGTCTCCTGGGAAAAATGTTGCTAAGAATAACACTAGAAAAAACTAAAGGGGAAAAAAGAAAATTCAATTTTAATCTGCTTTAAAAGAGACAGAACAGGGGGCAGCTAGGTGGTGCAGTGGATAAAGCACTGGCCCTGGATTCAGGAGGACCTGAGTTCAAATCCAGCCTCAGACACTTGACACTCACTAGCTGTGTGACCCTGGGTAAGTCACTTAACCCTCATTGCCCCTAAAAAAAAAAAAGAGAGACAGAACATATTTGGTACCATTGTGCTCAGATCATATTTGGAATACTGGATTTTATTCTGGGTGCCAAATTTTAGGAAGGGTATTGCAAGCTGAATTGTATCAAGAAGACAGCCAGGATAGTGATAGGACTGGAGATGTGGCCATATGATAATCATTTGAAGGAACTTGGATGTTTAGTTTGGAGAAGAGAAGACTTAGGAAGATGTAATACCTTTTTCCAAGTGTTTGAGACACTGTCCTGGAAAACAAGGATTAAGCTTGTTCTAATTGGTCCCACAGAGTAGAATTTGGAGTAATGTGTAGCAGTTGCAGAGAGAGACAGATTTTGTCTTACAATAAGGAAAAATGACCCAATGAGCTGTCCAAAAGAGGAATGAGTTGCCTTTGGAGGGAATGAGTTCTCCATCACTGTAGGTCATCAGGCAAAAGTCAGATGACCACTTACTTGTCTAGTATGTTGTGGGCATAGGTGGGAGGTGAAAAGAATTCCTTCTCAGATGTGAGTTAGATTAAATGATCTTTAAGGTGCATTCCAACTTTGAAATTCTATGATCTGTGATTTTATTATCATGCATCTTGGGTGAAATGTGAGACAAGTGAGGGAGATATTTTTGGGAAAGGGAGTCCTTTCAAGGTCATGTCATATATCAGAGTGGCCACGGAATACTTAGGAGCATATCCAACCCTGTCTAACATATATCCCATTTAACATACGGATTGGAATTTAGAAGCCTAGTAGATTAGATCAAAGAAAACTTGGAGCAAAAATGTCCAAGTCATTCATTCATATTTTTATTCAGAACCTATAATGGTCCTGGACTATATCTCTAAAACCTAGTTTTGGATCTGAAATTTTGTGATTCTGTGACTCTGTGTAAGGTTCTATGAGTGCCACAAAGTTATGCAAGTCATGTATAAGCTCCTTTTCTCAAGGAGCTTGCAATCTTGTTTTAAAAAAAAGTAGCACCAATACAAGATTGTGTAATGTGGCGGGGAAAGTGCTGGATTTGGAGTTAGAACTTGAATTCAAATCTTGGCTCTCCGACAATAAATCTATGTGATGTTGGGCAAGTCATTTCACATTTCCGGTCTTCAGTTTCCTGATCTATATAATGAAACATTTTCTTTTTTTTTTTGGCAGGGCAATGGGGGTTAAGTGACTTGCCCAGGGTCACACAGCTAGTAAGTGTCAAGTGTCTGAGGCCGGATTTGAACTCAGCTACTCCTGAATCCAGAGCCGGTGCTTTATCTACTGCGTCACCTAGCTGCCCCTGGACTAGATGACCTCTTAAATCCATTCTATCTCTAAACAGAAGGAGTTATGATACTATGAAAAGATTTCAGAGAAAATACTTCTGGTTTATGCTATGAGGGAGGGCATCAAGGAGGAGGTTGCATTTAAGCCAGGCCTCAGGGAATAGGTAGGATTTTAATAGGTGAAGTTGTCCTCCATCCCTTCATAGAGGTATGCACAGAGGGAGAAAAGGACAAGGCATATCTGAAGAAGAAAAAATAGTTGAGATCACTCCAAATGTAAAGTTTCTTTAGGGAAGCAGTGAGAGTTAAGATTAGAAAAGGAGATTTGGAGAAGATTGTGATGGATTTCAATGCCAGGTTAGGGAGTTTGAATTTGATTTAAGAATTAATGGGGGGGGGCAGCTAGGTGGCTCAGTGGATAAAGGACCAGCCTTGGATTCAGGAGGGCCTGAGTTCGAATCTGGCCTCATACACTTTACACTTAATAACTGTGTGAACCTGGGCAAGTCACTTTACCCTCATTACCCTGCAAAAAAAAACCCAAACAAACAAACAAACAAATAAAAAACAAAAATAAAAAAATAAAAGAATTAATGGGGAGAGGCAGTTAGGTGGCACAGTGGATAATTTGACACTAGCTGTGTGACCCTGGGCAAGTCACTTAACCCCCATTAAAAAAAAGAATTAATGGGGAGCCATTGAAGGTATTTTGGAACAGAGGAGTACAGTGATCAGAGATGAAAATTGACAGTGTAAGATAAATTGAACTTCTTTTGAGAGGCTAGGGTGATAATGTGTGAGATGGAGTAGAGCAGTCAGGAAGACAAGTTAGGGTACTTTCACAATAGTGCAGGAATTAAGTGAGAGAAGAGCCTGAATTACTCGAGTACTAGAGTTTGGGAGAGTATGTGAAAGAGGAACAGCTAGTAAAGGAGACAGAACATGAGTAGCCAAAGAAGTAGTAGGAGAACCAGCAAATAAAATACCAAAGAAACCAAGGGAAGAGTGATCAACAGCTGCAGAAATTTCAAAGAGAAGGAGGTTGGAGAAAATAGATCAATTGACTAGGGATGAACCGAGGATGCAGTTTTAGTAGAAGTTAGATCAGAAGGAATAAGAAGCATGACATTTCTCTAGCATTCTGACTTTTTATACCATTTTCAACTCCCTAAATGGTAGCTGAGATGGAGTCCAATTAGTTAATCCCAACATTAAATGATGTACAGTGGTAGTGGGCTTGCGGGGTAAGCCAGGCAGGGCTATCCCTGAATGTTTTCTTTTTCTATTGATCTACCTAATATACTGAACTATAAACCTTGGTCACACTGAAATATAAATTCTCATTCTATGGAAAAAATCTCACCTATCTGCTGTAGGGAAATGTAAAAATCTTGCCATCCAAAATGACCACATAAGGATCCCATAGGAAAGGGCTTGCCCTTAAAGAAATAACTTATATCTTGGATATTGAGTAGCAAAATATGGGTTTATGAATGCTCATGAAACCGCTCAGTCAGAGCAACTTTTTCCAGATTTGAAGAAACAAAACCAAGTAATAATATGAAATATGTGGATGGTTTATTAACATACCCATAATGAAACTTGGAGTTTTTTATGCTTGGCTGTTTTAAAAAAATTTTTTGTTTTGTTTGTTTTGTTTTGTCTTGTTTTGAATCAAGAATTGCTTTTTACAAAATTCTGAGACTGCAAAAGCAAAGAAAAACAATGTCAGAAAGGGAGATTTTTATTGTTGTGTTGATTTTTTGTTGCCCTCAGTTTAAACTCAGTCCTAGTAGTTATTTAACAAGATGATCCTCATGAAAAGTTGGGAGCTATTTACTCTGAGCATACAATTGCTCTCACTCTGCAGTGCATGTGCCCTACAAGAGAGAGGTTGTCACTCTTGCTAACTGAAGTGAATCTCCCACTGCAAAGAGAATTGGCTTTTCACTAAAGGAATCTTTTTAACTGGAGTTTGTGGGGGAGAGGTATTAAATTGCTTGTGATGTCTGTAATGTGCATGTCTACCTTCTTCAGAGTGGCGTCACTGTAGGTTCAGGGCCTCAGTGTTTGTGCTTTATAGCCTTGAATGCATAGTTCCATGGGAAATGGATAGAAACTCACATTTTCGATATTACAGTTTGTATTTGGGGATGATGACTCAGACTAACTTACCTCACATTTGAGCTATTCATCAAATTTATTGTGACTGTACCCACCAAGAGGATTGTTATTAGAGAGACTTTGAGTAATGTTTAGCAGAGGACCCTCTGCCCTATCTGATGGAGGGGCTGTTTGACACACTTGTTACTTGAAAGGAACAAGAAGAATTGAACTGGCCATTATTCAGCTAAAACAGAGAAAGGCAATGTGTCCATGGGAGGAATCTGAGGAAATGTGGCTTAATGTTTAATCTTTGGAGAATGCATATCAAATAATAATATCTGTTTAAGATAGACGTATAGGTAATGTTTATTAATAGGCTAGTGCCCAACACTAATTCTGAGTGGCTATCAAATGTTTAATGTAAATCAACTACAAGGAAAATCCTTTCTCCATCCTTCTTATCACATCAACCTGGAAGCATAGAATTATGTGAATAGACACAGTTTCTCTTTTCCCCCACCTATATGCCTTAGAATCACAGGCTTTTAAAGCTTCAAAGGACTTTAGAGATCAACGAGTCTCATTTTACAGATGGTGAAACTCTGAGGCAAAGCGGCTCATCCACAATCACATAGCAGACGTTAGTAAGAGAAAGATCCTTTGACTTAATAACAGGCACTAATCAATGAGCAAAAGTATCAACTGAGGCTAAGTCTCTGCTATGGATTTCAAGAAGTAAAATTCAAGTTTACTTTCAGAATTCAGATATTCTTTTTTTTTTTTTAGTGAGGCAATTGGGGTTAAGTGACTTGCCCAGGGTCACACAGCTAGTAAGTTAGTAAGTGTTAAGTGTCAGAGGCCGGATTTGAACTCAGGTACTCCTGACTCCAGGGCTGGTGCTTTATCCACTGAGAATTCAGATATTCTTAATCTGTTGAATGGACAAACTGAATTACAAAGAAGTAAATTCACTTCAAGATCATACCATGTGAAGATTGAATGAAGGAAACAGGGATGCATAGAGTGGAAAAGAGATGACTTAGTGAAGACAAGAGAGCACTTAGAGAATAATTGAAGAGTCATCACCTGAAGCTGGCTTCATTTTATTCTACTTGGCCCCAGAGGACAGAACTACGAGCTAACTCCACTAGGTAGAGATTAGTGGGAGACAGCATACTCATCCCATTTTATTCCTGGACTTAGGTATGCTGTAAGGGAAAACTTCCTATCCCAAAATATAGTCAGGATGCTTTGGGGGCAATGAGTTCCCTTTCATTTGAGGTCTTCAAGCAAAGGCTGTCTGACCCTTGTTGGGATGTCTCTTCTGACAAAGGTTGAACTAGATGGCCTCTGAGGTCCTGTCTAACTCATAGCTTCTTTGATTCTGTGGAAGTTACTTGCTGCTTGATATCTTTAATGAAAACACAACTCATGTATTTAATGCTAATGAATACACAGCCTTCTCATAAATAGAACTCTAGATGATTTTCCAATTCATCTGTTCAAATTATCCTGCTTTGAATATCACAGGACAAAAATATTGTGGTAAAGATCCCTGGAGTTGGAGTTAGGAGATACCTAGTTTGAATCTTGGCTCTTTGGACTTATTAGCTAAGGGGCCCTGGACAAGTCTCTATGAACCACGTTTTTCTCACCTTAAAATAAGGACCTTGATATCTAGAGTAATTTGCCTCGGGAGGCTGTTGTTAACATAAAAATACTGTGGCAGGGCAGCTAGGTGGAGCAGAGAATAAAGCGCCAGCCCTGGATTCAGGAGGACCTGAGTTCAAATCTGACCTCAGACACTTGATACTAGCTGTGTGATCCTGGGTAAATCACTTAACCCCAACTGTCTCACTAAAAAATACTGTGGCAAGGGGAGTTATTATTAATATTACAAAAATGTATAGGATAATGGGTGCATCAATAGCAGCAATATTTGCTTTTATAATTCTGGTCTTACAAATATAAATGCTGTGCAAACTTTCATGAAACTTTCATGTTTCATACAGCCAGTACCACCCTTGCCACTAGGAGTGATATGTGACATAAAGCTCTTCGGTTATGTCGTTTAACTCCCTCATGCTTTGTATGAGGAAGCTGGGACCCTGCCCCCATCCATGGAGCTAGTGAATGGCAGAGGTATGATTTAAGCCTTGGTCTTACTCTTTCCACTGTATCTGTTACATCCTCCTATCATAGTTTCTTGTCATCATAGTACTTTAGTACTTTGACATTTTGTTCTAACACCATGCAATAAATTTCTGTGTTACCCTTGATTCTTCAACAGAACCATGAGACCATTGTTGTGGGTGCTTTCTCTAACTTCTATGTTACTATTAATCTAATTAATAGTAATGGCTCAATTTAAAAGCCACTTTAAGGTTTATTGAATGCTTTGCTCTCAACTCCCTTGTGAGGTAAGAAGTACAAGTATTATTGCTCCCATTATAGAGACAAAGTTACTTGCTTATGGTCATGTAGCTAGAAAGTGTTGGAGTTGAGAAACCAACCACATCCTTTCAAGTCCAGCAAGTTTTTGGCTATACTATGATGTCCTTTCTCCACAGTAAACTTAAATAGAGGATATTGATTTAATGGACTTTAGTCCATGAGATCCTACATAGCTACTCTCAGAACTCTTTGAAATAAGCTCTTTTAAAATCTAGGTGCATACAGACTATGTCTGATTTTTCTTTTCTTCTCTATCCCCACTTTTTTTTTTTAGTGAGGCAATTGGGGTTAAGTGACTAGCCCAAGGTCACACAGCTAGTAAGTGTTAAGTGTCTGAGGCCGGATTTGAACTCAGGTACTCCTGACTCCAGGGCCGGTGCTCTATCCACTGTGCCACCTAGCTGCCCCTATCCCCACTTTTAAGATACTACAATTACTTCTCCCTAAGGTTCCTCTGATTTCCACCTTAGCATCCAATTTCATCTTGTTGATGAGGATCAGATATAGAATATAATTTCCCCTACCTTGTTCCCATACCTTTTGAAGGTGGATATTATTTTTAAGGCAAGTATAGAAGCTATTAGCTACTCTTCTTTGGGCAGTAGGAGGATGGATAATTGAAATCTCCCATCACTATTATATTATATCTGGGTGTCAAGTTTGTGAAGAGTTTCTCAAATTCTTCATAAATTTTCTCCTTCTGTCTAGGTGGTCCATAGTATACGCCAATGACTATCTCTTTCATTTAGAGATGTAGATGATTTAGAATAGTGGCATCAAACTAAAAAACAAATCCCTGTGAGCTGCATATTGACTTAGAAAACCACAAATTAATATCACCTATGTTGTATTTTTATTTATTTTGTTAAACATTTCCCAATTTCATTTTGTTTTTGTTTTTTGTTTGCAGGGCAATGGGGGTTAAGTGACTTGCCCAGGGTCACACAGCTAGTAAGTGTCAAGTGTCTGAGGCCAGATTTGAACTCAGGTCCTCCTGAATCCAGGGCCAGTGCTTTATCCACTGCGCCACCTAGCCGCCCCTCCTAATTTCATTTTAATATGGTTTGGTAGCACTAAGGAGTTTTGCATGCTGCTTGCAGGATGAGAGTTTGATACCTCTGATTTAGATGAATTCAGATTTAAATGATTTATATTTAGATGGAATGCATCTAAATGTTCTTCGCCATGCTTATCTTTTCTGGTTCTTGGATTTTTTTTTTCATAAAAATATAGCTCTTTAGTTTATAAGGCTACTCTGCCTGTCACCCTTGCTTATTCTGTTTTTGAATAAGGTATACCCTCCTATAACCACATTCCTGTCATGATGTAATATTAACTTCCAGTGATATCTGTGAAATCAAATTTGCCTCCTTGCAATTAGAATTGTTAGTTCATCTTGTTTTTACTCATACTTTGTGCAATTGTGTATGGACATCAGAAGCTGTAAGTTTTCTTACTGCTTCTTCTTTGGAGTTGTTTTTTTTTTTTTTTTGGTTGAGGCAATTGGGGTTAAGTGACTTGCCCAGGGTCACACAGCTAGTAAATGTCAAGTGTCTGAGGCTGGATTTGAACTCAGGTCTTCCTGAATCCAGGGCCGGTGCTTTATCCACTGTGCCACCTGGCTGCCCCCTTGGAGTGTTTTTTCTTGCAATAGCTCAAGTTGTGGAATGGCTGTCTTTTTCATCTGATGAACGTCACTTCAGAGTCCAGGTCCCTAATAACTACAGGGTGGGCCAAAAGTCATGAAGGGGTTTCAATATTTTATAACTCCTTTAATTTTTGTTATTAATTTACAATACAATACCATATTATATATAGTATATATAGAAAATGAATTTACATTATATGTGAAAAATAAAGAAAAAAAATTTTCAAAAAGTTATTAAAACATCGTGACTTTTGGCCCACCCTATGTAAAGGGTTAAGATATACCTGTCTATATAGATGCAAATTTATCTGAAGGAAGTGCTCTATGAGTCATCTGTTTTTGAAATATGGGCTAAAAATGCCTATAGCACTATTAAGACTCTATCCTACCTCCAGAATACTATATTTCTAGCCTCTTCACACACACACACACACACACACACACTCACACACACATTCAGCCAAACTAAGATACTTGCTAACTCTCCTCTAATCTCTCCATATAACTCCCACTTTCTAACATTTGCATATTCCATTGCTAGAATGTATTCTCTCCTCACTTCTGCCTGCTGAAAATCCCTTCCTTCAAGGTCCAACTCAGGCACCATGCCCTCCACAAAGCCTTTCCTGGTATCACATTCTAAAAGGGCTTTTTTCCTCCTCAGACTTTCCCAGAGTACTTTCTTGAGATCTCTTCTTTTTTCCCATCAAGATCTATCTTGTATCTGTAAGGGTGTATGTTTGTTGTTGTTCAGGGAGCCTCTGCGTAGTTGAGTCTTCCACCTAACAGAGATAATAGATGAGTGGCTATATTCACAATTCATAAAGAGTGTGAAGCCATGAGTAGCTCACACTCTAATGATTCTTATTCAAGATAGGGTGCGAAACTTGGAGTAGTCCATTCACAGCAAGTAGAGGAAGGAAAAAGAAAGTTTCTATACTTCTTTACCATTTTTGGAAGTGTGAAGAAGTGTTTCTGTATTATATAATGTAATTATAGAACAGTTAGCTTTTGGCTGACTAAAAGATCATATTATATATATGCCTTATGGTCTTAAAAAGTATGATATCTTTGAGGAGAGTCATTTGAGAGAGGAGGATCTCTGTCAGCGGATAGGAGAGAGATCAAGCAGTGGAGAAAAGAAACAGCTATAGAGGAGGGACCTACCTCTTGAGAGGGAATCACTATTTACTTTTTTCTTTGTGGCCTACCCATAGCATTGAGAGGATGGCTACAGAATGATGTCTCTCTCCTCCTCGAATTAATGGAGCAGAGCAACCCTTATAATAGGAATGGCTTTCTAGTAGAGAGAAGGCCTAGAGAGTTATATTGCTTAGGGTCCCCCAGAAAGTACAAGCAAATACCATGAGGACAGTATGAAACAAGCCCCTCCCCACACCAGGCCCTTGAGTGAGGGAGGATCAAATTACCTTAACTTTTGTGGTCCTTTTGCATATGTGCCCTTCTATCTGCAAATTCTTTGTTTGAGTTCATTATATCCAAGGATGCAGTATGTATTTGTGAGAGAGTAAGCCCCATTTCTATGGGAGACATGTTTTATAGCTACCCTTCTAATGATAAATGCCTCACTTTGGGGCTAATTATATATTTTGACTGACAAGAATAAAGACAGACAAGCACACCGATGGGGGATTATGAACTATAGTTTTAGGAATTCAGACCCAAAGTACACTCTGAACCAAGGGTAGTCATGTCCCTTAAGGACCCAATCTAAAATTTTGAGTTGGGGGAATGACTCAGAGGGAGTGCCATTAAATAATAATTATTTGCATATATTCCATATGCTACTCAGTGAGCTCTCTGTGGACAGGGACTATGTCTTTTTTCATCTTTAAATCCTCAGCACCTAACATAGTGCTTTGCACACAGTAGGTACTTGATGCATGTTTGTTGAATTGAACTAAAAGCTAAGAAAAATCAGGGCATGTTTTTACACCAAAAGTATTTTTTTTTCAAATGACAGATGTCATTCCTTATACTTAGCACGCTCCTGATAAAACTATTATTTTATTACATTAAAGTATTCTCTACTTTTTCCAAGGTAAAAATCCATCATTTCTACAAAGGGCAGAAAATCCTCTTTATAATAGTGATATTGGGGTATAGAGAAAGAACTGTACTGCTAGGTGTGTTATAGACTAACCATATTCTATTGAGCTTTTGATGCATTATCATATCACTGCCATCAATGTCATCTTATCACTTCACATTTCTTTTTTTTTTTTTTTTTTAGTGAGGCAATTGGGGTTAAGTGACTTGCCCAGGGTCATACAGCTAGTGAGTGTTAAGTGTCTGAGGCCGGATTTGAACTCAGGTACTCCTGACTCCAGGGCTGGTGCTCTATCCACTGCGCCACCTAGCTGCCCCCCACTTCACATTTCTAAAGCACCTTTTGCTATTTAAAGCCCTTTCAGATATATCCTCATACGCATTCCTTAGGTATGTATTAAATACTATTATCCTGGTTCTATAAATAATGAAACGGAAGCAACTAGTTCTCACAAGTAGTTGGTGGTAGAGTTGGGACTCTAACTCAGGTCCCCGGAGAGCTCCAATGTCCTTTCCACTAGAATACACTGCCTTTGTACATGGTAGTTATATTTATGGGGAAATGATTTGATATTGGTAGTTGTAATATCCAAATCCTTATGATAGTGACCAACATTCTGTTGGATTCCATAATGAGTTGAGGGAGCCCAGATAATCAAAAGCAAGAAAGTTCAAATTGGTTGTTAAACTATGGAGACAACTGAGGCAGGGCCATACTCAAGTCATCTTTGTAGTGTTCTCAGTTTTCAGACTAACATAATAATAGCCAATTATATAATCATCTCAACAAATGTTTATTCAATTGGACAATTTAAAATGGCTTTGCTTTTTTTAAATATTCATGTATCTGTTAAAGGCTAAAATTCTAGCTAGTCTGTCTAAAATATCTAATAAGTGGTCGCCAATAAATTAGAAGCTTTAGCAAGAGTTAGACTTTTAAGCATTTATTAAGGAGAATAAGAATTTAGTAAAGAGAGAAGGAAAGGCCTAGATTCATCCATCTATTAAAGGGAGAGCGCATTTCTAGCTGCCTTCTCTACCAGAGTCCACAGGAAAGAGAGCGAGTCAGAGTGCCAGGCTCCCCCTTCCTCCTCCCACAAGCAAACGTCACTTCCTGATGCCAAAGAAAAGACGCATGGTCTCGCCTTCAGAGACCTTCACCTCATGGCAGAGCTTTTCTACAGTAAGTCTCCAGCAGGTGGCATCATTCCAATCATTACATATCCGTATGCATGTTGTTTTTCCCCAGTGGAATATGTTTCTTGAGGTCAGGAACCTTTTTCATTTTTGTCTTTGGGTCCCCTGCACTTAGCACTTATAGTAGACACTAAACGAAATTCTGGTTGAAATGAAACAATTCGGCTCAGAATTATGAAAAATGACTCATCTGTTAACCTTGGGATTTATGGAGGAATGTGTAGATGTGGAACATATAGCTTCTACAGTACTTAGCATAGTGCCTGGTATATAGTCGGGACCTAATAAATGTGTGTTGACTGGCTTACTGAATAATTGTATGAGGACTAAAATATTCACTCCTCTGTTTGTGGAATAAGATGCCATCACTGTAACAACAAAAACAAAAGGAAATAAAGGAAAAAAGAAAAATTCAGAGCAGATTGTTTTGATTCCCCAATACTTGATAATTCCTCATGACATATTGGTGTGGTTTTATGCAATATAATTGCATATTAAATTCAAACCTCAATTATTTCATAGTCTTGGAATCACACTTATTGCACAATAACCCCAGGGTCTTCAGTATCCACTTAGAAGATTAAGATTATACTAGTTCTCTTCTTGTGTCACCGGAAACATGATATGCTGATTACCGGAAGAAAGGAATAAAGAAGAGCCTCTGAGGTTTCCCCGGAGAGAGGGTACTGTGCACCTCAAGCTGAAAACTGGCCTTAACTGAGAAATAGCCTTGTTTTTTCCTCTTCACTGTCTCAACTGACAATGTCAGTTAAATTAATGTATGATAAGTTTTGGTTTGTAATGATAATTATCCTATCAAGAATTGGACAGTTAAACATCAAGGAATCAATTATTCCTCTAGGCAAGGGAAATTGTCTTTTAAAGCATAGGCATGTTATAGATTCTAGTCAGTCAGTCAGTATTTAGCATTTACTATATTCCTGGCACTGTATTAAGTTCTGGGGAAACAAGGAAAGGCAAAAAAAAATATGCTCACTGCTCTCAAGGAGCTCCCAGAGTAATAGGCAAGGCAACATGCAAACATCAATTTTCTTAAAGGACAGGTCTGATCATGTCAGCCCTCTATTCAATAAACTCTACTGGCTTCCTATTGTTTCCTGGAGCAAATACAAAATGTTCTGTTTGGCATTCAGAGCTTTTCATAACTCAGCTCCCTCTTACCTTTTCAGTCTTTGGAGACGTCATTCCTCCAGTTGTACTCTTCAATCCAGTGACACTGGGATCTTGGCTATTCTGTTCCATGAATGAGACATTCCATTTCTCAGCTCCAGGCATTTTCTCTGGCTCTTCCCCATGCCTATGATGCTCTCCCTCCTTCATTCCAACTTCTTTCTTCTTCTTCTTCCCCTCCTCCTCCTCCTTTGGTTTTTGGTTTTGTTGGGCAATGAGGGTTAAGTGACTTGCCCAGGGTCACACAGCTAGTAAGTGTCAAGTGTCTGAGGCCGGATTTGAACTCAGGTCCTCTTGAATCCAGGGCCAGTGCTTTATCCACTGTGCCACCTGGCTGCTCCTCTGGTTTCTTTTAAGTCCCAGCTAAAATCCTATTTTCTTCAGGAAGTCTTCCCTAAAACCTTTTAATTCCAGTGCTTTCCCACTATTAATTCTTTCATTTGTGTATTAACAAAGTTATAAGTTTATATTTATATAATATAATTTAATATTATAATATAATTTATATTTATATATAACTTGCTGTGTGTGTACATGCATGTACATATATGTGCATATACACATACTGTTGTCTCTCTTATTAGATTGTTTTTTATATTTTTTTTTTGGTGAGGCAATTGGGGTTAAGTGACTTGTCCAAGGTCACACAGCTAGTAAGTGTCAAGTGTCTGAGGCCAGATTTGAACTCAGGTCCTCCTGAATCCAGGGCCAGTGCTTTATCTACTGTGCCATCTGGCTGCCCCTCTCTCATTAGATTGTAAAGTCTTTGAGGACAGGAACTATCTTTTGCCTCTTTTTTGTATCCCCAGAGCTTAGAACAGTGCCTGTCACATAGTAGGCACTTAGTAAATGTTTATTGAATTGAATTGGATCTATGTACAAACAAGATATACATAGAGTAGATGTACTGTAATCTCAGAGGGAAGGCAGTAGCAGTTGGGGGACCAGGAAAGTTTGCTCAGAAAAGTTTGCTCAGATTTGAGCTGAGTCTTGAAGGAAGTCAAGAGGCTGATGTGAAGAAAAGAATTCCAGGCATGAGGGACAGGAAGGGGGAAGGCACAGTCAGTAGGTGGAGGATTATGTTCAAGGAACAGGTAACAGCAACTTTGCTTCTGGCACTAAAGGGCTGAGAGATGATCTCAACTTCCTTTTCCTCCACTCCCCATTTCTTCAAGTCTATAGTTCTTCTATGTTTTACTATTACCTGATTTAGGTATTGGTACTGTGTTCATCTCATAAAAGGAATCTCAACTTTTATTAGATAAAAACAGAAAAAAGGAGCTAATAAATTGAGTAAAATTAGGGAACAGGGTAACAAATAGGGATGAAATGGGTCACAGAGAGAACCTGAGGATGAGGGGAAAAAGAATGAGTAGGTTTACCTTATAATAAAATAGGCTAAAATAACTGAAAAGAAATAGCACTATGTTTACAGAAGAACAGGGAAAACAATCCTAATTGGGGGATATGGAGACAAATGGAAGAAAAAATAAACCTCTCATACCTTTAAAAATTAATGGATTATACAATCCTATAAAATGAAAAAGGCTGATAGAATTCTTAACTTTTGAGAACAATTTGTATACTATGAGTACTAATTGTTCTTTAAAAGTTTAATGGAGGGGCAGCTAGGTGGCGCAGTGGATAAAGCACCGGCCCTGGATTCATGAGGACCTGAGTTCAAATCTGGCATCAGACACTTAACACTTACTAGCTGTGTGACTCTAGGCAAGTCACTTAACCCCAATTGCCTCACTAAAAAAAAAAAAAAAAAGTTTAATGGAATTCTCCATCAATGCCAGGAGGTACCCGTACCCCCCCCCCCCGCCATATACTTTTGATAGTTCCTTTATGGCTAATTCTATTTCCTTTTTGGAGACTGGGTTATTTAAGATCTCTACGTGATCTTCTTTTAGTTTGGGTAAAGCTGAGAACACAAAAGAAATAAATACTTTCAAAAATATAAACTACTGGGGCAGGTAGGTGGCACAGTGGATAGAGCACTGGCCCTGGATTCAGGAGGACCTGAGTTCAAATCCGGCCTCAGACACTTGACACTTACTAGCTGTGTGATCCTGCAAAAGTCACTTAACCCTCATTGCCCTGCCAAAAATATAAAAAACATATTAAAAATGAAATTTTAGTTTGTCCTCTCTTTTTATATTTTGTTAATGTATGTTTGTAGTTATATATATATATATATATATATATATATATATATATATATATATATATATATATATATATATATTCCCTCCCCCCCTGCATGGACTACTTTAGTTGCATCCCAGAGATTTTGATGTGTTCTTTCATCATTATTATTTTTCAATCAAATTATTATTGTTTCCATGATTTGTTTTTTGACCTATTTGTTATTTAGGATTTCATTAAATTTCTATTTGGGTCTGTGTCTTTTGTTTATATTCCCTAAATTGATGACTATTTTTATTGTATTATGATATGGAGAGGATTTTTCTTTTACTATTTTTGCCTTTTTATATTTATTTGAAGTATCTTTGTGCCATAATACATGGCCAATTTTTGTGAAAGTTATATATGGTGATGAGAAATACATTTCTTCTTTAGCAGTCCCATTTACAAGATACCATAAGTCTTTTAGGTTACTTTCTCCACCAATTTTTTCAGTTCTTTTTGTTTCTCTTTCTGTTAGACTTCTCTTAAATTTAAATTTAAATTCTCTTAAATTGAAACATTGAAATCTCCTCTCATTACTGTACTATTGTCTGTGCCTTCTTGTAGTTCAGTTAACTTTCCTTTATGAATTTAGATGCTAAGGCATCTGCAGCACATAAGTTAAATATTAATATTAATTTGTTTCCTATGGTTCCTTTCAGCATAATGCTATTTCCTTGCTTTTTTCTTTGAATGTTTTGAGTGTTTGTTTTTGCTTTGTATGTCAGCATGGTTGCAACTACTGCTTTTTTGGATTCACCTGATGTCTGGTAAATTTTTAGTAGCCCCAAGTTTTTGGTTTTTGGATTATTTTTTCTTGTAAGCAACAGATTGTGGGGGTTTGTTTTCCTATCCAATCTATAAGTCTTTTTCATTTTATAATATTCTTTAATCCATTAGCTTTTAAAGGTATGAGAGGTTTATTTTTTCTTCCATTTGTCTCCATACTTCTCCCTCCCCCCATTTAAAATTGTTTTCTCTTTTCTTCTGTAAATATAGTGCTATTTCTTTTCAGTTATTTTAGCCTATTTTATTATAAGTTAAACCTACTAATTCTTTTCCCCTCATCCTCAAGTTCTCTCTCTGATCCACCCCCATCCCTATTTGTTAGCCTGTTCCCTAATTTTGCTTAATTTATTAGTTCCTCTTTTCTGTTTTTATCTAGTTATCTAATTCTTCTACTCCTCTTTCCCCTCTCAGTTAAGTAGACAAATAAAATTCCATTTTTTCTACTCCCCTTCAACTTGTTTTATTCATTAGCTTTTAAAATTTCATTTTCTGTGCCTTTTTCTAAAAATGATTTCTTTCCCTCATTATCTTCATTGTTTTTCTTCCTTTTCTGTCTATTCTAGGCTTTTATCCTTTGATTCATGGTCCTTATTATTTAGTTTTTCTTTACTTTTTATATTCCTCATGGAATTAAAACTTCCAAAGTACTTTCTTATAAAAAGCTTTGATCTAGATCTTGCCCACATTCAGCCTTTTCTATTGTGCCATGCTCTTAGAAATAACAATTTTTGGAGTTGATAGATTATTCCTTCATGGTAGTAATTTTTCCCTGACTCAGTTACATGGTTCATTATTAACTTCCTCCCCCCCCCCACCTCCTTGAGGTAATTTCTTCCCCTTTGTCTTAGAATATCTTCCATGGATCCATTTCATCCAGTATTCTGACTGTCAGTTGCCCCTAGGAGCTCTGACTCTCATTTTCCTGAGCCCTGAAGTGTGATCTAAGTACCAAATTCCTTAAGATTATATTTATTTTAAGGTTGCCATCCCCTTTAGAGACTATCTCTCTTCTACTATGAGAATATACATCAGTAGTATACCCTCCTACCATAGAAACAAGATTTCCCTCCTTCTCCATCACTCCTTTTACCTTCTTGCCCATTTTCCTGTTGGCTCTTTCCTTTGTCATAGACTAGTAGGCTTCTACCAGTCTCAGACGACCATGGAATCAGAGCCTTGAAGAACCACAGGCCACAGTGTGGCTGTGCAGTCAGATACAGGAGCCACAGCTCCTGCTGCAATGAGGACATTGGAAAACTGCACTCTCTGTTGCCTGTCTGTTCCTGTATCTCATTCGTTTTTCTTCCACCTGAGCTTGAAGGCCCATCTCAGCTGCACTCAAGCTGCTCCTGAGTACCGAACACCATCTGGCGTGGTCCTTGGCCATCTCCTCTCAGCTGCCGGTGTCTATTCCCAGAGCTCTCAAGTCTTGCTTGCATACATCTCTGTAGCGAAGCTGGGGGCATTCAGCAGGTCTTTGGCTTGAGGTTAATTTGCCATAGAGTAGGTCTTTAGGAATGCTCCTGTCTTGCATGCAGTTCACACGATGGAGCCAGTGCAGCCGTCTTTGTTTCAGTAGTGTGTAGATGCTCGGAAGTTGCGCACATTGGAGCACTTCTGTGTTGGTGATCCTATCTGACCAAGATATGCCAAGGATGTGCCAAAGGCAGTGCATGTGGAAGCTATTAAGCTTCTTCTCTTGTCTAGTATATGTAGTCCATGTTTCACTGCCATACAGTAAGGTACTCAGGATGCATACTCTATAGACAGCAAATTTGGTTCGTCTTGTCAGTTAACTGTTTGCCCAGACATGCTTGGGAAGCTTAGCCATGGTTGAAGTTGCTTTCCCAATCCTCTGATTGATCTCAGAATCAAGTGACAAATTGTCACTGACAATAGAGCCAAGATACGAGAATTGGTTTATGACATCCAACTGGTAGCTACCGATGTGTATCAATGGAGGTGACATAGCACTCTGACACATGACTTTCATCTTTTTAAGATTAATGGTTAGGCCAAAGTCCGTGCAAGCTTGGGAGAAGCGATCCATCAAGGTCTGCAATTCACGCTCTGAGTGACAGGCAAGTGAGGCATCATTGGCGAAAAGCAGGTCTCTAAGGGCTCTACCTCTCACTCTGGTTTGGGATCTCAGACGTGAAACGTTGAACAGGCCTCTGTCCAACCGGGAATGCAGATAGATGCCATCAGTTGACAAACCAAAAGCATGATGCAACAGCATGGAGAAGAAAATTCCAAACAGCGTGGGAGCAAGCATGCATCCTTGCTTGACTCCGCTGTTTATGCTGAATGCTTCAGAGGTGTTGCCTAAAGGAGTTATTTTCCTTTCACTGGTGCCATTAGCTTGATTAGGATAAATCACTCCTCCTCTACCCTTTCCCACTTTATAATTTAGTCTCACAAAAAGCATTGTTGAGAGATTTACATGATGTTTCAGGCCTATTTCTCTACCATCACTTCTAATTAACTTTTGCTTTCATCCTTGAATCCTTGTGAGCATTTAGCAAGAAATCTCTTCATGATCATTCTTGTTGTTATCTTTTTCTTATTGTTGCTCTCCGTTGCTGTGTTTGTTTGCCTTTCTTGTATATCTATTGTTTGAGATGTTTGAAAAGCAAATACTTTTATCAGGTTTTCTTTTTAGAAATGTTTCAAGGGCCTCTTTTCAATTTAATGTTCATCTTTTTTTCATTAAGTTTGTAGGGTGTGTCGCTTTGGGCTGCAACTTGAGTTCCTTTGCCCTTTTGAACATTTTCTTCTGAAATTTCTAGTAGGTGTCTTGTGTTATTCAAATTTCCTTTAATTTCTTTTTGAAGATTGTTCTCCTGGTTGCTTGTATGTGCCTGGGAGTGTGTAGCATAGGACTTTTTATTTTCTTCTGGAGTTCATGTATATATTCCTTCGATTGGCACTTTGTTTTCTGCATTCAGAAATCGGGGGGCAGTTTTCTAGTATTATTTCTTGTGTTGTGGTATTCCAATTTTTTGACTTGTGCTTTTTTTTTTTTGGAGGCCTATAATCCTTAAGTTGTCTCTGTGTATCATGTCTTTGAGATCAGTTTGTTTTGCTTGTATGGAGATCATGTTTTCTTTTAATGTCATTGCTTTTTATTTTTTTCTGCCAGGTAGTTCTTCTATGTATTTGCATTCCCCAACAGGTATTTGTTGTGGGAATGCAGTGGGACCCCAAGAAACCTAAAGATCCCAACCCCAAGACCAAGGGAAAAGCAGCTCTCTCTCCCACCTCAGGTATGAGGTGTGGCATGACATGACCCCAGTATGTTGATAAACAATACTAAGGTCTGCAAGAGCATATGAAGGATATGGATGGATGCTGCAAATGCTACTGATACCCCATTATCAAAGATCACCTCTTAGTTATCTGGCCCCAGGTTTTTCATTTCCTCTTGCCTTGTAATTCCATTCCCTTTCTTTGTTTTGTGAAGATACAAAAGACCAGATCTTCTCTTACTCCAGTGGGACAGTCACCATGGTGATCTGTACCCATTATTCCTCTCTCCTAATAAATCTCTTTTTATTATACAAGATTTTCGATGAGCCTCCAATTCTTTAGGTGAGCTAACTCTCTGATCCAGGTCACAAGTCCCTGAAAACAGCATTCTCTCATATCTTTTTGGTGAGACTTGCTACCATGGATTAATTGTTTTTCTATGGTCAGTTGTTTCTGCTTTGCAGGCCATAAAAACTATTTTCATAATTATTAATTCTCTTTTAAACCATTCAGGATTATCCCACTGGGGTTCCCTCCTCTCTTGGAGGGGGGTCCTACTCCTCATTAGGGGTTGATTTATTTACCTTTATCTTATAATATTAATTCTTGGATGTCTCATCCTGTTTCCTTAATCTGGAACCCATATTTCCTTCTTTTGTTAATATCTCCCCTTTGGTTTATCTGCTTGTGCTCACTTTCTTTAATTGTATTTTCTTCCTCCAGAGACCTGGTTATTTCGGTCTTTTGTTTTTCTTTGTTATATACCTTGTGGTAAAAAGTACGCCAGTTTTTGAAGGACGAAAGGGTGGTCCTTCAAAAACTGGCGTACTTTTTACCACAACCTCTATCACTCAATTTCTGACTCTTTGAGTGTGATTTTCCTGTGGGCAGGACCTCAAAGCCATCTCAACTTCTTTACATGATTGGCAATTTATATGTCATAGGCCTCAGCTTTTGTCCCATGTGATGTCTGGGGGGACAGAAGTGGCACCAGCTGGATGTTGGGCTCTTTTCCTGAGACTTGGTGAAATAACACATAGCCACAAACATACATACATACATGTCCTGTCCTGGTTCCTTCTGTTCCACAATTCTCTAACTGAGCTTGTTAGTCAGAAAGTGCTGTCATGCTGCTGTCCCAGCCCGAATGAGCTTTTGCCTCGCCCCATCCTTTGCATTGTTGGGTAAAGGGGAGTAGGGAGATTAGATTTGAATTCTCTCACTAGTTTGTGGGTTGGTTTTTGCAGCCCAGCCTGCATGGTAGGCTTTGGGGTAGGGGGTACTGAATGAGCAAGGTAGGGACTTGGGATTTAGCCTTTTCTGTTTGTAATTCATTGAATTGGTAGATCATTGGGGTTCTTGGCATTCTAGACTGAGGAGATAGGTGATATCACTTTATCTCTCATGTATAATATGTATTTTGGAGAGGTATGAGAGGCCAAGATGATCAGAGAAAAGATCTAAGACTTCATCTTGTTGGTCACATGACCCAGAGGTTGAGGACCTAGTCTCAAATTGCCCCCTCCTTACGGGATTTCATTCCTTGGAGTATTCGTCTCATATGTTTCTGCGTAATATATGAAATAGAATTCCTTATGCTGACGCAGTCTTCACTAAAGATTTCACATTTGTCATATGGTATTCTCATATTAAGATGTTCTTTCCAGATGAAAAAGAAAGCCTATAAACACTGATTAATTGTGGCACTGTTCTACCTGAGCTACATTGGACTTATCTTTCTTTTCTTCTTCTATAGGCACTGAAATGCCAAAACCAAAGGAAAAATTATTAACAGAGATGCAACGTTTAGGAGAGGGAAACTAGGTAATTCCATGGAAGCACAGATTCATTTGAATCTGGGGGATTTGCACATGTTATAATAACTTTTTTGAAAAAAATTACATTTCAATATTTGGTAAAAATGTATTGCACATATAGAATGCTTATGTCTAAGAGGGTCACTCAGCCTCTTGAAGTGAGTATTCGTGGTAGGGCTGACACCTTTCTCTTGACAAAAAGAAAAGAGGGTTATTGTAGATCCTCTTCTTTTGGACTAAGTAATTTTTACCATCTACAGCTCAGACTTGGATAATTCAGAAACCTTATTCTGTAGGGTCTTGAGCACAGTAGCAGCATTCTTGGAAACACAAACCAATTACACCAGTTCCACAGTTGGAATTTAGAAAGCATGACTAATGTGGTTTTCAGGTTCCATTGAACAAGACTTGACTTTTCTGTTTTAAGTTCATGTCTGCTGAAAGCTGATCTAATTGACACATTGGTAGTAGGACCGCTAGCTGTCTTTACTTTTAGCTTTTTCCAGCTCTTATTTCATATCACTTCCTTGCATGAGCTCTATGTTTTAGCCAAACCGGAGAGCTAGCTATATCTCAAACTCAGCAGCCCACGTACTGCCTCTGTCAGGCATTTGAACATATAGTACTTCCATACTTCAAATATGCTCCCTACTGGGATAAAATAATGGGACTTGGCAGATGCCCAGGAGCCCCACCTGAAGATTAATTTGGAATTGATTGAATTGGGTGAGACTGAGAGACTGAGAATCTACTGAAGGATGATTAAATCGGGATCACACCTGGCCGGCCCTGAGTAGGGTGTTGTTCTCAGAAGTTGAACCTAGTTAAGGTTGATTAAATTGAGACCGCATGTAGCCAACCCTGAGTAGGCTGTGGACTGTGACATCAGCAAGAGACCACTCTCAAGCAACCAACTTGAAGCAGTGTGTAAGGACCGCCTCTGCTACGGACCTATAAAAAGCTTCCACACTCAGTTTGAGGCGCAGTTCGGGGTTGAAGCAGGCTCGTGGCAGAGGACTTGAGGAAGAACCAGACCAGACTGCAACTCTAGGCGAGATAGGCCTTTCTCCTTAACTCCACGTGTTCTCTTTTTTCTAATACCTAGTATGCTTTAATAAATGCTTAATGCCCAAAGACTGGCGCTAAAGCTTCTAATTTAAGGCGACCACACATTAGATTTTTTTAGATATCACATTTAGATTTTAAACATCACACCACTCTCCTCTGCCACTCTGAATCCATTTCTCCATTCCAGGCTCAGCTTTGGCGAGATCCCCTCCATTTAATCTTCCTGGGAATTGCTCCAGGTGTTAGTTCTTTTTCCCAGTTCAACTTTCTTTCTACTATGCCTTTTTGTGAGCATGTCATATCCACTTCCCGCCCTATAGAATGTAAGCTCCCTGAGAGCAGGAGACATTTCATTTATCTTTCCAATTCCTAACCCAGGGTTTTATACATAATAAGTAATTGAAAAAAGTTTCATTGAACTGAATAATCATTGCTAGCATTTTAATATTACTTCATGATTTGTGAGTATTGTCTCATTTGAGCCTCATGATGACTGGGGGAGGTAGGTGCTATTTTATGTGTTATTATTATCCTTGTATTATAGATGAAGAGACTGAAGACAAGGGGCAGCTAGGGAGTGCAGTGGATAGAGCACCAGCCCTGGATTCAGAAGGACCGGAGTGAGTTCAAATCCAGCCTCAGACACTTAACACTTACTAGCTGTGTGACCCTGGGCAAGTCACTTAACCCCAATTGACTCACCAAAAAAAAAAAGAAAGAAAGAAAGAAAGAAAGAAATAAATAGAAAAAAAAGAAAAAGAAAAGAAAAGAAACTGAAGACAGCAGAGGTTAAATAATTTGCCCAGGCTCACACAACTAGTGTCTGAGGCTGGTTTTGAACTGGATTTGAACCAGTCTTTCTGACTCCAGACCTAGTGCTTTATCCACAAAACCACCTATCTGCCTGAAATGAACAGTTGTTGCCAACAAAATGGTAAACATCCATATAAAAAGTAATAGAAGCGAGCATTTATTCCCATATCCACGTGCATGATTTACTGTTTTTTCTTGAGTTTTTCTTGCCAAAAGGATTTGTTCTCTTTCCTTCCTCTTCCTTTGTCTCTCTTCTTTCCTCCTCCCCCTCCCCTTTGCTCTTCCCTTCCTCCATCTTCTCCCTCTTCCACCTCTCCTTCACTCGCTTTCCCCCTGCTCTCCTCTTATCATCTCTTTTTCTTATCCCCTCTTCCTATCTTTCTGTAGCCCATATATTACCGAGGTATTCTTATCCCATTCCCGCTTTCACTGATGAGTCAAGACCCAGAGGGACTCTAACTACACTTCCTCCCCCAAGCTTCTAAGAGTATCTCTGAAGGGTTAGAGTGTCTCATTAATATTATCAAAGAGCCCACGTTCTGGAATATTCTCCAGAATATTAAGTTCCAGTGATCAGTGTCCAAGTACTATTTAACCAATTAACATCAATTACCTTTTTAAAATGAATATTTATGGAGAAAATATAGCAAAAACAGAAATAAAAACATTCCCTTGTCAAAGTAGGGGTAGCTTCTTATATATAGAATTGCCTTGAACTTAAAATCAGTTATGCTACCAAGTTCACTCCTGAAAGTGGCATACCAATGGACAAAGAAGATCTCTCCCATGTTTGTAGAAACCAACATTGTCAGGTTGATCCACTGCTAGGCTGGTTAAAGCAGGATGTTCAGAGCTTTTTCCCTTACCTTGATTGACTGCTCACAGACTCTGGCATGGACTCCCATTCTTGGACCCTTGTGCTTTCCCAGTCTTTTGAAATTTAGAAGGACACTCCCTAGTCCATTACATGGCCAATATTCCTTTACCTGAGGCAAGAAACAATAGACACAACAGGGACAGAAGCAATAGCAAGAACACATGCTCATAGCTTCATTTCAACCCATATGGGGATAGTTGGCTACTGGCACTTTTCCCACCTGGAGATAATAAACAGCAGCTATTGCTTCTTCGCTTGAACACTGTCAGGCAGGAAAGAGGCTGAGTTGCCTTCTGAGAGTCTTTTTTTTTTTTAAAAGAATTTCTATTGATATATTTTATTTTTACATTAACACAATTTCTCCCACTATCTCTTCTTTTTCACCCTCCCAAAGAGCCACTCCAGATAACAAAGTTTAATATTTTAAAGAAAAAAAGGAAAACAGGAAGAAAAAAAATGACAAAACAAATTAATATATGGAAAAAAGTATGAAAATATGTGCAATGTTCCACATTCATAAATATCCCTCATCTACAAAGATGTGGGGTGGGAGTGTCTTCTCTTACTTCTTCTCTAATGCCATTCTTATTTTTTCTAATTTTGTAAAATTCACTTTTGATTATTGTATGATGGTTGCTCCTTCCGTTTACATTGTGGTAGTAATTGAGTATATTGCTTTTGTGGCTCTGCTTGCTTCACTGTGAATTAGTTCATGTAGATATTTCCATGCTTTGCTGTATTCACTATATATACACAATTTCTTACAACACAATATAATTCTATCATATTCATAGGCCACAATTTGATTATCCATTTCCCAATTGATGGGAATTTACTTTGTTTCCAGTTCTTTCCCACTATGAAAAAGTGTTGCTATGATTATTTTAATGTATATAGGGTTTTCTTCTTATTGGTGACATCTTTGGAGTACATACCTAGTAGAGGAATCTGTGTCAAAGGGTATGGACCTTTTAAATACTTTATTTGTGGGGCAGCCAGGTGGCACAGTGGATAAAGCACCAGCCCTGGATTCAGGAGGACCTAAGTTCAAATCCAGCCTCAGACACTTGACCTTACTAGCTGTGTGACCCTGGGCAAGTCACAACCCTCATTGCCCTGCAAAAAATTAAAAAATTAAAAAAAATACTATATTTGCATAACTTCAAGTTAATTTTCAAAATACCTGTATAGATTCAAAGCTTCACTAGGAATTCACTAGTGTGACCATTTTCCTAACAGTCCTTCCAACACTTTCTATTCCTATATTTTGTCATCTCTGTTAATTTGTGGAGTGTGAGGTAAAACCTCAAGATTGTTTTGTTTTTAATTTCTTTTACTATTAGTGATTTTAGAGTATTCATTAGTATGATGGCCAATAATTTTCTTTTCTTCTTTTAAAAACTATTTATATATATCCTTTGACAACTTATCTATTGGGAAAATTATTTGGAGAAATAGGAATTTTGGTCCTATAAATATCTTAGCCATTCATGTACCTTGCATAAAAAACCCTTATCAGAGAAATTTGATGCAAAGATTTTTCCTTATTTGAGTTCTTCCTTCTTCTCCTAGGTACATTAATTTTATTTGTCCAGAAGCTTTTAAATTTAATATATAATCAAAATTATCTATTTTATCTTTTGTAATTACCTTTTTTCTTAGTTAAGAATAAATCTCCTACCCATAATTTGAAAGATTTATAATCTATTTTCTACTCTTTTTTTTTTTTGCGAGGCAATGAGGGTTAAATGAGGGTCACACAGCTAGAATGTGTCAAGTGTTTGATGTCTACTCTTTCTTGAGGTTATGATATTTTACATTAAGATTACTTATCCATTTAGAATGTATCATGGGATATGACATAATGTATTGGTCTAAGCCTAATTTTTGCCATACTGTTTTCCAGTTTTCCCCAGTAGTTTTTTTTCCACACAAGAACCTCTTTCCTAAGTAATTTATTCTATTGAACATTGAACAAATTTACTGAACATTTTATTGAACACTGGGTTATTGCATTCCTTTTTCCCCTGATTCTCCATTTTCTAGTTTTTTTTCTATTGATTTACTTCTTAATTTTAAAACCAATACCAAATGGTTCAGATGGCTGCAACTACACAATAAAGTTTGTGATCTGGAATTGTTAACCTCCTCTTTATCTTCTTTTCATAATTCCTTTTCATAGTTCCTCTTGATATTCTAAATCTTTTTTCTTCAAAGGAATTTTGTTATATTTTTGAGTTTTACAAACTATCTTTTTTAAAAAAAAGTTTAGTTGTTATTGCATCAAAACTGTAGGCTAACTTTGGTAATATTGCCTTTTTAAAAATCTTGGCACAACCCAGTCAGGCACAATGAAAAATTCTTGTTATTTGTTCTTAAATTCTTTAAGTAAATGCAAATACTTTGTGTGTTTTGGCAGATTGATCCCCAGATATTTTGTGCATTTTATAGTTATTTGGAATGGGATTTCCATTTTTATTATTGCCTCTTTGATTTTCTTATTATTATATCGAAATGTTGATTTTTGAAGGTTTATTTTGTAGCCTGCAACTTTGCTGATACTACTAATTATTCCAGTTAACACTTTTGCTGATCCCTAGGATTATCAAAGCAAACTGTGATATCAGCAAATAGGGATAGATTTATCTTCTGTTTCTCTTTATACTTTTACTTTTTTCATGTCATTACTATCACTAGCATTTCTCAAACTAAAACCAACATTAGTGGGAAGAGTGAACAAACTCGTTCTACTTCTGTATTTATTAGGAAAGCTTCTAGTGTAACCCCATTGCATATAATGCTTGCTTTTGGTTTTAGACATACCTTTTAAGATATCAAAATAGTTTCTGCTATGCCTGTGCTTTGTAAGTTTTTTAAACCTGTGGGAGTCTTCTGTTTGCACAACCAATTCTGGTCAGTAGCTAATAAATAAGGTACATAGTAAGTGAAACAGAACCATTGTTTCAGGAGGAGTATGTTGCTTCTGCTCTGAAGGTTGGGGGTCTCTTTGGCTAGTCCCATTTTACAGTTATCTATATAAAAAACCCAAAGAAGTCCTCCAGAATGGTGGGGAAATCCTTAATGGAGGGCTTCCATAGCAACATATGGCATGCAGGGAAGAGATATGGATGTCTTTTCATCTTTGCATCATAGAACCATAGAGTTAAAATGGGGACGGACCTCAGAAACAACATAGTCCTACCTTTTAATTTTACAGCTAAGGAAATATAAAGGCCCAAAGAGGTTAGAAGAATTGTCCAAAGACACAGAGACAATAATTGTCAATAGCAGAATATGAACCCAGAACTTATGACTCCAGAGCCACCACTCTTGCTGCTGTGCCATATCACCTCCCCACGATACTATGAAAAAGAAGCCCCAGCAATATTTTTCTTGAAATCAAAATAATTTATTTCATATTATCTTAGGAAAAGAAGAAGAAGGTTTTCTTTTATGGCACATAATGATTAACTCCTTCATTAATGTCTGACCCTGATGCCTCATAGTAGCATGAAGATAATCTTGGGTTCTTGGCAAGTATGGTGGTGAAGTACAATTTCTGGACACCCCTATTAAGGGGAAAAGATTTTTAAGTCTGGGCCTGGTAATGGGCTGTATAATCTTTTGCCCCAAATACTACTTTGACATTCTTCAACAGAAGGTTGGAGAATGTAAGTGATAAATTTTGGAGGCTGTAGCCATTCACGAGGACCATCTACTAAGGCAGAAATGGGATGCAAGGTATGAAAAACTAGATCCTTAAAATATTGATACTTCAATACTTATGGAATAGTTATTTAATACTTAGTCATGGCTAGCCATACAACATTGGGTAAAGCAAGAAACTGAAAACATCACGTCATTGAGTTCAAACTGAATACTAATTTGTATCTGTTCACCGTAGAAAGGAATTGGATGGGTGGGTGGATGGTGGTGGGAACAGTAGGAGAGGGGCATTTTGTAGCAGTGTTAAAGGAAAGAGAATGAATGTCTAAACTTGTTGAACTATTTATTTGTACTCATTCTATACCCAGGTTTAGACTCAAGGTTAAAGCATTCAGTGTTCTAGTAGATTGGTAACTATTAATTTTTTGCTAGTATGCTTCATTTCTAACTGCCTATTGGATACTGAATACCCTACCATACTTCAAACTCAACAGGCCTGTAGAAGAACTCACCCTGAAACTTGCTATTCTTCCTACCTTTCCTATTTCTCTTGATGGCAACACCATCCTCCAGATTAAGGTCTCCAGAGTGTGTTTAGTTCTCCTTTCCACTCCCCCATGCCCTGATCTGTTCTTGTATCAGTTTATTTCAGTAAGAACTTTTTCAGTACCTACCATTTTGCCTGGAACTAGCAATACAAAATTGAAAAATTGCGTAGATTTTGGCCTGAAGGACCCCAGGTCTAGACTACCCCACTTCCTTACAACACACACTCCTCTAAAGCAATGACTGTTGGCGCACACAAATTCATTTGGATCAGTTTAATGATAATACTGCATCATTGTTGCTGAGACAGCACAATATAATGGCAGGATTGCTGGAGACTCTATTCAGAAACAGGTCACTGTATATGGAAAATTAACCAGCTCCTGCCAATTATTAACTGTGTTACTGTGGGCAAGCCAGTTAACATGACTAGATCTCATTTTTTTCTTTACTGAGTTTGAACTGGATGAGCTCCTTGATCTTTTTTTTTAGTTGTTGTTTTGGTGAGGCAATTGGGGTTGTGACTTTCCCAGCGTCACATAGCTAGTAAGTGATAAGTGTCTGAGGCGGGATTTGAACTCAGTTCCTCCTGAATCCAGGGCTGGTGCTCTATCCACTGCACCACCTAGCTGCCCCTCTATGATCCTTTTTAATCCTATATCCTGTGATCTTTGATTCTATTTGAGCTATTATAACCAAGTCACATGACAGTAAAGGTATAAAACTCCCCAGATTGTTCATTTCAAATTTTGTTCCAGGGGAGCTAACTGTCCCCTATAAATATTGTTTTGCTTCAATTTGTGTTCTCTTAGAACATGTTAATAAAATCAAGTAGGTGTATACCTTTACTTGAAAAAAGAATTCTGACAGTTCTGGGTACCCCACAGGTACTCAAAAATACTCAATTTCATTGATTCATGAAATGACTCAGGAAGTACATGAAAATATTTTTGACATTGGTTTCATAGGAGTGTGTGCGTGCGTGCATGTGTGCATGTGTGTGTGTGTGTGTGTGTGTGTGTGTGTGTGTGTCTATGGTGGGCCTAGCAGGAATTCAGATACCAAATGTCTGTCTCTTATATTGGCATCTCATTCACTCTTGGCTTACTTTGATGTTAATACTAAAGTGTGTCTTCATGTCCTTTTCAAGGCTCAAGTTGGGCAGGATGGAACCAAATATATCTCATATTCTGAACCTTTTTTTCTGATGAATAGAAAAAGAGAAAGAAAATGACCCCTTTTCATAGGGTACACAGACAGGAAGAAAGAATGGGATTTTTGCCTTTCTACTACTGACCCAACATATAGATAAGAGGAGGAAATTCCACAAAAAGAAATTATGAATTAACACTCATGCCTAATCTTTTTTTTAAAGAATGTTTTTATTTTTTTCAATTTCATGTAAAAGCAATTTTTAGCATTTTAAAATATTTTTTGAATTCCCAATTCCCTCTCTCCTTCCCCTCCCCCTTCCTTGAGAAGGCAAACACTTTACTTTTGACTATACATGTGCCATCCAGCAAAGCATATGTCCACATTAACCATGCTGCAAAAGAGAACACTGACAAAAAAAAAAACCAAAAGAAAAATTAAGTGAAAATGTATGTTTTTATTTGCTTTCAGATTACATTAGTTCTTTCTCTGGAGGTGGATAGCATTTTTCATTATAAATCCTTTGGAATTGTCTTGGATCATTGTATTGCTGAGAAGAGCTGAGTTACTCATAGTTGAGCACTGTACAATGTTGCTGTTGCTGTGTACAATGCTCTCCTGGGTCTGGTCACTTCACTTTGCATCAGTTCACGTAAGCCTTTCCAAGTTTTTCTGAAATCTGTCTTCTTGTCATTTCTTACTATTGCTGTTACTGTGTACAATGATCTCCTACATGCCTAATCTTTTAAGTCATTTACTACAATCAGTTAATGGAATCCTAAAATTCCATTTTCAAAGAGATTTTCAATGACTTTTTCCTTTAAGACAGGGTAGAATTAGAGCAATTACTGTAAATTATGGAGAGGCAGTTTTGGTTAAAAGGGTAAAGGAATAAAGATAAAAGGAAAAACTTCTTGGCAAAGAGAGATGAGTTAAAGTTCAAATAGACTGCTTTGAGAAATGGCAGTGTCTGAATTGTTGGTCCTAACACACAGCTCCTTCATAGATACTTGTTCTAGTCTCACTGCTCTTTCCATTGAGGGGTTGGGATTGACAAGTTTAATGGTGCCTATCTCTCTTCCTTTTGGCTACTGACATCTGCTTCCATTCCTAGGGTGTTTGATCTTCAGCCTTTGCCCATGTCCACAAGCCTCTCTCCCCTTTCTCCTACCATGTCTGGGCAAAAATGTGTCAAATATGCTGAGAATTCTTATCCTACATTTTAATTTAAATACCATTCATACCAGGCCCTTCATCAATTGTAGTTGTTGTGCTTGTCATCTATGGCCCCCTGATCCCTTTATTTCTCTTGATGAAACCCAAGATGAGACCACTGACTGCTCTGTCCCAATCCCTACTCTCACCTCTTTCCCATCCTGCCCTGCTTTTCCTCATACTCAAGGGAAAGAGAACTTATCTTCCTTTTCTTCCCTGATAATTATTATTCATATCAACATCTTTTCAATAGAAAACTTTCATAACCCCAGAATTCCAGAGTTCTATGAAATACTTTCTGGGAAATATACTAAATTTGGTGATTTCCCAATGTCCTTTCCTCCACTCCTGTTCTAACATTGTGAGATTCTATAACTGTGGACTAAGAGAGATAAGAGTAGTAAAATCCTATTTGTTTCTATGGGGGGGGGTATGTCTATCTATTCCTTTTCCTATTTATCTGTAAATTTTGAAAAGAATACAGAATTCTTGGGGAAATGATCAATATGAACATCAGAGAATAAACTTTTCAATGTTCACAACATTATGAACTACCTCTGTTATGAGGGTTAATGCTGATACTACTTTCAAACATGAATTTATGATTTTTATCATTTAGTCACCAAGATTAAAATCAACAAATTATTCCCTGTTTTACCTGATTGTATTTCAGAAATTGAGAAGAAATAGATCCAAATATAGATCCAAAATGAAGCTCAAAGCAAAAATAGGAGGAAAATATTTGGTTTCTGATGGCTCCTATTTTTGAAAGTAAATGAATGCCCCCTTGGAATTTCCCAGAATTGAGAAAAAAATCAAGAAGATAATTCTTTCTCAGTATGCCTTGTCACACTGACTTAAACTTTGACAACTGGTTTGATTTTAATATAGATACCTATTATATTTGAAAGGATAGAAGCGATTCACTATCTACTCATCTGAAATAATAGTTTCACATTCCAGGGGGACATATTACATTCAGATTTGGGAATATCACCAATATAAATATAATAGTTCATAAAACATTCTTCCAGTTTGAAAATATCATTCCTTAGATGACGTTGAACTTGCTTAAGGAAAAACCAGGCTTAATTGATGGTATGTCAGGGAAAATATAAACAAAGGATACCTTTCTGTACATTGTTCTTTGGACCTTCTGATTATAACCCTACCTAAAACATTAACTTTGTTTGACATTTCTGGTTTGTGAGAAAGAGATGTTTTCCAAATAGGCAAAGATGAGCTATACATATTATTCTTCTGTTTTAGAATCCATTGATTTTGATTTTAAGAAGGCTTTTGATTCTATTCCAAGGGATATAGTCAATGAGCTTGGAAATGGGCTGTCCTCAAAGGGTATTTAGCATTGAATCAACCATACTTGATACCAATTTATCAATAGTACCTTAGACTCAAAGCCCTCTTTGCTTGAAATTTACATCAAATACTTGGATGATAGCCACAGTCACGATGAGCAATTTTGGTTCCAAGGGCAAGCAGAATTAAATGTACTCTGAAACCAGCCCCAAGACTTGAGACATGGTGGGAGAGGCTCTAGGACACTGACTGGTCTATGGCAGGGTAGAACCTAGGGATATAGTGAAGTGGCTTCCGGGGAAGCTGCTTCTTGGAAGAATCAGGGTAGGTCTGTGACTAAGAGGCATTTAAGTAGTATAGAGACACTAAGAGAAGGAAGGGCATCATTTGGAAGCTTCTTGGTTTAATTAATTAATATAATTTCTAACTAATTTCTATATTGCTGAAAGGACAGTACTATAAAATATTATTGTAACAAAATTGACAATTAAACAATTGTTTTAAAATATATTTAATTTTTTTGGTGTCTTTTCAATTTTAGGGTCTACATGGCTGTGATTTTGGTGTACAGAGTATATACATTGTTGCTATTGATGCCTAGTGGGTGGACAGCAGGAAGGTCAATTGGAACACTTTTGGGGAAAGACTGACTTCAAAGTGATTTTGGCAAATTGAAGTAGTCAGATGTAAAAAGATGATATTTAGTTGAAGGGCGTGTACTCACTCATCTGGAAGGAGAGATGGCTAGAAGGGTTATTTAAGAACAGCAGCAAAGAAAGTGTTTTATAAAGAGGGCAGTGACCAGCTGTTTTCCATTTCCCAAAGGAAAGACAGAGAGGAAATGAGCATCAACTAAGACTTGGGGAATTTGAGAACATATCTTTTAAAAATTGTTTTCTTTTTTATTTGTGTGTCATCCTTGCGCAGGGGCCATGCTAATCGTCTCTGTATTGTTCCAAAAAATTGTTTTATTTTTAAATTAATAATCATTTATTATCTCTCACTCCTACACCACCTTTCCACTCACCCAGAAAAAAGAAAAATAAAACACTTGTAACAAATATGTACAGTCAAGCAACATAAATTCCCACATTAGATATATCCAAAAACATGTCTCATTTTGTATATATAGTTCATTACTCCTCTATCAGTAAGTAGGTGGCACTTATTATCAGACTTCTGGAACATGGTTGATCCTTACATTACTCAGGGTCTTAAGTCTTTCAAAATTCATGATGATGATTATTTTTTTTTTGGTTGAGGCAATTGGGGTTAAGTGACTTGCCCAGGGTCACACAGCTAGTAAGTGTCAAGTGTCTGAAGTTGGATTTGAACTCAGGTCCTCCTGACTCCAGGGCCAGAACTTTATCCACTGCACCACCTAGCTGCATGATTATTTTCACAATGTTGTTATAGTAGAAGTTGTCCTCCTGGTTTTGTTCACTTCACAGTGTATCATTTTATACAAGTCTTCCTAGGTTTCTCTGAAACTGGCCCCTTTATTGTTTCTTAGGGCACAATAGTATTCACTTCCATATATATATGTATACACACACACACACACACACACACACATATATATATATATATATCATAGTTTGTCCAGTCACTCTCCAATTGAGGGGAACCTTAAAGAAATATATCTCCAAAGTGCAAATTGGAATGGATTACTGAAAAAAGCTGTAGAACCTTGATGGTGGCTCCCTCATTTTGACCATATATCAGATGGTCATGTAACACTTTAGGCACCTCCCCCTTTTTGAGGCTGTGAACTGGGAATGGTTTAGTATAATATAATTACATTGCAGGAAGGAAATCAACACTTCCCTAAATAAAGAAATGTGAAATACATATGGAATAAGGGTTGATAGGGTTGATCATATGGCCCACTGGAGGGGGCCAGGGCACATGACATGGGAAGGGCCAGGGTCCTTGCCCTACTCTAGTGTGTGGTGATCCCATATTTACCTTCTTATTCATATATAAAAACTACAAACAGATTTGGTGATATGATGGGGGCTAGAGGCAAAGTACTAACAAATAGGTGAATCTAGAAAGATATCTTTGTAGAGAATAGCACTTCCAGAAACTAAGGACATTTTTTGAGCTTCATTTAAAAAAATAAGTTTGAGTGGTAAACTTCTGAGTCTAATGAAATTAAGAATAAAACAATACTCTTTCACTTACTAGTCAACCTATTATTATTATTTTTTGGTGGGGCAATGGGGGTTAAGTGACTTGCCCAGGGTCACACAACTAGTAAGTGTCAAGTGTCTGAGTCCAGATTTGAACTCAGGTCCTCCTGAATCCAGGGCTAGTGCTTTATCCACTGCTTCACCTAGCTGCCCCCAAACCTATTATTTTTAAAGATGGTACTTTGTGGGCTCTGTCAATTCTATAAATCTTTCCCCTTTATTAAAGGCAAATATCAAAATAATCTGAACTTAGAAGAAAGCATTCAAATAGCCTTATCATACATGTTAACTTAAGATTTCAAAACTATTGAAGCATATTCAATGACATTGCACTCCTAAAAAAATTTTCTTGAGAACAAAAGTGTTTGTGGTACCATTTATGCATAAAATTAAAAAAATATATTTATTTAGGATAAGAAACATCCTTTTAACTTTCTATTTTATGTATATTTTAATGTATACAAGATATTAGTGCATCATTATACCTCTATATTTTATAAATAAATATATGTTGGGGTGTATTATCAAAAAAGTTTGGAGACTAGATGAATGGATAGAATACTGAATTTGGAGTCAGGGGAATTGAGTTTGAATTATTACTCTAATATAACTTTCTGTGTCAAAGCAAATACATTCTCAGTCATAGGATACTATCTTTGTCAAGCATAGGAAAAGAACCTCAAGAATTTTCCCGATCTAGCAGAAGTTATTATTCTCCCCATCTTGACCATTGCTTCTGTTGCTTTAATGATGAGATATCAGGCCAGAACTCCTCCTTCTTGAGTTTGGTCCCTTTTACCCCACTCCTGTCAACCTATGATCACACAACAACATACAAAGAAGTAGCATTATTTATTTGTGGCCTTTTTCCCATAACAGTCCCAGGGTTAGACTCTATCTGCTAGTACCCCTCAATTCAAGAAAACACTCTGGATTTTTTCAGGAAACAAGAAAATACCCTAATTAGTCTCCATTTAACTCTTTTAGGCACCCGGGAAGGGTTATTCTTATCTTTCAAGTCTGTCAACAGTTTTTTATTTATTTGTTTTGTCACCTCCTAGGCTTAAATTGGGAGATGATTCCTATCAATTACCTAGCATGAAATGTTCTGAAATCAGTAGCATTCTTCTACTTCAGTACCATGGAAAGGGACAACGAGAGACCAGACCCCAGCACTTATTGCATAAGTACAAGAACTCAGAGGGGCTCACAGGACAAATATACTATTATATATTTGCTTACTTCTATAGAATATTATTTTTTCCATCCAGATGCAGATAATTCAGATTTTATTTCAGGTTCAACTCCACATTCTGCTTGTTTATGTGAATTTGTTGGGAGCATTAATGTTTATAATAAAAATTACTAAAAAGAAAACTCCACCACTTAGATAACAAAAGCAAATAGAAGCAAAAATACTAACAAACCAAAATCCTTTGAGAGTCTCCCAGATGGAAAGACTCCTTACTTGAAGAGATAGCAACTATCCCTGGATAGCCTTTCTTTTCCCCTGCAGTTCTTTCCCTTGCTCACTATCACTCGGGGACAGGCAAAATCAGATGCATTGTTACTGCCACTGCTATGTTTTCCTCTCTGTCTCTCTACAGCAGGAGCCACAGCAGCAATGCACCAGTGGCTGAGGGAGAGAAGTGCAGTTCAGTTTGTTGGCGTTTCTCCCCAAGCATCTAACACGGAGCACTGAACGTAAAATGAGTCTAATAAACATTTGTTGAATGAACGATGCCATTCTTTGTTTTCCTCATCCCTCCTATTTTAAATTCAAAGAATGTTAGAACTAGAAGGAGTCTTTGAGAAAATGAAGTCCAATACCCTCATTCTACACATGAGAAAACTGAAGCTCAGTGGTAGTTGTCCAAAGTCACAGAGCTTATTCCCTTTCTCCAAAGGTCAAAAACTTATTTGTACAGGGCACACAGTGGTAACAGAACTGAGACTGGAACACAGGTCTCCTGATTACCAGTCCAGTGTTCTTTATATTTCCCTGTACTGGCTCCTTTTCTCCCTATCTTTTTTCTTTACTTTTCCCCTATCTCTCCCCCATTTCTGAGTCTCTTTTTATTATTCTCTATTCTACTTGCTCAACACCTTATTTCCTAAAGTCTCATATTTTTATTTTTACATGGAACACATTTTCAGTTTCCTTATAGAAATAAATGACAACATGGGATGTAATCCTATCCCCCAATACAATTTCAGTGGAATGTTTAAGGTAGAAATGAATTAGAGAATCTGCAGGGTAAGTGCAATATAAACTTTATGCATGTATATACATGCATACATATGTGTGTGTCTATGCACACAGACAAGTACTATATAAGCTACATGTGCATATGTACACATGCTGTGTATAACTATGCACACATATATACACAAATTATTATATCTACACATGTATATATGTGTAGATATATACATACACATACATGTACATGTCTGTATATGTGAAGTTAAGTAGTCCAGTGACCAGAGTGCTGGCCTTGTAGTCAGAAAGCACTGAGTTTGTACCTTGAATGTTTATTAGGTGCGTGATCCTAGTTAAGTTACCTAATGTCTCAGCCTTAGTTTTCTCAGCTGTAAAATGGTACTAATAATAATAGCACCTACTTCATAGGGTTATTGTGAGGATCAAATGGGATAACCCATGTAAAACACTTTGTAACCTTTAAAGTGCTATATAAATATTAGATAGTATTATCACTGTAGATGTATCTTCACACATGTATACTGTAATTGAATACATGATCTCAACAGAATAGTTCTCCCTTAACTTGTGTAGATTATGACCTAGTTACATCTTCTCATATTTTAAAAAATCAGTGATTTTTATAATAGTTTCTTTAAAGCTCAGCAACAAACACACCAAAGCTGTGTCACCTGTAGCTCAGTTCAATTCAGCTTTCATCTACCTCTTCCTCCCCACAATGCAAATAGCATGTCATCATTTACCCTTGTAGAAAGCAACTATTACAGGAATAGAGACCACAAAAAGCATTTGTTGTACCAGACTATTCATTAGAGATTATTTGTTGTACCATGATCAACTAACAAAAGCCCCTTTGAGCCCTCTGGAGGGAGTGGCCAATGACTAATTTACAAAGAATCAGTCCTCCTTTGCATTGGTATTATTTCTCAAGTTTTCTCCAGGTAATTAATTACTAGCTGTTACTTCAATTAATTGGTGGTCATGGTTTCAAAACCTTCAGAAACAGCTTTCTTTCAGTTTTCCTCATTGTCAAAAGTCAATTAACCTCAGCTATCATAAATGGGGCAAACAGAAGTCAATGGATCCCTGAAATATCAGTACATGTTCTAATATTCAAACACCTTAGGCAAAAGCAGACCTGCAAAGAGGATGCTTGAAGAATGGCCAGATGTACATACTTTCACATTCCTTCGGTTACTGCAGAAATAGCTTTCTGTGGTGTCTGCCCATTATATAAATGTTGAAATTTAGAAAGAAACCCTTGAGGCATTTTTCCCCGTGTATTTCTCTATTTCTTTCTTCTTTGTTTTTTGGGAGGGAAGTTGTTTGGTTTGTCGTTGTTGTTGTTGTTTTTAGTGGCTCTAGTCTTTAACAGTCAGGATAAGTGAGCTGCCTGGCCTTAGGCAGACATAATTAAACTCTACAGGGAATTGAAAAGGAGTGGTTAGTACTAGAGGAGATAATTATCTAAACAAAAATACTTGAAACAAGTCCAATGGAATAAAATCAGACAGGATTTGGTGACATGCACAGTGCCATCCAGTTCTCTCTCTCTCTCTCTCTCTCTCTCTCTCTCTCTCTCTCTTTGTGTGTGTATGTAGGGGTGGAGGAATAGAGCAAGGACTTGTTCTGATTCAAGAGACGTTAAAGAAGTAGCAAGTTCCTGGTTCAATCACAAGAAAAAGGGATGCTTGGTGAGGGAGTGGGCAGGCAAATTATAGCACAGACCAGATCATAGCTTAACCAGAGTAAAAAAGCTGCAAGGAACACAGTTAACATGGGTTCTTGCTAAAACAGCAAGTTCAGCAGTGAGAACTTTTCAGGAAAAGCTAGAACTTTAAAGAAAGACAAACACCAAAAGTGAAAGTGATAAAGACTAGTACTCTTGAAAGAGTGTGGCTGGTTTATTGGACAGAACTGCCTTCTTCCACATCAGTGAAGCTTGGGGATCCCTTAAGGTCAAGAATATTGGTTCCTGAAATAGCCTCTGTGGGAACTGGGGATATAACCTGGGGGGAGGGTCTCTGAAGTCCAGCAACTCCTTCAAAAGGGACAGAGCAAAAGGGCACATTGTGTATTTCTTAGTAAGATACAAACTGATGAAAATAATGAGATGTTTGAATAGTCCCCGGAGGTCTCTGTTCTCTTGGCCTGCAAGTCAATGCTCTCCAAGGAAAGATGACAAAAACGTGTGTAGTCAACCCTTCTGGACAGGGGACAATGAACTTAGTGCTGTAAGGGCTAAAATTCTAGCTAAATTATCTAAAATCTAATGAGTGGTCGCCATTAAATTATAAGCTTTAGCAAGAGTATTTAAATGTTTAAGTATTTATTAAAGAGCATTAGGATTGGGGCAGCTAGGTGGCGCAGTGGATAAAGCACCGGCCCTGGATTCAGGAGTACCTGAGTTCAAATCCGGCCTCAGACACTTTACACTTACTAGCTGTGTGACCCTGGGCAAGTCACTTAACCCCCATTGCCCCTCAAAAAAACCCAACAAACAAAAAACAAACAAAAAGAGCATTAGGATCAGAGAGAAAGGTAAAAATCTAACTATTTCTAAGAGACCCTATTATCCGACACACCATGGCAAAGTCAGGAACCAAAAAGAGAAAGAGCTCCCTGCGCAGGCTCTCCTTCTTCCTTCCTGTCCCCTCCCAGAAATGGGAGGTTCTTCAAGCTGGTTGGTTGACTGGGCCGGAAGTTCAAATTTTGTTAGCTTCTGAGAACCATGCTTTCTTAAGTACTCTCAAGTACCAGCCAGATGTGCTTAGAATCTAGTCAACTATAAATCAGCCAGTAATCCAGTCAAGTCAGCCAGTAATCCACTCAGGTGGGCTCCTGACTATCTGCCAAATCTCATCTATCACATTCTATTATTTTGACAGTGCTTAAATGCTGGCTATTTCATTCTCTTTTCTGGGACTCATGTAAAGTATCTTCTCAAAAAGAACAAGTTGCTTTTTGAATATGTTTTTGCTTCATTCCAAGATTATAAAACCCCAGTGTTGAACTCAAATTTCCTCATCTTTTCCAAGTTCTCAGGAGTTCAAATATCTTTCTTTTTCAAAGTAAAAATTAATACCACACTCCATTCGCCAACAGCCCCACACTAACAAATCACTTTACATAAGGGTAAAGGCTATAAAGAGACCTCTCCTGAGATGTTATCCAGACAGCAGCAGCCTAGCTCTGATACCAGCCTAGAACATGGGCAGCAGCTAGGCAGGTTTATATATGGCTATTGTTTCAGTTTGCTTTGTATACTCCCAACTTATTTTCTGTAGCTTCCCTTTCCAGTGGACATGTCTACCAGGGAGATGAGAGTATTCTGAGAAACTCATGCCCCAGGGTTGTTCAATCTAGTCTCATGTACCTACAACCAGATGTGAACAAAATGATCAAGAACAAATAAATAACTGGCCTCTTTGGAGACAAAGAATAGCCATAAACTAGGCCTTCCTGTGGTATACTGAATAAAGTTTTCCTTCGTAATAGCCATTGTGGTAAGTTTTAGCCCAAAGAGCTATAATTAGCCAGGAGTAAATAGGTCTTTGGCTTATGGTTCCAACATTCTGGGCAGTAAGAGTGAGGATTTTATTTCTCACAGTAAGGAAACATGATTCCTTCCTGTGGCCTCTGTCCTCTAGAGGTATCATGTTGTGGATTTCCATGAGCACATTCTACTACCTGGGTTACTATATTGACCCTCCACCCACAAGGTCCTACCACCTTCTCCTATGGGGCCAGGGGCAGATTTGGGAGATAAGTTGCTTGTTTTCCCAGAATGATCACACCCCTGGTCAGACTGTTCTATCAGCATATCCCTCTCTTCTCCAATAGACTGTCCTCTGTGCTGATTCACCCAAACTCTTTTTGCTTCAGGTAAAAAAAAAAGTTCCTAGTTGTGATTGTTAGCCAAAGTCATGGTGTTAGGTAGTTATTCATGAGATATCTGATATACTTCTGGAATCCCAGTAGATCATAGAGCATATATGAATCAATGGGAGGAATGTTTTAATTCTTGGTGAAGCATTAAGTCATCTAGAGCTAATGCATATTAGCAAAGAGTTGAAATATAAACCAAGGTGTTGGTAGTAGTTTGAGAAAGTTCTTTGGAGCTTTAGTAGATGATAAGCTCAATATGAGCCAGCTTTGTAAAAAAAAATGTTCTCTTAGATTGAATTAAGTTAGGCATAGGGTACAGAATGGGAATGAGGTCTTCTGCCTTGGTCAGACCACATATAGATTATTGGAAGCCACAATTTTTTTTTTTTTGCAGGGCAATGAGGGTTAAGTGACTTGCCCGGGGTCACACAGCTAGTAAGTGTCAAGTGTCTGAGGCTGGATTTGAACTCAGGTCCTCCTGAATCTAGGGCCGGTGCTTTATCCACTGCGCCACCTAGTGAAGCCACATTTTTGAAGTCATTGTCAAATTGGTGAGTGTTCCCTGAAGTACGGCCAGGATGGCCAAGGGACTAAATATCATGCCATATAAGGATTGACTGAAAGACATGCAGATGCTCTGCATAGAGATGTGAAGGTTTAAGGGGGAAATGAGAGGGGTCTTCAAGTATTTTGATGGTTATTATGTGCCAGAAGAGTTAGACATTCTTGTACCCAGTGGACGGCAGATCTAGGACTGATAGGTAAAAGTTATAGAAAAACAAATTTAGGCTTATTGTAAGAGGAAATTTCCTAATAATTAGAGTTGCCCTGAAGTGGAATTAGGTGCCACGTAAAGTAGCCTCTTCCCCGAAGAGGAAGTCTTTCATCACAGGCTGAATAGCCACTTCTTGGGGATGTTGCCTATAGGATTACTGTCCTTGTGTTGATTGGAATAAAGGGACTAGGAGACCCCCTTCTGATGCTGAGTTTCTTGACCTTCTGGATATAATTTCAGTTATTTTTTGGCAATTGGAGATAATCGACTTAGGAAAGACTATCTTTTCTTCTATAAATTCATGACAGATTGGGGTGTTTCTTCTTCTATCTGCCATTTGAATTTATCTCAGTTTCTGCATGCCTGTTATACAATTCTCTCCCCAGTCCATGTCTAAATTGTGGATAAAGATAAGGTTCAGATGAAATACTATGAACTATCATTATTTTAATGCAGTGTCAAATAATGTGAATGTTAAAATCTTCCTAATTCTGAATATCTGAAATTCCTGTTGGGTGTTTTTGTTGGTGAATTCTTTTTTTTTTCTTTTTCTTTAAATTAAAAAAAAATTTAGTTAATTCTGAAAACTGACTTGTGTCTTACATAATAATAACCACCCACATGGACACAGTGCTTTAAGGTGTTTTAAAAATACAACAAAACAACTTCACAATTATCACAGCAACCAGTGCTAGGTTTGGAGTCAGAGGATTTGGATTCAAGTTCTGGCTTTGCCACTTACTATGTGACCTTGTACATTTTGCTCTGTCTGGGTAGTCCTTACTTGGTTCCATTATCCATCATTATCTATCATTACTATCATTCCCAGGTAGTAGCTTAGTTCAATTATCTTTTAAGATAAAAGGTGACTAGGTGACCACTGCAGTCCTTTCAACTCTAAATTTATGAAATTATGGAACTACATACTCTGTGAGATAGGTAGTGCAAATACTGCTCTCCTTATTTCATAGATGAGCAAGTTCAGGCTAGGAGGAGTAAAAGTGATTTACCTGTGATCATACAGTAAGTGCAAAAGTCAGGATATGCAGCCAGCTGTCCTGATGTCAAATATAGTACTCTTTGTACTACATTATTCTGCCCTGACTAGCATTTTTTAAAAAGCAATTTAAAATGTTTGTTCCATCATTCTAACAGGATGGTATCCATTATGTTCTCCATCACATTTAGAATTCAAAATGTGGGTTGTTTTTGTGTGTGTATGTGGTTTTTTTTTGTTTGTTTGTTTTTTGCAGGGCAATAAGGGTTAAGTGACTTGCCCAGGGTCACACAGCTAGCAAGTGTCAAGTGTCTAAGGCCAGGTTTGAACTCAGGTCCTCCTGAATCCAGGGCCAGTGCTTTTTCCACTGCACCACATAGCTGCTCTCAAAACCTGGGTATTTTTTTTTTAAATCATTTGTATGCTACTTGGTTTTACTAATTCAGCACAAAGAGTCTTGGCTACAAACCAAATTTCTAAAGCACTGACGTTTTTCATAACTAGAAAAAGAGGAGGGTTCTTTATTCAATTTTCAGTATTGTAAATTATTTCAAATATATTAAGTGAATGAGACTAAAAAAGGAAATTGGCAAAAGTGTTAACATTTAAAATTCTGGGGGCGGCTAGGTGGCGCAGTGGATAAAGCACCGGCCCTGGATTCAGGAGGACCTGAGTTCAAATCTGACCTTAGACATTTGACACTTACTAGCTGTATGACCCTGGGCAAGTCACTTAACCCCCATTGCCCCGCAAAAAAAAAAAAAAGAAAAAACATTTTAAATTCTTTGTAGTCTAGCAATTTTCTCAGTGGTAGAGGCAGGAATATGTAGGGTTAGAGGTGGAGATGAGTAACATGATACTGTGGGAAGACAGCTACTTTTGATGAATCCTTTTGGGTAACTGTTTTAAAACCTTGTTTAAAACTCTGAGTTATGTGGCAGCTGCCTAAGAGGGTGATGCACATACTCACTAATGCCATCTTTCTATAATACTGTAATGAGGGACAAAGATGGCAAAGATGTTGCTAGCAATAACTAGGAAAGAGAATGGTTGTCATGTGTTAAGGGCTAAAATTCTAGCTAAACTGTCTAAAATATCTAATGAGTGGTTGTCAATAAATTATAAGCTTTAGCAAGAGTTAGACTTTTAAGCATTTATTAAGGAGAATAAGAATTTGGTAAAGAGAGAGATTCCTATCTATTAAAGGGAGAGCACATTTCTAGCTCCGCTCTCCACCAGAGTCCAAAGGCAAGAGCGTCAGAGCGAGCGCCAGTCTCTTCCTTCCTCCTCCCACTAGCCCGCATCACTTCCTGATGCCAAAGAAAAGACTCCTGGTCTTGCCCTCAAAGACCTTCGCTTCATGGGCGGAACTCTTCTACAGTAAGTCTCCAGCAGGTGGCGTCATTCCAATCGTTACACGTGGAACAGCCTTTTTTTTGTTTGTTTTTGTTTTTTTTCCCCCTATATAGAGATGAACAATAGAAACCTCCTTAAGCTCCTGAGGGATGACTTCTTATTATATTAATCTGGAAGATTTCATTCAAGTTCTGTATATGCAGTGGATCCCCTGCCTTGTAGATCTCTGCTGGGATGGAATAAGTTTCAGGTGCTTTGCCATTCAAGAGGAATTTGATGGTATTCAGTTCCTCTTTTCAGTTGTCACACGTATTGGATGAGGATGAAGTGGTATCAAGATCAGCTTCCACACTGATGATAAACTATTGAACTTGAAAAAGTCACAAGCTAAGACAAAAGGAGAAGGGGAATTGGTTTGTGACTTTTTGTTCAGAGATGACTGTGGACTCAATGTAGCCTCTGAGGCTGATATGTAACAGAGTATGGATTGATTCTCTGCTGCTTGTGTTAATTTTGGCCCAGCAATCAACACCAAGAAAACAGAGTTCTTCCACCAACCAGCACCATACCATCTATATGAGAAACCATTTGTCACAGTAAATGGAGAAATTTTGAATGCTGTGGATAAGTTGATTTACCTTGACAGTACACTCTCCAGGGCTGTCCAAATAAGTGATGAGGTTGATGCGTTGTATTGGTAGAGTTAGTTCATCATTTGGGAGACTCCAAAAGAAAGTGTGGGAATAACAGGGTATCAGGCTGCATACCAAACTGAGGGTCTACAGAGCTGTGGTGCTGACTATGCTGTGAAACCTGGACAGTCTCTTAGTGCTATGCCAGAAAACTGAACCACTTCCCCTTGAATTGTCTCAGGAATATCCTGAGGGTTACCTGGCAAGATGTGATACCAGATACTGAGGTCCTCTCTATAGCTGAACTGCCAAGCATTCAAATTCTACTGTAGAGTATAACTCCAATGGGCAGGCCTTGTAGTTCCAATGCCAAACACACTTACCCAAAAAACTATTCTACAGAGAACTCACACAAGGCAAACACTCACATGGTGGTCAGAAGAAGCAGTATAAGGACACTCTCAAGATATATCTGAAGAATTTAAGTATTGACTGTGACACATGGAAAACGCTTGGTATAGGACCATCCATCATGGTAGTTCTACACCAAAGAAGGTACTATTTTCCATGAACAAAACACAAAGGAAATGTGAGCTGTGCAAATCCAGATCCACTCCCACTATAAATGTTCTAATGGACCACTTGGCAGTGGTAGTACCTTCTGAACTAGTGTTGGACTGATTAGCCATACACACTGTACCCTGATTCCAATATTGTGATGTCACTGGTCTTCTACAAAAATGAAGAACTAACAACAACAACGAGGGAGGAGCTGAGGTGAACCTAGTCCCACTTCCTTATTACTTACATGGACCAATCAAGGGCTGAGGTAATACTAGCCTCATCTCCTCTTATGAAATATAGACCAATCAAAATTGTCTTTCTGTTATATGTGTATTATTTAAATTAATGGGGTATTAACTGTTTTTAGCTAAATTATTGGGGCCCAGACTAAGTTTTTCTAAAATATTGCTACGTATAAATTTATGGCTATGGCACCTGTTTAGGCAGCATGCATTTATTATTAAAGTATATTAAATGTAGTAAAAAATTTACCATGTGACATTTGATACAAGCTGAACCCTGCCCCCCCCCCAGTGCCATTTTGTCTTTAAGAGAGCACATGGCCTTGTTTGGGGCAAACTGCCTCAGTTTACCCAAATAACTGGAGGAGACCACCAAGTCAAGCAGAGACAGATTTATTCCATTCCCATGGGAATGAGCAAACTCAATGCCTGAGTCACGCTAGCTAATACATGCCTTGACCTTTTATAGGAATGTTGGTCAGAGGGGAAGTCCCCACGCACACTAGGGCGAGCTCACAATCTAACATCCAATCCTGTCTCACCCAGGGTGCGTGCTTAGCTCGTGATCAACGTATGGAGATGTGCATACGTGTTCCAGGAACAAGGGGGAAAAGGGAACTCGGGACTCAAGAAGAAAGGACGGGGAAAAGGGGAGGGGGAACAAGGTCAAACCAAAGGAAGAGGGAATGGGGGAGTGACAGTCAGATGTTTCAGATCTCACAGTTCCCAATGACTCCCCTCTCCCAGCCCCTATCTCTAAAGATATTCAACTTGAATAACAGGAAGAGTCACTCAGGTGTTTCAGCATTGTTTTATAGTCATGTTAATTTTAGAAGGATGACAGGGTTAAAATTTATCTTCAGCTATGTTGGGAAATTAAAGAAATAGAATAAAGAATAAAAGAATAATCCATTGTTGGGACCCTAGGGTCAAGGGGATTCTGCTCTGAGAACAAGAGACATGTCACTTAACATCTAGTCTCAACTTAATTGCTGCATCCTGTGCTGAGCCCCGTCCTTTCTTCTTGAGTCCCGAGTATTGAATTGGTGGGCAAACTCCCCGACCCACTCAACAGGGACTGGGGTTCTGACACATGATGGATTCCAAATAAAACTAAGATGTAGCTTACAAGTGGGGAGACTGAGCAGAAGTAAAAATACTATTAATTAGCAATAAAACTTAAAGGAGACAGTGAGAATTTGACAAGCAATAAACTTTTAAACTAACTATACTGGGACGGGACTGGGTACCTTCCAGACCCCATCCTCAGAGTTTAATCTGACTCAAATCCATAATCATCTCATACAGCCTCAAGCAGAGTTCAGAAGCCCAAGAGGAGAGTGCTCACCAAACAACTGTGGGTCCAGATCAAAAGTGATTTCCAAGATGGTGCTGACCTGGTACCTCCTGTGTTCCTGACTTTTATCCTCTTTTGATAGAGGCACGTTGCTACACACTGATCAAAGCTAATTGGTCAGCATCATTCAATTATAATAATTGATGTGACTTGAGGGTGGTCTATATTAAAATGAGCTCTACCATGATGACATCAGGGTCTAATGGGAGAGACCCTGAGGAGCAAAGGCACATTCAGATACATATGGTTTAATCCTCTCAGTTTACTGGCCTAGACACAAAGAGTCTTATCTCCATTCCTTGGACTAGCCTTGAGCTCCCTCCTAACATTGGCCTCTGAAGTGGGGAGGAGTAGAAAGAAACTGGGTTCCTGGGTCCCCCACCAAGTAATCCATTATAAATAATTATTTTCTCACATATGGCAATTGCTTATTCCTTCCTATTAAACAGATGAAATGCAGAACACAGATAAAATACAGTCTGGGCTACCGATGTGTGTTGCCTTGGTGTATTAATCAGTTCTTTTTGTCTTACTTCCTGATTTTGCCTAAACTGATTAGGGTAAGGCCTTAACCTATGTTTCTTTCAACAACACAGAGTCAATGAGATGGAAATCAGTGGCTCCAAATTACTATTTATGGCTCTCAGTACCCATTTGTGGGTAGCACTTGCAGCTCCCTCAGAAATATCACCAGATAAATTTCCTTTGTGGGCACATGGCTTTTATGTCTTAAAGTAAACAAACAAATAAACATACTTATTCTGCCATGTTTGACTGCACTACAATACTAAGTAAAACATTAATTTTGAAGGTGGGGAAGGCAACAAAACATGAAAGCTCACAGTCTAGGTTCTCTGGAACTTTAGAAGGAGAAAGTTTTGGGAAATTGGTGACAATGTGTCTTCTGTCTGATTTTGATTAATTATTATTTTCTTATTTTTTAAAATCTATTTTAAGCAAACTATCTTTTTTCCTTGCTACAAATGTTTCTGATTTCTAATTGCCATCTCCTGGAAGATATCTTCATTTTATCTTGCACATATCTTATCTGTCCTGAACATAGCTTGTTGTCTCCTCCATTAGATTGTGAGCTCCATGAAAGAAGGGACTAATTTTTCTTTCTTTGTATCATCTGTGCTTAGGGCAGTGATTAGAATATTTCAGTCATTTTTCAGTTGTGTCCAACTCTTCATGACCCCATTTTGGGTTTTCTTGGCAAAGATACTGGACTGCTTTGCCAATCCCTTCTCCAGCTCATTTTACAGATGATAAAACTGAGGCAAACAGGGGTAAGTGACTTGCTCAGGGTCACCTAGCTAAAAAGTGAGGGCAGATTTGAACTATATCTACTGCCCCACCTACCTGACCTTGCTGGAACATAGAAGGAGAAGGAAGAGAAGAAGAAGAGGAAGGAAGAGGAAGAAAGAGACAGAAGAACTGTATAGAGAAGAAAACAAAAATAAAACAGCAATAGGCACTTGGAAGATACTCACCTATTATTTGTGGGTTGGTGTTGGATATTTTTCTTTTCTGAAATTTATTTGTGAATTTTGGCAATGCTAATCTAGACAATTATATCTAAATAATAACCGCATAGTTCAGAATTCAATTCCATTCTACAAAAATTTATTGAATAACTACTCCCAGATAGAAATGTTATCCTAGGCACTGGAGGAGAGATAACGAAGTGATAAGAGATTTCCTGAGCAACTCCCTTCTTCATTAATTTGGTCTTTCATGACCTGAGTTAGATTCAAGTGATCATTTCATTTTCTTATGTAGGAGTCTTCTGGACTGAATCATACTCTTGAATCATTCTAAATTTCTCTATCCAAATCTCCAAGGTCTAATCTTCTTTAAAAAAAATAGTACTAAAATGTGCTTTTTCTATGAAGCTTCCTTTTACTAACTGAAATGCTCTTTTTTTTTCAGGGCAATGAGGGTTAAGCAACTTGCCCAGGGTTACACAGCTAGTGTAGGTATCAAGTGTCTGAAGGCATATTTGAACTCAGGTCCTCCTCAGGGCTGGTGCTTTATCCACTGTGCCATCTTGCTGCCCTTACTAACTGAAATAGATTGTGAATGTCCTGATGCTTTTCCACTTAAACATGAAGCACTACAATGGCTCATTAATGATATAACTTTCAGTTACACTTAATGTTAGTAAAACATGTAAAATGAAGCCTTATTATTTAGACGATATGGTTATAGATTTTTGTAGCTAGACAGGATATTGACTATTATCTAGTCCAACCCACACATTTTACACATGATAGAACATGAGGGCCAAACAGGTTAAAGGATTTGTCTAACACAGTTTAGCGATGAGGAAGGGGTTCTTAACTTTTCTGTGTGTTTCATATACCCCTTTGACAGTCTGGTGAAGCTTATGGATCCTAGAGACCCCTTCTTTGAATGATATCTTTACATACACAGAATGAAACACATAGGATTAAAAGGAAATCAATTATATTGAAATGCAGTCATCAAAGTATTGAGTTCACAGGCCCCTTGAAGTCTGGGGCTCTTTTGACCCCCAGGTTAAAAACCCCTAAGTTAAGGAGTAAGGGACTTTCCTGATACTCTCTAAAATAAACACCAAACTTCTTGTTATAAGACAAAAGAAGACAGAGAATGAAATCAAAGGGGTTAGCCTGTAATTTTCTCATGGAATTACCCCTTTCTCCAATGGGCACATGAGAATATATAATGCTTTAGGCAATCCAGTGGAAACAGGATATGATCACCTTGGTCTAAGCAAATCAAGGACATTTTTGTGATTAATGATTCCTTGGTAGAGCTCCTGAGGGTTTGACTTTCAGAGATAGGTGACTATCTGTGTGATAGAATAAAGAGATCACCAAATGCCAAATATTCCTTTTTTTTTTTTTTTTTTGGTGAGGCAATTGGGGATAAGTGACTTGCCCAAGGTCACACAGCTAGTAAGTGTTAAGTGTCTGAGGCTGGATTTGAACTCAGGTCCTCTTGACTCCAGGGACAGTGCTCTATCCACTGTGCCACCTAGCTGCCCCAAAATATTCCTTCTAAATAAAATTGACTCATATATAACAGCTGGGCTATTATGACACTAATATTCTTCTTTAATAGTATGACAATTCCTGTGCCGAAAGAAGGAAGCATCATTTTTTGTTAGTTGTTTTTTCACACTTTTAATTTAGATGTAATTCAGTACATTATTTTTTGTGAAATTAAGAAGATATAAAAACTTCTTACAATAATCCCTCCCTGTATACCTGAGCACCATGTGTGGCTTCCCACACTGTGAATTTTAGATGCAGGTTTATTTGAACAAAGATAATTAATATCAAATTGTCTTCAACTCCATGTTTAAATACATCTTAGAGAATTATTAATGTCTCTGAAATAATGAAAGAACTGGGTAGAAATGACTGTGCATTATTGAGAAGGGGAGACCAAAGCATAGCAGTGACTTTGTTAGGAAGAATAAAGGAAGAAGGTAAGAGACAGGATATATAGTCTGAAGATTTTTGTAACTGCTATAGGCTTCAGTTTTCTCATCTGCATAAAGAGGGGATTGAGCTAGAAAGACCTTTAGGGCATCTTTTAGCTCTAAATCTATGATCCCAGAGAATGAATTTCTTCAGCCTATAGCTTTTACTCTTTTTTTTGTTAAACTTTATCCCCAACTTACCCTCATCCCATATTTGGCAGGCTACAGAGAGGAAGAATCCTTGATATTTTGAGAATTGGAGTGACACTCCCTGCTGGAGAGATATACTGTAGGAAAACTCCGCCTTGAGAAGAAGGCATCTGAGGACAAGCCATGTGGCTTGGAAGGTCAGTTCCTTGGCGTCAGGAAGTGACATTTGCTCGTGGGTACTGTTGATCAAAGCTACCAGCCAATTAGCTTGGAGCTGTGTGTGTGTGGATGGGATGTTTCCGGTTTTCACAGGAGGCTTGTGGGACAAAGAAGGGGTGAGGCTCCCTCTCCCTTTTTCACCGGGGTGGAGTGGAGCTGGAGATGCTGGCTCCCTGAGATAGATAGATGAAGGCATCTAGGCCTCTTTCTCTATCCTCCCCAAATTCTTATGCTCCTTAGTAAATGCTTAAAAGTCTGAACTCTTGCTAAAGCTTCTAATTTATTGGTGACCACTCATTAGATTTTTATACAGTATAGCTAGAATTTTAGCCACCTTACAGACAGCTCTCATGCAGTATGCAGCTCTCATCCCCTCCCTTGTTGAATGCTCCTGGATGGACAAAATGAGGGAAAAATTTTGTGACTCTCCAGATGTTATATCCCCATTTGTCCAATAATTTGTTTGCAAAAGCTGGAAAAACCTTTTCCAAACCATGACACCAAGTTTGAGATCAATCCATATAAGAAAACTATCAGACAGAAGGGACTAAATCATTCCATTCATCCAGCTACAAAACTCTTTCTGACCAGAGGTTTTTTTTTTTTTTAAATATGGAAGATTTATTTGTTCCCAGGTTATTAAAATGAAGCTTTGGTCTCAAACAAGGTTTTAAATGGCATTTGAAAGGGCATCTTCAGAGATCAGTTACCATGTTGCCAAATTGGAAACAATTCAAAGCAATGACAAAAGAGGTGAGTTCATTCCAATTCCTCCTGTTCTCTAGCTATGAATACCACTCAAAAGAGGTTCTACCATTTTCTTATTTTAAAAATTAGATTGAAAAGTTTTCTGTGGATTTTTTTCAATTCTTTCAAATAGTTGTTCCCAAGAGATAAATGCAAGAAAAAATTTTTCATTAGTCTTAATACTCCTATTAGGTCTGTATCCCAAAGAGATCAAAGAAAAAGGAAAAGGACTTCTATGTACAAAAATATTTATAGCAGCTTTTTTTTTTGTGGTGGCAAAGAATTGGAAACTGAGAAGATACTCTTCAATTGGGGAATGGATGAACAAGTTGTGGCACATGATTATGATGGAGGAGTATTTGTGCTGTATGAACTGATGAAGGGGGTGGTTTCAGAAAAACATGGCAATACCTACATGAACTAATGTAAAGTGAAGTGAGAAGAATTGGGAGATCATTGTGCACATGATCAACTCTGAAAGACTTGGCTACTCTTATCAATACAATGATCCAAGACCATTTGAAAGAACTCATGATAAAAAAAATGCTATCCATCTCCAGAGAGAGAATTGCTTAACTCAGTGCAAATTGAAACATAACTTTCTCACTTTCTTTTTCTTATTTTTTGAAAATAGGGAAATACATTTTGCATATTTCACATATATAATTGATATCATATTTCTTGTTTTCCCAAGGCATGGGGAGGGACATGGGAGGGTAGGGGGGAAGGGAGAGAATTTGGAACTCAAAATTTAAAAAGAAAAAATGTTAAAATTAAATAAATAATAATATTTTAAGTATTTTAAAAACAAAAAGTTCAAAAGGTCAAGAATATCAAGGAAATCAATGAAAAAATGCATAAGAAGGTTGCCGATCTGAGTTCAAATCTGACTTCAGACACTTGAAACTTACTAACTGTGTGACCCTGGGCAAGTCACTTAACCCTCATTGCCCCCCGCCCCTGAAAAAAAACCACAAAAAAACAACCAAACTACATTATAAAGCAGCACTCATCAAAACTATTTGGTTGGCTAAGAAATAGATTGGTAGATCAGTGGATTAGGTTCAGCACATGAGACAATAGTAAGTGACTATAGTAATCTACTGTTTAATAAGCCCAATTACTCCAGTTTGGGATAGGAACTCACTATTTGACAAAAACTACTGGGAAAATTGGAAAATAGTATGGCAGAAACTAGACATAGACTAGTGTCTTATACTATATCACAAAATAAGGTAAAAATGGGTACATTATTTCGATGTAAAAGGTGATACCGTAGGCAAATTAGGAGAGGAAGGAATAATTTACCTTTCAGATCTATGAAGAGGGGAAGAATTGATGGCCAACCAAGAGTTAGAGAATATTATGAAATGTAAAAAGGATCATTTTGATTACATTAAATTAACAAGTTTTTGCACAAACAAAATCAATAAAGCCAAGATTATAAGGAAGCAGAAAAGTAGGAAACAATTTTTAGAGTCAGTGTTTCTGATAAAGGTCTCATTTCTCAAATATATAGATAACTGAATCAAATTTATAAGAAGACAAGTGTCAAAGGATATGAACAGGCAGTTTTCAGATGAAGAAATTAAAGTTATTTATAGTAATATAAAATGTTCTAAATTATTATTGATTAGAGAAATGCAAATTAAAACACCTCTGAGGTACAACCTCACACCTCTCACATTGGCTAATATGACAAAAAAAGGAAAATGATAAATGTTGGAGATGTGGAAAAATTGGAACAGTAAGGCATTGTTGATAGGGTTGTGAACTGATCCAACCATTCTGGAGAGCAATTTGGAACTAAGCCTGAAGGGCTATAAAACTGTGCATACCCTTTGACCTAGCAATACCGCTACAAGGTCTGTATCTCAAAGAAATCATAAAAAGGGGAAAGGACCCATATATAGAACAAAATATTTATAACAGTTCTTCTGTGGTGGCCAATAATTGGAAATGGAGGGGATGCCCATCAATTGGGGAATGGCTAAACAAGTTGTGGTATATAAATGTAATGAACTACTATTGTGCTATAAGAAATGATGAGAAGGTGGATTTTAGGAAAACTTGGAAAGACTTATATGAACCAATGCTGAAGGAAGTGAGCAGAACCAGGAGAACGTTGTACATAGGAACAGCAACATTGTGTGATGATCAACTGTGATAGACTAAGCTTTTCTTAGCAATATAATAATCCAATTTCTTTTTTATAGTTCTATTTTTTATTTGGAATTTTATTTTTCTCCAATTACATATAAAAGCAATTTTAACATCCATTTTTAGAACTTTGTGTTCCAAATTCCCTTCCTTCCTTTCTCTCCCACCTTCCACCTATAAGAAGGCAAGCAATACAATTTAACTTAAGCATGTGTAGTCATGCAAAACATTTTCATATTAGGTTGTGAAAGAAAACAAACAAAAAACCCTCAATAAAAATAAAGTTAAAAATTATACTTCAATCTGTGTTCAGACACCATCAGTTCTTTCTCTGGGGATGGATAACATTTTTCATCATAATTCCTTTAGAATTGGATCCAAGACAATTTCAAAAAACTCATGATGGAAAATGCTTTCCACATCTTGAAAAAAGAACTGTGGAATCTGAATGTAGATCAAAGCATACTATTTTCACTCTTTTTAGTTTTTTTTCTTTTTTAAGTTTTTCCCCTTTTTCACAATACTACTAATGTGGAAATATGTTTAATACAATTGTACATATATAAACTATATCAGATTGATTTCTGTCTTTGGGAGGGGGGTGGGAAGGGGGAGATGGAGGAAACTTTGGAACTCAAAATCTTATAAAAATGAATGTTGAAAACTATCTTTACATGTAACTGGCAAAATACTATTAAGATTAACAAATAAAGGCATAGAATGTTAGATTTAGAAGAAAAAATGGTTCAGTCCCATTGTTCTATAAAGATGTATTTTATTTTCATCATCATTTTATTCTCACCTTTTTGATGATCACATAGAAATGGTTGAAGGATAAGTTGTATTTTTATTTTTAAGCAGCACTACAGTAGAAAAGTGTAGGACTGACTGAGTCAGAAGAACTGAGTTTGGGTCCTGACTCTGACACTTTCTGGTTGTCCCAGGTTGGGTTGACTAGTCTTTTCATTTCAATGAACTTTGGTTTTCTCATTTATAAAATAAAGATAATAATACTCTGGGTAGCTAGGTGGCACAATGGCTAGAGTGCTTGGCATGGAATCAGGAAGACCTGAATTCAAATCTGACCTCAGACCTTTACTGAATAAGTCACTTAACCCTGTTTGCTTCAAATTATTCATCTAAAAATATGAACTGGAGAAGGAAATGGCAACCACTTTAGTATCTTTGCCAAGAAAACCCCAAATGGGGTTATAAAGAATTGGATATGATTGAAAAAAATGGCTGAACAAATAATCCTTGTGCTCTATTCTTTATAGGAGAGGAGAGGAGAGCATTTCATATGTCAAAGTCCTCTATAATTGTGAGCTATTATTGCAGAAAATTTTGCCATACTACATTTCCTTAGACATCCATCATGGCACTCTCTTGCTTGGGGGATCCACTGGTTCTACAGTGGTCACCATATCAAGCCCATTTCCTTTTCTTGGTTTTCAGGGGTTTCTCTAGTTCCCCTCAATTCTCCCTCCAGTTTGCTTCTGACTTTGGGGATGTGCCTCAGCACCTGGGGCTGCCTTACCCTGAAATTTCCATAAGCCTTTGTTTGTTACCTAACCCTAGAACATTCTTTTCCATCCTGACCCCTTTTTCCCATTGGTGAATTCCTCCTCAGGTTTTCATTTTCAGGAGGACTGCTAACTGGCCATCACTCATTTCCATCCTAGTTTTGCTTCCGACTTTCTAGACACTGACCCAGCACTCCCTGATGTATCTATCTTCTCCCAAACATCTTTTCAGCTCCATTTTATGTGTTGTCTTCCTCCAGTAAAGGGTAAGCTTCTTGAGGCCAGGGAAAATCTTCTTTTCTCTTGTATTTGTATCCCCATTGTATAGTATAGTATAGTATAGTATAGTATAGTATAGTATAGTATAGTATAGTATAGTATAGTATAGTATAGTATAGTATAGTGCCTGGCACATACTAAGTGCTTAATATGTGTATATTGTCTTTCCTTGTCCCTATCTATATAATCTTTTTCTTTCTTTCTTTCTTTCTTTCTTTCTTTCTTTCTTTCTTTCTTTCTTTCTTTCTTTCTTTCTTTCTTTCTTTCTTTCTTTCTTTCTTTCTTTCTTTCTTTCTTTCTTTCTTTCTTTCTTTCTTTCTTTCTTTCTTTCTTTCTTTCTTTCTTTCTTTCTTTCTTTCTTTCTTTCTTTCTTTCTTTCTTTCTTTCTTTCTTTCTTTCTTTCTTTCTTTCTTTCTTTCTTGTGGGGTAATGAGGGTTAAGTGACTTGCCCAGAGTCACACAGCTAGTGTCAAGTGTCTGAGGCTGGATTTGAACTCAGTTCCTCCTGAATCCAAGGCCAGTGCTTTATCCACTGTGCCACCTAGCTGCCCCCTATCTATACAACCTTAAATCTCACTACTTCCTAGTGGGAACTTTATTCTCTATCTAAACTATTTTCCTTAATGCCTCTTCCTTGCTGTCTTCCCTATAGTGTTCTATCCTCTCTTGGTGCCATAATCAGTGTTTTCTGATACCCAATCTGGTCACAGCACCAGTCTGCTTCCCATGCATTCAAGCCCAAATATCACTTCTATGAAATCTCTGATCCTTGCTCTCACTCCCTAGGTATACATGTTCAAAATCTGCACGGCACTTTATCCTGTTCATTCTCTATTTTGCATTCTGTTTGTTCAATTAAATCCACATTACAGTCGTTAGATCACAGAGTGGTTCAGTGAGTACAGCACTGGTCCTGGAAGGCCTAATTTGGGGCAAGTCATCTAATTTCCCTGACCTTTAGTTTCTTCATCAGTAAAATGAGGGGGTGGGACTAAGTGGCCTAGAGGACCCATCCAGCTCTAGATCCATGATCCTATGTATATTGTCTATCAGGGGATACTAGATGCCAAGTTCTGCAAGGACAGTGACTCTGAATTAGTTATCTTGGGATATCCATTCAGAGAGGAAGAAAGGCATGTTTTGGTGAAAGTAGCTCCATCCTATGCCCCAAGGCAATAGGGAAAAGCATTTTATTCAATATTTGACACAGTAGTTGGTTTTGTTTTGTTTTGTTTTTTTACACGGGGCAATGAGGATTAAGTGACTTGCCCAGGGTCACACAGCTAGTAAGTGTTAAGTGTCTGAGGCCAAATTTGAACTCAGGTCCTCCTGAATCCAGGGCTGATGCTTTATCCACTGCACCACCTAGCTGCCCCTACATAGTAGTTTTGCACTGCTTACAATGAGATTAAACAAATAGACCACTATGAAAATCATTGCAGATACTGTGCCAACAATTTTAACATGTAACAAAGATTTTCTGTGAGGGACTAAAATAGATTGTTCAAACTAAGTCAACATGTACCATGACACTCATCGACTTTAAGAAAGTGGACATTAGGAGAATAAAAAATATGTTTTGGGATCCAGAGACAAAAGGGGTCAAAAGCTTGTACATTACTCAGAATCCTTAAATGTCTGTATATCACAAATAATTTTATTGAGAAGAGACATGTGTGATAAAATAATGGGATTTAGCAGATACTCAAAGACCCACCTGGAGATTAATCAAGACTGATTAAATCAAGTGAGAGTGATTGACTGCTGATTAAGCCTACTTCAAGTTAATTGGATTGTATCAAGTTAATTGGATTGTGATCATACCTGGTTATCCCTTAAGAAGGTGTAATTCTCAGAAACTAGACTGTGAACTCAACTTGAGAACACCTTCAAAGACAATGGATTTGGATGATGCCAACCAATAACCTTGAAGCAGTGTGTAAGGACCGCCTCTGTTCCAGATCTATAAATAAGCTTCCAAAAACAGCTTGGGAAGTAGTAGGAGTAGCTTTCTTTTTGCCTGCTTGGCGGGACTCCTGACGGCGCGGCACAGACTCTCTCTCTCCAAAGGTGGTCTTTTTCGGATTGGTGAGTTTTTATAATGAATATAGACTAAGCTTAGACTTAAGACGATTTGTATTGTGTTTCTACTTTTCTATCCTTCTAACCAACATCACCTTGTGACTATCATAAATATAAATAAAAAGGTCTATCTAGAAAATTAAAACCTGCTTCCATTTACTAGTTTGGGAGATAAATTAAGGGAAAGGTTAAGTAGGGGAGATTTATGATCTAATATCCAATTTTAAATCTCACACATGGCAGCCAAGAGCAACATCAGTTTAAAGAAAGAATCACATTTTCAAAACTTTATGCAAGAGGATGAAAGAGAACTAAGAACAATTCACAAAAAAAGGGAAAAGAAGTTGAGGAAATTAGGATCCTGAGGATACCTTATTGTGAGATCCTACTAAGCCAGATCATTCAAAGAGCACTTATAGATGAAACTCAAAGAACAAGAACCTCAAAATAATAATAATGCCATCCCCATCTATTAGCATTTTTATAGTGATCATTGGGGTCATAGTGGAAACCATCATGTTTGTAAACTTATCTCAGTGCCTGATATATGATGTTGTTATTGTTGTTTGTCCTTCATTCTCTCTCTCTCTTTTCTTTTTTTTGCAGGGCAATGAGGGTTAAGTGACTTGCCCAGGGTCACACAGCTAGTAAGTGTCAAGTGTCTGAGGCTGGATTTGAACTCAGGTCCTCCTGAATCCAGGTCCAGTGCTTTATCCACTGTGCCACTTAGCTGCCCTGTCCTTCATTCTCAAAGAGGACCATGACCTTGGGGTGATGTCATGACTTGCACTGAACTAGATTTAAGTGAGGGAGGGCTTGATCTATAATTTGAGGAAGTAGCAATGGCATTAAGATAATGAATTTGGGGAGATACCTGCCAAAATACATACCAAAGAAATTTATGAGGTGACAGTTTTAAAGGCAGGGAGAGACTAATTTTCAAAACATCTCAGAGACACAAAAATGCCAGAACAATGGAAAACAGTGATATTCTAAATTTAAAAAAATACCTGAGAAGATAGAAACTGACTCATTTTTTGAGAAAGGAGAAGGCAGAATTCCTTAGCTCCAATCACATCTTTATAGTCAGAGTTGACTGAGAGGTATTGAGAATAAACTACTGTCTGTTATTTTTATTGATTTAGAAAAAGTATTTGATTCCATAAAATAAAATGCAGACTTTAATGCTATTTTAGAACTATGGAAGTAGCTATGAATTTAGATCTCAGAGATCTTAAATTAAAAATCACCTTATCTACACACTCAGTTTTTTTTACAGATGATGAAGAAAATGATGCCCAAAGAGGTTATGTGACTATACCCAAAGTTACATCAGAAATTAAGTAACAGAGTCAGGATTTGAATCTGGATCCACTGACTCCAGATCTGGGACTCCTCCTAGCTGACATGCTACCTCTCAGCCTGAGATAACAGTTTTATTGCCAATATAAAACCTGCAAGCCCATACATATTGTGTGAGAAATTATTTTAGAATGAATAATAGCAATTTAGTAGGGAGGCTTGAACAGTTTTACAATTGCAGATAGTAGTTCTACAATGTGGTCCCAGAACCTGCTTTGTAAAGTGAAGCATATTTTCCCTAAAGGAACAACGGAGTAGTTGGTTATTTTTGATCAAGGTTAAATTGTTCAGTCATTTTTCAGTCATGTCTGACTGTCACCCCATTTGTTTTTTGGTGTTTTTTTTTGACAAAGATACAGGAGTTTGCCATTTCCTTCTCCAGCTCATTTTTACAGGTGGGGAAACTGAGGAAACCGGGATTAAATAACTTTCCCAGGGTCAGCTAATATCTGAGGCCAGATGTGAATTTAAGAAGATGACTCTTCTTGAATTCAGGCCAGGTACTCGATCCATTGTACCACCTAACTGCTGCCCTTTTGGTAAAGGATTAGGAAAAATAGAAGATGTATCTATGAACGAATGAAGCACTGTGCTAAGCTACAGACAAAAATGTCACAAAAACAAACATATAAAACTAACAAGACTCTGTGATAATTTGAAATAACAAAAATATATTTCAAAGCCTATCAAAATGTACAGATTAATTATCCAAGGGACTCTGGGGTAATAATTATAACTAACATTTACATAGTACTCAAAAGAGCTTTGGGAAATAGGTTACTATAAGTAGCATCATTCCCATGTGGTTAAATGACCTTCCCAGGGTCATCAAACCAGTAAGTGTTGGAGGAAAGATTTAAACTCGGGGCTTTTTGACTATAGATCTAAGACTCTATTCATTATGCTATGATGCTTTTGTTAGGCAAACAAAATACACACAAAAAATACCATTACTTTACCATTAAGTTGATCTAAAACTATTATTCTAGCTTTATTGGACACTAAAGATATGATCAGATGGTAGATTTAAGCAGGAAGGGACCTTAGCAGTCATTCAGTTCAAGCCTCTCATTTTTACAAATGAAGGAACTGAGGTTCAGAGGTTAAATGATATACTCAAGTTCACACAAGGACTAAAGCAACTGAGCTGTGGTTTGAACCTATGTTGTCCAGCTAAATTTGAAACTTGACAACCTAGGTTCAAATTTACCACCCTTTATATTACACTACAGTGCTTTCTATAACAATTATATATAATAGCTAACAGTTATAATTCTTATCAACAATAATTTCTCTTGTCTTAGGATTTAGAAGGGGAGTTTTGAGGGTTCTTTGGATGCCTTGGATAACATAAAATAAACAATTGTTCAAGTATGTTTAAACTGACAACTTTTTTTTCCTCCACTGGATAAATTTCCCCTCTTGGCAACAAAGGTATTTAGATTCATCCTACCAATCATTCTTTTCCACAATGACTATTGCACTGTCTATATTTTTGAAAGCTTCAATAAGCACTTTAATTATGAAGTTTTGGAAAGCAAGACTCTTAAATGAAGTCTTCTGGTTTACTTTTGCTTTTCCCCTTCAAATTCTTAACCATTTCAAGAGCTGCCTTGAAAGGGAAGCTCAGTCCTCCAAAGTTCAGCCTGAGGGGTATGTAAGAGCAGGGAGTCTTTTGCTTTGGTGGTTGAGGGGATTGTGGGAGGGAGGGAAAAGGTGGGTTGTTTATCTGTGCATGGGGCCATCAGCTAGGGGAGTCACCTTTTCTAAGTACTTCTTGAATTTCTTCAAATTGTAGCCAAAGTTTCTACTAGAGTAATCATTGAATAAATAGCCAAAGGCAGGGAGAAGTAGAAGTATTTGTATTAATGAGTAGTAAGTGCTAAAAAAAAATGTGTCATGGCTTAGCAGACAGTTAGCCTTAGAGTAAGGTACACTTGGGCTCATGTCCTACATCTGACTCATATTTGCTGTATGACCTTGGGCAAGTTGCTTGACCTCTTGGTGCTCCCAACACAATTCTAAGACTACAAATTAGAAAAAGATAGTTGAGCTGTATTTATTGGTAGGAGTTTCCTCTCCTGGTATTCCCTATTCTGATCAAAAATCACAGTTTGGAAACTGTATCTCTCCATTTCCCCCCAAATCTAGATGCCCTGAGCATGGTGAAACAGATGCATGGCCAAACCATGATGGCCTTTGAATGGTCCTTTGGACATGTGTTCAGAACCCAAACTAACTGAAATCAGTAGTTTCTTAGTACCTTTAAGGGAGGCAGCATATTGGATAGAAAGGGGTGTTGGATTTAGAATCACAGAACTAGCATTGGGATCTTGGCTCCGCCATTTATAATCTATATGATCTTAGGAAAGTCAATTATCATACTTGCCCCTCAGGTCCTTAGCTGTTAAATAAAAAGGTTGCATTTGATGGTCCCTCCCAGCTCTAAATGTATGAATCTGCAGCAATATGATCCTATGAATTTATTGCTGTTGTTCATTGTTTTTCAATTGTGTCTGACTTTCTGTGACCCCATTTGGAGTTTTCTTGGCAAGGATACTGGAGTGCTTTTCCATTTCATTCTCCAGCTTATTGTACAGATGAGGAAACTGAGGCAAATGGGGTTAAGTGACTTGCCTAGGGTCACATAGCAGTAAGTATCTGAAACCAGATTTGAACTCAGGAAAATGAATCTTTCAGACTTCAGGTTCTGACACTCAGTCAATTGTGCCACCTAGCTGCCCTGATCCTATGAGTTTATAATGGGTTAAAGGTGGCACAGTGGATAGAGCACAATAAATGAAAAACACAAATGATGTCAAATAACAATAACAGTAATAAACACTTTAAGGTTTGCAAAGTGCTTTACAAAGATGCTCTCATTTTATTCTTAGAGTAACCCTGGGAGGTAGATGTTATTATAGATAATGAAACTGAGGTGGTTAAATGACTCGCCCAGAGTCACACAGCTAGTATCTAAGGCAATGTTTGAACTCAAATATTGGAGTCTTATTGACTCCAGGTCTATCCTTCACATGACCACCTAGCTAGAGCAAAAACTATGTTTCAAGTGGGGACATTTTCACTATAGGATTTGGAAAAGAACATTGTTCAGCCTGTTCTAAATGCTTTTAAATGAAACTCTCAATTATGAAAAGAATTCTTGGTTAAGTTTACAAATCTCTATACTTGGTGCTCCTCATTGATTTACCAACATACTTAAGTTAGATGCATTTGTGATATAGGTGGTAGTCAGTTAAGTAAGTCAACAGACATTTAGTAAGCATCTACTATGTGTCAGGTCACACCTCGGATCTGCCATAAACTATGTCTCTGGTGCTAAGTTTTGGAGATACAAAAAAGAGGCAAGAGACATCTCTGCCCTCAAGGAGCTCACAGTCTAATGCTGGAGAAAGCAAGCAAATGAATATGGACAAACAAACTCTATAGAGAATAAATATGAAATAATTATCAGAGGGAAGGCACAAAATAATGAAGAGCAAAATGAACAGAGCCAAGAGAACATCATATACAGTAATAGCAATATTGTTTTAAGAACAACTTTGAGCTTATAAGTCATTTTGACTATTATAAATACCCATATTAACTACAAAGGACATATGAAGAAAGATGCTATCTTTATCCAGAGAAAGAACTGATAAATACATGTATAAAATGATTTCATACACACACATATGTGTGTATTTGTGTGTAATGGTAGTTATCTCTAGGGCGAGAAAGGGAGGGAAGAAAAAAAAAGGGAAAAAAAGAAAAAAAGAAATTTATCATATATATATAAATGGAATAGCAAGTTGTTCATAATATATTTGTAGTTTCATATTCAGTTATTTTTTAAAAGTATACTGTTATGGAAATTCTTGTTTTATTCCACAAATTAAAAATAAAATAAATTTTTAAAAAGAGGGGGTAGTGTCTGTAATTTCACTGGTCTAGGGAACTCCTGAATGAGGAAATAATTTCTACTAGTGCAGCTTGGCCCCTTCTTTACAACTTAGTCTTAGAAAATTGCTCAGAGCATGGACATGTTAAATGACTTGCCCAGAGTCACACAGCAAGTGTGTGTGTCAGAGATGGGACACAACTAAGGTCTTACTGGCATTCCTGGCTACATTTATAACTTTACCTAAAAACAAGTTCTAGACTTTTTTTCTTATAAAGTCAACTGCTTTTCTAAGGAGTGGGCCAAGTTAACATCATCTATTCCTATTCTTGCAGGAAGAATACAAATGAATTCTTTAAAAAGCCCAAACTGTCTAGTTAGTTGACAATGGAGTTCTGAATATTTTGTAGCATACTGAAGCTAGAGGGGAACAGAGGAGTGAGAAACAGGAAGTAGTAGTAAATAGATCAGCAAAAAATGTAAATGAGATGAAAATAAGAGAAAAGAATGGCACCACCTGCTTGGGTTTATTTGTGAGAGCTAACTTTTTATGATATTTTTCAGGGGTAAGTCTGTTTCTTAGCACAGTTGGATTTTAGGAAAACTGCTTATTATATAGTCAAGTCCCAGTGAGAAAGTTTACCTTGTGGGCAAAGCAATGAGGAGTTGTGAGCTTCAAACTCTTTTATCCAAAACATCAAACATATAGCATAAAGTAAAAAGGAAATAGTAGCTTCATAAAAGTGTACTTTGCCCCAGCAAACCCAATACAGCAAAATTTTATCCATCTTTAACCACAGGAAATAATTCCTTCTAAGTGGCTTAATTTTGGGGATAGATGATTTTTACCCTATTTAAGCCTGCTTTATACCTTTTGCGGGGGGCATTTATTTATTTTATTTTTTTGAATAAAAGTATTTTATTATTTTCCAATTTTGTGTAGAAATAGTTTTCAACATTTGTTTTTTTTCAACATTTGTTTTTGTAAGATTTCCAATTTCAAATTTTTCTCCCTCCCTCCCCTCTCTCCCCCCCCTCCCCTAGACAGCAGGTAATCTGATATAGGTTTTTATATATATATATATATATATATATATATATATATATATATATATATATATATATATATATATATAAAACATTAAACCTATTTCTGCATTAGTCATGTTAGAAGAATCAGAGCAAAAAGGAAAAACCTCAAAAAAGAAAAACAACAGCACCAAAAACAAAAGAAATAGTATGGTTGAATCAGCATCCATATTCCACAGTTATTTTTTTTCTTTTCCTGGATTTGGAGAGCCTTTTCCATCATGAGTCCTTTGGAACTTTCCGTTGTTTTGGTGAGAAGAATCTAGTCTATCACAGTTGATCAACATATAATGTTGTTGATACTGTGTACAATGTTCTTCTGGCTCTGCTCATCTCACTCATCATCAGTTCATGCAAGTCCTTCCAGGTTTCTCTGAACTCCTCCTGCTCATCATTTCTTGTTTTTTTTTTGTTTTTTTTTTGTTTTGTTTTGTTTTGTTTTGTTGAGGCAATTGGGGTTAAATGACTTGCCCAGGGTCATATAGCTAGTAAGTATTAAGTGTCTGAGGTCGGATTTGAATTCAGGTACTCCTGAATCCTGGGCTGGTGCTCTATCCACTGCACCACCTAGCTGCCCCATGCTCATCATTTCTTACAGCACAATAGAATGCCATTACATTCATATACCACAACTTGTTCAGCCACTTCCCAATTGAAGGACAGCCCCTCAATTTCCAATTCCTTGCCACCACAAAAAGAGCAGCTATAAATATTTTTGTACATGTGCGTCCTTTCCCCTTTTTTATGATATCTTTGGGAAAAAGACCCAAAGGTGGTATTGCTGGGTCAAAGGGTATGCACAGCTTTATAGCCCTTTGGGCATAATTCCAAATTGCTCTCCAGAATGCTTGAATCAGTTCACAGATCCACCAACAATGCATTAGTGTTCCAATTTTTCCACAGCTTCTCCAACATTTATTATTTTCCTTTTTTGTCATATTAGCCAATCTGATAGGTATCAGGTGGTACCTCAGAGTTGTTTTAATTTGCATCTCTCTAATCAATAGTGATTTAGAGTATTTTTTCATATGGCAATAGATAGCTTTGATTTCTCCATCAGAAAACTGCATGTTTGACCTTTTCTCAATTGGGGAATGACTTGGATTCTTATAAATTTGATTTAGTTCTTGGGGGGGGGCATTTATAACAGCTCTTTTAACATTAGAAGGAAAGGCAGTCCTCACCTATTGGGGATTAACAAAATAAATTATAGTATGTGAATGTAACAGAATATTAACATGCCATAAAAAAAGATGAAATGGACAATTTCAGAGGAAACAGGGAAGACCTCCCTGAATTGAGAGGAAAGGATGTTAGAGAGATGAAGAGACAAAGATTTATCTGGGAATCATTTTCATAGATATGTTGTTTGAAGCCAGGAGAATTGAGATGATCAAGACACAATGAGGACCCAGGAGACTTTGGGAAATCCTTAGTTATAACGTAGATGGATAATAGTACAGCAAAGGAGACTAAGAGGTTTCATTCAGGGTACAGGTTGGATGCTACCCAGGAGTGAGAAGTATCATGAAACTCAAGGAGGAGAGGATGGTCAAAAATTACAAGGAAGTCAAGAAGGCTAAAAACCGAGTAAAGGACACTGGATTTAGAAATTAACTGAGTGGTGAACATCTTGTCTGAATGTCCAGAATCTTTTTTGTCCAAGAAAGGGCATACTGACAAACTCAGTTGAGCTGAACATTCTGACCCAACTTACAGTCTGCTTCTGAATATACTTATTCAGACCCATTTATTGATGGCACTGACATGGTTTATCTGGTGAGGTTTATCTGTTCTATTAGAACCTCAAGGAACAGTAGAAGAGAGAATGATGTTACTCCCTCCTTCTCACTTGGTCTGATATTGAGGCTGGAGCTCTGGCCACTGGGGAGGTTGATGGGGAGGAGAACTGAATGGTGAGTGTGGCCTTCACTTTCCTAGTTCTGAGACACTTCCCGATCACACTCGTATTATAGGTATTTTGTTCAATCTGCTATCAGAAAGGAACATGCAGTATATTAGGACAATTAGCACTATTATCCTGTCTAGAAATGAGAGAAATGCATTTTACCTCATGAACATTTTTCTACTATTGGAAAAAAGTTATTAAATAGGGTTTCTTTTAAATTGGGTAGGGGAGAATGAGTAATTTTCATGCCAAAGAACAGTGCGTACCTTATTCTCCTTTTAAGCCTAAGTGCTATATATAGACCTTTTAAAAACTTGAGTTTTTCTTGTATCATTTCCAATATCACTTTTAAAGGTTTTTTTCAAATGGACTTTATTGTTCCAGGATGAAAAGCACATTTATAGGGTCATAGAATTCGTGCTTGTTTCTTCTGGGATTCCTGTTTTTGGAGGATCCTTTAAAACTTTCCCCAAGAACTTGATGAAGGCTCAGTTTCAATATTGCTAGTTTTCAGATGTAGGATTGTTTTCTATGTCTTCATTGTATGAGAGTTCTGCCTGCTTTGAAGACAAGGGGTGAGCCTCTTTATGAGTGTTTTCTACAATGTGTCCCTACCCAGACTGAGATGTTCTGAGAGGTTTCTATCATTTCCCAAGGCATTTTTTTCTTTCCGTTTTCTATCACATCATCCCATGTAACGTAAAATATGCCTTCCTGGTCAACATGTAGTAATGAATGTCTTGGCTGTATGCATAATGAACTGTGAAATCTGATATCATTATTCCCATATCAACTCCATCTTTGCTTAGTACAGGACCCAGGAAGGTAAGAAGTTCCAATTTGCTAGTTCTTCCCCTATATTATAGTATGACTTGTAAACTCTCATCTACTGTTTACTTTATCCCCACGGATAAAATATTATGAAATGCAAAATGTATGTTTTTGATTATATTAAATTAAAAAGTTTTATACAAACCGAAGCAATACAGCCAAAATTAGAAGGGAAGCATAAAACTGGGAAACCATTTTTATAGCCAGTGTTTCTCATAAAGGCCTCATTTCTAAAACATATAGGGCACTAAATCAAATTTATTAGAATGCAAGTCATTCCCCAATTGAGAAATGGTCAAAGGATATGAACAGGCAGTTTTCAGATGAAGAAATCAAAGCTATCTATTGCCACATGAAAAAATGGTCTAAATCACTATTGATTACAGAAATACAAATTAAAACAACTCTGAGGTAGCACCTTACCTCTCCCAGATTGTCTAATATGACAAAAAAGGAAAATAATAAATATTTGAGAATCTGTGGAAAAATTGGAACACTAATGCATTGTTGGTGAAGTTGTGAACTGATCCAATCATTCTGGAGAGCAGTTTGGAACTTTGCCCAAAGGGCTATGGGACTATGTATAACCTTTTACCCAGTAATACCATCAATAGGTCTGTATCCCAAAGAGATCATAGAAAAGGGAAAAGGACCCACATGTACAAAAATATTTATAGCAACTCTCTTTGTGGTGGCAACAAATTGGAAATTGAGGGAATATCCATCAACTGGGTAATGGCTAAACAAGTTGTGGTATATGAATGTAATGGAATACTATTGTGCTGTAAGAAATCATGAGTAGGAATATTTAAGAGAAACTTGGGAGGACTTAAATGAACATGAACTGATGCTGAGTGAAAGGAGCAGAACCAGGAGAACATTGTATACAGTAACAGCAACATTGCGTGATGATCAACTGTGATAGACTTGGCTCTTCTCAGCAGTGCAATGATCTAAAAAAATTTCAAAGAACTCATGATAGAAAATGTTCTCCACATTCAGAAAAAAGAACTGTGGATTCTGAATGCAGATTGAACCATACTGTTTCTACTTTGGGGCTGGGGGTTCCCTTCTTTTTTTGAGGTTTTTCCCTTGCGTTCTGATTTTTCTTTCACAATTTGACTAATGCACAAATATGTTTAGTGTGATTGTACATATATAACCTATATTAGATTGCTTTCTTTCTTGGGGAGGGGGGAGGGAAAGGAGGGAGGAAGAAAAATTTGGAACTAAAAATCTTATGAAAACAAATGTTGAAAACTATCTTTACATGTAACTAGAAAATAATAAAATACTTTTATGATAAAAAAAAATCTTGGGGCAGCTAGGTGGCACAGTGGATAGAGTACTGGCCCTGAATTCAGGAGGACCTGAGTTCAAATCTGGCATCAGACACTTGACACTTAATAGCTATGTGACCCTGGGCAAGTCACTTAACCCTCATTGCCCCCCATATATATATATATATGCATATATATATGCATATATATATGTATATATATGTGTGTATATATATGTATATATGTGTGTGTGTATATATATATATATATAGTTTGGGACAAGCTGAAGGGAACAAAAGAAATGGAGATAGACTCTTTTGTCTAGCGCAGTGAAGAACTACCCCTAGATATGGGACTTTGCCTTAAAGAACTTGCAGGGTCTTTTACATTCTTCTCCCTAATGTCATCTGTAGAGTTCATTTTAATTTAGATTGCCCTCAAGTTGGGTCAACCAATGGAATTTAATTTTGCTACCCAATTAGCTTTGATTATTGTATAATGGCCTGCCTCTATTAAAAAATGTTCAAACCCTTGGCCACGCCAGGGTGCGTCTCTTGGCTCACTCCCTCTTAGGACAGTGTAGGTTTTGCAGGTCTTCTGAACTCTCCTTGAAAGTAGGATCTGGGGCTTTTCTCCTGCTTGTGCTAACTGCCACACAGTCCATCTTTCATTGGTATAGATAATATTAAGTAATAATAAATGTTTGCTGCCCAAACTGGTATAATAGCAATTAAATTTATAAAATATAGCCATAGCAATCAATTAATTCATAAAACATAGTAATAGCAATTATCATAAAAATATATTTTTAGGGGCAGTGGATAAAGCACTGGCCCTGGATTCAGGAGGACCTGAATTCAAATCTGGCCTCAGACACTTGACACTTACTAGCTGTGTGACCCTGGGCAAGTCACTTAACCCTCATTGCCCCGCCCTCCCAATATACATACATACATATATATATATACACATACATATATACACATACATATATATATAAACATATATATGTAGTTTTAGCCTAATAATTAAAAAAACACACTTGCCTCAGTTTTTTCAACTGTAAAATGATAATAATAGCATGTACCTTACAGGATAGTTGTGAGGATGAAATGAGATAATAATTATAAAAAAACACTTGGTACAGTGTCTGGCTCATGGTAGGTACTATATAAATGCTTTTTCTCTTCCCTTCCCCTTTTTACTTTGTACACTTGTATTTCCAGCTCTTAGCATCATACCTGACATACAGTAGATGCTTAATAAGTGTTTGTTGATTAATTGACATAAACTTTCCTTCATTCTGTATCTATTTACCTCAGGCCCTTTCTATCTCCTAGTGCTAATGGAAACCTAGCTTCCTCTAGAAGATACTTCATTCCTGACTGCCTGCTCAAGGCCTGAGTCATTCTTCTTCCATATTCCCTCAACAAATTGTGTCGAGAAGTTTGTATCCCTCTTGCTCTTCATCACTACTTCAAAATCATTATCATTCAGCATCCTGTCCTCTTGGGATGTTCATGCCACCCATCTATATCACTTGGTTCAGATCTTCACCACAATCATATACCAAGCTTCAGATCATTCCCTCTCCATTCTTAAGGAGTTAAATGTCTGCCTCATAGTCTTTCTCTTAAGCTTAATTCCTGCTTTCATACTTGGAGGCTTCAATATACATACTGATTTTCTCTCAAACATACTGGGCCCCTAGTTTGTCAAACTTCTCAATTCTTATGACCTACATCCACCTCCATTGATAGATTCCAATGATACCTCCTTCATCTTACATACTCACATTAAAAACAAACAAACATGACCTTCTGAATCTTCCCTCTACCCTTACTGAGAAACTCAGGAGAGTTTCCATACCCTTGCCCTTCCCCAACCCTGAAGATTTACATTCCTACTTTTGGCTGATCTTTATAAGCCACACTCCCATCTCCTGTTTCTGCTCTGTGCTTTTGCACACGCTATCTCCATAACTGAAATTCCCACTCTCTTCTCTTTTGTCTTTTAGAATTCCTAGCCTCCTTCAAAGCTTAAATCAAGTGTCACCTCCTAAATATGCCCATTTCTGATCCCTTCAGCTGCTAGGATATCCTCCCTTGAAATTACCTTGTATATGTTATAAATCTACTTATATGTGGATGTGTTGTTTCTTCTCTATAGAATATTTGTCCTTGAGAGAAGGGTTATTTCATATTTCTCTCTATTTTTCCTCCAGCATCTAGAAGTCTGGGTAGCCTCTAAGATCCCTTCCAGATCTAATCTTGTTTGGTTTGAGAATTTGGAGCTGGCCCATTTTTGTCTAATCTAGTCTGATAAATCCATAATCCCAGCCATCTGGCCTGGGTTTGACCTAAAAATTCTACAGAATAGTAAGAGAGTGGTCACTGTCCTTAGCCCCAATGAAATGTTGAGAAGCTGTCAAGGAGTGGTTTAGAGACCAAGCAAAGACCCCTAAGACAGAAGGATGAATCAATGAAAAATAAGAATAAATTTTAAAGTATGTTTTAATTATGAATCTTATTATTGAACATGGTAGTGTTAATTATGCTGCTATTACTTAATCATTCTATTAATTAGTATGGTTATTTTAATTACAGAAGTTGAGCATAATTCACTGCTATTCTTTTTGATGCATTTACAAAGCTGTGCCCTTTCAGTGTTCATTTTCTAGTTTTAAAAATTATAAGCCAGTTCAATGAACCAACAGGAAACCTGTCATATACAAAAGCCATTCAAAGTAGGTCTTTATCAGTACATAGGGGCTGGCTTTCCACTTTGCTCTTGAACAATGCTGCTGACAGAATCATGATTGCATCTGTAATGTATGTCTATTGGTATTTAGGGATGGTTTGAAAGCTAATCCCTCTCTGATGTGTTTAATCCAGGAACAAAGCACTGGTCAATTAAATAACTCATCAGTATAGAGGCATGGAGATTGCTATGTAATGGTGTGGAATTAATATTTTCCCTCTTCTTTCTCATGATCAAAGCCATCTTGTGCTGAAAAATGTATGAAGTGAGCTTGCTGTTTCTAGTGCATTAATGTTTGGTGTCCTATGGGAGATGCCTTAGCTAGTGTCCTTCAATCAGCTAGCATCCATTGATGATCAGCTAATCATATATGACATTATTGTTGACACTTCTCATTCTGACAGCTTGTTTTGTTTTGCTAATACTTCCTGTCTTTATAAGGAATATTAGGGAAATGCCCAAAAGGTATTTTTTCAGCCTGAATAATAATAGCTGACATTTATATAGTTTTTTAAAAAAATGTTTGTGAAGTACATTTTCTTTGCCAAGAAAATCCCAAAGGGGATCATGAAGAATGAGACACAACTGAATTGACTGAGTAGCAACAACAACAATAATAAAAGAAGTGCGTCACAGTAACTTTCTCTGTTGGACTTCATGATACTTCTATGAAGCAGGTACTATCATTATTGCCATTTGACAGAAAAGGAAATTGAGGCTCAGAACTTAAAAATAACTTGACTATGGTCACAGAGCTAATAAATATTAGATGCGGGTTTCAAATACTGGTCTCTCCTTTCTCCAAATATAGAATTCTTTTCACTATACTATGTTGCCTCTATGAAAAATAACAAATTTTGGGGTTTTTTGTCCCCTAAAGTATACAAATCACTAAAATAAACCCTAATCTTGTATTTTTTAGTCCTTTATAAAGATAGTTAAGTTTTTTAAGTGATTAAACTGATAACATAAGTATCAGATAAGAAGAATGATCTACCTTGGGAATTGTTGATGGACAGTAGGTTATATATCTGTTGAGCTTAAATCCTTTACAAAAATCCTACTCCCATGAGTTACCATGGCATAGAGGTCACTCATTGTTCTTGACTGCGCCAGAAGAACATGACCTCTGGAAGGTTTTACTAAGCTGGAAAATCTTTGCATGATGTTCAACATTGGAATGTATCTACTTTTTAAGGTTCAACCAAGCTAAGTAGAGAGAGGCTTGTGAGCATTAGGTAGACCAAAAGGTAAATAATATTTAATTAGATCTATGATTTTGTTGGACAGCTAGGTGGTGCAGTGGATAGAGCACTTGCCCTAGAGTCAAGAGGACTCAAATTTAAATCTCACCTCAGACACTTATTAGCTGTGCGGCCCTGGTCAAGTCACTTAATCCCAATTGTCTTAAAAAAAACAAACAAAAAATATTGGGAACCATCTCCAGTCATCCAGATCTATAATTTTATTTAAAATGTTGATACTTCTACCTATCATGGAGATAACATCCTATCTGTGCCCTCTTATCTTGCACAAAAGGAGAAAAAGAAAATTGCCTAATTTACCAATCTAGATACCACAGAAAATAGAATGAAAAATAGCAATAGAGGCACACTAACATAGAGAAAAAATCCAAGAAAGAAATGAGCAAAACACTCATAGCTTCAGAGGTCAAATAGTAAATAAAATATGGGTCATAAGTAAGTAGAATGAAAGCCTCATAGGCATCACTCAGAGTTGTTAAGATGGGAACTGATGACCACTATCAATCTGCAGGAATCTAATCAACCAACATGGATTTTAATGACAGAAGAAGGAAACAAGAGCAGGTAGCAGGTGAATACAAAAGTTTGGCACTGTCCTGGAGCACAAAAAACACATAGTTCTGTAAGAATAGTTACTAGTAGAGAAGCAAGATGAATGCTAGGGATTTTTAAAAGAAGCATCTTTTTTGTTTTGTTTTTGCTTTTAATTTAAATATAAGGAAAGAAGAATATCATAGAGGTGAGCGTACCTCTAGTCATGGTAGATGGAAATGATAAAAATAGATGACAGAGCAAAGTTAGAACTACTAAAATGTATTTTGCTTTTTAAAATTTTTCCTTGTCAAATCTTTGGAATCTTTGGAATAAAAAGGATAGAAAAATATTATTAATAATAACAACTAGCATTCATAAAGTACATTAATGTTTACAAAGTACTTGAAATATGCGTTCTCATCTGATGCTCGAAATAATCCTGTGGGGTAGATGCTATTATTATCCCTGTTTTAGATATATGGGCACTGCAGCCCAGAGAGGTCATGTGATTTATCCAGGATCACACAGTTCAGAATTGTCTGAAGTAGGTTTCAAACTCAAATCTTCCTGATTCCGAGTCCAACACTTTACCCACTGTACCAACTAGGTACCTTCATAGGGAATAGAAGCATAAAATAATTAGGGAGATAGTAAGACAACCCTTCAACAAGTCCTCATCTGCTTTCCTAGCATAATGTAATCGCTAAGAATTAATCAGAAGGGTTGACTGAATTGCCTATGGAAAAATGATAGAACTCCTTCAAGTGATCCCAAACTTTCCCCTGAAACATCACATTAATGCCGATGTTCTACCGGCATCGTTCTATGATGGAGAGTCATGAAACTTCATAATATTTGAAGAACTGAAATTGAATATCACTCAGAAGGCAAAATAGAGGTGCATATTGGGCATGAGCAGGCTTCAGTACACAATCAAAAAGGAAAAACAATTGACCACAGTAAAGGATGTCACTAAAGAAATGGATGATTGAGGGGGCAACTAGGTGGCACAGTGGATAAAGCACTGGCCCTGGATTCAGGAGGACTTGAGTTCAAATCTGGCCTCAGACACTTGACACTTACTAGTTGTGTGGCCCTGGGCAAGTCACTTAACCCCCATTGCCCTGCAAAAAAAAAAAGAAGAAGAAAAAGAAGAAGAAGGAAGAAGAAGGAAGAAGAAGGAGGAAGAAGGAGGAAGGAGGAAGAAGGAAGGAGGAAGAAGGAAGAAGAAGGAAGGAGGGGGAAGGAGGAGGAAGGAGGAAGAAGGAGGAAGAAGGAGGAAGAAGGAAGAAGGAGGAAGGAGGAAGAAGGAGGAAGGAGGAAGAAGGAAGGAGGAAGGAGGAAGAAGGAGGAAGAAGAAGGAAGGAGGAAGGAGGAGGAAGAAGAAAGAAGGAAGAAGAAGGAGGAAGAAGGAAGGAGGAAGAAGAAGGAAGGAGAAGGAAGGAGGAGGAAGGAGGAGAAAGGAGGAAGAAGGAAAAGGAAGAAGGAGGAAGAAGGAAGAAGGAGGAAGAAGAAGAAAGGTGGAAGAAGGAAGGAGGAAGAAGGAGGAAGGAGGAAGGAAGAAGAAGAAGAAAGGAGGAAGAAGGAGGAGGAAGGAGAAGGAAGTAGGAGGAAGGAAAAAGAAGAAGAAGGAGGAAGAAGGAGGAAGGAGGAAGAAGGAGGAAGGAGGAAGGAGGAAGGAAGAAGGAAGAAGGAAGAAGGAAGAAGGAAGAAGGAAGAAGAAGAAGAAGAAGAAGAAGAAGAAGGAAGAAGGAAGAAGGAAGAAGGAAGAAGGAAGAAGGAAGAAGAAGAAATGGATGATTGAGAAAGTGGTCTGGTCATGTGGCAAGAGATAGGGATAACCATTGAAGGGCATATCTGCTATACTTGTATCCTCATGGTAACAAGAGAAATCAAGGAATGCAGCACATTGGAGAGATCTTCAGAAAACTTATGGAAGGGCATGGACAAAAGTTAGAGTCTAGGCAAGCATGGATGGGTTGTGATTTGCATTGCTGCAGGCAGAGATCACAGATTCATTGGAATATTTAAGCTTTGAGTGTCTCTATTCATTTTCATCTGTGAACATCCTAGGAGGAGGATGAATCTAGCTGCTGGATTTCATTAAGAATTGAGTAAGCATAGGAATATGGGATAGAATCGATTGGACTTGGAGTCAGGAAGTTCAGTTTAATCCTTCCTCAGATGCTTGCTGACTGTGAGACCCTTGGACAAGTTACTTAATTTCTCAACCTCAGTTTCCTCATCTGGAATATGAGGGGATTGGACTGAGTGGCTTCTAAGGCCCCTTGAAGCTCTAAATCTATCATCATATGGATACTGTTTTAGATCCCTCCTTGTTTCTCCCAAAGTCCTAGTTCTCTGGTGGGAATGACTCAGTACAGAGTTAGGCAGCAATAATCTCTGCATAGTACTTTGGAGCTCTGCAAGAGATGATCCACTGTACTGGTTCATAATAAACCTCTCAGAAACTAGTTTAATTGTCAGAGAATCAAAAACCCTTAATGCATTTCCATCTGGCTTTGCATGTAAGAATATTTTGCCAGTTCATTTGCTCATTGTTGAACTTGTTGACTAAATCAAGCTCATTGAGATTTATCTTGGCTTTCATGTACTAAAATAAATGTCCCTTTATTGGCTCTGTTTTAAGAAAAACTAAAATAAGTAAGCAATCAGTTAGAAAATAGGACTTATGCCTCAGTCTTCACTCTTTTGGCTATTGAAATATTAAACCGAGGGCCATATATATTTTGTCAGCATTCCTATTGGTGCTCAGCTTCACAGCTGTTGGCTGGTTTTATTTCACTAATAAGCTCTCTGCTACACTGGTTGCCATCAATTTGCTTCTTTCAACAGTAAGCACTGGATCTAAATAGAAGAAATTTTTTAGTTCAGCCTGGAATACCTCCATTTCATGTTATTGCCTGACATGGAGCCACAATCCTAAAGGATTGGCTGCCTTGGAAGTTGAAAAAGCAATTTCCTTTTTTCATACCAGCTTCACACAGGAAGGCTGGGTAAGGAAGCCAACATTCTGGGACCTTGGCAGCATCAGACTGGGTGAGCCTTGTTTTTGCTTACAGTTAGGTGAGTGAAGCTGATAGCCATAGAACTCTTGTATAAAATTCCAGCTGTGTTACTAGAAAGAAGGACTTTGAATCCTATTTTGGAAAAAATCCAGGCATGGTAGAACTAATGCAAGTAACTAACTTAGAAAGAATTTATGCTTGGAGTTAGTACTAGACCTAGGAAGACGACATTAAGGGACCTAAGGTATGTTCAAATAGAATTACAGAATGTCAGATCTGGAAGGATAATAGAGATCACCTAGGGCCATGCTCCTCATTTAATAGGGGAGAAAACAGGCTAATGTAGATTAAATGACTGGCCCATTGTGATCCAGATAGGTGGCAGAGATAGGACCAAGAACTGTAAAACTGAAGATAAATTAGATGTTACCGTGGTCCAAATCTCTTATTTTACAGATGAGGAAAAGTAGGACCAGAGAATTTAATTCCCTCTAGTTGGTAAAACACGTGGACTTCACATACCCCTTTCACAACCAAAGTATCTTCTCCTCACTTTTCTTGTATGTTGTCTTTGCCATTAGAATGTAAGCTCCTTGAGGGCAAGGACTGTTTTTGCTTTATATTTTTATACCCAAAGCTAGGTGGAAGCCAGGGGGTACAGTGGATAAAGTGCCAGTACCAGTGCCAAATGTTGCAGTGTTAGGGAGACCTGAATTCAAATCTGGCTTCAAATACTTACTAGCTGTGTGACCCTGGGCTAGTCACTTAACCCTATTTGCCTCAGTTTCTTCATCTATAAAATGAGCTGGAGAAGGAAATGTCAAACTACAACAGTAACTTTACCAAGAAAAGCCCAAATGGGGTCAAGAAAAGTCAGACACAGGGGCAGCCAAGTGGTACAGTGGATAAAGCACCAGCCCTGGATTCAGGAGGACCTGAGTTCAAATCCAGCCTCAGACACTTGACACTTACTAGCTATGTGACCCTGGGCAAATCACTTAACCCCAACTGCCTCACAAAAATAAATACATTTTTTAAAAAAGAAAAGTCAGAACATCTGACACATATATATATGTTGGTGCTATATCAGGGTTCTGGTGGTTTTTCAGATGTGTCTGACTTTTCTTTTTTAAAAAATGAATAGTGCTTTAAGGTCCACAAAACCCTTTCCTCATAACAACTTGAATTAGGTAGTAGATGTATTATTGTCCCCATTTTACATATGGAAAAAATGAGACTCAAAAAAAGTTAAACCATTTGTTTATAGCCCCATAGCTAGTAAGTGTCAGAACTGAAGTAGATTCTTTGTTTTTAGTGAGGCAATTGGGGTTAAGTGACTTGCCCAGGGTCACACAGCTAGTAAGTGTTAAGTGTCTGAGGCCGGATTTGAACTCAGGTACTCCTGACTCCAGGGCCGGTGCTCCATCCACTGCGCCACCTAGCTGCCCCCTGAAGTAGATTCTTAATAAATGTCTATAAAGTATTTTGTAGTAACTGACTTGTCCAAGTTCCCCTAGGTAAAACATTTCACAGTTGGAACTTTTGCCCAATTCTCCAGTCTCCAAATTGAGTGCTATTCCCACTGTAGCACACCTGTCGAATCCCTGATCACTTTAGAACTTTCCACATCAGGCTCATCTTGTTCTTTCCATGAAAGGGCAAAAACATGGAGACTGGCATCCTGGCAAAGTAATGCTGCTTGGCTTTTTCTGGCTTGCTAAATTTGTTTTTCACCTGTGAGTCTTGAGTGCTAACATGAACCAAAGACTGTGTCTGTAAACTGCAAAGCTAAACTTTTTGGACTCTTGTGCTATGATTTGTGAGACTCCAGGGGCTGGTCACAAAGATTGGAGTTTCCTTCAGGTAGTACAGGGGAGAAAAGCATCTGGGGGATCATTCTTAGAATTTAGAACACTCACCCAGTATTGTAATGGAGACATTTTTGAAGATTTCAAGAAAATACCAACCTCTCCTTGACATTAATCTGAACAGCTCTCTTTAGATCATGGGTGTATTGCAGCCATGTTGGTGTTTTTCTAATCATGCCCAGCAGTATAATTGGAGAGAATATTGGATTGGGAATCAAGGGACTTCATTTCTAGTACTGACTAGAAACTAAATGCAACTTTGGGTAAGTTGGCCTCTCTATGTTTCAGTCTCCTCATCTGTAAAAATGGCTCTGGACTAGATGAACTCTAAGGTCCTTTTCAGCCTTAAAATTCCACAATTCTTTGACTATTTCAGCATTTTCATGGATCTGTGATCTCAGAAACATGGTTTCGCATACATATGTAGACTGTATGGGTGATAGTGGTAGCAGAGGCAAGGAAAACAAATGGGAGAGTATGGGATATATTTTGGGAAAAGTGAGTGCCCATTGGTGTGCTGAACTGTGGAGTCTGTTGGCACCCCCACTGGATTGCCCATGAATTAGATTACTATGTGCTAATTGGCTCTTGTTTCCTTTTGTCCTTTGTGCAATATTTTGACTTTAGTCAGTAAGCATAAGACAAGGCTTGAGGGCAGGGTTCTGAAAAGGGCATGAGTCCAGGACCACAACAATGGCAGTACAAGTGAACAAGACAGGGACCACAAAAGAACACCAGATCAGATTGAGTAGATGAGTGACATGGTCCTTTCTCTGTCTCCCATTTTCTTTTTTTTTTTTTAAATTATTTTGGTGAGGCAACTGGGGTTAAATGACTTGCCCAGGGTCACACAGCTAGTAAGTATTAAGTGTCTGAGGCCGGATTTGAACTCAGGTCCTCCTGAACCCAGGACCGGTGCTCTATCCACTGTGCCACCTAGCTGCCCCCATTTCCTTTTACAGTACCCTTCCTCACTCTCTGGTGACCCCTAACTTTGGTCTATTCCTGTGTTTCCTCATTACTCTTCCAGATTTCTTTGCCCACCCCCACCCTCCACCAAAGGTCAGGCTTAACCTCCTATGCCATCCTAGCCATTTACCTGGACCAGTTTGAATCACTTTGTCTTTAACCAGGAGGGTTTTTTTCGCCAGGTTTGCTGATCACCCACAGTCTTCAGTCCCATCTCCCTAGATAAATGGAAGGTATTGACAAAAAGGAATTTCTTGTTTGGGTTACTCTGTGGTCAAGCATAGTGAGTTTCCCCTTCCTTTTCTTTCTTTTTCTCTCTTTGCCTCAGCATTACAATCTGCTTTTGCTCTAGTACTCTATACAATCAGTTTTTATGCTCCTTAAATTCTCTATAGTCTCAATAATTCTAAGTTAATTCTCTTCTAGTTTTTCTAAAAAAAATGTACTTTTGGTAAAAGAAGCCACAGAAACCAACACAAACAGAGACTCAGGAATTCTGCTTGATTTTCACAAGAAAGGAAAACCTTCGTCCCTAGCTGTGTGAAACAGGAACTTGTCTCTTTCTTCTTGCCAGACCAGTTTTCAGTCATTCTTTGCTGGTGACCTTCGTGGTCTCCTTGACTTATGACCTGGTATGATAGGAAACTTAGGCTCAGTGTAAGCCTTGGTGAACAGGCCAACAGTTTGCAACTGTTTGTTATAATGCCAATGGAGTTAAGCCATGCATCACGTAAAGTCGACTCAATTCAATTCAAAGAGGGTAATGGGATGGGGTAGAGGGTAATGGGTTTTCCCTTTCATTACTTGTCTTTCCTCGAAGGCTGGATGATCATTTGTTGGTCGTTATAGTGGAAATCCTTGATGCGTTCTAGTTGGCTTCTGAGGTCCCTTTAAACTCAGATTTGGGTATTTCATTACTTTAACAAGTAGATAAGGATCATCTGCCTCTGGTGTCTGCTGGATATGTAACCACAGGCAGGGAGAAGGAGTTGCATTGCCCAACTGGAGCTTGCCAGATGGGTCCCCAGTGGAGCAGCTCTTAACTCACAGAATGTTGGTTGTTATTTGTCCTTCATTCTAGAACAGGACCATGACATTAGTAGACAACATCATGACTTATAGTAAATTGGATTTAAGTGAGGGAGGACTGTGCAAAGTCATCAGCCTCACTCTCTCCTCCAGAGCCATCTGGGTCCAGTGGCAGGATATACATCAGGATGACCAGAGATGGCCCTGGATGCAATGGGAGACCTTGGCCTTTTTTTTTTTTTTGTCATGGTCCTCTTTGAGAACGAAGGACAAACAACAACAACAATCACCCACACAGGCAACCTTTGAGTGATAATATTTTTGTATTTATTTGTAAATTACTCTGAAAATATAAAATTATACAATAGGCATATGAAGTCTTTGATGATTAGTGAGAATTTGGAGGGTTACATCCCTGTTTTTCCTTAGGAAACCATCAAACCCAAGGTTTCAGGAAATTATAGAATATGAACTTTGATATCCCTTTGTTGGAGGATATGGACTACTAGAGTGGGAATGGGCAGGCATGGAAATGGTGGTAATGCACATCAGTGGAAGGAATACTCAAATCAAGGGGATCACAGATCCAGCTAATCATTTTGAGCCTACCTAGTATTTAAGAACAAAGCTGATGGAGTTTTTTTGGTTTTTTTTTGGGGGGGGCAGGGCAATGAGGGTTAAGTGACTTGCCCAGGGTCACGCAGCTAGCAAGTGTCAAGTATCTGAGGCCAAACTTGAACTCAGGTCTTCCTGAATCCAGGGCTGGTGCTTTATCCACTGTGCCACCTAGCTGCCCCACTGATGGAGTTTTAAAAACATCTGTCTATATAGCTGTATATCTATACAAATACCATCCCCCCCTCTCCCCATGTGAGTATAACAGATCTGGAAGGTCATAAAAGATATTCTAGGGCCCAGAAAATTAGGGATTGATTTTTAAACTATGAGAAAGGAAGGTTTTATTTTGTTCACTAACAACTCATATTTCCTGTGCCTCACTGAAAATAGGAAGCTGCCAGGGCTGAAAATATGGATTCTTGAGCAAACACCATTTTTGTCTAACTACCTGAAGAGCATGAAAATGAAAAAAATGGAGCTCATTGGGGAGGCCCCCCCCCAAGGCTTTGGGGACATTTGGCTCTGCTGAAGAAATGCAAGCTGCACAATCTCTTATAGAGCAAAAAGTAAGGCAATGAGTGAAATGAATTCTTTGTGGAAACAAACATGCCCACGCAAAATATGCTTTGTACATTTTCTGTTGGTTATCACAATATCTGGGCTTTATTAGTTCTATTGCAAATCATATGGCATTTGTCCCATGAAAAAATGCAAATACCTTTTAACATGTTTTTGCTACCCACATAGCAGACTGAAAAATGTATGTAGAGGAAACATGGATAAGAGCCTCAGCATTAAATTAGGTTGGATTAGTTTTCATTCAGATTGCTAGGTATATTTTAGTTGTGTCAAATAAATTACACTTTGGTGTTAAAAAAAAAAGAACATTTGGTTAATACTGGGGTGGAATTTTATGATTACATAGAAAAAGTACAAGCCATAACAAATGTAATTAAATCATCAGCATGCAATATTCCCAGGGTATTATGACCAATATTTACACTGAAAACATATTGTCCCAGTGCGTAGAATGGCTAAATTTTCCAAATACAAGCTTTCATTTTGTTAGTATTGCCGTAAGATTCATTAGAGCCATTTTCTCAGAAGATTGTTGGAGAGATCAGAGTTCACCAAGGACTGGAGCGTATTCCTATGACTAATGCTAGATACTGAATGCTATGAGCACACTAGAAATGCAATTTGAGCATACTTGTGTGCTTTATTAGACAAACATTGGCTTCAGGCTTCTGTGTCAATGATGGGCAAATGCTATACTCCCCAGGGGGTTAGGTTATTCTCTGCAAGAACATTTAGATCTGATTGTAGGATGGGGAAGAAGAGGAGGTGAAGGAAAAGGAATTGCCGACTCTGAAGCTTTTCCTTTTTGACCCTCCTAAACCAGCTTCAGAGGGTATTCCGAAGGACAAACATATGACCACAAGTAGCGAGCTGCTGTAGTGGAATAGAATGAACCCTGGGCATAGGATCAAACAACCTGGGTTCAGTAGGGTTCCAATAAGGTTCACAAACAATGTCTGATAATCTGGGTTTATAAAAACTAAACTATATATCCCCAAGGACTTGTTTGTAGGTTTCTAAGAAAGAATCTTTCTCTTCCTGCCACTCTCTCTCCTCATCTCTGACTCCCACTCCCACTCCTTTCTTTTCTGTGTCTGTCTTCCTTTCCAGTGTAAACGGTTGCTACCTTGGTTCTCACTGACTAAAAGCCAAGGGTTCTCTGCTACCCATCAGAGGGTTTGGGAGCTCTCTCTGCCATTGGCACCTGCCGTCATGGATGATGTTCTTCCAATTGTAAGGGTCCCTTGCAGGCTGAGTTCCTTTAACCATTTAACAGTTGGATCAGCTTTTACAAAGGAAAGTTTACTTCATATAATATGTATGTAGATAAATGCATTTATCCTGTGGGTATTTTATATACATATACATGCATACACACATATGTGTGTATATGTATATGTATAAGTGATATGTATATAATAGTGTGTGGAGAGATTACTCAAGACTGGGAAGGTTAGGAAAGGTGTCTTGTATGAGGTGGTATCTGATATGTGCTTTGAAGTAATGTAAAGATTGCATAATGGAGAAGGAAATGGCAAACTATTCCAGTCTCTTTGATAAGAAAACCCCAAATGGGGACATGAAGAGTCAGAAATGACTGAACAACAGAGATGCTATAAAGGGGAGGTGAGGAAGGTGTGCAATCAGGGCTTGGGGGAGACATCCTGTGCAAAGGCACAGGCATAGACAGGAAATTAAATACAATGAATAGGGAGATTTAAATAGGCCAGTTTGTAGCATAAAGTGTGTATGTGTGAGTAATATGATTAGTTCAGAAAGATAGGTTGGGGGGGGGCGGCAGCTAGGTGGCACAGGTGGATAAAGCACCAGCCCTGTATTCAGAAGGACCTGAGTTCAAATCTGAACTCAGATGCTTGACACTTACTAGCTGTATGACAATGGGCAAGTCACTTAACCCTCACTGCCCCACAAAAAAAGAAGAAAAAATTGTACAGAAGGACAGGTTGGAACCAAACCAGGAAGAACAATCTTTCATTTATGTGCACATATAAGAAATATTTTACATATAAATTATATATGTAAGTTTTATGCATATATACATATTGAAATAGCAAATTGTTTAGGGTTTATAATATATTTGTTTTATTCCTTATTTTCTTAATTTTTGCTGAGATTATTTTAAAGTTGATCTTATAATTATTTTTTAAAAGAGTTTAAACTTGGAGCTAGGCAACTCCTAGTAGCTTTTCTCAGTTCTTCTCTAAGCCTACCCTTCCATCTACTTTCATTTATCTTCTCTGTACTGATTTATGTAAATGCTGTTTACTCCATTAGGATGTAAATTCCTTGAAGGCAGAGGCTGGTTTTAATGTCTTTTTGCATCCTCAAACCAAGCACAGTGCCCATCACATAATAAGCACTTAATGAATGCTTCTTGATTGAGAGATATCTACTAATTCTTCTTCACCCAACCCTGTTGGTTAAATAAGCAGAATCCTTCACCTGGAAGAGATGTGAAGTCCAGTTTCCTCATTTATAACTGAAGAAACTAAGACTCAGTGGCAAGATACATTATAAATTAGGATAACTGGAGTTGACTCGAGTTGGGGTTAAGTGATTTGCCCAGGGTCATGACAGCAAGTAAGTGTAATTTACTTGTTCAAAGTCTCATTAAATAGGGAGATGTATGGGAATTAGAATTAGGAATTCTTGCTTTATACTATTTTCCTCACACCAGTCTCAACTAATTTTAAATACTGAGAAATTTAGGAAGAAAATTATCCTTATTTAAGTTGAACTAACTTGCCTAATTTTAAAGTACTTTAAAATGCTGAGACTGAAGGCAACCTTCAGAAGGCAGGAAGTGTCCAAGAACTGTACTTTCAATTAATTGCCTTTTTAAAAACACTAACAATGAGGCTTTGATTTTATATGTTTGAATCTGGTGTAGAAATAAAATACACTCTTAAAATTGTTTTTCAAAGGCTTAGAGTATTAGAAAGGGGACAGAACAACCCTATGGTGACACAGAGGTCCAATGAACTATTTGTGATTCATAGAGTCGGATCAAAATTAAGGGAACAAATCCATTTCCTATGAATAAGACGTTTGTATCATATACTTCTTCCCCATGTCTTTCTCTTCCAGTGTATCCTTGGTTCTACTTGATGGTCCTTTTGAAAATCAGCATTTAAAGATCAATGGTCAGGTAGAAACAATAACACCAGATTGATCTATTATGGCTTTTGTATGGAAGAACTTATTATGCTTAGCAAAACTATCTCTAAGGGAATCCATACATAAAGTTTTTCTAATATGTAGCTGCTAAATCAACTGATTGGTAGTTTAAATTTTAATTCTAGGGTTCCTAAGTAAAACTTTCAGGTAAGGTTTCCAAGACATTGTGAATTGATAAATAAATGATCTTCATGGGTAAAGAGCCCTCATTTAAAAAAAATATATGGCTCTTTTTTGCCCACCCCTCTCTTCCCATTCCCTTATGCAGGTATACTTTGGAGACATTGAGAATTCAGTTCCAGACCACCACAATATAGTGAATATAGCAATAAGTTTAGTCACACTAATTCTGTGGTTTCTCAGTACACATAAAAGTTAGGTTTACTCTATTCTTTTCTATTAAGTGACCAAAGTATTATGTCTTAAAAATGCATGTACCATGGGGGCAGCTAGGTGGTGCAGTGGATGAAGCACTGACCCTGGATTCGGGAGGACCTGAGTTCAGATCCAGCCTCAGACATTTGACACTTGCTGGCTGTGTGAACCTGGGCAAATCACTTGACCCTCATTGCCCCATGCACACACTCACCTAAACCCCAAATAAAAACAATGTACATACTTTAATTAAAAACAAATACTTTATTGCTTAAAAATGATAACCATCATCTGAGCCTTCAGGGAGTCATCATCTTTTTGCTGATGGAAGGTCTTGCCCAGGTGTTGATGGCTGCTGACTGATCAGGGTGGTGGTTGCTGAATGCTGGGGTGACTGATAATTTCTTAAAATAAGACAACAGTGAAGTTTGCTGCATTGATTGAACTCTTCTTTTCACTTGAACTCTTAGAAACTATTGTAGAGTTATTAATTGGCCTAATTTCAATATTACTGTACCTCAGAGAAGGGAGAGGCCTGAGGAGAAAGAGAGACAGAGAGTGGCTAGTTGGTGGAGAAGTTGGAACACACATTTATCTATTAAGGTCTCTGTCTTATAAGGACATTGGTCATGGTGCCCCAAAATAATTACAATAGTAACATCAAAAATCACTGATCACAGATCACCATAACAGATAGAATAATAATTTTTAAGTTTGAAATATTCTGAGAATTATAAAAATGTGACCCAAAGACACAACATGAGCACATGCTGTTGGGAAAAGGGGTGCTGATAGACTTGCACAACCCAGGATTGCCACAAACCTTCAATTTGTAAAAAAAAATGCAATATTTGTAAAGCATAGTAAAGTGAAGTGCAATAAAATGAGGTATGCCTCTACAATATTAGGGATTTGGGGGCAGTATCTAAACTTGTATCTATATTAGGTAGTGATTCATAGTTCCATACAAATTCAAAAGAATTGCAAAAGCATTATCTACTTGTTCATCTTGCTTTCACAGAATGTATCTAAAACCACATTTCATATTCTCCTTTGCCCATCTGAATATTTTTTATTTTGCATAGCCTGTCTTTGCTACCCTTAATTAGTATTTAAGAATCTGAACAATCTGGGCAAACATCAGCTACAAAAGCTTAACTGTAAATCATTTGTGCCAGATGGTGCATTCTGTCTACCAGCTGCTAGTGTAACCATACCAAGTTTTCTATTGCATTGTGAGAGATCATTAAGTGGTCTCTTATGGTAATATTTGTTCATTTTTATAGTTGGACAGATTCCCTAATCATAGAAAACATGAGGTTTTGGAAAATCAAACCTATGGAAAGGTTAGATCCATCTGTGTTTTTTTAAAGTGTGATGGTAGGTTGATTTGGAGCATCCGTCTGTACCATTACCATCAATTCTTTCTACCCAAGGGCATCTTCTGGAAGGAACATAATTTTCTTGGTATTAGAAATTGGGATTGAGGGGTCCATACTTTAGGGCAGTTCCTTTTGCTTCAGTATGGGGTAGATCCTTCTTGCAGCAAGTAGAGTTATCAGTATCTCCAATTCCCTTCATGCTTCAGGCTCAGGGGTGTCTGTTTTTCAGTAACCTATAAATGAGACTTTAATTTTGCTTTACTTGGCAAGTGCTATCCAAGGATCATTAGAAGGCAGGGCTCACATCCTTAAAGAATTCAAAATAACCTCAAAGTCAAATCAAAAAATAGCTTTGGGGAAAGGCAATCAGGAAGGAAGACACCAAAAAGAATTAGAATTTAGATTTCCTTGTATTTTCACTGAATTGAGATGGTTGAATTGAGGACAGAATTGTTGTTGTTGAAGAGGACCATGACATCAGGGTGATAGCATAACTTTCAGTGAATTGGATTTAAGTGAGGGAGGGAAGTGCAGAGTCCCCAACCTTATTCTCTTCTCCAGAGCCATCTGGGTCCAGTGGCAAGATACATTATATATCAGGATAACTGGAGTTGACTCGAGTTGGGGTTAAGTGACTTGCCCAGGGTCATGACAGCAAGTAAGTGTCTGAGGTGAGATTTGAATTCAGGTCCTCTTGACTCCAGGGCCAACACTCTATCCACTTTGCCACCTAGCTACCCCATTGAGGGCAGAAGGGTTTGCTGGGATACCTTCCAATCCTCTATAACAGGTCATCTTAAACTTTTCCCACTTGCAACCCCTTTTTGCCTGACAAATTTTTATGTGACCCTGGGTATATAGGTATATAAATAACCTTTTACTGTTGCCAAATTTTTCGCCACCCCTGCATTCAGTTATATTACCCCATATGGGGTCACAACCCATAGTTTAAGAAGCTAGGCTTTATAAAGTCATCATTTTGCCTCTCTTTATTGAATTCAGTTAACTTTTATTAAGTTCCTACTAAATGGAAGGGAAAAAAAAATGAAGAGTTCTGGTCCTCAAGGAATAAGGATGGGTTGAGACACACAATGTGTACATATACAAGTAAATACACAATACACATAAAGGAAGTAAATAAACCATATTAAGAGAGGGCTGAGGAACAGGGAGATAAGGTTTCACATAAATTTGGCACCTGTATTGAGCTTTGAAAGGATCTAAAAGGTGGAGATGAAGAGATGGGTGCTCTAGGAATGGGGGCTGGCCTGTATGAAGAAGGTATAAGAAGTGGGAGATAGGATGTTGTGCATAATCAACAGCAAGTAGACTAATTTGAATGGAAAATTGAGTGAGTGGGGTAAAGTATACTAAGCCGGAAAAGCTAAACTAGAACTAGATTGTGAAAGGCTATATAAATGCAAAAAAGAGGAGTATGTACTTGATCCTAGAGACAATAGGGAGCCATAGGAACTTTTTTTTTTCTTTTTCTTTTTTTGGCGAGGCAATTGGAGTTAAGTGACTTGCCCAGGGTCACAAAGCTAGTAAGTATATGAAGCCAAATTTGAACTCAGGTCCTACTGACTCCAGGGGGTGGTGCTCTATCCATTGTATGACCCAGTTGTCCCGCCATAGGAGCATTTTGAAAAAGAAAAAAGATATGGTCAAATTTGTGCTTTAAGGATATTGAATCAGCAGCTTTGGAGAGAATGGTTCTGAGTTCAGTTAGACTGGCAGCAGGGAGATGAATTGTGGCTATTATGGTAGTTCAATAGCTTGAACAAGGATGGCTGTGGTATAAATGGAGAAAAAGGAATGGATGTGAGCAATGTCACGGAAATAGAAATGGCAAGATTAGACATAGGGAGTGTGGAAGAGGGAAGAATCAAGCATGATACTGGTGTTGCATATGTGAGTGATAGTAATGTTGACAGAAATTGGGAAGTTAGGAATAAGGGTAGGTTCAGGGTTAAAGATAATGAGGTCTCTATGGGCCATATTGAGTTTGAGATGTCTACGGGACATCCACTGGGCACTGGTGCTGTGATATTAGGGTTCAGAAGAGAAATGGGATTAGGATATATAAATATAGAATTCATTAGCATAGAAGTTATAACTGATCCCATGATAACTGATGTGATCAAGGAGAGAGAGGGCATACATACATGTGTGTGTATATATACACACACACACAGAGAAAAGGTCCTGGCACAGCTGGATAGTACACTTACAATTGGGGATGGATGGCTAATGATCAGCAAAGGAAAATGAGGAATAGCCACGGGTATAGGAGGAAAACCAAGAAGTGGTATCATGAAAATTCAATGAGAATCCAAGAGAAGAGAGTAGTCAATAGCATCAAATGTTGCAGAAGTCAAGAAAGATGGGGGCTAAGAAAAAGGAATTTGGTAAAAAGGGATTTGAAAATGGAAATCATTGACTGTTACGAACATGGTCTTAGTTGAGTGATGGTGATGATATTGGAGTGCAAGATGTTGAGAAATGAGAGAAGAGGAAATGGAGGAGTTTGCTTTTTTGAGGAGTTTGGGGATGAAAGGAAGGAGGAAGAGAAATCAGTTATTTGGTGGTGATAGAGGACTGAAGGTTTTTTCAGATAGTCATTACAGACAGCGCCTGTATGGAGGCATGGTGGAATAAAGTCTATTGATGCTATTAGGTGCTTATATAGAAAGAGGCCCCCAAATTCATTCCCTTGGAGAACCTTTGGCCTCTATTCTCTTGGGCTAAATGATGGTGAAGGATGGTAAAGATGCTAGGTATATATAACTCTACCCATGATACCTTCTTTCTCTTTCATTCAAGGTAGCCCGTTTCCCAAATCACTTGGTTGTGACATGTATATTTAACCTCCCCAAAGAGGCAGATCACAGTGTGTTATTTACCAATTGAGAAGAATGACCCCTTCAACTAGTGACTAAGCTTCATAAAGGCAGTAGCCATGTCTTAGGTCAAGTATTTATCTCCCCTCCTGGCACCTAGCAGAGTACTTGCAAACAGTAACTACATAAATATTGAGTGAATAGATGACTTAGGCAGTCCTTTGAGTTAATGGTTCTGATTGGTCTGCTTCCCTAGGGATATAATGGACTCTGCCTATTTAATTTGTGTATGTGTGTATATGTGTGTGTGTGTGTGTGTGTGTGTGTGTGTGTGTGTAAGGTACTTTGTAAACCTAAGGTGAAATCATTCCTGTGATTTCACCAGGATGTGGAATTCTTAATGTGGAAACCCCCTCCACTGGTGCACTTTTGCACTTCCCTCCCTCACTTAAACCCACTTACTTGTCTGTAACACAGAGAGGTGGTGACAATAATGGTCACATAGTGAGTCCAGCCCTCTATCCACTCTATTGCCTTTTGGCAAAGTGCTATAATTATCATCAGCAGCATTAATATAAAAGAAAGCAATGTGTTATTGTCACTAGGGCTCTACTGAGGCATCAGTAAACTCTTTGTTTGTGCTTCCTTTTTTCTTCTCTTTATCATTAGACCCACATAATCCTATATATCAGAGAGACCTGGATTCCAGGACTGGCTCTGCTCAGACTGAAGCATCTTGAGTAAAACACTGTACCTCTCACCCTCAGTTTCCATATCTCTAAAATGAAGTTGTTGGACTAGATACTATGGGAAAGAGGCAAGAAAGAATAAGCATTTATTTTATTTTTTATTTTTGGAGGCAATCAGGGTTAAGTGACTTTCCCAGGGACATACAGCTAGTAAGTATCTGAAAGCAGATTTGAATTCAGGTCCTCTTGATTCCAGGGCCAGTGTTTTATCCACTGTGCCACCTAACTACCTCAGGAATAAGCATTTATTTAGGGCCTACTAAGTTCCAGGGTCTGCTAACCATTTTATTTATTTATTTATTCATTCATTCATTCATTCATTTATTTATTTTGGTGAGGCAATTGGGGTTAAGTAACTTGCCCAGGGTCACACCACTAGTAAGTGTTAAGTGTCTGAGGCCAGATTTGAACTCAGGTCCTCCTGACTCCAGGGCCAGTGCTCTATCCACTGTGCTAACCATTTTTTTTTTTTACAAATATCTCATCTGATACTCTTTAAGATTCCTTTCAGCTGCAACATGATGAGGTTCTATGATTCTAGTTAATCAGCCATGTCCGGAAAGTCCACTCAGGCCATACCCACTTTGTAATGCTGGGTGACTTAACTATGTCATGAGAGGAAAGCTGTTGCTCTGGTCTTTATAGTGACCTGGGCATTTTAATGTCATCACACGATAACTTTCACTTTTTACTCAGTAAGTTCCTCTTGAATTATACAATTATTTCTGTCCTTTGTTTTGTTCTAGTAGGAGTCCTGACCTAAGCAGCAGAACTCGGTTCAATGCCTTTAGCATCCTTTATGTAGAAGCAGAGTGTTCTCATCAGAGCATAAACAAGTAGGAAGAGTATTTACCAAACTCTCTGAGTTGAATGCCTGGGTTCTAAATAGACCTCTGATTACCTTCTCACCCTGTAATTTTCTACTTGCATTTTCATTCTTCTGGCTGGTGAGTCACAACAGAGTGAGAAAAGGAGCAGATGATTACAATTACTTAAAGTGGTTTAATCTTAATTTAATTTGATTTTTTAAAAAGTTTCTAGTATTTAGTAAAGTGCCTTTTATATGTACCTGCTTATTCTCTTTTCAGAATCTATATCCTGATATCAGGACCATATCTTGATGCATTGTATACTGAACCACCATGGTATATTAGTTCTGAACTTTGAGACAAAAGGAATGAGGTCAAATTCTGGCTTTACCATTTCTCAGAAATGATTTTGGGCCAATCACTTAATCAATTTGACCCTCACTTTTCTCAACCCTGCAATTGAGATATGAATACTTTCAGTACTGGCCTCATGGAAGTACCCACCTCATGAAAATGTTGGGAGGAAACTGTTTTGTAAACATCAAAACATTGGATAAATGTGAATATTATCATGACCTACATCATTGGTAATCATAACATGTAATAAAATGCTTTATAATTACTAAATGTATTTACAACTTTAAGGGAATGAGATCTCAGATAATGGGGATGAGAAGAACCTTGGGCCATCACCTTGCTCTGTTTACTGTTCCTATCAAACTTTCCTAGACATTTGCATGGTTTGGCACTCATTCCCCAGAAGGGTAAGATACATGCCTCAAAAGGACTAAAGCAAAAGGTGCCTGTGCTTATCTTCTGCCTCAGAAAGGTTAAATGGGAGGTAGGGGAGCAACAAAGAGATTTCACTTGTCCAGACTCACCTGGGACTAAGGGGTCATCTAGGGACTTTTTGTGGGGATGGCTGAGTCAGAGAAATCTGGATGTTTGAGCAGTGTGGGATCAGGGTGGAAGCTGAGAGTCTGCTTAATAACCGAATTGAAAGGGGGCAGCTAGGTGGTGCAGTGGATAGAGCACCGGCCCTGGATTCAGGAGGACCCGAGTTCAAATCCGGCCTCAGACACTTGACACTTACTAGCTGTGTGACCCTGGGGAAGTCACTTAACCCCAATTGCCTCACCAAAAAAAAAATAATAATGATAAAAATAACAGAATTGAAGACATGGGTCCAAGCTTAAAGCAAAAAGCATCTGCTTATGTTCATTCTCCTCCCCCACCTCCCCGCCCCCCCACTCAGAGTTTCTTCAAAAACCTCTGGATAGAACTCATGCTTAGGTTTCCATAGATGTGGGAGAAAGAACCCTAGCTCTTGTGCAAAGACTCAAGGGGATCACATTTCAGGTTTATGACAGCCTTTATTTTACCTCACAGAAAATGCAAAACCATACAAAGTACGTGTAATAGTTTGTAAAGAGTGGACACCTTCCTTTTCTTTCTACTGAGCCCCACCTTCCTCCCTAAGTACCTATGTAGTATCTAGCCTTGTAGTTCTATTCTAAGGGCTTAAACCTTTTTCACAAGGGAAACAGTAGGGGATATTACAGACACAACTTCCTGGCATCCAAACTACTCTCACTTTCACCCTAAGAACTGATAAAGACTTCTAGTCAAGTACTATTTTGAATTTTCCCAAGAAAGAAAATGAATTTGCCTTCCCACTGGGCATGGTTTTCTGAATAACTCATAGTAACAGTGGAGGTTATAGTTCAAATTTTTGCTTCTTTATATTATGACTCAGTTCCTTGCTACTTTTCCAGTTCCAGGGCTACATGCACTTTATCTCCAAGAGTCTGTTACTGAACGGGAAAGTACCTTCCTTTATCCAAGATATATATATATATATATATATATATATATATATATATATATAATGTGTGTGTATACACACACATACATATACATATAATATATATTATATGTGTGTATACACACAAATATATAAACAAACACACACATATATATACATATATGTGTGTGTATGTACACACATACACACACACACACAACTGGGGACAGGCTTATACCATTATGTGTATATTATTCAATGAACCTTGCAATTAACTTAAGATGATTGTCATTTTGTTTATATTCCTTTGTCTCCTGAACTGGGCTACCATAAGTGGCCATTACACCATGCCCTCACTGGTAGAACCCAGAATAGTGTAAAAATTTTGCCACTATACCAAACTATCTTTCCACTTTGAGTCATTATATCATAGGCACATTTCTAAAGCTCTATTGAACTCAGATAAAATTAGAAGACTATTAGTTTGTGTGTGTGTATGTATACAAACACACACATACACACATACACACACACACACACACACTATCTGGACATGTTAACATAAGAAAATATCTGCTTCACTTCCAGCTGTTGTGTTCCTGGGGAAATGAAGTAACAATTTCAGAAAGTGGGCTATTCAGATGAAGTGCAACTACTGGGTGATCCATAGATTCTAGAGGAAGAGTTTTATTCTGAATTGGAGAAAGGGCCTTTTAGACATACACCAAACCCAGATAGGTCAGAAGTATAAAGTCAGGGGCTGACAGAATTCTTTGGAAATTGCTCTCAAGGATATTTATCAGTTATTTCAGCTGATTCTATTTACACTTCTTTTCTGGGAGGAGGGGCTAATCATATCAGCCCATATCACCCACCAAAACTACTGAAAAACAGTGCCAAAGAATATGTGAAATATTCCATTCATCCCTTAATCCTACCATTTCTCTCAGCAAAGCAGTGAAAACTAGGGTCTTGGCTTTCTTAAGTTTTCCCCATCCATAATTACAATCCACAAGTCTGCTCACTAACTCCTGGGCTCTTTGCAAGTCTTAAATTCACTCAACCATTATCATGGTCATCAATTACAAATGGATACTTTAAATTGATGACCATAATAATGGTCCTATAGGTTGTATAAGTAAATGTGACCTTAAACATAATTGAGTGGTAGAGTAATTCAAATAGTTTTACAGGTATCCCAACAGCTCCCAAGATTAAGCCTTTGTATCTGGAAGCTCAATGTTGTGTTGGAGGGTATGAGTTAACTTCAATTATGAAGATACACACAGGAACTAATGACTTGGTAGGGAATGTGTTACAGAAGCTAAGTGCCATCTACATACAGGCTATTTTAAACTAAGTGTACTTTCAGAGAGTCCTACTCAACAATTTAAATGCTCTGCTTTCAATAGGGAAACTACTAGACACCTCCCAAACATCCCAATGAGGAACGATTATTTCTAGGTCAGCTCTCAAGGGTTTTCATTTTCAGCCATTCAGCAAGGCTAGCACAAATCCATCCTGCTTTAGAGGGAGCCAAGCATTTCCACTGGCAGACCATGGCATCATTCCTATTTGGATGCAGAATGCACAGCAAACTATATCAGAAAACCTTACCTGGAGTGCTAGTCTGGTGGTATTAAGCTTCCTTGTTCTGTGTTATAATTAAAATGATTCCACAAAAAGGTCAGTGGGCTGAAAAAAAATGTTTGCCACAGCACAGAAATGCACTGCTACCCATCTCCACTGAAGAGCTGTTCATTTCCATTAACCTGTAGCCAATCAACTGGTCTCCAGTGTTTCCAAAGCAGCAAAATATCATTATGGGGAATAATGGGGATTTGAGACTAAGATTATGTTTAATGGAATATATTTAAGCAGAACATAGCAAGGTGACCTCTCCCCAGAAGCAGGCATTCCTGTTTGCTAGGGAAACTGAGGCAAATCATCATACTTCCATTTTCCTCATTTGCAAAAAGGGAATGAGAACTTTATTGAGAAACTGCTATTAACCTTTTCTTGGGGTTACAGATGTTCAGATCAAGAAGTTAAATGAGCCCAGAGATGCTCTATTAGTATCTTAGGGTTTTTACAAGGCTTATATGTTCAAGCTATGACACATTCTAACCTGACAGGCTACTTAATTCCCTGTAGTTGATTGTATTTCTATCTTCTGATAGCAGTAAATAAATGTGAGAAAGAAAGCCAGTGGAATAAAGTGAGCAGAGCTTGAACAAAATGACTTTGATAATACATATGTTTATTTTGAAGATTTTAGAGGATAAACATCAAAAATGGATTCTTTTAGCTATGGTAAGTAGAAGCTTTGAGGAGGGTTAGGTGGAGATAGTCCCACTTCTACACCAACTTTTGTTTTTGTTTTTGTTTTTGTTTTTGCGGGGTAATGGGGGTTAAGTGACTTGCCCAGGGTCACACAGCTAGTAGTTGTCAAGTGTCTGAGGCCAGATTTGAACTCAGGTACTCCTGAATCCAGAGCCGGTGCTTTATTCACTGCGCCATCTAGCTGCCCCCTACACCAACTTTTTAAAGCACCCATGAGGTGTTGAGAGAAATGAAAAGACAAAAAAGTTCTGGTCCCTTCTTTCATAGTTTATCTGCTATAGAAAATGTGCAGTGGATAGAGCATTGGCCCTGGAGTCAAGAGGACCTGAGTTCAAATCTCACCTCAGACACCTATTAGCTCTGTGATGCTAGGCAACTCACTTAACCCCAATTGCCTTAAACATCCGGGGCCATCTCCTGTCATCCTGATGTATATCTTGCCACTGGACCCAGATGGTTCTGGAGGAGAAAGTGAGGTAGGTGACCTTGTATACCCCTCCCTCAATTAAATCCAATTCAGTGGAAGTCATGATCTCAGCCTGATATCATGGTCCTCTGAGAACAATGGACAAACAGCAACAGCTTTAGCAAAGATGTAAGGTAAAAGAAAAATGTCTGTAATCAAATTTGGGGCTCCTAGTTTCTCACTTTTCCAATCCACTTTTCACAAAATAGCCAAAATAATTTTTCTAAGGAATATATTGCCATGTCACTCCCTTTCTTGAGAAAACTTTCTTCAGTAATTCCCTATTGCCCCCTACAGTAAAATATAAGTTCCTGAGCTATAGCTTTAAATTAGATTTAAATTTAGATTTAAAATCTCTTACAATCTTTTTTAGACAACTTTACTGGTCTAATTTCATATTTTCTTTCATGGATTTTCTGTTCCAGATGAACTGGTCTACTTATTGTTTCCCAAACTCAAACTCAGCACTCAGTCTCCCACCTCATACATTTATACAGGCTCCCCTCCCCCATCCTTGGAATGTACTCCTTCTTATACCTCTTAGAATGCTTAACTTCCTTCAAGACTCAACTCTGATTTCTATAGGAATGGTCCCCCTACTTATTAATACCTTCCCCCTTAAATGAGCATTCATATACTTAGGAGAAGCTGTGTGCTGTAATAGATAGAATGCCACACCTGGAGCCAGGAAGATGTGTAAAATCCTACTTCTGATTCAATTTCACTCAACCACAGAGTCTAGTCCCTGTATCTCATGGGGTTATAGGAAGATAATGCATGCAAAGCATTTTGCAAACTTTAAAGTACCCCATAAATCCCAGTTATTATTATTCTTAACTGTTTATAATTTTTGTCCTTCTAGTAAGCTCCTTGAAGGCAGGGATTTTTTGCTTTAAAAAAAATTAATCATATATATGTATATATGTGTATATATCTCTATGTACATATGTATATATGTGTGTATATGTACATGAGTTCTATCTGTCTTTCTATCAACCTATCTATCTATACACACACATACACACAGAACCTAGTGTGACTTGTACCTATTGATACTTAATACATGTTTCCTTTATTGGAGTGGATGAATAACTCAAAATAGACAATAAGAAAGTGGGGGGAGAGAAAGAGAGAGAGAGAGAGAGAGAGAGAGAGAGAGAGAGAGAGAGAGAGAGAGAGAGAGAGAGAGAGAGGTCAACAAAGTGCTATTAGTGTTCAGAGGAGGGAGCAATTACTTCTGTCTGGAAAGATCAGGGAAGACTTCACAGAGCAAATGACATTCAAGAATGGGTGGTATTTTAGCAAGTAAGGTTGATGGCATGAATAGAAGGATATTCTAGGCATAGAAAATAGTGTGATCAAAGGCACAAAGAATTAGTGTAAAGTTGCTATCTAGCTATACTGTCTAAAATATCTAATAAGTGGTCTCCAATAAATTAGAAGCTTTAGCAAGAATATTCAAGTATTTATGAAAGAGCATTAGGGAGGGGCAGCTAGGTGGCGCAGTGGATAAAGCATCGGCCTTGGATTCAGGAGTACCTGAGTTCAAATCCGGCCTCAGACACTTGACACTTACTAGCTGTGTGACCCTGGGCAAGTCACTTAACCCCCATTGCCCCGCAAAAAAAAAAAAAAAAAAAAAAAAAAAAGAAAGAGCATTAGGATCTAATGATCGGAGAGAAAGGTAAAAATCTAACTATTTCTAAGAGACCCCATTATCCAACCTGCCATGGCGAGGTCAGGAACCAAAAGGACCCAATGCTTCCTTCTTCCCAGAAGCCTCCTGTCAAACTGGGCACATCCCATCCACATGCACACACACAGCTCCAAGCTAATTGTCTAGTAGCCTTGATAGACAGTACCCAGGAGCAAACTTCACTTCCTGACACCAAGGAACTGACTTACAAGTCACATGACTTGCCCTCAGATGCCTTCTCCTCATGGCAGAGCTTTCTTGCAGTAACTCTCCAGCAGGTGGCATCACTCCGATTGTTACATTAGGAAACATGCTTAAAGAGGGACAAATAATTGCGTTTGGTTAGAGCTCAGAGGAAAGGAAGCATAGTATGAATCCATGCCATTCCGCATATGGAAAGTGCTTAATTTTTTTTTTTTTTTAGTGAGGCAATTGGGGTTAAGTGACTTGCCCAGAGTCACTCAGCTAGTAAGTGTTAAGTGTCTGAGACCGGATTTGAACTCAGGTACTCCTGACTCCAGGGCCCGTGCTCTATCCACTGTGCCACCTAGCTTCTTACTCTTTTCAGAAAGATACTGATAAATTGGTGAATATCCAGAATGGGGTAGTCAGGACAGTAAAGAACCTTGAAATTAGGACAATACAGATTAAATGAAAGAATACTTATTATCCCAGAGGAAAAAAAAATAATTAGTGGGGATGTGATAGATACCTTGAAGCATTTGAAAGGCTATCATAGGTGGAGACCTTAGTCTTTTTTTTTTTTTTAACCCTAGAAGTCCAGGAGAAATAGGTGAAAGTTTCAGAGAGGCAGATTTGGAATTCATGTAAGGAGAAAAAAAGCAAACTTCCTTACAGTTAGAGGTTGCTTGGGAAGGCAGCTTCTCCTGACTTGAGGTCATTAAGTGAAGACTGTCTTTTGGGGGATATTGAAGAGAGCATTTTTGTTCAGGTATGAGCTGGATTCAGTGACTTTTGAGATCCCTTCCAATTCTGAATTTCTGGAAACCCATGACCCTTTTTGTTCTTTTTTGGAATTTGCCTCTTCTGAGATTCCAGGGAAACTGTTAATCAAAACAGATGGGGTGGGGGCAGCTAGGTGGTGAAGTGGATAGAGCACTGGTCCTGGAGTCAGGAGGACCTAAGTTCAAGTCCAGCCTCAGACACTTAACACTTATTAGTTGTGTGACTCTAGGCAACTCATTTAACCCCAATTGCCTCACCAAAAAAAGAAAAACAAAAAACCAAAAGGCATAAAAAAACCCCAGATGGGGTAAAGTAACATTACTTCCTAATTCTCTCCTATAGTAGTCTTATCTTGGGGAATTTATCAGGCAATTACATGAGTAAATTGTCTCTTTCCTGTCTCCAGTCATTGCTCAATGGTAGGACCCAGTCCTGTATCTAAAAGTTGGTGGCCAACTATATGGCACAATTTGAAGAATACTATAACCATGAACTCCTCCTTGGCCCCCTTCCCAACTCAACATTTTGAGATTTTATTCTACTCTTTACTTCCCAACCATTTTTTCCTTTTTTTTTTTTAAAGCTAACCTGCAATTTCATTTGTGTAGAGAGCTGCCCCATGATGATTTTACTCAACCAGTGATGATAGGCATCTTCTCTATAATTTCTAATTCTAGAGAGTTGTTGGAGGGGTGGGGAGGTCATTTGACTTTCAATGGTCACATTAGCAAGTAGCAAGTAGTCAGAGATATGTCAAACCCTGGTGCTTCTGGTTGTGAGGCCAATCCTTGATCTATTATATTTCTCTCTCTCTCTCTCCTCTCTCCCTCCTCTTTTACTGCTACTCCCTCTCCTTCCATTTTGCCTTCTGTTTTATTAATTAAAAAAACCCAAGTTTTCACACAACACATTCATTTATGAAACTGTTTAAACTTAAACAAAAGAAGACACTGTCCTTTTCTTGTTAAAAAAAAGAAATTGTGGTTTATGTTTAATGAAATAGACATTCCTTTTAGTCACTGAGATAAGCAGAATTGCAGGTGATTATTTTTAAGATTAAAAAAAGTCCATGAACTCCAATAGCCTGGAGACAACTGATTGAGAAATCCTGGTTGATGAAGGCAGCAACATGAAATAACAGATGGAATTTTTATCTGACCTGATAGCCAGATTGTGGTCTTTTAATTTAGACCTATGTAATCAGTAAAAGAAAAGAAAAAGAAAAAAAAGTCTATTATTAAGTGCACCATAAATGTCCTACTTTTGAGACCCGTTAACAGTTCTTGCAGGAGAATCTAAAATAAGGTACTAATTGACTCAAAATTGATTTGTTTAATTGAGAAAAGCTCACTGCCATAAGTTTTGCTTTCTGCTCCTTTACAGTCCCAGGTTAAAGGTTGGGAGAGAAAGCTGAAAAGATTAAATAGGACATCATTATCTAAACTGGCTTCCTTCTGGGGTCTATCTGAAGGAAGGGTTTATTCAAAGCCTGCTTTGAATTTTCTTTGTTTCTGATTTGGGGAATAAGTGGTAATTAAAACAAGTTTGCTTTCCTTTGGCTTCTTGTCTACTGCCTTAGTGTGATGATAGCTCATTTGCCCTATACAACAGATTAACAAACTTTCTCTTTCACATTCCCCTGTTCCTGCGGGCCGGAGGAGTGGGGGAAGGGCATGGGGAATCATAGCTATTTGTCTTTTTTTTTTAATATACAAAATTTATTGGATGCAGTCAAATTAGCATTTAGGGGAAATTTTCTATCTTTTAGTGGGTACATGAATAAAAAAAAGAGAAAGAAAGAAAGGAGAAAGATAGCCAGAAAGAAATAAAAGAAAAAACCCAAACAAATAAACAAAGAATATATCAATGAATTGGCATAAAACAAAAAAATGAAAAAGATCAAATTAAAAGCCCCTGATTAAACACCGGAATGGAAATCTTGTAAAAAAAAATTTTAAATAGAATTTTATTTTCCAAAATATATGTAAAAACAAATTTTAACATCAATTTTTAAAAAAAACTTTGTGGGGGCAACTAGGTGGTACAGTGGATGGAGCACCGGCCCTGGATTCAGGAGGATCTGAGTTCGGGTCTGGCCTCAGACACTTGACTGTGTGACCCTGGGCAAGTCTCTTGACCCCAATTGCCTCAAAAAAAAAACCCCAAAACAACTTTGTGTCCCAACTTCTCTTCCTCCCTCCATTCCCACCCCCCACCCACCAGAACTCAAGCAATTCAAAATAAGTTATACATGAGTAGTCATGGAAAAATTCCCATATTAGCTAGTTGTGAGAGAAAACAGTCAAAAAACCCCAGAACTTCAGATTAAGGAATTGCCAAAGAGGAAAAGAAAAAAAATTTTTTTAATGTGTTTCCATTTGTTTTCAGATACTATCAGTTCTTTCTCTGCAGATGGGCTGCAATCTTCATAAGTCCTTCAGGGTTATATTGGATCATTGCCTTGTTGAAAATAACCACATGCTTCCCAGCAGATCATCTTACACTATTGATGTTATTTTGTATACAGTGCATTTCACTCTGCTTCAGTTCATGTAGGTCTTTCCAGGTTTTCTGATAGTATACTGTTCATCATAACCTGTATATAGTACCTTAAGCTTGACAGAGAATTTTCTTCATAAAAGCCCAGTAAAGTAGGTACCATATGTTTTGCCATTATAATCAATCATCATAACTATTTCCCTCCATCCCACTCCCTTCCCATGACAAAATATCATAGAGAAGATAGAGCTATTTGTCTTAATATACCATCAGTGGCTGCTAAGTGGTGCCATAGTGCAGAGCACTGGGCCTAGAGTCAGAAAGAGTCCTCTCCCGGTGTTCAAATCTGGCCTCAGATACTTACTAGCTGTGTGACCCTAGGCAAGTCACTGAACCCTGTTTGCTTCAGTTTCTTTATCTATAAAATGAGTTGGAGAAGGAAAGGTTAAACTACTTCAATATCTTTGCCAAGAAAACCTTAAACATGGTCATGAAGAGTCTAACATAACTGGAAAAACAAAACAAAACAACTGAATGATATCAGCTTCAATAGATTTACTCATGAAGAGGTAATGAAATCATTTCAGGTGATGCCAGTATAAGACTCTATTTCCACATTCCTTAGCAGTGGAGAAACACTGAATAGGGAATTGGACTATTTGTACTTGACCTAGATCTGATACTACATGACTGCTGCTCTGTTTGGGTTCTAAAACATCAGCTCCTCATCCCACCCTTGAGGGGCAGCCAGGCAGCACAGTGGATAGAGCACTGGCCCTGAAGTCAGGAGGACCTGAGTTCAAATCTGGCCTTCAGACTCTTAATGCTTACTAGCTGTGTGACCCTGGGCACGTCACTTAACCCCAGTTGCCTCACACATACAAATGTGTGTATGTGTATACACACATATATATACAATCAAGTTATCATTTTAATCTCATCCTACCCTTGACCTGCATCAGCTTCTACTACCTGATTATACAAGATAAATTCAGAATAAATTGGCAATAGGTTTATAGGAGAAGGTACCAACAATGGGGAAGTGAGGTAGTAGAGGGGGAAGAAACTCCTGGGAATCCTTTGCATTTTATACATTTTCTGTAGGGTGAATATAAAGACTGTCCTTTATGTGTTTAGTACCTTGAATGCCTGTGAAGGATTTGGGAATCCTCTGTTATCCATGTTTAAGAAACCTAGACACAGATATGAGTTCTACTACAAATATACTTATGATGTTTTTCTTTACATATTCTAGGTGAGGGCAATGAGTTAAAAATAAATATATTGACTCCCTTGAGATCAGCCTCCAAGGTACAGGACCTCCTGAATGATGGGTTTTATGTAAAAATAAGATCATTCAAAACTAGAACAAGCAGGAGAGTTACTTTTTTTTCTCTCCCAATTTGTAGGTGGAAAGCCCTTGCTTCCTTTGTTCAGTCTACTAATTCTACATCCCAACAAAGAACAGACACAATTCCAATCTGGTGTAGGTGTTGCAAACAAAACTAATCTAGTCAACAAGCTCATATGCCTTCTAAAGGAGTGAATGACAGGTTCCTGACAATGCTATTGACCCTTGAAGGAAAATACTGTGCCACCATCATCAGTGCCTGTGCTCTCACTATGACAAACCCTGATGAGGTCAAAGAAAAATTTTATGAGCACCTGGAAACCTTTGTCATCAATGTGCCAAAAGAGGATAAACTTAAAATTCTAGGTGACTTTAATGCTATAGTAGGCTTAGACTACTAGACATCTCAGGGAGTCCTTGAGAGTAATGGAGTCAGAAACAGCAACAGCAATGGTAACTTACTACCAAAGACTTGAACATCTCATAACTTCCTTATCACCAATACTGTCTTCCATTTACCTAAATGCAATACCTCATGTATGCATTCTCACAGCAAACATTGGCATTTAATATATTATGCTATTATAAGGAGAAGAAACAGACATGATGAGAGAGTGAAGAAGGCAATATGTGGTGCAGAGTGCTTGACTCATCATAGACTTATCCTCTCTAAGCTTAATATTCACATTCAACAAAAGCTACATCCCCAAGGCAAAATGACTACCAGAAGACTTAATGTCAACAGATTAGAGTGCTTATCTGAGAGGGAACAGTTTGTTGCTAACTTGGAGAGAAAGCTGAGCCAAAACATAGTTTCACAACAGTGGAGCAGGAAAGGAATGTGCAACTTTCAGAGATTTGGTGTACAGCATTACATTTGTTCACCTGGGTCAGAGCACTCACAAACATCAAGACTGGTTTGACAAAAATGATGGGGAAATTCAGAAGATATGAATTAAACTATAGTTAAAGACTATAGTAATCTAGTATATGACAAATACAAAGATACAAGCTTTTGGAACAAAAACTCATTATTTGACAAAAACTGCTGGGAAAACTGGAAAAAAGTATGGCAAAAACTTGATATAGACCAAAATCTCACACTGTGTCCTGAAATAAGGTCAAAATGAGAACATGATTTACACATAAAGGGTAATACCATAAGCAAATTAAGAGATCCTGGAATAGTTTATCTGTCAGATTTATGGACAGGGGAAAAATTTAGGACCAAAGAAGATATAGAGAGCACTGCAAAATGTAAAATAGATAATTTTTTATTATAGAAAATTAGAAATCTTTTTCACAAAGCTAATACAAACACAATTATAAGGAAAGCAAAAAACTGGGAAAGAATTTTTTTGTAACAGGTATCTCTAATAAAGCCCTAATTTCTCAAATATATAGAGAATGGTGTCAAATTTATCAAAACACAAGTCATTCCCCAATTGATAAATGGTCAAAGGATATAAATGGGCAGTTTTCAAACAAAGAAATCAAAACTATCTGTATAAATTATCTAAGCCACTATTGATCAGAGAAATGCAAATTAAAACAACTCTGAGGTATCACCTCACACCTATTAGAGTGACAAATATAACAAAAAAGGAAAATCTTGGATGTTGGAGGGACTGAGGGAAAAGTGGGACACTAATTCACTGTTGGTGGAGTTGTAAACTGATCCAACCATTCTGGAGGGCTATTTGGAACTATGCCCAAAGGACTATAAAACTGTGCATACCCTTTGATCCAGCAATACCACTGCTAGGTTTATATCCCAAAGACATCCCCCATAGGAGAAAAGGATCAATTTGTGCAAAAATATCTAGAGCAGCTGTTTTTGTGGTGGCTCAGAATTGGAAATCAAAGGAATATCCATCAGTTGGGGAATGGCTAAACAAGCTGTGGTATGTGGTTGTAATGGAATATTATTGTGCTATAAGAAATGACAAGAAGGATGATTTCAGAAAGGCCAGGAAGGACTTATATGAACTGATATATAGTGAAGTGAGCAGAAACAAAAGAATATTGTATACAGAGAGAGCAATATTGTTTGATGAAGAACTGTGAAAGACTTAAATATTATCAGTAATACAATGATCTAAGACAATCCCAAAGGACTAATGATAAAGCATACTATCCACCTCCAAAGAAAGAACTGATATTGATTCAATACAGAGCAAAAAATGCTATGTTCACTTTCTTTCATTTTTTAAATTCAGATTTTCTTATACAAAATGACTAATATGGTAATATTTTACATAGTTGCATATGTATAACCCATAACTGATTGCTTATTGCCTTCTGGAGGGGGAAGGGGAGGGAGGAGAGGAGGGATAGAATTTGCAACTCAAAACTTTAAATAAAAATGTTTATCAAAAATTTAAAAAAAGTAAAGTTCAAGCAAAGCTTAGAGAGATACAGGGTTCTTGACTCAGTAAGAAGGCAGATGAAATTCAATTTTGTGCTAATAGTAACAATAAAAGTGCTTTTATAATGCCCCGAAGGCTATTTATAGGCCAAACATATAAGATGCATGCCAACTACTCAGTTCTGATGGAGCCATATTGATTAGTGATAAGGATGTGATCCTGGAGAAATGGGCTGAACACTTCCATAGTATTCTCAACAGACCAGCATCATTCAATACTGAAGATGTTGGACATTTACCTCAGGTTGAAGTCAACCCCCCTCTAGATAAATTTTTCTTTTGGTGGGGCAATGAGGGTTAAGTGACTTGCCCAGGGTGACACAGCTAGTAAGTGTCCAGCGTTTGAGGCTGGATTTGAACTCAGGTCCTCCTGTAACCAGTGCCGGTGCTTTATCCACTGCACCACCTAGCTGCCCCATCTAGACAAATTTCTAGCTGAAGAAGAGGTTTTGAATGCCATTAGTCAGAGTTTATTTCCCTGAATCTTATGGATTCTCTTGGAGGTAGCCTCAGTGACTGGGAACCAATCAAAGAGATTCCTTGTTTCCTTAGCAGCCTACCATGGTGTATCCCTACTTACCATGGTGAATTGTACTTCAAATATCTTTAAACAAAGTTCCCCAAACCATAATCTCATCAAGTTGGTTGAAGATATGATGGTGCAGTAGATAGAGTACTAGGTCTGGAGTCAGGAAGGCTCATCTTCCTGAGTTCAAATCTGGCCTCAGACACTTACTAGCTGTGTGACCCTGGGCAAGTCACATAACTCTGCCTCAATTTCCTCATCTGTGAAATGAATTGGAAAAGGAAAATGGCAAAATACTCCAATTTCTTTGCCAGGAAATGCCATTTTCAATGACTGTAAATGATCGAACTACAGCCCAGCAAAAATGAAATTGTTCGGTGGAAAACCGAACAGCCCCCAGCAATAGTGACTTCCAATTCCTGCTCAGTACCATTTTTCCAGTAGAGCTTTATAAAGCAGTGGCTATCAAAACTCTGATGCCGGGGATCTTGAGATTGGCCCAATTAATTCTGAGAAGTTTGCTGGAAGGGATTTAAAAAGCTATCCAGGCTGACCCCCCGAGATTTTTTTCTCTTTTTTTTTCCCCCAGATATTTTAAGTAACTTTGACTAAGGTCACAAAGTTAATGAAACAAAGGTTTTAATCACCCTATATAAAGGTAGGTAAGGACAGTGGGAGTTATACTTCTTCTATCTTGTAGGAGAAATTCTCAGGTCCTTTTCCATAGATACATGATTAATTCTTTGACAGAGGATAGATTAGGAAGTTGTCTTAACTTCATTCAGCACCTGCTAACATACTTTGACAGAAAATGCCTTTAGGCTTGGTCTGAGACAGGCGGTGGTTTTTTGTGGTGTTTTTTTTTTGTGAGGCAATTGGGGTTAAGTGGCTTGTCCAGGGTCACACAGCTAGTAAGTGTTAAGCGTCTGAGGCTGGATTTGAACTCAGGTCTTCCTGAATCCAGGGCCAGTGCTCCACCCACTGTACCACCTAGCTGCCCCAAGATAGGTGTTCTGAATAATATTTTTTCTTTTTTTTTTCTTCTTAATAATTTTTATGTGTGTCATGGACCCCTTTAACAACCTGGCAAAGATGATGGATCCCCTCCCCCACCTTTTAATTTACCCTATTACTTATCAACATGGAGGCTTTGACCTGCTACATTTCAAAGCTGGACTAGTTTACCCCTCATCAGGAAGCTTGTGTGGCTCCTCCAGAGCCACTCCTGGTGGCTCGTTTTATCAGTGATAGATTTAGTGTGGATACCCTAATGTAGATACCGAAGTTCAGAACTCAAGAAATCCTTGGGCTTCCCTTAGTTTGCTTCCTTCAAGTCTCAGCTAAAGCCCCATCTATTTTGGGAAGGCTTTTCCAATCTCTTTTAATTCTGTTATTACCTTGCCTCTGCTGATTATTTCTAATTATATATGACTTGTTTGTATGTGGACTATTTGCATGTTGCCTTCCCTATTAGCTCCTCCAGGCTAGGGATTGTCTTTTTTCTTGTTTTGTATCTCTATTGCTTAGCACAGAGCCTGGCATGTAGCAGCCATTTAATAAGTCTTTAATGATTGACTGATCTACCAGCTTCAGCCTTTTCTAGCAGCAGGGGTTACAGGCATTCATCACCATGCCTGGCCTGACCTTTTCTGACAATCATATTTTTTAAATGCATAAAACAATACACATAGGGTTATATAGAAAACCAATTCTATTGAAATACAGTTATCAAAATTTATTTTAAAAAATTTCATGGACCCTGGGTAAAGAACTCCTTTCTAGGGTTTCAAAGACATAAAAGAGTCACTCCTATATAATATTTTATAAGCTTATTACAAGTTTATCTCATTATTTTGTCTCCACTTGGAATTTACTTCAGGGAAATCTCCAAATATAGTTTATGTGTCTTATCTTCCATTAACGTATATATATATATATATATATATATATATATATATATATATATATATATATATATATATATATATATATATTTAACTCTTTCTTCCCTCTGTCTGACCCACCAGAAAGCACAATTACATCACCAAATAGTCCACTTCTACAGCAAGAAGATGCAATAAAAAGGACACAGTAATAAAATTTCCAAGTGATCCCATACTCTTTAGAAGATACACATGGTCAGGCATCTGTGTGCCTAGTAGAAGCCACTGATCTGTTAATAATTGTGTTGACAAGTTTACCCTTCCTAAGGCAATGGGTATTCCTGAAAACCATAGCCAAAGGAGTGTTGCTGTTTCTTCTCTTCAGTTTCCAACTCCCTAATATTGATGTGGGCTGAATCTGGGGTCAACAATATCGTGAGTTGTCCCAAAAGAATTACAAGACTTAGTGACTCAGTTTCCCAAGTTTTATTGCAATACTGTGGGTGACACAGAGAGAACCAGAAAAGTGGAAAGGTATCTCTCAAATAAGGAAAGGAAAGACAGTTATATTTATAGTATGGATAAATTAATTTATCAGTCTCATAATAATCTCTGCCTTGGGGAGGTACAGGGGAGGGCCTGTCCTACTCATTATAATATTCTCCACCTTTGGGAGATACAGGGGAGGGCTTATCCTAATTTGGAGTTCCCGGGATCCTAAGCCAACCCCTGAGGTGGGTTACTTTTTTCAGTGGAGGTGTGTTTTGGGGGTTTACACGTCATAAGATGAATCTGAGGACAAACTTGGCCTTTTCTGTACATGTCTCTTTCTGGTTCCCATGACTAGTTTCAAAATATATTCATTTTTCATTTATTCCTAGTCTAAGTTGCTATAGGCTGTCATTTTATTTAAGGTCTTCATGGCCTAGCTCCCTCTGTTCCATTTATGGGTACTGATTTCTGTGGTAAGAGAACCTAGCATTCTGACTGGTAAGTTATCCATTAACTGGGGTCTGGATCCCTTTTAGAACTCATATCTGAATTAGAACTTGGGTCTTAGGTTTCTCTGTTAACCCCTTTTTGTCTCCTACATCAATATCACAACAAACAAGCCCTACAACAACTCATGTGCTTGCAACCATTTTTATCTTCTCTTTGTCTAATGGCTGTCTAATTCTAAGCTATGCATGTATAGCATCTTGGTAGATATTTTATTGTGTATTTTGTTCCTGTTTTTATTTGATACAAATAGGAAATCACTGTATATTGCTAAACATGCTCTATCTGTTCCTGTGGGGAGCTTGTTTCTACTATCCTGTGACCTATGATCACTAAAATAAAAAATAGCAAAGTTAGATAGCAGGAAGGGTTTTGCCAGTAAGTGGGGGTTCAGAGATGACCCATTGTTTGAGTATAAATAAACCACTTTGCCTAGACAGAACAAATAGAGGCTCCTCCACTCACTCAGAGTCCTACTTCCTTTTGTATTTCCCCAATAGTCTTACTTGGTGAGTCTATAGGGTTTGTGCTAGTTCCTGATCCTTCCTGATGTGTAGGGTCATCTTGGTGGCTAACAGGACTATCTAGGGGTTAAATTAGTATCCCTGCTACCTAGGTTAATGTTTTACAAATAGAAGGCACTAAATATTTATTGAATTAACTTGTTATCCTGTTTGTGATATAAAATCTAACTGCAAAAATAATCCCCTCCAAAACTCAGAGGAGTGTTTGGGTAAAACAACTTTGTTCAGGGTTCCTGAAGACTTCCTTTTGTGTTCTTTCTCAGTGATAACATACCTGAAGGAAAATTATGCAGAATTTTCCTCTAACAGGGAATTTCTTTTTTTTAATCATAAAAGTATTTTATTATTTTCCAGTTACATGTAAAGATAGTTTTCAACATTTCTTTTCATAGGATTTTTAGTTCCAAATTTTTCCCACACCCTTCCTCCCCCACCCCAAGACATAAAGCAATCTGATATAGGTTATACATGTCCAATCATATTAAACATATTTCTGCACTAGTCATATTGTGAAACAAGAATCAGAATACAAGGGGAAAACCTCAAAAAAGAAAAAAAAACAGCCAAAAAGTAGAAACAGTATGGTTCAATATAGATTCAGAATCCACAGTTCTTTTTTCTGGATGTGGAAAATATTTTCTGTCATGAGTTCTTTGAAATTGTTTTGGATCATTGCACTGCTGATAAGAGCCAAGTCTATCACAGTCGATCATCACACGATGTTGCTGTCACTATGTACAATGTTCTCCTTGTTCTGCTCATCTCATTCTGCATCAGTTCATGTAAGTCCTTTCAGGTTTCTCTAAAATCCTCCTCTTCATCATTTCTTACAGTACAATAGTATTCCATTACATTCATATACCACAATTTGTTTAGCCATTCCCCAATTAATGGGCAGTCCCTAGATTTCCAATTCTTTGCCACCAAAAAGAGATCTGCTATAAATATTTTTGTACATGTGGGTCCTTTTCCCTCCTCTGTGATCTCTTTGGGATATAGACCTAGCAGTATCAAAGGGTCAAAGGGTATGAACAGTCCTATAGCCATGTGGGCATAGTTCCAAATTGCTCTCCAGAATGATTGGATCAGTTCACAGCTCCACCAACAATGCATTAGTGTTCCAATTTTTCCACAACTTCTCCAACATTTATTATTTTCATTTTTTGTCATATTAGTCAATCTGATAGGTGTGAGGTGGTACCTGAGTTGTTTTAATTTGCATTTCTGTAACCCATAGTGATTTTGAGCATTTTTTCATGTGGCAATAGATAGCTTTGACTTCTTCATCAGAAAATTGCCTATTCATATCCTTTGACCATTTCTCAATTCGGGAATGACATACATTCTTATAAATTTGATTTAGTTCCCTATATATTTTAGAATAAAGCCTTTATCAGAATTACTGGCTATAAAAATTGTTTCCCAACTTTCTTGCTCCCTTCTAATTTTGGCTTCATTGTTTCTGTTTGTACAAAAACTTTTTTCATTTAATGTAATCAAAGTCATTCATCTTGAATTTCATAATATTCTCTATCTCTTGTTTGGACATAAATTGTTTCCCTCTCCATAGATCTGAGCGATAAACTACTCCTTCCTTTTCTAATTTATCTATGGTATCACCCTTTATATCTAAATCTTCTACCCATTTTGACCTTATTTTGGTATACAGTGTAAGATGTTGGTCTATGCCTAGTTTCTGCCATATTGTCTTCCAGTTTTCCCAGCAGTTTTTGTCAAATACTGAGTTCCTACCCCAGAAGCTGGAGTCTTTGGGTTTATCAAACACTAGACTACTATCATTATTTACTACTGTGTCTCCTGTGCCTAACCTTTTCCATTGATCCACCACTCTATTTCTTAACCAGTACCAAATAGTTTTCATGACTGGTCTGGTAGATTCTGTTGAATGAAATCAGATTTGGTTTGACTAGCCCACCTTCCTGTGCATTTTTTTTCATTACTTCCCTTGATATTCTTGACTTTTTGTTCTTCCAGATGAATTTTGTTATTATTTTTTGTAATCCTATAAAATAATTTTTAGGTAGTCTGAATGGTATGACACTGAATAAGTATATTAATTTAGGCAGAATTGTCATTTTTATTATATTGGCTCAGCCTATCCATGAACAATTGATATTTTTCCAATTATATAGATCTGATTTTATTTGTGTGAAAAGTGTTTTGTAATTGTGTTCATAGAGTTCCTGGGTTTGTCTTGGCAGGTAGACTCCCAAGTATTTTATATTGTCTACCATTACTTTAAATGGAATTTCTCTTTCTATCTCTTGCTGTTGAGCTTTGTTGGTCATGTATAGAAATGCTGATTATTTATGTGGGTTTATTTTATATCCTGCAATTTTGCTAAAGTTGTCAATTGTTTCAAGTAGTTTTTTAGTTGATTCTTTAGGATTCTCTAAGTATACCATCATGTCATCTGCAAGGAGTGAAAGTTTTGTTTCCTCTTTGCCTATTCTAATTCCTTTGATTCCTTTTTCTTCTCTTATTGCTACAGCTAACATTTCTAGTACAATATTAAATAATAGAGGTGATAAAGGACATCCCTAACAGGGAATTTCTTTAAATGGGTTTTTAAACCCCTTAAAACAGGGGTTCTTAACCAGAGTTCCATGAAATTGCTTTTTTAAAAAAAGTATTTTGATAATGGTATTTAATTGTAATTGATTTCCTTTGTAATCATATGTATTTTGTTTGGTGCATTTTGAAACATTATTCAGAGAAGGATCCATATAGTTCACCATACTCTGAAATATCACAAAAAGGGTTAAAAACTCTTGCTTTAAACAGTTTATATTTGCTGCAGATGGGGATACAAAGCAAAGTATTTAATATTTTCTGGCATTGAACTGAATCTCAAAAAGAAAAGTTCTTTGCAGAAGTTTAGCTCTAATGAATGGATTACCTACCAGATCAATACATATATAAGATTTCAGTATGATTTTATTATAACATTCTCTATTCCTAAGGAATGAAAGGCATTTTTCTGCTCCTGAGAGACCAGGCTAAGAGTCCTTCACATAGGATAAGAAGTAACCTATTAATCTTGTCTCATTGCCACAGGCAGTTTTTGACCTTGGGACAATTTCTAAGCCTACAGAATAAAGAAAATATTTACTTCTCTATGCATAATTAAGTCTATTGTAACTACAGCTGAAAGATGAAATGGTCCATGGACAATTACTTTGATTGTTTTGTTCCTTGTGCTTCTGACTTTCTGAAACACTTGTTTGCTTTTAATGATGCTTTCACAGACTGGATTCCAATTAATAGTGGGCAAAAATTCATCTTATTGTCACAGCAACCAAAAGGCCAAATTGATGATTTCTTATCAGGATATAAGAGCGATTTCATCAATTCCATCTTTAGAGGCTCTCTTGTCTTGAGTTCTTTTCAGCTGATGGAACATTCATGTTAGATCTTAATTGGCAATCAATGCTTCTGGTCTGGTAGATTCTGTTGAATGAAATCGGAAAATGCTGACCCAATTTCACAGACCATTTGAAAAGTATTACCACCTAGGACTATCTCTAGCATACTGATATTCTCTAAGAAAAGAACCATCCAAGATTTGAAGGCCTGCAAATAGGCAGAAAGATTTAATTATGTTCCCATTGACCACAGAGGACTTTTGATTTTGCAAGCCCTATGTGGACTTGATATACTCATTTATTTTCTGAATGGTAGTGGAATGTTGGCATCACAGAATAAAGTAATGCTGTCCTGGATGTCGTTCTGGAGGGGTATGAAGCTTTTTTTGTGAGGGAAATCAAGGTGGTGGCCTCCTGTAGACTGTGGGAACTGAGGCAAATAGGATTGACTTGCCCAGTCAGGAACACTCATCTTCCTGAGTTCAAATGTGGCCTCAGACACTTACTATCTGTGCGACCCTGGGCAAGTCACTTAATCCTATTTGCCTCAGTTTCCTTATCGGTAAAATGAGCTGGAGAAGGAAATGGGAAACCACTCCAGTATCTTTGCCAAGAAAACCCCAAATGGGGTCATGAAGAGTTGGGCATGGCTGAAAAACAACTGAACAACAACAATCTTGGAAACAAAGGGGACAAAACCCATTCTTTCCCCCCATCCCCTTTGTAAAAAACACACAAATAACACCCCCCCTCTGCCCCATGTCCTGAATTTTCTGGGGAGTCAAGCCTTTCAATTTTATAGATGAAACATTAAAAAAGGGAAAAAAGCCAAAACGTCACTTTTGGCATTTGATGGAGATGAATATCTACTTTGGGTCATAGATTTAAAGCTTGAAGGGACCTTAGAGCCTGCTTAGTCCAACCTTAGAGGCCATAATTGTCTATTTTTCAAAAAAAAATCTTCTGAGCTTACTTTGTACCATCCTGTCTCTGTCACTGTTACTCCTTTTGCTGCATTCCCCTTCAGGAAACTCTTAATTTTAAGTGGCATAAGCAGGTGCGATTTCCATATATTTTCTCCCCCTCTCTCTTTTATCCTCTACCCTGTTTCTGAGACCCACATAATAAAATGGTTGGTAGGGATTAAAGGTGTATCCTCTGCCTTTTGAGAACATAAACTTGTATTCTTTTGGTTGGATTATTTTTTCAACCATGAGCATGAGCTTTGCCCTCTGTTAGGGTGCACAAGAAGAAACAGGAGGAAGAAGGATTGAATTCTTAAATCATTGCTTAGTGGGAGACACGCTTTATAATAGAAAACACATTGGACTTAGAGCCCAGTGAAAAAGTCTTGGGTTTGAATTCTACCTCTGATACTTTTTGCTGACTTCTCTGATCCTCTGCTCATTCATGAAATGGAGATGATGATACCTACAAGCACCCATCTCACGGGGCTGTCATGAGTGTCAAATGAAATAATACAGTCGACCCTGAAAATTAATGACCAAAGAGTCACAGAGGTTATGTAATGACTGTTAACTCTGAAAAATACCCCCCAAACTCCAAAAAACTCCAAAGGTAATTCTTCAACTGTTTTTTTTTTCTTTTTTTGGGGGAGCAACGAGGATTACGTGACTTGCCCAGGGTCACACAGCTAGTGTTAAGTATCTGAGACTGGATTTGAACTCAGGTCCTCCTGAATCCAGAGCCAGTGCTTTATCCACTGCGCTACCTAGCTGCCCCTTCAACTGTTAACTCGTAAAAATAATACAATACAATACAATGCAATAAAACCAAATAGCTAATAGTGGTTATAAGCAAAATCTTTCTTCATTCTGTTGGAGAGAAAAACTAGACACGTCTGCCAGGGTTTGCTCTGATACTGGGGAGACCCACTGCAATGAGGCTGGGCCTGGATATAGTTCTGGCTACACAGTGAGCTGTAGCACTTAGAATGAGGGTTAACAGCAACAATGAGGCAAATTTGATTCCCAGCAGGGCTCTGTGATTGGAATGTACTTCCTTCAGATGCTTATCTGAGCTTAGGGACCACCTGGGACCAGTGTGAAATAATTTTGGGATTTTGCTGCATGAGAGCTCATCCAGAGGGTGAGTGCAAAGGATTGTTACACAAAGCAGAGGAAAACAGCTTGTTTGCTGAACCTTAGCTCTGGAAAACAGGGTGTCTCCTAATAGTAAAAAGAGAGGGGTGGTCTTGGTGTGGGGATCCTGTTAATACATATAGAGTGATTTGGAAACTTTAAAAAATATTCTACAGGGCATCTAGGTGGCACAGTAGATAAAGCACCTGCCCTGGATTCAGGAGGACCTGAGTTCAAATCCAGTCTCAGATACTTGACATTTACTAGCTGTGTGACCATGGGCAAGTCACTTAACCCTCATTGCTCTGGGAAAAAAAAAAAGGTATTCTACATTTATCAAGTTAAAAAACACACATATGTAGCATCTATTTGTTTATTTATTCATTCATCCATTCATTCATTTGTTCATCCATCCATCCATCCATCCATCCATCCATCCATCCATCCATCCATCCATCCATCCATCCATCCATTCATTCACTCATTCATTCATTCATTCATTTGTTTGTTTGTTTGTTTGTTTTGTGAGGCAATGAGGGTTAAGTGATCTGCCTGGGGTTCCACAGCTAGTAAGTGTTAAGTGTCTGAGGCCAGATTTAAACTCAGGTTCTCCTGAATCCAGGGCCAGTGCTTTATCCATTGTACCACCTAGCTTCCCTCATTCGTAACATTTATAAGTTAAAAAGGAAAAATGGGGTACAAGCCAAGAAGAAAGCAATTCCCAAGGTTCCTCTGGAGCTGTGAAGGCTGTATATTCTGGTGGTCCTTGTTTCCTTCTAGGCTATACAATTCTATTTTTTATTTTGCACTAATTCACATTTTATATAAAAATATTCTATTATTTATATTCCTTATTTTATGGACATATTTGTTTTTTACATCACCTTCATTTCGGAATTTGTCTCTTCTCCCTCCCCTAATCAGTGAGCCAATTTTTAAACAAAGATTAAAAGGGAAAGGTGGCAAATTTCTCAACAGAGTCAATATATCAATGCTGTCTGACCAAATATACAGCATTTAACACCCAGAGAGGCAACTTGGTGAAGTGGCTTAAAAGGTTGACCTGGAAGCCAAGAAGGAGTTGGGTTCAAGTTTGTGTTTTTAAAACATACTATCTGGGGGGCAGCTAGGATAGAGCACCGGCCCTGGACTCAGGAGGACCTGAGTTCAAATCCGGCCTCAGACACTTGACACTTACTAGCTGTGTGACCCTGGGCAAGTCACTTAACCCTCATTGCCCACCCCACCCCTCCAAATAAAATAAATAAATAAAAATAAAACATACTATCTGTATATCCCTGGCAAGTCACTTAACCTATTATTAATTCTAGGCAATATTATCAGGCAATAGTTTGCAGGGAATAGGTTGCAGGACCAGCATTGGTAAAGGGATTTTCTTTACCTTGAAGTTTCCAATACAAAAGAAACCACACATTCCTTTCCCATTCCCAATAATCCTTCATTCTCATTACTTTTACTTTATATTTTATTTATTTATTTATTTTTTGGTGAGGCAATTGGGGTTAGGTGACTTACCTAGGGTCACACAGCTAGTAAGTGTTAAGTGTCTGAGGCTGGATTTGAACTCAGGTCCTCCTGAATCCAGGGTCAGTGCTTTATCCACCGTACTACCTAGCTGCCCCTCTCATTACTTTTAGAAGGGATTCCTTTAGTCTGATTCTCTTGCCCCAGTTGTTTACAAAGTTGTACTAAACTCATTCTGAGCAATAGGACACACTTTACTATCTAAATGCCTTAATTCATTTAAGAGGAAATCACTTAGGAACACAAGGGAGCCCCAGTTATCCTTTTTACAAGTGGGAACCCAGAAGCAGAGAGATTTAGTGACTCACCCAAAAACAGTGGAAAGAAGGAAACGAGAATTTTTGGTTCCACTCTTATACACAGTTGAATACTCCCCCTGCCCCTCCATTTATAGAAACATTCCCAAAGGGAAATGCAAATGAAAGCTTCTCAAAAAAAATCATTCTTTCCTTGCCCTTCTCTTCATTCAGAATAATGGATAATCTGAGAGGAAAGTTAAAAGACAATGACTGTTTTTCCCCAAAACAAATAAAATCCCTCTTCCTGAACTACAGTGAGTATTTTAAACTAACTGAATTAGTAGAAGAAAAGCAATTGTAATTGAGAAACATATAGGAGATTTATAAGCTTATGTATATTGAGATTATATCCTTTGGAAGTTTCCTGACATTTAAGTACTTGTCTTCCTTCTGCCTTGAGAGAGAGGGAGAGAGAAAGTCAAAACATTCAATAAAAATATTTGAAATGTAAAATATGTCTGCCTTTTGCCTTATAAGTCCAAGAGAGATGAAAGTTAAATAAAAATTCATAGGAGATTGAATTCTATCTTGAAAAAAAGAATAATTAATTCTGAAAAGTAAAGAGTGAAGGACAAATTTGTACTGGACATAGCCAGTGTAGGACTTCGTTTCACTGGACTATGCATATTTGTTACATGAGTTTTGTTTTTCTCTCTTTTTCTCCCCCAAGGGGGTGGGGTGGGGAAGTAGAAGGAAAAGAAAACTGATACTTGCTAATTAAAATTTTTTAATTAAAAAAAGAAAATTTAGCATCAGGCATTTATTTACCTAAACTTTTTAAGGATCCATTTACAATTAAATTAATTTCATTTCAAAAAGATGTTGAAGTTCCAATAACATATAAAGGTAAAAACTGACACCTCATAGCAAGAATCCCCATATATCTGGGAGGATGAGGACTAGAAGCCCAGATTCTCATCTCTCTCCTTCAGGAGGTAGAAGAGAAGTAAGAATCTAAATGACCTACTTATGAATTCCCATTGAGAATGGCAGCTCCCAGTACCTTTTATAGGCAGCAGTTGCTCAAGCCACTCAACTTTGTGAATCAATTCCTAAGCAATCAGGAGCATAAATTTTTTTTTCTAAAAATGATTGGGAACCCTTGCCCCAAAGATTCCAGGAGGGAAGTCTGAGGAAGATTCATCTTTTCCTTCCTCACCCTTGACTCTCCAGTGTATATCCTCCCCCTAGACACATACACATATACCCACAGAGATCAAAGGGGGGACATTGCTATGTGGATATAAAAAAAGAAGAGAGACTAATAAAGCAATTTTATGTTATTATGTGATTGCCCCCCTATTTATTCCTGAAAGTAGTATTTAAGTCTTCAGTAGAGAAACTATATTCCAGAATTGTGTCTTGCCTGTTGCGTTCTCTTTCTGCTCTAATGATTTACAATTCATGACTTGAAATATTTCCAAAAATATTGACCAAATACAGTAGCAATTGTAATCATTTGAGAAACATAGCATTTTTAGCACTCTGTTGCCAATGCTACTTTTTTAAATGTGCATTGATGGTGGAGTGGGTGGTGTTCAATGTTATGCTGGCATGGCAACCAGGAACTAATTTTCTAATGTCCCTGACTCTTGATTATCGCTGCTTACTTGCATGAGACCCACGGCTAATTTCCACCTTCCCCCTCTCCCCCCAGCCTCATAGGTCCGTGGCCATTTATAGAAAAAAAAAATAGTCCTCACTACTTTGCTTAGTGATCAGGCTTACTTTTATTGTCTCTCAAAACATTGTTGAAATATATTTTAAATTGTTAAATGAACCTCTGGAAACCTCTGGATCTGATCTCTATTTTTTTTTGTCAGTACTGATTTGTTCTTTAGCCAGAATGAACTATTCCTTTATAAGATATAATTCAATCTCTCATGCATTTTTTAAAAATTTCATCTCCCTCTGAATTATAAGGCAAAACGCAGGCATTTTACATTTCAAACATTTTTATCTAATGTCTAAATTTTTATCTCTGTCTCCCTGTCTCTGTCTCATAGAAGGCAATGAGGGAGTAAAATGACTAGATATAAGCAATAAGATCCCTTTCAGCTTTAGATGTATGGTTGGGGAATACCTCTTTTTACACACAAAGTCACTGTGTCCTACAGAGAGAGGTTAAGTCCAAGATCACAGAGATGATGGAGATGAGATTTGAACTCGAGTCTTTTCACAGAAAATCCAGGGCTCTTTCCACTTCATCTTTTTGCTTCCTCTAATTCTATCATTTGTGTGTTAGTTTTTTCTCCTCATGCAGATATTTTACCAGCGTCATAGTGGATAGGGGGCAAGAGTGAGGATGGAAAGCAACTTCATGAGGACTAGATCTCATGCCTCTTAAATTCTTTTGTATCCCCCCACAATATGTTGAAATCTGATGAGCACAACAGGGTAGTGATGCGTGATACTGCAATGAATAGTAGTTTGTAAGCATGCAACAATTCTATCAAGAATCTCTTTGATTTATGGTAGCTGCTCTAATATTTCAACAACAGTTCATCCTGTAATGGGGATGACAAAAACAGCAACCTGCAAATGAGAGGATATTTTAACTTCATCATCACTGGAATCATCTGTAGAGAATGATACTCCCAGTCATGAGAAGTTCATCATTAGGCCTCTCCAAAGTATATCCTAAATGAAGTGGCATGTAAGTTTCCAATTTTAATGTGTCTTAATTAAAATAGATTTTAAAGAAAAAATCATCAAGTATGAAGTGATTACTACTTATGATGTATAATTAGTTCTAGAAATAAACTATAATTATACTTACCAAGCATTAAAAAATGGAGCCAGAAAGAATTTGCATTAATATATACTACAGGAAGAAAGTTTGCTTGACATAAATCTAGTTTTATTTTTGTATTTTTTCCTTGAATGTTTTATATTCATTTAGATTGCTTCTCAGAATAGTCTTTTGTTGTTGTTGTTTTTGGTGGAGCAATGAGGGTTAAGTGACTTTCCCATGGTCACACAGCTAGTAAGTGTCAGGTGTCTGAGGTTGGATCTACACTCAAGTCCTCCTGAATTCAGGGCTGGTGCTTTATCCACTGTGCCACCTGGCTGCCCCATACAGAATAGTTTTATGTGTGTTTGACTCTTTCCCAAATAATTCACTCTGCTATAATTGCTAATGTATAGCTTACATTTCATTGACTTGTCTTGTCTGACAGTCTCTTAACCCTACTGAACGTCCAGTGATTCTTTAATTCATCTTTTTTTTTTTCTTTTTTCTTTTCTTTTGTGGGACAATGAGGGTTAAGAGACTTGCAGCTAGTAAATGTCAAGTGTCTGAGGCTGGATTTGAATTCAGGTCCTCCTGAATCCAGGGCTGGTGCTTTATCCACTGTGCCACCTAGCTGCCCCTTTAATTTACTATTTTCAAGGTTGTACCAAAGGACTCTTTGGTGTGGCTACAACAGGTCTTGATGTCGGGGGTTTTTGCTTCTTTCCTCTTTGCTGGATTTTTATGAGGGTGGTATGGAGATGAGACCTTAGTGAGAAGGGAAGAAGGATAACTCTAGTGTATAAAAGTATATATCTACATAGCAATGTTCCCCCTTTGATCTCTGTGTGGAGTAGAATTTCTAAGTCCATTAAGTTCATTATAGATGAAGAAACTATAGCCTGGAGAGGTTTTCTCATGTAACCAAGCTCACACCAAATAGTATATCTCAGAGCTAGGATCTGAACCCAGACATTCTGGTTCCTAATCCAAAGAAAGTCCTTTATACTTCACCATTCAAATAAGACTCTTTAATTTTATAGATGACATAGGGAGTAGGACTAGTCCTAAGATTTCATTGATTTAGGGATATCCCAGGTGAAGAAATTCCATCTACTGTTGCAGGTCAGCACCTCCTCTTCAAAGTATAAGTCTTAGAGAGTTGCCTACAGCAATGAGAGGTTAAGTGACTTGCCCAGTCATCTGTTCCTGCTGATATGCATCTGAGGTGACACCTGAAGGTGAGACCTGAACCTAGGTTCTCCAGGCTTCAACGGCAGTTGGCCAGTCCATTACAACACACTGCCTCTCATTCAAGACCATTCCCCTATTCATTATGCCACACTGCCTCCCATTTTATAGATAAAGAAAATAATATCACATGCATTGAACATTAATTTTAACTAGGTGCCTATATTTCATTTGAGACCTCAGTAGAGTAGAGCTGTTACTGCTACTGCTGTTGCCACAAGAACTAGTATTATAACAATCTGGTTCCTTTACAGATACCTAGCAGCCCAGCCTGAAACTTTTGGTACCCATACCAATAAGCCCTTGGCTAGAGATAGAGCATCCTTTTAGAGGAACATCAAGGAGACCAGGTGTTTAGTTCAAAGTCACAAAAATTTGGAAATCACTCAAATTATATTCCTTACATCAAGTTATTTTACAAAAGTAAACAAACAAACAAGCTCTTTTGACTCCAAATTCAAACATTCTTCCCACTCACAGACCATCATTTCTTTGAAGGCAAATGCTACGTTTTTATTCTCTTGCCTCCTCCTCATTTCTGCCTCCTGAACTCATAGAACTTTTGTACTACTCAGCACATAGCATTCTATGTAACTCATGCACCCCATGTCCCAGGCAATTTAAAGAAATATTTCCTGACAGTTTCCAGTCTATGACACGCTGAAGAATGTGGCCACGACAAGATAAATTCTAGTGAAAGAAGGGGAGACACATGTCTTCCATCCTCACTCTTGCCCCCTATCCACTATGACGCTGGTAAAATATCTGTATAGAAAAGATGAATCTTTGCTTTCATGCAATATTGGAGTTAGTAAAGAGCTTTGCAGTTTCATGAATTTAATCCAGTACCCTTTCCTTTCCTCTTCAACCCTAGGCTCAGCTCATTTTCCATTTCTACTGTTTGTCCCAGATAGGAGTCCTATTGGATAATTCTATAATAATTCTATATGGTTTCTATCCAAATGGTTGTTGAAACTTGGAAATAGGCATTCTTCATCCAATTGGCTAAACTCCTATGTATGATTATGGATCTTTTTCAGGAGGCCCTGAATTGCTTGATCAGGTTTGATTTACTCAGCACAATGTTATTTGCAATGGGGCATCTAAAGGACCTCACCATCCACTGAGAATCCTTGGGCTTTACATTGGATCTCCTTTATCACATGGATGAAAACTTTTGGCAAGAATAGATCCTGGGGCAGCTAGGTGGTGCAGTGGATAGAGCACTGGCCCTGGAGTCAGGAGTACCTGAGTTCAAATCTGGCCTCAGACACTTAACACTAGTTGTGTGACCCTGGGCAAGTCACTTAACCCCAATTGCCTCACTTAAAAAAAAAAGAAAAAAAAGTAAGGAAGAATAGATCCTACTGTTCTATCAATATCAGTTCTTTCTTTGGAAGTGGATAGTATATTTCATCAATCGTCCTTTGGGATTGTCTTGGATCATTGTATTGTTGAGAGAAGTCAAGTCATTCACAGTTCTTCATCAAACAATATTGCTGTCTCTGTGCACAGTGTTCTCTTGGCTCTGCTCACTTCACTAACATCATTTCATACATGTCTTTCCAGGTCTTTCTGAAGTCATCCTGCTTGTCATTTCTTATAGCACAATAATATTCCATCACCATCATATACCACTGTTTGTTTAGCCATTCCGCAATTGATGGACATTCCTTTGATTTCCAATTCTTAGCCACCACAAACTTTCTTTCATTTTTTTCCTTTAATCAACTTTTCTTGTACAAAATGACAAATGTGATAATGTTTTACATAATCATACATGTATAACCTATATCTGATTGCTTCCTGCCTCAGGAAGGGGGTGCAGGAGGGAGAGGAGGGATAAAAATTGGAACCCAAAACTATAAATAAAAATGTCAATTACATTAAATTAAATGTCAATTACAAAAATTAATTACATTAAAAAAGATCCTACTGATTTGAGCTTTTTTCTGATGTATATTATCAGACTTAAGTCAGTAAATGTTTATTAAGCACTTACTATGTGTCAGGCACTATATTAAGTCCTGGGGACACAAAAAAGGCAAAACCAAAAACCAGTCCCTGCCTTCAAGAAGCTCACAATCTAATGGAAGGGACAACATGTAAAGAACTATGTGCAAACAAGAGATATACAAGATAAATTGGAGACAATTTCTAAATGGCACTAGCATTTATCCTAGAAGCTTTTTGTAGAAAGAAGGATTTTAGCAAACACTTGACAAAAACCAGAGTAAAAAGGAGGTAGAGACCAGGTAGGAAAGCATTCCAAGCATAGGGGACAAGTAAAGAAAATTTTTGGACTCAGGAAATGTTGTCTTGTTAAAGAATCAGTAAAAGGGTCAGTCTCATGGATCATAGAGTATGAGGGGAGAGTAAAGTATAAGAAGACAGAAAGGTAGGAAAGGGTTTGAGGAGCTTTAAAAGTCTAATAGAGGATTTTATATTGGATCTTGGAAGTCATTGGGACCCACTGGGATATATTGAATAGGGATAACTTATAGTAGACCTGCACCTTACGAAGAACAGTTTGATGGCTGAATGGGGAATGAACTGGGGTATGGAGAGATAGGGCAGAAAGACCAACCAGCAGGCTATTAGAATAGTCCAGGCAGGAATTGATAAGGGCCTGAATCAGAGTGGTGACAGTGTCAGAGTACAAAAATACGAATATATGAGAGATGTTTCAAAAGTGGAATCTATAGGATTTGGAAAGAGAGGAGATATGGATGGGTGAGAGAGTGAGAATGATGCCTAAGTTGCCAGCCTGGGTGACTAGGAAGATGATGGTGACCTTTACAGTAATAGGGAAGCTAGACAGAGGGTAGGGTTCTGGGGAAAAGATAATGAATTCAGTTTTGGACATGTTAAATTTAAGATGTCTTTGTGATATCTAGTTTGAGATATCTGAAAGGCAGATTGACTTGAGACTGAAGATCTACAAAGAGGTTAGTGCTGGACAAAACTAGATTTGAAAATCATTGGCATAGAGTTGATAACTGCATCCATGGGAGCTGATGAGATTACTGAGTGAGCTAGTATAGAGGGAGAAGAAAAGACAATCCAAGCCAGATCCCTGGGGGATACTAGCAGGAAGGGGGCATGGCCTTGATGAAGATCCAGCAAAGAAGACTGTGGTCTTTCTGACTCTGAGGCCCACATTTCTTCATCTCAGCCATGCTGCTTCTTCAGAAATTGCAAAAGTCAGGGGCAGCTAGGTGGCGCAGTGGATAAAGCACCGGCCCTGGATTCAGAAGGACCTGAGTTCAAATCTGGCCTCAGACATTTGACACTTACTAGCTGTGTGACCCTGGGCAAGTCACTTAACCCCAATTCCCTCACCCCCCCCAGAAAAAAGAAATTGCAAAGGTCAAGAAGGATAAAGGTTGAGAAAAGGCTATAAAATTTGGCAATTAATAGTTCATTGGTAATTTCTGGGGGAGAGAGAAAAGGATTGTGTGTGTGTGTGTGTGTGTGTGTGTGTGTGTGTGTGTGTGTGTGTGAGAGGGGGGGGAGGGAGGAAGAGAGAGAGAGAGAGAGAGAGAGAGAGAGAGAGAGAGAGAGAGAGATCCACTGAGTTTATTTTTGATGTCTTGGTCATGGCAGCAGGTGCTTTATATATGTTAGCTGAAAAGAATTTGTTGAATTAGGAGGTTGAATTGATTTAAAAGGAACCAGAACAGAGAAAGTTAGGGGAAATTTGAATTGGTTTCCCATTAAAAAATTAAAATAAAATATCTTAAAAAGGAAACATTTTTGGTGGGATGTTAGAGGGATTAGTGTTGAACAGGAGAAATATGGGGAAACAAAGCTTTTTCTATATGAAGTCTGGTCTTTGCTAACTGAAAGAGAAGATGAAGAAAATTATACATTGGGTTAAACAAAACACGGCTCCAGCTCATGCATCTGCAGGTGGTATCCCAGGGGCCAAAAGAGGCTGAGGGCTCATTGTTAATTTACTTTTCACTATAGTCTTGATTATGGCATTTACATAGCAAATGGGACACGATTTGGGTGTGAATCCTAATGCACCTGGAAACAGTTATTATGGCATGATTTGGCATTCACCACTACCCCAAGGGTTATTAAGACCACTCTGGGGAGCTTCCAGGAGAGAATGTGCCAAAGGACTTCATAGCAAATCAGCCAGAGATGTTTCATCCTGAGTACTTCAGGCCTTTTCCACAAAAGACTAAGCTAAGCAGGAAGAGGTGGCTTGCTGCTTACTCATTCATATGGTAATGTCTTATTGAGGGCTTTTTTCTGTTACTTCTCTACATATCTAGTGCCTCTTATTTAGGAGATCAGGTGCTCAAGCCAGAGAAAAATCTTTACTAATTTCTTTACTGGAGAACCATACCTTGGAGCTGTCACCTTTATTCTGGCTTCCATACCTTCTGAACATGCAATGGCTAGAGAGAGTAATGGATGTGAAATCAAGGAGATCAAATTCAGCTAAGTTGCACAGTGGGTAGAGATTGTGGATAGAGTCTGGAGTCAAGAAGATCAGAGTGCAAATCTAAGTTTAGACTCTAGTTGTTTTACCTTGGGCAAGTCATTTAACTTCTGCTTGCCTCAGTTTCCCCAACTGTAAAATGGGGGAGAGTAATAGAACCTACCTCACAGGGTTGTTGTGAGGATAAAATAAGATCTTCCTAAAGCACTTAAAGCAGTTCCTGACACATAGTAGGCACTGAATAAATATTTGTTTTCTTCCTTCTTCAGATGCTGTGTCACACACTTACAAGTTATGTGATACTGAGAAATTTGCTTAACCCCTCTCAGCCTTTGTTTCCTCATCTATAAAATGGGAATTATAATAGCACCTACCTCACAGGGGAAGCAGCTAGGTGGCTCAGTGAATAGAGCTTTGGGCCTGGAGTCAGGAAGACCTGAGCTCAAATGTGACCTTTGCCTCTTGCTGGCTATGTGAACCTGGACAACTCACTTGACCTCTGTTTGCCTTAATGAAAAAGGAAATGGTGATCCACTCCAGTATCTTTTCCAAGAAAACCCTATGGGGACACCTAGGTGGCACAGTGGATAGAGCACCAGCCCTGGAATCAGGAGGACCTGAGTTCAAATCCGGCCTCAGACACTTAACACTCTCTAGCTGTGTGACCCTGGGCAAGTCACTTAACCCCAATTGCCTCACCAAAAAAAAACACACCAAAAAACCCCTATGGACAGTAATAAAATGATAAAATTTATGTCACCAGAAGATGATCCCCTCACATTGAAAGATGTTCAACACATTACTAGGGAAGTGGGGAGGACAGCCACAAGTACTCCAGGTGGCACAGTGGATAAAGCATTGGCCCTGAATTCAGGAGGAACTGAGTTCAAATCCAGCCTCAGATACTTGACACTTACTAGCTGTGTGACCTTGGGCAAGTCACTTAATCCTCCTTGCCCCACACAAAAAAAATTAAAAAAAGAAAAAAGTCCAAAAGAATGAAGCAGCCAGGCTAAAGCTAAAAGGAAGCTCAGCTGCAGATGTGTCTAATGACAAAAGGAAAGCAGGATGTTGTAAAGAGCACTACTGCATAGGAACCTGAAACATAAGATCCATGAACCAAGGTAAGCTGGATGTAGTCAAAAAGGAGGTGTCTTGGGTGTCAGGAATGAGTGAATTTTAATTCAGGTGATCATTACATATACTACTGTTAGTAAGAATCCCTTAGAAGAAATGGAATAATCCTCATAGTCAGTAAAAGGGTGAGAAAAGCATTACTGGGGTATAGTCTCAAAAATGACACAAATATTTGAATCCAACGCAAACTGTTTTACATTGCCATAACACAAATCTATGCTCCAACTACCGATGCTGAAGAGGTAGAGACCAAAGTTGATTACTTCTTTGAAGACCTACAATATCTTCAAGAAATTATACCTCCCTCCCCAAAAAGATGTCACATTCATCATAGGGGATTGGAATGCTAATGTAGAAAGTCATAAGATAATTGGAATAAAAGGCAAGTTTGGCCTTGGGATACAAAATGAAACAGGGCAAGGACAGCTAGGTGGTGCAGTGGATAGAGCACTGGCCCTGGATTCAGGAGTGCCTGAGTTCAAATTCGGCCTCAGACCCTTGACACTTACTAGCTGCGTGACCCTGGGCAAGTCACTTAACCCCAATTGCCTCACCAAAAAAAAAAAAAAGAATTATAAAAAAAAATGAAACAGGGCAGAGAATAACAGTGATTTGGTAAGGTAAGTTACTGGTTATAGCAAACACCCCTTTTCAACAATCTAAAAAGTGACTCTACACATGGACATAACCAGATGGTCAATATTGAAATCAGATTGATCTTATACTTTGCACTCAAAGGTGGAGAAGCTCTATACAGTCAGTTAAAACAATACCTGATGCTGACTGTGGCTGAGATCATGAGCTGTTTATTGCAAAATTCAGACTTAAATTGAAGAAAGCAAGGAAAACCATCAAACTATATAGTTATTGTTTAGTTCTATCCAACTCTTTACTACTCCATGAAAAATAATGTCCATGGGGTTTTCTTGGTAAAGATACAGGAGTGGTTTGCCATTTCCTTCTCCTGCAGATTAAGACAAACAGAGGCTAAGTGACTTGCTGAGGGTCACGTAGCTTACGAGTATCAGAGACTAAATTTGAATTAAGGTCTTCCTAACTCCAGGCCCTGTCTAGCTGCCCATCAGACCACAAAGGTATGACCTAAATAATATCCTTTGTGAATATGAAGTGAAGTGGTAAGGGATTAGATCTGGTAGATAGAGTGCCTGAAGAACTATGGACAGAGGTTTCAAATATTGTGTAGGAAGTAGCAACCAAAAAAAGAAAACCAAAGTAGCAACCAAAGAAAAAGAAAAAAAAATGGCTGTCTGATGACACTTTACAAACAACTGAGGAAAGAACAAAAGTTAAAAATAAAGGAGAAAGGGAAAAGATAAACTTAACTGAATGCAGAATTCAAGAGAATAGCAAGGAAAGATAAGGTTTTCTTACATGAGCAATTCAAAGAAAGAGAAGAAATGATAAAATGGGAAAGACAAGAGATCTCTTCAAGAAAATTAGAAATAAGGGGCAGCTAGGTGGCACAGCGGATAAAGCTCTGGCCCTGCATTTAGGAGGACCTGAGTTCAAATCCAGCCTCAGACACTTGACACTTACTAGCTGTGTGACCCTGGGCAAGTCACTTAACCCTCATTGCCCCACCAAAAAAAAAAAAAAGAAAAGTAGAAATAAAAAGGAAAGATTTCATGCAAAAATGGACATGATAAATGACAAAAATGTAGGAACTTAAAAGAAATAAAAGAGATTAAGAAGAGATAGCAAGAATATACAGAAAAACTAGACAAAAAGGATCATAACATCACCAATAACCATGATAGTGTGGTTACTGATGAAGTCAAGTGGGCCACAGGAAGCATTGCTAAAAACAAGGCCAGTGGAGGTGATGGAATTCCAGCTGAGCTATTTAAAATTCTAAAAGATGATGCCGTTAAAGTGTTGCACTCAGTATCCCAGTGCATTTGGAAAACTCAACAGTGGCTACTAGATTGGAAAAGATTAGTTTATATCCCAATCCTAAATAAGGTAAATGTTCAAATTACCAAACATCTTATGTGCCAAGAAGGTTATGCTTAAGATTCTGCAAGCTAGACTTTAGCAATATGTAAACTGAGAATTACCAGAAGTGCAGGCTGGTTTTTGGAGGCAGAAGAACTAGAGACCAAATTGCCAGCATTCACTGGATTATGGAGAAAGCAAAGAAGTTGCAGAAAAACATCTACTTCTGCTTCACTGATTACCCTTTGACAGTGTGGATAGCAACAAAATATGGCATGTCCTCAAAGAGATGGGAGTACCAGATCATCTTACTTGTCTCTTGAGGAAACTGTTTGCAGGTCAAGAAGCAACAGTTGAAGCTGAACATGGAACAACTGACTGGTTTAAGATTGGGAAAGGAGTATGACAAGCCTGTATATTGTCACCTAATTTATTTAACTAATATGCAGAATATACCATGAGAAATGCCAGGCTGGATGAATCAAACAACAGAATTAAGGTTAATTTTCAGGAGAAATATCAACAATCTTAGATATGTAAATGACACTATTATAATAGCAGAAAGTGAAGAATTTAAAAAGCTTCTTCATGAGGGTGAAAGAAGAAAGTGTAAAAGCTGGCTTGAAACTTAACAACAACAAAAAATAACATTATGACGATTGGTCCCATAACTTCCTGGCAAATAGAGAAGAAATGGAAGCAAAGTCAGATTTTGTGCTCTTCAGCTCAAAGATCATTGTAGATGTTGACCGCAACCATGAAATTAAAAGACACTTGTTCTTTGGAAGGAAAGCTAAGGCAAATCTGGAAAGCATACTAAAAAGCAGAAACATCATATTGCCAAAAAAAGCAAAGCTATGGTTTTCCCAGTATAGCAGTGAAAGTTAGACTAAAAGGAGAGCTGAATACTACGAAATCAATGATTTTTCCATTGTGGTGCAGGAGATAACTTTTGAGAATCCCTCGTATGGCAAGGAGATCAAATCAGTCAATACTTAAAGGAATTAATTGAGGCTATTCATTGGAAGGTTAAATACTGAAGCTGAAGCTTCAATATAGGAAGGACTCATTGGAAAAGACCTTGATGTTGGGAAAGATTGAAGGCAAAAGGAGAAGAGGATGGCAGAAGATGAGATGGGTAGATGGTGTCATGGAAGCAATGAACATGAACTTGGAAGGACTTCAGGAGAAAACAGAGAATAAAAAGTCCTGGTGTGCTATAGTCCAAACCTTCCTAAACTGGGTAGTGACCCTATATTGGGTTGTGTAACTGAATGTGGGGGTCATGAAATATGTTTGATTGATATACCTATTTTATATACTTATGTACCCGGGGTCACATAAAATTTCTTGGGCAAAAAGGGGTCACAAGTGGAAAAAGTTTAAGAAGCCCTGACCATGTGGTCATAAAGAGTCAGACACAACTGAATGAATGAACAAGGTTGTTGTAATGATCAAATGAATTAATGTATGTAAAGTGCTTTGCAAACCATAAAGCCTTGTATGATGTTAGCTTTTGTCATAAGCAATTCTGTGAATTTATCAAACCTCATAAGAAGAGAATGGACCATGAATGACAATACAGATTTACTTTCCCCACATGTTGAATTTGGGATATTTGGAAGTGTTAGGGGTGGGAATTATATGGTCTACCCACTAAATATTTAGTGAGAACCTATTTTGTGCTTAGTTTCCTACTACTGAGCATTCTTAAACTTTGGCAAATATTTATAAATGATTGCTTTAAACAGAAATTAATTTACATGACTAAAAAGTCAGCACTCATTTCACTGATTATTAAAATAATTCATTGTTATTGACTTTCTAGAAATGGTCTGAAAAAAGTCCCCAAAGGGGATAAAATATATAGAATGACGTAAAAAATTAATGAGCAGCCAATTACTGCTCTTTTACTTCAGTAATTTTTTTCCCCTATGATAATAATGATGATGTGTACATGATTTGCATCATGGTATGGTGAAAAGGCTATGGGATTTAGAGCCAGTAGCTGCTACTTCTGTTGCCTGTATTACCTTGGTCAAGTCACTGTAACCACTCTGGCCTGACTGCTCTCATCTATACAATGAGAGATTGGATTAGATCAGTAGTATAAAACTTAAAAAAAACAGTGGTCACTAGAACAAAGGTTTTTTTGCAGGATTTTGGCTATTAGTTCTAAAATGTGTTATTATCTGTTTTATTGTATTTCTATTTATTTTGTTAAATATTTCCCGATTACATTTTATTCTGGTTAAAGTAATGGAGTGCTCCCTAATACTTATAGCCCGGCTATGTGATTGACAACTCTGTGTTTGATGACCATTATGGTTCTTTCCAGCATTAAATCTATAATCCTATAATTTCATCCATGTAGGAAACTTTGAATGTGGAAACTCCATGTTTTTAAATGTAAAAAAATAAAATGCATAATATTGAAAAGTAAGGGAGCAGCTAGGTGGCACACTGGATAGAACACCAGTCTTGGAATCAGGGGGACCTGAGTTCAGGTCCAGCCTTGGACACTTGACACTTATTAGCTGTGTGGCCCTGGGCAAGTCACTTAGTTCCAACTGCCTCACCAAAAAGAAAGAAAGAAAGAGAAGAAAAAGAAAGAAAAAAGAAAAGTAAGCCAATTATTTTGAAATATAGTAATAAAACCATATTTTTTAAAGTTTTAAAAATTCAGGTTACAAACTCTGGTGGCCGTTGCTTTTCTTGATAACATTGCAAATTGCACATAACAGTTCATCGTACTAATTGGAAAACCAATCCATTTGTTGGTTCATATAGTCCTTGAGCCTCACTTTTAAGAGACCAGTAAAAAGACCTGGATAAAGAGTCTGCAGCTTATAGTCTTAGCAAGTTGCTTGGGGTAGTGAAAAGCTAAATGAGTTTTCCAGGGTTACACAAGCAGTATTTGTCTGGGGTGGAACTTGAACCCAGGTCTTCCTGATTCTGAGGCCAGTCTTCTTTCCTCTATGTCACACTAACTTTTTCAGAAATCAAATAAAAGACAAATTAAATAAGCACAAACAAATAAGGATAGAATCTTTGAAAAAAAGGTCAATATTATGTTCTTTTGTCTTCCTATTGTTCAAGTGGTACTCTGTACAATTGATTTTTTATTAAAATAATGTATATTATAAGGTTTTATTTCCTGGACCTAGAGCTTGGAAGAATCCGCAAAATGCTTATAGAGATGATTTTTTTTTTTTTAGTGAGGCAATTGGGGTTAAGTGACTTGCCCAGGGTCACACAGCTAGTAAATGTTAAGTGTCTGAGGCTGGATTTGAACTCAGGTACTCCTGACTCCAGGGCCAGTGCTCTATCCACTGCGCCACCTAGCTGCCCCTAGAGATAATGTTAGGAAATTGTTCAGTTGAGAAAAGTTACATCATGTGATGTTTAAAATCTAAATGTGTTGTCTAAAAAAAATCTAATGTGTGGTCACCTTAAATTAGAAGCTTTAGCACCAGTCTTTGGGCATTAAGCATTTATTAAAGCATACTAGGTATTAGAAAAAAGAGAACACATGGAGTTAAGAAAAGGCCTATCTAGCTTAGAGTTGTAGCCTGGTCTGGTTCTTCCTCAAGTCGTCTGCCATGAGCCTGCTTCAACCATGTACTGCCCCTCAAACTGAGTGTGGAAGCTTTTTATAGGTCCAGAGCAGAGGCGATTCTTACACACTGCTTCAAGCTGATTGGCAGGCATCATCCAAATCCATTGGTTCACTGGACTTGAAGGTGGTTTCCAGTTGAGTTCAAAGTCCTTAGCTTCTGAGAACAATACCTCCTTAAGGGCCAGCCAGGTGTGGTTACAATCTAATTAACTTGAGGTAGGCTAATCAGCAAAATCAATCACTCTTACTTAATTCAACCAGTTTAGATTAATCTCCAGGTGAGCCTTTGAGTAGCTGCCAAATCCCATGATTTTCTCACAATCAGGTCCTGCCGCTGTCAAGTGAAATAGTGTATGTTCATTGGTTGTAGATTAAGGGTAGAAGTAGATTATTATTATGCAATCCAAACACAGTTCCCCCAAAATGTGTTTCAATAATGTTCACATACCATTAATTGAGCTATTAAAAATTTCTCATCTTACTCCTTGCTTATTGTCATTTTGGTACCCAAGACAAGCAGCACTAAATTCTACTGATCAATCCTCTTAATCAACTTTAAGCTTCATAATATGAAAATAATATAAAAAGAAACTAGGGAAGAGTCAACTAAATGGCAAAGGAAACCTTGGAACAACTGTCATAATTTTGGGAGAGATCCAGAAGCCCTGTCTTCTCTTTGTGACATCTCAGGACATTGGTTCACGATTGTGTAGATACCCTAGCTCATTATTCCCTGTGGGAGAGAAGACTGTAACATCATCTTCATGGGGTGAAGGTATTTGAAACTGTCCTATGAGAGGAGACAGAGACCCTTATACACTGGTTCCTTCCCATGAAAAAAAAAAAAACAGTTGCAAGGAATTTCTAACCCTAAGTCACAGTGAGGCTTCTGATGAGACCCTGCTTTAGTAAGCAAACCAAACCTATGGCAGAGATTAAATACCACATAGGACTAATATGAGGGCAGTATGATGACATCATTAAAAGAATGTGAGTTGGGGGCAGCTAGGTAGCGCAGTTGATAAAGCACCAGCCCTGGATTCAGGAGGACCTGAGTTCAAATCCAGCCTCAGATACTTGACATCTACTAGCTGTGTGACCCTAGGCAAGTCACTCAACCCTCTTTGCCCACCAAAAAGAAAAAGAAAAAGAAGAAGAAAAAAAAAAGAATGTGAGTTAGGTGCTGATTGAAGTGAGCAGAACCAGGAGAACATTGTACATAGTAACAGCAACATTGTGATGATCAACTGTGATCGACTTGGCTCTTTTCAGTAGTGCAATAACCCAAGACAATTCCAAAGAACTCATGATGGAAAATGTTCTCCACATCTAGAAAAAAGAACTGTGGGTTCTGAGTGCAGATTGAACCATACTGTTTCAATTTTTTTTGTTATTTTTTTCTTTTTTTTGAGGTTTTCCCCTTTTGTTCTGATTCTTTTGTCACAACATGACTAATGGAGAAATGTGTTTAATGTGATTGTACATATATAGCCTATATAAGATTGCTTTATGTTTTGGGGAGGGGGGAAGGGAAGGTGGGGGGAGAAAAATTTGGAACTAAAAGTCTTGTGAAAACAAATGTTGAAAACTGTTTTTACATGTAACTAAAAATAATAAAATGTTTTTATGATTAAATAAATAATAATAATAAAAGAATGTGCGTTATCTATGCATGTGCCCTATCTGTATCCACTCTTCTCATTGATGAGTGTATATTTGTGGAAGTATGTTCAAAGTTTGTGGGGAAAATATTTTTATTGCAACTTTTCCTGCTATGCTACTTTGTTAAATGCCTTTGATTGAAATTAATTGTGTCTTCTTGCTGATTAGAAAAAGTAAGCACATCAAAGGGGGTTCATGAGCTATGATTTTAAGCAGATTCAGATGAATGGAATGCTTTGAATCTGGGACATATAAAACCAAACTATTTCTCATGCTAAGCTTAAGTTAGCCTCGCCTGAGTGATCCACACATGAACTGTAGGATGCCCCCAGGTGCTACGAAGGAATAATTTTTCATCTATAATTAAAATCTCTCAAAGCCTTTTTGTCAGCCTTAAATTAATTTTCAATTGCTCCCATGAGAAATATTGTAAATACACTAGTTTCATAGAATGAATCATGATGTCTTTGTTATTGTAAGAGGAAGTAGTCCAGAATAGACACCTAAGTTCTAGTGAAAGATTCTATAAGCATTCTACTCACTCAAGAATTCCTTAAACAGTTTCTATTTGTGGTTTTATTTTTTGTCTCCCTTCTTATTCCTGTCAAAATCCAGTACATGTCATGAGTAGGTTGTGGAAAAACTCCTGGGAGTTGTCAAATGTGTCAAAAACCAGAGGTGAGTCAATGGAGCATTAAGAGAATATTGGGGAGGGCAGCTAGATGGCGCAGTGGTAAAGCACCGGCCCTGGAGTCAGGAGTACCTGAGTTCAAATCCAGCCTCAGACACTTAACACTTACTAGCTGTGTGACCCTGGGCAAGTCACTTAACCCCAATTGCCTCACTTAAAAAAAAAAAAAGAGAATATTGGGGGGGGGGTCAGCTAGGTGGTGCAGTGGATAAAGCACCGGCCCTGGATTGAGGAGGACCTGAGTTCAAATCCAGCCTCAGACACTTGACACTTACTAGCTGTGTGACCCTGGGCAAGTCACTTAACCCTCATTGCCCCACCAAAAACAAAAAACAAAAAGGAAAAGAGAATATTGGACGTTTGTCACTCCTGCTCCATAAAATTGCAGTCCCTACCTTCATGTCAGAGAATGGAACATATCTATACATACAAACTATCATGCAATTTAGGCACAGGAAAAAGTCAGCTTGATACCATGTTACATTGCTTGCTACTAAAATGCTTTGTATCTCAGATCTCCAAAGGATTTAAAGACATTGCTTATTCTGTGCTTCCAAACATATTGCTTTTGATACTTTTCCACCCAAGTGTCCTATGACTTCTTAAGAACCTACCTATGGCTTTAAGCAAGGTGCTTAACTAATTAGATGAAATGCACAGTTGCTGCAGAGTAGAAGAGAGTTCTGGACATGGAATTAGAAGATCTGGGTTTGATCTCTGTCATTTGCAATTAGGCTTCTTTTTTCTTTTTTTTTGTGGGGCAATGGGGGTTAAGTGACTTGCCCAGGGTCACACAGCTAGTAAGTGTCAAGTGTCTGAGGCCGGATTTGAACTCAAGTACTCCTGAATCCAGACCTAGTGCTTTATCCACTGCACCACCTAGCTGCCCCTAAGCTTCTTTTTAAACTTGGGCTAGTAATTTCTCTCTGATCCTCAGCTTTCTCATCTGTAAAATGGGGATAAAGGGTTATTGTGTATACAGTTAACCTGGAAATTAAGGAAATAATCAATATAGGAGAAAATAAGGTCTTTAATCAGGGCAGAGGAACTATAGCTGGTGGTATTGCAAAGCTAGAAATACCCAAAGATGGGAATGGAGGACAGGGTTTATATGGGTTAACAGAACAAAGGGAACTAAAAGACTGCTCTTGAGTCATGTATAGAAACTGCTTAAATACTTAATGTAAATGCATCATTTTACATAATAACATAAAGTCCAGGAAGTAAGGTGGAGAATCAGTAGGAGGGGATAGTTTGCTGGGGTGGGGATGGGGGGTCCAAAAGTCAATCAAGAATCTGAAATTGACAAAGATTGATTAGCCCCAGGCAACTCATTTGCCTGGGAAGGGGGAGTGGGTGGGGATCAGTCAGTTCTCAGTAAATTTGTAGTTATCAACACAAAGTAACATACTATATGTAAAGTTATTTTAAATGAAAAGTGCTTTATAAATATTATCCATCATTGTTATACAATAGTAGGTATACTAAAGTATGATCTGCTGAAGAAAGCTAAGACTGGCTTGCTCTTTGTAGATAGGGATGAAATAATTAGTTCTACTATTTCCCAATTCACTCTTTAAAAAAACAACAACACATTTTATAGAACAAAACAAGCATTTCCATAGCACAGTACAATAACAAAGGTGATTGCACATGAAACTGTAAATCGACCATGTACAACTTGCTATTCCCTCCAAATATAAAATAAAGTCATGCCCCAGAGCAGCTAGGTGGTGCAGTGGATAAAGCACCTGTTCCTTAATTAAATTAAACAATCATCTATTAAGTGCTTACTATATGCAATGCATTAGGGATAGGAAGACAAAAATGAAATGATCTCTCCCCTTACAAAGTTTGCAAGATGCTTGCCCAGATCTTAACTGATGGGAAAAAAGAATGAGTCCTATCCCTCCCTATTCTTACTCTTGTCTCTGGTTACCCACTCACTTTCTGTCTATGGCTTTCCACCATTTTCCTTCTTCCAGTAAGAAATGTTTTTCAGAGTTAATGACAGAGCAAAGTTTTATTACATGATCATTGCACCACAGTTGGGTGCCTTTTAGACTGTGAGGTGACTCACACACTTTGTCCTTTTTTACAGAAAGTCTCAATTTGGTGGTGATTTGGTCGTTTTTTACATTGCTATAATTACAGAACTAAATTTTCTTATTCCTTGCAAGTACATTGGTTTGCCATCCAATTTCTACAAGTTAATGTTATCTTTATAAAAATAAAAAATTAATTAATTAATATTTAGACTTGGGTGCTAACTAATGCCTTGAATTTTTCACTGAAAATAAAAATGACTATATGTATTTAATGGAATATATTTACAAGAAACACAAAAAGCACTAAAGTGTTTCTTTCGTTTCTCAAGCTTATGAAATAGGAAGGAAAAGGAATATTCTAAACAAAGACAACAGAGCATCCATATATACCTTCAATCTCTTTTAGAACAATTTACCAAAAAAAATTTTTTTTAAAAAAGAACAATTTATCTCAGGGTTCTCAATTAGTGGTATTGATGTGGGCTGAATTTAGGGTGATCGAATTGATGATGAGTCATCCCAAAAGAATTACAAGACTTGGTGACTCAGTTTCCCAAGTTTTATTGCAATACTGTGAGTGAACTCAGGGAGAGAACTAGAATAGTGGAAAGGTATTTCTCAAATAAGGAAAGATAGGAAGTTATATTTATAGTATGGATAAATTGATTATCAGTCTCATTATAATATTCGCCACCTTTGGGAGGTACAGGGGAGAGTTTATCCTAATTTGGGAGTTCCTGGGGCCCTAAGCCAACCCCCAAGTTGGGTACCTTTTTCTGTGGAGATTTGTTTTTGCGGTTTACACGTCATAAGGTGAATCTGGGGACAAATTTGGCCTTTTCTGCACATGTCTCTGATTCCCAGCTAGTTTCAAAATATCTTCATTTTTCATTTATTCCTAGTTTGAGTTTCTATAGCTTGTCAACGTATCATTATTATAGTCTAAGGTCTTCATGCCCTGCCTCCCTTTGTTCCCTTTATGGGTACTGATTACTGTGGGTAAGAGAACTTAGCATCCTGACTTGTAAGTTATCCATTAACTGGGGTCTGAATCCCTCTTAGAGCTCATATCTTAATTAGAGCTTGGGTCTTAGGTTTTTCTGTTAACCCGTTTTTTGCCTCCTACATCAGTATAAGCCAAGGCCCAAAAGACAGGGTTGTCAGGCTGCTTGAATTTGACTCTTAGCTTTGATTTAAAGATGGTAACCTTTAACTGATCTTACTTCCAACAGATTCAACTTCACAGTCTCACATAAATATTCACCAGTAGTTCATCAAAGCTCTCCCTCTTTGTAGGGAGGTTTTCAACCCTCAGGAAACAAAAAAGGATGCTAAATGTAACAGCTCACCAGGATTCCTTCCCTGAAGTATTTAAGAGCAATTGTTATTAATTACTGAGACCCTCAAATTTACTTCAAATAGTTATTATTCCTAAATGGTTTCAGATGGGATTATTAAGTAGTTAGAGCTTGAAAAAGCTTGTAGGGAAAATTAGTTAGAAACTAGCACTTTGGTACTTGTCTTTCTATTTTAAACATCTTTTATTTCTCCCTTTCCTTTTTCCATTTTGCTATCCTTCTTGTTATTGATTAAATGTCTTAAGGAAAGTAAATAAGTTGTTGGCCTGAAATAGTTCTTTCTTTCCCTTTCAAATTGTTTTGTAAATGTAGAAATTTATTTTTGTATTAGTTTTATGACTCATTGCATAGTGTTCTCCAAAATGTTCACATCAATCTACATTCCCACTAACTTGCTTGTTTTCCCACAGGTCTGATAACACTGTTTTTCAAAATCTATTTTTTTGCTATTTTTTTTATTTTAGTGGGTGTAAAGTAGCATCTTAAGTTTGTCTTGATTGCCATTTCTATGTTTATTAGGGAATTTGTATATGTTTTCACCATTAGAATTTTTTTCTTTATAAATTATCTATTCATGTCCTTTGATCCTGGCTTCAATGGAGACAATTTATTATTGGGCTATATATGCTTAAATGTATAAATTTCTTATAGATTTTGGATATCAGATATTTTACCTGATATATCATCTAAAAATATTTTCCTCAATCTTTTTCTTTTCTTTTGATTTTAGACATATTGCTTTTTGTTGTGTAAAATTATTCAGAGTGAATTGTAATATGTGTTGAGATGTTGATCCAAACTCATTCTTTTCACATTTTTTTTCCATCGGCAGTGTCATATTCAAGTATTTTAAAGCACTAATTTATCAAATACTATAATTTCATATGTTTTGGATTGTATTTTTAATTCTCTATAATATTCCATTGATTTTGTTATTTTTCTAGTCCTAGATAATTTTTAATAATTATTGCTTTTGAGATTTTGTAGCACTAGTCTCCTTTCCTGGTTTTCTTTTTCAGGAAAGTTATTAAGACTTCATTGATAGGGGATTGATTGACGAAGTTTCCTGATAAGCTTGATATGTCCAAAGAATAATGAATCTTTTGTCTGGGACTTAAAAAAAAATAATCTCCCTATGAATGGTGTGAATATGCCCATTGGCAGTGATATGGGTGGAATTAAGGTTAAATTGATTGTGAATTGTTCCAAAAGAATTACAAGACTCAGTGACTCGGTTTCCCAAATTTGATTGCAATACTGTGAGTGACCACAGGGAGAGAATCAGAAAATTGGAAAGGTATCTCTCTAATAAGGAAAGGAAAGACAGTTATATTTATAGTATGGATAAATTGATTTATCAGTCTCATTATAATAATCTCCACCTTAGGGAGGTACGGGGGAGGGCTTATCCTAATTTAGAGTTCCTGGGGTCCTAAGCCAACCCTCAAGTTGGGTACCTTTCTCAGTGGAGGTGTACATGTCATAAGGTGAATCTGGGGACAAATTTGGCCTTTCTGCACATGTCTCTTTCTGGTTCCCATGCTTAGTTTCAAAACATCTTCATTTATCATTTATTTCTAGTCTGTCAATTTTTATAGCCTGTCAATTTTATCATTGTTATATGACCTGCCCCTTTATGTCCCTGTTAGGGGTACTGGTTACTGTGGGTATGAGAACCTAGTATCCTCACTTATAGGTTATCCATTAACTGGGGTTTTAATTCCTTTTAGAGCTAATATTTGAATTACAGCTTGGGTCTTAGGTTTTTCTTTTAACCCTTTTTTGCTTCCTACATCATTCCCCCCTTTTCATATACCCCAGGAAAAAGAACAACAATCATCTGTTCTCTCACTGCTTCCTGCTGAGTGGGGGTGAAGAAGGGACCCACAGGGGTTTTATGAATTAAGGGAGATCTAGGAACCAGAGTTACAAATGCAAGAACCACAACACAAAACACAAATCATTTACAAACAGACCAAGGGACAACAGGGACCCTAATACAGAACAAATCTAAGAGTTCCATGAAAAACTGGACGAAGCAAGCAGTTGTAAACAGTTTCAGCCATCCAGGTAATCTCTGTATTGCAGCTCAACCTTCAGGAGGTCTTCTGAACCATATAGACTCTGCCTCTGTCCAGGACCACATTTGCCAGAGAGTTAAAGCACTCTTCCAATTCCTGTAACCCTAGTGTAGTAGAATTAGAAACTTATTCTATTATCAATGTTAAATTTGTAAGCAGAGTTTCATGTTCAAGTTACCCAGCAAAAGGAATAGTGAGGACAGCAGTTTTCCAGACACACCAAAGAAAATTATCCCAGATTCTTCTTCTGACTCTAGTATGAGAAGAGGCAGTAGCATTCTTACTCTGGAATCCAAATAGCCCAAAGGACCATATGGGCTTAAGCAGTTGGTAGTTAACACTAAAGATTTATAATCTCCTCCTTGGTATAGGAAGGGGAAACACCTTGGGGTACAATATGGTGCAAGGGGACCAGGGCTAGGGTTGACCAGTGAATGGACGTGGCAACTAATCTAGCAGCAAGGTCTGCCCTGTGATTCCCTTATGCTATGGAGTTGGTAGCTTGGTGCTCTTGTCAGTACATAGAGATCTGACTGGGCAGATTTATGATAAAACCTAAAATGCATAACTATGTTTCCTAGTTACCATCCTCCCTCTCATCTGAATGGAGAGGAATTTCACTTTCTTCTAAACCAAAAAGATACCCAGTTAATTTAACCTTATCATAATACCATGTAAACATTAACGGGCAGATGACAAACCTGAATATTAATATACCTTGTTCTTTGGCATACCAAGTGACCACACTTTTAAACTGAAAACAGTAAGATCTTACACACTTGCATTGTGCTCATTTCTTCTACTGACTACTTGCTCTGATTATAGAAATCTGCTATAAAAGAAAAAGCAGGGACATGATTGTAAGGCCAGGATAAAATATCCTTAGCTCTGTTTGATTTCAGGTAAAAGTTACAAGTGACCATCAGTCATACAGGAATAGCCAAATTCAGGGATAGGCAGGTGGGGAAACATTTCCTGTTTAGTAGGAACTCAATGAACCAAAAGGAGCCTACCTCGGATTGAGTCCAAAATTGTCCTCTTGGCTTTTTCCCAGATACCTCCACCTGTAAGCAACACATTCCCTCTTGTGGCATTGATTTGTGGCATTATCTCCAGTACTTGGATTACTTGCTTAACCATTCAAACAATTATACCTGAATTCAAACTCAAAACAAAAAAAGATTTACCAGGACACACACACACACACACACACACACACACACACACACACACACACACCCCAATTTAAAAGTAACTTAAAAACTCTTAACAGTATTCCGACAATATTTTACTTTTCCAATCAAACTCAATTATTCTTTGGTTTCTTCCAGAATTCACAAACCTTGAAATGGCATGTGAACACTTAAAGTGGCAGTGCACCTTAAATATACTACCCCATCTTTTTTTCCCCCCAAGATTCCAAATTCTTTGCTCTGTCAGTATAAAATGGCACAGTTTTCTTTCTATTTGCTTTTACCAATAATTTAAAATACTCTGGACAGTTTCTTAAGATTTTCTAAACATTTTCTCACTCACTCACCGCTCCCTTGCTGTGCAGCCAGCACCTGAGATGGAAGGGGTTAGAGAAAGAGCAGCTGCATAGCCACAAGTCACACTTCACTAGTTTTGAAACTTACACATTACAAATAGTTCCTGATTTTTAACCATTCCACTACAAAATATTTCAAAGTAGCAGCATTTTCAAACCAGCTTTTACAATGTTCATCTAAGGCTATGAATGCCTAGCAAAGAAGTTACATCCCAATTCCAAATTCAAAACTCTTAAGTAGAGACACACCTATACAGATTTTCAGAAGTCAAAGACTTACCTTCCCCCTACTTTCAGAGCCTGGCCATCACTCTGAAAGGCTACAGGGGTACAACCAAAAATTACCCACAGATTGTACAACACAATTACAACATTTGACGGACATAAATGCACAAGACAATGAGCAGACTAGCAGCCGCATGCAGACAAGCAAACAAACAGCCATACAATATTATTTCTTCCTGACCAGTCCACTCTGGTAAGGGCTAATCAGAAAGTCAGTTACCTTAAATCTTTCTCTTTCAAATAAGTCATTTGTTTCTTTTCACCCATGTCCAATTTTTTCCTTTTCCAAATTTGTAAGGATACACCCGAGGGGTCATGCTGAATGTTTTCTCTCCCTGTCCCTTTAAGGTGGGTTGGGCTTAGACCTCACCTGAGAAAAATCCTACCTCAGACCTTGGGGGCCTACCCAATGAGACTAAGGTTTCTGAGGCAACAGAAGACAAAAATACAATGCATACTCTGTCCCAGCCGAATGAGGGGGTTGCTGTGGCCAGACAGTATTTCAATAAAACACCACCCATTTTATTTTTCAGGTCAGTGCTATTGGACTTGTCCCAATTTGTCAAAATACACCCCAAACTACCCTAACTTCTTGACCCATCCATAACCTCCCAGAGGTTACCGACACCATACCTGTGTCCACATGGGTATCCATTAATTAACCACAAAGAATCCAATCCAGGGCGTCCTCTAGACTGCTAGGTCTTGCCAACAGGGTAATCCCCTTTTTCCCTTTTCAGAAACAAAGGTGAAATCCCTCAGGGTAAATCACTTGATCCCAGATCAATGAGAAATACCCCCACTCCATTTGGCAAGCCAGCCTCCTAAATAAGCTCAAACCCGAGTGCAGATCCCAAACTTCCCTTAACAAGATCTCATCCCACTGCTTTCAAAAAAAAAAGGAAAAAGTTTGAGTACGGGACTAAAGTTCCTCACACATTGGGCGCCAAATAATGTGGGTGGAATTAAGGTCAAATTGATCATGAGTCGTCCCAAAAGAATTACAAGACTCAGTGACTCAGCTTCCCAAGTTTTACCGCAATACTGTGAGTGACCACAGGGAGAGAACCAGAAAAGTGGAAAGGTATCTCTTGAATAGTGAAAGAAAAGACAGTTATATTGATAGTATGGATAAATTGATGATCAGTCTCATTATAATAATCTCCACCTTAGGGAGGTACAGGGGAGGGCCTGTCCTTCTCATTACAATATTCTCCAATTAGCTTTGATTAGTGTGTAAAGAGCCACCTCTTATTGAAAACAGGAAAAAGCCTCAAATAGGAGACCAGCACCATTCTTGGCTTGCACTCTAGTCTTGGAATGCTGTCCCATTAGTGAACACTCTCCTCTTAGGCCAGGAGAAGCACTGTAGAGACAAAATGTCAGTGGAGGTTTTTCTACTTGTATTAAATGTCATGTGGTCAATTCTTTACTAATATTTCATATATTCTAATAATAAATACTTATTACAAAAATGGGTGCAGTAGCCATTAATTTATAAGTAGCAATATTTTGGAACACCCAATCTAGCCCCCCAATAATTTAGCAAAACAATTTGGTTGCCGCAAAAACCAGCTAGCAACCAAATAATTTAAATACAACATGGGACAGTGCAAAACTGATAGGAGATTGTCTAGTGTCAGAATTTTCTTTTTAGGGAAGTCCAAGAAACCCTCATAAAATCTCTGAGAGGTAAAAGAATGGGTCCAACAGCAAAGGGTCCTTTGGATCATCTAGTGTGAGAAATAGAACTCTAATAATTTCTGTAACTCGGTGTTGGTGATGTGTCAAAGGCTCATTTATTGTCATTCTCGCAAGAACGGCCACCCCCTAGTGGAGTGAACAAGGAGGCAGGCTGCAGGCCTGTTTTATCTCTTCCCATCCCTAATGGCAATTGGCCCTCTCTCTGGCTAATCAATCAAACACAGCATCCCCACCCCTTCTCATTGATTTTTCTCATGGGAACCTTCCTATGAGAAGTCCTTCTCTATTTGAATTAACCCCCATTTGTGGATATTAGCATTTGAGTATCTGCTATTCTCCCAGCTACATCTGAATCTACTTCACAGACATTAAATCACCTGTAATTGTTTTCCCAGACAGTTCTTTTTTTTTTTGTGGGGCAATGGGGGTGTATGATATGATTATGGATTTGAGTCAGATTAAACTCTGAGGATGGGGTCTGGAAGGTACCCAGCCCTGACCCAATATAGTTAGTTTAGAAGTTTATTGCTTGTCAAATTCTCACTGTCTCCTTTAAGTTTAATTGCCAATTATTTCTTTGACTTCCCAACACTGCCAAAGATAAATTTTAACCCTGTCATCCTTATCTTTAGAGACAGGGGCCTGGAGAGGGGAGTCAGTGGGAACTGTGAGATTTGAAACATCTGACTCTCACTCCCCTGTTTCCTCTTCCTTTGGTTTGACCTTGTTCCCCCTCCCCTTTTCCCCCTTGCTCCTGGAACACGTATGCATGTCTCCATACATTGATCACGAGCTGAACACGCACCTTGGATGAGACAGGATTGGATGTTAGATTGTGAGCTCATCCACCCTAGGTGTACGTGGGGACAGTCCTTTTCAAGATTACTATAAAAACCTAGAGGATTGGGCATATTTTGCAAGACTTCAATGTGTAATTGGGTTTTGCCCGTCCTCATGAGGATGTAATAAATCTGTCTCTGCTTGACTTGGTGGTCTCCTCGAGTTATTTGGATAAACTGAAGCAGTTTGTCCCAAACAGATGGGGGCTCGTCTGGGATCTCTTTGGGGATCTTTGGAGACTCCCAGGAGCCTGTCCTTCTGAACAAGGATGTCCCTGCTGAGTTCAGCAGGTTCAGGGGTCTGGCTCTTGGTAAGGCTTCTCAGCATCCATGCCCGGAGAGAGAGAGAGACTTAAAAGCCAACCAGACACAGGGGTGCCGGCTAAAGTAATGAGTATCCGGATTGGTTCGGTCACAACGTGTGCACAGACCCAGACTGGTGAGTAACTGGGTGACCATTCAGGCGGATTTCTAGGAAGAAATCGGGGAACCCCTAGTTATCATCCTAAGGTCTGTTGAAGTTTTGGAGGGTTGAACAGGTCACTAGGACTAAATAGACACCCTGATACGAGATACGAGATACAGAATTAACCTTAGGGTGCCCTCTAGGTCCTATTGAGTTTGCAGGGTTGAAAAGGTCTGGGGACGCCCAACCAACTCTGTTGTTTGCGGGGTTGAAAAACCGGCTAGATGGTAGAGACCTTTTAAAGGTGGAGGTCCACGCTGAGCCAGGGTTGAATAGACATCCCGAGCAAAAACAGGAGCCCGGTGAGTTCAGGGTTAAAAAGTCCAGACCAGGCTAGGATCTTGAACAAAATACGGGTAGAACATCTAGAGTAGGGCAACGTTTTAATAATTGGCAGGAGTCAGTCCCAAGTGAAATTAAATAAAAATAAAAATATTTTCAAAAGAAAACAAAACTGTATTGACAAAAGAAGAAAGGGAAATTAGTTTGGGTTAGATAAGGGACTGAGAGATTGTGGAAGGAGAAGTTGTAGAATTATAAATTACTCAGAATTTGAATTGGGCCATTGGAATGTGGATTTGCTGCAGCCTCAGGTAAACAAAGGAAAAAGTGAATGTGATAAATTTGCTCTTAGAAATACCTGAAATTTGTAATAGGCAGATTAAAATCCCCTGGGTCTATCTTAAAATAGATAAATGGGGTTCTTTAGTGAGATATCGTTTAAGCTGCCACTTTGCTAGTTTCAGATGGTTTAAGTATGTTGAGAAGGTACGAGGAAGTTTGATTAAGTGAGAAGGAGGAATGAATGGTTAGGAAGCTGTTTGCTAGCCTACATGGTCTGCCCTGTCTGCATTGACTGTGACCAGGGGTATGAGAGTGAATAGTTGGGATTTTTGAGAGAGGAAAGAAGGAAAGTAGAAGGAAAGAGAGAGAGAGAGAGAGAGAGAGAGAGAGAGAGAGAGAGAGAGAGAGAGAGAGAGAGAGAGAGGGAGAGGGAGAGAGAGAGAGAAAAGAAAAGAAAGCCCCCCCCCTTTCCCCTTTTTCTGCTGTGGGGGGAGGAGAGAGCAAAAGTCTGTGCTTGGAATCTAGAAGGAAAAGTTTTGTTTAATTGAAGAAGCTACCCTTAAAAAACTGGCTAGGTTAAGGAAGTGGGGGAGGAGCAGGGGGAATCTTGCTGCTCTGGCATTGTCTTTCAGACTAATTTGGAGGACTAAATGTGGCATTAAAATATTCCTTTAAACTAGCAAAAGAAAAGTTTGTGTTATTAGGGAATCAAGAAGGGTAATTGAATTTGATTGGGCTATCTATTTAAGGAACTTTGGGAATCATACAAACTATATACTGCCACTTTAAAAATTCTTTTGTAATGGAAAAATTTAAGGAAAAAACCAGGAAAATGGTGCTTAGATTAAGTGGTTATGGGATGAATTAATACTAAAGTGAAATTATCAATGAGGTTCTATATGATACCATTCAGAAAACAAATTGAGGTTTAATTGAATTAATTCTGATTTAATTCTAAGTGAAATATATACTGTTCTATTTGTGTAACTTTAAGCTGACTACCTCAAGGTGATTTGTAATATGGAAAGGAAAAGTGCCCAATAGTTTAATAGTTTATTGTATTAGAGATATGGTCAGATTTGGATTCTCTAGATTACTTTGGGTTATGAATTTAATTGAATGTGATAATGGTTTTCTGTGAAGTGGGCATAGTAAGAATATTCTTAGCTGTATATTAAGGCTTTAAGATCTAACAGATCCTCAGTAAAGTATAGTGATTTGCTTTTTTCTAAAAGTTAGAAGTTTGATGGGATCTCTTTGTGAAATGTAATTTGGTATTAGAGGGGGGATGGGACTTGAAATCCTTAGTGCAGTCTCTTACCTTGAAGGACAGGAAGAAACAAAATCTAGAGATAAAGAAAAAAAAAACTGGCTAAGAAAAAAAAAAGGAAACTGCTGGATTACTTTAAGTTCAATTGTGATCTGGGATACTGTAGTTTGAAAGAACAACAATTACTACAACAACAACAAGAGATAATGAGAGAATTTTAAAAGGGGCCTAGTAAAATTTGTTATTATAATTGGAATGGGTTAATTGAATATTTCCTTTTTGGTTTGGAAGAAGCTGAAATTCCTCCCCACTGAAAACACTTTAGATAAGAGAGAAGGGGAGCAGAGATAAAGTTAAGCTAATTTGTTGCAATGGTGATTTGATATTGATAACAATCATGTTCAAACCTACTGTGATTTGTGAAATTGTATTAATTAATGGAAAAAGCTTTTCTGGAATCCTGAATATTTGAATATTTGAGTTTCATTCTTAAGGTTTGGTGTTTATTTTTATTATGAGAGTAGACAAAGTGGAAGTTTGTTATTGCAACATTGAATTAATTGGTTATTGAATTAATACTAGAACATCTAAATAATTTGTAAGCTATGAGAAAGATCTTGCTGTTTTGATCTGGATTTATTGGTGCTAAGCAATAGTTAAATTGGTGCCTGAACTTGTCATGTATGACATGTTAGTGAACAATAAGTAACTTATGAGCTATCTTGTATCATCTTAATAGGGAATCTGAAGTTTACTTATGTTTTTAATTAATTGGAATTAGAATATGTGTAGAAACACATGTAAACTAGTTGTCACTTTAAAGATGTTCCCATTGTTTAGGGGAATTAACATCTAAACGCACTTTACTATGTGCTATTGTGTGGGACATTTTCTAGTTTTTTCCCAGTATGCAATTTGGGATTGTTTGCACTCATTGCAACCATTGCTTGTTATTGAGCATCTCAAAGCAGATTCATTTGTGTAGTGCTAATCTGGGGATGAAAAACCTATTTAAGTACAAGAATAGTTAATACTTGCTGTCTTGAGAAGTGAATTCCCTTTTAGTGCTGATTGTTGGGACTTGCTATTTAAGATGTTATGGGACTATTAATCATTATTGCTCTGAGTCTGACTCCAGTTATGACTATCGAGGAATGGTGAGCCATATGATTCATGATACCAGCAACCCTATAGGGGTTTTACATGTGTGCACTGCAGGTGGAGTTCTCTTGGGAAAGGATGGGAGACCAACTGTTTGGCAAAGGCTGAGGTAGGTGTCTCCTGACTCGGTTTCCCCAAATATTACATATGGAATGTAAACTCTCCCATCTGGCTGAGGTTAAGTCTGGCATATTGCATTGGCTGTCTATAAAACTTCTACTGGGAGTTGGGAAGTACCTTTCCTCAGAGCTTTGTTCTTTTTCTTTTATGGCAAGTTCCTATAATCATGTCACTTGATAAGCATGAACACAATATTGTCTCTTCATCCCTAGATTAATACTGTAATATCTGGGTGAGATGCAGGTTTAAGATTCAAGCTATTTGGCTTAGAAATTCTAGTCCCTTTCAGAATCTAAACAACTAGAATGTATAAGCATTTAGCCTTGTCATCTGTCTGTTATTAGTTATGTATGTTAAAACTGAACCAGAGACATCTCAAGCCTGTTTCAAGAAAACAGAGAAGAGTAAAATATAGAATGTTTTGTTATATAAGTTTATTGTGTAATGAAGAAATAATATCTGTCTGTAGAGCATGTCCTGTAATACAAACATGGTTTATTATGGACAACTTATTTGACATGCACTGTTTTGAAATTAATTGATTAAATATCATCCTAAGTCTTTTATTAGAATTGAAGTTAACTTGGTAACTCTTATGTAAGTTCATTTGTGGTCATCTTCTTACAAAGGTATTTTGTAACCTAAGTTTTATGTGAGGATTAGATCTCAAACATTTGAGTGAAAACTTTTGGGGAAATAAAGTGAAATGGATATATATGTAATTTGGAAAAATTTAAGGGTTCTGCCATCAGTGGCATTTTGAAACATTTAGATTATATGGCTTGCATGTAGCTAGATAGTGGTAACCCTTTGATTTGTTGTTAATAATGTCTGTCAGATACAGAACTAGGTTAAGCTTTGAACAGCTTGGGGCATTCCTGACACCTCTCACTGGATGAAGGACATTTGTGAACAGTTTTTTGCTCCTGATGCAGGATCCTGGGGTTCCTGGATTCACTCTTTTGGTTTGTCCCTTTTCCCTATCATTGTTTTTTTAAATTTTTGGCCTTTGTCTCTTTAACCTCTTGAGAGTTTGTTTTATCTAGGCTCAAGGCTTTCAATTTTATGGTAGCAATTCCAGCCTATGTACCTCTTCACCATCTGGACCAAGCCTGCAAGGATTTCTGCTCCTTCTACTGTCAGCTCTACACACATATTCAGCTTGAAGCAGTTACAGAAGAAGAGATCTTCGCCCTCTTTTTCCTTAGCTATTGGAAGGAGGGGTGGGGAAATGTAGTGGTAGCCTGGTGGGCCTGAGTCTAGTCGGGGATGCTCAGGCCTAGAAGGGGTCAATTAGAGATTACTCTTTCCTTGGATAAAGTTGGGAAACAGTTGTATTTGCTATTAAATTTGCTTTGTAAAAGGTTCTAATAGGGGTATCTGAGGTCAAAGATGAAAATTGCTAAGTGAATGGACACTGGGAACACATCACTGAAATTACAAAGAGGTTTTAAATCACATTTGTTGTTATAATATTGGTAGTTATTGACATGTATATGGTATATTGGGATAATTAATTAGACCCCAATTTACCTCCTGAAAGATGCCTATGGGACAGGATTAGGTATTCATTTGTAATTTTGGAGTTCTCCTTATACTTGTCCCTGTTTAGTCCCTTGCTTTATAGGTTTGATACAACGTGCAGTTCAACAGATGCAGCTGACAGGAGTAAAGGCCATGATCCTGAAACTTCACAAAGGAAAGACTGGTGATGAGCTGGACTTGGACTGATGGGCTGAAATCCTGCATGGCTGAAGGGCTCAACGACAGTGACTCAAATCCAGAATGTGCTCTCTGAGCATAAAAGAAAAACGGAGGATTGTATGCTATGATTATGGATTTGAGTCAGATTAAACTCTGAGGATGGGGTCTGGAAGGTACCCAGCCCTGACCCAATATAGTTAGTTTAGAAGTTTATTGCTTGTCAAATTCTCACTGTCTCCTTTAAGTTTAATTGCCAATTATTTCTTTGACTTCCCAACACTGCCAAAGATAAATTTTAACCCTGTCATCCTTATCTTTAGAGACAGGGGCCTGGAGAGGGGAGTCAGTGGGAACTGTGAGATTTGAAACATCTGACTCTCACTCCCCTGTTTCCTCTTCCTTTGGTTTGACCTTGTTCCCCCTCCCCTTTTCCCCCTTGCTCCTGGAACACGTATGCATGTCTCCATACATTGATCACGAGCTGAACACGCACCTTGGATGAGACAGGATTGGATGTTAGATTGTGAGCTCATCCACCCTAGGTGTACGTGGGGACAGTCCTTTTCAAGATTACTATAAAAACCTAGAGGATTGGGCATATTTTGCAAGACTTCAATGTGTAATTGGGTTTTGCCCGTCCTCATGAGGATGTAATAAATCTGTCTCTGCTTGACTTGGTGGTCTCCTCGAGTTATTTGGATAAACTGAAGCAGTTTGTCCCAAACAGGGGTTAAGTGACTTGCCCAGGGTCACACAGCTGGTAAGTGTCAAATGTCTGAGGCCGGATTTGCACTCAGGTACTCCTGAATCCAGGGCTGGTGCTTTATCCACTGCGCCACCTAGCCGTCCCCTTCCCAGACAGTTCTAATCAGCTGAGAGGAGTCTACATTTTTGTCAGAGTTTCTTTTTGGGGAAGTCCAAGAGATCCTCACAAAATCTCTGAGAGGTAAAAGAATAGATCCAACAACAAAGGGTCCTTTGGACCATCTAGTCATTCCAAAATAGTGTATTTCCATTTAGAAGAGTTCAAACTCAGAATTTCCTCTGTGGTTTGAAAGAGAGAGCCACCAGTATGTTGTAGTGTAGCTAGTCTAGAAGCTCCTAAAATAAGTTTTCCTTCTAGGGGATGTATAAGCCTTATGTTGTTACTACAATTTGTGGGGCACTGTGGAAAAAATGACTCAGTGAAATGTCTGGAGATCACCTGCATTGGTAAACTCAGTTTCCTTCCAAAAGAAGTCCAAATCATGGGGTAGATCTGAGTTTAGAATACTTCAGAACTTTATGGAATATTAGGACCCATTAGAGAGGGAAGAGAATTGTGATGACTGGTTAGAATTGTTTGGGACAAAATTGTCTCAGTTTACCCAAATAACTTGAGGAGACCACCAAGTCAAGCAGAGGCAGATTTATTACATTCTCATGAGAACAGGCGACCTCATGCCAGAGTGCCAGAGATGAGATCCGAAATAACAGGCTCATGCTTGGGGTTTTTATAGAGATTTTGAGGGGGGTCCCCTTGTACACAGGGTGAGCTCACCATCAAACATCCAATCCTGTCTCACCAAGGGTGCGTGTTCAGCTCGTGATCAAGGGGGAAAGGGGAGGGGGAAAAGGTCAAACCAAGGGAGGGGGAAAGGGTGAAACCACTCCAAACCATTCAACCCGGGTAAGGAGGGGCAAGGGGGAAGAAGGGAGTGATGGTACCAGGAGCTGGTACCAGGGGGGAGTTAGGACTTAGAAATGCAAAAGGGGAAGCAGTATCAGGGTGAGGTCTGGGTCTGTGCTAGCAAGAGACATCTTCTCCTGCCTGGTCATGAGGTATGTTGTAGCAACAGTGTAACAAGGACTGGGGATTTGGAATGTAGACAAGGGGAAGGAAAGGGGTACCAGGGTCCATCAGGTTCAGTAAGGCAAAATACATGATTTCTATTATAAGCAATGGAATTAAACATGAACAAAATGATCCGACTATAACAGGGACTGGGGCCTGGGTACTTTCCAGACCCCATCCTCAGAATCTGAACTGACTCAAGTCCACCTATCCCATACAGAAGTTATTGTGAGTCCTTAATTCAATCTCCCCCCGCCCCCTCCCGGTTTATGGGCTCCTATAAGTCCTTCTTGGCAACTAGGTGGCACAGTGGAAGGCATAGAGTCAGGAAGGGTTATCTCTGTGAGTTCATATCTGGTCTCAGTCATGTACTAGCTAAATGACTCTCAGCAAGTCATTTAATCCTGTTTGCCTCAGTTCCTCATCTTTAAAATGAGCTGGAGAAGGAAATGGCAAACCCACTCCATTATCTTTGCCAAGAAAACCCCAAGTGGAGTCATGAAGAGTCAGGCAGTACTGAAAATGGAACTCAATAACAACAAATAAGTCCTTTGCACATTCTGTATGTCTTATGACATGAAATAAAGACTGACACTTTGATAAGTTTATGGTATCCTTAAGGCTTATACAGGATGTGGAGAACCCTTTTATTTATGTTTCTTAAGACCTACACATTCAATTCAATGAATATTTATTAAGTACCTACTATGTACCAGGCACTGTGCTAAGTACAGTACAAATACAATAAAAATAAGAAAAAGAAACACCCTCCCTGCCCTCAAGGAATTTACAGTCTAATGGAGGTAGGCAACACACAAAAGGAGATATAAAAGGGAAGGACACATTAGGGGCAGGCATTTTGTTCCAGATGAAGTTGAAACCAGGCAAAGAAGTAGATGTAAAGGGGAGAGAGCTGAGTGTCCATCTTCTGTCTTTTATAAAGAAAGGCATTAGGAGGTATTTGTTATTCTGTCTTCTAATCAGAGGGCAGAGGAGGCTGAGGGAGGCACTGTCGATCAAGGTTTGAGTTAGCAGCATTGGAGATGAGTTTAGAAGTGATCAGCTTATCCTGGGAGGGGAATCATGTTCCTTGGAATTGAAAACAGGTGGAGCAACAGATGCAAAATGAAGATGGAGTTAAAAAAAAAGAAATTGTCCGAGGGTCCTCACTAACTAGGTAGGAAAAGCTCTGCTTTGTGTTCTAAAGAACTTGAGTCCTGGGACAAAGAATCTTCTACTAGAAATGAAATGCTTCTTCTACCCAAAATTCTAAAAGACACAGAAAGGTCACATTTTGAGACAAAAAGGTGAGAAAGTTGTTTTTTCCCCCTAGGTTGCTGGTCAGATGGCTTAATGTGACAAAGGATCCTGCTTTTCTAAAAAATGCTATAAGTTAAATATTCTATTTTAAGTATTTTGTTTAAGGTTTTATTTCTATATTGATATTAGAATATAATTTTCTTTCTTGGCTTTGTCTTTTAGTGTAGGGATATGGATTGCATTTGTCTCAAAGAAGAATAGGACAGCCTATCCACATATTTTGAGGTAGTCTAAAGATAGTCTATATAGTAAACTTAATTAAACTTTCAAAGTCTAGTAGCTTTCATATGATCATAGATCTGGACCAGTAAAGGGCATCAGATACCAATTAGTCTAATGCCCTCATTTCACATATGAGGAAGCTAAGGCCCAGGAAGGTTAAATGATTTGCCCAAGGTCAGACAGGGTTAGAGGTAGGATTTGAATCCATTTGCAAATCCATCCAGATTCAGAGTCTTTTTTTTTTTTTTTTTGCTCAGAAGTACTTAAAAAACCTATTTGATTTCTCCTGAGATTGGTCTGTTTAGGTTATTTACTTCTTTTGTTAATTTTGGTATTTTATACTTCTATTGATAATCCTATTATAATTCTATGGATAATTATTATAATTATTATCAATAATTGTAATTCTATTGATAATATTCATTCCTTTCACATGTCAAATATATTAGCACAATTATTATTATTAGAATTTTCTTGATGTATTTTGTCCTCATTGTAATCAGACAAAATTTATATAAGTGTTGTCTTTACATATTCAGGGGGTGATCTTAGGCATACAAAATGTTAAAAAAAAAAAAAACACAAACAAACAAACCCAGAGGGTTATAGTTTGATGGAGGGAATGAAACTACAATTCTGGGGGAAGATGTTGAGTTAGAAATCAAAGGGTTAATCTGGAAAGGATCTCAGAAACCTTCTAGTTAAATACACTCCATTTTACAGATAAGGAAACTGAGACCCAGAGAGGTAAAATGGATCTGTAGCCTTTCTGTCAGACCCTACTTCAAGTTCCTTAATTAAACCATATGCTCCTTGTATTTCATGGCCCAACTCAGAATGATTTTCAAGTTCTCCCTCTCAGGAAGAATTGCTGTAGATTCTCAGGTCTTGGTCTTTAATTATGCTTCAGGTGTTTGCGGCACGTTTGTTGTTCTAGTTGAAATTCTCTTTAAGTCAGCTTTGTATATGGAGCTTTTCGATCTGCAGCTGTGCTACTTGGTAATTTTCTTTCTCTTTCTCTCTCTCCTTTCCCCACCCCAATTGTGATGAAACCCAAACTAGCTCTTACTATTATGCTATCTCAAACAAAGCCTACTATTCTCATGCTATTCTAAGTATGGCAATCTTAGAAAAAAATATATTCCCAAAGCACTTCCCTATTCATCGAACAACCCAGTTTTTCCTGGATGTCCCCAAAGCCCAACAACTAAAAACTAAAACATGGTGACCTCTTCCTAGTTTATATTAAATTCAAGGAATGTTGACTTCTCTGCCATGACTCTGTATTGCCTAGCAACACTATTCTCCTTTCTCAATTTCTACTTCATGCAAGTCAAATAGAGAGAGAGGCCTTTGGTTTTTAAATGTGTATTTCCTACTTACCAAACACTTACAAAAGCTTGGTTCTAAACAGTGCTTTTTAAAATGCCAGTCTCATCTAAGACTAGATGAAGATGAAAGGCTACCATAATTGGAAGAGTTTGATGTTATGTTAATTACTTTTACCAGCCAAGAACAAGAGCCAGGGCACATAAGGGAGTCAAAAGAAAGGCTGAAGGATGAATAGAAGGAAAAGAGGAAGGAGGTAAGAAGGAAGCAAGGGTAATGATATTTAAGCTTTCATCTCTCCACAAGTAGTGCTAGTTGCTTCAGTACTCACTATCCTCTAATTGAATCTTCTAAGGACTAGAGACTTTTTCCTGTCTCCTCTTCCTCCTCCTCTTTCTCTTCCTCCTCCTCTTTCTCATCCTCCTCCTCTTTCTCATCCTCCTCCTCTTTCTCTTCCTCCTCCTCTTCTTCTTCCTCCTCTTCCTCCAAGTTGTTTGTGCTTTCCTACGTGGAATTACCTTTCATCTACTCTGTATGTATTTTGTATGTACCTAGTTGTTTAGATGTAGCCTCCCCCATTAGAATATGAGCTCATTGAGGAAAAGGATTGCTTTTGCCTTTCTTTGTGTCCCTGTCATGTAGGGTGCCTGATAGGGTGTGAGAAAACAATTATTAATAATGGGTTTTTGGGGAGATCCAGTGACCCTACCCCCACTCAGGAACTCTAGCTGGTTTCTCAGAGTCAGCCCCAAAGGTATATTAGAGATCAGATTAACTCAGTAGAGAGACAATAGACATCACACCTACCTGTAAGCCTTTAGCCTCAGAGAAAAGCTCTGAGCTTGAGCTCAGCACTACAGCTCATTTTAATATGGACCACACTCAGGACCCATTAACCAATGGATTTGAACGATGCTAGCCAATTAGCTTTGAACAGTGTGTAAGGGCTGCCTCTCTTCTGGTCTTCAAGTGGCTTACACTCTTCATTGGCTATTTCTCTCTCTCTTTATAGGACTAGATCAGTTCCTTTTCTGCGTATACCTACCTCTCTCTCTCTCTCTCTCTCTCTCTCTCTCTCTCTCTCTCTCTTTCTCAGGGAGCAATGAGGGTTAAGTGACTTGCTCAGGGTCACACAGCTAGTAAGTGTCAAGTGTCTGAGGCTGGATTTGAACTCAGGTCCTCCTGAATCCAGGGCTGGTGCTTTTCCACTGCGCCAACTAGCTGCCCCCAGGGCTTACACTCTCTTGACCTGGGATGCTGGAGGAGGTAGCAAAGTGTCCCTCCCTCTCTCTCTAGCTCTAGGTAGCGTAAGACCTCTGAACTCTGGAGCCATGTGCTCTATCTCTATGATGGTGGGGACTCTTGGTTCACCTTAAATGTAGTCAACTCTTTACTATGATTTAATAATAAATGCTTGCTGCCAAAACTAATTTATAAGTAGCAATATATTAGAAAACCCCAGCTAAGTTCCCCAATAACTTAGAACAGAGACAAGTTTCTCCCCAATATTTCAAACACAGTAGAAAATGTTTAATAAATGCTTGTCAGCTGGCTGATTGGCTAGATATGAAAGGTGAAACAATACTTTCAAGGGTCTATTATTTAGAGCTGTTTTCTTGAAGTTCCTACATGAGAGATCAGTCTGAGCAGAGAAAGAGGAAAGCCAGGAAAGATCTGAAAACCATTTACCAAGATTTAAAGAGAGTCTATGATCCAGTGTTTTTGACCTAGTAGAGGCAGGCGAGTTATGAAGAGATCCAGGTGGGCAGGTGATTGATCTCAGAGAAGGCTAGATCATGAATCTAACCTTGTGATCCTGAGCTTCAGGAACAAGGCACAACATCAATAACGAAAAAAAAAAACCCAAAGCCCCCCCAAACATGTAATAAGTGCTAATGCTGTGTTAGGTTTTGGGGAGATAGAAAGTTTAGATAAGAAACAGTCCCTGCTCTCAGGAAACTTCTAGGAGGAGATAAAACATGATCACAAACAATTATATTACACAATATAATTTGTTGTTTCATTTTTCAGTCTCTTCAAGGCCCCATTTGGGGTTTTCTTGGCAAAGATACTGGAATGATTTGTCATTTCCTTCTCCAGCTTATTTTACAGAAGAGGAAACTGAGGCAAACAGGGTTTAAGTGACTTGCCTAGGGTCACACAGCTAGTAAGTGTCTGAGATTGGGTTTGAAATCAGGAACAGGAGTCTTTTTGACTCCAGGCCTAGCACACTGTCCACTGTGCCACCTAAAAAGTTACTTGTCAGAGGGAGCAGGGAAGACTTTTTGGAAGAAAGAGCATTTAAATTTGAGGCAGAAACTCCATCGTTAAGGATGGGTTAAGGCAAGTCACATAGCTAATGGAGCATCAAGGTCAGAACAGATACAGCAGCACAAGGATGTGATGAAGCCTTTTCCTGGCAGTTAGGCTTTCTCTATCTTCCCCTTTCTAGGGCCAGAATTGGTCCCAGAATAGGGACAGGACTGAAGCTTTCATTTAGAGATAAAATATGCTTAATTTCCAGGGTTAGGAAAAGATGGGGCGTGACAACATCACAACGACTTTTGTGAATGCTTTAAGGCATTTACTCGTTTTTGAATCAGCACTTTTTTTTTTGATGAAACCATTTGTAAAAACATTAACTTAGTTTCCAGATAAATATAGACCTAAGAAAATGGTAGCCAGTGCTATGATCAATTTTAAAGCATCATGATTAAGCATTAACACACAAACTTTTGCCAAGGAGTGGTCAGGCTGAGGCAAAGGTTTGAATTAGGCAAAGTATATCTTGGGTACCCTGTCTTTTGGCACTGTCTTTTCCCTTCCAGAGCCATCTTCTCTTTCCCCCTCTCCAGAATGTCATTCCTTATTATTCAGTGTTCTACAGGGCTCCATATCCTGGATCTATTCCTGCGTCCTCCCAGTTCCTTCATCACTGATGGATGAGTCCCTGGTTCATTATCATAGGGCCCTCCTGCTAAATTACTTAAGCTAATCTGATATATGAATTGAGCTGTTGATGGCAGACAGGGACTTTAATTAATCAATGAGCATTTATTAAATGCCTACTATGTGTTTGGCTTTATGGTGGGGTGCCTAGGATATAAAGTAAACAATGAAACAGTTATTGCTTCTAGGGAACTTTCATTCTCTTAGAGACAATATATGCACATATATCTATTCAAGTTACATTTACATATATGCACATCTATACATATATATGTATGCATATGGGTGGTGTGGTCCCTTTAGGATGTCAGTAGTTTGGTTGGTGAAAGGGGAAAAATAATGTATTTTGCATAAATTACTTTGGGAAGAATCTAAGATAACACTCCCTTTCATAGGTAAACAATTTGGTGGGAAAAAGAAGTAGAAAAATTATTTCTGTTTAATGAAAATTGGTAAAAATCCTTGTGTTCCCCCCCCCCCCGCCCCCGGCCAATACTTTTCAATATTATGTCAGCAGTTTGGTTGCCAGAAAATATAGAAAATAGAATATTGCAAAAAAAAATCTTGTTACCTAGAAGGTGATGGCCCTTTCATATATAAACAATTTAATCACTGAAAGGGGCAGAAAAAGAAATTTTACTAAAAAAAACTTATAAAATTTGAGCATAAAGAAACCGTTTTTAGGAGCACAGAATGTTAAGAGGACCAGTTTGAGGACTGATAAATGGCTCAGGCTGCAGTGCTTTGTGGTCTCTTAGCTCATTTATATTTAACTGTTTAGAGTTTAGGAGGTTAAAATTTACAAAGTGGCAAATCAAAGACGATTTCTGAGATGATGGTGTGATCCCCTGTCTATCTATCATCCATCCATCCATCTATCTATCTATCTCTAATTTATGAAATAAAACAAGCATCTTAATAACATAGTATAATAAAAAGGATAAGACTGTTGGTTTTATAAGTAACAGAAAAGGACAGTTTGCAGGGTTTTTTCTTCATAAGGAAAAGGCTCAACATTGAACCATTGTAAATTGCTTTGAGTCATTGAGAAATGTGAAGAACCTGGTTAGAATCTGGGAGAAATGGATGAATAAAGAATTAATCGAGAGAATGGAAAATCAGCAGGGGGACGAAAAGTCAGAACTGATGGATCTGTGGGAAGATCTCAGGGACAGCTGACACAACTGATAAAGAAGCTTCATCTGATGGTTTCTGATAAAGCTGAAGCTCACTCAGAGGCAGCTATTGTCCTTTACTGCTAGCCACATTTTGAGAGAAGGGAAACATCTTGAAAATAAGTGCCTAGGGAGCAGCTAGGTAGCGGCTAGGTGGCATAGTGGATATAGCACCGGTGCTGGATTCAGGAGGACCTGAGTTCAAATTCGACCTCAGACACTTGACACCAACTGTGTGACCCTGTGCAAGTCACTTAACCGTCATTGCCCTGCCCCGCCCCCCACGGGGGGAGGGGGGGAGAAAGAAAGAAAGTGCCTGTTGTTTCTCTGGTTTGAAAGGGAAAATCAGAAAGGGGAAACAGGTTTTGCAGTTGATTTACTGTTGGATTGGTTGGCTGACAATCTATTAAAATATGTGGGGGCAGCTAGGTGGCCCAGTGAATAGAGAGCATTGGCAAAAAAGAGAAAAAGAAAAAGATGTGAAATCCTTGTGGGTAAAAGAGCTTCTCAGGTTTATGTGAATTGCTCAGCAAGAACCAGTCTGAGAAGCTTTGCAGTTCTCTGGCTTAAAGGGAAAATAAAAGTAGTGCAAAATTTTATCAGTGCTCTTTTAAGGGTGGATTATAAACTAAAATATCTTGTCAGTGTTTATTCTAGGTTGGGTTTGACGTAGGCCTATCCCTTAGAAGTGTGTGTTTGATATTGGAATGAAATAAGATGCTTGTAGGTCATTCAGCAGTAAATAAAGGGAGATTTACTGAGCCACAGCAGAAAAGCATTAAACAAAAATATACACTAAGAACACTGTGACTTGATTCAGTTGACCAAAGTTCCTTTATCTCAGAGTTGCTCATCATGGTCTGCCAGTCAAGCAACAGAGAGTCCTGGAAAAACCTCATGTTTTGTTTTTGTTTGTTTGTTTTTTTAGTAATATCAGTAGCCTGAGCTTTTAGTCCTATGTGTCAATCAAGTTTTGAAGAGGCTTCTTACATAACTTCTTTTGTGTGTGTGTGTGTGTGTGTGTGGCAATTGGGGTTGTGATTTGCCCAGGGTCACATAGCTAGTAAGTGTCAAGAGTATGAGGCAGGATTTGAACTCTGGTCCGCTTGATTCATGTCCTCCTGACTCCAGGGCTGGTGTTCTATCTACTGCACCAACTAGCTGTCTACTTACATAAGTTTTTTAGTGAGGCAATTGGGGTTAAGTGACTTGCCCAGGGTCACACAGCTAGTAAGTGTCAAGTATCTGAGGCCGGATTTGAACTCAGGCCTTCCTGAATCCAGGGCCGGTGCTCTCTCCACTGTGCCACCTAGCTGCCTCCCCCCCTCCTTCCATAACTTTTAAGGAAAAAATAACAACCTAGTTTAACTTTATTGGGGGGAGGGGAAGTAAAGAATTGTCAACATCAGCTTGAGAACAGAAGAATATTTGCCCAGAAGGAGAGTGCTGAGGATTATTGGGAAGGAAGTTAGCAGAGAAGCAACTTTGTGAGATGGCGATGTTCCTGAATGGACCAATGACATCAAGGCCTGAAATCCAGAGACATAAGGTACTTTCAAATGTGGGTTTTCTTTTCTCCTGGGCTTCCCTACCAGGTTTCTGTGAATGTCTGCCTGCTCTTCCACTCTTCTCCAGACACTAAGTACATTGGTTGTGGAGTGTGACCCAGGCTCATGTGTGTTGATTGTTTCTTCATTTGCTTATGTCGAGTATTAGTAGTGATTACTATTACCTTTGTCTTAAGCAAATGGTTATGTTTAAGATCTAATGGTGTTGTCATTGTGAGTGGCTGGTTTGTACAAGTTGAAGCATGTCAGAGGGGACTGAGGAGCTATAGAAGGGAGTAGGGGTGGAATTTATAACTCCAAAGCAGGGCTTCCCCCAGTACTCAGAGAGACTTTGAGTAAAACTGTGTGCCAGTCTGAGAGCTCAGACCTGTCAGAATCAATGGAGGTGAGCAAGCAAGAGGAAAGAGTATAGATACCAGGAACTCTTTATATACAAAATGAACAGGAAAGAATGGGGGTAACAGGAAAAGCTTTATGTAGATGATAGTGTTTGAATTGGGCTTTGAAGGAAACTAAGTCTCCTAATGGTCAGAGGGGAAGAGTTTGCATGGGGAACAGCCTATTTAAAAGCACAAAGATGGAAGATGAATATGAATTGTTGCATGTGAGAAATGGTAATGATCCAATTTGGATGGACAGTGGAATTCATGAAGTGGAATGGAAATAAAAGCTGGAAATTCAGGGTGGGGCCAAGCAAGAAGGGCTTTAAATGTCAACTAGAGGTCAAATAGCCTACTTGAGTCATATTTACTTGTTATCAGCATGGCTTTTTTAAATGTGTTAACCCAAGAGAAGGAATAATAAGGGAACTAAATAACAAAATGGGTAGAAGGATATTTTTCTGCTGAAGGGTCTTTTAGTGTTTTCTAAATCGTACCTTTTTTTTTTTTTTAGTGAGGCAATTGGGGTTAAGTGACTTGCCCAGGGTCACACAGCTAGTAAGTGTCAAGTGTCAGGCCGGATTTAAACTCAGGTCCTCCTGACTCCAGGGCCGGTGCTCTATCCACTGCGCCACCTAGCTGCCCCTAAATCGTACCTTTTTAAAAAATTAATTAATTTTTTAATTTTTTCTTTTCTTTTTTTCCCCAATTTTGTTTTTCTTTTTCAAATCATACCTTATTTGTACTGAACTCATCAGATAATTATGTCTGACAAAAGTTGAACCATATATTTTTTCCTCTTGTTTTTCTTTTAAAGGAGAAATTTTTTTTTGTCCCAAAGCCACTTTCCCTTTTGTTTGAAGGACTCATCAAAATTCAGAGAAGTTTAAGAATGAAAGGTACTAAGTTTAAAAACCAATCAAGAAAGCTAAGGAATCAGTATATGTAATGAACCTCATGAGGCCTATAGAACTTATTTATGAGCAGATGAAGTGATGATTGGGATTTACAATATCTTTACCTTCTTCCTCAGAGAAGGAAATCAGTCTTAGAACGGTAAATTTGGTAATCAAAAGGAAGGAATAGGGGCAGCTAGATGGCGCAGTGGATAGAGCAGCGGCCGTGGAGTCAGGAGGACCTGAGTTCAAATCCAGCCTTAGACACTTGACACTTACTAGCTGTGTGACCCTGGGCAAGTCACTTAACCCCAATTGCCTCACTAAAACAAAAACAAAACAAAAAAAAGGAAGGAATAGCATAGGGTCTATTATTTCTTTTGTTATCTAGTTCCCCTCCTCCAAATATAATGCCCAGTAAGTGATTCTGCACTCAGGAGATTTGTATTGCATGTGATTGGTTTCTACAACTAGAATGACCGCAATTTTGTCCCTCCAGGAATTTTAGATGGGCTTGAGTCCTATTTATAATCAATGCATGGGGAGACAAGAGACTAAAACAGTATATACTTCCTGGGCCTGGGAATAAGGTTTAAAAAAAGGAGAGGAGGAGAAAAGTCATGCTATTAAATTATTCATAAACATGCTATTGATGAAGAATGGGTTGGGTTGCCCCTTCAGTGACCCAAACTTCTCCCTGAAATAAAGGTTCTATTTTTAAATTATTGTGTATTGATGCCTTCTGTCTTGATCATCTGTTACTTCTTCAGCTTCTGACCCCTCCCACTTGAGCCTTTCCTTGTCACAAAAACAATTAAAAACTCATCTTTTTTTTTGTGTGTGCCAATACTGGTGGTGTTGGGTTGTGAGTCATATAAAACTCATAAAAAATAATCATAACTTGGTCAACAAATAGAGTCATGGTGGGTGTGAGTAGACTGCAACACTTAAATAAGGAACTGTATTGTTACTGGCATTCAAAAGCTTGTAAGATTCTAGAATTGGAAGGCCAAATCAAAGGTCAAATAGTGGTGGTTTTTTGTTTTTTTTTATAATTAGAGCAATGCAAAAATCTTAAAACCCTAAAGGAGAAAAACAGAATCACCAGAAAACTAGAAACTGCTTAGAAAGTCAGTAGGTTTCCCCTCACTGGAGATTTTCAAGCCAAAGTTTGGTCATGACTTGTCCTATAGGCTGTAGTGGAGATTCTTTTCAGTTAGGGGTAGAACCACAGATAACCTCTGACGTGGCTTTCAACACTGAGATCCCATGGTTCTGAGGAGCCTCCTGATGGCTAATTTGGTTTCCCAGCTGCTTTGATAGTGAGATGAAGGTGCTATGATTAGTCTATATTTAATCATTGGAGATATGTAAATAAACAGATGGACACTGTGGTTCATAAGTGATTTTGGGTTTTAGGTATGTGTTTAAGGCCCAGATGCCTTACATACCTACACACACCAACACACGCCTACATGTGGATGCGCCAAAATAGGCTATGATGTATGAGAGTGCCTTACTTGGGTATAGACAGATAAGCCATAGAAAGGACACCTTCATGTCAGGAGAGGGAGAGTCCACCATGAGTGTTACAACTTACCTGTTGATTTATCTGCTCAGGCGTGTGTCTTGGGCATGTGTCTCAGGCCTGTGTTCTAGGCATGTGTTCTCCCATTTCTAATATCCCATTTCTAAGTTTAGATAAAGACATTTGGGGTGTGTGTGTGTGTGTGTGTGTGTGTGTGTTTGGCAAGGCAATTGGGGTTAAGTGACTTGCCCAGGGTCACACAGCTAGTAAGTGTCAAGTGTCTGAGGCTGGATTTGAACTCGGGTCCTCCTGACTCCAGGGCTGGTGCTCTATCCACTGCACCACCTAGCTGCTCCTACGTTTGGTGTGTTTTTTTTATCTGAAGGTGTTTTATTCTTTTGGAATTATGTTTGGTCATTGCATTAATCAGTTATTAACACTTTCAAAGTTTTAATATTTATAATATTTCTATTACTGTAGATATTGTTCTGGTTCTGCTAACTTCCCTTTGCATCAGTTCATGTAAGTTTTCAAGGTTTTTCTGAAACCATCTTTCATCTTTTTATATAGAGTCAATAGTATTCCATCACATTCATATGCCATAACTTTTTCAGTCATTCCCCGAATTGATGGGCATCCTCTCAGTTTCTAGTTCTTTGCCAGCATAACAAAGAACAGCTATAAGTATATTTTGTACACACGGGTCCTTTTCCTTTCTTGATCTCTTTGGGATATAGATTTAGTATCAATATTACTAGATATTACTTAGTATCAGTATTACTAGGTTAAAGGATATACATAGTTTAAGAACTTTTGGGGGGTAATTCCTAATTGCTTTCCAGAATGGCTTAACTAATCCACAGCCCTACCAATAATGCATTCATATAACTATTTCCCCACATCCTCCCAGCATTTGTGATTTTTTTTGTGTCTTCTTAGCCAATCTGATGGGTGTGAGGTCATACATAAGAGTTATTTTGATTTGCTTTTTATTTGTATAGTTTGCCTGGCTATGCTCACTCTACTTAGCATCAGTTCTGTAACGATTGGAATGACGCCACCTGCTGGAGACTTACTGTAGAAGAGTTCCGCCCATGAAGCGAAGGTCTTTGAGGGGCAAGACCAGGAGTCTTTTCTTTGGCATCAGGAAGTGACGCAGGCTAGTGGGAGGAGGAAGGAAGAGACTGGCGCTCGGTCTCGGGCTCTTTCCTTTGGACTCTGGTGGAGAGCGGAGCTAGAAATGTGCTCTCCCTTTAATAGATAGGAATCTAGGCCTTTCTCTCTCTCTTTACCAAATTCTTATTCTCCTTAATAAACACTAAAAAGCCTAACTCTTGCTAAAGCTTATAATTTATTGGCGACAACTCATTAGATATTTTAGACAGTTTAGCTAGAATTTTAGCCCTTAACAGTTCATACCAGTCTTCCTGGAGGTTTCAGAAACCATCCCCTCCATTACTCCTTTTGGAACAATAGTATGCCCTTTCTCTTCTGGTATTATGTGGTGGAGAGCAAAATTGATATGGAGCTAGAAAATCTGGGTTTGAACCACAGTCCTGATACTTCCTAGTTCTGTGACCTTAGTCAAGTCCCTTTTGCTCATATCTAAAACAGAGATAACATTTGTGCTGCCCACTTGAGATGATTCTTGGGAGGAAAGTGCTTTATACACCTTGAAGTACCTTCAAAGTATGGGTTATTGGTTTCCTCCTCTATCGTTAGAATTGTCTATGTAGCATTTCTACAATATATTGCCTATTAGTACACAGTGAGGTTTTTGAGCTCTTTAAAGCAAAGAATGATATGCAAGTGCTGGTATAGTAGACAGATCACGATATCTGAACTTAAATTCTGGCGCTGCTACTTGCTAGCTGTGTGAGCTTCAGTAAGATTATTGACCTTTCTGGGCTTCAATTTTGTCATCTCTCAAGTGAGAGATTTGGCCTACAGTCTCTCTGATATCCATTCTAACTCAATATTCTATGATCCTTTAATTCAGGGGTCCCTTAACCTTCAAAGTTTTTCTATTTTTAATTTAGGGAATAAAACAAGCATTTCTATAACAGTACAATAAAAAAGATGATTGTACTATGTTAAATTATTCTATATGTCTATCATTTCTTTCTCTGGATGCAGATAGCATCTTTCTTCATATGCCCTTTATAGTTAATTTGGGTATAATAGAAAAAAGTGACTTATTCACTCAGTCATTCTTAAAACAATATTGCTGGGGCAGCTAGGTGGCGCAGTGGATAGAGCACCGGCCCTGGAGTCAGGAGTACCTGAGTTCAAATCCGGCCTCAGACACTTAACACTTACTAGCTGTGTGACCCTGGGCAAGTCACTTAACCCCAATTGCCTCACTAAAAAAAACAAAACAACAAAAAAAAACCAATATTGCTGTTACTGTATATAATGTTCTCTTGGTTATGCTCATTTTGCTCTTCATTGTTTCGTGGAAGTATTTCCATATTTTAAAAACTTTTATTTAGTATTTTATTTTTCCTCAGTCACATACAAAACCAATTTTAAACATTCATTTTTAAAACTCTGAGTTCCAAATTATCTCCCTTCCTTTCTCTGCCTGCTCCACTGAGGAGGCAAGAAATTTGATATAGGTTATACATTCATAGTCATGAAAAACTTTTCCATTGTGAAAGAGTAGGCAAAAAAAATAACTCAAGAAAAAAAGGAAAAGAAGTGTGCTTCAACCTGTATTCAGACACTATCAGTCCTTTCTCTGGGGATGGATAACACTTTGCATCATAAGTCCTTCAGAGCTGTCTTAGATCATTGTATTGATGAGAATAGCTAAGTCATTTATAGCTGAACGTCTTACAATATTGCTGTTACTTTGTACACAGTACATTTTACTTTGCATTATCTCATGTACATCATGTAGGTTTTTCTGAGAGCATCCTGCTCATCATTTCTTATAGTACAATAGTATTCCATCATAATCACATATCATACTTTGTTCAGCCATTCCCCAGATGATGGGCATCCCCTCAATTTCCAATTCTTTGCCACTAGAAAAGAGCCACTATAAATGTTTTTTGTACCTATGGGTCCTTTTCCTTTTTGTTTTTTATCTCTTTTTGGATACAGACCTAGTAGTAGTATTACTTGGTCAAAGGGTATGTATGATTTCATAGCCCTTTGGGCATAGTTCTAAATTGCTCTATAGAGCAATTATTATAGTTGAATCAATTCACAACTCCACCAAGAGTGCGTTAATGTTTCATTTTTTCCCATATCCCCTCCAATATTTGTCATTTTCCTCCCCTGTCTTATTAGCCAATCTAATAGGTATAAGGTAGTATACCAGAATTATTTGAGGTAGTATCCCAGAATTGTTTCCATGTTTTTTCTAAAATCAATGAGCTCATCATTTCTTATAGCACAGTAGTATTATATTACAATCATATACCACAACTTGTTTAGCCATTCCCCAACTGATGGGCATACCTGTACTTTCCAGTTCTTTGCCACCACAAAGAGAGCTGCTATGAACATTTTAGAATATATACATTCTTTTCCTTTTTCCTTAATCATCTTTGGAAATAGACCAAATAGTGGTAAAGTAATGGCATTGTTGGGTCAAAGGGTATATATAGCTAGTTTAATAACTCTTTTTTTGTGCTTGTGTGTGTAATAGACCCCTTTGACCAACTGATAAAGTCTATAGATTCCAAAATGGATAAAATAAAACATAGAAATATGAAGGAAACCAATTATATTGAAATGCAAGTATACAAATATTTAAAAAATAAGTTCACAGCCCTCAGGTTAAGAACTGATCTAATTCAAATTATTGCCTACATTAGTATTCTAGATTGGATATGTTTTATAATCACTTTCTTTTCAGTGTCTGTTTCCATGGTTTTTGTCAATTCTGTGCAAGCCTAGCCTAGTGCTTGAACTGAATGGTGGGTTTCTATCCTTAAGTTTTACCCACTGTACCTATAACAGATTACCTTTCTTCTAATTGCTTAGCCATCTGTCTTTATCTAAAGGACTAAAACATAAGAATCACCCCCCCCCAAATAGTTTTAATTCAGGTGTGTGCTTGAAGAAGACCAAAATGATATCACTATGTTGGGGTCATGTCTGACTGTGGGTGATCAGACTAATATGAGCTCAGAAAGTTCTACCACAGGTCAGGCACAAATAGTCCATATGCACATTTGAAGTGGTCATGTCTCTAAATCTGTGCATCTCACTTTTTTTTTGAGTAAATAAATGTAACTAAAGAAATGGAAACTTTGTTTTGTGTATCACAAAGCAGTGGAGAAGGTTGTGTGTAACTTTGGATGAAATTCAATTGTGTAGTCACTGGGATGTTGTAGTTGGAAAATGTCTGGATTGTGCTAATGATCTCTTCTAAATGCTTAGCTTTCTTTATCTGAATTAATTCTCAGGAAGTCAGTTGTTCTCTGATGGTACGGTCAATGGTCTCTAGAATCAATGCTTTTTTCAGGTCTTTCAGAAGCCTCAAGTTCTCCCTGGGTATTAGAATCAATGTGTTGAATGTCCCATTGGTCTGGCTAATAACTTCCTCTTCTAGCAGAGAGTACAGGTTTTAGTAGAAAATTGCTATGAAAGAAGGCTTCTCTTGTAAAGGTAACAATCAGTGATGAGAGGAAGGGTGGTGTCATAGAGAAAAACTGATTGTAGAAATATTTGTGTCAGAAAAGCTGGACTTCTCCCTTGAATCTGACACTTACTGTTGGTGGGAGTCCATGGGTGAGTCACTTCACCCCTCTGGGCTTGTTTTCTTTTGCAAAATGAAAATTATGTTTGAATTATCTACCTTACAGGGTAGTCATGAGAAAAATGTTCCATAAATCTTAATGTACAATGCAAGGGTAAATAGTAATTACTGATTAAAAACCTTTGGGGGAAGGTCAAGTATAACTATGGTTCTCCCTAGAGTTTAGTTTTGTCCTGATTTAACTGGGGAGGAAGGCCACTGTCATTGAACCCATAATCAGGTAAGGAAGATAACCTATGAAATGCCACCTTTAGACCTGATGACCTTTCAGTCTTTGGAAAAATGCCATCCTTTCTCAAAGGACGATGTCTTAATCTGAGTCTGCCAACTTGATTGGTTTTTTTTTTTTTCAATTCACTCCTGACTCCGATGAAACTATGAGGCATATTATAGAAATTTTGTACAACTCCCTTTCCCCAACCACCATAGGTTATATTTTTTTAAAAGAAAAATATTTTTAGAGGTCTTTTTCTCTGAATATGATCAGCCTTCAGGGATAATATTGTAGTCATCCTTAATAAATACAGTCCACTTTTTAATTTCAAGCATAGTCCAACCTCATCCCTTGCCCCCTTTTAAAATGAGAACGCAAGGATTATATACCCATCTGAAATAAGCATGAACTCATTTTGCTTTTTAACATCTTGCTTAATCTCCAGAACTTTCAGGAATAGCAATTTGAATATTTTTTAGTATCTCTATCCCAGGTACTGGAAGCAATTAACAGATGTGAGGGGGAAGGCACATGATGTAGTTTTTGCTAAGAAGATTTAAAAGAGGAGCAAGACCACTGCAGGTTAAAGTTTTAGGGGAGAAACATAATGAATAATGAATAGGATAGTGAAGAAAGAGGATTTAAGTCATATTTGAATTGGGACAACATTTAGCAAAACATCCCTTCCTTCACTTATCCTTGCCTGTTGCCCTCTTAGGATGGTGCTCATGTCTGCTAGATTATGATATATTTCCTGAACATAATCCCAGGGAAGAGGGAAAAAGAAATCTAGTCAATGGCTGGTAGCATACTCTCTTCTTTGTGCCCAAGTGTTCCTTGGCATAAAGGGGTGAATCAAGCCAAGTGCCTAATTCATGCACCCATTTGTCTGGTGACTATGATTTCAGTTGTAGTTTTGAGAAAATGGAATGATTTGCTGACTAGAGGCATTGGAAGAAGCAGCAACAACAGCCAGAAAGTAGCTGGAAATACCATGTGATACTTAAATTTATCTACTTTCTTTTTAAGCATGTGCACTTTGATTTCCTATTTGTCTTGGTCACATTGGGATCCTGAATGCTTTCAACATATTTATCATCTCTATGGTTGATTTAGGGTTGGAACAAATCTTAGAATCTAAATGTCCCATTGAGTTATTCTTTGGAAGTGAGGAGAGGGCATTTTTTTTTATTGCCTGTTGTAACCCAGGGCCTTTCTGGGGGGAACCTTTAAGGTTCTCTTGAATCCAATAGAACTGATTAATAACCAACATGTGGGTAGAAATTTATCATGATCTCTTTCTTTTCATCCCACTTTAATGACCTCCACAAAAATCCACAGATCTCTACACATCTCTGTCTCTTCAGTAGTAACAAGAGATATTGTTATTTAGACTCACTTGGATATCTCCCAATTTTGAATGCCAGTTTTTGTAAATTTAATAGTGCCTTACTTCCCATGTTCATTTCAGGAGATAGAGATAGATAACTAAATGGTGTACATTCTTTCTGCCTCAGGAAAACAAGAACCAGACAGTTCCAAGGCTCCATCTGTAGTTTGCAGTGAGATGATTTCAAACAACCTTTATGTTGATAGGTGTGGTCTATCTAGTTAAAAGGCTTATGTGACACTGGGCAAGTCATAAACCTTCTATGTGCTTCAGGGAACTTTCTAGGACTTACCTACTACATAAAGGATGGGTTTCAAACTCTTTTGGTGGAGGGTGTTCTAACATCAGGAATTTCTCAGGCTGTTGAATCAGATTACTTATGTATTTGTCCGTGAGTCTAGATTGATAAATAATTTCTGGTCTTTCAAAATATACTTGTATTATTATGATGATGCCTATATATTTCTGGTCTATGCAGGGTACTTGGCTTGCTTTCATCAGTCAGATGAAAAGTTATGACTGAAATGTTTTGATATAGGTCCTTATTTTGGATGATAACCAGTTGTATGATATGATTATATATTTGAGTCAGATTAAACTCTGACCATGGGGTCTAGAAGGTACCCAGACCTGCCCCAGTATAGTTTATTTAGAAGTTTATTGCTTGTCAAATTCTCACTGTCTCCTTTAAGTTTAATTGCCAATTATTTCTTTGACTTCCCAACGTAGCCAAAGATAAATTTTAACCCTGTCATCCTTATCTTTAGAGACAGGGGCCTGGAGAGGGGAGTCAGTGGGAACTGTGAGATTTGAAACATCTGACTCTCACTCCCCTGTTTCCTTTTCCTTTGGTTTGACCTTGTTCCCCCTCCCCTTTTCCCCCTTGCTCCTGGAACACGTATGCATGTCTCCATACATTGATCACGAGCTGAACACGCACCTTGGATGAGACAGGATTGGATGTTAGATTGTGAGCTCATCCACCCTAGGTGTACATGGGGACAGTCCTTTTCAAGATTACTATAAAAACCTAGAGGATTGGGCATATCTTTGCAAGACTTCAATGTGTAATTGGGTTTTGCCCGTCCTCATGAGGATGTAATAAATCTGTCTCTGCTTGACTTGGTGGTCTCCTTGAGTTATTTGGGTAAACTGAGGCAGTTTGCTCCATACACAGTGAAAGTGAAAGACAGACCTTCTTGTTTTAGTTACTGTCAGTGCATGACATCGGTCTCTTTCAATCATTCTTTTTGAATGAGAAGAATTAATGGAGAAGGTCAAGGCAGAGTAAGTAGGACCAGGAGGACAAATGATGCACTGGATATGACATTGCAAGAGAAAAAAATCCCCACAGTTTTGAAATATATAAGAACTACAAAGGATATATGAAGGAAGACACTATCTGCATCCAGAGAAAGAACTGATAATAGAAGTTATGTATAGAATGATTTTACATTATAAACATATGGCTCTACTGGTAGCCATCTGTATAGTTGGGGTAGGGTAGGGAAGAAAAAAAGAGGAAAAAAAAGAAATGGACAGTATAACTATTATATATTTTAAAAGAATAGCAAATTGTATATAACAGATTTGCAGTTTCGTGTACAATCATCTTTTTTTTATTATTATACTATGCTATGGAAATGCTTGTTTTATCCCATAAATTAAAAAAAAGAATGATGTAAGTACTTAGATAATTGAATGCAATGATCAGTCTCAACTCCATAGGATTGACGGTAAATCATGCTTCCCACTTCATGGCATAAAGGTGATAGAACAGAGGCACATATTTTGTTAGGTATGGCCAGAATGCAGATCTGTTTCTTTTGACTATAATATAATGTTTTCATTTGCTATAAGGAAGGACTGATAATAATGGAGTGAGACTAGGGGAAGAGAGATGCAGAGAATATGGGGTGATAGAGATATCAGAAAAAAACAAGAAAAGAGAAGAGATTGGCAATGAAATATTTAAAAAATATATGAAAGAGGGCAGCTAAGTAGCACAGTGAATAAAGCACCGGCCCTGGATTTAGGAAGACCTGATTTCAAATCCGGCCTCAGACACTTGACACTTACTAGCTGTGTGACCCTGGGCAAGTCACTTAACCCTCATTGCCCTGTGCAAAAAAAAAAACAACATACATGAAAGAAAGCTATAAGAAGTTCAGAAGCAGGAAACAAACAAACAAACAGAGCAGTGTGGTAATACCACAATAAATATAACATACACTTAAACAATGAAACTGTATGTAACGGAGATTCATTTTCATAAACAGTTCTTTTTTGCCATTTTTAAAACATGGAAAGCATATGTTGGGGCAGCTGGGTGGTGCAGTGGATAAAGCACCAGCCCTGGATTCAGGGGGACCTGAGTTCAAATCCAGCCTCAGACACTTGACACATAGTAGCTCTGTGACCCTGGGCAAGTCACTTAACCCTCATTGCCCACAAAACAAAAAAAAGAAAGTATATGTTTATCCAATTCAAAGAGAGAATGTCATGTTTAATCTCACATTTGTAATTGGGTAGCTCAGATCACCTGGTAAATTAATCACATCTCTACACAAATATAACAGAAGACCATAGACAGAAGAAAACATAGTAGAATTGTGGAAAGAGATAAAGGAGAAAGAGTATTTGGATATACCAGCTAGAACTGGCTCCTTCCAATGAGCTTCCAAGGGTCTCTTTGAAATGTTTTGCAGTTTAAAAAAATTTATCCCAAACAATGTAGATAGGAGAAAACCGGAGGTTTACCAGTCTCTTTTCTGACTAGGGCTCCACTTAAGTCCTACTGCACTTTGGGACAAGGAGTGGTCCTGGGTTCTTGAAGGTTATGCAAACAGGGTGTAGGTTTGGGTAGGCCCTACCAAAATTGAAAGGCTTGGAGTAAAGAAGAGATAGACTTTGTGTTTATTGTCAAGGTTCTACCTAGCTTGGTTTGGAGAGGCTTATAATCAGAACGTTGCTCAACAGATGAATATATTTTTTTATTCCTTGGTAATTCATGAAGACCATTTAGTAAAATGTAGAGAGTTTGTAATCTGCATGGGTAATCGGTCGATATTTATACTGATAAAGAAGAGTTTGCAAATGACTGGCATTGTGAAATTTGTAATTTGAAGACATAAACATTTTCTCTTATCTTTGAGAGTTATTTGAGACTGTAACAATCTTTTAGCCATAAGGTAGATTTGAATTACACCCCAGAGTTCTCAAAGAGACTCTGTGAAAGACAGACTGAAAGAAGAGATACCTCAAAAGTTAAGTAGGAAAGAACTGATGGTAGAGAAACATCAAGGCAAAAGGGAAAAAAAAAAAACAGAGCCAAGTTATATAGAGAAAGACATCCAGGAAGTTCATTATCCCATATAGACATCTCAGAAAAGGTTGCTCCTCACTGAATTCAACTGCTGATGATGCTTGTTGCTGAGAGAAGGATTTTCTATCCTTTTGAAGCCCCTAGTGTTATAATCTGATCCAGTCTGTCTCTGATAGTCATTCAGTTAAGATCAGGAAAGAATAAACACAAAGATAAAAAAGAAAAGAAACAGAGGTACCATGAGTTCATATGGTAACTGGATGGGAGACAGGGTCCGATGCTACTCCCTCTACCTTGAGGTCCACAGTGATTCTTTCTCACTGAAAAGCCACCAGGGAACCGAGCTAGAGATTGTTTTTCCAAACCCTTTGTATGCACATTCAGTTCTAGCTCAGCAGCTTTTTTTTTTTTTTTTGGGCAGGACAATGAGGGTTAAGTGACTTGCCCAGGGTCACACAGCTAGTAAGTGTCAAGTGTCTGAGGCCGGATTTGAACTCAGGTCTTCCTAAATCCAGGGCCGGTGCTTTAACCACTGCACCACCTAGCTGCCCCTAGCTCAGCAGCTTTTACTCACCACATACTAATTTGACTGGAAGGACATATTCTGACATGTCAGAAAGGGTCTATTTTTTAGACATACCCAGATCTAGGCTCACCAGGCTTGCTTGTGAATTACAATTAGACAAGGTATATTGTAAATGTTCTAAAGACTGAACTGGCATTGACTCATTACCCATTGTAGAAATATGACAAGTGGCCCTGTCCTTCCCCTCTTCCTACCCAACGACTCTAGGCTACATGCTGGTCTAAAAGTTTAAGGAAGAGAAAGCATGTGGAAAGGAGGGATTAAGCCATTTCATAGGGGGTAGGGATGCTTTTCTAAAGTCCATCCTAGTTGACTTTCAGTTGCCAATCACTTTGGAAGCAGCCTGAGTTTTGGGAAACCAATAAGAGCTGTTCCTATGTCCTCTTGACAGGATGCTGGAATGTGTTTCTCTCTATGGGAGAAACATTCAGCTAAAGGTCCTTAGCTAATTCCCTTTGGGATGAAGCTTCTGACTAGGGCAAGGAAAAGGAACAGACTCTTAGAAGTGATGTGAGAAGTGGTGGAACCAGATGGTTGGTGGCTGGTAGTGATCCTGGCAAATCATTTTCCTATGGCTTTTATGACAAACAAAACAGGCTTAATTTTGACATGCATGGCAAAGATTTCAAATGCTTGAGGTGGTGTATTTAGTAACATGAATTCCAGGAATACTTTAGATGTAACACCCTTGAAGTAAGATTATAAAACGGATCAGTCATCAAGTGTTTGACAGCTAGGTGGCACAGTGGATAGAGTGCTGGTCCAAGAGTTCAGTATCAAGACTCTGCCCAAATCACTTTACTTCTGGCTGCTTCAGTTTCTTCAACTTAAAAATGGGAATACTAATGCCACTTCTTTCACAGGGTTGTTATGAGATAATATTTGTACAGTACTTAACTCTGGTAGCTGGCACTTATAGTAGGCACCATTCCAATCCAAATACGAGGAAGCCACCATATAATTTTTTGATCAGAACCATTCTATTATGTTTAAATCCTGTTGTAAAATAGAAGGAAAAGGATCTAGTTCCTTTCAGGAAAGGGAAAAAAAACCTTTTTGACAGAAAACTTGGTTTTGAACCTACTATGTTCCTTTATTTCTAGAGGTTGTATCTCTTATTTATCTGTTTTATCATGTCAGTGAAAATTATGAAATTATAAATTTTAATGCATATTTTGAGACTTCATTTGTTTCATGGCTTTATCTGTATGGGCATGCTCTTTACCTGGGCAGATAGCAGTGATTCCTGCCCATGTATTTCCCAAAATTCTCTGGCTAGAAGGTCTATCTGAAGTGTTAGAAAACTTAGTCTGGTCCTCTTGATGGTTTAAGGATAGCATTATATAATTGGGACTGACCAAATCTCACTCTTGCTTCATGATGACCACATCCTTTTCATTTATACATGTCCTTGATGATATCTTTTATGCCATTTCTTATTTGAAAATTATGGTGGTAATAGGCTACTTTTTGTTTGTACCTCTTCTTTCTCATACATCTTTCCATTGTCCTTTGGGTCACCTGCAATTTTGATTCTTTGAACAAAATAATCTCTGTGATTTTCTCTATCAAAGAATCTTGTCAGATCTTAAAATATTCATGGAGGAACTCCTTGGAGGAAAGTCTTTGATGCCACATTTTCCTCTATTGAGTCGAATTCTTTTGTGTAATAGACAATGACAACAACCACCACACAGTTGAATATTATATTCTCTACATCTTTCATAAATTATGTCTCTGAAAATGTTATCTACTGTAGAAAATGACTTGTGATAGATACTCTCTTCCCTTCTCACATGTTTTTGGGGGTTGAGTATCTTTTATTGTTTCTTCCTTTCAATAAAGATGGAAAAGCACACCAGGTCCATAGACCTCCATGAACAATCCAACCAGAAAAAGGCATACAAAATGCAAAGGGGGTCAATGAGGGGCCTGATTTCTCTATTTACATTGTGGTGTGGACAAGTTCTAAAAGTGTCACAAAACATGCAGATGTTCTTAATTATGTTGGCTAAGATATAGACATAAATAAAAATTTTCTGTTTCTGAAGCTGAGAATGTAAAATCAGAATCGGGTAATTTAGTATATAACTTAATAAAAAGCTGTACAATTCAGTGATTGCACATATAGACTGTATTGGTTTCTATCTAGGAAGAGTTATATACATAGTGGACACTTACCCGTGATGTGTATATACCATTCTCATGCAAAATTTATAGAAATGGCAAAGTAGCTCTAAGCATCAGTAGATGTTCATGTTTTCTCCTTTATCTTTTGTTGTTGTTGTTCTGATTTATGATTTTTTTCATTCTTCTATAAGCTCTTTGAGATCTTTTGCAGATAGTTTCCTGAATGTTTTTATAATTATATTTCCTCCAACATGAATTTCCCCTGCATCTTTTCAGTCCAGTCCAACTGTTCTTCTTGTCTTAATCTCCTTAAGTGTCATTTCCACTTCCCTACATAGCAAATGAGATTCTGGGGTGGTAAAGTAATAAGAATACATCACTATGGAAATGTTGGCAAATCTGGTTCATGCCTATGCAAATATATGTGTGTAAATATATGTGCATGCGCACCTTATGTATATGTACCTTATGCACATATGTGCATGTGTATATCAATATATCTCTGCAAGTGTATATTTTTTTCCTTTTTCTTCCCTCTTCTAATATTATGTATATGTGCTTTCAGGATGATTTAACTTACTTGGGTCTTATCAAGCTTTCTGTGGAATCATTTTTCTCACCAATGCTTTTTGCAGTGGTGTTTCTCTGACATGATGAACAAGTATTTGATTCTTAGAGTTCTTTCTGGCTTTTTTGGTCTCCTCATTGAGGTGGCTGTTTTGCATAGTTATAATTCACTATAAAATTGTGGTAATTAGAATATTTGCCCTTGTTTTTATTCTAAGACAACCCCCAAGGTGAGTACCTTTTTCTCTGGACGTGTGTTTTTGGGGTTTACATATCATAAGGTGAATCCAAGGACACATTTGGCCTTTTCTGCGCATGTTCATAAAGACATGCTTAGACTTGTCAGACCCATAGGGTTTCTCTGTTTATGATATCCCTTCCCTTAAGATCTGGTTTCTAGGTGTCCTGTCATCTAGGAATATTAATGACTATTAATGGTTAATGGGCCCTAGTTACTGTCTCTGTTGATGGTGTTGCTTGAAAGGGACTCAGATCCTCTTGGTTACTGTAAGAACACAAGCCTTGGTTTCTCTGTTAACCTAAGATCAATAGTACCTAAAAGGGTTATCTGTTAACCCCTTTTAGGTACTATTGATAGGTTATCTGTTAACCCTTTTTAGCCTCCTCCATCACTAGGAGGAATTAAGCAGAGTTTTATGGGTGATGACTACAAATCTAAACCAGAGGAAATGATGACAATTGTCCTAAATACCTATATGCTCACCACCACTTTTGGATATTTTGGGTGGCACTGCTGCTCATAACTTTATATCACTTTCCATCATAATGTTTTGAAAATGTTCTTATGCTAAACTGTTATCTCCCTTCAGCTGTCATGAAGACCATTTTAAAGCCATAAGTTTAGTTAGAATAATGTATAGTGAGTTTCCTGTTATGTTAGAGAAAAGACAATTTTGATACAAGACATTATTACATTCATTCAGATATGCCACAGGGCAATTCATGACACTCCATTGTAATTATAGTTATAGCTAAAGTCCATTATAGTAAATTTAATCTATAGCACCGATTTTAGCTCTATCCCTCAATGACAACATTATCAAAATGTCCCACTGCTTAAATGCCCACCTTGTCTTACATCAAGAAAGGTATGCATTTGTTTAAGAGGATTTGTGAACATTTTGTGCTACTTGATTGCTCATACTTTGATTGTAAAGTTTTCTTTTAAACATACTCCCAAACAGCAGCTCTCAGGGATGCTGCACCACAGTTAACCCAGCATGGTATTCCAGGGACTAATGATGAATAATGCATATCATTTTACCTGCCAGTAATGTATATGCAGTTTGTTATTTCATTAGAAAGCAAACATGTCACATATTTGCCACAACACAGCCCCTCAAGTAGCAAAGCAAAATCACCTGTCAGGTTTTCCAAAGAATGGCAAAAAGAAAAAAAAAACGCAGGGAAAAAAGCTAACAAGCCTAAGGGAAATATTCTTACATAATATTCCAGTCCATTAACAACACTTATGAGCAGCCCCTATGCAAGGAGCACTTTGATAAATGATTTAGGGAGCTAGGAGAAAGGCAAGGTTAGCTCTATACTATCTAGTCTGAGTAACAGAACAGGTCCTTGCTCCAGATCTCATTCTCACTATTGCTTATCAAAGGAAATTGTGAAACCTTTAGGAGGGGAAAAAATATAGTAGATGTTTGTTTAACTGAAATAGTAGTAAAAAGGAAGCTTCCAATGTGGAGTTTTGAATAGACTACTGGGCTCAATGAACTGAACAATCAAGAAATGCAGGGGCTAGAAATCTCTAGTTATATATGGCATCCTGAGTAACCATGGTAAAATAAATGAGTTTGCAGGTGACTTAGTTTTCTCAACATGTCTTACTTTATCTGGCCTTCATCTACTTGAATATCTAGTTTTCTGTATCTAGGTCTGACCATGACCTAAAATCTTTAGTACCTCCCTATTACTGATAGGATAAGCCTAAGAGTGACATTTTAAGACTTTCTTTAATATGACTCCAACCTACTTTTTCACCCTCATTTTTGCCTCATTGCTTTTCCTGGACTGTGTATTCTAGCCACATAATACTAGTACATATTACTTGAAATTGTCCACTCTCTCTGGCACACAGTAAGCACTTTTGTGTTTGTTCAATCAAATTGAATTGTTTGGCTCTGCAAATTGAGCCTGAACATTGTGTTGTGAGCAAGGGAGTCCTGAATTTAGAATAAGAGGAAATAGGTTTGAATCTTGGTTTCATCAATTTATGACCTGTGAGAACTTGAACAAGCCTGTTTCCTTGCCTGTGAAATGAAGATATTGGACTACATCATCTCTAAAATCCTTTTCATCTTGAAATCTTTTGATGCTAGGGAAGAATGCTTACCATTTTGGCATGAATTGCACACATTGTCATATCACTGTAAGCAAGTTTAATTCCAGAGAAATACAAATTCACATATCTTATTCATTATTAGTCTTTGCAGTTCTTTGCTGGGAATTGTTCCAGTGGGTTAGGTTATACAGTCAGATGTCTTCCCAGTTTAGAAGACCTCTTCAGTCCCTATCTGTTAGTGGCTGTATACTGTGATGAAGGTTTATATCAGCACCTTGTCATACTGCCTGGGCCTTATATTTTTATTAAGGTATTTGTTTAGTTTGTGAAGCCATGAAGGTAGTGGCTATTTTGGAATTTGTACTTCCTTGTGTTTAGAGTAGGTTTGGAAAAGTCATTGATTCCTGTTTTAACAGAAGGGAGGGACACAGAGATTACAAAGATGATGCTGTTGCTGTGGCAACTGATCAGATGACCTTGGATGGGAACGGTTTAGCATAGTACTTATCAAAGTATAGTCCTTAGACCCCTGGGATCCCTGAAACTCTTTCAGTGGTTCCATGAGGTCAAAACAATTTTCATAGTAATGTTAAGATGATGCTTTCTTTTTAAAATGTGAGATGTGAGAATCCAGCTGTCTTAAAGCATATATTAAAATATTTGTAAAATATGTAAAACAATACAATTTTTCTGTTTTTTAAAAATATATTTTTCATAAAATTTTATTTGTGATCACATGTAATAGGTTTATTATTGTTATTTTAAATGAATTAAGTATTTTTAACAATCAAATTTTTTTCTTTTTTTTCAATTTTTTATTTCTAATAAGATACATATCAATAGATACAACTTGCATGAACAAAAGTTCTTTGGAGTTCTCAATTTTTGAGTGTGAATTTTTCTTCTGAGTGTAGTTAAGTCATTCACAATTGCTCATAGAACAATAATGCTGTCACTGTGCACAATGATCTCCTGGTTCTGCTCACTGTACTATATATCAGTTCATATGATTCTTTCCAGGTTTTTTTCTGAAATCATCTTGCTTGTCATTTCTCATAGCACAATAATTTTCCATTACAACCATATACTGGGTGCAGCTAGGTGGTATAGTGGATAGAGCACTGGCCCTCGAGTCAGGAGGACCTGAGTTCAAATCTGGCCTCAGACACTTGACACTTACTAGCTGTGTGACCCTGGGCAAGTCACTTAATACCATGTAAGGAGCTAAAATTCTAGTTAGTCTGTCTAAAATATCTAATGAATGGTTGCCAATAAATTATAAGCTTTAGCAAGAGTTAGACTTTTACGCGTTTATTAAGGAGAATAAGAATTTGGTGAAGAGAGAGAGAGAAAGAAGCCTAGATTCAGCTATCTGTCTCAGGAAGCCCGCATTTCTGCTCCACTCTCCACGAGAGTCCTGATGAAAGAGATTGAGAGGGCCAGCCTCGCCCCTTCTTCCTCCCATAAGCCTCCTGTGAAACTGAGAACATACCATCCACTTGCACACACAGCTCCAAGCTAATTGGCTGGTAGCTTTGATAGACAGTACCCATGAGCAAATGTCACTTCCTGATGCCAAAGAAAAGCCACATGGCTTGCCCTCAGGTGCCTTCTCCTCGTGGCAGAGCTTTCCTACAGTAACTCTCCAGCAGGTGGCGTCATTCCAATCATTACACCCAATTGCTCCACAAAAAAATAAACAAATAAACAAAAAAACCAATCACACACCACAGCTTGTTCAGTCATTCCCCAATTAATGGACATTCATTTGATTTCCAATTCTTAGCTACTACAAAGAGTTGCTATAAATATTTTTTGTACAATTTTTTTCCTTTTCTCTTTTTCACAGTTACTATTGTTGACTGTTTCCCTCTATCCTATTCCCTTCCCCATGATATTTACTCTATTATCTATCTTCTTTCACCCTATCTCTCCTCAAAAGGGATTTACTTCTGATTGCCCCTCCCCCAATCTGCCCTCCCTTCTTTTACCCTTCCCTCCTTATCCCTTTCCACTCCTATTTTCCTTCACACCCAACTGAGTGTGTTATTCTTTCCTTGAGCCAACTCTGATGATATTAAGGTCTTTGAGCCAATTCTGATGAGTATAAGGCTCATCCACTGCCCTGTTTAGATAGATTATGCCACCCAATTGGGTGTGGTGAAGTTTTCTTCAATAATTTTTAAGGGTGTAAAGGGACCAGGAGACCAAAACTTGAGAACCTCTGGTCCAGCAAATTGAAGGGAACAATGGTGGTAGGGGCTGTTACTTTAAAAGAAAACAAGGAAAAAAAATATATATATATATATATATGTGGCATAGTGGATAAAGTGCCCAGCTTAGAGTCAGGATCCTAAATTCAAATTTGGCCTCATACAGTAACTGTGTGACCCTAGACAAGTCACTTAACCCTGTTTGTCCTAGTTTCCTCATCTGTAAAATGAGCTGATGAAGCAAATGGCAAACCACTCTAGTATTTCTGTGGGGGAAAAACAAAACAAAACAAAATGACCCAAATTGGTTCATGAAGATTTGGATGTGACTAAAATGATTGAATGACAACTGTCTCTTCTATTCATTCATTTAGTTAGGGGCAGGCTTTTTTGTTTGATTGTTTGTACAAAATACATCCTTACAAACCAGCGCTCAGAAATAACACCTATCCACAAAAAGTATATTCCCCAAAGATAGTTAAACAAAAGCACCTAATAGTATAATTTCAATTGGTAGAGTAGTAGATGTCATTTCCCATTTTTGTTGTTTATTGACTATTAACAGGAAGAATATATGCTTTAACTTTCAGGGTATGAAATTCGCTTTCAGGGTATTCTCTCTTATATTTGACTTGAGTTTTGCTGTCTCTCAGTGATACCTTTTTTTACATTGTTATAGTAACTGTGTTACTTTCTTGATAACTGAGCTGTCTCTATGCTAGGCTGGAGACTTGAGAGATCAGTACTGTCCCTTTATGAATCACTTTCTGGTTAAAATGGATAGTGGTTGAATGGGACTACCCCAGATTAAGGTCATAGATGCTTACTTTTGAAGGCTTTTGCTATTTCTGGACTGTTCTTTCTGACTTGGAGATTGGGGGTAGAGAGGAGAGGATCAATTCCATATGGTTCAAAAAGTCTCAGTCACAATATCCTTTTAGTCAGAAAAAAAGGCACCTAAGACACTTCTGGAGATCTGAGGGGTATCGATCCCTCTCTTCCTTTCCTTCCTTTTCCCTATCCTCCTTTTATTTCATCAACAAATCCATATATCCTTTTAAACATCTCTCTCACATATTCACAATACTGTTTTGTAAGCCTTAAAGCGCCAATAAAATATTAACTTTTACACACACACACACACACACACACACACACACACACACACACACACACACACTATCTTCAGGCTAATACAATACCAACCTATTTTTTAGGATTATTGTGAAGAATAATGAGGAGCACATCTCAATTTTTTTATGAGTTGATTACCTAATTTGAGGATTAACCACGACCTTTCTTCCCTTCTCTCTAACTGACTTTTTTTAATGGTTCATTAGCATCTCTATTAGACAGGAAATAAAATACTGGAGTAAAATTTAGAAATTATCTATGGCTTTCAATTATTTGTACTTTCCTCATCTTCTATTACCTTAGATAAACAAGATATGACTTTAATACAACTGATTGTAAAGCACATTGAAAATACAGAATGTTTTATAGATTCTAAATGTTGCTACATTATAATGATGAGTGATAGGTAGAGACATTTCAGAATTTATAATACCTAGGTCAATGGGAGACTACCTAATTGCAAATCCCACTTGAAAAGAATGAGAAATTCTCAGTTAGCCCACTGTGTCTACAAACTTCCTCTCATGAGGGTATATTCATCAATGTAGTGGGAATTGATGTGAGATTGAATTAGGGTCAAATTGATCGTGAATCATCCCAAAAGAATTACAGGACTTGGTGACTCAATTTCCCAAGTTTTATTGCAATATTGTGAGTGAACACAGGGAGAGAACTAGAAAAGTGGAAAGGTATCTCTCAATTAATGAAAGAAAAGACAGTTATATTTATAGTATGGATAAATTTATTATCAGTCTCATTATAATAATCTCCACTTTAGGGAGGTACAGGGGAGGGCCTATCCTAATTTGGAGTTCCTGGGATCCTAAGCCAACCCCTGAGGTGGGTACCTTTTTCTGTGGAGGTGTGTTTTGGGGGTTTACATATCATAAGGTGAATCTGGGGACAAATTTAGTCTTTTCTACGCATGTCTCTTTCTGATGCCCATGGCTAGTTTCAAAACATCTTCATTTTTCTTTTATTTCTAGTCTAAATTTCTATATCTTGTCATTTTTTCATTGTTATAGTCTAAGGTCTTCATGGCATCTCTCCCTCTGTTCGCATTATGGGTACTGATTTATGTGGGTAAGAGAACTTAGCATCCTGACTTGTAAGTTATCCATTAACTGGGATCTGAATCCCTTTTAGAACTCATATCTGAATTAGAGCTTGGGTCTTAGGTTTTTCTGTTAACCCCTTTTTTGCCTCCTACATCGGGAATGACATACATCAGCATAATTCAGCTATGAGTGAGCCAAGGAAATTGACATTTGACATAACCTATCTGAGGCCTAATTGTAAAACCTCAGTGTGGTGAAAGAACATTTCCTATTGAACTCTAGGAACCGACATGTTAGTTTGGATTGCATGATATATACAATTATGAGTTGCATCATTCTATGATATGACTCAGAATGAGAAAGCATCCTTCAGCGTGGCAAATTCTTATTGTAGCTTTAGACTAAACTATTGAAAATTTTAAAGGAATTTAAAACACAAAGGTATTTGCTACAATTGTGGAAGATGTCCAGTGCAAAGCCCAAATGGAGGATGGATTCTCTCTAGATGTGGGTGATAGAGTGTTGATTAAATCAAGCCCCAGAATACTAAAGAGCCTACTTAATGAGATTCACAACCACTGCAAAGAGTTGGAACTGATAATCCCCACATAAAAGAACAAATTCTAAACTCTACTTAGTTTTGAGACATTCATTTGGATAGACAACCTGAGTTGGTTTATCCATATGGCTACATGTGGCCAACACTGCAGATGGATGCTATTTGGGGCCAGAATTAAATGGGAAAAGAGCAGACTGGATCAAATGTGGGGGAAAATAGCTGCATTAAAAACAAACTGTTCCCCAAAACACAAATCTATCCTTTGAACACAAGCATTCTTCCAGTGGTAATATATGACAGTGACTTATGAAAAATACTACAATCTACAAGAGTTAAAATTGAATGTTACCCAAAGGCCAATGGAAAGATGTGTTTTGGGGGTTAATGATCTACATGTAGGAAGGAATGTAAAAGATATCCTGCAGGAGATGTATGACTGAATAAGGAAGCAGTCTAATCATGATACACAGGTGAAAGATAGATGGCACAAATTCTGCTCTGGTACCCAAGTGTAGAGTTTTCCACCTGTGACAGTCTATAAGATTATCAAATCATGGTGTTAGGACACAATTTTATGACTTTGTTCTTGATGTTCCAGGAAAATAGCTAGGCAGTGATAAAGACAATTTACTGAGAACTGACTGATTCCCACCTACTCCCCATTCTCAGGCCAATGAAATGCCTGGGGGTAACCAATCTTTGTCAGTTCCAGACTATTGATTGTCTTATGGATCTCCCCCAAACAAATTTATCCCCACCCAAAGACTCCTCGCCTTACTCCTTGGACTTTAGGTTATTGTGAAAAAGGGTAGATTTACATTAAGTAGTTTCTTTTTAGAGTTAAGTAGCTTCTATACTTAACTCAAGGGCAGTGCCATAGTTTCCTTTGTTCTGTTACCCACCCCATATAAACCCTGTCCTCTCTTCCCCATTTTTGGGTATTCCTAGCATTCTTGCTTTGTGATACTCAAAGTTATAGCTCCTATGCCCTGATTAAAGGACTTTATTTCTCCTATATTGATTGTTTCATTAATTTTCAGGTTGATAGAAGGTATATGCAATTTTATTTTTAATGATTTTTTTAAGTACTCTTTGACATGACATAAGGAGAAATATTCAGGACTTATGCTTTTTCTTTACTCTTCAGTCAGAAGTTGTCTGAGGAAATTTAAACGAATGACAAAAAAACAGAGAGCAAAGCTGTGCTGCCTGACCTTTAGTTATACTGTAAAGCAGTAATTAGCAAAACAATTAGGTACTGGATGAAAAAATGCTTAAGAATACATATAGATTATATATATAAAACCTATATCAGATTACCTGCTGTCTAGGGGAGGGAGGAGGGAGGGAGAAAAATCTGAAATTGGAAAGCTTGTATAAACAAAAGTTGAGAACTATCTTTACATGTAATGGGAAAAAAATACTTTATTAATTAAAAAAAAGAATACATATAGATTAGAGGAAAAGATCAGAAAATCCAGAATTAATATAAAGGGAATATGATAGATTAATGTTTTATAAATCCAAGATTGAAAAAAACAGAGGGAAGAACTGACTTGGTGGAGTGGGAAGAATGCTGGGTTTATAATTGAAGAATCTCTGTCAGAATCCTGGCCTTTTCCCTTTTCATATGTGTTGCCCTGGTTGAGTTATTTAGCTTCTCTAGGTTTAGATATTCTCACCTATAATGAGGAATATGAATGACATGGTTTCTAAGGTCCCTTTTAGTTCTAAATTTATGATTGCATTATTCAATAAAAGATATTGGAAAAACTGAATCTATTGAAAAATAGAATTAGAGCCACACTCCACATTACACATGGTGAGAAATTATTAATAACCAATATCTTGGAGATTCAGAGCTCCCCATTTCTTCCAAAGTCCTTCAGGTTTTCCTGAAAGACTGTTGGTGATGAGATTGCATTAACTCTCTTTCATCTTGGTTAGACCCCACCCAACCATGCAAGGAATTTAATCTAGAGTGGGAAGCTCATGGTGTTCTCAAGCTTGGGTGGAGACAGATCCTTTTGTCTATATAGCAGAAGACTTCTCAACCTTGTTCTCACACTCTGTGTGTGTGTGTGTGTGTGTGTGTGTGTGTGTGTGTGTGTGTATAGACACTTCCCCCCCCCCCTCCCCATTGAAGAGGGATTGGGGGGTGATCTGAGTGGAGATAAACTCTCTATGCAGGGGTCAACTCTTGGCCCCATTGACCACCTACCGTTTCAAGGATATAAAAACTATAAGTCCTATTACTATGATTGTCTTTGGTCTAAAAGAGACAGCCAAATGACCACACTTTTATTAACAACTTACTGGATCTATTAATAAAATAATTAAATGACCCAGAAACTATGTCTATCAATTGTCACAGTTATGGTAACCAGACAAAGGGATTTTAGAGAAAAAGAGATAGGTCTGGCTTAGGGTATCCCATGGAACTGCCTTCTCCTTTTAGTGCTCATGGTGAGATTTCTTCACCTAGAGAGAAGCCCTTTTCTAAGGAACTCTGTTAAGATTTTGACTCTACTCAACCTCAAACTTCTGATTATAACCTTCTACCATATCTATGTAAGCATATATGTGTCTATATGTCTGGTTTTTGTGTTTGTGCTGCAGCAGAATTTTTTCCTAATTTTCACACTCACGGGGAGGTAATCATCACGTAGATGCATCTACTTGAACAAGATCCTCCAAAGTAAGCTATATGGTCATAAGAGGAAAAAAAACAACGCTGTGTATACAGTAAGGGGCCACCTGGAAGATTTAGTGTATAATGGATATTCAGCTTATGAAACCAATTACTGGTGATCCCCCCCCAAACACTAATAATATATTCTGAAGTTCCTACAGGACTAGAATTTGAGGGAGAGAAATCCAGCAGGCCAATACTTTGTCAGAGGGTCTCTAAAGCTATAATCCTTGCTTTCAAGATTTGGGGGTTATATAAATTAAATTATGTGTATAAGTAAGGGTGTAGAGGTGTGTAAGCTTGACCAAGAGGGCCTAGAGGAGCCCTATTCTTAGTGTTTTTAGGCAGAGATATGTGAAGAAAAGTGAGTAAAATAAAGTGAGATATTAAAGCAAGTAAAGCGAGTAAAGTGAAATGAATGCATTAAGGCAAGGGAAGAAAGTAATTTTAATCTTAACTTTTCTCTTTTTGGGTCACTAATGCTCTGTTTGTCTTTGTGTCTCTCTGTCTTTGTGTCTGTCTGTTGGATGACAGGAAAGACTCCGGAGAATAATTTCCTCTAATAAGCCAAGTTAAAAGAGATATTGAAGAATGAGGCCCAAACAGAGAAAGATTTATTATAAGCAACTCACACATGGGTAGCAGAAGTCCGTGATGGCTGGTGGACAGAGTCCATGACAAGCAGGAGGACAACATGAATTCCCAGATCCTTGTACCATCCTATCCTGAGAGACTTCCTTTTATAGGGAGGAGTAAACAAAGTATTCCTAAGAGAGATCAGGTGTACACATATGCTTCTTTGGGAAACTATTGATAAAGAAATCCCTAAAACTGCCAATGATTGGCTAATGATATGGCAGGATTTGGGGAAGATGCACAGGTGCACATACCTCCCCTTATGTAACAGTGTGAATGAGAGGCCAGGTTCCCTAAGTGGGTGAATGAAAGGTTAGCTTTCCTTATGTGACCCAGCCATACCACTAAAGTCACAGTATCCCATATTGTCTGTGAGGTTTCTAAGATTAGCTTAAGTAAGGAAACTGAAAAAACAGGATGAGATTCCTAGGAGTTAGTTTGGGAGGTGGAATCAGAAGGGATCTTTCTCTCTGAGTAAAAACATCAAGTTTTTTTCTATGGCTTAAGCTCTAGAAGCTGCTTTCTACTGATAAGGATCTAGATCGATCTGCTCAAAGATAGCAAGGGCTGATGAGGGAAAACTAAGAATTTTTGTTACTCCAAAGTTAGATAAATTCGGGTTTAATTAGACCACAAAGGTAAAGTTTGTAGATTATATTTAAATCTAGAGAACCATTTTTTCCCCTAGTCTCCAAATATATTTGACATTAGGGCAATGTGTTTACAATTGCAAAAAAAAAAAATTTTTTTTTCATATTGTAAGATACTTTGATTAGGGCTTTTATATCATATCCTTAAATGATGCTTAAAAAAAAATGTAAACTATAATATTCTCCAAAAAAACTTTCTGGACTTCCAGGCTTAGCATTTCATCTCTTCTCTAGACAAACCCTTTCATCCCACCTGGCACTGCTATAAAATAATTCAGGTTGTCATTGTCATCTTCCTGGGAGAAAAAAAACACTTATTCCTTACCCCTGAAGTTATAGATTACTGTAATGTAGAACAAAGCAGATCAGCCCAGTATACTAGAGGCAGGATGGAGCATGGCAAAGAAGGTTTTCATTCTATTCATGTAACAGTAGAAAGGTAGCTATCTCTTCTACTCGGCTCTATTCATTTGTCTCTTCTGGCAGGGAACTGAAGCTCAGTTGGATGGATGAATGAATGAATAACTGAATGAATGAAAAGCATTTAAGTGCTTATTATGTTCCAAGCAGGGGCAGCTAAGTTTTGTAGTGGATAAAGAACTAGCCCTGAAGTCAAGAGGACCTGAGTTCAGGGGGCAGCTAGGTGGCACAGTGGATAAAGCTCTCCTTGTCAAAAGGTCAAATTTAAACTTGTTTGATGATTTAACTTAGGACAGGAAGTAAATGCCACAATCAGAGCAAAAGTCCCATATAGCTGCAGGTACAACCAAGGCTACGTCTGTCTTTTATGTGTCAATTCTGTTATCTTGTGGAGGCACAGAAAGGAATGGGGAAGAAATGAGGTCCCCTTGAGGTTCCTAGTTCTTTGATCTCTCCCATACAATTCTTTTCCTCCACTGAACAGCTTCAAATCTCAGAGAGTGAGGTCCATAGTAGGTGATCTGCCATAACTTAGGCTTCCCTGATGAGAGCTCTCCATTGTTTACATATACTAGAATCTGTAGCATCTCTTGTCAATCCTCAAATTGAAGTAACCTGCTATAGTATCTTAAATGGCTGGAAATTCCCCTCAACACACATAGTTTTCTGTAATCTTGTCAATTCATATGATAGTAATGATGATATTAACATTTATATAACACATTGAGGTTTGCAAAGTGGTTTTTAAAAACCATCTCATTTTGTCATCTCAATAATCCTGCTAGATAAATCCTTATCCTCATTTTATTATCCTCATTTTATAGGTAAGGAAAATGAATCGGGCAGTAAATTGCCCAGGAATGTACAGCTAATAAGTATTTGAGTTTGGATTCGAACTCAGGTCTTCCTGACTCTCAGCCAGGTGCTTTAGTCACTGCACAATCCAGTTTACCTCATATGTTACAAAACCCCAGGATTATATTAGGCTTATGATCAGCCAAGATGATGCTACCTCTTCCAAGAGGAGAAGGGATGGTATTTCTAGAAGATACCTGTTATTACCTTCATGAGCTGACTTCTCTAAATCTTCCCACTCTTGTTTTTGTTTTGCAAGGCAATGAGGATTAAGTGACTTGCCCAGGGTCACATAGCTAATAAGTGTCAAGTGTCTGAGGCCAGATATGAACTCAGGCCCTCCTGAATCCAGAGCAGCTAGGTGGCACAGTGGATAAAGCATCAGTCCTCTTTCCCTTCCACAATATATTCTTCTGACTTTTGAATGTGGGTAATTGGGAGGTTGGTTCAGTTTGATTTCAGCTTTGTGTCACTGGGGGATACAAATTAAAAAATGAAAAGTCTCTGCCTTCAAGGAACTTTCATCCTTCTGAGCAGGTTCTATGAACCTGAGAAGTCTGTAAGAGGGAAAAGTTTAAAGGGAGATATAAATGATCCTCTCTGGGATATTGAGATTAAGGTGTTTGCAGTGTGTCTCAGGGATGACGTTCAAATGACAATTGTATATACGGAATTAGAGCTCAGGGTAAAAATTAGGGCTCAATATTGGTCTCCAAAGTGAAGGGCCTGAGGCCCTGTGACTTGACCCACAAAGTGTGTGTGTGTGTGTGTGTGTGTGTGTGTGTGTGTGTGTGTGTGTGTGTGTGTGTGTGTGTGTTTGTGTGTGAGATTCACTAACTAGAAAATGGGAAGACAGGTCACATTCTACCCTTGAAGAGATAGCCAATGGTGGGCTTGTCTTCACACAATTGTGCTTGCCCTTATCTCCTAATATTCTAGCATTCTTCTTTCTTTCTCTGATGTTCAAGCTCCTAATCTCCCTTTTTCTGAGCTGGGTGTAGGCCCTTTAGTGTAGTAATAACATTAAACCAACTATTCTCTTGTAAGTAACCCCTTTTCTTTATTCACACAACCACTGTCTTTGTTTAGACTCTCTTTACCTCTTGGCTGAACTATTGGAATAGGCTCCCAATTGGGCTCTCCGCCTCAAGTCTCTCCCCTCTATATCTCATTCTCCACCCAACTGTCAAAGTGATTTTCCTAAGTCTCCCCTACTCAATAAACTCCAGTGACTTAAGGATCATATTCTCTTTTGTCTTTATCTCATTCTTTTAAAATGTCAATTTTGTGTAAATTTTACCATACACAACTCATTCAATAATGTGTAATATATATATATATATATATAAATTTATAACAGTAAATATCTAAATATTAAGACTGAGTACTCAAAAGTTTTTAATTATGTAGGTCCACAATCAAAAACGTTTGTAAACCAGTGGTAATCTGGACTCATTGAAGCACGTCACCTAGAGAGAGTATAAAGAGAGAAGTAGGAAAATAAAATTTCCAGACAAAGGAATCGGAGAGAAAGTTGTCAAAGGGATGGATGGAGAAGTAGAGGAGAACAGTGTTACAACAGCCAAGGGAGGAAAGTACGGTGAGGGAGAGGTGGCTAATAGTGTGAAAAACTGGAGAAAAGACAACCAATTAATCAGACAAGCAGGATGAGGACTGTACCTATGGAGAAATTGTGGGTGACCTCAAAGGATGAAGTTTCAGTAGTTAGGGCATCAGTACTCAGACTGTAAGGAGTGGAGGGGTGTGTGGGTGGTAAGGCAGTGGAGACATTTAGTGTCAGCCTCACTAGGAGTTAAGGAGTGAAATGAAATTAAAATATAGGATTATAATTGGAGGGAATGACAAGGTAAAATGAAGATGGTGATGGTGATGGTGATTTTAGGGATAGGAGAGAAAAGATTATGGGTGTAGGCTGGAAGGAGTCTGCAGTAGCAGGACAATGAAAGGAAGAAGAAATAGAGGCATGAATAAAGGAAAAAGTAATCGTTTCTTATTCACAGAGAGTTGAACACCAGCTTGCAAAAGAAACTAGCAGATGATTGAGTTCACATGTCATCAAAGGATTAGCAATTGAGGCTGGAGGAAGAAGCAAAGCTTCAAACTTTCTGCAGTTGACCCTGATGGACAAACAGATGCAAGGGCTCTGAGTACCATAAGTGAGGGTTCACTCCAGTTATATTAAGAAGCAATAGACTACAGTTAAAGATTACTATGAGAAGAATGCTTCCTTCTCACACTAACCTGTTCTTGGTTTTAGTTTTAGTTATTGCATTTTTTTAAATCTTAAGTTGAACCACATGTTTATCATTAGAAAACAGTAATAATAATATTTCTATTGCATGTTAAATATTGTAAAGTACTTTTCAGAAATCATCTTATTGGAGACATACAAGAGACTTTTGAGTTAGGTGGTGCAGGTGTTATCTCTCTCTTTTTTTTTTTTTTCCTCAATGAGGAGTCAATTTCAGATCATTTAAGTTACTTGGACTTGCCCATAGTTATCCATCTCATAAGTATTAGCTAAACACACTGACACTAAAAAAGAATCAACTGAACAAGCTAATAATTTATTTTCATTCATCAGGATGTGGTCAGGTATAGGAGGTGGAGTAGAAAGGACAAAGAGAGGAACTGGTTTAAAGAAATGACTTTCTCTTTAACTTTATTTGTGAACATTTTACTACTTAGATAAATGTCCTGTTATGACAAGGAAAGAAGTATATTCGTATCATATTTGAAAAGAGTAAAAAGTGATGACGTGCTAATAACCTGTTAGAATTGGATTATTACATTTTATTAGAAAGGGGTTTTGTTTTGGTGATGGTTGGCTTTGGTAACTTGTTTAAACAAGTTAAGGTTCTTTTAAATTAAAATTTGAGATAAATACATACAACTTTACATCCTTTAAAAATAAGTATTAGCTAAAAAGTATTCAAGATATGATTGGAACCTACCACTCAACACTATTCCCTCTACCTACACTGCCTTTCCAGGTAGTGATTTGCTAACTTCTTTAATAAGGGCTTTGTTAAAATAGAAAAAGCACAGTAATTTGGAGCATATACTCTATTTCTGTCCTCAGGAATCCACACCTTTAATAGTTCAAACCAGGTAGGTTGGAAAGGAATTGCTTCTGGGATCACAGCATAAGGATTCAAATCTCACTTCTTGTGATTGCCACTTTTGTGACCCTAAGCAAACTGCTTAACTCCCAAAGACTCAGTTTCCTTACCTAAACAATGAAGAATTTGGCCTAAATAACTACTGACATCCTGACTCTAAATCTAGGACTATGAGGCATGGTACCCAAGAGGAGATAGTTGACATTATCTATAGATTTCACATGACAGCCAATAGCAAATATTTATTTTAGTTTGTGGTCATAGTCATCCCTAATATTGATAGATTCATATCCAATGCTTATCCTTTCCAGGAGTTCTTAACTTGGAGTCTGTGAACTTTAAAATTACATATATATATATATATATATATATATATATATATATATATATACACACACACACACATACATATATATATACACACACATATATATATACATATATATATACACACACATATATATACATATATATACACACACATACACATACACACATATAGATATATGTATATGTATATATAGATACATATAGATATATGATAATTGTATTTTAATATAATTGGTTGTTTTTTTAATCGTGTATTTTATTGAATGCATTTAAAAACATCATAGGCTTCACCTGACAGCCAGAGGGATTCACAACATAGAAAAATCTGAGAACTCCTGCTTTAGACAAGTTACAAAATGATTAATTGGCTTTGGGAGAGAAACTATCTCATGTGTGTTTAAAAAAAATTTGCAGGGCAGCTAGGTGGCGCAGTGGATAAAGTAGCCCTGAATTCAGGAGGACCTGAGTTCAAATCTAGCTTCAGACACTTGACACTTACTAGCTGTGTGACTCTGGGCAAGTCACTTAACCCTCATTGCCTTGTAAAAAAAAAAAATTCTTTGCATTGAAACCTAATGTTTGAATACAAGAAGAAAAACCCTTATGTTTACCCAAAGGAAATCATTAGGAGGACCTGCAATGACCATTTTTATTCTAGTCGACCCTGGATAACAATAATGCTTTACATCTATTTTGGTACTTTATAGTTTATGCAGCATTTATAATGTATGTGTATAGATATACATGCCTATATGTACATTATTTCTCATATTCTTTTCTCTTGTGGGTGTATGTGCAATGAGGGTTAAGTGACTTGCTCAGGATCACACAATTAGTAAGTGTCAAGGGTTTGGGGCCGGATTTGAACTCAGGTCTTTCTGAATCCAGGGCCGCTGCTTTAGCTGCCCCCTGTCATAGGCTTTTTTTTTTTTTTTTGGTGAGGCAATTGGGGTTAAGTGACTTGCCCAGGGTCACACAGCTAGAAATTGTCAAGTGTCTGAGGCTGGATTTGAACTCAGGTCCTCCTGACTCCAGGGCTGGTGCTCTATCCACTGCGCCACCTAGCCGCCCCCCTCCATAGGCTTTTTTTTTTTTTTTTAAATCGAGGCAATTGGGGTTAAGTGACTTGCCCAGGGTCACACAGCTAGTAAGTGTAAAGTGTCTGAGGCCGGATTTGAACTCAGGTACTCCTGACTCCAGAGCCGGTGCTCTATCCACTGCGCCACCTAGCTGCCCCATCTCCATAGGCTTTTAAAGTGTATAAACACATCCTTCCTAACTCAGATCACTTTCTGTATCACATAAAAGAAAATTTACTGCTGTTATTTAGCAAAACAGCTGTATCTCTTTTCTAGGTTCATAGAAATTAAAGATAGCTAGCATTTATATAGCACTACAAGGTTTGCAAAGAGCTTTACAAATATCTCATTTTATCCCCACAACAACCCTGTAAGATGGGTGCTATTATTATGTCTGTTTGCCTAAGTTGGCTGAGGAAGGAAATAACCAACCACTCTAGTATCTGCTGAGAAAATCCCAAAATGGGCTCATGAAGAGTTGGACATGACTGAAATGACTGAACAAAATTCTTTCCATTCTTACAATAACTCTGTCATGTTGGCAAGGGGGTATTATTATCTCATTTCTACAGGTGATGAAAGAGAGATTCAGAGAATTTATTTGCTCAAGGTGACAATGATAGATCCAGAACTGCAATCTGTGTCTTCTGATTCCTGTCTCAATGCTCTTTCTTTCATTAAAAATAGATGATGCTATTAGCTGTGTGACCCCGGGCACTTAACCCTCATTGCCATGCAAAAAAAAGAAAAATAATTGATGCTTTTTGTTTTTTACATTACTGTCAGTTAACATGTTACCTTCCCCAACTGAACCCTTCTTTTAACCCCCCATAAACACTAAGAAAAACCAGTTCAACAAAACCAACCTGAAATTGATTCTAATAGTCTATAAAGTACAGCCTCCAACTTCTCAGGGTAAAGGATAGAAAGCTCTTTCATTATCTGTTCCCTTGGACCGAATATTGGTCATTTCAATTAATCTGAATTCAATTGTCATCTTGTGTTGTTTTGATTTTTCAGTATTATTATTTATCTTTATATTCTTGAATATACTGTCTTCTTGGTTCTCCTTTAGGCTATATAACTTTCAATTTTATCTTTGAATCCCTCATATATGTTGTTTCTTAAAGCACAAAAATATTCCATGACAGTCATAAAGCACAATTTGTTTAGCTCTTTTCTAGTTAATGGACATTAGCTTTCTTTCCACTTCTTTACCACAAGAACGACCGAATATCTTGGTGCATCTGTGACCTTTCTTTTTTTCCAGTCTCATTGGACATTATTCCATCTCCTATACTCTCAACCAGCCAAACTGGATTTTCCCCTATTCTTCATACATGACATTTCATCAAACCTCTCTATGTCTTTGAGCTGGTTGTCTCATTTGACTGGAACAAACTCCTTTATTTTTTCCTCATAGAGTTCTCCACTTCCTTTAATATGTTGCTAAGGAACCCAAATCTGAATGAAGCCTTCCCACAATCCCCCAAATACTGCTACCCTCCCTCCCAAACTGCTATATGCATATGAATGTGTGTAATTATATATATTATATACAGACACACACAGAAACACATAAATGTAAATACAAATCTATACAAAGTGTTTTTGTATATATATATATGGATATATAATGTATATAAATCATGTATATATGTGTGTTTGCATATATTTGTATTTACTATATAGATAGATAGATATAGATACATAGATATTGATACATAAACTGCACATAGGTCAGCTAGGTGGTGCAGTGGATATAGATCCTGCCCTGGAGTCAGGAACAGGTACCTGAATTCAAATCCAGCCTCAGATACTTACTAGCTGTGTGGACCAAGGCAAGTCACTTAATCCTGTTGGCCTCTCAGTTCTTCATCTGAAAAATGAGTCGGACAAAGAAATGGCAAATCACTCCACTATCTCTGCCAAGAAAACCCCACATGGGGTTGTCTCCTCTGTTAGGATGTAAGTTTCTTGTGAGTAGGGCTTATTTTATTCTTTGTAACTGTATCCATAGTACATAGTACAGTGCTTCCTGACATACTGTGAACACTTAATACATATTTCTTGATCTGTTGATTTTTCCTCCTTCTTTCCCCCTCCCCCCTTCCCCCTTCCTTCCTTCCTTCCTAATGATATGGGGGGAAATGGGGTATGGGTTGGGTTAGGGGTTGGGGTTCTTAGGAATTCCTCTTTAAAGAATTACACCCTCTTGCACACAAAAGTGGTTAGAATAAGGTGATAGTTTATTTAGGAGCAAGGGAAGGGAAGGGTGGGGGGAGGGAAACCATGAAAGAAATCCTTGGACTTTTCATGGGGAGATTGGCATAAAGCACATGGCTCAGAGGTACCAAATCTCCTCGAACAGGAGACTGGAAGGTACTTTTATAGAGGACTGATGGGGGTGGACCATCTGCCTGTGAAAAGTTCCTTTAGTGAGGGAGGACCATCCCCCACTGGTGGTAGCTGGGGGAATTGGGTGAGGAGTGGAGGACCATCCCCCACTGGTAGTGACTAGAGGAATTGGGTGAGGGGTGGCTATGGATCCCTCTTCAGAACACAAAGGCCGCAGCCACACCCAAATTTATCTCCCCAGGGTAAGGGAGATCAGTATGAAGGGTAGGAATCCCAAGCTAGCTCAGTCTGATTTGGTTCAGTTTATCTCTCTAGGCATTATCTGTCCTCTGGTTTAGTTTCTCAAGGAGAAGATTCCTTGATGTACCCCAGAGAACTTCTGGGGTGTTCTGCACCCCATGACCCTTCCTTCCTTCCTGCCTTCCTTCCCCTCCTTCCCCTTCTTTCCCTCCTTCCCCTCCTTTCTTCCATTCTTTCTTTCTTCCCTCCCTCCCTCCCTTTCTTCCTTCTTTCAATGATGTAATTTAATAAATCTTCTTGGAAACTACACTATTTATCAGATCTGTGTAGGGAGATTGAGGAGCAGACTTTTCAAAACCCCTTGAATTAAGGAAGCAAATACACTATTCATTCTGGAATGTTTCTTGGGCTATGTTTTTTCAGAGGCAAAGCCTAAATTTTCTTTGAGAAAAACAAAGTTAGTTTTGAGATCTCTAAATTCAGTTCATTTAATGAAGAAGGATAGCATTTACCACACTAGCTTCATCATAGTCTTTCAATTTCAAATGCTCAAGAGACAAAGTGGACACCAGTGTCTAGAGATATATTGCCTGGTTAATCCCTTTGGGAATGGTAATCGCTGATTCTCTGCTTTGTTTCCCAAATAGGAAACACAACAGAGTGAAAGCAAAGTAATTGAAAGTGCTCTAGTGAATTTATCTTCCCCAGAAAGCAAAGTAGGCATTGAAAAAGACAGAAATCTGCATCTATGCACAATTTTAAGTTCATCAGAGCAAACAGTTCTTAAGATGTTCCATTTCTCTCTATACCAGAAAAATTTGTGTAGTTTCCTTGATGCTTTTGTGGCCCAGCCAATTAAAACTTCACCTTTTAACCTTTGCATAGTTTCAATCTTAAAAAATAAAGAGAATTAGAAACCAAATAAAAATCAAGGTTAGGCATCCTACTGTTATACACCCTAATGTACTGGTGTGAGAAGGTGTGTTTGATCAACACAAAACAAGAAATGAAGGAAAAGGTTTTTAAACATAATTGGAATTTTGGAGTATGTACTGTTAGACTAATTATAATTTTTTTTGCAGTACAGATAACCTCAAAATATACACAAAGGCACACATATACACACATCCAACACCATTAGAGAGAATAAATAATGGGTGCCAAGAAGACAGTTAAATTTAAGGCCTTTGTGTAAAGTGTAAAACTGACAGAGTACAGTCATGTAATAGAATATCCAGAGTCTAGAATTTTTGTACTTGAATTACTTCAATAAACAGCTACTTCAAATTTTTTGAAGCTTGGCACTTTTGCAACAACATGTTATTTGATTACAAAAGAACGTTAGGGCAGTGCAATGTGAAGCAAGTTAGGAAAAAACATTTATTAAGCATTTACTATGCATCAGATACTGTGAGGAAATGGGGAATGATCTCTCAATGAGGATATAATAGTCACCATTCAAATTATACTCCTCCAGACCAGTTTGAGGAAAAAGGACTCAGTCCCCCTCCTTCCCCTCCAGCAAACAAGATCACATGATTCAAGGAGCCCTGAGCTGGTCTCAGGTAGGTCCTGTCCTGGGCTGTGTCTATATAAGGGAAGATTGAAGAAATGTCCCTGTGTCACCTCCCCCACTGGCTAAGAACCCAAAGAATAATCATGGAAATTAAGGCTAGGAATACTGCATTCTGGTTAGCTAGTTTTTGCCCTTAATTTGTAACCCTTGAGAATTGGACCAATGATGAAAAAGGGGAGGCTCCATTTGAGTTAGGGACTAGGGTTTAAAACGGCCTGCAAGCCCCCATTCTTTGCACCCACTAGCTGCACACTGGGTTGCCCATTCTCATAAAAATGACAATAAATGAGCCTTTTGTCATGGGGTACAGAGCACCCCAGAAGTTCTCTGGGGCACACCAAGGAATCTTCTCCTTGAGAAACTAAACCAGAGGACAGATAATGCCTAGAGAGATAAACTGAACCAAACCAGACTGAACTAGCTTGGGATTCCTACCCTTCATTCTGGTCTCCCTTACCCTGGGGAGATAAATTTGGGTGTGGCTTCGGCCTTTGTGTTCTGAAGAGGGATCCATAGCCACCCCTCACCCAATTCCCCCAGCTACCACCAGTGGGGGATGGTCCTCTCTCACTAAAGGAACTTTTCACAGGCAGATGGTCCACCCCCATCCGTTCTCTATAAAAGTACCTTCCAGTCTCCTGTCCGAGGAGATTTGGTACCTCTGAGCCATGTGCTTTATGCCAAATCTCCCCATGAAAAGTCCAAGAATTTCTTTCATGGTTTCCCTCCCCCCCACCCTTCCCTTCCCTTGTTCCTCAATAAACTATCACCTTATTCTAACTACGTTTTGTGTGCAAGAGGGTGTAATTCTTTAAAGAGGAATTCCTAAGAACCCCAACCCCGTACCCCATTTTTCCACCATATCACTTTGACACATCACTGCCACTGAGTTGCAGAGAATTATTGAGCAGGAGTTGTTTTTCCTCATAGAAACTAAGTGCTAGGGACGTGAAGAAATGCAAAAACACTCCCTTCCCCCAGCTCACATTCCAGGAGAGGATGTCCTGTGTAAACCATATACATACAAAGATATACACAAGGTAGATGGAAATTATTCTCAGAGAAAAGTCAGTAACAATGAGACTATCATAAAAAAAAAACAACCAAACAAAACAATCTATTAAATAGAAATTTTTTTTCCTAGTTTCCTTTCTATCTCTTTAGTCGTGAATTCAACGGACCGCTTAATCAAAAATTTTAAGTCTGTGTGATCTGTAAAGGATTGTGTAGCACTCCTTCTGTGCTATCTCCTTAACTTGAGGATTACAGATTTGCAGGTTGTGTTCCCCAGAGTGTGGCCACTCTTGGGTTCAAGGGGTAGTCTGTGAGTTCATGTTCCTAAGACTATAACTTTTGTACCCCCATCCCCCACTGATGAGTTTTCCTTTATAGTCAACCTACAGACACAGCTAGCTCAAAGCATTGATATTTACTTTGATGGTGTAGCCACAACTATTTTTCTTTTTTAAAATTTTATTTTAGGTTATATATGTATAGTCACATTAAACATATTTCTGCATTAGTCATGTTGTGAAAGAAGAATCAGAACACAAGGGAAAGACCTCAAAAAAGAAACAAACAAAAAAATAGAAACAGTATGGTTCAACCTGCATTCAGAATCCACAGTTCTTTTTGCTGAATGTGGAGAACATTTTCCATCATGAGTTCTTTGGAATTGTCTTGGATCATTGCACTGCTGAGAAGAGCCAAGTCTATCACCACAAGTGTCTTTCTTGCATAAAATGTAGTGATTTCTCCCACAAATACACATCATGTATAGGAAGAGTAGACACAGACTTAGGGTTTTCTGGGTAGTGAAGCACACATGTAGGGAACAAATATGCCAAGACTGATCTCACGTTTAGTATTGTAGGGCTCCAATGTTCCTTTTCTTCTTGTTGAGTCATCCAACTATTTCTCTCCTGGGCAGAATTCCTCTGCTCAGCAGATTGCTTCTCTGGCATCCTAGAGTTTCCTCCTCTCCACAGCTCTACTCTTGAATGCCTGGTCTATTTTTTCTTTTGTATCAGTGGTCAGCTCTATGCTGCCAGAGGTCACATTACCTGAAGCTATATCCTGTCTGTCTGTCTCTACTTCCTGTTAGTTGCTATGAAGATATGTCAAATGGGAGGAGGAGGAAAGGAGAAAAATCCCCTGATATTTCCCTCTTCCTTTGCAAATGTCTGCACATTGTCCTCCTATAAAGAAGTAGAAGTCATGCTCCCAAAGGCTAATCCCTACTTTGATTGAACCTCAATTTATACTGTGCATGGCAGCATTAGTTTTTAAAAACTCTTTTAGTGGTATAGCCAATTTTTTTTGAGAGCCAATGCCAAGATTTCTTTACAATTCAATCAGCAAAACTTTTCCACAGTGTAAGAAGGATTAATTAGAGTAGACATATCTTTTTATTTTACTGGTGCCTTAATACCTCATTTTCTCTATGAACTGCACCCCCCCCCCCCATTCTTGATTGCCAACTAAACTAGAACGGTGGAGGAGGAAGGGAGGCCGAATCCTCTCTACTGCAATTGTAAATATTTAATTGAAAAGAAATGGATGGTGGATCTCTTTCTGATAGAAAGAGTTTGACACTGTCAACTCAGAATTCTTTCACATAATCTTCGTGTTGAAAGGCATTATAGAGGCTGTCTAATTCAAACAATATCTGACCAATCCTTTCTATCCAGAAATGGTCACCTAACCTTCACTTAAAGATCTCCAGTGAGTAGAAAACTGTTACCCCCTAAAGTAGTCCATTTGATTTTTTTTTATAACCCTAATGGTTAGGAAATTTTTCTTTATATTACATTTAAATCTACCTCTTAAAATTTTTTTCTATCCATTGATACTAATTATGATCTCTTTAGGGGCCAACCAATATAACTAACCTCTTGCTACATATGTTTTCTATTAATTTGTCTTACCATCATTGTACTTTTGGTTTGTGCCTATTCCTCCTGACCTCAGAAACTGTCTTTGTAGTAGTAGTGTAGGTCCCAGAAGTTTAAAGGGATTGTTCTTTTTACTAACCATTCTTACTATATAATTTCAGTAAATGCCTTTCCTAAAAGCTTATTGAAATTACTGCTTAATAATGTTAGGAGCTGTAAGACACAGGTAAACTGAGGCATGACTCCCGGTCTGGTGCAAAGAAGGAAGGCCATTTTATTACGATCTTTCAAGAAAGGGCAGGCACTCCATTGAAGTAGTATACCTTGCCACAGTGAAGTTCCCCTCTTCATCCTAGATCTAACACAAGTTCTTCAGGACACTTCTTTTTTTAAATTTTTTTTTTTTTTAGTGAGGCAATTGGAGTTAAGTGACTTGCCCAGGGTCACACGGCTAATAAGTGTTATGTGTCTGAGGCCGGATTTGAACTCAAGTACTCGTGACTCCAGGGCCGGTGCTCTATCCACTGCGCCACCTAGCTGCCCCAAGGACACTTCTAAACATGTAGACACTCTTCCCCCCCCCCCCCAGATGTGGTGCCACTGCTGCCCCCACCCCATGGGACAACCAGACCCTGAGATTTTACAATTCTTTGTTCTCTAATTTCAGAAATGCTCTGTTGACTCAGCAGAGAAAGGAAGGAAAATTTTGGGGATTGGGAATAAGCCTTCTAGGTCTTGAATTACATAGTTTGTTCTAATTTGAGTAATATATTCTATTGGTTAACTGTTAACTCAGCAGGAAAAAGGAAGGAAGGGTGGAGATGGGAGGGGGGTGGGGAAGAAACCCTCAAGACTTGAATAATGTATCCTGCCTTCTGAAGAGGACACACCATTCCTCTTAGGAGCACATGGGTTGGGGCTCATGAGCAACAGTACTAGAAATTCATCATTGTTATTTCTCGAATTGTTGTTGTTGTTGTTGCTTTTTTTTGTTTTTTCTGGGCAATGAGGGTTAAGTGACTTGCCCTGGGTCACACAACTAGTAGGTGTCAAGTGAAGCATACTATCCACCCCCCAAAGAAAGAACTGATATTTACTGAACATAGACTGAAGCATATTTTTCACTTTCTTTCATTTTTTCTTTTATTTGAATTTTCTTATAGAAAATGACTGATATGGTAATGTTTTACATAAGTGCACATATATAGCCTCTATCTGATTGCTTATTGCCTTAGGGAGGGGGAAGGGGAAGGAAGAAAGGAGATATGGAATTTGAAACTCAAAACTTTAAATAAAAATGTTTATTAAAATAATAAAATAAAAGTATATGAGGAAAAATGTTATATTAGAACTGTCAGACAGTAGACACATTCTCATATTTTTAAGTGACATTATATCAGAAAATATTTTATTATTTTAGTCTGAAATTTGATGTTACTATTTTAAATTTTAAAACTTAAAATCAAAGTGCTTGCTAAGTTAGAGCAAATACTTTTCCCCCTCTTTTCTTGATTTCAGTAATATGCAGAGAATAATGACAGTGTTGGTGAAGGTGTTTGCTGAAAAGGATGTCATTTACAAGTCTATTCATAGTACTTAATAGTTCAAAATTGGTGATCTATCCTCACCAAATTATGCCAAATTTTAATTTTGGGTATTTGAGGTATAAAATAATTACTTTTCCTTACCTTAGTATAGTATTTCTTTATTGATTTCATTATGTATAGAGTCTTAATTTTAAAATATTTAAAGTCATATGAGGGACTTCAGAGGCCACTGAGTCTGGATCCCTCTTTAACAGATGAGGCTTAGAGAAATGACTTGCCTGGGGTCATGGCATTAGTGTCTGAGGCCCAATTTGAAGTCATTTCTTCCTGTCTCCAAGTCTAGCAACCTATCTACTAAAATAACTATTCCCTTACATGCTACTTATAAGACAGCAGATCATTTTGGGTACAAATACACCCCACTCTTTTTGCCCCTCCTTGTTGGCCCACAAAATGATTCTATTTTCAGTTTTTAAACTCACATTCATTTGAAAATATTTTGTTTATTCTTTCTCTCCTTCACAGACATTTGGTTAGTCTCAGAATTCTTCTCAGTCTTTAAAGGAAAACCAGCTTCTCTGAAATTATCCAGTCAGTCATTCTTCACTCTCCCTCCCTCAAATGCCGCAGGCAAATATTCTTATAACAGAAACTAACATCCCAGAGTGATGCTAAAAACTTTTTTCTCCCTAATGCTGAGTGCAAAGAAACTCTAAAGGAAAACAATCTAATTTTATAGTTGGAAGAAGTTATGTTTTAGGGGCCACAGAGAAGGATGCAATCTCAATGACAGTGAACCACCTTACTTCATTGACTTCATTGTTTTTAAAATTTAAACAAAGCTTTTTAATACAGATATGCATAAGGTAGGGATATATAATACTGACAGTTTACAGAACTTGCAGGTCCTTGTCCAGTTGGCTAGGGGAATGTCTAGCTTTATCTCAGTCAAATCCATTAGCATGGAATTTGAATGACCCCACCTAGTTGGCCTCACCTGGAAATTCCATAAAGCACAAATTATTAAAATGTGAAAAAATTCATAACTATCTTCACATAATTGATTTCCTTTATAATCCTCTGTATTTTAATAATAACAAAATGATAGCTAACATCTATCATATTTAGGCTTACAAAGTGGTTTTATATTCTATACCTTTTTAGTTTATTCACTTAAAAATTATTTTGAAAAGGGCTCCACAGGCATCATCCTGCTGCCAAAGGTGTATATATAAAAAAAGTCAAGAACCCTTCTAACAGAAGGCAGGGAAAGGTAAATGGAGATTAGTGTGCCTCTCTGCTAAATCTGGAGGCAATTATTGTACAGCTGTAAAGTTTATCACCTAGGTGTTTGGGGAAATAGGCATGCAAGACTGTGTAGGAGCCCTTGTTCACTTTGGTAAAAGGAATGGAAAATAAGAAGGGAGGTGCATTTCTACTTGTCTTGGGGTCATTACAGATCCAGAATAGAATGGGCCTCAAAAGCCATCCAGTCTGATTATTTTGTATATCAGAAAAGTGAGGCACAAAGAGGTTAGGTGATACATCCAAGGTCATTCAGGTAATGTGCATCAGGGCTGGATTTGACCCCAATCCTTTTGATTCCAGGGCCAGTGTTCTTATTCACCATACTACTCTGCCTGTCCATTTCTATAAGGCCAGCGATTGGAAGAGCTGTAATTGCAAGGGAGAAACAGAAAACATGGTTGGACAGAGTGTGGTAGAGGAGGATGCAGGGATGCTGTGAGGTGTCCAACATGCTGCTGGTCTGGTCTTTGAGTAGGACACTACCAAGAGATCAGCCAAAGAGGATATCAGTGCCACCTACTGGATAGTTTGTGAGAAGCCACAGAAATAATATTGACAGACATCTCCATCGAAGAGCAACAGAGGATAAGGGATGTCATCTGCTGGATGATTACAAGCATGGCTCTAGTCCTCAGGACAGGAGAACTCTGATAAAGAGCAAGGAACTCTGATATTTGCTGGGAATCACAGAGGAATAGTTAGATTGACAAACCACAATATGTAGATAACCCAAGGACCCATGGAAGGGAATGATAGAGTGATTATGGGTATCCCTGACAGGACTGTGGAGAACCTCAGTAGGAGAAATATACTAAATACCCATGTTGGAGATGATACATTTTGAAAGTCTTAATGCAGGTCATGACTATGGTTGAATTCATACATGAAGAATTGTTTATAGGCAGGCATTGTTATTTTTGTTGTTGTTGTTGTTTATTTTTTTTTTGCAGGGCAATGGGGGTTAAGTGACTTGCCCAGGGTCACACAGCTAGTAAGTGTCAAGTGTCTGAAGCTGGATTTGAACTCAGGTACTCCTGAATCCAGGGCCGGTGCTTTATCCACTGCGCCACCTAGCCGCCCCTTGTTATTTTTTTTTAATGAGCTCTATTATGAACCCTATTTGGTTTGATTTTTTGACCTATAAGTAAGCATGTACAATATTTGAGATTTATGAATTTGTTGCTTGTAAAGGTGGGGTTGATGGTGACAAACAGGATTGAGTTTGATAGTGACATTTTCAGATTATGTGATAGGAAGATTAAGAAATCTCTCACTGATGTACACACATATATGTGTGTATACGTGTATGGATATTTATATGTATATCCACATATATATGTATATGTTTGTTTACATCTATTAATTTTCATACATACATATATATATATAATCCTGATCCAACAGTAAAATTTGGGTGATTGTAAAAAAAATTAATTATTAATGATCAAATCTAATTTGAAAAAAATATATAATTGGATTTATATGAAAAATTATAACTTTAGAAAGTTATAATTGGGCCGTAAGTCCCATCTAGGGTGCCATTCAAATGTAGAAATATTTTTGTTGACTGGCCTAATTTGGGGGGACTAATCTGACTGGGGTATTTAATCTGGGACTGCTGACTGACTGGCTATCTGACTGCTTTTAACTTAATGTGGGCCATTTATAAAGTTCCACCACACTGCTTCACTTCCAAAATTGATAAGCAAAAGATTAAGAAGCCTCTTAACTAAATAATCAAAGCAGAGTTTATTTATGAGATACTATTTAAAATTAAGAATACAGGGAAATAAAATGTACAACCTGACTGCGTTTGGGCATCTCTTTCCACCTGCTGGCCTGGAACTTTTTTAGTTCCATAATTTTTAGTTCCATAGCCACCTCTTGCCTTAGGGTATGTGCCACTTTCCCTGCTCAGTTACTTTCTAACTCCATTCCCCTTTCACTTTGTAAATCCCCCTGCTTCTAACTTTCCTCTCTTTACTGCCACCGATGAACCCTTGTGTTTCTCTCTCACTGACCTCTCCTTCCATTCTCCTAGTGCTCCAGTGTCCTTCTGTTCTCTTAATCTTCGCTTTCTCTAACCTGTACCCTGTGCTGACCACTTCTGTGCTCTCCACTGCCTCCTGTTCTCTGTCTGTCTGCCTGTTCCGTCAGTCTGCCCTCTGCCGCCTTTGCTGCCCCTCTCCTCCATTCTTCTAATCTTGTCAGCCTCCTTTAATCTTGTCTGCCCCCCCTTTGCCATCTAACTCCCAGGTCTATATATATATATATATCTTTCTTCTCTCCACTCAAATCTCAGGGCTTTTTGCGCCCCCACAGACCAAGCTAATTCGCCAGCCAGGGCTGCAGCTGGGGGGAGGGGATGCTTAGGTGTCTTGTAAGTACGACACCCAGGGCTCCAGGGGCTGTGCCCCCTGCTGTGCACCCAGAGACCTCTGCACGGGCTATGGCAGAGGCTGGCCTGGATGAGCCGGGGATCTCTGGGATAGCTCTGCTCAGGGTGGAGGGAGCTGGGGCCCCCTCCCCCAGCTGTCTGACCTGGCGTCTTGTACAGCCCACTGGGCTTTTTGGCTCGGGTAAAGCAGAGGGGGAGGGGCACCAGCACCTCCCACACAGAAGAGACCCTGAGGGCCTAAGGCTTTCTAATCTCAGCCTAAAGGTAGGGTCCCCAAATCAAAATAAATTTCCACAGTGATTGTATTTATATATACACAGCACATAGTGATAAAACGAGACAGACCCTAATTCCTAATTAAAGATCCCTGTTGACTGGAGACTAGTAATGGTGAGAAATAGCAATAAAAAACATTGACAACAATAGGTCTGGGCAGCTGATTTCATTGGTCTGGGGTGCTCTGGGTTTGGAAGATAAAGGTCAGCACCTAGACTATGGTTCTATACCTCTGCCTCATTTTTCTCAAGTGTCAAATAGGAATAATAATAGCTCTTATCTCCTGGGGTTGTTGTCAGGCCCTAACGAGATAAGATGTGTAAAGAGCTTTGTATAGTGCCTGGGATATAGTAGGTATTTAATAGATGCTTCTTTCTTTCCTATTTTAAAAGGTAGAGTTGAGGAGAGAAAGCATTCCAGGTAGGAGAGGTAGCCTATGCAAAGGTGCAGAAACTAGAAGAAGAATGTGTACAGGGAACAGAAAGTAGACCAGTGGTTCTCAAAACTTTTTTCTTTAATCTTATTATGATTTCTCCTTTTTGGTGAGGAATTGGGCCATATTACTGGGGGATGGGATAGGATGACCAGAGACTCCTGAATGTATATGTAGTTGCTATTGTAAATTGATTACAATTCATCAGCATACCTGGCCAGAACTAGGGGCATACTCTTTGAGAAATGTCAAAGCAGGCTCATCAAGTGGTGGGAATTGTTGGGTTGTGTGGTAAAATAATGCTCTACATATTAGATTTGGTCCCCACAGTTGTTTTGGAGAAAAAGAAAATCCATTTATTAAACTCATACTAAGTACCAGACTGTAAGATGTGTCAGGGACACAAATGGGGAAAGCTGACCAGCCTTGCTTGCAAGGAGGTTACATTCTTTTTCCTTTTTCTTTTCTTTCTTTCTTTCTTTCTTTCTTTCTTTCTTTCTTTCTTTCTTTCTTTCTTTCTTTTTTTTTTGTAGGGCAATGAGGGTTAAGTTACTTACCCAGGGTCACACAGCTAGAAAGTGTCAAGCATTTGAGGCTATATTTGAATTCAGGTCCTCCTGAATCCAGGGCTATTGCTTTATCCACTGTGCCACCTAGCTGCCCCAAGGAGCTTACATACTAATCAGAGAGGATAACACATTAAAAAAAAGTTCACCTGTAGGGCAGAAGGAAAGGTCCTTAAGTCCTAAAGTCACAATGCCCAGTGGATGAAGAGCTGTTTCTGGAGTTAGGAAGACCTGAGTTCAAGTCCAGCCTTAGATACTTACTAGCTGTGTAATGGTAAGATAACTGTTAGAAATCTGGCAGGCATAGGCAGGACAGAAATTAAGTATTGGACTTTAGATAGCTATGCCTAGTTAATTCTCCATTCTGCTGAAAGGAATCGTTTATGACATATGTATCATTCAAGAAATGTGAGCCATCAAGCAGCCTGGATGGCTTCTGGATGGCTTAGGAACAGGGAATGGGACAAGGTGGGAGTTTCTTTTCATTTAATTTTGCTTCTTATGAGAAACATTATCCTTATAATAATCCTTCACATTTCTGTGTTGTTTGAAGGTTTGCAAAGAATTTTACATGCTATTCTATTGGACCCCAACACCAATTCTGTGAGGTTAGGTGCTATTAGATAATTGAGATAATCCTCCATTTATATATGAAAAAGCTGAGGTTCAGTGTAGTTCAGTGACTTGCCTAGGGTCATATAAGTAGCAAGTTATCAGAGATGGAATTAAACCTGGGTCTTTCTGACTTCAAATCCAATGCTTTATTCATTCTGCCAGACCAAGCATGGACCTGATTATACTTCCCATTTCTCTATGACACCAATCTGGTACATTGCCTTGTGCATAATACGCATTCAATAGTTTTTTTGTTGTTGATCATTACTGATGATTGAGAAAAATTCCTCAACCAATTGGAAACATAATTCACTTTCCTCAGTCACAGGATATTTCTGAATATATAAAGCATCCCGAGGCAAATAGCATCTTCTAATTGATAATAGTTTGTCAGTATCTGCAAAATATGCCACTGGTTTTTAAATTCCCAAGAATATACTCAAGCTATAGACCAGTCATCTGGTAATCCCCAAAATAACACAATGTACTATTTTGAATTTCCACAAACCCTCCTGTTTGGAACTACAGAATTAAAGTACATTCTTTCTGCATGGTTGGGAATACTAACACAGAACTGAAGCCCAGTTCAGACAATATTGAGAACTGTGATGAGATTTCTGCTCATGTAGTTGACAGATTCTTCTGGTCTTGGACTTGGCAGTAACAGTTATGCCAAAAATACTTCAATACTTCTGTATAGCTATGTTATTTACAGAAAAGGGGACAACATCCCCCTTAAAGATCATAAAGTATCTCGTAATTATGGGTTTTTTAAAAATAAATTCACCCTTCATTCTGGGGGGAGGCGGGGCAATGAGGGTTAAGTGACTTGCCCAGGGTCACACAGCTAGTAAGTGTCAAGTGTCTGAAGCCAGATTTGAACTCAGGTCCACCTGAATCCAGGGCTGGTGCTTTATCCACTGTACTACCTAGCTGTCCCCACCCTTCATTTTCAAAGGCAAATTAACTAATAAGACTAATAATAAAAATAACTAGTATTTATATAGTGCTTTAAGGTTTGCAAAATGCTCTGTAGATGTTATCACATTTCATCCTCTTAAGAACCCCAGGAAGTGTATGCTATCATTATTACCATTTTACAGATGAGGAAACTGAGGCAGACACTGGTTAAGTGACTTGCTCAGGGTCACACTGCTAGCAAGTTTCTGAGACTAGATTTGAATTCAGTTCTTGATTTCAGGTCCAGCACTCTCCATCACCTAGCTGCATAGACTGGACTAGAATTCCCTATGCACTGAAACATTCTGATTAATTTTTTTTGTAATAACCAAGGAAAGATAACTTTATAAGTCAAAGTTGATAGAAATTCTAGACTGGACAGCAGTTGTTTGAGTCCTGGGTTTGTTACTTCCTACTTCTATGATCTTGCAGAAATGATTACACCTCTCTGGTCCTCAGTGTCCTCAACTATTAAATGAGAGAGTGTATGAGATGCACATTTGAAGTCTTTCTGATGAAATATTTTGTAATGCCGTTTACCTTAAATCATTTATGATGCCACAGTCATACATACACAGACACACATACACACAATGTTCCTATTACCTGAAATTGTAGTCAAAGTAGTGCTGTTGCTTCTCTCTTTCTCTGAAGTGTTTGGCTTCCAAAGATATTGCTATTTCAAATTTCAATTCAAAAGACCTCTAAAAAGCCTGTTCTTCCACAAGGCCCAAAGTTCACTCTTAAGCATTTGTGATTTAACCTGTTTCTTTCAACAATTCTTGTATGGCTGTCAATCAACAAACACAAAGAGTTTGATGGAATTCAGAAAGAAAGAGAAGTAGATTGAATAAAAGAAACTGGATTTTATTTACATAATTTCAAATAAATGGTTCAGTAATGTTTTGTATTTGTCTACTGATTGTTATGTTATAGGGAGATAAAGTCCTAGTGACCTACAAAAAGTTCAGTCCAATGTATTTATAACCTTTTCACAAATGGTAGAAATGAATGAAGTGACCACTTTAAAACAAATGAGGCCATGATAAAACAGAGCCTACTCTCTCTCAGTCAAGGTGACTAAGCGATTTATTTATGTTCCTATAGAAGGGTCATTGCTAGGACTCAGAGGTGATGGTGGTTGTGTGGAATTTGTGGAAACTAATTCTACAGAAACCAAACATTCTGGTTTGGTTAATCTAATTAGAATGAATAAACGAAGAGTGAATTGTTATTCAAGGTAACATATTTTCATAGGCATTGTGCCATGATTGACATTTTCTTACAGAGCAATTGTAAATGTGTTATGATTTATTTTAAATTGTGCTCAAGCATACAAAAGCCTCAGGGCACAAGACACAATACCAATCAACAAATTAATATAATTAATAAGGGCACCACTAGATGGCTGTCTTTGCAAGCATCAGTTCCTACAGATTTGTTACAGTCCATTTGGAAAGTAAGTTATTCACGTTTCAGAGACAACTTTGACAAATTTCTAAGAGCACATTTGGAGAATGGGATGCTCAGGAATCTAGAAGTCATTAATGCATTTCAACCAGCTACTCAGGGGGAAACCACCTGTCCAAAGTGTTATCTTTGACACCAGACATTCAGAACTACTTGAAAGAAAAAAATTCCCTCCTATTTCTTGTATCACCTGCACATGGGATAAAATGGATTCAGGAAGAAAAAAAACATCTGAATGCTAAAAGTTTACTCCTCAGTTCTTCACTCCCTCCTTCCCCTGGCTGTTTCTTTGCTATAGAAGATATGGATGGCTTTGACAAGAATTGACTCTGCAAAGGAAGAAAACAATTCTTCCCCTTGGTGAACCAGTAAATTATAAGGAATCCTCAGATAATTGCAGATTTTGAGGCACCTTTATCATTTTATTTCCATAAATTCAATTTGTCTGTTCTCTTAAAGGGACTAATTATTTCCTTTTTGTCTTTGTATTCCTGTGTATTAAACACAGTGCCTGGCACTGAGTAGGTGCTTAATAAATATTTGTTGAATTGAATTAGTATGACCTTCATAGTGTATTGTTTAAAAATCTAAATGTGGGTTCTAATCTGTTCCCAGTTTTGGGGGAAACTGGCTAAAATTACTGATAAATTCACTAAGAGTTTAGGCTTTTAAGGGTTTATTAAAAGATACAAGATAGTTAAGAGAGAGAAAGATTGAGAACAGATTCCTTATAGCATGGAAATCCTGGCCTTCCTAACTGCCCACATGAAGTCCTGCCACCAAGCCAATGTTTTGAACCAAAGAGAGAGAAGCCCTCCACCAGCGTCCACTTCCTACTTTGTGTCCTCCTCCCAGAAATGGGAGGCTCTTCAAGTTGATTGGCTGAGAGTGGTCTCCTGCTGATGCAGCAGTCCACAGCCTCTGAGAACACTCCTTCTCAGGGCTGGCCAAATTCAAATTCAAGATCTAATCACCTTTAAGTGGGCACCCAGTAGTTCCTCATTCACACCCAATTCAAACAATACTAAGTCAATCAAGTCAGACCCCTGGGCATCTACCAAATTCCATTATCTTAACACAATAGTAATAGTAATAATCAATAAGTATGTATTGGTTATGTTCCTTACTGTTCCAGACAATGGGGGGGGCAGAGATACAAAAGCATATGGCATTTTCAAACCATCTCATTTTACAGATGAAGAAAGAGAGTTGTTGAGAGTCTTGCCTAATGTCACAAGTATAATAGAAGCTTTATTTGAACCCAGATCTTCTGACTCCAAGTCTAGCATTCATGAATTATATATGGCATACCATTCCTCACTATACCACACTCTCTCGGCTCACCCTCACTAGTCTACTGAATAATAACAAAATGATAGCTAACATCTATCATATTTAGGCTTACAAAGTGGTAACCCTAACCCTAACCCTAACCCTAACCCTAACCCTAACCCTAACCCTAACCCTAACCCTAACCCTAATGACCTCTTATGGCCAAATCCATGTCCTCTTTTTCCATTCTTTTTTTTCTTGGCTTATCTGGAGCACCTGTCACCATTGTCCACCCCCTTCTTCCAGATGTTTTTTTCTCCCTTAGCTCCCTTCACATTGCACTCCCATGGTTATTTTCCTACCTCTATGAATACTTTTTCCTTTGTGTTCATTGGTGGTCCAGGATTATCCTTCTCCCTAGATATGGTTATCCCCCAAGGCAGCCAAATTATGTTGGGTTCAGAGAAATGAGTGGGGTCAAGATAGGGAGGGAAGGAGACAGAGAGACAGAGAGACGCGAGACAGAGAGACGAGAGACAGAGAGACAGAGAGACAGAGACAGAGTCAGAGAAAATATTTGTGATAATGTAGACTTGGTATTGCTAAAGTTGATAGGAAGGACATTAAAGAGAGAACTATCAAGGAAGCCTGTGAAATGAGATTGGACTTCAGTCCTGTTGATGAGGAAGGACAGGTTTTGGATAACAGTAACCTCCCATAACCGAAAATTAAGTTCATTAAAAATAAGACAGGGAAGCTTTCAGGAAAGAGGTATTATATAAATATTAGTTATTAACATCATTGTAATTTTCAAGACTTTTGCACATGTCCTTGTTATTTGTGTATTAAAATGTTTGTGTTTGATGATTAAGTTTACAATAGAAAATAAGTTTCTATTTAAACAATCAATAAACTCATCAAGATTTTATATGTTCTATATATTTTAATCAATTGCATAATGATTCTACCCAGTTCCATCAATTTAAAGAAGTCTATTTTAAGGAGGAGGTAGGCAAAAGGCCCCACACATAGTGTTATATTAAAAGCATATCTGAATTTTAAAACTAATACTGCTTTGAGATAAATTAGAATCAAAAAGGCTGAGTTATGCCTGAGAAATCAAATTTGGTCAAATGAATTCATCAGCCAAATAAAGAGCAAGAAAAGAGGCAAAACAATATGACAATAATGATGATGATAAGTAACATATACACACATATTTATATTGCTTGTTATGTTCCAGGCACTGTGCTAAGCATTTTTCAATTATTATCTCATTTGCAATGTGGGTGCTGTCATTATCCCTGTTTTACAGATGAGTAAATTGAGAGAGAGGGTAAGTGACTCACCTAGGGTCACACTGCTTGCTAGTCAGGATCGGAGGCTAGATTTGAACTCAATCTTCCTTACTTCAAGCTGGGTGCTCTATTTATTTCTCTACCTGGATCTGCATGGAACAATTCTGAGCTGCTCACTTTTATTCTTGCCCTTGTACCTTTATAATAACTAAACTCTTCAATTAGTCAAGAACCTCCATAGACCAGGTCTGAGAGAACCTTCATTGGTCTCTCATCTTCAATATAACTCCTCCTTTAGGCACCTCTGTCTTAAGAGGCACATTACAAATGCATTATGGAACAACTCATTGAGCTCAAGTAAAGCAGTTTCTTAGCACAAAAGCAACTATAAACCAGATGGAAAAAATCTTGCATTGTGGAGAGGCTGGCTTCAATGGAGAATGCTGCCATGGATTCTTTTTTATTGGAGGAAATTAGTTTTCCAATGGGACATGCAGAATTACAATTACATAAGCTACAAGCAAACCCACAGGTCACCTTAAAACATTCCAATTATCTAACACAATGATAAAAACAAACTATATGAGAAAACTGTTACAAGGAAGCAGAAATTCAGCATTATTCATCCTTTTCTTACTCTGTGACTGGTAACTCACAATATGTTTTAGAAACAGACAACCAGGAGGTCAGGAGTCCATCTTCACCACCATTTGAGAAATCCTGGAGAGTTCATAGATCTTTCTTCCTTTCTACTCAGTCATAATGTTTTTCTTGAGTCTTTCCCCTTCCCCCATCTTCCCAAGCTCTATGCCTACATCAATTATTCTTTTAGCTTAGGAAACTGTTGTGATCATGCTTTCATATTTTAGTGTTCAAGCCACACTTGAATGCCAAAAGAGGGGCTCCGCTTGATTGATATCTATTCTAGCCCAAATGAGATAATGTGTACAAAAGTGCTTCAGAAATTGGGAGGGCTTTTCAAATTTGATGCATCTTTATCATCACTATTGTTATTATTGGTGACTTTGTTGTGAGCACAAAATGATATCATACATGTAAGGTGCTTTGCCAGCCTTCAAGTGCTAGATAAACTCCAGCTATCATTATTGATATCGTTGGTGCCATTCTCATTTTCAAGACTATAATGCTTGGTGTGTACTCCTACTCTTCTTTGTGTATTGAAATGTTTTATTTGTTGATAATCAGTAAGTTCACCCTAAAAAGCAGCAAAATTCAGTTTTTAAAAATCATTAAGTTCATCAGGATCTTACACAATTTACATCTTTTAGTCTTCCACAGTGACATATATGTGGTCCATTGCAGAATGTTATTTGACCTCAATTCACGTAGAAAGAAGTTTTGTATTTTGTAGAAATAGAAAAATAGGCTCCACCCCAATTTGTTCGTTCGTTCATTCATTCATTCATTTTGTGAAGCAGTGAGGGTTGTGACTTGCCCAGGGTCACACCCCTAATTTGTTAACATCAGGGGAAAGAAGAAAGCAAGTCTTAGGCCAATGTGATAAGGAGGCAATCTATTTGTCTCCCTGACACACTGTGTGGGCATTCTTTTGTATTTACTATGGTGCATCTATAGATAAAAGTTCATTTTTGGGTGGGTTATGTCCATCTGACCTACAGAAGAGCTCTTCAGTTTACCTCAGTATGACTACATGCAAATGTATCAAAATCCTGCCCAAATTCAGAGAAACCTGAATTCCATTCAGAAGGATTAGAGTCGTCAAGTGAACTCAACAAGAATTTAAGAGTTTATTATGTGCCATGCACTCATGTCTGGCTGTGACACACAGAAGAGAACAATTTCCAAAGAACTAACAGTAAGTATCACACGTGCAATAGAGAAATGCATGGCAGGTGTGAGCAAGGTGCAACATAAAACCTTTGAAAAGCATGTTGTCATTGAAATTGGGTCTCTATCTCATCCAGGATGTAAGTGCAGCATTCCCTGATTTACTTCTTATTGTGTGGGACCCCTTGACCTGTTTCATTTCTGACCTGGACCAGGGTTACTCCTCAGTAGGCCTGATTGTCCCCCCCTCCCCCCATGTGCTGACTAAAATGATGCTAGATTTAGTGAGGCCACTTGATTGGCTTTAGACTGCTGTGAGTTCAAGCAGTCTGTTGGTCTCAGCCTCCTGGTAGCAGGGATTACAGGGATTACCATTACACCCAGTCTGAGTGAAAAAAATTTGAAAATTAGAAGTAAAAGGTTTCATCAGGGAAATTTATTGTAGGAAGAGAAAAGGATTTGGTCATATGGAAAGGACAAGGGATGATAGATGCCAGGCTGAGTGCTCCTCTTGATGTCAGGAGAAATTGAGAATGGCCTTCAGCATATTGGGTGGACCCCCTCTGGTGAATTTATGGGAGAGCATGGACAAGAATCCCCCAAGATGAGCAGACATGGATGGCTTGTCATATGCATCAATGGAGAGAATATCCAAATTTATAAGACCACAGATTTATTTAAACATTTGCATATTTGAGTGTTGGGTTCAATCAATAAACTGCCCTTTATTAACCATCTATTATATGTTAGGGTTTGCTCTAAGAGCTGGGGAGACAAAGGCTACAAAATAGTCCCTGATTTCAAATGTGTCACAGTCTATGTACAAACAAGTATAAACAGAATAAACTAGAGACAATTAACAGAGGGAAGGCACTAGCATTAAGGGAGAAATCAAGAGAGTCTTTATGTAGAAGTGGGACTTTTAACTAGTCTTGAAAGAAGTCAGAAGGTGGAGATAAGAAGGGAGAGAGCTCGAGCCATGGAGGACAGCCAGTGAAAATGCAAGGAATTGGGAGATGGAGGGTCTTATACTAGGAACAGCAATGAAGCCAGCATCTCTTCATTGCTTAGTGTCTGGAGAGGGTGTGTGTGTGTGTGTGTAGGGGGGTGATGAGTGTAAGAAGACTAGGGAAGTAGGAAAGGGTCAGATTATGGAAGGTTTTATAGGCTAAACAGTAGATTTTGTGTTTGATCCTATCTGAGGCAAGAGGGAACCTCTGGAATGATTAAATGGGGGAGGAGAGTGACATGACCAGATGCAGTTTTTTTTTTGTTTTTTGTTTTTTTACTGTTGTCAGTTTTCAGTCTTGTTTGATTCTTTGTGACCCCATTTGGGCTTTTCTTGGCAAAGGTCCTGGAGTGCTTTGCCATTTCCTTCTGTGACTAATTTTACAGATGAGGAAACTGATTTGTGCTTTAGGAAGATTAATTTGATAGCTGAGTGGAGGATGAATTAGGATGAGGAGAGATGTGTGGTAGGGAGACCAACAATCAGGCTCTTGCAATAGTTCAGGTGCAAGGTGATGAGGACATGCATCAGAGTGCTGGCAGTGTCAGAGGAACAAATGGGACATATATATACAAGAGATATTACAAAGATAGAAAGGACAGGACTTCATTGGATATGGGGAGAGGGTGATGAGAGAGAGTGAGGAGTTGAAGATGACATCTAAATTGCCAACCTGGGTGATTGGGAGGATGTTCACCACAGGCTAAAAGTAAAAGCATAAATAATAGAATAAAATAATTCATAAAAATTTAAAGTTTGCAACATATTTCCTTACAAAATCTTATCAAGTAGGTATAAAATAGTATCTACATCTACATTTTACAGATTAGGAAACTGACATTCAGAGATGTTATAATAAAAGAATCAGATTTAGAACCGAAAGGTATTTCATACTTGTAAAATCTATTAATAATCCAGTTGAGCTTGAATTTCCCTGATTATTTTTCAGTTTTTAGGGCTGAATTGTATTGATATATCTACTGAGAGATGGTGCAATGGTTCCTTCAAGACTGCTATGATATCTTGACTGTCATTGAAGCTTTAAGTTGAACACAACTATAATTAGGATGGTATGAGCCTGGCTTTGTCTCAGGGGGTGAAAATTTAGAGGGCATTGATAATATTAGCAATCTTTACAACGTAGAAACAACTGAGCTTCACAACTTATTAGCTGGAAAATTAATCAAAGGAGAAAGTTACCTGATGACTAGTTGTCTTCTGCTAGTGACAACAATCGTCCTAAACTTCTTCCCTCATCCAAATTTTCTTCCTTGCAAGCAGAGACCTTGTTATCTCCTGGGGTCTCTTTCTCTTTCTAAATTGAATACACTTAAAAAATACCAAACATACAAACAAAAACTTAACATTTTGGCAACAATTCCGGGAAAATGACTGGACAAATTTTTTTCTTGTCAAACTTAGTTTGAAAAAAAATTTACCTCCCCCAAAAAAAAGAGAGAGAGAAAAAGAAAAAAAGAAAAGAAAAAAAAATTTACAAATTAAAAAGTTTTCAATTGAATTAGAAATGTTTTTAGAAAGACTACAATCATTTATTTTTATGGCAAAAGAAAATATTTATCAGGCTCTGGAGGCAAGGATAAGGTTAAAGTAAGGACCAGGGAAGTCTTTCTTCCATCCAAAATTAGTGCCTTCAGTGATTATAATGCCTTAAAAGAGGAAATAAATGGAATAAATGAAATTTGGCTGCAAATTTCCTTTTTATTTATTTTTTAAATGGATGTTTTTGAGTCACCAAGGCTTCTTTTTTTAAAATTTTTTTTAAGTGAGGCAATTGGGGTTAAGTGACTTGTCCAGGGTCACACAGCTAGTAAGTGTTAAGTGTCTGAGGCCAGATTTGAACCCAGGTACTCCTAATTTCAGGGCCAGTGCTCTATCCATTGCGCCACCTAGTTGCCCCAAGTCACTGAGGCTTTTAATTGCATACTCAATGAGCAAAAGACAGGAGAGATAGATGGAAATTCAAATCAGCAGCACAAGGTAGATATCAAAATCAGGAGAATAAAACCTCTTTTGTGTTCAATGCCCTAAGGACAACTTGAGATGTCAGAAGACAATAAGAAGAGAGCTCCAGAGACAGGCATGCTCTCTCCACCCATGGTCTCCCAATCCCTTCAATCGTCAATATAATGAACACTCATCCGATAATATTTGTGAATTCTTTATAAATCACCTCATCTGTCATATATGTGTTTGTCTATCTGTAGTGAAGAATACCAGTTGGGCCAGCCACCTGCCAATGAGGCAGGGAAGTAATGATTATTTGAGCCAACAGCTGTGTCACAGCCTGATGGAGGTCAGCAGAAATGTGTGGGCGAATCACCAGACCTATACCCTTTACTTCAGCAGAAGAGGCAGAACCCAGCACTCAACTTCTCCTAGCACTTGGAGCATAGCCATAGACAGACTTGGTGGAGATTTGAGAGATGCTCACTGAGCCAAGCTGTATTGCATCTCTTTCCAGGTTCCTGGGTGGTCTCCATAGTAACCTTCCTCACTCCATAATCTCCCTTCTAGTCACCCTTTAGCTTGTACCTATGGGATTTCCCATCTGTCTATCCTTTGATACTGTGACATAATTTAGTTTTTGTTTCCCTGTTGTAGAATTTGTTGGTGTTGTTGGGACTCAATCCTAGAAGTCAGAGTTACTATGGCTACCTTCTCTGTTCCCAAGGGTAGTCCTTTGGGTAATCCTGGGGCCATTCCAGCATGCGGAAAGGGAGAGATGAAATGGAAGAACAAAAGCCCCTAATATAATTATGGTGGTTTTTTTTTGTGGGGCAATGAAGGTTAAGTGACTTGCCCCAGGGTCACAGAGCTAGTAAGTGTCAAATGTTTGAGGCCGAATTTGAACTCAGGTCTTCCTAAATCCAGGGCCAGTGCTTTATCCACTGAACCACCTAGCTTCCACCCCCCCCCCCAATGTAATCATAACACTGGAGTTTGATTCAATTCCACTCAACAGATACTTACTAAAGTCTATTATGTGTGCAGCATTTTGCTAGGTGCTGGGATATAGTTCCTTCAAGGAACTAACTATTCCATTGCAACAGGAGTGTTCCATATACACACATTTTACAATTCTAACATATGATAATGATTCGATTCATAGTAAAGGTCAAACAGTATCTTGAGAGATTCAAGGAGGGAAAGTTCACTTTTAGTTGGAAATAATCTGGGAAAGCATCTTGGGAACATTGGCACCTGATCTGAGCCTTGAAAAAGAAGAATGAGTTCAATGGCATCGGGTAAGCTATTGGAGAATCTGTACAAGATATAGAAGATGGAGTGACAAAAATAGCACTGAAGGAAGGACAGGCTCAGTTTGTGGGAAAGGAATTTCTATGAAGCTGAAGCCAGCTTGTGGAAAGCAGCAAAGGAGATGAAGAAGGGGTGGTCAGAGAATTAGGAGGAGAACCAAAGGGTGCCTTATCATAGAAGCCAGAGGAGGAGAGAATATCAAGTAGGGGAGGTGACTCCTGTTATTTAACTGTATCAAATATTGAGAAAAGTCAGGGAAATGAGTACTTGTTATTAAGTACTGCTACTGATAAGTAACAATTTAGTCACTGGGGACTTTGGAAAGTGTGTTTTCAGTAGAGGCCCAAAAGGTCATTTGAAGGGAGTTGAGGAATGAATAAGTAAAAGAACTGATTTTTAGACTGTTCCTCCTGGAAGTTTAGCAATGGAGAGGGGTAGAAGGAGAAGGAATGAGAGAGACAGAGAAAGAGACAGAGACACACATAGCGATAAATACACAGAGACAGAGAGAAACAGACACACACAGAGTGAGAGAGTATGTTGAGTAAGTGAGGGGATAGTAGAGACAAGGAAGATTTAAAAAAAATAAAGATAATGGAGATCTGCTCATGGTTTTAGGCACAAGGTAACGGATCAGAACTGATTGATGTGATTTTAGAATTTTTTACATTTATATGACTCCAAAGGCTACTGGTTAAGCTTTATGGTAACTACAAAGGAATATTTAAGCATTAATCAATAACTTTTTTTTTAAGTGGGGCAAATCTCAGAAGCTTTTATGTGCTATGGATACTATACCCAGTGTTGGGTATTTATATGGTTCTTAATTTTGATGAAATTCATTAAAATCCATGATTGCTCTCTATGGTAAGAGTAGAGAACCACTAAGCCTCCGAATTTATAAACCTGTGCTCTCTTTCCATTTCTCTCTGAACAAATGTACAATTGACTCCTTCCATCAAGTTTTTGGCTCCTTAGAGGATTCAATTCGTAAATCTATCTGTTGTCTCACCTTTACTTTTTATGATCTGCCTAGCATTTCTTCATATGGTTAATTTCTTTAAGTACACATGCTACCCCTGACGTTTTACGGGTGCGCTTTACTTGTAATGTGATAACACAGAGAGATTCTGAACATCCTTCTTTCCATTGGTGTGCTAGGTGATCATGAGTGTCTGTTTGCCACGTCCATGGATTCTAATCGTATAGGTCAATATAGACAGGACTATGGAAGAAACTATTTCTTAGAAAATACATACATATATACATATATATGTATACACACACACACACACACACACACACATATATATATATACATATACATATACTAAGACAATAAAGGCTACAGTAATCAAAGCCCCAGTCGCCCTCCTCTATTTATTTGATAATCCAGTAGAACTATGCCATAGAGAAAGAATGGATCCAAATCTTTAAGCAGGAGAGATATGTGATTGAAATAAATCTGGAAAGCTAAGAAGACAGTTCACTAATAAATCTCTTATAATCCAACCTTCACCCCACCCCCATCCCCCGCATTGGCAACTCTAACCTGGGTCAAAGAGGGGAATGAATTAAGGTAGCGGCAGGCCAGGAAGTGGCTCATTTGACAAGTACTGTCAATACCATATAAATTTCTGACCTTTGGGAGAAAGCCCCATTTGTTCCACCTGAGGCTGTGGTCACTAGGAGGTACAGTGAATAGAATGCTCAGCCTGAAGTCAGGAAGACTCATGTTCCTGAGTTTAAATCTGGCCTCAGACCCTTAATTAGATGTATGACCCTGGGCAAGTCACTTAACCCTGTTTTCTCATCTGTGAAACGAACTAGAGAAGGAAATGGCAAACCATTCCAACATCTTTGCCATGAAAACCCCAAATGAGGTCACAATGAGTCAGATATGACTGAAAAACAATCCAACTACAACAAATGGATTCTAAATGAGAAGAGGCTTTATTTGTTAAAAGGAAGCAAAAAAAATTCAGTTATTGTATGATGCCTCACTAAAAGCCATTCCTTAGAAAATCAAAACAGAATAAAACTTTTACTGATTTTTTGGATTCATTTCATTTAGAACCCATATTCAATGGCAGACATAACTAGAGTGCAGCAACTCAAGCTTTCCCCAAGGATACAAAACTTATAGGTTGCTAACAGTATTTTTCAGATCAGCTCTTTCCTGGCCTGGTCCTATTTGCTTCTGACTTCCATCAGTGACCTTCTGATGACCTGGGGTCTCTATGAATATGGATGTCATTCACTGACAATGTCCTGCTATCTCTGACTCCTCACTGAAAAGGGTGGTTATTCAGGACTTTCCCTATGGGATCTTTATGCTGAGAACTGAGGTATTTTCCTGCATTCTTACCTACCCCTCCATCTACATTTGTATTAATAACATGATTTGAGGGCACCTTTACTTCTGTTTGCCCCAGTTGTTCTCTGTGATGTGTGCTCTAAGAGGTAGAACTACTAGATGACCTCTGCCCATAATCAGAATTTGTATTCCCTATGAGAACTGACTACCAACATTGGGATATACAATTATGAGGGCTGGATTTCTAAATGCCATAAATGACTTTAACTCTTACATTCCTGCAGGTGTACAGGTTATCTTTTTAAAAATTTTTAAAAAAAATTTTGGTGAGGCAATTGGGGTTAAGTGACTTGCCCAGAGTCACACAGCTAGTAAGTGTTTAGTGTCTGAGGCTGGATTTGAACTCAGGTCCTCCTTAATCCAGGGCCGTTGCTCTATCCACTGCAACACCTAGCTGCCCCTGTACAGGTTATTTTTAAACATCACAAATCAATACTCAAGTGGATTTCCAGTCTATACACTAAAGTCTAAAATAGATATGCTTGGCTATTTGGATGGACATTTCTTACCCCAGATAGCATGACATTTAAAATCTAATGTTTGGCGGGGTAGCTAGGTGGTGCAGTGGATAGAGCACCGGCCCTGGATTCAGGAGGACCTGAGTTCAAATCCGGCCTCAGACACTTGACACTTACTAGCTGTGTGACCTTGGGCAAGTCACTTAACCTTCGTTGCCCAACCAAAAAAAAAATCTAATGTTTGGTTGCCTTATTCCTGTCCCAAGTGTAGGGAAAGCTACCTAGGGTTTACTTATAAATTAAAAGCGTTAGCACCAGTTTTGGGACATTAAGCATTTATTAGTAAAAAAGAGAATGCCTGGGTCAGAAAGCCAAGAAAAAGCCTATCTACTCTAGAGAAGAGATAAGAGTTCAGCCTGGCCTGCTTCATCTCCTAAGTCTTCCATCACAAGCTTGTTCGAGCCTTGAACTGAGAGAGGAAGCTCTTCCTGCATCCCAGAAGAGGCAGTGCAAACACACTGCTTCAAGATAATTGGCTAGCATCACCCAACACTGGACTTGAGGGAGGTCCTGTGTTGAGGTCAGCTGAGAACAATACCCTCTTGAGGGGCAGGCAGATGTGGCTCCAACTGAATTAACTTTAAGTGGGTCAATCAGCAAAAGTCAATCATTTCAGTCAATTCAATCAGTCCAAATCAACCTGGGACCTTTGGACATTGCCAAAGTCCATTATTTTCTTACAATAGTAAAAAAGAATTAAAATGGATTACAGTAATTTGCTCCAAGTGGGAAGTCTTCCTTAGCTCAGTTACCCTTTCATTAAGAAGCTTCTTCCAAATAGCATCTACTAGAAACATCAAAGGGAGACACCCTAAGATGCACTCAGCCTAACATACTTGTATCTGTGCAGCTTTTGAACCAGAGAACCTCCCACATTATTTTTCCAACTGCCCAATGAATATGGAACCAGGCCAAAAATGTCTTAGAGGTGATCTAAGTGAGTATCAATTCAAGACTATAGCAGAAATGGCTAATTATTTTCTACCTGACATGGAAATGCTCAGAATTATTTGGGTGACTTTTTATTGGCCACTTTAGAAATCAGTAGCAAAACTCATTTAGTTACTATAAGTAAATACCATAGTATTTTATTTTCTCTGAAATACTTTATTGATCTCCCTTAAAGTGACTGTCTTCCATCTGCTGATTATCTTTAATCTATCCTGCATGTATAATTTGCCAAGAGCTGCCTGTTGTTTCCCCATTAGATAGGGCTCCTTAAGAGTAGGTGCTAGTTTGTTTTGTTTTTTGTAATTATAAAATCTCTAACAGTCCTGTGTCTGACACATAGTAGGTGCTTAACAAATGCTTGTTGACAGACACAGTGATGTTGGATTAATATATTGGACTGATTCTTTTTATGAAATCAACTTTCAAATGTTACTTCTCTCTCTCTCTTTTTAAAATTAGACATGTGACCCCTAGTATAGGGAATTCCACCAATATATGTTGATTCCTGCTCTAAAACTAACATTGATTAATAATAATGATTACTACTACTTCTACTACTACTACTACTAAACATTTATATAGTGCTTTAAAGTTTATGAAGTCCTTTACCTACATTATATTACTTAAAAAATAACTTTGGGGGGCAGCTAGGTGGTGCAGTGGATAAAGCACTGGCCCTGGATTCAGGAGGACCTGAGTTCAAATCTGGCCTCAGACACTTGATACTTACTAGCTGTGTGACCCTGGGCAAGTTACTTAACCGCCATTGCCCCGCAAAAAAAACCCAAAAAAATCTTGGTTCAAAGTTATAAAATACTAATAAGATTTGTGTAGAACTTTAAAGTTTGCAAAATATTGTACTGAAAATTAACCCTTCTGTTCCTCACAATAATTCTGTGAGGTAGATGCCATTACTATCTTCGTTTTACAGCTGAGGAAATGGAAGCTGAGAGTTTAATGACTGGGCAAGAGCCCAACAACTCTTAAGTATCTAAGGGAAGAACTGAACTTAGGTCTTCCTGATTCCATGTTCAGCATGCTAAGTACTAAATCTAAACACTAGGTACCATCTAAATGACAATTTATACCTAGTAAGTGTCTGAGGCAGGTTTTGAACTCAACTTTTCTTGATTGGGTTTTATACACTGTTCTACCTTGCTGTCTCTAAACTCTGACCCCTTTTCTAAAATGTTTTAATTGATACATGCTAAGTATGTGTCTAATTTCAGTCTTTTTCTTTCCATACATTCCACATGAACAATAGGAGAAAGGCACTCATGGAACATTTTCATTAAGCCCTGCAAAAAAATAGTGATTTGAGAATTAATTCCATTTCAGTAATCTTATTGTTGATCTGTCAAAACTATAAAAAATTCACTAACTAAGAGCAATGGTGGGTGGTTAAATGGATACACCCTCCAAAATGTTAAAAGTTACCTCAAAGTAGCCTACTCTTTTCTTAGAAAGATTCAGATAAATTACAGTCTACTGGAGGTTACAGAAGGTACCTGAAGCCCATGAAATTGAAGTGTTTGTTGCAGGAACTTGGGCTAAGCATATCATTAAAGCCATTGTTTAGCTTAAAAAGTGTATGCAAAAGTAGAGGACATTTTAGCTATCCTAGATTGATAATTATTGGTACCTTCAGAAAAAGTTGAGAAGCACTGATACCATTGTATTACAAAAGAAATTTATCATCAAGGACCTCACCACCCTTGGAGAGGGGGCAGGGCAATAAGTGTTAAGTGACTTGTCCAGGGTCACACAGCTAGTAAGTGGCAAGTGTCTGAGGCCAGATTTGAACTCAGGTCTTCCTGAATCCAGGGCCAGTGCTTTATCCAATGCACCACCTCCTGCCCGACTTTTTTTAAATTTAATTATACTTCATTTAGATACCATCAGTTCTTTCTCTGTAGATGGATTTCATTTTTCATATGTCCTTCTGATAGCATCTTGCTTATCATTTCTTTCACAATTACTATTGCTAACTGTATTACTCTCCATAATGTTCTCTCCTTTTGATATTTACTCTATTTTCTCTCTTTTTCACCCTATCCATCCTCAAAAGTGTTTTGCTTTTTACTGCCCCTTCCCCCAATCTCCCCTCCCTTCCTTAACTTCTCCCCGCTTCTCCCCTTCCCCTCCCACTTTCCCTCAGGGCAAAATATATTACTATACCCACTTGACTGTGTATGTTATTCCCTATTTGAGCCAATTCTGATGAAAGTAAGCCTCACTCATTCCCCTGCTCCTTTCCCATCTTCCCCTCCACTCCATAAGCTTTTTTTTTGTTTCTTTTATGTGAACTACTTTACCACATTCCATCTCTCCTTTTCCATTTCTTCCAGTGCATTCCTTTTACCCCTTAACTTTATTTTGAAGATGTCATCATGGGTCAGCTAGGTGACAGAGTGGATAAAGCACCAGCCCTGTACCCAGGAGGTCCTGAGCCCAAATCTGGTCCCAGACATAAACCACCCCACCATGCCTGCTGCACAAAAAACAACGATAAGCAACAAATAAACTCTTTACAGATACTATCCCTTCATATTCAATTCACACCTGTGCCCTCTGTCTAAGTATATTCCTTTCAGTTGTCCTAATACTGAGAAAGTTCTTATGATTTAGAAGTATTATCTTCCTGTGTAGCAATGTAAAGAGTTTAACCTTTTAATATCCCTCATGATTTCTTTTTCCTGTTTACCTTTTTATGCTTCTCTATTCAGTTTAGGTCTTTTCATCATGAATGCCTGAAAGTCCTCTTTTTCATCGAAGACCTATTTTTTCCCCTGAAAGATTATACACAGTTTTACTGAGTAGGTGATTCTTGGTTGTAATCCCAGTTCCTTAGCCCTCCAGAATATCATATTCCATGCCCTCTGATCCTTTAATGTATATGCTGCTAGATCTTGTGTTATCCTGATTGTAGCTCCACAGTATTTGAGTTCCTTTTTTTCTACCTGCTTGCAATATTTTCTCCTTGACTTGGGATCTCTGGAATTTATCTATAATATTTCTGGAAGTTTTCATTTGGGGATCTCTTTCAGAAGGTGATCAGTGGATTCTTTCAATTTCTATTTTACCTTCTGCTTCTAGAATATCAGGGCAATTTTCCCTGATAATTTCTTGGAAGATGATACCTAAGCTCTTTTTTTAAGTCATGGTTTTCAGGTAGTTCATTGATTTTCAAATGATCTCTCCTGGATATATTTTTCAGGTCAGCTGTTTTTCCAAGGAGATATTTCATATTTCCCTGTATTTTTTTATTCATTTGGATTTGCTTTATTCTGTCTTGATTTCTCATAAAATCATTAGCTTCTATTTTCTCTATCCTAATTGCAATGTGTAAAGAATTAATTGTTATTTGAGGTTTTTATGCCTCGGCGTGCATTGGCCTGGGGCTCCACAAACCACATGGTGCTCCACCCACTGGTTGTAGCCATTGCCATGGCGCTGGCACCTCATATCATCACCACTCGCCGACGCCTACATGGCCCAGGCAAAATTATAATGATTGGAAGCCTAGTGAGGGCAGTCATGTGACTGTTAGAGCGGCCATCCCATTGGCTGGGGCTGGTGTGGGTTTTTTCTGGGATTGGGGGAGGAGAATTGGGCATTCTAGCTGGACGCTGGAATGACAGGAGGTCTGCTGTGTATTCTCAGCTGATTCCTGGGTGGTGGTATCTTTTGAGGTTGTATAATTTCCCTTTCCCCATTTTATTTCCTTTACCTTGGTCCTACTGATCCTGTTTGTGTGTTTTTTTTTTAAGTTCATTCTTGTTAAAATAAATCCTGTTCTGTTTTGAGGGAGGCAGCCAGTCTCCGTCCTTGCCCCAATATTGTGGCAAGCCACTTAGCATTCCCCAATTAAAAATTGGTCCCCACAAATGATTTTCTTCAGACAGCTTTTGTACCTCCTTTTCCATTTGGCCAAATTTGGCTTTTCAAGATGTTGCCATTTTTGGTGACCCTCCTCCATCACTCTCATTTCTCCTTCCATTTTTTACTCTACAGTTCTTACTTTTCCCTCTACCTCTTTTACTTTATCTTCAAAGTCCTTTTTGAGCACTTCCATGACCTGAGACCAATTCATATTTTTCTTGGAAGTTTTGAATGTAGGAGCTTTGACTTTTTTATCTTCTTCTGAGGGTGTATTTTGATCTACCTTACCACCAAAGAAACTTTCAATGGTCTGCTGCTTTCTTTGCCTGCTCATCTTGCCTGCCTATTTCTTGTCTTTTAACTCCTTCTTAAAGTGGAACACTGCTTCCAGGATGCACTCTCCCAAACTACACTGGGGTCCCAGGTGGTACAATTTAAGGAGAGGCTCATTCTCAGCCTGTCTGGCCTGTAAATAACCATGGGCCTGCTTGCTCTTTAACCCAGAAGCAGAAGTGTGATTGAAATTTGATTCTCTGTGGTCTGCAAGCTTGGCTTGCCTGTGCCCTTCCCCCACTGGCCCTCTGCCACTCAAGTCCACTTCCTGGGCAACATGCCCCCACCTCTGCTCCTGCAGAGACTGTCGCTATTTCTCCTGGGCAACCGCTGGACCCCCTCACAAGTCTGTGAGCTGAGTTTCTGAAGAAGTTGCTGACACTGAAGATTATGAAGCTCCAGAGGTGCGGCCTGCCTGGGGCTGGATCTGTGCTGTACCCTCAGCTCCTCTCTCACCCCATACAGCAGATGACCCCTGCCACCTATTTAAGCTGTCTTTGCCTGGAAAATAGTCTCACTCTGTTCTTTTGTGGGTCTTCCTGCTCCAGGAGTTGTCTTACGGCATTTTTTGGGGGGGGGAGTATGTGGATGGATTTGTTGGGAGCCTGACAAGACACAGTCTTTCCTCTGCCATCTTGGTTCTGCCCACTGTGTGTGGGGGGTGACTTTTAGTAGCTTACTCCCTTCAGTCACTTAGTGCTTTCATGCTATGTGCCCCACTTCTTGGGAATCATCCCATGCTTTGGACCCTCATCACTTTCCTTCTGCTCGGCAGCTAGGTGATGTGGTGGACAGCACTGTGCCCAGACTTAGGAATACTTTAGTTCAAATCTGACCTCAGATACTTGCCTACTGGGTGATTCTGGGAAAGTTTCTTAACTTCTGCCTGCCTCAGTTTCCTTGACTCTAAAATGGAGAAAATAATAGTACCTACCATCTAGGGATGTTGTGAGGATCAAAAATGAGATATTTGTAATGTGCTTAGAACAGTGTCTGAAACATAGTAAGTACTTAACAATACTTGTTCCCTTCCCCTCTCCTTTCAAATTTCACTCTCCTCAGGTTTGATACAGTCCTGTGTTTCAATGTGATGACTAGATAATATAATAAATTAATGTAATCTAGTTAATGAAAGACATTAATGTACTAATGAAATGAGGACTGTCCTTTCTCCCAGGTAATGTAGAGTTTTAACATTGGTCATCTGTCTTTGGCTTTACCTTTTTTTAATCTTATGGGTAGGCTAGAGATGGTGTCAGGTCACCAGTGAAAGGTAAGTGACTTTCAAAGTTCCTCAAAGTAATTGCATTATTCAGGTGTTTGCTATATTTCTCTTAGCATCTAGGGTCTCTATTACCGTGGTTGAGTGAAATTAGACACTATTTAGTGTTTGGCATTTTAGAGAAATACTAAGATAGGACAGACCTCTGGCTGTTGTGGAAGGCAGTGAGTAGTTGGAACTGTCTTTTTCATTTGAAGAAACTACCTTGATGAAATTATTTCCTATTCATTTAAAGTCTTTGAAAAGGCTGGAAGACCATCAGAATCCATATTCACATACCTATAATATATATATTACATATTATATGTAATATATATAATAGTCTAATATATAATAATATAAATTATAATAATAATTGTGTTTGTGCATATATAAACATATAAAGAACAAATATGAAGCGAATAAAAAGAAATCAATAAGGCATAAGACACTTATTGGAGGAGGTTGTCAGGAAAGGCTTCATGTGGAAGATGGTACTTGGGCTAAGTCTTGAAGGAAGAAAGATTCTCTCAGTGGGAGGTGAGGAAAGTGTTTTCCAGCCATGGGCCATGGGCCATGGGCAGTGCAATGGCAAAGAGATGGGAAATTGATTGTTCTGTTGGTGAAACAGATAGAACTTGGTGTCCACTGATGATAGAAAGATATGTTGGGGCAACGTCGTGAGTACTTTTCAAAACTAAGTGTTTGAGTCTATCTACTCTGATGGATTTAGGATTTAGTCTGTGAGGGCAGTACCCCTACTAATAGAGATTTTCACCTTGCCACATCATTTCATACTTTCAGTGTCTTTTTTCCTCTTCACTTCCACCAATTTCCTTCAAGATCAACTCACCTCTTACATGAATCCTTTCCTGATCTTACTGGGTTTAGTACTTTCTACCTTCTTGAAATATCTTGTATTCAGTTATCTATTTTTGGGTTCTGCCCTCTTCTTCAGGAAAATGTAAGCTATTTGAGGGGAGGGAACCTTTCCGTCTTTCTACCACTATAGCCTAGTATAGTGCTTGAAATATAGGAGACCCTTATTGAGTTGAATTAATAAATCCTCTTTTGAGGATCTATCTTGTGTCCTGGAGGTGTCTCCCTAAATTTTTTTTACTCTCTTGGGAATACCAGTGAACCATTTGGTCATATGTACTTTCTGTCATTCTTAACACATGACCAGGATACCTTGTTTTCAAATCACATATGTGTATGATGATCTCTTTGATGTCACTTTTTATTTTTAATGAGGTGCTGTCCCTTTATTGTGTCCTTGGTATTTCCTTCCATTGTCCTTTGGATTATTTGTATTAGTATTCTTTAGAACTCTTGTTCTATATATGTCCATATAGAGCATTATTCTATATGTTCTATATATGTCCATATAGAGCATTATTGGGAGAATATTTGTGTTAGAGATTTTTTTTCCTGTCATTAAGTAAATTGAAAATATTTAAAGCATGGTATAATTTTCTAACTTTTATTTCATGTCACCTCCTATTCAATTCTGAGCCCAGCTCACTGTCCATCTCTATCACCTCTATGACACACACACACACACACACACACACACACACACACACACACACGTCAATAGACTAATTTGATGGGCTACCTGTCCAGCTGCATTTCAGAGAATAGACAATATGCATTCCATCCACTTTATCTTTCCAGTGTGGTTAAATTAGATCAATATTTTTGGCATTGCTGTGATTTCTCTGAGGAGCTTCTGCAGTGTTGAATCAATCATATATGTCAATAGGCATTTATTAATCACTGATAATGTTCCAGGAACTGTTTTGGGCACGGGGGATGTAAAATCCAAACTGAAATAATCTCTGCCCTCAAGAAGCATGGAGGCAACATATACATATAAAAGCACACCCAAAATATATACAAGGTAATATTTATGAAATGGTATGAGTAGTTGGGAGGAATCAGAAATGAGCTCTTGAGGAAGGTAATGGTTGATTTGAACTTTGGAGGGAACTAAGGATTCTAAAAGGTCAGGAGGGAGCATGTTCCAGGAATGAGGGACAATGTGTACCAAGACACAGAGGTGGGTTATGGAGTGAAAATTAGCTCAAAGGTCAGTTTGACTGGGCAAAAGAGTGTATACAAAGAAATAATACATATGGGACTGAAAAGGTAGATTTGAGTCCCTTTGTAAAGGGTGTTAAATGCCAGATTGTTGGTGGGGGGAGCTGGTTGTATTTAATTCTAGGGGTAATTGGAAGACATTGACATTAAGTAGGAGAGTGATATGATGAGTGTTGTGCTTTAGTGATACCACTTTGGCATCTGTCAGAAGGATGGATTTGAGTGATCAGAGACTTGAGGTAGGGAGAGAAATTAGGAGGTTATTGCAATAAACTAGATCAGAGGTGATGAAAGATTGAACTGAGGTGGTGTGGGGAACAATTTTTAATTGGAGAGTGCTAGCTAAGCGACTCGCCACAATATTGGGGCAAGGAAGGAGACCGGCAGCCTCCCTCAAAACAGAACAAGATTTATTTTAACAAGAACAAACGTAGGATCAAGGGAAAGGAAATAAAATGGGGAAAGGGAAATTATAATACCTGAAAAAATACCACCGCCCAGGAATCAGCTGAAAATACGCAGCAGAACGCTTGTCGCTTTCCAGCTTCCACCTAGAATGCCCAATTCTCCCCCAAACTTAGAAACACCCCACACAGCCCCAGCCAATGGGATGGCCACTCTGACAGTCACATGACTGCCCTCACTAGGCTTCCAATCATTATAATTTTGCCAGGCCCATGTAAGCTTTGGCAAGTGGTGATGACGTGAGGTGCCAGTGCCCTGGCAACGGCTGCAACCAGTGGGTGGAGCACCATGCGGTTTGCAGAGCCCCAGGCCAGTGCACAGCCGAGGCATAAACACCTCAAATAACAATTAATTCTTTACAGTGGTAAGAGTATTTATGGAGGGGTAGCTAGGTGGCGCAGTGGATAAAGCATCAGCCTTGCATTCAGGAGGACCTGAGTACAAATCTGGCCTCAGACACTTGACACTTACTAGCTGTGTGACCCTGGATAAGTCACTTAACCCTCATTGCTATGTCCCCCCCCCCCCCAAATAAGTATTTATGGAGAGAAGAGGATGAAAACAAGAGATTGTATGGAGGTTGAATCAATAAAATTTGCCAGTTGATTAGATACATGGGATGGGAAAGAATAAGGAATTTGTCTTGGGGCTTGATGCTATCAGTACACAGTCATATAGGAACAGGGGTATTTGAAATACTTCAATATCTTTTTCTTTTTTGACTGTGCAAGACAGCTTCTATGACCCTGGAAAATAACTGGTGAACACATGTTTCCTGTTTTATGGCTTATATTGTGTCAGTCCTCCATACAAGTTTTCCCCTATGCCTTATTGTAAATGCAGAGGTGACCTATGGGGTTTTTTTGGGTTTTTTTTTGGTGAGGCAATTGGGGTTAAGTGACTTGCCCAGGGTCACACAGCTAGTAAGTGTCAAGTGTCTGAGGCCAAATTTGAACTCAGGTCCTCCTGACTCCAGGGCCGGTGCTCTATCCACTGCCCCACCTAGCTGCCCCACCTATGGCTCTTGAAGACTATTCCAGTGGAGTTCCAGCAAGTTCTACCAAGCTAGAAAAGCATTGAATAGGGTGCTTCCCCTGTAGTTCAATTCTTCCAATAGTATATCATTGACTTGATGATTATTGGTTAACAATCATTCCTTAAGAGTATCAACAATAGAGGGAAGCTTGGTGGTGCAGTGTATAAAGCACTGGCCCTGGATTCAGGAGGACCTGAGTTCAAATGTGACCTCAAACACCTGACACTAGCTGTGTGACCCTGGGCAAGTCACTTAACCCTCATTGCCCTGCCAAAAAAAAAAGAATATCAGTAATTAAATTAATATTTATATATCTCCAAGAATTGTGAGTCTAAATATCTTCTGCCTGCTTTCTTATCACTTCCCCATCCAGATTTATTCTTTTGATTAGGAAAAGTAGGCCATCTTTTACTTCATTTCTCACCTGCCTTTAAATCATTGAATGGGAGTCACCTCAGACAAACTGAAACTTGGGAAAGACTGTAGCTTAAAAAGGCCAGGGACTTCCACTACATCTGGGGCCATCTCTAATCCTGACCTAGGTCTTTCCACTGGACTCAGATGATTTAGGAGGAGAGAGTGAGGCTGATGACTCTGCACAGCCCTGCCTCATTTAAAGACAATCCGCTTGCAAGTCAAGACATCACCCTTCTGATATCATTGGTCCTTTTTGAGAATGATGGATAACCAACTCTCACTCACTAATGCTACTGTGAATGCAAAATGTAGTCAGAGAGTACTGAGGTTCATTTTGTATTTTTCTCTGTTGTATGGGTCACCGTATTAAAAAAAAATCATTATTTATTATGAATTGACCAACATCTTGGTGATGAATCCTCCTGATTTTCCAAACTTAACAAACCTTAGACATGCAGTTTATCCCTTGGACTATACACAATCACAGGGACATATTGGTTAAAAAAAAAGAAAAAAAAGGGGGTTGTGGTGGTGTATTCACAATCATACAGCTTTTAAACCATCAGAAAATATTTATTGGTCTTTTTAACGTATGATCTTTATCCAATACCCAATGAGTCAATAATGCACTTCTAAAGGAACTAAATCACATCTTTATTGAAATTTGTGTTATAGACAAAACCAGAAGACATACAGAAGTTGTAGCCAGATGGAAGGATGACTAACAGGTTGACAAAATTAGTTTCATTTTCTACCCAAAGGCAACAAGAAATATAATTTCACTGAGTTCTTGGGCATCTTGCCCTACAGTACTGACAATGAGCTTAAACAAACAGAACATCACAAAAAATAATTACAGCTTATGTACCAACAACTACTACAGAGGATGAAATAGAGACATTCTATGAAGAGCCTGACAAGCTTCTCAAATTAAATCAATATATACCTTGCTACCTATAATTTTATTAAGTTGAGCACAGGGGAGGATGGCAAAAATACTAGGCTACATAGTTCGCAATTAAGAAATGAAAGAGACACATGTAAGCTACCAAGAAAGTTCATGCTTATATAGCATGTATTCTTCCTTTAAGAAGTCATAAGTCTGTGTGTGTGTATGTATATATATATATATATATATATATATATATATATATATATATATATATATACACCTATATCAGATTACCTGCTGTCTAGGGGAGGGGGGAGGGAGGGGAGAGAGGGAGAAAAATCTGAAATTGGAAAGCTTGTATAAACAAAAGTTGAGAATTATCTTTACATGTAATGGGAAAAAAGTAAAATACTTTATTACCAAAAAAAAAAAAAAAGAAGTCATAAGTCCCTGAAAATGGCAGGCACTGAACAAAACCAATAATAAATTAGAAAAAAAGATAAAAGATAAGACATTGAATCCCCTTATAACATCTTTAACTTGATCTTGTTTAAAGAAGCTGTGGGCTTCATTTCCATGGAAAAAGAGGCAAAAATAAAAATATTCACTTCATTAATATTTCTTAGAGAGTTTTAATTGTAAAAGATTTTACTACAATATGGATGGCAAATCCCAAAAATACCTACCTCAACCAGCAAACACTGAATCTTCTTGACAAGGTAAAAGACATGCAACTAAAGGAAACAGATGCCTATGTTCTGCACCCCCTCCCTCCAAAAAAATCATTCCAGAGGAGTTTGACAAACAATTGTGAACACTATATTTTTCAAAAACCACAAAAGGCAATTGAGTGGGAAATAGACACATGTACAGATTGGCATGAGTCCCAGCTGATTTAGATTATCCAATGAGCATTTGCCTATTAAATTGGGAGGAAGATTGGACCTGAAATTGAACCGATTTGCTAGTGTCTCTATTGTGAACTGTACTTAGTAGTTACAAAGGAGAAACAGTGTAGTTTGGTGGAAAGGGCTCTGTATATTGAGGCAGAAGACATGGGTTCAGATCTTGATTCTTCCATTTACTTCTTTTTTTCTTTCTTTCTTCTTCTTTTTTATTTTTTGCAGGGCAATGAGGGTTAAGTGACTTGCCCAGGGTCACACAGCTTGTAAGTATCAAGTGTCTGAGGCTACATTTGAACTCAGGTACTCCTGAATCCAGGGCCGGTGCTTTATCCACTGCGCCACCTAGCCGCCTGCCTTTTTTTTTTTTTTTAAACGAGGCAATTGGGGTTAAGTGACTTGCCCAGGGTTACACAGCTAGTAAGTGTTAAATGTCTGAGGCCAGATTTGAACCCAGGTACTCCTGACTCCAGGGCCGGTGCTCTATCCACTGCACCACCTAGCTGCCTGAATTATGTGGCCTTTTAAGTCCTTTTCATCTTTAAATCTAGGATCATATGATTGTATGAAAAAGGAAATGATTGCATTTGTATGATACCATGGCAGTACTTGACCTACTATGTGAGGACAGGTACTTGCTTTATCAAACAGAACTTCTCACCAGATGAAACCTAAAATTTGTGAAAACCTGAAGAAACTACATAAAAGTTAAGAAGAAAAAGCTTCTCAGCCACAGCTGGTTTTCCAGACATTAATCAAAAAGTATTTTTTGCCGTGTGTGGGTTTTTTTTTTTGGTTTTTTTGCAGGGCAATGAGGGTTAAGTGACTTGCCCTGGGTCACACAGCTAGTAAGTGTTAAATGTCTGAGGTCGGATTTGAACTCGGGTCCTCCTGAATCCAGGGCCCTTGCTTTATCCACTGCACCATCTAACTGCCCCCAACAAGCATTTTTTAAAGTGCCTACTAGGTGCCAGACACTGTATTAGATTCTGAGCATACAGATTCAAAGAATGAAAAAGTCCCTACACTTGAGGAACTTTACTTATATTAGAGGAGGCAATAAGTGCATATATAAACATATAAAGAACAAATATGAAGTGAATAAAAAGAAATCAATAAGGCGTAAGACACTTATTGGAGGAGGTTGTCAGGAAAGACTTCATGTGGAAGATGGTGCTTGGGCTAAGTCTTGAAGGAAGAAAGATTCTCTCAGTGGGAGGTGAGGAAAGTGCTTTCCAGCCATGGGCCATGGGCAGTGCAATGGCAAAGAGATGGGAAATTGATTGTTCTGTTGGTGAAACAGATAGAACTTGATGTCCACTGATCATAGAAAGATATGTTGGGGCAACATTGTGAGTACCTTTCAAAACTAAACAGAGGAGTTCATATTTTATCTTAGAACCAATAGAGAGCCTTTGGAGTATATTGAGCAGAAGAGTCACATGGGCTAATCTGTGCCTACCAGATCATTAATATGCTTCCCTTCTGACCATATTCCTTTTTTTTTTTCTATTGCCCCATTCTTTCCCTTTTCCTTTTATTATTCAATATGTTTTCTCTGTTGCTATAAATTTAACAAAACAGACTGAAATATTTACACTAACATTTCTACTTGCCTGTCTCAGAATGACCTATAAAAATAACCATTACATTCTCTAGGGAAAAGAAAGCTTGAAACAGAAATCATATGCCTTTTTTGGGTCCTATTGCAAAGTAGATATCATGCAACTTTTCTTGAGTTGGTGTTGCTGTTTTTTTCTCATTCATACAACTTATTTGTTTCTTGAGCAACAACTCTGAAAATCACAGGGATGCCATAAAGTGACAGGATGCTAATTAATTCACAAAAAATGAAACAGATTTTGGAATGCAAAAATCTAGCTTCATATTATTTTGGTTCCATCATAGGAATTTCACAGATCAAAAGATGGAGCTGTAGCCAGGTCTCATTGCATAACCCAAAGAGCTGCAAATATTTGAAGGATAAAGGAGAAAATTAAGTCGCACTCAGATTTTCTGGGACAACTTGACCTCTTTAATGAGGTCCCTTAGAACAATAAAGAGAAAGGAACTCTACTTGACTATGGATGTTCCATAACAAGAGAAATTAACCTTTTATGGGATTTAATTGGAAGACTGTAACCTGAACTAGAGATTTTCAGAATAATTTCCTGTTTTTGTTAATGAAGAGTACAAATGTTATAGGAAATCATTAATAAGGGAGACTGAAATATATGTATATATATATATATATATATATACACACACAACCATATATACATATATGTACATTTATATATACACACCCATATATACATATATGTACATATATATGTGTGTATATATATATATATATATAATCATTATCATCATTGATAGCACTATTTTATTGCCATTCTAACTTAGTATTCAGTCAACTCTGGTCTACTTGGGAACAGCTGGCAGAAGACAGAAGTGATTGACAATCTAAAAGTACCACATGTTGACCTCTCAGACGGTTGGTTTGATTCTGACCATTAAGTTTCTTAGAGAAATTTTGTCTCCCTGTAGAAAGATAGATACATTTATTCCCTATACTTTTCCTTCTGACTGGATCTCTTTCTAAACTGTCCCCACCCCAGAATAAAGGGAAACTTTACTCAATTTTTCTTTATCCTCATTATATCTCCATCTTCTTTTCTTCCCATGGCTCCCAAATTCATTTGAGAGAGAAAAGAAGTAAAAAAAAAATGTATCGGAAAAAGATTTTAATACTTTAAATAATGATTATTTTTAGTTAACTAAGTGAAAAAAATAACATTCTTCTGCTGATGCTACATTTACATGGACTTATAAGTTGACCCCAGTTTGACTGATTGGATAGATATTTATCAGACATGTTCATATCTATCTATCTATCTATCTATCTATCTATCTATCTATCTATCTATCTATCTATCTATCTATCTATCTATCTATCTATTTGGTGAAGTAATTGGGGTTAAGTAACTTGCCCAGGGTCACACAGCTAATAAGTGTTAAGTGTCTGAGGTCGGATTTGAACTCAGGTCCTCCTGAATCCAGGGCTGGTGCTCTATCCACTGCGCCACCTAGCTGCCCCAGACATATTCATTTTTAATCTCTGTCTCTGTTTCTTTTTTTTTTCTCTCTCCCCTTCCCCTCTCCTCTCTCTTCTCTCCTTTCCTTCCCTCCTCACCTTTTCTCCCTCTCCCTCTATCACTCTCTAATGTAAAATCAGATATAATATAGCTGGATACAGTAAATGAAATGTACATAAGAGAAATGGACTTTGTCACAGACTAAGTCAATCAAACTTCCAAAAGTTATTCTAATTACCGCTCTCATTTTACAGATGAGAAAATTGAAGCCAAAAGACGTTAAATTGCTTGGCTAAAGATAAACATTAGCAGAGTCAGAATTCAAACTTAGGTCCTCTAATTCCAAACCAAAGTGTCTTCCCACTACATCATGTCAATTGCTTGGAATTATCAGCTGCAGAAATCCCCTCCATTGTCCCATTAGGATTCCTAGACTTGGATTTGACTCCCTGCTTTTTAAGGCTTACTTGCTATTGCCTATAGTCAAGATCTTTAACATTGCTGAGCGTCAATTTCCTCATCTGTGCAATGCTGCTACCATTTGTACCACAGAGATAAACAAGGGAAATAAGGCTACACAAATATGAGCTCTTGTTTTATTATTTGTGGAAGGCAGTGATAGCTTTATTTGAACAAATAGATTGTGGTCAAAAGGCAGTGACATAAATAGTAAACACAGTCACTGACCAGAGGAAAGATAATGGTCCAGAGGAGGTAGGAAGGAGGTGGAGATCAGCAGGTGACAAACTGGTTGTTTTGGTCATAGTTGGATTCAGGAATAAAATATCCAAAGTAGTAATTATTTTGATAAGGCAGCTCATCGCTATCTTTTCCCCCTTATGTAACTTGTGTAAATGCATTTTGTTCTGTTCTGAGGCAGTTATGAGTCAAAAGGAGACAGAAATGTTGCAAGAGAGGGAGACCTCTTAGCCTCTAACTTCCTTGACCATTCTGACCTCGTGCGAATATCTTGCAGCTTACTTTCCTAAGTAAAATTCCCCTCATCTATCCATTTTTATACTGATCTGTTGGGAAAAGTTATTCACTTATAACTCTAAGATGAGAAATAGACATTTATTGGGCCCCGGGTAGTTTCCCTAATTGTCATGCTTAAGACAAGGAGAGGAACTTGAGTGAGTTTATCATATGTTAAGAAAAAAAAGTATGACTCCTTTGAAGAGATGAAATGCAATCCAGGCAAGGAGATGGTTACCCAGAGGATAAAAAAAAATCAATGAAGAAAAGAGAGTGCTCTGCTGAATCTGAGCTACTCTGCCAAGTCCAAGAGTAGTTTGCCCAGAATGAATGAATCAGTGAAAAAAACCATTTATTATGTGTCAGTTACTTTGCCAAGCTCTGGACATACAAATACAAAAACCAAGCAACTCTCCACCCGTAGGGAGCTTACCTTCTTTTAAAATTGTTTTTATTTCAAAATCTTTTGATTAATATCTTTTTTTTTTTTGGTGTGTGTATGTGCGAGGCAAGGTGGTGTCAAGTGTCTGAGTCCATATTTGAACTCAGGTCCTCCTGACTCCAGGGCTGGTACTCTATCCACTGTGCCACCCAGCTGCCCCCATATCTTTTGTTGTTATTTCACCAAAAATTTCCAAAGTCATCCCTCCTCTTGTACCTCCCAGACAGCCACCTATATAACAAATAGTATTTTTTAAGCACAAAAATGAAGAAAAATAGAGAAATATATCAAAACTAATCAATAATACATTGCAAAAATATGAAAATATGTGCAATATGTCATTTTAGATTTTTTTCTTTCATTCTGTTTATATTGTCATTGTGTGTATTGTTTTCTCTTTGCTTTGCTTATGTCATTCTGCAACAGTTCATGAAGATTTTTTTCTCACCTCTGTATAAATCACTTCATCATTTCTTCCAGTTAACTGGCATAGCTGATAGAATGTTGAACTTGAAGTCAGGAATACCTGAGTTCAAATCCTACATTAGGCATGTGAGAAATAATTATTTATAATCAATATACTGGGGGACTCAGAGATCTCCCCTTCTTTCTTAGCCATTTCTCCCTCCTCTACCCAAGGTATAAGTTCTCCTTGAACGTTAAGATTAATCTGGGTCAAACTAGACCTATGATCACAAAAGGAGTCTTGAATGGAGCCAGATCATTTTGTCTAGATAGGACAAGGATGTTACTGATGAGATTAAGCCATGTCTAGATGAAAGGATTTTACCCTGATCAGCTTGAGTGAGGAATCTTACATTCTTTTCCCTGATGTCATCCCTGGACTTTATTTTAATATAACTCACTTCTACTCATCTCAACCAATTAGATTTGAATGATGTTGACCTATTAGGTTGGATTGCTATGTGACGGATCTCCTACAGGGGGAAGGGTATATGAACTGAGAGACCTGACCATGAGGAGTGGGTCTTTGGTCTGAGGGAGATGCCATAGACCTTCTTTAATTAATATTCCTCTGGTCATATTAATAAAATGATTAAATTACCCATATTTTTAATCATCACAGGCATTTACTAGTTGTGATGGGCAAGAATTTTAACCTTTATCAGCCTTTTTTTTTTTCCATCTGTTAAACAGGGATGATAAAAATAGGACCTACCTCTAGGTTGTTGTGAAAATAAAATGAAATAATATTTGTAAAGTGTTTTGCAAACCTTAAAGCACTTTATAAATGCTAGTTATTACTACATAAATGCTAGTTGCTATTATTCTTATAGCACAATAAGATTCCATTAAATTCATGTACCACAATTTGTTTAGTCATTTCCAAATTGATGGGCATATACTTTGTTTCCAGTTCTTTGCTATCAAAAAGAGTGCTGGGGCAGCTACATGGTGCAGTGGATAGAGCACTGGCCCTGGAGTCAGGAGTACCTGAGTTCAAATCCAGCCTCAGACACTTGACACTTACTAGCTGTGTGACCCTGGGCAAGTCACTTAACCCCAATTGCCTCACTAAAAAAAACCCAAAAAACCAAAAAACCAAAAACCAAAACAAAACAAAAAGGGGGCGGCTAGGTGGCGAAGTGGATAAAGCACCGGCCCTGGATTCAAGAGTACCTGAGTTCAAATCCGGCCTTAGACACTTGACACTTACTAGCTGTGTGACCCTGGGCAAGTCACTTAACCCCCATTGCCCTGCAAAAAACCAAACCAAACCAAAACAAAACAAAAAGAGTGTGGCTATAGATATTTTTTTTTTTTGGTGTATATGGGAACTTTCATTCTGTTGATGGTTTCCTTATGGCATAGACCTAGTATTGGAATCTCTGAACCAAGCGATATGGACATTTTACTCACTTTATTTGCAGAATTCCATTTACTTTCCAAAATGGTTGTCCTGATTCACAGCTCCACCAATTATATGCTTTCTATGTGATTATCTTCCAACAGCTTTTACTATTTCCATCTTTTGTCACCTTTGCCAGTTTACTGGGTGCAAGGTGTAACCTCAGGATTGGTTTTATTTGCATTTCCCTTATTATTAGCATTCTTTCCTATGGTAATAATAGTTTACAATTTTCTTTATTCATATTCTTTGACCAATTATCTATTGAGGAACAACTTTTGGTTATATCTGTATGTATGCCCATATTTACAGATGTCTCTAAATATATTTACATATTATATTGATATATGTGTTCATTGTTTATATATATTGAATACCAAACCCTTATTAGAAATATTTGATAGACTTTTTCTCATTTGATTGCCTCCCTTCCTATTTATCCTAAGACAGTTAATTTTGTTTGTGAAGAAGCTTTTCAGTTATATGTAATCAAACTCATCTATCTTATCTTTTATAATTGCCTTCCTTCCTCTAAAGGTTTGATGGAATTCTACTGCAAATGTATCAGGACTAGGAGCTTTTTACTTTGGTATTTCTAGAGCTAATTCTCTTTTTTTTTCTCTTGAGATTGGATGATTTAAGATCTTTATTCTGGCGCAGTGGTAAAGCACCGGCCCTGGATTCAGGAGTACCTGAGTTCAAATCCGGCCTCAGACACTTGACACTTACTAGCTGTGTGACCCTGGGCAAGTCACTTAACCCTCATTGCCCTGCAAAAACAAAACAAAACAAAAAGATCTTTATTCAATTTTTTTGTTTGAGTATTTTATATTTTGAAGGTATTCCTCTATTTTGTGTTCTCAGTTTTGGTATTGGCATTCAGTTAATTTTTTCTGTTTACTAATTTAGATGTTGAGGCATTTGGAGCCTATACAATTTGGAGCTTAACATATGCATTGGTTTCTTTTCTGTGGTCCCTTGTGGCATAATGTAGTTTCCTTGTTTGTCTCTTCTTATGTTATAAATGTTTGTTTTGCTTTGCTAGCATGCTTGCAACTCTAGATATTTTGGATTCATCTGAAATGTACTACTACTACTACTGCTACTAAAATTAGCTAACGTTTATATAGCACTTACTATGTGCCAGGCACTGTGCTAAAAGCTATACAAATATTACCTAATTTGATTCTAATAATAACTCTAAGAGGTAGGTGTTATTATTCTCTCTATTTTATAGATGAGGAATCTGAAGCAAACAGAGCTTAAGTGACCTGCCCAGGGTCACACAGCTAGCCAGTGACTGAGTCCAGATTTGAACTCATGACTTCCTGGTTCCAGGCTCAGTGTAGTACCTGCTGTACTTCCTAGCTGCCTTTATAATTTCTAATTTTTTTTTTCCTCACCTCTCATAATAGGAGAGGACAGCACATATAAAAGAGTGGTGGTCAGGGTAGGGTGTTGGTTTGGTAAGTCATAGGGAAGGTCAATGAACCATCAGATAAATTATTGACTTATCCTTTCCAGAAACTTTAGTGTTAATTTGATTACTGTTCCTAGAGCTAGAGGGGTGTGACAGTGTAGAAAGCATCAATGTGCAGCTGGTCAGAAGAAAGTATCCGGACAGCAGCTTGATTGGGTCTGTATCTGAGTTAGATATGAATGGTGAAGGGGCATATAGGTGGCGCAGTGGATAGAGTACCAACCTTGGATTCAGGAGGACCTGAGTTCAAATCTGGCCTCAGACACTTGACACTTACTAGCTGTGTGACCCTAGGCAAGTCACTTAACCCCAATTGCCCCCCCCCCCAAAAGATATGAATGGGGAATACTAATAGTTGAGCCTGAAGCCCAAAGGAGAAACTACATTGAAGTGTCAGGGTCAGAGGGTCAGGGAGGCTGAGGCTGGAACTAGAAGGCATAGAATGAAGATTGTGGGAGAGTATTACCCCTATCCTTCTCTAAAAAGCCTAAAGTCTAGTTCATTGGAGGTTCTGGTGACAGTGACTCAGTTGTATCTTTTATTCCTTTGATATCCTTTCTATGCTTTATCTTTTTTTTTTTCAGTGAGGCAATTGGGGTTAAGTGACTTGCCCAGGGTCACACAGCTAGTAAGTGTTAAGTGTCTGAGGCTGGATTTGAACTCAGGTACTCCTGACTCCAGGGCCAGTGCTCTATCTACTACGTCACCTAGCTGCCCCTCTATGCTTTATCTTAAAACTCTTACTTTATATCCTTGGTTTCCTAGACGTTGTTTGTGTGTGAAGGTGCATAATTTGTGGTCCACAAACCTGTCTTTATAAAAACTAGTTTCATAACTAGTTTTTCATTTTCTTTTGTAATCTGCTAGGTGGCCCAGCTGATAGACAGCGCTGGCCCTGAAGTTGGGAAGACCTGATTTCACATCTCATCTCAGACAGTTATTAGCTGTGTAACCTTCGACAAGTTACTTAATCCTTATTGCCTCAAACATCTAGGGACATCTTCATTTATCCTGATGGATATCTTGCCACTGAACCCAGAAGGCTTTGGAAGAGAGAGAGTGAGCCTGGTGACTTTGAGCCCTGCCTCATTTAAATCCAATTCATTCCAAGTCATTCTGAAGTCATGGTCCTCTTTGTATTTAAAAACATTCTTTTTTTTTTGTGTGGGGCAATGGGGGTTAAGTGACTTGCCCAGGGTCACACAGCTAGTGTGTGTCAAGTATCTGACCCGGGACTCAGGTACTCCTGAATCCAGGGCCAGTGCTTTATCCACTGAGCCACCTAGCTGCCCTAAAAACATTCTTGTGAGAAGATGTCCATAGTTTTACTAGACTGCCAAAGAAGTCCAAGAAACACAAAAACCAAAAACTAACCAAAATCCCTTAAGAATACCTCCCTAGGAACTTCCCTGGTAAGATAGAAATAAGCCACAACAAAAGATCAATTGCTTCATGAATTATTGGTATGTTTTGTTGTTGTTATTTTTGTTGTTGGAATTTCCCTTGAACTATATCTGTGGTTAAGACCACAGGGGTATTGAAATATCAAGAGCTTTTATATGCTTAATCTACACAGTATCAAATAAAATGATTAGCATCAAGTAAAGTTATCTGAAATTACTTTCTTAATTTGATCAAAATTAAGAAAGTCAAGGCACATGATTCAAGCAAAACAAACAAACAAATTTAAGATGGAATTCTGATTTCCTTGATAGTCATTCCTCAAAATGTCTTTATCCTCTTTAGATCATTATGTTATAGACAAATGCTGTAGGAAATGAATCACAGTCCCATATTTATTTATATATTTTGAACCTTTACTATTTTCTTTCTTCTTTTCTATTTTGAGGAAGGAGTTTCATTTCTTTCTCCTGTGTATCATTCTACTTTCTTTGGTTGGTAGCAGCTGTACCACAAGTGTTCAAAAGGTTTGATCTGAGCAGCTTAAGAAAAATGATAGATCTTTGATTTTAAAAATTATTTTCCCCCCTGAATTTTGCTATTGCCAAGAAAGAATTTCCATGTGAAATAGTACAGAAAAAGATGATTTTATATGTGAAATCATAAATCTTTATGTACAGCTTAGTTTTGGTATTATATAAGAAATACAACATATTATTTTCAAAACCGTCCTGCCTCTATGAAGTTTCCTCTGAACTGCCCCTTGTTCTTTTTTAGGTTGCCTCGATGGCTGTCTTTCATTTCTCCTCCTCCTCCTCCTCACTTGCTTTCCCCTCCTTAGAAAATGGGAAAAACAAAATCCTCGAAACAAATGAGCGTAGCCAGGCAAAACAAATCCACAGGGTGCCCCAGTGGATAAAGCACTGGCCTTGGATTCAGGAGGACTTGAGTTCAAATCCAGCCTCAGACACTTGACACTTACTAGCCGTGTGACCCTAGGCAAGTCACTTAACCCCCACTGCCCCACTGCAAAAAAACCCAACCCAACCCAAACCAAACCAAATCAAAACAAATCCACACATTTGTCGTGTCCAAAAAATGTACATTTTACTCTGCCCCCTGGGTCCATCATCCCTCTAACAAAAGGTGGGTAGCATACTTCTTTATAAGGTATCAATAGTCATATTGGTTCGTTGAATTGATTATAATCCTTAAATCTTTCCAAGGAGCTTTCTTTATAATATTGTTTCTGTTTAAATGGCTCTCCTTGTTCTTTCCCCTTTACTCTGCATCAGTTTATATGAGACTTCCAGGACTTCAGGGAAACCATACCTCTCATTATTTCTTTCAGTGCAATATTACATTTATAAAACCATAGCTTGCTCAGCCATTTCCCTGAGTGATTCACATTCTCTTAGTTTCCAGTTCTGTGTGACAAGAAGAAGAAGAAGAAGAAGAAGAAGAAGAAGAAGAAGAAGAAGAAGAAGAAGAAGAAGAAGAAGAAGAAGAAGAAGAAGAAGAAGAAGAAGAAGAAGAAGAAGAAGAAGAAGAAGAAGAAGAAGAAGAAGAAGAAGAAGAGGAGGAGGAGGAGGAGGAGGAGGAGGAGGAGGAGGAGGAGGAGGAGATGATGTTATAAGTATTTGTACCTAGGGGTCTTTTTCTTCTTTGGTTGATCTCTTTGAGGATATGGGTAAAGCAGAAAGTGCTTATTGATGGTTAAGCAGCCAGTCAATGGATCTTGCTCTGGGCAAATACGGTTTCAGGTTATAGAATTTGAAGTTCTGAGGGACGGTAGAGGAAAGTCAGTCATTTAATCAGCATTTACTAAGTGGATACTATAGTATAGGCAGAGACCTGTACTAAATGTTAGGGATATAGAGAAAGGCAGTCCCTGCTCAAAGTGCACATCATTGGTACCTGAGGGAACTTGTTTAAATCCTGCATCCACCACTGATGGTGACCTGAATGAGCTTAAGCAAATCATTGATGACCTGTAAACTGAGTGAGTGAAAGAGATGACCTTTAATGCCCATTTAAAACCTAAATCAATTATCCTGTCAGCAGTATTGTATGGGAAATATTTGCTTACATAGTTCCTTTCCTGTTGAACAAAACAGCTGCCAGTAAGGTAGGGATTATGTCACCAAAAACAGCATATGTGGATAACATTCACATAAACATTATTGTTTCCTCAGCAACAAGGTACTTGAAGAGGGGAATAGTGCCTGGAAATGAAATAAATAACAAAACCACAAACAAAAGAAATCCTCAAACATGAAAATTGATTATCAGAAATATTATTTATTTAGGGAAAGTATGTTATGGGGAAATGAGTAAATAGAAAATATTGTTTTGTTTGAAAATGTAGCTCTATCAACCCTAGCATTGGAATTGTATTCTTGTAATATGACACTTTATGCATTTCTAAGTGCATAAATGTGAGGAGAGATATGATAAATAGTTTTGTTATGTATTTTTAGGTGATCCTAGAAAAACATGCCTAATATCTGAAGCATTTGTGCTTTTTTTTTTTTTTGCAGTGCAATGGGGATTAATATGCTCTGTCTAAGCCTAGAAAACTTGTCAGATTTATGTGACCTAGAGTAAGTCCTTTCATCTCTCTAGACCCTAACTTCCATATCTTTAGAAGGGGTTAGGAAAGGGAATAAACATTTACATAGTATCTATAATGTAATAGGTACTACGCTAAGTGCTTTACAAATAACATCTCATTTGAGTCTCACAACAACCCTATGATGTAGGTGGGTTTCTTCTATTATAGTATTCCACTCATCATTTACCTGCCTTTGAATTGGCTGCCCCACCACTACTCCAGGAGTGCCCTATTTCTTCACCTCTGCCTCTTAATTTCCCTGGCTTTCTTTGAGAATCATCTCATACCCATCTTCTGCCAATACTAATGCAACCTTTTATGTTCAGGTTTTCCTAAAATATTTGTTTTTGAATATACATTTTAATTTGTTTTAGGATATAATCCTGTTAGCTTCTTTCTGTTCATCATTTCTTTAAGGTCAATTATTTTTAGCTTGCATATAGAATCCATGCACTTTTAATGTTATCTTTTATTTCTTTTCTCCCAACTTTTATCTATTTCAGTATTTCATTATTTTTATCTATTTCAGTACTTTAACACATATATTCCAACTCAGTTATTCTCCTTTGCAGAGCTTCTACTTCTTTGGAAATAATTTCTATCATGTATTCATTTTTTCCTACTCTGCTGTTGTTGAGTTTTAGTTCTGTATCAAAATCTGTGATTTCCAAGATGAACTCATTTATTCCTAATTCCATCTTTTAAATACATTTCTCTTTTGAACCATTATGGAATTTCCTTATTTTGAAATGTTCCATGGTTTTTGAGATGTGCATAGGATTCTCTTTTTTATTATATAATTTTGAATCATCTAATTCTTGTTCATGGTGCCTTGAACAATCCTTTAAAAAAAAAGAAAACAACGAATTTTCTTTACAATCCTCTTTGTTACTTTATCAGCTTGTGAGCTAAGGTTTTATTACGACTTTCTCATTTGAAATTTTAGTCATTCATCTTTTCTATGTATTTACAGAGTACTTTGCTTAGTTTTATTATAATGAACCATTCATAATTCTTATATTCCCAGTTCTTTTTTTTTTTTTTTTTGGGCACCTCCTCTTCCACTGCTACACAGACATTGTTGTTTGAGGCTATGCTATTATATATCCTTAACCTCCTTTTGTTGGGTCTATGGCTGTCAGTCTGGACTGATCACTGCCTGGAGTAAGCTCCTTGTGAGGGTGAGGGATGCTTTCCATAGTCAGATTTTCAGTCCGTTCCCTGTTCTCTTTCCCTTAGGTTCCTGTTATGTTCTAAGTGCTGCTCCTTGTTTCTACCCTCTACATACTACTTCCTTTAGCTCTCATGTTTTCCTTCAAGTGAGTGGGCATGATCACTATCTGCCATCTTTTGTGAGTATGCACCAAGCTGAGTCATTTCCATGGGGGTAGTGGGCAGAGATTTTCACACCTGAGCCATGAAACACACAGCCTTCAGATTTTCTTACTCTAACCATAGCCAGCATGTTAAGTGGGTTGGGGTTGGGGATGCTGTGTGAGATGTAAGTAATTAAGTTCTTTGATGTTACTTCATGAGATTTAAAGTTGTGTGGTCTTTATGTTCTCTGACCTTGTGGCCTGTTTCTCTTTCCCTGTAGTTTTTGTGTTGTTGGGGGATTTCTGAAAACAACCACTCTAATATCTGCCAGGTTACATCAGTCAATAGTTTTTATAAAATAAGATTAATACTTTAAAAAGTAATAATTAACTTGTGATATAGACTGAGAGATAATGCTAATAGTATATGCTGGAAAAGGGGAAGATAATTTATTATATCCCCATAGCAGTACTATACATCTCCTAATTTGACATAGTACTTTCACCTTGTTGAAACTCAACAAATACTGCTATCTTGATGATGATGCAAATGATCTCTTCCTTGACATGTCATTAGCTTATTAGTACCTTCCTTACCCACTTCAATGTAACCACCTTAGTTGACTATAAAAGAGAAGTCACCACAGCTCTGCATTTGAAATTATTTCCACTTTTTATGCAATTTTCATATAAATTTCACCAAATGACCCTCAATTTCTCAAATTATGGCATTGTGTAAAAAGAAGCAGATGTTCAGTTCCCATTAAATCCTGTGTCATCTTGAAACATCATATTTTATTCCCATTTCACCTTTTCAGAAAAAAGGATTCCATTTTCAATAGTTTCTTAAGAAAAAGGTGCATACATGCAGGTGTATATGTATAGTTATATATGTGTTTATATATTCATATGCTTATTATTTAAATTGCACCTCTATTCATTTCACTCATTCTTTTTTCAATTTTATTGGTAACTTTCTTCTTTAGTCAACATTATAAACACTATTGTAGATGAGGATGAATTATTATCCAATCTAATAGCATATTCTCTTTAAGAAGCTTGGATCTCCTTTTTATTCTGTTTAGAAATTCAGAAACTCATTCCATTTACCAAAGAATTAACAGTTACAATTGAAAATGGCAGCCTTTGAATAAATGAATGAATTGATGGATGAATGAAAGAATGAGTAAATAGAAATCTTTCTGTGTTTCTGGAGTACCTTTTCTTAGTGTTTTTAATGATGTGTGCTATTTCATAATGTTTATCTCTTTGATGAAGAATATGAGACTCAGAGTCTACTTTTTTTTAACATAGTTCTTGCTTCTCCCCCCACCCCCTTACTTTTCTCAGTCTCCCACAAGCTCAAGAGAGAAAAAGGGGGGAAAAATTGGAAATGCGGAAAAGGAGGGGCATACTATAAAAATAAGTTGATTTGTTCACTCACTTTATCTCTTTGCAATTTAGGTTCTAAGGGTTGAACATCAAACTATTTTTCCACACTACCCCATTCTCTAATGTACCTTGCCCATTTATGATAAAGCACATGGTTTCTACAAATAATGTTTGAATGCATGACATCAATAATAGTTGATTCTCATTCCTAATTGATAGATGATCAAAAGACATGAAGTTTTCAGATGAAATAATCAAAGCATCCTATAGCCATATGAAAAAAATACTCTAACTCACTATCGATTGGAGAGATTCAGGTCAAAACAATTCTGGGTACTACCTCATATCTATTGGATTGGATAATAGGACAGCAGAGGAAATTGACAAATGTTGTGGGGAATATGGGGGAAATGAGACATTAATAAACTCTTGGTAAAGTTGTAAACGGACTCAAACATTCTGTAGGGCAATTTGGAACTATGGCCAAGGGGCTATAAAACCATGCATACTCTTTGACCTAGCAATACTACTACTAGGTTGGTAACCTAAAAGAGATTTATAAAAAGTTGAATTTGAAATTGGTGTGATGCCCATCAATTGGGGAAAGACTGAACAAATTGTGGTATGAGATTAGGATGGAACACTATTGTGCTGTAAGAAATGATGAGCAGGATGCCATCAGAAGAACTTATGAAAAATGCAATCCATCTTCAGATGGTATCTGAATACAGATAGAAGTATAATTTTTTTTGTTAGTTCCTCTTTCTAAAGTTTTTTTTTGCCTGTTTTCTTTCACAACCCAATGTGGAAATGTTTTGCATGACTGCACATGTATAACTTATATTCACTTGCTTGAGTTCTTAAGGGGAGGTGGGGAGGGAGGAAGAGAATTTAGAACACAAAGTTTTAAAAAATTGATGTGAAAATTTCTTTATACATGTAACTTGTGGAAAATTCTAAATAAATAAATACTAGTTGATTCTGCTGGGAATGGAGAACAGAAAATCCTCTCCTCAGCCCTTCTTTATCATTATACCCAGCAGGCTTCTACTTACTATTTGAATTATCATCATTCCATTTATTCCATGGATGTACCTCATAATTTGCAGTGTGAATTATGCATCTCTCCTTAGCTGCGGGTACCATCTTTGCCGTTACTGTTTGCTCCTCATTCTTATTGGGTTCACTGGGCTTCTACCTTGCCACTAAATAATCCCTAGATACAACAATATATTGAGGTCCCAAAAAGAAAGAAAGGAGAGAAAGGATAGATGCCTTGACTGTCATCCTTCATTGAAGAGCTTATGTGTGAAGAGAGACTGGAGCTGAGGCCAGTGCCACAGAAGTACAGAATTCTCATTTATTTTCTCTAGTTGCAATTCTATGCATCACTGACATTAGATTTCTCCTCTGTACAGTTTTATCATTTGGATTTTAAGCAGTACTTTGATATATGTGTCAGCTATCCCTGGGAGCCGAGGGTTTTAAATATGTCCTCATAGTTATTTTTTCCCTTGTGAACAGTTGTCAGCTCTTACACATAAGTTGTATCGCTAAATGTATCAGTAATGTTACAGTGGAATTGAACTGCCCTGGATCTGAAAGCAGTGAATAAAAAAATGTTACCCTTTCCTAACCATTAGAACTTCCAGACCATGCCAACTGTTTCTCTAATGTTTGTCCCTCAGTATATATTATAGGGTCATAAGATTATAAAACTGGTCTTTGGAGATATCCTTTTTACTTTACAGAGGAGGAAACTGAGGCACAGAGAGGTATAGCAGTTGTCAACTGTTATCCAGCTACTTTGAGGCAGAGTAGCCAGATCTGCTGACTCCAGATCCAGGGCTGTTTACACTATACATACATAGACATAATTCCAATCCAATCTTACTTTTGTCTCAGAGCCTGGCTCAAGTTGTACTTCCTTTCGGAAGCCTTATCCAATTACTTTGACCTCTCCCCTCCACAAATCCCTATCTTTTCTGAAGCCCCCTCCCCAATGCATATAGACTTTGTACTATGCTGTATAATACATAATTATATAATATTTTGTATTATACCCGAGTTGTGTCATAAATGTGTTATCTTGTCTCTCCAAATAGGTTGTAAGCTCCGTGAAGGCAAGGATTATGTCTTATACCCCTTATGTGCCCCTCAGTACTTGGAATTATTGTCAGACACGTGATAGGCCCCTAAGGCACCATTTTGTTGGCTGTTGATTAAATATTGAGACTGGGACCACTTCATCCATTTTGGGACCCATATTGAGAGTCAGCAAGGAATAGTGGGTATAGAGTTAGCCTCGGTTGAGAAAATTTGAATTTGAAGTCCACCTCTGATATATTCTGATTGTATGACCCTGGTCGAGTGACTTCACCTCCTACCACACCCACACATCTCTCTAAGATGATAAGACACTGCACTCCAGACAAACTCGTCTTTTCTTTTTTCCTCATACGTACCTCTCCATCTTCCATCTCCGTGCTTTTGCAGTGGCCATGCTCCACTCTTGAAATGCACTTCCTCCTCATAGAGTCCTCTCTTCCTTCAAGGCTTGGCTTATTTTTTCATCCTTCCTTATCCACTTCCCCTCATACTTTCCTGTAGGGTTGAATAGATTACTCCTCCCAACTTGGTGTGAATGTTATTCCCTCCTTGAGCCCACTCTGATAAGATTAAGGCCTTTGAGCTAATTCTGTGTTTCAAATTTTCTTCCTCCCTCCCTCCTCAACCCTCCCTATGAAATCAAGCAATTCAATATGTCATATTTGTGCAGTTATGCAGAACATCTTTACCTTCCTTGAAAGTGGTTTGCTTTTTACTGCTCTCTCCCCAACTCTGCCCTTCCCTCCTTCCCCTCTCCCCCCCCCAATCTCCCTCCCCTTCCTCAGGGCACAGTCAGAAGTAAAACACTTTTGAGGAGGAATAGGTTAAAAGAAGATAGAAAATAGAGTAAATATCATGGAAAGGGAATAGGATGGAGGGAAATAGTTATGGTGATTGAATATAATGGCAAAACATATGGTACACAGGGAATGGAGGAGGAAGGGAGGTTGGAACACAAATTTTAAAAAAATTGATGTTAAAATTTGTTTTTACATATATTTTGGAAAATAAAATTCTATTAAATAAAAAAAAAAGTAAAGGAAAAAAAAAACTTGGCTTAAATACCACCTGCCATATAAATCCTTGCCTCATCTGCCCTAACTGTACCACCACATACCCTCCCTCCCTAACTGCTTTGCTGCTTTGTATTTATTTGCTTTATGTTTATCATACTCCTTCCCCCTTCCCCCTTCTCCCTTCTTCTTCTTCGGCAACTGGGGTTAAGTGACTTGCCCAGGGTCATATAGCTAGTAAGTGTTAAGTGTCTGAGGTTGGATTTGAACTCAGGCCCTCCTGACTCCAGGGCCTATGCTCTATTCACTGCACCACCTAGCTGCCCCTGTTATGCATATTCTTATCATGTACTTGTCTCATTAGAGCTTTGGATTTGGAGTCAGCAGACCTGACTATTCTGCCTCACACTGGCTGGGTAACAGTAGGTACCAAGGTCCTACTCCGCTGAATAGAGATTATCTAATTCTTGGTATTGGTATCATGAGCAGTGCCTGACGTAGAGCAGGGGCTTAATAAATGCTCGTTGATTGACACGTTGAAGAGCAAGCATATGTACTGGCAGAAAGAATTCCTAGGTCATACATATGCCTATGAAATCACTGTTGTTTAGATGTTTCTGTCATGTCCAACTCTTTGTGAAGTTTTCTTGGCATAGACACTGGAGTGGTTTGCCATTTCCTTCTGTTCATTTTATACACAAGGAAACTGAGGCAGAGTTAAGTGACTTGCTGAGGGTAACACAGCTAGTAAGTGTCTGTGGTGAGACTTGAACTCAGAAAAATTATTCTTCCTGACTCTAGGCCTGGCACTCTAACCACGCTGTGACCTACCTGCCCCTAATGAAATCACTAGTCTGGTTTAAAAAAACTGGTTAATGAACTCAACTTATAGAAGGAGCCCCATATTCTTTTTTTTTTTTTTTTGGTGAGGCAATGAAGGCCAAGTGACTTGCCCAGGGTCACACAGCTAATAAGTGTGAAGTTTCTGAGGCTGGATTTGAACTCAGGTCCTCCTGGATCCAGGGCCAGTGCTTTATCCACTGGGCCACCTAGGTGCCCCCATGGAACCCCATATTCTTTTTTTTTTTTTTTTAGTGAGGCAATTGGGGTTAAGTGACTTGCCCAGGGTCACACAGCTAGTAAGTGTTAAATGTCTGAGGCCGGATTTGAACTCAGGTGCTCCTGACTCCAGGGCCGGTGCTCTATCCACTGTGCCACCTAGCTGCCCCGGAACCCCATATTCTTAACAGTTTTAAACTTAATTTTCAACTTTGGAAACTTTCAACATGGAGAAGAGAATTATTTTTCTGCTTTTTGGTTATTTTCTATCCCCTAAAATTAGACCACTTGAAGAAGTGATTCTTGTCCCTTAATGCTACTAAATATCTGAACTATAAACCATAGCCCCAGCTACTCACCATAATGTAGGAAGAATTCTAAAAAAAAAAAAGAGTCCATTTCTGACTAGAAACCATGCTGAATCTTTGTTCATATTAAACATCATTGCATTATTTATCAAAAATTCTGCCAGTTATTTCTTTTATTCATTTCCTTCCTAAAAAATAGTACTGATGGGGGGCAGCTAGATGGCGCAGTGGTTAAAGCACCGGCCCTGGATTCAGGAGTCCCTGAGTTCAAATCCGGCCTCAGACACTTGACACTTACTAGCTGTGTGACCATGGGCAAGTCACTTAACCCCCATTGCCTAAAAAATAAAATAAAATAAAATAAAATAAATTAGTACTGATGATTGAAAATATGGTGTATTGACTAGGGACTGATAGGAACCCGGCAAAGTCAAATCAGAGTATTTAGAAGTGAGATTATCTATTGCAAACCTCTTATTTTACAAATGAGAAAACTGAGGCACAGAGAAATCAGATGATGCACCCATGGTTCCTAATACAGTACTTTTGACTCCAAATCTAGGGTTCTTTTCACCACGCCATATTGTAAATTTATCAGTTTCTGCAAGCTGGAATAAATCATTCTAGGAAGTAATCTGTCTGAGGCCTGATGGGACATGCTTGCCCTCTAATATTTGTTGTCTGATGTCCTTTGTCCTCTCTAGATTGGATCTTCCAACTAAGGAACAAAATTATCCTTTTTCCTTTCCTATAACTTCTCAGTTTATTTTTCATCTTCCTTGCTCTGTTCCAAATATTAAAAAGGCCATTGAGCTCATTTACCTCATATTATATTCCTTATTTGGTAAGTAACATAGTAACCGCTACTTCCTGGCATCCATCTCCAAAGGATTTTTTTATAAAAGTGCATTGGAGGATAATGTAAAAGAACCCTCACTCCGAAAGCATGAATCTTTTTTTTTCTTTCTAGAATTTATTTATAGTTTTCTGATATCAGCACATCATCTCAAGAGGCCTCATTTTCCTACACCAGTGAATCTCAAAGTTGTTCTGACCTAGTGAGTCCTTGAAATACTCAGGTTAGTATCCATAGTAGGGATAAAATAATGTACTGTTGCTCATCCAAGAATTGTTGAGAGCTTTCCGGGCTTACTGATGACAGGATGTAGGTGTAGACAGAACCCAAAGTGCTGAGATGACTGGCTATAAGACACTGAGTCATTATGGTAGCTGAGAGTAAATGCCACAAATAACAGCGCCCAGCTCCCTGCCTTAACCACCTAATAAATGCTTCCTACCCAGGGATCAGAGGCAGCTAGATGGCTCAGTAGATAGAGTGCTGGACCTGGAGTCAGGAAGATCCTAGTTAAAATCTGACCTCAGACACTTACTAGCTGTGTAACACTGGTCATATCACTTAACCTCTGTTTGCCTTAATCCACTGGAAAATGGCAAACCACTCCAGTATCTTTTCCAAGAAAACCCCATGGACAGTATTGGTATGTGTCCACGGGATCACGAATTGTTGAACATGACCAAATAACTAAACAGCAACAACAAACCAAGGAATCAGTCTGAATTAATTATGTGAATTAGATTCTGGGAAATGGAGCTTAGAGTCATACTATGATGTCTTGATAAGAATTTGCTTCAAAACATGGGGAGGCTGCAGAATGGTTGATCTGCTTTTTCTTCCCCTCTGAAACACATCTGGGCAGTGATTTATAGCAGAATACTTTCAAATAACTGGATAAAAAGCTAGTGATGTCTAGGCTTTTGAGCCTTACTGATAATCTGGGACCAACTGATTGCACATCCTTTTCTCAACTTTTTTCAATTTAATAAATGACAAATATTGTGCACTGATTCGTTCTATTTTAGTCTTTTTCATTCCAGGTGCTTATATGTGGTAGGCCCTCTATCAATATTGAATCAATTCCTTTTTTGGCTTGTGGTGAATAAAATTTTATGGGATTGCCCTATTACTGTCCCAAATTTAGGGAAAATTAGCTGGGATTTATCATATATTTGTTACTTAGAAATTAGAGGACACTGCATCAGTTTAGGGGCATTAAGCATTTATTAAAGCATATTAAATATTAATAAAGAGAGCACATGGCTCAGAAAGTCAAGAAGGAGAGATAAACAAGAACTATGGTGGGCTGCGTCTGCTCCCTCCAAGTTCCAGGGCCAAGAGAGAACATGACTGTAAGCTTCCTGCGGTCCAGAGGAAAGCCCGCCCTTCCACATTCCTCAAAGCTAATTGTGTAACATCATTCAAATCTGTTGCTTTATAGGATTTGAGGGTGGTTCAGCTCAGTGTGTGCAGATGTCAGAGTACAGAGCCTTCCAAGGGGAAAAAGCCTGCAGGTAGGTGTGGTTTTAGTGAGGTAACTTCCTGTAGGTAGTCAGCAAGGTCATTCTACATTTCCTTTGAAATTCTCCTGACTCTTGGCTGGCCCTGTAAAACCAGACCGAGTTCCTGTGTGTGTGTGTGTGTGTGTGTGTGTGTGTGTGTGTGTGTGTAGGGTCTCTGTGTCCCCCAAACACCCTATTATTAATAATTTTCTCACAGGTTTTATAGCTTTTTTCTCAATCATCTTAATGTTATCAGCATTTTCTAGCAGAGTTCTGAGAATGGAATGGAATGTAAACTTTTTGAGGGTGATGACAGTATTTTGGTTTTCTTTGAGTATCCAGGGTTTAGCATAGTGCCTGACCTATATAGTAAGTGCTTGATAAATGCATCATGATGATGATGATGGTGGATATGAAGACTGTTCTTTGATGAAGGTTAACTATTTCCTACTTCAGGTCTATAATATTCTGTCTTGATTAATTTCCATTAGAGTCCTCATGGTGGCACAGGGGTGTGCTTGGTTCCTCATATACCAGGCATGAGGAATATAACAGGTGATCATTCCTAACAGGATATAAACAGGCCTGACAGAGACAGTAGCATCTATCCTTTGAGGACCAGCTGAGCCAAGTGCAGAGAGGCACATCACTGGGTTAGCCTTAATGAAATGAATCTTTTCATCCATGAAAACTCATTTAATAATTTACTAAAGTACAGAGAATTTGTAATCCACACGGGTGCAGGGTGTGAACATGCTGAAGAATTACACTTCCTTCAAGTGTTGAAGCAAGTGGTTTTCCATCATTACATTTAGCAGTCATGTTCTAAGTATTTTTTGTACTTATTTTTTAAAAAAACCTTTGTTTTTCAAGGTTTCATAAAGTTATTGTTGTAATTTTAAAAAAAGCATGCTTTGAACTCTACACATAGACCTTACTTACATCTCAAATCTGAAAGACAGAAATATGAAGGAATGCCAGATTTGGAGTCTGATGACATGGGTTCAAATCCTGACTTGGTTACTTAGTTCATCCAAAAGAATTTACTAAGTGCCTGTTGTGTGGCAGGCACTGTGCTGAGCACAGGAAACATACAGAAAGGCAAGACCAGTTCCTGCTTTTAAGTAGCTCACAAGCAAATGAGGGAGAAATAGCTATATACAAACAAGCTACATATTGGCTAAAGAGAAGATAATTAACAGAGGAGAGGAGAGGAGGTTGGGGTGAGGGACCTCCCCAATGTTAACAGAACAGAGAGATTAAAGGTATTGAATTTGGAAGGGAGGAAAGTCTTATCAGCTTTGTGGGGTAGAGAAGTTGGAGGTAAACTGTATGGGCTGAAAGACAATTTGATGCTACTGCCCTGGGTTGAATACCATAAGGTAGAGAAGAAATCTAATAACCCCAAGGAGAGAGGCTGGGGAAAGAGAATTCAACTTTGTCTGGTTCCTGGGTTGGAAGTCACTGTACCCCTCTGGTCATACCTGAACTCTTTCCCAAGAGGATTGCCACATGTGATCTACTTTTCCCCTTTTTTTCCTCCCAGCAGCTTTCTTGGATTTATTTACTACCTGTGTGACCTTAGACAAGTCACTTAAGCTTTAATGGGCCCAGTTTCCTCAGTTTTAAAAAAGGGGGATTGAACTAGACCAGGGGTTCTTATTCTGGGGTCCATGAACTTTTTCTATTTTGAGAACTGTAAGATAATTGGTTTCCTCTGTAATCTGATGTATTTCATTTTTAAAATTTTTAATAAACATTTTTATTTATAGTTTTGGGTTCCAATTTTTATCCCTCTTTCTCTCCCCCCCTCCCAAAATGTGAAGACATTCATAGGATTTACCACACTCCTACCAAAGGAGTCCATGACACTAAAAAAGGTTAAAAATCCCAGAACTAGGTGATCTCTAAAATTCCTTCAGCTCTAAATCTATGATGCTACAAAAGAAACCTACATGATAATTCTATTATATATTTTAAAAGGAATAGCAAGTTTTGTGTGCAATCATCTTTTTTATTATGTTATAGAATTGCTTGTTTTATTCCATAAATTAAAAATAATTAAAACCGAAAACCAAAACAATCCCCCCTCCCCCCGCCAGAAATACAAACATACTTGGCATCTGTCGTCTCTGACCTCCCCCCACCTGCCCTGCCTTAATGGAGCCAAAGGTATGTGTCATTTAAAAGGGGCCAAGATGATGAACATGAGAAGCCAGATTAAGGGAAATACCTTGCTATGAGACAATGGGTATTCCCTTTCTTCTGTTACTGAGATGGGACTGAGGCTCAGGCTGTTTACTTCCCCTAGGGTAAAATTTCTTAGGCACACAGTTGTTTAAGGAGGCAGAGATAATTCTAAAGGAATGCAGCTGGAGAAGTGAGCCATGGATTGGGGACTAGAAGGTTGATGGGATAAGACTATGTATGTGCACTCTGCCTCCTGAGACAGAGCCCCCTTGAAGAGGGAACAGCAGCAACATCCTGCATTCTAGCGTGGTCTTAATACTCCCCAGACTGAACTTCCTGGGATCTTCCCAGTGATAGATCCGAGTACCTTCTGGTGTTTGACAGCACAAGTGAAAGGTGGGGGGCAGCTAAATAGCGCAGTAGTAAAGCACCAGCCCTGGATTCAGGAGTACCCGAGTTCAAATCCGGCCTCAGACACTTGACACTTACTAGCTGTGTGACCCTGGGCAAGTCACTTAACCCTCATTGCCCTGCCAAAAAAAAAAAAAAAAAGAAAGGTGGCATGAGTGCTTAACCAATAACACTTATCTTGGTCCTCTTACTGTATAGCCTGTAGTATATGTGTATTCATGCTTAATGCATAGCAAATATTTGTGTGATAGACACCAAGACTGTGGGTTCTTTGAAAGCAAAGGACTGTTTTTGCCTTTATTTGTATCACCAGTGCCTAACAAATAGTAAGTGCTTAATACTGTAAACTGAGGAAGATGTTCCCTTAATGAATTTTAGACTTATCTTTCCCCAAAGAGGAAGACCTGGAGAGTGCAAAGATAAGTTCTTGAGATTTAAACCCCTTTCTTCCTAAAAGGGAAGGAAACCAGAGAAAGACAACGCTTTTTTTTTTGTTTGTTTTTGTTTTTGTTTTTTTTAAGTGAGGCAATTGCGGTTAAGTGACTTGCCAAGGGTCACACATCTAGTAAGTGTTATGTGTCTGAGGCCGGATTTGAACTCAGGTACTCCTGACTCCAGGGCTGGTGCTCTATCCACTGCACCACCTAGCTACCCCAAAAGACAACACTTATAAAAATTACAAGAAAGGTTTTAGTAAGCAGGGAAGAAAATCTAACATGATCATTGGTGCTATCCAGCCTATTGCTGAATAGTATGCCATGCAGTAGATTGCAAGGGTTTATATACAGTTTAAACAAAGGCAGGTAAGGAATTTTGAGGAAAAAAGGGCTTAGAAAGGATCACACCCAAAGGGGCAGAGAGGGAGAGGGAGAGAGAAATTCTTGGTGAGAGGCAGTTCAGTTCAAGGTTTTGATGAGATCTCTTCAAAAAGAAAGAGGATTATAACTGAAAATAAGGTCTATAACTATAGTCACATATCCTGCAGTCAGATAAGTCTTTGATTGGCTTTGGAGTTACTGAAAGACCAGCTAGGTTTACTTTTGGTCATGAAAAGGATTATTGGTGTGTTAGTCAATGAAGCCAGTCCTTACACATTTGTTCTGGTTACCTAGATAATTGGGGGCTCAAGCAAATCAAGGTACCTACCCATTTTCATAATACTTACTGGCTAACATATATAAAAAGACACAAATAATAGAAGTGAACCTGTAGTGTTTGTATTATGCAGAGCCCTTTACTGCAAATATTTGCAAAGCCTCTTATATGAATATAAGGGGAGGAGGTCATGGTGTCCCTATAAGTGTCTGCATGAAGGGAACTTGGAGGTCTGGATAAAAGCTATAGTCTGAAAGGAAGAACTGAAGGAAGCAAGCAGTTTGCCTATATAAAATAGACTCTCAAGTCATTTTGGGGAAGGACAAGGGCTCTGGAAAAAACTACAAACAATTTAAGTCATGTGTTTTGGATACTGGAAACAGTGGAGATATGGGGACCAATGTATTTGAAATAAAACTTTCTTTGGTGCCTCTTAGAATCTTTGACTTCTTTCAAGACTTAGTTCAGGTGTGACCTGCCATGTGAGATCTTTCCCGATTTACCCTTAGCAGTCAGTGTTCTCCTTCTCCTTAACTTATTTTGCACTGATTTATTGCTGCAAATGTTGTGAAAAGGAAGTTCCTTGAGGGCAGGGATTATTTTTCATTTTATGTTTGTATTCAAAGCACTGAAAACAGGGTCTTTGCAAAGTGGGACTTAAATTCTTGTTGAGTGTTGAGTGAATGAATGAATGAGTACAGGGCCATAGAATAATGGTTTAGACAATAATAACAGCAGCAGAAAAAGCTGTTATTTGTCATCTTTTTGAGGAATTAAATTTAATTCCTCCCCCCGCAAAAGTACATTTTCAAATGGAATATATGCTACCACTAAATGGTGGCAGAGTTTTTAATTCATGTAGTCTGAAGTCAATCTTGTGGTCTTCATTTGATTAGCAGTATGAATTTTCTATTCCTCTTATGGGCTCTTGTTATTCAGAAGGATGATTCCTGAGAACAAATGAACAATAACTATAATAATAATAATAATAATAATAATAATAATAATAATAATAATAATAATAAATAGAGTGGGGATTTGGGATAGGGGTTTGGGGTCCTTAGGAATCCCTCTTTAAAGAATTATACCCTCTTGCACACAAATCCAATAGAATAAGATAATAGTTTATTTAGGGGCTGGGGAAAGGAAACCAAGAAAGAAATCCTTGGACTTTTTCTCATAGGGCGAAGGCATAGCACAGAGGCATAGCTCTGAGATACCTATCTCCTTGAGCAGGAGACCGGCAGATGCTTTTATAGAGGACTGATTGGGGGGGGGGGTGATCATCTGACTATGGAAAGTTCCCTTATTGAGGTAGGACCATCCCCCACTGGTGGTGCCTGGGGTAGTTGGGTGAGACATGGCTGGGAATCTCTCAAGCCATCTCTCTCCTCCTCCTGCCACAAAGGCAGCAGCCACACCTAATCTTATCTCCCCAGGGGTGGGGGAGATTGGAATGAAGGTGGTGGTCCTGAAGCTAGCTCAATCTGGATCTGGTTCCATTTATCTCTTTAGGTGTCTGTCTTTTGGTTTAATCTCTCAAGGAGAAGGTTCTTTGATGTAACCCAGAAAACTTGCCAGATATCTATCTCCTGTATGCAGATTTTCCTTCCTTCCTTCCTTCCTTCCTTCCTTCCTTCCTTCCTTCCTTCCTTCCTTCCTTCCTTCCTTCCTTCCTTCCTTCCTTCCTTCCTTCCTTCCTTCCTTCCTTCCTTCCTTCCTTCCTTCCTTCCTTCCTTCCTTCCTTCCTTCCTTCCTTCCTTCCTTCCTTCCTTCCTTCCTTCCTTCCTTCCTTCCTTCCTTCCTTCCTTCCTTCCTTCCTTCCTTCCTTCCTTCCTTCCTTCCTTCCTTCCTTCCTTCCTTCCTTCCTTCCTTCCTTCCTTCCTTCCTTCCTTCCTTCCTTCCTTCCTCTGGCTCTCCTGCTCATATGCTCAGCTTCTGTTTGTGTGTGATGTATCATGGAACTGAAAATGGCAATCAGGGCAACCTGATAATGATGAGGACAAGGAAATGGCAGGTTCTTGACAGAGGTGATAAAAATAAAAATAAAAGGTGCATGCAACAGAACACTCAAGTAGCAGCCAGGTGATAGTCTAAGGAATGTAAATGTATGACAAAGCTAGAGGAAAACTTTGGGTTCACAACTGAAGATCAAATGATGAATTACCTTAACAAAAGGCTATGTAACCAAGTATTGAATACTTATTGTATTTGCTTTGATAATAGCCCTCATGCAGATTCTTACATAAATACTCACTGAAGTCCTACACCTCATTCTTTTCACATGCTTCTTTTTAGAGACCAACCCCCTTTGGACTGCTTTTCTTTTGGGGGGGGGCAGGGCAATGAGGGTTAAGTGACTTGCCCAAGGTCACACAGCTAATGTGTCAGGTGTCAGAGGCCGGATTTGAACTCAGGTCCTCCTTAATCCAGGGCTGGTGCTTTATCCACTGTGTCATCTAGCTGCCCTGAGACCAAGACCTTTTAAGACTGAACCCAACCCACATGAAATCAAAGCTAGGCTCCTTTTTTGGAGATGGTGCCCCAGGCTTCCTAGGCCAGCAGGACCTTTACATGTAGGCAAGGAATTAATTTCTTTATTTGATACTCTCCCAATCATTGTCTGGGTCTGAAGGGCTTCTGCCTCCTTTTGGACAAAGAATAAAACAAACAAAAAAACCCCATACATTAACAACATATCTCTATCTTCCTCCATCAGAGAAAATCTCAATCTCTCTCTCCCTCTCTCTCTCCCTCTCCCTCCCTCCCTCCCTTCCTCCCTCTTTCCCCTCTCTTCCCTCTCCCTTCCCTCTCCCTTCCCTCTCTCTCCCTCCTCCCCCCTCTCTTTCCCCTCTCCCCTTCCTTTCTCTCCAATTAGAAGTTAATTTACAGGGGCAGCTAGGTGGCGTAGTGGATAGAACACCAGCCCTGAAGTCAGGAGTACCTGAGTTCAAATCCGGCCTCAGACACTTAACACTTACTAGCTGTGTGACCCTGGGCAAGTCACTTAATCCCAATTGCCTCACCAAAAAAAAAAAAAAGAAGAAGAAGTTAATTTACTATTTTTTGATTGGTTGTATGATTTTATTAGTATAGAGAACATCTGATAAAGGACTTTCTTCTCCAATTCACCTTCCTTGTAACTGATAGCCTTAGAGAGAGTTGTGTGAGTCACTGCAAGGTGAAGTGAATTGCACAAGGTCACATAGGCAGTATGTGTCAGGGACAGGAAGTGATGCTAGATCTTTCTGACTCATAGGGCAGCTTGCTATCCACTATGTGTGCGTCTTCATTTGCAATAAAAAATCTGAATCTATCTTCCTTTATCAAATGGGAGCCTGCCTCAAACCATTTTTAATTAGACTTTTTTTTGGCAGCTCCCAGTAGGACAGAAGGTCACCTGCAATTATTATAATGCTATATCTGACATAAACAATATACCCCTTATTCAGAGACTACAACTGTGTTTTGTTTGTCAATAGTCAATGGATAGTTACAGACAACATTTTAAACAATATGCTTGTTTAAGCAAAATATGTCCAATTCAAATAGAAAAGAAGGCCACTAAACCCTACACAAGATCCCTACAGGCCCAATATTGCCTTAAAAACATGCTAATATTATCTATGTTCTATTGTATTTTTATTTATTTTGTTAAATGTTTCTCAATTACATTTTACTTTGCTTCGATAGTTCTCAGGAAGTGTCACAGACTGTGGGGGAGAGTGTTTGACACCTTTGTCCTAAAGGGTAGATCAGTTTAATTGGAAACTGTCATACACACACATATAATTTATGTATACATTTTTAAAATATAGTTTCTGGTAGGTGAAATTCAAATGAAGTCTGGTTAATATACACATTAATTTCCACACTGATTCCCTGATTGTCCATTATTAAAATGGATCTCTGCTCTAAAAGGCAAATAGGGCTTCCTAATGTCAGGATATCAATTCTTCAAGGATCTGGAGTAGTTAGTTACTCTATAGATGCCGATCACAACTCTGTCTTATTTACCAGACGGTCTGTCTTCCAGGGTTGTTGTACAAGAAAAATCCATTGTCTTTTGGCCAACATGGTGATGGGACCTTTTGAACTTAGGTTTATTCTAGGTCAAAAGACACATGATCTATCACCAGCTCCATAACTGAAGCCCCTCCAGCTTAATAGGATCTACCAATTCTTGTTGGTCTTAGGCAATGAGGAACAGAATAGGATTTCAGTGAAGGAAAGTAAGTACATCTCAAAGGATACTTGAACTGTCTGCAACTAAGTCCTTTGCAAATTCTGGTGGCTGCATTCAGTCTGCAAAAATTATATTTTAACAACAGTATTTCAACAACCAGGGATGCATCAAATCCGGTGGGAGCTCTTATATTTTTGGTTGCTACTACTCTTTGGTAGTGATAGGGGAATACTGCAGTTGGTGAGCAATTATTTATCGTGTAGTCAGAGCTTATTATTCTTAGCACCCTCTCATATCACATGAGATATGTGCCCCTCAAAAGATTTTGGCCTAAATGTTCACATCGAGAAAACAAAAGTCTTGGTTTCATAGGAAAAACCCACATATGTTTTTCATCTAAAAATAGGTTATAGAAAGACTAGAAGGTCAGGTGGTCGATAGATTTAAACTATTAATGATAAATAAATAATGTCATAGATTAAAAAATCCCTATGTATTCTGGACAGTTTACCATCCTTAGACTCACCTATTACTTTGTGCAATTTGAACAATGGAGAAGCATGATAGCCTTTGATTAAATGGAGGTCTACATAAAAGTTATATTCAAATGTCAGTGTATAAGTAATCTAAGGTTCACTAAAAGAAAGACTCTTTCAGAGACATTATTACTAAAATACTGGGGTGCATAGGGAAGAATCTGGCTAGGCAGATAGAAAAAGAAGAGGCAAAGTTACAGCAAAAAGTCATCACAATAAAATAATGGGTTAGTCCTTTTAATGCATGGGAGGAATTCATGCTTCCTTCTCTCAAAACCCCAACAATTTTCAATTTTTCAGTGTAGTGGTAATTTAATGTTGTAGTAATAATGTGTTTGTATGTGTGTGTGTGTGTGTGGGGGATGGGTGTGGGTGAGTTAGCACCTTATATAGTCCATGAACTTTACTAGGGCGATAAGGGAGAATGTATCATGATTTATCACATCACATTACCTCACCTCACATGTAGATGTTGTTGGCTGCCATTTGAAGATTTTGATTTTAAGCAAAAATATTTTAGACGTGTCCCAACAAAAATAAGGATGGGAATACATACAGAAAAAAGAAGTTTTAAACTGTTTATTATTCCTTCTTAAGGTTTAGTAATTCTAATCATAAAAGAGGGGTAACAAATTAGAAATTTAGAGAATAAAACGATAATCTGGGAAATGAGTGAGGACCTTGAGACTCTAATTTACAATTTCTTTAAGTAAATTATATTGATATCTTTTAAATTTTGATATAATCTAAATGTCTCCCAGTATCCCTCTTTTCCCACTCCCAGAGAGGCATTCCATTTAAGAAAGATTTTTAATGACAAAAAGTAAAAGAGAAATAAAAGAAAAAAAAACCTGAAAATATATGCAATATTCCATACCTATGGACCTCCTACCTTTGCAAAGGGTCAAGGGGAGGTGTCATCTCATATCTCTTCTTTGAGGTCAGGCTTGTTCTTTGTAATTCTGCAATGCTCATTTTCAATTGTCTTGTAGTTGTTCTTTCCATTTATATTATTGTAGTCATTATATATATATTGTTTTCTTTGTTCTATTTCCTTCCCTCTGCATTAGTTCATGTAATTCTTTTCTTATTTCTCTGTGTTCATTATAGTCATTGTTTATTACAACAGAATAAATGTCCCATTCCATTCCAATCATGTTGCATAATTTGCTTAAACATTTTCCAATTAATGGGTGACTGCTTGCTACCATAAAAAGTTCTGCTACACAAATTTTGTTGTGTACAAGGACTTCCTTCTTATCAATGACCTTGTTGTACATACTTAGTAGCAGAATCTCTGTCTTTTTTTTTTTTTTTGCAGGGCAATGAGGGTTAAGTGACTTGCCCAGGGTCACACAGTTAGTAAGTGTCAAGTGTCAGGCCGAATTTGAACTCAGGTACTCCTGAATCCAGGGCCAGTGCTCTATCTACTGCACCACCTAGCTGCCCCCAGAATCTCTGTCTTAAAGGGTATGGATATTTTAGTAAGTATATTTGTATAATTCCAAATTTCTTTTTAATCACAGGTACTGGTTTGCCTCTCAACAACTCCTCCAACTCTAACTTTTTCTATCTTTTCACATCTCTGCAAATTTAATGGTGATGAGATGAAACTTCAGGGTTGTTTTGAGTTGCAGTTGTCTTATTATTCATGTTTTAGAGCATTCCTTCATATGGTTATTAATGGTTTGCAATTCTTCTGAGAACCATTCACATCCTTTGACCATTTATCTCTTGGGAATGGCTGTCTGTCTCTCTCTGTTAGTGATCTATGTATCCTGGTATAACTATTTTTTTGTGAGGAATTTCATTACAAAGATTCTTCCTATTCTGTTTCTCATGTTTTTCCTGCTCAAAATAGAGCTGGCTTTGGCAAAATATTGTTAGGGATGATGTTAATCTGTGTTACTCTTCTTTCTTCTCTTTCTGCCTTTTGTTATTCCTCTCATTTTTCCCCAGCCTATGTTGCCCACTGCCCAACTAAAATTTTTACCACGTTTTACTTGATCTGGCTCTCCATATCTTTCCTCACTATCTTCCCAAACAAAATATACTTCTCTGCTCCTATTGACCAACTTATGGAGGCACTGATTCTTAAGTTATTTTTCAGCCATGTCTGACTCTCTGTGATCCCTTTTGGGGTTTTGTTGGCAAAGATACTGGAGTGGTTTGTCATTTCCTTCCCCAGCTCATTTTACAGATGACCAACTGGGGCAAACAGGATGAAGTGACTTGTCCAGGGTCACACAGCTAGTAGTTGAGGCCAGATTTGAATTCAAGAAGATGAGTCTTTCTTTCTCCAGGCCTGGTATGCTATACACTGTGCCACATAGCTGCCCTGAAGGCATTGATAGGTCATCAGTATTATTAGTGGTAGAAAGGACCTTAAATATTGTATAGACCAAACTCAAATAGAAATGATCCCTGTGAGTAGCCTATTGATTTAGAAAACCACAAATTGGCCTCCATGGCCAGGAATAGGGAGGTGTTCTTTGTCCCCCCACAAATGTTCTCTACACATTTCTTTACGTAGTGCTCCATCTCCCTACAGACTCTACATGTATTTGTGGGAGAATTTATGCTAGGTTTGGGGGGAGTATTTTGTAGCAATTGTTCTTCTTTCACCAATTTAATAAATACCTTTTGCCAAAAGCTTATTGAAGTCATACTAACATGGATGGGAAGCATATTGGTGGAGGCTTGTGAATGACAAGCCTAGAAACCTAGCTCCTCATGGTTACCCCTGTAACCCTGATATAGTGGCTTTTGTATATTGGGGACTCAGACCACCAAGGCTAGTTAAAGTTAGAGAAGTCCCCCAGAGATCATTTTACAAAAGGAAGAAAGTACCTACTCTATCCTTGATTAAACTTATGAACCCGCTTCTATGAGAAGTGAACATACTCTTCTGAAATATATTGCTAGAATACAATAATTTCTGGGAAGAATAGGGAGGTACAATTTACTCCCAATTTGGCCCCGCTCTGGATCTCACACATTTGTTTCAGAACAAATGATAGGAACTGACCGTCCATAGAATCAACTAAGCAAATGACCAATACAGAATTTCTCTCTCCATGGCCATTAGAATTCTTCACATGCAAGAACTATATATAAATCTCCAAGAGAAATACTACATGAATAGAATACTATTTGGGTATCATCCCTTTGATGAAATTATACATAACTGCTTACCTGTGCTATATATAATTTGTTTAGAAAGGTGTAGGAAATTCAGTGCTCTAAGGCAAATAGCCATGCTACAACAGGTCATGTATATCAGAGGCTATGGGACAAACATCACTATAGCTTGCCAAGCTCTGTTGGTTCTATCTCACTCTGAAAGTAGACAGTAATTAGGGAATAGACTATATGGGTATCAGAGAAAGCAGTCTAACCTAAGTCAATTTTCTATTCCTATTGGCAATAATAGACAATGGGAAATTGTACTATCAGTGATGCCAATCTTTTGACTGATGCACAAAATTCAAAATTCAGTAATAGAATGGAATATTCATGTAAACAAGCCTTATAAGGAAAACATTCATAGCTGGGCTGTTTGATTGACCTGTAGCAATCACACTGGGTCACTAGCATTTAGCATCTGTTGCATTTCCCAAAGGCAGAAAGTCTGTTGCTTTACAAAGAAACAATTCAGAAGCATCCCAGTTTCAGAAATGGGAGCTGAGATCTGCAAAGTGGTTATAAAAAAGTGCAGTGTGTCTTCTTTTGTCCATTTAATGTCATCTAATTCAAATCTGCTCATTAGAGGTTTAGAGAACATTTCTAAGTGCAATTATTCTAGGTTCAAATGAAATATAACTACTCCTTGAAACTTGTATTAAGTGCCTTTTAAAAAGACTTTTAAGCAATATGTGACAGGATACCACTTCTGAAGAATATTTGGAAAGAATCCCTGGGATTAAACTATAAAAATAGACGAATACATACTGTCCAACATACCTGATATTTTTCTACCTTTTGCTAAAACCAATAGAGCATTTGAACTTATTGACATTTATTTATAAAGGTGTCTAGTTTAGTGGAAACATTGCAAAAACTTCATTTTTCATTTTTTCTAAGAAAATTAGGTAACGTGCTTACGTATTGCAAAAAAACTGAAATTCTGGAGGAATTCTTAAGTAAAGCAAGATTAACCTTGGCATCTAAATTGGTTCCATAAACACTAGTTGGACATTTTTTTGGGCATGGCAATGAGGGTTAAGTGACTTGCCCAGAGTCACACAGCTAGTAAGTGTCAAATGTCTGAGGCCGGATTTGAACTCAGGTCCTCCTGAATCCAAGGCCAGTGTTCTATCCACTGTACCACCTAGCTGCCCCCATTAGTTGGACGTTTTAAATGACTAAGGACTTAGTCCTCAAATTTGGGTACCAATTCAGATATAATTTAAGATTTTTGCTATATGACCAGGTTATTTATATTCTACAAATCTATGTGTTTGATCATTGGAACTCATAATAAGACCAAGGGAAAAGCAGCTCTCTCTCCCACCTCAGGTATGAAGTGTGGCAGGACAGGACCCCAGTATCCTGATAAGCAGTACTAAACTCTGCTAAAGGATATGCATGATATAGTTGGATGCTGCATCTCCTACTGATACCCTGTTGTAAAAGATCCCCTCTTAGTTACAAGTCTTTGCATTTCCCCTTACCTTGAAATTCCCTTCCCTTTCTTTGTTTTGTAACAAAAGACCAGTCTTCTCTTACTTCAGCGGGACAGTCACCGAGTTTTCCAGCCATATCTTCCTCTCCTAATAAATCTCTTTTTCTTTTACAAGATTCATGATGAGCCTCCAATTCTTTGGGTGAACTACCCTGCCCCCCCATCAAGGTTTCAAGTCTCCCCCAAACACATTTACTTGTATATATTTATGAGACAGGCAGATGTTACCCGCATAGTATAGGTGGAGAAACTGTGGCAGTGAGGATAATTGAGCGACTTGATGAGTCTAGATATCTCTTGACTAATGAAGTTGAACTAGAATCCTGGTCGTATAGTATCAGACTCTATCTTGCCCAAATGAGAGCATAACTCTGTGTGTGTGTGTGTGTGTGTGTGTGTGTGTGTGTGTGTTGGGGAGTAAACCATATAGAAGTGGCCAATGCTATTTGGAACATACCCACACAACCAGAGAAATATGGAAATGGTACTAAATATTAGAACATTCTAGTCTTGAATTCTATGTATTTATTGACTAAATGCTTATTATAGTGAAGTCAGTTTTTTATTTTGCTGAAGCATCTTTATTTTACTTTTGATATGCTGATATCTCCTGAACAGAACTTGTCATAGTATATGGCACATAATAAGTACTTAATAAATGCTTGTTGCTTCCCAATTGTTTTCAAGTCCCTTCATGACTTTTTTTTTTGAGGGGCAATAAGGGTTAAGTGACTTGCCCAGGGTCACACAGCTAGTAAGTGTTAAGTGTCTGAGGTCCTCCTGAATCTAGGGCCGGTGCTCTATCTACTGCACCACTTAGCTGCCCCCCACTTCATGAATTTTGTGTCATCCTTGTGCAGGGGCCATGCTAATCTCTATTTTGTTCCAATTTTCTAGCATAAGTGCTGCTCAAGCAAGCACTCAAGTCTTTTAAATGTAATCTCCTCACATTGGGGTCAGGGAGCATGTTTTCTTCGTGTGTGTTGTTTAAATTTTCTTTGTGATCATTCAGTGCAAAGCCTAGAGCGGTCAGTTCATGAGTATCATTTGCCTTTAGGTATGCATGCAGGAATTCTGGAGACATGAGGTCCTAAGAGTCAGGGGAGGGGGACCTTCCAGGTAGAGACTGCTTAGGTCCAAAGAATCTTAATCCCACAACACCACAATATAGTTATGACCTGGGTTGACTTGCAGTTAAGAGAAAATTAAAAAAAAACATCTTGAGATTTAAGGATGAGTAAAAGCATCCACAAGAAAGTAAATGCCTAAGAATCTCAAGAAGAAAAATGGAAGAAGCAGAGGGGTTTCAATAACATTAAAGAAGAGGACATCAAAGTGGAGAGAAATGAGCTTTTAATTTCTGCACATGCCATTTTACAATATTCATTAAGAGGGGATTCAAGGAAAGCCACTGAAGCAATGCAACTGAGTAAAAAGACCAATGACCATTCCCAATCTACGATTCCAAAGCTTCATTCATTGCGTGAGCCCTTTCCAGCGTAATGGCTTGGAGCAGAGCATGAGTTAATAAAGCATGGGGTTCTTTCTGGTTTGCAGAAGTGTCATGCAGTAAGAGGTTATGTCTTGCACCAGCTTTGTAAAATTTTTCCTTATTCCTAGACAAAAAACCCAGCTCCAATTGGCCATCAATTTTTTTGAAACTCAGCAAACTTATTATTTCATTTGCTCTTCATCTTCTCAGATCTTTGATCTTTCAAATTATTTTCCCATCCTCTTAATAGTATTGTTGTATAGCTCAGATGAGAACAATGGTAAAAGCTCACTAAAGGGGGTGGGGGAGATACAATAACATATCACTTTTAAAGGGCAAAAATCAACTCCAGGCAGATACCATCTGGGATGCAACTTCTTGGTTTCAGACTGAACCTGCACAGTAACAATCAAGTATTTTTGGTGATCTTTTCATGTCAGGGACTGAGCCAATCCAAAGAAATCTTTTCACACCACAGTCACATAAATATACATACATGTAAAGTAGGTACTACATTCTTACAAATCAAAGATAATTTCATGTCAAAATAAACAGTTTACTTATAATTTTCACTTAATGCCTTTCATAATCACTGAGTCACACACATCCTATGGACGATTCTTTGGGTTAATACTTTACTATCAAACTGTCATCAAATTTGAATCAGGGAAAAAAATTGCTACAATTTCCCACCTCATAATAAACTGATGCCACACACATGCCAAAAATATACTTCAGACAGCATCCTCAATTTCACCTTTGTTTTCCTCAGGGTCTGTGACAGTTTCAACTGGCTTCAAACACTCCTTCAGTAATATAGCATCCACCTGCTTCCCTCCATTTTCATTGGGTTCCTCCTGGATCCATTGATGAAGGCAGTCCTGTTCTGAGTTGCTCCTGACATAGCCTGGTAAATTCACATGGCTGTCAGACTGTCTATTGACATTCCTAGGAGCTTTGTCAGAGATTAGCACTAGGCGGGCACTTGCCACCATCTGAGACTGACTGCTGGTACTATGAGTCATGTTGGTGAGGACAGAGCCATACCTATAGTTGCCACATGGCGTTGTTCTTTTCCAGTCAGCAGCTAGATGCCATCTTGTCCAAGTCTTCTTGATTTCAGCTTGAACCTAAAGCAAAATAATTTTATTATATGTTTAAAATCATAATTTCAAAAATTGCAAAGTTACTCTGAGACTATCTGACCAGTTGCAAGTTCTTTGTCAGAAGTGTGTTTGGAGACCAATAGGAATTGCTTAAAAAAGAGAATAAAACACTTCCTAAAACTAGGTACAATGGGGAGCAATCTACCAAGTAAATAATATTTACTCGATGTTCACTGTGGGTAGTAGTGATAAGGGGTAATATTTAGCTAGAAATGTGAAAAACACCCATCATTGTTTCCCCAGGAGTACTGCAGGAAGGGAGAAAGGGATAAATAAGGAATGCGTTAAGAATAGCAATCAATGAAAAATTGGTTTCACTGGGCTAGAATTTATCCTCAGATTTTTAATTTTGTTTCATCATGGTTGTTCTCCAGGCAAGGACTGATGTGGCATTCTAGAAGAGGGAAAGAGGGTATACCCCATTCTTAAAATGCTCATGAAACCCAGTGACATTTGAAATAACATTTGCCATGACCATTTTCCCCCTGGGGAAAAATGAAAAATGCAATATTAAACACACACATATAAAAACACATATCTCAAAGGCACAAAACAAAAGTTCTTCCTAAAGAGTCAATGTAATTCTCTTAAATAGACAGCCTGAACTAATCATTTTATAAACTTTGGCTGTTTCCAGAATAAACAGGTAGTCAGCATCAATAAGAGCCATGGTTTTATATTTATAGGAGCCATGGTTATACATATATATATATAAATATATATATATATTTTTTTTTTCTTTCCTTCTTTCTTTTCCGGGGTTTACATCAGATTTGTAATAGGCAAAGGGAGAGAGTCTATAGCTTACCCCAGCTGAGATTATCAGTAATGGAACTACCTTAAATATTTAGGTAATAATTTGCCACTAGTTTTTGTTATTTTCTAGTCAATTCAAACAACGTAAACTTGACCATCACCAGTTTGTAACAAATACATGTTGGAATTTCTTGAGAATGTGGATCTCAACCTAGTTTTAAGTGTGTGAGATATCATAAAGTAAAGCTATAATACCCTTGGAGTAAAGTTATCTAATGTTTTCCTGGAAGGTTTCAAATTAGTGCTTGGCAAATTTATTTGCCTCTACTTTACATCTCTTTAATGAATTTCTCATATGTTTTAATTATATTTGTATATAAACATATCTACCAGACCCTATGGGCAGTTAGGTGATGCAGTAGATAGAATGCCAGTCCTGGAGTCAGAAGGACTCATCTTCTTGAGTTCAAACCTGGCCTCAGACACTAGCTGTATGATCTTGGGCAAGTCACTTAATCCTGTTTACCTCAGTTTCTCATCTGTAAAATGAGCTGGAGAAGGAAATGGCAAACAGTATCTTTGCCAAGAAAACTCCAAATGGGGTCCTGAAGATTTGGACACACCTGAAACAGCTGAACAACAAAAACAATGACACTAGACCCCAAGGATAGGGATCAAGCCCCATTTAGACATAGCAGACACTTAATAAATCCTTCATGACTGAGTGATTTCCTCCAGTGCCTAGCGCTGTGCTTTGAATGAAGCAGATGCCTAATAGTGCTTGCTGATTCCAATTGTTATTGAATTGTACTGGGAATGGAGAAGTTTTACGATCCCACTGTTGTGAGAAATTGGGATCACAGGTTCATGGATTGAGTTAGAAGGAACATTAGAGGTCATCTTGTCCAATCATCTCATTTTACAAATAAGCAAACTGAAAGTCAGGAAGGTTATGAGACTTGCTTGGGCTCAGAATGGTAGTAAATAGCAGAGCCAGGATTTGAATCCAGCTCTTTTGACTTGAGTAGGACATCATGAAAGAACATTAGCATCTGAGAATCTTTGCTAATTTTCACTGGAATTTGACTCACTGGTCAAGAATTATGTGAGGAAAATGAATCCTCTTTTTTTTTCTGCCCCTTAATACTAAAGAAATTGTCACCTATATGAGATAGCTTGAATAGTACTACGCCCTTAATGAATGATGTTTTCAACTTACCTCTCCATTGCAGTAACAATAGATGATAGAAACAAAGAAACCCTGCGTAGTGAAAACAAATCAGGAAATTAGTACACTTGAGTATTCAAAGAAAGGAAAAAACTTCTTACCTCCTTGGTATATAGATATAAAAATGATTCATTAGTCATTCATTCAAAAAATTTCCAGACCATAAGATCATAGATTTAAAAGCTATTTAGTTCAATTCTTTCAAAGACCTAGAGTTTATAGAGATAGTAAATGTGAGAGTTGGAATTTGAACTCAGATCATTTGACTCAAGATTCAGGGCTCTTTGCATCATACTACTTTTCCTTCTTATTTCTTCCTTGGCAAATAGAATGATTTTCACATTTATTTCCACTAGTTCCAGTTGTGTCATGATTGAAGGTCAATGTAGCATCTTTTTTGGTGATTCTTAGCTACTCATAAAGGTCTAATAATGGCATCAAGCAGGGTATAACAATCAGGTAGAGAAATGAACCAGGATCAGTACTGAGAGTTTCAACATGCCCAACAGAAACATGGCATAAGGGGAAAAAAGTACTGGACTTAGAGTCAGAAGACTTGAGAAGGAATCACGGTTCTGTCATTTACAGATATGCAAACTTGGTCAAGTCACACATTTCACTTCTCTAAGCCTGTTTCCTCATCTGTAAAATGGGAATGATGATGATACTTATTTTGAGAGGCAGAAGACCTGGTTTCAAGTCTTGCCTTTTGACACTGTGGTAAAAAAATATGAAAGTTCCTTAACAGTCGGTTAGGATAACTGAAAGACGCCAGTTTTTCTTTAAGGACCACCCTTTTGGGGAGGAGACCAATGGCATGAGCTACGCATGTCAGTGCGCCTGCTGCGCATGTCAGACTGCCTGCTATGCACTCAACTTCCGGGGTGCGAGCTGAGAAGGGAAGTGGGGCTTTTTCCTGCTCCACTGGTCTCCTGGCTGCGCTGCACAGACAGACGCGGACTGGAGTTTGACTCGACCCGGCTCTCGGTTAACAGCACACGCTTGACTAAATAAAAAAAAACCTTGGGTTTTGGTGAGTTTTATACAGAATATAGACTAAGCCTAGACTTAAGACGATTTGTATTGTATTTCTACTTTCCTATCCTTCTAATCAACATCACCTTGTGACTACCATACAATAAAGGCTCTATCTAGAAAACCAGAAGCTTCTTCCATTTACTAGTCTGGGAGATAAATTAAGGGAAAGGTTAAGTAGGGGAGATTTATGATCTAATATCCAATATCTCACAACACCAACATCTCAGTGCCTCAGGCAACTCTCTAAGACTAAGTTGGAGCAATACTGCCCAGTTGCTTTTGACTTTCCACACTTACAAAAATCACAGTTCTGAATACCAACTCAATGACAACAGTAGTAAAATCTTGACATGTTTACCTGCCTACCTCACAGGATTGCTATGGGAATCAAATCAGTTAATCTTTGTGAAAACTTTTTAAAATCTTATGCAAATATAAGGAGTTGTTAAGTCTCTCCTTCATCTGAAAATCATATCTGATAATCAGATCAGATCAATTCTCCACCAAACAATGGTTACATGTCCTGAGTTTGAATTTTCATTTGTGAGAAAGAGCTCTTGGAGGTGATGCTTTTATGAACAGAGATCAAGGACAGATAAGCCCTCAAATCTGTACTATAAGAAGCTGTAGCGTTATGCTCTTATATGGTTGTAGGGGCCATATGCATTAATCAAAGAGAAGAAAGGAAGGAAGGGAAATTGGTCTAAGCTGGGGCAAAACCGAAACCTTTATAACCTTTCTGTCATTTGTACCTGAAAGGAATTAAAGAAGAGTTCACAGTGCATCCGGATCTCCCATCCTAATCCAGTAAAAGTGTGGGGCAGACACACAAAAACAATGTAATGGACACCAAAGACCAAGATCAGAACCAAAGTAGACTTTGCAAGTTTTCTGAAAGAGAATGACAAGATTTTTTTCTTAGAATTAATTAGAATACTTAGGGTAAACACAATTTGCAGAAGAAACAGTGACTTAATGAAGCTAGGAGTTTCTGTTTTTTGTCTATCTTGACTTACCCCTTCTCCAACCCAGTTATTATTGTCTCTCATTCTCTTTCCTTTTACTTCCAAATTGAAAAGTGGAGTATAGTCTCATTTCCTCTAATTGTTATCAGTGACTTCTCCTTAGTCTTGTTTTCAACTTAACAAAATCTTTTTTTTTTCCAAGTAGTTAGGAACAACACTGGACTTGGAGTAAAAAGATTGGAATTTGAACAAGTCACTTCAACTCTCTAAAGTAGTTTCTTTATCTGAAAAATGAGTATAATGAGAACTCTAATTCACTAGATTGTCTTAAAGAAAATTCTTTGTAAAAGTCATACCAATTTTAGTTGTAATACTACTACTCATACAAATGAATGCTTTTACATTGTCCTAAGCATTTATGATTTCCAAACTTATCACCATTAGCTACTACCACCTTATCCAGAATAATCATCAGACAAAATATGGCCATTATAATTACCCATAATTCATTTAATTTTTTTCTTTTTACCATTTATATGTTGTGGTCATAATGTATATGGTTTTCCTGTTTGCTTTACTTTGCATCAGTTCCTATGTCTCCTGCTTCTATGAATTACTCATAGTTATTATTTCTAATAGCAAAATAATATTCTATCACATTCATATTAAAATCTAGCCTCAAACACTTACTAGCTGTGTGATCCTGGGAAAATCATTTAAATTCTGTTTGCAACAGTTTCTTCATCTGTATAATGGAATTATTAACACCTATGTCTGAAAGTTATTAGGATAAAATGAGATAATACTTTAAAGTACTTTGCAAAGGTGAGTGCTACAGAAATGCTAATCTTTCTCCCCCTTCTCCTCCTCCTCTTCTTCCTTCTTCTCTTCCTCCTTCTCCCCCCCTCCCTCTTATGTTTTTTTTTTTTGGTGAAGCAATTGGGGTTAAGTGACTTGCCCAGGGTCACACAGCTAGTAAGTGTTAAGTGTCTGAGGTCGGATTTGAACTCAGGTACTCCTGAATCCAGGGCCGGTGCTCTATCCACTGTGCCATCTAGCTGCCCCAATCCCTCTTATGTTTTTAATCTCATTGGAGTATATGCCCAGCAGTTGGATCTCAAAGTCAGGGGATACCAACAATTTTAGTGACAGTATAATTCTAAATTGCTTTCCATATTGTACTGATTCACACTTCTACTGATTCTGTCTGAATTTCCACAGCTTCATCCAACATTGATAGTACTTGTCATTCTTGCCAATTTGCTGGTTGTGAAGTGATACTTCAGTATTGCTTTAATTTGAATTTCCTTTTTTTTTTTAAAGCTATTTGGAAAAGTCATGTAATTCATAGGTTCCGATTCTTTTGAGAACTGTTTGCTCATATTCTTTGATCACTTATCCATTTGAGGAATGGCTCTTGGTTTTATATATTTATTCGTGTTAGTTAACTATATATATTTGATATCAGAATCTTATAAAAATATTTGGTATGATTTTTCCCCCCACAATGACCACTTCTTTTCTTATCTTAGTTGTATTGATCTAGTATGTACAAAAGTTTTCAATTTCATGTAATCAAACTTCTCTGTTTTTTTTATCTTCATGTCTATCCTTTTGTTTGGTTAAGAATTCCACCTTAACCACAAATGTGAAAGGGAGCAGACCTATTTTTCTTCTTCTTTTTAAAAAATATTATGACATTTTAACATCCAGGTTATACAGAGGGAGCCAAAAGCCACAAAGAGGTCTGATGTTTTAATAACTTTTTGAAAATTATTTTCATTATATCATATCACATCTTAATTATATTAATTTCCCATATACACTGTATATGATACTATGGTATTGTAAATTAAAAACAAGAAATAAAGGAGTTATTAAATATTGAAACCCCTTCATGACTTTTGGCCCACCCTGTATTTACTGTTGGATATACTTAAATCTAATTCATGCCAAATTGCTTTCTAGTTTTCATAGTAGTTCTTGTCAAATATAGAGTTTTTCACCAAGTCATTTATGTTTTGGAGTTTTTGAACATTGGGTTGTTGAATGTTTCTGATATAGTTTATTTAATCTCTTTCACTGGTCTACTTTTTCATTTTTTGTTTTTGTTTTTATTTCTACTTTTTCATTTTTTAACTGGCACAACTAATTTTCATGATCACTGATTTAGAATATAACTTGAAATTTGGAAGTGCTATTCCATTGCATTTCTATTCCCCCTCATTTCTATTATTTCTTGTTCTTTTCAAATGAATTTTGCTATATTCATACTCCTTTAAAACATCTTCCTGGTAGTTTGATAGGTATAATTCTATTAGATTACATAGTATTATTAGTTTTATTATATTGGGGCAACATCCATAATTATTTATTTCTTATTTAGTTTAAAAAAAAAACAATTGTATTTATACTCAAGTAAACCTTGGTAGATTGACTCTGAAATATTTTATATATTTTATATATTTTGTAGTTATTTTCAGCAAGGCTTCCCTTTCTATTATCTCCTCCTGGATTTTGTTATTGCTTCATAGAAACACTATGATTTTTGTAGATTTATTTTTATAACCTGCTACTTTATTGAATCTATCAATAGTTTCAATTATTTTCTTTGATGGTTCTTCAGGGTTTTTCTGAATCAGCAAATAGGGATAGTTTTGTCTTTTCTTTGCCTATGTTTATGTCTTTGATTTCTTTTTCTTTTCTTTTCTCTCTCTCTCTCTCATTCTTATTTCCAGAAATGTGTCAAATTACAGTGGGAAAAGGTGAGCATTCTTTATTTCCTTTTGAATTTATTGATGTTTTTCCATTGCACATATGCTGGTTTTTATATTAGATGTAAGCTTTTAATCATATTAAACAAAACTATTTTTTGCCTTTTGATCCCAGTAAGATAAAATTTACAATGCAACAAATTAATAGAAGATTAGAGGAAGGGAAATTTTGGTTTTTGCTCTTAAGTGCATTTGTCAGGTACGTTCTACACGATATACTCACATTCCAAAGTCCTTCTGTAGTTATACTTTACAGAGTTTAGCATAAGCACTGTGCTTTGTCAAAGGCTTTTTATTAATCTATTGATATAATGTATTTTGAATTTTTAATATGACTATGTTCATTCTTTTTACAATGTTGAAGCATTCTTCCATTATTAGTATAAATCCAATTTGATCACAGAGAATAGTTTTTCGGATATGTTAATGTTGTTTTTTTTTTTAAATTTCAATTGATTACATATTTACTAGTGATCTCCATGATTTTTTTTAACATGTCCCAGGTTCCTTCATCTCATCCTTGTCATATCTTTTTATTTCCTGTAAAGTGTATTTCTTCCATGATTCAAAGTTTATATTCAGGACTCTTTTCTTTAGAAGGATTCTCTGGAATAAATGGAAATACTATATGTTTTTTCCTGTACTAACTATTTGAAGCTCTTCATTTTATATCTCATCTCTCAGAAGCTTTAACAGAGGTTTTACTCTCTCTGTGGGATATCACCTAATTGCTGCTTGTCTAGTGCCAGCCACTTTGTGAGCACTCAGTATATTTTAATTGAATTGAATATAGCAGAGAGGAACAAAATTAATTTTTACTGCCAGTGCCTTAGAGTCTTTGTATAATACCAGTTTGGGAAAAAAAATCATTCCATCACTCTAGGGCAGGGGTTCTTAAACTGGGATCCACAGACTCCTCAATTGTTTTGGGGGGCCTGAGAAGTTGATGGGAAAATAAAAAGATATTATTTTCACTTACTGCTAACAGAAATTTTGCTTCCAATGATGAATTTAAAAATATTATTCTGCTGTCTTCACTTTGCATATTTCCTTTGTCTTCTCATACTTCTCTGAATTCCTCATGCTTATTGTTTCTTATAGCACAATACTATTCTATTGATTCATATATCATGGTTTGTTTAATAACTTAAAAAAACCATCTCTAATTGTAATTTAGCCTCCAAGTAGGAATTTAAAAATATCATTCAGAGGTCCATAGGCTCCACTGAACTGCTAATGGGGTCCATGACCCAGAAAAGTTAAAGAACCTGTGTGGTAGGATGAACCAGTAAGTCCTAAGGTCTTTTGCCAAAACCAATTCTGCCTCACATTTTTCTTTCTGGGTGAAATAAAAAAATGTGTTCAGAATTTCAAATCAGATCTACATTTTATGTCAAAACCAAGAAAAATTTTGTACAAGTAAGATGAGAAATTTCCCTCACAAATATCATAGAGAACTTAGTGATCATATCTTCCAGGTCTGATTTTGGATCTTACCCTATGTTGCTCCAGCTTCCTAGAAGCAGTATGCTAGTTTGGTTGGCAGGCTGATCTCTACACATATGCATACTATTTGCATAGCACACATCATCATTATAGCTGGGCATTGTAGACAACTTCTAATAAGAAGGAATTAATATCTATGGCATAATTAAAGAAAATGCTCATAGAAATGTATGAAAAATTTAAAGTTATTGGGGTCCTCTTGAAAAGGTTGATAAATACATTGTTCAAGTAAAATTCAACAGAGGACAATTTTACTTTCTAATGCTTGAATATTCAATGATCAAATTATTAAAAAACTTTTGGATCATTTTTCCATGACGGTTTGTTCTTTTTTTGGGGAGGGGGTGCAGGGCAGTGAGGGTTAAGTGACTTGACCAAGGTCACACAGCTAGTGTGGGGACCAATTTTTAATTGGGGAGTGCTAGCTAAGCGGCTTGCCGCAATATTGGGGCAAGGAAGGAGACCGGCAGACTCTCTCAAAACAGAACAAGATTTATTTTAACAAGAATGAACTTAAAAAAAACAACACACAAACAGGATCAGTAGGATCAAGGGAAAGGAAATAAAATGGGGAAAGGAAAATTATAATACCTGAAAAAATACCACTGCTCAGGAATCAGCTGAAAATACGCAGCAGAACGCCTGTGGCTTTCCAGCTTCCACCTAGAATGCCCAATTCACCTCCCCCAAACCTAGAAACAACCCACATAGCCCCAGCCAATGGGATGGCCACTCTGACAGTCACATGACTGCCCTCACTAGGCTTCCAGTCATTATAATTTTGCCAGGCCCATGTAGGCTTCGGCAAGTGGTGATGACACGAGGTGCCAGAGCCCTGGCAATGGCTACAACCAGTGGGTGGAGCACTGCGCAGTTTGTGGAGCCACAGGTCAGTGCTCGCAGAAGCATAAAAACCTCAAATAACAATTAATTCTTTACACTAGTAAGTGTTAAGTGTCTGAGGTTGGATTTGAACTCAGGTCCTCCTGAATCTAGAGCTGTTTCTTTATCCACTGTGCCACCTAGCTGCCCTCCATGACAGTTTGAATTTTAAACATATCTTGTTCTTCTATATCTGAGGATCCAAATCTTCCCTTGTCTTGCCAAAGGACTGACTTCAAATAATTTTTTAAAAAGTTTTTCTCTTAAATTTTATAGATTCCTCTATCTGTTATCTGCATATCCTCCTTAGAATAGCTCAATTAATTCATTCCATTTTAGGTTCAGGGTTTTTTTTTTTTTTTTGTGGGCAGCAATGAGGGTTAAGTGACTTGCCCAGGGTCACATGCTAGTAAGTTATAAGTATCTGAGGCTGGATTTGAACTCAGGTCCTCCTGAGTGCTTTATCCACTGTACTACCTAGCTGCCCCTAGAGTTAGTTTTAAAATAATATACTACTGTTTATAATAAGGGATTATTTTTTAAGGGTCATAATTTGTATGTTTATATGTGCTTCTACTTAATTTTGATGCTTTCCTAGGAGACCGGATCAATGAGATTAAACTAGTGTTCAAGAGGGAAGTATTTATTAAAATAGATGTTAAATCTAATTTATGTACTATTATTTTAATATGAACTCAGTTATTATATGAGAAGGAATGTGAAGACAGATGTTTTGAAATAAATATAATTTTGAATGAAATATGAATTTAACTGGTATCAGAACAAACCTGTATTTTATGCATTTCTTCACTTTCAAAGAATTGCATCAGGATAAGAAAAAGAAATACCCATTCACTATTCAGTCTTCTTGTTTGTAAAATGAAGCCCCAGGGGCAGCTAGGTGGCACAGTGGATAGAGCACTGGCCCTGGATTCAGGAGGACCTGGGTTTGGATCTGGCCTCAGACCCTTGACACTTACTAGCTGTGTGACCCTGGGCAAGTCACTTAACCCCAATTGCCCCGCAAAAACCCCTAAAACAAAAAACAAAACAAAACAAAAAATGAAGCCTCAGTGAACACATGATGATGATAAAACCTTAGAAATAGAGCAATTAATGGAGTTCGGTAGTCAATATAGAGAGTAGGATGAAAAAATCAATCTCTTCTTCATAATTCCCACTCATAGGTTTACTCATACCAATCAAACACTACCCTAGTGAATTCCTTGTAAAAAAAAAAAGAGAGAATTCAATTTTTCAGTGCCTTCCAATTCTCTACCCATTTTCTGAGTTGGACAGTATGTGCCTAGTGACTGGTTTGCTGAGGGATGATCAGTAATGAAATTACCAGTGACAAAAAGTGAATATATCAATAGTCCAAGAAATAACACAATTTTTAAAAAAGGCTATCTCAAGGGAGGCTTGAGAGCAGATGAACAGGAGGTTAGGAGAAAGCTCAAATGATGCCATGAACATTTCTTAGTAACTCACAGAGTCAAGAATACTTGCTAATTAGAAGTTAAACAAAGGCATAATCATGTTATATATTTGTAGCAAATTATCACATAGAATGTCACTGGCCATTCCCCATGCCTGAAATGATATCCTTCTTCCTAGGATGTCTCTTCCTACAAGACTCAATTCAAGGAGCTCTTTTTGCATGAAGTCTTTACTGATCCTCCCAACTACTAGCAGTGTTCTTCCCAAACTACCTTGTATTTACCTTCATTGCATGGTTTTGTACTTTGTTCTCTTTGTAGTTATTCTGCACACATTTATATATCTACTTCTCACCTGTTTTTTATAGTATAAATTGTTTCATTTGTTGTATTTGTATCCCATTAGATCATGAGTTCCTTGAGAGCTGGGACTATCATTTGATTTTTTTTTTGCATCCCCCCATAATTATCACAGTGCTTGGCTCATAAATACTTAATAAATATTTATTGACTATTGACTATCTAATGTTTAATGAATGCTTGTTTATTAATTCGCAGTGGATAATTGGATTTTGAAGGCTTAAATTCTCTCCAAATTCAGCATTCAAAACTAAACATGTAATCTAAATTTTTTGTTTTAGCTAATATTGCATCACTGACACATCACTTTCATGTGGATGTAAGAGAGAAAAGGTTCAAGAAGGCAGAGGGCATACAAGGGCATGAGGAGCAAGACAGCAGAGTAAGCAATGAAAAGATACAGAACTGATGCTCTATATTGCTTACTGTTCTCTTTTCTTTATGAGAAGTGGGGGGTGGCCATCATTTTTATTGCCAGTGATGTTTTTATTGTCAGTGGTGGTAAGATCATATCTAAGGAGTTAGTGAAGGAACAAATATTTTTTCCATCACTCAACCTACATTAACAACTATATAACTATGATGGGGAAGGGCTATAGGACTAAGAATGTTTTTTTCTCTGCATTTCCAAGTTCTTACTATTGTACTCCCAAGGAAAAAATCCTAATAATTGATTACAGATACTGACCTATCTAATTCTCGTTTTTTGGGTTTTTTGCGAGGCAATGAGGGTTAAGTGACTTGCCCAGGGTCACACACAGCTAGTAAGTGTCAAGTGTCTGAGGTCGGATTTGAACTCAGGCCCTCCTAAATCCAGGGCTGGTTCTTTATCCACTGCACCACCTATCTGCCCCATACCTATCTAATTCTTATTTAAGGCTTTCCCCCTGCCTCATATATTTGTCCCCTTGAACATTTTTTTGGGAGGTGAGGGAATTGAGGTTAAGTGACTTGCCTAGGGTCACACAGCTAGTAAGTGTTAAGTGTCTGAGGTCGGATTTGAACTCAGGTCCCTCCTGACTCCAGGGCCAGTGCTCTATCTACTGTGCCACCTAGCTGCCCCCTCCCCCCTTGAACATTTTGTGAAAAGCAGAACAGGTTTGATGGCATGGAGAGCTATGTTCTAGCACTAGATGTTTCACCAGTTTATTGGGTGCCATGGTCAAGTCACTTTCCTCATCTATTAAATGAGGTGATTGGATTAGATGATCTCCAAGGTCAAGTTCTCACGTTTTATTAAATCTATGGCAGGAGGACCCCATTTTCATATGTTCCCCTAAGGGTTTTTCATTAAAGCCCCCACTAATCTGATGATAAATCTAGAGCTCCTTTTTAGCTTGAAGGGTTTGATTACGGAAGTAAATATTCAAGTTGTCCACTTCATTATGTAAGGGTGAACACATTTGAAAGTTCCTGAGATGTTATGTTGGACTAAGTAAAATGAAAGAAAGGGTGTAATACCCTGAGACATGTTCTACTGAATTTTCTGAAGATACTTTGTGGAAGAAGAGACAGGAGAAGGAATGGTGAAGGTAATTTGGGGGACTCTGGAATCATGAAAAAGAGCTGAGGTTGAACTTGAGAGTATTCGAGGAAGACCTAAGTTCAGAAGGTGAGCTAGAGTCGAAGAAAAAGGACTAGGGGAGGAGAAGGGAAAGAGCTAAGTCACTTAAGGAGCTGGAGGGCTGACAGAGGGGAATGATAGAGAGGATAGTTGGTATCACCAAGTAAGACAGTCCTCAAAGAGAGAAAGGAAAAAAGGTTGGCTGTGACCAGGAAGTTGTTAATGAGATGCAAATGAGGTGAGAAGAAAAATGACAACTCCTGAGTTGAAAAATGCCCATAAGCAGCAATTCTCCAAGGGCCTCAGTGTGAAAACAAAATAAAACAAACAAACAAATAAAAAGATATCTCTGGGGCAGCTTGATGGCTCAGTGGATAATTCATAAGAACCTGAGTTCAAATCCGACCTCAGATACTTGACACTTACTAGCTGTGTGACCCTGGGCAAATCTCTTAACCCCAATTGCCTCACCAAAAACAAAACAATAACAACAGCAACAGAAAAGATATCTCTGATAGCAGGATATCAAGAGGTGGAAGAATTTGGCTAAAAGTAGGAAGGGAAGAAGAACCAGAGAGTAACAGGAGACAAGGAATAATTATAGGCTTCTTCCTGAAGAGGTGGCAGCTGTATACCATGCAAAAGAAGCAGTGACATCTTCCAAGACAGACTGTTTCTTCACAGGCACTGTCAAGTGAAACATATCTAGAAGAAGGGGAGGAGTGGTGGTCACAGGATTTAGAGCTGAAAAGCACTTAAGGATAACTGGGTCCAATTCATCCTTTTTTTTTTTTTTTCAATTGAAGAAACCAAGATGTTGCTAAGATTTGATGGAATTAGACCTATGAATGACTACTACTTTAGAAGAATACACCTTAGAAAAAGAAGATTTAAAAAAAGGAGCAGGCCTGGAGTAGCATTGTATATTAAAGTATATGTAGATGAACAAATCCAGGAACCAGAAGGTGAATGAGTAGTGGAGGGCACTTAATTAAAGATCAATGAATTGTGAATATCCAACAACTGATATTATGGTGTATATACCATTTCTTCAGAAAGAGGAAATCAGCGCATACAGAGAACAGATCAGAAGTAGGGCACAGAGGGGTGCTATTGTAGTTATGGTAATCTTTAATTATTTGGACATATGCCTGAGTTCTTTCTTGGTTTATCTTAAGAGTAATATTATTTTGGGGCAGCTAGGTGGCATGGTGGATAGAGTACTGGCCTTGGAGTCAGGAGGACCTGAGTTCAAATCCACCCTCAGACACTTGACACTTACTAGCTGTGTGACCCTGGGCAAGTCACTTAATCCCAATTGCCTCACCAAAATTTTTTTTAAAAAACCACAAAAGTGTAATATTATTCTTCAAAATCAATAAACGGAAACTCTATTTGGGACCTGATTTTTACCAGGAAGAAAAAAAATTGTTTGCTGGAATGGAAAAGATGGGAAAAGAATTATTCTCTCTTAGAATTTCTGTTAGAGGAGAGAAAAGATGGGAATAGTCTGACATGCACCCTAGATTTGGGATAGCAAATTTCAAAGTATTTAGAGGAAAGAGAAGTAGACTAAAATTCAACAGGGGAAATAAGTCCTGGAAGAATAGTGAATTCTCAATAATGAAATTATGAAAACAAAAAGAGCAGTGATGATAATAATAAGGTTAAAGGATTTAAGGAAAAACTGCCTAAGTATTGCAAAGTAGAATGGGCTACTTCAGGAAACAGTTGGGGTCCTACTCATATAAATAAAGGAAGGTGACCTGTGTATTATCACAGGGATTCTTGTTCAGATATTATATAGGATAGACAGGTGGCTATTAGTGACCTTTTTAACTCTGAGATTCTAGCACTCCTAATGCAAACCCCTTATCTTGATCTTTTCTGAAGAATGCTCATTGTCTTTACCCTCAGGAAATTACATTATTTATTCAAAATAAGTCAGTTTAAAACATTTTAAGAGAAAGAAAACTCTATCTTATGCTGTGCACCAAATACAATAATTATGTTTAAAACATAATTTCTATTTTCATAAAATATATACAAACTTTTCCAATCAGGTATACCAATGAAACAAAGGAAACAATGAGACAGACATTTCTCACAAATATTTGTTTCTTTGATTTCTGATTTTTTTCTTACACAGAGATCACCATAAACCTTTGGTGGATTCCTGTCCCAGAGTTACCTGTATTGTTTTCTTATGTCATACCCAACAGCATTGGTCTCCCATATTTTAGTGGCCAGGACCCTCACGGTGTTGAGGAATAAAATAAAGTTCAGCTGAAAAACAAACATGAGAAAGAAAAAACATCAGCTATGCTTCAATTTGCTTTTTATAAATAAACATGAGCTTTCCTTCTGGGTACACATCCCAGGGCTCAGTCTTGAAAATCACTCATCCTATTGCCAGTTGGATAAAATATCTTAGAGCTATCCACGCAATCTATTTACAATTCCAATCTATATGATTTAGTCCATATTACACATCACTTTCAACATTACATTAGGTGGTATCTTTCAAAAAGAGTAAAAATTAGTACATAGGAAACAGGAATTGGCTCCTTTACATCCTAAATATTAAATTTATTTCTGACAGATCATAAACACCTACATATAGGAGACATTTTAAATTCAATATATCAAGGAATTTTTCAGGCAAGTTTAAAAAAAATAACAATCAATTAATTAAGGCTCAATATTATACTGGATAAGGAACTAGCCTCTGAATCAGGAAGACCAGGGCCCAAGGCCCTCTCTTGACACATAGCATGTGTTTTACCCTGGGTAAATCATTTCACTTTCTATGCCCTAGATGCCTCTCTACATTGTAGAGTAGTCACCAAGTTCTATTGGTGGGAGGAGTTTCTTCACTGGGAAGGCCTTACCTTACACCAGTTAAATCAGAAATTTAGTTTTGCTAAGCACTGTGCTAGGTACTAAAGATATCAAAGTGAAATAATAAAATACCCTCTGTACTCAAGGAGGTTTTTTGTTTTTGTTTTTGTTTTTGTCTACTGGAGAAAATAATATGTACACAGAGAAGGAAATGTGAATACAATATATATGCATATATCTTGTATATGAGATCTTTTAACCATGTAACCATGCACTGGTCATTTCACAACTGAGCCTCAGTTTATTCATTAGTAAGATGGGTATAATAATTAATTTCCCATTCCATAGGTATATTATGAAGATTGAATGACACATATGTAAAAACACTTTGAAAACTTTAAAATGCCATGAAAACCCAAGCTGTTATTAATTAAGTTTACTTCAATGTTGAAGGGGGATAGGGTGGGAAGTGAAAGAACTGGGAACTTTTCAGTACTATGTCTAGACTCTGTTTCTTGCCCTTTCTTCCTTCCTCCTTTCAAATACCTGAAATGGTACTAGATTTCATATCTTGCGAATTTAAAGACCTGCTTATTAAAGTTCTTGTCTCGTCCCACCTGCCAGCATCCCACAGGTTTTACTGCAAATCCTCTTATATGGAAAAAGTCAGAACTTGCCTGAACAATGTGAAACTGTCCATTTCTTAGTGAATTCTAAATGGCCGGCAGTCTTCTGGGGATTTGGCTGTGTGGTTAACTCAAATGAAATATTTTTCTTAGTATAATTTTTGACATAATGTGATTCTCATGCCATTCAGACTTTATTTTATTATTTACAAGATGAATTGCACCTTAGGAACACAATAAATTAACTGTGGGACAAGGGAATCAAATTCTTAGCTCAGATGCTAGTAGACTAGGTCAAAGCTTCTTAAACTGTGGGTGATGATCCCTTATGGGACTGTGTAACTGAATGTAGGCATTGTGAAAAATTTGACAATACATGTTTGATTTCTATACCGATTTTACATACCTATATGCCCAGGGTCATGAAAAAATTTCTTGGGAGAAAAGGGGTCACAAGTGGAAAAAGTTTAAGAAACTCTGGACTAGGGCACCATTGTCCCTGTGTACTATAGGACCATATTTGTTCATAATTATTTATCTTTAAGAAAGAAAGAACTGTGGAGTATAGATGCTGATTGAACCATATTATTTCTTTTGTTTTGGGTGCTGTTGGTTTTTTTTTTTTCTTTCTATTTTGAGGTTTTGCATCACTGCTCTGATTCTTTCTCTTGTAACAGGATTAATGCAGAAATAGGATTAATGTTATTATGTGTATATATATGTGTGTGTATATATATATATATATATCTATATGTATATGTATAGAGATATATAGATATAATCTATATCAGATTACCTGCTGTCTAGGGGAGGGGGGAGGGAGGGGTGGGAGGGAGAAAAATCTGAAATTGTAAAGCATGTATAAACAAAAGTTGAGAACTATCTTTACATGTAATGGAAAAAATAAAATACCTCATACATAATTATTTATCTTTAAAAGTAAAAGCTTCATTGTCTTATGTGATTCTAAAGCCCTATATAGGCATAGCATAAATAAGCAAAATTTCTAACTGAGCTATCAAGGTGGTCTTGCCACAATATTAAATATTAGTATTGATAATCAGATTGATTTCGTACCAGAAAAGTAGATTAGTCCAAGGAATTAGATAACCAAGAACTGAAAGTAATTTTAAAAATGACTCAATGTTTGGCAAACCCCAAAACACAAATTGCTTGAGGAAAAGATTCCATATTTGACAAGAATTACTAGAAAAAGTGGAAACTACTTTGCAGAAACTATGTGTTTAGACAAGCATCTTATAGAATATATAATAATAATCTCAATATGAATACAAAAGCTTACCTCATAAAGAAAGACTTTAAGAAGGCAACTCTAATAACAATAATCAGGTAGGAAATTTTTAACCAAACATGGGGTATATGTGATCATAAAAAACAAGAAAATAAATCAATTACATAAAATTAAAACTTTCACACAACTGAAGTTGTGTGAGATTTAAAATTGGATATTAGATCATAAATCTCCCCTACTTAACTTTTCCCTTAATTTATCTCCCAGACTAGTAAATGGAAGAAGCTTCTGGTTTTCTAGATAGAGCCTTTATTGTATATAAGGTGTTGTTGATTAGAAGGATAGGAAAATAGAAATACAGTACAAATCGTCTTAAATCTAGGCTTAGTCTATATTCCTTATAAAAACTCACCAAACCGAAAAGGCCACCTTTGGAGAGAGGGAGACCGTCTATGCCGCGCCGCCAGGAGTCCTGCCAAGCAGGCAAAAAAGGCTACTCTCGTTCTCTCCACCCTGGAAGTCAAAAAACCCGGCAGGCAGTCTGACATGCGCAGCAGGCGGACTGTTCATCTCCTCCCCAAAAGGGTGGTCCTTGAAAAACTGGCGTCTTTCAGTTATCCTAACCGACTGTTAAAAACTTTCATATTTTACCACAGTTGCAAATAGGGTAAGAAAAATTGTAGAAGGAAAATATTAATAATCATGATTAATACATTTGGTATCTAAGATATATAAGAAAATGACACAAATATATGAAACTAATAGATAAGAGGTAGGATATAAATAAATTAAAATATAATGTCTTTTTTTGTTACATCACATTCCGCTATTTACAAATTTAGCCTTCTAATGTCTTCTACTCAGTGAGCTATATGTCATGAGAAATGATTTGAAAAGGGGAATATACATACATAAATACACACACACAGATAATCAATAAAACCAACCAACATATTCCCAGTGTCTGGCAGTATATGCAATATTCCACATCCATAGTTTCCCACTTCTGTAATAAAGAGGATAAGGAACATTTTCTCAACCATTTTTCCATGGCCAGTATTGATCATTCTAATTTCACAATGGTTTATTTAATTTTTGTTATTTCTATTTCCATTGTTGGAGTAATTAAGTGTAGGTAGGTAGGTAGCTGAGTGAATAGAGCACTGGACCTGGAGTCAGGAAGACCTCAGTTAAAATCCTGCCTTAGACACTAGTTGTGACTCTGTACGAGTCACTTTACCTCTATTTGCCTTAATTCCCTTTAGAAGGAAATAACAAACCATTCCAGTATCTTTGCCAAGAAAAACCTTGGACAGAACTGATGTGCTATGCTCCATGAAAAGTCATATTTGACTGAATGACTGAACAACAAGCAATTAAATAATCATTTACCTGGTCCTCATTTTACTCAGCATTAATTGAAATTAATTCCTCTTCTCTAACTATTTCATTTTTATCATTTATCATGGTGAAGTAGTATTCAATCAAATTCATCCATGTACCATTATTAGTTTAGCCATTCTTCAAGTAATCTTAACTTGGAGATGCCTTCACCCTGCGCCTTTCTCTTTTCAGCTGATTAGTCCCTGGTCCAGACTACTATTTCATTAGGTGTGTAGGCCATGTTCACTTCACTCCAAGATCCACTGATTATTATCCAGACTTTTCCACCTCCTCTGTAGTAGCCTTGCCCCTGGACTAGTACCCTTCCAACCATTTCCCCCGACTGTTTCTTGATTTTTGCAGTCCATTTTCTGTGCTGTCTCTTGTCATTAAATTATAAACTCCTTGAGGTTAGGACCTTTAAAATCTTTTTTTCCTTGTATTTTTGTACTTTAGTGTATAACAATAGTACCTGGCACATTAAAAAAAAAACACTTAGTAATGTTTTCTATATAACTATTTAATGGCTATCTTTTTGGGGGGTTTGTTTCCAGTTCTTTTCTCTCACAAAAAGTGCTGCTATGAGTATTTTGGTGTATACCTGGGCCATTTTATCTGTCTTTGGCTTATGCAGTGAAGGTATACCTTCCTATCAGTGAGATCTTTGGCCCAAAGACTATCAATATTGTAATCAGTAATGTAATATCACATATCTGGCATTCTGCTCGTTTGTAGTGGTGGCTGCTACATCTTGTGTGACCCTGACTTTGGCTTATCAGTTCTTTAATTCTTTTTTCTAATTCTATTATTTTTTCTTTAACTAGGAAGCTACTGATTTTGGCTATGATGTTCCTGGGAGTCTAAATTTTGGGGTTTCTATTATGAAATAACTGATGCATTCCATTCTTATTTTTCTCTTTGGTTCTAAGAGATCTGGGCATGATTTCATTACATTTTATACTCAGGCTTTCAAGCAGTTCAGTGATTCTTAAATTGTTTGTCCTTTATTTCTTTTCTAGGTCAGCTGTTTCTGTAGGAGATACCTGATATTTCTTTCTGTTTCTTGTTATTTCATGGAGTTGGTGACTTCCATTTGGTTCATTCTAAGTTTCAAAGAGTCTTTCTTGAGTAAAGTTGTATAATTCTTGTGCTAAGCTCTTCTCTTTCCAAGTCTTAACTCTAAGTTTTTAAAGTTATTCCTACTAGCATTCTTATTTCGTTTATAAAATCATTAAAAAATCCTTTTGTAATCTCATGATTAGTTTATTTCAGTAATTCTAGTTGCACTTGTGACCAAGTTGTATCCTGTAGATGAAGCTTATCCTGTAGATGTTCTGGAATTACTTTCTTGTTTGGGGTTCATGACTTGGGTGTTCTTGTCATTTTTTTTTTTTTTTGGTGAGGCAATTGGGGTTAAGTGACTTGCTCAGGGTCACACCGCTAGTAAGTGTCAAGTGTCTGAGGCTATATTTGAACTCAGGTCCTCCTGAATCCAGGGCTGGTGCTTTATCTGCTTCACCACCTAGCTTCTCCCTTGATTTTCTTTTGTTATTTATTTATTCTGCCACAATTATTTCCTAAATAAGGAGTTTTGATAGGGCCAAGTACTATCCACTTCTGGAAGGCATTTCTGCGGCTTTTTTGGTTTTGCACTCTCTTGGATCTCTCCAGGGACTGAGTGCTGCATTCTTCAGGGATCACAGAAAAATCTCAGGCTAGGGACCTGCAAGCTTTCAGTGGGTCCAAAGCTATCCACCTAGCATGAAGTCTAATTGTCGGCTTACTTATTTTAACTTTGCAAGCTCCTGAAACTAGTTTGGGTCTAGGCCTCCAGGTATGGGACTGTCCCTGGTTAGAGCTCCATTAGACTGCTGCTGGTCCTGGCCACACATTTAAAAGGCTCTGTCAGTTCAGAGGTGCAAAAAGGTGAACTTCCTCTTTGTTTGAGCTTCCTGCCTTGGGAAATCTGCCACATGGTTTAGCTTGAGCTTGGCTGCATCTGAGGTTCTGTCTGCTCCAGGCCCAGAGTCAAGTGGATATTGTTCACTTCTGTTCTGTTTCCTTGCTCACTGAATAGTTTCAGGCTCATGACTGCTCCTTACCCCATTCATTCATGTGTAGACACAGATCCTCTTCAATCCCCACTGGATCTGATAGCCAGCTGAACATTGAGTAATTGAAAAATCAATAAAGAAGCCAAAGAACAGAACATTAAATCTGTCTCTCTTCTCTTCACAAAAAGTTGTTGGATTCCTGGAGCAGAATGTTGTACACATTATCAGATGTAGTCATAATGCTTAATTCTTTTTGTTATAGTGGGGACTAAAATCTAGAAGTATGTGAGTGGGAAGAGGAGAATGATTTTAGAAATAACTGTGAAATTAATTTTTTATGATAAAAGACATAAAAATGTACTTTGAGATAAATAATTATTCCTATTAGAAATTTTTAAAAATCAGTTTTGATATGAATGTGGAGAAACTAGAGGGAGTTCAGAGAAGAATAAAATACAGCATAATTTTTCGAATATAATACATTTTTAGTCAAGGGTTGTTGAAGTAAAAGAATGGACCAAACAAAACTGAAGAAATGTGAGTTATTTGGAAAAACATAAAGGAAGACAGTGATATCTTTCAGTATTGATTAAAGTTGAAGAAATTTTGGCTAGACATATGAAAGAACATCTTTATATTAAGGGTGATTAAACATCAAAATAATATTCTGAGGATGGGCTAGTCATATTGAAAATGATTGAGAAAAAGACAACTAAATATTCTTCTTGACTGGCTTGTGGAATAAGATGGCTACCTTAATGTAATAGTTGTTCAGTCATTTTATGTCATGTCCAACTCTTTGTGACCCAATTTGGGGTTTTCTTGGCAAAGATACCAGAGTAGTTTGCCATTTCCTTCTCCAGCTTATTTTTCAGATGAGAAAACTGAGGCAAACTTGCCCAGGGTTACACAGGTAGTAAGTGTCTGGGGACAGATTTGAACCTGGAAGAGGAAACAGCCAGCACTCTATCCACTGTACCACCTAGCTGTCTTGAGGTTCTCTCCAGATAGAACATTATCTGACTAGTTGCCAAAAAATGAGCTTTAGTTGTCATATCTTGGCTATTGATTTCCAAATCTATGCATACATCTCTAATTTCTCCATAAATCTTGTTCCTTATCAACAGCTGTTTAATGAACACGTCCATCTAGATGTTCTGTAGGCATCTCAAATGGAAAATGTCCAGAATAGAGCCCATCATCTTTTATCCTAATCCTCCTCCTTCTCTATTTCTGCCAAGTAGTACCAATTTCTGGTATCACCATCTTTTCAATCCCCATAGTTATTTTCAATTCATAAGACCTTTCATTTGGTCCGTTTACATCCAGTCAGTTGCCAAGTTCTTCCACTAAAACCTCTCATGTGTCCACCATTTCTCTTCTCCCATGGCCACCACCTTAATTTAGACCCCCAATTCCTTTAGCCTGGACTATTACAACAGCTTTCTAATTCATCCTCCTCCTTCACGTTTCTCATTTTTTCTAATATATCTTCCATATAGCCATTAAAACAATCTTCTCAAACCAAAGATCTGACCATGGCACCCTAGTGTTAAATTTTTTCCAGTTGTTTCTATCCTTTTTAGACTCAAAACTCTTCAGTATGGCATTTAAAGACCTTGATAATCTGACTACAACCTACCACCCTAGACATTTCACATTACTCCCCTTCGCACATTCTACAACCCATAGGTAAAATGATCTACCTGTTACCGCTTGAAGTCAGAATTCCATTTCCTACCTTTTTTGTCTTTGCATTATTCCAATACCTGAAAAGCACCTCCTCCTAACCTCTAACTCTTAGAATATTTGATGTTTGTTTTTTCCCCAAGATTCAGCTCAGATACAACTTCTTAAATGACATACTTCCTGAATTTATCTCTCCTCCACCCAGTTAACACTCTTGAGTCAACAACAACAATCATTTATTAAGAACTCATTTATGGGCCAGGCACTATGCAGGGCCCCCACAAGTATTTCATTATGGTGTAGTGGTGACCCTGGGTTCCTAAAAATTATGGCTATAGAGCACAGGCTTCTATAGGTTCCACCATACTGGAACGTTTTCAAGTGTGGTATCAGTAATAGATTATATCTGCTTTATGAGAGCCAGCCTAAGTGCAGAGAGATTTGTAAGTGGATGGAAACGTGGTGATGAATTCTTTGGCCTTGGCAAAGCTGGTAACAAATTAAAAAATACCCCTCCATCATGTGTGCTCTCCTGTATTTGCAATGGCAAAATAATAGAAATGAAAAAATTGCTGGAATAAGATCTTCACAAGATAAGAAGGCATAGATTTGTTGAGATATGAACCACTGGGAAGAATACCAACATCTATGAAATCACAGTATCAAAATACTTGTACCAGTAGGATACAAATCCACTAGGAAAGGACAAGGTCCCTAAAAACAGGCTTCTTTTTTACTTTTCTATTTTGAATCCTTTAACACATGATTGACATCATCAGACTTTAGCATTAGGAATATCACTTTGGCAGCTGAGTGGAAGAGGGACTGATGAAGGGAAGACACTGGAGGCTGGGAGGCAAATTAGGTTATTGCAATAGTTCAGGCAAAAGGCTGTGAGGGTCTGTAATGGTTTATTAGCCATGTGAATGAAGAGAAGAGGTGAATATAAGAGAGACTTGCAGAGACAGAATTAATAAGAAATGGTAATGTATACAAAGAACTTTGTAAACTTTAAAGTTCTACATAAATGGCCATTATTATCAAGCCAAAACAATTTTAGTTCTGGCTGGAGGAAGTCTATAAAGTATATGGATTCTGCATTCCAGTAAGTGGGATCTAATTAGGTAGCTGAGTCATATGCTGGTGATAATTGACATGTGCTCACATATGCCATCTCCCATGATGAGTCCTTCCTTGACAGAACCAGCTCTTGCTGGTTTCTCACTTCTCTGGAGTTAGGTTTTTCTTTTTTTTAATGTTGTTTTTCTTTTGGGTTATTATTATTTTTTATTTATTAATGTCTCATCCTGCCAATTAGACTCTAACCTTTTTTTTAAATAACAGCCAGATTTATGACTAAGTCTTCCTCCTAGTTTACCAAAGAGCCTTGTTCCCAAGGCCCATTATATTTTGCATATAATGAGTATTCAAAGAGAGTGTGTATATTGTATGTATGTGTGTGTTGAGCATTGATTTGGCCTCCTATGTGATGGGTGCATTGTGCTAAAAGTAGGAGAAACTGATATGTTTTTCTACCCTTAAGAAAAAGACAATCATTTTTTTTTCTTGAAGTTATTAATGGATACCAATTGCAATTTGCAAGTATCTATATAAAAATAGTACACTAACCCGTGATTCCCTACCATATGATTAATAGATATGTAGTGAAACATGAGTTCTTGATTTTGCGAGTCCAAAAATAGCTCTCTTGCTTTCAGACAAGAGTAACTAGTCTATATTACCACAAAACCTTTGTAATCTCTGTCTCTCCTCTGCCTTCCTGAAATATTGGCTATCACTTCAGTTCTAAAGATGTTAATGCTGGAAGGAAGAGTCAGACACAGAAGATGATTTTTGTAATTTCCAAAGGAAGCTGGAATCAGAAAAAAAACAACACATATATACAAGGATTGTTTTTCTCCTTCTGTCTCTTGCTCCTTACCCTCTACTCAGAAACACTGCAGCCAAGCTACTAGAATATAGATGATTGCATCTGTGTTTACATAAAGTAATGTGATTTGAATTTTCCTCAAATGTTACTGTTTCGTTCCAGTTGAAGAACTACCCTGTTCTGCCAACAAATTAGTATGGTGACTTGTTTAAGTGGAATTGTTATTGAATTGAATTACACGGCAAAATTGAGTACATGGAAAAAATATCACAGCAACTAATATCTTTATAAAACAGGCTTCTAAGCTCTGGGCAATGCCAACATTTATTTAAAGAAATAATGAGCATGGTAAAATTCTAAAATAAGAAAAAATATAGAGAGTCCCTTGAAGTCAAGCGTGATGGGATTTATTTTGTTTTTGTGAGGCAATTGAGGTTAAGTGACTTGCTCAGGGTCACACAGCTAGTAAGTGTCAAGTGTCTGAGACCAGGTTTGAACTTAGGTCCTCCTAACTCCAGAGCTGGTGCTCTATCCACTGTGCCATCTAGCTGCCCCATTTTTTTGGTTCATTTTTGGTTTTTTTTGTTGATGGGATTTAACTTAGCCAGGGACTAGTTAACACATGGTTAGTTTTTCAATTCCAAGAAAAATAAACCACCAAGATATCAAAAACAAGACAAGCCAAAAGTTATTATTGGGTACTTTTGTGCCCTTAAATATAATGACTTGTGGCATTCAAATTCTGAATATGAGAAGCTCAAAGAACAAATAAAACCCATCCCTTTCAATATACTTTACAGGAAAGGCCCTTGGTGTACAGTTGTGAAATTCATTCTATTATTATCATTAAAAAAAGAAAAACACCAACTTACTCTGGATAAAAAAGAGGGCTGGCTAAATTGAGATTAAGGAGTTCTAACTTCAAATCCATATACTGACGGAATGTCGCTACAGATGTGTGCTCTGCATATTTGTAAAATGAGGTAACTTCAGATACTTAAGCCTCACACTAAGGTATACTAAGCCTTCCTTAACATTTACAATATAGTCTGATAAATCTTATGAATGAGGATGGCTATTTTTGCTTCATTACTTTAAAGGTCAAACTAGAATGTATACACACATATAGTTTCATCCAAAAGACATTGTACTCATTTACATATTAAAAATATTAAGTTTGGAATGAACAAATAACCTCAGTGATCTGATATTGAAATTCTGTTATTTAGATAATGCAAAACCAATATTAATACATTAATTCTCCTAACATTTAATAGACAGAAAATGAGATGCTACTAGAAATCTATAGAAGGGATTCTAAACCTGGAATCCATGAACTTGGTTGTTAATGTTTTAAAAAAATCATTATAATTCTATTTTAATGTAACTTATGGCACAATGGATAGAATGCTGGGCCAAGAGTCAGAGGACCTGAGCTGAAATTCTAGTCACTGATATTAGTTGTGTGATCCTGGTCAAACTTAAACTTTGTTTGCCTCAGTTTCCTCATCTGTAAAATGTAATTATATCCTATATTTTCCATGGTGGTTGTGAGAACCAAGTGAAGTAATAATTGTAAAGTTCTTAGTACAATTACTGAGACATAGTATGTGCTATATAAATATTATTATCATTATTGTGGTTACTACTACTATTATTACCCTACTGCTGCTTCTATTACTACTACTACCACCACCACCACCATTACTACTACTACTTTGTAATCCTATGTGTGGGAAGGGGTGCATAGTTTCACCAGACTGATGCCAGAGTTGTCTATGACACAGGAAAGGCAAAGAACTGTTTTTCTATCAGTTTCTCACTCAAGCACCAGAATATCACTAAATTTCTTTCAGGCCTTTGGGAGGAACAAAAGAGAAGTCTGGCTGTAAACACTAGACAAACAAAATGGATGAAAAATATGATAAAGTATAGATACTTATATGAAGTTAGTGGTAGCTTATTGAATCATTTTGTTAATGTTGGTGTCCTGGACATAACAGAAGAGCCATAAATAGTGATTTTAGTATCTTTGTCAAACAGTACAGATTAGGCTCTCACAATATAAATGGTAATTAAGGCAAATTCATTTGGACAGGAGAGAGGATTAGTTACTAAAGTAGTTCAAACATGGAAATTGTTAACAAAAGTCTATTAGTTTTTCATTGTAATTTACACTTTATTAACTTCTTTCCTTTCTGGGTTCTACTCCTGACTCTTCAGACTTTTTCTTCCATTTCCTCCATTTTCCTCCATTTCCTCCACTGCAGCATTCTCATCTTGGAAGATCACTTTAACCCTGGTATCCTTACACTGGAAATATGTTATACCCCTTCCTGTGATTGATTGGTTCCTCTCAGTCTTCACTTTAAGATATGTTCCTGGATCAATGATTTCCTCATTCCTCTCAGGGCTCTTCTTTAACTCTCCAGACTTTCTCCACCAGGTCTTCTCTCATATAAATCATCAGCCTTTCTATATATTACCAACAAAGTCCAGTAGCAAGAGGTAAAATAACTGTAGACATTATAAAGTACTTGGGAGTCTACTTGCCAAGACAAACCCAGGAAATATATGAAACACTTTTCACACAAATTAAGTCAGATCTAAACAACTGGAAAAATATTAATTGCTCATGGATAGGCCAACCCAATATAACAAAAATGACAATTCTACCTAAATTAATCTCTATATTTCATGCCATAACAATTAAAATTTATTTTTATAGGGGTAGAATAATAATAACAAAATTCATCTGGAAGAAATATATATTATATATGTATATATGTATATGTATTATACATACATACACATATATATGTGATATATACATGCTCAAGCATATCAAGGGAATCAATGAAAAAAGATTCAAAAGAAGGTGGTCTACCCATACCAGACCTCACATTGTATTATAAAGCAATAGTTACCAAAGTGATCTAGTACTGGCTAAGAAATACAGTGGTGAATCCATGGAATAGATTAGGTACAAATTACATTATAATAAATGACTATAGTAATTTAGTATATAATAAACCCCCAAATTCAAGCTTTTGGAACAAAAACTTATTATTTGACAAAAACTGCCAGGAAAACTGGAAAACTGTATGGCAGAAACTAGGTATAGACCAATATCTCACTGTATCCCAAGATAAGGTCAAAATGAGTACATGGTTTACACATAAAGGGTAAAAACCATAAGAAAATTATGAGAGCATGGAATAATTGATCTCTCAGATTTATGGACAGGGGAAGAATTTAGGACCAAAGGAGATATTGAGAACGTTAAAAATATAAAATAGGTAATTTTGATTATATAAAATTAAAAAGATTTTGCACAAACAAATCTTGGAAAAATGTTTTGCAACAGGTATTTCTGCTAAAGGCCCCACCTCTCCAATATATAGAGAACTGAGTCAAATTTATAAAAATACAAGTCATTCCCCAATTGATAAATGGTCAAAGGATATGAATGGACAGTTTTCAGAAAAAGAAATCAAAGCTATCTAGTCATATGAAAGAATGCTCTAAATTATTATTGATGAGGGAAATGCAAATTAAAACAACTCTGAGGTACCGCCTCACACCTATCATAGTGGCTAATATTACAAAAAAAGGAAAATTTTGGATGTTGGAGAGGCTTGGGAAAACTAGGATACTAATATACCGTTGGTGGAGTTGTGAATTGACCCAATCATTCTGGAGAGCAATTTGGAACTATGTCCAAAGGGCTATCAAAACCTTTCATACCCTTTGATCCAGCAATACTACTGGTAGATCTTTATGCCAAAGATATCCAAAAAAGGGAAAAGGACCTATTTGTACCCTTTCTTTCTTTCTTTAGAAACTTATGTTCCCAAATTACATGTAAAAGCAAATTTTGACACCAATTTTTAAAAATGTTGTGTTCCAAATCCTCTTCCTCCTTCCCTCCCCCTCCCCCAAGAACTCAAGCAATTCAGTATAAGTTATATATGAGTAATCATGCAAAACATTTCCACATTAGGTTGTGAAAGAAAACAGACAAAAACAAAACTTCAGATAAAGGAACTAACAAAAAAATTATGATTCAATTTGTATTCAGATACCATCAGTTCTTTCTCTGTAGATGGATTGTATTTTTCATAAGTCCTTCAGAGTTGTCTTGGATCATTGCATTGCTGAAAATAACCAAGTCATTCATAACAGATCATCTTACAGTATTGCTGTTATTTTGTATACAGTACATTTCACTCTGCATCAGCTCATGTAGGCCTTTCCAGGTTTTCTTTTTTTTTAATTAATTTTTTTTGGGGGGGACTGGGCAATGAGGGTTAGGTGACTTGCCCAGGGTCACATAGCTAGTAGATGTCAAATATCTGAGGCCAGATTTGAACCCAGGTTCTCCTGAATCCAGGTCTGGTGCTTTATCCACTGTACCACCTAGCTGCCCCAAACATTAATATAATTTGGTTTTTTGTTTTTAATTCTTTTTCCAGGCAATGAAGGTTAAGTGACTTGCCCAGGGCCACTCAGCTAGTAAGCATCAAGTGTTTGAGGCCAGATTTGAATTCAGGTTTTCCTGAATCCAGGGCCAGTGCTTTATCTACTGCACCACCTAGTTGCCCCTTTCCAGGTTTTTCTGATAGCATCCTGCTCATCATTTTTAAAAATAGTAAACTACATTTATATAGTACTTTAAAGAGAGATTTCCTTACAATAAACCCATGAGGTTGATTATTGCAACAACAGTAACAGATAGCATTTACATAACACCTTTTACCTCACAAAGAATTTTCATCACAATAGCCCAGCAAAGTACCATATGGTTTATCATCTTCATCATCAATCAGTCCTCATCTTCATCAAATCCTCATCAATCCATCCATCTATCCATCCATCAATCATTCAATCAATCATAATCATAATCAATCATCATCTTATATTGCTCTTGCCTCTGCTTCAAAATTTCTTGAAAAGGACCTATTTGTACAAAAGTATTTCTCGTAACTCTTTTTGTGGTAGCTAAGAATGGGCAACCAAAGGGATGCCCATTAATTGGGGAATGGCTAAACAAGCTGTGGTGTATGACCATATGGAATATTATTATGCTATAAGAAATGACAAGCAGGATGATTTCAGAAAAACCTGGAAAGATTTGCATGAATTAATGCATAGTGAAGTGAACAGAACCAGGAGAATGTTGTAAACAGGAACAACAATAGCATTTGATGAAGAATTGTGAATGACTTAGTTGTTCTCAGCAATGCAATTATCCAAGACTATCCCAAAGGACTAATGATGAAGCATACTATCTGTCTATAGAGAAAGAATTGATGTTAATTAAATACAGACTAAAGCACTCTATTTTCCACTTTTCTTTCATTTTTTTCTTTTATCCCAGTATTCTTGTACAACATGACTATTATGGAAATGTTTTATATAATTGCACATGTATAACCTATATCTGATGGCTTACCATCTCAGAGAGGAATTATGGGAAGAAGGGAGGGATAAAATTTGGAACTCAAAACTTCAAATAAAAATTTTTTTAAAAATCTGAAAAAAATTTTTTGAAGTTATATTGACACTTAGGGTATTATGCTACCATGCTTCCAAGACAGCGTAAATGCCTAGTAATTTCCAAATGCAATGGAACTCCTTTTTCCTAAAGATAATTGATGTAAAAAAATGCTACTGGAGCATACAGTCTTAAGGTCTAATTCTTAATCCTTTTAGACAAATTTTATATTAGCGTTACCCTAATAGCCATTGTCAAAGCCTTTCTTTCTACAAAAGAAAGGCAATTTGAATCAGATGCTAGAGCAGGGCTACAACCTTGAATACCCTCTGACAGATCAGAAAGAGTCCTGCTTGATTAGTCCCTGTCTTGTATACTGTCCTGCTTCCTTAGCAACTGAGTGCATTCAGCAACTTTATGAGCCCTGGAATGAACTGTCTACAGTCATTGGCCATTCCTAGAAAACACTACTGGTCCTTGACTCCTGCTGATGGGAACCAGTCTTTTTGAGTTTGTGCACTCATGACCTTTGAGGACCCAACATAAATCTCAAGTTGGCTATCTGGAACTGGAGAAGAATACATTTCTCAGGCTTACCACATAAGGAACGGTGAAATAAATGGGTAAATACTCAAACCTTCATATTTTAATCCTTCTCATCCTGAGTGGAAAGAAAAGCATCGAAATACCTATGATATTTTGACCACGAAAGATGATCAGTACTTCATCAATTAGATGCTGAGAGTCAGTTACAAGAATATGAGCAAATGCAAAACAATGCTGAACCATGTGTGATATATTATTTTTAGTCATTCCTGGTCTCTTTCCTCCAAGAAGTTTTCATGTTCCTTGGATGGTAATTCAAATATTTGAAAGTCATGTAAATAGGTATTGGATATGAGGAGACTCATTAATCAATGTAGTAGCACAATTTGGTTCTCCTCCATTCTAAGTAGTATTGGGGGGCATAGACGTGGAAGAGGGGAAGGAGAGGGGAAGTAGTGAATGAGGAAAAGAAATAGGCCTATGCTGGTGCCCAGAAAAAAATACTTTATCTTCATTGACTTTTATGTGTTCTCATAGGACTTTTATGTCTCACTCAATAATTGCCTAAATTTTGGGGGGAGTGGAGGGGGCATTCCAAGTAGGCCTATGCAATAATTATAATGATGGGGCAGAGGACTACTTGTCTCTCCATAACCCAAGAGTTCTTGTGTTAATATTTAGAAGAAAGCCTCTCTGTTCTCTCTTTATGGGATGTATGAATTGGAAACCTTAGGTATCTACATTTCTTCACTTTTAAAATGATAAAACTTGGAACACCATTAATTTTTGGTTATATTACTTTGGCATTTATGTCTGAATACCACTTCAACCATAGGCATGCCACCTAGCCCCAAGGAATTCCTACCATTCATGCTCAGAGAATGGTCTCATATTATATCAGTCCTCCTCAATCCTACGCTCCTCAATAAAAATTTTCATCAGATAAACACATGCCATTACTTTTCCTGGATCTGCTAAATATCCAAATCTTTAGTGTCAATCAGAACTTTGGTCTCTTATTTTGTCATAGGAGGTAATCTTAAGTCATCCTCTAGGGTATTTTTCCTTTCCTATCCTATCTGGATTTTCTCTTTTTGATATCTTTGTTAATACATCATCTTCCCAACTTATCCTTTCCTCCTCCATTCTGAGAATAATCTCTTATAAGAATAAAAAAACTGACATTAATCATAAAACACATTAATCAGGTGTGACAGGATATCCTGTCTTCCAGCATCTTAGGCCCCAGTGAAGGAGAGAAGGTCCATTCTCCTATCTCTTCTTGGAGGCCTAGCTTGGTTATTATAATGACAGTGCTGAGTTTCAAATATTCAACATACATTACTGTAGTCATTGTTTAGATTTTTCCTTCCATTTGCTTCATTTCACATAAAAAAATAGGAATCTTGGGGCAGCTAGGTGGTACAGTGGATAAAGCACCAGCCCTGGATTCAGGAGGACCTGAGCTCAAATATAACCTCAAACATTTACTTAGCTATGTGACACTAGACAAGTCACTTAACCCTCATTGCCTTGTAAAAAACAAAAACAAAAACAAAAACAGGAATCTTCCCAGGCCACCATATATTCTTCATTATCTATTGTATCACATTCATGTGATATTTGATCATTTACATGCAGCATACTTATTTAGCCATTCCTTCAATCAATGCATGTCTACCTTGTTTCTGATTTTTTGCTACTACAAAAAAATGTGCTGCTCAAATGTTTTGGTATGTATATGGAACTTTAAAAAAATCATTAACCTCCACAGGGGTATATGCCAAGCAATAGGATCTCTTGGTCAGAGATTATGGACATTTTACACCATTTCTTTGCATAATTTAAGATTTCCAAGATGGCTGGACAAATTCCATGCCCATCTTTTGATAACTCCTCCAACATACACTGTTCACATCTTTTGTCATCTTTGACAATTTTGGGGGCATGAGGTGAAACTTCAGAATTGTTTTGCTTTTGGGTCTATAGTCAGGAAGACTCATCTTCCGAAGTTATAATTGGCCTCAGACACTTATTAGATATGTGACCTTGGGCAAATTACTTATCCATGCTGACCTCAGTTTCCCCATCCGTAAAATGAACTAGAGAGGGAAATGGATCTAGTATCTCTGCCATGAAAATCTCAAATGGGGATACAAAGAGTTGGACATGACTGAAAATGATTAAATGACAACAATCAAGTAAATTCAATGATTAATGCTTTATAGTATAATTAGAAGTATGGAAATTATTCCAATCTTGTTTGTACTATTTACGTGGTCCTTTCTACATTTTTTTGTTTCTTCAGGTAAATTTTGTCTTTATTTTGTCTACTCCTCTTGGTAGGTTAAATAATAAATCAGTTGTTATTTTATTGGCACAGGCCTGTCATGAGTACTGAATCTCCCTCTAGTTACTAATGATATAGTAGTTGCATTTATGTAGCAAAGCTAGATGGAAGTAATGCCTCATGGTTGCAGATAATCTGTTCCCAAAATTGCATTTCCTGGGCCCTTTCCCTGCCTTTCCCCCCTTCTAGGCCATATTCCTGACCCTGCAGCCTTCTCAAACTAAACATCTTTCTCTAATACCTGCCACTTCTTCCTACTGATACTTCTTCATGGAACCTCCTTTTTAAAATTTTATACGAGCTCAGACTAGACTTCATTACTTTCCCCTTGTTGTTTTTGGCTTCTAGACTTTAAAACCATGCTCCCAAGGTGGGTACCTTTCCCTTCTCACCCATTCCTCTTTGAGCTCCTTTTTTGTGTGTTGTTTTCCCTCATTAGAATATAAGCTCTTCGAGAGCATAGACCTTCTTTTTGCTTGGATTTTTATCCTCAGTGCTTAGCACAGTCCTTGGCACACAGTAAGTACTTAATAAATGCTCGTTTCCTTCTTTCTTTTTTTTTTTGTGGGGCAATGGGGGTTAAGTGACTTGCCCAGGGTCACACAGCTAGTAAGTGTCAAGTGTCTGAGGCTGGATTTGAACTCAGGTACTCTGGAATCCAGAGCCGGTGCTTTATCCACTGCGCCACCTAGCCGCCCCCTCCTTCTTTCTTTAATGCTTAGTCTTCATTCTCAAGACTACTCTCTCCTCTGGCTCTATGTTCTGCCTCTCACTCTGGAGGCTACCTGACCACCTTTTCTCCTGAGATAGAAAATTGTATGTATACCTATCTCTCAGAGAAGGGGAACTCTGCTCCTCCAAACACAAACTTGCCCCAAGTCTCTGCCTATCACAAGTCCTTCATTTCCTATTGCAGGTTCAGTTCTCTTCCCCTATAAGAATGGTTTGCAATGGCACTTTGTCCTTCTTCTCCAGGCCCTTGTCCCTTCCCTTCTAAGTGCTCTTGCCCCAGTTCCTTTTCTGTATTTATCTTGTGGCTTGCCCTAAAAAGGCCTTCAGCTCTCATTTAAGAATACAGGCTAAGAAAACATCAAATGTTGGACTGGTTTTATTTTACTCAACAGAAAACACCAAGGACTCATACAATAGTCCCCAAAGATTGAAGACAATCCTGTGCTCTGGTGGGACTCTTACCTTCCCCAGGGTCCACTATAGTCACACCAGACTTATAATGATACCCTGACTTTGTCTTCTCTCACAAAAATATAGGGAAGGAATCTGGGGTTGCTAAGAGTAAAGCAAGCTCCTTCCAAATACCCCATGGGTCTATAAAATCTACATGACTCAAAATACCTAAGAAAGGGTGAGTTCAGGTTGTTTCTTCTTGTCATTGCTCCCTACTAACTCATCCTGCTTTCTCTTTGGGGCTGAGCAAGTGGTGTGTCCCATGAGCATCCCTCCAACACAAAATGAGGCCGGGCACCTCCAATTCTTCTTCCACCTACTTTTTTTTGTTGTTGGTGGTGAGGCAACTGGGGGTAAGTGACTTGCCCAGGATCACACAGCTAGTAAGCGTTAAGTGTCTGAGGCCGAATTTGAACTCAGGTCCTCCTGAGTTCAAAGAAAATCTTTAAGGATATGGTTTTTGTTAAACTACGCTCAATTGTTAAGTTTAGCCACTTGCCCTTCCCCCATTGTCACATCATATTCACCAAGACTACCTGAGCCCTCAGAATATTAAATTTCTTTCTTATAATGGTCAACCCCTTCCTGGCTTTGTGTAGTTGAACCTCAGAAGAAGATCATTGGGAGCATTTCCATATTTCTAAGTAAATTAATTTTAAATCTGAAGTTCTGAGTGACAAAACAAGACTAGTATACAAACTTGATGATTCCCTGGTCACTGGATATTTTTTAGAAGAAATAAAGAGAAGGGGACCTGCCTGTCAAGTACCTAATTAACTATTTTTTTTTAACTGGGCCTATAATTTCTTTTTTTTTTTTTTAATTTTTATTTATTTATTTATTTATTTATTTTGCTGGGCAATGGGGGTTAAGTGACTTGCCCAGGGTCACACAGCTAGTAAGTCAAGTGTCTGAGGCCAGATTTGAACTCAGGTACTCCTGAATCCAAGACCGGTTCTTTATCCACTGCGCCACCTAGCCGCCCCTGGGCCTATAATTTCAATAATATATGGATTTCCAGTGAAAAACTGCATCTGTTCTGAAACTTGTGGCTTAAAAGAGTTGTTTGGAGGGGCACTGAGAGGTTGAATGATTTGTATAGGGTCCTATAGACAGTATGTGTTTGGGGGAGGACTGGTCTTTCTGACTCCAAAGCCAGCTCTCAATACACTTATACCATGCTGCCTCAGACTCTTCAACAAATGCATTCCAATGAGCAATACAATTCTCAGCTAACTTGGTATTCTAGAAAATGAGCTTCAGCTATCTAGACTTGTTTTAAAACTTCTTATACTATATCTGACTCTTCAGACAACTGGGCACAGCTGTGCTGTAGATATTAATGGCACATTTTCCTCTAGAGAAGTTCATAATAAAATCATCCTAAGGATTAAAAGACTGTAACAGAAGAGTAAGAGTTTTGGTTGTTTTGAAATGTTTTCCACTGACATAAACAAATTAAATAAAATACTATTACATCTGATTTAATAAAGATATATTTGTTGCTCTTCCACTTACAAAACTAATTTAATTATTTATTAAAATAGTTACCAAAGTTGGAGCCTAGGAACACAAGTCTTTCCAACTAGAATGCTTATCTCTTCCTGAATTACTATAGTTCAATAAAACTATGAGCTATGCTATATAGATTTACTCAAGATGGACAGGTCATAGTAGAGAGTCCTAACGAAAAATGAGTTGGAGGAGAAGGAAATGGCAAACCACTCCCATGAACAGTATAAAATAATAAAAGATATGTCCCTGGAAGATGAGTCCCTCAGGTCAGAAGGGAAAGAGCAAAGGACAATTACAAGTAGTTCCAGTACTAATCAAATGGCTAGGCCAAAGCCCAGCACAACCAAGTTGGAAATTCAACTGGATATGCCTGGTGAAAAGAAGAAAGTTTTGATGTTGTAAAGATCAGTATTGCATAGGAACCTGGATGTAAGATGTATGAACCAAGGTAAGCCAGATGTGGTCAAACATGCGATGGAAAGATTAAACATTGACATTTGGATGTCAGTGAATTTAAAAGGATGGGAAGGGTAAATTTAATTCAGGTAATCAGTACATATATGACTGTGGGCAATAATTCCTTAGAAGAAATGGAGTAGTCCTCATAGTCAATAAAAGGGTGAGAAAAGCAGACCTGGGGTATATCAAAATGAACAGAATGATATATGTTTGAATCCCAAGCAAACAGTTAAACATCACAGTAATACAAATCTGTGTTCCAACCACTGATACTGAAGAGGCTAAAATTGATCTGTTCTATGAAGATTTACAACATCTTTTAGAAACAACACCAAGACCACCTCAGACATATCAGATTGGTTAATATGACAAGGAAAATGACAAATGTTGGGGAGGGGGGACTGGGACACTAATGCAGTGTTAGTGGAGTTGTGAGCCAATTTAACCATTTTGGAGGGCAATGTGGAATGATACCAGGTGGCTATAAAACCGTGCATACCCTTAGACCTAGCAATGCCATTACTATGTATCCCAAAGAGGTCAAAGAAAAGGAAAAGGTCATATATATATATACAAAAATATAGCAGCTCTTTTTATTTATTTATTTATTTATGTCTGTCTGTCTGTCTGTTTGTCTGTATTTTTAGTGATAATGAATTAGAAATTGAAGGGATAACCATCAATTGGAAATGGCTGAACAAGTTGTGGTCTATGATTGTGATGGAATACTAGTGTGCTATAAGAAATAATGAGGAGGATGTTCTCAGAAAAACTTTGACATACTTAAATTGATGCAAAGTGAAGTGAGGAGAACCAGAGGAACAGTATACAAAGTAACAGCAGTTTCATCTGATGATCATTTGTGAATGACTTAGCTATTCTCAGCAATGCAAAGATCCAAGGTAATTTTTTTTTGAGGGGCAATGGGGGTTAAGTGACTTGCCCAGGGTTACACAGCTAGTGTCAAGTGTCTGAGGCCGGATTTGAACTCAGGTACTCCTGAATCCAGGGCTGGTGCTTTATCCACTGCTCCACCTAGCCGCCCGATCCAAGATAATTTTAAAGAGCTTATGATGAAAAATGCTATCCACCTCCAAAGGAAGAACTGATGGAGTCTGAATGCAGATTTAAGCATACTACTTTTTACTTAATTAAAAAAATTTTTTTGGTTTATGTTTGCCTTCACAACCTGACTAATAATGAAAATATGTTTTGCATGACTGCAAATGCATAACCTATAGGAAATTGCTTACTATCTCAGGAAGGGGAAGAGGAGAGGAAGAGGAAGAGGAAGAGGAAGAGTAATTGGAACTCAAATTTGTGAAATACAAATGTTAAAAATGTTTTTTTTTTACAGGTAATTGGCAAAAATGAAATATCAAAGGCCAAAATAAAAAGAAGCATGCCATGAAGACGATACATGCTAAAAAAATTCAAATAAAGTTCAGCAAAAAAAATGTCACATTTGTCACAGAAAATTGAAATTCTAAAATAAGAAATTAAAAGATAATTGGGATAACATTCAAGTTTGGCCTTGTAGTACAAAATGAAGCAGGGAAAAGACTAAAAGAGTTTTGTCAATATAACTTGCTGGTCTTAACAAACACTCTTTTTCAACAATACAAAAGGTAACTCTACACATGGATATCATTAGATGGTCACTATTAAAATGAGATTGATTATATACTTTTCAACCTAAGGTGGAAAAGCTCTTTACAGTTAAAACAAGACTTGGAACTATCTGTGATTCAGATCATGATCTTCTTATTGCAAAATTCAGACTTAAATTGAAGAAAGTAGGGGAAAGGGGGCACCTAGGTGGTGCAGTGGATAGAGCACTGGCCCTGGATTCAGGAGGACCTGAGTTCAAATCTGGACCCATACACTTGACATTTACTAGCTGTGTGACCCTGGGCAAGTCACTTAACCCTCATGCCCTGTTCCCCCCTAAAAAGTAGGGGAAAGCATCAGATTGTATGGGTATGACATAACAACCATTATGAATATGAAGTGGAAGTGATAAATAGGTTTAAAATCCGGTAGAATGCCTGAAGAACTATGGACAGGGGGTTATAATATTGTATTGGAAACATTCCAAAGAAAAAGAAGAGCAAGAAAGCAAAATAGCTGTCTTATGAGGCTTTGCAAATAGCTGAGGAAAGAAAGAAAGTGAAAGATAAAAGAGACAGGGAAAGATATACTAAACTGAATTCAGAATTCCAGAGAACAAGGAGAAATAAGATTTTCTTTTTTCTTTTTTTTTAAAGCTTTACAAATAGTTCTTTTCCTATTCTTTTTTTTTTCCAGCTACATGTAAAGGTAGTTTTCAACATTCATTTTTATAAGATTTCGAGTTTCAAATTTTTCTCCTTCCCTTTCCTCCCCACTCCACAAGACAGCAACCAATCTGATATATGTTATATATGTACAATCCATAAGTACTCTTTTTCTTTTTTGGTCTGTGTTCAGTCAATATCAGTTCTTTCCCTGGAGGTGGATAGTAAGCTTCATCATTAGCCCTTTGGAATTGTCTTGGATCGTTTTATTGCTGAGAGTAGTTGTCGTTCACAATTGCTCAGAGAACAATGCCGCTGTCACTGTGTACAATGTCTTCCTGGTTCTGCTCACTTCACTATGCATTTGTTCATATGAGTCTTTCCAGGTTTTTCTGAAATCATCCTACTTTTCATTTCTTATAGCATAATAATATTCCATTACAATCATATACCACAGCTTGTTCAGTCTATCCTCAATTGATGGACATTCCTTTGATTTCCAATTCTTAGTGTTAAGGGCTAAAATTCTAGCTAAACTGTCTAAAATATCTAATGAGTGGTCGCCAATAAATTATAAGCTTTAGCAAGAGTTAGGCTTTTAAGCATTTATTAAGGAAAACAAGAATTTGGTAAAGAGAGAGAGAAAGGCCTAGATTTCTATCTATTAAAGGGAGAGCACATTTTTAGCTCCCTTCTCCGCCAGCGTCCCCAGGAAAGAGCGCCCCAGAGTCAGCGCCAGTCTCTTCCTTCCTCCTCCCACTAGTCCGCGTCACTTCCTCCCGCCAAAGAAGAGACTCCTGGTCTTGCCCTCAAAGACCTTCACTTCATGGGCAGAACTCTTCTACAGTAAGTATCCAGCAGGTGGCGTCATTCCAATCGTTACATTAGCCACCAAAAAGAGTTGCTATAAATATTTTTTGTCCATTTTTTTCCTTTTATCTCTTTCACAATTACTGTCATTAACTGTTTCCCTCCATCCTATTCCCTTCCCCATGATATTTATTTTATTGCAGAAGGTTTACTCTAATCAGAAGGTTTTCTTAAATGAGCAATGCAAAGAAATAGAAAAAATGATAGAATGAGAAAGATAAAAAATCACTTCAAGTAAATTAAAGATATCAAGGGAAGGTTTCATACAAAAATGGGCATGATAAAAAGACAAAAATTGTAGGGGCTTAATGAATTAAAAGAGATTAAGAATAGGTTATTGAAGGGCAGCTAGGTGGCACAGTGGATAGAGCACCGGCCCTGGAGTCAGGTGTACCTGAGTTCAAATCCGGCCTCAGACACTTAACACTTACTAGCTGTGTGACCCTGGGCAAGTCACTTAACCACAATTGCCTCACTAAAAAAAAAAAAAAAGGTTATTGAATCTCAATTGTTGCCTCAATGCAGCAAAACAATTCTTTCATTTATAGCTCCCCCCCCCCCGATTATTGTACTTTTATTTTTGGGGTATGGGGCAATTGGGCTTAAGTGACTTGCCCAGGGTCACACAGCTAGTAAGTGTCAAGTGTCTGAGGCTGGATTTGAACTCAGGTCCTCCTGAATCCAGGGCTGGTGCTTTATCCACTGTGCCACCTCAGATTATTGTAGTTCTGAATCATGTCCCTGTACCAGATACCTCGCCAATTTCACTTGCTCCTTCTGTTTTTCATTCTCTTTTGTATGTTGTCCTTCTTCATTAGAATATAAACGTCCTGAAGACAAGTGTCTTTCTTTTTGCTTGTATTTGTATCCCTAATCGCACAGCAGGGAACATTTAAACCTGCTCCTCTCTTCTATCCTTTCCCCTCCTTTTTCTTTCCCCCTTTTCTTCTCTCTTTATTTTATTTTCTTCCCAGTTGAAATCTAGTCTCAGACACTGTTGGGTGACTTGGGGCAAGGTCCTCATTTGCCTCAGTTTCCTCAACTGTGAAATAGGAATAACAATAGAACCTACCTCCCAGGGTGGTTGTGAGAATTAAATGAGATACTATTTGTAATACAAGCAAAGAAAAAAAAAACAACACCTAGTACAGGATCTGAATCACAGATTTTTGTCCCCTTTGCTCTTCCATCTCCCCCACCCACACATACACCACTCAATGTGCTTCAGGCCAAAAACCATCCTTTATTATTGAGTCTTGTATAAATGTTTCCCTTAAAAAGCAACCCAAAATTCCTTGGGCGCACAGCCTAATGACATGTACTGCAAAGCATTAATTGTACTTCAGTTTTATCAACTTTGAAGTGAAGGAAGGTAGACCAGATGATCTACCTCTAAGGCACCCTTTAGCTCTTCATTTATGATCCAATGTTTAGCCATGTCATACCCCTATTCAACGAATTCCAATCACTCCCTCTTACCTCTAGAGTCAAATGCAAAATAAGATTTTATTGAACATTTATAACTTTTACCAATCTGACTGTAATCTACCTTTCTAGTTTTATTCAACATTACTCTTTTTTCATGTACTCTTTTTTCAAGTCCAGTCAAACTGGCCTTCTTACTGATCTTCACATAAGATTCTCCATCTTACAATCCCCAGCCTTCACATAGGCTGTCCTCTAGACCAGGAATTCACTCTCTTCTGACGTTAGTTTCAGAATTGCAAGTTTTATTCAAGGCTTAGCTCAAGGACCATCTTCAATAGGAGGGTTTTCCTGATTACCCCAGGTACTAGTACCTCCTAACTAACTTTTAAAAAAATTTTCCTATGTACATACATTGCTGTTTAGTCATTTCTCAGTTGTGTCTGATTCTTTGTGACTCCATTTGGGGTTTTCTTGGTGAAGATACTGGAGTACTTTGCCAATTACTTCTCTAGGTCATTTTACAGACGAGAAAACTGAGGTAAATAGGGTTGTCACTTGCCCAGGGTCACACAACTAGTAAGTGTCTGAGGTCAGATTTTAACTCATGAAGATGAATTTTTCTGACCCCATGTCCAGTACTCTATCCAGTGCACCACCTAGCTGCTTGTGTGTGTATACATATACATGTATACAAACAGACCATGTATACGCACACATATACATATTTGTATATACACACAGAGTGTTAGCTGTTTGGTACTTTCAGTCGTGTCTGACACTTTGTGTCCCCATTTGGGCTTGGAGTTTTCTTGGCAAAGACACTAGAATTGTTTACCATTTCCTTCTCCAGCTCTTTTTTTTTTTTTTTTTTAGTGAGGCAATTGGGGTTAAGTGACTTGCCCAGGGTCACACAGCTAGTAAGTGTTAAGTGTCTGAGGCTGGATTTGAACTCAGGTCCTCCTGACTCCAGGGCCAGTGCTCTATCCACTGCGCCACCTAGCTGCCCCTTAAGCACCAATTGTGAAACAAAATGGCAGCCAAGAGAGATTTACAAATGGGCATATTTTTTTAGATGAATTTCTATTTGAAGTGTGAGAAAAGATAAACAGGCAGTTCTAAAAAATTCTAAGTTGTTACTAAGATTTTGGGGACATGCTATCAAATGTCCAAAATGAGATTTACAGTAGTCAGAAAACCCAGTTATCTTTTTCTTCTGAGGGATTTTTCCTTTTCCAAACATGATTTCAAAGGTGAAATAATCTCCAACATATCTTTACCTGTCCTGTCCTCTCACCTCTATGTATATCCTTTATTTTCTTGTCCTTTTATTGATCTCTTAAATACCATGACATCATTCCAAAGAAAATTTATGGATTTCTAATTGTCTGCCCTCCTTAATTGGATGGTGAATAGTACTCTAGATGCCTTTTTTTTTTTTTTTTTAGTGAGGCAATTGGGGTTAAGTGACTTGCCCAGGGTCACACAGCTAGTAAGTGTTAAATGTCTGAGGCCGGATTTGAACTCAGGTACTCCTGACTCCAGGGCCGGTGCTTTATCCACTGCGCCACCTAGCCGCCCCTTAGATGCCTTTTAATTGCATCAATGTTATTACTCCATAGTCATTTAAAAAACTCAGCAGATTTTTATGTATGCAAGCAAAAATTAAAGCTTTTTTTGACGAAACTTTTTACCAAATATGGTTTCTTTTAATTTTCTTTTTTTTTCACCATTCTACTTTTGTTCCCAATTTTGCTTTTACTTCATATGTTGAGTCTATGCTTAACTCTGAACTGGGAATTAATGAAAGGAAACATCTTAAAATATTTTTTAAAAAGAAAGAAATCATAACAAGTGAGGAAACCTGAGATAGAATTTACAAAGGATGAAGGAATACAAAAGTATATAGGTAAATCAAATAGAAATTGATAGGTAAGGTATATATTGGAAGATAGAATATAAAAATCTACTTTAAAAATTCAATGCTTTTATAAAAAAGTTTAGCTTTTATCTCAAAGTTAGGACCAGTAATATTGTTCCAAGGAGATGTAGTAAAGGCCAGGTCTGGGTTGTCACTATAGTAATGTATAATTTCATTAAAATACAAAAATTAAAGTATATTAAAGTTCATACCTTTAACTCATCCATCCTCTTGCACCAAATCCATCCTCTGAGCTTCTCTTAGGAAGTCTGGTTTAGTCTGATAACACTCAGTATGCCTCAGCAAACATGCAATCAGGTTTTATTACAAATGTGGTGAATTTTGTGTCCTTCTATATTTCAAATTGAAAAGCTTCCGAACCCTGGATATACTCTTGGTCTCCTGGGGTTTTATTTCTTATCTGAGGCCCTCCTTTGCATTTTTATCTTTCTCATGCAATAGACCCTTCAGAACTACATTCTTAATAAATATATCTTCTTCTTTCCTTTTTTTTTTTTCTCTTTCCTTGACCCTGTGAGCTTTTCTGTAGATAAATACAACTATATGACCCTAATCCTTGAGGAAAACCAAATTAGACCCTTAAAAAAGAGGGGCCAAGTGCATAATGAAGATACGATGAAGTTAAATACAATTCAATAAATAAGTTGCTTCATTTAGTATGTACTAGAATTGGGCTAAGTGCTGTGGGAGGGGGGAGGGGGGGTGTACAAAAATATAAAAACCCAACTCTTGCTCTCAACCTATAGAATGAAGGCTGGGTTTGTATTGAGAAAGAATTGGCTGAATCTCAGTTCTATTTACTCTTTCTGAGACCTTGGACAAATGATTCAACCTCTATGTGCCTCAGTTTCCTTATCTGAAAAATGAGGAAGTTGGACTAGATAAGGTCTAAGGTTGCCCTAAGCTCTATATCAGTGATATTATGTCTCTCTTTTTTTCTTCTCTCTGTATTCCTAGTACTTAGCACAGAGCTTGGCACATTGTAAATACTTAATAAATGCTAGTAGACTAACTTAACTACTTCTCTTCCTCCTAATATCATTGAAGGGGAACTGGTAACTTATCCTTAATACCTTCTGGTGACATGGACAGTAGGGCTTAGTAGGCTATATCAAGGGGGAGAAATGAAATGCAGGGAATGACAAAGGGGCAGTTTCAAGACCTATTCACCCTACCATTATATTGGTATCTGTTCAGGATTTAACGCTAAGATAGACATGGGTCCCTGTTAAATTGCTTCTACTCCCAATCTCTTATGTTTGAGGAAGAGCCACAGGGACCAGCAAATAGAAGAGATGGGAAGTTGTTTCAATTTTTCTTTGATGTTTCAGGATAATCAGGGCCTTTTTCTCTAGGTATCACGGAAAATTATTCTTGAACTGGACTCTTCTTATATAGCTACTTTTACACTAGTAAGATACCCTAGAATAAAATGATAGACACATCCTGTTTCTTGGTATCTCACCAGACTATGTAAATCAACACTCAGTTATCGATTTATTATTCATATCAATACATATAATCACATCAATACATATAGCCATATCGATTTGTTCTCCACCATTTGTTATTTTTTAGAAGTGAATTTAGCTTCAAGTTGTAGCTTTAAGTTTGTTAAACTTGTAAAATTTATTAAACATACCCCAATTGCTGCTAATATAGGTGCTTGATATATCCACTTGAAGTCCCCGGCACTAAACTCCCAACACCTGTAAAGCAAAGAGGAATGTTTTATGAATGAAGTGATAGAGCAATAGGCAGTTATTGGGTTTTTTGTTTGTTTTTGGTTTTGGTGAGACAATTGGGGTTAAGTAACTTCTAGGGTCACACAGCTAGTAAATATTAAGTGTCTGAGGCTGGATTTGAACTCAGGTCCTCCTGACTCCAGGGCCGGTGCTCTCTCCACTGTGCCACCTAGCTGCCCTCATGGCAGTTATTGTTAATTAAACTTTCAAGATCTCTTAACTCTTCTCCAGAAGCCCCATGATGGCTGATCAGGGAACAGACAGATTGATGACTTAGCAAAGGACAAAGAAAGGTGTGGAGAAGGGAATAGTGTTTATACTGCACCCACTATATTCCAGGCACCGTACTAGGTGTTTTGGTTGTTTTACAAATATTATCTCATTTGATCCTTACGACAATCCTTTGTGGTGCTATTATTATTATTATTATTATTTATAAATGTATTTATTTTTGTGGGGCAATGAGGGTTAAGTGACTTGCCCAGGGTCACACAGCTAGTAAGTGTCAAGTGTCTGAGGCTAGATTTGAACTCAGGTCCTCCTGAATCCAAGGCCAGTGCCTTATCCACTGTGCCACCCAGCTGCCCCCTTGAGGTACTATTATTATCTTGATTTTACAGTTGAGAAAACTGAGGCAAACAGAGGTCAGCTAAGTTGCCCAGGCTCACATGAGGCCAGATTTGACCTTGAGTCTTCCTTACTCTAGGCCTACTCTGCCACTAGCCGTCTTACACATTAGCTTGTGAGATCACTGAGGGCAAGGACCATCTTTTGCCTTTTTGTCTCCCTAGTGCTTAGCAAAATGCCCAGCATAAAGTAGGTGCTTAATAAATATTTATTGACTGATGACCTAAAGTAATAAAATCTAATTCTTATAAAAGTGAAATCAGTCCTGTTTTTTCTAATGTGAAAGTCCAAGTGCCTTCTGCCTTCATAATTAATGGAAAATTGACTTTTGTCTCAACAACAGTCAGTCATAGGTCGAAAGAATACAAAGATATTCTGAACTTGATACAAATGGATTTTTTTCTTCATTGAATGACTATCCTAACTTGTTGACAGCATTGTTGGTTGTTTTTGTTAAAATGCTTACAAAAAATATCATGGAATCCTTTGTATGGGATGTAAGCAGCACAACATAAAAAGAGAAGAGGCTTTCATCTTGGAACTTTTATGATAGAAAACTCTGGAAATTCTTGTATCTATCTAAGAAAAATAAAACAAAAAAATCTCATTCAACATATGGAAATGGTACAAAGGGAGAGCAAAAAACTCTCCCTGATGAAATGTAGCTTAAAAAACCCCTTCCAGTATCTTTTTCTTATGTTGCTATATTTCATTTCTTATTGTACTAATCTTCCTATATGTTTGAGTAGAAACCTTTAATGAGCATATCTTTAACAAGCCAAACAAGCAAATAACCAATAATTGCTTCATTTGTGCAATTAGATATTTTGCCCACTTTGTCCTTCCTTACTTATCTATTTGAATTATCTTCTCTTTAAACACCAAAGAGTTGCGGATTACATTTTGGCAGCAACATCTGATATCTGAGCTATTGTCCCTGTTAATGTGGGAATTTTTGAGTTGCCTGCTCCCGCCATTGGCTGGCTATTGCACAGACAATAAAAAGCTGGGTCATTTTAGCATTACTTTTAGGCTATGTGGTTAAAGAGAGGGATAATGCCTCTCCCTCTCCCCTTCTCTACCAATTCATCATCAGCCTGTAAGTTCACTGAAGGCAGGGACTGCCTCATTTTCCATCTTTGTATCTCAAACACTTCACATACTTCCTTGTATACAGTAGGCATTTAATAAATGTTTGTGGTTCATTGAAATAAAACTCTATCATCTTTCCCAGGCTCAGAGTCTTGGATTCATCCTTGATTTTTTCCTTTTACTCACTGCCCACATGTTACCAAAGATGGGCTACTATGTCTAGTCACTGACTCTTTCCAAATCACAGATGAATAAGGAATCCTTTCGTTTACTTTGGTACATAATTCATACTGACAGTTCAAAAAGTAAATGATAGCTTAATAAAGCATGGCTGCAGATAAGGAAGTCTCCATTTCTCTGCAAGAGTTGTGCAAGATTTCAGTTTTGTCTTGTGAAAAAAAACAGTTGAAGAGGCTGATCATCAAGGCATTCATCTTATTGTGTTTATCACTGTCACTGCTGACCTAACATAAGCGTGTGGCTTTGTTTGCTCTTATATACTCATGGAGAACCAGAAGTTTATTCAAGGCTATAATCAAATCTACTGTTTCTAACTTGACTTTGCCTGACTGAGGCTGCATGGCTTTATATTACCAACATTTCTCTCCCAATTTTAGGATTTTTCCATTATCTTATTATACTAAAGTTGATTTTGAACTTTTATATTAATACACAAATATGTTTTGCTTGATTCTGTGTATTTGCTACACAGTTTTGCTTTTGCTTTTCTCCTTTTCTTTTTCTCCAAGGAAAGGTGAGGCAGAGAGGAAATACATCTTTGTTATTTAGACATTTTGTTAACTTAGAAAATTAAATTAAAAATGTTTGCATGTATAGACCATTGTGGGTTTTCATTCCTTTGGTTTTGATTAAGTTACTGATGCTGAACACAATCTAAGCAAAAATTTGGTATCTATAAACCTGGAATAAGAAAAAAAAAGGAGCATAGGTAGAAGTGAGGAAGTCACCAGTAGCTCAAAAGATTGTCAAATGTTGGTCCTCAGATCTTCATTTTTGAATATTTCTAATTCTTACCAGTAAAAAAAAAATATAGAGAAGTTTAGAACTGGAATTGTCCTAGATACAAGATTATTGAGATGGAAATGATCTTAGGACTCATTTTATCAGAATGATTTTTCCAAAGCTTTATTCTGAAAATATCACTCTATAGAACAAATTCCCATGATTCCCTTTTACTTCTAGGATCACACATTAATTCCTCTGCTTGCCATTTAATGATGTGAACAATCTGGCCCCAACCTACTATTCCAACCTTACAGTACAAGACCCTTTAGAATTATCATCCAGCCAAATTGAAAGTGCATTCATATTTAGCATCCCATCTTCCTTTCTTTGTACCTCTGTATTGGCTGTCCCCCATGTCTGGAAACCTCCTCACCTGCACCTCTTAGAAAGTTCTAGTTTTCTTTAAGGCTTCCCTCAAGGGCCACCTTCTTTTGCCTAAATCCTTTCCTGATCCCTTAAGCTGCTTATGTCTTTTCTCAAAATGATCTTGTATTTCTATATTATGCATAATTTTATACATGTCATCTACCTTAGTATAATATAAACTTCTTGGGAAGTGATTATTAAATTTTTATCTTTAGCACAGTGCCTGATACATATTAGGAAATTTAAAAATGCTTGGTAATTAATTGGTTGAACCCTCTCATTTTACAAATGGGGGTGGGGGAATGGAATTCTAGCAACTGAGATTCAGAGTGATTAAAATGAATTGCCCAACATTACACAGCTAGTTAGTGGTAGAGATGGAATTAAAACTCAATTCTAGAGTTATTTTCACTTTACCACATCATCTCAAAGGGTTCTCTCAAAGTATATTTGTTGAAAACTCTAATAGTGTTTCAATGCCTAGCTCTCAGTGGCATAATCATTTAGCTGATCAAATTATTTCACACTGTTTAGAACCTCAGAAGCTTTGGTGAATGGAATTTAAAAACCTTCAAATCCCATCCAGCAATCCAACAGGACCCAGGAGCATATCTAGTCTGAGGAATCTTGCATTTGTCCTGACACCATGCCACATACATCATACCATTCCCCCTTCCTATATCTTGCTCTTAGAACAACAACAATCAAATAAATACTACCTTGGCTACTGAAAAAGAAATAACAGTATACTGACATATGTATGGCTTTACTCAAAATCTTTGTGACAAAAACAACCTGCCTGACCATCATTTCTCTACATGTGTTATAGTTCTCTAATAAAGTATAAGCTCCTAGGACTGTCATTTTTGCATTTGTATCTCTAGCACCTAGAACATTGCCTAGCCTACAATAAATCCTTAATAAATTCTTGATGATTGAATTGATTTATAAATAAATGTTGTAGCCTAAGCAACTTAAGTTACATTTCAAATTACTATAGAAAGTATTTCATTTTCAATAAGTAGAATCCAAGGATTACATTTGTTTCTCAACATTTCCCTATATTATTTGTTCTAAAACTACAACCTACAAATTGAAATCATGGATAAAAATTTCCATCTGTAAACTCTCTTATTCAGAGAATTTTTTAATGGAAATCCTAGTAACAAACTCCCAAAATTCAAAGTATAATATGAATACTAATTTAATATTTTGATTTAACACAATAATAATGTCTATCTCTTAAAAATCCCTGACACATGAACTTTTATAATGAGAATATAATCAGTGAGTAAGGGACTGAAATTCCTGGTAAGCTCATAGAAGGCAGGGATCTATACCTTGCCCCCACCTTTTTTTTTTTTACTATCTCCTTTAAAGCTAAATAATTGCTCAGTAAATACTTTTGAATGAATAAAATTGACTTTATTTCTTTTAGTTAGCCTTAGGATGACACAGGGAAAAGAACCCATTCTCCATCTTAGACTCAAATTTAGTGTATGTCTTGTTTAAAAGGGAGAATCACTTGACTATAACTGGCCACGTAGGTGGAGCTAAACAATAATTTAACCACAAATTCCCCTATTGGACCTATTGTTCCTCTTTCTCTAGAAATCATAGATTGAGCCACATAATAAAGGCCAAATCATGTAGCTCTAACACAGGGATAAGACCACTTGCTGCCATTTTAAAGCATATGGCAACTGGTGTAAGCTAGACATTTTAATCCTCTGCTGAAGGAACTGGAGCTACTTTGCCTGGAGAAGAGATTTGCATGGATTAGGTTGTAGGGAGTGGAATGATAATGACATTCAGGTATTTCAAGACCTTTCATGTGACAGAGAGATTACTAGTTATTCTTGGTCCCAGAGGTCACAGCCAGAAGCAATGAGTACAAATTGCAGAGGTGAAGATATAGGCTTAATGGAGGGGGGGAGAATGTCTTATCTCCTGACTAGAGCTGTTAAAAATTGGACATTTCTTGGGTTTGGAGAGAGGGTTCATGTATAGGTATTATTTGGGCTCTGAGGTCTTTTCCAACTTGCCAGTTCTGCAGTATGATAATTTGCTAAATGTTGAGTTTGATTTTCTCATGTGTTAAAATTTTGTAAATAAAACTCGAGCCAAGTGAATTTTATTACATCCTAGCTCATATGACTAAACTGTATAATCTTTTGTAGCTAAACCAAAACCAAACCAAAACAAATTCAAACTATGGGGGAAACTCTCTGAATTTGTGACAGGATATTGAAAGGTCCTAAGTTATGAATAAGAACTGGTATAATAGAGAGCTCCTTCAGAGGCAAGAAGACCCAAGTACAAATCCTGTTTCTGACGTAATACTGGCTGGGTGATCCTGGGTAAGTTACTTAAACTCTCAGGGCCCTAGGAGTTCTTAACCTTCAGCTAAGTACTTAAAAATTTGTTAACTCAATTTCAATGTAACTGGTTTCTTTTGTAATCCTATGAATTGTATGCATTTAAAAATATTACTCTGAGAAGGGGGACATAGGCTTGCCCAACTGTTATGGGATTCCAAGACACATTCTTCAAAGGTACAATTATATATTAGCAGTGGAAATTACTCAGTGTGAGCTCCCTACAATGAGGGAAACATAGGTCTAGTATAAAAAAAGCAAAATTATAAATAAAACTGTCAAACTACAATTAATGGAAAATGACACACAAGTCTTTGATGTATCTGGCAAATTGGAAGACTCATTTGGAGAGTTTATTAAAATTGACATTTTAATTATAAAAGTCAGTATCTGCCCCAGAAAAAGTTAACTATAATAGAGATGGTAGATGACATACAGGATAATTCTCTTTCTTTTGGTGAGGCAATTAGAGTTAAGTGACTTGCCCAGGGTCACACCGCTAGTAAGTGTTAAGTGTCTGAGGCCGGATTTGAATTCAGTTCCTTCTGAATCCAGGGCCGGTGCTCTATCCACTGTGCCACCTAGCTGCCCCAGGATAACTCTTTAGAGAATACTGTGGGCATGCTTAAAAGGATTTCTAGCATAGATGATATGTTGATGAAAATTTCACTTGGAGTTGATGGACAACCAAGTACAACAAGATTCTTCATTTTGTTCTTAAAGTATATGATACGTTACCAACCTATTTATTATGATTACTACTTAAGACATTTCCTCATTGTTGTTCTATTCAAGCTGTCTCCCATTACCAATTCAAATGTAGCATGATCTTGTAATGACTGGGTCAGCAGATATAATAAAAGCAGTCAAGATATGAGGAGAAAATAACTGCTTGCAATCACATTTGTAGGGGCAGCTAGATGGCGCAGTGGATAGAGCACCGGCCCTGGAGTCAGGAGTACCTGAGTTCAAATCCAGCCTCAGACACTTAACACTTACTAGCTGTGTGACCCTGGGCAAGTCACTTAACCCCAATTGCCTCACCAAAAAAAAAAAAAAAAAGCAATCACATTTGTAGTTCTACCCTTCTCTCTTAAGTGATATGTTATAAAATGTTAACCTTCCAATTTTCAATCCATCATGGTATGATGCAAAGAACCAGAAATAAAATTTCTGAGTTCAAATCTCTGCTCATTGTAACCTGGGAAAAATCACTTTTAACCTTGCTGTGCCTGTATAATTATTCTTAAAATAGGGGAATTCAAAAGTGGTTTGTAAGCATAAGGTAGTATATAGATTTAGTGTGGGGTTTTTTTTGGACAATAGTTATGTTATAAGACTAGGGAATAAAGAGTATGACAAAAATAAAGACAGCACATCTCCATGATCCAACTTTGGACTATAATGTGTTTAAATTTCTAGGGATTTGAAGAACCTTTAAATGAGATTAGTACCCCATTATAGTCAGTAATGATTCAATAGCTGATAATAATTATTATTTAGTATTTTGATGACATATTAAAATTTATAACATATTTCTACATATATGATCTTATCTCTTGTTCACAAGAATCCTGTGAATTTATTTATAGATGAAGAAATAGAGACCTATATAACTTAGATGAGTTTTCTAAGGTCATGCAATTGGTAGAACCAGGATCAGAACCCAGGGTTTCCTACTTTCATACAAGTGTTCTTTCTGCTACTATAAAAGCCACTGGTATTTAAAGCTCTTCATAACTTGGTACTTTCCTACCTTTCTAGTCAATTTGTATTTTACTCCTTTTCACATACTATATGATCTAGTAAGAAGGCCTTCTTGCTCTCCTGTGAAAATAACCCCAACTCCTGTCCCTGTCATTTTGCTCCAGTATTGCACCTAATACTTGGAATATTTTTCACTTTTTTCCTTTGCTTTTTTTTGGGGGGGGGGGGCAGGGCAATGAGGGTTACATGACTTGCCCAGGGTCACACAGCTAGTAAGTGTCAAGTGTCTGAGGCCGGCTTTGAACTCCTAAATCTGTAGCCAGTACTTTATCCACTGTGCCACTTAGCTGCCTCCCTTTCCTTTGCTTTTTAGTTTTGTGGAAATTTATTTTGATTTGGGGACCTTACCTTTAGGCTGAGATTAGAAAGCCTTAGGCCCTCAGGGTCTCTTCTGTGTGGGAGGGGCTGGTGCCCCTCCCCCTCCTCTTCAGCTGAGCCCAAAAGCCCTGTGGGCTGTACTCCAGGTCAGACAGTTGGGGAAAAAAAGGGCCCCAGCTCCCTCCGACCTGAGCGGAGGTATCTGAGAGATGCTGGGCTCTGGAGTAGCCTGTGCTGAAGCATGAGAAGCTGGAGCGCACCCCGCCCCCCCCCCCCACCAGCCACAGCCCTGGCTAGCAGATTAGCTTGGTGTGTGGGTGCAAGAAGCCCCGAGATTTGAGTGGAGAGAAGAAAAGGTATTTATAGACCTGGGGTTAGAAGCAGAGGGTCAGACAAGGTATGGGGGTGACAGGAGGACTGGAGGCCTGTGGACAAGACTCAGAGGTTTGGACTGATGAGACGAGGTGGAGAAGAGGTCAAGTGGCAGACTAGAGATGGGTCTACAAGGATGCAGGAGAAGACGAGAAGGACTAAGAGCAGAAAAAAGAGAGGCCAAAGGGTAGACTGACAGAGCAGACAGACAGAAGGTTGGTGAGAGAGAAACACAGGGGTTTAGCGGTGGCAGTAAGGAGAGGAAAGTTAGAAGCAGGGGGATTTACAAAGTAAAAGGGGTTCGGAGTTAGAATAAAGGACTGCGTGCTGTATTAAAAAAGTTCAAAGCACAGCAGGTGGGAAAGAGATGCAGTGGAAAGAGACCGCAGGAAAGCAGTCAGGTTGTACATTTTATTTCCCTGTATTCTTAATTTTCAATAGTATCTCATAAATAAACTCTGCTTTGATTATTTGGTTAAGAGGCTTCTTAATATTTTGCTTATCAATTTGGGAACAGTGTGGTGGAACTTTATAAATGGCCCACATTAAATTAATAGCAGTCAGATAGCCAGCTAGTCAACAGTCCCAGAATTAGTACCCCAATCAAATTAGTCCCCCCAAATTAGCCCTAGTCAATTCAAAAATATTCCACATTTTCATTGGCTTATGTCAATATTCAGCTCATAGCCCACCTTCAGCAAGAGGTCTTTTCTAGCCCTGCCCCCCCCACTTCTAATGCTTTCTCCTTTTGGATTACCATAACCTACTCTGTGTACTTTTTTGACCAAGTAGTTGGACAGCAGAATCCTGGTGGAACAAATTATCCTGTCGAATTTATGGTTTTTACTTTCTGTCCAGGTAACAAGAAGTAGAAACTCGTCCCTAGATTTTTTTTTTTTCAATAGCATCCTGTCATGTCAATGATGTCATGTCACTGGTACAGAAAATTTGTGCAAATTGATCTATTCACTATGCTAAATAAATATTTGAATCATTGTTCTGAAAACATTTTCGCACTGAATTCAAGTATTCACAAGAGTAAAACTGAGAAATTCTGTACAAGTCATTCAAACACCCTCTTCTAGTTGCTCAAGGAATCTTGATAAAATTGTAGGGGAAAAATTAGAGAGTAATTCTACTGATATTTCATTTGATTTGTCTTGTTTCTAGTGTAAATTGCATGCAGCTGATTTTCAAATGATGCAAGCTCAGTCAAGAAAAATAAAAGGTTGTCTTAAACTAACTTCCCAGCATTTACTGCTCTGGAAAAGATGCCTTTTCTGTGACTTGTAGGACAGATTAGATGAAGAATGTAGGAAATATAGCATAGCAATTCTCTTTTTTTTTTTTGCTTTTCTTTTTTTTTTAATGGGGCAATGAGGGTTAAGTGACTTGCCCAAGGTCACACAGCTAATAAGTGTCAAGTATCTGAGGTCTGATTTGAACTCAGGTCCTCCTGAATCCAGGGCTAGTGCTTTATCCACTGTGCCATCTAGCTGCCCCCAGCAATTCTCTAACCACAAAAGCTGTTCAGTTCCTTCTGTTTTGTAAGTTTTTCTTCTTTGTAGCATTATTTCTGAAATCTTCTCTTCCCGTCAAATGAACATAATATATGTATGCCATTAATAGTATTTCATCATGCTAAGGTGTGTATTAAAAAAAAAAGACTGACATTTAAAAACAGTGGTTTATCAGAATAGCAAAATACTTGTATTTGAAGAGGGAAAGCAACAACCTGGAATTTAAAGTACATACAATTATAATTATCCTTTGGTGGCATTTCATAAACTTCCCATCTTCTTTTTGATTTGAGGTAGCTGAATCTATCTTTCCAGCTGCATTTTGCTTTCTTTACTTTCTCATACCCAACAGATGAGTCAAATTGAATTTCTCACTCTTTCTTGAACACATCAGGTGCTTTTCTCAACTTTGTGCCTTTGCTCCCACCATAAACTACAGCCAGAATGTCCTCTCCCTCACCTTGCTATAATTCTTTTCTGTTTCCAATAATTCTTCAAAGTCCAGCTTAGATATCAGCTCCTTAGAAGGACAGTCTCATAGATTTATAACTAGAACGGACTTCAGGGATCCATCTTATCCAACCCTCTCAATTTAGTGATGATCTTAGGTTTAGAGTCATGAAGTGACTTGTCCATGGCTACCCACGTAAGTAAGCAGTAGAAACAACAGCAGAATCTATATGGTCCTACTAAAATTTTAGTGTTCTTTCCTTTATATCATACTACCTTTCCAAGAAGCCTTCCTTAATCTTCCTAGTCAGGAATGATCACCTGCTCCTCAGAATTTTCAAAGTACTATGAACCTCTCTTCTATACCTATATCCCTGTAATCAGGCCACACAGGATATTCAGTAAGTACTATGGAAATTACATTCAGGTATCAATTAGTTCAAATGATGAATCTTGTGAATTGGTCACTTTATTCAAATTCGTATTATAGGTTCCCATTGGACTGGAACCAATGACCATATTTTGTATAATTATAACTCTGAATAGTGCAAACTCAAATACATGCAACCAATTCACTAGATTCCTTATTCACACTAATCAGGACTTAGCCATATATGGAAAAATCAAAGTTAGCTCAGTAGTTTTCTAAGTCAACTGAATGGAGCTGATTCGTTATTGTACCTCCTTCATCATCACTGGGACTATGGGATAAAAAGGAAGATGGGGAATTTTAATAACAATTTAGGTCATTAAGAGTCAGCCTGACTTAGGGGGTAACAACTATAGAAGACCCCCATGTAAGTCCTGCCTTTTACTTTATTATTTGTGTGACTATAGGGTGTACTTAGCCTTTCTGTCACCCTGTTGTTAACATGAGACTATAATTTCCAGATGAATTATTGGACTATATTAATGAAAGGGATTTCCACATGGGGAAGTTCTCCACAACAATGAAATCATAGATTTGGAGCAAGACCGCAAAACCAACAACAAAAAGAGAAAGGGAATTAATTGGGTATGATATTACATTGTAGTATAGTGAAAATGAACTAAATGGAAAGCCAGGTTACTTGGGTTCTAGCTTTGACACCATTATTAAGTCTCTGAGTGACCGTGGACAAGTAGTATAACCTTTTTTGCCTCAGTTTTCTGCAAAATGAGGGAGTTGGACTTGATTTTTTTTTTAAGTGAGGCAATTGGGGTTAAGTGACTTGCCACCTAGCTGCCCCTTCAAAGTGTCTTTCTTACACAATTTCTACATATCTCCCACTCTGCCCTCCAAAAGATCAATTCCTTATAGAAATGAGAAGGTAAAAATTTGTTGTTCTGTCATTCAATCATATCTGACTCTTCATGTCCCTGTAGACTGTACTGTCCATGTGGTTTTCTTGGCAATGATACTAGAGTGGTTTGCCATTTCCTTCTCCAGTAGGTTAAAGGAGACATTAGGTGATTTGCTGAGGGTTATACGGCTAATAAGTTTTTGAGGCTGGATTTGAACTTAGATCTTCCTGATTTGGGGCTCAGTGCTCTATGCACTGAGCCACCTACCTGCCTCCTTAAAAATTAATCATCTGGGGGAAGCTAGGTGGTGCAGTGGATAAAGCACCAGCCCTGGATTCAGGAGTACCTGAGTTCAAATCCGACCTCAGACACTTGACACTTACTAGTTGTGTGACCCTGGACAAGTCACTTAACCCTCGTTGCCCCGCCAAAAAAAAATAATCATCTGACCAAAAGTATTGTGTCAGTCACTTGAGTACTTTTTACCTGCTCACTGCTATAAGGAACTGATCATTTTGGGGGCAGGTGTGAAAATTCTGAAATCGTGCAATAATTTCAGTTAGATCACAATGTGTTGTCTATCTTCAGCATCCAGTATTATATAAAAATTATGCCCCCCGCCCAATAACATTTTTCTTCTCCCTCAAGAACTAAGATAATTTAAAATAAATTATTTCAAAAAATTCAAAACTAATCACTTTTAGCAAATTGAATACCATCAATACATTTTTTTTTTTGGTGAGGCAATTGAGGTTAAGTGACTTGCCCAAGGTCACACAGCTAGTAAGACACTTGAGTGTCTGAGGCCGGATTTGAACTCAGGTCCTCCTGAATCCAGGGCTGGTGCTCTACCCACTGTGCCACTTACCTGCCCCCCCACATTAATACATTTTTAAGAAGAAAGAACACTAATTATTATCATTGTTAATATCTTATCTCCCTAAGTAAATTATAAACTCCATGAGGGCAGGGACCATGCTTCTTTTATCTTCATATCTTCCTTAGTATTTACCACATAGTAGGCATTTAATGAATGCTTTTGGAATTAAATTTAATACAACCAAGTCTGTGCTTTTAATCTTAGTCTTCTTTGCTCAGAACATATTCTTGATATATTTGATATATCCAGTTACAGCCTACATATGAATTCTTTCCCAAGTGACCATTCAGATTGTAGAGAAAATTAAATGCTGACTGAGGTAGTCTAGATTGAAAATAGCCAAGGACCCCTGCTAATCTCAAACCTTAGACCAAAGAAGGGATCATTTCTTTCTTTGGAGAGACTGAAAAATACTCTGGATTTTATTCATCTCTGCAGAAAATTCAGCTTTCAAGAAAGCTCTCAGAGTGCCTCTTTGCTCCTGGGTAACTAAATTTCATTAGGGGAAGAGCAATTAGCAGTGCCTCAATAAGAGCTACCTCTTCTATCTTTAGAGAATTTTTATGCTGAACAAAAATGTACTTCAAAGCAACTAAAAGGTTGCATATCTTTCAGACAATTGAAAGCATTAAGCTTTTGGGTACAAACATCACTCAGATTTAACATTTGCTCTAGGTTTCATTACTCTACAGGAAACGTGGGAAAATCAGCCTTGAAGGGAGGTACTTTTACTTATATTTCTTGTTTTTCTGTAGAAGTTTATTTTATCATTATTATTATTATTAATTAATTAATTTATTTTTGCAGGGCAATGGGGGTTAAGTGACTTGCCCAGGGTCACATAGCTAGTAAGTGTCAAGTGTCTGAGGTCAAATTTGAACTCAGGTCCTCCTGAATCCAGGGCTGGTACTTTATCCACTGTGCCACCTAGCTGCCCCAGAAGTTTATTTTTTGTAATTAATGATGATAAGGTTTTAGGTTTTATTATTTGTTTTTCAACCCAATCCTTTAAGATGGGCATTTCCCAAGGTTATTTTCTCTACTTCCTTCTGTATTTTCTGCCTTATCAAATTTATATATTCCTATGGCTTTGGCTATAATATCTTATATATGATCTTTAAATCTTAATCTCAGGTCTCTATTTCCAACTATTGGGCATTTTTATTTGTAGCTCCACTGCCACCTCAACTTCAAATGTTTGAAACTAAGCTGGTCTTTCTTTGCCCCCCCCCACCTTTTGAATTCCTTGTTTGTTTTTGTTAACAGTACCACCATTTACTCAGCCTCCCATATTGAAACCTGGGTGCTGTCTTTAACCTCTTCTTGCCTCTACCCCCATAGAGTCATCACTAAGCCCTGTTGATACCTTTGCAATTCCTAAAATCCAACTTCTCTCTTCTATTGGGTCTGATGTAGGAGAGAAAGGTGGATTTGGAGTTGAGAAACCTGGGTTGAAATCCCATTAATGACACTAACTGTAAGAATTTGGGCAAATCACTTAACCTCTCTTATCGTGATTTTCCTCATTTACAAATTGAAGATGATAATACTTATACTTACCTCACAGAGTTGTTGTGAGAACCAAATGAGATGATGTATGGAAGGAACATCATAGTTCTTAAAACATTATGTGGTTCTGTTGCATTTTAGAATATGCCTCCATTGAATGCTGGCCTAGACTATTATTATAATCTAATTAGTCTTTTCAGCTCCATTCTTTGCACTACTTCCAGATTATTCTTCATTATGCCTGGAACTAGCTATGTCATTTCTCTGCTCAAAAAACCTTTTAATTAATCAATAATTACAACAATTAATATTTATTAAGTACCCACTATGTGACAGGCACTCCCCTAAGCACTTTACATATTTTATCTCATTTGATCCTCACAACAACTCATAGAAGGAGGTGCTATTATTATCCCCATTTTACAGTTGAAGAAACTGAGACAAATGAAGGCTAATTGACTTAGTGCCCAAGGTCACACAGCTAGTAAGTGTTTGAGTCTGGATTTGAACTCAGAATTACGATTTCCTAACCCCAAACTCCTAACCTGGTATTAGGTATTCCACAATCTACATTTTCATCCTCATCTGATGTAATTCCCTAAACATTATCTCCACTATTCTTTAATACAGGTCTTGTGACTTCTTGTCTCTCTGCCTTTATGTTTATTCTTCCTTGTAATTGTAATGAGTACTCAGGCTTTCCCCCACCTCATTTCTCCCAACTTTTGAAATCCTTCCTATCCTTTAATTTATCTTTTTTTTTTCCCACAATAGGTTCTCTTATTATACACACACACACACACACACACACACATATATATTGGACAGTAAGCTCCATGAAAGTAGAAACCATCTTTTATCTAAACATTGTTTCTTTCCCAGAACTTTCACAATGCTCTGTGCTCAACTAATAAATAATTATTTGATTTAAGTTAATCCAGAAATTTAGATTTTCTTTCCAAAATCTAAAAGCTAAAGAACTATAATATACACAAAAAATGAATTACTAAAAGGACTATAATACAAATATAGAAATGTACAGGATGTACAGCTGCTTAATTATACTCTGAGCTTTTGACATAACACCTAATGTTAAATACATCATTAGCTAACTCATATCATTTAAAACTATAGTCATTGATTCTTTTCCTTAATGAATTTGACAAAAACAGCAAAGTGCATGTACCACATAGAATTTTCCTTTCTTGTTTGACTCATCATTGCTCAAACAGAAATAAGATGAAAAACGAACAATTCGATGTTCATCAATCATGCATCCCCTAGAGGGAAATATGCCAAATGGGGTGCATGGAAGTGGGAAGAAAGGTTCTTCACAAAGTTCACCTAAAGCCAATTAAAAGCATTTCACTAAGTTAACAACAATCTGACAGAGGAGAGCTGGTAACACTCACAAAATGCGGTCCATTTCTTCTGTCCTTTAATTGCTACCACTTTCCGCTATATTTCCCATACTATACAATTTAGGAGGAAGGTTCTCAAGCATTTTCCCCCTTTAATATGGAAGGATTAGACTTCAGAAATGGCTAATTCCTGACTAACTACACTGTTAGCTCTTTCATAGACAACTACTACTGAAGTTAGAAAGGGGAGCATGCAGGCTGAATTATTTAGAAAAAACTGAATAGAAAGGGGTCACTTTAGTTTTTAATCAAATAGTATGTAGGAAAGCATTTTGAAAATTATGTTCAATACTGTACTAGTTTAACTTATTAAAACTTTCAGAATTTTGATTATTTTCTTATTTCTTATTAAAAACGTAACAATATGCCTTCTTTTATTAAAAAAAGGAATCATCAAATCTTAGAGTTGAAAAGAGCCTCAAAACTCATCTTCTCCATGGATTCCAAACCTAGAGACTTTGAACTTTAGAAAAATAACAGTTAAAAAGAATATATGTATTTATATACCATGATACAAAATAGGGTAAAACCCACCAATCTTCACCAGTTTCCTACCCAATGCAAACATTCTCTCTGTAGTATCCCTGACAGATGGTTAGTTAGTTACTGTTTGAATACTTTGTTTTTCTTTTCTTTATTTTTTGCAAGGCAATGGGGGTTAAATGACTTGCCCAGGGTCACACAGCTTGTGTCAAGTGTCTGAGGCTGGATTTGAACTCAGGTCCTCCTGAATCCAGGGCCAGTGCTTTATCCACTGCGCCACCTAGCTGCCCCCTGTTTTTCTTTACTAGCTGAAGAAACTGAGACTTAGAAATATATATCTGTTTCATGGAATAAGACCTAGAGGAAGGCCTCAAACAGATTAGGTGTATACTCTATAGAGAAAGCTGATAGACAAAAACCAAAAAGGTTGTTTTTGCGTTCATGAAGTTAGTTCCCTCATCGATAAGATCCAGATGCCTTAAAGTGTTAAAGGATATATCTGGTGAAAAGACTACATTCTTTTCCCCCCTTTTTTCTTTCTTTTTTGCAGGGCAATGGGAGGGGGGTGTTAAGTGACTTGCCCAGGGTCACACAGCTAGTAAATGTCAAGTATCTGAGGTTGGATTTGAATTCAGGTCCTCCTGAATCCAGGGCCTGTGCTTTATCCACTGTGCCACCTAGCTGTCCCTTTCCCCTTTCTTTTTATACTTACCTCTCATTTGCTATCATTGCTCGGACCACTGTCCAGGCCACAACAAATACTGCTGGAAATCCTATAAGTAAAAAAAAAAAAACCCCAAAGTTTATGGTAACATTGATTTCAGATTTTTTTAACCATACATAATTATCATTCAAAAGTATTTAATGGAATCAACTTTTAAAATGTCAGACATTGTTTTGTGTTCTAGAAGAGTTCCTGTGACTTTCATTATATTAGAGAATGATATTGAATCTATGCACTGTGTGCATATGAATTACCAGTTTCTCTAGAATTTATCATCAACATTTGTTTTTCTTGTCGCTGATAACCTAAAGATTGTGGTTGGTTTAATTGAAGCATGGGAAATTAGGGGATCAGACTATGTGGAAATGGCTGAGGGGACCAAGGACAAAAACATGGTGGGATTTCAGTATTTTGCTTCTAATTTTATATGGATGGATACCATGATTCCAATGGAGAGCAAATGATCAAAAGCATGGGATATGACACTTGAGGATTAAGACACTTCAGTCTGGAAAGATGAAAGCTTAGAGAGCATAGAATCAAAATTCATTAACTAGCTAAGGTTGACCCGATATAGCAATCCTTACTTTGTTTTTTACCATTTGAAGATAAGAACAGATATTGTTTATTAATGACTTAAATATGATATGGGTGAATGTAGCTGAGAATCCAAAGGTAATTTTTTTCTTTGGTCTTCGTAAGAAGTTAGCTGTTCAGAGTTTGATTCCTAAAGAAATTGTATATGATAACATAACAGTGTAATAATTACATGCTTTTTGGGATACCTCAACAGAAAATGGAAAGATGAATAAACAACTTACTTATATATTTAACCTTTATGAAAAGGAAGAAGCAAAGGCATACTATTCAGAATTAAAAAAGTAGGGGGCAGGGGCGGCTAGGTGGCACAGGGGCAGCTAGGTGGCACAGGGGTGGCTAGGTGGCGCAGTGGATAGAGCACCGGCCCTGGAGTCAGGAGTACCTGAGTTCAAATCTGGCCTCAGACCCTTAACACTTACTAGCTGTGTGACCCTGGGCAAGTCACTTAACCCCAATTGCCTCACTAAAAAAAAATTCTAACCATTATATTAGGTGCTATGTTTTAATGAATTATTTTCTATAGTTACAGACAGATTTTCTCATCCCCGTTTGTAGGTACTTCTTTTCCAAAACTTGTATTTTTTTTAAAAGCAAGAATGGAATAAACCAAAATCATAAGAAATTCTCAACAAAATAATTATTTAGAATATATCACACATGCATATTGTATAGGGGAAACAGTAGCCTAGGAGATAGAAGATGTCTTCTAGTCCTCTCCCTGTCATGTGGTATAGACAGCTTTTGAAGGGCCTCCCCTTTTGGGGAAGAAAAGATTGAATGCTCCCTGAAGGGAGGTTAGAGGGCACTTCTGGAACGCCAGCTCTCAAGTCACTTCCGGAATGCTAGTTCGCCCTCTCGGTGTGGCAACTGCTGACCTGGTGGTGCATGCTGATTCTCAGTCTGGTGGGTTGTTCAGGTTTTTGGTGAGTTTAATTACGGAAAACCCTAAATTCCTTTGAACTAGCTAAATTAGAAACGGCCTGGGTTTTGAATAGGTTAAGTTCAGAGGTAAGAGTATTTATCTGTATTTCTATTTCCTTATCTTTGATTTTTACTAGTTTCACCTTTGTTGTTTAATTAATTCCCAAGTAATAAAACTCAGGTCCTCCTGAATCCTCTATGATTTTTTGATTCTCATATATTAAATTTTTTTTTTTTTTTAGTGAGGCAATTGGGGTTAAGTGACTTGCCCAGGGTCACACAGCTAGTAAGTGTCAAGTGTCTGAGGCCGGATTTGAACTCAGGTACTCCTGATTCCAGGGCCGGTGCTCTATCCACTGCGCCACCTAGCTGCCACCTAGCTGCCCCCTCTCATATATTAATTTTAAAGGAGGGAAATATTAAGGCGAGTCACCCAAATAATGCTCCGTATATCAAATTTTAGCCCTCACAGTCACTAACTGGCAATTTGACTTTGAGGAAATTATTTCATTAGTTTCAATCTCTTATCTCTTCAATCAAATGAGCCCAAACTTTAAGGTCAATGATTTTTTTTTTGGGGGGGGGGCAGGGCAATGAGGGTTAAGCGACTTGCCCAGTGTCACACAGCTGGTAGGTGTCAAGTGTCTGAGGCCAGATTTGAACTCAGGTCCTCCTGAATCCTCAATGATTTTTTGATTCTCATATATTAATTTAAAGGAGGGAAATTTAAAAAATATATTTAGTTCAGTTTTTATGTTTGCTTCTTTCTAAAGAAGACAGTTTTGAATCTTTATTTTATAATAACTAACATTTATATATACTGTCTCCCAGGCATTTTCTTAAGTACTTTACAAATATCTCATTTGGTCCTCACAACAACCCTGGAAGGTAGGTATTATTATTATCTTCATTTTATGGATGAAGAAACAGAGGCTGGTAGAGGATAAGTGACTTGCCCCAGGTCACACAGCTAGTAGGTATGTGAGGCTTCATTTGAATTCACATCTTCTTGATTCCAGGCCTAGCACTCTATCCATTGTGCCATCTAACTGCCCCAACAGATGATAACTGAATATACATTCATCCATTATATGCAAGGTTTATATTGTGTAGCATATACTCCCACCCCTATACACATACATATATTTATATATGCCTGGCATATAAATAAAAGGCAGCTAGTTGGGACGATGAGCCTAGACAAGACATTTCAGCTTCTATCTGCCTTTATTTTCTCAATTAAAAAATGGGGATAATAATAGCACCTGCCTCCCAGGAATTTTTTGATGATCAAGTAAGATGATAATTATAAAGCATTTTAAAATTTATATATATGTATATATATATATACACACACACATATATGTATGTATATGTATATATAATAGCTTACATATATAAGCATACATTATACATACATTTATGCCCCCATATATATACATACAGAAACATAGCCATTAATAACTATTTTCCTTTATTTTATAAGAATTTTAGGTTAGAATAAAAACAAACACATACAGAATGATGAAAAGAGGCTGATAATAGGTCTTATACCAATCATTTTCAGTATTCATCTTTAATTTGTTCAAGACAACCTAAGTCAAAGGTACCATCTACTCCTCTGAAAGAGCTCTCTTTTTCTTCCATTTTTACTATTGTGAATAAGTAAAATTATGGTAAGTAAAATCACTTAACAAATCAACAGAGAGTATGTAATAAAAGCCTAAGTATTTACTTGGCTGGGTAGATCTTAAAGTAAGAACTTTTAGGCCTGCCTGAATAACAAATGTATACAGGGAATCCAAGCAAGTCCTTTCCTCTGATGAAGCCAATAAATCACACACTAGAAAGTTTGGAACCAGCCTATGTATGTATGTATGTATATATGTGTGTATGTGTGTGTATATATATTTGGCATGGCAATGGGGGTTAAGTGACTTGCCCAGGGTCACACAGCTAGTAAGTGTCAAGTGTCTGAGGCCGGATTTGAAATCAGGTATTCCTGAATCCAGGGCCAGTGCTTTATCCACTGTGCCACCTAGCTGCCCCCCTTTCTATATTAAAAAAAACAACAACTTTTTCAGCCTTTCTATGAATTACACAGGCAAAGAATACTGCAAAGTGGCTTAAAGTCTATTTGATTGTTAGATTTTTCTGATGGAAGCTTAGAAAGAGGAATAAGAAACAAAAATCATGTCTTCTGAACTTCACAGCAAGATAGGGTATTATAGTATAAGGATTGACAGAAAACGCAAAATAAGTATCACAGGAGTATATTGACAAGTTAACTCAATCAAATGGTCAGTGGAGCTTCATTTCAGTGCTTTATTATTTCCAGTGTACATATGGTAAAAAAAGCTAGTATTTATATAGTGCTTGAGGGTTTGTTCAATGCCTTGTATGCTACATCATATAATCCTAACAACCTTGTGAGGTAGGTGCTAAGATTATCCCCATTTTATAAATGAGGAAACTGAGGCAGTGATGAAGTGACTTTCCCAAGACTGTATTGTGTCTGAGGTGGGATTTGAACTCTGGTCTATCTGACTCCTAGTCTATTACTCTACCAATTGTGCCACTTAACCATAATTTGTCTCCATAGTCATCTCTATTTTTATATCCTCTTTTTCACACTTTGAGCAATTTGTATTTTTATAACTATATCAGTGGAAGCAATAGCTAACCTGTTGGATGACAGACTCAGGATAATAAGGATAATAATAACAACAGCAATGACTAACATGGTACTTTCAGGTTTGCAAAGGGCTTTACAAATATCTCATTGTATTCCCACAACAACCTTGGGGAACAGGTATGATTCCTATCCCCATTTTACAGATGAGAAACAAAGTTCAGAGATTAAGTGACTTGTTCAAGGTCACATGGTAATGTTTGAGGCAAATTTGAACTTGTATTCCTGACTCCAAGAACAGTGCTCTGTTCATTGTGCCACCTTTGGATATCCAAAATTCCCAACAAGAACAGTGGACTATAAGATAAAATTTAATACACATGTGAAGTTCTTAAAAAAAAAAGAGTCAACTTCACAAATGAAAAATTGAAAACACATGGTTAAAACAGTAGATATGCAAAAAATCTAGGGATTTTAGTGAATTTGGGACTCATTATGAGCCATCAGTATGATCCAGTAGCCAACAAAGCTAATTATTTCAGAAGCAGTGATCTCGAATGAGGGCAACAGTAGTCCTGCTATACTGTTAAACCCTGATCAGAACACACCAGGAATACTATAGTTAGTTCTGGGGAGATACATTTGAGAATGGAGAACATCCATTAGGCTAGAGAAACATCCAAAGGATGGTGAGCAGTCATTTAACACGTATTAAAAGTCTACCATGTGGGGGGCAGCTGGTTGGCGCAGTGGATAAAGCACTAGACCTGGATTCAGGACGACCTTAGTTCAAATCCGGCCCCAGACACTTGATGCTTACAAACTGACCTTGTACAAGTCACTTAACCCTCATTGCCTTGCAAAAAAGAAAAGAGAAAAAAAAAGTCCACCATGTGATAGCCACTGTGATAAGAGCTGGAGACACAAAGAAAAATAAGACACTCTCCGATCTCAGAGTTCATAGTCTAGTGGGTATGCGAGGCAACAGGCAAACAACTATGTAGTGACAACTTATAAACAGGACACATTTTAAATAATCAACAGAGGGAAGGATTAGTATTTAGGAGGATCCAGAAGGGCTTCTGGTAGAAGGCGGGATTTTAGTTGGGACTTGAAAGAAACAAGGAGCCCAAATGAGAAGGGATAGCATGATTGGTATTGAGAACATCTACAGAAAATACTCTGAGGCAGGAAAAAGAATGTCTTGTTGGAGGAATGGAAAAGAGGTCATTATTACTGGATCACAGCGGGGCGACGGATACAAGGCAGAGGGTCAAGTTAGAATGCCAAACACCAATGGCTAGCATGTATGTCTTGGATGAAGACCCAGCAAGGAAGACTGAGAAGTTGTTAGATAGGTAGTGGGGAAAGCCAGGAAAGAGTAATGATGGAAACCTGGAGAGAAGAGGTTATCAATTGTAATGACTGGAATGATGCCACCTACAGGAGACTTACTGTGGGAAAGCTTTCCCACAAACCTAAACTCGTTTTATCAGTGATTTTAGTCAGTTTCCCCCAAAACTGGGGGAACAGATTAGAATCCACATTTAGAATCTTAAATTACACACAATGATAAAAGGGTGATTGATAGATGCTATGGAAAGGTCAGGAAGGATGATGATGGTGGCAGAGGCAATCAGAGTGATGCAAGATGAGGAGGAAGGAAGAACATGCTCTCAGCAAATAGCCTCATTTTTAAAATTAAATTATGAGGCAAGGTTTTCAGCTGAGGGTGGGGGAGGGAAAGCCATGGAAGGTTTAAGGAGAGATGCAAAGGTTTGGAAGAGCCTCTATGGCAGACAATAAAGTGACTGGGTGACATAAAAGGATTAGCTGAAGGAACTGGGAAGTTTTAGATTGGACCATAGAATGAGGGAGGTACAGAAGAAGTTATGAAAGCTATCTTCAAGTATTTGAAAGTCTGACATGTATAGAAAGGATTCTGTTTTCTCTGCTTGTCCTCAGAGGGCTGAATTAAGGTTGCAGGGAGGTAGATTTTTGCTCCATTTAAGGCATGCTTTCCTAAGAGTTAGAAATGTTTGGGATTGGAACAGGCTGCCTCAGGAGGCAAGGACTTCTCTTTATTTGACATTTCCAAGCAAAAAGTTGTTGGGTAGGTTACAGAAAATGTTCTTATGCAGGTATGGCTTGGACGAGGTGTCCCTTCCAACTCTGTGATTATAAAAGGAGTTCTATATGAAATATAGACACGCATAAACTGGACCAGGTATAGGTATTTCTTATTTTCTTTTGTAGGGACCTGTAATTTCATTTATGTCAAGGTAACTCTTCCTAACCATGTATATCAGCAACATCCCTACACTTTATAATATCAGAGAAACTGCCCAGGGGTACAAGTAAGTGACTTGTCCAGGATCTCAGAACCACTACAAATCTGTGGTAGAAAAAGGATGGCTCTCTCCACTGTTCCACATTACCATATATGTATGCATATATGCAAATATATGTATGTCTGCCTGCAATGAAAAATGTAGAGACCAACTTTGTATTGAAACTCTTTTAAATATCACATTATATTTAAAGTGAATTATGAACAAACAATTATTATTCAAACTGGTAACTATTATTTTTCTTTCAAATGAGATAATATAGTGCTTAGTAAGATGCTTGGCACATAGTAGATAGATGCTTACTAACTTCTTTTTCCCTCTCACCATTTTTACTAATAGCTAATGCTTAGCTGTCATTCTAACTTAAAGACAAATAATTATTCTAATTTCTTCCATATTACCCATATTTACTATATGGGTTACCCAAAATTCTTGAAGTTTTAAGCTTCAGTAGACTATTGGTACCGCATGTATCCGCATGCACCCATGCGGTATACGTGCACACATTTATACAAAAACATAATTATCAGATTCAGGAGGAACGCTAGCTATTTTCTCTTAGAACTTGATATTCAGGGCAGCTAGATGGCGCAGTGGATAGAGCACCGGCCCTGGATTCAGGAGTACCTGAGTTCAAATCCGGCCTCAGACACTTAACACTTACTAGCTGTGTGACCCTGGGCAAGTCACTTAACCCCAATTGCCTTACTTAAAAAAACAAAAAACAAAAAACAAAAAAAACCTTGATATTCAGCATCAGATCCACTGTTCTACAGACAAATTGCCCAAATATTTCTGTTCCCATAGAAAAGTTTCTGTTACTTCCAAATGGCCTTTTTATTTCTCCATTGATAGTTTTTAAATAATAAACATTATTATTTAAAATTTTGAGTTCCAAATTCTATCCCTCCTTCCCTCCCTCTCCTTCCCACTCCCTAAGGTGGTAAGCAATCAGATATAGGTTATACATGTGCAAATATGTAAAACATTATCATATTAGTTATTTTGTATAAGAAAACTTGAATAAAAGAAAAAAATGAATGGAAATAAAAAATAGCATTCTTCAGTCTGTGTTCAATCAATATCAGTTCTTTCTTTGGAGGTGGATAGTATGCTTTATCATTAATACTTTGGGACTGTCTTGGATCATCGTATTGCTGAGAATAGCTAAGTCATTCATAATTCTTCACCAAACAAAACTGCTATCACTGGGCACAAGGTTCTCCTGGTTCTGCTGACTTCACCATACATCAGTCTGACAGAGTTTTAAAAAGTTCAATACCTTAGTCACCACACAATTATCTCTCTATTAATTTGTGGGCCTACTACTTTTTGAATAATTTTTAAGCGAAAAAAAGTAAAACTAAGTTATTCCTCCCCATTTTAACTACTTTGACTAGGTATGTTTTGCTTTGCATTTAAACACATTTTTTCCCCTTTTTCTTCCCCCCAGAAGAAGCTTTCAAGGATTTAATAAACAATTGTCAAAATAAAGCTATAATTGTATACCTCAGAAACATGGGCCCTATGAAGCTAACATGCAAATTCACAAATTCAGCCCGTTTCCTAAGTTCAGTGTTCAGTTTTGGTCCCCGATACAGATTTACATTTCCATTTACTCAGAGACTTCCACTGAATCCAAAAGGTAACCATATCAAATATTTCTTCATGGGCAAACATGCAGTAGATGGTAACTTTAAGGAAGAGGACTTTACCTCTGTTAAGCAGAGGTAAAGAGGGAGTGTGTTACAAAAATACCAGTAACCTTGCTTTCCTTTTTGGACAGTTGTTAGAAGTTTGAAAACCTCAGATTAGGCCCTTCATGTCTGGCAGTACTGTTACTGAACTCTTACTGATTCCCTGGCATTTTATTCATAGCAATTCTTCTCAACCTTTTTCTTCCTTTTTCAATTCTCTAGCCTCTCTGTTCCTTGCTTCCTCCCAATAGCACTACCATGGTTGATGAACCCTTTTCCAACTTAGCAAAAAGGGTAAGGTCATCTGATGTAGGCTTCCTCTATTCTCCTCCTTCATACCTCAAAATTTCTTCATGTTTTTATCTGTCATCTTCTTCATCCCTCTTTTTACAAAGGAAGACATGTATTCCTTTCCAATGTTCAAACATCTTCCTATGTAGTCAACCTTTTGTGTATTCCTGTTTCGGACTCTTGCTTCACCAATCATCTACTCTCATGCATTCTTAATCTTTCCCTTTTTGTTTTCTATAAATGTGCTTACTATTCCTCAAAAAAAAAAAGATTAAAAATCTCTTCTGTGTAAAGCACAGTCCATAGGTGGTGGAGATACAAAGAAAAAATGAACAATACTTGCTCTCAGGTACCTTTTATTCTACTAAACAGAGTCCTAAATCTTTAAAAGAATCCTTTCTTCAATCATTATGACCTTTGGATACCATGATAAAATCATCATACTTCCTACTCTTAATTTCTATTATTTTTATCAGCTTGTATTCACAGTTTGGAAGAATAATCTCCCACTAAAAATACCAACTCTTAAATAAATGGTATAAAATTATTTTTATCCCAGTTATTCCCACTTTTTACAAAATTACAAAATATTGGGCAGAAACTATGAAAGTCAACCAAATTTATATCTTGATATAAAAATGATCCATTTCCCATCTCTTCAGAGCACTCTTAAAAATACTAATAATTTAATGAAAACACTGGGGTTTTCTTTTTAGAAGCTTATTGTTTCTGCCACATCAATTAAATATTTATTAAGTTTAAGGCAGTATACATTCTGGGAACACAATTATAAAGGATAAAACAATCCCAACATGTAAGGTATTTACATTTTAATGGGGAAGGGATTGAGTACTATACACACATATGTGTATGTACATATATACATGTATACTGCATAAATTTAAAAAGTAAACCAACACAAACGTATAAAAGTAGTTGAATAAAAGGTAGTTTGGGAAGGAGGGCACTAACAAGGGTGGAACCATGAAGGATTTCATGCAGTAAATGGTACTTGGATTGTGACTTTCAGGAAGTGTCTAACTGTTAAGCAGAGGTAAAGAAGGAAGTATCTTACAGGCATGTGGAACAGCCAGTTTCTCAAAGGTTTGGAGACAGGAAATGGAGTGATATATAGGAAGAACAGAGAGAAGGCCAATCTACTTGAATTACAGAGTCCAGGAGAGTAATGTCCAGTGAGACTGGAATGGCAGATTGAAGCCACATTGTGTAGAGCTTTAAAAGCTAAATTTTAGTTGTTCAGTCATCTCCATTCTTTATGACCTCATTTGGGGATTTCTTGGCAAGTATATTAAAGTGGTTTGCCATTTCCTTCTCTAGCTCATTTTATAGATCAGGAAATTTAGGCCAAAAGGGTCAAATGACTTGCCCATAGTCACATAGCTAGTAAGTGTCTGAGACCAGATTTGAACTCAGGAAGATGAGTCTTTCTGACTTTAGGTCAGAGAATCTATCCACTGTACTACCACCTAGCTGCCCAAAAGTTAATAGAGGAGTTTACATATAGTTTTTTTTTTTTTTTGGCAGGGTAATGAGGGTTAAGTGACTTGTCCAGAGTCACACAGCTAGTAAGTATCAAGTGTCTGAAACCGGATTTGAACTCAGGTCCTCCTAAATCCAGAGCATGTGCTCTATCTGCTGTGCCACCTAGCTGCCCCCTATATATAGTTCTAGAGGCAATAATGACCAAAATTTAGAACAAGGAGAGAATATATTGGCCATCGGGTACAAATTCTCCATTTTATAGAAGAGGATACAGATCCCATATAGATAGATAGCTTACAAAAAGACATACAGAGAGTTAATGTCAGAACTTGAACTTTGATTTCCTTGAATTTTTTCCTTTCAAGCTTTGGCTTCTTCTTTAGTGCTATAGATATGGTAAATTAAAAATTAACTGGCAATTTAATTGTTTATTAAGCACTGGGAATACTAATGGAAAAGTCCCTGCTCATGGAAGAGTCCCTTTCTAATGGAGTAGATAAAGCATATAGATATACACAAACAAGAGACATTCCCCAATTGATAGTCAAACGACATGTGAGAAATAATTATTAATAATATCTTGGGGGACCCAGAGATCTTTCCTTCTTTCTTAGCCCTTTCTTCCTCCACTTAAGGTCTAAGGTCTCCTTGAAGTTCATCTGGGTCAAACAAGACCCAAGCTCAAAAAAAGAGTCTTGGGTGGAGACAGATCTTTTTGTCTAGATAACTCAAGGACATTACTGATAAGATTAAATCACACCCAGATAGAAATAATTTTGCCCAATCAGTTTGAGTGGGGAGTCTGAAGTTCATTTTAATATAACCTACCTCCAATCATGTCAACCAATTAGGTTTGAATGATATTAACCAATTAGATTTGATTGTTATATGATGAACCTCCTACAGTGGGAAGGGTATATGAACTGAGACCCGACCACCATGAGGGGTTCTTTGAGACAGATGGCCATAGACCTTTTATTAATATCCTGCCAGCCATATTAATAAAGTTATTAAATTACCCAGATACTATTCTCTCATATTTTTAACCATCATAGACATAAACAATTCTTAATAGAAGAACTGCAAAGTATTACAACTATATGAAATATTGCTTCAAATCACCAGTAATAAGAGAAATGGGCATAAAAATAGACCTGAAGTTTAATTTCACTTCTAGAAAATTGGCAGATATGACAAAAGATGGAAATAGTCAACACTGAGGGGACTGTAAAAAGACAGAAACACCAATTCAGTATTGGTGAAACTGCAAATCAGTTTAGTCATTGGGGAAACAAATTGAAATTATACTTCATGATTGAAATATCAATACCCTTTGACTCAGAGATTCCGCCGATAGGAATAAAACCCAGGTAGGAGGTCAAAGACAGAAATAAAGGATACACACACACACACACACACACACACACACACACACACACACACACGTCCTATCAGTACTTTTTGTGGTTTCAAAGAACTGGAAACAAAGTAGATGCCAATCAATTGGGAAATGTCTCAATGAATTGTGGTACATGATAATGGTACCAACATTGATGTAATACTTTAAGGCTTGTAAAATGCTTTACATGTATGATCTCCTAATCTTGGGAAATAGATGATATTCTCACCCCTATTTTACAAATGAGAAAACTGAGGTTCAGAGAAATTAAAAAACTTGTCTAGAGTCATTCAGATAATACATATGTGAGGGAGGATTTGAATTCAGGTCTGCATGACTCCAAGTCTAGGATTCTATTCATTACATTAAACTGCCTATGGAAGATTGTTGATCTATAATAAGAATTTATATGAAAAATTAATAGGAACATAGGAAGACATATAAACTGATACAAAGTGGAGTCAACAAAACCAGGAAAGCAATATAAACAGGGACTACAAAAATATAAATGGAAGGAACAATACCCCAAACTGAAGTCCAAATAATTATAATGGCCAAGGTTGATCCTAGTGAAAAGTTGAGAAAATTTATCTTCTGTTCCTTGCAGAAATGGGGGAGTAGGGATGTGAGATACAGTATATGTTATCATATTCAGGTTATGTTTTGTTGCTTATTTTTGCTGAAAACCTTTTTTCTTCTTTCCTTTTTAATCTTTCTTACATGGGTAAGGTATGAATAGATTCAAAATGAATATGATACATAAGTAAAAGATTTAAATGAAAGTCAAATAATATTTTAAAAATCAAGTTCAATTTACACAAAAATATTCCATATCTAGACCCATTGATGCATTTGTTATTAAGGTTTCTCTCTATGCTTTAATCATCAAGCATATAGCTCATTTCCAAAGAATATCCTCATAGGCTTTGTCCACTCAGAAGAGAGCAAGGGTAATCATGTAATATAGTTAATAGCCTGAACAGCAGGGAGGTCTTTAAACTAGAATGTCCTCTCATGTATTTATTGAGGTTTATAATTTACAAATATTATTTATAACCACTTTAGGGTACATTCCATTTTTGAAATCTTTCTCAGAATGAAGACTTACTTTCTTGGAAAGTAACATCAGACAATCCAGAACAAAACCATCAACACACACACACACACACACACACACACACACACACGCATTTAACAACAACAAAGAAATAACAGGAAATCTACCCCCCCCCCCGCCGATTACTGAGAAATAAAATTTAGAACACTTCAAAAAATCCATCTTGAATTTTAATGAAGACCACTTCATAGTGAGGCAGGCAGCTTAACACAATTCTTTACAAGTTCCACAAATTGAACACATATTAAGTAACTTGAGAGTTTCAATTAGTTGTTTGAAAGAATTAAATACAACACAGAGGTTATATGGGTTTGGTTGCAATAAAAAAGTAATATTCTTTGGCTTCATTAACGACTAATGTAAGACATAAGAGTTTCTTAGAAAAAGGCATTCTGCCTTTGGAACTAGAATTTTATTCATATCTATTATAATATCTTCATAAGTGAAGTGTCATAGCAAAATGAGCCATTCAGTTGGTCTTATTTTCTATTAAAGGTTTTTAATTAATTAGCAAGACTAGCAGCATGTCTTGCTTCCAAACCATATTAAGTCTAAGCAAGTAAATGGGTGACTTTATTTTGAGGAGACTTTGGAAGCTATTGATGGGCTATAAGTGTTGAATAGCTTTCCGTTTGGATTTCTTTTATGTTTAGCATGTAGCAAATTTCATTGTAAAGAATATTCAATGAGGAGGAAGGTTAGCATTAAAGCCCTCAAACATCTTACCTAAATATAAACATATTCAGCTCTTTAACTTCTCATAAGCCTTATAAATGGTGGAATAGGTGATCTTTTCAAATCATGTCATGTTGTGAGGTAGCTTATGTATCTGTCTTTCTATTGCTAGACCACTAACCTTGGGAGCTAACAGTGAATTGTGCAGTTGTTTTTCAGTCATGCCTGACTCTTCATGATATTATTTGGGGTTTTCTTGGCAAAGATACTGGAGTGATTTGTCATTTCCTTCTCCAGATTATTTAACAGATGAGGAACTGAGGCAAATAGGGTTAAATGACTTGCTCAGGAATCACATAACTAGTAAGTGTCCAAGGCCAGATTTGAACTCATGAAGATTAATTTTCCTGACTTCAGGCCCAATGTTCTATCTACCATGTCACCTATCAGTAAGTTGTATTGTTTATTGTATAACTTACATACTTTTTCTTTCCTTCCTTCTTTCCTCATGCTGTTTTATTCCTTTCTTTCTCTCAAGCAATAATGGATGAGTTTATGTACCTAGTCTTCCTTGCATCTCTTCATGTATTGTAAGAGACAAAATGATTCCATCATATAATTTCTAGCATTGATTCTATAACCTAGGAATATGGAAATCTACTTGTTGCAGTCTACGAATGAAAGAGGGACTTTCTCAATAATCCTTCTTGGTTTAATGGTCCAAACTGTTGGGATACTGGAATGAACTAATTTGATAAGTCAAGAAATACCAATTTTACGATTCCCATATTTAGAAGTTGCAAACATTTTGGTCAAACATTTACTCCAAAAGGGTTCTTGCTCAGTGCCCTTGGATAGAGAAAAATTCCTCTCTTTAGAAAAATTCAGTACAAGTTAATCAGGTTAGGAAGTGAAGATATTTAGCACATTCATTAATTTAAAAATGAAATATGGGGCAGCTGGGTGGCACAGTGGATAAAGTACCAGCCCTGGATTCAGGAGGACATGAGTTCAAATTCGACCTCAGACACTTGACACTTACTTTCTGTGTGACCGTGGGCAAGTCACTTAACCCTCATTGCCCCACCAATAATAATACTAATACTACTACTACTACTAATAATAATGATAATGATAATAATGATAATAAATGATAACAGTAATAATAATAATACAATCTGAGTCCTAAAAAAAGCCCTGAAATACAAAAAAGTACAGTGTTATTTCCAGAGGAGCATTGCAATCGACTTTTATATTTCTCTTTAGTGTTTATATGTCATTTAAAATGAATGAGAGAGAAAAGGGGTGCAGATGAGGCAGGCAGAGATAGAGACAGAGCAACAGAGATAGAGACAGAAAAATTCTCTCTATATATCTAGATATATTTATTAATATCTATCCATGTAGATATATTTATCTATCTCTAGATTTTTTTTGTCCATTGTTGTTTGCATATTGTCTCCCCCATTAGATTATGACTTCCTTGAGATCAAAGATGGCTTGTTTTGGCTTTTCTTTGTATCCACAGTACTTAGAAGAGGTTCTTAATAAAGAAAGAGAGACAGAAACACAGTAACAGAGATGGAGTGACAACAGAGATAAAGGCAATTCAAGAACCTACAGGTGAGAGAAGCAAGGAGGGAGAGACAAAGAAAAATGGTATAAGCAAAGTTATTCAATCTTAAAGGTCAGATGAAAAAAGAAACCTAAAAGCCTTACCCCAGCCTACCAAGGTGAAGCCCCAAAGATACTTGGTATCTGAAAAGAAAGCCACAAATATGAGGCTGTGTAGGTACAGGCCTTCCACTAGGATCCAATAGTAGTTTGTGGCCAAGAAGTAAATAAACATCACAACAGCAATCTTACACCCCACCTGTTAAAAATAATGAAAAGCATTACTTTCTCCATTCTAGAACTCTCAGTTGAACGAAATGTCAAAACAACACGACTGAAAACTTCAAACCACAGGGCTGGGACTTCTTTTTATGCTTTTATTGTATCACTTACACAATAATGTAAACCCAAGTTGCATTTTAAGTATATTTTTTCTAAAAAGTCAAAGATAATAGTCACCAACAAGCATTTATTTACTAAGCTCCTATTATGTTCCAGACAGTGTGATAAACTCTATACATACAAAGAAAAGTCTCTACCCTGAAAGAGTTTACATTCTAATGGTACAGTAGTACAAAACTATTAATAATGAGGAGGGAGAAAATAATTCACCTGTGAAACTAACAAACTGGTGGATTAACTGAAGTTTCAACTAAGCATATGCCATTCTTGTTGCCAGATCTAGATTACTTGAATGGTCTGTATTACTTGAATGTTTCAGGTCTAGATTATTTGAATGCTCCAGAATATGCTACTGCTTCAAAAGCCTGAATTCACGGGTGAGCACTTTACTCTCTATTAACTAGGAGAAGTCAGGCTTATTATTTTGAACAAAACACCCATTTCCTGTTAGCCAGGGAGTGACCAGGGATTGCTTTTTCCATTTGGAGGATATAGAAACAAAGGAAGAGAGAGGGAAAGCACCTTTAGGAGAACAAGAACATTGCTAATCCAGACTAGTCACTAACATCCCAGAATTCCCATGATTTGATGACTATTTTATAATAAAGTGAATCTAATGATAATGAATTGTCTATACATGGCAAGAGAATAAAATTCTAAAATGTAATTCAACCTTTTTTTTTTTTTTTACTATTCTCACCACAGAGATTTCTTGAATGACAAGTCTTATTAATTTTTACACAGGAAATGAACAAGGAATGAATAAGTAAAAGGGGAGATCTAATAAGAGTGGGAGAAGCAATAAAATCAACAATGGGGAACAATGTGCTGCTGGATGTTCTCTTTGTGTTCATCGGAGTACGTTCAAACACTCAAGATAAGCCAAGTAGCAGCAGCCCAATGGGTGATGTTCTTGTGCCTTCTCCTGCATGTGCACATGTATTTGATTTTTCTTTCTGAAAAGGGCTTCTAATTGATCGTGAGCAGATAATACTTACATATTGTGATTTGTCCACTGGGGGTGCTATGATTGTATTTTGTGCATCACCAATCATAAATAACTCCAGCTCCTTCATTCCCACATGATCATGGACCACTTTGTCCTTAATAAAGATGCTTGCAGCCCTCAGCATGAATGAAACAAATAAGTGCATGTGGATGTAGTTCCTGGTGCAATGCAGTCTCCTGAGGACAGGAAACAGAACAGAGACAGGTTTGGAGAGAATTACTCAGGGAATAAGAAAGGAGAAAAAGGACACAAGAAATTCCATGAATCTAAATTAAGATGGGACGTGTTGCAAATCTATTAACCTATGATCCCAAGTATAACTTTAGGGTCATTACTAAAATGGGGATTATATGAAATCTGATTACATGTTGAAAATTACATATTATCATGCCCCCAAACTCAAATATAGCAAATAAATGACATTTTACATCATTTCCAATAAAAAAATTTAGTGAATTAAATATTATTGGATCTCTCATGTTTTTTCCAACAAAACTTTTAGAGTCAATAAATTATGTACGTTGAAAAAGAGCCAATGTGAGTTAGTCTAATTATTCTGGAATTCAATTTGAAAATATGCTGTAAGGTCCTAAAATTCTAACTAGGATGTCTAAAATATAATGAGTGGTCACCTTAAATTAGAAGCTTTAGCGCCAGTCTTTGGGCATTAAGCATCTATTAAAGCATACTAGGTATTAGAAAAAAAAGAACATGTAGAGTTAAGAAAAGGCCCATCTAGCCTAGAGTTCCAGCCTAGTCTGGTTCTTCCTCAAGTCCTCTGCCATGAGCCTGCTTCAACCATGAACTCCTCTCAAACTGAGTGTGGAAGCTTTTTATAGGTCTGGAGCAGAGGCAGTCCTTACACGCTGTTTCAAGTTGATTGGTTAGTGTCATCTAAATCCATTAGTTCACTGGACTTGAAGGTGGTCTCATGTTGAGTTCAAAGTCCTTAGCTTCTGAGAACAATACCTCCTTAAGGGTTAACCAGGTGTGGTTACAATCTAATTAACTTGAAGTAGACTAATCAGCAAAGTCAATTTCTCTCACTTAATTCAATCAGTTTAATCTCCAAGTGAGCCTTTGAGTATCTGCCAAATCCCATTATTTTCTCACAATGCTAAAAAATGAAAAAAAAATGTCCATATCCTTTGACCCAGAGATTGAAGTGGAAGGAATTAAAGATTGAAAGAAAGATCCCATATGTGTCAATATATTTATAGCAGTATTTTATTTTTTTTTTGGTAACAGCAAAGAATTGGAAACAAAATAGATGCCTATTATTTAGAATATAGAGAAATAAATCATGAAAATGAAGAATATGGAGGAGCATGACAAAATTTTATTGATTCATGTCAAGTAAATGAGACATAATCAGGGAAAAGATTTATACAATAATGATAATGTAATATGTGGAAAGAACAAAAAAAATGGGAAAAAACCCTGAATACTTCATAATGACTAAATTTGTCCTTAAAGAAGGTATGTAAGAGTTATCATCTCTCCCTTCTTTGCAAACATGGGAGACTATACATGTGTACTATTGCATAGACTATTAGACTAGGTTGAGGTGTTGGTTTGCCTCATACATAGTAGATACTTAAAAAAATACTAGTTTTTTTGAAATGAATTACTTTTTGTAAACTTGATATTTTATACACAAAGGAAAATTACCTGATAGAAGCACAGGAGGAATTTAACACTAATTTTGTGCAAAGTATTATGCTACATGCTAGGGATCCAAAGACAAAACAAAAAAGAGCCTCATCCTCCAGGAGATTACATCCTATGAACTAGTTAAAGGAGTATTGGAGATTGATTGAGGAGTTATTCTTTAAAAATAATATGTTTGGGGGAAATAAAATTTTCTCACTTCCATTATTTCAAAGTTCTTGAATTTAGTCATTATAGATGCTCAAGTCCTTCTCTGATGCTTATCAAAGGTGACACTGGGTTCTTGGCATCTATACCAGTAGACTATAGCGTCTGAGAGGTCCTTCTAAGTCCTAAAAGCTTCACATTTGGGCCTGGTGATGGACTAGGTATCTACAAATCATTAGGGGACCAACTAGGCAAGTTTGGAAAGCATCATCCCAAAGTTGGCATCAGGGTGATGAACATTTGACCATGGCAACTCTTGAAGATCATGTACCAATTAGTAGAATAATTTGATCTTTTCACTAATGAAATCAGGTACCTTGAAGTATTATAGTAACAGACACTGAATTCCTTCTATGGTCCTATCATGCACTTTCTTTATTTTTGCCTAAGAAACAGCTTTGTTCATTGGTATGATGAGTTAAATCAGCTTGTAAATATAGATACTCATCTTCATGACTCACATAGCTATCTATCTTTGGCAAACAAATACATTGCAATGTAATTCTGCTGACTTCTAGGCTTTATTCTGCTTGATCCATTGTGATTTTTGAAAAATTAACTAGCTTCCTTAGGTGATAAGAGCTTTGCCAAAATTGAATAATGGAACAATGTAAGGCTGAATATATAAAATAACATGTGGGATAAATGTGTTTCAGCATAGAGGGTCCTGAAACATTTATGTCTTCTGTGGATAGTAAACAGAACCTCTTTCAATGTATGGAGGAAAATGAGGAAAAGGGAATCATGAGTGATCTGCTTACCGAAAATAACCAATGATGAAAATAGCTATAGTTAGGGAACTGAAGGAGATGGAATATCCAATAGTGTACATGACAGAGAGACGTTCAAAGAATACCTGGAGGAGAAACAAACAAGCTTATGTCACATAATTATTCCCTACTTATTTTCCTGCTCTGTGTTATAAAAGAAATTATATCCAGAAAATATGACACATTTTCTTTGGACATGAAATCATGAAAAGTATGTTGTAAGTTACCTTTTGGTATGCTACAGATAGTATTGAATTTTGTGCTTTAAACACTTTTAATCAACTCTTGCCTAATCTGAAGCATTCCTTTCCTTCTCCACCTTTAAAACAATTGCTTCCTTATTTTGTTCCCCCATAATTTTGAAATCTTTCAAAGTACAAAGGAAGATGCCAAAACTTTTCTTAGTAATCTTTTTCCAAATTTAAAAATAAATGTTTCCTAAACCTTCAAAGTTCACATTGTTCTTTTTCAAAACTAATCATTTATGGCAATATCATTTGTGCAATGACAAATACTAGATAATACCATCATAAACCAGAATTGACTTCAGGGCATTTCAAAGCTTTAAGTCTTAGGGGAAATAATTTTCTTGTATTTTCTGAGATAATATTTTGAACACTGAGAATAGAATAAACCCTAAAAAATGTAGTTGAATCAATTACATTACATAACTTGGCCAGAGCTCCAAAATAAGTATCTAATCAAATATTATAATTTAATTATTTAAAAAAAATGTAGGTACCATTATGTGTTCACTACTTGCTACTCTGCTGTTTTTGTGAGATTAAAAAGAATGGTTTTGCAATAGATATGTAGTTCAATGTTATAAAAATATTTGTATAACAGATAAAATTCAAAATCATGAATATAGTAAGATGAAATTGCTTTTAAGGCAACTTACGCTAAAATGAATATTGCATTACTGTAGTTGCCAAAGAAATTCCAAGACTGACTAACTCTTTAAAATGAGATATTTGGTAATGAAATATAGGATCAAGCTATTTAGCAACTTTCCAAACAGTTTATGGAATAGAATCCCTTGGTGCTGTGTACGGGATGAGGTGAAGAAGACAAGTTCTGGCTGTCTAAAAAATTAAATATCAGAAACATAGTAGTTAACATGTGTATAATGCTTTTAGGTTTTCAAAGATACGTGTGTGTGTGTGTGTGTGTGTGTGTGTGTGTGTATGTATATGTATATATCAACTCATTTGATCTTCCAACAATTCCATCATGTAAGTGCTATAATTATCCCCATTTTACAGATATGGAAACCAAGGTTGAGGAAGGTTAAGTGACTTTCTCAAAGTTAAAATGCATCTGAGTCACCATTTATGAAAGGATTTACCAAATTAAATTGATTTCTTAATTGAAGAGAGAATTAAAACCTGTCCACCGTCCTTAGAAATCTCATTTAATTGCACTCTATTTCTAATGTACCTTCTGTGTAATAGGTATTTCTGAAATTGAATTCCGTCACATTTGTATAAGTAAATGAAGTACTATATCCATTTTTATTAAGTATGAGAAAACAATAATCAGCATTATAATATGTGGACTACTCTATATTATTTAAAATGAAAAATTCTGGAGGCCTTGATGATCACTTCATTGTCACAGCCCTGGGCTGGGAGCCAAAAGGCCAAGGTTCAAGTCCCAGTTCTGTCAGTGACTAGCTACTTCAGACTAGGAAAGTATCTTCTTTTGTCTAACCCTGAGTTTTCTTACCTGCAAGCTGATATGGGTGATGGGTGTGAGTAGATGATCTTAAAGTTACCAAAGAAAGAAGTAACATTCTATGTTTTTATAACTGTAACTTTTCAAAATTGGGCAATCAGAAAGGTGAGTTCACTGGTCCAGAGAACTTTGAGTGAAGGAACTCTACCAAAGCAAATCTATTTCTGGACCACACAGCTAGTACATTTTAAAGACAGGACTTGAATCTGGGTATTTCTGCATTTTAGGGTGACTGTTTCTCCATTATGCCAAGATGCCTCTAACTTTTCAAATATTCACCCAATAACCAGTCATTCCTTATAAGATTTCAAAAATCTGCCATACTGCTAAAATCAAAAGGTACTCCCATTGAGCAGAGGGGCAGGCAGAAATTAAAATAGTTTGGGCTTTAAGGGATGTAGGAGCAGGCTGTCCATGAAGAGATAAGAGATAATCGAGTTTAGAATTGGAAAGGGTCTCCTTAAAGACCATCTAGTTCAATCCCTTCTTTTTTTATTGTTGGTTTGCCATTTGGTTGGTATCTAGAAATGGCCCTGGCCTGAGGAAGAAACAGAAAGGTGTCCTGTTCTCTGGGACTAGTGCATAAAAGAGAAAACAAACTCATCCCGTATGGACAGTATCAGATAGGACAGAATCTAGGAGAACAGTGATTTGTATATATTGTAGGCACTAAATGTCTGCTTAATTGAATAAGAGGAATCCAAGACTCTGGTCTTGCTCTTACTTTGTTTTCCATATTCTCAATGAAGGGAGAAGAAAAATGAGTTATATACATAATTGGGTGATATAAAAAATGTTCAAAAGGTCAAGGTGCTTGGGGGCAGCTAGGTGGTGCAGTGGATAAAGCACCATCCCTGGATTCAGGAGGACCTGAGTTCAAATCTGGCCTCAGACACTTGAGACTTACTAACTGTGTGACCCTGGGCAAGTCACTTAACCCTCATTGCCGCGCCCCCCAAAAAGTCAATGTGCTATGTATTTCAAAAACTCAACATCAAGATACCTTTCTTGTACTGCTTTCTGGTTGGAAGTAGTTGATGCATTCTGAATAATTGACCCATGTCTTATTTAAGCTGTGCATAAAATCCCAGGTCCCATTGGGGTTACAGCGTCTGAATGCAACTCCTATATAAAAAAATGTAAGGACATATATTTAATCTGATCATTTCCCCTCAGTTCTATCACATAGACAGAGCTATTTTTTTAAAAAGAAATTAACCATTTCTGGAGTTCAATACCTTTATGATTGAAGTCATAAACATAAGGAGGACATGGGACAGCTAGAATTTTCCCTACTGTCCCTCTGGGCCAGCAAATTAGTCCATCCCATTCTGGAAAACAATTTCCCACTGAAAGAAAAGAAATGGAGAGCAGGAAAGAAGGTGAAAGAACAAGAGAATGAAAGCATTAGGCAATATAAACCTAGGTCTTCAGTTTTGTGCAACAGCCTATAGTACCATATAAAAACCCAGGGAATTGTAGTGTATAAGAGAAACTGGGGTGTTAGAATGAGGCAGATATCATACTAAGCAGTTACTTAATAAGCTGTCCCCAATGATCCTGTTAGGTAGGCAGAGCAAGTGCTATTATTTCCATTTTGTGGATAAAGAATCTGAAGAGCAGGATGCTTAAAGAATTAGCCTAGGGTTACATATTATAAATACTCACACTTGGTCCTCCTCTCACTCTGAAATGGCTCTCACTCTGAGAGTTATTCCCCACTGCTTGTTCATGAACCATTGAGACCTTTATATTTGCAGGAATGGAAAGTTGTATTTATAAAATATCTAAGAAGATGCGTTTATAGTTGTAAGTATGAACGATACTTGAATAACTTACCTAATATGAGTTATGGAAATTAAAACAGGACTCACTGGTTTCAAAATATTTCCCAGGCGGAGGAGCTTCAGTTATTGGACAGTTCATTGGATACGCTTCCGGACATTGCTCACTAATTTTGTAACCTTGAGAACAAGTTACTTGACCTGTCTGGGCCTCAGTTTCCTTATGCAAATGAGTGAATTGGAAAGGATGACCTTTAAGGTCCTGTCTTACTCTCAACCTATGATCCCAATTCTTTATTTTCCAAGAGTATAAACAAAATGTCAGGAAAAAGGGCAGGTGGGAAAAATTGACCATCACACCTAGGACTTAAGATCTAGGCCTAACTTTTTTTTTTTTTGTGAGCCAATTGGGGTTAAGTGACTTGCCCAAGGTCACACAGCTAGTAAGTGTTAAGTGTCTGAGGCCAGATTTGAACTCAGGTCCTCCTGAATCCAGGGCCAGTGCTCTATCCATTGTGCCACCTAGCTGCCCTCAGGCATAACTTTTTGCTAATCATTTCAACAATTCCATCGAGTCTAACATTTCTTTTCAAAGATAGAGGCTTTATCCTTGTCTGAGCCCAGGGTCCTTGCTGATAATTTGGGTAAATTTCCAATAGACTTTAAACATCTTTAAATCTCTCAAATCAGAACACATCACCTTAGACATTTTGGACCCACAACTTTCCCCCGAATAACTCAATAACCTACTTTACTACATTGTCTAATTTTCATTTAAAATTTCTATTTCACTAAAAACGATTCTTTCAAATATTTAAAATAAAGAAGCAGCCTATAGGATGTTGATGGTTTTTGTTTGTTTGTTTTTTTCATTTTTTGCAGGACAATGAGGGTTAAATGACTTGCCCAGGGTCACACAGCTAGTGTTAAGTGTCTGAGGCCAGATTTGAACTCAGGTCCTCCTGAATCCAGGGATGGTGCTTTATCCATTGTGCCACCTAGCTGCCCCCCAGCCTATAGTTCTGGGTAGTCAACACACTGGAGTTTTACTAACATTGTTTGCTGGAAAGTGCAATTAAGGTAGGTCTGCTTGAATTTCAAAATGAAGGGAGCATTGTGCTTGCCTTGTAACTTAATGGGGGAGGGGGAATAAAGAGAGATTTTTAAATTACAGAAGTCTCAAATCTCATGCAAGAAACATCTTACTTTTTTATCCGCTTCTGAGGAAATAGGTCCTTGATACCTGTCATATTACTCGTATAGTTCATTCTTACATATACCTTGATTTCTGGGACAATAACTTAAGAAAATGGTTTGGTTTTATTTCTGGGACTATATTCACAGTGGAGGGTTTTTTCCCCCATGAGAAAATAAAATTTTCTTAGAGAAAGCTTCATTCTTACCTATTAAAAATAAAAGTTGTGACATCCTGTGTCACAAACTAAAATATGTTTCTTTAGCAGACCTCTATACCTTGCTTCCTGCTTCTTTCTCTGTGCTCAAGCCCACCTACATCTCTTTCCACTGGTACAGCTGTATAAACTGCTCTCATCATTTCCACCCACTCTGGACTTATTGCTTTTTTTCAAAATACTGCTTATGATGTAACAACCTCCATCCTTAACTCTTGCCCTGGAGGCTCATTTTTCTTCCTACATAAAATATTATATTTTCTCTTTCATTCTTTGTAACTTACTTATCTTATAACACCCATATTATATTATCTAACATCTTTTCTACCATATATATATATATATATATATATATATATATATATATATATATATATATGAATTATACCTGTAATGATAATAACGATAGAATTTATACTGCATTTTAAGGTTTGCAAAGCACTTGCCATTTGTTTCAATACATCCTGTCAATAAACTTATGAAGTAGGTGTCATCATTATCTCCCTTTCACAGATGAGAAACCTGAGGTAGAAAGAGATTAAATTACTTGATCAAAGTCATCCAGATAATAAGGGCTTGAGACTTAATTTGGTGAGGCAATTGGGGTTAAGTGACTTGCCCAGGGTCACACAGCTAGTAAGTGTTAAGTGTCTGAGGCTGTATTTGAACTCAGGTCCTCCTGAATCCAGGGCTGGTGCTCTTTCTACTGTGCCACCTAGTTGCCCCTTGAGGCTTAATTTGAACTCAGATCTTTTAAACTCCAAGTATAGCCTTCTATCTACTATACCATCAAATTTCCTTATGCTTATCTCCCATCTGCTATTTTCCCCACTAAACATACATGACTCAGACATATGAAATTTTCTGGCAGAGGCACTTTACACAGGGTTAATTGTATGTGAATTCTTAAAGGTGCTATCCTTCAAATAAATGTTAAATCAAATTATTGTTTTATTTGCTAATTACATGGTTATTACAACTAACAATTCCTTTTTAGTGATGCTTAACATACTCAAAAGGGCTTTGCTAAATTTTTTCACCCTAGAAATATCTATTTCTGAAAATAATTACTCCTCCTCAAAGAAAAGAATTAACAGACAAGATTACTTAATTTCACATTTTAATGTTGACCCTTTGATAAAAAAGATCAGGTATTTCTATAACTGAGGCTGCTATCTCTCAGAGAGTTTATAGAAAATACTTGCCTGAGTATAAATTTTAATTAGTATATTTTTCTGTCACCATCATTTCATACATAGTAAGAATAAACTATTTCATTACTTGGGAAAAGGGAAAAATGGATTGTTTCCTTCTTATAACTAATTGTATAATGACTTACTGATCTTCCTTCCTAAATTAATGCCATTAATTATCACACCCAAATCTTTGTATGTGCCAGCACAAAAACTAATTATTAGTAGAAGGTTTTAAGCTGTGGCATTAAAAAAATATATCCTAAGACCTCAGGAGTTGAACATCCACTCTACCTTTGCTTCTTTTATTCCCTTAAGATAAGTTAGGACTGTGTTTGTAAGTGGTATTTTTTTTTTTTACTGGTACCATTATGATTTCTGGTAATCATAGTATGTAGTCTAAATAGAGTAGAAGAGAAAGCAGTGACTTAGGAGTCAAAGATTCTGGGTCAAAGCCTAACTCTTTCACTTACTATTCATGTGACTGTCAGCAAGTCACTTAACCTTTCCTGTAGAATGAAGGGGTTAAACTAGATGATCTTTTTTCTAGATCTAAATCTATGGTAAAAATATAATTATGTTAAAATCCTTGAAATGTCTATTCAGTTTCCTTTGTTTGAGATTTTGTTTCAATTTTTCTTTTTGTAAAAATTTCTTGAGAGAAATTAGAAATGAAATGGTTTTAGTTCCCTCTTTTCATTTCATTAATTCAGATTCTCATTCTATTAGCCTCTCTCAATTTCCATCTGAATTTGTAAACATAATCAAATAAGGAAACTTTTGTTACTTGCCACGAGATAACCTGATCATAGAGTCATGGCATATTATAGTTAAAAGGAACCTCAGAATTCATTGAGCCAAACCCTTTAATTTTATTTGTGTTTTTTTTTCATAGTGAACTTAAGAAATTACAAATGATCATTTTACAGAAAAAATTTAAATGAAATTGTGAATCTGTATTACATATAGCTTGTTTTTTCTTCTTATATGATAAATTGAACATGTAGCTTTTAAAGCTATCCTGTTTACCAATCTTTCTTCTGTTCACTTTTGAATATTTATGCTCACTGAACCCCACCCCACACCGCCCAACTTCAAGGACCTTCTTTTCTTTCTTCTTTTTTGGGGGGGAGGGGGCAATCCTATCACCATCTCTCCTATTTTTTTTACTTCTCCCCTCCCAAAATTAAAAAAAAAAGAAAAGAAAATTCCTTTACAAATTATGTCTAGTCAAGTAAAACAAATTCCCAATAAAACTGGATCCCTGGGAGCCAAGATGGTAGAGGAAAGGCAGTAATCTCTCAGAGCTCCCCACATGATCACTCCAAAAACATCCAAATAATGCCATAAGACAATTCCTGGAGCAGCAGAACCCATAAAAGGACAGGGTGAGATCATTTTCCAGGCAAAGACAGCTTAGAAGGTTGGTAGGAGGCAGGAGGCAAAGCCAAGATGGCAGAGGAGAGGTTGTGATTCCCACAAGCTCCAGCTAATCCCATCCACTCATGCTCAAATAATGCAGTAAAACAACAACAACAACAACAACAACAACAACAACAACAACAACAAAACCCCAGAGCAGCCTAATGCACATAAGAACAGAGTGAGACTATTTTTCAGCAAAAGAGGGCTGAACAGCTCAGCTCACAGTCCGGACCCAGCCAGGAACAGATAGTGCTTTCAGAGTGCCTCAGTGTCTTCAGCACCAGCAGCTTCTGAGGTTCTGATCATGGAGTGGTAAGGGAGTTCAGCAGTAGGCTGGGGTGAAGTGGAGGCAGTCTCTGATAGAGTTAGGGTGAAGCACCCTGGTTCTGAACCAGTGGGCTGAATCGAGTGGTGGTGGCCCAGTTGGGGAGGGGCACAGGCACACCAAGCTTCTGACCATAGAGAATCAGAGTTCAATCAGACTTCTGTTTCCAGGTCAAAGAGAAAGTGGCCATGGTTACTCTCAGGCCAGGCAGGCTGAGAAGAAGCTCAATCACCCCTGGGCCATGCTGTAGCTCAAACAGCATGTCTTGGAAGCAGCACTACACTTTAAGAAGGAGTTAAAAGCCAAGAAATAGTCAGCCAAGATGAGTAGGCAGAGAAAGTGGCAGACCATCACAAACTTCTTTGGGGGAAAGGCAGACCACAATACACCCTCAGAAGAAGAAGATAATAACAAAGTCAAAGCTCCAACATTCAAAGCTTCCAAGAAAAATATGAATTGGTCTCAGGCCATGGAAGCACTCAAAAGAGACTTTGAAGAGAAAGTAAGAGAGATAGAAGGAAGATTTAGAAAAATGGAGGAAAGAATAGAAAGAGAAATGAGAGCAATGTAGGACAGTCATGAGAAAAAAGTTAACAGTTTGAAAAGCCAAATGGGAAAAGAAATAGAAAAACTCTCTCAAGAAAATAATTGCCTAAGAATTAGGATTGAACAAATGGAAGCTCATGACTTTATGAGAAACCAAGACACAGTAAAGCAAATCCAACTGAATAAAAAAATAGAGGGTGATATGAAGTATCTTCTTGGAAAAACAGCTGACCTGGAAAACAGATCGAGGAGAGATAATTTGAAAATCATTGGACTACCTGAAAACCATGACCAAAATAAGAGCCTAGACTCCATCCTCCAAGAGATTGTGAGGGAAAATTGCCCTGATATTCTAGAAGCAGAAGGTAAAATAGAAATTGAAAGAATCCACCGATCACTTCCTGAAAGAGATCCCAAAAGGAAAACCTCCAGGAACATTATAGCCAAATTCCAGAGCTCCTAGATCAAGAAAATATTGCAAACAGCTAGAAAAAAGGAATTTAAATGCTGTGGAGCTCCAATAAGGATAAAACAAAATCTAGCGGCATCTACATTAAAGGACCAGAGGGCATGGAATATGATATTCCAGAGGGCAAAGGAACTGGGACTACAGCTAAGAATCATGTACCCAGCAAAATTTATGATAATCTTTCAGAGGAAAAAGTGGGACTTCAATGAAAAAGAGGACTTTCAGGCATTTGTGATGAAAAGACCTGAACTGAATAGAAAATTTGACTTTCAAATACAAGACCCTTGAGAAGCATAAAAAGGTAAACAGGAAAAAGACTTCATGAGGGATATTAAAAGATCAAACTGTTTACATTTCTACATGGGAAGATAATACTTCAAACTCATAAGAACTTTCCAGCATTAGGGCAGCTTAAAGGAATACACTTAGAGGGCACAGGTCTGAACTGAATATTAAGGGATGATATCTGTAAAGCATTTATGTTTTGTTCTTTGTGAGGCAAACAGGGTGTGGTGTCTTATGTCTGGGGCCGGATTTGGGCTTGGGGCCTCCTAGGTCCAGGGCTGATGCTTTGACCACTGTGCCACCTAACTAACCCATGATGACATCTTTAAAACAGGGTTGAGGTATAGGAGGAATAGACTGGGGAACTGGGAAGGGGAGAGATGGTCTGGGGAGAGGTAGTTCATATGAATGAAACAAGAAAAAAGCTTATGGAGGGGAGGGGAAGAGGGAGAAGGAGTTGGGGAGTGAGTGAACCTTAATATCATCAGAATTGGCTTAAAGGGAGACTAATATACATACTCAAGTAGGTACAGTAATATGTTTTTACCCTGAGGGAGGGGAAGGAGATAAGGGGCAGGGCAGGGGGGGAGAAGAAGGGAAGGAGGGAAGGACAGATTGGGGGAGAGAGCAGTAAAAAACAAAACACTTTTGAGGCAGGTGAAGATGTTCTACATTACTGCACAAGGATGACATATTGAAGTGCTTGATTTCATAGGGAGGGTTGAGGAGGGAGGGAGGAAGGAAGAAAAATTTAGAACACAGAATTAGCTTAAAGATCTTAATCTCATCAGAGTGGGATCAAGGAGGGAATAACATTCACACCCAATTGGGAGGAGTAATCTATTTAACCCTACAGGAAAGTAGGAGGGGAAGAGGATAAGGAGGGAAGGGTGAAAAAAGGGAGTGCAGAGTGGGGGAGGGGACAGTCAGAAGTAAAACACTTTTGAGGGAGAATAGGTTAAAAGAAGATAGAAAATAGAGTAAATATCATGGGAAGGGAATAGGATGGAGGGAAATAGTTATGATGATTGATTATAGTGGCAAAATGCTGGGCTATTATAAAGAAAATTCTCCATTAAGTTTAAAGTATCATATACAGATTATGATGAACAGGATACTATCAGAAAAACCTGAAAAGACCTATATGAACTGAAGCAGAGTGAAATGTACTGTATACAAAATAACAGCAATAGTGTAAAATGATCTGCTGGGAAGCAAGAGACTATTTTCAGCAAGGCAATGATTCAATATAACCCTGAAGGACTTATGAAAATGGCAACCCATCTACAGAGAAAGAACTGATAGTATCTAAAAACAGATGGAAACACCTTTAAAACATTTTTTTCTTTGACAATTCCTTAATCTGAAGTTTTGTTTTTTAACTGTTTTCTCTCACAACCTAGTTAATGTGGGAATGTTGTCCATGGCTACTCATGTATAACTTATTTTGAATTGTTTGAGTTCTTGTGGGTAGGGTTTGGGAAGGGAGGGAGGAAGAGAAGTTGGAACACAAAAGTTTTAAAACTTGATGTAAAAATTTGTTTTTACATATATTTTGGAAAATAAAATTCTATTCAATTAAAAAAAAAGAAGGTTGGCAGGAAAGGTATGTTATACTGGGATTAGAGTGAAGCACAGCCCCATGGCCATGAGGAAGGAAGAATGCTTCTTTATCAGTCCTCTGATTATCAAATAAAACAATATTTTAAAGTGCTTAGCACAGTGCATGGCACATAGTATGCACTTAATAAATGTTCCCTTCTCTTCCCTCCCCAGCTGCACTACCCCTTCCCCTCTCCTTCATTTCCATCTCCTTCCTTTCCCTGTTCTTATGTCTTTCCTGAATGGCACACTTCCTGGGCACTGTTCTAGCCTTATCTCCTCTTATACCTCAAGCTGAATTGTTTTCATGCTGATATGGTCCTGTATTGGCTCTATTAACCCTCTCATTTTACAGAGGATTAAATTGAGGCAGGAGTGGGAGAGATGATGAGAAAAATGCCTGTTAAAATTAGCCTAAAATTTACCCACATTTACTTATGTCTTAGTTTTTCTAGGTACAGAAAGATTTCTTTTTAAAAAGTATCTTTTTCTAGAATTTTAAATTATGCCCTTAATGATTTCCTCTCATAATGTACCATATAGTATAAATATGTTTTTACATACAATGATGGTTCCACTTGATCTTCATAACCCTTTGAGATTATTTCATTATCTCAATTTTACAGATGTAAAAGGGCAGTCAGGAGAAATAGTGGATAGAATGTTGGGCTTGGAATCAGGAACATTTGAGTCCCAATCTGGTCTCAGACATTTACTAGCTGTATGATCATGGGCAAGTCACTTAACTGTTTCAGTTTCCTCATCTGTTGTTGTTTGTTCTTCATTCTTGAAGAGGATCATGATATCTGTGATATCATGACTTGCAGTGAATTGGATTTAAGTGAGGGAGGGCTATGCAAGGTTACCAACCTCACTTTCTTCTCCATAGCCATCTGGGTTCAGTGGCAATATATCTATATCTATATCTGTATCTATATCTGTATCTATATCTATATCTATATCTACATCTATATCTATATCTACATCTATATCTATATCTACATCTACAGATATAGATATCTCAGGACAACTGGAGATGGCTCCAGATGTTTAAGACAATTTGAGTTAAGTGATTTGCCCAGGGTCATAAAGTGTCTGAGGTGAAATTTGAACTCAGGTCCTCCTAACTTCAGGGACAGTGCTTTATCCTCTATGCTACCTAGCTGCCTCTGTCATGTGTATAACCAGCTGGAGAAGGAAATAGCAAACCACTCCAGTATCTTTGCCAAGAAAGGGGTCATGTAGAATTAGACTCAATTGAAAAATGACAAAATAATGACACAGAAGTGAAAACAAAGCTTTAGAGAGATTAAGATCACAAGATTGCTCAAGATCACATATCAATTAAGAAGAAGAGGTGGGGCTTCCCCAGTTCACATAGTATCTATAACATAGAGATGCTTATCACTCAATACCTTTTCACACACCCTGCCTCCCAAAAGCATATGTAGGTATTTAGGAATTTTAAAAGTTTCCTTATTTAAAAATATAAATTCCCCCAACCCTTCATAAATCAGGTTTAATCATACCTAAAATATTTATCAGATAATTTTGTGGCCTCTTGGTAGGCCTGCAAATTACCAGTTTTTCTTATTATCACTGAACCTAAAGTAGAAATCTAAACTGTATATATTATTTACTAATGAGAACCTAGTTTTAAGGTTTTCATCTACCACTTTTTTTTTTGGGTGAGGCAATTGGGGTTAAGTGACTTGCCCAGGGTCACACAGCTTGTAAGTGTCAAGTGTCTAAGGCCAGATTTGAACTCAGGTCCTCCTGAGTCCAAGGCCAGTGTTCTATCTACTGTGCCACCTAGCTGCCCCTCATCTACCACTTTAAGGAGACTGAAGGGAAGCCTGCAACTTGTGTGTATTCTAAGATAACACAGAAGAATTTTGAATCTCCTTACCTCCATCCTGTTGCTGAGTGGTGATGTTCAGTTCACATTGCCCCTTAGCCTTCAGGAGGAGGACAATCTGGTCCTCCATTGTAATTGTGTCATCAGAATCTATCTGCAAAAGGTAAATGAATGAAAAAAAATAAACATCACATTTCCTCAGAGGGATAACATTGTTTTTGTCTCAACCTCCAAAAAAAAGGGGAATAGAGTTATTAGTATATTTTATTTTAGGTAGATGCCCAATGCATTCATTATCTGATATAAAGTCAAAATACGCAATAGTCTGTAAGGATTTTATGCTATTTTGATTTTTAGCATCAAGTGGGGAAAAGTTCACACCACAGTACATAAACAACGATAATATAATTTAAACCCTTAGGAAGAAAACTGAAAATGTTTTTTATTTCTGAAGAATAAACATGAAATTTATTGATTATGACAAAATGTCCTATCAGGGATGTGTTTGATTTCATTCATTCATTCATTGGCTAAGCACATCTTTGTAAAAGCATTGTCCTAGGAGTTATGGGTAATTCAAAGAAACAAGCTAACAATTTAATTCAATATTAAACTACAAAGCTCCAGACAAATAACTTCTTGTCATGTTCATACTTCTATCGTATACTAGTGGCTCTCAAAACATTATTATTATAATAATAATTTATTAGTCCTTCTGACTAGAGCAGTGATAATAGGGCATGGTGCATGTGTGTTTAAGGGGGATTGGGGTTTCTACTTTTCTTTCAGAGTACAGGAACAGGAACTCTGTTGGAAGGGAAAAGAGTTTAGAGGAGGACCAGGAGTGATCATCACCTTTTGTAATGGGTTGATTCTGTCAGTTTGCACATATCCTGAGGGTCTTTCCCTCCCAGTTTGATTTTTTTTTTTAAGTAGGCAAACTAGTCCATCTTTTGCCTCATTTCTTACCTAGTTTTAAATCATTGAATAAGTGTTGCATTAGATAAACTGAGCGAGGTTTTCCCTACTTTTGGTGGTAGAAGCAACAATGCACTTTGACACTAAGTAAAAGTAAAACTATACCATTCAAATTGTTCATCTCTTTTGTCTATCAAAGAAAATGACTTTCGAACTATAGAGAAGGGGAGAAAAAAAGATTTAAGATGATTTTTGAAATTGAAGATATGTAAAGACATATAAAGGATTGTCAAACATTTATAAGACCAAGAGCCATTCCCCAGTAACAGTGGCAAAAAATAGGCACAGTTTTCAAAGGAAGAAATGCAGTTTATTCTAAAAACATAAAAAATGTTCCATAATAAAAGAAATACAATAAAAGAAAAAATTTGAGGTATCGCCTTATATCCATTAAATTAACTGGCCCCAACCCACATTCACACTTCTGTTGGAAGTAACCCGGGGGTGGCTAGGTGGTGCAGTGGATAAAGCACCGGCCCTGGATTCAGGAGTACCTGAGTTCAAATCTGGCCTCAGACACTTGACACTTATTAGCTGTGTGACCCTGGGCAAGTCACTTAACCCCCATTGCCCTGTGCAAAAAAAAAAAAAAAAAAGGAAGTAACGCAGAACCTCACTGTATGCTGATCTTTTGGCCTTTATCCCTTTCTCCCCTTCCCAATAGTCATTGCTTGGATGCCATCTGCCTTGCCATTCCTCACCAAGATATGGAGGACCATGCCATATACCTTGATCCTTTTCTGGCTAGAACTAAGTAACAATGGGCCCCTTCATTTTTCATGAAGTCATACTTCCTTTATGCGTTGTTTTTCCTAATTGGATTGTGAATTACTTGAGAACAAGGAATCGCTCTCTTTTCTATTTGTACCATTACTGCTTAGGAAATTTGTTGGTATACAGTAAATACTTGATAAGCACTTTTCTATTCTTTTCCATTAGAAAAGATAAAAATTGTCAGTGTTGAAGTTGCTATGGAATACAGGCACACTAATATGTGCATAGCATAGTGCCTGGCACATAGTGGGCACTTCATAAATACTTGTTGATTTAACATGATTCTGTTTCTTAGTCTAACCAATTTTTTTTTTTTGCAGGGCAATGGGGGTTAAGTGACTTGCCCAGGGTCATACAGCTAGCAAGTTTCAAGTGTTTTGAGGCCGAATTTGAACTCAGGTACTCCTGAATCCAGGGCCAGTGCTTTATCCACTGTGCCACCTAGCCACACCCCCCACCCCTGCCAGTCTAACCATTCTTGATATCAGTTTGATAGTAAGTGAGAAAAGTTACTAAATTGTTAATATACTTTGATCCATCTATCCTAACACTGGCATGTACACCCAAAAGGTCAGTGCCAGAAAGAAAAGACCCAAGTATATTACAATATTCCTAGCACCACTTTTTGTTGTGGAAAAAAAAACAACCAAACAACAAATTCTTACACAAAGTAGGTGACCATCAACTAGGAAATGACTATGTTTTAGGGCAGTTTGGTGGCATTGTGGATAGAGCTTTGGTCTTGGAATCAGGAAGACTCATCTTCATGAGTTCAAATCTGGCCTCAGACACTAGCTGTGTGACCCTGGGCAACTCACTTAACACTCGTTGCTTCAGTCTCTTCATCTGTAAAATGAGCTAGAGAAGGAAATGGCAAACCACTCCAGCATCTTTGCTAAGAAAACTCCAAAATGAGGCCATGAAGGGATAGACATGACTGAAATGATTCAACAGCAACAAATACATTGTAGTATATGAAAGTAGTGGATTTTTTTTTGTTGTTGTTGTGAAAAGTGACAGATATGAGGAATTCAGAGAACCAAACAATCAATTTATTATTCAGAACTCATTATGTACCAATACTGTGATAGGTCCTGCGAATAGAAAGACAAAAATGAAATAGTCGCCTCCATCCTGGAACATGGATTCTATGAGGGAGACAACATGTCTATGCATAGATGAGTATATGCAAAATAAATCTAAAAAAACCTTTTTGGAGAGAGGGCAACTGAAATTGTTATCAGGAAAGGCTTCACATGGAAGGCGATGTTTTAGTAGTTTTGAAGGAAATAGGAGGAAGAGAGGTGGAAGTATATCCTAAACATGAGACAACCCTTGAAAAGCATGGGTGCAGTGTGCTCTGTGTGAGGCAGCACAAAAAGAGCCAATCTGGCCTAGCCATAAAGTGTAGGTAAGAGACTAAAGAAAAAAAAATTGGAAAAGTAGGTGGTGACCTTGTTTAAAAAGAGAGACTTCTACGGATCGATGTAGAGTGAAGAAAGAAGAACCAGAATTATATACAAAATTGCTATGATAAAACATATGAAGACAAGACCAAAAGATGACAGAACTTGTTATTGATCCAGCGATCAATATTGGTTTCAAATTACTGATGCTAAAACATACATCTGTCCATCGATTAGAGAGGTAAAGAGTTATAAGTATGGAATGTTGCATGCTCCGTCAGTAATGGTTTTGGCAATCTTATGAAGGAGAGTGTCATATTGAGAGGGATTTTGAGAAAGTAGAGTTGTATACAAAGTGCAATAATAAAGAAAAGTCAATTCATTTGGTTAATTATTGAAATTATAGATAAAGAATAAAATGTGATGAATAAACCTGAAATTAGAGGCATCAGTAGAAAAAGAAAAATTACAAAACACTTTAAGTTTCAGAAAAAGGAAACTGTACTTTGCTGAATGTTAAACTCATATAATTTTAGATCTGGAAGGACCTGGGAGTTCAGCTAATCCCAACCTTTGCATTTTATAGATGATGAAACCATTTTACTAGGATGAAAGTTCTTTACATGGTTTATGGGAGACTGATTGACTCAGTGAATAGGCAAGCACTTACCTATTCAGATTTTATAAATTCGAATGGTAGCTCCAGACTCTTCTTTTAACATTTCATAAAAGGGTTTCATTTTTAAAAAAAGACCAAAAAGTGAACTCAATCATGCATTCTATGTGTGTTCAAATAGCAAACAGGTCTAACTTTCAAATAAGGACAGCACAAACTCAACCTATACTGTTGCATAGTGATGGAGAAGTGGCAGACTAATCATATTAAAGAATTCTCCAAACTCCACATGTCAGGGGGAAAGAAGGAAATGAGACATTACTGGCAACATTTCAAGGGATTATGGCAAGGAAATTGTTTCTTCCTACTCATTTTCCAGAAATAGTTACCAAATAAAAATCCTGCCTTTTCTATTTGCCTTTAATGAACAATGACTCCTTTTTTAACAGGCATTTTGGAAAATATTGGGTTACCTTTGGGTCTATTAAATCTCAAGAATAATCAAAGACTATATAACAAAAACAATAATTATAAATTATTAGCAAAACATTTTACTAAAATTTATATTTGTGTACCTCATACAAAGAATGTATAATCTGTATTACTAAAAAGTTATGGAAATTCTTAAACTAATACACTGACTTAGGAACAAAAAGGGTGTGGAAAAAAATTTAAGGGCCTGTGTAGGGTCGAGGTTAGGAAGATGAAAGTAACTTAGTGATTCAATAAGTATTGAGCAAGATGCCAAAAAGTTGTTAATACTTATAATGATATTTATTGATTATCACAAAGCCTTTTGATAAATTCCATGCTCATGACTTATTTGTATACTACAAATATATAAAATAAACAACTTGTGATTTTGTTAGAATTTTTACATTCATGGACATTCATTCTTTATTTAAAACATGCTACCAACACAATAATGTTTAGAACAGCAGATAGTTTAAGTATATTATTGTTCCTCCTAGCCTTAAATTCATGATCACCTCTCCTAAACAGAACTGAATATAGCTTCCAAAATAAGAGAGAATCAAAATATCTTATGAATCACTTGATCGATTACATGGATAATATCAAGCCATATGTTTCCACAGAAAAATACATTAGTAGCTCCTTCAACACATGGAATCCTCCAATGAAATAAAAATAGAATCTCTACTTGATAAGTGCAAAAATTCTTAATGGCCAAAGAATACTAGAGACTGAAGGCACCAACTGTGAATCTTGAGGTTGTATTGAGCAAAAAGACAAGAGTAATAACTACAAATATCTTGATCTAATCTAGTGAACGACACAATAAGTATAAAGACATTAAAGAGAAGACTGTGGCTAAATACAGTTAGATAATTACAGACATCCTGAAATCAAAGGTAAATAACAACACATTTAGAGCAATTAAAAGCTACGCAATACCAGAACTTAACATACACTTTTGGAACTATAAATTGGACCTTAACAGAATTAGAAACTATCCTAGCAAATGCTTGTACAATATTCACCAAACCCAGTCAATGTAAGATAGCTATAAAAAGAATACCACTTTCTCACTAAAAAGCTAAAGAGGATTGATAGACATTCTAAGAATAGGTGATAAATAGAAGAAAAAATAACCCTGCAGAAATGTTTTTAGAAAAAGAAATCAGACATCATTTTACTGTGTGATAGCCAGAATTAGTAAGGGGTCCATACCATTGACTTCATCAATGTAACTGAAAATAGTTGACCTCTAGATGGAGGTGATGTACCTAATAAAATACCTAACAAGACATGACCCGAGGCCTAGATTTGTACATTAGAAACTCGCTATCTTTCATGGAGTTTTTTTTTCTTTTTTTTTGTCCTTCGTTCTGGAAGAGGATCATGGTGTCGGGAGGTGATGTCATGACTTGCAGTGAATTAGAATTAAGTGAGGGGAGGGCTGTGCAAAGTCACCAGCCTTACTCTCTCCTCTGGAGTAATCTGGGTCCAGTGGCAAGTTGTTTGAGGCACTTGGGCTTAAGTGATTTGCTTGGGGTCACACAGCTAGTAAGTGTCAAGTGTCTGAGACTGAATTTTAACTCAGGTCCTCCTGATTCCAGGGCCAGTACCCTATGCACTGCACCACCTAGCTGCCCCTATCGTTTATGGATTAACGTACAATTATGGATAATACATTGTTTAAACTATAAAAGCCAATTATTTTATTTACCTGTTTAATATTCCAAGAATGTTGAATATAAAACAGTAATAGTAGTATAGTGATTAATCCAAGAATCATTTCTAACTATACTTCAGAGAAAGAAAGAGGAATGAATAAGTAATAATAGTGATATTTCATAGGGTGTTTTAAATCAATCTAAATCAATTTCATGTGATATTTCCTAGGGTGTTTTAAAATTTGAAAAGAATATCACATTTATTATCTCAGGCAGCTGGAGCTGGTAGCACAGTGAATAGAGTGCTGGGCCTGGAGTCAGAAAAATTTGGCCTTAGATACCTACTAGGTATATAATCCTGGGTAAGTCACTTAATCTCCATTTGCCTCAGTTTCCTCAATTGAAAAATGGGGATAATAACAGCACCTACCTTTCAGGGCTGTTGTATCAAATAAGATGATATTTGTAAAGTGCACAACACAGTGATTCACACATAATAGGCACTTTGTAAATGCTTATTTTCCCCTCCCTTCATTTGAAACTTGCAACAAATATGTGAAGTAGTTAATGCAATATCCATTTTACTTATGAGGAAACTCATCTGTAATTGACCATTGGTCATGTAGATAGTATCAAGGGCAAGACTTGAACCTAGATCTCTCTTAATCTAAAGCCAGTCTTCTACCTACTGTGTCAGCATAGTTCCTCTGTTTCAGTCAATTTATCTATCTATCTATCTATCTATCTATCTATCTATCTATCTATCTATCTATCTATCTATCTATCTATCTATCTATCTATTTATTGCAGGGCAATGAGGGTTAAGTGACTTGCCCAGGATCACACAGCTAGTAAGTGTCAAGTGTCTGAGGCCAGATTTGGACTCAGGTACTCCTTAATCCAAGGCCAGTGTTTTATCCACTGCACCACCTAGCTGCCCCTAGAATTTATTTTTTAAAAAATTATTTTTCTTCAATTACATGTTAAAACAATTTTTAACATTTGTGGTTTTTTGAAGTTTTGAGTTTCAAATTCTATCCCTCCCTCCCCCCTTCCCTGAGACACTAGTCAATCTGATACAAGTTATACGTGTGAAAAAATAAATAAGTAAACAAACAAACAAACAAATAAACAAATAAATAAACCTAGTCCCTGCTTTCAAAGACAGGACTACATGCTAGCATTTGAAGTCATACCTGCACAAAGTTCACCTCTATAACATACCCAACTAGTGGTCAATCTGCCCATTTTCAGAGTATTATGGAGGTGAAATCTATTACTATCCAAAGCAGTCCATTCTTTATTTGGATATCTTTTACATTTCATTAACACAAAGTTTGGAATACACAGATTTATAAGAAGGATTTACTTCCTGTACTTTTGTCCTAGAATGCAGATACAGCTGTGAGACTTTGCAGTGTATATTTTAGGAAAAAAGAAGTATCCAAAAAACGAAAATTGTTCAGAGAGATATCTCCACGTTACCCCAAAGACAAAGGATACAAGCAATTTAGCTGGATGTAGGTCTAGCATTTTTGTGACCTTTCATGCCCCATTTTAATTAATCTCATGCAACCCTAGTAAAATAAAAATGAAAGCCCTTAAGTATCAATTGGATTTCTTATTGTAGACAAAATATGCTCCTTACTAAGAAATGACATCAAAAGAATGTCTTGCCTTCTTAAGAAGAGTTGTCCCATGAAAGTATTAATATCAGAAACTGAAAATATCAACTATCTTCTTCAAAACAAATATTACATATGTTACAAATACATGTGAGTGTATTCATCTCTTTACATCTATATGTCATATAGATCAGGGCTTCTTAAAATTTTTTCACTTGTAGCCCCTTTTCACCTGAGAAATTTTTACATGACCCTAGGTATATAGGTATATAAAATAGAAGGTATACATAAACTATTACTGTTGTCAAATTTTTTATAACCCCCACCTTTAGTTATGTGACCCTATATGGGGTCACAACCTACAGTTTAATAAGCTAGGATATAAATGAACTAGCTCAATAGTTGTCTTTGTAACTACATGTCATTATCTGATAAATACATACTCTTTACTTAATTTTCCCTGTGTGGATTATTGGTCATCCTTTTTTGAGTGACTATGAATCTTTTCTTTTTTTCCTTTTTTTTTTTTTTTTTTGTTGCGGGGCAATGGGGCTTAAGTGACTTGCCCAAGGTCACACAGCTAGTAAGTGTCAAGTGTCTGAGGCCGGATTTGAACTCAGGAACTCCTGAATCCAGGGCCGGTGCTTTATCTACTGCACCACCTAGCCGCCCCGTGACTATGAATCTTAAGGAAAAAGTGTTCTGTTTTCATTTCAATCAATCTTAGCTAGATGCAAATAAGGGTCACCTGTCCACTCTATGGGAAGAACAGGGGGATACCAGGCACTTATTAAGTGCCTTTTATGTACAAGGCACTGGGCTAAGTCAATTACAAATATCCCATTTGATCTATGGAATTGCTCTTCCATTTGGACTTCTAGAATAGGCATTATGACTGACAGTGGCAAGCACCTTTGGTGAGTATAGGTCTCCATGTTTATGTCTCGTTTGATAATGTGAGTGAGATTTTCCCCCCTCCTTAGATATGAGTGATTTAACTATGGTAATAATCAGTTTATAGACTACAAACTGTGATTGAACATGTTTATGTATTCTTTAAGTAGCTTAAGCAAATAATAATGAAGGAAGTAAGACAGGTACTAGTAGAGCAAATGCAAGTGCTATATGGCCATCTGGTATAGAAACTATCTAACTGACATTTATCTTTTTGGCTTGCAATCATCTGGTTTCTAAACTAGTGGAAACCAGGCCCCAGTGGATTCCACCTAGGTGGCCAGCTACCAAGGTGGCATCGTCTTAGGTGGAAGAATGAAATCCAATGACCTAGCCACTTGGATGATGAGAGGCTGATGGTTTCTTTCTCTTTACTTCATACTTATTGTACATATTCCACTTGGGATGTGTTTAAATTGTGGGAGGAGTTATTGTGTATAAATATCCATGGATCCTGGGGCTCCAGGTCTTTGGGTCCTAGACCTGAGACCAGCTTTATTGTGAGATCCCTTTCTCAATAAACCTATTTTCTTTGGCTTGGAGACTTTGTTTTTTCTTTGTTTAACCCTGCAACTTAGTAATTTTTGCAATAATGAGATTTATTCCATGTATCATTTGGATTCCATTCTCAGACACAATGGATCTGGTTAGGATTTGGGATAGGTCAGGTTCTCACTAAATCTTTCTGAATCATGATTCCATCCAGGAAAATATTGGGGTCATTTGAAAATCTCTGTCTTATTCCCCAAGAAGACCTTAAATTTCAAAGAATCAAATGGCTTGAAACTGAGTTGATAATAAATTGTAAGATAATTATTTAACATGGCAGAAAACATTAGTTAAAATTTTCATTAAGTATAATGATTGATCCAAAACAGATTTTATTTTACTCGAAATAAAATACAGAAATCTCAAAATTATCTTGAGTTCCTGTCTACCAATTTTTAGTATTTTCCCCTTGTCTCTTCATTTTCTCACTTTATATATAATTACTGTAGTATTATATCAAATACTAAGGGTATCCCTATTGTCTCTTTTCTAATGAAATCTTGAATGAATGAAACCAGATTAGTTTAGGAATTTTTAAGTTAAAAAAGAAAATTAAAATATAGGGAATTACCTAGAAGTTTTAGTCTTATGCAAACTAACCTTCATAATCATCTTCACACTGTAATATAGTAGTGACCCCATGGTCTCAAAGGCTATTCCAATTTAGCACAAATTCTGATAGCTGGAAATATTTTGAGTATATCTGACAACAGTACCTCTGTTGTGCAAGGCTCTGTTCTGTTTTGGAGGAGTTCATAATCAGGTTGGCCACAGGGCAAAGTTTAAAGAGGTGATAATAAGCATTTGCTATTGGGAAGCCCACCTTACGGAATTTACAGATCTTTGAAATGTTCAAATACATAAGCCCTGTTGAAAATTTTACTGATTAAGAATACTTTCAAAAGCTATACACATAAGAAAAAAAATATGAACCTTTAATGGAAGTGACAACTCTTTAACTTAGATGTCTTATATACTTGGAAATTGTTGACAAGAAAGAACAATTTCCTTCAAAATGGAAATTTAAGGACTAACTACATAAGGACCTATTAGGTGTGTAGAGAAAAAAGGGGGACTTTTAATATTAGCATTATTAGGAATTGGTGTCTGTTAAAGACTAGTAAAAGTATAAACTTGGATTTTCCTAAGGAAGCCAACAAAAAATTTTATAATGCTCATTGTGATGGCATTGAAAGTGCAGAAACTGAGCAGCTGTAATCCAAAATGATTGCTTACATTGTGCCATATAACAAATATGATAATGGTATAAGAAAATCTCCCAATTATATTTTTGATATTCTACCTAGAGTTAAGCATATGGTTTTAAGGGAATAGTAATGGTGGAAATATATACTTATGTAAAACCAGACATAAAACATGAAATTCTTTAATGGAAAAGTGATCTCTAGTTTGGATTGAAGCATATTTTTTCATCTTTGTGTTTCTTTATTTTTATTGTTTTTGTTTTTGTATGGAAATTGATTATGGAAATAAGTTGCATGACTTCACATGCATAATCGATGTTATATTGCTTGGTTCTTCATGGGTAGGGGAAGTGTGGGAGCAAGAGAAAGTGGAACTAATTTTTTTAAATAAATGTTAAAAAGAAATAAATTAAAAAGAAAATTTAAAAATTTCCCTTCTGTTAAAAAAGTGTGATCTCTTAGAAATGAAAACATGATAATACTGTATTTAAAGGAAATCAAGGAGATGGCCAAAAATATTTGGTTCCTTGGTAATCTATTTGTTGTAAGATTTAGTATTTTTAATTTCTGAATAAGACATTAGGGGAGAGGGAGACTAAAATAGAAATAATTGACAGCACTGTGGAATATAAGTGGGAAAGTACATTGTATAGGTTGTTTCCAGGTGTAATAATGATTAAATATCTGCAAGAAATTAAAGTTAAAAGAATGCTAATAAAGAGCTATCAGCATTTGTATAATAATTTTATTTTCAGAGGTATTAAGGCCTGACTTCTAAAATATTAGCACATTAATCTCCATAATATCCCCAGAAAAATGGTATAGAATGAGGTAAAGGGGAGAAAGTACTATATCATATTCAATGTGAGGGTGAATCCAGAATCCATGTCTTTTGACACACATCCTAGTTTCACTTCAAGAAAAAGTGATGCCTTGATAAAGGTCCAATTCTTTATTCTTTTAAATCCCAATCCCTTTTAAAATAGGATGCAGCAAATCTCCACAGATATTTATAAGAACACAACTACTTAATGATATGAGTAGAAGAGACAAAAAGTATTAACTCAGAGATTATCCAGTTCAAACTTCTCATTTTGCAGATTTTTAAAAAATGGGAAAAATAAAGATGACTTGAATTTCCCATAGCAAACTAGAGCAAATAGTAGGGATGATGCTGGAATTTCAGAGTAGTGTTCTCTCTGTCACTATACATGAGTTGTAAAGCCCACCGCACACTATTAGTGAAATTTTATGAGAGACAACTGTGGAAATGAGTAGTAATATAAATTACTTAGAAAAGTTAGTTCCTGATAGAGATTTTAGGAAAAGATTTATGGTTTAGCATAGCACTTTGGTAGAATGGCAGTCAACGTTCCCTAAAAATGGACTTTATTCAGTCCAGCTATCCTAATGCATGGTGACCTCCTTTATAAAATGGCAAAAGTTACAGGATGTTAGGCTTCAGTCAGCACCAGTGTGAGTCCTTTTTTACCAATTTTTAGTATTTTTCCCCTTGTCTCTTCATTTTCTCATTTTATATATAATTACTATAGTATTATATCAAATACTAAGGGTATCCCTATTGTCTCTTTTCTAATAAATAAATTTCCTAGGAATAGAATTCATCCCATGTGAATATTTGTAGTAAATTAAGAGGTTGATCAAATTCCTCCTTGATCTTGCCTAGAATTGTGACTGCTGCCACCTGAGGAAGAAAATAACTGTTTCTGATAATCTTAAAACCAGCTGCTTCAGTCCCTATTCCTCTGAGTATTTTCTCTCTCTCTCTCTCTCTCTCTCTCTCTCTCTCTCTCTCTCTCTCTCTCTCTCTCTCTCTCTCTCTCTCTCTCTCTCTCCCCTCTCTTCCTTCCCCTCTCCTTCTCCCTCTCCCTCTTTCTCCCTCTTCCCCTCTATCTCCTCTCTCTCACTCTCTCATAGCTCTCTTGCTCTTCCCCTCTGCCTCTCTCTATCTACTTCTTTTCTTCTCTCTCTCTCTCTCCCTCCTTCATTTTCTTACCAAATTTTGTGACTTTTCCCAGTTTCAAATTCTTAAGATGTATAGTGACATGTAAATTTTTAAAAATGCAAATTAAAGGAATTTCACATTGGAATTCAGGAACCAAAATTTTTAGTACATTTCAAAGTGTAACAAATAACAGGATAGTAAAATAACACTGCTCTGGGAGCATTTGCTTAGAAAATAAGGGCCATCACTAGACGGGAATGAGACAGAAATGTTCATTTTAGAGCATTTTATTAAACTACTACTGAGCTATAATTACCAAGCCATAATTACTAGAAAAATGTTCAGAATAAGCCAATATGTAGCAGAAGCTGTAGAAACAGCATGTGGAAGATAATTGGGCAGAGCACACCAATAACAATTTTGATCATTCACACTGTAGCATCATCATTTGGGAAAGAAAAGAGGCTATGTCACACATGTAGGTTTATTCAGCGAACCACCTAGCCCTTTAACCTTCTAACTTTGTTTCTTCCATTAGAGTCATCTATACTTCTTTTTTGGTGTTTGGTTCTTCTTTTTGGTAAATTTTTTTTAGTGAACATTTATTCTTCACATCATAGCTTGTGGTGTCTAAAGCTAAGAATACAAGGCTTATAAAATTTAATTAATGATCTGGTTTAGCTGTTCCTATTATATTTCAGGGGGCCCTGGGACCAGATCATTGTTATACAAATATTTCCATTGTGTAGAAGCTTTAGTTTTATTCTCAGCATGAAGAGATAACTTACTTATGACATTTGATCAGCATCTCATTAAAAGTCATACCATTCCCCCAATGAATTGTTAGGGTTTGGGGTTTGTGTGTATGTATGTGTGTGTGTGTGTGTGTGTGTGTGTGTGTGTGTGTGTATGGTGAGAACTTGTGAATCAGTTAGCATGACATGTAGCTGATCTTTTGAAGTAGTTCATGGAGATAACTACTAACCTACTGGAATCCTTCAATGAGAAATCAAATTCAGTGAAATGGACGACGTTGTCCAAGGTCCCCAGGAACCTTAATTATAATCAAAATGGGGATGAAAACATGGCCCATTTGGTTCCTCATCCAATGTTCATTGAAGAATTAAAGGCACTATACCAGAATCCCTCATTCATTCATTGTGAACAAAATTATATAATTGAAGATGTGTTTGTTCTGAGCTTTGCAGGTCAGTATGATAGCAGGAAGCTAATTCTTGCTTGCTATCTTGAGGAAAAAACAGAAGGATGGTTTATAAGACCTCATAAAACCATGCTTTTAGAATTCTTTAAATATATTGGAAGAAAGCTATCATATGAATACCATTTTTGGAGGTGGAGGTATGACTCACAGTATTCTCTAATTTGGATTTCAACAGACTCTAAGTTGGTTAGAAAAATGGCTTGAGAAAATACTAAAGGAATCTCTTTTGTGTACTTTATTGATTACTAAAGCAACAAAAATGTAAAGCCACTTTTAGAATAAGGAAAAGCAATTTTGTAGTGATGTTTTACCCTATAATCTATATTTGTAAAAAAAATGAATTAAAAATGTCACACAATTCCCACAAAATAGAAAAAATTAAATCAAAATTTAAATCACTCAGATGAAAATGATACTTATGAATATCAATAGAACCCACATGCATAACAGATTCCTACAGAGACATAAGTTAAGAAATGGCTAATTCATATTTATTCTTTTTTTTTTTTTTGGTGAGGCAGTTGGGGTTAAATGACTTTACTAGGGTCATACAGCTAGTAAGTGTTAAGTGTCTGAGGCCAGATTTGAACTCAGGTACTTCTGACTCCAGGGCCGGTGCTCTATCCACTGCACCACCTAGCTGCCCCCGCATTTATTCTTGATGTTTCAGTTCATTAAAAACTCTGACTCAAAATAAAGTAAGATTCTCCTGAAATGAATGCTTAACCCTTATGTGTACAAGGAGTTATCATGGTATGTCAGGAACATGCATGGAACATGTTTATGGGCAGATTACTAAAGGAATTCACAGGCAAACTAGAAAGGCTAGATTTCTATAGCAGCAAAGAATTGGAAGCAAATATGATTGTCATCACCACCACCATTTTTGTCATTCTCATTTTATGTTGTCTGAAGCACAGAAATATGTAGGTAGTATTTTTTATATGTTCATAAAGATATTCTGAACTCCTACAAATGTGTAGGACACACCTGAACAGGACTTCACAGCCATATCTAGTCCCACTCAGTAGTTATTTTTTCTATAATGATTCTTAAGGCAGGCATTTTCAATCTTAGTACTGTCTTTGATATATAGGTATTTATATGGCAATTCATTTTATGAGTTGTCACCCACTTTGTGAAATGGTATAACTGTTTACTCTACAGACAGGACAAATTGTAGGTAGAATGGCCTGAGCACATTTGTACACTCAGCAAGTCAAAGACAACTAATACCATGACTCAAATTTAGTTAACTTGATTCTTTTCTTTAAGTATGAATCAAGTCTACAAAGTTAAGATCCGAACTTTCTGCTTGACAACAAGAGTAATACCTAAATGGAGGACATAAAAGAAGTATAAAATGAATCTGAAGTCATATAAGAGAGAAAATTGAAGACAAAAGCATGAATCATTGTTCATAAAGTAAATGTTCTGGATGACTGCCTCTCATAATTTGTGTTATTTATAAATGTTGCTGAATATTAGAGCTGGAAGGGTCCCCAGCCTTTATGGAGATCAATCCTGTCTAATTCAATACACTTTTTATTAAGTGCCTATCACATTCCGGGTACTGTGCTAAGTGCCGAGGATACAATAGTCCTTGTCCTCAACAAGCTTACAATGTAAACTTTTCAAACCAAACTACTCAATGTGCAGACAATAAAAGTAAATCTTAGATCCAAATGAGCTATCTTATCCATGGCTACACAGCAAGTTATTGACATAGTCACAATTAGCCCAGAAGCCTTCTAAAGATATATCAATATAAAAGTGACACTTTCTACATTCAAATTCCCAAGTAAAACTTTGCCATTATCCATACTGAATTTTAAAATCCACGTGCAATGTAGTAGCCAGGCCCTGATAAGTATGACTAATGAATCCCCTGAAGTAGTTGCATTTATTTGAATTCTTACTATTCAAAATGATAATTATGTAAAATATGGTAATTGGTTCCAGCCCAATGGAAATATGCAGTGTGATTTTGAATAATGCAACTGCATCAAAGGATTCTTTTCATACATGGCAGAATCTAGTTCTACAATATAGCTAGGTTTACTAATATTGGGAAGGGGGACTATTTAATATGACAGGTTAAAAAGTATTATTAGTGCAATTTCAATATTCATAAAAGGCAATGTGGTGTAGTGGATAAAGAACTGACCTTGGAGACAGAAATATGGGCTAAGTCTTGCCTTTGACACATGTGGGCTTATGTGACCCTGCACAAATCACTTAACTTCTCAATGCCACTGGCAACTCTTTAATACTATCCATCACAAAGAAAATGTCAATTTGCATTGGTAGAGGGAGTTGTGTCATACTAATTTAATCGCAGGGTTATTTCCTCTCCTACAATTTGTCCCCTAAAATCAGGTTACTCTCTATATTCATTGGAGGATATTTTTAGGAAAAGAAATATAAAATAACATAAAAATGGACCCAGTACAACCAGGTCTTGTAATGGAATAAAAGAAGGAAAGAGGCATTTATTTACAACTACATGAGTTTTATGGTACTATTATCATTCCCATTTTCAGTTGAGGAAATCCAGGCAAACTGAGGCAAGTTGGAGAATTAGTGCTCTATGCATTTTGATTTTTCTCCTCAAAAAAAGATTGACTGGAAATGAACATGTTCTGTCTTTTACTGTGGATTAAAAAAAATTGCAGGTACTAATTACAATAATGGTTACTAATACTAAATATAAGGGGAGAAGGTACATAAAGGGAGACAATTAGTGTAACTAACCTGGATGAAAAAATATCTCTGGGGCCATAACTATTCCATGTAGACAATATAAACACACTCTCCTTTTTTCTAAATCACCAGGTAAGACATTTTTGTGATGGTCATTCCTATCAGAAAAATAAGTTAAAAGGCATTTGTCATATCAGTTGAAGTAGTCTAATTACTGTGGATTACATGAATGAATCGGTGAATTTTAGTTGATGGAGCACTTTAATATTCACCATTAAATTTCATAGATTGATTTCTCTATTAAAACTTTAAAAAATTCATTGACATGGAAAATATTAACAGAAATAACATTATCTGTGCTATTTTTTTTTTTGTGGGGCAATGAGGGTTAAGTGACTTGCCCAGGGTCACACAGCTATTAAGTGTCAAGTGTCTGAGGGTGGACCTCGATCTTCCTTGTCACTAAAGAAACTTTCTATGGTCTGCATTTTTTCTGTCTGTTCATTTTGCTAGCCTATTTCTTGACTTTTAACTACTTAAAGTGGGGCACTGCACAAGTTTTAGGGGGTCCATGGTGGTACAATTTAAGGAGATGCAGGTTCTTCACTTACCTGGCCTGTGCTCTGGTCTATAAATAACCCCAAGCCTACTTGCTATTCAACCAAGCAACAAAATTTTTTTTCCACTGGGTTGATAGTTCTGATGAGCCTGAACCCCTCCCCCACCTGGGCTGCTGCCACTCAAGATTCCTTTCTGATTCTCCTAGGGAAGGGAATCTTGACATCAAAATTAAGGAAAAAATGTTAGAGGAAATAATATAAATGGGGTTATTCCCTAATTATAAGTAGAATACCTTTGTACCTTAGCAGAGTAACTCATAGGAGACCAAAAACAGTCGTTACTCAGTTTGATCATTCAGTAAGTATTTATTGAACACCTACTAGATATGAAACACTATGGAAGAGGTTTTGGCAGCTACAAAGACATTCAAGCCAATGTTATAGTCAGCAGTTTACTGTAATCTAGTACTTAATAAATAATAATAGTAATGATGATAATGATAATTATATTATTATTATTGCTGGCATAACAACACATTCAGTTCTGCTAAGCACTTTATAGATATCATCTTACTTTGTCCTATCAACCCCGAGAGCAAGGTCCTATTATTCTTCCTATTTTAGATGAGTAAATTGAGGTAGACAGAAGTGAAATCACTTGCTTAAGGTCACACAGCCAGTAGATGTCTGAGGCAGGGTTGGAACTGAGGTCTTCTGTACTTCAGGTCCACAGCATTATCTACAGCATTATCCAGATGCCTTGATAATAAAAGATGCCCACAAATAGCTACAATATAAGGCAGTGTATGAGCATGTGGTACAATACAAAAGGGGATTTCTCCTCTGAATTCAGAGAATATGGATTCAAATCTCATCTCTGGTGATTACTTCCAGTGTGACCTCAGGCAAGTCACTTAAATTCCTTCAGCTTAGGTTTCCTCGTCTATAAAAATGAGAAGACTATGCTAGACAGTCTCAAAGCTTCTTCTAGTTCTAGATCTCTGATCCTTTGGCAGAGGTATCAAAAGCATGGCTGGACCCAAACAGATTAAAATGTAATTGGGAAATATTTAGCTAACTAAACAAAATACACCAATCCTGGATTACATTAGATTTTAAAATATGTGACCTGCAGTGATCCTTAGATATGTATTTGAGTTTGATATCTCTGCCTTCAGGCACGTATGAGTCCTACTATGCTCAGTGAAGCATTTTTTGGGGGCGGGTCAATGAGGGTTAAGTGACTTGCCCAGGTTCACACAGCTAGTAAGTGTCAAATGTCTGGGACCAGATTTGAACTCAGGTCCTCTTGATCAGGGCCAGTGCTTTATCTACTACGCCATGTAGCTGCCCTTCAGTGAAACGTTAATAAGGTGCTTCTATTAGAATAATCATGACCTAGTTGGGGAGAATGACACAATAAGTTATTAGTCCTCATTTACAGCACATGTTTTTTTGAGCCTTCATGTAGACCCATCAAACACCATCCTTGTATCCCTATCCCCTGAAATCTCATTACAGACTTTTAAGTATTTCCAAGGTATGTTAATCAACATGAAAGTATAACCACACTTTTTGCTTATATGGCTTCCACAAGCTATTGGATTTTTGTTCCTCAGAGATTTTAGTCAGTTAGGAAATAAACTGGCAGAATATATAATGAGGGAGAGAAGTTCCACTATGGAAGCCATTATATGCATGAGCACCTTTCTGAAACCATAGAATTCCATATTCTCATGTGGTAAAGGAAGCAGAATATAAATGCATAAACATACTCCTTGTCAGCTAGATTAATTTAAGAGTGTTTTTACTCACTGTTTTTTTCTCTTTTCTGGATTTTAACTGGTCTATTGAAAAGTAAATGAAAAAAAAAAATAATGCCCCAAACCCTCAGTTCTGGGTAATAGCAGAAGCCTAGCCACAGAAATAGGGTAAACAGTGTCTGTTTGGGAGGCACCAACATTCCAATTGTGATCTTATTTAGGAAATATCAATGAGCTGTTGCAATATATTTTAAATTAGAATCTGAATGCTGCTATAAGCATGCAGCTGGTTCTGTCCTTAATCGATAGACCCTAGAGTGCTTAACAGAACCTATTGCTTTCCCTCCACCCTGTATTTCTTCTTTTATTTTGGAAAATCCTGTGATTTTCTGCAAAAAATCTCTCACCACTTTGCTAGGTGCTTTCATTAGGAGATAGGGAAGAATAGAATGGCTACTGTAAATCCAATACCCATTCTTTTCAGCAATACTATACTCAATTTAGTATATATTCAAAATCACATCTATTAGTAGCTTTTTAATCACAGCTCACATATATATATAGTTTACATAATAACTTATATTAAGATCTTACAAAGTGTTCTCTATGGATTATCCTATTTGTTCTTTACATAAATCTTCTAAAAATCTGTGCTATGATTATCCCCATTTACAGATGAGAAAACTGAGAGGATAAGTGATTTCTTTGCATCATTCAGCTAATAACTGAGTCAGGATTCAAACCCAGGTCTTCTTAATTCTAAATTCAATTCTTTATTCACTATACTATGTAATGTACTTCCCATCAACTAATCAGCAAATAAGTATTAAGCACTTACTTTGTGCTGGATTGGACGTGGCTCAGTGGATAGATTACTGGACCTGAAGTCAGGAAAACTCATTTTCCTGAGTTCAGATCTGGCCTCATATACTTACTAGTTGTGTGACCCTAGCCAAATCACTTAATTCTTTTTGCCTCCCTCACCTGTAAAATGAACTGGAGAAGGAAATGACAAACCACTCCAGTTTCTTTGCCAAGAAAATCCCAAATGGAGCCATGGAGTTGGATATAACTGAAGTGACTGAACAACAACGTGGTTTTGGATTCTATAGGCATATAAGCAAAAGTACTGGGGATATAAGCAAAAAGAATGAAACAAATCTTAATGATTTTAAAAAGACTGTCATTTTGATAGGAGAAAGCTGGGGACTTTATGAATTTTTTAAGTAAAAGGTGAATCACTGAGAGTAAAGAGGATTTCATCTAACAATTAAGCAGGGAAGAGCTTTCATGCAAGATGGTAGCAAGAGAGGAAGAATAACCTAAGAAGAATTAAGGACAAGAGTAGGGGGCTGAAAAAGTACTGTGTTGGAATTCTGGCAGTTAGAAGCAATTAGCTAAGATACTATTTCAGCTCGGTGATTCAGTATTGGTCAGAGAACTGATATCACTGGTCAATAGTTCAAGTGATGGCAACTATATTAAGGCATAGGCTATATTTGGGAAGCCCACCAGAAGAGTACTTCATTTGTCTTGTTATATATCCTAGAGGCAATAAGAAGACACTTGGAGCAGATTGAGTATGGTCAGATCTTCCCTTAAGGAAAAAAACACAAAACAAAACATTTTGGCACCAGTGTGTAGGTTACATTGAAGTGGGGTAAGAGACTTGAGGCAGGAAGACCAATTATGAAGCTATTCCAATAATATAGCTATGAAGGGATGGAAGCCCCAATTAAGGGTGAGCTATGTATAAAGTGAGAATATTGTGAATGTAGAAAGTCAGGATCTGGCAAGTGAATAGATATGTGGGATGAAGGAGAGTGAGAAAGGAAGGAAAGGGAAAGAAATACAGATATATAAAAGTGTATACCTCTGAGTCAACTACATAGAGATGATTGTTAAACCCTACGGGAGCTGATAAGGTTACCAACAGGAAGAGAATAGAGAGAGGAGTGTGACATGGATAATGAATTAGTAACAGATATTGAGGAGTGTTCACAGGGGTAGCAGGAGAACCAAGAGCAAACACTCAAAAACTCAGAGAAGAGAGAGTATACAGATGAGGGTGGTTAATAGTGTTTAACTCAGGAGGGAGGTCAAGAAGGATGAAGACTGAGGAAAGATCATCTGATTTTATAATTAAGAAATCATTAGTAACTTTGAAGAAAGCAGATTCAATTGAATGATGAGCTCAGAAGCCAGATTTCAAGGAGCCAAGGAGTGAGAAAATAGTTAGTAGGGACATTAAATATTGACAAATTTTCAAGGAGTTTGGGTAAGATAGGGAGGAGAGATATAGGACAACTACTTGAAGGGACGGCCAGGTAGAGTCAAAGGATTTTTTTAAGGATTGGGGAGACTTGGGCATGTCTAAAGGCAGTAGGGAAGGAATCAGTAATTAGGGAGAGTTTGAAGATTCAAGAAACAAGGTGGGGACATCAATTGAAGATAAAATCTGTAGAATAAGATGAAAAGGGATGAAATAAAGTGCCTATGTAGAGAGCCTTGGTCAAGGAAAAAGGTTTACTTTGTGTCAGAGGTTGGGAAAAGAGATTAGGAGATAATGTCAAAGGATTTTGAGATAAAGAGAATGAGAGAAAAGGTAGCTCACATTGGATAGCCTCAGTTGCCTCAGTAAGAGGCATGTTTTTGATCTTGGGAGGATGAGGGAAGGCAGGAGGGAAGAAGAGGAAAAGGAAGGTTGAGGAAGAAAGAAAAGAGAATAAAAAGACTTCTTTGCTGCATTGAGAGCCCAGTTGAGTGTGGATAACATGAATTTTTAATGAACTCAGTCAGCATGGCTGTAGGTTTTCCTCCAACCACTTTTGAGGAAGTGCAGAAGAGTTGGATGGTGGGAATAATCAGGGCCAGCATTTGGCAAGTGAAGTGGCTATAGGATGGGGAACAAGAGCAGAGGACATCGTAAAGCTGAAATGACTAACCATTCAGTTGAGATTGGAGAGGAAGGAAATTGGAATTAGATTGAGGTAATGGCCTCAGAAAGTACTGATGTTTAAGGGACTGAAAATCTTGAGAGTGAAGAACAGATTTAGGAAAAGTGATGCATAAGAAAAGGTGGTATAATAGGTCATTATGGCCAAATAGCAGAATGTTAGTTATCAATTAGGGAAGTAGTAGACAATGGGATTTAAAGAGGCTAAAGAATCAGGAAATAAGAATTTGAGGGAGCTTGGAAGATGATGTCTAAACTCTTTTTTTTTTTTTAATCATGGCTTTCAGGTAGTCCAATAATTTTCAAATTATCTCTCCTGGATCTATTTTCCAGGTAAGCTGTTTTTCCAAGGAAATATTTCAAATTATCCTCTATTTTTTCATTAATTTGGCTTTGCTTTATTGTGTCTTGATTTCTCATAAAGTCATTATCTTCCATTTGTTCAATCATAATTCTTAAGCAATTATTTTCTTCAGAGAGCTTTTTAATCTCCTTTTCCATTTGGCTTTTCAAGCTATTGGCTTTTTTTCATGACTTTCCTGCATCACTCTCATTTCTCTTTCCATTTTTTCCTCTATTTCTCTTACCTTATCTTCAAAGTCTTTTTTGAGCACTTCTATGGTCTGAGACCAATTCGTATTTTTCTTTGAAGCTTTGGATGTAGGAGCTTTGACTTTATTATCTTCTTCTGAGGGTGTATTTTGATCTACCTTTTCACCAAAGAAACTTTCTAGGGTCAGCATCTTTTTCTGCTCATTTTGCAAGCCTATTTCTTGAATTTTAACTCCTTAAAGTGTGGCACTGCTTCCAGGGCATACTGTTCCAAGCTTCAGGGGGTCCTACATGGTAAGATTTAAGTTGAGGCATGTTCTACACTCCCCTGGCAAGTGCTCTGGTCTACAAGTAACCACAGGCCTGCTTGCTCTTTAGCTCAGGAACAGAATTCTGTGTCACTGTGGTTGCAAACTCAGCTGAGCCTGCATCCCTCCCCTACATGGCTCACCACTCAAGACTGCTTTCTGGTTCTGAGCAGGGGCAATACAACAGAGTTCCACCTCAGTACCAGGAGAGACCCCTGCAATCTCACCCTGGCCAACTGCTCGACCCCCTTACCAGACCTTGAGCAGAGTTCCAGAAGTAGCTGCTACTGCAGCTGATTCAGAGACTCCTGAGTTCTGTTTCTCTGGTGCAGCCTGCCTAGGGCTTGATCTATGACAGTGCTGCCTGGATCTGGGCTTCACTCTCACCCTAGTACAATAGGCCTTTCCTGCTGACCTTCTAAGCCATCTTTGGCTGGAAAATGATCTTGCCCCATCCTTTAGTGGGTTCTGCTGCTCCAGGAATTGTCTTATGGCATTATTTGAAGCTATTTGGAGGGATTGTGGGGAGAGGTCTGGAAAATCACTGCCTTTCCTCTGCCATCTTTGCTCTGCCTTTTTTTTTTTTAAAGTAGATCTTCCCAATTACATTTTAATCAGAGTATTGTGGGCCACTGTGGGCTGTGGATTTGACATCTCTGATCTTAGATAAAGTAACATAAGATCAACAACCTATAGCTCTTAATTGATGGACTGGAGACTAGAATCCTTTATCTTCTTACTTAAAACCCAGCATTCTTTGCACTACAGAGTGCTGTTTATATAATGATGGTATAGAAATTCTAACTCTACTTGGGAGGGGAATTTTAAAATTTGGGTGGTGGGGAGGGACAGAGGGACAAATTAATTTACTTTCTTTTAAGGATCTTAAAAAAACAATACATGATATACACTATAAGCCAATATATTGTTCAATAAGTTCAATAGCTGTACTGAATGCTCAGCCCTCCAAGTCTTGCCTGTTAGTGAGACAGAACAGGCTTTAGCAAATATTGAGCTCTCTTACGGAGTTGCTGGGCAAGCAGTGTATAACTTCCTCTCCTGGTCTTTACATGCTATGAACTCCAGTTGAGAAGATTGATATGTGCAGAAAATAACTCTTCCCTTTCCCAGAAAAATAGATGATGCCCTGTTTAAGATGTAAACTGGAGAACATGGTTTTTAATCTGAGGTCTATAAACATTTTTGATAAATTTTAATATAATTGGTTTCCTTAGCAATTCTACATTTTGTATTTTATTCATTTAAAAACATTATTCTAAGATAGTATCCATAGGCTTCAAACTGACAAAAGGAACCATAACCTCTCCCCAACCCCCTCCCCCACAAAAAAAAAAATCAACACACAACTAATTAAGGATCCTTGCTATAGAATGTTGGAGAGGTGATGCCTAACTGGAAACTAGGCCAAAAGATAAAAAAGATAAAGGCCAAAGAGGAAGAATTTTCTTTGCTCAAAATAAATACAAATTAACATGATGCCCCAAAGTTAAAAAGAAAAAAAGTGTAAATTATGCTGAGAATTAACATATTTTTTTCAGACAAAAATTGATGTAAAATAGAAATTAGAAAAAATTCCATTAGCATAAATAAAAAATCATAGAAATAAGAAAAATACTATGAAAAGACTTGCATAGTATTTTGCAGCATCAGAAAGAGAAGCTAAAGGAGAGGAAAATATTAAATGATGATAAAACCAGGATGCATTGGAGTATTCCAGAGTTTAAAGCCTGTGGTGAGAGAATAATTAATTAGACCACAAGGCAAACATTTCCATACTTAAGGTGCTGAATTTTGTCTCTCCTCCTTACTCAGTAAGAAAACTCATCCATTTTAATTTGGTTGTCCCAGCAGTTCTCTTCCAGGAATAGTGATACTATCTCTAGTAGAAAGAGAAATTGAAGTATAGCTTGTATACCACTAAGTGCTTATTGAATGAGGGAATGATTTATGAATCAATTTGCTATGAATTTAGAGAGTGAGTTGGCCAGCTGGACCTTATCACCCCAGGTATGATGACTAAGTTCTTAGAGTAACCAGAGCTAGGTAGTAAGATCCTTCAACAGGAATAACCCTGAAGCACAATATCACTCAATCAATAAATAAACATTTTTTGGGGGTATGTGAGGCAATTGGGGTTAAGTGACTTGCCCAGGGTCACACAGCTAGTAAGTCTTAAGTGTCTGAAGTCAAATTTGAACTCAGGTCCTCCTGAATCCAGGGCCAGTGCTCTATCCACTGTGCCACCTAGCTGCCCCCAATCAATAAACATTTATTAAAAGCCTACTATGTGTAGGCACTGAGCTAAATACTAGGGATACAAAAAGTGGCAATAGATAGTTGCCAAGGACATTAGCATTTTGATTAGTAAGTCAAGTCAAACAAGCATTTATGACTATGAATCAGGCAGTATGCTTAGAGTGAGGGGAGCAGTTCCTGCTCCCAAGGAGCTAACAAGACACTCATAACTGCATAGAACTACTAAATCCAGAACATTTTGTTGACTCCTTTTCTTTTTCTCAGAAAAAAATCAGGTAGGGACAATTAGGAGTTAGAAGGAAAAAAAATACAGATACAGGAAACTATCATTATGATCCATTTTAAAAGCTTAGAGAAGAAAAGATGGAAAACAAGTCTACGATCCTTTGTAAGATAGCCTAAACTAGTTCAAGCACCATACTGGAAAATAAGACCAGGCTCTGTTTCACTCCCTCTTCCCTATGAACATTAGCTTAGTCTTCTATTTTTTATTCTTAATAAACTGAGAAAGTGTTAGGGGACCAAAGTGTACTTCCTGTACAATGCAGAGGAACAGCAAGCTAGCCCAGTTTTCCCTGGCTCTCTTCCATCTTGATGCTCCCTTGCTTTGGGGGATTAAAGGGCCTGCCAACAATTAGCTTCCTCCTTCAGTGCCCCCACCTCCTCCCATGGACATAAATTTCTTACAAAAAGATTAATGATTAAAATCCTAGATATCAGAAAAGAACAAAGTCAAACAGACCCTCAGAATACTAATTACAATTGTCCTTGTGGGACAGGTAGAAGTCAGGGTTGATCATTTAAGTTCAATTTTGTAAAGGGCTTCTCCCTCCTTGTTTAACATCCCCAGAAATGTTTTCCTTCTCCACAGAGAATGTTCTCTACTCTAAGGTGCTCAACATTTGCAGGGACTGCCTGGTTGCTAGCCATACTTCTTGCAACTCTTTTCATTTTTTGTATCAGTGATATAAAATTATATCAGTCACATGGTAAAGGACTTTCTGCAAATCAATAGAATCACAGAGGTTTTCTCATTTTACACATAAGGAAACCAAGGCCAAGAGATATAAAGTAATTTGAACAGGTACACAGTTTAATGGCAGAGCTGAGACAAGAACTCCAGTCTCCTGACTTTCAGTCTATTGATCTTTCCATTTTCTAGATCCATGTTTGTTTTTCAGATAAGAATTCTATATGGTTTGTTAGTTTAGCATTTGTTATTGCTGTTTTTTAGTCTTTTCAGTTTTGTCTGACTCTTCCTGACTCCATCTGTTGTTTTTTTTTTGTTTGTTTGTTTATTTGTTTTTTGTTTTGGGTTTTTTTTTTTTTTTGCAAAGATATAGGAGTAGTTTGCTATTTCCCTCTCCAGCTCATTTTACAGATGAGGATCTAAGGCAAACAGGGTTAAGTGATTTGCCCAGGGTCACACAGCTCGTAAGTATCTGAGGTCACATTTGAACTCATAAAGATGAATCTTTCAGATTCCAAGCCCATTGTTTTTTCCACTGCAGTGCTTAACTGCCCTATTTAGTATTTAAAATTTACCAAGGAAAAATCCTTGGTTCAATTTCCCATATCTTTCTATATTATCATCCTAAAGTTAATTTAAACTCCAACTGCGAGTGGCTAACAGTTTGAATCATGTGTTCAGAAAACACAAATAACATTTACTTGATACCTTGCTTTAAAAGTTCCCTACAAGTTTTTTTTTAAACACAATCTAAAAGCAGAATTCAATTATTAATGCAGAACACTCTAGTTGAGCACCCTATTGGGAATTTCTCCCCATTTACTAAAGGATATGTCCTTATCACCTTAGAGGGAAAAAAAATCAGTGCACTTAACATTTTTAATAATGCTTGCTTGTAGTTAATTTGACCTATAAACAAGCAAATGGGTCCTACAGGGGATGTAATATTCCAAAGGAAAGAATGAGGGTCACATTGGGAAAAAATATGATTTTCAACAGTTTCCAAAACCAGGTTTCTTGCCCATTCTACTTTCTAGGTAATCTCTGCTATCAAAGCCCACTCATTAAGTTGGATGTTTAGTTGAGCCACATTTTAAAGCTCTCACTACTCTTATAAACTGATTTGACTTTCGTTTAGAGTATGAAAGGCTTAAAACATAGTGATGATTACCTTTACACTCAAAGAACTTCAAGATACTCCCTTTCATTTAAATTTTAGAAATCCCCCTTAATTTTCCAAATAATTAGATTATAAATATGACAACTACTTTAATAGACCATAATTGCCCTTCTAGAATTATTGGGCTTTTGAAGCTGTCACCTGAGATTAGAGAACATAATGTCATCAAGCATGGTTAGTTACCACTCACACACACACACACACACACACACACACACACACACACATAAAATAAGAATTAGGAATTGTTTTCCCAAAATAGGAAAGGTGAGTGAAGACACCGCATAGGAAAGTGATGTAGCGCCCTCTGCTGTTTTGAGTCTGGAAATGGCAAATTATAGAGGAGTAATGTACAAATACTGTAGTTCACCAGCACATAAATTTTACTCATCCACAGAGCTCTGAGTTTAAACCTAGCATTTTGTCTTGGACAGGTAATTCTGCAATACATCTAGCCTACAGATCTTTATAGTTACACCAGGAAATAACAAAGAAATTCCCTAAACTGACCTTTAGGCTGTTTCTAGATTATAGCAAAAGCCCTCAATTTAACATAACATCACTAGAAATAAAACTGATCTTTCCTGGCTAGTCTCTCTCATTTCTTAGAGATTCCTTACTTGAAATAGAGGAGAAAAATAAGATTTTAAATAATAACTACAGTTTTTCCTAAACTCGAAATGACCTGGGGTCTGTTGGATCACTCAAACACAAGATCTTTGGAACAGTTATGTTGGTATTGGAGTTGCCTAAGAAGAGAAGTGTTAACTCTTTCATCTTCTTCAACCCCCTTCTTTATTGCCCAAGGCTGCTGCCAGGCAGTTCCCACGAGAAGTACAGCACCTGGCCAGTTCCCAATTCCCTACCAATTCCCTATCAAATATTTACAAGCCCCAGGCTTCCCGACCACCTGTGGGTTTCAGGGAAGGGGAGGTAGTCCCCTACTAATAAGCCGTGCCTTCATCTCTGCTGTTTAGGATCCATGGGAAGGATAGGATTCCTTGGGCAGGTGCTCCCCACCACCCCTTACCTGTGCTTTGGTCAGGAGACAGCTGCTGAGAGCCATCCAGCCCCAGACATAGGGCAGCCCCCGGGGCTTGACCATGGTTAATAGCTAGAGGTGGGGAGCGCAGTGGAAAGGTGGTGGGGAACCGCTTCACCACGGTCCCAGGTGCTGACAACTTTCTCGGCTTTCGTCAAACTTGTGGCTCCCCCCAGAGAACGCCTCCAGCCCCGGGTCCTCTTGCCACGAGGGGCAGGGCAGACAGTGCCCAAGTTTGGTCAGTGTGGGCAGAGGCACACCGCTTCCTGGTCTGCCTGGGCTCCCTAGCTGCCACGGGCTCTTTGGACCACGTTGTCTCCAGCAGAGCCAGTCGCTACATGCTAGGTCTCTCCTATTCCAGGAAATTGCATGCTCAGGGTTTACAAACATGCAAACAGCCACGGGCTCTGTTTTTCCTGCAGCCTGGAAAAGGGAGCAGCCAGGAGAAGAAAGGGGAGGGGGGAAAAACTGGGGGAGGGGAGGAAGGTGTGGTCACAGTGGTCTGCGGATCGTCAGCGGGCACTTGGTGCCAGGCAGCTCCCTTAGCCCCTCAGGCAGCAGACCAGACGGGATGGAGCCAGAGAATTGAGAGGCATCCGCACTCGGGTGTCAGCAATGCTTTGCCTAATATCATCCTGCCTTCTCAGTGATTGGTCCGAAAAGTTCCCTGAATGACCACACAACCTGATTAGTCACTCGAGGTAGCAGCGTAGATGGGATTCAAAACTGAAAAACTCCGATGACTCTCTCAGGCTGTTTGGTTATAGTGGTCTCTTAAGTCCTCTGAATCTTTTCCACCTTTCCCTATGCTGCTTAAATATCCTCGATTTCATTGATGTCAGTACTTATCCCTCCAATGATGCAGATAGCAAACCCTCCGTGCTTTGGTTGAGAAGTCTCCATATGTACAGGCATGCAGTATAAATAAATGATTCACTTTCTGGAAGATCAAAGCAATTCTATTGTCAAGGAAGCAGATTCTCTTTCCTAAGGACCACAAATCAGGAGGTGAGGAGAGATATCTGTAGACATATCAGAGACTGGCTGTTGAGTTTAAAAAAAAAATCGCTGTCCCGGTAGCTAACACTGTCTGCAATACTGATTTTGAGGGGAAATGCTTGGTTCTGATAATCCCCTGTACCTGGAGCAAACAGATTTACCCAGCTACTAGTTGCCAGCTATGACATTAGATTTGTCATCAAATCACTGACTCGTCTGTTAACCAGGCTGCAGAGAATACTGACAGGTTGTCAAACTGAAAATGTGTGAATAAGGAGGTTTGGTTTTAAAGTTTCATGGTTCATTAGGTTTTTTACTGCGGGCTCAAGCTCTGTCATCCCTTCTATACATTAAACTTGAATTTGATTAAGAGATATAAAACGTTTGTAGAGTGTTGTTTAACTACCTAGATTAAATTAAATTTGAATTAATTTGCTGCTATACTATCTAAACTAAGCTCCATATTCTCTCTCTTTTTTTTTTTTTTGCAGGGCAATTGGGGTTAAGTGACTTGCCCAGGGTCACACAGCTAGTAAGTGTCAAGTGTCTGAGGCCGGATTTGAACTCAGGTACTCCTGAATCCAGGGCCGGTGCTTTAACCACTGTGCCATCTAGCTGCCCCTCCATATTCTCTTAATGCAGCACTGACAATCATCTGCTCTTTTCTTTTCTTTTCTTTTTTGCAATAACTAGCAGTAGCTTGGGAAATAGATTTCTTTATATTCCACAATACCAGAAGCTTTTATAAACTTTCATCTCTTTATCATGCCCCTCCTCTCATACTCCTAAACTTTTTTTTTCTTTTTAGGGCAATGAGGGTTAAGTGACTTGCCCAGGGTCACACAGCTAGTAAGTGTCAAGTATCTGAGGCTGGGTTTGAACTCAGGTCCTCCTGAATCCAAGGCCAGTGCTTTATCCACTGCACCACCTAGCTGCCCCCACACTCCTAAACTTAAGAGCAATTATTTACTGTTAAGTTGTCCTAATGCTCCAGATATGCTGATACCAATTTCTATTGCCTGGTTGGCCTACAGAGAGGGGCAAAGGAAGAAGGAGTGAATATGAACTATTGGAGGAACATAAAAAATTTGAAAAATTGACAGAGATAAGATGTGGCAAAGGTGATCAGCGATCCTTACCCATGATAAGGCAATAACCATGGTAAAGCCAATGACCCTTGTGCATAACTATATGTTTACTATTGTCATGCATAGTACCCTGTTGGGTCTACACAGGATTCCCCAAATGCTGCAATTAACAGATAGCATTATGCTGATTGCATTGAGCCCTAGAATGCTACAAATCCTTCTCAGTTAAATTCTTAAGGAGGCAACCAAAAAACAATATTCAAACTATCCAGGTGGAGGGGAAGCCAAGATGAAAAAAAAAATAGTCCTCTTTGGACTTTAGTTTCCTCATTTGCAAAATGAAGGGTTTAAATGAGATGATCCTTATGATCTTCCCTATTCTAATATTCTGTGATTCTCTAATATTTCTAGAAACTAAGAAAAAAGAAAAAGGAAAACACCATATATTTTTGGTAAATTGACATAAGAGAGAAAGACAAGAGAAGAAAGAAAAGGTGAGGAAAGAAGAAGATAAGAGGAGAGAAGAGAAAAAGCGAGGGAACCAGAGGGGGAGGAAAGAAATGGAAGGGTTGAATGGGAGAGGAGAGCATGTATACATGTGCAGGGTATTCCCAAGATCTTAGGGTAGTTTTTAAAAATGAATTTTTAGGGGAAGCTAGGTGGCACCAGCCCTGGACTCAGGAAGACCTGAGTTAAAATCAGGCCTCAGACGCTTAACACTCACTAGCTGTGTGACCCTGGGCAAGTCACTTAATCCCAATTGCCTCACCAAAAACCAAAAAAGAATCTTTATTGCTGACTTCTGCTTCTTACATCATCATAATTGTCTCCAGAAATTACCCCTTTGCCCTCCCATATGAAAAACATTTTTAAATTTAAAGAGAAAACTAATCAATATATTGATACAAATTCTGGCCACACAATGTATAACACTTGTGAAACTTCCACCTCTATGAAGAGATGAGCTGACTGAACTCTTTGAGTTCTGTTTAACCAATACTTTTTTTTTTTACATTTATTTTTGATTTTATGGTGTGAGGTTTTAAAGCTTTTTGCAATGCTAGCTCTTATTATTAAACAAGTGTCCAGGTGTTAGGATATATTGTTAATGGTTGATTTTCTTTAGTCTTTCGCAAGACTGCTGGAGAAACTTTCTTTACCAAAGCTCTCTCAAGATGTTATCACTTCAAGTCTTAAAATTGCTGGAAGGAAGGTGGAAAGTGAAGTTGTCACCATTTATAGATGGGAAAATGGAGGAACAAGATGATGCCAATTCACTTGAAACCATTCTAAGAATAGCAGAAAATACCCATCTTATTTGTTGGTAAGAAGCAAAATAGATATCTAAGGCTAGTATCTGGATACTTTTCGAATGAAAGTTGAGTATCATCCAAAGGGCAATGGTGTGGGTGCATAGTGGACATGAACAAGCTACAATATATTACAAAGAAGAGACAACGAAGGAGAAATGGTGTAAAAAACATCATCAAGAAAACACATTGGGTAAAAATATGGGCTGCTCACATGACACAGCAGGCAAGTGATACAGGGGATAAAGCACTGGGCCTAGAGTCAGGAAGACTTGAATTCAAATGCAACCTCAGACACCTATTAGCTGTGTGACCTTGGACAAGTCACTTAACTTAAAGGGAAAAATTAATTTATACTGAAATGTAAATGACTTGATGCATTCATTGCCCTTCCCTGGGATATTTTATAAAATTTTGGAATTAGAAGGTACATCAGTAGTCATCCATTAACCATAGCACCTATCTCCCAGTGTTACTATAATGATAAAATGAGCTAATATTTGTAAAGCATTTTTCAAATTTTAAAGTGCTCTATAAATGTTAGCTATTATTAAAGGATAGTTCCTTGTACTAAAATTATTCAAGCAGAGGGTGAGTGACTATTCAAGGATGCTATACAAATAATTTCTTCATTGGGTAAGGTTCCAAGATTCAAAATAGATGATATTCTCAGGCTGAAGGAAAAGAAATTTTAATTTTGGGGTGAGGAAGGTTAACTATAAAACATGAAGCTTTCCCTAGGACTGAAAAACTAGGACTGTGCACAGGAGAGCTGAAGGCTCAGGGTTCAGCAAACAAGGCCCATGGGCCAAATCCTGCCTGTTGTACGGACCTAGAGCTAAAAAAATAGTATTTACATTTTAAAATAGTTATGTTTATATAAATAGTCATTTGGCTCTATGTAGTCAGAACATTTAGAGACCACCAATTCTGTGGGGTAGAGGGAACACTGGGCAGAGGTGTACTAGTGAACCATGGGTTCCCAAAAAAGTTTGTCCTATAACTTTTAGTTGAATCTTCATTATTGACATTTCTCCATCACTTTCTGAAATCTAGACGAATAGCAAAATAATAAATTAAGCTCTGATGTACAGTTTGCTGATTTCCAAGGTGTAAATGCTCACACTAAACAATTAACAGTCAATGGAGCTGGGATAAGCTAGCTCCAGCAGTCTTAGGGGTAGGGTGTCGAGAGAAGTTTGATGGAAAGAGGTAGGAATGGGTAGAATAGAAGAAAAGAAAAGGAAGCCAAATAGCCTACTTCACACTTCTCTACACAGCTAGACTTATAAGAGGAGAGTCCTAAGTTTATTGTTTCTTCCTATTAATGCTAAATGGATTTTAAAAGAATTGCTGATACTTCCTTATAATGACTTTATGTTAAGCTACCAAGTAATTGTTGTACCAGTATTTTGCAGTGGGCTTTGGATATTAACAGTTATAAATCCTACCTTGATTAAACAAATCAAAATCATGTTTTTTTATCCACTTTATATTATTTTTAAGTAGAGGAATACTTTAAGGACCAGGGAATGAATCAGGGTTGGAATTCACTCCCCTAATTCAGGTTGAAAACCCTCTATATTAAAAAACAAAAACAAAAACATTAGTACCTCATAGCCAACCAGATAAAAGACATTTGTTCTAAGCTTACTCTAATATTTTGGGTTGAGGGGGAAATGTAATCTTTGTCAAAGGAAGGCAAACTCTTGGGAGAACTATGAAAGAGGCAAATTTTAATAACTCTCCTCTTTGAATACTTTCCACCTCTTGGTGTTTGTCTCATTAATGTCTGCCTAAAACACTTGCCATTTTGCCCCACTTTTTTGCTCCTGCTTTGTCCTAAGAACTTTAGCTTCAGAAACATATTTGTTTATCTTTCCCCAAATCCCATTAGACGTCTAAATCGTGTTCATAGAGGACATAGTTCTATGTATAAGTATAGGTATAAGTTTTTTCTCTCTGGAGTTTAGGACTCATGCTGCACTGTAAGTATGAGCCATTTAGAAATCCTTCTTTTATTTCTTAGAACTTAATAAAATTGAGGTCAGCTCACTTGGTATAAAGATATCAGCACACTGACATCTTGTGCTTTCAGAAGAGTCCCTAATCTAGTTGATTGAAAAAACATTTATTAAGCACCTGCTATGGGCATGGATATTGTACTAGGCTATACGCTAATGATAGGGAAAAAAACCAAATTAAATAGTCCTTGCCCCGAGGAAGCTTGCATTACATGCACTGGAACATCCATCCTGTATATAGATAAGTAGATACCACACAATTTGAGAAAGGAGAAAATCATAGCAAAACTACAGGAAAAGAGGGTAGAAAAATATATGAAGAATAACTCCTTCAGTGTCCTATTTATCAAATAAATATGAGGTGAGAATCTAGAGTGTCCCAGTTAATATGGAAAGAGAAAAAGAAGACTAGTGTGATAAGAGAATTTCTGGTTCAGCTTTATTACCATCATTTACTTAAGATAGTGAGGGTCTGTAAAAACAAGCTGAAATACCAAATTTAGCTCCAGTGTTATTGTTTGGTTTGTGAATTCCAGTTACAAGCCCTGTGTTGACTAGTTTCCCATCTAGCTGCCCCCTTCTAACTATTTCTTTCTTTCTTTCTTTTTTTTTGTGAGGCAATTGGGGTTAAGTGACTTGCCCAGGGTCACACAGCTAGTAAGTGTTAAGTGTCTGAGGCCAGATTTGAGCCCAGGTCCTCCTGACTCCAGGGCTGGTGCTCTATCCACTGTACCACCTAGCTGCCCCTTTACCTATATATTTAAAACCTACATAATGTTGCAGAAACTGTTACTCAGGGTTCACTGATTTTTTTTAATGTTGCAAGTTTATGCTCTGATTATATTAAACTGATTTCCCCCCTTATCTCTGCATGTTGATGGTTATGACTGACAGCAGTTATCTATCAAAAAATCCTCAGGCAATTCCAGTCATGCTAGGAAAGCATCCTTGTCCTCAAAGAGCTTTCAATCAAGGATATAACAACAGCAACAGTAATTAAATTTATATAATGCCTTAATATTTGCTTATGATATATCTTATTTGATCTTCACAGCAACCCTTTGAGATTAGGAGCCATTATCATCTGTTTTATAGATGAAGAAAGTGAGGTTCCGTGTTGCCTAAGGTCATGTGGCTAATAAGTAAATGGAGAAGATTTTGAAGGCAGGTCTTCTTGACTCTCAGTCCAATACTTACTTTCTCTCTCTCTCTCTCTTTCTCTCTCTCTCTCTCTCTCTCTCTCTCTCTCTCTCTCTCTCTCTCTCTCTCTCTCTCTCTTTCTCTCTCTCTCTCTCTTTTTTTTGCAGGGCAACTTGCCCAGGGTCACGCAGCTAGTAAGTGTCTGAGGTCGGATTTTAACTCAGGTCTTCCTGAATCCAGGGCTGGTGCTCTATCCACTGCGCCACCTAGCTGCCCCCAATACTTTCTCCATGTCAAACTGCCACTCAAGGATATGGGCACCCATTTTACATTAATGAAATGAAGAATGAGACAAATGAGGGAGGACAAAAAATGACCTGAAAATGTTGAGGACAGGAGAATCATTTCTAGGTGGGAAAATAGAGATCAAGAGGTTTTATGAAATTGGTAGAATTTGAGTTGGACTTCTGAGGATGGATCAGATTTTGCCATGCAGAACAAGAGGCAAGACATTCCAGTCAGAAGGAATGGCGTGCAGATAGACCCGAAGGCAGGACAGTCCAGGGAATATTTGAGGACCACGGCATTTTCCAATTTGGCTAGAGTTTGGGGCCATGTAGGAGACAAATGTAAGATATTACTCGATAAGTAGTTTAGGTTAGGACATGGAGGGCTTGAATGTTAGGTGGAGGAGTTTGGTCTTGATTCAGACAAACAGGGAGCTATTGAACATTTTGAGACAGGGACACGACATAATTAGAACTGCACTTTAGGAGGAATTATGTGACTTCTAAGTGAAGAATAAACTGGAGAGGGAGAGTTAGGGAGCATTTAGGAGGCTATCCCAAAGTGGAGATAAGATTTTAAAAGGGTGGGAAATGGATGGTAGCTAGGACAATGAAAGAGAAGGCCAGAGTAATCTGTTCTATTCTATTCAGTCCTCTCACTTCGGATCACTTTTGGAAAGGAAAGTATAAATTTCATCAGTAGAGCCTTTTAAATGAAAAGGAAGGGCAAGGAACACAACAGCCTGGGTAGGCAGAGTTCTGACTCTGGAGTTCACAGGAGATAAAATCCAAGGCAAGAGGCTACTAGCAGGAAAACTCATGGAATGGTAACACTCATATAGACAAACACATGGGCACAAAATTTAGGCAACAGCCAAGCTGAAATAGAGATCCTAATACAAGGAGCTGGATTTGATCATGGACTTAACCCTAAGACTTGATGGAATGAGACCTGTGGCTGCAATCTCACTGTGGGTAGGGATATCTTATTCAAAAGAAATAAGATATTTCTAAAGCAGAGTAAGGCAGCATCATAAAGAGTTAAGGACAGGCCCTGTGATTTCAGTTATCATCCTGCCAAGCCATCCCTATGGAGATGCAGTCTGGTATCTGAAGTCCCAGAAATGAGTCATTGCCTCTAATGTTCCTGGCATTGTCAAATGGTTCAACATCAAACATGGAGGATATTTTTATCAGTGAAAATGACATTAAAGAAAAGGCATTTCTTTGTGCTATGTGTGATCCAAGGGTCATGGGACCTTTCTATTTTACTTGTAGTTGAAACTTTTCATATGGTTTGTCACCTCCCTTTAGAATGTCTTACTTTAGATAAATGCTTCATTCCTTTATTCAATGGTGATGAGGAGGTGCTAAGGGGGAAAGGGGACTCCCTTTATGGATGCATGTCAGTATCTTCTCTGCAATGCATGGTTCTAGAGAGTTATTTAGCATCCAGAGGCTAAGTAACTTGCTAAGGGCCACGAAGCCACTATATATGTCAGAGGGAACACTTGGCTCTCTATTCATATAGGTTTAATTAACATATCTGTGCAGATAATTTACAGATTAATAACACTGAATAAATACAAAGCATTTATTAAGCACTTAGTTGTGCCAAGCAAGACCACACAAATAGGGGAGTGGTGTTTAAGGAAGGACAATTTACTGGTATGATGAGTGACCTTCAGGGGAATAACTATTCCACTTGCAGAAAAGATGGCAGAGTTAATTTGATCATATTTCCAGAACTGGGTTGGGGGAGATGGGAGGGTAAACACATGAAGGTAAGGCAGATTGGAAAGGTTATCAAGAACATATCTAGGGAGTAGGGATTGAAGTGAAGTATAAATTGAGTCTGCCTGAAGTAGAGGGCCTGGTAGGGGCAGTCCAAATGAGGACAGCAAGACTGAAAAACACAAGGTGTGAAGATGAAAGGCTTAAGGTCTCCAAGACATAACCTCTTATTGGGTCAGTAACATGGCTGGTGAGATTATGGCTAGGAAACATATATTTCCTAGTCTTTATTCCAGTTAATGTTTAAAACAATACAGGATATGGAACATATAATATTACTGAGCCAGAAAATAATAACATATCTGTAGAATACAAATGATCAATTAAAATTCCAAATATAATGCTAAGAAGTCAATATTTCATAAAAACTAAAGTAAAATATTAAAATATTTTGATAAATACATAAATGCCTATTTGAAGTAAATGTAATTTAAAATCCATAATAAATAAAATTCTATCACAAAATAGATTTACTTCCTGACAACAGAAAATAATCATTTAAAAAATTCAGCCAGCAAATTAACTCGCCTCAGTGATGTACACAACATAAATGTTTCTGCTCCTTCTTATATCATAGAGTTTTGCATTGGCTGACAGTACCGCTGTTATAATGACAACTTTGACATTATGGACTTACTTCTAGAGTTCCATCCTTTAAGAGACTCCATAGTAACTAGATTTCAGTACATATTAAAAATTTCTTAAGCAGATGCTGGATTACCAATTGAGATTTAGATTTTTAAAAAATTGCCTATTCTGGCTGTTTCAAAGGCAATGAATAGTCTTTCCCTCCCCTCCCCCAGATATAACAGAGTCAATTATTTAGGCTTCCAAGGTCTTTTGATGTTAAAAAATGTCCAGCCCACATCTTTTGTAATAAACATTGTTTTTTTATTTAAAGTTTTGAGTTCTGAATTCTAGCTCTCCCTCTTTTCCTCCCCTACCCTCTCTGAAGCAGTCAGCAATCAGATATAGGTTATACATGTGCAATTATGTAAGACATTTCCATATTCATCATTTAGTATAAGAAGACTCAAATAAAAGAAAAGATGAAAGAAAGAAAGTGAAAAATAGCATGCTTCAGTCTTTGTTCAATCAGTATCACTTCTTTCTTTGGAGGTAGATAATATGTTTCATCATTAGCCCCTTGGGATTGTCTTGGATCATTGTACTGCTTAGAATAGTTAAAGCATTCATAGTTCTTTATCACACAATAATGCCAGCTTTCTCCTGGTTCTGTTCACTTCACTATACACCAGTTCATATAAGTCTTTCCAGGTCTTTCTGAAATCATCCTGTTGTCGTTTCTTATAACACAATAGTATTCCATTGCCATCATATACCCCAGCTTGTTTAGCCATTTCCACAATTGATGGGCATCCCTCTGATTTTTAATTCTTAGCCACAACAAAAAGTGCTACTATAAATGTTTTTTGTACAAATAGGTCCTTTTCTCTTTCTTTTGGATGTATTTGGGATATAAACCTAGCAGTGGTATTGTTGGATAAAAGGGTAGGCACAGTTTTATAGCCCTTTGGGCATAATTCCTAAATTTGGGTAGGATTGTCATTTTTATTATATTGACTCAGCCTACCCATGAGCAATTAATATATTCCCCAATTACTTAGATCTGATTGTATTTGTGTAAGGAGTGTTTTATGGTTGTGTTCGTATATTTCCTGGGTTTGTCTTGGTAGGTAGACTCTCAAGTATTTTATATTGTCTACAGTTTAGTTTTAAAGGTAATTTCTCTTTCTATTGCTGATAGACTTTGTTGGTAATATATAGAAATACTGACAATTTATATGGGTTTATTTTGTATCCTGCAACTTTGCTGAAGTTATTAATAATTTCAAGTAGTTTTTAAGTTGATTATCTAGGATTTTCTAAGTATAATATCATATCATCTGAAAAGAGTGACAGTTTTATTTCCTCATTGCCTATTCTAATTGCTTTAATTTCTTTTTCTTCTCATTACCATAGCTAACATTTCTAGTACAATATTAAATAACAGAGGTGATAATGGGCATCTTTGTTTCACTCCTGATTATATTGGAAAGGCTTCTAGCTTATCCCTATTACTGATAATGTTTGCTGATGATTTTAGATAAATATTACTTATCATTTTAAGGGAAGCTCCATTTATTCCTATGCTCTCACGTTTTTAATAGGAATGGGTGCTATATTTTGTAAAAGGTGTTTTCTTTATGGATTGAGATAATCATATGATTTCTGTTTTTTTTTTTAATTGATGTAGTCAATTATGCTGATAGTTTCCCTGATATTGAACCAGCCCTGCATTCCTGGTATAAATCCCACCTGGTCATAATGTATGATCCTTGTGATATATTGCTATAATCTCTTTATTAGTATTTTATTTAATTCTTTTGCATCAGTATTCATCAGGGAAATTGGCTTATATTTTCTTTCTGTCTTTTGGCTCTTCTTGGTTTGGGTATCAGCACCTTATTTGTGTCATAAAAAGAATTTGGTAGGATTCCTTCTTTACCTTTCTCCCCCAAATAGTTTATATAGTATTGGGATTAATTGTTCTTTAAATGTTTGGTAGAATTCACTTGTGAGTCCACTTGGTCCTTGATATTTTTTTTTAGGAAGTTCATTGATGGCTTGTTCAATTTCTTATTCTAAGATGGGGTTATTTAAGTATTTTATTTTTTCTTCTGCTAATCTGGGTAATTTTTTGTAGATATTAGTTAATTTTATTTAGATTGTCAAATTTACTGGCATATAATTGGGCAAAATAGCTTCTAACAGTTGTCTTAATTTCCTCTTCATTGGTCCAAGTATCTTAAAAATAATTTTTTTGTTTAATCATTTATTTTCTCTACTTTCTATTTCTATCTAATCCAATTAGCAAAGAAAAAAGGAAAACAAAATATTTGTAGTAAATATATATAATTAATTAAAAAATTCTATACTGGCCATGTCCAAAAATATGTTTTACTCTGTATATTCAGTCTACTACCTCTCCAACAGTTGGTGGGTGGCATGTTTCATATTTGGTCCCCATGACAGTTGGTCATTGCATTAATCGAAAATTGTATGTCTTTCAAAGTTGCTCATCCAACACCAATTGAAACAATGTTTTGGCCATTTTATAAATTGATTTGATTCTGTTCATTTTCCTCTTCATCAGTTTATACAAATCTTCTCAAATTTCATGGAAACCATCCCCTTCATAATTTTTGGTAACAATCACATTCAATTACATTCTCATGCCATAATCTGTTTACCATTCACAATTCTTTGCCACCCAAGAACTGCTATACATATTTTAATATACATGGGTCATTTCTTTCTTTTTTTATCTTTTTGTGGTAAAGACCTAATAGTGGCTTTTCTGGATCATAGGCTTTGCAGACTTTAATAGCATTTTGGGCATGGTTCCAGTTTGCTTTCTAGAATGGTTACTGATTCATAGCTCAACTAATAGTGCATTAATGTTCCTGTTTTCATATGACTTCTCCAATAATTGCTTTATTCATTTTCTGGTAAACTTTACAAAACTCATAGTATGAGATGGTACATTGGAATTGCTTTAATTTGCATTTCTGTAATTATAAGTGATGTGGAGCATTTTTTTTTCCTTGTGGCTATTGACAGCTTAGATTTATTTCCTTGAAAGCTACCCATTCATATCTTTGAGCATTTATCAATTGAGAAATGGCTTTTATTCTTTTGCATTTGAAACAGTTCCACATATATGTATACATACTGTGTATACACACATATATGTATATGTGTGTATATCTATATCTATATCTGTATCTGTATCTGTATCTGTATCTATATCTATATCTATATCTATATCTATATCTGTATCTGTATCTGTATCTGTATCTGTATCTGTATCTGTATCTGTATCTGTATCTGTATCTGTATCTGTATCTATATCTATATCTATATCTATATCTATATCTATATCTATATCTATTTTCCAAGTAGCAAAGTATTTGGTCAGCATGACCTTGACCAACAATATTTTAGAGTATCATGTAATTCTATTACAGATATAATGGAATTGCTCAATTGATAATGGCAATGTCACAATATATGAGGAAGTATCTCCTTTGGTGCCTCACACTTAAAGTAAAAGTTTCCTAAAAATTTGCTCTGTACAAGAGTATAATTGGTGGGTTTTCATTTACTGTCGTTTCCCAATAAGAGGTTGGGTGAATCACTTGTCAGGAATGTTTTAAAAATAATTTTTCCCAGGCTCTCTGCTCTACTTTCTAATTAACTCCATGCTTTTGTGATTCTGTGACCTGAAAGTTATAATGAACTACAAATTAAATATGCATCAATAGTGTGACAAAAATAGCGAACAAAATCTTAAGGTGTATTGACAGGACTTCAGAAGTTCAAGTTCATAGAATTTAGATGTGGGAGGGATTTTAGTGATCTAATCTGATTCCCTTAACTTACAGATCAGTAAAATTATACTCAGAGAGCTTAATACTGTGCTCAATGTCAACCTGCTTTCAAAAGCCATTATTGGATACTATTATTTTAACTCCAAAAGCTTTGTATTTAGAATGAAGGGAATGTTAATATATTGCTCCTCAGTCTTGGTCATGTCATAACTGGAATACTGTGTCTAGTTGTGGGAAGCACATTTTAGGAAGCACAGTGACAAATCAGAGTACATAGGAAGAATTGCAGTGATAGTAATTTAAACCTTATCACTTGAGGATTACATAAAGCAACTAGGATGTTTAGCCTAGAGAAAATTTAAGAGGAACATGATAGGTACCTTCAAGTATTTGATGAACTGTCATGTAGAAGAAGGATTACACTTATTTGACTTGGCCCTAGAGGATGGAAGTAGAAGAAATAAGTAGATATTATAAAATAGATTATGACTTTATTTAAGAATTTATACATGAATTAGAGATAGCTGCAAATCAAATAAGCTACCTCAGAAGACAATGTATTTCCAATTATTAGAAGTCCTTAATTGGAGAATAGGGAGCAACTTGTCAGGATTATAATGTGGAGGTAAGGGTTGGCAGAAGAAGGTTGATTAGATGAAGGTTTTCTTTTTCTTTCTTGGACAGTTTTAGGTGGGAATAGAAGGGGCAGATTATAAGTTATGTAAAAATTAATGAAAAATAAAACCAAATAAAGGGGTTAACATACTTATGGTATTTGAAATATGAAAGTAAATGAATATCATAGAGGAAATGAGTGTAGAGTGAGGATACAAATATCTTTCCTGGCAGCAATGTGTGTGTGTGTGTGTGTGTGTGTGTGTGTGTGTGTGTGTGTGTACTCACTCGAGCATGTGCATGTGTGCCCATGTGCATGTGTTTATGAGTATAGGTAGACCACGAACTGGAAAATGACATGATCTATTTTACTCTCCAAGCTCTCTTTAGAACTAATGCCAACTGCCAATGAGTGAGAAAGAAAGAAGGGACTAAAATCAGGGACTTTGCTTTCTGCTGCAAGACAGTTTTTTTTTTCCCTATAAGAGAAATGCTTGCAATAGAGGAGAGCTGACTACAGCAAATGTTTATTCAAAAAATCAAGGGGTATATAGACAGTCCCATTTAAATTGAGAATATATCTCTGCAATAAACTCAACACTGTTTTGGACACCCTGTTTATTGGCCTTTTGCCTCCCTTTAGAGTATATCCTCTTGCTTTCCCTTTGGAGCCTGATTCCACCATATTATTGACCCCATTCTTCTAGATCTTCTATTTGTTCCCTCCTCAGGCACCTGCCTACTTGTTAGTTTGTGATAACTAGCCCCTTCCAATAAAAAACCCCACTACTTGCTTCTGATTCCTTTAGTAACAAGACATTATTATTATTATTTTTTTTCGGGGCAATTGGGGTTAAGTGACTTGCCCAGGGTCACACAGCTAGTAAGTGTCAAGTGTTTGAAGCTGGATTTGAACTCAGGTCCTCCTGAATCCAGGGCCCATGCTTTATCCACTGTACTCCCTAACTGCCCCAAGACATTATTATTAAAAAAAAAATTTTTTTTTAAGTGAGGCAATTGGGGTTAAGCAATTTGCCCAGGGTCACACAGCTAGTAAGTGTTAAGTGTCTGAGGCCAGATTTGAACTCAGGTACTCCCGACTCCAGGGCCGGTGCTCTATCCACTGCGCCACCTAGCTGCCCCAAGACATTATTTTTTAACTGAAAATTGCCCCACATTGATAAGGCTATCTCTTTAACAATGCAGCTTTCCCCATTGAGTGCTGTCAGATATAATTTCTTGCTGAACAGATATATGTGTGAATATACATTCTGAGGTAGAAGAAGGCAAAACAGTTTAGATACTAAACTCTAAGGAAAAGGAGTGGGGGGAGAGGAAGAGCACAAGAATTTATATAGCACCTATTATGTGCTGGGCAACTAGGTGGGACAGTAGATGGAGTTTGGGGCCTGAAGTCAGGAAGTCTCATCTTGAGTTTAAATCAGGCCTCTTCTCAACAATGCAATGCAATGCTGCTAGTAGAAGGCATAACCACATTGAGAATATTATGGATATTTTAAAGTACATGGGTATTAAATTTATGGGATACTGAATTAGAGGTGTGCTAGAAAGAACACTTGATCTAAAATCAGAAGACCTGGGAATGTTTCCCACCTCTTTTAGTCACTACCTTTGTAACCATGGGCAAACTACCCTTCAGCCTATTTCATCCTCTAGAAACTATCAATTGTAATACTTGGTCTCCCTACCTAAAAAGGAATGGTATAGGAATTGAATGAGATAAGATGTGTAAAATATAAAACTCTTTGTTATTTTAAGTTCTTATTATTCTTTAGAATAGTATTCTTTTTTTGTGGGGCAAGGAGGGGTAAATGACTTGCCCAGGGTCACACAGCTTGTATCAAGTGTCTGAAGCCAGATTTGAACTCAGGTCCTCCTGAATACCGGGCCAGTGCTTTATCCACTGTGCCGCCTAGCTGCCCCAAGTTCTTATTATTCTTATTATGTTTTATTGTATTGATGTCACATATTGAAAAATATAAATTCAACCAAGACATTTAAGTGGATATAGGCACAGTGAGGTACTATAAAAATGCTAGCTATTATTATTATTATTAGCTATTAGATTTTGCTTCTTCTGGATGCTTATGATTATGAAAGTATAATTTCAAGAGGGGCTAATGAGGCTGGATGGGATTATGGAAAGATCCCTGGCTCTGGAGTTATAGGACTTGGATTCAAAATATTGCCTTTCAATTTTTATCATCTTGGATCAGCCATTTAAATTCTCTGTGATTCAGTTTCCTCATTTGAAGATAATAACAACAACTAACATTTGTATGGAGATTGAAGGTTTGTAAAGTCCCTTGACATTTAAAAAATCTCATTTGATATTCAGCACAACCCTGTGAGGTAGCTGCTGTCATTATCCTTATTTTACAAATGAGGACCCTGAAGCGAGCACAAGTTAAGCAACTTGTTCAGGTTCACAGAGTTAGGAAGTGTTTGAGAACAATTTGAACTCAGATCTTCCTGACTCCAAGTCCAGTACGCCATCTGTTATGCTACCTAGCTGCTTATTTTTTTCCCCATCTGTCATATGGAGGAGTTTGACTACAAGGGCTATAAGACTCCTTTCAATTCTGAATCTGTGATCCACAGTCTTCTTCAGCCTTCCATTCCAAAGACACCTCGTTCAAACTGACATTTTGGTCTATGCTTGTTCTCTTTTTAACTTGGACATGACCTCTTTGTTTCCAAGTAGTAAATGTTCTACCCACCCTCAGCCTGAGGATTTGTCTAATTCTTAGCCTTTACTTCCCCTCTTCATGATATCCTAGATATGTTTGGAGAGGTTTATCATGGGTTGGTGACCGACAATTGCTTTGGAAACAGCAATTCTAGAAACCATCTCCATAGAAACTGAAGTTTATGAGTGGAGTCAATTGCTAAAATGACATTTCTTTTGAAATACAGAAGTACTGGATTGGGGCAGCTAGGTGGCACAGTGGATAATGCACCAGCCCTGGATTCAGGAGGACCTGAGTTAAAATCCAGCCTCAGACATTTGTCACTTACTATCTGTGTGACCCTGAGTGAGTCACTAAACCCCCATTGACCCACAAAAGAAAAGAAAAGAAAAAAAAGACCCACAGAAAACAAACACAAACAACAACAACAACAAAACTCAAACCCACCAAAAACAGAAGTACTGGATTTTTGCAAAACAGAACTTACTGATTTATCCATGGATCTACATTCAAATTAGTCATCTTTCCTGAAAAGTTCTCCATACAGTAAAAGGAGCTTTTAATTCTGGAATTCTATTGAAAATTTGATGGGGTTTTGGGTTGTTCTTCCAGCTCAGGAAGAAAAAAATAAGAAAAGAAACAAAGCCCAATAGAAAGTCACCATAAATACAAAAGAATCAGGCACCTATTAAGGGAATGTGTTTCTAAAACTAAAATTTCACAATTTTTTGGAGGTAATTGAATATCCTCCTTATTGGATTATTAGCTGAGATTTGGTTAATGGGGAGGTGCTAGCTGAGGTATTGTGGTGCACACAGCATTAGATTGAAGACTAACCAGCCAATACATGAAAATAGGTTTATCTGTGTCCTACAGAAGGTGTCAAGGCTACAACATAAGTACTGTAAGACAAAGGGCATATCTGTGTTATGTAGTCATGTCTGGGAAGCAGAGCATTTAGTAAGTTCCTAGCATGGCACTGTAGTACATTTCAGGGATACAAAGAAAGGTAGACACATGATAAATGCCCTCCAGGAGCCCATATTCTAATGGAAGAGATTGCAATTAAATATTTAGGTGCAAACAAGATATATGTAGGGAAATAATTTCTGACAGAAAGCTTTAAAGGTTGGAAGTAGGATTAGAGTAGGGGAAGCTAGGTGGCACAGTAGATAAAGCACCAGCCCTGGATTCAGGAGGACCTGAGTTCAAATCTGACCTCAAACACTTGACACTTATTAGCTGTGTGACCCTGGGCAAGTCACTTAACCCTCATTGCCCCACCAAAAGAAAAAAGAAAAAAAAGGAAGTAGGACTAGGGAAGGTATCTTGCAAAAGGTAGTAATCAAGTTGAGTCTTGAAAAAAAGACAGGGAAGACAGGACATAGAGGTGGTAAAGTGAGGGAGGAATGCAACCACATTTAGTCAGGAACCAAAGCAGTAAGTCATAGGGACAGGAAACACCAGAGATCCCAGGGATTATGAAAAGATTCCAAAGTAGAATTAATAAGCCCTTGAAGATTTGTTGTTGCCAAATTAGTTATATGCTTTATTTTTTGTATTTCCATTTAAAATTTTTATTTGCTGACAACTCTAATTATCCCATATATTCTTTCCTCCATATCCCTGCCTGGTAAGCCTCCCTTTGTAACAGAAAATAAAATATGAGGGAGGGGGGAAGTGCTATAGCAAAACCAAACAGCACATCAATTATTCTGACAGTATATTCTTACCTTCCCTTGTCAAAAAAGTGAGGGAGGTGAATTTTCTTTCTTGTTTTGAATCAAAATTGATCATTATGGTTACAGATAATTTAGTAATTGTTTTCTATTCTTTTCATTCATATTGTTGTAGTCATTGTGCATTTTGTTTTCCTTGTTCCACTTCATTTGACATCAGTTCATATAAATCTTCCCATGCTTTTGTGAGCTCTTCATATTTATTGTTTTATAGTATTATAATAGTTCATTAAATTTATATACTACCATTTAGGGAGCCATACTATGTAAATGGACATCTACTTTGTTTCCAGTTCTTTGCTTCTATAAAAAGTATGAATAGTTACATGCTTATAAGATTTTTCTTTCTGTCTTTGACCTCATTTGGGCACATGTCTCTGCATCCAACTCTGCATCCTTGTTGCTTATCCTTTTCCTTCAGTGGCTAATCCAACCATATTTTGTTCATGGAAAAAGGCAGGAATCAAGATGTAATAGTACTTCCTAACCAAAACCTTTATTATAAAGCATGAGTAATCAAAACCATTTGGTATTGGCTTAAAATAGAAAAGCAGATCATTGAAGCAGATTAGACAAAGGAGAAGCAGAAATAATTGAATTCAATAACCCATCAAAGAATATAGTCATTATGATCTCCTTCTTAGCATAATTACAACTTGCTTTCCAGAATGGTTGGGCCAAATGAAAGTCCTACTGATCTTGCATTACTATGGCCATCTTTCTGCTCCTGTCTATGAACTTTGAATTTAGGATAAGTGGAGCTGATCTTGATTGACTTCCAGGATGGGTGGCCACTGAGAGTAGAGCTGCCTTGGCTACTCTTTCTCCTGAATGGGAGGTAGCTGTGGTGGGATGAAGCTGGAAGGTGATTATCTAGTTCATCTTCTAATATTTCAAATGAGGAAACTGAGGACCAGAGAACTCAAGTATCTGATCTATGTCACATAGCTAATGGGAGAACAAGGAGAAGAACCTGGGATCAGGACTATGTCTCCTGATTCACAGTCTAGAACTCTTTCCATCATGATAATTATCTCTCTGTAACACCCTTATGTAAATCTGAGATTGTGGTTATGAGGTTACTCGCTAAAGATATTCTAACTGAAGGAAATTCTTCCTCACCTGTTTCTTATAATCAGTGACTGATTTCAAGACAATGCTATTATTAATGGGAGAAAGAGAGACCCTTCACTCTTTACTTTGATTTCCAGAAAAGGTCAAACAAACAAAAGGTGCAAGGAGCATTTTAATTGAAGTACAATCACTAGTTGAAGAACTTAAATCATTAATAGGAACCCATTAAGGAGGAGCTGAATCACTCTTTCATCACTGTCATATGTTTACTGAAGTAAAAAATTATTTCTGACATTTAGCAAATGCTTCTGTTACAAAAGCTAAATTTTCATTTGCTTTCAAGTGTTGATTTTTTTATTGTTATTTCAGTTTATATTTAGTATTGGAAAAGGTTACACTGTAGTGACATTGGGCTAAATTCTCCCTCTATCTCTGTTGGAAATGTAGACTATATAGCAAAAGAACAAACTGTTCTAGGCTGACCAACACTAAAAATGTTTCCTCACTATAAAGGACAGGGGTCTGTTGGAGAAATCTGTCCATTTCCTTTCTCTAATCCATAATGTCAATTAGAGAAATGCAATTTCAAAGTTGGAAGGGACCTCAGTAGCCATCTAGTTCAAATTAGAGCTGACTCTATCTGCATATGAAAGATCTAGCCAACACATAGTGAGAAAGAATGTTGTCTGGTGGCTAGAAAATTGTATTCAGAGTCAAGAGAAGGATTATTGTTTCAAACTGAATATGGAAAATAAGTCCAGAATTTCACCTTGTTCATGGAGATAATTGAAAATTTCAAAAAATAATCATTTGTCCCTTAAAGTGTGCATAATTTTATGTGGATAAATTCCTTCCCAGACTCAATGGAGATGGATGAATTTTCTTAGAATACAAAGATTTTTATTTAATAAATTATTTCTTCTAAGGGCTAAGAAGTATCCCAGTGCCCAGAAAGACATAATTTTACTCACATAAGGAAACATGACTTCTTACTATCATGATAGATTTCAGGCTAAAAGGGAACCTAAAAAGCCATCTAGTTAAAGCTCCCTGCGCTAAATGACTTGTTATTCACATAGGACCCAAATCTAGGTCCTCTGATTTCAAATCCTACACTTCTTTGAATGAACCAAAGACTTCTAGAATGTCTGCCAGTTTAGATTTACAATAGATAAATACCATTAAAAATACATTTCTTCCTAACCTGAGAAAGGGAATATCTGTTATATAGGCTAGGCTAATTTTTCAGTAAAACGTATTGAAACTAGTGGAAACTTAATTGACTCATGGGGCCAGGGGCCAGGATATTATTGTAGTTTTCAGGTCACCTAAGTCTAAAAAATCAGTATACAAGATATCTACAGCTTCTTTCTCAGGCTAATGATCAGCAAACCTGCATGGATGGCACAAAAGCAAGGAAGCCATGTACAACTGAGTCAACTCTGCATCCTTGTTGTTTATCCTTTTCCTTCAATGGCTAAACCAAACATATTTTGTTCATGGAAAAAGGTAGGAATCAAGATGTAATAGTACTTCCTAACCAAAACCTTTATTATAAAGCAAGAATCATGAAAAACATTTGGTATTGGCTTAAAATAGAAAAGCAGATCATTGAAGCAGATTAGACAAAGAAGTAGAAATAATTGAATTCAATAACCCAGTTTTTAATAAACCCACAAATATATTACCTAGGAAATAACTCTTAATTTGATATGAAATGCTGGAAGAACTGCAAAGCAGTCTGGAAGAAATTAGGTTTATATCAACACCTTATGCCATATTCCACAATATTTATATTTTCAAAATGAATGTGACCTCTATATTTAAAATCATACTATAAAAATTTGAAGAGTAGTAGGTCCTATATTATTCCTAGTCATGGGAAGGTAATAAATTCTTCTTCTCTTCTTCTTCTTCTTCTTCTTCTTCTTCTTCTTCTTCTTCTTCTTCTTCTTCTTCTTCTTCTTCTTCTTCTTTCTTCTTCTTCTTGCAGGGCAATGAGGGTTAAGTGACTTGCCAAGGTCACAGAGCTAGTAAGTGTCAAGTGTCTGAGGCTGGATTTGAACGCAGGTCCTCTTGAATACAAGGCCAGTGCTTTATCCACTGCACCACCTAGCTGCCCTGAAGGTAATAAATTCTTAACCAAACAAAGGATAGCAGCTGTAACAAAAATTTTAATTTTGGAATTGAAAAGTTTTTACACAAACAAAATGAATACATATAAGATAAAAAGAAAAATAGCCAACTGGGGAAACTTTTGCATCAAATATGTTTAATACAGTCTTGATGTCTAATATATACACATATATATGTATATGTGTATAAATATATACACATATATATGTATATGTGTACATATGTATACAGGTTGTTGTCCTTTGTATTCAAAGAGGAACAAAATGACATCACTAAGTTTGGGTCAAAGTACAGTGTGTTCATCTGTGGCTGATCAGACCAATATGAGCTCAGAATGCTCTATCACAGGTTGGGCACAAATAGTTCATTTGAACATATGGAATGGAGGTGTCTCTAAATTTGTGCTTTTCACAGTTTTTTTGAGCTTCTGCAATTCTGCTTTGCTCATATAGCACAGCAACTTCCTTGATGCAGGCATGCCATGCATCCTATGTCTCACAATTGATTCCAAAGTTGACCTTGAGAGAGTCCTTGTATCACTTCTGACTTCTGCACAAGTGCTTGTCTTATATGAGTTCTCTGTAAAAGAATCTTTTATGCAAATGTACATTTGTCATTTGAATAATGTGGCTAGCCCATCAGAATTGTACTCTCTGCAGTAGAATTTAAGTGCTTGGCAGTTCAACTCCAGAAAGGGCCTCGGTGTCTGGTACCTTAATTTGCCAGTCATCTTTAGAATCTTCTCAAGATAATTCAAATGGAAGCAATTTGGTTTCTTGGCATGGCACTGGCATAGTGTCCAGGTTTCACAGGCACACAACAATGCAGTCAGTACAATGGCTCTAGACCTTCAGTTTGGTAGAGAATCTAATAGTCATTTCTCCCACATTTCCTTTGGAGCCTCCCAACATACTACAATGCATGGATCAATCTGATCATTTATAGGTACATCTCTGGAAAGTATACTACCAAGATGAATGGATTTATCCACAGAATTCAAAATTTCTTCATTCGATGTAAATCACTACTTCCACATTTGAGTGGTCCAGTGCTGGCTGGTTGAGAATTTCTGTTTTCTTGGTGTTAATTGTCAGGCCAAAATTAGCACAAGCAGCAAATAATTGATCCATATTCTCAGTTAGTTGCATCCCAGCCACAGAGACTGCATATACACATAAAAGGATATGAACAAACAATTCTCAAAAGAATTAAAAACTATGCATTCTCTTATATTGCTGCAATTGTCAATGTTAGGGATGTTGTGGAAAGATAAGCATACTGATGAATTGTTTATGGAGCTATGAATTGGTACAACCATTTGGGAATGGAATTTGGAATTATGCACATATGTGTGTAAACTGTTACCCTTTGACTAAGAGATTCCACTGATTGTATGCATCTATGCATGCATGCATGCATATATACATATACATCTCCAAAAAAGTATTTAACTAAAAATAAATTTTCCATATACATTTCAAAATATTTATAGCAGCATTTTTTTAGTTAGCAAAGAACTTGAAACTAATTTTATGTCTCTTGATTAAGAAATGACCAAACAAATTATGGTACATGAATGTAATGGCTTATTGCTAATATGAGTAAAAATAAACATGATATATATGTGGAATCATGAAAATTTATATGAACTATTCAACGTGAAGTAAGCAAACCCAGAAAAAAATTAAACACAACAACAATAATAAACAGAAAGAACAACCATAAAACTACTAACACTGAATGGTGCAAAATTATAAAGAATAAGCTTAGTCCTAATGAAGAAACACAAAAAGATGCTTTCTTTATTTCTAGGTAGAAGTTGGGCTCCACAACTGTTGAATACTATACATGAGAGATTTTTGCACTGTATTAATAAAGTTTTTTAAAATTTTTTCCCTCCTCTTTCTATTTTTCTTTCTTTTAAAATATATCTCTGAGAATAAGGAGGGAAAGGGATATTGGGGAAATCTATCTAAGGTAAAAGCAAAATGTAGCAATAAAATCTATTTTAAAAAGAATAGAGATATTCTGTGAGTGCCTCATTTCATTTTAGTCTTAAACCTGAAATACTAGTCAGGTTTTCGTTTAGCCTTGCCTACAACGGTATGATCATTGAGAGAGAAAAAAAATTCACAATGTAAAGCAGTCTACTTCCACTTCACCTACCAGAAAAGTGTTGGTCTAAGTATATTTCCTCAGAGGCATTTTCATTCAATGAATCTAAATGAAATTGATCTGAAGTCATAAGAGCTGAGTCTGAGTTCTGCCAATCTCCACTATATGACCATGATGGAATGTGACAACTATTAAATTTCATGGATTTGTTAGGTGTCAATGATGTTTTATTTTCATTGATTGAGCATTATTTTGATAACAACAATGGGTAAATTAAGTTTATCCCACCACTTCACTGACCCATTAGAGTCAAAAGGCACTAAAGGTACCAATATCAAGAATAATGAGTGGTGCCCACATTTATACCATGCATTCAGGGCTTTCAAGGTCCCTGCTCGTTCCTGGTTAAAGTTACATTTATTTCCATGAGTGAAAGCAGAAGAAAGGTCTAGTTTCTTTTTAGTCCTCTTATGCATCTGATGGCTTTTTGCCCTTATTTTGACTGTTCATCAACTTTCATGTTTCTTTTAAAAGTACTGTCTGTAATGCACAATTACAGTTAACTAAGCAGAACAATTGTCAAGAGCTAAAAATAAGAAGGAAGGATCTTAATTAAAATAGCATAGAACACTGAAAAGTAGCAAGAATCACTGACAAAGTGTTCTAATCAACTGTATTTGGAGAGTCTCTCCGCTACACATACACACACACACACACACACACACACACACACATACATACACACACATACACACAACCTTGGATTACAGATGAGTGGGTGTATACAAATGCATCATCCTTTTCTGCATACCTCAAAATATATATTATATAACTTATTTTCAAAGCAATTGGGGAGAACAAAGGGAGAGTCATAGACTTTCTTTCTTTCCAATGTTTCACATTCAGGACATTTTAAAACTTCAAAATACAAGCAAGTCTCACCTCTTAAATATAACTAAATATGTTTTTTTTCTTTTGTTGACTTTTTGTTCAAAATACAAGAAAAATATGAGTGTATAATGTTGACAATGCTTTTGCACTCATTAATCTGTAGTGTATTTCAATAATATTTATATTCATTTCACACCTGAATATTTTGTTTGTAGATAAAGAAAACCTTTATGGAATATAGCAAAATAGTAGCTTGATTTATGCAAACTATTACTATTAGTATTAATATGTTGAGCTGTTAAATTAATATATGAAATACCAGTTGTCCATTTATACATAAGATACATATTTTAAGACCTATTTCTTGATTGTAAGGAAAACAAAAAATGATCTTAAGACATTTAAATGATCGATCTTATTATTTGAATAGGAATGCAACCTAAGCCTAATCCTTCATTCAGCAAGCATTTCTTAATTCCCTTTTATGATCCAGGCACTGAGTAAGGTGCTGTAGATGCCAGGCAAGAATGAAATAGTCCCTGCCCTCATGGACATTCTGCTGGGGGTAACACATACACACATTCTCTCTCTCTGTCTCTCTCTCCATATATATATATATATACACACATACACACATATATGTATATAAATAACATATATATGAATAGGGGCAGCTAGGTGGCTCAGTGGATAAAGCACTGGCCCTGGATTCAGGAGGACCTGAGTTCAAATCCGGCCTCAGGCACTTGACACTTACCACCTGTGTGACCCTTGGCAAGTCACTTAACCCTCATTGCCCTGCAAAAATAAAAATAAAAAATATAAAGTAGTCAACATATGTATGAATAACAACATATATAAATAAACAATATGTGTATATATGTGTATATATATACATACATATATATGTGATATATATATGTGTGTGTGTGTGTGATATAGAAAACAATTTCCAGGAGAGCTCTAGAAGTATATGGCTCGAGACAGCATTATATCCAGTGAGAAATAGTAAATTATTTTCAAAATATCACTTTTGCCATTTAAACAATTATGAGGAATCAGCTATCCTAATTTAAATTTATTTATTTTTTTTTGTTGTTGTTGTTTTTTTTTTTTTTATTTAGTGAGGCAATTGGGGTTAAGTGACTTGCCCAGGGTCACACAGCTAGTAAGTTTTAAGTGTCTGAGGCCGGATTTGAACTCAGGTACTCCTGACTTCAGGGCCGGTGCTCTATCTACTGCGCCACCTAGCTGCCCCCTAATTTAAATTTAAATCAACAATTGATTATTGGTCCATGAATTATCTATCTTGTAATGCTCTGAATTCCAGGGTAATTTCCTCCACCCCCAACCATCATGCAGCATAATTGTAGCTTGCTTATGTATACCATACTCTAAGCAGATAGATGAAAAGAAGAGAAAGGACTAATGTTAAAGAGAAATATTTAAATGCTTAGTAGACTTAAATCACTATCTGAAATGAATTGAGTGATTCAAGACTGAGTTTCAAACAAGTAAAAAATATGTTAACTACTTGTTTGTTTTTTTTTCTGGGCAATGAGGATTAAGTGATTTGCCCAAGGTCACATAGCTAGTAAGTGTCAAGTGTCTGAGGAAGCTTTCGAAGACCCAAATGAAAAATATTTCTGTTTTGTCTGCTTAGAGTACAGTACAAAATCTAATATATAAAAATTATTTAATAAATGATGCTTGATTGATCATCACAGTACAATGGGAAGAGGCCTAGATTAGGATTAAGATCTGAGATCTGAAAACAGAAATTAAAGGGGCCATCTAGGTGGCACAGTGGATAAATCACTGGCCCTGGATACAAGAGGACCTGAGTTCAAATCTGGCCTCAGAAACTTGACACTTAATAGCTGTGTGACCCTGGGCAAGTCACTTAACCCTCATTGCTCTGAAAAAAAAAAAAAAGATATGATTTCTGGTTTCCCAGCTCTGCCGTAACAAAAAATGTAACTTTGGCAGGCCATTTAATTTCTCTTTATTTCTGATTTCTCATCTGGAAATTGAAGGAGGTTTTCTAGATCATCTTGGAGGTCTCTTTCATCTATAAATATCTGTTTTTATGATACTATGACTTTACATAGAGAATAATTCAAAGTTAGTCAACCACCAGGCCAGTTTTGGCTCAAGATTGGCACTTGTGAAGGTATGATGATTTTTTTTGGCTACTGTGCCATAGTGACTGACCTGTAATCCTGGAGACCAATGGAGACTAGCCTTGTTCCTGAAAGAATAGTATTAACACCATCACTCTTCTATAAATGTATTGCATTACCCCATCACTATTCCTTCCCAAATAGAATGAAATATCTAGTCACCATGACCCAGGGAAAATTTCACATAACAAGGAACAGCATAGGAAATTATAAATGCAGAGGAAAAATGAATGGCTTAATACTCTAAAGCATTTCTTTTAGTACTTTTTACTACTTTCATCAGGAATATACTGATTCCAAACTTAATAAGTAGGGCAGGTACAGTAATGGAGGGCTAGCATAATAAGGATATACCTATCTGTGGGTAGAATACCACCAAATAGCATCTTCTACTAGAACAAGTTACCTGTGTAGGCTGGTATCTGGATCTCTGGAGAAAACTCACTACTATTAGATAAATCACTGATATATTGATGTATTAGGATACACTACAGACAGCCATATTGGGAATGAGAGGTGGTGGGCTTTCAGTAACATATTAGGCCATGAAAAATTCTATTAATAGTGCCAGTGTTTTTCATGGGATTTCATGAGTTATCTGACATTAGCTAGTCATCAAACTGTCCAGTCTCGTTGATGAGAAACTTGGACACGGATCTGCTATAAATATTACATTTGACTGCTGGGGGGAAGACAGAACTTTTTAGTGTAACTTGAACTAGATTAAAATGTAATTGGGAAATATTTAACAAAATAAATAAAACTACAATACAACATAATGTTAACTTATGGTTTTCTAAGTCAATATACAACACACAAGGTATCCATTTGTTATTGCATTTGGCCCCACTTAAGACACTATGTCTTAGAGAACAGAGAGGCATTGAAGACACATTCATCATAGCTAACCCTACTCTTCTATTCATAAACTAAGGAGGAGAGAGGAGATAATATTGATAGAGTTGTTGCCTGTTGACCTGAAGGAAGTAAATTGTATATAAATTGGAAAGGATAGATTATACAAGGGCAAACAACCATGACTGGTAGCAGTAGGGAAACTGAAGCAAATAGAGGCCAGCTGACTCAGTGTAAGCAAAATGTCTTACTGTGATAAATATTGCCATATCCTGATATTTGGAGCTGAACTCATCAGTGGTTAAGTTGTTTGTGTTTCAGAGACTTCCAGTTACAAGGGTCTCTTCATCTTTAATCCACCCCTATACACACACACACACACACACACACACACACCAGGGCTCAAACCACTCAAATACTATTTTAGAATCAGGGGGCTATCTGAGTTTTAGTGATGACTGAAATCAACCAATCACAGAATTAATTACTCTTCCAAAAGTAAAATATTTAAATTTCTTTTGCAAAAGCTACTATAGTTGGATAAAGTCATTAGTCTGTAGGACTAAAATAACAAGGCATGCCTAATAGATGTGAAATTGATAATAATTCATGATAGATGAAAAACATATATTTGAGTGACCAATCATTTAATAAAATTCATGAAACTAGTGTAGTTTCACCAGTTTCTTTCTTATTAAAACAGTAGGTTGATGTGTATGTGGGTAGTCTCCCCAGCAGTGCTTTCCTGTTATTTTCTAAGAGTCTACACAGGGTGTAGATTCATGCTTTTCCCTTAGGCCCCACCCCCTGGAAATTCTCCTCCATTTTATCTAGCCATTGAAAATGACTAAGGTCCCATATCATGTTATAAAAAAGGAATAACTTACTTAAAATAGTAGCATATTATGATTATTTTATATCCTGTCGCTCTAATGGTTATTCTTTCAATTAGGTTTTAGTGGACTCACAAAGGTTCTTAAACTATCATGTCATCTACAAAATATGATTTCATTTCTTTTTTGTCTATGCTTACTCCCTCAATTTCTTTTTTTCTGGTTTTATTGATCTAGCTAATGTTTCTAAGACCATATATCAAACAGCTATAGTAATAATGAACATACTTGCTTAACTTTAATCTTATAGAAAAGACCTCTAGCTTACCCCTGTTCCATACAACTTACCATATTAGGTTCTGTGGGATGTTCAAGGAGGACTAGCACTTCTGGTATGAGAGTTTGATGAGCTCTTTTCAGGACTGTTCAGCCACGTTTCATGTTCACCTGTGATCCAACTGTCACCTGTGGCTCCAAGAAGCTGTAGCATGCATAGTGGCCATACTCTGATAAAACTGTTTTGGCAGATGGCTTAAATCAGGTTGAAGGTAATTGACAGGCCTCAAACAAGTTGGTGTGTTAGAGAATGTGTAGTTGGTGTCTACCCCAAGCATGTGAAGACTTCCCCTGGTGGAATGGGTCTTTACGTTTCAAGTATGTTTCTTGTAAACAACACATTGGATTCTGCTTTCTGATCCATTCGGGTATTCTCTTCCATTCTATGGGTAAATTCATCCATTTACATGTACAATTTTCATCATTATTTGCATATTTCTCTTCATCTTATTCTCTTATCTTTTTCTCTCCCCTTTTTGCTCCCCACTCTTCTTTAGAAAGCCAAAGAAGTGATAGAAGGATAGACTCACTATCATGCTTTATAGAGTTTAGAGAATAGAGAATTGCTTCATAGAGTCAGCCTTTGCTCCCCTGCTGGTTTCACTTCACCCAGATAAAATTTAGGTTCTTACCTCTTCTTTATTTTCTTTTAAACTCCTGTTCATGATCCTCCTTCTGGGCTTAGATTTTATTTTTGCTTATGATGAATTCTTCCCTGAATCTACTCTTCCCGTTTTATTTCTTCTCCTCCTCCAGTTTCTCTTTTCCCTCTTTTCCTTTTTGAGTCAAATGTATTTTTCACCAAACTCTGTGTATGTGTGTGTGTGTGTGTGTGTGTGTGTGTTCTTTGAATCCCTTCTCACCAGTTCAAATGAAAGTGAGCTTCAAGAGATGATCACTCACTCCCACCCATTTCTAATTTGTATAAAATTCTATTTATATTTCATTTAAATAATACAATAAATTACTCCAGTCTTTTTGTTATTTCCCCTTCATTTTCTCCTTTTAAGATAATCAAAACATAAGAAAACCACTCCCAAACATTATGTCTGATATATGACTTCTTATGAGACTAGGGTTCTGAGGGGACCAGAATCTTATGGTTATATTTCTCTTGACTCATATTTTTGTATTTCAAAGTTTCTGTTCAGCTAATTTTTTTTCCATCAGAAATGCTTTGATGTACTCTATTTCATTAAAAAATCCATTATTCTGAACCTGGCCTATGTCTTTTACTTCTTGGAATATTACATTTTTCCTCCCTATTCCTTTATAGTGGTAGGTGCTATATCTCACGTGGTCCTGATTGTTTTACCATAATACTTGAACTCCTTTCTGTGTACATGGTATCTTTTTTTTCTTTGACCTGGAAGCTCTGGGTCATGACTGTGCTGATACCAGGTATTTTCATTTTGGGGTTTCTTTAAAGGAAGTGACTGGGGGCAGCTAGGTGACGCAGTGGATAGAGCACCAGTCCTGGAGTCAGGAGTGCCTGAGTTCAAATCCGGCCTCAGACACTTACTAGCTGTGTGACCCTGGGAAAGTCACTTAACCTCAATTGCCTCACTAAAAAAAAAAATAATAAAAAAATAAAGGAAGTGACTGCTAGAATCTTAGAATTATCACTTTGCACTCTGATTCCAAGAGATCTGAGCTGTTTATTTCATGATTTCTTAAAATATGATCTCTTGATTCTATATTTGTGACTTTCACATCCATGAATTCTCTCATCTCTTTTCCCTTAGTTGTTTTTTATATTATTTATATGTATTATGCCTTATATTTTCTTTTCTTTTTTATGTTTTATTTCAATGTTTTCTTGTCTCCTGGAGTTATTAGCTACTGTTTGGTCCATTCTAGTTTTTGAGATGTCTATCACATGGGTAAGGTTTTTGTACCTCAAGCTAATATGTTAGCTTTTCTTTCCAAGTCTTTCCTTCTAAACTTTAATTTCCTCCCCAAATCCTTCCTCTAGTGCTCTCATTTAATTTATATTATTATTTTAAATTCATTAAAATATTAATTTCTTTTATAAATGTATTTGAATGGTTTTTCTTTAAAGCCTTGCTTATAGTTATTTTGTAGTTATTTACCTCTCCTAGCTTTGTGTCTAAACTATCTCTTGAGCCACAGTAGCCCTTTATCTTTTATTTTTATTTGATTATTTTCTTCTTACATTACTGCATGTCTAAAACAGGCTTTGTGGTAGGTCCAGGTTCTGTGCACTTTTTATTTATTTATTTATTTATTTATTTTTAGTGAGGCAATTGGGGTTAAGTGACTTGCCCAGGGTCACACAGCCAGCAAGTGTCAAGTGTCCGAGGTCGGATCCTGACTCCAGGGCTGGTGCTCTATCCACTGCGCCACCTAGCTGCCCCCGTTCTGTGCACTTTTAAAGGGAATGTTATATCCTTGTATGCTCCTGACCTAGCTTGAGATCCTGCCCCTTTGTTCTCCAGGAATTAAGTTCTTTGTTCTTTCAGGGTAAGAGGGGTGGCTGGGTCCAACCACTGGCAATTTTTTCATGGGCCTTATATAATTTTCCTCCCAGAGTTTCTGGATTCTAGACTGTGATGATTTGGATCTAGGAAACAGAGTGGCAGACTTTCCCCTTAATGGAGCTTTAGTAAATAATTGCTGTTTCCAGCCCCTATCAGCTAGCATAGCATGAAAGCTCTACAGATTCAGAGTGATAGCACTACTTGCTTAGCCCTATTCTGAACACAAGGGCTAAACTCAAGATTTTGTTCTGGATACTACTTACTAACCGTCTTCTGAGATAGGGGATTGTCTACAGTCTTGTTCTGGGGCCAAATTGCTCAAGATCCTCACTTTCCATTAATCCATAATTACTGACCTGGTTACTTACCTGGTAACTTGTAAGCTTGGGCTGGAAAGATAACCCATTGTAATTTCTTCTTAAATTTTCTGATACTATTCAGTGTATCACTCTTAGATCTTTGTTGGAATAGTTGGGATGGAGTCTGGACTGTACTGATTCTTCTATTCCCACCATATTTGCTGGTCTCTCTAAATCATACTTAAAATGCACAAGAAGGCTTCCACTTTCTCAAACAAACCTGAGGTTCTTTTGTTCACTTCTATAAAATGAAGAACCTTTTATATTTAAAATATTTATATTTAGTATTATATAATTATATATTATATATAATTATTATTATTATATATTTAAAATAATGACCTCTTAGAAAGGCAATGTAGTAAATGGAAAGAGGCCAGTTTTGGGGAATAAGAATTCTGGTTCAAATCTCATCCTCTGATGCTTATTACTTATGTCACATTCAACTAGGCTAATCACCTAGACTAGATTCCTTATGACTTGTCTTCCACTTTTAGATCTATTTCCTTTTATAAAAGTCTATTTTGTGTCAATTAAAAATGGTTTACTCAAAATGAATTATCCCACATATATGATTGGCTTAAGACACACATTGTGCTCCAGTTACATTTTAAAAAGTAGGTATGGGGGGGCAGCTAGGTGGTGCAGTGGATAGAGTACCGGCCCTGGAGTCAGGAGTACCTGAGTTCAAATCCAGCCTCAGACACTTAACACTTACTAGCTGTGTGACCCTGGGCAAGTCACTTAACCCCAATTGCCTCACTAAAAAACAAACAAAAAATAGGTATGACTGCAGTTTTTCAGAAAAAAAAAAACAGACCAGCTCATTGGTCTAAAAAATTATCAGCTTCCTCTTTTGCAATTCAATTATGCCACCATATGGCATTTATATTTTAATTAAAGAATAAAAAGGTCATTTTCATTCCTCAATGATATAATTATGTAATACATTGTTGTTGTTGTTGTTGTTGAGTCATTTCAGTCATTGTCTAACTCTTCATAACAGTATTTGGGGTTTTCTTGGGCAAAGATATTAGAGTGGTTTGTCATTTCCTTCTCCAGTTCATTTTACAGATGAAGAACTGAGGCAAATAGGGTTAAACAACTTGCTCAGGGTCACCTGGCTAGTACTTGTCTGAGGCTGAATTTGAACTTAGGTCCTTCTGACTCCAGTCCCAGTATATTACACAGGGACATCTAGGTGGTACAGTAGATAGAAGGCTGGTTATGTTCTGGAAAGTATTGCTGAATAATGTAAAGAACATAACCATTGGAATTCAGTCAAACCATTGAAACCAATTTAATTTCAAAGAACTGGCAATGAAACATGTTTCCTTCCTTTTCAGAAGAGACTGGTAAATTACAGCTGTTGAATGGGGTATTTAGGCACAGAAAGACAGATTCATTGTCAGATATAGTCATGATATTGATTTGTTTTTCTTAACTATGCTTCGTTTGGATAGGGGCATGGCTGTTGGGAATTGTTTTTGGATTTGCAATGGGTTTTAATGCAGAAGTAACTGAGGGTTAAAAGATTTCTCTATATGAATTGTGAATAGTAGTAATATTTTTAATATATAAAATCATTATTAAAAGTTCAGAGAGGGGGCGGCTAGGTGGCGCAGTGGATAAAGCACCGGCCCTGGATTCAGGAGTTCCTGAGTTCAAATCCGGCCTCAGACACTTGACACTTACTAGCTGTGTGACCTTGGGCAAGTCACTTAACCCCCACTGCCCCGCAAAAAAAAAACAAAAACAAAAACAAACAAACAAACAAAAGTTCAGAGAAAGGCTTCTATCTCACCCTAATCAATGAGTTAAATCAGCCAGAAAGTTGGTTAGCCTAAAATTACTTAGGTTATGTTAATGACCTTTCTTGTTGGTGGAAATGATTCCTTGCCTAGAATTTGAATGAGTAGAAATGACACAGCCATTTGGCACTGAGGGCGACCATCAAATCAGACCAACAAAAACATCCAATCCAAAAGCCTACATATTCCTCACTCATAAGGATAATGAGTCAGCCCTGAAATTACCTGAGTTAATTCTAATTTGATAACATGTTCTTGTTCTTTAGCACCGCAGAGTAAGTTAACATTAAAATCGGAAGAAATCTGCATTATGTTTAGAAATGATGAAGAAATGAACATGACAAGAATTCAATACTGTTCTCAGCTTTAGGAGAGATATAAATGCAACTGGCTTCCATCTGAGCCAGAAAGTCCAATACAACATACTTATCACGAAATTATATCTCCAGCTTTCAAATGATTCATTACAAATGGTAAGCAGGTTCCCCCAATACATATATTTACAGTTGTTTGATGTGTAGCAGGTATCTCCTTCCTTTTCCTTTCCCAGGTTATTAGAAAAAATAAATGCGTCCACCTCAAGGAATACACACACACATGTATATGTACATATACACACACACATATATGCACATATATACATTATACATAAACATAGATACACACATATATGCACATATATACATAAATTATATATGTTTGTGTGTACATACAGACAGACACATGCACACACATACTTATATATGCAAGCATAAAGTATATACAATTGCAAGTAGGGGAGAACAGGGCTTTAGTCTGGACTGGAAGAGAGCTTATAAACCATCTACCAAATCCTCATTTTATAGATAATGAAACAAAGATTTGCACAGTCACATAAGTAGCATCAGAGCTGTGATTTTTTTTTGTTTGTTTTATTTTTCTGTCACTCTCTTTCATTGGAAGTATGGCATAGATACCTAAGCTCTAGAGGACTCTGTGGACACTTGCCTGCCCTAAGAAATTGGAGGATTGAATATCTGTAGGACAGAGTCATGAGAAGTGGCAAGAGGGACAAAAAGGGGAAATATCACTAGTTTTTTTCCTGATGCCCCATTTTATCAAACTGTAGGAAGAAGCAAGTCAAGAATATGTGGGAAAAAACCTGTCTGTGCCAGAAAAAAACAACTGATTCTTGAGATAATAAGTAACTCCAAAAGTCTACAGTTTTAGACTACACTGTGTCTTGCTTATAGTAGGTGGCTAATAAATTTATTTCAGATTTAATTGAAAGATAAGAGAGAAAAGAATAAAGAGACTGTAGCTACTTACAATGAAAATAGTCTCAAAGGTGCAAAGATGCACACCTAGTATGTTACTGAAGCCACCTGTGGCCAAAATCATTGAATACTTTCATTAATATTTCTCCTTTTTTTGTTTGTGGGGCAATGTAGGTTAGGTGACTTGCCCAGGGTTACACAGCTAGTAAATGTCAAGTGTCTGAGGCCAGATTTGAACTCTGGTTCTCCTGAATCCAAGACCGATGCTTTATCCACCGCACCACCTAGCTGCACTTTCATTAATATTTAAGAATTCACAGAAAATAAGAAATAAAATAGATAATTGGAAATGGGCAAATTTTCAAAAGGGGAAGATGCTACATCTGGAAATGGAAAAATTTTACATCAATCTCTGAGGAAAAAACTAGAAGAGATCATTAAAATGGCTTAAGTACTTAGAAAACAAAGTGAAGGATCATTTAGTTCCTTCATGGATTCACTAAAAATAACTGTTTCATACTAACTTTATTTCCTTGTTTGGTAGGCTTACTTGACTGTAGGGTCAGGGGCATTTCACAGATTTGACAGATCTTGATTTTAGTAAAACATTGGTAAAGACAGTTGTGATATCCTTGCAGATATGCCAAAGAAAGGCATGCTGGATAACATTAGAATTAGATATATAGCTTGTTTAACAATCATTCTCAAAGAGCACTGATTAATGAATAGATTTCAAATCATAGAGGAGTTTTAATGATGTACCACAGAATTTCTGCTCTTGGATGTATCATGTTCAATATTTTTATCAACTTATTTAATAGAGACATGGGTACACGAGTATCAGATTTACAGATAACATGAAACTAGATGAAATGGCTAATAGACAAAACAATGGAATAATAATCTAAAATGCATGGTATACTGGAATGATAAGTTAATACCAACAAGATGTGATCCAATGGCAAAAAGTACTTTAAAGTTCTGTGTACAGGTATTTTTCCCATGCAAAACTATTTCCATATAAGCCATACAATAAAAAAACCAAGAAAAATGAAGAAAGCAATAAAATTATACTTCAATCTGCACACAGAGTTCACAATTGCTCCCTTTGGAGGTGGATAGCAATTTTTCACCATTAGTCCTTTGGAATTGTCTTGGATCATTGGGGGGCAGCTAGGTGGCACGGTGGATAAAGCACTGGCCCTGGATTAGGAGGACCTGAGTTCAAATCTGGCCTCAGACACTTAACACTTACTAGCTGTGTGACCCTGGGTAAGTCACTTAACCCCAATTGCCTCACCAAAAAAAATGTACTTGTCTTGGATCATTGTTTTGATCAGAGTAGCCAATTGGGTCTTTCACAATTGATCATCTTTACAACATTGCTATTATTGTATAAGGTAATCTTCTGGTTCTTCCCAATTCACTTTGCATCAGTTCATATAGGACTTGCCATGTTATTTTTTTTCGGAAACCACTTCCCTCATCATTTCTTGTAGCTCAACAGTACTCCATTGCAAAAGTTATGCCATGACTTGTTTAGCCACTCTCCAATTGATGAGCATCCCCATAACTTCTGATTCCTTGTCAGTACAGAAAACTTTGCTATAACTATTTTTGTACATATATGTCCTTTTCCTTCTGACCCAGTCTTTTATTTTAACTGTGTGGGTCTTTCACTTTCAAGAGTGTCTCTTGAAACAGCAAATTATTGGATTTAGTTTCTAATACATTCTGCAGTCCACTTCCATTTTATTGGTGAGCTCATCCCATTGACATTTGCAATTATGATTACCGGGTATTTATCTCCATTCTATTTCTTCTTCCTTCTTCCTCCTCTTCCTCTTCCTCCTCCTCCTCCTCTTCTTCTTCTTCTTCTTCTTCTTCTTCTTCTTCTTCTTCTTCTTCTTCTTCTTCTTCTTCTTCTTCTTCTTCTTCTTCTTCTTCTTCTTCTTCTTCTTCATCCCTGTGCCACCTCCCTTAATCTGCCCTCTCTCTTATCATACTCCCTCCATAGCTCTTATCCCCTTCCCCTCGTATTTCCATATTTGGTAAGATAGATTTCCAAAGCCAATTGAGTGCATATATATTCTTCTTTCTATGAACCAATTCTTGTGAGAGTTAGATTTCACCATTGTCTTGTAGAAATATTTTGACTAGTTGGGCCTGATTTGGGGGGACTAATCTGTGGAGGACTAATCTGGGGACTTTTGAATGACAAGCTATCTGACTGCTATTAATTTAATGTGGGCTGTTTATAAAGTTCCACCACACTGCTCCACTCCCAAAATTGATAAGCAAAATATTAAGAAGCCTCTTAACTAAATAATCAAAGCAGAGTTTATTTATGAGATACAATTTAAACATAAAAATACAGGGAAATAAACTGTACAACCTGACTGCGATCCGGGCATCTCTTTCTACCTGCTGGGCCTGGAACTTTTTTAATACAATAAGGGTCATAGCTGCCTCTTGCCTTAGGGTATGTTCCACTTTCACTGCTCAAATACTTTCTTCTAACTTTCCTCTTAATCTTCTGGCCTCCTTCCAGCGTCTCTAGTCTCCGTTCCCTCCTTGTAGCCCCTTTCTGTCCGTTCCTCTCCAACCTCTTAACCTTCCGGCCTCTCCCTTGCTCCTAGTCCTTTAGCCTTCCCCTGCACCCTTCTCTGTTCCCTTAATCTTGTCTGCCAGCCTCCCTGAGTCTAATTCCCAAGTCCATATATATTTTCCTTCTCTCCCCTCAAATCTCGGGGCTTTTTGTGCCCCCACAGACCAATCTAATCCACCAGCCAGGGCTGTGGCTGGGGCTGGGGGGATACTCAAACATCACGTGCCTCAGCACAGGCTATGCCAGAGCCCGGCCTGGACAAGCCCAGGATCTCTCGGATAGATCCGCTCAGGGTGGAGGGAGCTGGGGGCTTTCCCCGCCAGCTGTCTGACCTGGCGTCTCATACAGCCCACAGGGCTTTTTGGCTCAGCTGAAGCAGAGGGGGAAAGGCACCAGCACCCCCCACACAAGAGACCCTGAGGGCCTAAGGCTTTCTAATCTCAGCCTAAAGGTAGGGTCCCCAAATCAAAATAAATTTCCACAGTCTACTACTCCTATTTCCCCATCCATTATAAAAGTTCTTTTATGTGAGAAAATTTCCTCCTGTAGCTACAAGTTCTAGTGTTCCTCTCTGCTTTGGAACCAGGACCAGGGCCCCTGATCCTTGTGACAAGCACTAACTTCTCTCTAACCTGAATCTGTGAACCAGAATTGCATATGGAAAATAGAGATGCCAACTAGTACCAGCTGTAGCCAGTAACTTCAAAGGATCCTCTGCAATCTCTTTCTGACCAGTAGTTGGTCCCCTTTACCATCTATTGTCTGTGAGCTCCTGAAGCTACTGCTGCTGCTGTCATAGACACCTCCAAAGCCCACAGTTGGTTCTGGTGCTGCTGCTGGGCTCTGGGATGATTTTCACCCCAGTGTTTCTGACCTCTTTTACCTATCTCCTAAGTTGTTTTAGGCTGAAAAAAAAAGTCTCATTCTGACTTTTCCTTGGCTCTGCCACTCCAAAATTTGATTTGGAAAGTTATTTTAAAGTTGTTTGGAGGGGAATGTTGGAAGAATTCAGGTGGGTGGCTGCCTCTAATCTAGCATCTTGGTTCCACCCTGTGTGTATATAGATTCTTAAAATATTTCTTTCTAAATAAGAGAGAACAAAAGATAGGCATCACAAGCCTGAGTTCATTCTCAGCTTTAGCACTCCTAAATCTATTTTTAGCATAATGCCACACTTTAGTGTATATCTTCTATTGTCTACTTATGCTTCTTCTTGAGTACATTCTTAAAAATAATAAATATACTTTCATGATTTTGGATATTCCTTTGATTAACAAATATCACAATCCACCAATTCGGGGCCATCCCACGTGACTCCTGTCCATAAAGAATATGCTGAAACCATAACCAGAGAAGGACAAATGAGATGCTCAGAAGGCTATAGTCAAATCATAGGAATGAGTGGTGGAGGGAACAAGCAATGTTTAGATTGAAGTAGGGAAGAATTATGGGAACCCCGTTGTCTTCAGTCTGTGAAGAACTGCCATTGTCTTTGAGAGGGATATAGGGATATGCCCCTCTTGGCCTAGTGATCAGATCTCAAGGTCTTAGAGCCCCCCCCCCCCTCTAGAGCTCAAAAAGAACAGGAAGCTACTATCTCCCTGTTAAATATAGGCATATCAGCTTGAAAGTTGCCTCATACTAGGGTCTGCACAAAGACATGATGCAGACATGACAGAACGTTTGCTGAAACAGGAAATTTAGTATAAGTTGCAAAATAACCTATGGCTGGACCCCTAAGGTCGGAGCACTCTGACCTAGGAGAAAGATTTACCACTGAACATATAGTTTCAACCTAACTACCACATCCTCCTTAAAATAGATGTCTGCAAAGGGCATAAAAACTGCTTGGTTCTTTATCTCTGTGTGTCATACCTCCTGGCTGCCCCAGTGAGTGTAGGGCACCTTTCTTTCGAAAGAAATAAAATCTGTGCTTTGACCTCCTTTCTCCTCGAGTCTCAATTATTGGGTTGGTGGGTGTATTTCCCATCCCACTCATCTTCAAAGATGGATGATCCTTTTTTTTTTTGGGGGGGGGATACAGGGAAGAATGAAGGCCAGTAGAAGAAAGTTATAAGTTGAAAGGTTGTCTCTTTATATTTGGGAAGAGAAATAGAGAGCCAATGTCTTATATTGCAACAAACTCTCAATCATTGGATCATTCAAATAGTCTAGATAATCAACTTTGAGGGAAATTATAGATGGGATTAATATTTGAATGAGAGGGTAAACTAGTTGCCCTTATGATCTCTTCCAAAGCTATTTTTAATCTGTCTATATTTATGTGTCATCTAAATTTTAAAAGAGTTCAAAGGAAGAATAGATCTTCATAGCCTTAAGTATATAGTGTATGTTTTGACCATATAAGTTATTTATCTGTCCACATGGATTTCTCTAAATGTTGCTTGTAGGAAGGCTTTGATAGATATATCAGGGATATTGTCCACTCCTCTGTGAAGGAAACTTTGATTCTTTTCGGAAAAGAAGGTAAAGAAGGGATCAGAAGGCTAGTCACTCTCCTCTCCTCAGGGAGAAGGTATCAGGCTAGAATTTTATTTGTTTGTGCACCTAAGAATTACTCACCTAGGGAAATGATTTTTCTCCCTTTAGTTTCAAGATTCTTTGTTTTCATGAAAAGTCAAGGACAACCCCAAGATTATATCCTCAAGTTTGGTTCTTTGACACTAAATATTAATTTTAAAAATTTGCAAATAGTAAATAAGCAATAAATCCAGTCTTCTAAGCAGACATAAAATAAAAACTAAATAAATTTATTAGAATATAACACAATACACAGAATAAATGAGCTTTCTCACTGAAAACAAGCCATCTCAGCTCAATCAATAGAGAGTTCATAAGGTCAGTTCTGCCTTTTTTTTTTTTTTTTGAGCTCAGTGCTTTATTTACAAAAGGTGAAACATTGGTCAGGAAGAGGCGGTCTTGGGTAGAATCTAAAACTGACGGTGCTGAGAGGATGGGGTGCTGGGTTCTAGCCCAAATAAGGATAATCGGGCTCCCTTTAGTACCTCCTACTGTGGGAGTCAGGATTTCTTCCCAAATGAACTCTCCATCCGTCCGTCCGCCCGCCCCTCCCTCAGGGCTCAATCCGCCACATCTGGGGCTTTAGGAGATGCCCTCCCAGAAGGAATCTCTGCAGAACTTGCTTTCCCAGACTAGCACGGCTGCTGTGGAAAGAGAGGCTGTGAGGCCAGAGAGGAGTTGGCTGGCTCCTTCCTTCTCTCACGGTGGAGTTATCTTGGCGGCCTCGGTCCGGATGAGGGTAATGAGGTCCTGGTTGATGAGGAAGACAAAACGCAGGCTGGCGATCTCCACCACTGAGTTGTTGTTGAGCCGCCGTTTGGAGCCATGGAGGACAGGTCTCCCATCGATGTAGATTGGTCGTTTGCCCTCATTGGCAAGGAAAAAGTCACCATTATTCTTCAGTTTGATGACACCTTGTTTTCGGGAGATCTTCCAGGCTGGCCCCTCCAGGGACAGATCCACATCAATCTGGTTGTCCTTGGTAGCTCTGCCCAAGGTAATTTCCCTGGAACGCATCAGGTAGCGCACCATGCGTCCACGCAGCACGGCCAGGGTCTGGTTATCAAAGTCTGGAGAACTCATTCCTGTGATGCTGTCCATCAACACCTGCCACTTGTGCAGCTCTTGCTCCAGCTGCCGAATCTTCCGTTTCTGCCGTCTGTCAGCTACTGTTAGCTCGTGCTCCAGCACCTCATCCCGCATGTCCTTGAGTTTGCTGTCATCAATCAGATCCTCCACATCTGAGAAATTCAGCACTTGGTCCCCAGTTGGCAGTGGCTGCACTGTCTGGTCCTCAAGAAGATAGTACTGCTTCATGAGCTGCCAGTGACGCTGCAGGGCTTTGGCCGTGCGGGACAAGTAGAAGGCATCAGGGTGTCTGTGCAGCAGGTCTTGGAAGGTCTCCAGGGAGGGCTGGCTGGCCGATCCCACCTTGCTCAGAAGCTGCTCCTCAGCTTTTCTGAACAAAGCCTTACTTTGTATGGCTGCAATGGCCTCTGGGTGTAGCTGCCTCATTGCCTGACAGGCCAACTTAGAGATGACAGGATCATACAGCAGGGCATACCAGCGCTCCTGGACCTCCCGAAGGGTGAAGCGACAGCTAAACTTCACACCCAGGTGGACTGATGTCAGATCATTGGTCTGTAACACAGCATTGATGAGCAAGAGATCGTCTGCTGGCTTCCATCGGCCCAGGTCCTTGGTCACCTGTAGTGGCTGCTTGCTTTTCTTCATGCGCTTAGTGAGGCCAGGGGCGGGGCCTGGGCTGGGGGGTACTGGTGTGCTCAATGCCTTGGATACCTTCTTCTTTTCACTGGAAGAAGGCTCACTCCTTGAACAACACTGTGGTCCCACTCCTGTGGCGCCCTTGGCCTGCTTGGATGATTTCCCCAAGCTGCTCTCCACCAACTCATCATCAAATTTCTTCCTTTTGATGAACCTGGAAGAACTTCTCCGTTTGGGAATAGTGCCCAAGGCCTGAGAAGAGCTTCACTTCTGCCCAGTCAATGACTCTTCAGCTTCTGAGTGGCTGGCAGTGCCAGATGCCATCAAAGACGAATCTAACAGTCCCTGAGGATCTTTGTCCATCCTTATAGTCTCTTAAAGCCAAACCAAAGGGATAGGAAGAGTCCCACAAGTTCATCCAAGGCTTTAGACAGGGTGAGTTGAGAGGCTGAGAAGGAAGTCATTCCTGGGCCACTGGCTCCAATGCAGTATTCTCTGCTGAGACAGCAGCAGCTGCAGGGCTTCAACCGACTTTCCTGAAATACTTCCAATTTGGTCAGTTCTGTCTTGAAGTAGGAAATTGGAAGAATGCCTCTCCTCACTCAACCTCTTGTGCCAACTTCGTGACTTATGAAGGCATGCAGCTTCTACTAAGCATCCTTTCCAGCAAGGAAGAGAGTCTTTGGTAAATAATCTAGGGCCCTACAAGTAAATGGGGAGGCTTTATTAATGAAGTGGACCTTAAGCTCAGCCTGGAGGAAAGTATATGATTCAGTCATATGGAGAAGTGGTGGGGATATATGCAACAACAGAGGCAGAAATTGTATAAAAACAAAAGTGAGAGGATTACAAATTTTCAGAACTGTATATATTAGATGCCATATGCAAATCTTCATTTGGTCTTATTTTATTTTCTATTACTGAAACCGCATTTCGTTTCCCTCCCCTTGCCAAAAACCATGCTAAATCATATGGCTGTTGTTATTAAGCAAAAGAAGTTATATACAACCTTCTGGGAGAAATGGCCCTTCTTTTCTAGCATTTAAAATATTTTAAAGCCTTCGTTTTGCTGAAAGGTATTGATATATGGAAAGAGTGACATACCTTTGTGTTATTTAAAATCTAAATGTGTGGTTGCCTTAAATTAGAAGCTTTAGCACCAGTCTTTGGACATTAAGCATTTATTAAAGCCTACCAGGTATTCATGTGGAGTTCAGAAAGTTAAGAAAAGGCCTATCTAGCCTAGAGTTCCAGCCTGGTCAGGTTCTTCCTCAAGTCCTCTGCCACAAGCCTGCTTCAATCACAAACTCTCTTCAAACTGAGTGTATGGAAGCTTTTTATAGGTCCGGAGCATGGGCGGTCCTTACACACTGCTTCAAGCTGATTGGTTAGTGTCATCTAGATCCATTGGTTCACTGGACTTGAAAGTGGTCTCAAGTTAAATTCAAAGTCTTTTGAGAACAATACCTTCTTAAGGGCTAGCCCGGTGTGTTTACAATCTAGTTAACTTGAAGTAGGCTAATCAGCATTCAATCACTCTCACTTAATTCAATCAGTTTAGATTAACCTCCAGGTAGGCCTTTGAGTATCTGCTAATTCCCATTATTTTATCACATCCCTCCCCCCTCTGTTTATTTAGCAGATACTCAAAGGCACACCTGGAGGTTAATCTAAACTGATTGAATTAAGTGAGAGTGATTGACTGCTGATTTGCCTACTTCAAGTTAACTAGATTGTAAACACACCGGGCTAGCCCTTAAGAAGGTATTGTTCTCAGAAGCTAAATCCCGTTATTTTATCACACCTTTTATATTACACTTAATGGATAAAAAATTTAATTTTCTAGCAAATTCATGAAATCATACATAAGTAATCAAAACACATACATGAAATATAACAAAGAATTCTAAATTGACAAAAATGCAGTAAGATAGGTTATGCCAAAGGTAAAGTAACAAGACAAAGTAGCAGTGAACAGAGTGAAATCAAATAAAATCAATATAACAATAAAAATCCATCCTAAATATTTGAGTAGTATTAAAATCAACTTGAATAAAAAGTTTTTGTGCTTAAGAAAAGACCACTAACTTAAAAAAGATTCTGATTATACACAATTCAAAACACTTACAAAATGCATAAATTGGTAATATATAAGTCATAAATATAAAAGTCATAATAGTTTGCCATTAAAGGATATTAAGACAGAAAATCACAAGCTATTAGGGAAAATAAAACCAAGCAAATAGCTTATCATTATTAGCATACAGTAGAATAAAATCACTTCTTAGTCATGACTATATTATTAGAACATCAATATCATAAACTTGACAATTTAACAGACCATTATTTGTGCAAAAGTTTCACATATTATTAATAATGTTACTATTGAATCCCAAGATATCTCATCTTTATCTTATATTTGGTAGAGATATCTGAGCTACACCTAAAATCTTTATGGACAATTGATTTCAACACCAATTGGCAGTATTCCAACCCTAGATTCACCCATAACAAAACAGTCTCATTTCTGATCCTCTAAAAGCCCCCACAATTTAAGCACTGAATTATACATTATACCCTAAATGACCCATATATTTTGGTATAACCTATTGTTTTTATTTTTTGAGCACTTTGACAATCTCAAACTATATCAAATTTTAAGCAGGAGCATCCTGTGAAGATCGTAGAACCCTGGTCCAACACCACCAACTTGGGTGGAAGTACCTCATCTACACTTGGCATTGCTTTTGTAACTTAGATCTGAGTGATGTTTTCATAGTTTTTAATAAGTGATTAAGGACTACATTGTGTGGGTGACTTATGGTGACACCCAAACTGTGAGAAAAATAGCACAACATGTGCAATAGTATTGTTTGAGGTGATCTATGTTTGTGGCATCTTTCATCATTGATATGCCTTTTGCACTACTATATGGGACACAGTCTAATCTTGCTCAGGACAAAAACTACCATTTCTTTTTTATAATTTGGGGGGAGATTCAGAGTTCTCCCCTACTTTCTTTTTTTTCCCAGGGCAATGAAGGTTAAGTGACTTGCCTACAGTCACACAGCTAGTGTCAAGTGTCTGAGGCTGGATTTGAACTAATTTCCTCTTGAATTCTTGAATGCTTTATCCACTGTGACACCTAGCTGCCCCCAAAACTACCATTTCTAAAATGTGTCATGACTTCCCACATAAGTTAGAAGCTGAGGCATTGCTGGTTTTGTCATAAAACTTACATTAGTGGAGCATGACGATCAATTTCTCACTGCAGTATTGGTAGATTATAGTCTCAATGTGCATTCCATTCTCTCAAGTGCTGATGGACCTTCATTAAGGCATAACACCACATTGTCACTAGATCTCTTTTATACTGTGTTCTCTATGCCAATAGGGTGATGGTATCCATAAGACTTGACTGTATATTTGTGACTATTACTGTTTCATTCATATGGTCACAAGCTATTGAAGCACTGGGATTGGTAGTAACATTGTTCAATTGCTTATGGTGTCTTTGTCAGTTCTTCTTGTCTCCCAAAGAACTGAGGGGTAACATATGTAAATAATATTTTTGTATGTGGTGTTTCCCAATGTGAGCTCCTAGAGGGCTGAGATTCTATTTTTGGCTTTCTTTGTATCTTCAGTGCTTGCATGATATCTGGCACATAGTAAGTACTTAATAAATGCTTTTTAAATGACTGATTATGAGTGATAGAGAAAGTGCAAATCTGTATTGTTAGAGGGAGTGTTCCTACCTGGCTATTCACTACATAAATGAAACCACACATCTAGTCCCTATACTATTCAGTTACTTTATTCAATTGCTTCATGGATCTCTTGGTAATCATATGTTTTTTTTTTCAGATGGAAAGCACCATTTGGTACTTTAAATACATTCATAGCATCATATTGTTGCTAGGGGGTCAGCCTCACTCAATCTATTTTCTGTAAGAGATGAATGGAGTCAACTTATTGACCCGAATGGTAGTCTCTAACATCAGCCAGGTCGTTCATGATAAACATCTCTGACTATCCATAGGCTTGCAATCCACCAAGATTAGTTCAAATGTCTAATCATAGTCTTTGTAGCCCAGTATTGTTTGAACATTCTATTGCCAAGGTAGATTGGTGTCCAGTGGGTGGATGAATTCCTTTTACCTTTCTTATAAATTGAGATCTCCCTGCTACTACAGTGACACTGAACCAGAATTTCATAGTCTGAGATAGTACAGAAAAGGGATCACATCCCCCTCTATTTTTAATGCCAGCTCTTAATGCAATAATGCTACTTCAGAATGTTATTCCTTAATCACCATCTCAATTTATAAGAAAGGTAAAAGGAACTCCAGTACCTCTGCCAAGAAAATCCCAAAATGTGGTCATGAAGAGTCAGACATGACTGAAATGAGGGAACAATTTCAACAACAGTTCACCAATCCTTTGTCACAAGGTCAGCAGCATGTTTCATCCTGGGTCCTCTTGAAAATGATTGGTCATTGCATCAAAATACTTAGTTTTTCAAGGTTGTTAAATTTTAGAATTGTTGCTATTAGTATAAATTTTTCTCTTGGTTCTTTTTGACCTCACTTTTCAATCAATTCACACAAGTCCAGTTACAGCACAATAGTATTCCGTTGCATTCAAACAACATAATTGGTTCCCTAGTTGATGGGAACTTCCTTAGTTTCCAGTTCTTTGCTGCCATAAAAAGAGCCACTATTAATATATTTGTACATATGGATTTTTCCCCATTGTTTGATCCTTTGTAGGATATAAATATAACAGTAGTAGCCATAAGTCAAAGGGATAGTTTCGTAAATTTGGGGGCATAGTTCAAAATTGCTATCTAGAATGATTAAACTACTTCAAAGCACAAACAGTTGTGCACTAAAGTATATGTTTTCTCTCACCCTTCCAACATTTCTTTTACTTTTAGTCAACTTTGACATCCCAATGGGTGTGCAGTACAAGAGTTACTTTCATTTTCATTTATCTAATTATTGGTGATTCAAAGCAGTTTTCCACATGGTTATTAATAGCTTTGGTTTCTTCCTCTGAAAACTGACTGTTTATATCCTTTGACTACTTATGAATTGAGGAATTGTATTTCTTTTCATAAATCTGAAACAGTTCCTTATATATCTAGGAAATAATGCTGAAAAAGTTTTTTTTTTTTAATATCCTCGGTTACCTGTCCCCATTTTTATTTTGGCTACATTGATTTTGTCAAAAACTTTTAAAATTTTACATACACAAAATTGTCCATTTCATCTTCTCTGTTCTTTTCTGTCCCTTGCTTGGTCATGAAATCTCCTCCTATTTATAGATCTGAGAGGTCATCCGTTTTTGTTTCTTGTTTAGAATTGTATTTTCCAAAACATATGTAAAAACAAATTTTGACATCAATTTTTTAAAAACTTTGTGTTCTACTTGAAAGGTCATTTCTTGCTTTAATTTGTTTCTGATGGCACCCTTTCTAAGTAATATAATAGTTCAGATCTTATCTTGCTTTAGACTTAACTATCTTGGTCTATACCTAGTTTTTGTTAGAGTACTTTACAATTTTCCCAGCATTTTTTTCAAATGATGAGTCAATCATAGTAGCTGGATTCTTTCGGTGCATCAAGCACTAGGCTACTCTGCTCCTTTACATTGTCTGTTTCTTTCTTTCTTTTTTTGTGGGGCAATGAGGGTTAAATGACTTGTCCAGGGTCACACAGGTAGTAAGTGTCAAGAGTTTGAGGCTGGATTTGAACTCAGGTCCTCCTAAATCCAGGGCTAGTGCTTTATCCACTGCACCACCTAGCTGCCCCCTATCAGTTTCTTTTTAGTACCTAATCCTTTATACTGGTGGACTTCTTCATTTTTTGCTACATACCAATTTTTTAAATTATTATTTTTATAACTTGATCTCTAATACTTCTAGGTCTGCTTCCTTCCCACTATTTCAATGTTTCCTTTTAGATTCTTGACATTTTGTTCTTTAAAATTAATTTCATTATTTTTTCTTCTTCTGTAATGTAATCTTTGGTAGTGTGATTGTTATGGTACTGAAGAAGTAAATTAATTTTGGTAGCATTGTCATTTTTATTATATTGGCTCAGCAAACTCAAAAAGTATTTAATATTTCCCTAATTATTTGCCTGTCTTTACTTGTGACAAGAATGTTTTGTAGTTATATTCATAGAGTTCTCATGTGTGTCTTGGCAGATGGTATCCCAAATATTTTATATACTACCTAGTTATATTAAATGAAATTCATCTCTCCATCTCTTCCTTTTGTGTTTTGTTGGCAATATATAGAAATTATTTTGATTTCTGTAAGTTCATTTATGCATTCATTCATATCTGACAATATTAGAAAGGTCTCCAATTCCTTTCTATTACATATAATATAAGCTCTTGGTTTTAGGTAGACACCATTTATCAAATTTAGGAAAGAGTCATTTATTCTTATAGACACATACACACACACACACACATATATATACACAAATACATACATATATATAAAATAGGTATGTACAATGTATTTTATAAAAATGTTTCTGCATTTCTTGATATAGTCTTATGATTTTTATTGTTCTTATTATCTTCTCTTTTTCTGACAGTTTTCTTAATGCTGAATGAACTATTTATCCTTGTGTAAATCCAATCTATTCATAGTACATAATCTTTATGATATGTGTTCTAATATTTAGTTTAATTCTTACTACAAAGATCATTAGGAATATTGATCTATTCTTTCCTTTTTGTTATTGTTTTATTTTCCATGGTTGAGATATTAATACTATATGTCTACTGTAGAAAGAATTTAGTAAGGCTCCTATTTTTAAAAAATGATTTTCACAATATTGGAATTAGTTGGTTTTTGAATGTTTGATAGAGTTTGTTCGTAAGTGTATTTAGTTCTTGTTTTTTTTTTCTTTCATAATATTATTTATGGCTTGTTTACTTAAATTTCTTGAGAGTGAATCATGCAAGTATTCTATTTCTCCTGTTAATTTAGGCATTACATAATTTTGTAAATATTCATACATTTTAATTATATTGTCAGTTTTGTTAGCACATGATTTTATTTATTTTCTTATTTATTTTTAAAAGTAAAATTAGATAATTTTTGTGGAAGGAGCTCCTAATTGTATTTATTAGTTCAATCTTTTTTTCTTTCAATTTTGTTAATGTCTTCTTTGATTTAGGAGATTTCTTTGTTAACATATAATTGAAGTTTTAATGTGTTGATTTTCTTTTTTTTAGTTGAATGTTTATTTTATTGATCTGTTATCTCTTTGGTTAATAAAAATTTTTAGAGTTATTAATTTTTTCCTAAAAGACAGTTTTGACTGAATGCTCCAAAATTTGTTGTGTTATCTCACAGTCACTATCTTTAAAGAAATTATGTATTATTTACATGATTTATTCTTTTTAACTCTTATTTTGGGTTGCTATTTTACTTTCAATTAATTTTAATCATTTATTCTATGATTAATGAAAATAATTTTTATTACATTATAGCCTGTAAAAGATGTATTTAATATTTCCACTTTTCTGAATTTGTTTGAAAGGTTTCTTTTTAATTCACTAAATATAATCAATTTTTTAAAGATTGACAGGAAACTTGAGAAACTTGTATACTCTTTTCTGTTTCTGCAAAGTGCCAGGCACATAGTAAGCAGTATATAAATGTTGCTGCTGCTGCTAATTCCTATTCAATGACTTGCAAGTGTCTATCACAGTTAATATTTTAAAAATTTGATTTATGTCCTTAATTTCTTGTTTATTCTTTAGTTATATTTGTCTTACTCTAAAATGGGTACACTGAGGTCCTTCACTATTATAATTTTATTGTCTATTCTTCCCCACAACTAATTTTTTCCTTTAAGTATTTAGATACAATGCTATTTGATGTGTGTGTGTATATGAATGTATAATATTAATTCACCTTCCATGGTAGCTTTAAGCATAATATAATTTCCCTATTTATCTTTGTAATCATCTGTTTTTAGTACTGCTTAGTATGAGATCATTATTGTTAACACTTCATAGTTTATTTTAGTTGAAACAAAAAACATTTTCTCCAATCTCTTATTTTAACTGTGTCTTTATGTTTCAAGGGTGTTTCTTGTAAGCAACATATTATTAGAGTCTTCTTTATAATCATTTTTCCTAACCTCTTCCATTTTAAGGATTAGTTAATTCCATTGACATTCACAGTTATGATTGTTAATTGTATATTCCCTTCTATCCTCTCCCCTTAAAATTTTTTTCTCTTTGTTTTCTACAACTTCTTTATAAAGAAGAAAAAGGTCATAAGCAAAGAGTAGTGTGCTCAGCACCAGGGAACTGGATTTGATTCCACCAGCTTCTGTTTTCCTTCCCATTTTCTTTTTTCTTTGCCTAGAGCCCAATCACAGATTTTATTCTTCCTTTCTCCTTCTATTACACTCTTTCCCTCCCCCCCTTTCTTCTTAACCCTTCTTCATGATCTAACTTCACAGGTATAAATGGTTTTACTTATGTCTAATCCCTTCCTAAATAGATTTTCCTCTTATCTCTCCCTTGCTCTCTATATTAGCTTTTGAGTGAAATGTATTTATTTTCCCAGATGTGTATATATGTATGTACAGATTCACTTCAAATGAAAGCAACTTTCAAGTTTTTGTTCGTTCCATTCCTTTCTCCTATTTGTAGTGTTCTACTTCCATATTCTAATTATGTAAATTAATTTCCTCTACCTTTCCTCTCACTGTTTTGCCTAGTATATTACTTTAATTTTCTCTCTCATTTTTTATTTTAGAATCTTCAAAGAATAACATTACCACTATGAGATCCACTGTCTTATTTGAATCCTTCTATGTCCCCTGATGATATCAGCATTCTTAAGGGACACATGTACTGTCTACTATTTTTAATGTAAATACTATATATCTGTTTAATCCTGTATGATCACTTGATTTACACAAAAGACACTGCCTTCCAGTAGATCAAAGACTATCTGACCATTAAAAAGATTCATAAACTGATATATGAAGTGAAGAACCAGTTCAGATAAGGAGAGAAGACTGAATACAGAAGCAATACTTTTTTTGCTTAGAAAATGAGCCACAGAGACCTTGATGGGAAAGTACTCTCCACCTCCATGAAAGCCTGACCTCTCAGAAAGGTCAAGTTTAGATAGTTTTGATAAAAGCTAGGACATCACCTAGTTAAGGTATCTAAGCAGATAAGTAATCAGGCCATAAGAAAGCTAGGACTATTCAACTAATGATGATAATCACTTATGATGTTACAGGAAAACCAGAGAATTAAATGACTCATTGACTGGCTCAATGAATAAATGACTAGTTAGAAAACAATGACACTGTTTACTCATATAATGTGTGCCTTGCTTGAAATTGTAAATGTTTCCTGATGCATATGTTAATTACTGAGCTTTGAGGATGCTTTGGTTTTATTATTTTCTTTTTCATGTGAATTTGCATTTGTACTTGTATAATGTATGCAGTAGTATAATGTTGTTAGTATGTTAAAATATATAGTTTAGTTCCTGGATTATCTGCATATGTAATGATTTTTTTGCCTATTTTGTTATTCAGTACATTATTGCTTAGAAATTAGGGTGCTTTGAAATGGGGTACGTAGTTTTCTTGATAAAGCAAATAATGTCAAATACAAGTTCCTTTTTTGGAAAAGTGACAAGGGAGGATCAGCCAACACATGTAAAGAAAGGAATTAAGCATTTATTATATGCCTACTATGCACAAGGCACTGTGTTAAGCCCTTTACAAATATTATCTCATTTAATCCTCATAATAACCTTGTGAGGTAGGTGTTATTGTTATCCCCCTTTTGTAGTTAAGGAAATTGAGGTAAAGTGACTTGCCTAAGGTCACACAGATGTATATGTTCAAGGCCAGAGTTGAATTGTTTTCTCTTTGAATCTGGGAAGTGTATAACTCCTATTTAAATTGGGATACCATGAAATAATGGGTAGCATGTTGAATCTTTCAGATGAATTGGTGTTAAATCGGATGCATGAGATTAAATTACTGTCAGATGTTAGCTAAAGGGTTTTGAAAAAGTTATTGAAAATAACAGGGTTTGATGAATGAAATTACTCCTCTTTATTGTTTGAATCTAGTGATATCCACCTACGATTTTTGATCCTGTATCTGGAATAATCTCTTATCCCATTTTTATCTGTTAAACTCCTTCTCTCTCTTCAAAGTCCAAGTCACAAGAAGCTTCCTCTAAATTAGCCTTCCATGATTTCATTCCTTCTTTCTTTCTTTCTTTCTTTCTTTCTTTCTTTCTTTTTTTGTTGGGCAATGATGGTTAAATGATTTGCCCAAGTCCTCCTGAAATCAGGGCTGGTGCCCTGTGCCACCTAGCTTTCCCCATCCCCTATTTCTTAGTGATCACTCTAATCTCAAGTTTCTTATACAACTCATTTGGGCTCTGTAATGTATGACAATATAACATATTGTTATTTTTTGCATTTGCTTATTCCCCCAATAGAATAAAAATCCCCTGAGGGCAAGACCATGTTTTTCTTTATCTTTGTTTCTCCAGATTCTGGAAGAATACATTGAATATAAGATTTATTTAGTATTTGCTAACTTGAATTGAATCCTCCAATAGAACATCCAATCCTTGAAAACAGGACCTGTTTAATCTTTTTTTTTTTTTTGTGAGGCAATTGGGCTTAACTGACTTGCCCAGGGTCACACAATTAGTAAGTGTCAAGTGTCTGAGGCCAGGTTTGAATTTAGGTCCTCCTGATTCCAGGGATGGTGCTCTATCCACTGTGCCACCTAGCTGCCCCAGACCTGTTTCATTTTTATCTTCAAAACTGTGGTGTGTAACCTAGTGCCTTGCCCACAGGTGACAATAAATACCTATTGAATTGACATGAGCGTTCACTTGCATCAGAATCCTGACTGAATATGCAGACATTAACATTTTAGTTGTAATATGAGTCATTCAAACTAACTTACATTGGGTTTGTAAATATTTGGGATCTAAAGAAATGTTTTTACATATTCAGACAGCAAGAGCTCCAAAAGTAAATTATAATTCATAAGTGCCAGCAGACATCCTGTCAAATATTAAATGTTAAATGTAAGAAAATATCCTGAAGCTCTAGGCAAGGACCTAAAGCAAAATACTGGGTTTGACTCCAGGAGATAAATGATCTCCATGAAAGAGTGAGCTAGAGCAAGGCAACAGTGATCCCTTGTGAGAGCAGTTTGTGTCAAAACCTTGCCAATCCCTAATGTCTGAACTAAGTGGTGATGTGTGTTTAATAAAAACTTTCTGGCCTTGTGACATTTGGCATTCTTTCTCCCTCCAGCCATCCACACATTCTATTGTTTCCCCCCTGCTTGTTATATTTCCTGTTGAAAATGGTACTTATTTGGTCATTTTCTTTCCTACTCTTCAAACCAAATACACTGGGTGAACCTTATGTAGGGATATGTCCCTAAGAGAATTTCCCATGATTTCTTATCTTTGTCATTCATTCCATTTGGACCTGAATTCCCTGAATTAAGACTTCAGTCATTACCCAATAAAATTAAAACAAAACATACTTAATTTTTCACAAAGTGGGAGTGCCACTCAATGACCTGCCTATTTTATGTGTTCAATTCATCAATATCCAATGCAAATATCACTTTCTGGCTAACTGAGTGATAGTGATCAATATTGATTGTAAGGGCAAGACCTTTCAGCCCATGGTCCAGTTCATTTATGTTGGGTAGACATCAGATGAGAACACTGTTCATTCCCACGAAGTTTACCAAGCTAAGGGTTGGTATTCTTCTTTTTTTTTTTTTTGGCAGGGTAATGATGGTTAAGTAACTTGCTCAAGGTCACGCAGCTAGTTCAGTGGCAAGCATCTGAGGCCGGATTTGAACTCATGTCCTCCTGAATTCAGGACTGGTGCTTTATCCACAGTGCCACCTAGCTGCCCCCATAGGGTTGGTATTCTTAAAGAACATGCACCTAAAATATGTCACCAGTTTGGAAGGGTTTGGCCATTTCTATAGCCAAAACTCATTTGGGAATTCCTTGTAAAAGAAAGGAAACCTCATATCTTTTGCTAGATTTAATTATCAGAGAGATTTGCAGCAGGGTTGGTGGGCTGGAGATTTCTCCAGGATACTTCCAGCTTTCCTGGGATGGAGGGAATAAATGGATCAAGATGTAGCTAGTTTCCATTTGTACTTTTGCATAGATCTATGGTTGGCCATCATTGTTAGAACAGTTAAAAGGAAAGGAGCTGGTGTATATTTGTTTGAACAGGGCCAATATGTGTTTGCAAGTAGGTAGACCATGATAGAGTAGACCAGGGTTCTTAACTTTTTGGTGCCATGACCTCTTTTGGCAGGCTGGTGAAGCCTATGGACCTCTTTTCAAAATAATGTCTTTAAATGCATAAACTCAATTTCATAGAATTATAAAGGAAACCAATTATATTGAAATATGCTTATAAAAATATTTTAAATACATGTTCACAGGTTCTAGGATAAAACCCCTGGCATAGAGAGAAGTCAGGTAAGGTCAAGTGTGTGGTAGCACTTGGTCTGTTTTGGGTGGGGTCCTTTCCTCACTCTTCCCTTAGAAATTGCATTGAATGAGTTCTGTTTGTCTTCCTTTTTTGGTTTTCCCTAGCAAATTATCTTTAAAAACCCAAAGGTCAGGAAATTTACACTTCCTTTATACTCCTTCATACTTTGTGATTATGTTCTTTGACTTCTGCAACTTTATCAACTGACTGGAGGATTTGTGTAAAGAAATCCTTAATCATTTTGACAGTTCTTTATAGGACCTTTGCTCTTGATGAAAGTAATTGATACCACAAAAAATAATATGGAATGAATGGCTGAGTGACTCAGTTATGACCCATTAGCTTAGATAAAAAAAATTAATCCAGCCATTGGGGAGTGTGGAAATTCCAAGACTTTTCAAGTTGGAAAAAGAGACCAGCAAGGAGAGGGGAGGGAGAAGAGAAATTCTCTTTCCCCCCAAAATATTGGTCCTTTAGCTTTAAAGGCTAAGCTACTGGACAAGTGAGGGAGATTGCTAGCTATCAAGGAGTAGAGACAAACACATACCAGGTGGGCAGAAATAGAAAGATGCAATAATCTGAGAAAGGAAGAAGATTTAAGGAAGTTTGCCCCAACAATTGAGAATCAGGATGTTAGGAGTAGACTCTCAGAACCCATCATGAAAACTCTACAAGGGGAGGAATTCCAGAGATGTTGGTACCAGGACTGGTCACGAAAGACTAAGGGACAGGAAATGAGGCCTTTTGCACTTAGAAGTAGAAGATTCCTGACACTATCATCAGGATCATGGAAGTTGCTTTCTCTGAAATTTTAGAGGTTGATTCAAATCATACAGTAGCCAGATCTTGATTTGTGGGACCTATGGGAAGACAGTCATAGGTTGCCTATTAATGGTGGCCCACTCTCTCCAGCTGTGATGGCAGTGACCTGACCTGATCCCATTATAGTTTCCTTATTGCATTCCATCCACATAGGGAGACCCAGTCTGATTTCTTTGGAAAGACTGGCTCAAGGATCTAACCTTATTGGCAGACTGGAGTGAGAGGAGGTAGAGGTTCCCTGTATCATGCAATTCATCTGATAGTCTCTCTATTGGCAAATTATTAGCAATTCAAGGAACAATTTCTATCCCTGTTGCTGATGATACTACTAGAGGAGGGCTAGGTATACAGTAGCAGAGAAACACCCTACTGACATATTTTCAAGGAATGATAAGCTCAAGATAAACAAAATTTTGACTTTTATTGCTTATAATTTCAGGGAGCCATGTGGCAGTATAGATAGGGTGCTTATCTTGAGTCTGGAAGTCTTGGATTTTAATTCTACCTCATACATTTACAAACAGTGTGTCCCTGGTTAATTCACTCAACCTCTTTGAGCATGTGAAATGGGAATGAAAACCCCTCCTTTATAGAGCTATGAATATTAAATGCCACAATGCATGGAAAATACTTTGAAAATCTCAAAATATTATGTAAATATGATGATTTTCCCCTGAAGACGAAAAAATAACTGAGGCAAAAGTTTTAACAAGCTCTGATAGGGAAGAGGGAGTTCTATGAACTTAGATGAGGAAATATATATCTTTATTTCAATATCATTGGATTCCTTTTTAATACTATATATATTTTTTTGATTTTTGGAGTTTTTTTGTGGGGCAATGAGGGTTAAATGACTTGCCCAGGGTCATACAACTAGTGTCAAGTGTCTGAGGCCAGATTTGAACTCAGGTCCTCCTGAATCCAGGGCCAGTGCTCTATCCACTGTACCACCTAACTGCCCCTTAATCCTACATATTTTTAAATTCATTTAAATCATTATTCTGAGATAGGGTCTTTAGGCTTTACTAGATTCACCAAGCATTTTCGCTGGCTCTCCCTCATGCCTAGAATGCTCTCCCTTCTCCTCTCTTATTACTGTACTGATTTCCCTGACTTCCTTTAAGTGCAAGAAACAATCCCATCTTTTATTGAAAACCTTCTCAAACCCTTGTTTCCTTTGTTAAATACTGCCCATTCTTGTATATAGCTAGCTTGCTCTGTCTCTAATATACGTGTGTGTACATCTATGTATATGCATATTTGTATGTATATATACACATACATGTGTGTGTGTGTGTATATATATATATATATATATATTTGCAAGCAGTCTTTCCCATTAGATTGTAAGCTCCTTGTGGGCAGGTACTGTGTTTTGCCTCTTTTTATATTCCCAGCACTTAGTTTATTGCCTGGTACATGGTAGAAGCTTAATAAATGTTTATGTATTTATTATTAGTTGCCACCATTTCATAGACCACATTTGTCTAAGTAACACAGAGCCTTGATCATGTGTTTTAGGGTTTTTTAATCCAACACAGGAATGAACTTGCCTATTCTTTGCATTTGAATAATGTGTTTTCTTCCTTTGCCTTTTTTTATTCCTCTTTTCCAGTGTGGCTGTAATGTTCTTAAACCACTCTGATAGCTTCCCTGCATTGTTCTTTGGGATAAAAGCATAAATCATGAACAAAAATCCCCCATTCTTTCCATGCTGAGCTACACCATGATGCCTAGCACAGCCACTCAGAAAGTCTGATTTAGAACAATTAATAAATGAATGTTTATTAATTTTAAGCCATTTTTATAATCCATAGAAACAAGTACATGGTTATCAATTAAGTCTTTATCAAGGGAAATATTTAAAATATTGGTGGAACAAATACTGGAAAAAACAAGAGAAAGTTGTTGCTGGAAAATCTGTCTGGTTCAAATACCTTCCTGTTGTGGAAATGATGTATCTTTATATCTTTATATAACCAGATATATCATAGTGGGTCTTTGCCTATAGAGGTAATATTCTTAGGTCCCATGAAGGCATATTTGTCACCTCTCAGTCATTTTCACGCCTTTTGCAGCCCAGGGTGTCAGCTTTCTGAAATTCCTTGCAAATAAGGGCTTCCAGGAATGTTCAGAAGTCTATCTTGTCCTTACAGATACTACCCATATGCCTTGATGATAATGGTCCTCTAAGTCAAGCAATGGCTTCAGTTCAGTTCAGCAAGCATTTATTAAGCATGTACTTTGTGCCAAACAGTAAGGTTACAAAGAAAATAATAAAACAAATCCTGACTTCAAGGAGCTTACCTGTGAGGAAACATGCACACAGAGAAGTAAATAGATTTCTACATAATACATAGAGAGTAATTTTGTAGAGGAAGAGGAGGCATAAGTGAGATACTTGGAAAAGGCCTCTTGTAGGAGGTGACACCTGAGTTGAGCCTTAAATATTTTGTTTTCTCAGAGCTTAGCATAGTGCCTGATACATAATAATTACAATCATATAGATAATTAATAGAAATAAATAGTTATCTTTTCATCTATTATCTCTTTTTTATTAAAAGCACTTTTCAAGAAAAGGAGACTTTTAAAAATATAAATTTTTTTCCATTTATATGTAAAGAAAAATTTTAACATTTTTTCCTTAAATCTTGGATTCCAAAATTTTCTCTTTGCTAAAACAGTAAGCAATTTGATATAGGTTATATATGTGCAATCATGTAAAACATTTTCATATGAGTCATGTTATAAAAGAAGAAATATTCCAAAAGAAAAAAAAACATGAAAAAAAGTGTAAAATAGTAAGCTTTGATCTGCATCCAGACTTTAATAGTTCTCTCTCTGGAAGTGGATTCATTATGAGTTTTCGGAATTGTCTTGGATCATTGTATTGCAGAGAAGAGCTAAATTGCTTATGGTTGATCATAGTATAATAATGCTATTTTTGTGTACTATATGCTCCTACTTCTGTTGACTTCATTTTGTATCAGTTCATGTAAGATCAAGAAAGGGACAATCTTAAGTCATAGAAAGCTTGCCATTTTCATCACTAGAAGCTTACTAACCCTACGGGAATCAAAGACCTTTGCAGACTTTCTGTAGGTTCAGGACACTGTCCTAAGTACTTGGAAAAACACAAAGATTAAATGTCATTGTCCTTTGCTCTCTTGGAACTCACAACCCAATATAGGGACTTGTAACCAGTTTCTATGGATTGAGCATAGATAATTTGCAAATTGCCTATTGGAGAACATAATGTATTATTCCTTTTCATATCAGGCTACTTCTAAATAAATTACTCTACCATTCAAAACAGGATTAAGCATGGAATCATGAGGCCCAAGTTCAAATCATGCTTAAAACACTCTATCACTGTGCACTCAAATTCACTTTGCCCTCTCAGAGTTTCAGTTTCTTCTCAAAAATGAGAATGAAAATATTTGCGCCAACTATCTCAGAGTGCTGTTATCAAGGAAAAAAGCTTTGAAAACCCTAAAACCTCCTATCTAGATAGAGCCTAGAATTATGGATTGCTTCTCCACCCCAGCTTCAAAGAGAAGTGCAGTTTTCTGTACAGATGATTCAGAGATCTGATCTTCATCCATACCAAATAGACATTTGTTTCTCTACCAGATTCTTAGTTCTATTAGCCCAGGGCATAATCTTCCCACCAAGGGTTCAGAGTAGCTATTCCGAGAAAAGTTTAATGAGAGTAACTTTACAGAAGTTGCCACAAGGCTAGATGTGTTTCCAGTTCAAAAAAAGAAGTTTTAGGTGCTAAGGTCAGCACTCATGACACTTCAATCTATAAAACCTTCCTCTAAAAGTAAAATGCCCAGTCTATGTAATTCCATCAAGGAGAATCTCACCCCTAAAGGATAATTTTATGGAGGAGAAAAAAATCATAAAAGTTCCAAGGTAAAAGCATGGTTTAAGTTTAAATGCTATTTATCCATTAAAAAAGAATCAATAATTTCTATAAATATATGTGACAGGACAAAGATGACTTCCCTGCATAGCTCTGAAAATAGTCTCCAACTATTTCTTAAGCTGGCAGGGATAGTTGCTTTCCCTATTCTTTCTTCTCAATTAGAAGTCTTAAGCAACCAATTACCCAGAAGTAATTATCCAGAAGTTAATGTGCCTTTATGTTGAGGAAGGAGGAAATAAATGAAAAGAAAATGGTTGTTCTTGGCCTTGTGGTCAACAAAAATATTGCAATAATTCAGGGGAATGGAAAAAAAAATATTTGGTCAATTTCTTGGGAAGAAGATAAGATTTAACAGAGAATATTAAGCATACAATTAACCATTACAACACTGGAAACATGAGAATCAAGGGAGAGGAATGAATAAAGAAAGAGATGAGAGAGTGACAAAAGACATGAAAGACTGGAAATATGTCTTGCTAATAATTTTATGCTTTTTTTTTTAAAGAGCCAACCTTTAAAAAATCCTCTTCCTGAGTTAGACAATTGGCTTCACTGATACACAACCCACCTGGTACACTTTATTTATTAAAGGGTTTGGTTTATCTTTTCCCTTATTTTAAGTAATATGGCTTTTCCCAAAGAAATCAAAGCCATTGATATTGTACAATATAGCAATGCTCATTGTGTTAGCAAACTTTCACAAAATTGGAAATATAATGGGTGCCTATGAGTTGGGAAATTGGGAAAATTGTGACATATGAATGTAATAAAATAATGTATTTTTAGAAAGGAATAATAAAAGGAATTCAGAAATCAGGTGAAAACACGCATGACTTGATGATGAAGAAAGAAGTGGAGACAGGAGAACAATACTCACAGTGAATACAATAATGAACTTTAAAGCAAAACTGATAACGAAAGTCTGATGAATTGTCATGCCCAGTCTTGGCCCTGAAGAACAGATTATGAATCATATTTTCCTCTTCTCAGTGAAAAGGTAACAGTTTATGGATGCCAAATGTTGTATATGGAGTTCAATGCAATCACTTTGGCATTGCTCAACTATCTTGTTTTAGAAAGGATACTTCAAAGCAGAGGAAAGTGTTCAGGGATGGGCTGAAATGTAAAAATAAAAGATATCAATTAAACTTTTAAAAAATGACAGCTTTTTTCTCCTATGTTTTGAAAATTAAATAAAATAGAGGTACCTGCTGTCTAGGGGAGGGGGGAGGGAGGGGTGGGAGGGAGAAAAATCTGAAATTGTAAAGCATGTATAAACAAAAGTTGAGAACTAAAAAAAATAAATTAAAAAAATTAAATTAAAAAAAATAAAAAATAAATAAAATAGAGGAATGATATTACATATAATAACAAGAGGCTAAGTCCTCCATGACTTGAAGTCTTTTCCTCCTAGTTTTCTACTCACTCTCAGACCCTCTCTCTTGCCTTCTATATACTCCACACTTACTTAATTTACCACCATTCTACCAACAGTCAGTTAGGGTGCACAATTACCCCTTCGTGACATGTCCATATGTATTTTCTAGGTCTAAATGCAGTTTTTCAAAGATTCAGAAATAAAGCAACAGAATATGAGAAGGATTATGTGTTGATGAACAGAATTCTATGCTGACTATGGGTCTCTGAATTAGTCTGTCTCCTAAATTAAAGCAATCACATTTCCAGGATGAACTAAACTTGGGTTGGCACTGATTCTCAAACTGGGTTGGTTCATCAGTCTCTCCCTGAACCTGTTTCCTGATCTTCATCTCCAGGTGTGACCCTTAAAAGATCAATCTGTTTTTCAACAACACTGGGGCATATTTATCTTCTCTATCCGTATTGAACTCTATGCCCAGTATTGAGGAAAGAATTTCCCATAGGAATTCTCCCTCTGGGCTACAAGACAACCTTGACTACTTTTGCCCTTCCTTATTTACTTTGGATATCTCATTGTCTTGGCGATGTTGGGAAGTTCCATCCCTGTCAATACATTGTTCTCCTATCCGTTCATGGCTTTATGACATTTAGAACTAGAAGATACCTCATTGTATAAATGAAAAAAACAAACCTCATTTTATGCTAAATAAGATGACTTGCCCAATGCCACATAGATACTAAGTATCTGCTCAAGGATTTTAATTCAAATTCTCTTCCTCTATATCCAGGGCTCTTTCTACTACTTTCTCCAGTTTTCCTAAACCATATTCACTAGCTCATCTCTAAGGTTGATTAAACTATTTGTTGAATCTAGGCTTCTTTACCAACTATTCTAAACATGAATCTGAGTTAATTTGCATAATGGACATGTGACCTTTTTAATGGAGCTCATTTCTATCATAGCTCTTTGACAGATAAATGCAGATTCCTATTTCTGCCTGAATTGATATTTATGATACCTTTTGGACAGTGTACTAATTTCCTGTTGTCTACATGGGGAGAAACTATTCACTCTTACTTCATTTTAAGAATGCAAATGACTTATTTTAGTAGTTCTTGGATTCAGTGGAATGTTCAAATATTTTCTTGATCAGGTCACCTGTTCTACCCACTTGCCCAAGTTTCCTTTGATGATTCATTACTAAGGAGCTCCCAGGTATGGAGTGGAATGCTTCTCAAGGTACCTGGGTTACATCTTTAAAAGTATTTCCTATTGTAAGCATACATTCATATTGTATATCCATAATTCTAGCTGTGAGATTTAAAATTGGATATTAGATCATAAATCTCCCCTCTTTAACCTTTCCCTTAATTTATCTCCCAGACTAGTAAATGGAAGAAGCTTCTGGTTTTCTAGTTAGAGCTTTTATTGTATGGTAGTCACAAGGTGATGTTGATTAGAAGGATGGGAAAGTAGAAATACAATACAAATCGTCTTAAGTCTAAGCTTAGTCTATATTCCGTATAAAACTCACCAAAAGCCCAAGGCCACCTTTGGGGAGAGAGAGAGACCATGGTCAAGTGCGTGCTGCTGCTAACTGCAAGCCTGGCGGAGTCGAACTCCTGTCAGCATCAGTCTGTGCAGCGAAGTCAGGAGACCAGCAGAGCAGGAAAAAGCTCCCACTTCCGTTCTCTCCTTGCCTTTTAAGCTCGCACCCTGGAAGTCAAGTGCGTAGCAGGCAGTCTGACGTGCGCAGCAGGCGGACTGGCATGCTGTAGCTCATGCCGTTGGTCTCCTCCCCGAAAGGGTGGTCCTTCAGTTATCCTAACCGACTGTTAAAAGACTTTCATTTTTTTTTTTTTACCACATAGCCAAGAATAAGGGCAATACTGAAACCTCCCTCAGATCTTCCAAGACTTTGGTCGCCAGCCTGCAAGTGAATAAATATATCAGCAGTGATTAATTATAGCCTTGTATTGGGAGACAGGATCAAGTGAAATAATCCCTCTAACCATGCAGCCTAAGATTCCATAGACTTACGAATCCATGAATATAAGGGACCATATGTACTCCTTTAGTGTGGCAGTAATGGTGACAGATCATTATTCTATCTATTTTTAACAATGTTATCTTAGAGCAGCCTTCATCAGGTTGTGATTGAAAAGTTACTCAATCTGTGAAGCAGCAGTAAATCTATACAAAATACACTGTTCTATTTACCTAAAATGGTTAAAAAAAAACCCCACCAAAACAACCCAAGTCCGTTAAAAGTCTATGCACATAGACTATGAATATAATTTTTGTGGAGATGACTGAACAAGTAAAAGGCATGAATATCAATTGGATCCTGTTATCCTACCTCTCTACAAACTACCTAAATAAATTACATACATACATACATATACAGTGTTTAGCATAGTGCTTGACATATAGTAGGTGATCAATAAATGTTTATTGATTGACTGATATCTCAGGATTGAGAGTGCAGGTGAATTCAAAGTTCACCCATTCCAAACCCCTCACTTTTACAGGTGGGGAAATTAAGGTTCATCGAGGTGACAGGTAGCCACTTTGGAAAAAAAATCAAGTAGCTGTGCATTTGAGACTAGGGGGAAAAGCTTTGTACCTTTAGGAGTTTCTATGATGGCTTTTGCTTCCTAAAAAAATCAGACTTTCTCTTGCGTAGTGGGGTTAAAGAAAAGCAAATTAAGAACAAGATACTTAAGTGTGTTCAAATTGTGGGTTGCAGAGTTAAAAGGAAAAATAATGGAGTAATTAAGAATGATTAGGGAAAGAGATGAGGGTGAGCACCTATTGCCCTCTACTGAGCTAGGCAAAATCGAAGGAGAGAGTGGTGCCGGCTGCCACCTGCTGGAACATGACCAGAACTGCAGAAGGAGATGCCTACTGCTTGCCCTAAATGAAGGAGACTTTATGAAGACATCAGGGAGAGGTTTATTCATTTGTGGTTTGTCTTGGTTCTCCAATATCTCTGTTGTTAGTTTTATTTTGATGTCTTAATATTTTTGATAAAATTTCCTTTGTATATTTTGTGAACTGCTTGCTTACAATGGGAGTTGGTGTCAGCACACCATACTGTGACAGATAGAGAAAATCAGTATGCATCAGAAACAAGACATGAACTTAGATCTTCTTTACTTGGAGGACAGATCTCTATCCATTGTGTCATGCTTCTCTTATTCTCAGGCTTAGCTTTTCCTAAATATTCCCTATACGTATACTCCTTGTCATGCTATCTATGGTACAAAGTTTGGTTTGAACAGAGAAGGGTATCTCTTACATTTTTCTACCCACACATTTTTTTTCTTGCTAATCCTGCTTCCCTGGGCTGCCTTGATGGTTTAGAAACATATATGCAAAGGTTCTCCATCCTTCCCAGAAAGCTAAGACTACATTGGGGTGATGCTGAGGCTAACTTCAACTGACATCTAGCAGCAGGCCAAGCAGCCCCAGAAATGGCCTTTGTCTCTGAACTTGCCTGCATCTTCTCAGTGCTCTTCCCACATGGCGATGAGGTCATGTTCACTGAGGATAAAATCAATGCCCCATTAAAGTAGCAGGTATAAATGTTGAACCAACACTGACATTGGAAGTTTCATCTGCAATGTAGGAGTTAGTGGAGCTGTCCTGGTAGCTGGTGCTACTCCTACTGGGGGTGCTGTCCCTGCTGAAGAGAACAAACAGGACATCAAAAAAGAGGAATAAGATAATGATGTGGCTTTTGGTCTTTTTGATTAATTGCCTCTTGTAATATGGCAAATAAATAGTTAAATTATTCCCAAAAAAGAGAAACATAGATAGATAACTAAAAAGACTGTTAGACAAATTAATAATAATTTTGACCAAATCTAAGAATAAACAGCATTTATGAGGGAGAGTATTATGAGATTTAACTGATGGTGAAATGGGATTGATGGTCCCATAGAAAATGGGAGTTGAAAGGGACCTCAGAGGTTCTCTAATATAATGTATATTTTAATGGGAATACTTACTACACTACCCCTAACAAGTAACTATTCTAAGCTTGAAAAAAGATGATGGGAAACTCATCACTTTTTTTTTTTTTTGTCGGGACAATGAGGGTTAAGTGACTTGCTGGTAAGTTTCAATTGTCTGAGGGTAGATTTGACCTCAGGTCCTCCTCTATCCAGGGACAGTGCTTTATTCACTGTGCCACCTAGCTTCCCCTGAAACTCATTACTTCCCAGAAAAGCTCTGGACATCTCTAATTGATTTTTCCCTGCTAATCTGAAGCCAACATTTGATTCTCTGTAATCTCCATTCATGGCTCCTTGCTACCAATCAAAAACAAGAAGGGAAGGCAATTGGTTTGGGGAAAATGGAAGATATCAGCTATTACTAACAATTCTAGTGAAAGCCTACACCTATCTTCCACTATGAGTCTGCCAGTCAATAGCAAATGAAATCAGGGAAGGTCCAAGACTCTGAAGCATAGGGAGAACAAGTGATTTAGCTGAGACCTCTTTGTGGCAGATCAGTGTAGTTTGGGGTAGTTTAGTTAATTGTTTGGTGTTGTCTGTGTTCATGTGTATCCCAAGTTCTGTGTGTCCCCATAGAAAGTCATATGCATTGGATTATGGTGTAAAACTGCTTGAATTCTTAACCAAAGAGAGAAAAATAAGCAAGAGGTTGGCCATGAATGACTATGTATTTACAGGAACAGCAATAGCTCTGACCTCTCATACTCTCATCTATTCTTATGCCATTGGTTCAAGGACCCTGATATTAGTTAGGCCCTTTGGGGCTAAGTAGAATAAATCTGATTAATCTTCCTCATGGCATCCCTCCAAATCCTTGATGATTATGCCCTCTATTATTATTATGTCCTCTTAAATTTTCATTAGGATAACCATCCCTGATTTCTTTAACCATCCTCATATGCCATTGACTATAGTCCTGCCTATCAATGATCTTCCTAAAATGTGATACCCAGAGCTGAACACAATATTGCAGAAGTTGCTTTACTATGTTTGAGTGGAGTTCTCACCTTCCTCATTCTATTTCTTAATGCAAAATCACATTGATTCTCTTCATTTCCATGATGTAGTGTAGATATGTTCTGAGTTTGTAGTCCACTAAAATCCTCAGAACATTTTCATGGAGATTGTCATCTAGCCATTCATCTTCCAATCTCTTCTTACATGATCAATTTTTCAATCCCAATTGTAGGACTTTGGACTTGTCCCAATGAAACTTAATTTCATTTGATTTTGCCTATCATTTCAGCCTTTTGAAATTAGGGTTAGGGTTAGGGTTACCAATTGGATACCAATTTTGTAAGCCAGTGTGTTTTCTATCCCTCCCAACATCATGTTATTTGAAAGGCTGATAAGTGAGCCATCTCAATTTCTCAATTAGAACAGAACTAAGCAGAGATCCCTGGGATAGACCACTAGAGACATCTTTCTAAGTTGGCAATGGTAGATAGTTCAGACTAATACGCAATTCTAGCCAAAATGAACATGCACCTAGAATTTATAATTCACCAAATATTCAAGGGGAACTGAAAGGTATCCACATGGCAATGTGTGTTTATAAAGTAATGAATTTGACTGCTAATTGATCATGGATTTTAAGTATTTTGAGTATAACTGGTTCATTAAAACGCAGTAGGAAAGTCTTTCAATGAATTCCTTCCCACTGGTAGTATGGAGATCCTTCTTGTTGCTCGAAGGCCAGATAAGGGTAACACAGACTTGTGGCAAAGTCTACCAATCTAAGAAGACCAATAAAGGTCTGATACAGTCTATTTGTCTATAATTTGATATAAACCTAGTGGAATAGCAACCATGTGTGGATTTCAGCCATGCCTCTCTTTTCCTCAACAACTCCTGAAAATTTCTATAAGTCTGGTATTCCCAGATTGATGTAAGTGAAACTCTTTTGATAATAAATTATTGAGTAATACCTTGTTATTCTGCTTTAGACAATATTTACCAAAATATTATCTTTTTTTTCTTTTGGTGAGGCAATTGGGGTTAAGTGAGTTGCCCAAGGTCACACAGCTAGTTAAGTGTCAAGTGTCTGAGACTGTATTTGAACTCAGGTCCTCCTGAATCCAGGGCCAATGCTCTATCCACTGCACTACCTAGCTGCCCCCAAAATATTATCTTAATAGCCCATATTGTAAATTAGTTATTTTTTGGAAGAAATTAAAATTTCTGATTGATATAAAACTAGGATCTTATAGATCTTATGGAAACAAAGCAATAAAAAAATAAACAATCATAAAGCTAGAAGGCAAATTCCTATAAAATGGAGGACAGTTATTGTTACAAACTAAGTAATTATTCTTTCTCATAAAAAATACCTTAGCATACAGGACTTGATTCTTTAGGGACTGTCTTTAATCTTTATCTTCTGTGATCTTTGTTGCCTTGACAGCCTGTGCCAGTCAATATTACTTGATAAAATACTGCCTTACAGTAAGTGAAGCAAACTATGTTCTTATTTAATGTCTGTTTTCACTGCCAAAGAAAATAATGTCTGAAATGGAAAGTGCAGCACAAAACATACCTAATATTGTGAAAATAATTAAGACGTACATAGACAGTGAGAGAACACCTAGCTGTTGAAGTTACCTAGGACGGATGAATCATATAACAGATTGCTGAAAGAATCAGCCAATTAGATTGCAGAGCTACTCTTACTGGTCTTTGAAAAATGGAGATCATAGGACTTAGTGGGAGCCCTTCAGGAGGGAAGAAGGGAAAAAGCTATCTTGATTTAAAAAAAAATAAAAAGGGGGCAGCTAGGTGATGCAGTGGATAAAGCACAGGCCCTGGAGTCAGGAGTACCTGAGTTCAAATCCGGCCTCAGACACTTAACACTTAACTAGCTGTGTGACCCTGGGCAAGTCACTTAACCCCAATTGCCTCACTAAAAAACAAACAAACAAACAAACAAATAAATAAATAAATAAATAAATAGAATAAAATAAAATAAAATAAAAAGGGTCTACAAACCAAGGTACAATTAGCTTGCTTTTGATTCCAGGCAAAGTTTTGGAATTTATACCTAAAGAATAGTCACAGACCTCTCTTGCTGATCTCCTAAGTTGGCTCAGCATAGAAAAATGTCTCACCTTTTGTTGACTCTGCCACTGAAAATTTTAATTTGAGTTATTTTAAAGTTGTTTGTGGAAGGGAATGCTGGGAGCATTTAGATGAGGTGCTGCCTGTACTGTACCATCTTGGCTCTACCTCCTTGCTTCAGTCTTTGAATTTATATTCTTCAGTGCCTAGCAAAGTGTCTGTCATGGAATAGTTGGTTTTTTGCATCACTTTCATTTAATTTCCCATTTCCCCCTCAACAACTCTTATTTCTTTCCTTATTTCCTCTGGGAATTCTTGTTGGACTCGGGTCCAATTAGCATTTGTCTTTGAGGCTTTGCTAGTATCCATTTGATAGATGATTGATTATTGATTGATTCTTGCCCTCTAGGAATCCAGAAACATTAGTTGCCAAGTTTTTCAATGCTTTAATCTTGACACAAAGCCAACAGTCTTAATCCAAATACTAAGAGAAGAATTGGGAAAGGAATCCAAAAAGGTAAATATTGGGCTTGATAATTATTGCTTCATCCATAACAAATCTCTAGAAAGTGACCAGAGGGTCACACTGAAGTGGGACTATAGGTATTTTAAGGTGGTGTGGGACAATCCCTGGGACCTGTTCAATTTCTGTACACTCCTGAATATTAAGAGATTCCCTTGCTTCTAAAACAAACACTTATACCTAATATTCCAGAGGGAACTTTTTGCACTTAAAGATCAATCCTAGATTGGAGGCAGAATGGCACAGTGAAAGGTACACTGAATCAAGAGTATCATTTATAAAATAGCAAGAGTATTGTAAAGACAAACTAAACAATGCAGGAACACTGACCAACACAACAACCAACCACAACCCCAGAAGACTCAGGATAAAATGTGCTATTCACCTCCTGAAAAAGATAATATACTCAAAAGGAAAATTGAGCCTTTTTCTTTTACATGACCGACCAGTGTAGGAATTTGTTTTGCTTAACTATACATGTTTGTAATATGTTGTAACAATTGGAATGATGCCACCTGCTGGAGACTTACTGTAGAAGAGTTCTGCCCATGAAGCGAAGGTCTTTGAGGGCAAGACCAGGAGTCTTTTCTTTGGCGTCAGGAAGTGACGCGGGCTAGTGGGAGGAGGAAGGAAGAGACTGGCGCTCGCTCTGATGCTCTTTCCTGGGGACTCTGGCAGAGAGCGGAGCTAGAAATGTGCTCTCCCTTTAATAGATAGGAATCTAGGCCTTTCACTCTCTCTTTATCAAATTCTTATTCTCCTTAATAAGTGCTTAAAAGTCTAACTCTTGCTAAAGCTTATAATTTATTGACGACCACTCATTAGATATTTTAGACAGTTTAGCTAGAATTTTAGCCCTTAACAATGTATAGTTTGTTTTTCTTGCTTTCTCAGTGTGGGGGCTGGGGGGGATGGCAAGTGGAAGAGAGGAAGAGAAGACAAGTATTTGTGAAAATTAAATAGAATTTAAATTAAAAATAAAAAAATACCTCTGGGTCTGAGGACCCATACTGAAATCCTCCTTCTGCTGCCCATGTAACCTTGGGAAATTTACTTTCCTTCTCTTGACCTCAGTGTTCTATGCTATAAATTAGGGAGATCATAGGGTCATAGATATAGAATTAGAAGGTCTCTTAGAGACCATCTAGTCTAAGCATCTCATTTTAAGGACAAAGAACTGGGACACAGTTAGCAGTGTCCTTTGAATCCATTACTTTTCCTCCTGTACAAGGTCATTCTTATTTTTTAAAAAATCTTTGGCAATTCCCTATTAGCTCAGAGCTAAAATGCATAGTTTTCAGCTTAGATTTTATGGACTTTGATAATCTGGCTCTTGAGTTATTTCATATTCCTTCTCTCATGTTCCAACCAAAGTCAACTACCTGTTGTACCTAGCCCTGCCCTCCATCTGCCTTCTTTGTGTTGTGGTAAAAATTATTTGTGGTGGGGCAGCTAGGTGGCGCAGTGGAGGAGGCACTGGCCCTGGATTCAGGAGGACCTGAGTTCAAATCCAGCCTCGGACACTTGACACTTACTAGCTGTGTGACCCTGGGCAAGTCACTTAACCCCATTGCCCCACACCAAAAAAATTATTTGTGGTAAAGATTAATATTGCCATTTTTAGCTGACTCATTTGGGAGGGGCCACAATTGGCCCACCCTGAGGTTATGTATGCTACTGAGGTCAGAAGGAGAACTCTCCATAGACAGTTTTTGAAGGACCTCCCCTTTTGGGGGAGGAAAGATTGAACGCTCCCTGAAGGGAGGCCGAGGGTTCTTCCAGAATGCTAGGCTTCTTCTGGAGTGCTCTCTCTCGTTCTTCAGCCTTTGCTGTGGTGGTGCGTGTTTGCTCTGTCTTGGGAGGCTGTTTTCCTTGGCCAGGTGTTGGTGAGTTAATTACGGAAAACCCTAAATTCCTTTGAACTAGCTTAATTGGAAACGGTCTGAGAATTGAATAGGTTAAGTTTAGAGTTAAGAGTATTTATCTGTATTTCTATTTTCCTATTTCCTTATCTTTGATTTTTATTAGTTTTACCTTTGTTGTTTAATTAATTCCTAAGTAACAAAATCTGATCCTTTTGAGAAATAAAGCTTAAAGGCTCCTTTCTTATTGGCCTAGGAGAAATATCTATAAAGGGCAGTTCAGAGGGGAGGGTGAACCTAAAAGGTCCCTCATATTTCCGGGACCCCAATAGTAAAGCAAGTCACCCAAATACCACTCCGTATATCCAATTTTGGCCCTCACATTGTCTTTATACAGCTTATTCTTATGCTAGTAATGCCATATCTTCTCACTTCTGCTTGTGAGAATTCTTATTGTCCCATGAGGCTCAGTTCAGATGCTCCTTCATCTGGGAAGCCTTCTCTAATTATTCCTTTTCTTATTTGCCTCAAATGATCTTGTATTTATTCATCTCCTAATAGAATGTTAAATCTCTATGGACAGACCTTGCTTTGCTTTGTCTTTCTGTTTCCAGTGCCCAGAATGGTGCTATGGAGTCAGTTCTGTTAAATGAATTAAATTTGGATGCAGTCATCACTTAATTATAGAACCATAGATTTAGAGTCAGAAGATATCTTAAAAGCTACAACTTCAACCCCTTTATTTCACAGATGAGGAAACTGAAAGATTATGTGAGTTTCCCAGTGTCACATGACTAGTAAATATCTGGAATGACATTTGTATCCAATAAGTCTTCCTGTCTCCAAATCCAGAACTCTCTCCTTTACTCCATGCTGATGAAGGTGACTCAGCTCCAAAGGGGAAGAACTGGGATTTAAATTCAGGTTCTCTGTGAGTCTACATCCAGTCCTCTTTTTTCAATTCCAGCTCTCCTAAACTTCTTCATATGTAGAAATTATCTCTTCCTTCACACCACTCCCAACCAACACATTCCCCCAAATATTTACAAGATTAGTAATTTTCTCCTACTCTTGTGAATTCTCTACAATACAGGGCTTATAGTAGTTAAGTAAATATTTTTAAATTTGAAATAATGGCCTGGAAAGTTTCTAATCACACAAAACCCTATAATAATGCAAAACACTTACATTGACCAACAGGGACATGCTGAGTCATATACAATTCTACAAATTCTCAAGTTGAGGGTATTGACCCAGTCAGTTGGATGTTATTCCTCTTCCGTGAAAGATATCAGGCATACCCACAATGCCTGGGACTTTTCCTGATGACTGACATTTCCTTTTCCTGTCCAAGGACCTTATTTCACAGGATCATAGATTTATAGCTGGAAATGTCCTTACAGGTCATCTAGAGGTAGCTTGATTTATTAGATGGAATGTTGGACTTGGAATGGGGAAGAATTGAATTTGAATCCTGCCTCCAACACTTAGTAGCTGAATGACTTTGGGTAATTCACTTAACCTCTGGGTCTCAGTTTCCTCATGTGTAAAAGGACAAAATTGGATTTGATGACCTTAAAGATCCCTTTTAGCTCTAAATCCATGATTTAGGATAAAATGCCTATCTATTTAACTATTTACCTATCCACCTACCTACCTACCTACCTACCTACCTACTTACCTACATACATACAGACATATATACATACACATGTGGGTATACATAGGTATATATCTGTAAGCACTGTATATTAAAGTTCTATAAATCCTCTTTAAGGGCAGCTAGATGGTATAATGGATAGGGCTCTGAGCTTTGATTCAAGAAGACTCATCTTCCTGAGTTCAAATCTAGGCTCAGACCCTGTGGTCCTGGGCAAGTCACTTAAACCTGTTTGCCTCAAACTCCTCATTTATAAAATGAGCTGGAGAAGGAAATGGCAAACTATTCTTGTATCTTTGCCAAGAAAACCCCAAATGGGGTTGGTAAATCAGAAACAACTAAAAATTACTGAACAACAAATCCTCTTTAGAACTAATTTATTACCGCAGAAACACAGCATTTAAGTTAGAAGGTACTTCATCAGTTAATTAGTCCATCCCAAGCAGAAAAGGACTGCAATAAATCAATCTAACATACCAATTTGTTCAGCTTGTGCTTAAAGACTTACAAGGAGGTAACCTGCCACCTCTCAGGGCAGTCCATTCCACTTTTGGACTGATATGACTGTCAAATTGTTATTGTGATTTTTTTGTTTATTCATTTTTTGTAACTTCAAGCCTAAACTGGCCTCTTTGTAACTTTCCACCCGCTGTTCCCAGTACTTCCCTCTGAGTCCAAATTAATCAAGTCTATTGCTTTCCCCACTTTTTGATCCTTCAAACCCTTAACTTACAGAAAGTGATCCTCTCCCCCTCTCCTCTAGTCGTCTTTTCTCTAGGTTAAACCTGTTCAGTCGGTTCAACTGATTCTCTTATGTCATGAACTCAAGACCCTTTTCCATTCCAAATGAATCATATGTATCTCTCACTTATCTTCCTCACATTGTATCTTGTTCTCCAGAGTGAAATGCTAAACATTGGCAACCAAACAAAGAAGAGTTTTGAGGATATTTTAAAAAAACAATCATATTCAGGTGCAGTTAGGTGGCACAGTGGATAAAGCAATGGCCCTGGATTCAGGAGGACCTGAGTTCAAATCCAGCCTCAAACACTTGACACTTATTAGCTGTGTGACCCTGGGGAAGTCACTCAACCCTCATTGCCCCACAAAATACCCCCCAAAACAAAACAAAACCCAATCATATTCTACAGCTGTTACAATTCTGATGGCAATTGACACATGAAGGATGAAATTGAGAAAATATTTGTTGTAAGAATGATACAGTCGCTGTTTTATTAAATTCACTCAATCAGAATAATACTTTAACTACAATGTAGTAATAACATTTGTACTACAAGGAAAAAAATGTTTCTGCTGTGGCCATGTCACTTTTCAAATATTCATGAATTCTTGCAACATCCCTCTAAAGTAAATATGTGTCAGTGAGCAGGATTATTTTCTCAGAATTTTGAAGGCTTGGAGGACTTCACATTTTATTCCAAAGCATTTCTGACTTGGAAAACAACAACTTTAAATCATAACAATTATCTTCTGCCCATGGCCCGAAAACCAGTGTTACTGAAAGGTAAAGGAGTCAACAAGTCAACAAATATAATTGGACAGCTCCTAGATACAGGTTATTGTACTGGGTGCTGTTGGCTATCAATATTAAGGAAGTAGAAGAATTGACCCCACCTTGAAATGCAAGATGTTATTATCTTCATGGTTGTCATAACTTAATCAATAAAGACTTATCAACATATATCACTTATTAAAGCAGCAGTAAATAAAAAAGGCAAACAAATTAGTCAGGTTCATTGTAAAATAAATGAATAATAGGTGAATTTATTAAGTATCTGCTGTGTGTCAGGAATCATGTTAAGCACTGAGGATGGAAAAAGTTAAAAGGCTATTCCATTTCTTTAAGGCACTCACAGTCTAATGGGTGAAACAAAATATAGTAAAAAGGAAACGAAACCAAACCAAACCTACCTAAGTCATGGAAACCTTGACCTTGCTTCTAATTCCAGCTTTCCTACTAGCTGGCTACCTGACATGTGGAAAGTGAGTTCATATTTCTGAGCCTTAGTAAAATGAGAGTTTGGCAACAATTGATTATTTTTTTATTTTTTGGTGAGGCAATTGGGGTTCAGTGACTTGCCCAGGGTCACACAGCCAGTAAGTGTCAAATGTCTGAGGCTGGATTTGAACTCAGGTCCTCCTGAATCCAGGGCCGGTGCTCTATCCACTGCTCCACCTAGCTGCCCCAACAATTGATTTATTAGGCCTTTTTCAGCTCTACAATTTTAGGTTTCATTTTTATGTAGGGATAGAGATAGGGGCTGGGACATATTGTTTTTTCATTAGCATGAGAAATTCTTTGCGTGGGAAATCTCAGAGGTAAGAGTTCAACCCAGGTGTTTTTCACTATGAAATAATTTATTTATCTACTATTCCACAATTCCTCTTATATATGATTCTATTATATTGATAATATAATTCTCCATAAGATGGTAGGTCTAGGTATTTATGAAATATTGGGAGAATTGAAAGGGATTTGCCTCATTTTTTTTTGTTTTGGTAGACAAAATATTTTCAACAACTTGAACAAAATATTATTATGTATATTTTATTTATTATGTTAATGTCATACAGTTATTTTCAAGGTACCTCTTTCTAGATCTAAATACAAAATGCTGGGAAAATGGTAATGTTTTTATATCAAATGCATTATTCTTTTATTTATATGGATTTGATTTTGGAGGGGTAAGTTCATACCCTTCCACTTTTTTTTATTTGCCTGACATTATCCTCCTAGAAGCTTTACAAATGCTACCATGCAGTGATTACAGATGTTAGCATTTTAATAACAAAGTGTTTCTTTCTAAAAAACGACCCTGGCACTTGATATAAATAAATATGTAAAAACGAACCTACCAGGGCTCCATGCCCAGAAAATACATCATTCCACAAATAGGAGTAAACAGAAAATCAAATCTCCCAATTGCAAGCTGGGGAAAATAGTGTTTATGTGCTAAGGTGATAGTAAGGTGAGCCGGTGAATGTGGCATCAGGCCTGATGCCCCATGTGCATATTCCACTCAACCATTGAGGATGAAGTTTAACAGATGGACAGGAACTTTGGAGGCATTATCCTAGGCAATCCAAGTGAATAAGAGATCTGAAATGTAACCAAGGCATGCTGGCCTCTGGTCTTATCCCCAAAATCTAACAGCTGCTCCAAATGTGGAGGCCAGCTTATCCAGTTTGGATGGTGAATGAGAACTACTGGGTTTATGATAGGTTGCCAGTAACTATGCTTTTCCAAATGAGTGTTGATACAGTGTCTCAAAAATCTTAGTGTAGGGGCAGCTAGGTGGCGCAGTGGATAAAGAACTGGCCTTGGATTCAGGAGGACTTGAGTTCAAATGCAGCCTCAGACACTTGACACTTAACTAGCTGTGTGACCCTGGGCAAGTCACTTAACCCCCCATTGCTCTGCAAAAAACAAAAAACAAACAAACAAAAATCTTAGTGTAGTTTTCACCATTAATAACTTAAAGCTACACTAAGATTTGGGGGGCACCCTTTATTTTTTGAATGGGAAATACTCTAAGGGGAATCACTTGTCAGCTCTGGATCATCATCAAACTCCTTCCTTCAAGGTGCATCTATCCCCTCTAGAATCCAGCAATCTGGATTCAGTTATCATGCCTACACAGCTGACTCCTAAATATTTATATCCAGCCCTCATTTCTCTCCTGAGCTCTAGTTCTGCATTGTTTATTTCCTATTGAAATCTCAACATGGACATTCCATAGATCTCTCAATCTCAACATGTCTAAAATGGAGTTTTTCTTCCCCTTCCTACCCCAAACATGTTTCTTCACTATACACAACTTTCCATCATTCATCCCTTTGTCTTTGTCCAGTTTATCCCTGTGCCTGATATATGCCTACCCATATCCATCCTTTGGACTCTCTAGATCCTCTTTAAGGCTTAGCTCAGGTACCATCTCCTTTGAGAAGCTTTTCCTGATTCTACTTGCTCTTTCTTGTTGCTCTTTCCTTGAAACTTGCCATGCAGTTTTCATTGACTTCTTTGTGTACCTATTTTATTGCTTCCCCTCCCCCACTCCACCCTGTTAGAGTATAAACTCTTTTGAGGGTAGAAAGAGCTTCATTTATATCTTTGTTTCCTCAGTCCTCATCATCTAGCCAATGTCTGGTACACAATTGGTGTTTAATAAGTTGTTGTCTCCCTACATTAAAGTTTGTAATGATATTTAGTACTTAAAAATTTTTAAGTACCAAGTCACATGCCATTATTCATAAGAGCCCAGTCGAATGCACATTTACATAGAAATTATATAAAGGATGCTTTATGAGATATTTTATTTTTTCCGTTACATGTAAAGATAATTCTCAACCTTTGTTTATACATGCTTTACAATTTCAGATTTTTCTCCCTCCCTCCCCTCCCTCCCCCCTCCCCTAGACAGCAGGTAATCTGATATAGGTTATATCTATATATCTCTATACATATACATATATATATATATACACACACATATGTATATACACATAATAACATTAATCCTATTTCTGCATTAATCCTGTTACAAGAGAAAGAATCAGAGCAGTGATGCAAAACCTCAAAATAGAAAAAAAAAACAACAGCACCCAAAACAAAAGAAATAATATGGTTCAATCAGCATCTATACTCCACAGTTCTTTCTTTCTTTTTTTTTCTTGGATTTGGAGATCCTCTTCTATCATGAGTTCCCTGGAACTCTTCTGTTCCATTGCATTGGTGAGAAGAATATAGTCCATCACAGTAGGTCAACACTCAATGTTGATGATACTGTGTACAATGTTCTTCTGGTTCTGCTCATCTCACTCATCATCAGCTCACATAAGACCCTCCAGGTTTCTCTGAACTCTTCCTGCTCATCATTTCTTACAGCACAATAGTGTTCCATTGTATTCATATACCACAACTTGTCCAGCCATTCCCCAATTGATGGGCACCCCCTCAACTTCCAATTCCTTGCTACCACGTAAAGAGCAGCTATAAATATTTTTGTACATGTGGGTTAAAGGATGCTTTAAATGTGGCATCTCAGTAAACAATTAAATCGAGAGAAATTTTGTACATACTTTGCATCACAGGTCAGAGAAGTAAATGTACTCTGCATTGGGCTTTCTCATGCTGTGGCTTCATGGGACAGCTGATTCAACAATGTTTATTTCATTCAACTTTTTTTTAAAAAAGTAAACAAATAATTTAAATTGCTTTGCTTATGTGGGCTTGCATCTACAGATGTGTAAGCTAAACTATCAACCTATGCAACAATTCAAAGTTGGTTATAGTCAGTCAACAAATCTTTTTAAGTGCCTATCATGTACTAGGCACTGTGTTAACCACCAGGGATAGAAAGAAAGACAAAAAATCTTTCCTATTCTCAAGGAGCTTATATTTGAATGCTTATAACTTTTACGACCCATTTTCCAATGGGTTGAATAAGCTGCCTCTGGACTATTTGATTTTCATGTTATATGTTTCCTGTGTTGATTCAAATGATTATGTGAGTGAAGACACCAGATATTTATGTATTTGGTTTACATAGCACTGAAGATTCTGTTAGTCTAGAAATTGATGATAATAATAATAGTTAATATTTATATAGTGCTTTCAGATTTGCAAATCACCTTATCCATACGATCTCATTTGATACACATAATAATTCTGTGACATAAGTTGATTTTATCCCCATTTTATAGATGAGAAAACTGGGGAAAAGAGAGGTAAAACCATTTGCTGGAGTCCTACAGCTAACAAATATTTGAATCAAGGTTTGAACTTACGTCTTTTTGCCTGCAAATCTTACATTTTATTCACTAAGTCATGTAGCTGTCCTGCTTGATAATTATAAATCTGTATTCTACCTCAATTTTTCACTAACATTCAGGATGTTTCTGGAAGCACAAGGTTAGTTGGGTTCAAGACTTGATTCAGAAAAATAGGGTTAGGAGGAGGTGACCAACACTGGAGACAGTTAAACCATGTATGCTTCATTGTCATAAAATAATAGTACTTCAATTCCCTCTCTCTTCCCCTCTTTTCCCTTGCTCAACCTAGAAATTGCTCCAACTCTAAACACAGTGAGATTTTTTCTTTCTTTTTTTGTTTTTGGTGAGGCAACTGGGGTTAAGTGACTTGCCCACGGTCACACAGCTAGTAAGTGTTAAGTGTCTGAGGCCAGATTTGAACTCAGGTACTCCTGACTCCAGGGCCGGTGCTCTATCCACTGTGCCACCTAGCTGCCCTGGAGATTTTTTTCTAATCCTATTTTATACATACAAGGGCTTTCTCTAAATTACCTGAAATGTTAGCTTTCATTATTTTCTTCCTTTTCTCAGCTATTTCCTTTGGTATGCCATTGTCTTTAATTCTTCTGACCTCTTCCATGCATAGTTGCTCCTTGTGTTGTTATTTTTCTATTTCTTTTTAATCTCCAAAATTATTTCAAGTTTGTTGAAATTTATTTGATGTAGGAGAAAGTCATGTAAGTCTCATCCATCAGGTTCTCAGTTTTTTTTTTACCTAGTAATTATGAGATTTTCTCCAGTCCTTAGATTTAACTGTGATAGCAATCAGTATAAGAAACTGCAAATGGTGATTTACTCATGTTTAAGTGTTCTCTAGTCTCTTAAATTAATAATACTATGTCACAGAGTACAGATATTGTGTTTTTATTCTTAATGTGCTCTAAAATATTCTTTAGTGGCTTAAGCTAGTGGATTAATGTGTTCTCAGGTGTGATGTTTAAAATCTAAATGTGTGGTCGCTTTAAATTAGAAGCTTTAGCACCAGTCTTTGGGCATTAAGCATTTATTAAAGCATACAGGTATTAGAAAAAAAGAGAACATGTGGAGTTAAGAAAAGGCCTATCTAGCCTAGAGTTCCAGTCTGGTCTGGTTCTTCCTCAAGTCTTCTGCCACGAGCCTGCTTCAATCATGAAGTCTCTGCAAACTGAGTGTGGAAGCTCCAGAAGTGTCCAGAGCATAGGAGGTCCTGCTCAAGATGATTGGTAGGCATCATCCAAATCCATTTGTTCACTGGACTTGAAGGTAGTCTCAAGTTGAGTTCAAAGTCTTTAGCTTCTGAGAACAATAACTTCTTTTTTTTTTTTAAGTGAGGCAATTGGGGTTAAGTGACTTGCCCAAGGTCACACAGCTAGTAAGTGTCTGAGGCCGGATTTGAACTCAGGTCCTCCTGACTCCAGGGCCGGTGCTCTATCTACTTCGCCACCTAGCTGCCCCCGAACAATACCTTCTTAAGGTCTAGCCAGGTGTGCTTACAATCTAGTTAACTTGAAGTAGACTAATCAGCAGTCAATCACTCTCACTTAATTCAATCAGTTTAGATTAATCTCCAGGTGGGCCTTTGAGTATCTACTAAATTCCATTATTTTTTCACACAGGTATCAAAGAATTGTAAACTTGCTCTTGGTATAGATAATAACTAAGTCCCTTTTACTGTGTTCATTGTGGTTAACCAAGGCATTAAAAATATATCTTCTAAGCTGAAGTAACCAATCAGCTTCAGAGAAAGAAGTACCATTATCAGACCAAAATCAACTGTTCTAAAGGGACCTACTTGTGTTGCCATGAACCCATATAAAGTCAGAACTTCCTTGGAGCAGGACCAATCAGCATTAGAAACTGAAAGAGGTCAAGATCAGGTCGAGAGAATGTGTAAATGATTGCAACTTGGGACAAGGGACTGCATCCTACACTAGTTCATGATTTCTGTCTTTCTGTACATGAGTGTTTTATCGGTTGTATATGTGGGAAGGGTTTGTCTGAAAATAGTTGTGTATAAATACTTTATACCTTTGTAGGGGTATAAAACCCTATCTAGCCCCAGGTTCAGGGTCCTTGCAGGCTTACTCCTGCCTGAGACTGGCTTTATTGTGGGACAGGTACCCTCTCTCAATAAACCTATTTCCTTATGACTTGGAGATTTTGCTGTTTTTTTTTTTGTCAGACTTAGAAATTTCCAAGACAAATTAATAAGTGACAGTTTATCAAATGGTTCTCTTAAAGGTGATAAAGCAGTTTGTAGGGCCACATGGCAGTGATTTATGTCATATATAAGTTCAAGATCATTAGTCCCTTGCAAATTGGCTTCTAACTTCATCACTCAATTGAAACTGCTTTTCCCCAAAATTAATAGGGGTCTCAAGTTTCAAATCTGATGGGCCTTTAAAACATAGGCCTCCACATTCTTGACCATTTAGCAGCATTTGAACCTATATACTATTCTCTTTTCTGTGTTGTTATATTATCTCATTTCTCCTCCTATCTACTTTTCTTCTTTTTCTCAGTTTTGTTGTCTGTCTCACCACCCATGCCCCACCCCCTAATTATACGTTTCCCATAAGGTTCTGTCCTGGGTATTCTCTTCTTTTTTCTTGATAGTCTCTCAATGATTTCATCAACTCCTGTGTGTTCCATATATCCTATTTTATTCTCTTTCCTGAGGTATTCCCACCTTAGTAATGGTGTATTAACTTTTCCAACTTGGTGCCCCATGGGAATCCCAAAATCAACATGTTCAAAATACAACTAAGATATACTGCCCAAACACCAAATCTACTCCTCTTCCTAATTTTCCTATTTCCATTCTTTTATTCACCTGGGTTCACAAACTCAGTCATCTTCAGTTTTCACACTTTTTTCAGCCCTCCACATCCATCAGTGAATTAGTTATGTTGGTTTTAACTTCACAGTATCTCTTGCATTTAGCTTCTTCTCTCTACTCATATAACCACTAATGTAGTTCATACCTTCATCATCTTCACCTGGATAATTACCAAAACTTATTAATTACTCTTTATGCCTCTCTCTTACAATTCCTACATCCCTTCAATTCATATCTCATGAGTCACTTCCTTCATTTATCTATCCACTAACAAACACTTACTAAGCACCTACTATGTATCAAGTACCTAGATAGGCAGGGAGTACCTGGGGGCTACAAAGAAAAAGCAAAACAATCAGTGTCTTTAAGGAGCTTATAGTGTAAGGAGGGCAATAACACATGTAAATCATTATTTACAAGATAAGTACAGAGTTGTTGGAAGGTAGTTTTACCTATGAAGTCACTGGTAGCTGAGGGGCCAAGGAAGGCCTATAAAAGACAATCCTTGAGATGAATTTCTTAAACCAATTCTTCCTCAATGAATGAAAGACTGATGCACTTGGCATTACAAAAAAGTAACTAAGAATTTGACAAGAAAACATAGCATACACTTATTAACTAGCCTGAAAAGAGTTGTCACTTCTTTCCAAAAAAGACCAACAATGGGAACCAAGTAGTGGTTCAGCCAATAGCCAACCTCAATGGCCCAGCTGTAAAATTTGAATCAGTGTCTTACTAGGTTACTTTAAGTAATTTGAAAGGTACCACTTTTCATTAAGTAATTGTGTTCTGCACTTTCAGAAGCAATTCTGAAGTGAAGAGAAAATTAAAAGGGCACCTAGAAGAAGTTGCTGATTTAGAGGTTGTACCCTATGATTTGAAACATTTTCCCCTTCTATTTAATACCTGAGAAGTGGTTCAGCAAATTTAGTATCTATTTTCATGACTGAATAGAGACTTTGAAGAAGGGAACTAAGTCATAAGTTTCCTTAAAGATGTCACAGGAAAGAAAGAACTGAATGGGGAAGAGTTTGGTTTGGAATAGTAGAAGTAGAGCAGAACAAAAGGGACAACTTTTTATCCCTTTTAATTTTTAATTTTCAGGGCATTGTACATTGTAGGCTAACAGAGTTCTATAAGAATTGCTTTGAACACCAAACATAATTCCCCTCTCATGCATTTGAAAATGATTCCCTTTGTCCATGTACTTGTATGTATAGCTTTGTCGTTCAACATCTTTAAGCAATTTAATAATAAACTTTTCGATTTATACTTTTGGGTTCCAAATTTTATCCTTCTTTCCCTCCCTTCCCTTCCCCTTCCCTGAGGGGGCATATAATCAGATATGGGTTATACATGTATGATTATGTAAGCAATTTAAGGATAGAAAATCTATTCTTAATACAGAGGAAGTATTTACATTTTCTTTTATTCCTAAAGTAGATTGTGAGAAGAACATCACAACCTGAAAAAATGATTAAACATACCACCTACTCTCCAGAGCATTCCCTAACTGAAAAGCTAGTTAACAAACTCTGGCTCTGCCATGCAAAGGCATAGAAAACCCATAAGGCCCTTTCTTTTTAGATCATTTTAGAAGTCCCCTTTAAATTATCTCACATTGGAAGTACCCTGAAAGTGAAGGTAATTTTAATTAATTTCTCTTTTTAATGTTACCTAACAGTTACCAGTATAGACATGTTTAAGGCCATATCTCACAACTGTCGTCATTCCTATTTTAAATGGGAATAGAATGTAACAAATAGAATATAAAGTCCTGGAGGGCACAGGCTTGAACCCAAGTCTTCCTGACTCAAAAAGGCCAGGTCTCTATTTACTGTACAATATGCCTGTCAAAATATTTGCAATCAGGTTAATCTGCCTTATTTCTCTTCTATAGTGTTGAGTTTTCGGAAAACTATTAAACTATTAAAAATTATTAGGTTAGTCAATGCTGGAGGGATTGTGTGTAAGGGATCATAAATAGGATAATTACAGAGAAGCACAGGTTGACATATGCACTAATGCAAAGTGAAGAAAGCAGAAATGGGAAAATATATAAACACTGATTACAAGTGAAATGGAAAGAACAACAAAAATCAAAACTAAAAACTGCAATTAATTATAATGACCACTCTTGGCATAAAAAAAGTTACACAAATTTGCCTTCTTTCATATATTGTAGTGGTAGATGTCTTTAGGTATAGAATTCTGCATATGCTTTTAGACTTGGGGAAGATGTTGGTTGGTTTTGCAAAACTGTCTTTTTTCCTCTTTTTAAAATTCTTCATTATAAGTGATGGCTTTCTGTCAAGGGAAAAGAGATTTATATTAGGAAAAGGAATATGTGAAAATAAAAGATAACTATTTTTAAGAAATTCTACTTCTATGTATATCTTTGGATGTAAAGGTAGATGCACTAATATATAACCACCATATTAAATGTAAAGAGTTAAAGTGTAATTTTAATTGTTGAAAAATATCTATGTTTCTGTTTATTAGGAAATATAATATTAAATCTGATTATTCTATCGAGGGTGTGTTTGATGATTTTACCAGGCTAGGAAGAGTATACTTCTATGACTATTTCTGATTTTGATCATTTTGCCTAGTTACATATTTTAATAAAATTCTCAAGAAGAGGTCTGTATTTTAGTTTCATTTACAGAAGAAATCTGCCACACAACTTCCTTGTTGATAGCTTGCCAGAATAAATATCTTGAAAATGTCACAGAACTTTCACTGAGTTTTAGATGATGTCAGATTTTAGTGGAGAAGGCAGCAAGTGGCTCATACAATTAGGTAACTTTTTCCTTTTGATTCTCAGCTCCATTTTTTTCAGGTTTGGAGCCCGAAGAGAGTATCTAACACTATATCTCTCTGGTCTGGGCTGCCAGGATTAGCATTTGAGAGGAAATAGTCAGACTTGCATTTCACCAAAGCAATGAAAAAAAATCTGTTTGGGGCAAAGAGAATTCTGTACTTCTTTTTACCAAGTTAAAATCTGTCAATTACATGAGACAACAGCAACAAAAATGAAACCTGTCCACAAAAAAAAGAATTAAAGATTCAGTTCTTGAATTTTTTCCTTCTGTCAGGAGTTTTATCCTAACCAAGAAAATAAACACCAACCAACTTGTTCAGGTCTTATTCAATTCAGTTCCACAAACAATTGCTAAACAGTTGCCATTTATAAGACCTCTGTATATGCTCCAGAAGATAGAAAGAAACAGACCCTGCCCTCAAGGTTCTTACATTCCCCTGGGTAAATATAATAGGTAGGAGTAACATTAGATGCAAAATCTATGAGAAGCAAATACAAAATGATTTTAGTAGCGGGAATGCTAACATTTTGGATCAGGGAATAGGAAAGGTCTCTTACAGGCAGTCACACCTGAGCAAAGATGGCTGTTAGGAATTCTCAGAGATAAAGTGGGCCTTATGCAGATAATTATGCATGACCTTTCCTCCATATTTGTTCTCACTAAAATTATAGCTAAAGCAGCAAAGTACCCTGATGGCACCAAGAGACAACATGTCCCAAGCAAGTCAAACCACAAGCTTGACCAACACCACCCCTCAAACTATGATGGAGACAGCCTATATCCCTGAGCTCAAGAGCCTTGGGAATAGTAATGCCTTTTAGCCCCCAAGCCACCAGACCTCCTTCAAGCCCAGCCCCTATAGCCATTATATAAGGAGGGAAATTATTGTGGAGGAGGACTCATCTCCCTCATCACCATCAGCAACAATTGCTGAACAATTGCCACCAATAGGCAGATTGGTATAGAGTAGAAGCAACCACCAGATCACCACTCCTGCTTCCATTCCAGTCCTCATAGCCATCACTACCAGAAGCAACTGCTATAGAGAAGGGACCAGCTATCCCCGCCAACATTCAGTCAACTGCCACACACAGGACAGGCAAGCTGACCTAGCTGAAGCAGCAAGGTATTCTGAAGACTAGGAAGGAAAAATTTTAAATCAAGCTACTGCCACCACTTTGTCCATCATCACCCTTCACACCCTGATAAAAGCAGCCCAGCACCCTGAACTGCAGAACTTTGGGAAGAGCATTGCTTCTAGCCTACTGCTTTCAGCAATCATCCTGGAATATAACACCTATGGAAATAGAACTGGGAAACTGCTATTATAATTGATATAGGTGCAGCTGTAGCTACTAAAGAAGCAGAAAGAAAAGTTCTTGCCACAAAACTTCTTGGCACTGTCAAGTTAAACATCAGAAAATGAAAAGATTTTATTATTGGAAATTACAGTAAAGAAATACAAACAACTGCTTTGCCATTATGATCTAAGATACATGGGACTTTCCTTCTGACTTGCAGTTGAAACCAACCTTGTTGTGAGGGAAAATGATCCCCTTCTCAATAATTCTCTGGAACTTGTTTATTTCCTTCTTGTGAGAAAGGGGCACCCTAGTGTGCAGCTAGTGGGTGCAAAGAATGGAGACCTGCAGGACCGTTTTATCTCTTAGGCCCTAACACGAATGGACTCTCCCCTTTTTCATCATTGGTCCAATTACTCAAGGGTTACAATCTATGCGTAAAAACTAGCTAATTGGAAGGCTGTATTCCCATCCCTAATTTCCATAACTATTCTTTGAGTTCTTAGCCAATGGGGGAGGTGATACAGGGACAGTTCTTCAATCCTCCCTTATATGGACATAGCTCAAGAGCAGATCTAATTGAGATCAATTCAGGCTCCTTGAACTATGTGATTTTGTTTGTCAGGGGGGAGGAGGGGATCTGACACCTTTGTCCTAAAAACAGGTCAGGAGTATACTTATATCCTCATTGAGAGGAGACAATTACCCATTTCCCCTCACTTTTACTTTGTGCCCCATTAGAATATAAGCTTTTAGAGAGTAGAGACTTTTTAGCTTTTCTATTGGTATCCCCAATGTCTAGAGCAGTGCTTTGCAAATGGTAAATGCTTAATATATCTTTATTCATTCATTCTTGATTTAGGGATGAACACTGCTTGTGCATGTACAATAAACATGCTTATAATCTTTTCTAAGACATTTATTACAGGGTTCAGGAGAAGACAGAGGCAAGAAAGAAAGCATGTATGAGACCAGAACTAAAGGAAACCCTAGACATACTATCTTCTGGGTGAGGATTTCACTTAATAATTTTGCCACAGGCCAGACAAAACGAAGGGATTTCAAACTTAACTATGGAAGTCATTACAGGCAAGTGGTGAGAGAGCAATGGGTGGGATGTCAGATAATATATGCTTTTTTTGCATCTTGATTTCCCTATGAACAAACTGGGATAGTTAGGTGGCTCAGTGGATAAAGCACTGGCCCTGGAGTCAGGAGGACCTGAGTACAAATCTCATCTCAGACATTTATTAACTATGTGACCTGGGCAAGTCACTTAACCCCAATTACCTTAAAACACCGAGGGCCATCTCCAGTTGTCCTGATGTATTATAGCTTCTGACTGGACTCATATGGCTCTGAAGGAGAGTGAGGTTGGAGACCTTGCATAGCTCTTCCTCACTTAAATCTAATTCACTTCAAGCCATGATAACACTCTGATATTATGGTCCTCTTTGAGAATGAAGGACAAACAACATGGACTAACTGACATTTCTATAGCACATTAAAGCTTGCAAAGTACTTAATATGCATTATATTGTTTATACTTCTTAACAGCCTTGTGAGGTTCTTGCTGTTATTATTTATTTATTATTATTTTCTTTTTAACTTTTTTATGACTTGTGATTACATGGATAGGTATAAGGAACTCCAAATGAGAAAACTCTCCCTTGCAGACCAGTACTTGCTAGGGAAGTTAGAGTGTTAAGGACTTGGCTAGGGGACTGAAAGTTTCAGTGACTGACCCAGGGTCACAGTTCTAATATGTATGAGAGGCAGAGCATCTTCTGCCCCCCCCCACCATCTAGTATTCTATCTGCTATACCCCATTGTCACTCATATTTCAGAAACAGATAACCGACCTCACTTCTTAGCATATCAATCAGATCACATTTTGAGAACCATCAAGTAGGTGAGGAACTAAGTAAAGAATACCAATGATTACATTTCCCATTACAAATGTCACTAGCTCATAACAATGAGCTTCAGAGGTAGAAATCAGATGAATGTTTGCAGAAAGCAGGACTGGATTGTGTTCTTGTTTCAAGCTGGAGTCTTTAACTGGGAATCCTCTCTAGGATTCCAGGCCTACAAAGTAAGAGGTGACAAGGTATGGACCCTTAAGAGATGACAAAGATGACAAGGCCATGTCAGCATTTTGCTCTTTCAACATCATGCTACTCACTGAACATTTTGATCCACACCCATAAATACAGGCCTCCCGATTCCTTAAAGAGCCCTTCAATGGCAGTAAGATCTGTCTCACCCCCAAATTAGAGCTACCTAGAAGCAATAGAATCTTATAGTCAATGAGTTTAATTTAATCCCAAATTAAGTTTTGTCATATTTAATAATAATAAATCATGATCGTTAACATTTATATAGCATTTAACATGTACTAGGAACTGTGCTAAGGACTTTACAATATTTTTTCTCATTTGATCCTTAAAACAACCCTGGGAGGTAGGTGCTATTGTTATCCTCATTTTACAGATAAGGAAACTGAGGCAAACAGACATTTGGTTAAGTAACTTCCTGAGGATTACACAGTTAGTCAATATCTAAGGTTGGATTTGAAATGAAGTCTTCTTGACTCCAGGCTGAGTACTCAATCCACTGCACCATTAAGCCATCACAAATGGTACAATTATTGTATCCTATAACAATTAAATATTTTTAATTGATGCCAATTCAATTTTATTCAGCAAATATTTAGTTGCCCATTGTTTTCAAGGGAATGTGGTATGTCCTAGGAATAGAAAGTAAAAATTGAAACAGCACTTCTCATTAATGAATTTATTCTTACATAGTATATTATAAACATTAAGTCATTTAGACATAATCAATTTGATCAAATGAGATATTTGTAAAATATTTACCATGATGCCTGGCACATAGTAGGTATTATATAAATACTTATTCTCTCTCCCCCTTCCCTTGATGCAAAGACTTATTTTCTTCCAATTTTATAGAGGAGAAAACCAGGGTTCATATTGGTTAAGTGCTTTTCCCAGGCCATGAGATTTGATAAGTAGAAAATCCAGGTTACCTAATTCCTCAACCAGACCTCTTTGCATGGCAATGCCTGGTGTTTCAAGATTGAAGTCATTCTGCATCATTGTCTTCTGTGCCCTAAGAAAACACAAAATCTATGAAATTTCCATGAAAACTAACATTAAGAAAAAAAGTCATATTTGACTAATTGACTAGATTTCTCAGCTTCCATTTTATGATTTAATTTTTTTGTAGAAATAACTATTAGCTGTAGTGTCATGGATACTATCAATATGTAGAAGACACGGGTATATTACTTATTGTTTTAATAGTAATAACATCAATTTATATAGTACTTTATAATTTCTTCACAAGAAACTGAGATATTGGTTCCAGTTTTACAGATGAAGATGGAAGAAAAGTACTATTCTCTGACTCTATTATGGCTTTTCTAGGTTGGGAGAAAAATTAGATGAAATCAGTATCTCTAAAATGTTAAGGCCTCAGAATTCCAACTTGTGAAAAAGCTAGCGGTGTGAACATAATTCAAATCTAACCCCTTACCCTCACCTAATGCAATACTTTAAATTAAGTAAATGACTTCTCACTCTTTTCCCCAACCCTATGAACTTCACAGGAATTGTTCCTAGATTGCCTTTTCTCAAATGTTACTGAAATATCAGACCCAAGTTTCCCCATTTTGTTAGTATTTATAACCTATAGTAGTGTCATTGTCAACTAGATATTAAACTTAAATTTATCTTTTATAAGATACCATTATTGGGTCAGCTAGATGGCACAATGGATAGAGCACCGGCTTTGGAGTTAGGAGGACCTTAGCTCAAATCCAGCTTCAGACACTTAACACTTATTGGCTGTGTGACCCTGGGCAAGTCACTTAACCCCAATTGCCTCACCAAAAAAAAATAAGATAATATTATTAATAAATAGGAGAAAAGGGATGGAAATGCCTTTATAACTATGGCTATACAGTAATTCCAAAACAAAAAAAATGGAGGATAGAATAGATTATGAAAATTAAAATGGATTGTTTTAATTTCACAAAATTAAAACATTTTCACCAAAAGTATACAATCTAGGAGAAGGAAGACATTTAGTTGGAAAAAATATCTTTGCATCAAATTATCTTTTGTGAGTTTCTGATATCTGTGATATCTAGGCAACCAAGTTAATTCAACAAGAATTTGAGTGCTTCCAGTGTTCCAGGCACATAACACTGAGGATACAAAGAAAGATAAAAGTGAAAACAAAAACCGGTCTCTGCTCTCAAGGAACTCACAGTCTTATGGGAGATATAAGATGCAAATAAACATGCACAACCACTATTATACAGGATACATTGGAGATAATCTCAGGAGGAAAATATTAAGATTAAGGAGGACTGGGAAAAACTTCTTGCAGAAGTTGAGATTTTAACTAAGACTTGAAGGAATTCAGGAAAGTGAAAAGGTGAAGGTCAAGAGGGTTGGAGTTCCACTACAAGGAAATAGACAGTGAAAATGCTCAGAGTTGGGAGATGGAATGTAGTTGTGTAAATAACAATAAAAAGGCCAGTGTCACTGGAGCACATAGTACATGAGAAGAATAATATGTAAAAAGACTAGAAAGGTACAAAAGAGCCAAGTTATGAAAAACATTAAAAACCAAACATAAAATTTTATATTTTATCTTAGAAGTAATAGGGAGTCACTGATGTTTATTGAATAGAGAAGTGACATGGTCAGATCTACACTTTCATGGTGATCAATTTGTCCGCTGAGTAGAGAATAGACCAACATAGATATAAATATGAAAAATTCAGAAAAAAACATGGGAAGACATGTAAGCTGATACATAGTGATATAAGTAGAGCCAGGGATATAACTTCTTTTTTTTTTTTTTTTGCGGGGCAATGGGGGTTAAGTGACTTGCCCAGGGTCACACAGCTAGTAAGTGTCAAGTGTCTGAGGCCGCATTTGAACTCAGGTACTACTGACTCCAGGGCTGATGAACAGCAGAATAGTTACTTCTGAATTGTGCCTATTTTAAATATCAACATATTTCAGGGGCTGAAGAAAAATGTTGTAGTACCAATTATTTAAAAAGACCCTTTTAATGACCCAGGCCTTGAAAGAGGTCTTAATGAGAATAGTCTTTTTGTTAAAGGCAAAGGGATGAATAAATCATTCATATTAAGCTCTACAACCAACAAAAATCATTCATGTGTTAAACATTAAAAAGAAAACATGAAAGCTAGGTGATAGACCATGGATAACAGTCAAAGATTGTATTGAATTTATAGATGGAAGAGTCGCCATCCTTGTCTCTTAAGAAATGGACAAATAACTAGAGTCAAAATATCACAAAGTACAAAAAAATTAAATACCCATCAAAAGAGCAAGTACAGACTTTTGAAAGGTAAAAAATTCAGACATGACAGAGTTGTTGGAGAAGAAGAATAGCATAATTATCTGATCTAAAAAAAAGTCCAACCCAGTTGGACCCAAGTTGGATAGAATGTGAACCAGAAAACTTGCTCATTGCTAATATAAAACATGACAGAACTGTCAAGGAATGTGACTGAGATGCTAGATTCTCTGTAAAACTGGAAAGCAGTAAGGCCAGATAAGATCCATAATTACTGGCTCAAAGCCTTTGGAGTGGTACATGTGTACTTTTCTTTTCTTTTTACTGTAATAAAGATGTATTAAGAAAGGATACTATACAAATTGGCAGCTTACAAACTGAATGATCCAAGACAACTCTGAAGGACTTATGATGAAAAATGCTGTCTGAATATAGATTGAAGCATACTTTTTGGGGGGAGAAGGGGCAATAAGGGTTAAGTGACTTGCCCAGAGTCACATAGCTAGTAGTAAGTGTCAAGTGTCTGATGCCAGGTTTGAACTCAGGTTCTTCTGAATCCAGGGCCAGTGCTTTATCCACTGCACCACCTAGCTGTTCCCTAACATACTTTTTTAAACTTTATTTTTCTTAAGGGTTTTTTGTTCTATGTTTTCTTTCCCAATATAACTAATATAGGAATATTTTGCACAACTACACATATATGACTCATATTAAGTCACTTGCCTTCTCAATGAGGGGGTTTAGGGAAAGAGGAAAGGAAAGAATTTGGAACTCAAAGTTTTAAAAATACAATTTTAAAAAGTTTTTAGTAATTGGGGGAAAATAAAATACTAAAACAAAACAAAAAAAAGAAAATGGATGCTTTGTTTGATGTGATTTATATTTTCTTTGAAATTGAGCAGACCCTTTCTCTACTTCTTTGTTTTATCATTGATAGCAAATTCCTCTTTCGAAACTATTTGTCACCATTGAAAGTAAGCTGGGGGATTGGAGTCAAGACAGCAAAGTGAGAGAGGTCACAACTTTGCCAAAGCTCACCTAAAACCTCTTTTCCAATGGCCACAGAAGATGTGCCAAAACAAATTATGTGTGGCAAAGTCAAGAAAAAGTCCCAACAAGTAATTTTCCAATCTAGGACAGTATAGGGAGATAGAAAAGTCTACAGACACTGGATGGAATCTGGTGAAAAGCATAGTGCAGTAGAACCAGTACCAGCCTTTAGCAGTGGGCAGAAGCAGTAGGGAGCAGCCCTCTACCCAGGATTAGTAACGGTACTGAATACCTGGGAAGAAAAAGGTCCCAGTATTATGTTCAAGAATGGGTGCAATCTGTCAACTCTTACCCATTATCTAGTTTCTGGTTATAGTTTCAGGATGAAAAGATCATGATAGATCATGGACCCTACCTGTGTAAAGGATCAGAATGCAGACCAGGAGGACAATAAATAGAACTCTCCCTTTATCACACCATATTGGAAGCACTGAAAACATAAAGGCTGCAAGACTGAGCTATGAAAGCCTTGGAGGGATATAAAAGAAATTCAGATCACTCATGCCCTTCAGAGGTGAGGAGAATCAAACTCTAACAAAGTCCAAAGTAAAAAAGTAGGTGGGATAAATGACCAAGCAACAAAAGAGAACCTGACCATTGAAAAACTGTGGTGACAGGGAGTTCAAGACACAAACTCAGAAGAAGACAATAACTTAAAAACATCTAGATGCAAAGCTTCAAAGGAAAAATGCAGACTGGATACAAGTCCAACAAGAATTCCTAGAAGACCTAGAGAAAGAAATAAAAAGGGGCAACAAAATGAGTTTCAAAATCACATAAAAGGGGTAAAGTACAAATTGGGAGAAAGAAATGAAGGCTATACAAGAAAATTATGAAAAAGGAGTTAACAAATTGTTAAAAGAGACGCAAAATACTGAAGAAAATAATTTCTTATAAATCAGGACTGGCTACTACTATTACCACAAACATATGTAATACTGCTTAAGCTTCCAGAAAGTCCAATTCAGTACCATAGACAGGTACCAATTTAAATGTTTTTTTTCAATGTGCCACAAATATCTAGGGTAAACTTTTCTTTTGGGATTTCCTCTTTTAAAACTACTTTAGGATTATAGTAGTATAGATAAATTGGATTTTGAGAGTCTCTGTGCAATGTAATGGCTAAATTGAGCTGCTTTATAAGTCAATTTCGAAGAGGTATTTCCAGTTTCTGCTTTTTGTGTATTGCTCCTTAATAACTGACTTTAAAAAATGATGCTTAGACTATTACTGAGCCTTAGAAAAGTTCAATTAAGTTGACAAGTTAAATGTTCTTTTATATTCCTGATCCTTTTCAAGTTGATGAAATAAAATGGGATAGCTTTAAAATCTGTGGAGCCTAAGCTGCTCCTAATATTGGAAATGTTCATCATATTCTTCAACTTGACACATTTGTCACACTCACTGAATGGATGGGGATGTGATGGCACTATAGATATTGTCCAATGGGCTATACCATTTATTTATATTCTCCTAGAGTAAAAATGATGAACTCTCCTTAATTTAGCACATTATTATCACTTTAGCTGTGAAACTAGGACTTATATAAGCTCCATTTTTTTATTCAAAGAAGAATTTATATATGAGCTTTAAGTGTACCTGCTCTGGTTATCAACTGAAGAGGGCATTTTGAATTTTATTAAATTAATGAATTTCAAATTTAAATTTAAATTTTTAATGAATGAAAATTCACTTTTTTCATGTCTACCTCCTCTCTATTGGAAAGAATGGGAAATTTGAACCCTTAGAATACTCTAGCAAGTTATTTTGGGATGTAGTCTTTGTGTCTAGTGTATAGTTTGAGGCACCAATGAAGCATACTTATGAAGATGCCCTCTAGTTAGTTGGACATGTGGAGCTTGCACTTATGGAGAAAGTGGGACTTCATTCATGTGCATGTATGCATAATATTTAGATAGAACCAATAATTTGACTGATCAATGGAATTGAGAATGATGAGCAAGGTAGAGAGTGAAAAGAGACAAAAGAAGAGGATCCAGGACAGCATCCTGAAGCACACTTATGCTTAGGGGATAGGCAGTGTTTGATAAAAGAGCAAAAAACTTGAGGATATGGGGAAAATATAGATAACTTTTGAGTTGTAGAATATAGAAGATCAGACAGGTAGTATGAGAACCATGAGATACCCATGTAATAGATTTTAAGAGAGAGGTAAAATATTCCAGGGGAGGGATTGCTTGCTAGAACACTACAAAAGTAAGGATGATGAAGGCTTATAAAAAGGTTCCACATTTAGCAATTGAGGAATTACTGACAAAATTTGAGCAAATAATTTCATGGCAAGTTGGAATCAGAAAACAGATTCCATCAAGTCAAATTGCGAAGGTACCTCAAGGAGTGTGGCCCCTCCTAATCTAGAGAAACAGCTACAGAACAACTTCCTAGTTCTTGAGAAAGAATCTATTTTCACTTCTTGGAGTGACAGATGTCTTTTTCTTTCTTCAAAAAATTGGACTTGATGTCTTGTAGTAAATCCACCAACCAAATAGAAGACACCATACCTAGTAGAAAGTAGAGTGTCAATGGAGATGACTCAAATGATTTTGATTCCTGGCAGTTGAGCAGAGAGTCACTTATGGATTTAAAGGGGAATTTGCCCTGAGAGTCTGGATCTGGTCTGTATAGAGGATCCAGGGGGCCCAGATGTGTGACTTGTCCAGTTGAGATCCTGTTTCTAGGAAAAGTAGCTCAAGGGTGATAAAGCAGTCTCTGGAATGAAGATAAGCATTTTAATCACTGTTAAGCATAATTTCAAATTGAGTTCTAATCCTATCATCTTTCTGTTCTGCATTTGCTCTGAAGATGCCAGTAGTAGGGAAAGCTCTGTCAGTGTGTTGAGTTCCTATGCATTCCTTCTTTCATTATAGTTGTTTTTTTTCTAATCCTACATAATTTATTATGTACACTTAAAACATTATTTCAAGAAGGGATCAGTAGGCTTTGCCTGTGGTCCATGACACCCAAAGAAGGGTAACGATCCCTACTCTTGAGGCAGCATGGTAGCAGTGGACTACAAATCAGAATATATGGATTCTAGTCCTACTCTTCCTTCCTTCTTTGACTTGCTGGCCTTGGCAAATCCCTTATGTATCCAAAAGATATATGAATATGTGGGATTGTAGTTAAGTAGAGTGATTAAGTCTGGCTATATAGATAGGACAGTTTTTTTGCCAAGAGATACTAGTTGAACCCATGGAAACTGATGAGATTATGAAGTGAGATAGTATAGAGGGGGGACAAACAAGCTGTTTAAAACAGAGCAATGCGTATATGTAATGGAGATAGGTTAGAGGCCTTCCCAATAAGATCATGGGGTGGAACAGGGATGTCCATTATCACCTCTATTATTTAATATTGTACTAGAAATGTTAGCTTTAGCAATCAGAGAAGAAAAGGAATTAAAGGAATTAGAATAGGCAAGGAGGAAACAAAACTATCACTCTTTGCAGATGATATGATGGTATACTTAGAGAATCCTAGAGAATCAACTCAAAAAGTACTTGAAACTATTAACAAATTTAGCAAAGTAGAAGGATATAAAATAAATCCATATAAATCATCAGCATTTCTATACATAACCAACAAAATCTAGCAGCAAGAGATAGAAAGAGAAATTCCACTTAAAGTAATGGTAGACAATATAAAATATTTGGGAGTCTACTTGCCAAAACAAACCCAGGAACTCTATGAACACAATTACAAAACACTTTTCACACAAATCAAATCAGATCTAAATAATTGGAAAAATATTAATTGCTCATGGATAGGCCAAGGTAATATAATAAAAATGACAATTCTACCTAAATTAATTTACTTATTCAGTGCCATACCAATCAGACTACCTAAAATTATTTTATAAAGCTAGAAAAAATAATAACAAAATTGATCTGCAAAACAAAAGGTCAAGAATATCAAGGGAAATCATGAAAAAAAATGCACAGGAAGGTGGGTTAGCTGTACCAAATCTGAAGCTCTACTATAAAGCATCAGTCATCAAAACTATTTGGTACTGGCTAAGAAATAGAGTGGAGGATCAGTGGAATAGGCTAGGCATGAGAGACACAGTAGTAAATGACTTTAGTAATGTGCAGTTTGATAAACCATGGCCAATGAATTCACCACCTGTTTGATAACTTTCTCTTCACAATCCTTTCTACAAATAGCTAGGTTATGGAAGGACTTGCATGAACTGATGATGAGTGATATGAGCAGAAGCAGGAGAACATTGTACACAGTATCATCAACATTATGTGTTGATCAATGGTGATAGACTAGATTCTTCTCAGCAGTGCAATGGTACAAGAAAGTTCCAAAGGACACATGATGGAAAATGCTCTCCAAATCTAGAAAAAAAAATGAACTGTGGAATATGGTTGCAGACTGAACCATACTATTCTTTTGTTTTTGGTGCTGTTGTTTTTCTTTTTTTTGAGGTTTTTCCTTTTTGCTCTGATTCTTCTCATAACATGCCTAATGCAGAAATATGTCTAATGTTATTGTACATATATAACCTATAACAGGTTGCCTGCTGTCTTGGGGAGGGGGAAGGGAGGGGAGGGAGAGAGAAAAATTGGAAATTGGAAATCTTATATAAACAAATGTTGAAAACTATCTCTACATGTAACTGAAAAATAATAAAATACTTTTATTTTTTTTAAAAGAACACCTGAGTTTGAATCCTAGCTCAGCCTTTTATTACCTGTGAAATAGTGGAAAAGTCACTTAATATAAGCCTTAGTTTCCTCATTTGTGAGGAAGATAAGATGATAATAGCACCCATCTCATTGAATTGTGAGATAAGCTTTGCATAGTGCTTTGTAAACTTAATTTGCTATATAAATTATATATAAAAGACATCATATTCAGAATGTAAACAGCTATATTGACATTTATAAATAATCTAAAAACTTTGTTTTTGTTTTCATGGTTTATAATTTGTAGTGCAAAGGTTAAAAAATAAACTTCTATTTTTCTGGGAATCAGAAAAAGTAAGTTAATTAAAAAAAAACAACAACAGAGCAATGGAACACTAACTCATTACCATGAGAAATTTCAAAAAGGTCTTTCTTAATGATCCTGGATGTGTAAGACATATTTTGCAATAAAATTATAGAAACTAAATATTTCATTCTAGGCTGCAAAAATCTAGCACCTGCTGAATATCTAGTAATAAAGGACTTAGTTTCTAGAATTATGTATAAGAAGCTTGCCAACTTTCATAAACTAACAGATGAGGAATCCCCATACTATACATACAGACCTCCAAACATCCTTGAGAACTCATCACACTGAAACACGCATTATAATAAACAAAATTGTCAGTTCCCAGTTTCCTGAATATTATATTGATCTACAGATTTTAAGAACATTTTCAGTGGATGTTATTTTACTAACTACTCATAATTTTCAAACTAAGCTAAATGTAAAAAAGTCAAAATAGAGAGACAGTTCAAGGTTATTCAAAACCATGTGAGAACTAGATGAAGTTTTATCATCTCTGTGATCCTATTTGCTACTAGAGTTGTCCCATAGATATTTTCAGTGAATTCACATAAAATTTATATCTTAATACCTTTATCCAATTATACAAAGCATTTCATCAATCTGTATAAGAGTTCAGAGGACATTCAATATAAAAGAGTAAGAGGAAGATAGTGACCTGTTTCTGGAACATTTCTATTTAAACTAAAAGAATAAGAGAACTATCTAATAAAAAATGATGATAATGATAAGTAATTACTATTATAATAATGACAATAACAATGACTGACATATATAGGTATGTTTTTAAAATTTACAAAATACTTTACATATGTTATCTTTTTAAAAAAAACTCCTTAGCAAACTTGTGAGGTTGTGCTATAGGTATTATTGTTTCCATTTTACAGCTGAGGATAATGCTTTACAAATATAATGTGATAACTTTTTGATTGCATACATTTCCAAGAATCACTTTGTCAGACCTAGAATGATTAAATTCTAAGAGCTAGTTCTCCATTTGTATTATTGAGGCTTTAGTTTTATATCCAGTGGCTATCTGGACACTGATTTTTTTTTCAAGTAAATTCTTAAATTTTGACTCATTTCTTCCCAGACTCTCTAATGTTTGAAAATCAACTAACAAGGAAGGGGTTTTTCAAAGAGGCAAGCATGAGGTGGCCTAGATCACCTCAGAAGTTCCTTCTAAAATTTGGCAAAATGTTATTTTAAAATAAAACTGAAAAATAAGCTCCCTTTGTTTCTCATATTGTGGTATTTGCCTCAAGAATTTAACTTTTTATTTGGTAATAACATTTGTACAGGTCATCTAACTTCATGATAAATTCAGACCATCGAATGGGTGATATCCCTTGTGTTACTTCTTATTGGATGCAGTAGAGTTAGAAAGGTTAGATGCTGTTGAGAAATTCTTAATTAGTTGTGTGTTTCAATTTGTCATAATGTATTGGGTTTCTTTCCTCTCCAGTAATTGTTTTCGACATTAAAACTGTTATTGTTTGCTACCTCTGGCAAATAATTGAAAACATTTCTGTCCAAAAAGGGAATCCTGTATCTAAATTGACCCTTTTCCCCTTTTTAGTTTCTGATGTGAATAAGTCAACAGCAAGATATGTGGGAAGTTCTGTGGACAAAATACTGCAAAATAGGCATGAACAGACTTTTTGTGAAAACCAGAAACAGAAGCCGTTATGGACAATTGCCATCAGCGACATGCAAGTTGGAAGGAAAATATACTGTTGGCTCTAGGTGCATCTCACTGTCTTCTCTTGGCACAGACCTAAGTCTTTGTTGTTTTTAATTTCACCAAAGACGCTGAATGTATAATGGGAAATCAAACAAGCCAAACTACACTATGGGAAGATGAAGGAATCTACTTGGTGAAACAAAACTCTTTTTTAGTGATTTATTTAAAAATTTAAATTTTAAAATCTACTGACAATGAATAATATTCCCTCTGAGCATAGAGACATAAGTGCTACAGAGACCTTTCTTTTTCTTGAAAGAGAACCCTTATCATTTCATACCAAACAATTCCAAATGAGCATATTAACGCTAATAATAAAAATATCAGAACCTTGTCATCTACAGCGAAAAGGATTTCTCAGAGCTAATTATTTTTATTTTATTTTTTAACTCTAAATAAAAGTATTTTATTATTTTCCAGTTACATGTAGAAATATTTTTCAACATTTGTTTATATAAGATTTCCAATTTCAAATTTTTTCCCTCCCTTCCTCCCCTCCCTCCCCACCTCCCCTAGACAGCAGGCAATCAGATATAGGTTATATATACATAATAACGTTAAACATATTTCTGCATTACTCATGTTATACGAGAAGAATCAGAGCAAAAAGGAAAAACCTAAAATCAGAAAACCAACAGCACCAAATACAAAAGAAATAGTATGGTCCAATCAGCATCCATATTCCACAGTTTTTTTTTTTTTCTGGATTTGGAGAGCCTTTTCCATCATGAGTCCTTTGGAACTTTCTTGTTCCGTTGGATTGGTGAGAAGAATCTAGTCTATCACCGTTGATCAACACATAATGTTGATGATACTATGTATAAATGTTCTTCTGGTTCTGCTCATCTCACTCATCATCAGCTCATGCAAGTCCTTCCAGGTTTCTCTGAACTCCTCCTGCTCATCGTTTCTTATAGCACAATAGAATTCCATTAGATTCATATACCACAACTTGTTCAGCCATTCCCCAATTGATGGACATCCCTTCAATTTCCAATTCCTTGCCACCACAAAAAGAGCAGCTATAAATATTTTTGTACACGTGGGTCCTTTTCCCTTTTTTATGATCTCTTTGGGGAAAAGACCCAAGAGTGGTATTGCTGGGTCAAAGGGTATGCACAGCTTTATAGCCCTTTGGGCATAATTCCAAATCGCTCTCCAGAATGGTTGTTGGATCAGTTCACAGCTCCACCAACAATGTATTAGTGTTCCAATTTTTCCACAGCTTCTCCAACATTTATTATTTTCCTTTTTTTTTTATCATATTAGCCAATCTGATAGGTGTCAGGTGGTACCTCAAAGTTGTTTTAATTTGCATGTCTCTAATCAATAGGGATTTAGAGCATTTTTTCATATGGCAATAGATAGCTTTGATTTCTTCATCAGAAAACTGCCTGTTCATATCCTTTGACCATTTCTCAATTGGGGAATGACTTGAATTCTTATAAATTTGATCTAGTTCTTGATATATTTTAGAAATGAGGCCTCTATCAGAAGTACTGGCCATAAAAATTGTTTCCTAGCTTTCTGCATCCCTTCTAATTTTGGATGCTTTGCTTCTGTTTGTACAAAAACCCTTCAATTTATTGTAATCAAAATCATCCATTTTGCATTTCATAATATTCTCTATCTCTTGTTTGGTCATAAGCTACTCTCCATTCCAAACATCTGAAAGGTAGACTATTCCTTTTTTTACTAATTTACCTATGGTATCACCTCATGTCTAAATCATGTACCCATTTTGACCTTATTTTAGTATAAGGTGTAAGATGTTAGTCTGTGCCTAATTTCCAGTTTTCCCAGCAGTTTTTGTCAAATATTGAATTCCTATCCCAGAAGCTGGGGTCTTTGGGTTTATCAAACAGTACATTAAAAATGTCATTTACTACTGTGTCTCCTGTGCCTAGCCTATTCTATTGGTCCTCCACTCTATTTCTTAGCCAGTACCAAATAGTTTTGATGACTGCCGCTTTATAGTAGAGCTCCAGATTTGGTACAGCTAACCCACGTTCCTGTGCATTTTTTTCCATTATTTCCCTTGATATTCTTGACTTTTTGTTTTTCCAGATGAATTTTGTTATTATTTTTTCTAGCTCTATAAAATAATTTTTAGGTAGTCTGATTGGTATGGCACTGAATAAGTACATTAATTTAGGTAGAATTGTCATTTTTATTATATTAGCTTGGCCTACCCATGCATGAGCAATTGATATCTTTCCAGTTTTTTAGATCTGATTTGATTTGTGTGAAAAGTGTTTTGTAATTGTGTTCAAAGAGTTCTTGGGTTTGTTTTGGCAAGTAGATTCCCAAGTATTTTATATTATCTACCGTTACTTCAAATGGAATTTCTCTTTCTATCTCTTGCTGCTGGATTTTGTTAGTCATGTATAGAAATGCTGGTGATTTATGTGGATTTATTTTATATCTTGCTACTTTGCTAAATTTGTTAATAGTTTCAAGTACTTTTTGAGTTGATTCTCTAGGATTCTCTAAGTATACCATCATATCACCCGCAAAGAGTGATAGTTTTGTTTCCTCCTTGCCTATTCTAATTCTTTTAATTCCTTTTTCTTCTCTGATTGCTAAAGCTAACATTTCTAGTACAATATTAAGTAATAGAGATGATAATGGACATCCCTCTTTCACTCCTGATCTTATTGGGAAGGCCTCTAACTTATCTCCATTACATATAATGCTTGCTGATGATTTTAGGTAGATACTGCTTATTATTTTAAGGAAAGCTCCACCTATTCCTAAACTCTCTAGTGTTTTTTATTAGCAATGGGTGCTGTATTTTCTCAAAAGCTTTCTCTGCATCTATTGAGATAATCATATGATTTTAGTCAGTTTTCTTATTGATGTGGTTGATTATGTTAATAGTTTTCCCAATGTTGAACTAGCCCTGCATTGCTGGTATAAATCCCACCTGGTCATAGTGTATTATCCTGATGATCCCTTGCTGTAATCTCCTTGCTAATATCTTATTTAAGATTTTAGCATCAATATTCATTAGGGAAATTGGTCTATGATTTTCTTTCTCTGGTTTTGCTCTGACTGGTTTTGGTATCACCACCATATTTGTGTCATAAAATGAATTTGGTATAATTTATTCTTCACCTATTTTCCCAAATATTTTGTATAATATTGGAATTAATTGTTATTTAAATGTTTGGTAGAATTCACCTGTAAACCCATCTGGCCCTGGGGATTTTTCTTAGGTAGTTCATTAGTGGCTTGTTCAATTTCTCTTTCTAATATGGACTTATTTAAGTATTTTATTTCCTCTTCAGTTAACCTGGGCAGTTTGTATTTTTGTAAATATTTATCCATTTCATTTAGATTGTTAAATTTATTGGCATACAGTTGGGCAAACTAGTTCCTAATTATTGCTTTAATTTCCACTTCTAAGAGGGGAAGATTCAGATCCCCCACTAGTATAGTATTACTGTCTATTTCCTCTTGTAACTCATTTAACTTCTCCTCTAAGAATTTGGATGCTCTACCACTTGGTGCATATATGTTTAATATTGATATTACTTCATTATCTGTAGTACCTTTTAGCAAGATGTAGTTTCCTTCCTTATCTCTTTTAATTAGATGTATTTTTGCCTCAGAGCTAATATTTTGTTTCATTCACAGTTCTTCCATTTCATATGTTATATATTTTTATTAGAATAATAAGGATCAGTCATTATCTATCTCATAGATACATTGAGTAAAGAAACCAGTAATATAGAAAGTGCTTTGCAGGGTGGGGAGCAGACCTTTAAAGCCATATTACAATTACTAAGAGCTGAATGAATTATGTATAATTCATAACTCTTCTTTGAGGTGAGGATGTGGCAAATGGCATTATCCACAGAGTTAGGTCAGTGGACCATTCTTGTGGGCCTCATCACATCTTTATTGTCGTAACTGTACATTACTAGGGCATTTTCTTCCTTCCTTCCTTCCTTCCTTCCTTCCTTCCTTCCTTCCTTCCTTCCTTCCTTCCTTCCTTCCTTCCTTCCTTCCTTCCTTCCTTCCTTCCTTTCTTTTTTCTTTTTTCTTTCTTTTTTCCTTCTTCTTCTTCTTTTTCTTCTTCTTCTTCTTCTTCTTCTTCTTCTTCTTCTTCTTCTTCTTCTTCTTCTTCTTCTTCTTCTTCTTCTTTTTTGCAAGACAATGGGGGTTAAGTGACTTGCCCGTGGTCACATAGCTAGTAAGTGTCAAGTGTCTGAGCCCAATTTGAACTCAGGTCCTCCTGAATCCAGGGCCAGTGCTTTATCCACTGCGCCACCTAGCTGCCCACTAGTGCATTTTCAAAAAAAAACACATCTATTTTCAGACTCCTAAAAGTTTGTTATGCTGAAAAAAAATGTGTATTTCATGAGACTATATTTGCATATTATAATACTTAGAACATCGTGCTTTAAGGTTTGCAAAATAATTTACAAATTTATTTCATTTTATTGTCACAACCCTAAGAAGTAGGTGTTATTATTATACCCATTTTTAAAGATGAGGGAACTGTGATGAGAGATAGCAATTACTTCCCTAGGATCCCACAGCTGTATTTAAGACAGGATTTGAGGCCACATTTTCAAGACTCTATTCACTGTGTTACCTAGATATCTAAATAGCTATAATAGGAAAAGGTCTTTGCCCAATTCTCTGGTATGACTTGAAAGATCAGCTTCTGACAAGCTCACCATTACTATATCAAGACCCTGGAAGATTGATCACTTAAGACATCAGCTGTCAGAATACAGGAGTGGAAGAAGTCTAGAGGAATGAAAGTATGGTAAAGGAGAGGCATTAGGCTGCCTGACAAACCAAAGGTCTACAGAGTCACATTGCTGACCTCATTGTTTTATGCCTATGCAATATAGACAGTTTATCAGCACCATACCAGGAAATTGCATCACTTTCATTGGAATTCTCTTAGGAATATTTTGAAGATCACCTGGCAAGGCAAGAAAGGATACTGAGGTCCTTTCTTGAGCTGAACTACCAAGCATTCAAACTCTACTGCAGGGAGTACAACTCTGATGAGCTGGTCACATTGTTTGAATGCCAAGTGTACTTTTGCCAAAAAGACTCTTTTACAGAAAACTCCCACAAGGCAAGCATTCAAATGGAGGTCGAAAGAAGTAATACAAGGATGCTCTCAAGGTCTCTCTGAAGAACTTTTGGATTGATTGTGAGACATGAGAGACACTGGCACAGGGCCACCCAGCACGTTGTGCCTGCATCAAAGAAGGCACTATGTTCTATGAGCAAAGCAGAATTGCAGTAGCTCAAAAGAAACGAGATGTGCACATTTGGAGACAGGTCCATCCCCAATGCCCGTATGGATTATTTGTGCCTGTCTTGTGGTACAACTTTTCAAGTTCATATTGGTCTTATCACCCACCATCAGACACACTATACCTTGATCCTGACATAGTGATATCATTTTGGTCTTCTTTGATTATGATGGACGACCATCAGAATACGGGGGTGGAAAGGCAAAAGTCACCAATGCTAGAGATCTATTTGCTACTTTTCAATATGTCAGAATAACATCTGATATTTACATAATGGTTTTCATCCATTATTGTACTTGATGCCCCTCCCAAACATGTGAGATAGATAATTCAATTATTTTTATCATACCAATTTTATAAAACTTGGGCTTATTGGATAAGACATTTAGAATTATGATTGTCTCATTTAACAGAGAAAACTGAAGCTCTGATTTGTCCAAGAACCATAGATAGAATTTGTATGGAGGTTCTCTTATCCCACATCCCACACTCTTTCCATTTGTTGTATTGAAAATTAATTCCATTTGCATTGCTTAAACTTAGGTTAAGTAATGTTCTCAGGATCATAAAGCTGGCAAGTGTAAAGGAAGTGCTATGTCTTCCTAAGTCCTCACCCAGCAGTCTTTCTTGGATGCCAGCCTTTGCTTGGGGTTGGTCCTGTGGCTACAGATGCTAGCAATGACATAGCTATATCTATTTGAGGAATAATAGAGTTGCATTTCAAACCAGATTGATACCAGTTGGGAAAGGGATGAGATAACTGTAGTAACATTTTGGCTTTAACATTATTTCCCCTTTTTGCCTTCTTTTAGTGGTTAGGTTTATCACTGAAATATGCATATTGGATATTTTCGGTGAAGATTACCTAAGTGATCTTGAATAAGTCATGTAACCTCCTTGAGTTATAGTTTCATCTATAAAATTAGAGGCTTAAACTAGCTGGTCTTTTAAGTTTCACCCAATTCTTGGTCTATGAGTCTGTGAATATATGTTATCAGGATCACCTGGGTTCTTCTAAGCACTCTTTAGTTCTCAGTTGCAATCTTTAGCCCTAACTAATCAATCTACTACTAGAAAAACAAATCCAAATGCACAGCTTCCTTTTCATCATAACAGTATTGCATTCAACAACCCCTTGTTAAAGAGAAGTAATGTTGAATAATATATTTTATATTTTTGTAAATTAACTTGGTCAAAGAATGAGTGCTAGGTTTCAATATATTATAGTTCAGGGCATACATGAAATGTCAAGTGGGAATTGAATGATGTAGGTAGAACAGTACAGTAGTTTGGTATACTAAAGGGTCAAGATGTTTACTAGAACTCAAGAACAGGCTTAAAATCTGGAATTTGGGTGATAAAACTATTGGAATAGGCAGATCTGAGAAGTCAGCAAGCTTGAGATCAGGAATCTCAATCAACAGCTTAAGGCTGTAAATTGTGTGTGTGTGTGTGTGTGTGTGTGTGTGTGTGTGTGTGTGTTGGGGGGGTGAAAAACTGGGGTCTATCTAGAAAACCAAAAGCTTCTTCCATTTACTAGTCTGGGAGATAAATTAAGGGAAAGGTTAAGTAGGGGAGATTTATGATCTAATATCCAATTTTAAATCTCACAGTTGGCAGGAAGAATCTCACCAGCCACACAAAAATACTTGCAATACTGGAGCCATCATGGAATATTAAGACAAAAAAAAAGATCATATAAACATACATACATACATACATACATACATACACACACACACACACAAATAAAACATGGTGATTGAGAGGCAAGCACTCCATTGACCTAACCTATGAGGACCAGAGGTTATTTATGGACTCACATAAGTCATAATAAGCACTTAAATGGAGATTTAATCTATGCAAACTCATCAATTACCATTTCTGTGTTTATAATCTGGAAAATTATCTGTTGCTAACTTTGAAAAGACTTTTGTTAGTGCTTTAAAATTCTCTCTAGCAACTCTTTTGGCATGTGTCCCCACTATAATATTGGCAAGCATATGAGAAGACCATAAAATTCAAATCTATAGAAGCTATTACTTATTAGCAGCTCTACTAACAGTAGCTGCTATTTGTATAATATGTTAAGGTTACAATGTGTTTTCCTTGAAACATCTTGATGAGGTAGTTTGTGTAAGTATTCTCATTCCTATTTTACAAATGAGGAAAACTGAGGTAATTAAAGTGAAATGTCTTGCCTAAGATAACTCGGCCACACAGATTTGAAAACCAACAGGCAATAGTGGAAAGAGGGTTTCATTTGAGAAGAGAGGACATGGTTTCCAATCCAAATTCTTCTGTTTATTACCTGTGTGATCTCAGACAAGTTTTGTAATCTTTCTGGGTCTCAGTTTCTTTATGATTTATTTAGGAGCACTCGGACTAGATTACCTCTAAGGCCTCTTTTAGTTATAAAACTATGATTCTATGTTGCCAAATTTCTTTCATATATTAATAACCAATTATTGAATTAGGACTAAAGGGTTTTCTACTTCCACCTCCAGAAATTAACCATTGTGGGAAAATTTGGGTAAGACTTACATGGTCAGGAAGCCTAAGATCATATCAAAGAGAGTAAAGAAATTCTAAGTTTAGGGGAATTGGTGGATTCTTGCTTATCGTGGTTCCTGCTCATTCTGGGAAAATGTGGATTTTCTCTTTTGTCAGAAGGGTGATATAGATATTGGTAAGTCTCTTTGACTAAGACTGGATGCTCAGTGTCTAGGATCCTCATTGGAATAAGCCCAACTCTCATTATAAAAGTCATTCTCTTATTACTTATTAGCCAATCATAGTTGATTTCCACCCTAAGGTGAACTTCCTTTTCAAAAGATTTTAGAAATTTCAAAGGTTTGACAGTCTCTGCCTCTTTGCTTACCAAAAAGAACAATGAGCCTGTTTTAGTTGACTGCTTTCTAGATTTACTTAATAAAATTGATTATAATTTACCCAGAATCTCTGTCTCCAGAAATTTTCAATAACATTTGGTTGAAATTGTCAATACAAATTTGGTTTTCTGGTTACTTGCAGATTTCATTTGTTTTTGCTCTTCTATTCTTTTCAAGTATTTGGATTAAATATTTTTAAAAGAAAGTCATTACAAATTTCTCAAAAATATTCTGAAGAAAGTATTTTACATGAAAGAAAAATGCTTATAGCTTACATTAGAATGCACTGTCTGAGATATGAAATAGCAATTGTTAAGTTAAAAAAATAGATTTAGCAAACTTCCCACACAATCAGTGGGAAATATTATCATCCCCCCAAAATTAAATGTCAAAGCACAGATGATTCATTTTTAAGATAAAATTAGGCCTATTTGCTATATATAATAGATGCAACATTTGTTTCTTTTTTCTCTTGTAATAGCTGTTTTGTTTAAGGTTGTCTTTTTACCCTACTGTACTGTGGGATATAGTTTCTCATATTTCTTTTCCTCCTTAAAGACTAGATTGAGTGATAAAATTGTATATCAACTTGAGTGATTATCATATAGGGATGGCCAAGGAAAATCATTTTAGTATATTTCCCCTATAGCCCTAGGATAATTTTGATTTCTATTTTTTTTCCTTTTTTCCGTGGAATGTGTTGGAGCCAGCTGTAACTGAGAACTGAGTGCTAAATTTTCAGTATGATCATTAATACCTCAGAAATCAGTAATTATTATAAATCAGGACTTGATTGATTATTTTGATTATTTATTAAGAAAGCATTAATAATGCAGATAAACTTCAAAATATATGGACGTACTTCCCTCCCTTCCCCACCACACAGACACCTTCCAGAGCTTGGTTGTTAAACACTGACCAACATGCCACTCTATTGCTCTATAACCATTGCTTGAGCTCAGCAGAAGTGCAGGAGAAGACTCAAGAAATTAAGTCATCACAGACTGGCAGCCTGGCTGCAATAGGATAACAAGAAGAAGAATTGGAATTTGCATAGAATTTTGATGTTTACAAAGTACTTTGCATCTGTTATCTCATTTGAGAAAATACAATGCTGCCCATCCCATCTGTAAGGCATAAGAAATCAAGAATCAATACCCACTTGCTACTTGAAGGAACAGTACTTTCCTACCCGGAGAACTAGAACCTGTTGTTAATCAAGCAGCCTGCACATGATCCAGGCAATTTGGAGCTATATATGATTGATACTTTGTAATGGAATATAGAAGGTTAGAACCAAGAGTAGAGGAAGCACTCCATCAAGTTCTTATAACACTCCCCTCTAAACAACTTTGAATAACACCTCAAATCAAATTCTGGAGTGGTAGAACCAACAAAAGATTAAGGTGAGACATTCTACCAGCCCAAGACAACTTAGGAGGTTAGAAGGAGAGATCTGCAGCAATGGAATGGAGGCTAGCTTGGAACCTGTGTGGATGAAACACTAGTGTTGATACTTGATGGTAGCAATAGCAGTAACAGCAGCTTTGGGAACTCTCAAGACAGAGATAGTAAAGGAATCGGGCAACAGGTCAAAAAGAGATTACATGGGTCCCTGTTCTAGCACTGGGTGCAAGTAAACCATTGCTTATACCCATTTTTTTTGATGAGGCAGTTGGGGTTAAGTGACTTGCCCAGGGTCACACAGCTTGTAAGTTTCAAGTATCTGAGGTTGGATTTGAACTCAGGTCCTCCTGAATCAAAGGCCAGTGCTTTATCCACTACACCATGTAGCTGCCTTACTTATACCCATTTTGAGGTCACAATTCAAAGGCATAGAGGGGTAATTTCAGTCATGAGGAAGCATGATCCCTGACGAGAAGTATCACTTGTTATAGCAAGGAAGAAAGGGCCCTGAGGAGCAGTATCACTTATAGTCCCAAGGGAGCTGGGACCCTTCTTGGGTAAAGACCTGGTGTTGACCAGGAGAGGAGTGATCATACCTCTCTCCAGGTTACACCCCCTTGGAAGCACTGAAAACTTCCAAAGCCCCAGAACTAGCTCTGAAAATAGTGCAAATCCCCCCCTGAAACTTGGGATAATACCTCTCCCCCATACCTCCCACACTGGAAACTGAGCCCAACATTAACATAAAGTTCAAAATCAAGAAAAGGGCTGGAAAAATGACCAAAGAGCTGTGATGTTAAAAATCTAAATGTGTGGTTGCCTTAAATTAGAAGCTTTAGCTCAAGTGTTTGGGCATTAAGCATTTATTAAAACATACCAGGTATCAGTAAAAAGAGAACATGTGGAGTTCAGAAAGTTAAGAGAAGGCCTATGTAGTATAGAGCTCCAGCCTGGTCTAGTTCTTCCTCAAGTCCTCCACCATGAGCCACAAACTGATTGTGGAGGCTTTTTACAGGTCCAGAGGAAAGGTGGTCCTTACACATTGCTTCAAGCTGATTGGTTAATGTCATCCAAGTCCATTGGTTCACTGGACTTGAGGGTGGTCTTGTGTTGATGTCATAGTCCACAGCCTCTGAGAATACTCCCTCTTGGGAGTCAAACAGGTGTGGCTTTAATTGAATTAACTTTAAGTAGGTTAATCAGCAAAGTCAATCACTCTCAGTCAATCTCATTTAATTCAATAAATTCTAAATTAATCTCCAGGTGGGGCCTTTGGGTATCTGCCAAATCCCATTATTTTCTCTCATTGCACAAAAAAAAGAACCCTACAATTAAAAGTTACTATGGTGACAAGGAAGATCTAGAACAAACTAAGAAGATAGTGATCTCTAAATACCTACAAGTAAAGCCTCAAAGGAAATAGAAATGTGAATTGGACACAAGCCCAACAAGAATTCCTACAAGAGCTAAAAATTATTTTTAAAATCAAATAAGAATGATAGAAAAAAATTGGGGTAAGATGAGAGCAAGAGAAAAATTATAGAAAGATAATTACATGACTTTGTAAAAGATGCACAAAAATACTTAAGAAAATAACACCTTAAAAACAGAATTGGCAAAATGGTAATATAGGTACAGAGCTTAATTGATGAGAATAACTACTTTAAAAAAGCAGAATTAGGGGCAGCTAGGTGGCTCAGTGGATAAAGCACCAGCCCTGGATTCAGGAGGACCTGAGTTCAAATCTGGCTTCAGACACTAGACACTTACTAGCTGTGTGACCCCGGGCAAGTCACTTAACCCTCATTGCCATGCAAACAAATAAACAAAAGCAGAATTGGTCAAATGGAAAAAAGAGGAACAGAAACTCTTTGAAGAAAATAATACCTTAAAAATTATATTTGGGAAAGTGGAAGTTAATGATTCCATAAGATATCAATAAATAATAAAACAGTGAAAAGAATGAAAAAATAGAAGAAAATATTAAACATTTCAAGGAAAAGCAAATAACCTGGAAAATAGATTGAGGTGAGATAGTTTAAGAATTGTTAGATTACCTGCAAAACATAATCAAAAAAAGAGCATAGACATCATATTTGAAGACATTATCAAGGGAAATTGTCCCAATATTCTAGAACCAGATGGCAAAATAGCAATGAAAAGAATCCACTGATCACCACCTGAAAGATATCCCAAGAATATTATGGCCACAGAACTCCAAGGTCAAAGAGAAGATCTATCAAACAGTCAGAAAGAAACCATTCAGCTATCATGGGGCCACCTTGAGGATCACAGAAGATTTAGCAGCTACAACTTAAAGGAGTAGGGGGCTTTAAATATAATATTCTGGGAGGCAAAAGAGCTAAGATTATAACCAAGAAAAACCACCCTAGTGAAACAGAGCATAATCCTTTAGCAGAAAAAAAATAGATTTTCAAATGTTCCTGATGAAAAGACCAGTGCTGAAAAGAAAATTTGACTTTCAAATACAAGACTCAAGAGAAGCATAAAAAGATAAATATGAAAAATAAATCATAAAGCACTCAGTAAGGTTAAACTATTTATATTCCTATATGGAAAGATGACACATGTAACTCTTAAGAACTTATGATTGTTAGGTAAATGAGCAGGATTCTACATAGAGAGCATGAGAGTGAGCTGATTAAGTTTGGATCATCTAAAAAATGAATCTGTATGAAAGGAAAATGCACAGGGAGAAGGGAGAAGGGAGAGGAAGAATAGGGAAAATGATCACATAAAAGGCATGTAAGAAAGCTTTTACATTGGAGGGAAAAATCATGGAGGGGGTGCACATGCCACACTTAAACCTCACTCTTGTCTAAATTAGTTGAGGACACACACATACACATACTTTAATACTCAGTTGGATATAGAAATCTATCTTCCCCAATAGGAAAATAGGAAGAGAAGGGAAAAATAATAAAAAGGAAGGCTGTAAAAAGAAGTCAGTGGTCACAAGCAAAACAGACGTTAGAAGAGGGACAGAACAAAAAGACAGAGGAGAAGGTCTAGTTTATATTCATATGAACTCTAGAACATAACATAGTATAATTACTAAATTTTTCTAGGTAATGGTAGTGATGGTTGCAATGATGATGACAATAAAGACAATGAAGATGATTTATAAGGGGCAAAAAGTTTTCCTCTCTTACAAAAATTATATGAATTTAGACTTGATGTAGGGCAAACTTCTTACATAATTAGAGGCCTCAAAATTAAGATAAGTCTCAAGTGGTAATGGAGGTTGTTGTCTGTGGTTTTAAGGAAAATGAAGTTTCCCTCATTAACTCTTTTAATTAGCTCTCTTTTTGCTTTTTTTTAATCTGATATTATGGTTGCTACTTCTTCCTGAACTAAAGGAAAAAAAAAAACTTCAGTTAAAGCATAATAGATTCTGCTCCAATTCTTTAATGCTGTGTCTTTCTATTTCAAACGTATCTCTTGTAAATAACATACTGTTGAACTGTTGTTTCCTATCCATTCTTCTTTCCACTTACATTTTATGGGTGAGCTCATTCCCTTCACATTCACAGTTATGATTACTAACTGTGCAGTTCTCTCCTTCCTATTTTCTTCTGTTTTTACTTCTCTTAGTCAACCCTCCCTTTTATCACCTACTCTCCCATATCTTATTCCTTTTCCTCCTTCTCTATTGGATAAGATAGATTTCTATACCTTAGTGTGTATATGTATTTTTTTCTTCCATCTTTGAACCAATTTCAATGACATGAGGTTTAAGCATTGCCTGCCACCCCTCATTTTCCCCTTTACTTTACTTCCTTGTGTGCTTTTATGTGAGAAAATTTCCCTTTCTACCTCCCTTTTCCCCTTCTCCCAGTGCATCCCTTTCTCACCCCTTTATTTTTGAAACCATCCCAACATTATTTTTTATTTTCAAAAGGAAAACTTATTTTTTCAATTAATACAAATCTATTTTCTCTGCTTTCTCCCCCTGTAAAGAAAAGAAAAACAAAACCCTTATAGTGAATGTGCATCATCAAGGAAAATAATTTCCCATGCTCAAAAAAATCTGTCACTTTCTTTTTCTATATTTATTTATTTATTTAGAATTTTTCCCCACCTCACATGTAAAAACAAATTGTAACATCAATTTTTCAAACGTTGTGTTCCAAATTCTCTTCCTCCCTTAAGAACTCAAGCAATTAAATATAACTTATACATATGCAGTCATGCAAAACATGTCAGACAGAAAAAAAAAACCTTTAGAAAAAGGAACTAACAACAACAAAAAATATACTTCCATCTGTATTCAGATACCATTGGTTCTTTCTCTGTAGATGGATTGCATTTTTCTTAAGTCTGTCAGAGTTGTCTTGGATCATTGCATTGCTGAAAGTAACTAAGTCATGCGCAGCAGATCATCTTAAAATATTGTTGTTCTTGTGTATACAGTGCATTTCACTTTGCATCAGCTCATGTAAGTCTTTGCAGGTTTTTCTGAATAGCATCCTGCTTATCTTTTTTTAAATAGTAAAATATATTTATATAATACTTTAAAGGGAGATTTCCTTACAAAACACCCATGAGGTTGATTGTTGCAACAGCAATAATAGCTAACATTTATATAGTACCTTGTACCTGGCAAAATTTTTTCTTCACAATAGCCCAGCAAAGTAAGTACCATCATCATCATATCATCATCATATCATCATCGGGGGCAGCTAGGTGGTGCAGTGGATAAGGCACTGCCCTTGGATTCAGGAGGACCTGAGTTCAAATCCAGCTTCAGACACTTGACACTTAACTAGCTGTGTGACCCTGGGCAAGTCACTTAACCCTCATTGCCCTGAAAAAACAAAAAACAAAAACAAAAAAATCATATCATCATCATCATCATCTTACATTGCTCTTACCTCTGGTTCAAATTTTTCACCAGTTACTATTGCTGTGTTTCCCTACATCCTATTCACTCCCCATGATATTTACTCTATTTTCTATCTTCTTGTACCCTACCCATCCTCAAAAGTGTTTTGCTTCTGACTGCCCCTCCCCCAATCTTCCCTCCCTTCCTTCACCCTTCCCCTCTTATTCCTTTCTCCCTCTCACTTTCCCGCAGGGAATGATATATTACTATACCCACTTGATTATGTATGTTATTTTCTCTTTGAGCCACTTCTGATGAGTGTAAGTCTCATTCACCCCCCTGTTCCTCCCCCATCTTTCCCTCCACTCCATAAACTTTTTCTTACTTCTTTTATATGAGATATTTTTTCCCATTTCACCTCTCCCTTTCCCTTTCTTCCAGTGCAATTCTCTTACATCTTTATTTTATTTTAAAGATATCATCATGCATCCCAATATTATTAATACATTATCATAGCCTCTGTCTATGTAGACTCCTCCTAACTGCCCAAATAATAATAAAGTTCTTAGGAGTTACATGCATCCTCTTCACATGTAGAAATGTAAAGATTATTGTGTCCTTTATGATTATTCTTTCATGTTTACCTTTTTTCCATTTTTTTTTTTGGTGGAGCAATGGGGGTTAAGTGACTTGCCCAGGGTCACACAGTTAGTAAGTGTCAAGTGTCTGAGGCTGGAATTGAACTCAGGTATTCCTGAATCCAGGGCAGGAGTTTTATCCACTGTGCCACCTAGCTGCCCCCTCATGTTTACCTTTTTATAATTCTCTTGAGTCTTTTGTTTGAATGTAAAATTTTCTATTCAGCTCTGATATTTTCATAAGGAATGGTTGAATCTCTTTCTCTTCTATTTCTTTTAATGTTCCTGTTTTCTTTTTTTTTTTTTGAAGGCAATTGGGGTTAAGTGATTTGCCCAGGGTCACACAGCTATTAAGTGTTAAGTGTCTGCGGCCAGATTTGAACTTGGGTCCTCCTAAATCTAGGGCTGGTGCTCTATCCACTGCTTCACCTAGCTGCCCCTCTAAATTTCTTTTAATGTTAAAGAATTACATTTAGTTTTATGGTATAGGTTTTTCTTCCTTGTAATGCTAGTTCTTTTGCCTTCCAGAAAAAATGTATTCCAAGCTCTTCACTACTTTAATGGGCAAATTGCCAAATTTTCTGTGATCCTGACTCCTTGATACCTAAATGGATTCTTTCTGACTACTTTAAGTATTTTCTGCTTGACCTGGGAGCTCCAGACTTTGGCTATAATATTCCTTGGAGTTTTCATTTTGGGATCTCTTCCAGGAGGTGATTGGTGGATTCTTTCAATTTCTCTTTTATCCTCTTGATCCAAAATATCAGGACAGATTTCCTTGATGAGAGCCTAGGGGCTCTTCTTTTTCTTATGACTTTCAGGTAGTCCAATTCTTTTTTTTTTTTAAGTGAAGCAATTGGGGTTAAGTGACTTGCCCAGGGTCACACAGCTAGTAAGTGTTAAGTATCTGAGGCCGGATTTGAACTCAGGTTCTCCTGACTCCAGGGCCGGTGCTCTATCCACTGCGCCACCTAGCCACCCCAGGTAGTCCAATTCTTAAATGATCTCTCCTTGATCTTTTTTCCAGGTCATTTCTTATTCTGATGAGATATTTCATGTTTTCTTCTATTTTTTCTTCTTTTTATTTTGTTTTATTGTTTGTTTATTTATTTGTTTTTGCAGGGCAATGAGGGTTAAGTGACAGGTCACACAGCTAGTAAGTGTCAAGTGTCTGAGGTTGGATTTGAACTCAGGTTGTCCTGAATCCAGGGCTGGTGCTTTATCCACTGCACCACCTAGCTGCCCCTATTTTGGTTTATTGTTTATTTATGTCTCATGGAGTCATTAGTTTCCTCATGCTCAATTCTAATTTTTGAGGAATTATTTTCTTCAGTGAGCTTTTATACCTCCTTTTCCATTTTGCCTATTTTGCTTTTTAAGGAGTTTATTCCTTCAGTGAGGTTTTGTGTGTCTTTTACCATTAGGTACTAATTTTGTTTTTTAATCTTATTTTCTTCATTATTTTTGTGCCACTTTTACCAGCCTTTTTTTCTTTTTTCTTTTTACCAAGCCTTTTTTCATAATTTTCTTGTATCATTCATTGTTTTTCCTATTTTTTTCTAGCACTCATCTCTTTCTTTAAGTATTCCAGAAATTCTTTTCTGTAAGGCTTTGCTTGTAGCTGTTTTCACAATATTGCCTTCTGAGTTTATGTCTTGATCTTCCCTGCCACCAGCGTAACTTTTTTATGGTCAAGTTCTTTTTGTTATTGTTTACTTATATTCCTAGCCTATTTCTTGACTTTGGACTTTATATTGAAGTTGGCCTCCGCTAACCTGAGGGTGGGGATGCACCGTCCCCAGCTTCGAGCTTTTTAGTGCTGCTATTTTAGATCTAGTTCCAGGGGTCTGCAAGTTTTTGGTGCTTCCAAGGTAGTGTGATCTGGGGAGAGGTGAGGTCACTACTCTCCTGGTCTGAACTCTGGTGTTTACCCTTGAAGGGTCCCTAATCCTTATACCCCTAAGTGCTAACACTCCTCTTTTCTCTCAGACTGTGATACACCCCTTAATTTTCTTTATACTATCACATCAAAGACAATTTATATTTATACCCTCTATGCATATTCCTTCTGTCTGCCCCAATAAATATACAGTCCTCAAGATTTATAAGTATTATCTTCCCATGTAGGGATGTAAGCAGTTTAACCTTATTGAATAACTTTTTCCCCCTGTTTTGCTGGATAGTTGATTCTTGTTTGCAATCCAAGCTCCTTTGCCTTCCAGAATATTATATTCCAAGCCTTGCAATCCTTTAATGTTGAAGCTGCCAGGTCCTGTGCAGTCCTGACTGTGGCTCCATGATATTTAAATTGCTTCTTTCTGGCTGCTTGGAGTATTTTCTCCTTCACCTGATAATGTTGTCAACATAGAAGCTCTCAGTGGTAAGAGCTCTTTTTTGTTTTTTCCTCATATTGCAGCTTATTTTTTTTAAGTTGAGGTCTGCTCCTGGGGCACAAGGGTCACTGTTTCAAGCTTCTTGTTCTGGGGGATAGGGGCTGTGTCACTGGCTTTCTACTCTGAGGAATCTATGACTTGTGGATTTCTCACCACCCTGGGTTTGCTCCCTGTGCTTGCTGCAGGCCCAATTACGTCTGTCCCATGGGTGGCCTTCTAGCTGGCAGCCTGTCCTCTCAGCTGGTGCTGGTTGGATCTCATAACTGGCCTGCTTTGCCACCAGCTTGCTGAGCCAGAATCAAGGGGCCTCAGTTGCTCTGCTGTGGCCAAAAGCTTCCTGTTGACTTGACCAGACCCACTTTGTTCTGTGCTGTGCTATCTGAGCTGTGCTGTGCTCCCCTTTTGCCCAAGTGAGACCAACCTTTCTTGAAGTCTTCTAAATTATCTCAAGTTGGAAGATTGTGTCTCTCTGTCTTTTTGTAGGTTCTGTAGTTTCAGAATCTGTTTAGAGGCTTGATTTAATGTTTTTGAGGGAAACTTGGGAGAGCTCAGGCAACTTCCTGGCTTCTCTCCACTATATTGGCTCTACCCCAAGAGATTGTCTCAGACTGTGATACAGACCCCTGCTTCCTTGTAACTGACCACAAATGCTCCTCTCTACCATGGAACTGTGACACAGAACTGCTTTTGGATAATAGGGTTGCCAATCAGCAGTACTGACTTCCTGTAAAAGATTCCCTGTAATTCTTTTCTGACCTGTTGGTTGATCTCCTTACCATTTGGGAAGCTGCGGCTTCCATACTCACAGACCTTTTTTTTAAACTTTGACTTGAAATTTACCAAGGGCAGTACCCAGGTCAGAGGCCATACTCTGAGGTGGGTTTAGATGCTCTTTCTAGCTCTGTGATTAATTTATGATGACCAAACTAGAATGAATCAGATTAATTTAGAAGATACTCTTTGAACAAACTGCCAGGTGCTCTTTGTAGTTCTACCAGCAATCCTTTCCCTAGTTTCTAAAATCCAAAAATTTTGTCTTCCTTGCAAATAATTGGGAGTGGGAAAGGCACAGGAACACATGCCAAATCCAGAGGGCAAAGTCAGTCTCTCTTTCAAACTACATTCCTACCTTTAATCAATTGATATAGCCAGCCACATGTCTCACCAAGAAAAATAATTGTTCTGTAAAATGAAATTTTTAGGGAAGTAACTAATATTCTAAATCCCCATCAAAACCAATGCTAGATTATCCTAGAATTTAGTTTGCATTTATTCCCTATTGCATGATATAGTAGCAATTTAACTCTATAAAAGATATTTAATTTCTCTATGCCTTTTCTCATTTACCAGTTTAATATGTTGAGATCTGAAGGCATTTTATGAGGATAATTGAGCTTGCATTCTATCACATGAATATCTACTGGGACTATAAAATCCAAGGATTCTCCTAAATCTAATTTCAGCTAATAATTATAATACTCCATCCTTCCCTACCTTAACTCTGCTTTTGTCTCAAGTTATTTAACCTGGGAAACTCACTCGTCAGAAAGGACAATGAACAATGTAGTGAACAAAAGGCAGGAGCCAGGGAGAAGTAATAAAAAGCAGAAAATTGAAGGGCCTGTATTATGCCCAAATTGAAGAACCTTGTCCTTAATAATTAATTTCAACAAATTTTATTGAGTACCTACTCTGTGTAAAGCTTAGTACTAAATTATGGGGAATGTAAAAATAAATAAAGAAACCTATATATACCTTAGCCATCTTACCTGTTCATTTACCTGACTTAATAATGTATTCAAGTTTATTTTTATCCTAGTTTTCTTCTGCTCCAAGTCAAAGATTCAATGGGAACATTTCTCCCTTTAAACATATTATTTCCTAAAAGTAGCCTTCTTCAAATGATTAAAATACAAATGGAAATTAAAATTTGTGCATCTTTCCCCTATGCCAGACATTTGAAGAAAAAAATAAGTTGCACCCACTTAAAGGTATCTGAATAGGGGAGGAGAAATGGGTTGCTCTAGAAAGTGATTTCTACATCTTATGACACTTTATACAACAAAAACTAAAACATCTTTAATTAGAAATCTATTGGAGGGAAGAACATTGTACACAGTATCATCAACATTGAGTGCTGACCTACTGTGATGGACTATATTCTTCTCACCAATGCAATGGTACAGAAGAATTCCAGGGAACTCATGATAGAAGAGGATCTCCAAATCCAAGAAAAAAAAAAAGAAAGAAAGAACTGTGGAGTATAGATGCTGATTGAACCATATTATTTCTTTTGTTTTGGGTGCTGTTGTTTTTTTTTTCTATTTAGAGGTTTTGCATCACTGCTCTGATTTTTTCTCTTGTAACAGGATTAATGCAGAAATAGGATTAATGTTATTATGTGTATATATATGTGTGTGTATATATCTATATCTATATGTATATGTATAGAGATATATAGATATAACCTATATCAGATTACCTGCTGTCTAGGGGAGGGGGGGAGGGAGGGGAGGGAGGGAGAAAAATCTGAAATTGTAAAGCTTGTATAAACAAAAGTTGAGAACTATCTTTACATGTAACAGAAAAAATAAAATACCTTATACATTAAAAAAAAAAAGAAATCTATTGGAGGGGGCAGCTAGATGGCACAGTGGATAAAGCACTGGCCCTGGATTCAGGAGGACCTGAGTTCAAATACAGCCTCAGACACTTGACACTTACTAGCTGTGTGATCCTGGGAAAGTCACTTAACCCCAATTGCCTCACCAAAAAAAAAAAGAAAAAAAAGAAAAAAAAATCTATTGGAGGAGGGAAGAAAAAAAGAAATGTCAAGAAATGTATGTGATAATTTTGTTGTATATTTGAAAGGAATGACAAGCTGTGCATAGTAGACTTGGAATTTCAGTTTCAATCATCTTTTTAATTTTACTACATTATGAAAATCCTTGTTTTATTACAAAAATTAAAATAAAATTTAATAACAAAAAAGAAATATATGAACTTTTGGTTAGGCATAATATACCAGTTTCTGTCCATGTGTTGTGTGTGTGCGCACAAATGTGTGTGTGTGTGTGTGTATATATATATATATATATATATATATATATATATATATATATATATATATATACATATACATACATATAAATACATATACATATATATATTCATGTATATACAGTTGATTTTCATCATTCATAATCGTTATATTTTACAAAGTTGCCTCAAACACTGAAGTAGAGAATACTGAACTAGTGCTCCTAGGGGAAATCCAGGATTAGCTTCCTGCAAGCCTCTGATCACAACATTTACTTTAGCACTTTCTAGAATAGCCCTCATGTAGAAATCAGTGAATATCTTACTTTCTCTGGATGTTATATAATGTTGACTTGTAAACATAGAACTCACAGTCAACAGCATTATTACTCATACCTGAATACATCATATCTAATACATGCATTTTCTCTGTAAATCACCTCACATCCTCCTTGTACTTAGAGACAAACAACACATCAGCATTCTTCTTGGGGGCCATCTTAGGCAGCAAAATCACCAATAAAAAGCATAAAAATACAAAAAATGTGGCACAAATTAAACCTCAGAAAGGAGATTTGTTTAGAATATGAAAGGAAAACAAAAGGCTCCAGCATTACCTTGTTCAACTTCAGCCTAAGAATGTGCTGATCAGGTAACTCAAATTTTCAGATGACTCAAAATTTTCATCACTCTGCACACATCCACAAAAATGCTGCAAGCATTAAATTTGGAGCTACACATACATTTTAGCTAATAGGAATATTCACAAATACAGAATTCATGAATAAGGAGAATCAATTTAAGATCTACTTTCACAAATGATGGTCACAACCTTTCATTTAATAGGTAAATTTTAGAGGGCTATGTAAGTTAAATTGAGGCTAAATGATTTGTCTTCCTATGTTATAACTTTCTTCACATTTGTGATCAAAGGTTGGATGCCTTTCCTACGTTCAGTCAGGAAGTAAGTGGAAGAACTGGGATTTGGACAGCTGGTAATCAAAACACAGGTAGAAGGTTAAGACCTAGGGTTGGGAGGTGGAGTGGGGGGCGGTCCATCTATCATTTAAGAGGGAAGATGTTTGTCAGCCAGATGCATATATCTAGATATGAATAAGAAGCATTTAACTGTGCATAGCTATCAAGAACATTTGAAAATAAAATGATTTTAGAATAACAATTTTGCCAGAAAGCAATCTGAGTGTTGTCTGATTGCTCTGGGAATTCAGAGATGAGAGCTGTGTCTGATCTATGTGGAGGAGGTATTGTTTCCTAGTGCTCCCTAGAAAATCAGTGGGATGTCTCACAGGGAGCTATCAAGTCATCACCTGAGGCACTGCTCTCAGCCAACATCCTGTTGGGATCCTGGTGAGTGACCAATCTTTCACGCAGCACCCCAGAATTTTCCTAAGACTTTGTGAGGCCTACTTGGCTTCCTTGATCCATACCATCCCAGAGAGACAAAGCTATAATTAATCCATTTATTTTTGGAGTTCTTGTCTTAGTAATCAACCCAGTTGATCAGTGACTGAGTGCAAAAGGAGCCCACTTAGCCCACTACAGCTATTAGCTATCTTGAGATATCAGAACATGAGTCACATTCATATCCTAGCCAGCCATTTATCCAAACACTCAAGCCATCTTGCCATCTGCATGAGTGAGTTCCCTCTTGGGATAGCATACTCCGCACTGGACTTGAAGCTTTTGACTGAGACATCTGATGCTCTCTGGAGCCAGCTAGCACCCTTTTGACTATGAAGACCTCATTCTTTCTCTTCATCTGAGAATGGTAATCAAATTAATCAAGTCATTATTTCTAGAAAGGGTATGCTAATTCAAGGTCCTATACATCATCTCAACATCTCTGTGACTTTCAGACCAAAATTGCTTTTTCTGACCCCCCGTTTCCTAAGGAACCCCTTTATCTATTTGTATCTCTTCTACTCCTTCCCAAAGTTTTATTTCTTATATCAAAGAATTAAAAAGGGAAAAGAGGGTTGTTGTTGTTGTTGTTTTTAAGAATAATGTAAGCTACTTGATGGAAAGTATGGTGCTTTTCCATTTCTATCCCCACTACTTAGCAAATTGCCTAAGACTTAGTGCTTCATAAATGCCTTCTTTTGTTCATTTATTAATACACCATGCTGGTAACAACAGTTTCTGTAAGATGTTGAATCCAGGGCTTATCTTCATACCCATTCTACTCAGTAATCAAAAGACTTACCATATATCATGGTGAAAAGCATATAGGCCTGGGACCTGGGTTCTATTTGTGATTCTGATACTAATTGTGAGACTTTAGGTAAGTCATTTTTCCTTTAAATAATCAATCAATGAGGGAGTTCTGGGTCTTACGATAAACAAGATGGAGGACTAGAAAATATCTCTGATCCCCTTGACTTTCAAATATTTAAAAAATCAAGATTATGCATCAAAGGTAGAGAAACTTCAGCTGTCTCAATGATTTAGAACACCCAGAATCCAAAATAAAATGAAAAAAAAAGCATACATATTTGTGTCTAATGGTAGCCGTCTAGGCCATGATGGGGGGAGGGGTTGGGAGGGAAGAAAAAAATACATGATAATTTTATTATATATTTAAAGGAATTGCAAGCAATGCTAATAATAGATTTGCAGTTTTATGTGCAATCATTTTTTTATTATACTAAGCTATGGAAATGCTGATTTTGTTCAAAAATTAAATCCATGAACTGACTTTACACTAAGGCTAATTCAGATTCCCTCTCCCACACCCCACATTACCAGCAGCCTGACCTGTACAAACTCACAATGAAACCCAACCCTATATCCTAGTCTTCTCTCTCTCTAGTGCCTGTGGAGATGCAACCTCTAGTTATGGAAGCCTCAGACCAGGACAGATAGCTATTATGACTTAGCAGCACTCGAGACTATGAATTTTGTTGGGGCTAAATGGTCAGTACTACAATAAGTAACTTTCTGTGCCACAAAAGAACTATGTAGGAGAGCCAAAAACAGTGGAAAATGGGAAGAACAAGTGTCTGGGCTTTAAATGGAGCTCAAGACCTTATCCTATTTCCCATTTCTCCCAGAGTTTCAGAGATACAAACTACAAAAATTACTTGAGCTCCAGTGTGTCAGTTCTTTTGAATTGCCAAGGTGAGCCGGAGTACTAAGGAACAGAAGGGGTCAGCTGGACAGGGCACCAGAATAGAACACAGTGTGTGTATGTGTGTGTGTGCCTATGCCCATGTGTCTCTGTGTGTGTAAGCTGTGTAACACACCATTATACCTAAGAAAAGTACTCAGCATGTAGATGGAACTAGTTTTGTCTACCCAAAAGTCACTTGAGGCAGAACTCTAAGCTGGAATACCATGAATTGCCTAGGGGGTCAGTTGGGTGGCTCAGTGGAGAGAGCACTGGCCCTGGTGTCAGGAGGACCTGAGTCAAATCTAGCATCAGACACTTGATACTTATCAGCTGTATTAGCCCGGGCAAGTCACTTAACCCCAATTGCCTTAAACATTCAAGGCCATCTCTAGTCATCCTGATTATACCTCTCCCTCTCCCTCTCCCTCTCCCTCTCCCTCTCCCTCTCCCTCTCCCTCTCCCTCTCCCTCTCCCTCTCCCTCTCCCTCTCCCTCTCCCTCTCCCTCTCCCTCTCCCTCTCCCTCTCCCTCTCCCTCTCCCTCTCCCTCTCCCTCTCCCTCTCCCTGCTTCTGGAGAAGTGAGTGAGGCTAGTGAGTTTGCACAGCCCTCCCTCACTTAAATCCAATTCACTTGTTATTATATCACCTCCCTATGTTATGGTCCTCTTCCAGAATGAAGGACAAAGAACAAGTGTGGGAGGACACTGAGATGTTTTGATATTCAGTTCCAAAGGAAATCACCATAAGAAGGGAGAACATCAGAGTAAGAAAGTGAACAATAGGGGAAAACAAATGGGAAAAAAGACTGAAATATCAAAAATTTCAGGAAGAAAAAAATTCAAAGAACTTAAATACAAGTAGATAAATTAAAGGGAGGAAACACATCAATAACAAAAAGAAACATGGCCTCCAATGCAGTAAATGTGTTTAGACATCTGTGAATAAATACTATCAAAGGAATGATGCAACACTTGATGAGACAGAAGTCCCTGTGGAATTTGAGTAGAACATTGAACAATAGCATACAGTTTTTAAGTACTTTAAAAGAGAAAAGAGAATCATGAAAGCAGAATTTATGGGCTTCAAAGCAAAAATAATGGAAAGAATAGAAAAAAAACCCTAGCATTTACAGTGGCATCCTTCATCAAAGACAAAAAAAAGAACTATATATTGAGACTACAAGTTCACAGAGCAAAATTATAATCTAAAAGTGAAGAAACTAAAATAAAATATTAAAAGAAAATATGCTCACTATGCAAGCAAAACAAAATGTTCTCAAAGACAGGATGCGTACAGACAATGTCAAGTTGACAGGTCTCCCAGAAGAACATGACAGAACAAAAAACCCCAAGACCATAATGCAGGAAAGAATATGAGGGAAATTCTCAGAACTTCTAAAAAGAAAATGAAATAAAATAGCAATTTAAAGAATTCATAGATTATTTCCAGAAAACTTCAAACCCCAAGATACAGGGTGACTAAATTTAATAATTCAATCCAGAAACAAGTTCTACAAGCAATTGGAAGAGAGATGTACACATACAAAGGAAAGGAAATTTGAATAACAGAAGACTATTCTCCACTCACCAGAAAATGTATAAGAGAATGAAGTAATGTGTTCTGAAGAATAGTGGAGTGTGGGGGGTGGAGGAAAGGCAGTGAGCTCTCGAACTCATGATATGATCTCGCTTCAAAAAACATCCAAACAAGGTCATAGGAAAATGCCTGGGGCAGCAAAACTCACAGAAGAATGTGCTGAAATCATCTTCTAACCAAGAATGGCTTGGAAGGTCAGAAGGAGGGAGCTGCTATGCTGATACAGGAGTTGAGCCCAACCCCATAGTCACCCTGACACAGATCCAGTCTCAGGAAGTCCTCACCAGAGGAGACCCCAAGAACCTCTGAATCAGCTGAAGCACCAGTGTCATCTGGAACTAAGCTCACAGTCTGGTGAGTGGGCTGAGCCCTGGGCAGGGGAGATACTACAGGGGTCTATGCTGGTGCTAAGGCAGAACTTGGATTTTACTCCTCTACTGAGAACCAGGTGGTAGGCTCGAGTAGAAAGGGCACAGGCGGGGGAGGGGCACAGGCTCGGGAGGGGCACAGGCTCATCAGAGCTAACAACCACAACACACAAAGCTGTTTGATTGGCAAGTTGGTCTGGGGTCATCTAGGACCAGGAAACAGGCCCGGCCAGTGAAGAACCTGATTCTCCTTAAATCATACCACCTGGGACTTCTTAAGCTTGAGATACTGCAGCCTGGAAACAGTGCCCCACTTTAAGGAGCTAACAGTCTAGTTAAAGAAAGGCAAGATGAGCCGACAGAGAAAGGTGAAGACCATAGAAAGTTTCTTCAATAACAAGGAAGACCAAGGGGCACCCTCAGAGGAAGATGTCAACATCAGGGCCCCTATATCTAAAGCTTCCAAGAAAAATACGAATTGGTCTCAGGCCATAGAGGCGCTCAAAAAGGACTTTGAAGATAAAATTAGAGAGGTAGAGGAAAAAATGGAAAGAGAAATGAGGGTGATGCAGGAAAGACATGAGAAAAAAGTCAACAGCTTGAAAAGTCAAGTGGAAAAGGAGGTACAAAATCTCTCTGATGAAAATAATTGCCTAAGAAGTAGGATTGAACAAATGGAAGCCAGTGACTTTATGAGAAACCAAGACACAATAAAGCAAATCTAAATGAATAAAAAAATAGAGGGCAATGTGAAATATCTTCTGGGAAAAACTGCTGACCTGGAAAATAGGTCCAGGAGAGATAATTTGAAAATTATTGGTCTACCTGAAAACCATGATCAAGGAAAGACCTTAGACACCATCTTCCAAGATATTCTCAGGGAAAATTGCCCTGAAATTCTAGAAGAAGAAACTAAAATAGAAATTGAAAGAATCCACCGATCACCTCCAGAAAGAGATCCCAAAAAGAAAACTCCTAGGAATATTATAGCCAAATTCCAGAGCTCTCAGGTCAAGGAGAAAATATTGCAAGCTGCCAAAAAGAAAGAATTCAAGTATTGTGGAGCCCCAGTCAGGATAGCACAAGATCTAGCAGCTTCTACATTAAAGGACCGGAGGGCATGGAATATGATATTCCAAAGGGCAAAGGAAATAGGATTACAACCATGAATCACCTATCCAGCAAAACACATCATTATCTTTCAGCAGAAAAAATGGGACTTTAATGAAAAAGAAGACTTTCAGATATTTTTGATGAAAAGACCTGAACTGAATGGCAAATTTGACTTTCAAATACAAGACCCTAGAGAACCATTAAAAAAAAAATTGGAGCTGGGGGACATACCTGGGGTCGTACAGTGGGAGACTATCTTGTGTCTGAGGCCAGGTTTTGGCTGGAATCCCCCTGGGTCCAGGGGTGATGATTTGTCCACTATGTCACTTAGCTAGATGATAACATCTTTAGGGTTAAATTGAGGGGTGAAGGGAATTCTTTGGGGGAGGGGGAAGGGCAGAAGTGAAATCCTACATGGAAGTAACAGGAAAAGGCTTATGGAGTGGGGGAAGAGATGGGAGAGGAGCAGGGCAGTAAATGAATTTTACACTAATCAGAAAAGGCTCAAAGATCTTAAACTCATCAGAGCTGCCTCAAGAAGGAACTAATAGACACACCCAACTGGGTGTAGTAATCTATTTAATCTGGACAGTAAATGAGCCTAACACTCATCAAAATTGGCCCAAAGACCTCAATCTCATTAGAATTGGCTCAAGGAGGGAATAATGTACACACTCAATTGGGTAGAGTAATCTCTATAACCCTGCAGGAAAATAGGAGGGGAAAGGGATAAAGAGAGAGGGGCAAAAGAAGGAAGGGTAGAGTGGGGGAGGGGACAGACAGAAGCAAATCCCTTTTGTGTGTGTGTGTGTGTGTGTGTGTGTGTGTGTGTGTGTGTGTGTGTTTTAGTGGGGCAATTGGGTTTAAGTGACTTGCCCAGGGTCACACAGCTAGTAAGTGTTAAGTGTCTGAGGCCGGATTTGAACTCAGGTACTCCTGACTCCAGGGCCAGTGCTCTATCCACTGTGCCACCTAGCTGTCCCTAGCAAATCCCTTTTGAAATGTGATAAGATGAAAGAAGATGGATAATAGAATAAATATCATGGGGAAGGGAATAGGATGGAAGGGAAACAGTTAACAATAGTAATCATGAAAAAGAGAAAAGGGGGAAAAATTGTACAAAAAATATTTATAGCAACTCTTGGTGGCGGCTAAGAATTGAGAATCAAGGGAATGTCCATCAATTGAGAAATGATGGAAAAAGCTGTGTTATATGATTGTAGTGGAATGGACTTGTGCTATAGGAAATGACTAACAGGATGATCCCCTAAAAACCTTGAAAGACTAATGAACATCGATATATAGTGAAGTGAGCAGAGCTGAGAGGACATTGTGAGTAGTGACAGCAGTATTGTTCAATGAGCAATTGTGAATGACTTAACTACTCTCAGCAGTGCAATGATCCAAGACAATCCCAAGGAACTAATGAAGAAGCATACTATGCACCCCTATAGAAAGAACTGATAAAAAGAACACTTGTGGATTATACATATATTACCCGATTGTGATCTTGTGGAGGGGGGAGGAAAAAGAGGGAAGGAGAAAAATTTGGAACTCTAAATCTTATGAAAATAAATGTTGAAAACTACCCTTAAATGTAAATGGAAAATAAAATAAATGTTTGTTGAAAGAGAAAAAAAATTAAAAAATAGTGGAGCTTAGAATACATACCAGGTGAAAGAATACAGCAGCAAGGACAACAATAGCAATAGAGTGAGAGCAGCAAAACTAGTAAAAGATTTCTTTATAAATGTACATGAGACAAGGGTGAAGGCAGAAGACTGGTGGAGGTAACAGTGAAGAGATTAGTCTGGGATAAATGCCAGGTTCTGTCCATAATATCCCAGACTCCTTAAAGATATAAAAATAAATTTAATTATCTGGAGAAATATTCAGTTTTCATGGCTAGGCCATGCAAACATATTTGAAATTCAAATATAACGTAATTTTATACCAATCAAATTATTGGGGCAGCCAGGTGGCACAGTGAATAAGGCACTGGCCCTGGATTCAGGAGGATCTGAGTTCAAATCCAGCCTCAGACACTTGACACTTACTAGCTGTGTGACCCTAGGGAAGTCACTTAACCCTCATTGCCCCTCTAAAAAAATATCAAGGGAGTGTTCTATAGATCTTGATAAAATAAAAACAAAATTCATTTGGAAAAACAAAAGATCTAGAATATTAAAGAAAATGATAAAAAGAAGTTGGAACAAAGAAGGAATAGTACTTTCAGATCTCAAACTATATTATCAAGCAGTAGTGACTGAAAACATCTGTTATTGGTTTTAAAAATAGAGATAGATCAATGGAAGAGAGTAGACAAGGTAAAATCAGAAAGAATGAAATCCATTAGCTTAGAGTTTGATAAAGTAGAAAACATAAATTAACCAGGGGGAAAAACTCTGTATTTGATTAAAAATACTGTTGGGAAAACTGGAAAGCAGTCTAAAAGAAATTAAGTATATTTTACAATACATACCAAATGGATATGTGGCATTAATATATAAAAAAGAAGACAAGCATATCATATATTCTCATAGATATGGGTAGGACATATATTCTTTTTTTTTTTTTGGTGAGGCAATTGGGGTTAAGTGACTTGCCCAGGGTCACATAGCTAGTATGTATTAAGTGTCTGAGGCCAGATTTGAACTCAGGTCCTCCCGACTCATCCACTGTGCCACCTAGCTGCCCCTGGTAGGATGTATATTCTTAACCAAATAAAGGATAGAGGTAATTGAAAAAATATATATATAATTTAGATAACAACTTGGATGACAGGAAACTTAACAGTTCCTGCACATACAAATTCATTCATATAAGATAAGAAAGGAAACGGTGGAATGGGGGATGAGGGGAGGAATCTTTGTATCAAATTTGGTCTTTAAGATATATAAACAATGAATATAAATATGCATATATAATATGCATGTATACATAAAATACATATATATGAAACTAATAACTATTAGATAAGTTATCAAAAGATATGACCAAACATTTTCAAAGAATGTTGCAAATTAATACTAATAAGTGAAATGCAAATCAAACAACCCTGAAGTTTCATACATTGTGAACTGCAAAGGTGATAAAAATGGCAAGTTTGTTTTGATAATGGTGAATGATAACCCACTATTACATTGTTGGTGAAATTATGAAATGCTACATCTTTGGAAGGTAATTTGGAATTATTCATTTTTTAAATTTAAAAAATAAATTTTTCCAGTTACATGTAAAGGCAGTTTTCAACATTCATTTTTATAAGATTTAGAGTTCCAATTTTTTCTCTCTCCCTCCCTTTCCTCCCCCCACCAAGACAGCAACCAATCTTATAAAGGTTATATATGTACAATCCAAAAGTACTTTTTTTTTTTTTTAGTGTGTGTTCAATCAATATCAATTCTTTCTTTGGAGGTGAATAGTATGCGTCATCATTAGCCCTTTGGGATTGTCTTGGATCATTGTATTGCTGAGAGTAGTTAAGTCATTCACAATTGCTCATAGAATAATACTCCTTTCACTGTGCACAATGTCCTCCTGGTTCTGATCACTTCACTGTATATCAATTTATATGAGTATTTCCAGGTTTTTCTGAAATCACCCTGTTTGTCATTTCTTATAGAACAATAATATTCCATCACAATAATATACCACAGCTTGTTCAGTCATTCCCCAACTGATGGACATTCCTTATATTTCCAATTCTTAGCCAACACAAAGAGTTGCTATAAATATTTTTTGTACAATTTTTCCCTTTTCTCTTTTTCACAATTACTATTGTTAACTGTTTCCCTTAATCCTATTCCCTTCCCCATGATATTTACTCTATTATCTATCTTCTTTCACCCTATCCCTCCTCAAAAGGAATTTGCTTCTGACTGCTCCCTACCCCAATCTGCCCTCCCTTCTTTTGCCCCTCCCTCTCCTATTGTCCTGCAGGCTTAGATTACCCCACCCAATTGAGTGGGTATGTTATTCCCTCCTTGAGCCAACTCTGATGAGATTAAGGTCTTTGAGCCTATTCTGATGAGTGTAAAATTCATTTACTGCCCTGATTCACCCACTCCATAAGCCCTTTCCTGTTTCTTTCATGTTGGATTTCACCCCATTCTACCTCTCCCCTTCCCCCTCCCCCAATGCATTCCTCTCACTCCTCAATTTTACTCTAAAGATGTCATCATGGGGCAGCTAGGTGACACAGTGAACAAAGTACCCACCCTGGACCCAGGAGGACATGAGTCCAAATCTCCCCTCTGACAAGACACTCACCCACTGCATGACCCTAGGCATGTCACCCAACTACAACCCCGCCCCCCAAAAAAAGATAAACAAAAATATACTTTTCAGATATCATCATAATCTCTTCCCACCTGTGCCATCTTTCTAAATTTATTTCTATCATCTGTCTTAATACTGTGAAAGTTCATATGAGTTAGATATATCATCTTCCCATATAGGAATGTAAACAGTTTAACCTTTTAACAACCCTCTTGATTCTTTTTCCTGTTTATCTTTTTATGTTTCTCTAGTCTTGTATTTGAAAGTCAAATTTTCCATTGAGTTCAGGTCTTTTCATCATGAATACCTGAAAGTCCTCTCTTTCATTGATGTCCCATTTTTTCCTCTGAAAGATTATACAGAATTTTGCTGGAAAGGTGATTCTTGGTTGTAATCCCAATTCCTTTGCCCTTTTGAATATCATGTTCCATGCTCTCCAATCCTTTAATGTACGAACTGCTAGATCTTGTGCTATCTTGACTGTGGCTCCACACTACTTGAATTCTTGCTCTTTGGTTGCTTGCAATATTTTCTCCTTGACCTGGGAGTTCTGGAATTTGCCTATAATATTCCTGGGAGTTTTACTTTTGGGATCTCTTTCAGGAGGTGATCAGTAGATTCTTTCAATTTCTATTTGACCTTCTGCTTCTAGAATATCAGGGCAATTTTCCCTGACAATTTAATGGAAGATGATTTCTAATCTCTTTCCTTGATCATGGTTTTCAGGTAGTCTGATAATTTTCAAATTGTCTTTCCTGCATCTATTTTCCAGGTCAGTTGTTTTTCCAAGGAGATATTTCACATTGTCCTCTATTTTTCTTATTCATTTGGATTTGTTTTATTATTTCCTGATTTCTCATAATATCATTAGCTTCTATTTGCTTAATCCTAATTTTTAAGCAATGATTTTCTTCAGAGATCCTTTGTACCTTCTGTTCCATTTGGCCAAGTTGGCTTTTCAAGCTGTTGACTTTTTTTTTCATGACTCTCTTGCGTCACTCTCATTTCTCTTTCCATTTTTTCTTCTACCCCTCTTACTTTATCTTCAAAGACCTTTTTGAGTGCCTCTATGGCCTGAGAACAATTCATATTTTTCTTGGAAGCTTTGGATGTAGGAGCCCTGAAATTGCTATCCTCTTCTGAGGGTGCACCTTGATCTTCCTTGTCACTAAAGAAACTTTCTATGGTCCTCACCTTGTCTGTCTTTTACTTGACTTTTAGCTCCTTAAAGTGGGGCACTATTTCCAGGCTGCACTATCCCAAGCTTCAGGGGGTCCCAGGTAGTATGACTTTTTTTTGGTGTGTGTGTTTTGTTTTGTTTTGCAGGGCAATGGGGGTTAAGTGACTTGCCCAGGGTCACCCAGCTAGTAAATGTCAAGTGTCTGAGGCCGGATTTAAACTCGGGTACTCCTGAATCCAGGGCCAGTGTTTTATCTACTGTGCCACCTAGCTGCCCCCCTCCCTCTTAATAAATGTATGAACTTGGGCAAATAACATCATTTCTCTTAGCTTCAGATCTCGTCTTCTGTAAAATGAGGGGTTTGGACTAGATGACCTCTAAGATCTTTTTCAGTTCTAAATCTCTGATCCTATGTTTGGATACTATCTAATGTGTCTTCTCTTCCAGTACAATATTTCAATGATTTTGAAATATAATGATGGTCAAAAGAGGTATAGTAGGGGGCGGCTAGGTGGCGCAGTAGATAAAGTACTAGCCCTGGATTCAGGAGTACCTGAGTTCAAATCCAGCCTCAGACACTTGACACTTACTAGTTGTGTGACCCTGGGAAAGTCACTTAACCCCCATTGCCCCGCAAAAAAAAGAGGCATAGCATCCCCCCCCCAAAAAAAATTGTCTGTGTTTACTTATTTTGTTTTTTGTTTTTGTTTTCTTGCAGGGCAATGAGGGTTAAGTGAATTGCCCATGGTCACACAGCTAGTAAGTGTCAAGTGTCTCAGACTGGATTTGAACTCAAGTCCTCCTGAATCCAGGGCCAGTGCTTTATCCATGGCGCCACCTAGCTGCCCTTGTGTTTACTTATAACACAGTAGAGTGTTTACTTGTATTTTCTTGATTCCTAGAAAGTGATAAAAATTCACTTAAGATTCTGGTTCTTGGGTACATATGGATTAATTAATGTTTTTGTAGTAAAGGCACCTCCCTCATAGGCTTACTGTGATGATGAAATCAGGTAATACATGTAGAGCTCTTCACAAACCTTTAAATAGTACACAAATATTATTAATAATAATAATTATTATTATATGATGGTTATAATGGGTTAAAATTTATCAGTGTAAAATTGAACAGAGATTAGTCATCTGAAGTAAAGTGTGATTTTATAGAAAGATAAATTGAAACAAATTTAGTCTGGTACATTTAAGTGTCACTGTCATTAGCTTGTCCTGAACCAGGGTTCTTTCATGTAGACAGAGAGAATATTACTGTGCATGTAAGACATACATATAGCTATTAGTCAATAACAAAATGTTGGGGTTTTGTGGCTACAAAATATTTATTGAGTGTATATTTTTGTTCATACTGAAATTATACTCAGGGTCTCAGTATTATCATTCTTGCTCTCCTACTCATTGAGTCTCCTGAACCAATTTTCTTTCTCATAAAAGGGAAAATAATTTCAACCTTTTTTTCTCAAAACAATCAGGGAGAGAGGCCAATAAAATTAATGGTAAAGTGCTTTGTAATGTAAAATGCTACACAAAGCATCTCTGGAAATGATCATTGTGACCAGAGTGTTTCTATCATTTTTAGGCTATTGCATGATTCTACTAAATCAAATAAATAAAGGGAAAACACTTAACAAAATAAAAAAAAATTGAACTGGCACTAGGCAAAAGGAACTATTTTCAAGATAACAGAAAATAGTAAAGGCCTCAATACCATTAAGTCCAAAGAAAATATAATAGAAAAATAATTTTTATGTTTGTGTGTGGGGGGGGGGTGAGGGTGGGGGGAGATGCAATTTATGTTACACCCTATCACTAGATTTTTACCCAACAATATAAGATGAAAATAGGATGCCATAGTTTGTAAGGTAGAAGGCATCTTAGTACCCATTCAGTCCATCTCATGAAAGAAATCCCACTCTAACACAAGTGGTAAGTGGCTATGCAGTCCAGGTATAGAGGTTCAAACATTAAAAGGTAGCAGAAACTACTGAGCGCATCTAGTTCACTGTCATCCCCTTCTACCCCCACCTAATTGGGTATTAGGATACTTAAGTCCAGAGGTTGCCAAGGTAATAAGTAGTTTAATTTCCTTTTAAGAACTGCCATTACATTTATACTTATAACTCTCTGAAATATGAAGAGGTGGGCATTATCTCCATTTTACAGACATGACTGAACATTTTTGTGTATTATCCCCACTCCTATCTGACTCTTTATGACCCCATTTGTGGTTTACTTGGCAAAGATATTAGAGTGGTTTGCCATTTCCTTCTCCAGCTCATTTTACAGATGAGGAAACTAAGGCACACAGTGTTAAGTGACTTTCCAAGGGTCATACAGCCAGTAAGTATCTGAGACCAGATTTGAACTCAGGAAGATAAGTCTTTTTTACTCCAGGCCTGACACTCTATCCACTGCACCACCTAGCTGTGTCACCTACAAACATAGATAACTATATAATTTATGTGCCAATGAAGCCCTTAGACCAGTGATCCTTAAGCTGAGTTACATGGATAGATTTGGGGGAATCCACAAATTTGGATGGGAAAAAATTCATCTTTGTTTTCACTAAGCTTTAACTGAAATTCATGACTTTTTTTCAATTATTTGTTAACATTATTCAGAGAAAGGATTTATATTGCTCAAATTTTCCAGGACTTTCACACAAAAATAATGGCCCTTGCCTTAGGTCATTCTTTAACATAGAAGGTTCATACCTGGGGGCTTCTTTTTGCATTAAAAGTTGTTTCTTTTTTTACATTTCCTACATTTTTCAACATTTACCAATATATCATTACCCATCCTAGAGAGTCACCCCTTATAAGAAAGAATAAAAAAGAGGGGAAAACCATTAAAAAAACTGAACCAACACATGCACCAAGTTGAACATTATATTTAGTATTCTACACATAATTGCCCACCTCTGGAAAGGAGGTGCATTTTCATATCTTTTCTTTAAGACCAAGCTTTTTCATGAAAAATCCATAGCATTTGATTTCAATTTGTTGTTACCATGTACTATGTTTTAATAAATATTTCATTGTATGTGGGATATGATTCTTTATTATTGACTTCATTAAGGTATTTACCAAACAGTAGGATTATTGGGTCAAAAGGAATGGACATTTTAGGCACTTTAGATCAAATTGCTTTTCAGGATGCTTGAACAAATTCCTATCTTCCCCAAAGTGTATTATTGATGGGACTATCTTTCTATAATACTTTCAGCAATGACTATTTGTATCTTTCATCATCTTTATTAATTTTCTGGGTAAAAGAGGAAATCTCAGATATTTTGATTTACATTTTTTTTAGTGATTTGGAAAAAAATCTTTCACATGGATGGGGTGTTTGGAGAGAACTAGCACCTCTGGTATAAGGGCTTATTGAACCCTTTTCAGGGCTACGCCTCTACCTTTGATGTCTACCTTTTCACCCAACTCTCACTTGTGGCTCCAAAAAGCTATAGCATGCTTGGCGGCCACATTCTGATAAATCGTCTTGATAGATGGGTAAACCAGGTTTAGAGTAACTGATGGGCTTCAAATCCATCAGTGTTAGGGTGATGTGCACCCCAAGCACGTGAAGACTTCCCCAGTGGATGAGAACTATTTGTTTCAATGGCCATGAAGACAGCTGAAGCAGGCACAGTGGAGTATTAAGAGCTTGGGCAGGCATCGAAAATGCCAAGGCCATCCACTACAACCCAGGCCATCACCAGTCATGTTGATTTTTGTCCTGCTACAGAGTTTGGTGACTCAGGAAGAGAGAATGAGGCTGGCAATTTTGCATAACTCTACTTTACTTAAATCTAATTCATGTGCAAGTCAAGCCATCGCCTATGGTTTCACTGGTCTTCTTAGAACAATAACAATAATTTTCATATTTGATAACGCTTTGCTCATATCTGTTGGCCACTTATCTACTAGAACATGGCTTTTCTTATTTGTGTTAGGTCCTTGCATACTTTGAATGTCATAGCATTGTAAAGATATTTGATATAAACATATTTTTCCCATTCAACTGTTTCCCTTCTTATCCTATTATTGTCCATTTTGTCTGCATTAGAATTTTTCAAATTTTGTATGATTTAAATCTTTTGTGATTTCTTTCACACATTGATTAATTTTTCTATTGCATCCATAGCTATGAAAAGTACCTCATCTAATTATCTTCTAATTTTTTAAATAATACATCATCTAATATTAAGATCCAGTATCTATATTGAGCTTATTCCCCAGCAAATAGTATAAAATATTGATCTGAGACTAAGTTCCATCAAATCGCTTTATAGTTTTTCCAGCAATTCTAAAAAAATAGTACTCCATCCAAGTAATTTTCGCTTTTGGTTTTATAGAGCCCTTGATTATTGAGTTCAATTATTTCTAATATAGTCTCATCCACTGACCTCTATATTTTAAATAGTAGCAAATAGTTTTTATTATGAAAGCTTAATAGTATAATTTGAGGTTTGGAATGACTATTCTTGAAAGAAAAATATAATAATAATATCAATGTGTCCACCCAAAAGTTTCTTCTATAAAAATTAGTATCTAGCATATTTCTCTCTAAGGTTTCCCAGTACCTTGTAACCACCAGGCCTCCCAAAAATAAACACAATAGGTTCATTGACAGCATGTAAAGTTTGAACAGAAAGGTATACACAAGCCCCTTTATTGAAGCACCAGTTACATACTCTTGCCAATGGACTTGGTTTCTCTCCCCAAAATGTAGTCCTGTAACTTCACAGCTCTCTATATTAGAAAGTTCCCAGCAACATGAATGAAACATCTGATTTGGAATATCTGTATCTTTATTACCTCTTTCCCAAGTTTCTGGTCGGTTTTCATAAGTCCAATAACTTGCCAGAACTCTGTTATCATTCTGTTATACCCATTTTAGAGTCAAACACAAATTTCCATGAATTTTTACCTAACTCAAAGATGAACAAATTACTAAAGATTCACACAATTCCATACATGCATTCATATGCATTCAAATTCTAACCAGTAGGGGCAGCTAGGTGGCACAGTGGATAGAGCACCGGCCCTGGAGTCAGGAGGACCTGAGTTCAAATCTGACCTCAGACACTTAACACTTGCTAGCTGTGTGACCCTGTGCAAGTCACTTAACCCCAATTGCCTCACCACCAACAAAACAAAACAAAACAAATTCTAACGAGTTGAATCATTAACTAACATTTTTTTTGTAACTCATGAAATAGGTCCCTCTAAACTCAACACTAATGCTCTTTATATTCTGTTGTTCATAGCTCTCAAAACCTTTAGTCACAACCACATAGGGACTGGCTTCCACTCATGTCTACTAGTATCAAGGGAATATCCTGTTGCTCCTTTATAGTCTGGGACAGGATTAATTGACAGCTATATGGCACAGATGTGCCACTGTTGTTGTTTTTTTTTTTTTTTTATTCTTTAGAGTCAATCAGCAACACAATTCTTACTGAAAGAGGTTTTCTGATCTAAGATCAGTTCTCTTTTTCTACATTGGGCTGTTTCATGACACTATATTAATGAATCTTACATCCAGCTTGTAGAAAGCTTGTAGAATCTAAAATGAAGTGTAGGACCTAAAATGCATAAATAAAAAATAATTTCTTTTTGCTTGCCTCTTTTTCAAATAAAAAGCTGGAGCTGAAGTGCAGGGGTAATTTCTAAACCATAGGGCCAGGAAAATCATGCAGATCTTCTCAGTTGTCTGAAGCTAGAGAGGGGGAAAAAGAATGGTGGAGGCTTTCTGTGCTACCTGGAAACTGACTGGCAACCATAACTTTGACGAATACACGAAGGCACTGGGAGTGGGTTTTGCCACAAGACAGGTGGGAAATGTGACTAAACCAATAGTGATAATCAGTCAAGAAGGGGACAAAGTGGTTATTGGGACTCAGAGCACCTTCAAGAACACAGAAATCAGCTTCCATTTGGGAGAAGAATTTGATGAAACGATTCCAGATGATAGAAACGGCAAATCTGTTTTGAGTCTGGATGATGACACGCGAGTTCATGTTCCGAAATGGGATGGCAAAGAGACAAACTTTGTAAGAGAAATTAAGGATGGTAAAATGGTCCTGACTCTCACTTTTGGAGATGTGGTGGCTGTTCATCACTCTGAGAAGGCATAAACTGCATCATGATGGTCCCCTGTGCAGATGAACATTTAAGGAGAAGGGTTTTTTTTCCTTTCCTATCACTGATATGAGCCACTATACTACTATTGTGTGTATTCTACTATACTGCTAATGCCACTGATGCTGAGGTGGAAGGTGATGAGCCTTTAAAAATGCTGCTCGTCAATTATCCCACTTGTAAATTGAATACCTATAAAAGCTTTGCATGGTCTTGGAACTACATTTTTTTTTTTACAAAAGAAAAATCAATTTTTTTATGATTTGTGGGAAAATTCAAGTCAAATAAAGATAAAATATTTGAACTATAAAAATAATTTGTTTGGGGAAAGATAATTTGTTTCATTTATGGTGAAGACATACTGCACAAGTCTTTAGAGTTTTCCACATGGGTTGATAATATTATGTATGAGCCAGGGTGAGTGGAAATTGTTAAAGCTTTCTAAGAGCATGGCAAAATTCCACAGGGGCTATAAAAACCCGTCTTCTTGTAGTAGTGGTGAAAGTTTTGTTATAGAAAAGACACTAACTTAAAGGAAAGAAACACATGGATGGCCTAATTGGACACTTTTTATGGATGGAGAAGTGTAAGGCCTATAGAAGTTAAAAGATCTTATGATTGAAGGGACCATAGTGGTCATCGAATTGAATCCTCTTCATTTTTCAGATTGGGAGCTGATTTCTCAAAAGGTGGAAGGATTTTCTTAAGAACAAATGACATGGCAGGAATTTAAACCTCTATCATCTAACACTAAATCTTTTTTTTTTTTTTTTTTTTTAGTGAGGCAATTGGGGTTAAGTGACTTGCCCAGAGTCACACAGCTAGTAAATGTTAAGTGTCTGAGACCAGATTTGAATAACACTAAATCTTAACAGTACTTCTTCTTGATGTGCTTTTAACTAATATTTTAATGAATCATTTGGGAAGAGTGAGTGAAAATTGAAGTGAAATCTCTCTTTACAGATGGCACTGTTCTTGGGAGATGTTTTTTGTCTCTGTATCCTCAGCACAAATTCTATTTTCTATGATATGCCTCTTCCTGTCCCTCTACCCCCACCCCAGTACCATCTCCTTATTAGAGATCATATTCTTTCATTTACATTATAGATCTCATATATAGATACATACATGCATTTATATGTGTGTGTATATATATATATATATATATATAAATGGGGCTGCATTTATTGAATTTTAAAGTCCCTTCTGACTCCATGATCCTGAAAAGTTCCCACGATTCTCAATCTTTTGCATATAGAAAAGGTTTCCAGTTGCTTTCTGAAGACTTGCTTCAAGCACAAGGCAATCATTTACTTTAGTGTTCCAAAAAGGACCAAAAGAAAGTGAGAATTATCCTGAATACCTAGGAAAAAAACATGCACGCAATTGTTTCAGCTTTACAAATTGTTTTTTTTTCTTTTTTTAAAGTTAAATGGCTCTTGTTTTATGCCCATTATTTTGACATTGATTTCAGGAGCTGGTGCTTTTTTTTAAAAAACTGCATTTTCTCCAATCACCTTTCTATTTAGTCTAACTAGTGTGTAAATTTTTGCCAAGGTTTTTAACATCCTTTGAAAATATTCTCCTTTCTCTTTCCATAAGGTATTTTCACAAGGACATTTTTTGACCAGGAAATCAGTAGATGAAACTTTGGAAAGAGGAAGTCCAGCCAACTTGGCACAGACCCTCCCAGTAGCTGCTGTTTTGCATAAAGAAAAGCAATATGTAGGAAGTCAACAACAGGAGCAGCAGCAGCAGGGAAGTAGGGATATTTCTTAGTTCAAAAAAATGGCAAACACAAAATTATCTTTAAGGCATATGGATATTCTCAATGCCAATTGAAGAAATGTTGGCTTAAAGCCTCCCAGCATGGGAGCCTTTCAAGAATTTCAATACAGAAGAAGAGACTAGCACTAATCCACTCAAACTCTATTTTGTTCCAATGAAATGAAACTTTCCTTGGTTCCTGTGATTTACCTCTGCATGGATAATTACCATCATATAAGTTTGTTTATGTTTGTGTTTGTTTTTGTTTTTTGCAGGGAAATGGGGGTTAAGTGACTTGCCCGGGGTCACACAGCTAGTAAGTGTCAAGCGTCTGAGGTTAGATTTGAACTCAGGTCCTCCTGAATCCTGGGCCAGTGCTTTATCCACTGAACTACCTAGCTGCCCTCTATATTTGTTTTCTAAAAACAAAACAAACAACTGAGGAACATTTTGGTTTATTTATTTATCTTGGTTTAAATTTTTTTAAACAAACTCTCTGAGAAAAAAATACTTTCTAGTGTTGATTTATATAAATGTTGAATGTACTCCAGTGCTCCAGTGGATCTGTGATTTCTTCTATGTAAGTATTCCCTTTAGTGCTGTTTTTTGCATCCCATCCAGGCCTTCTGATCCCATCTGACTTTCATCCATACCCTTCCAGAAATTTACCAAATGAATTCATTCTGCTTGACATTCCCAAATTTTCCTTGCAATCCCTTTCTTTGCATTCCCAACTTATTTGTATGAGTACAAAATGAGTAATGAAGGATGTTTACCAGTTATCCTCCCTCTTATCCAGTGACCAATCTCCCTTCTTAATTGATCATATCCTTTGATAATATTCTTTAAAATATAACTCAAAATTTACTTGTTTATAATATATTGCAGATGGCTTGCATCCACCATGAACTTTTCATTCAATTTTTCAGAAACCTCAGTGTTACCACTCTTTGGTGTCACTAGAACAACATTAGATTTGAAAAAAGGTGGGCTTTTTTTTTTGAGAGAAGCTTGGGGGTCATTAATATTTATTGAAAATTAACACTAAAAAATCTCCAGTTAGGATCTTCCACATAGGGATACTGGTCTTTACTCAGGGATTGTTAGTCTCTAGCTGAGATTAGACTGAATATTTAAAGTCCAGGAAAAATAATTTTGCAGGCTTCTATATATTCATTGTTGTTACAAATACACACACACACATATATATATACATATATATATATATACACGCACAGATTTTACATATACATGCATTTACATGTATATTACACATACACATAGATATACATATATATCTTGTCTATATCTACCAGAAATAAGCAAGTCTCCTGGGAAATTTTTACTTTGCATGTTGCTACATTATTACACCAGCTCCCTTAAAATATTTCTGCTTAATTATTCAAAAGCATTTTATTTACTTGAATAGTTTTGATTATGAGGGACAAGTAGAAAAAAAATCTCAGAAGAAATCCAGTGAGGCTATTATTTAGCAAATGTTTATCACCTTAAAAATGTAACGATTGGAATGATGCCACCTGCTGGAGACTTACTGTAGAAAAGCTGTGCCATGAGGTGAATGTCTCTGAGGGCAAGACCATGTGTCTTTTCTTTGGCATCAGGAAGTGACATTTGCTGGTGGGAGGAAGAAGGGGGAGCCTGGCACTCTGACTCACACTCTCTTTCCTGTGGACTCTGGCAGAGAGGGGAGCTAGAAATGCACTCTCCCTTTAATAGATAGATGAATGTAGGCCTTTCTCTCTCTCTTTACCAAATTCTTATTCTTCTTAATAAATGCTTAAAAGCCTAACGCTTGCTAAAGCTTATAATTTATTGGCGACCACTCATTAGATATTTTAGACAGACTAGCAAGAATTTTAGCCCTTAAAAAAAAAGAAACATAGATCAACAATTAACTTATTTTAAAAGTTAAATGCTTCATTAGGAGCTTAGTATTAGAAATTATTATAAACAATTATACTTGATTAATATGAATTTATATTTTAATTAATTAACTTTTCTATCCTGTGGGGTTGGAAGAAATATGTTAAACAGCTGAATAAACATATAGCACAGTTCAAAAGCTGGCAGCCTTAGTACTGGATATATACATATATACATTTATGTATACATACACATGCGTGTGTGCATGTGTTTACTTTTGAATGCTCAGGTCAACACGTAAATAACTATGTACAAAGTATATGTATAAATAGATGGATATAAATATGAATCTTGCATATATATCATGTATCTATATGTAATAATATCAATATAGAACAGACTCATAGACTAAGGATAATCTCAGAGCAAGCAGCCTGTTATGGGCTAAAATTCTAGCTAGTCTGTCTAAAATATCTAATGAGTGGTCACCAATAAATTATAAGCTTTAGCAAGAGTTAGGCTTTTAAGCATTTATTAAGGAGAAAAAGAATTTGGTAAAGAGAGAAAGGCGTACATTTATCTATCTATTAAAAGGAGAGCGCATTTCTAGCTCCACTCTCTGCCAGAGTCCATAGGAAAGAGAGCAACTCAGAGTGCCAAGCTCCCCCTTCTTCCTCCCACAAGCAAACATCATTTCCTGACGCCAAAGAAAAGACACATGGTCTGGCCCTCAGAGACCTTTACCTCATGGCAGAGTTTTTCTACAGAAAGTTTCCAGCAGGTGGTGTCATTCCAATCATTACAGTCCCCACTATATCAGATTACCTGCTGTCTAGGAGAGGGGGGGGAAGGAGGAGAGAGAGGGAGAAAAATATGAATTTGAAATCTTATCTAAACAAATGTTGAAAACTAAACTAAATAAATAAATACATTATTTTAAAAAGTGGATTGTGGGGGGGGCAGCTAGGTGGCACAGTGGATAAAGCGCCGGTCCTGGATTCCGAAGGACCTGAGTTCAAATCCAGCCTCAGACACTTGACACTTACTAGCTGTGTGACCCTGGGCAAGTCACTTAACCCCCATTGCCCTGAAAAACACCAAAAAACCAAAAAACCAGAAACGAAAACAAATAAAACAAAAAAAAAAGTGGATTGTGAAGGGCTATAGTTTTGCGTGGATGTGGACACACACAGAATATTTTGATCCTGGAGTAGCTTTTCTGCGGTTCTCATATATTAGAGGAGACTGTTCCACATATGTCATGGAAAAATAGAGAGCAGAGAAGCCAGAGATTATTGAAGAAGGAAGATACCTTAAAGATGATGCACTCCAGTGTGTCTATTGTATAAATAAATGTCTTACTCATTAGAATGTGAGCTCCTTGTGAGTAGGGTTTATTTCATTATTTGAACTAGTACCCTGCTGAAGTAGGAAATGAGAAGAGCAGGGGTCTCAAGTCATGCACAAGAGATAAACTTTAGTCACAGGATCCTGAGTTTATATAAACTTTCAGATTCATCCAGATGGTCAGTGTAGCTATTCAGTGGAACCAACTTCAACAATGTAGCATAGAACTTTCACAATGATGAATACCGGAACAAAATATTCTTTAGGGGGAATGGCTAGTTTTAACTGAAACACATTTTTCAGTGCATTCTATTTGATTCATATGTTCATTAATAAGTATCCTTGGCTACAGCCTTGGAGTCACATGTCTGGTCTTCCAGCTGGTGACCCTGAGGTTGTTGTTCAGGTACAGTAATCATGCTATATTTCCATAACCCATTCCAATCTATCCCCTACAGTGCCCCAGCACCTAGCATAGTGCCTACTACATATTAGGGGCTTAACAAATATTTGTTGTTTGTTTATTACTTGATTATGGATTTTGTGATTCAAACAAAATGACCTGCCCAAGATCATATAGAAAATAAATATACTAGAGATGAGAATTCAAGGGTATTGATTCCCAATCTAGGACATTTTCTCCTATACCACATTCCTATCTTACACATTTACCAATATTTTCCATTCCAGCTCAGATTTCCCTTTTTTTTTACTTTTTTTGTGTGTGAGGCAATTGGGCTTAAGTGACTTGCCCAGGGTCACACAGCTAGTAAGTGTTAAGTGTCTGAGGCCACATTTGAACTCAGGTCCTCCTGAATCCAGGGCCGCTGCTCTATCCACTAAACTACCTAGCTGTCCCAAGATATCCCCTTTTAAACAAGAAAAGCAATCAAATAATGGCATGAGAATTGGGTAGAGAAACCATTGTTTTCTTGCTCTGGGGTTTTCCTATCAGATCGACTATCTTTTTAAGAAGAGACAGAGAGGGGACGGCTAGGTGGTGCAGTGGATAAAGCACCGGCCCTGGATTCAGGAGTACCTGAGTTCAAATCCGGCCTCAGACACTTGACACTTACTAGCTGTGTGACCCTGGGCAAGTCACTTAACCTCCATTGCCCCAAGGGGGGGGGGGAGAAGAGGCAGAGAAATTAGGTTTTGCTTCACCCTTAGCAAGAAAGGAAAGCTATTCTGATGACTCAGTACTATTTTAATTCACTAAAAAGCAAAGCTAGTATCTATGATGGTTGTCTTCAATGCATTCCAGGATGCTAAGCAACGGAGGCAGGAACTAGGACAGGGGAATCAGGAACAGGAGACCAGACAAGCAGTGAAACCATAAGGAAAAATAACTGATGTATTCAGAAAGAGGATTAAAAAGCATAATTATGTTTAATTTGTAAAAAACCAAAACAAAGCTATAAATAATAGAAATTCCTGTTTTCATAGAACATCCTCTTTTTTCAAGGTTTGAAGCCACTGGATCTTGTTGAGTAGAGAACATTTGATTAAGAAATTTATTTCAGGGGACAGCTAGGTGGTGCAGTGGATAAAGCACTGGCCGTGGATTCAGGAAGATCTGAGTTTAAATCTGGCCTCAGACACTTGACACTTACTAGCTGTGTGACCCTGGGCAAGTCACTTAACCCCCATTGCCCCACCAAAAATTAAAAAAAAAAAAAAGAAAATTACTTCAGTAGCTGTGTGGAGTATATATTGGGGGGGGGGAGAACAGAGACAGGGAGAACAATGAGGAGCCTATTGCCATAATCTAGGTGAGAGTGCCTATGTGACTAGAGAAAAGGGGTCACATATGATAGTTGTGGAAGCAGAAATAGGAAAATTTGACAACTGATTGAATGTGGAGGGTGAGGGAGAGCTAAGAATTGAAGGCACCCAGGTTTTATATCTGAGAGACTGGAAAAAAATGTTATCTTTGAAAAATTAGGAAAGTTTGAAAGAGGTTCTCAACTCCCTCCGAAAATCCAAGGCTGGCCCTTATTCAATGGTAACACTCTAGCTATAGACACAAGCCCTGAAAAAGGCATCTTGGTGATAGTTTTAGCTAATGCAATTATCACACTGTGGCAGATAATGTCTTATTGGACTTTTAATTAATCTGAAAAATGAAGAAAATCTCGTCAGTATTGAAATGACTCTTATTGGGGAACATCCAAAGGACAGACACAATTAAACATTCCCTAGATATTACTTCAAACACCCTTCACTTTCTAGGCCAAATTTAAATACATCATCTGCCTATTGGGTCTTTCTGGTTGCTAGGGGAAAAGTCTCTTGATGTGAGTTTCAGAAAGATTGTAAAGGTTTTGTTAACGGCTACTTTTATACTATGGTCATTTTCTATGAATCCTGGTGTTTGAGTGAGTTATTTCAGGCTATGTGTTCTATCCCATTATCTACTTTCCCCTATGACATCTGACTAATCATTAGACATTAGTCATAATTCCAGCCTGTACATTTATTGTCAATATGCTGAATACTCAGTTACTGAGTTCTCTTTTGCCTAACCATCTATACAAAGTGGAAAACAAGTCAGACTCAATGGGTTAAGTAGATTTAGGGAACTTTGTTTCTACAGCAGCACACACTTTCCAAAATCATTAGTACTAATTACTCTCAGATTTTCCCCCTATCCCCAACTCCTTGAAAGTTATTTACTGCTAACTCTAGAGATAGCCAAGGACTGCCCAATGAAGGCATTTCTGAAATTGAAATTACAAGGATAATATCCCTCCATTACCAACATTCATGTTAAACAAGGATAAAGTTAAGGTAGAACTTCAAAATCAACTATTCAGGCATTTGCAGCTGAAAAGTACTTTGAGTAAAAGACTAACTTAAAAAATGTAAACTCCAAAGAGCATTTCTTTTTGACTAATATTTCCTCTATGAATTCCCCTTCTGTGAATTCCTAGAAAACATGGCTCTACACAAAATGTACCTGATTGCCTAAGGTATCTTGCTTCCAAAGTTTCTAATGCCTGATGTGAGAAGGTTGATTGGTTATTTATAGACAATTTGTCTTTCCAATTACACTTAATATTTTTATTTTAGTTATCACTTAGATACATTTTTGAGGTTAGAGAGAGAAGAGTAATGCCCTACTAACTCTGTCAACCCTGACATCATGAGAATTTACCCAAACAGTTTAAATTTGCTTTAGAAAAACCATTAGGTACACCAGGGTATATGTCATTAGAGTTGGCTAATTTGGGAAAAATGCATTATTTTAAAACAGTTTTTCACATCCAGAGAACCTCAGAGTTGGAAAAAATATCAGAGATCATTTAGTCCAATCTGTATCTGAACCAGGGATACTTTATACAACATATCTCGCAAGTGATCATTTAGCCTTTTCTGGAATATTTCAAGTACTGAAACTCTACTACCTCTCATAACAATAAATTTTATTTTTGCATAACTTTAATTGATTAGAAGGACTTCTTTGTGCCATTTAGTGAGCTTCTTTGTTTAAGAGATATCTATGTACTAGTTTTACTTTCTCTGTCGTTTTGTAAGGCAGAGCCATAAAAAGAATTTTTGGTGTCTAGGGAAAGCAGCAAGAAATAGGTCCTAAAATCAACTTTATAATTTATGATGTGCAAATAAAAGAAGTAATTAAGACAAAAGCCAGAAAAAGAATTAATTACAATGGTTGATTACAGATAGGCATTATTAACAATGTGTGTCATCCCATAGCTTTCTACTTTAACTAATTTTTTCTTGTTAATTTTGTATTGTTATGGGGGAAATAGGTAGGGGTATTGGGGTTCTTGTGTATTTCTCCTTAAAGAATTATACCGGGGCAGCTAGGTGGCGCAGTGGATAGAGCACCGGCCCTGGAGTCAGGAGTACCTGAGTTCAAATCGGGACTCACACACATAACACTTACTAGCTGTGTGACCCTGGGCAAGTCACTTAACCCCAATTGCCTCACTAAAAAAAAAAAAGAATTATACCCTCTTACACAAAACCAATTAGAATAAAATAATATTTTATTTGGGTGCTAGAGAAAGGAAACCTTGAGACAAGTCTAAAGGGGAGATAGATCCAGAGATGTGGTTCAATCCATCTTCTCTAGCAAGAGAAAGGCAAATACTTTTATACAGGACCAATGGTCAAGGGAATGATGGGGTGATCATTTGACTGTGGAAAGTTACCTTATTGGGGGTGATCACCCAAGGGAGGACCATTCCCAACTGATGGTGGCTGGGGGAAGTTGGGCAAGAGGCAGCTCTGATCTCTTGAGTTATCTCCATTCCCCTGGTGCTGCCATGCCTAATGGGTTTATCTCCCTGAGGGGTGGGGAAGAATGTAATGAAGGGTGGTGGTCTTGGAGTTAACTCAGTCCCTATCTGGTGCTGCTTATGTCTTGATGTGTGTCTATTCTTTGGTTTAGCTTCTCAAGGCGAAGGTTCCCTAATTTCCCCTAGAAAACTTCTGAGGTGCCCCAGGCCCATAACAGTATCTTCTATATTTTTTAGCCCAGGGTAAAAATTCCTACTTGCCCCCTCTTGTCACAGCTCTGCTATATTAGTGATAGTAATTTCTTACTAATCTTTGTCCATTACCCAGTCCCTCCCCTGTACTCAGCACAGGGTCCTGACCACAGGAGGTGCTCAATAATCATTTATTAAGTGAATTCTTGAATTCAGAAATCTTCAGAGATCTAAAACCTTTGGTGTATTTTAAAGATCACAAATCAATATGGTAATTGTGATTGTTCCAAGTTACAAATCAACCTTTTTTGTACCCTAAGATATCTCTACTCTATCATAATATCCTTTTCGCTTTCAAAGTGATATTTTCAACAATCTTCTAAACCAGTAATGCCACATTCAGGTGGAAGATCCATGGGATAAATATTGATGAGAAAAACCACAAAACTACAATTTCTATGTTGTATTATATCATTTATTTTGTTAGCTGTTTCTAATTTCATTTTAATCTGGTTCAGGTCATGCTTATTGATAACTCTATAAATCTAAACCATAAAACAGGGATCATTGTGACTGAAATTTGTGTGACTAGTGATGCAGCCAGAATCTAACATCTTAACCTATTGGGGAAATGTTAAAACATAAAATGGCTTTGAAGTTGGGTGTTTGTTCATTTGTTAGTTTGAAGACTGTGGTTGAAATCTATACAAATGAGTGGTGCTCTTTATATTGTCTTCTGTCTTTTTTTCTGGTTTTTGACCATCTACTAAGGTATTTTCCTATTAATGGAGGGAAATAGCATCCTTTTCTCCTTTGGATTTAACTTAATAATTTGAATAATCAAGAAAAATTCTTTTAGTGTTAAAAACAAAACAAAGGGGCAGCTAGGTGGCACAGTGGATAAATCACCATGCCCTGGATTCAGGAGGACCTGAGTTCAAATCCAGCCTCAGACACTAGTTGTGTGACTCTGGGCAAGTCACTTAACCCTCATTGCCCTGAAAGAAAAAAAAAACAATCTGAAAGTTGTATAATGGGACAATTCTATTATGAAAATAAGACATGCAGTACAATTTTCTGGAAACATACCCAAATCTAATAGTAAATCATTAATTTTCTAGAAATATGTCTAATCATAATTATTTTCCCTTTCTTTAAAAAACTTAGGACATGCCTATTCTTTGATCTCAAAGTGATTATAATTTGGGAAAATCCATTGAGATAATAAAAGAATGGGAGTATTCATTTAAAAAGCTGTAAAACTGAGTTATTAAAATCTTTCCCCTTTGATCTCTTGATTTTTCCATATTGATCTTGAATCCTTATTCTTTGAATAAGACAGTTGTGAAGGAGTTTCCTTCTAGGAAAGCACTGAGCTCAAGTTTCTTCTCAATATTGTCATTCCACATTAAATGTTATCCAATACAACAATCATTTTTTTTAATCACCTACTTTGTATGGGGTACTTTAGTAGGAACTGGAAATACAAAGGCAAATTGGAAGAAAACCAGTCTCTGACCCAAAACACTTCATGATGTATTGTCTTGAGATGAAATTCTCCAAACAATCTCACTACTTATTCTTTCCAAAGAGTGGACATTTAATATTTTGTTTGCCCATGGAAGTCATCAGGTATAGTAGTTTAGTCTTCTAACGAGCCAAATTAATGGAGGGGGATGAGTTTGTCCAGCTGCTTTGCCAGCTACTCTTGCTTGCTTTGGCAAAACACCAGAAAGCAATAGGAAATTGTTTTAATTCTCCAAAAAATTTGCTGTAATTGACTCCCACTTGAATTACATTTTAGCCACATTTTAGTTCTTATATCTACTGGCAGAATGAATAATGGAGTGGCTAATTTACATAAGGCAGAGGCATGAAACCTTTGATTCTATGTTTCCTTGACCTTGTAATCCTTCTTCCCTATTGAAATGGATACACATAGCCAAGTGCTTTTTGTAAGGTGTGTGTTTTCCCAATATATAGAATCTTTTGTATGTTAGACTAAGTAAATGGCAGAGATGGGGGTGGATTTGCAACTTTTAAGATAATAAAAACCCTAAATGGGTATGTATATGTGCATGTGTGTATATGCACATGAATGCATAAATATATGTTATATGTAAGTATATATATCTACACCTAAGTATTTACACATATATTAAGGTTTTAACATTACCCCATTTAATCTCAAGGAGTATTTAAATAATACTTATTAACTTTGATAATAGCTTTATGTATGAGTTTTTTATTTTTGGTTTTTGTGAGGCAATTGGGGTTAAGTGACTTCTCCAGGGTCACACAGCTAGTAAGTATCAAGTGTCTGAGGCCAGATTTGAACTCAGGTCCTCCTGACTCCAAGGTGGGTGCTCTATCCACTACACCACCTAGCTGCCCCTATGTATGAATTTTTAATCTTCATTCTATAAATGTAAATACTTAAACACAGAGGGATCAAAATGACCACTGTCCTGGAAAGGAATCACAGGCACATAGTTACTGTTTGGAATGAGTATCAGGGTATTTAATATTTAGAATTTAGAATTTTTCCCCAAATTACATGTAAATACAAATTTTTATATCAATTTTTTTTTTAGTGAGGAAATTGGGGTTAAGTGACTTGCCCAGGGTCACACAGCTAGTAAGCGTTAAGTGTCTGAGGCCGGATTTGAACTCAGGTACTCCTGACTCCAGGGCCGGTGCTCTATCCACTGTGCCACCTAGCTGCCCCTATTGACATCAATTTTTTAAAAACTTTGTGTTCCAAATTCTCTTCCTCCCTCCCCCCTCCCAAAGAACTCAAGGAATTCAATATAAGTTATACATGAGTAGTCATGCAAAATATTTCCACATTAGCCAGGTTGTGAAAGAAATCAGACAAAAACAAAACTTCAGATAAAGGAACTAACAAAAAAAATATGATGCAATATATCTGTATTGAGACACCATTAGTTCTCTGTAGATGGATTGCATTTTTCATAAGACCTTCAGAGTTGTCTTGGATCATTGCATTGCTGAAAATAACCAAGTCATTTACAGTAGATCACCTTACAGTATTGCTGTTATTTTGTATATAGTACATTTCATGTTGCATCAGCTTATGTAGGTCTTTCCAGGTTTTTCTGAAAGCACCCTGATTTTCATTTTTTTATAGTAAACTACATTTATATAGTACTTTAAAGAGAGATTTCCTTACAATAAACCTATGAGGTTGATTCTTTCAACAACAGTAAAAGACAACATTTATATAGAACTTTATCAATTGATCAATCATCATCATCATGTTTCATTACTCTTGTCTCTGCTTCAAAATTTTTTTCATAGTTACTATTGTTAACTGTTTCCCTCCATCCTATTCCCTCCCCTATGATATTTATTCTATTTTCTATCTTATTTTGCCCTATTCCTCCTCAAAAGTGTTTTGCTACTGACTGCCCCCTCCCCTGCTCTACCCTCCCCTCATTCACCATTCCCTCCTTATGCCCTTCCCCTCCTACCCTCCTAGAGAGTTAGATAGATTACTCCACTCAATTGAATGTTTATGTTGTTCACTCCTTGAGCCAACTCTGATGAAATTAAGGTCTTTGAGAAAATTCTAATGGGTGTAAGGCTCATTCACTGCCCTGTTCCTCCCCCATCCCCCCCCCACACACACACTCCATAAGCCCTTTCCGGCTTCTTTCATGTGAGATTTCACCCCATTCTACCTATCCCTTTCCTCCTCCCCCAGTGTAATCCTCTCACCCCTCAATTATACTCTAAGGATGTAATCATGGGGCAGCTAGATGACATGGGGCAGCTAGATGGACAAAGCCCCCACCCTGGACCCAGGAGGACAAGAGCTCAAATCTGGCCTCAGACCCAAACCCTCACTCACTGCTCAACCCTGGGCATGCCACCCAACTCTAACCACCCCACAAAAAAAAGATATACAAAAATAAATTCTTTGCAGATATCATCCCTTCATAATCAATTCCCACCTGTGCCCTCTGTCTAAATTTATTCCTATCATCTGCCCTAATACTGACAAAGTTCTTATGAGTTAGGCTTATTGTCTTCTCATGTAGGAATGTAAACGGTTTAACCTTTTAACATCCCTCTTTATTTCTTTTTCCTGTTTATCTTTTTATGCTTCTCTAGGGCCTTATATTTCAAAGTCAAATTTTCTATTCAGTTCAGGCCGTTTCATCACAAATACCTGAAAGACCTCTTTTTCATTGAAGTCCCATTTTTTACCCCGAAAAATTATATGCAGTTTTGCTGGGTAGGTGATTCTTGGTTGCAATCCCAATTCCTTTGATTTCTGGAATCATATTCTATGCCCTCTAATCCTTTAATGTAGAAGTTGCTAGATCTTGTGCTATCCTCACTATGGCTCCACAGTACTTGAATTGTTGCTTTTTGGCTGCTTGCAATGGGAACTCTGGAATTTGGCTATAATATTCTGGTAGTTTTCATTTTAGGATTTCTTTAAGGAGGTGTTTAGTGGATTCTTTCAATTTCTATTTTACCTTCTGCTTTTAGAATATCAGGGCAATTTTCCCTGACAATCTCTTAGAAGATGATGTCTAAACTATTGTTTTGATCATGGTTTTCAGGGAGTCCAATACTTTTCAAATGATCTCTCCTGGATCTATTTTCCAAGCTGTTTTTTCCAAGAAGATATTTCACATTGCCCTCTATTTTTTTATTCATTTGGATTTGCTTTATTGTGTCTTGGTTTCTCATAAAGTCATTAGCTTCCATTTGTTCAATCCTAATTCTTAGGCAATTAGTTTCTTCAGAGAGCATTTCCATTTGGCTTTTCAAGCTGTTGATTTTTTTTCATGACTTTCCTGCATCACTCCCTTTTTTCCTCTACTTCTTTTACTTTCTCTTCAAAGTCCTTTTTGAGCACCTCAATTGCCTGAGACCAATTCATATTTTTATTAGTGTAAACAATTAATTGTTATTTGAGGTTTTTATACCTTGGCATTCACTGGCCTGGGGCTCCATAAACCGCACGGTACTCCACCCACTGGTTGTAGCTGTTGCCATGGCGCTGGCACCTCACATCATCACCACTCGCCGACGCCTACATGGGCCTGGCAAAATTATAATGATTTGAAGCCTACTATCAGAGCAGCCATCCCATTGGCTGGGACTGTGTGGGGTGTTTCTATGTTTCGGGGAGGAGAATTGGGCATTCTAGGTGGAAGCTGGAAAGCGACAGGCATTCTGCTGTGTATTTTCAGCTGATTCCTGGGTGGTGGTATTTTTTCAGGTATTATAATTTCCCTTTACCCATTTTATTTCCTTTCCTTTGATCCTACTGATCCTGTTTGTGTTTTTTTAAGTTTGTTCTTGTTAAAATAAATCTTGTTCTATTTTGAGGGAGGCTGCCAGTATCCTTCCTTGCCCCAATATTGCAGTGAGCCGCTTAGCTAGCACTCTCCAATTAAAAATTGGTCCCCACATTAGTAGCTTTGGATGTAGGAGCCCTGATGTTGCTATCCTCCTCTGAGGGTGCACCTCAATCTTCTTTGTCACTAAAGACATTTTCTATGGTATACATCTTTCTCTGTCTGCTAATCTTGCTTGCCTTTTACTTTACTTTTAACTCCTCCTTAACATGGGGCACTGCTTCCAGGCTGTACTGTCCCAAGCTTCAGTGGGTCCCAGGTGGTACAATTTAAGTAAGGGCAGGTTCTTCACTCACCTGGCCTGTGCTCTGGTCTGAAAATAACCCCAGGTTTACTTGCTCTTCAAGCAGAAAACAATTTTTCTTGCTGGGTTGATAGCTCTGGTGAGCTTGTTCCCCTCTCACCCCTGGGCCACCACTATACAAGGCTGCTTCCTGGTTCCCAGCAGGGGTAAAACAACTGAGTTCTGCCTCAGTGCCTGCAGAGACCCCTGTAATCTCCCCTTGGCCAACAACTCAGCCCTCTCACCAGACTGTGAGCTTAGTTCCAGAAGATGCTGGTACTGCAGCCAATTCAGAGGCTCTGGAGGTCTTTTTGCCTGGTACAGCCTGCCTGGGGCTGGATCTGTGCTGGCTTGACCTTCGGGTTGAGTTACACTCCTGCCCTAACACAGTATACCCTTCCTGCTAACATTCTCAGATGTCTTTGACTGGAAAATAACCTCACCCCATCCTTTTGTGGGTTCTGCTTCTCTACATATTGTCTTATGACATTATTTGAAGGGATTTTGAGAGATTTGGGGGGAGAGCTCCGAGAAATCCACTGCCTGTCTATCTTGGCTCCAGCCAGGAAGTCTCTCCAGGGTATTTATATAACAAAATTCATTTTCTAGGACAAAAGACTTGAAATTCTTGATTTACTGATCAATGGCCTTCCCATTAGATTAGAAGTTCTTTTTTAATCTTAAAAGTATTCGTTATTTTCCCAGTCACATGTAAAGTTAGTTTTCAACATGCGTTTTTATAAGATTTTGATTTCCAAATTTTTTTTCTCCCTCCTTCCCTTCCCTCCCCCTCCCCAAGACAGAAAGGAATCTGATATAGGTTTTATATATGTTTTAGACACATTGTGAAAGAAGAATCAGAAAAGGGAAAACCCTCAAAAAAGAAAAGAACAATAAAAAAGTAGAAATAGTATGATTCAATCTGCATTCAGATTCCACAGTTCTTTTTTCTGTATGTGGTATGTATTTTTCATCATGAGTCCTTTGGAATTGCTTGGGATCATTGTATTGATGAGAAGAGCTAAGTCTATCACAGTTGAGATCAGAAGTTCTCAACCCAAGTTGTATAAACTTTTAAAAAATATATTTTAGTAACTATTTCAATAAGATTCCTTCATAATCCTATGTATTTTTAAAAATTTCATACATTTAAAAATGCTTTTCTGAGAAAGTGCCCAGAGGCTTTACCAGACTGCCAATGGTGTCCATGGCACAGATAACGTAAAGAAGCCTGGCATTGACTTATAGAATATAGTCCATCTCAGTACTTCCAAGTAGGACAACACTTAGATGTTCCAGAAAGATTAATAAATGTGCATTGATTAGTTAATTTATAGAAAATAGGTACCTGTCATAACCAAACTTCTATGGGATGTGGGACTGCAAGGTTTCCTTTTCGTACTCCTGTTTCAGTGTCTCCAGAATCTCAAAATCCTGAAAGATCATATCAAACTTGAATCTCACAGTACCTGGTCAGTATCCCCCCTACCCCTGGGGCCACTCTCTCCCTCTAGTTGGAGAAGGTATAGGATGGACAGTGGAGAGCTCCTCCCAGATCTTCCATTTAAGGAGCGGGGCCTAGAACAGCCATATCATCATTTCCCAACAGCTACACTTATGGACCTTCTTATGCCCCTGTGCCAAATGTCCTTTCCCTCATAGTCCTGTCTTTCAGTTTCGTTTTATTGTCATCTCCCATTAAATTTTGAACTCTCTGAGGGCACATACTATCTTTTGCTTTCTTTGTATCCTTAGTGCTTAGTATATTGTCTGACACATAGAGACACTTAATAAATGTTATTAACTGACTGTATTGTTTTTTTCTGTCTAACCTAACTTTCTTCCTGATATAACCCAAGTTCCCTCCCTGTTTTTCCTTTCATATTAAGAACAAAAAAGAGGTGTCTACTATTTGGAGAAGATGATATAATCTTAACAATTTATATACAAAGAGAAAGGCAAGATATTTAATTGGTTTTCCTTCCAACTTCTCTAGTGGATCTTTATCTTTCTTCAAAATAAAATAAGTAGAAGAAATATAATTAAGAGGATATAAATGACATGATAATTAATAGTGAAGAGACCAAGGGATACATTTTAGTTGAGACCAAAATTTTATTATAGTCCAAGAGCTGAAAGAACTTGGAGCAATGCTCTCAATTCCACTACTAGAAATATTTGAGAAATCCTAGAGATTAGGAAATATGCCAGAAGACCAGATTTTTATAAGTAATAATATTAATAATACAACTATAGATAATAAGAAGTATATATCATGGAAAGCACTATATGATAAGTTCTCCAGAGCATAAGCCAGTGAAAAGTAGGCAGAGTGATATATATTTTAAGTGGATTCACAACTCATTGAACAACCATATTTTAAGAGTTATAGTTAATAGTTTTGTGCTTACCTGGAAAGTAGCTTCTAGCTGAATTTCTCAGGAGCCTATTTGACATTTTAATCAATAATCTATGTGAATACATAAAAGGCATGTCCAAGAAATCTGTAGATGAAAAATATGGAAGAAATAATATAGTAACAAGGAAATAAAAATTCAAAATCATATCAACATATTAGAAAACTACGTTAAATCTGACAAGATGAAATTTAAGAAGGAAAGTTAATTATAAGTGTTAAGTCTTACATGTAGGTTACAAAATTAATTTCACTAGGATGTGGGGAATGTCTGTTTTAAGAGCAGGTCGTATGAAAATGTCTAGGACCAGAAGATCAATATGAGCTAACAATGTCACACACATTTTTTAAAGATACTCATACTGAATTTAAAAAAATAATGTTTTATTGAGAGGCTACATGGCATAATGGGCAGAGAGCTGGTCTTAGAGTCACAAAACCATGGGTTCAAGTCCAACCTCTGACACAAGTTAGCTATAATGCTATGGACATGTCTTTTAACTTCTAAATTCCCTACACAATTGTCTAATAACATAAGTTACAGATGACTTGCTGCCCTTCATTGGAGAAAGTAATTTTGGCAATAGTATTTTCCCATATTGGCAAAACCACAAGTGTAGATGCCTTAAAACTTGTTCAGGTAAATGGAGGTAATAGTTTCAATGCACTCTGCATTAGTTGGACAACATTTTAAGTGCCATATTTAATACTGGTCACAAAATTTTAATAGGAACATTGACAGATTATTTAATTTTATAGCTTTATCAATCACAATCTAAAATGTGTACAGATATCAGGAAACCTTGTTTTATGGGAAACAATTTGAGAATACTGGAATATTGAACAAGCTATATAGATTCACCTATTTGAAAGGTTGCCATATAGAAAAATATAGATTTAATAATTTATCTATTCATTCATTCATTTATGTGTTATGTATTTATGAGAGTTAAAGAAAATTAAATCTTGGCTTAAAATAAGGAAGAAATGATAATATTTAGAGCTGTCCAACAAACCAATGAACTACATCATGAAATCATAAAATGAAGGTCAGTGGACCAGACCATAACAACCACTATACAGAAATAGATGCTATAGAAATGATTAGGTAAAAAGTAAGACTAGCTGACATTTAGAAGCAATTTCAAACTCAGGATTATGTAACTTTCGCATTTACTATTTTTTGTGTGAAAATGGAAAAGCAAACCATTGCCACTTGTGCTGTATTTCAAAGTATTTTCGAGGACTTGCTCTCTTGATGCTCATATTTCTTGAGTTAAATCATCTTAGTTCTTTTAATTTTTTCCCCATGTCCCATTTTCCTCAAACTCTTGCATCATGTTTATGCTTCAATATGCTTTGGCTTCCAAATTTCAATATCAATAAACTTTGAATGTGGCTGATATTGGATGGCGGGGGGGGGTGATTTTCTTGCAATTACTACATTTTACATCTTCTTTCTACATTCTAATTCTGATTTTGTTCTTTAAATGGTTAAAAATTCTTGACTTAGGTTTTGTCATACCCCAATTCTGAGTCACAAGAAAAATAGAAAAATAAGAAACATCAGATACCACTACCACCTAAGACCTCTTTGTTTAAAAGAAATTTATGTAATCTTCTAAAAACTGATCACATTTTATCAACTTACCTAATATTGTAGAAAATGCCAGGTTTTCAACAGATTATGGAACATGAGCTATTCTATATTTCATGCTATTTAACACATGTTCTAATTAGAATAATCCTTGGGTATATAATTACAAATATTGAACTTTCTTAACCATGCTGAGAGTATAAACTTCTCAGATAAGACTGAATGATTCAGTGAGAGGTTCTGAACATTCCCTGAATATAAAATGGAATGAAAATTACATCATCCTATATAAAAATAACCCTTCACCAAACTTTTTGCTTAAAACTCAAAGGGGTTGGGAACAAGATGCTTAAATACCCAATAAATATTTGTTGAATGGATGAATAGATGATGGATGGAAAGTACTCAAGTGAGGAAAAAATAATACTTCTACAAGAATTTCTTCAAACCTGAGAAAGACATTCTTTTATCAATTCCCTGGGTGATTTCTTATCAGTACTTTTGTCCTCTTACATTGTTGGCAGTTTCTGCCTTTCTTTTTTGATTCATGTAAAGTGCTTCACTTCTCTTAGTATCATTGACAACTTTACTTTTTACAGGATCAGTAGTCTATTCTGTCTATTCTCAACCACCCACAGGACTGATTTGACATTGGGAAGAGAAGGTCATAAGTTTCAAGAATTTTCATTCAGAATATGGGAAGCTAGTTCTGCCCAGAGAAAATGAACCTGAAAGAAGAGAGGTGTGTAAATGGAACCACAGGACTCTGGGGTATTTAGAGTAAGACTAATTTTGTTGAGGACACAAGGCAAGAAGGAAAGAAACTATAAAGATGGTGTTTCAAAAAAAGCAAACTGAGTGAAAGGACAAGATTAGAGTTGGACTTCATCTTTTAAGTTACTTACTGGATGAAGAAAAGACCATCAAACTAAAGGTGGAGGACCAGATTCTAGTCCCATATTTGCCTTAACTTGAGTCTGTGATGGAGTATTTCAGATGCAGTTCATTTGCATTGTGAGTTTAAATTCTATTCCATTCTTATAGGAGTGTGTTTTAGAGCCCCTAGACTTACTATAACACCTTTAAGAAGAGGACAGTTTTCACTGGGTGATAGAATTTAGAGTTAGAAAGGACCTCAGCAACAACCCAGTACAACCATATGCAAACAGCTCAGTTTCTAAAATACTTGAGTAGTTGTCATCCAGATCCACTTAAGATTCCCAAACATGGGGAAGTCATTTCTTTTTGAAGCAGAAAAGCCAACTTTTATACAGCTTTAATTATTAGGGAGTTTTTCTTTATATTAAGCCTAAATTTATTTTTATAGAATGTTTGTCATTTGCTCTTAATTCTACACTCAAGAAATTTTTTTTAAAAATGATTCTACCTCATTTTTTAATTCAGTAGAATTCAATAGAATTTCAGAGTTAAAAGGAATTTAGTCCCCTCCCCCAAATAGTGGAAACCTTCCTTTGATTCTTTTAATAGTCCCTATGAATGGTACTAGACTATCAGTTTGTTCTACTTTTCCTTCTGGAAACTGCCCTTTAAAAGATCATGTCAGTTGCATTCCTTCTGTCTCCACCACTTACCACCTCTAGGACTACTCCAACCCAAACACCAACAAAAATCTGCCACCTGAGATGCTTCCAACTATTAGAATGTGAAATCCTTGGGGGTAGAGATTTTCTCCCTTTCATATAATCACAGAATTAAGCACAGTGCTTACTACAGCCAATGCCTATTATATATTTTTCATCTGTCTTTCCATCCATCTGTTCATTCATTATTACTCTCTTTTTTTTATAATATATGCTCTTGATAATAGTATACCATTTTGGTGTGTATGTAGTATACTGAAATCAATTAATCCACATTTATTCACCAGGTATTGTGCTAGGCACTCACGATACAAAGATAAAGATAAAACAGTGACTGCCCCCAAGAAGAGTATATATTGCAAGCTTCTTGCAATCACCATAACAACCACTGTACATCCTTCTTTATTATTTAGGTTACTTGGCATTTGGGGGTTTATCTCCCTGTGCCTTTTTGTCAATTGTATGAACCTGAAAATGTGTTCTTAGAATAGAAAACCATTTCTGTTGCCTTGTTATATTTTTTTCAGCAGAACTTTCAGTAAGAGCACATGTATTATTCTGAAAAAGTTTTAACAGAGTTGAGAAAGTAGGAATATGTCAATAATTTCTGAGGTCTTCTCAGTTACCTTTTTTTGTGTGAGGCAATGAGGGTTAAGTGACTTGCCTGGGGTCACACAGCTAGTAAGTGTCAAGTGTCTGAGGTCAGATTTGCACTCAGGTCCTCCTGAATCCTGGGCCAGTGCTTTATCCACTGCGCCACCTAGCTTCCCCCTATACATTTTCTAAAACTTCACCCTTAAAACATTTGTCATTGCCTTTTAAAGTGTTGTCTATTACAAAAATTTATCATTTATGTCTCTGGGCACTTTCTGGCTCCCTTCCTGATATCATCTTCTAAAGTTCAACTGAGATTTCTTCTCATAGTACGTCAGGTACTGGAGTGGTAAAATTCATATGTGATAGTTCTGCCTATCTTTTCTTGTGAACTGATCACCATGGAAACACTGGGGGATCCATTCCATTTCAGATCCATTTGATGTCTTCTAATTTCTTTTACAAATGCCCTCAGGATAATAGTTGGGTTTCACACTAGCTTCTCAGTATGTTCATTCATTTCCTTAACAGCTTGTACTGACTTAGATACAATATAGTGTTCATTATCTTATCTTCCTCAATAATGATCAAGTTACACTCTAAATTGTCATTTTCATTGTCTACTATATTTCCCCATTATATAACAAGTGGTCACATTGACTGGCTATTGAGATATCTGGAATTTTTCAATCCCCCATATTAAAATTTTTATGTAGTGTTTTATTTTCCTGAATTACATGTAAAAAATGTTTAACATTCATTTTTAAAACTTTGAATTCCAAATTCTTTCCCTTCCTCCCTTCCCACCCGCATCCCTATCACCATCATTGAGAAAGCAAGCAATTTAATAGAGGTTATGCATGTGCAGTCATGCAAAACATTTCCACATTATTTATATTGTCAAAAATTTTTTAAAAGTAAAAAAGTGCTTCAATATTTATTAAGATACCATCCATTCTTTCTCTAGGGATGGATAGCATTTTTTATTGTAAGTCCTTCAGAGTTGTCTTGGAGAATAGGTAAGATTAGGAAATTGCTGATAATAGGTAAGTCATTCACATCTAATCATCTTACAGTATTGCTGTTATTCTGTACACAGTATATTCCATTTCGCATCAGATCATGTAAGTCTTTCCAGGTTTTTCTGAGAGCATCCTGCTCATAATTCTTTTATTTACAGGGCAATGAGGGTTAAGTGACTTTCCTGGGGTCACACAGCTAGTAAGTGTCAAATGTCTGAGGCCAGAATTGAACTCAGGTCTTCCTGAATCTAGGGCCAGTGCTTTATCCACTATGCCACCTAGATGTCCCCTCTCATAATTCTTTTTAGCAAATAATATTTCATCCTAATCACATGCTACAATGTGTTAAGCCATTCCCCAATTGATGGGCATCCCCTCAATTTCCAGTTCTTTTCCACCAGAAGAGAGCTGCTATAAATACTTTTGTACACACATGTCTTTTACCTTTTAAGGTTTTTTTTTTCTCTTATTAGATGCAGATCTAGTAGTGGTATTGCTAAGTCAATGAGTATGCCTGGTTCCATACCCTTTAGGCACAGTTCCAAATTGTTCTACAGAATGGTTGAATCAGTTTACAACTCCATCTATGGTGTTTTGATATCTCATTTTCCCCACATCCCCTCCAATATCTGTAATTTTCCTCTTCTTAGCTATTAGCTAATCTAATAGGTACCCCAGAATTGTTTTGATTTGCATCTCTCCAATCAATGGTGAGAGCAATTTTCCATATAGCTATAGATGCTTTTTTTACTTCATCTGAAAACTTTATATCTTTTGATCATTTATCAATTGGGGTACTACTTGTATACTGCTTCAGTTTTTTTCACAATTACTATTGCTAACTGTATTTCCCGCCACCTTTCTCCCCTTTTTATTTATTCTATTCTCTCCTTTCACCTTGTACCTCCTCAAAAGTGTTTTGCTTCTGATTAATTCAGTATGTGTGTTATTCCCTCTTTGAATCAATTCTGATGAAAGTAATGTTCACTCACTCCCCATCACCTCCCACCACCTTCCCCTCCCTGTCAAAGTGTTTTCATGCCTCTTTTATGTGATATAATTTACCCCCTTCTATCTCTTCCTTTCCCTTTCTTGTGGTGTATTCCTCTCTCACCCCTTAATTTTATTTTTTTTAGATATCATCCCTTCATATTTAATTCACACTTGTGTCTTCTCCTCCTCCTCCTCCTTCCAAGTGCCCTAATAATGAGAAAGTTCTTATGAGTTACAAGTAGTCATCTTCCCATGTAGGGGTGTAAACAGTTTAACCTTATTAAATCCTGTATGATTTTCTTTTCCTGTTTACCTTCTAATGCTTCTCTTGAGTCCCGTATTTGAGAGTCAAATTTTCTATTCCGCCCAGGTCTTTCCTCAAGAAAGAAGTCTTCCCTTTCATTGAATGCCCATTTTGTCCCTGAAGGGTTATACACAGTTTTGTTGGGTATATGACTCTTGGTTGTAATACCAGTTCCTTTGCACTCAGGAATATCATATTCCCAGCACTCAGATACTTTAATGTAGGAGCTGATAAATCTTGTGTTATCCTTACTGTAACTCCATGGTATTTGAATTGTTTTGTTTCTTTCTGGCTGCTTGTAATATTTTCTCCTTGACCTCAGAGCTCTGGAATTTAGCTATAATATTCCTGGGAGTTTTCATTTGTGATCTCTTTCAGGAGGTAATTGGTGGATTCTTTCAATTTCTATTTTACCCTCTGGTTCTAGAATATCAGAGCCATTTTCCTTGGTAATTTCGTGAAAGATGATATTGTGTTAAGATAATGGATTTAGCAGATACTCAGGGACCCACCTGGAGATTTAAACTGATTGAATTAGATAAGGTGACTGACTGTTGACCACTTACTAGATTCTAAGCACATCTGGCTGGTATTTAAGGGTACTTAAGAAAGTAATTGTTCTCGGAAGCTAACAACTTTGAACTTTGACCACCATCAGCACCCAGTGAACCAATCAGCTTAAAGAACCTCCCATTTCTGGGAGGGGAACAGGAAGGAGGAAGTGGAGGCTGTTGAGAGCTTGGCCTCTTTGGCTGTGAGAGATCAGTGTGGTGGCAGAGGACTTCAGAAGTGGAAGCTAGAGAAGTTTAGGATTGCCAGATTGTAGGAACTCTGTTCTCAATCTTTCTCTTTCTTTTACTATCTTTCAACAAACCCTTAAAAAAAACCTAAATTTGTTTATCAGTAATTTTAGTCAGTTTTCCCCCAAACTGGGGAGACAGTTTAGAACCCACATTTAGAATTTTAAATTACACAATATCTAGGCTCTTGTTTTTTGATCATGGCATTCAGTTTCCCAATAATTTTAAAATTATATTGGGGGCAGCTAGGTGGAGCAGCGGATAAAGAACCAGCCCTGGATTCAAGAAGACCTGAGTTCAAATCTGGCCTCAGACACTTGACACTCACTAGCTGCGTGACCCTGGGGGAGTCACTTAACCTTCATTGCCCCCCCAACAATTTTTTTTGTGGGGCAATGGGGGTTAAGTGATTTGCCCAGGGTCACACAGCTAGTAAGTGTCAAGTGTCTGAGGTCAGATTTGAACTCAGGTCCTCCTGAATCTAGAGCTGGTGCTTTATCCACTGTACCACCTAGCTGCTCCCCCAACAATTTTTTTAGATTATCTCTCCTGCATCTATTTTCCAGGCCTGTTGTTTTTTCCAATGTGCTATCTAACATTGCCTTCAATTTTTTCATTCTTTTAGTTTTGTTCAATGGTTTTTTGATTTCTCATAAAGTCATTAGCTTCCATTTGTTCCACTCTAATTTTTAAGCAATTATTTTCATCAATGAGCCTTTGTACCTCCTTTTCCATTTGGCCAATTGTACTTTTTAAGGATGTCTTTCTTCAGTGAATTTTTGCATCTCCTTTACCAAGCTATTGACTCTTTTTTTTTATGATTTTCTTGCATCACTCTCATTTCTTTTCCCAACTTTTCATCTACTTCTCTTACTTTATTTCCAAAGTCCTTTTTGAGCTCTTCCATGGCCTGAGAACAATTCATATTTTTCTTGGAGGCTTTTGATATGGGAGCTTTCACGTTGTTATCTTCTTCTGAGTGTGTGTTTTGATCTTCCTTGTCACCACAGTAACTTTCCATGGTCAGGATTTTTTTCTGTTGTTTGCTCATTTCATGAGTCTACTTCTTGACTTTAAATTTTTGTTAAAGTAGAGCTCTGTTTCCAGGGTGGAGGGTGCACTGTCCTAGGCTTCTGGGGTTTCTGTGCAGCTTTTTTCAGAAATGCTTCTAGGGACATGTAGGTTTTCACTTCTTTTAATGTGGTACTATCTAAGGAGAGGTCTGTTGACTAGTCTCCTGGCCTGTGCTCCAACCTGTGATAGATTACAAGCCCTCTTTTCTTCCCTGGAACTATGAGGATGGTTGCTGCTCCACTGTGGCCACCAGCTCAATTGTTCTAGTGTTCCTTTTCATTCTGGGGCTACTACATGTATCTGAGTACTAGAAAAGCAATAGAGTCCTGCCCCCAGTGCCAGCAAAGAGACCCCTCTAATGTCCTTTTGACCAGTTGTTCGATTATCATACCATCTGTCCAGTCCCCCTTTTTAAAATCAGTTTATCTTATACAAAAGCTGAAGAGATGTCAGAGTTGGATGAGAGTACAATAAGATGGATTAAAATAGTTAAATCAATGGATATAGAAAATAGTTGCCCAATGTCATTTTGAAAGAGATTTTGAATACAGTTCCTCAGAGCATTGTTAGCCCTGTGTAGCTTAACATTTGGCTTATCATTTTTATCAACAATTTGGATAAATTCCAGATATTATACCTGCTGGTCACTCAAAGTTAGAAGATAGTTAACATGCTGAGTGGTGAAGACAGGATTAAAACAATAAACCTAGGCAAGCACAATGATATGTTGGAAATTATATTGTTTTTAGAGCCATAGGCCTTGAATTCAGATCCTAGCTTTACCACTTTCCTTTGTGACCTTAGGAAAATCTTAGACCCTCTTTAGACCTCAACTCTTTCATGTATAGAATTAAGTTATCATTCTACAGTGTGAAGTTTAAAATTTAATGTGTGATCACCTTATTCCTATCCCAAGTGTAGGGAAAATTAGCTAGGTTTTTCTTATAAATTAGAAGCTTTAGCACCAAGTTTTGGGCATTAAGCATTTATTAGTAAACAGAGAACATTTGGGTCAGAAAGTCAAGAAAAGGTCTATCTAACCTAGAGTTCTCAAGTTCTCCACCACGAGCCTGTTCCCAAGATGAACTGCCAGAGGAAACTTCCTCTGCATTCCAAGGAAAGGAGGTCTTTCCAATCTGCTTCAAGTGAATTGGCTAGCATCACCCAAATCCATTGGTTCACTCAACTTGAGGGTGGTCCTATGTTGAGGTCAGAGTCCACAGTTTCTGAGAACAATACTCTCTTGAGGCTTCAATTGAACTAACTTTAAGTGAGTTAATCAGCAGAGTCAGTCAGTCTCACTCAATCCAATCAATCTGGGGCCTTTGGGCATCCATTACATTCATATACCACAATATACCCATTATTTTCTCACAATAGCCTTTAATATAGTGTCTAGTTCTAAATCAGTGATTCTAATAATCCTTTGAATATTGGGATAAATTGAATAAGATAAAATTTAATTGTGATAAATGTCAAATACCTTAGGATTTTCAAAATATTTTATACATTTGTACTATCTTATTTTATTCTCATAACAATTTAATAAGGTAGGGACTCTTATTATCCTAGTTTCACAGATGAGGAAATTGAGGCTGAGAGAAGTTAAATGACTCACCCAAAATTACTTAGTTTCTAAGTGTCTGACTCTATATTGACTACACCACGTACTGTCATTATAGCTACCTGAAAGAAATCTAGGGACTTTATTGGAGTAAAAACTCTATATTAGCCAACTCCAAGATATGGTGGCCAAGAAAGCTAGTACAACATGTGTACTTATCTTCATTGGATCATTATTGTCACAGTCAGGTATCAGGGTAATGACATACATAAAAACTAATTTAGTTATTGCTTTAACAGTATTTTAAATTGTCCCTTACATACAAATCATCTCAATATCACAAAATTTTAAAAATCAAGGATATTAACATGAACTAAGCACTATGGCATCTGATAATAAGATATTTTTTTTTAAAAACACACACATTTAAACCTTTTAGAAAGATTAGTTCATGAGTAGTTACCATCAGGCTATGTTTTGTATATCCAGCTTATTTTCCTCATGTCAACTTGACTGAAAGCCTATTTAATTTTCTGTTTCAAGAAGACATTTTATATGTATAAGTAAACTAGTTAAAATTTAAACATCAATATTTTGTTTAAATATTTAAGCTACCATTAAAAAGAAAGTCAGAATGTATAAGTTTGTTGTTTCCATTTTTAAAAGAGAAAATTTTAATGTTGTTTTAGATAATGAATTTTGCCTACCTACTCAAGCATGACAAAATATCCGTGAACAGCCCATTGAATTGGAAATGATTCATATCCTAAGGATTTGAAAATATGGATGTAAATTAACTTTGGTAAATAACATACCCAAATCCACATTCTGTTTTTTGATGCTTTGGTAAAACTTATTAGGAAGAAAACAAATGACAACACATTATTATTTTAAAATGTATAACAACAGCAACAATAGCTATTTTAGTTGACCCCTCTTATGCAATGATTTAAATAATTAATTTACTATTATCACTAGTAAAATTCCAGAAACAAACTAACCTAGCTATTTTTTAGATTATGAAAGTATTTTATTATTTTCCAGTTACATGTAGAGACAGTTTTCAACATTTGTTTTTATAAGATTTCTAGTTTCAAATTTTTTCCCTCCTTCCCCTCCCTCCTCCCCTCCCCAAGACAGCAAGTAATCTGATATAGGTTATATATGTACAAAAACATATTTCTGCATTAGTCATGTTATAAAAGAAGAATCAGAGTAAAAAGGAATAACCTCAAAAAAGAAAAACAGCACCAAAAAACAAAAGAAATACTATGGTTCAATATGCATCTATATTCCACAGCTTTGGTTTTTGTTTTTTTTTTTTTCTGGATTTGGAGAGCCTTTTCTATCATGAATCCTTTGGAACCATCTTGTACCATTGTATTGCTGAGAAGAATCAAGTCTATCACAGTTGATCAACACATAATGTTGATGATACTGTGTACAATGTTCTCCTGGTTCTGCTCATATCACTCATCATCAGTTCATGTAAGTCCTTCCATAACCTAGGTATTTGTAGAAAGGATTATGAAGAAAAAGTTATCAAACAGGTCGTGAATTCGTTGGCCATGGATACCCATAAAAATACAAAATAATAATCACTCACATGTGTCACTGTAAGGTTTGCAAAGAACTTTCTTCACAAAAATCTTACAAGGTTTGTGGTACAAACACTATTTTACCCATTTTATAGATGAGAAAACTGAGGCTATGATAAGGTAAGTGATTTGCCCATGATCACATAGCTACTGACTATCTAAGGCAGGATTTAAACTCAGGACTTCAGAACCAGCACTCTATCTACTATGATATATGACCCTCAGTTCCATGGGAACAATAGTGAAAAATGGAGCAGAAGGAGCTAATAACAAGATATTTTCACTGGTTGTTGCCCACACCTATAATGTTCTCCCTTCTCATTTCTGTCTCTTGGCTTCTCTGGCTTCATTCAAGTCCCAGATAAAATTCCTTCTTCTACAGGTAGCTTTTCCCATTATTTCCATCTTAACCCTTCTGTCCACCGATTATTTCAAATTTATCTTGCTTATAGTTTGTTTGGTGATCATTTGCATGTTATCTCTCCCATTAGATTATGAGTTTTCAAGGGCAGGTGTTGTCTTTTGCCTTCTTTTGTATCTTCAACACGGCACAATGCGTGGTAGATAGTAGGCCTTTCATAAATGCTTATTGAGTGATTGGCTGACTTTTAAAACACCCACCTTCTCAACATAAATAGATCCAGAAATTGCAAGAAATTGTGAAGAAATTGGGGGTCAATGGGAAATGGACACCCACATTCTTCTATGAAAAAAATATAAATAGATATATTGATTTCATTATGCCTCCAAGAACAAGAATTGTTTGGAGGTGGGATTGTTGCTCTTAAGTACTTTGATGAGTAAACTACCTCAAAGATAGTGGCAGTTATTAAATATTAACATCTGTTACAGAAATTCAATGAATAACCAAACAAGATTGTAGGATCCTAGATGTGGATTTGTGGAAGGCACTCTCATGCTAATCTTGTCTAACACCACCAATATACAGAAGAGAAAACTGAATCCCTGATAGATGAAGCTACTTGCTCATTACCATTCAGGTACCTTCCACTCAGTGGCCCAGTCAGGATATTAACCAGATCCCCCAATTCCAAATCTAATATTGTACCAAATAAAGAAATTTAGTAACCTCAATATGAAGGTGAGGTAGAAAAATGAAAAAAAAAAAGGAACACATTATTTGAAACTAAGAAACAGAGAAGACAAAAACCTTGTAAATTCACATATCTCATAGTAATCAATTGCAGGGAGGGAATTCTCATTCATCTTCTTCACTTGATGAAGTCCCCCCAACCCCAACTCTCCAAAGGAAGATGGAAGGTGGAAAACATCTTCTCATCCCTTCAGAAAGCTCAACTTCTCTATGTGCAACAGGAAATATATGGTATGTATTATATTGGAATGCTTAAAAACAGGAAGAAAATTTGATGCCTCCTATTATAGAAATAAGTATATCAAGTTTGTGATGAACAAGTAGGAAGCAGTATTAGGCTGGTAAGGAGTTGCATAGGTGTGTTGACAGAATGAAAATGAATATTTCATGGTTAGGGTTCCATTGGTCATTAGTCATCATTCCAACAAATGCCACTCTCCTCTTTGCTGTGGTGCTTCTAAAATTGGAATGATAGGAATGGTTTCTCCTTCTAAGCTCTCCCTTCCTGAGTTATACAAGTTCAGAAATCCATAATCTTAACTCTAAGAAAAATTCACATGAATTCCTACAGATATTGCTCAATTAGATCCACTGTATGAGGCTTATCCCAACTGAATGATATCATTCAACTTTCGTCTCAGAATTTCCTCTTTACTTTTACTTTAGATTGCATGCTGTCAGCCTTCAACTGATCAATTCATTTGTCTTATTCAAATTTTGGAGAGTATAAACTAAATAAATATCTTTTGGATATGATTAAATATATGTATAAACCCTAACAGGTTAACCTAAAAATATGAATCTTAGGCAAAGGGGTGGGGATCCTGTCCTTTTTATTCTGAAAATAATAAAAACCAAATAAAATGAACATTCTCATATACAAAATAGACCAGGAAAGGAGGATTGTACATGAACCTGCAAATCTCAGTTGCATACAGGTTGTTATTTTTCCAGTGGTCCTATTTGTGTTTCCTTCTGATCTCATTTGTGTATTTTAAAATACTCCAATCATTCTCTTTCCCCACTTTTTTAAGGTTCTGGTAACCTTACTGATAACTTCCTCCATGCAAAATTGAAAGAAAGAAAAACAAAATTATCATTCTATCAAATATGCATTGTTAAAAGTAAGGTATAACATTGGTCGTGTCTGAAAACATCTCATTCTGCATCATGAATTCATCATCTCTCTGCCAGGAAGCCAGTAACATGATTTACCACTGGTGTCCTGATATTGTGATTGGTCATTAGATTTATCAGATTTCCTTTTCAACTTTATTTCTTTCCTCAGCCTCTCTCATTTATTCAGTTGTCCTGTGTAGTGATTTAATATGAGAAACAGCTATTACCTTCTCTCCCTTTACTATATATGGATTTTGATTTTTATTATTAAAATAAATATGTTTTGTAGTTTTTTTTTAAATAAGTATAATGAGAGGTGCTATACATAGCATAAAGAATTTTTAAAAATTAATTGACTGCTTTGTGATAGACAAGTAATGTTTGGTAAATGAAATCAGCATAATTTGAATTATATACTCAAACCAACAAGTGGATAAAATTAAGATAAAAAATAACACCAGGGGGCGGCTAGGTGGTGCAATGGATTAAGCACCGGCCCTGGATTCAGGAGTACCTGAGTTCAAATCGGGCCTCAGACACTTGACACTTACTAGCTGTGTGACCCTGGGCAAGTCACTTAACCCCCACTGCCTGGCAAAAAAAACAAAAAACAAACAAACAAAAAAGTAACACCAGGGGGCAGCTAGGTAGCACAGTGGATAAAGCACCGGCCCTGGATTCAGGAGTACCTGAGTTCAAGTCTGGCCTCAGACACTTACTAGCTGTGTGAGCTAGTAATTCAATATATGTGAGAAAAAAAAAAAAAGAAAAAAAAAGTAACACCAAAGTAAAAGGAAGACTAAGAATGAAAATAAAACACCAATTGCCATCATAATAGCTCTAATCTTACATCTAAATAAGCTAATGGCTATAAAATAGAAAATAGATAAAAGTAAAGGCATTAATATTTCCATTTCTTAGAGTTTACAACCTGTTAAATAACTGATAAAACCACAATAATGGGATCAAAATAACTCCCAATTTGTCTTAGCCAGCAAACACTCTATCTACTTATCAGACATAAGGATTAAAGCCAATACCACTTTAGAATTTGGGTTCTTTTATAAAAGATTTTAAAGAAGAAATATGAAAGATTCTGAACAATAATTGCCTCAGAAAATGGAAACAAGACAGTTGAAGAGAAAATAAGTTCATATAAAGTTTACTAGGAGACCTAAGATTGATCATCCCTACATGTTTATGGATAAAACTGGAAGGACAGAGCAACAAATACAGGTGAAATGGAATAGATATGGCAAAATATATTTTCCCATCATGGATGTCAATGGAACCACCACATTTGGGCACTATTGCCTCAGAAGCAAATATATATTATCTTAGGAGGTGGAAATGATATATAAGAAAAATAAAGTCAGGAAGAGAAATTTATTTTGACTGGATCCTGTGGAGGTATAAGAAGCTGGAGGTAAAAGTTTTAGGATTTCAAAGAAAAGACAATTCTAAAATAACATTAGTCCACACCCATGTCTATTTTTTCCTCTTTATAAAATCTTAATGAGAATTCTTTTTGTAGGATCAAGAATATTCTTGATGGAATTAGAAGTGAAAAGGTAGAATTTTACCAACAGTTATCTAAAACAAACCATATTTTCTCTAGTCATACTACTTAATACAACATATAGAGACTAAGGATCCTGTTGTGCTTATGTGGATTACAAGAAATATGGATTAACTTTATTCTGTTTGACCCCAAAGTGAAGAGCCAGGTACAATGGGTATAATTTGCAAAGAGGGAAATCTAGGCTTGATGGACAGAAAAACTTCCTATCAATTAATTTCATCCAATAATAGAATGAGATGCTTCAGGAGCTGATGTGCTCTCTCCTCACTGGAGGGATTTATGGAAAAAGTTGGAAGACCAGTTCTTTAGAATATTCAAGTATGGGTTAGATTAGATGACCTGGGAGGATCTTGCAAACTCTTTGCTGTTCTGGATTGTGCAGTAAAAGCTTTAGTCACCTGTCACTTTGCTCACTTAAAATCCTGGCAAGTACCACTGCTATGTAAAGTAAATTTAGCCAAATTTAGCCAAAACTCTAAGTCCCACGATAATGTGAATAAGCCCATTTTTATTTTGACATTTTCAGTCTTCATCCAGATATTTAGTATTCCCCAAATTTTCTCAATGCCTGCTAAGGAGCTAAGAGTATACTGCTATACAACTGGTCCTTTAAATGTGTATCTGTGCAAAAACACCTTTATTTTAAGATAGGGCAAAATATCAAGACATTTTCCATTCTCTATATTCTCCAATTGATGGAGGGAAATGTTTTTCTTAGAATTTTGCTGTTATGCTTTTAAAAACCCACACTGAAGATTAAGTAGATTAATTCTGAGACATAATTACATTTCATTAGGAGCCTGTAGCATTTTAAAAATGTGAGAGAAGTGCATTCCAATGGAGATGAAAGGCAACCAAAGACATGTTCTTCTAAGGCACTGTAGAGGCAACTAAGAAAGAGGAGATTAATGAATTGGGCATGCAACTTAAAAAGCTAGAAAAAGAACAAATTAGAAATCCCCAATTAGACACTAAATTAGAGATCCTGAAAATTAAAGGAGAAATTAATAAGATTGAAAGCAAAAAAACTATAGAATTAATCAATAAAACTAAGAGCTGGTTTTATGAAAAAACCAATAAAATAGATAAAATATTGGTTAATTTGATTTAAAAAAAGAAAGAAGAAAACCAAATTACCAGTATCAAAAATGAAAAGGGTGATGTTACCACCAATGAAGTGGAAATTAAAGCAATAATTAGGAAATATTTTGCCTAACTGTATGCCAATAAATTTGACAATCTAAATGAAATGGATGAATATTTACAAAAATACAAACTGCCCAGGTTAACTGAAGAGGAAATAAAATCCTTAAATAAACCCATATTAGAAAAAGAAATTGAACAAGATATTAATGAACTCCCTAAGAAAAAATCCCCAGGGCCAGATGGGTTTACGGGTGAGTTTTACCAAACATTTAAAGAACAATTAATTCCAATATTATACAAATTATTTGAAAAAATAGGTGAAGAAGGAGTTCTACCAAATTCGTTTTATGACACAAATATGGTGGTGATACCAAAACCAGGCAAAGCAAAAACAGAGAAAGAAAATTATAGACCAATTTCCCTAATGAATATTGATGCTAAAATCTTAAATAAGATATTAGCAAGGAGATTACAGCAAGTGATCACCAGGATAATACACTATGACCAGGTGGGATTTATACCAGGAATGCAGGGCTGGTTCAACATTAGGAAAACTATTAACATAATCAACCACATCAATAAGAAAACCAACCAAAATCATATGATTATCTCAATAGATGCAGAGAAAGCTTTTGACAAAGTACAGCACCCATTCCTAATAAAAACACTAGAGAGTTTAGGAATAGGGGGAGCTTTCCTTAGAATAATAAACAGTATCTACCTAAAGCCATCGGCAAGTATTATATGCAATGGAGATAAATTAGAGGCCTTCCCAATAAGATCAGGGGTGAAACAGGGATGTCCATTATCACCCCTATTATTTAATATTGTTCTAGAAATTTTAGCTTTAGCAATCAGAGAAGAGAAAGGAATTAAAGGAATTAGAATAGGCAAGGAGGAAACAAAACTATCACTCTTTGCAGATGATATGATGGTATACTTAAGGAATCCTCGAGAATCAAGTCAAAAATTACTTGAAACAATTAACAACTTTAGCAAAGTAGCAGGATATAAAATAAATCCACATAAATCATCAGCATTTCTATACATGACCAACAAAGTCCAGCAGCAAGAGATAGAAAGAGAAATTCCATTTAAAGTAACGGTAGATAATATAAAATACTTGGGAGTCTACTTGCCAAGACAAACCCAGGAACTCTATGAACACAACTACCAAACACTCTTCACACAAATCAAATCAGATCTAAATAATTGGAAAGATATCAATTGATCATGGATAGGCAGAGCTAATATAGTAAAAATGACAATACTGCCTAAATTAATTTACTTATTCAGTGCCATACCAATCAGACTACCTAAAAATTATTTTATACAGCTAGAAAAAATGATAACAAAATTCATCTGGAAAAACAAAAAATCAAGAATATCCAGGGAAATAATGAAAAAAAATTCACAGGAAGGTGGGTTAGCGGTACCAAACCTGGAGCTTTACTATAAAGCGGCAGTCATCAAAACTATCTGGTACTGGCTAAAAAATAGAGTGGTAGATCAATGGAATAGGCTAGGCTCATGAAATGCAGTAGTAAATGACACTAGTAATGTAGTGTTTGATAAACCCAAAGACTCCAGCTTCTGGGATAGGAACTCAGTACTTGACAAAAACTGCTGGGAAAACTGGAAGATAGTATGGCAGAAATTAGGCATAGATCAACATCTTACACCTTATACTAAAATAAGGTCAAAATGGATACATGATTTAGACATAAGAGGTGATACCATAGGTAAATTAGGAGAAAAAGGAATAGTGTACCTATCAGATCTTTGGAAAGGAAAACAGTTTTTGACCAAACAAGAGATAGAGTATATTATAAAATGCAAAATGGATGATTTTGATTATATTAAATTAAAAAATTTTTGTACAAACAGAAGCAATGCATCCAAAATTGGAAGGGAGGCAGAAAGCTGGGAAACAATTTTTGAGGCCAGTGCTTCTGATAAAGGCCTCATCTCTAAAATATATAGGGAACTAAATCAAATTTATAAGAATCCAAGTCATTCCCCAATTGAGAAATGGTCAAAGGATATGAACAGGCAGTTTTCTGATGAAGAAACCAAAGCTATATATTCCCATATGAAAAAATGCTCTAAATCTCTAATGATTAGAGAGATGCAAATTAAAACAACTCTGAGGTACCACCTGACACCTATCAGATTGGCTAAAATGACAAAAAAGGAAGATAATAAATGTTGGAGAGGCTGTGGGAAAATTGGGACACTAATGCATTGTTGGTGGAGCTGTGAGCTGATCCAACCATTCTGGAGAGCAATTTGGAATTATGCCCAAAGGGCGATAAAGCTGTGCATACCCTTTGACCCAGCAATACCAATTTTAGGTCTTTTGCCCAAAGAAATCATGGAAGGGGGAAAGGGACCCACATGTACAAAAATATTTATAGCTGCTCTTTACGTGGTAGCAAGGAATTGGAAGTTGAGGGGGTGCCCATCAATTGGGGAATGGCTGGACAAGTTGTGGTATATGAATACAATGGAATACTATTGTGCTGTAAGAAATGATGAGCAGGAAGAGTTCAGAGAAACCTGGAGGGTCTTACGTGAGCTGATGATGAGTGAGATGAGCAGAACCAGAAGAACATTGTACATAGTATCATCAACATTGAGTGTTGACCTACTGTGATGGACTATATTCTTCTCACCAATGCAATGGTACAGAAGAGTTCCAGGGAACTCATGATAGAAGAGGATCTCCAAATCCAAGAAAAAAGAAAGAAAGAAAGAACTGTGGAGTATAGATGCTGATTGAACCATATTATTTCTTTTGTTTTGGGTGCTGTTTTTTTTTTTTCTATTTTGAGGTTTTGCATCACTGCTCTGATTCTTTCTCTTGTAACAGGATTAATGCAGAAATAGGATTAATGTTATTATGTGTATATACATATGTGTGTGTATATATATATATATGTATATGTATAGAGATATATAGATATAACCTATATCAGATTACCTGCTGTCTAGGGGAGGGGGAGGGAGGGGAGGGAGGGAGAAAAATCTGAAATTGTAAAGCATGTATAAACAAAAGTTGAGAACTATCTTTACATGTAACGGAAAAAATAAAATACCTCATACATTAAAAAAAAATAAAACAAAAGAAATGTTGAAAACTAAAAAAAAAAAATTTGAGAGAAGTGCATTCCAATGGAGATGAAAGGCAACCAAAGACATGTTCTTCTAAGGCACTGTAGAGGCAACTAAGAAACATTATAGCAGAAACATGGTCTTTTAACACCCTTGGCTCCTTGCTCCCTGAACCTATTAACCCAAGCTTTATATTGGTATTCAGTACTACTTTGTCCATAAATGTGACTTGCATTGGAGGTGGTGAAGGTGAAAATATTCTGTACCTATACTATGTCAGACATGGCCCGGTCCTATATTGGAATATCAGGTCTAATTTTTCCATTTGGGGGGCCAGGTAAAAATATGCATTACATGATGGTGAAAGGGAATAAAACAGGGTTACATTCTTCCCTCCAAGGACTTGATTCCAGTCTATTCATGCTATTGCTACACTTTGTAGATGGCCACAGGCTTTTAATTTGTTCATTTCAAATTTAATCTGATAGTCTTTAATACAGCAAGTTGTTCAATACCTGCCACAAATGGCAAGAAAAGGGTAGAAGAAAGATTGGAAATGGCACAGATCACTGGGTGATGTTTTCTAAGAATTTCTTTGTAGTTAGTAATTCTGCTTTGAGAAGATGTTCAAAGTTATAAGAAAAATCAATCAGTGAACATTTATTAAATATATATTACTCTCTTGGATGCCACATATGGGAGACATGTAATTTCTCCAGCACAGGGAAATTCCTCCACCAATGTACATCATAGTCTATCTATGACTCAATAGATAGATCCTGAAGAGACAGATAAAGTACACAAAGTTTGCCTAGAGTCACACAGACAGTACTTCTCAGAGGTGAGATTTGAACAAAAATCTTCCTGAACTCCAATACCAGCATGCTGTCTAATATACCATACTACCCCTTAAGTGGTTACTATACTGAATTTCTAAAACATACTAATGATGAAGTTTATGCCATCAGGGAATTGACTATTGAGAAAGTAAAAGAAAGCACATAAAAAGATTTCTAGGAAAGCAAGGTTTTTGACCAGCATCTAAAAGGATGGAAATTATTCATCTTGCACCAAAAGGGATATTTAATTCACAAAACCTCCCAAGGGAAAGAGTTTCCACAGTCTTCTTGGAAGACTCTCTATAATGTTTAATAATACTGAAAGCCAGGAAGTCTTTCAGTATATTTAATTTATGTCCCATGTGATGTAATTAAAACATGTTTCTTTAAACACTGTGAAAAAAAAAGAGAATAATTGGCCAATCATTTGAAGGCATGAAATTGTTCTGAGAAGCAGTTATGGGGTGGATGACTGATGGCACTTGAAGCAAGTTGATGAGTTTTAATCTAAAGGATGGTGAAATAGATTTCAGTTGCTTCAATAGAAAATCATAATGACTCAGATAAAGTCATTGTCACCTCCTTAGTTTTCACTATTTTTCTGGTACATTTATAATGTTTTAAACTTGGTTAATGCTCCCAGCTATATGAAGTAAAGAGTTCTAGACTGATTATCAATGAAGAAGATGAGGCAGTGTCAGTAATTAATTCAGTGTTGCATAATGTTCTCATTACCAGAAACTTGGCTACTTCATGACGGGACTTTTTAGCCACAGCAACTCTTTTTTTTTTTTTTTTTTTTTTTTTTTTTTGCGGGGCAATGGGAGTTAAGTGACTTGCCAAGGGTCACACAGCTAGTAAGTGTCAAGTGTCTGAGGCTGGATTTGAACTCAGGTACTCCTGAATCCAGGGCCGGTGCTTTATCTACCACAGCAACTCTTAAAGACCAATTCCTAAGGCACTGAGGTGTTGAGAACTGTGTCTAAAGAGAGAGCTCCCATCCCTAGGAAATCACGGGTCTTTGAAGCATTGACACAAGTGACATAATGTTACAACCATCTATTAAAAATTATCTGGGACCTAGGAAATTGCCCTCTAGTTCTGTTTCAGGGACATCTGCTTTTAATGTTTCTATTTTATATACTTTATCTACTGTGTCTAAGAATTATGGAATATCTTTAAATATGAAGATTTCAAAAGAAATTTGAAAGCTTTTGTTTAGCAAAGAAAAGGCAAACACTTCAGCTGGCTCACACAAAAGGCTTTCTGGTACTCATTCTAATGAACCTGGCCACTTTGAAAGGGCTGCCAGGACCATTTGCAAAACTTACAGCATCTTTTTCTTCAATAGTAATAATACTAATAAGAAATATGAAAAGGCATTATATATGTGCTCTGAACAAAATGCCCCATGTGTACTCATTTGTGGGCTGCTACCTGCATGGAAATGCATAGCACTGAGCTAGTAGGAATATTCATAATATCAAAATTTATATAAGACCAATTCTTTTCTCCTTTAAGAATGAAGCCACTTTCACAAATCTCGAGTCCTTGTTAAATGGGGGTATCTGGGGGAGTTGTTGCCTTGGAAATGATTTTGTTGCACATGTGCTCTATTATTACAAAGTTTGGTGCCTCATCCAGCCAAAAGCATTTGAGCCTGTGGACAAAAAGCTGCCTGGAATTGGAGGGGATGGAAAAGTGCTGAATGAAAATGCAAGGGAAGAATTTACCCTTTTGAAAACGTTCAGAGACAATGGCCTTCAAAGACCTTCAGTGGGTGGGTGGGCCAAGTAAAAATATCAAGAAGCTTCAAGCCATCAAAAGATCGCATTTTGGTTAGCACTTTCACATCTTTTATTTTTAAAATATACATTGTTTTCAAGTCCTTTTCAGCCTTTATACAATTTAAATAAAAGATCCCTAATGTACTTTTGAATCAATAGCTGAAATGGGGGAGAAATTGGCAAGGAAACCATAGCATCATAGTTTTAGAGCTAGGAAGACGTTTAGAAGACATCTAATCTAATCCATTTTACAGAGGAGAAAACTGAATTCTAAGAGAGAAGGGTCTAGTGGATATACTGGATATCAAAGGTCAAAGACCTTTGGTGGAAATACTTGCACTAGCACATTTCCAATAGACCATGAAGCCTTAATTGCTCAGTTTACCTGATTATTTTAGACTACCAATGACTCATTTCATGATCATTGTAGTCATAGTCATCATTGTCATCATCAACACCACCATCAACAATAACAGTGAACATTCCTTAAAGTTTTATTATATTCCAAGAACTGTGCCAATTTCTAGGAATACAAAGAAAGACAAACATGGCCTTTGCCCCCAAGGAGTTCACATTGACAGAAAATCAATAAACTATGTTAGTCCAAGATATATACAGAGTAAATGGGAAATAATCTCAGAGGGAAGTCATTCTCAATGGCAGAGAATAGGACTGAGGGAGGCCTCTTGCAAAAGGTAGGATTATAACCAGCTCTTAATGGAAGCTGGAAGACATTCACATCATGGGCAACAACAGTGAAATAAAGACTGGAGATGGAGCATTGGGCTTGAGGAACAGGAAAAGGATAGTGTGGTTCAATCACAGAGTCTATGCAGGGGAGTAGAGTATAAGAAGACTGGAGGGACAGCAAGGTGGTGCAGTGGATAAAGCACCAGCCTTGGATTCAGGAGGACCCGAGTTCAAGTCTAGGCTCAGACACTTGACATTTACTAACTCTGTGATCATGGGGAAGTCACTTAATCCTCATTGCCCCCCCCCACACACACACAAATGGACTGGAAGGGAAGAAAGGGTCCAAAGGTTTTAAAAGGCCAAGAAAGGGTCTTATATTTGATCCTGGACAGGTCATGGCTTGAAGCTACATCTAATAAGAGGAAATTTAAAGAAGTTTTTATTTTTTTTTTGTGGGGCAATGAGGGTTAAGTGACTTGCCCAGGGTCACACAGCTAGTAAGTGTCAAGTCCCTGCCTGAGACCAGATTTGAACTCAGGTGCTCCTAAATCCAGGGCTGGTGCTTTATCCACTGCACCACCTAGCTTCCCCCAATTTAAAGAATTTTTAACACTTACCCCCATTTTAGAGACAGACAGACAGATAGAACTAATAAGGGAATAAAGGGAAGATGTAGCTAGATGTAATGAGAAAAATATTTTATTTTGGAACAGTTTGTTGAATACAAATTAGAAACCTTAAACACAGCCATAATGATGGAAACATGTTTGTTGATTCTTTTAGTGTGGATATACTGTAATTAACCTTACCTTATTTTACCCTACCTATCAAATAAGGTTCCCTAAAAGGAAGCCTCTTCTTCAACTTGAAGTTCAAAGCAGGCAAGGAAACCTTAGGATTTGTGATTCAAGTCAACGAGCATTTACTACATTCCTATTGCATGCATCGTAATAGAATTTTCTCTGAAGTCCCTCTCTAAAGCCTCACTGTCATACAGTTTTCTCTGGATCATAATGACTATATTAGCACGACACAAGTTCTGGAAGGGGCTACAAATTGTAAAGGCCTCAGGTACAGGGTGACTGGATGTCTATTGCCTGAAGATTTCTCTAGTTAAATTCACAAATGCTCCTCACCAGGTTGAATGCAGCAACTTTCTAAGACATAGTTCATGTGTCAACAAATGTTAATTAAATGGTTACTATTTGCCAAGCATTATGCTAAGCACTTGGGGTACCAAGAAATGTAAAATACAGAACATGCTTTCTAGGACTCAACATGTAAATAACTGTGTGAAAACAAGCAAAATCCAGAAAAATTAGAGATGTCATGATATGAATCTGTCAAAAAAAGTCTCAACTCTGACAAAATATCAGACCTTTGATGTAGATGTGGAGCATTTTATTAGGCACTGAGTCTATGACACAGACTTAAGAGCATTAATGATACCTTTTTATTCACAACAAGGTCAGCACTTTTTCTGATCTCTTCTGGCCCTGTATGATGTGTCCCAAGAATATGGCATGACCAGATTTGGCTTAGAATAGAGTTGATGCAATTCACCTCTTGGGTAGAAGCTGGAAAGTATGACAGAAATAATTAATCTTCAAGACAGAGGGGATTCCTTCTAGTTGTTTTGGGACAATGACCTTGCAAATGGATGCACATCAGATGATTCACCTGGATTATGAGCTTTTGAAACATGTGGAATGAAATGATGATGTACATAGCTCTTTCTCTGACATAATAGACTAGACTGAGAAGATTTCAAGTCATGACTTGACTTTTTTTCTCTTTGTAGAGAGAAACAGTCTTGTGGTTATAGACTGGGCACTGGAGGGAACTTTCAGAGGGTCTGAAGGTTCCTCCTCCATTTACTTCTCTCTTATGGTTTTCTCTCTATCTTGTTCCAGCCAAAAGTATGGATTGCAGTGTTTTCTTTCTTTCTCTCAGTATAAGCAGGATATAAAGATCCCTCTCTGTCTGTACGTGGTTTGTAGCTTTAAGGCTTTGAGTCTGACCATGGGAAGTATCACAAAATGCAAATCTGTATGTACCTCAGTAGACATTTGGGCTTTCAGATAATAAAGTGAATTTCCCATCCATGCAAGTTATATTTATATGTAACCTTTATGTCAGAGGCTCCCTTCTGACATGAAGGGCTCTAATACATTTTATAAGATTTCTTATTTCTATGGCTCATTGCCCTAACCAAAACAAATGGAGAATTTCAAGTACTTCAAGGAGGAGATGACAACAATGATGATGAAGACCAACAGCCTAATATAGGAACTTAAGGAATATAGGCAGAGAACATGATGTAGATGATGAGCCAAGTTAAAATAACAACAACAACAAAAAAAACCAAACCAAGAAAGTATTGTCTGACAGATAGGAGGAGAACCAGGAGAGAGAAGTGATATGAAAATCGGAAGAGGAGATAGTAACCAGGAAAGAGTGGTTAATAGTGTAAAATGAACTAGATGTGTCAAGAAGGGAAGACCATAAGAATGAGAAAATCCTCAAATGCAACTGAATTTTTTCATATCTTCCTGGGAGGCAGATTGTTATATTTGATGGAGATCTGGATTTGAAGTCATGGACACCTGAGTTGGAATACTGCCTCTCCTATTTACTAGCTGTATGACTGGGCAAATCACTTAACCTTTCAGCTTCATTTCAGTTTGTAAAATGGAGATAGTTGTGGTATCTCCCTCATAAGGCTGTTTTGAGGATCAAGTGAAATATCATTTGTAAAGTGTTCAGCAAACCTTAAAATGCTATATAAATGTTAGGTAGGTAGCACAGTGGAAAGAGTGCTACACTAGGGGTCAGGACAGTTCCTTTTTGTGAGTTTCAATTATGGCTCAGACTCTCACTGTGAGATCCTGGGCAAGTCACTTAAATCTGTTTACCTCAGTTTCCTCATCTGTAAAATGAGCTGGAAAAGGAAGTGGCAGACCACTCCATTATCTTTGCTAAGAAAACCCTAAATGATCTCACAGTCAGGCATGAATGAAAAATGACTGAAAAACATTACACTATCACATCACATTAACTACTGTAATCATCCTTATTTGTGTCTTAACCCTTAATGTACTGTAAATTCTGATGATTGGATCTATTTCTTTTCTTTTCATTCTTTTTTTTTTGCAGGGCAATGAGGATTAAGTGACTTTCTTGGGGTCACACACCTAGTAAGTGTCAAGTGTCTGAGGCCAGCTTTGAACTCAGGTCTTCCTGAATCCAGGGCTAGTGCTTTATCTACTGTGCTGCCTAGCTGCCCCTGTGGATCTATTTCTAAAATTTATATCTTCCTAAACAATTAGCACAGTGTTCTATACACCATAATTTCTTAATAAATACTTATTGAAACTGTGGGGATGCCCATCGAATGGAGAATGGCTAAACAAGTTTTGGTATATGAATATAATGGAATACTATCGTGGTATAAGAAATGATGAGCAGGCATATTTCAGAAAACAAACCTGGAAAAACTTACATGAACTGATGCTTAGTGAACTGAGCAGAACCAAGTTAACATTATAGTAGCAGCAACATTGTGAGATGATCAGCTGTGATAGACTTAGCTCTTCTCAGCAATACTGTGATCCAAGACAATTCCAAAAGATCCATGTTATAAAATGCTCTATAGCTCCAGAAAAAGAACTGTGGGATCTGAACACTGATCAAAGGATACTATTTTCACTTTTTTGTTCACTTTTTGTTTTTCTTTCTTGTGGTTTTTCCCTTTCCTTCTGATTCTTCTTTCATAACATGGCAATTGTGGAAATATGTTTAACACAATTGCACATATATTACCTATATCAGATTGGTTGCTGTCTTGGGGAGTAGGGAGGGAAAGAGAACAATTTGGAACTCAAAATCTCATAAAAATGAATGTTGAAAACTATCTGTACATATAACTGGAAAAATAAATTGGAATTATTAAAATTGGAAAAAATAAATATTTGTTGAATGAATAAATGAAGTTGAGTGTAATAAAGGATAGTCTAATAGAAATAGAAGAAACTCATTTTTTTGTCCTAGCAATTCTACTTTTGTACCTTTTAACTCCTGTTAACTCTTATAGGTAGTCAATTAGTTTACTCCTAATACAGTGACTATAAAAATATTTATTTAAAATGGTAGCTAAGAGGATTAGTAAAGAGACATTTTCTTATGAATTATCAGAAGTCCTGTTGAACACAGATGTTCCATTGACAATTGTTTTTAGTGTACTATTGAATGTGATTGGGACCCACCTATTGAGACATGTGCCATTAACTTTCATGTTAGTTGAGTTATTTAAGCTCTTTTTTGTTAGTAGAAGGCCCCAAAGAAAACGTGGTATTATCAAATTGGGGGTACCTAGTTATCCTTTTTGTGCCTAGTAAACATTTCATTTAATCACCTGAGAAACAACAACTGAAACACTCTATTTATGAAGGGACTTTCATCTAGACTACAGTAAGTAAAATTTTTCCTTCTACTTTTTCATTTTTTATTAGACAAGTAACTAATATAAAAATCTAATTAAACTAAAGAAGAAAAGCTGAGTAATCAGGAGGGTTCTTTTAATGTTTTAGAATTTGCATGACCAGAGAAATTTTATCTTAACAGAGATGCCTATTTAGACAGATTCTAATGCCCTCAATTCCCACCCAACAGCCTGTCTTTAAAGTAATGCCCCATATTAATTCCCAATGGGGGTGCTTCTGTTGTTCTGGTATCAGCAGAGAATAATAGAGCCATAGCATGGTGGGACCAGAAGAGACCTTAAAGATGAGCATCTTTACCCATAGAAAGAATAATAGCAGCATTTTCTTGTGGCCAATTTTCCTTTAACTAAAAATCGTGTTGCTTAGCAATGGAGATTATACTTATTATTGTTTTAGATGGAAGATTCTTCTTTATTTTAAATAATTCCGTTTTCTAATATATCCAGTACATCTAATATATCCAGGGATATTTTACCCTCACTTCAGTCACCTTCTGCAGTGACCATGCTGGGAATGAAGAAATAGTCCTGTTGTAAGGTTTTCCTATTGGAAAGAACCCTCCACCCTCTCCTGCATTCACAGTGGTATTTTGCCTCAGACATCATAGGTGCCATTTTGTATTCAAGAGCTAGGCCTCTCAATGGTAAGTATTCTTGGTTTTCAATGATTCATACATTTGTTTTTTGGTCCATGAGAAGAAGATGCATGTGGCCAAATGAATAGATTCAATATGAGATAGGGAGAACAGGGGTGGGGGGAAAAGGCAGAAAACGCTAATAAAAACACCTGTTAAATCTTGATTTTAGTGGCACTTCCACCAGCACTCACCATATAAAATTCCTTGCAAGAGTTTAGGCTGTTGACCTGGATTGAGAGAAATTGAAAGGTTTTCTAGAGAGATTCATGTATATTTCGTATTGAAGGAAGGTATTTGTTCTTTCCTCATTACCTTTAATATTTAAAGATATTTCATATCAATTGTAATGGATGTTCTGTAGAAGAAGACTGTACCAAACTATCAAGGGGCCTAAGGTTACTTAGGCAAGTAGTGATGTATTCATGAGAGGGTTAGGATGACTTCAGCTTAAGGTCACCCACCATCCACCACAACATGAGACAGTTTCATGTAATTTCAAAGAACTTTTTAAACAAGTAGCCAAGAAGAAACACAGCTTAATTAAAATGTGGGCTCCCAGTTGACAAGTTTTTAGATATTTATTTGTATATTGAATATTTGTTTGAACTGCTAGGGCAGCTAGGCTGTGCAGTGGATAGAGTGCTGGGTCTGGAGTCAGGAAGACTCATCTTTCTGAGTTCAAATCTAACCCCAGACTTTTAAGCTGTGTTACTCTGGGCAAGTCACTTACCCTATTTGCTTCAGTTTCTTCATCTATAAAATGAGCTGGGGAAGGAAATGGCAAACCATTGCCATATCTCTGCCAAGAACAGCCCAAATGGGGTCATGAAGAATCAGACATGACTGAAAATGACTGAAATGCCTGGTTATTGCTAATAATTTCAGCGACAATTCTTATCTTGGTGATTGTGTGGAATATCTTCACCAGTATGTCACCTCCTTCTCTTCTGATTTATGTAGCAGAGAGAGGAGAAAAAGTTGTCTTTGGTTCTCATGCATCCTATGGCTTACTACAAACTGGTAGAGAGCTCTGTTGAATCAATCTACCAAAGAACACTATAACAGCTTCTCTTCCCTCCCCTACCTTCATATACATATATGGAAGTAACATGCATGCATGTATGTGTATGTGTGTATGTATGTATATGCATTTCAATCCTTCAAAGACCTGGAGATATTCTTTCCACTGATACAGATGTTTATCCTGGGTGTTCTTACCCTGGAGTCCATGAACTCACTTTCCCCCTATAGTTTGTTAATTATATCTGAATGTGTGATTTTTTTTTGGAATCTCACATATTTTAATTAATTCATTTAAAAACATTATTCTGAGAAGGCATTTATAGGCTTCATCAGACTGCTAAAGAGGTCCATGACACATGTAAAGTTTAAGTACACCTGCCTTAGGTGATTATTTTCATGCGTGATTGTGTACAGAAAAATAATCACAATGTGGTTGCCAACCTGCTAATGATAAGTGACCCTCCATAGTTAATTTTCTGTTCCCTGAGAGAATAAGCCTTTCCACCTACATAATATACCATAATCCAAAAACCTGTATTCACAGATGATATTGTGTCATATGTAATATACAAAGCTCTAGAATATTTCAAGGCCTTTTCAATAAGATCTATGATTATTTTTTAAATGAATTTGTAACTCAAAACTTTAAATAAAATGTATTTTTAAAAAGGTGGGCAGAAGAAAAATACCTTTGTAACCAGCAACAAAAATAAAATAAAAATAAAAACAACAACCAACAGTGGCCTACTGTTTGCTAGTGAGTCAATTTGGTAAGTATTTTAGCACATCTAGCTTAGGACTGGAATATTTTTTTAAAATGGGGTCCAGAACTAAAAGGAAGAAATCAGGCTAGACACTATTTGGGAAATTGATTTTAATGATCCGAAATTACCATATTTCACAAAGACCAATATTTTTAAACAAAAAATATTCTCCTAATAATATTACAAGATTGTGAATCTTATGACGTTACAATTTCCAAAGAACTCCAGTTATAAGTACCTCAAATAGTATGGAGAGAAAAGCATAGTGGGCACAAGAGGATGCAGATTTCTATCAATGGCCTATGTGCCAAAAGTATATAAAGGATATTACACAGGAAACAAATGGTTAGAAAAGGAAGTAGACCATCCATGTGGCAAAAAACAAAAGATAAGTAAATGATGCTCGGAGTGTTCCTCTAATAGAGCCCATCCTCTCCTAACTACAATTTTGTACTTTACCTTTTATTGATATACATTTTCTTTATGTTTAATCTTTATATGCTTATTATTTACTTATCTCCCCTGTTAGCATGTAAGATTCTTATTTGGAGGCAATTTTTCATCCCTTTTATATGTATCCCCAAAGCCTAGCACGTAGAAAATGCTTAATAAATACACTTGCTTGATGAAATGATTGAAAATAAAGATCTACCTTCAAAACCATCAGTTGTCCCTATTAATCAACAGGCATTTATTAAGTGCTTTCTTTGGGCAAAGCATTGGAAAAACAGATGAAAATGAAAGTTTCTGACCTTAAGGACCTTATATCCTACTGTATCTGACAAAAACACAGACAAGAATAATCGGTCTCCTTGCTGTTGTTTGAACAAAATACTCCATGTCTTGTTTCTAGGCATTTTCTTTTTTCTTTTTCTCTCTCTTTTTTTTTAGTTCTGAACATTTTATTTTTTAATTGTTGGAAATCCATTTCTTTTTTTTTTCTTGGTAGTATTTTATTTTCCAATTAAATGTAAAGATTTCAACATTAATTTTTGTAAGATTTTTACTTTCAAATTTTTCTCCTTCTCTTTCCTCCCCCCTCCCCAAGACATCAAGCAGATATGGGTTCATATACACACACATACATATATGAATATATGTGTGTATATATGTATATATATTTATATATAGGTCTGTATATATATAGAGAGAGTATGTGTATGTATTGTTTGTATATGTGTGTGTGTGTATATATATATATATATACACATATATATGTATGCATTCATTAGTCACAGTAAAAAAGGGAATCAGAAGAAAAGGGGAAAACCAAAAGAAAGAAAAATAACAACATATAAAGGTTCTAGGCATTTTCTCTGGCTGTCCTCCATGCCTAGTATGCTCTTATTCCTCATCCACACCCATTGTCTTCCTTTAAATCCACCTACATCGGGGCAGTTAGGTGGCACAATGGATAAAGCACTGGCCCTGGATTCAGGAGGACTTGAGTTCAAATCCAGCCTCAGACACTTGACACTTACTAGCTGTGTGACCCTAGGCAAGTCACTTAACCCCCATTGCCCTGCAAAAATGAACAAAACAAACAAACAAAAAATAAACCCAATTACAATCCCATTTTCTAAAGGATGTCATTCCTATAAACATAACAAAAACTCCTCAATTTTAGTTCCTTCCCTCCATTATTTCCTCTTTATCCTTTATACAATTTGTATATACTTATTTGCTAGTTTTTTCTCCCCTTATATTGTGAACTCCTTGAGATCATGGACAATTCCTTTGCCTTTTGGTGTGTCCCTAGTGCTTAGCATAGTGTGTGAAACAGGATGTACTTCAGAAGTATTTATTGACTGAATGACAGTGTCATTACAGGCAAGGTCTAAGATATTTAATTACTTTATTTTAATTTCAAAAGGCATTTCTCTTTCATTTCTCCTAGTTTGTTTGTTTTTTGGTTAATGATACAAATAAACTGATTACTTTTGTGTATTTATTATATAACCTACCACTTTGCTAAGGTTATCTCTATTAAAATTTGAGTTGATTCTTTTTTAAAAGCAAGCCATCAAATTGTTGAAACAGAGATATCATATGCTCCTCTTTGCCAATTATTATTCTTTCATCATCCTTGTCTTATTGTTATATCTTTCATTTCTACAATTCTGTCAAATAATTATGATTGAGGACATCTTGGTTTCACTGCCGATTTTAGATTTTCATGAGTCACTATTGCAAAAAATACAACTTGGTTTTTTTTGTTTTTGTTTTTGTTTTAGTTTTTTTTTAGTGAGGCAATTGAGGTTAAGTGACTTGCCCAGGGTCACACAGCTAGTAAGTGTTAAGTGTCTGAGGCTGGATTTGAACTCAGGTACTCCTGACTCCAAGGCCAGTGCTCTATCCACTGCACCATCTAGCTGCCCCCACAACTTGGTTTTGAATCAATATTTTTATTGTTGTTAAAAAGGAGCTTTCCATTCCTGTACTTTTAACTGTTTTTTTTTCTAAATAAAAGTATTTTATTATTTTCCAGTTACATGTTGAGATAGTTTTCAGAATTTGTTTATATAAGATTTCCAATTTCAAATTTTTCTCCCTCCCCACCCCCCCAGACAGCAGGCAATCTGATATAGGTTATATAGAGTTTTTAAATGTTTTTAATGCACATGAGTACAGGCAGCTAGGTAGCACAGTGGATAAAGCATCAGGTCTGGAAGGAGGAGGACCTGAGTTGAAATTTTACCTCAGACACATTAACCATGTGACCCTGGGCAAGTCACTTAACCCTGTTTGCCTCAGTTCTTCATCTTTAAAATGAGCTGGAGAAGGAAATGGAAAACCACTACAGTATCTTTGCCTAGAAAAACCCAAATGGGGTCATGAAGAGTGGGACAGAACTAAAAAACAACATAGATGAATGTTGTAGTTTGACAAAGACTTATTTTCTGTATCTATTAATAAAGGCATATGATTTTGTAGTTGTTTATTATTATTTTTTTTTCGTGAAGCAATTGGGGTTAGGTGACTTGCCCAGGGTCACACAGCTAGTAAGTGTTAAGTATCTGAGGCCGGATTTGAACTCAGGTCCTCCTGACTCCAGGGTTGGTGCTCTAACCACTGTGCCACCTAGCCACCCCTATAGTTTTATTATTAACAGTTATAATATAAAATATTTTCCAAGTATTAAACTATCTTGTGTTTCTAGTAAAAAGACAATTTGGCCATAATAAAACATTGTTTGACTATTGCACTATTCTGTTTCCTAGTTTCATTAAATAGTTTAGCAAAAATATTCATTAGCAGTGTTATCCCATAGTTCTCTTTCTCTGCTCTAATTTTCTATAATTTGTATATCAGGACTATATTGATCTCAATGAAAGAATTGTGAATAGTGTCATCTTTCTTTAATTTTGAAAAACAGTTTATCTCACAGGACAATTATTTATTACATATTTGACAAATTCACTTGTGAATCCGTTCCTTTTCCTAATATTTGCTTCCATGAAAGTTCATTTGAGGTTTGTTTAATTCTCTTAGTTGTTTGTATTAGGTTATTTAGGTGATTGTCTGCTTATTAATTTAGATTGTATGTTTTGGTAAGTAGTCCTCATCTAAATTTTTAATTCAAATTTTTCACTGTAATATCATTGTGTATAATTAATTTTACTTTCCTTTATTCTCTTTCTATTTCTTATGATTTCCCTCTTTTTGATTTTGATAATTTGGTTTGCTTTTCATGTTTTCATTGCCAAATTGGTTTTAGTTCTTTGAATCTCTGAAAGATCATTTATTAATTATAATTTTTGTTGCCAATTATGCTTAAATTGCCTTCCATTTTCATTTCTTCTTTTTGGGGGGGAGTTTTTCATTTGTTGTTTAATTTCTGTAATGATACATTCGACTCTGTATTCTATCTTTTTTCTATTTTGTTAACAAATATTTAGAGGTTTTTTTTTTTTTATTAAATCCTCTGAGAAAATTGAGGCCATTCAGTAAGAGGTGTTTCTTTTTTTTCTTTTTCTTTTACTTCATCTCTTATTCATATGTTTTACCTCAATAACTATGCCTTTTCACAATCTAACATGAAGAACTGGCAATTCTATTTGCCAAAGCTAAATCTTCTACATATGCCCCTGATATGATCCCATCTATTTTCTCCAGCAGATTGCCACCTCTATAATCTCCACTCACACTAATATTTAATATGTGCCTGTTTAATGGCTCCATTCTTTGCTATGTACAGACATGCTCGTGTCTCCTTCATCCTTAAAAAAAAATCCATACTTGATCTGACCATTCCTCTCTACCTATCATATATCTCAGCTCCATTTTTATGACTTAATTGCTTTGAGAAAACTGTCTACAATCAATGGACTTAAATATTTCTGATAAGAAGACATGAGCTGAGTGGAGACTTTGAAAGCAAATTCCCTTATTGGCCATGTCCAAAAGTTTGTCTTTTACATTTTTAGTTTATTACCTCTCTGTCAAGAAATGAGTAGCATGCTTAAATTTTGGTCCTTAGAAATCATAGATTTTCATTACATTGGTCAGAATTTTTGCATCTTTAAAAGTTTTTTTTTTTAATCTTTACAACATTGTTATTATTGTGCCAGTCCCTGGTTCTGTTCACTCTGAATTGGTTCATACGAGTTTTTCAGATTTCTTTGAAATAATATTTTTTGTATTTCTTACAGTGCAATAGTATTTAATTACATTCATGGACCATAATTTGTTTAAGCCATTTCCCAATAGACTGGCATACTTAGTTTATAAGGTTTTTGCCATAGGCTTAGAACCAATCAGAAAGGGTCTTTCTTGTGAGAAACAAAATCAAAGATGTAGCAGGGTCTAGGAAGCTTTTCCTGTGAAAAATGATTAATCTACTAGATAACAGGGTAGACATATTGAGGAACCAAGTAGCTATAAAAGTTTAGATTGACCAACTAGATATCAGGACATATGAAGGAAATAAGGGGCTATAAAAGTTTAAAGCAGGAAGCCAAATGTTAACCAGGTGTTTCTACTACCTGGATGGTGACAGAAGACAGAAAAAACCCCAAATCCCCCTGGGGGGGGGCAGCTAGATGGCACAGTGGTTAAAGCACTGGCCCTGGATTCAGGAGGACCTGAGTTCAAATCCGTCTCAGACACTTGACACTTAGTAGCTGTGTGACCCTGGGCAAGTCATTTAACCCCCATTGCCTGCAAAAAAAAAAATCCCCCTGGATTCCAGGGCTCAGGAATGTGACAAGCATCCAAGCATCCCCCACCCCACCCACAAAAGCTGGAACTTTCCAGTTTCAAGTGTTCCCCCATCTATCCTCTATAAAAGCATTGTCCTTCTTCTGGCTCAGGGAGGTTAAAGTTCTAGACTTTCCTCCCAGCTACCTCCCCTTGTGCCAAATAAAAACTATTACTTCCAACTTTGGATCATGTGTGAGTTAATTCTTTAATAGAGGGATATCTCAGAGCTAGTTTTCCCATGACAGTTTTTATACTACAAAAAAAGCACTATAAATGTTTGTACAGATGGATTCTTTTATTTGTTCTTTAAATTCTTTGGGGTAGAAGACTAGTAGTGTATTGCTGGGTCATACAAAGTAAGTAACATTTTAGGCAAAGTTCCAAATTGCTTTCCACAATTGTACCAATTCACAACTCCATCAACGGTACATTAATGTGTCTGTTTTCCCACAGTGCCTTCAACATTTGTCATTTTCCTTTTTTGTCATCTTTGCCAATCTAAGGGTTGTAAAGCAAAGCCTCACCGGTTGTCCCTCACACCTGGAATCCTCTTCCTCCTCCATTTCAATTATTGACCTCACTGGCTTCTTTTAAGTTCCAATTAAAATCCCACAGTGGATAAAGCACTAGCTCTGGATTCAGGAGGACCTGAGTTCAAAGCCAGCCTCAGACACTTGACACTTACTAGCTGTGTGACCCTGGGCAAGTTACTTAACCCTCATTGCCCCCCCCCAAATCCTACCTCCTAAGTGATACCTTTCCCAACTCCCTCCTAATTCCAATGCTTTTTCTCTGTTATTTTCTATTTAGTTTGTATATAGTTTGAGCCAGGAGACAGAAATTATATTCATATACATATACATATACATATACATATACATATACATATACATATACACATACACATACACATACACATACACATACATATATAATACACATACATATAAACCTATACATACATATACATATGTGTGTATGTCTATGTGTGTGTATGTCTATGTCTGTCTGTCTTTCTATCTATCTATCTTTCTACTTGCGTGTTGCCTTCTCCATTAAATTGTAAGCTCTCTGAGGATAGAGACTGTCCAGCACTTAGCATAATGCCTGGTTTTATAGGTGTTTAAAATGTTTATTGAAATGAACTGAATGTGTATTTTATTTGAATATAGTTGCTTTTATGTTTTCTACCCCATTAGATTGTGAATTCTTGGAGAGCAAGGAAGGAATTTTTTTTGCTTCTTTTTTTTTTAATCCCCAGAGCTTAGAACAATACTTAACACACAGTAGGTGCTTAACAAATACATTGAGTGATTAACTAAAATAGTCAGAAGGTCTTGGTTTGAGCCCTGGTACATATTTAGTTGTGTCATCTGAATCAAATTATTTAACACTCATAAGGCTCAGCTTCCTTATCTATAAATTGGGGAAATTAAATTTATAATTCCTACCTTAGAGCGATAAGTGTATATTTCGTGCTTTGTAAGCCTTGAAGTGCTACAGAAATGTGAGTTTTCAGTTTTTAACCAGAAGCAGAGGTTGGAAGTAAGAACAGACAGAGAAGAATGAAAAGGAATAATCAGAGAGGGTGGAGGAGAACCAGAGAACAAAAAGATCAGAAGACAAGAAAGGAGACAGGAAGAGATGGGATACAAAGCATGAATGGAGATGCCTCTCCAGAGAAATGGAAGTACACATCTTCCTGGATTCTATAGGGAAAGATGATAGCACAGTTTTAGACAGAGAGGTATAGGAAAGGAGTTGGTGGAACACTTCATGCAAGTTCACTTCATGTTCACTTCAACTACTCAATTCAGATGGAATGAGAAGAGATGGTTCTCATTGTAACCTTGCTTTCTATAGAATGGAATTCAGTAAATATTGTCCTATCTTGAATCCTGTCCAAGGGAATTTTTGTACTGAGCCATAAAAAGATTCTGTTAAGTAGATCCAAAGAATGAGCAACAGAGGGTTTATTTGATTATTCAATAAGACTTTATTAAGTGTCTGTTATGTGCTAGACAGTGGGGATGAAGACATCCAATAGACCATGGTTCTTGCCTTTCAGAGGTTACAATTTAATGATGGGTAGAGGGGAAGAGGGAAGAGGAAAAGACAGCCATTGGTTTTGTTAAAATATATGTGTGTGTGTGTGTGTGTGTTTGTGTATGTGTGTATGTATGTATATATATATATATATGTATGTGTGTATGTATATCTGTATATCTGTGTGTGAACACACACATATACACACATACAGATGTACGTATATGTATATATATTTCTAATTTTATTAGAAATTAGAAAACAATAAATATATAGGAGATACAAATCAGAAAAACCTTTCTAGGAGTTACTAAATAGATCTTGGTGATTTAAGATGGGAAGATGGGAAACACTTCTAGCTGGAAATATTAAGGTCACTGTCATGGAGACAGTGACCCCTAAATTGGGTTGTTAAGAAAGGGAAAAACTTCAACCAATGGAGAAGTGCATAAAATCTACCCTCTCTCCCCTCACCCACATGGCCCATGGTGGATAAATGTGTGAAAAAGCAGGATAAAGCCAGTGAAAGTTGGGGAACAGTATGAAATCCAGTGTTTAGCCCAGTGCCTGGCACATTGTAGGGATATATATATATATATATGTATATATATATATATAGTACATGAATATTAATAAATATTTATTGAATTGAACTGAATATATATTTTCTTTGGAAATATTTTTTTTCATGTTGCCTCTTCCATTAGAATCTGAATTCCTATAGAGCAAGGAAGGACTTTTTTTTTTTTTTGCTTTTATTTATATCCCCATGGCTTAGCACAATGCCTGGCACTTAATAGGAGCTTAATAAATGTTTGTTGAATGTGTGGTAAAGCGGCATTTAAAGGACCGCCCCTTTTGGGAAGGAGACCTTGATGAACCATGCGCAGGCTACTACCCGAGAGCATGGCCTAGCACGCCGTACTTCTGGGACACCAACTTAAAAAGGAGGGTAGAACGGAAGTTGGCACACTCTCTGCTTGACGGCACATTCTGGTGATTGGCTCTGGTTCTCGGTCTGACAGGCGGTTTTGGGATTCGGTGAGTTTTCTAAAAGAATACAGACTAAGCTTAGATCTAAGTCTATTCATTTGTATTTCTACTCTCCTATTTCCCTAATTGGTATCACCTGTTTGTCGTCTAAACAATAAAGGCTAATCCCTCACTGATTAAAAGCTCAGAGGCTTCTTTTCTTACGGGTCTGGGAGATATATAAGGGGAAAGTTAAAGGGGGGAGTTTAATGTTCTTATAGTCAATTTTAAATCTCACAAACGATTAACTGAAGGAGTCAGCAACTCTGGCCTTCTACTGTATATATTGTAGGCATTCAACATATTGTAGGCACTCATTAACTGGTTGCTTAATTGGCTGTATCGTGCATGAATGTGAATTGTAGAAGTCTGGTAAAATAGCTTGTAGTGAGACTGAGAAGGGCTTTTGAGGGGTAAGTGCTGTTGTACTGAAGTTTGAACATAACATTATTAGATAATATTCCACAGAATATTTGTCTCATGTAAATCTAAACAGTATAAAAAGCCATTTAGCTAGGTGGCGCAGTGGACAAAGCACCAGCCCTGGATTCAGGAGGACCTGAGTTCAAATCCAGACATAGACACTTGACACTCACTAGCTGTGTGACCTCAGGCAAGTCACCTAACCCCCATTGCCCTGCAAAAAAATAAAGCCATTTAACATCTTAGAATTATGAAAAATATTACTTCAAAAATAATATTTATTCTACAAGGAGTTAAAAAATTAAAAATGAACTACTGTAATGAATATAAAATCCTTCCTCTTCTGAAATATCTTCTAGGAGGATTCTTCTAAAGTTAAACTTTGGGTTAGTCCTTATATCTATTATGCATATTCTGAAATGAAAAACAAAGTGAACCTCACTGTAGATGCTGCTCTCTGGCACATTTATTTTTAGCTACTTCACTGATGATTAATGGAAATCCAACCCCGTGATTAAGCCATCTCAGTTACCACATGATCTGTAAAGTCTTGTCTGACCCAACTAGCCATAAAAGATGGATTTCTTAGGAAATATTCTACAGCATTTGGTTTTTCAATTCTTTTTAAAAAATTTATATTAATATTTCTACTTTAAGTGTTCAGGATATTTTTTTCTCTATGTCCTTTCATCCTCACAACAATCCCTACAAGGAAAAACAACAGATGATATGATTGATAGTCATCTTATTGTAAGAAAGGATAACAATATACTGTATTTCTATATCAGTTATTCCAGGAAATTTTCATATCACTCACAAATGGAAGAAGACAGTTCCTTAAAATATACCCATTGAGCCTTAGAGAGCACAGTACATTGTAAAGAATGCTAGCTTTAGAGTCAAAATACCTAGGTTCAAATTTTGTCTGAAAATCATCACGTGTGGCCTTGGTAAGTCCCTTCTGTTAACCCCTTTTTTGCCTCCTACATCAATATGATAATAGAGTGATTTCAGTATTATAGCCATATGTTTGGTAAAATTGTTCTTTCCAATTGACATCTTATTACCTTCTGTTTGGAAAGTGTCATAACACTGTGCCCCTGTTGCATTCAGCTTGAACCAAAATAATAGTTTTCAGAAACTGGGGCAGCAATGGACCCCTCCCCCTTTCTAAATCTTCATTCTTTCTCTTGATATGATCATCACCACCAATGGATTTAACTGTCTTTGGAAAGTGAGTCCCAATTTCTTATATCTAGCCCCAAACTCTTTCCTAAATATTAGTCCTATAGCTCAACTTGGCTAACCCATCAACATTAAAGATCCAAAATATCCCAAATGGAACTTATCTTTTCCCCTGAACCTACCCTTCCTTTAAATTTCCCTCTAATGAACCACATCCTTCAACTCATCCAGATTTGTAACTTCAGAGTTATCCTTAGTTCTTTCATTTCCATCAGCCTTCACATTTTATCAGTTGCTACTTTTCATCTATGTTTACCTTTGCAGCATATCACATCTTTCCAAATTGTTTCCATACACTAGTAACACCAGAGTTCAGGTTCTCATCACCTCTCAAAGGGACTGTTGTGAGAGCTGCTTAATTGGTTTTCCTATGTCTAATCTCTCTCCTTTTCACTCTCTCCTCCCCACCCCACCCCCAGCTACCAAATAAATATTAAAGCAAAGTTCTGGTCACGTCACTCTCCTGCTCCAAAGCTTCAGTGTTTTCCTATTGCCTCTAGAATAAAATATCCACTTTTGAATTCAGTATTTAAAACCCCTAATAGTCTGTGTTGTGGAAAGAACTTCCAACCTGGCTTAGGAGGGCAAACACCCCCAAAATTGGAGGCTCATATAAAATCTTGTAAAATAGAGAGGTTTATGAGGAGAGAGGAATATATGGCTATGAAACAGAGACACTAGGGAGACAAAGAAAAGAGCTGGTCTTTTTATATATTTACAAAGAAAGTTGTCAAAACAACTGGGGAGGGGATTACAAAGCAACTGGGAGGGGAATACAAAGCAACTGGGAGGGTATTGGAACAACTGGGAGGAGAATGGCTAGAATAATGGGCTATCAACACCATATCATCTTTGTTCCTGGCAGACCAGGGTCTTTGTGCTCTGACTACACCTGTATTCCTGACATGGGAGGCAGAGCTGGTTTTCTCTGAGGAAAATGTAAGGATTCTTACATTTCTTGGGGTCCCCCATTCCACCACACCCATTACAGTCTGGTGCCAGCCTATTTTTCCAGAATGGCTTCACATTACCACTCCTTATTCTCTTCTCTACATTCCAGCCATACTGGACAACTTGCTTCTTAGTAAACTTATCATTCAATTGTATGTGTGTGTGTATGTATGCATGTACATACATATACACACACATATACATATGTACATATATACACTCATATATGTGTATATTTGTGTGCATATATTCACATATATCCACATGAATATATCATCCCTGAACTTTTATTTATATACACATATATGTAAATGTATATATGTATGTGTGTAGTTGTTAGTGTTCAAACACCCTCTGATTATCTTGTTTCTGCTTATCTGTTTCCCCAAGTAGAGTGTAAACTTCTTGAAGGCAGAGATTTTTATAGTCATTTTGTTGAAATGAAATAAATTGAATTTAATGAATTGAAAAGAAATTATAAAAGAAATTAACATTTCATCCAAGGTCAATGAGTTTTTAGGATATATCAGTTAGCAGAGGAAAAGAAGTTATTTTAATCCTTTGACGATTAACTAAGGCACTATAGACCTTTATAAAGGCAGCCTCAATTCACCATTGAAAGTTAGTGTAGGGGGGGCGGCTAGGTGGCGCAGTGGATAAAGCACTGGCCCTGGATTCGAAAGTACCTGAGTTCAAATCTGGCCTCAGACACTTGACAGTTACTGGCTGTGTGACCCTGGGCAAGTCACTTAACCCCAATTGCCTCACCCAAAAAAAGAAAGTTAGTTTATAACAATTGAAACACAAAGTCTAAGATCTATTAACCATTGACTGCTCTCTAACACACTACTCCCATGTTAGAGATTTTTTTAGAATAGGAGAAATTATTTTTATCAGGAACCATGGGGATATTGTGTCATATAACAGAACATGAACTGACTATGATGCTTCTGATAAAATAAAATAAAAAGAAATAGGAAAGAAAATGTTAATTGTAGTAAAGGTAAGTTAGGTGAGCAATGCATAATCTTTTTTTAATTAGGCAGATAGTTTACTTCACTATCTACTTGCCTTTCACAAAGTCATTTTTTAAATGACATATTTGAAGAGCTTTTATTGTTATCTTGCATTCCCACCATTTATGTAAATGATTATAGCAAAATGCATTTTTCCTATATTGTAGAAGAAAGATTACATTGCATCTAGAAGATTCTTTTTGTTTATATTTGTGCCAATGATGTGATTATTGGGCTATTTGCATTATTTGCTGGACTAAATTAAGTTCTACCTGAGATTCAATTTTATCCAACAGAAACAAGTTTGAGCTTGATACCATTGAAAAGAGAAGAGGATTTTTTTTTTTCTGAAATCATATTATGTTGAAGGAGGCATTCCTTTCCCTTGCCTATCACAAAGACTTCCTTTCTGTTTACCTCCTTGCCCCACCTCAACCAGATACAAACACATCATTCCAAATCCTAAGGAGTCTGCTTTGGTATTCTATTTTCTTTCTTTGTATTCTTGTCCCACAACATCACTATTTGCATTTCTCTTTCAAAAGAGAAACACTGCAAATCAATTTTCTATACAAGCTTAGAGGAGTCAAGGTTCTCTGGCAACCACTTTTTCATACTAAAAGAAGTAGCAAGATGGTATCTGTCATATCCTTATGCTTCCAACAAGGCATATGTAGTGCTAATCAATAAAGTTTTCCTAAATTATTTGACCCTTGTGAAGGCATTTTCAAGATTATCTCCATGTGTCATTTTATTGAGCTTCCTTTGTTAATTTCCCAGTTAGCAGAAAATCAGTGGGTTTTCATGTTACTAAGAATCCATTTGGTCTTACACATTTATACTAACTTGTTCTAATACCTCCTTCTGTTTCATCCATTTCCTATTAGTCAATTTTTCTCAGTTAACTAACTTCCATTTTAAGCGTATTTCCCACAGATGATGTCTAATTTCTTCCTAAAATGCAAATCTTTTGTTTATTTTTCATAAATTTAAATCCAAGACAATATTTATTTTGAAAGTACTCTGGCTCTCTTGACTTTTCTCAAGTCTCTCCCCAGTTTGATCTTCCATTCAGATTCTCAAGTGCTTGTCCTAAAACATAGGTCTCACCCTGCTACCATACCATTTAATAAACTCCAATAGTTCACAATTACCTCCAGGATTAAATATAAAATGTTCTCTTTGATATTTAAAGACTTTCATCTCCTGGCCCCTTCCTATCTTTCCATTCTTTTTGTACTTTACTGCCCTTCACACACTTTAAGATCCAGCAACCTGCCTCACTGCTGTTCCTCACACATGACTTTCCATTTTCCCACTCAATTCAATCCAATCTAATAAACATTTATTAAGCATCTACTACATGCCAGCTACTACAGTAAGCACTAGGGATTGTGAGAAAATAATGGGATTTGGCAGATCCTCAAAGGCTCACCTGTAGATTAATCTAAACTGATTGAATTAAGTGAGAGTGATTGACTTTGCTGATTAGCCTACTTCAAGTTAATTAGATTGTAGCCACACCTGGCTGGCCCTTAAGGAGGTATTGTTCTCAGAAGCTATGGACTTTGAACTCAACTCCAGACCCCCTTCAAGTCCAGTGAACCAATGGATTTGGATGACAGTTACCAATCAGCTCGAAGCATTGTGTAAGGACTGTCTCTGCTCCAGACCTATAAAAAGCTTCCACACTCAGTTTGAGAAGAGTTCATGGTTGAAGCAGGCTCATAGCAGAGGACTTGAGGAAGAACCAGACCAAGCTGGAACTCTAGGCTAGATAGGCCTTTTCTTAACTCCACATGTTCTCTTTTTTCTAATACCTAGTATGCTTTAATAAATGCTTAATGCCCAAAGACTGGTGTTAACACTTCTAATTTATGGCAACCACTCATTAGATTTTAGACATCATAGCTAGAATTTTAGCTCCTTACAGGATACAATTAATAAAAAGGAAAAGGGTCTCTGCCCTTAAAAGACATACAATCTAACTACACAAAAGGAGGAAGGAAGGGGAGAAAGAGGGGAAAGGAGATTAGGGGTTATTCATTAAGGTACATCTTGTTCCATAAATATGAAACCAGGCAGAGCAGCAGATGAAAAATGGAGTGAGCCAAGAAGAACAATTTCTGCCTTCTATATAGGAAAGCATTGGAAAGAGTTCAGTACATCACCCTCCATCCTTCCAGTCAGAGAGAAGAGGATTCTGAGGTAGTGTAAGTCTAGGCTTGAGTTAGCAGAATTGTGATGAGAAATATGCTGGGAGAGACAACTTGTTCTATGGAATTGAAACTAAACAGATGGAATGCCCTCCCTCTTTACTTCCACATCCTCTATAGGCTTTCTTTAAAACTAAGCTTATCTCACCTCCTGAAGGAGGCCTTTCCTAGTCCCTTACCTTCTACCCCCATCTGCTAGTGCCTTCCTTCTTGGAGTGAGTGTAAATAGTAATTATTTCTGTTTTGGCCAGAAACTCTGAGAGCCTTTCCCTTCCAGGCTTTCCTTCCTTCCTTCCTTCCTTCCTTCCTTCCTTCCTTCCTTCCTTCCTTCCTTCCTTCCTTCCTTCCTTCCTTCCTTCCTTCCTTCCTTCCTTCCTTCCTTCCTTCCTTCCTTCCTTCTTTCCTTCCTTCCTTCCTTCCTTCCTTCCTTCCTTCCTTCCTTCCTTCCTTCCTTCCTTCCTTCCTTCCTTCCTTCCTTCCTTCCTTCCTTCCTTCCTTCCTTCCTTCCTTCCTTCCTTCCATCCTTCCCTCCCTCCCTCCCTCCCTAGGTAAAAGATGCCATTCTTTGCCTCATTTCTTACCTAACCTTAATCACTGAATGGGCATTACCTCAGACAACCTGAGAACTAGAATTACCTTAAAAAGGCTAAGGTTTCCTACTGAATTGGGGCCATGTCTAGGCATACTGTTTTATATCTTGCCGCTGGACCCAAGGAGAGGGTAAGGCTGGTAACTTTGCACAGTCCTGCCTTACTTAAATCTAATTCACTTGCAAGTCATGACATCACCTTCCCAATGTCATGGTCCTTGTCCAGAAAGGACAAACAACAACTCTTTATGGAAAAGATCTCTGTTTGCTTATTGTTTTTTTTTTCCACCTTGTCTCCTGAATTGAGACTTTGTTTTAGGATTTTCCTTTTATGCATGTCTGTGGATGTTTGGGCTTAATTTGGTCTATTTTGCTTTTTCTTGGGTCCTGCTACTGCTTTCTCTGGTACTAAAGTGCTGTGATCTTCAGAGATCTCAAGGGCAGTTCAGGTCTAAATCTTTAAACTTTCAGTATTAAAGATAATAATTCGTATGGTGTTTTAAGGTTTAGAAAACACTTTACGATATTTTCTCATTTGATACTTAAAATAATCCTGGGAGGTAGGTCATATTGTTACCTCTATTTTACAGATGAGGAAACAGACATATAGAAGTTAAGTGATTTCTTCATGATTACATAGTCAATAAGGGTCTAATACTAGATTGAACTTGTCTTCCTGACTCCAGACCCTATCTACTGCATCACCTAATCTGATATTCTGTTCTCAGCTTTGCAAGCCCATAACCCTGATGTGTATTTAAATAGCAACACATGTACCTGGTTGGATGTCCAATGGATTGCTACTGGCCCCAAACTTCTTCTAGCTAGCTAAAAAGCTTTGCAGGTACAGAGTGAATGAACTACAACGTCTCCCTTGTCATAAGTCCCTGCTCTGTTCATTAAATGACAGGCCTCAGGCCCCAGCTGGAGTCTGAAGCTAAAACTGCTCTAGGTTCAGAGCCTCACATCTGCTGCTCACTTTTCTTCCTGCTCTTTGATAAATACAAAACCTTAGGCCCTTCCTCTGCCTTGCTCCTAGGCACAGGTCCCCCCCTTAGCTGACACTGAGTCTATAAAGGATCAACAATAACAACATTGAGACTACAACCCACCTTTGGGGTCAAAGCAACAGAGCCAACACTTAAGTCCTGGTCTTGCTCCCTGTACAGGGTCAGAACAATCTCTACTGGATCCAGTAACACCTGTCTAAAATCAAATTTAATCAGTTTGCTCCTTGGACTTGAAGGCTCAGTATAGCACCCTCCGGGATAGACTCTGTACTTATGCCTCCAAACCCCTGTCTGTCCGCACATATAGACACAGCCAGGAAAAAAAAATTACTGTGATCTTTCCTTGGATTTCCTGATAATTACATGACCTAATGCTCTTTCTAGGACTTTGCTGGAGAAGTTCTATGTGAGAGCTGGTCTATGTTGTTACCTCCTAATCCATTTTTACTGTACTGTGTATCTTTAAATAAAAAAATTAAAAATCTAAAAGAAAATTCACCCAGTTTTCTGGTCCTTGAGATCAAAGAATTGGGATAATTAATTAAGTGACAATTTATTACTTACAAGTGTATTCTATCTGTCCCTGAACAGACACAGTGGTTTTTAAGATAAAAAGTTATTTGGGGCAGCTAGGTGGCACATTGGATAAAGCACCAGCCCTGAAGTCAGGAGGACCTGAGTTCAAATATGGCCTCAGACATTTGACACTATCTGTGTGACCCTGGGCAAGTCATTTAATCCCAACTGACACACACACACACACACACACACACACACACCACAGAAAAAAAAAAGAGAAAAAGTAACATCCAATTATATTGTTTCAATGGCAAAAATATTCATGTACTGTTAAATAAAATTTTTAAAATTAAAAAAACTAATTTATTTCATATTTGTTTCATTTTAAATATCTCACTCATGTGTTTTATGATGGAACCAACATATTAATATAGCAGAACATGAATATAATCTATAAATAAATCCATTTTTTATTGTATGATACATGCTCAAATAGTTTTTAATGTCATCAAAAAAGTTGGGAGACTGACAACTCAATTTGCTCTGTGTGTTTGTATTCTTATTTTAGGGTCTCTCACAACTCTGTTGTTTGAAGTCTAAAATGGATATGGAATGAAGTACAGTAATGAATCACTATAATGAAAGAATGGTTTGGAAATTGTGCATATGTTCAACTGGGCTAAAGCAGTTCATTATGGTTTCAAGGAAGTGCAGTGAGGCAGACATTGTTAACAAGTCAGCAGTTGGTCTTCACACTGAATGAAGAGGCCCATTTGTCTTTAGGTTCTTTCTACAGTGCCAAAAGGAGATCAGATGTAAATCTCATGTCTGGTTATTTAAAACCAGGCTGGAACTTTATAGAATAGTTTTTATTTAAGAGATGCCTGCTTTCATTTCTGTGATATTAAGCTAGAAAGGCCCATAAAAATAATTTAGTCCAACTTTTTCCTTTAGCCAATGAGGAAGCTGGAGCCCAGAAAAGGGAAGATGCTTGCAGAAGATCACAGAGGTCATAAAATAACAAAACCTGAACTTGATCTCTGGCTCCAAAGTTCATTCTCTTTTCATGTGACTACAAAGGACCTTTACCTTGATCATCAAGAGCAACTTCACCAAAGATCAGCCATATACCATCAAGTCCAGGCACAGATATGCTTGTCGATACAGGGCCACATGAACATGCATAAGCCTGATAGAACAGAAGAATGATGAGCCTGTATTCAGGATGACCTGGTTTTAAATCCTATCTTTGCCACTTATCCGCTCTGTAGCAAACTATAGAATCTCTCCATGCCTCCTTTCCTAAGATTTATGGACTAAGTTGCATAGAGGATGAGTGCTAGGTCTGGAGTCAGGAAGACCTGGATTCAAATCTTGTTCAAATTTGTCCTCAGGTATTAACTGTGTGACCCTGAGTAAGTCACTCAAACTTTTTCTACTTTAGTTTCCTCATATATTAAACAGAGATGATAATAATAGCACTTACCCCTTAGGATTGTTGTGAGGCTCAAATAAGCTAATATTTGTAAAGGTTTTTGCAAACCTTAAAGAGCTATATAAATCTTTACCATTATTGTTGTTGTCATTGATATTGTCGTTATTATTAGATGGTCAAGATCTGTATTTGTGGTGGAAGGTCCCATACCTGGAGTTGCCTTTACTGACAAATCATAGATCCTTGGTGTAATAAAGGCTTATTTGCTAAGAAACCTTCTATTGACACACTACTCCTCCCAACCACCAAGCCTGTAAAGAACAAGAGGTCTGGGCATGATCTTTCTACTTTATCCTTTGTAGGAGAGGAAATATAAGCCCAAATTAAAGGTGAAAACACTTGTACTTCTTTCATACCCTATTTATCTTTTTTTTTTTTTGCAGGGCAATGGGGGTTAAGTGACTTGCCCAGGGTCACACAGCTAGTAAGTGTCAAGTGTCTGAGGCCGGATTTGAACTCAGGTACTCCTGAATCCAGGGCCGGTGCTTTATCCACTGCACCACCTAGCTGCCCCTTCATACCCTATTTAATTAGAGATACATAAAAATTTAGGAATGTTTCAGATAATGTCAGCAGGCCATCTATCAGAAAAGGCACCGATCAGTTTCTGGGTACAGTAAAGCATAATTGTAATATTAACTACTGGGGATGCCAAAACTGGTCAAGTTTTCATTACTGTTCTATCAGGGTCATGTGGAGACAAGGAGATGCAGTGGTTTTTAGAGTTCACTGTTTTTATTTTGATTTTTTTTTATATCATAGAGAAGCAGATGATTGTAGCTGATGATGTTAATGCCAATTTGCCTCCCTCAAAGGATCATTGGGGAAAATAATGCCTTGAATATAATCCAACATAGAATATTCAAAGAATTTCTAATTTTGGAGGAGTGGGGAACTCCACCAATGGAGAGATGTCAATGACTTAGTTAAGAAGCTCTAGGAAATTATTTGAGGAACATAGTGGATGTGTCTTTTTTCAGTCACATGTCTAGTAAATATGAGGCACTGAACTTCAGCCCAGATTTATCTGCTACCAAACCTAGCTGTATAGTTACTATACCATCTTCACTCTGTGACTGAGACAATAACATCCTTAAGATAGCCAAGGTTCTAGGAAATGTTTACTTATTATTTGGGGAAAATAAAACTGACAATGAATCAATAGGAACAAAACATAAATCCTTTGCTTCTGAGAAGGTGAAGAGAAGTCAACACCAACACTTCTGTAAGTACCTCTTCATTACCATAGATTTTATAGTTTTTCAATATTCAGGATATCTCATCATTTACTCTTCTTTGGGTTAATATCAGGGAATATTGTATTTATGAACCCTTAATGATGTTTCTTTGGTTTTCGTGGTGTCAGCTGTATTCTCAGGATGATGTTTTTCATCAAATGCCAGGAACTTGGGTCTTAACACCATCTCTTTCTTTTTCTCCCATCTACTTAGCCTGGTATTCGAGGAAAAGGAAATATAGAGTTTAGTTCAAGAGCAAGATGCCAAGAATTTTTTCTTTTGCCTTTAGTGATCCTCTTTCCTCAGAAATTGTGAAGGCTAACAAAACAGATGATAATATCAAATTTCTTCTCTTACTTTTAATTTTCTGATAGACGTGGAATTTGATTTGGAAAGGAAAGGAGGCAGGGAGGGAGGGAGGGAGGAAAACAGGAAGAGAGGGAAGAAAGGAAAGAAGGGAGAGAGGAAGGAAGGAATGGAGAAATGGAGAAATGGAGGGAGGGATGGAAGAAGGAAGGAGGGAGATATGGAGGTAAAGAAAAGAACAGTGGAAGGAAGGAAGAGGGAAGGAAGAAGGAATGAGGGAGAGAAGCATGGAGGGGAGGAAAAAGGGAGGAAGGAAGGAAAAGAGAAAGGGAGGGAAGGATGAAGGAAGGAAGAAGGGATTGAGCGAGGGAGGAAGGAATGAAGGAAAATCTATTTCTTTCTTTTTTTTTTTGTGAGGCAATGGGGGTTAAGTGACTTGTCCAGGGTCACACAGCTAGTAATTGTCAAGTGTCTGAGACAGGATTTGAACTCAGGTACTCCTGACTCCAGGGCCGGTGCTCTATCCACTGTGCCACCTAGATGCCCCAGGAAAATCTATTTCAATTATTTCAGCCTCCATTCTCCCACTGATTTCTTTTTTTTTTTTTTTTTTTTTTTTTTTTTTTTTTTTTTTTTTTAGTGAGGCAATTGGGGTTAAGTGACTTGCCCAGGGTCACACAGCTAGTAAGTGTTAAGTGTCTGAGGCCGGATTTGAACTCAGGTACTCCTGACTCCACGGCCGGTGCTCTATCCACTGCGCCACCTAGCTGCCCCCTCCCACTGATTTCTGAACCTCCTTTATTTTCCTTCTCCACTTTTCAACATAGATACTTAAAAATGAGTATGCTCCTTCTACCTTTCTCTAATTATTTAACTCTATAGGCAGCCAAATCATGACAGAGTTTTGCTTATACTTGAAAAAAAGAGCTGCTTCCATTTAACATTCTCAGGAAAGAGCAAACTCAAAAGAGGACTTCACATTATATAACAATTTCTCTTAGGAGTACTTGCAGCAGGGCTTCAAGTTGTCAATCTGCCAAGATGAAATATTTCTTTTCCATGTAGCAATTGGGCTCTTCAGCCTTTAAGCCTTACTTTCCCCCCACTATTATTTAATGTCTGTTTCCTTTAAAAAGAGCATTTCTTTATTCAGTGTGAAAGTTACAATTTAGTGTTACCATAGCACTTTATATTTTCAAAAGTGATTTTTTAATGCTTTTCACTGTAGTCCCATGTGTTCAGTGGCTATGTAGAATTCCATTTTTGCTGATTTGGAAACTAAGGCCTGTCAAACTTAAGTTTATCTAAGTTTGCCAGAACATAGGACAAACAAGCAGAAAGGAAGTCCCTATATCTTTCTTTGAAGTAACAATTTAAATAGGATGTCAAAATAAATACTGGAAGCTTTTCTACCATGAAGGAACAGATTCAGAAACCTAAGGGATCTCTCTGTCTCAATCATCATTGGCAGTGACCACTCTTGTTTTGTTTTGGGGTTTTTGCATATTATTGATCTAGTCATCTCTTCAACATGAGGATCAGAGGAGGGATTCAAGTAAATCCTTGGTGTTCATGTGTGAAAGAAGTAAATATATTTTCTTTTCCAACAAGAATAGTATAACAAATGGATGATATATTTTTCCAGGGTTATTTAGGAACACATTACTGAACATTCCTTATATACATAGAGGATACAAGGTCTGGCCATCTCTCAGGATTACATATGGCCACCTTGTGGTTGGGGTGATCTCTTCTTAATGGCACCCATTGGTAGAGACATGTGACAAGCATCCTAGTTGACTTTAACCACTTAACAATAAATATCTTTTTAAAAAGATGTTTACTTCAAAGATAAAATAAGAATAAACATACAAGCATTTCCCCCAATACTCCAGAGGCATACTTTCTTTTACTACATATATGTCTCTGGGGGAATAGGCTCAAAACAGCACAGGTACACATCAAGTTCATGTATAAATGTAGCATGACTTCTGGGTGAGTCTTTCTTCTGGGTTAGGATCCCAAAGGTTGCTCCTATTCCTCAGGAGTAGCATGCATTCCAAGTTCTGGATTCTTGTGGTTAGATTTCCCAACGTTTGAAATTTCCTTCAACTTGGAATGGAATGAATCAACCAAAAGGCCAAGGAGACCCCAAAGGATGGAGGATGTTCATATGGACTCAAAGGAGAAACAAAACCCTAATAGTTTTCTCCTTTTCCCATTGTCTGTCACAGGATTCTATGAAAGAAAGAGCCACTGAATTCCCTCAGGCATGACTGAAGCAAAGATCTTACTGAAGGTGACTCCGACCTTTTTAAAATCCTAAACATTTTTGAGTGCAAAGCCAATTGAAAAAGATTCCTCCCAACAATATGGTATCCAAGAGATCCACTTACAGAATGTTGATGTCTATTCGATGGTCTCTCTAAGATACTTCTTTTACAATTCTTCATGATTCTCCCAGAAACAAACTTCTCAGCTTGTCCTCATGGGAAAGTTTCATCAACAAGGATGCTAATGTGAACTGGCCAAGAGCTAAGTACCTATTACATACATGTGTGAGCATGCACATGCATGTACCTGTGGACACACATGACAAATACATGCACACACACATCATTTGCTATAGTGGTTATGTATTTTATATGTATTTGTATGCATGTACTGTGTGTATGTATTTGTATATGACAAGAGGAAGAGATGACATGTGTAGATCTGGGATCCTCCACTGGTACTATTATGATCTGAGAATAAAGGAAGTAAGACTTATAACTTGTTGAAAGGAGATCCTGTGGCAAACTTTTAAATGAATACAGATAAGAATCACATAGGATGGGTAGGCATAGATAAGTTCATCAATGGAAAGAACTCCCAAACTTATAAAATCACAGATGTATTTGAATATTTGATTGTGTATGTAAACATGTCTATACAGACAACACTCATATCTCAATGTGTTACACATACATATGCATATACATATGTGTATATATATCATAATACATTACAATATGATACATACTATATAGGGATGATAATCTGGGCTCATAGATGAAGAAGAAAAGGAGAAATATAAAGTTATATCACTCTTTGGACTTTGTATAGTGGTTTTTATTTTTAATCCCAGGCTGCATGTTCCAAAAGCCCATTATTTTAACACCAATCTTCTGCCTGTGATTCTATGATAGTTGCCAATCATAGGATACCATTGCCTGAGAAGAATCATGATTGTAGGTCACCAAAAGGGCAAGGGAAAAATGCCTTGAACATGAGAAGTGTCCCAGAAAACCTCGTCCATGATATGTATGTTCATGGTAGACTTAGACATGTAGCAAGGCAGAGGGACAACTAATGGACATTAATATTGCATTGATTTTTGGGATACAAATTCACACAGAGAGAGGATGACAAGGTTTTGATTGAGTCTTCTCAAGATTTCTGGAAAGGCATGGACAAGACTCATACAGAATGAGAAGGTAGAGGTAGTCTGTGATTTACACTACTTGAGAGAGTACTGCCAATGATGCCATTACAGATGCATGGAATTAATATTAATTTTAGTATACATTAATAACTTTATCATACCGTGAGATGTAATTCAGATCTTCTTACAGCTTTTTTCAATCCATAGGGATAGGGATAAGGACTAGAACTGTCATCGCATTGGTATAGGGAACTTTTGAGCATGAAGCTTCTAGCCTTAGAAATTTGTTTAGAGTATGGAAAGTTTAAGTGACAGACCCAAGGTCTCCTAGCCAGTATGTGTCAAAGGTAGGACCCAGATTTTTCTTATCCTGAGCTAGATCTCTTTCTACTGTCATGTTTCTTTATGATAAATATATCCATCCATAACATAAGCACTTATCAACAAGCACAGTCATTCCTGAACTGTAAGTGATAACATCAAGTATAACTTAGAGGATCATAGAACTATAAAGCTAGAGTTAGAAGGGACCTTGGATGTCATTTTGTCCAACTCCCTCAGAGAGGTTAATTGACCAGACAGGTGTTTTATAGGTAACAATAGAAATAGCTAGCATTGATATAGTGCTTTAAGGTTTACAAAACACCTTACAAATATTATCTCATTTTATCCTCACAGCAACTCTGGGACATAAGTTCCATTAATATTCCCATTTTACAGATCAGGAGATTAAGGCAGACAAAGATTTAAAAAAACTTCCTTGGACACCCAGCTAGAAAGTGTTTGAGGCCATCTTTGAATTTATCTTCCCAACATCTATTCTAGCATTTCACTCATTGTACTAGTAGGATTTGAACTCAGGTTCCCTAACAAAAAATCCAGCACTCTTCTGCCCTACACCACAGTGCTAAAAGTGTATACATTCTTTTATGAGAATGAAAGAAAAGCAGTCACTTATTTGTGAAACAAAAATATGTCTTTATAAGCACATGCTTTCCTAACAACCCATCATGAAAAGACTGATTTATGCAAGTACTTCATTAAGAAAGTTATTTCACTCAATTGACATTCTTTGTCATTTTAATGGATTTGATATCCAATACTTGCTCACCTTGCAGACTTCCTGTTTCTTTTCAGAAGCCCAGTGAGCTAAACTCTTGGGGAGGGGATTGGCGTGATGCTTTTGTACAGTTTGTTGTAGTATTGACTCCTAGCCTAGCCAACACATAGAGAAGCATCACCTGCACAAAAAGACACCACACCATCAAAGAAACATACATGCTTTCCACATTTTGGTGGAATTCCTTTTTGAACAGTCTGTAAATCAATCATCACAAGTAAAACATTAGTGGAGTTACTTGGAGAAAAATGCTAACAGGTGGATATCTGGGTCTGGTTTCCAATGGCAACAATACATATGCCACAAATGTTAGAAAAAGGAATTTACCAGGAAAAATTAGAGTCTGGTCTTTGCTTAGAAAATACTTTTTTTTTCACTCATAAATCTAAGTAGTGCTCTTGAAAATATTAAGAAACTAAAAGGTTCATTCTAAAAGAATCAGATTTGACAATAATTGCATCATTTGATATTACCAATTACTTCCCCCCCCACCCTGAATTTTGCAGATTACCTTATAACTAAAGGCATTTACATCATTTAGACTCTTATTTTTCAAAATTACTCTCTGAAATGACCTCCTGGGATTTATTCTGAGAACATAATGATCCTATTCTTTCATCCCTTCTTCCCTTATCTATCCATAACTGCAATGGATGCTTTTGGCAAAAATGATCATTTTCAGCTCAGAATTCACAAATGTATTCCATCCACTTATTTCATATGCCTGCATTAAGTAATGGAGAATTATTCACTAACCTCCTGTGAGCATCAAAACAGTGCTGGGTTCATTTCATTTTTCTACTTTTAGAGAGTGGTATATAATGCAAAAGGTAAGAGAAAATACAAAAGTAAAATGAAGATATACATGTCTCAGTTTGTACATATACACACATATGTGTTTATGTATATATATGCATTTGTATATATACATGTACAGATATACATTATATATATGTATATATATGTGTGTGTGTGTGTGTGTGTATGTGTGTTTATACCTTTAGAAGCTTCTTGAATAACAACCAATAAAATTAATCAGAGAGGCAGTCTGTAATCCCCATGTTAAACTTGGAATTTTAGATTTAGAAGGTACTTTCATTTTTTATTCTTATACTCACTTACCACTGAAACAGAACTATATACCTCATTTCAACTGAACTGTTCATATCAGGCATTTAGTCTCCTGTCTTTGCACATGCTGCCTCCTCCCCACGTGTAGAATGTGTTCCCTTCTCATCACCATTTCATAATATCCTTACCTTCCTTTAAGCTCCAACTCAAGTTCTGTCTACTGCAGGATGATTTTACTGATTCTCTTATTTGTTCATACCTGCTCCTTGCTTAAACTATATTTTATCTCTTGACATGTTTGAATGTTGTGTCTCCTTTCTCCCACCCAATATACACACCCTCAATAAACTGTAAGCTCCTTGAGAGCAGAGACTTCCATTGTTGGCACTTAATAAATATTGAATGAATGAATGAGTGAATTTTAAAATCTCTGCGCAAACTCATCCTATAACTTCCCACAGTGATTAGTTTTAATATTTAATCTATAAATAGTCCATGAGATTTGTTGGAAGAGATATGGTGATCTTCCATTTCTCCTTGCTTTAATACAAGTAATAACATTTTAGCATTAGCCTCCATTTCAGTATAAACAAGGTATCAGTCACATCTAACCCCCATATTAGTCAGGCCTAACCCCTTTATTTTGTTTTTTGTTTGTTTGTTTGTTTTATTTTTTGGTGAGGCAATTGGGGTTAAGTGACTTGACCAGGGTCACACAGCTAGTAAGTGTCAAGTGTCTGAGGCCAGATTTGAACTCAAGTCCTCCTGAATCCAGGGCCGGTGCTCTATCCACTGAGCCACCTGGCTGCCCGTAACCCCTTTCTTTTGGATATACTATGTCCCAATTTGTGTCAATGTCAATTAAAAGATAACAGAGTCAGTCCTTTCTAGGATCTTGAGGATAAAAACAGACTAGCAAATTAAGGAGTTTTTGTTGCTTTCTGCCCAAGGTGAGTAACTGGCATGTTATGAACCTAGCATGACTATGTGTTTTCTATATAATTTTTGTTCAAAATGGATCATATTAAAAAGTCCATTTGCCACATAAAGACTTATCTTCTCTAAGGTGCAACTACCAGTTATAATTATGGATAAAATCAGGCTTTTTATTCTCTTGTAGTCTAAATTATAAGCAGCAGGTTTTCATATTACCATGAATTCTTTCTATGTACAAGTCACTCCATCATTATTATCATCAAAATAATGACCACTGATTGGATTCCTGTTGTGTGTATGGTATTGTTAGATACTATGTTAATCATAGAAATTACACAACTATTTTGCCTCATGGGGTTAATAGCTAATAATTTATGACATTCTGAAAGAATCTCATAGAAAAGAATAGTGATAGAGACTGAGGAAGAAGGCAGATATAAATATCTAGCACATGTTTGGCTCTTGCTACATGACTACAATGGGTTGGTTGAATATGGAGTTGTATACATGGCCCTTGTTATCACATGTAGATATGACAGCTCTTACTAGAGAGAGCCTAGGACATTCTCCAATTTTCTTGGGAGATTCCTCAGATGCATTTGATTTTTTTTTTTGCAGGGCAACGAGGGTTAAGTGACTTGCCCAGGGTCACACAGCTAGCAAGTGTCAAGTGTCTGAAGCTAGAAGTGAGCTCAGGTCCTCCTAAATCCAGGGCCGGTGCTTTATCCACTGCACACCTAGCTGCCCCCTGATTTTTTAAAAATGTCTGAAATGCAAGAGTTTTATATAAATGGAATCTCTGAAATAATGGGAAAATGTAACTGATAGGTTACCCATCTTATCATAGGCTTCCCAATTCTACAGCTGAAAATTCATTCAGCGATCCCTCTCCTGAGGTGAAATTTCTATTATCTAACATCGTGACATGGCCATCCTAAAGTAGTCACTGGACTCCTCCCTGAGGGATTATAATAGGCTTTGAATCACCCTTTTCTCTTTTTCCTAATATTGCAAAATCACACCATATGCTGATTCTACCTTATTCTGTGACTTCCAAATCCTAAACTCTCCACCCTCCCCTACTTCAATTCTAGGCTACTTTTGTCTAAAATCTCTTCCTTAGCACTATGGTGATGAGAGTTAATGAATTTCAGAGGACCATACTCAGGAAGCACACCATTTGTAAATCATGGATATCCCTGAGAATTCAGATTCTATTTATGACCCCTGGTGAAATTATGAAGTGACTGATATTTGTCTTTGTTGCCCTCCCACATCCCTTTTCAACAACTTTTTCTCGCTTCCTTATACGGAGATGCTATCTTTGTTTTTTTTTGGGGGGGGGTGGGGCAATGAGGGTAAAGTGACTTGCCCAGGGTCTCACAGCTAGTAAGTGTCAAGTGTCTGAGACTGAATTTGAACTCAGGTGCTTCTGAATCCAGGACTGGTGCTTTATCCACGGTGCCACCTAGCTGCCCCTGAGATGCTGTTATGAGGTCATTCCTTATATGATATCATTCCTAACCTAGAAGTTTTTATATTTTAAAAGGAGATTCTTACATAATAATGATAAAAAGGCTTACAGCTAAAGGAGTGAATCTCCAATGGCAAAATTTCAGGTACCATGGCAAGCCAATGAAGGAAATAATTTTAAGCAAAGTACTCTTTCATGAACTCCATAAATCTCACCAGAAAGGTGGCCTGAATTTCAAAAGGAAATCCTGAATTTTAAATCTCATCTCAGATACTAGGTTTGTGACCCTCTCCTAGTCACTAAAATTCTCTTAGCCTCAGTTTTCTCATCGAAAAAATGGGAATAGTAAAAGTACTAACCTAATATGGATGCTGTGAGTATTAAATGAGATAATGTGTAAAAAAACTTTATTAGTCTTAGACTGTAAATTTTAGCTATTACATGCCCAAGTACTCCATACTCAAACACCAAGTTTGTAGTTTCATTTGTGCACAAGTGAAGAGACAAATGGACAACTAGTAAATCCTCCCACACTTTACTAGTGACAGCTGCCTTTGATTTACCTCTACAGTTCTTTATAGTACCACAATCACAACACTGCGTCTTTGGTTGGTTTGTACCTAAAATGTTTGCACTCATAAAACACTATTCCTAAATGCTGCATACTATTCTTTTTTAAAGTGTAGTATAAATATCAATCACTGGAAATCTGTAAACTTAGGCAAGTTATTCAAACTTCTCTAGACCTCAGGTTCCTCAATTATAAAATGAGGAATTTTTCATAAATAGTGGTAACAACTCACATTTATGTGGTGTTTTAAGGTTTGCTAAGTCCTTTCCATACAGTAACCATTGTATGTAGATAGTACAAATATTATTATCCCCACTCTATAGATGTGGAAACTGAGGCTCAGAGAGATTAATTGACTTGTCCATAACCTCATAGCTAATGACTTTCTGATGTGGAATTTGAACCCAGGTCTTCTGACTTCAAGACTTGTATTCTATCGGGGGCAGCTAGGTGGTGCAGTGGATAAAGCACCGGCCCTGGATTCAGGAGGACCTGAGTTCAAATCTGGCCTCAGACACTTGACACTTACTAGCTGTGTGACCCTGGGCAAGTCACATAACCCCATTGCCCCGCAAAAAAAAAAAAAAGACTTGTATTCTATCAACCAGTTAGCTTAATGCTACTTTGCTTTTCTTTCTTTTTTTTTGTGAGGCAATTGGGGTTAAATGACTTGCCCAGGGTCACACAGCTAGTAAGTGTTCAGTGTCTGAGGCCGGATTTGAACTCAGGTCCTCCTGAATCCAGGGCCAGTGCTCTAACCACTGTGCCACCTAGCTGGCCCTGGAAGTTATTTCTATAGAACCACCTCTCCCCCCTCCCCTCACTACACATACACATACACATTCCTTGCAACTCACTGTGGTTAAGCAAAATGTACAATCTACCTTTTGCCTTTCTTATAGACCCATCACTATCAGTTTAGTTTGTATCACTGGGTCTTATGTAACAACCAAACTGTATAAGAAGCTGTTCTGATTGTCAAGTATGTCTCTTGTCATTGAGGTACCATTAACCTCTATTATTGGCAACTGCTAGCCTTGCTAATAAATAAAGTATGCTTGGAATTTTGCACCTCAGATTCTTTTCATAGCAGATTTTTATCTCAACAGGGAGCCACTGGAATTGGTTGAATAGAGGGTTGGTCATCTCACCTTTCAGATGAGGAAAATGAGGCCCAGAGGAATGGGCCTTGTCCACATTCTCACAGCTAATAAGTGGTTCAAAGGGGAGGGGAATTCTTGTCCTCTGATTCCTAACCCATTGCTCTTTCTGTTTAATCATAGTGCACAGCAAGTACAAATATCTAATACAGAAATAGAAACAGAAAGATACTGCCTAATTGAAATGGCTTTCCATTAGAGAACCCTTTTCCTGATCTGCTCTTTAGGCTTTTTCCAAGTATTGTTTATTTTGTTCAGTTATTGACTCTGCTTTTCCAATTTCTATTACTCTGGTTGTTTATTCCTACCATGGTTGTTTCTCAAGCTGACTGCAAATAATTTGTGTTAATGGAAATTTTGCAGCAGCATACCTAATTCAAAAATTGTTTAAATTTGCTGTTGGAAAATGTTTTGTACTTTCAAGCATTTAAATATGGGGTATTTGATATGGGAATACACAGTCCTGTGATGTCTCATATGCCACTGATTTGAAATTGAATGATTCACCTAGAAGCTGAATCGAGTGACTTTAACCCTGTATATGATGATTTGAGCTTTCAGTTGAATATGGTTATGGGGGAGGGCTGACTGGCCTGGAAGGTCAGGAAAGCCTGGTGCTGGTGGTGGTAAAAATAATGTGTTAACTATGAGTCCTGATAATGAAGCCCAGATAAGATTTCATCCTGTCAGGTCAAGTAGTAAGACATGTAAAGTATAGAATCTGTTTAGGTATGCCAGGATCAGCACATAAAGGTTCAAAGTAGGCAAGGGAACAGGCAAAGATGTGATCTAGGCAAGTAAGCCATGAAGGGGAATTCAGAAGTCAAAATCAGGCAGGAGAGTATAAGTGAAGATGAAAGTCACATATGTGCATGGGCTGGGACTCACAGACCAAACAAAGGACAAGGAATCAGACTATTGTGAGAAAATAACAGGATTTGGAAGATATTCAAAGGCTCACCTGTAGATTAATCTAAACTTATTGAATTAAGTGAGAGTGATTGACTTTGCTGATTAGCCTACTTCAAGTTAATTAGATTGTAGCCACACCTGGCTGGCCCTTAAGGAGGTATTGTTCTCAGAAGCTAAGGACTTTGAACTCAACTCCAGACCCCCTTCAAGTCCAATGAACCAATGGATTTGGATGACAGTTACCAATCAGCTTGAAGCATTGTGTAAGGACTGTCTCTGCTCCAGACCTATAAAAAGCTTCCACACTCAGTTTGAGAGGGAGTTCCTGGTTGAAGGAGGCTCATGGAGGACTTGAGGAAGAACTAGACCAGTCTGAAACTGTAGGCTAGATAGGCCTTTTCTTAACTCAACATGTTCTCTTTTTTCTAATACCTAGTATGCTTTAATAAATGCTTAATGCCCAAAGACTGGTCCTAAAGCTTCTAATTTAAGGTGACCACACATTTAGATTTTAAACGTCACACTATGATACTTGATTTAAACAGGATCCTGAATAACAAGACAATCTCAAACTAATCCAATAGAATTCAGTCAAGCTAAACTTTATTAAGTGCCAATGTACAAAGCACTATGCTACTGAGCACCAGTGACATGAACCCAAAATGAAGAAACAGCCACTGCTTTCAAGGACCAATCAAGTGTGGTAGAGTGGAACGAACACCAGACTTGTAATTGGAGTCCCTGTGATCAAATTCCAATTCTGGTATTTATTGTGTCATGATTTTGGGCAAACGGTCAAACTCTTTGGATTTCAGTTTATAAATCTAAAAAAAGTAAAGGATCCAATTAGATGGCTTGTGAAGTCCTTCCTAGTTCTTAAAACATAACCCAATATAATCTACTTCATTTTATAATGAAAAACAAAAATATAGAGAGATTAACATACATATTATAATTTGAAGAGTGAGAAAGAACTGGCAGCTAGTCAATTAGCATTTATTAAATGTTATATTTTAAAAGAAAAATGAAATAGCTATGTAGAATACACACACATCTTTGAGGTTTATAAAGTGCTTTGTAGATATTGTCATATTTTTATTTTTACAACAACTCTGCCAGGTAAATGTTATTATTGACGCATTTTACAGATGAGGAAACTGAGCCAGACAGAAGTTGAGTGATTTGCTCAGGGTCACATAGTTAATAAGTACCTGATGCTGGAATTAAACTTAGGTCTTCCTAACTCCAGGCCCAGGCCTTCAGCCTACTGTGCCACTTAGCTGCCTTTTATATCTGGTGTTGGAAGATATGTCTGTCCTCAAGAAGCTTATATTTTTATCATAGCTGTTAATGTTATTATGTTTAAAACAAATATACAGTAATTCAGTCTGGGGTGGAATCAGGGAAGGGAATAAATATTGATATAACACCTACTATATGCCAGGCAGTGTGCTAGATATTGTTTGTTTGTTTACAAATATTATCTCCTTTGATCTTCACAGCAACCCTGAGAGGTCGATGCTGTTATTATTTTCTGTTTACAGTTGAGGAAACTGAGGCAACCAAAGGTGAAGTGACTTGCCAAGGATCACATGGTTAGTAAGTGTTCAAGACTGGATTTGAACCAGCTTTATCCACTGCACCAGATCAGGAATGGCCTCCTGTAGGAGAGGACATCTGAGATGAATTTCAAGAGCAATTCAGAAGACAGGTTGAAAAGGGCAAATAGAGGAGCTTGTGTCAGATGTTAGAGTTAAAAGAGATCCCCTAGAATTAATTGAATAGGGAATGGATAAGAATGGTCCTAGATTTTAGGAATATTTTTGGCAGCTGTATGAAAGATGGATTGGAGTACAGATAAGCTCGAGACAGGGAGACCAACTGGGGACTACTGCAACCCTCTAGGTCAGACCTAATGTCCTGATACATGATGATATCATGATGACCCTTTGAGTGGAAGACCCTGAAAAGCTTCTAGCAGTAGATCAACCTTGAATAAAGCATCTCTAAAAGGCTAAGGTGAGGAGCAAGTGCACAATACTGAAAACGGGAGTGGGGACAGGGTTGTTTGTCCTCTGCTGTAGCTTATAATCATAAGCACATCAGGACCAACAGGTGTGTGCTACTCTGCAGAGATGGACAGGTGCTGCTGATTGGGAAAGGAAGCTATTGCCTGTGGGAAATATACCCTCCCAGTTCTGATTCCAGGATTTACTAAGCTAACAAATATTAGGGATAAGACTTGAACAGATGAGAATTTCAGTTTTCAGTGGTGTTTAAACACTTTAAAAGCACCTACATATAGAGCATCTAGAATATGAACACATGGTCCTTTAATCTAAAGCCTCCCTTGAAGTCCTGATATGATGCATCATCATCGGGGTGGAGGTAATCTTGGTTGTCCAAGGCTACAGTTGCAGAGCTCAAGGTTTTAAGATCCTACCAAGCTGCAAAAGTTTCTTTCAGGTTCAGCCAGAAGAAGAATAATGTTGCACAATGTTGCACCTGTTGCACAAGGACTAGCTCAGTAAAATTTGTAAGGGGATCAACACCAGAGCACTGACCACCAGGTGAGGAATTTTCTAGCTCTAAAACCTTTGATATCTGAAAATAATCTGGAAAATGTTCTTTAATTCAATCTTTTAATCAATTCAAACTATTCTCCTTCTGCTCCCCTCAACCCTTTGAGTGGACATTAGGGAAATTCTATTTTACTTCAAATGCTTTTAAACTCCCCTCTCCAGGTTTGACTTTGGAACTAGAGAGTGAACTTTATGAAAGCTAGTTTCTGTTTTTTTCCTTCCATCCTCAACCCTCCATCCTAAGGAAGGACTGTATCAAGTTCAGGTTGACTCACAACATCAGTCTAAATGGAGGTGAATTCATTCTAATCCTGCCATTCCACTACTGTGGAGCAAGGAGCTAAATGTGTCCAAGCTTTCCTAGATTGGAGAAATGATCTTCACAGTCTTGTTTGGGCTAAACAAAGATACTGTTTATGTTAGCAGTTTACTTCATTAACCAAGCCTATGAGAATTTAAAATCTTGTGCCCATGATCTTATATTGATTTTCTAAGCCCTGTGCTACAAAACATGGGGTGGTAGCTGAGAGTACAACAAGCTGGCAGGTTTTGCCAGCCAGATTTCTGTCCTGAACTGTTTTCCCTTTGCTCAATTATTTCAGCACATTTAAAATTATTCCTTGTACACAGACAAAATGAATAAGGAGTCTGTCCAAAGTTATATTAGATCCAAAGGCTAGCTCCTACCACTATTTGCATTTGAGATATCTGAAAGTAAACTGGCAATTTGGGGAAAATGTTTATGGGGGTATACTATTCATGAACACATGTTAAGGAAGGGGGAGAATGGAAAGAATTAACATTGTAATAGAAATGATAACTATAAAGTAGTAAAAAAGAAATACAAAGTAATAATAATAGTAAACTTTTGTATAGAACTTTAAGGTTTGCAAAATGATTTCTATATATCATCTCATTTGACCTTCAAACAACTCTTTGAGGAAGATTTCATAGATGAGGAAACTAAGGGAGAGAAAAGTTAAGTGACTTTTGGATCATGCCACTCATGTTTGTTTTGTTTTGTTTCTTGGTGGGGCAATGAGGGTTAAGTGACTTGCCCAGGCTCACACAGCTAGTGCTAAATGTCTGAGGTCGAATTTGAACTCAGGTCCTCCTGAATCCAGGGCCAGTGCTTTATCTACTGTGCCATCTTGCTGCCCTGCCACTCATGTTTGAGACAGTATTTTAACTCAAGTCTTCTTGACTCCAAGTCTTCTCTACCACCTGTTTCCTTTGTGGGGGCAGGCAAAGGAGTAGATTAGAAGGATGTGGAAGGACTAAGGACTGCAGGAAAAAAAGTTAAAGGCCTCATGTTAGAAGTAACTCTCAGGGGCAGCTAGGTGGCGCAGTGGTAGAGCACTGGCCCTGGAATTAGGAGTACCTGAGTTCAAATCCAACCTCAGACACTTAACACTTACTAGCTCTGTGACCCTGGGCAAGTCACTTAACCCAAACTGCCCCACTGAAGAGAGAGAGAGAGAGAGAGAAGAAGAAGTAGAAGAAGTAACTCTCATTCTGATCTTTGAAGGTATTTCAAGAGGTGAAGCTGAGGATGCAAAGCATTCTAGGACAAGGATGAGGGAGATAAAATCTTATGGAGAAGTAGACCTTTCAGGCTGGGGTGGAGAGTATATGATGGGGAGTAACATGAAATCAGTCTAGAAAAAGAAGTTGGAACCAGGTTTGAAGGGTTTTCAGTATAACCAGAGGAGTTTGTCATTGAGGCCATTAAAGCTTTATCAACAGGAATAAGAAGGAACATAATTGACCCAACCTCCAATAATTCAGTTTATCACCAGATATTTCTTTAGTGCCAGGACTGTCTGGATTGTGGGAAGAAGGGTGTTTGTTTAGACATAGAGAGAGTCCTGCCTGGCTAGAGTAGTTTTTCTTGTTTTGCTCCAAGAATTGACCTGGATTCACAGGGGACATCTGAACCCTCCCCACTCTCAGTCAGGACTCAGCCAGAGACTTTAGAAGAGATCAAGGGATCATACATTTCAAACTAGACAGGACCTTAGAAGCAATTTAATCTAATTTCTTCATTCCCTAGATAAGGAAACTGAACCCAAAAGATTGTGACTTATCCAAAGCCAACATTCTTATTCCATCATTGCACATTGAAGTGGGATGAAAGTCCCTGCCTTCAACGGACTTCCAAGGCCCACATAGATGTTCACAGCCCTCTGACCTACTGACCCAGGTGGAAGAATCAGGTAAGGGAATACTTACAAAGAGAGTTAAGACCTGCTCCTCCTCTCAAGTAGCTTTTCCTTTAAGGGAAGGAGATGAGGAAGGTACACATAAAAGCATAATTAAAATTGAAATATGAAAAATGCATAAAAGAATACAAAGTGGGGCAGCTAGGTGGCACAGTGGATAAAGCACCAGCCCTACACTTACTTGCTGTGTAACCCTGGGCAAGTCACTTAATCCCAATTGCCTCACCAAAAAAAAAAAAAAAAGAATACAAAGTGCTGTGAGCTGAGAGGAGAGTGTTCTCTTCCAGCTGAGAGATCAGGGAAACCTTCATAAAGGAAGCAACATTTGAAGAAGACATCAAACTTGAGCTTGTCTCATTGCCCTTTCTATTCTGTTCTCCTGGATCCAATTGTCTGATAGGTTTTCCTTATGTTAAACTGAAGTTGATTTTGCTACCGTTTCTACTTATAGCTCCTAATTCTACTCTGTGTGGCCAAATGGAAAAAAAAAATTCTTCCTTATGACATGAATTGTGCTCTCATGTCCTCTCTAAACCTTTCCTTCTCCAGACTAAAGCTTCAACCACTTCTCATATGTCATGGTCTCTGGCCCCCTCAACATTTTACTCATCCTCCTGTGACTGTCTTAAAGCATATCAAATCCTTCCTCAAATGTAATGCCTGGCGGAGAATACATCATGTCAGTTGTGATTTGATCAGAGAAGAGTAAAGAGGGTTATTATGTCTCTCAAACTGGATACAATTCCTTTCTCAATGCAACTTAAAAGGCATTAGCTATTTTGACTGCCATGTTGTACTGTTATAAAGAAGGAAGGAATGGAGGGAGGAAGGGAGGAAGGCACTCGTAAAACAGTACATGCAAAGCACTGTGCTAAATGCTACAGATACACATAGAAAAACAAGACAGTTTCTGCTTTCAAGGAACTCATTCTAATAAGGCTAGAAAAGAAATAGAGTTAACAATATGTTGACTTACATTGAGTTTGTGGTCTGTTACAATTCCTAGATCTTTGGCAATGAACTGCTTTCTCCCCTGTGTTGTGGATGTTTAATTGATGCCTAAATGAAGGAATTTACAGCTATCCCCATTAAAACTTATCTTGGATTGAAGCCAGTGCTCCCGCCACTTAGTCTTGTTTTAAGGTGTGAATAAACCAGTATGCCATATACCAGGTAGAAGAATTTGAAATGTTAGCTAGTCATATGTCAGTGACTATTATTGTTGTTATTATTTATTTCTATACTGATGAAATCGCATAAATGTGAGTTACTATTTTTGGCTATGAAAACTGTTTTCCAGTCTAATTCAAAACAAACTTTTTTTTTTAATGGGTCAGTGAAGATTAAGTGACTTACCCAGTTTCACACAGCTAGTAAGTGTCAAATGTCTGAGGCCAGATTTAAACTCAGGTCCTCCTGAATCCAGGGCCAGTGCTTTATCCACTGTGCTACCTAGCTGCCCCCAAAACAAACATTTATTAAGGCAAACAAAGACCATGATAGGGGCAGCTAGGCACTGTGGGTACAAAGATGAAAAATGACAGAGTTACTACCCTTACTTTACAGAGCTTATAGACTGATAAAGTTTATATGACTTGGATACTAATAAATGCAAGACAAGGTGAAATAGAATTGGGGCAAAGGAATGATCCAAATTGTTCAAGAAAAATTTTAGGTGGGGAAGCAGTTTTGATATGAGATCACATGGGCCATCTGAGCTCCAAACATATTGGTCAGAATTAGATTCAGAAAGTAATTTCCCCTCATCACTTCCTAAACTATTTTGAAAGATTAAATCATCATTTAAGCAACTTGAAAATGCACTGTCTTCTCTGCTTTTGTTAGAAAGACTGCTTTAGGGCAGCATATATATATATATATATATATATATATATATATATATATATATATATATATATATATATATATATATATATATATATATACTACCATCAATCAACAAGTATTTATTAAGGTTTTACTACATGCCTAGCATTGTGGTCAATGCAGAAGATACAAAGCAAAAGATCTCTTTGGGAAAAAGACCTAATAGTGGTGTTCCTGGGTCAATGCCCTTTGGGCATAGTTCCAAACTGTTCTTCAGAATGGTTGGATCAGTTCACAGTTCCACCAATAATGTATTAGTGTTCCAATTTTTCAGCAACTTCTCCAACATTTATTATTTTCCTTTTTTGTCATATTAGCCAATCTAATAGGTGTCAGGTGGTACCTCAGAGTTGTTTTAATTTGCATTTCTCTAATCAATAGTGATTTAGAGCATTTTTTCATATGGCAATATATAGACCAAGCTTCCATTCTAATGAGAGAGAAAATGTTTGCAGTACATAAAGAAGGATATATGAGACACAATTCTATACCTTTTGAACAAGTACTCAGGTACAGGGTACATAGAACCACATGCTATAATGTATTAGCTCTAAATTATTTATAATTTGTTTAAATATTCTCTAATATAATCATAGCAATATTCTGATTAGTTCAATTAATGAATCTTTTGAAGTGGTCACATATGTTTGGATTTACATTAATGAAGTTTTAATTATATACAATATGATAATTGGTTCTATTCCAATGGAAATGTGTATAATGTGAATGATTTGATTAATTCAGGAAGATTCATTATTTCTTACTAGTAGAGCTCCAACTGTAAAAATGTCTATATGCCTCTATATCCAGACTTTTATTTGTTCCCTCCCTATTTTGTTGCTTTTTCAATGATTATCTTCATGCTTCTTATCTTTTTGTGTGATTGAATTCAAATAGAAGTCATCCTTGTTCCACTATTTTTCAACGTTTATGTTTGAAGGACTTTTGCAAAAGAGGATACAATGATTGATTTAAAAAAATAATTACATCAAAATGTTGAAGTGGAGGCTCATGTTTTATAGGTTCATTGAAAGCATCTTTGAGACTATTCCAGGAACAGACAAAAATCCAGGAATTATATGTATCTACTACTTCTTATTCCAATGTGGTTTGACTTTTTTCTACTAAGTCTCAATTTTGAAAGATTTTCATAATATGTAGATAGAAGTTAATGGGGGTTTGATATAGTGATAGCTATTTTTTGAAGCTGATTTTAAGTTATTGTGTTATGGCCAAGGGATCATCAGTAACAGTTTTGTGTGTGATAATACTCTTGTTCCAGTATAATTTGTTCAGTATTTAAGGATATTTGTGGGGCTTCTATCTGTAGCATAGGAATTTTCCATCTGTTAGTTTATGAAAGACAGCAAGCTTTGAATTTATAACTTTGGCCATACAACTGAGGTTTTACAGGTATTTGGTAGGCATTTTGCAACCTGGTTATGTTTTACAATTTCTACCATTTCCTTTCAAAATTCACATTGGTTGGGGCAGCTAGGTGGTGCAGTGGATAGAGCGCTGGCCCTGGAGTAAGGAGGACCTGAGTTCAAATCTGATCTCAGACACTTGACATTTACTAGCTGTGTGACCCTGAGCAAGTCACTTAACCCTAATTGCCTCACACAAAAAAGGAAACAAGAAAAGAAATTGCATTGGTCAATAAGTCCAGGCTCTGTTAAGGTTGAACTTTCTATAGTTACTGGCAGAAATTACTTGATCTTGAATTACTATAATAAACAAATCCATTTGACTAAGACTTTTTCTTCTTCCAGTAGGAAGAAATAGAAATAGGAGAAATTCCATTTAAAATAATGGTAGACAATATAAAATACTTGAGCATGTACCTTCCAAGACAAAGCCAGGAACTATATGAAGAATATTGAAAAAAGTTTCATACAAATAAATTCACTTGGAAAAATATTCATAACTAATGGATACACTGAGCAAATGTAATAAAAATAACAATCCTTCCTAAATTAATTTACTTATTCAGTTCCATGTCAATAAAACTACCAAAAATTATTTCACAGAGTTAGAAAAAAATAGCAAAACTCATCTGGAAGAACAAAAGATCAAGAATATTAAGGAAAAAAAAATTTAAATGTAAAGGAAGTTGTCCTAGCAGTACCAGATCTCTATTACAAAGTGATCATTATCAAAACAATCTAGTACTGGCTAAGAAATAAAATGTTGGACTGACAGAATATATTAGGTATACTACACACAGTAGTAAGTAACCATAGTAATCAAGGTTTTGATAAATACAAAGATTCATGCTTTTGGGAGAATAACTTATGTGAAAAAAAATTCTGAGGAAACTGGAAAGTAGTTTGACCGAAACTACGTATAGATGAATATCTCACTCTGTATAAGGTCAAAATGTGTGCATGATTTAGACATAAAGGATGTTATAAGCAAATTAAGGAAAATGGAATATCTTACCTGTCAGATCTATCGGTAAGGAAAACCATTAGGACAAAATAAGAGATAGAGATCCTTAGGGGAAGTAGAATGGATAATTTCAATTACATTAATTTTAAAAGGTTTTGCACAAACAAAATTAATGCAACCAAGATTAGAAGGAAAGCAGAAAACGGGGAAATGTAGCAATTTCTCTAATAAAGACCTCGTTTCTCAACTATATAGAGAACTGATTCAAATCTATAAGAAGTCATAAAAGTCTATATCATTCCCCAATTGATAAATGGGCAATGGATATGAACAGGCAATTTGCAGAAGAAAAAAGTTGAAGCTATCTATAATGGTATTAAAATGCTGTAAATCACTATTGATTTGAAAAATGCAAATTAAAACAATTCTGAAGTACCTCCTCACATTTATCAGATTGGCTAATATGACAAAAAAAGGAAAACAAATTTTGGAGGAGATGTGGAAAAATTGGGACACTAATGCACTATTGATGGAGTTATGAATTTATATAACCATTTTGAAGTGTATTTTGGAACTATTCTTAAAGTGCTATAAAATCATACATACACTTTGACCCATCAATACCACTACTAGGTCTGTATCCCAGAGAAATTTTAAAGCAAGGAAAAGGAAGAATATGTACGAAAAAATTTATAGCAGCTCTTTTTGTGTTGGTAAAGTATTAGAAACTGAGGTTGTGGTCATCAATTGGGGAATGACTAAACAGGTTGTGGTATTCCATCACAATCATATACCAAAACCTGTTTATGTATATGGTGAGAAGGATGCTTTCAGAAAAAACTAGAAAGAGCTACATGAACTGATGCAAAATGAAGCAAGCAGAACCAGGTTCTCCTTTGTACACAGTAACAGCAATATTGTAACAATAATCAATCATGATTGACTTTACCATCCCCAGCATTACAATGATCTAAGGTAACTCTAATGAATTTATGATGAAAATGCTATCCACCTCCAGAGAAAAACCTGATAGAGTCTGAATGTCAATTGAAGCATGCTTTTTTGTTTTTGTTTGTTTGTTTTTAGTGAGGCAATTGGGGTTAAGTGACATGCCCAGGGTCACACAGCTAGTAAGTGTTACATGTCTGAGGCCAGATTTGAACTCAGGTATTCCTGACTCCAGGGCTGGTGCTCTATCCACTGCACCACCTAGCTGCCCCCAAAGCATGCTTTTTAAAACCTTTTTGGTGTTTTTTTTTTTAAATCCGGGGTATTTTTTTTGTTGGTTTTGTTTTTTGTAACATGGTTAATATGGAAATGTTTTGCATAACTGCACAGGTAAAATGTATATCAAATTGCTTGTTTTATCAAAGAGGGAGTGGAGGAGGGAGAGAATTTGGAACTCAAAAAGATTTAATGAACATTAAAAATTGTTTTTACATGTAATTAGAAAATATAAAATATAAAAAAATTAAAGCACTGACACATAGAACTACCGGGGCTCAGATAAAGCTATTGTATATTGTGAGATTAAAAATTGATCATAAAATAGATCATAAATCTCCCCTACTTAACCTTTCTCTTAATTTATCTCCCAGACTAGTAAATGGAAGAAGCTTTTGGTTTTCTAAATAGACCTTTTATTGATATGGTAGTCACAAGGTGATGTTGATTAGAAGGATAGGAAAGTAGAAACACAATACAAATGGTCTTAAGTCTAAGCTTAGTCTATATTCCTTATAAAAACTCACCCAAACCTAAAGGTCACCTTTGGAGAGAGCGAGACTGTCCGTGCCGCGCCGCCAGGAGCCCCGCCAAGCAGGCAAAACCTCACTTCCGTTCTCTCCACCCCGGAAGTCCCGTGCGCCGCAGGCAGTCTGACGTGCGCAGCAGGCGGACTGTTCGTCTCCTCCCCAAAAGGGTGATCCTTCAAAAACTGGTGTCTTTCAGTTATCCTAACCGACTGTTAAAATCTTTCATATTTTACCACAATATAAAATGCAACTTTAAAAAAGAAATATATGCAGAAAAGTGGATTATCAGCAATTTCTAGCTAAAGATTATAAATTTGGTAGTTGTGGGAACCAGCCCCCCTTTTCCATAGGTTCAATGCATCAGCATTTGCATTTTTTACTTCCATGCTATTTTCCAATAATATTATTCCCACAAAACTTGAGGATTGACTGTACTGTATACACCTAATATGTGCCAGGTACTATGCTATCTGCTGGGCTTAAAAATATGAAAAAAGAAAGATTAGTCCCTGACTGCGAGCAGCTAACAATCTAAGGGGGGGAATAAAATACACAAAAGGAACCTGAACATTTGGAGCAAGGAGAGAGTACCAACATGGGGGCATGATGAAAAAGTCAGAGAAGTTTCAAAGTGTTTCAATAAGGTGAGAAATGAGACGTTTGAGTTTGAGCTCTCTCCTTAAATAGAGCTTTAGAGTTCATAGTCCCACCCTCCAATCAGAGAGGCAGAGGGTGGGGATGAGGTAGAATACAAAAACTGTTGAATGAGGTTATGGGAGGTTATCCTGATAATGAGTTTCCTGAGGCATGGTAGAAAAGTCCCAAAGTAGTTCAGCCAGATGAGAAATTACAATGATTGTAAACATGAAACATTTAGTAAAGGATAAGGCTAATAACAACCTTTACTCACAGCAAGCAAGAAGAGAAATTATCATCAATGTAACATTTATTCAGTTGAAGGCAAGAGAATGAATAATCAAAATATAATAGTCCACCCTTAAACCTAAGTCGTGCTCTCCCTTCAATATGAGGGCAAAGAGTATACTGGAGGAGGGGAACACACACCTACCAAAATATTGGGAAAGTATGTGAGTTAGATGGGTTAAAAACCCCATGAACCTGGGGTTATTCACAGCTGTGAATGTCGGGGTTTGATGCTTAGAAAATGCACTATGCATCACCTGCCGGGCAAAACAATTTATCTATTATGTGTTCTACTCTAGTCCTCGCAACTCTTCTCCTGGGCATCAACACCTTCATGTACCAAATCAGGGGCAAACATTTGTTTTGTTCTGTTTAAGTTTATCCTAGAGCTAGTCTCAGCACAGTTCCATGGAAGTGTTACACTATTTCAGTGGCAAATAATTCCCTTACATTAGGGAAACCGCCAAACCCCTCTGATCTACTGATAGGGTCATATAACCTTTCCTAAGTGAATTCTTCAAAAAGTAGGGAATTCTGTTTTCCTCTATCACCTCTTCTCACAGAAGAAAAAAAAACAACCAGATGCAAAGTCTAAATTTCGTCCTCTTTTTCTCTCTTTCAAACCATAGAAATCAGTAAAAGCCAACAGGAAAACCCCTGAAAGGTATCCCTGTTCTTTACCTCTGTATGCCACTAGAGGGCAGTGCTGGCTTTCTCCAGTCAATTGGCTCCAAAATAAGCAATACTTCTTCCAATCAGCACAGCTCCCAGCAAAATGCCTCCAGGTCTTTCCTAATAGCTTTTATCAGCTCCTTTATTCTCCACTGGCTTTTGATCTGTATTTTTCCTGTGCCCATTTTATTCTCCTGCTTCTATCTTCATCTAGTCTCCTTCCTACCTTTGCTCTCTCCTCTGTTTCTAGCAGCTAATGCTTCAAGTCAGACAGTCCTCCTAAACAATGATTCATCTCTAAGAAATTTAAAACTAAAAAATCCCATGTTCTTATTGTGTGTCACTAATGTATTTATATATTCTTCACATGGTCCCCCAATAGTTATCTGAATTATTGTTTATTAGCTATATCATTTAAAACTCTAAAAACAATCACATAGACATGAGCTAATGGACTACAATACACTGCAACCATTTTTAAGTACTCAGAATAATCTGTGTCTTTCCATAATACCTTATCTGAGAGGTTGTGCTTCTTCTCAAGCTAATTTTTTACCAATTTCTTACATATCTCTGCCCCTTTTAGAAACCCAAATGTGCATATATAAAAGACTAATACCTAATACTTTTAAGAGATGACTTTCTTTGCCAGAGAGAGATTTATTGGCAAATGCAGATGATAAAAAAGAAAAGGTAGCAATAACATTTCTAAAGGATGTACCTATTGTCCCAAACATGTCATGTTTATAAGGTACTAGAACAAAATTTCATCTTCTTTGCCTCAGCGACAAAACAAAATCCTTGAGTTTCTGCCTAAAACATTTTTTTTAACATGCTATCTAAATGTGAGGTATTCAACTAACACATTAATGGCAATTCATTTGACAGAACACTGGAAGCAAGTCTCAATAGAACTGAGGGTCAGCATATTATGTGTGTGTGTGTGTGTGTGTGTGTGTGTGTGTGTGTGTGTGTGTGTGTTGCTAAAAGATCTGCACAATAACCAAGAATTATGGTGGAATATAGGGGAGAAGATAAGGGAAGAAAAACCTTGAAAGATAGGGTAGTAAATTCTCTTCCTTCCCAATATTAAAGGAAAGCTTGACCATATAATTGAGGTAGTTTCTTGTGTCTTACAAGTGGTAATTTGGCTCACCCACTTTCAGATAAATAGATCTTTCTGCTTTGCATAAAGCAACAGATTTCATCCTTCAGTATGGATGGATGGATTGCTGTTCACTGAACACATCTGCCCCAGTACAAACACGTTAAGTTGAGCATCACTTCCAGGATGGATGAAGGTTACATGCTAGGATATGATACCTAGTGAAACTAAATTGACATTAATGTATGGCTCTTTCACATTCAAGAAGATGACATGTGGAACAGAGCCAGGCTTCAAGAATGTATGTTTATTTCAACATTCCCTTTTAGTCACTCTCCTATCTCTGTGGCTTTGCATTGACCATGTCCCATGCCTGTGTAACTCGGGGAATGGCTAACAGGAGCCTAATCTTCACAGTATTTTCTGCTTAGTATCAACACACGGAGGCTTGGTGAACTTGCTTCCTGAAATATGTGATGGGAGAGTTCCACATTACTCCCCCACTTCAGAGAATGAGCCAGTGATTCCTAACTTATTTTCTGTAACCTTATTGTAAGGCTTTTAAACTGTTTGCTAAGCTAGAGTTGGATCATGTAGATGTAGTAAGCATCAGAGGTCAGACTTGAACCCAGAATGCTCTGAATGAAGAGTCAATGTTCTTTTGTCACCTATTATTATTTTGCCTTTTTGATAGTCTCACTTAGCACAACAATGTAACTGTTAAGGGCTAAAATTCTAGCTAGTCTGTCTAAAATATCTAATGAGTGGTCGCCAATAAATTATAAGCTTTAGCAAGAGTTAGGCTTTTAAGCATTTATTAAGGAGAATAAGAATTTGGTAAAGAGAGAGAGAAAGGCCTACATTCATCTATCTATTAAAGGGAGAGTGCATTTCTAGCTCCGCTCTCCGCCAGAATCCACAGGAAAGAGTGCAAGTCAGAGCACCAGGCTCCCCCCTTCTTCCTCCCACAAGCAAACGTCACTTCCTGACACCAAAGAAAAGACACATGGTCTGGCCCTCAGAGACCTACACCTCATGGTAGAGCTTTTCTACAGTAAGTCTCCAGCAGGTGGCATCATTCCAATCCTTACATAACCCTATTTTAGATATTTTTCTCAATGATTGATTTCTGATGTTTAGGTTCATTATTACCCATGAAATAATCCAAGTTTTAATCAGTGGACTCAGCTAGACATTTAGCTCTCCAGAGTGAATTATTTTAAAGATCCTATCCTCCTATTTCTTAGTTTTAAAGAACCAAACAAATCCACACAAAGTTTAGTCAAATATAAAATTAAAACATAAATTAAACAAAAAAAGCATTTCCCACTGGAAGTTCCAAGTTAGTTCCATAATGCTGCTAGAAAGAGATATTATCTGACACGTCTGTCCTCCTTCCTGAATAAAAGGATGACCAATGTTTAACTTGGAGCAAAGTAAACAACTTCAGTTTAAGAGATCATTTAATGTTTTGTAATGTTAGCATCTTAACCCTCTACACACTGTAGCTATAGTTATTATAATGGAGAAAAACAATTTTATGTGTCCTTTGGGTGAGCCAAGTACTTAAAACCTCATCTTAGTATAACTTCCTCTACATTAAAATTAAAGTCATGAAAATAACCCACCACCAGTAGATAGAACCCATTTTCCTATATCTTCCTAAATATTTTAGTAAGCATTGAGATTATATAATTAGTTGTAGGGAAATGCATTTTCTATTATATTAAGGTCAGAGTTAAATTATCTTTGTTGGTTTAAACTACTCAGTTCTAAATCTTGTATTCTTGTCTTTTTCAAACTTAATTCTTTGATGATTCATCCTTATAAACTATAACTTGCATTTCTTTTTAAACAAATTCCCTTTCTTGTTTCAGTAACATATAATGACTTAGTAGGAATGAAATTCTTATAATAGATTCACTCTTAACCCCTCCCAATTTCTAAATCAATGAAAGCTTTTATGAATTTTAAGTGATTAAAGTCTTTTTAATTTCATAAAAATTACAAAAAGATATTATACAAATTTAAATAACAAAAAATAAAGAAAACAAGAGCAGTTGTGGACATCATTTTCTTTAACACCCCTTTCCTTAAGCAGATTCTCTTAACTAGGATTTGATGGAAGGGAAGCTTCATTTTTCTTTTCTTTCTTTTTACCCTTTTGTAATGACTGATCATCTGGACTTTATCACATGCTCACACATTTGGAAGTCCAATCCAGTGGAGCAAAGCCTGTAAATGACACATTAACATATTTTAAAGAGAAAACATCACCATTTCAGATGATTCAGGGTATCTTAACACAGCTGCTTATGCAGCTCAACATGATGACTCAGGAAATATGACCTGATGACAATTTCCCTTTCCCCTAGAATGGTGAAAAGTCCTTTACATTACAAACAGTCTAGGGGATATTGCATTTGTGTTATTTCACCTACTTTATCTATAAACATTCCTTTGTTTAATCACTAAATCTTTTTATTAATTTATTTTTAACTTAGTGTCTTTTCAATGATGAATTCTTTCCCTCACATACTTTTGAGAAAGTGTAGACAGGCAGACAGACACACACACACACGCACACACACACACACACACACACACACACACACACAAATTTCAGATATGTATAGTAAAACAAAAAAAAATTGGCTCCCAAATCCATAAGCTTTAATCTGAATTTTGAGTCAATCTCCTTTCTATCTGGTGGTGGTGGCATATTTTATTATTCCTCAGTAATTGCAGCTGGTCATTGCATTGATCAAAGTTCTTAACCTTTACCAAGTTGTTTCTATAAACATTTTAAAAGCATCTAAGGTGTGTCAGGAAATATGCTAAGTTTTACAAAGGTAAACAAGCAAACAAAAAAACAAACAAAAAGCAGTCCATGCTTCCAAGGATCTCACATTCTACTAGGGAAGGCAACATGTAAACAATGATGTGCAAGCAAGCTGTAAATACTACAATTGGAGATAATCAACAGAGGAATTTAACAGAGGGAAGACACTAGAATCAAGAGTGATGAGGAAAATCTTCTCATAGAAGGTGGGATTTTAGTTGGGACTTGAAGGAAGGAAGGTAGGAAAACCAGGAGGTAGAGATTAGGAGGGAGAGTACCCCATGTGGGGAATAACTATTGAAAATGCCCAGGGCTGGAAGATGAAATGTTTAGTTGGGGCAACAGATTATAGAATATGTTGAGGGTTGCAAATTATAATGTGTAAGAAGACTGGAAGGGGCAGCTAGGTGGTGCAGTGGATAAAGCACTGGCCCTGGATTCAGGAGGACCTGAGTTCAAATCCAGCCTCAGACACTTGACCCTGGGCAAGTCACCTAACCCTCATTGCCCCACCAAAAAAAAAAAAAAAAGAAGACTGGAAATGTAGGGGAGGGACAGGCAATGAGAAACTAAGGAAAAAGGAAGGTTTTTTGAGGGAGATGAGTTTTAAACATCTAGGGTTTAAGATATATATATATATAAGCTATCCAATTCAAGGTGTCCAATAGACAGTTGAGGATGTGAGACTGGTCAACAGAGAAGTTATAACTACATAAGAAGATTTGATCATCATCAGTATAGAGAATATAATTGAATACATAGGAGCTAATGAGATCACTAAGTGAAGTAGTATAGAGGACAAAGAGAAGTGGGCCCAGGAAAAAACCCTACAGGATATCCATGGTTAGCAGGTGGTATTCCGGATGGAAATCCAGAAAGGAGACAGAGAAGGAGGAGTCAATTAGATAGCAGGAGAACAGGAAATAGATGTGTCATGAAAACATTGAGAGAAGAGGGTGATTGAAGTATAAGGGGCTTCAGAGAGTTCAAGAAGGATAAGGATGGAGAAAAGCCAAAAGATTCAGCAATTAAGAGATGGTTTAGCATTTGCAGTTGAATAATGAGGTTGGAGGTCAAATTGTAGATAGTTAAGAAGAGAGTGAAAGAATTGCAAGGCTTAATCATTTCATAGGTATTTAGTTAATGTTTGCCGGTTGTGTCTCAAATTACCCTACTACTCTCCTAACATTGATAAAAGTTCCTAGGTTTTACAAAGTTGTTTCTGTAAGCATTTTTAAAACATCTACTATGTCCCAGGTGTTGTGCTAAGTACTAGGGATACAAAAGCAAACACACAAACAAAACACAAAAAACTAGTCCCTTCTCCTGAGGATCTTACATTCTACTAGAGAAGACAACATGTAAAGAATAATGTACAAGCCAGCTATAAACAGGGCAATTGAAGATAATCAACAAAGGAATTCAACAGAGGGAAGACACTAGAATTAAGAGGGATCAGGAAAGGATATTCCTATAGATGGTGGGATTTTTATTGGGACTTGAAGGAAGCCAGATAAACCAGGTGGTAGAGATTAGGAGGGAGAGCACCACAGGTAGGGGACCGCTATTGAAATTCCCAGAGATGAGAGATGAAATGTTTTGTTATTTTGTTATTCTTAAGTACCTTTTTGTCTTCCATGTGGAGAGAAAATTAAAATGAAATAAATGACATAACAATATAAAACTATAAATTTCTTACAGAATATAGCGGCTTCTCACACCATACTTCATTCAGTTTCCAAAGTGATTTTCCTAAATTACAGGTCTAAGTCAATACCCTCCTTGCTCATTCAATGTTCCCTATTACCTCTAAGATCACATATACAATTTTCTATTTGGCTTTTAAAACCCTGCAAAACTGGGCCCATTCCTACCTTTTCAGTCTTTTTTTTTTACTCTTTAATCCCCTCCATGCACTCTATAACATAGTAAACACTGATCTACAAATGGGTTTCTATATTTAATAACTCCTTTTTTTTTGTTTTTAAATTATGATGCCATAGTATCACATACACATATATGTATATAATGAATTTGCATTGTGTGAAAACAAAATCTTGTAAATGGTAAAAACAAAGAATTTTTTTTTCAAAAAGTCATTAAAATACTGTGACTTTTGGCCCACCCTGTACAAAATCCTCTCTTCCCCTCACATATTACCTTACATCTCCTCTTATATAATTTGTATTTACATAGTTATTTGTGCCTTATTCCCTCAGAATGTGACCACAATACAGGCAAGGATTGTTCTTTTCTTCATATCATACCACTTAGCATGTTTCCAGACACGTAGTAAATACTGCATAAATGAATGTTTATTAACTGACTGTTGTAATTGTTTAAAACAATATTCAGACTCATGTATAACTTATTTTTAATTGCTTGAGTTCTTTTGGGTGGGGGTGGGAAGGGAGGGAGGAAGAGAAGTTGCAACACAAAGTTTAAAAAAAAATTTATGTCAAAATATGTTTTTCCATATATATTGGAAAATAAAATTCTATTCAATTAAAAAAATATTCAGTCCAAACACAGGACCATGGATGTGGAGCTTGAAAGGAACTTACAGACCATCTACTGGCCTTCTCATTTTATAAATGAGGAACAGAGGCCACAAGAGGTTGACTTGTCAGATGTCAATGGATCTTAAGTGCCCAAAGCAGGATTTGAATCTAGGGTGTCCTAAGTCCAAATATGACTTTTGTCTACTACCCCATGCTGCCTCTCATTGGCAGTGCTTTTCGGCAATTCCACAGCCCAGGAAGTAGAGATAAGGGGAAATGACTATAAGGACGCAAGTTAACCTCAGGTCTATGGCTACCCAATGGAATATCTTGAGCTTACATTCCTAAACATGATCCATAGGTGTGCCTATGGAAGAAAAAAGATAAAGGCAAAATGTTTATTGTTTACAAATCAGTGTTGTGAAGTTAGTGGAAGGCTATAAATTAGGTAGGAAGATTTTTTTTCTTTTCCCCCAATGATATATAAAAGTTATGAAATAATGAACAGGATTTGCCTATATACAGAGTGAGCCAAAAGTTGCAAAGGGATTTCAATATTTAGTAATTCCTTTATTTTTGTTTTAAAGTTACAATCCCATAGCATCATATACAGTACATATTGGAACTCAATTTACATTATGTGTGAAAAATAAAATCTTATAAATGGCAAAAAATTTTTAAAAAATTAAAAAGTTATTGAAACATCATGACTTTTGGCCCACCCTGTACCTATAGAACACATTGGTCATTCTTGTCCTAATTTGTTTGAACATTATAATTTCCAACCTTACAAAGACAGCATGACTTAATTAATGTTACTTGTTTAATTCTCTTTAAAATTACTCTAAATTAATGATTCTATTACTCCTATCAGTGAAAGGTGGGCTTCCCTAAGGCAATCAAGTGCATCTATGAGCAATTATATAACAGGGTTGCATATGTTGGGGGGAAAGGGGAAGTAGAAAGTAGAAGAATATGCTAGAGGTTTGAGTTCACAGATGAATTGCAATGCAAATATCCAAGTTACTTATATAACCTATCCAGGCTATTAAAGTACCAGTCTTTTAGAAATGGGTGCTCAAATTCTATTTCTTACCATAAGTGTCCTGTCAACTGTTTCTGAGAGTTCCTGATAGTAATTTAAAGCCAGGTTCTGCCTAGGATAGGTAGTAAGTTAGAAGCGTACACAGGTACCTGAATTATTTCAGGCTTCTAGTAAAGCATTTTGTATACTGCAACAGAAGCATAACTGGCCCTTAATATTTCAGGCACAGCTTTGTCTCAGGGTCCTCACACCTGGGGAAGTCAGAGTGCATCATGTGTCTTCTCCACAAAACTCTAAAGACTGCTGCTCCATACCTAGGAGTTTCTGAATGGGTAGGGAGGAGAGAATGGAACAGAATAGAGCAGTTGACCAGTGGCCAATAGGAGAGGGATGTGAGACTTATTTTCTCATTGAAACAATATGAATCATCAAACTATTGAGTGAATGATTCACTCCCCCCAAAAACTGATTGCATTTTTTCCCTCCCAGGTGGAAAAAGTTATGACTATGTCTGTAGCAATAATATTTGTTAGCCAGAACCCTTCCTTGTAGCCAGGTTCCTTTCCTGGAATGTAATAATTGACATATAACAGGAATTTGTACAAAGAATCTGAAAATTCACACATTCCCCTGAACAAGTCAAAGTAGATATTGTTTGGAAGAACCAAGTTACTAGCATTTCTGCACAACTAAAGACAAAACTTTAGGAAGACAATCACATTTTGTAATAAATTGCTGTGAGTCATTCAGGGAAGTAAATTACCTTTTTTTTCCCCTGTGACTTCTACTGAGTGTATTATTTGTCAGATTCAAGTGTAGTACACTGACAATTACTTTCTAGAATTTATTCTAAGAACAAGATGATGTGAACAAGGCCAACTCAGTAGGGGAAAAGGAAAGAAAACCTGTGAAAATACAGATGGGTGAGCCAATATAGAACAAACAAGACCTGACTTGAACTTTCCCTAGCATTCAAACTTAGCTGAACTCTCTGGCTCTGGACAGGCATGACAAGTGGTGAGAGAAGTCTTTGTTCTCTTGACATTTCTAAAGGATTAAAACCAAAATAATACACATCCTTTCTTGAAAAAGCCTATCACAGAATCTCTGGGAAGAATAAGTTTAGAGAAATGTAGATAAGAATCCACATTTTTAAATCCAAGTAACTCTGGTCCAGTAGGTCCCTGGATTCTTACTACAAGTCATTTCTTAGTATCCTTCTTGTGGCATTATATTATAGATGATATCTTATTGTAACAAGATATTGAATGTTTCCAATACTACACAATTAATTTCCTTGAATAGGTTCAAGACCATGATATTCTAAATTCTGAATTCTAAGTGATAGAGTATCTCATTAACAAGGTTATTGAGTGAATTATCCTCCTTTAACAAAATCTTTCTCCTAGAGTTCCAAAACAAAATAAAACAATGTCTAAGAATTTGTGACAAAATGGATTGTGCCATTAGCTGATGTCTCATATATAGAATTTCTATTTGTTAAAATTTCCCACATTAATTAATTATATTTTAAAAGCTACTTCTGTTCAGTGGTAGAAGTAGCAATTGTAGTGTGGGTGCTCAATATCCAAAATGTATTACCCAACTTTATATTTTAAGAAAAACACAATGTTCTGAGACCTCCAAATTAAGGATAATAAAAAAGAAAGAGAAGAGCCTACTATATAAATTTCCATCTTCTTAGAATTTTCCTTTTAAGGATACCGCAACAGAAAATTAATCATCATACTTGACAAGTCCAAGGAAACCCACTTCCTGTATTCGCAAACACATGAATCAGTTTTGTCATTAACCTACCTTTGTAGCCCATTTCACTCTTCTATTAAATTTATTTTATATTCAGTCAACATAGACCACTCAAATTCTTGCACTGATATCCTACCCTCTTCCTTCTCCATATTTTTTGTGTTGCCATTTCCTATGTATAGAATGAACTTCATCTCTCTTCTTATTAAAAAAAAATTTTCCCCTTCCTTCAAAGGCCAACTCAAATTCTCTTTCCTCCATGAAACTCTGTCTGATGTCCCAATGAGAAGTTATCTCTCTCCTCAAAATTCTTGTAGCATACAAAGTCTTTTCCTTGGAAAAACCTTTATATATTGTACTTGCTTGTCACTTGGCATGGTGAGTATATAGTACTATAGAACTACTAGAACAAGGAAAACTTGGGTTTTAATTCTACCTGAAACATTCATTAACTGAGTGACCCTCAACAGCTCACAACCCCTATAAGGGCCAAAATCAGTATGAGGAGTCAACTGGGCAACTTACTGTAATATTGGGGCAAGAAAGGAGATTAACAGCCTCTTTTCTTTTCTTTTTTAACAGCCTCTTTTCAACATACAAAACAGGGTTTATTAATGGGAACAAACTTAAACACAAGTTAGGTTAATAAAGCTAGGGACAATGAAAAAGGAAATAGGGAAAGGAAAAAAAATACAACCCACAAAGTCACCACCACCTGGGATCAGCCAGAGAACCAGCTGTGCAGTTCTGGTCTGCCACACCAGCATTTTGCTCCCTCTTTCACATGACCCAAAGTGAGCTCTCCTCCCTTCTCTTTCCCAGAAGGCCCCTCTTCCATAGGAAACAGGACCATCCACACACACAGCTTCAGGCTAATTGGCTAGCATCCCTGATTGACAGAACTAACAAGCCACTCTACAAATGCAAGCTGGTCTCTTCCAGACACCAAAGACCACCTGACTTGCCCTCATCAGGTTTCTTGTATTGGCAGAGCTTCCCTACAGTATAATTTGGTCAGGCCCACGCAGGCATGTGAGTGTCTGGTGCAAGGTCAGTACACACAGATGCATGCCAGGGCCTCCAACTCTAGCCAAAGATGGGGTCATAGAAACCCCAAATCATGATTAATTCCTTATATCCCTCTGAGCTAAATTAATCTAGGTGATATTTGTAGAGCACTTTTTGGTTTGCAAAATATTTCACATATATTATTTTATTGTTATGGTCTTTTTTAACATAAACCTTAGATTTTTAATTGTACGATCTTTGAATATAGAGTAGATGTCTTCATCTTTGTTACAACCGGATCCTAGCACAATACGTAGAAAGTAGTAAATACTTAATAAGAGTTTGTTTAATCAAATTTATTTAATTAGAAGCACAACATAAAACATGCTTACCATTGCTATTATGGGTTCATTCATTTAATAAGCATTTATTAAGCCCCTATGATTTACCTGTAACTGTTTTTGATGTTAGGAATACTAAGAGAGAATTGAAACTGTTCTTGTCCTCAAAGACCTTATACTGATAGAAACTATGTTTATGATCTATTGCTTCCTTTTATTCAATTTTAACTGGCTTTAATCAAATCCTTTCCTAACTTTAGTCTCTAAGTTCATAAATGTTTTAAATTAAACAGAGTCACTGTAGGATTTTTCCAAATGTTCAGGGACAGAATTATAACAAATCTTGTATTCAGATAAATTTGCTTTTTTGAGCTTTTAACTGGGTGTGGAAAGCAAAATCAACTTCTTCCAAGTTAGGAATACTGAAGTTGGACTTTATCAGAACATATTGCAAATGTCATTATTATAGAATTTGGAATTTAATGACAATAACAAAGAAATTGCTTGGCCAAGCCAATAATTTGCTTTGCTGAAACTAAACTGCCACTTAATAGCAACCCATAGAAATCTATTCATGATTATTTGTTCCTTTGGAAATTCCCTACATAAAAGAACCCAAACTGAAATTCTAACTGATATACCTAAATAATACAGACATACATACACACACATACATATGCATTGGAATAGTCATCCCTTACTTTTCCATAACAGAGAGGAACTTGAGGATAAATGTTCAAAATTTCTGATTAATATATTCAGAAAAAAATGAGTGTATTAGAACCTTTTCTTCATGACAAATTTCTAGATCCCAGGTAGTATTAATGACCTGTCACCAAACAAACTGGGTGATAAAGTAAACAAAATGGTTCCTTATAATCCTGAATTATAGGAAATGTGGATAATTCACTTGCTGATAATCTGGAGAGAGACATTTCACTTTTGACCTTCCTATAGTAGATTCCACCATAACTACTCATAAGGTCATAGATGAAAGAAACTCTAATATCAAAAAAATGGGAAAGAACACAGGAATATTGCTTATTTCTCATCTCAACAAGTTCAATCATTTAGGTCATTTTCATGTCCCAAAATAATAAGTTAAATTGCTATCATGTCTTTTGGGCAGGAGCAGGGGTATAATAAAGCCAAATATCAAAGAATAAAAAACAGGAGTCACAACTTAGTAGATTCACACTATGCTTTGTTAGCTGACTATTGCTCTCTATTGTAAGGACTAATGCATAGAGAAGCAAGCTAGGATGGTGAACAGTGAGGGGTGAAAGTGATCCCAAATATCTTTATTATATAATTATGCTTTCAGGGAGATTTTGTTGCTCTCCATATCTAGTGGGCATGGTGATCTTTCTGTTGGGCTGCTTTGAGTTGATGTTAGCCCAGCAGTGTTTAAAGGCAATGTTTCTTTTTCTGTTCAGTCCGTTGTGTTTAATATTCCTGTTATGGCTATGCCAGGAATTCCTAAGACAATTTCTCTTCTTAAGTGCTTAGCAGAGAAGCATCACTTTACTGGCACATCCTTGATTCATCTTGGCACCAGAATTTTGAAGGAAAGGAGCCAATTGTTAGAAGACTAGAGAAAATTCAGGAACCTTAATTCCCTGCTCTGAACAGGGAAGGAGAACAAATGGGAGAGTCCAGTTGACTTTTCTCAATCACTGATAAATGGGTTTATGTGGAAGATAAGCAAAGATCATTCAAGGGTCTAGTTTCTGGCTCATAAGGTTTCTGAAAAGACATCAGTAAAGTAAATCAGGAAGCATGGCTGACAGTTGACATATATTCTAAATCAAATCTCTTATTTTAACACTTTCTTATAGGGGTTCCACTGAACACTGGGGGCAGCCTTTGAAGAGCATCCCACACTGACTCATGAACTTGTGAGCAGCCATCTTTCACTATTCATTACAAGTGTCAGAATCTAAATTGCAGTGTCTAGAATGCAGATATATGTGAGCATTATCAAAAGTTTCCTCTGTCTGTGGATATTATCAAGCTCTGATAACGACGAATCAAAATCCCCTCCTGTCATCCCCATTCTCTCTGATATATAAATCTTCTATATTAATTGCATGCCAATTTTAAAATCTCATAACAAAAATGCTAAAATTTGTCCTATGCTTAGCTATTCAAAACCCTAGAGATCATGGCTAATTTATTCACTCAGCCATTGACATTATTGCCCTTCCTGACTTAATCAGAAGATCATTTGTACCTCATAAAAAGATTGTGACATTAATGTATCTTTTAGGGTTAATTCAGCACTTCAGATTCAAATCTGGCCTCAAACACTTACTAGTTGTGTCACCCTGGGCATGTCACTTAGTCCTGTTTGTCTCAGGTTCTTTATCTGTAAAATTAACTAGTTAAGAACCTTGGGCGGGGAGGGGCAGGCAATGAGGTTTAAGTGACTTGCTCAGAGTCACACAGCTAGTAAGTATCAAGTGTCCAAGGCTGGATTTGAACTCAGGTACTCCTGAATCCAGGGCTGGTGCTGTATCCACTACACCACCTAGTTGCCCCACCCCCAACTCCAGTATCTTTAAAACACAAACAGAAAAGCAGGTAGTCACCAAGAATCAAGACATAATTGAAAACATTGACTGAACCTCAATAGGAAACTTTGCCTCTGTAGACTATCCAGTATATTTCTTGTATACATACAGTTGTTTGCATATTATTTCTCTGTTAGTCAAGAAGCATTTATATTATATGCCAGGCACTGGGATACAGCCTGGAGATACCAAGAAAGGGATAAAACAGTCCCTGCTCTCAAGAAATTTTTAGTTTAATGGTGGAGATTGTTAATATGAATGTATGTATCAGATGGATTTGATGGAGCTGCCTTATTATCCAAATGGATTTTATAGAAACCTGGAAAATACCCCTTTTGACTAAACTTCAACTGAGTCCAGATTCACTATCTTCTTTCCCCAAAAGAGTAAATAGATCTTATTGTTCTCCTTAGCAAATATCTAGTCATCCTTGTGTTTGTTAATACTTGTCCTGTTTCCACATAATCTAACCATAGAATCTGCTTTAAGTTGAGCTGTTAAACTGATTTGTATTGTTCAATTGATTTACATTTGTAGTATTTGCTTTGGGTTTATTTTTATCATGCTAAGGAAGTTATTCTGTAAACTGTGAGCAAAGAAACCTTAAAAACCCTTAGAAGGGTGAGTCTTTGTTCCCTTTTGGGAAGGGTCTCCTCCACATGATCATGGTTCTTTCTTCTTGGAACAAAATAAATTGGTATTATGTTTATCCTGTCTATGATCCGGTTTTAACCTGTCAGAGACATTATGTTCTCTGATCTGGTTTATACTGCAAGCAATATTATATTTTCTGATATGAATTTGTTCTGTAGGAGACATGTCTCTGATCTGTTTGTTTTTTTGTTTTGTTTTGTTTTTGCGGGAGATATTATAATATTAACTTCTCTGATCTGTTTATTATATTTGTATAGGAGCCAAGCAATAGAAACATATTTAATTTTCAACAAGATAATCCCTCCACAGTAAAACAGAAGTTTGGAGGAAGGGATAGTTTGGGGGCAAAAATAAAGGATTTAGTTTGGGCCATGCTGTCTAAGAGATGTCTAGTCTGAAATGTTCAATAAGCAATTGAGAGACCTAACTCCAGACACTGGGAATGAGGTTGGGGCTAAAGAAGCAGATCTGAGAATCATCAGTATAGAGATAAAAATAGGAAAGGACCTAGTAGAGTTAAATGGGTTTACAAAGATTTGATTAAGGGAAGGAAGGAAACTAGAGGAGTACAAGGGATATCTCTCTTACTAGACAGTGAACTCCATGAGGGCAGGGACTGTGTTTGGACTTTCTTTTGTTTCCTTGTACTTAGCACAGTACTCAAGACACAATGGATGCTTAATGAGGGCTTGTTGATTGGCGTTCCATAAAAGCTTGTTGAGGAAGGTCAGGGATTAGGTTTGGAGCCAAGGTCCTGTGCTCTCCTCTCCCCTGAAGTGCTCTGCTGTTCAGCAGCCCTGGTGGAAGAATGATGGTCAGCAAAAGGCTCCGAGAGAAGGCAGCCAGCAGATACCTGAGCAGGCTCTGGAGGTAGGAGCAAAAGGAGGAGGACGAGGAAGAAGCCTGTATCCTGCAGCACTCACAATTAGAGGAAGAGGAGGAGGGAGAGGAGACTAAACGGGAAGAAGAACAGCTGCAGCACCCAGGGCCCCAATGTAAGGGGAAGGGGAAGGAGGATAAGGGTCCCCACTCCAACAAAGTTCACTTTGCCTTTTTCCGGGAGAGATACCAGTCCCTGGAGGAGCAGACAGATGGAGAGACGCCCAACAAGGACTATTGGAAGGCACTTAAGAAGTTTGGCAAGAATACTAAGAAAGCACTTGATGAAGCATACTGGTGCTACTTTACCTCTGATTTTCATGGACTTCTTGCAGTTTACCTGCTGAACGATCAACCACTTTCCTTCCCTTCAGTTCCTGATAGAAGTCACCAAGTTGGGTGTCCTGGCAGAGAACGCGGACACTACTGCTCTGGGAACACAATGAAGCCCAAGTTTCAAGGACTTTGACCCAGAAACTACTGGTGACTAGAGAGAAAAAAATACTGTCTTTTCTTGGAGAGGTTGAGGGGTGATGTTCATGAGTCAGGCCCTACCCTGCTTTATGGTGCTTTTCATCTTGGGGATATTCTGCCACCAACAGAATTCTGGGCAAAGGGAAGCCTGCACCAAGAAAGATGGGGTCATAAGGATGAGTTGAGGTATAGACAAATTAGCTTGCTAAATCCTGAGCCTCTCACCTGCCCAGGAATAGTCAGCCTATTGGCAGCAATGGTACTAAAAGTACAAGAATACTACAAAAAAAATAAATAAATGTGGGTCTTTTGAACACAACATTGAGATCCCAAATTTCAGGGTTTCCCGATTATTTCCAACTCAATGGCAGCCTTTATGAGAGGAAGAAGTAGATAATCTATAGAAATGTTTGGATTTGTTTAATAAAAAATAATAAATACTTGTTGACTGGTGCTTAAGAAATGCTTGTTGAGTAGTGCTTAATAAATGCATATTGATTGACTAACCAAACAGCATGAGAAGTGGATCTAAAGAGCATGCTCATAGAATTCATTCCCTGTCCCTAACAGCCTCTTCCTGTCCAGTTTGTAGTTTTCCCTTTCCAAGCAATTCACTTCCCTTCTGGTATGGGCTTAGGATAAGTCAGAAGTTTCTCCTGTGAAAAGCAAAACCAAAGGTGACCAGATGGTATGACAGACATATAGGTGAATTAAGGGACTATTAAAATTTACCATGGGCAACTAGATATCAGGATGGACCCACCCAAGAAGTAAGGGACAGTAAAATTACATAGAAGGAAAGTCGGGTGCAACTATTAGTTCATTACTACCAGCCAGGAGAGAGAAATAACTCTAGAGTTCAGGACCATCATTCCTTAAACATAATTTCTTTTTTTCTTTTTTTTTTTTGTGGGGCAATAAGTGTTAAGTTACTTGTCCAAAGTCACACAGCTAGTAAGTGTCAAATGTCTGAGGCTAGATTTGAACTCCTGCCCTCCTGAATCCTGGGCCAGTGCTTTATTCCCTGTGACACTTAGCTGCCCCACCTCTCAAGAATAATAAGGATCCAAGCTTGCCCCAGCCTACCCCTAAAAGGAAATTTTTATTTTCAGGTCCTCACTCCATCTATCCTCTATAACACCTTTTGCCATCTTTCTGTTTTGGGAGGAAAATGTTGCCAAGCCATCTCCTCCTGAGGGGTCAACTCTTTGACTTACCAAGGGCCCCCTACCACTTTTTTCCCCTGTGGTACTTCCTTTTACAGGACATGGCTTGTTTTGAAGGCCTAGTATGGAAAATAGCTGATTAGGTTTATTGGGGTAGGGAGGAGGGTGACTCTGTGGACAGAATGCAAACTTTTGCCTCCCTTTACTTATCCCACTCCACCCCCTCACCATTATTCTGAGGCAGATACCAGGCCTCCACAGTCTAATCCTTATGTTTCTCCTTTTCCCAACTGCTCTAAAATTGCTCCATGCCCTTATATCAGCTCCCATTGCTCAAATAGCCTCTGTCCTTTCTCTGTGTCTCCTCTTCCTCTTCACACATAAGCACAAAGTCTAGTACAAAAATAGCTCGGATATGTTGGCCAACTTTTTTTTATTCCGCACAAAAGTGTGCATTTATAAACATAGTCTGATCTTTCCCAGTGCAGAGGGAATTAAAGTTAAAGTGAGCCAGTAGCTCCCAGGCACATATAGCTTCTTCTCTTGAGAAAGGGAGCAGATGGGGAAAGAATCTATCACCATTTTCTCATGTTCTCCACTTTAGAGCCATATCTGTCATAGCCACTGGACCTCAGCTAGTAGAAATTTCTGCTTACTTTCCATTATTTAAGGAACTGTCTGTTTTGGTCTCTGACTCTTTTCTTTCTTGACTTCCTTACTTGTTCCAGAGTCATGTTTCTAAAGGGAGGGTTAGGGGAGGGTGGTGAGCCTGTGAGTCAAAGTCAGTCCACTTGTTCAGCAGGAGCAGGTAGCTCCTCCCAACATTTTTGATCACTGAGTGGACATGTCCAAAAGGCCTGTTATGCTGAAAATGTCAAAATAAAAATGAGGAAGGCCCTACCATGTGGCTCAATGAAGGAACCTCCTGTGTAGGTCTCATAGATGTACAAAAGTTACTTGGGAGGGCATGTGATCAGTTAGTCATTTGACAAGCATTTTTTAATCACCTAGTATGTGTGAGGTACCATACTAAGCATTAAGAATATAAAAATCAAAAGCAAAAGAAGAAGAAATAAGAAGGAACAAGAAGGAAGAAGGAAGAAAGAAAGAAATAAAGAAATATAAAAAACAGAGCAATCATCCTAGAGTTTACATTCTAATAGGGGGCAGGGCAACAATACATAAGAATTAAGATGTAAACTAATTAGGATGAAAACTCCACAGTGCTTAGGGTATGCTGGGCACTTAATAAATGTTTGTTAATTAATTGATTTACATTTATGGATATATGCAAAATACCTATAAAGCAGACACAAGGTGATCTTAGAGGAAAATAACACAAATATCTGGAGACTGGGAAAAGTCTCCAATTGAGGATAATGCTCAGGATGAACCTTGAAGGAAACCAGGGATTCCGAGAGATGTCATGCACAATTAGGAGTAACACCCTGATCAGTGAGATACTAAACATATGGGAAAATGCAAATGGATGGTCTCTGAGTAAAAAAAATATATATTTTTTAAAATTGTGCAAGGAGGGCAGCTAGGTGGTGCAGTGGATAAAGCACTGGCCCTGGATTCAGGAGGACCTGAGTTCAAATCTGGCCTCAGACACTTGACATTTACTAGCTGTGTGACCCTGAGCAAGTCGCTTAACCCCAGTTGCCTCACCAAAAAAAGAAAAAAAAGTGTGCAGGGTTAGAGCTTATGGGGCTACATAGTAACTGAGTTCATTATGATACCAGGCACCCCTAAAGTACAGTGTGATGTTTAAAATTTAATGTGTGTGGTCATCTTAAATTAGAAGCTTTAGCACCAGTCTTTGGGTATTAAGCATTAAGAATTTTAACACGGGCTGCTAGGTGGCATAGTGGATAGAGCACTGGCCCTGGATTCAGAAGGACCTGAGTTCAAATCCAGCCTCAGACACTTAAAACTTACTAGCTGTGTGACTCTGAGCAAGTCACTTAACTCTAACTGCATGACCAAAAAAAAAAAAAGTATTAGGGGCAGCTAGGTGGCACAGTGGATAGAGCACAAGCCCTGGAGTCAGGAGTACCTGAGTTCAAATCCAGCCTCAGACACTTAACACTTACTAGCTGTGTGATCCTGGGCAAGTCACATAATCCCAATTGCCTCACTAAAAAAAGTAATAATAATAATAATAATAATAATATTAACACATTCCCCTCTTTGTTTCATTGTTGAACATGAGGTGTTTCCTTGACAAAACAGTCAAAAATAACAGAATATAATACCCTATGCTAACAACCAATGTGTTAACAACAATATAGAAAAGGGAGAAAAGGAAAAGTTTGTCCAGAGGGGTGGTCCCTCATGAACCAGCGCTTTGACACTGCCTGCAGAGGAAGGGCCTCTGCAGAGAATACTTGTTACAAATGGAATATATTATAACAGAAGGGAAAAAGAAAAACAACAAAACGAATCTGTTCATTTAATGTTTTTGAGATCTTGTCTTCTTGGAGTCATGAGATGTCATTAGGAGAACTGTACTCTGGTATGGAGTCATCAGTAAAACTGGACTCTGGTCTGGACTCTGGTTGTCTCTGGACTCACTTCTTTAGCTGTTGAACTGCTGGATTTTCACTAATCCTTAGCATAGCATTGTCAATAATCAAATTAAACAGTGAGAGTTCTCAAAAACATGAATTGAGAAGACAAGATTTTTTAAAAAAAATCTTCATTTCATCACTTTTTGCATGATCTGCCTAATTATCCTCATGCCATTATGAGAAATTTAAAAACTAATATAATTGGTAACAGATGTCAAGGCCAAATTTAACACTATATTTATTATGACACCTGAGATAATTATGGGGGTTAACATAAAAGAACAGAGAAATGATAGGAGATGAGCATTCCCACACTTGAGCAATATATGTAGCCCATGCAGTATGCCAGGCTTAAAATAGATGGATGGGATATACGTCCATGCTACCAAACATATTGGAGGAAACTGAGTCAGGCTTAATCAGATGCATGGGATTGAGACGTCCTTTGCATCAGGCATAAAGGAGAGGGAATAGAAGCCAGGTGTAGAATGAGATAGGTGGGATGAAGTCAACCTCAGCTCTTGCCAATAGCCATTCTCTCAGCCTTTCCCAAGTCAGTGCAGTATCTGGACTTCATACGTGTCTTCCCTTCTGTGAGAGTTCAATGCCTGCTCTTGTATGCATTCCTCTCATGAGTGAAGGTAATTGATGTCTCAAATGGTAAATTCCCATAATCCAAGTCTCATATGGATTTAAAATTGAGGATAATAATGATTGCAAAAAAATGTGAATTTGCTTTGACTCAGAATATGTTACGATGTGCAGCAATTCCAAGTAATATTTTTTTTTGGTAAAAGTATTATTTCTAGAATTAATTTACACTTGTCATGGTAATCAATTTACCAATGGTCTTGAGTTAAGTTCAAAGTCTAGCTTCTGAGAACAATACCTTCTTAAGGGCTAGCCAGGTGTGATTACAATCTAGTTGACTTGAAGCAGGCTAATCAGCAGTCAATCACTCTCACTTAATTTAATCAGTTTAGATTAATCTCCAGGTGGGCCTTTGAGTATCTGCTAAATCCCATTATTATCACATTCCCCACCTTTGTTTCCTCAAGAAACATGGGTGTTGGGGCAGCTAGGTGGTGTAGTGGACAAAGCACCAGCCCTGTATTCAGGAGTTCCTGAGTTCAAATCCAGCCTCAGACACTTGACACTTACTAGCTGTGTGATCCTGGGCAAGTCACTTAACCCCCATTGCCATGCAAAAAAAAAAAAAAGAAGAAAAAAAGAAACATGGGTGTTTCCTTGATGAAACAGTAACAAAGAATTAAGTCTTTGAAAGTCTTTTCTCAGATGATTCTTGGGATGTCCTCTGGGTGTAGTCATGGAATGGAAGTCTTTTCAGGGGTTGATGTGTGGTTGCTCTTAATCAGCAAGGAAAATTTCCTACAAAATTGAGCTTAACACAACTTTAAATAGCTTTGACAATAAACTGTGATGTTTAAAATTTAATGTGTGTGGTCGCCTTAAATGAGAAGTTTTAGCACCAGTCTTTGGGCATTAAGCATTAATAATTTTACCACAACAGTAAGCCCCTTCTTGTGTGGGCTCTACCCATACCTATCAGTTAGAGTATATAGCCTATAAGGCTCCCTATGGGAACCAGATTGAGTCATAACTGAGAAGTATTTAACAAAATAAATAAAAATATAATACAACATGGATAATGGTAAACTGTGGTTTTCTGAGTCAGTATGTGGCCCCACAGGAAGCTTTCCATACAGATTAGTAATCTGTTTCTTTTTGAGTTTGACACCACTCAGTTCAAGAATCATCACTAACACCACAGTTCTGCCTCCAAGGATTAGTGATGAGAAGACAGGGGTATAACCCATCAACCTTTGATGATCCGTTGCCCTGGCTCCTACTTTTTCAGCAATTCCATGAGAATGTCATGGTGGGGGACAAAATAGAGAAATGTACATCATAACACCCATGCTATCAATGGCATACGTATGTATATAATGAAATAAAAGAAATGTGTACAAACACACCTATACTAGTCCATCCATGAGCATTGCTGCCTGGGTCAGAAAACACAGGGGAAAACGAAGCATAAGAACATCAAGGGAGGGACATAATTATTGCTCTGGCCCAAACTGTGAGGACTATGACCCACTTTCTGGCCAGAAAGCCAACACCACCACACCCAGCAGAACAAAAGTCCCAGATGCGCAAAGCTGCCTCCCAATCCCTTTCCACATACAAACTCCCTTCCACCTCCCTTTTCCTCACCCACTCACTAACTCACCAGAACCTTTCACACCTAGTTTCCCAGATGTGCTATCTCCCTTAGTTATATTATTTATTTGCTCATAGTCTCTCCCCATTGGATTGTGAATCTCTTGAGAGCATGGACTTTTGTTTAATCTTTGTGTCGCCAGCACTAAATACAGTACCTGACACACAGTTGGCACTTAATAAATACTAGACTAAATGACTGTTCCCCTCTAGCATGTTGCCCTCTGCTCCTCCCCAAACATAATGGAATACATTATAGTTAGACAGGAGAATTAATGATGCATCTTATGTTAGCTACTCTTCAAAGATTCTTCTATTTTGTGAAAATGAAGAACACTTCACTTTATTGCTTAGTAAAATTTAGCTATTGCATCAAATCAGAAATTGGATCTTGAGCAATATAAATTACAGAACAGTAACATGAACAAAATAAACTACATAATAATATTAGTTCATGAAAAATGGGACACAGTTACAAACTCATTACAATGTTACTCCTTACATAGCATAGGACAAGGTCAATATTTAATGACCCAGAATTGAAAACATAGAACCAAGTCTAGAAGAACCTACAACCTCAGGGAGATAAGATGAAGGGGTACACTGTTTGTGAAAGTACTGTTAGCTCCTATGTCCATTGATAAGATCTTGGGAACCAAAAGGATGCCCACACATATAGTGATTGAAAAGAAACTTTCTTTATAAAAGATTAACATTTCCTATTCAAGAAGGAGTTAAAATTTTTTGTCCCATCACTCATATTTTTCTTACTCTGTAATGTCATATTTCACTACCATCCCCCACATTCCTTCATTAGCAGCTTTTTCGTGGTTACAGTGACTGTAACACAGAAAATCCTCTTCATTTTGTTGAACTGCAAAAAAAAAAAAAATCAGACTTGTCTGAGTATTGGGCCAAGGAACAAGTAAAGAGATTTGAAAAGAAACAGATTAGGAAAAAATGGAAATTCTATCACAAATCATAGAAATGATTATGGCTGTTAGGTAATTCTGAACTAGGGTTTGGCCTTTGCAAAATCTGTTTCCTCAATCAGATGCTGTTATCTAGCAACATAATCTGTACTTACTAAGATAACAGAGAAAGAAGGAAAAAAAAGACCTTTTGGGATAAAAAGTCATCTTAGCCTAGTGGTATATTAGAATGCACAGATTTTGTGATTATGGTTTTTCTTAAAGTGAAAAGACCTATTTATTCACTGCTTCATTTTAGTAATTCCAGAGAGCATATAACACACTTTCAACTCAACGTTGCTTTTGTTGTTGTTGTTGTTGTTGTTGTTGTTATAGCATAGTCACAAATAAGCTGACCCAATTTGGAATTATGCCCAAAGGGCGATAAAGCTGTGCATACCCTTTGACCCGGCAATTCCACTTTTAGGTCTTTTTCCCAAAGAAATCATGGAAGGGGGAAAGGGACCCACATGTACAAAAATATTTATAGCGGCTCTTTACGTGGTAGCAAGGTATTGGAAGTTGAGGGGGTGCCCATCAATTGGGGAATGGCTGGACAAGTTGTGGTATATGAATACAATGGAATACTATTGTGCTGTAAGAAATGATGAGCAGGAGGAGTTCAGAGAAACCTGGAGGGTCTTACATGAGCTGATGATGAGTGAGATGAGCAGAATCAGAAGAACATTGTACACAGTATCATCAACATTGAGTGTTGACCTACTGTGATGGACTATATTCTTCTCACCAATGCAATGGCACAGAAGAGTTCCAGGGAACTTGTGATGGAAGAGGATCTCCAAATCCAAGGGAAAAAAAAAAAAGAACTGCGGAGTATAGATGCTGATTGAACCATACTATTTCTTTTGTTTTGGGTGCTGTTGTTTTTTTTTTTTCTATTTTGAGGTTTTGCATCACTGCTCTGATTTTTTCTCTTGTAACAGGATTAATGCAGAAATAGGATTAATGTTATTATGTGTGTATATGTATGGGAGGGAGGGGAGGGAGGGAGAAACATCTGAAATTGTAAAGCTTGTATAAACAAAAGTTGAGAACTATCTTTACATGTAACGGAAAAAATAAAATACCTTATATGTTAAAAAAATTTAAAAAATAAATAAAAGACAAAAAAACAAGCTGACCCAGAAAAATATATAGAGAGATTTATAGATATAGATATAGATATAGATATAGATATAGATATAGATATAGATATAGATATAGATATAGATATAGATATAGATATAGATATAGATATAGATATAGATATAGATATAGATATAGATATAGATATAGATATAGATATAGATATAGATATAGATATAGATATATGGAATTCTTAAAAGGAGGTTTCTTCCTAGATCTCAGGGAGAAAAAAAAAAACAGCTACCAAAGTACTCTCTTGTTCCCCATGCTGTTTTATGTTGATATAAATCATAGAATGTTAGACTTGAAAAGATCTTAGAAATGATCTAGTTCTGTCCTCTAACAGTTTCAGTTTGTACAGTTATATGAGGAAATAATCATAAGGGCTAAAGTGACTTACCCAAGGTCACCAAGTTAATGTGTCAGAATTGACACATCAGTTAATGTAGCTAGAACTGAAACTCCAATCTTCTGAACCTAGTCTAATGCTATTCCTTCAGCACCATGCAGAAATTTTCATTCAGAACACAAATCCTGAATTTCTTAGCCCATATACCAACTATGGGGAGAAAGCCTCTGGGCTAGTGTAATTGCTCCAAATCTTCTTCTTCTTCTTCTTCTTCTTCTTCTTCTTCTTCTTCTTCTTCTTCTTCTTCTTCTTCTTCTTCCTCTTCCTCTTCCTTCTTCTTCTGTTAAACTTTTTATTTAAAAAAATTTAGTCAAACAAACCAAAGCCCATGTCATCATCAGACTCCTCAGATTCTTCTTTTTTTGCTTCCTCTTTCTTCTTCTCCTCAGCTGGGGCAGCTGTGCTAACAGGAACAGCATCTCCAGCAGGGGCAGCACCACAAGCTGTTGGAGCAGGTCCACCAACTCCTACATTGCAGATGAGACTTGCAATGTTTACATTGTTCAAGGCCTTTGCAAATAATCCAGTCCAGAATGGTTCAATATTTACACCTACTGCTTTAACGAGGGCATTAATTTTATCCTCTGTGATCATAACTTTGTCATGAAGGATGAGGGCTATTTCCAAGACTATACAGTTATATCTACAGTGATACTATATATCACATAGCACTTTAAGGTTCACAAAACATTTAAAGTACCTTATATCAGGGGGCAGCTAGGTGGCACAGTGAATAAAATGCCAGTCCTGGATTCAGGAGGACCTGAGTTCAAATCCAGCCTCAGACACTTGATACTTACTAGCTGTGTGACCCTGGGCAAGTCACTTAACCCTCATTGCTCCTCACCCCCCCCCCCCGCAACAAATAAACAAACAAATAAAGTACATTATATCTCACCTGACTGTACTTCTTTGGGATCTTTCTGACTGATTCGTCCACTCTTCCCCAGCAAATCATTATTAGGATAACCTCATCATTGTGGAAGATCTCTTCAGTCTTTGTTGTTATTTAGTCATTAAGTCATGTCCAACACTTCATGACCCCATGGACTATACTGTACATGAGGTTTTCTTGGCAAAGTTACTGGACTGGTTTTCTATTTGTTTCTCCAGTAGTTTAAGGCAGACAGAGGTTAAATGACTTGCCCTGGATCAGATAGCTAGTAAATGTTAGATTTGAATTCAGGTCTTCTTGACTTCAGGTCCAGCCCTCTATTCAGTGAGCCATCTAGCTGTCTCTCAGCCTTGGGTGGGGGCCAGAAAATGTCCATTTAAGAAGAAAGTTCAGCTTAGACATCTCCTCATTTCTTACCTGGTTATACTTCCTTATGACTTCTCTGACTGACTTTTCCAATACTCTCCCATACCCATCCTCATTTCTGTCCCTTCCCCCCCACTCTTTTCAGCTTCCTATTGCATTTTAATTTCATCCATTGGTTGTAAGCTCCTGGGGGTCAGAGAATGTTTTTCTTTTCTATATTTGTATCTCCAATTTAGCACAGTTTTTGGCACATAATTGGTGCTTAATAAATGTTTATTGACTGAAAGAGAGATCCTTTATAATAAACCTTTCATTTAGGTGCTATTATTGTTCTTATTTTATAGATGATGAGATTGAAGACTAAAAAGGATACATAATTTACCCTAGGTCACACAGCTTGTAGGTATCTGAGATAGAAATTGATTCCAAGTCTTTATAATTCTAGAACTCTCTTCACTATGTCACTTTGCCTATTCCTCATGCTGATGAAATGAAAGATCATTCTTGTATGTAGAACTTTAGCATCTCTTTCTGTTGTTAAACACAGCAGTTATGTCAGCCATTAAGATAGTGTCAGATAGTTGTCATTTAGGTGAAGTGAAAAGTTATCTACAATTATTCAGCATTTTTTACTGAATTATTTATTTCAAACCTCAATAACTAAGCAATAGACAATTATTATAGTGTTTACATGTAGTATTTAAATAATGTATCTAGATAGATATGTATACATAGATACAGTATATATATGCATATATGTGTGTGTATATATATTTGCATATATATGTGTGTATATATATATATTTACTATATATGTTTGTACATATAAATATAGGTCAATGTTCACACATATTGACTTATGTTCTTCTTTTTAAGAATAACCTTTACAGTACTGTCTTGCTTTTGGTAATCAATTTTTTGGCCAAACAAGAAGCTCACTGGAATCTGGTATTCCCTGCCTCCTTTTTCAGTCAAATGCATGATGATAAACATATAGGCTACTGGAGAATAAGATTTATGAAAGCCTATAGTATCTGGTAAACACTTACATGTGGAGTCACACTTTTCTACTGCAAAGATCTCACACTTTACGCCCTAGAGAGGCCACTCAAATTCTTGTTCCTAGCTCTTCATCTAAGCACTTTCCACTTGTGCTACAGAATACATGCATTTAAACTCATTCATGGGTATAGATATTTTTAATCCATTCATTATTTGCTTCTAGTTTCTCCTGCTCTTTTTTTTTTCAGGGAAGGGGTATTGAATATATGTCTAGACTAACATTCCAATCAAAAGCATCTTAAAAGTTGAAATGTCTCATCGTTATTAGAAAGAGTGTCTGCTTATTGACTACATTGACACTCACCCTATCATGCTTACAATGCATATATTCTGTATCCCAGTTCAACTTCAAACATCTATTAAGCACTTGCTATATACCTGTCATGCAAGAAGTACATAATAAATATTTAACTGCCTTAGTGACTACATTGAGGCAATGTAGTACAGAATAGCAATAGACCATGAGTCAGAAGACCTGGTTTGGGGACCTCAGTCAAGATGCTTAATATCTCTGGATTTGTTTCCTCATCTGTAAAATGTGGATAATAACGTTTGCATTATCTTTCTCAGGTGTGAAACACAAAGAGAAACAGGGGCCACTAAGTATAGACAGATGCCTGGGAGCCACATATTGACTTAGATGAAATATATAATATGATATGGGTTTTATTTTTTAATTTCTTTTGTTAAATGTTACCCAATTACATTTTCATATGCTTCAAGACCACTTGGAGTGTTGGTAGATGCTGACACCACTGCTTTGCCTCACTAGGTTGTTGAGAGGATCAAATATGAAACTGTACACAAAAGTGCTTTACAAACTTTGAAGTACTTTACAAATGTAAATTATTTAACTTTATGTTAAAAGTTCTGTACTAGGCACTGGGGAAGATACCTTAATGGCTTCATCATTTCATCCCTGTGGGTATTCCCCAGGCTCATATGGATTTTAACTTCTCTGTGTCATATCCCATACAATTTTTTCTCTTTCTTTTTTTAAACCTTTCAGTAAAATATACACCCAAGTTGCTGGAGGCTTGTCTCTGGTTTCCTTCTTTCTTTCTTTCTCTTTTTTTTTCCAGGGCAATGGTGGTGAAGTGACTTGCCCAGGGTCACAGAGCTAGTAAGTATCATGTGTCTGAGGCCAGATTTGGAATCAGGTCCTCTTGAATCCAGGACCGGTGTTTTATCTACTTCTCCACCTAGCTGCCCCCTGGTTTCCCTATTTCTTTAGGGAAATCAAGATACTACTAAGGCCACCCTGAGCATTGTATCATATGGCATAGCTCATTCTCACTACAGTTTTTTTTTTCTAGTTAGACCTCCTTTATTCAGTGCCACTTCTCATAAGCAGATCATCATTGACACTCTGTTGTACCTTGCTCATAGCCACTGTATGCCTTCCTATTGCTCTTTTGATAATCTATAATTTTGGTTCTTCTGTAGTTGTGGTAGCATATGATATATAATCATAAAGCATCATTAGCAGAATATTCATGTTTTTTTCTGATAAAAGTATTTTATTTTTTTCCAGTTACATGTAAAAATAGTTCTCAACATTTGTTTATACAAGCTTTCCAATTTCAGCTTTTTCTCCCTCCCTCCCCTCCCTCCCCCCTACCCTAGACAGCAGGTAATCTGATATAGGTTTTATATATACGTAATAACATTAAACATATTTCTGCATTAGTCATGTTATAAGAGAAGAATCAGAGCAATGAGGAAAAACCTCAAAATAGAAAAACAACAGCACCAAAAGCAAAAGAAATAGTATGGTTCAATCTGCATCTCTACTCCACAGGTTTTTTTTTCTGGATTTGGAGATCCCCTTCCATCATGGGTCCCCTGGAACTCTTCTGTACCATTGCATTGGTGAGAAGAATCTAGTCCATCACAGTAGATCAACAAGCAATGTTGATGATACTGTGTACAATGTTCTTCTGGTTCTGCTCATTTCACTCATCATCAGTTCATGCAAGTACTTCCAAGTTTCTCTGAACTCCTTGTGCTCACTGTTTCTTATAGCACAATAGAATTCTATTACATTCATATACCACAACTTATTCAGCCATTCCCCAATTGATGGGCAATCCCTCAATTTCCAATTCCTTGCCACCACAAAGAGCAGCTATAAATATTTTTGTACATGTGGGTCCTTTTCCCTTTTTTATGATCTCTTTGGGGAAAAGATCCAAAAGTGGTATTACTGGGTCAAAGGGTATGCACAGTTTTATAGCCCTTTGGGCATAATTCCAGTTTTCTCTATAGAATACCTGGATCAGTTCACAGCTCCACCAACAATGCATTAGTGTTCCAATTTTCCCACAGCTTCTCCAACATTCATTATTTTCCTTTTTTGTCATATTAGCCAATCTGATAGGTGTCAGGTGGTATCTCAGAGTTGTTTTAATTTGTATCTCTCTAATCAATGGTGATTGAGAGCATTTTTTCATATGGGAATAGATAGCTTTGATTTCTTCATCAGAGAACTGCCTGTTCATATCCTTTAACCATTTCTCAATTGGGGAATGACTTGGATTCATATAAATTTGATTTAGTTCCCTATATATTTTAGAAATGAGAATATTCATTTTTAAGAAAAGACTTTTGTAGCAGTGAGCATTTGGTAATCAATGAAAGTACTATGCAACTTTCCAAATACAATCCATTCTAATCTCTTCCTATTGAATCATGAGCCCAGGCTATTCTATAGTACCTATTTTGAAGGTAGGTAAATACATGATAGATAGATTGATGGATGGAATTGTGCAAATCAGAGCTCTGCCCTGAGGAGGAAGCATGTGACTTGGCATCAGCATGTGACTTGGCATCTGGAAGTTATGTCTATAGAACCACTTGTAGTCATGTCAATCAAAACTACCAGCCAATTAGCTTGGAGCTATGTGTATGGACAGCCCTGCTTCCTGTTTCACAGAGGGCTTCTGGGAGAAGCTGTTGAGGATAGGGTCTTTTTTCATTCAGGACTCTGGTTTGGTGGAGGACAGAGAACTTCATGTGGGCTGTCAGGGAAAGGCAAGGTTTTATCTCTGGCTATCCCAAATAGATCTAAGCTAAGAAATCTGTCCTCAATCTCTCTCTCTTCCCTAACTTCTAATATACTTTAATAAATACTTAAAAACCTAAACTCTTGCTGAATTGATCACTAAATCTTAGCTAGTTTCTCCCCCACACTGGGGTCAGGTCATTAGATTTTAAACATCACAGCTAGAATTTTAGGCTTTACAGAATACACACACACACACACACACACACACATTTATTTATTTATATATACATACACACACACACATTGTTATCCTCCTCATTAGGTTATGAGCTCCTTGAGGGCAGAGACTCTTTTGCCTATTTCTGTACCCTCAGGGCTTAGCAAATATCTGACGCATAGTAGGCACTTAATAAGTGCATTTTGATTGATTGCATACACACATAAATACACAAACTGGTTGCCATCATTTTTTGAAAATGCATATTTCAATTCACTTTATTTTTCCATTTTAGATTGTTAGACTAATTTTTTCCAGATTACTTTGGAATTCTCTTAGGAGGCCTTGTAGTGTTTCAGTGTTCAGTATAATTATACAGCTTCATCTGTTTTTTAAAAAATATATAATTTCAAGGCCTTTCTTATAAATAGAGAAACCTTTCATTTGGACTGTGTGAGGGATATGTTCCAAGATATTGGCAAGCACCTTGGGTGAGCAGATGTCTTCTTGTTTTATGCCTCACTTGATGTCAATTCTTAGAGGTTCATTGAACAAAATTATTTAAATGGTTAGATCTGCCATCATGTTATGTGATGTTAATGTATGACTAAGAGGTGCCTTGTCTGAAGAATCCTAGGCTACATTTTATTATATGAGTCAAATTCTTTTTAAAGAAAAAAATAAATAATACAGTAATAATTTATAAGGATAAAGAAATTACTTGCTTTAGTATATTGTGAATTCCTGGCCTCTTCTCCCCAAACCAAAGGATTTTCATTGAAACTATTCTCTCTCTCTCTCTCTCTCTCTCTCTCTCTCTCTCTCTCTCTCTCTCTCTCTCTCTCTCACACACACACACACACACACACACACACACACACAGAGTAATCTCTTCAAATTCTTAAGGAGAATAGAAAATAATAGGTCACTAGTGGCCAGGCTTCTTTTCTCTCTTTGTTTTCTTTTACTTTGTCTAAAATACCATCTGTGAGCTTTTTTATTATTTTAGAACTTTCACCTCTGAAATTTCTTAGAAATATGTCCTTGAGTGCTTTGAAATTGTGTCATCTCCAACATGAATTTTCTTCATATATAATTGGTTAGGGTGAACTAATCTTCCAACCTTCATCCTATAAGTGCCATTTCTACCCCCTCACACAGACTATTACATATTAAGAAGAGGTGAAGTGGAAATATGGGTTTCCCTTTGGACCAATGAAAATGCTGTGGTGTGTGGAGCCCGCTCATACTGACTCATAAGGACTATTATATTTCCAATATGAGTACTTACAATTTGGAAATGGGCAAATGTTAGAAATCAAGGCTTCATTTATTGTTTATTGACAGTCTAGACATAAGAAAGTGATAGAGAAAATGCTAATAATGTAAACTAAACTTAAAAGTGTATAGTCAGTATATCCTTTTTTTCCTAGAAAACCAGTTAAGCATTTACTATCACACCTCTGATAATATATCACCATAAATATGTTCCCTGATTATTAGCAAAGAAACTGATACAAGCAATAGCTTCAGCAATGTAGTAGAATATAAAGTAAATCCACAAAATCATTACCTTTTCTATTTAGAACAAATTAGAAAAATCAGGAGGGGAGGGAAGGAAGAAGCATTTATATAGAGCCCACTATTTGCCAGGTACTTTACAAATATCATTTTATTACATTCTCACAACAACCCTAGAAGGTAGGTGCTATTGTGATCACCATCTTACAGCTGAGGAAACTGAGACATCTTAAGTTGTGACTTGGCTAGGGTTATATAGCTAAGAGTCTGAGTACAGATTGGAACTCAGGTCTCCCTGACTTCAAGAGTAGCACTGTATCCACAGTATCACCTAGAGGCCTCAAAAAGAAAACTTATAAAAGAAATTTCATGTAAAATTACCAAAAAATAAATACATCAAGAAATTAGCAAAGTAAGATTTATATAAATACAACTACAAAACATTCTTTACAGAAATGAAGACATTAACTGCTCATGATTGGGCAGTGCCAACATAAGACAACAATGCTACCTAAATTTACTGATACATTTCGTGTCATACTAATAAAATTACTGAAGGGATATTTTATAGGACTAAACTAAATAACAAATACCATCTAGAAGCAAAAAAGGTTCATAATTCCCAGGAAAATAAAGAGAAATTGAATAAATTAAAGGAGAAATAGAATTACCATACTATTTATATTATGAAGCAAAAAAAATAAAAATTATTTTGTATTCATTAAAAAAGTAGATCATTAGAACACTTGATAAGCAAGAAACAGAAGCAATTAAAAACAGGAGGCCAATGGTTTATGAACCACTGGTTGATAAACCCAACATGATAAATTACTGGTCAATAGACTCAAACTGGAAAGCTATCAGGTAAAATTTATATTAAGATGAGCATTTTATATTATATACCACAACAAGCTGAAAACAGGTAAACAAGCTGAATATAAAAGTTGACACTGTAAAACATTTAGAAAATAATGATATCAGGTACCTTTTATAGTTATGGGTATAAGAAAGGATTGTTAACCAAATAAGGAATAGAAGAGGCCAAATAATGTGAAACAAATAGTTTTGATTTCAAAAAATTTTTAAAGCACATATAAAATCAATGAAGATAAAAGAAAAGTGCTAAATTAGGAAAATATTTCCATCATATCACCAATAGAAGTTTGATATATTAAAAATTCAATGAATTAACAAATTATAAAAAGTGTTTCTCTAATATATCATTTTTGGATACAAATGGTTTTTAAGAATTATAAACTCTGTAGAAACATATAAAATACTTATTTCTGATCACTGATAGTGAGACAAATGCATATGAAAATAACTTTTAAGATTTTGCCTTATACTATATTAAACTGGCAAAAGATGATAACAATATTCAGTGGGTACTGTGATGCACTATTGGCAGAGTTCTGAAGTTCCCACTAGGAAATCTCTTGGTAGCCATTCCCCAATTAATGGGCATCCCCTCAATTTCCAATTCTTTGCCACCACAAAAAGAGCAGCTATAAATATTTTTGTACATGTGGGCTTTTTCCTTTTTTATGATCTCTTTGGGATATAAACCTAGTAGTAAAGCTAGTACATATCTGAGGTTGGATTTGACCTCAGGTTTTCCTGATTCCAGGCCCAGCACTCTATTCACTGAGCCAACTAGTGTGTGCTTGCTCTCTCTCTCTCTCTCTCTCTCTCTCTCTCTCTCTCTCTCTCTCTCTCTCAATCTCTCTCTCTCTCTCTCTCAATCTCTCTCTCTCTCTCTCACACACACACAAACACACACACACACACACACACACTAGTTGGCTCAGGGGAATGGCTGAACAAGTTGTGGTATATGAATAATGGAATACTATTGTTCTGTAAGAAACGATGAGCAGGAGGATTTCAGAGAAGCCTGGAAGGACTTACATGAACTGATGCTGAATGAGATGAGCAGAACCAGGAGAACATTGCACACAGTAACAGCAATCTTGTGTGATGATCAACTGTGATAGATTTAGCTCTCCTCAGCAATACAATGATCCAAGACAATTCCAAAAGACTCATGATGGAAAATTCTCTACACATCCAGAAAAAGACTTATGGAGTCTGAATGCAGATTGAAGCATGCTATTTTCACTTTTGTTGTTGTTGGGTTTGGTTTTTTTTTGTTGTTGTCGTTTGTTTCTTCCTTCTTCTGATTTCCCTTTTGTTATGATTCTTCTCTCATAACATGACTAATGTGGAAATATGTTTAACATGATTGTACTATATAAGCTATATCAGATTGCTTTCTGTCTTGGGGAGGGGGAAGAAAGGGGAAGAGAAAAATTTGGAACTCAAACTCTTACAAAAAATGAATGTTGAAAACTCTTTACATGTAATTGGAAAAAATAACATAAACTAAAATTAGAAAGAAAAAAAGAAAGGCAATCACTCCAAAAGATTTTACTAAAATGAGAAAATAAGCAAATAAGTCAGTGGTTATTGATGTTCTCTTCATTGTCTGTTAGGGCTCAATTCATTTCTTATTAAGAGCCTACTATATACAAAGCACTCTACCGGACAATAGGGGAATAAAGACAAAAGGGAAAGAAAGGCAGTACTTGCTCTGAAAGAGTTTAGATTCTGTTTGGGGAATATAATAATTACATAGAAAAAAGGAAGAGAGCACTAAAAGTTGGAGGGATAAAGTTTTTATTGGTCCTTCTGTTCTCAAAGAGGACCATGGCATTAGGGTAATGTCATGACCTGCACTGAATTGGGTTTAAGTAAGGGAGGGTTGTGAAAGGTCATTAACCTCACTCTCTCCTTCAGAGTCATCTAGGTCCAGTGGAAAGATATATAAATATCAGGACAACTGGAGATGGTACCAGCTGTTTTAAGGCAATTGGGGTTAAGTGATTTACCATGGATCATGCAGCTAGTGTGTAAGGTGTGCTTTAAACTCAGGTCCTCTTGACTCTAGGGCCAGTGCTCTATCCACTGTACCACCTAGCTGACCTGGGAGGATAAGGAAAGACTTCCTAAAGGAGGTGGCCTCTGAAATGATCATGTAGGAAAGCTCCAGGTTCTTAGAAGGACAAGAACAAAGTGTTTTTAGGTGATGTGTAAGCATAGTTTATCACTTCAGATCTATGGATAAGGGAAGAGTTCATAATGAACTATCATTTATTAAATGCCTGCCCTGGGGAAAGCATTGTGCTGGGGGTGTAACTACACTAAATTGAAAGTGAGGACTGAAAATAGACCATATATGGAAGCCATAAAGCTTGCACACTAAAGACATCTTTGAATATTTTGCTAGGGTTTTGTTTTTTGTTTGGTATCTTGCCCTCCCTCATCTATCTTCCAAGCTGGTTCTCAAAAACTTTAAGCATTATGTCACCATTAGCATAGATGTCCTTAGAGTTAATCAAAAACAACACCACAAATATATGAGATGTTGCATTGCAACCAGATTTATTGCAAAAGAAATGAACATGAATGTGGAATGCAAAGCCAGAGCAAAGAGTTCACAATCCATACAGGTTTGCATATTTATAACAGAACAACAAAGTAAAGAGTAGGTCCCAAGAATCTTCTCCTACAGGGGAGTGGCATGGGAAGGGGGAAAGGGGCAGTAAAGGTGAGAAAAGGACAAAACCTCTCCAGAAAGAAAGAAGAAAGATGATGGCAAAAGTGACTTTTTTTCCTCCTGGGAATGGCTAGATGATGAAAATAAGTGGATCTGCTTATTTACAAGGGTCTCAGTTACACAAGCAGTTTCTCAGTCTAGTACAGACTGACTGGTGCCTGTCTTAACCCAACCCCACCTTCCCCCACCAATGACACGCAGGTCATTCAGCTTGGGGCGAAAACAACAAATTATAACAGCTCTGGAAAGGCTTCATCCATGACACATTCAGGGCCTCCTAAATTCTGTAGGTTCAGTGTTTCTGGAAAATATGGAAACTTCAAAAGATAAGTTCAGGGGATCCCCTTACCATTCCTTAACGGTGTATACTTAATCTATTTCAAGCAGTCTTCCTGATATCATCTTCATTAGTATTATTTCAGGTTCTTAATATAACACTAGGGCAGCTAGGTGGCATGATAGATAGCGCACAGGACCTGGTGTCAGGAAGATTTCATCCACTGAGTTCAAATTCAGACTAAGATACCTACTAGCTGTGTGACCCTGGGCAAGTCAATTCACCCCATTTACTTCACTTTCCTCGTCTATAAGATGAGCTAGAGAATGAAATGGCAAACTACTCCAGTATCTTTTCCATGAAAACTCCCAAAGGGGTCATGAAAGAGTTGGTCACGACTAAAATGACTGGACAACAACATAGCTTATCAGGGACAGAGGTATAAGAGTCCAAATGTGATAAATAAGGATTATTTCATAAAATGAAGACAGTTCATTAGAGTGCTAGACTTAGAGTGAGGCGGACCTCAATTTAAATCCTGCCTCTATTCTTTAATAACTCTTATCATGGGCTGGTAATTAAAACTGAGTTTTGGTTCCCTTACTGATACAATGGGGTTAATAATGCCTGTAGTGCCTACCTAATAAGTTTCTGTTAAATTAAGATAATATAAAGTAAGCAAATATATTGTATTTTTTTAAATTTTAGAACATTATAAAAATTTCAGTTTTTATTATTCAACTAGTAAAAATACAAAATGCTATAGAAGATGAAGACTAGATGATACATTTCCTAAATTTTTTCATAAAACTAGAACTGTTTGTTAAAATAGCTACATAAACATAAATTAATGATGATATGCTGATTTAATTTGCTCAGCTAACTTGTGAAGGAGGCATGTGCCCTCCAACCCCAAGACATACTTAGCTATGGGCACTGAAAACCCCTCTGGAGTGAACCTGAGCACTCAAGAGCTCATAGCAATGGAAACTGTGTTAAGTCTTCATTCCCTTCCTGGCCCCCTGGGGCTAACTTATTTTTTTCAAGCTGCTGTGGAAATCCTGCTTCCCTCCTCAATACTGCTTTTTACCTGGCATTTTTGTTGAGAAATCTAGGTTTCAAAATGTAGTCTGCAGACTTAAGAAAATAACAAACTCTCATTTTGTGGCTCTGTCTCATCACAGCTTCTCTGAGCAGAAAAATGTCTGCTATCATTGAAAGGGAAAATTTCTTTTCACCTCCAACTATGTCTACTGAGACTCATTCTCCCAGAGCCAGGCCTGTTACAACTGTCCTTTAGGGTTCTAAGATTAACCCTAAAGGCTTGGTAAATTCTTTCTCTAATTATACAGGCTTAAGCCCGCATTTTAGTGTGGTACCCCTTCTGCTGACAGTCATTACCAACCCAGTTCCACTTCACTAATTAATATCATATAGTTTTCTGCAAAAAGATATTGTGAAGATATGGCAAGAATAAAACTACAAATATTCTCAACCCTATACCTATGACTTGCACTCTCCCTCATACTACCTTGATCCCTACAAGGAATAGACTCAAATTAAATGAAACTTCTTCATAGCCTCCTCCTTTCCCAGGCCCCCACCCCCACCCCCAATCACCCAAGTTCACAACAAAATGTAAAATAACTACTGGATGAATCTTCATCTCTGTTAAGGGTTAAAATTCTAGCTAGTCTGTCTAAAATATCTAATGAGTGGTCGCCAATAAATTATAAGCTTTAGCAAGAGTTAGGTTTTTAAGCATTTATTAAGGAGAATAAGAATTTGGTAAAGAGAGAGAGAAAGGCCTAGATTCCTATCTATTAAAGGGAGAGCACATTTCTAGCTCCCTTCTCCGCCAGCGTCCTCAGGAAAAAGACCGAGACTGAGCGCCAGTCTCTTCCTTCCTCCTCCCACTAGTCTGCGTCACTTCCTGATGCCTGGTCTTGCCCTCAAAGACCTTCGCTTCATGGGCAGAACTCTTCTACAGTAAGTATCCAGCAGGTGGCGTTATTCCAATCGTTACATCTCACATGCTTCTGGCCTCGGGAACCCAAATCATTCATTAGGGCCTGACTGTTGAAATGGATAACTGTAAAACCCAGCATGGTTAAGATGATATTTGTGATTCATAAGAACATGCTCATTATTAGGGCAGCTGGGTGTAGTATATTTAGACAGAGGGCACAGGTATGAATTGAATATGAAGGGATGATATCTTTAAAAATTAAATTAAAGGGTGAGAGAAGAATGCATTGAGAGAAAGGGAAAGGGAGAGGTGGAATAGGATCAAGTATCTCATATAAAAGAAGCAAGAAAAAGTTTATACAGTAGAGGGGAAGATGGGGAAGCTGCTACGGAGTGAGTGAACCTTATTCTTATCAGAATTTGCTCAAAAAGGGAATAATATACACATTCAATTGGGTATAGTAATCTATCTTAGCATGCAGGAAAATAGGAGGGGAAGAGGATGGGGGGGTGAAAGAAGGGAGGGCAGATTGGCAGAGGGAGTAGTCATAAGCAAAACATTTTGGAGGAGGGATAGCGTGAAAGAAGATAGAAAATAGAGTAAATGTCATGGGGAGGGAATAGGATTAAGGGAAATACAGTTAGTAATGGTAACTGTGAAAAAAAATTGAAGCAAGTTTGTTTGATAGGCCTCAGTTCTCAAACATATCGAGAACTGAGTCAAATTTGTTAAAATAAGAGCCATTCCATAATTCATAGATGATCAAAAGACATGAAGTTTTCAGATGAAATAATCAAAGCTACCTATAGCCATATGAAAAAATGCTCTAACTCACTATTGATTGCAGAGATTCAGATCAAAATAATTTTGGGTACTACCTCATATCCATTGGATTGGATAATAGGACAGCAGAGGAAAATGACAAATGTTGTGGGGGATATGGACAAAATGAGCCATTAATAAACTCTTGGTAAAGTTGTAAACTGATTCAAACAATCTGTAGAGCAATTTGGAACTATGTCCTAAGGGTGATAAAAATCATGCATACTCTTTGACCTAGTAATATCACTACCAAGTTGCTATCCAAAAAAAGATAAAAAACAAAAAGTTAAAGGATCTATATATACAAAAAATATTGATGGCATCCCTTTTATGGTGCAAAGAATTTGAAAGTGAGGAAGTGCCCATCAATTGGGAATGACTGAACAAATTGTGGGATGAGACTATGATGGAACACTATTGTGCTATAAGAAATGATGAGCAGAGGGCAGCTAGGTGGCAGAGTGGATAAAGCACTGGCCTTGGATTCAGTAGGACCTGAGTTCAAATTTGGCCTCAGACACTTGACACTTACTAGCTGTGTGTCCCTGGACATGTCACTTAATCCTCATTGCCCTGACCCCCCCCCAAAAAAAAAAAAAGAAAAAGAAAAAGAAATGATTAGCAGGATGCTCTCAGAAGAACCCCAAAAGACTTACATGAACTGATGCAAAGTTTACAAAGTTTGTTTACAAAGTAATAGCAATATTGTAAGATAATCAGCTATGAATGACTTAGCTATTCTCAGCAACACAGTGATCCAAGACAACTCTGAAGGACTTATGAAAAATGTGATGCATCTCCAGAGAAATAATTGATTGTGTCTGAATACAGATTGAAGCATAATTTTTTAAACTTTCTTTTTCTTAAGTTTTTTTGTCTGTTTTCTTTCACAACCTGACAAATACGGAAATGTTTTATATGACTACACATGTATAACTTATATTGAATTGCTTGAGTTCTTAAGGGGGGGTGGAAGAAAATTTGGAGAACAACATTTTAAAAAATGGATGTTTAAAAGTATTTTTACATGTAATTGGGTAAAAAAATAAAATTCTAAATAAATGGGAAAAAAACAGAATAATTGCCAATTCCTGGATCTGTAGTGATTAATCATTCTGACATTCTGAAGCTCATGAGGTTATATTTCTTGCTCATATTCCTTCACCAAAAATTAAAATCAAACATAAAAATGCAAAAATCAGAGACCCACATGATAGGCTATGTGTAGGCCTCAGATGATGATGAAAATAACAATAAAAATAAGTATTTATAAAAATAATTTCAGGTTTGCAAAGTATACACTATTGTACATATTCTTATTTTATCTTCATTAATAATATTTGGCTATATATTTTGCTATTGTTCTTATTTTACAGATGAAGAAACTGAATCAGAAGTTAAGTGACTAGCCCAGGGTCACTTAGCTAATAAGTATTAAAAATTAGATTTAAGCTCAAGTCTTCCTGACTCCAAGTTCAGAGTTCAGTCTATCATGCCATTTGACTACTTTGAAAGGGTCCAAAGTCTCTCCCTATTCACAATTCACAACATGTCTCTCTCCTCAAATTCCACCAAGGAGTAAAAGAAAATAGCAAAACCATCACTTGTACTGGCTAGTTCATTTTGATGGTAGTTCTGGTTCTAGTTATTCAACTGTTTTCCTCTTCATCACATGGTTATCTTACCAGAACCAGTTCCAGAATGTGCATAAGTAATTCATGGCATGTCTTCTTCTTCTTCTTTTTTTTTTTTTAAGTGAGGCAATTGGGGTTAAGTGACTTGCCCAGTGTCACACAGCTAGTAAGTGTTAAGTGTCTGAGGCTGGATTTGAACTCAGGTACTCCTGACTCCAGGGCCAGTGTCCTATCCACTGTGCCACCTAGCTGCCCCTATGGCACTTCTAATAAATGTCATCATGCCATTCTGGAAATAGGTTCCCCAAATTCTTCCAAAAGAAGATGGCCCTTCCCTTCACCTTATGCTTGCATGCACTAACCAAACCAAAGAAGTCAGTAGTGATGGTCATAGATTTATGTAAAGAACTTAGATAACTGGGACAATGAAAGTAAAAACAGAGATATCCAAATTTACAAACCCCTCTGGGGGTTTGTTAAACTTGTCTGGCCTTGTTTAACCATCACAGAAAGCAAAGGAAAGGAATAATAAGTTATGAGATTCTTTGCTGCAGGAGGAGACACTACTTCCCCTTCAGTTGAGAGAAAAGAGATGGGAGGTACAGTATAGTTAGCTGGCCTGAGCTGCCTCAATACCCCTGGTCAACATCTTGTATTTCCCAATCATATTGATTAGTAATATAAATCCAGTCTTGCACATAGATCCTGCTCTGAATGTCTCTATCATCTCCTGGTTTTAGCCATTACTTTGTCTTTCTCAAAATTCCTTCAGCTTCTTTTGCAGCCACCTATAAGATGACTTTTCTTCAGTCATTCACAGTGTCTGCTTCATGACCATGTCAGTGTCATCAATTTATTTCAATTTTAAGAATTCACGGGGGCAGCTAGGTGGGATGTGGGCAGCTACATGGCACAGTGGATAAAGCACCAGCCCTAGATTCAGGAGGACCTGAGTTCAAATCCGACCTCAGATACTTGACACTTACTAGCTGTATGACCCTGGGCAAGTCACTTAACCCTCATTGCCCCCCCCAATTGTAGAAAATCTGGGTAGTCTGTCCTATGTCTAAAGAAACCCTTTACACTCCCTTCCCCTATGATACGAAACTTCTGGAATGTCTACCTAACCAGCAGATAGTCACATCCTGATTTCCCATTGTAATGCCTATAGGTGAAATAGCAAAGGTTATCGAAACATTAAGATGACATCTAAAAGAATAAAATAGTTTAGAGCAAGGTTTAAAGAAAACAAACATCTATATGCAATCAGCTGCTATTCTCCCAAAGCTTCAACTTTTAACAATTATGTAATCTAACCGTAGGAATGCTTAGAAAGATATGTAGGGAAGGGAAGAGGAAAAAAGAAGACAAATGCTAACATACCATACAGGGTGGTCACTGAGGTAGTGCAGTGGATAGGGCACTGGTCCTCAAGTTGGGAGGACCTATGTGTGACCCTGGGTAAGTAACTTAACTCTAATTGCCTTAAATATCTGGGGTCATCTCCAGTCCTATATATAGATAGAGATAGAGATAGAGATAGAGATAGAGATAGAGATAGATATATAGATATGACTACTAGTGGTATTTCTGGATCAAAGAGCATGCATAGTTTTATAGCCCTTTGGACATAGTTCCAAATTACTCTCCAGAATGGTTGGATCCATTTGTAACACCACTAAAATCATACCTATGAATCTAACCTTGTCCTCCTATGGGATCTGAACAGGTTTGCCTGGATCTTTCTTCCCTCATTTGCTACTTGACTGAGCCTATGAGACTCCTAGGCAGCTCTTCTAAGTGATATTATACCCTGAAACTATTTTTTCTTACTTCTCTAATTACTCAAGGAAAAGAAACCTAGTAGTGATTGCTTTCTGCTAATTCAAAAATGTCTTCAATTCACCTTTCCTTATCCTTGGTGTTCCTATGAAAAGAAATACAGAAGCAAAAACATCATGCATACACACCCATGTATGTTCTCCTGGGTGCAGGGGTGTTCAGCAAAAACTGATAACTTTGGTGTGAGGACTGATGAGTCCTTTTCAGAGTGACTTTCCACATTTGATGGCCACCTGATTCATTCAACTCTCACCTATGGCTCCAAGAAATTGTAGAATGTACAGTGGCTATATACTGGTAAACCATTTGGGCAGAGGGACTAAACCAATTTAAGGGTAACTGAGGAACCTCAAACCCATCAGTGAGTTAAGGGGCTGTCTACCTTAAGTATGCGAACCCTTCCTCCAGTAGACGAAAACAATTTATTCCAACCACCATGCAGGCAACTGAAGTGGGCTCAGTGGAGCATTTAGAGGGTGGTCAGACATGGGGGACACCAAAGTCATTCACTGCATCCTGAGCCATTGCCAGTCATCTTGACTTTTGTCTTGCCACTGGACTTCACTGACTTTGGGAGAGTGAGGTTGATCACTTCATGCAACTCTGCCTCACTTATATCAGATTTATGCATGCGTCATTTATTTGTGTCAAAATATATCGCTCATACATGTTCTCCTTATGTAAATTCCATGTGACTTTTACCAATCAAAATTTTTTCTTCCAACTTTACCCTTCCTGATTCCCTATTATTTTAAGTATGAATTATGGTAAAATAATAATTAGCATTAATTAGTTGAAGTCCTCCTTAATCACTTTGACTATAGAAAACCATTGATAAAGCCTCATCTCTACAGAAAGACAAGCTGGGATAATTATATACTTATCTTTTAAAGACTAATTTAAGCAAAACTAAGTATTATTTTAACTTCCAAAGTCATCTATAGTCGGGGCAGCTAGGTGGCGCAGTGGATAGAGCAGCAGCCCTGAATTCAGGAGTACCTGAGTTCAAATCCGGCCTCAGACACTTGACACTTACTAGCTGTGTGACCCTGGGCAAGTCACTTAACCCCCATTGCCCTGCAACCCCCCACCCCCCACCCCCAAAAAAATCAAAGTCATCTATAGTCATCCCTCAAAAGTTACTGTATTTAGGACCCCTGTTGCTAAGGATGATGCATTTCCTTCAATATATCCACTTTCATCTTGTACAGAATTATATTTGATATTAATAGATGATGAAAAATACTAAACCCCTATTACAGGAGGGGATACAGTAGTGACTACAATTGTTTCATAGTAACAATGAAGACACAGAAAAAATAGCATTACTGCCTTTAGTATAATGAAGGGAAAAATGTTTGTATGGAGTTCTTGCTAAATCAGATATAGTTTTCTGCAAAACCTGTGGGGTTTTTTTTCTTTATGTCTGAAACAAGAGTTTCTTAGAAGAGATCTGACAAGTTATTTTGCAGAGTTAAGTGCTTCTTATACATCAATATGGTTTCTGTCTGCCCAAACTATACAACAGATGTGATACCTTACACTAAGGGTTCTTGATGTGGTGTATATGGACTTGGTTTTTTTTTTTAAATGTTTTGTTAAATGTATTTCAAAGAAATTGATCTCCTTTGTAATCCAATATGTTTGATTGTTTTTAAAAATGTGAAAGCATTATTCTGAGAAAGGACTCAAAAGATTTCACCAGACTCCCTGAGAAAGTCCATGGAACATAGAAAAAAGATTAAGAACCCTTGCCTTGTACCTAATGCCAGAGGTGGCACTTCTGATTGTTTTCAGTAGGCAGAGAGATTGCTACTTCCAGGGTTCATGTAACAATTGACAAGTAAATGATTTGTCTTTGATTCCCCCTTAAGTTGTTTTATATTTCCCATCTCATATCACTGGGTCATATGTTTGGAACTTAATGGGACCTGATAAAGCACCTAAATTCTTAAATATTCAGTTGCTCTGTGGTCTCACCGAAGTAGATACTTATCAGTACTTAAGTACTAACTTCTTCATGTTACTCATATTCATGTTCATACATGCATTTACTGTAGGGGATCTATCCAGTGCTCCAGGGACATTCTCCCTTTCTTTTGACCCTGCAAGGATAGCAATGAAGTACAAAGGCTTGGTAATAGTTACCCATGTACTTACCACATGATCAACTTATCTTCTTAATCTATCATTGCTATCATTTCTTTGACACTATGTATACCCTGGTTCTTTCTTGTAATGTAGGGGAGTCCAGATGAAAAGCATCATTCCATATAACAATAACTTTAATAAACTATTTCTCCTTAAAAAGGAAGGAGGAAAACAGATACTAACAGAGACAGTCTCAGCATGTGGGCTTCATGCCCTCAGATGGAAGCAGGTAGGAAGAGGTATCCATGCTCCTGTCAAAAGCCCAGACACCCTCAGGATTCAACCTGAGAAAAGGAGCTAGCATCTACAAGAAGTAAATGGGAGATATTTCAAAGCTACCTAATAAGCAGGGAGGAATGAGTATCTGAGAGTAAGAGTGAAGAATAGGAAAATAGAAAACTTAAGCAGAACAGTACCATTCCAAAAAGAGGCTGAAATGGGAGCTGTGGGGTGGGGGGAATATACCAATTAAACTGATTTTTATGAGTCTCCATTCCTATTTCTTTATATGTTATGTGTTAGTCAGCTTCCACCCATCATAGATATCTCCATTATGCTCTAAGTGATATCCAAGTTTTAGTCTTTAGAGAATGTGTGATTCTATCTATCACATCAAATAAATAGGACCCATTCTCCCATCTCTGCCTTCTCCCCCATAGCTGGAATGCATTCCCTACTTATCTTCACCTCATAAAAATATAGCTATATCTTGAAGGAATTTGTCTTCAAAATAGGAGCTCATTAACCCAAATGAATCTTTAATTGGTGGTTTATGTGAGACACCTATATTTGAACATAGTGTCTTCTTGTTTTTTTTGCAAATCTTCTCTGTTGCTGCACCCTGTTATTGAGGTAATTGTTTTCCCCCCCAATTTCACATTCTTTACTTTTTTTAAAAAAAAACTACACATAATTTTCAATACTCCTTCTTTGTGCTTCTTTCTATGTTTTCTTTTCTCTGCTGTATGCTTTTTATGTTGAGGTAATCTTAAGTTTTCCAATATGAGACCTTTAGGTGACCAACTAGTTGTTATAATTACTAGAAAAACTTAAGCACCTCTAGAGTGACATACATCCTCATTACAAAAGAAACAAGAAGATGTAAATATAGTAAGTGGGGGAATGAGAAGACATCAATACTTTGGATGGATCCTCTAAAGGATTTACAGAAAGTCATATCAGGGATTATAGACTATGAGAAGACGTACCAGAGGGAAGATATATCCATATCAAGTAATCAATTAAAATATCTTCTTAATATTCCTTGCCTAAACTGAACCATTCACATGCTCAGAAAATTCTACATCCACAACTTGATATCCCACTTTTGAAAAGTTTCCAAGACTAGCGAAATACGATAGATTGTTCCATCACATCACTTGTGATGTACTCATATATGAAATGATACTAAGTAATTCATTGAGAACAATGGCCCCAGTTCTCTAGCAGCTTATGTTGAAAAGAGGACTATTGTATGGCGATGAAGGAGAGCTCCAATACAACCCTGGTCCTTGTCATCCTATCATTCACCAATGTCAATAGTAAGAGCTCATGAGAAAAAATATCTGTTCAAAGGTCTGGCTACATTTCCTTTTTTTTCATCTGTGTCTATGAAACATGCTTGTTGAACTGAACCAGATTTGTTTCCTTGAAGGTCTAACAGCTCATTGAAACATGTATAGGGTTTAGAGTAAGACTTAATTTCTAAATCAGCAACTCATTAATCCCATCTGTAAACCTCATGATAAAAAAATATAAAAAACAAAGCTCATTAACTGGAAAATAGGCAATATTGACACAGCTGATTAATAGCATGCATAATTTAGGAAAACATTTAATTACAGCTAAGTAGGATTGACAGGTATTTACTAGTAAGCATGCCTATTGGATTTCAGGGCTCATAAGATAAGAAGAAGTAATAAGTAATTAACTGGAAGTTAAACTTTCATCCATTTCCATATATATGTGTGTGTGTATGTATATGTGTGTATATATATATATATATATGTATGTATCCACACACATATATAAAATCACTTTGTTTTTCTATAATTAGCCAATAGGATGCCATATTTATTCATCCTTGAAAAAGAAAAAATATATTTTTGCTCTTCCTATATGTCTCTGATCCATTGCTGTTGTTCAAAGGAAGAGGCCAGAGATGCAAACTTTTGAAATAAAAAAAATACCCTCTGGATTGAGGGGCAAAAATCTGCCTGAAACAGATTTTCACACCAATAAATATCTTTCCATTAAAAAAGACTCTTTTCCCTACCAGAATTAGAATGAAATGCTAGGCATATAGGGGTTGTTCATTCCAGAATGTAGATATCAAAATAACAATTAGACAAAAATGTAGATACCCAGAAGAAACTTTTAGAAGATCCTCTAATGAACACAGATAAATTAACTGCAAAAGCCAAATGGGAAGCAAAAAGTGTGGTATGTTTGACTTTGCTCTTCCCAAGGTTGATAGAACACCCTTCCTGTATATCTGTATGTAGTGGCTGACATATAGTAAGCACTTAATAAGTATTTTATTCACTGATATCAATAGAAGAAACGTGGGTCATAGTAGTGATTTTTAATAGTTTTTTATTTTTCTAATTACATGTAAATATAGTTTTCAACATTCCTTTTGGTAAGATTCTGAGTTCCAAATTTTTCTCCCTCCTTCCTTTTCCTCCCCCTTCCCCAAGATAGCAAACAATCTGATATAGCTTATACAGTACAATCATTTTAAATATATTTCCACATTGGTCATGTTGTGAGAGAAGAATCAGAACAAAAGGGAAAAACTACAAGAAAAAAGGAACAAAAAACAACAAAAAGGTGAAAATAGTATGCTTCAGACTCCATAACTCTTTCTGTGGATGTGGAAATCATTTTCCATCATGAGTCTTTCGGCGTTGTCTTAAATCGTCATATAGCTGAGAAGAGCTAAATCTATCACAGTAGATCATCACAGAATATTGCTGTTACTGTGAGCAATTTTTCTTCTGGTTCTGCTCATTTTACTTAGCATCAGTTCCTGTAAGTCTTTCAAGGTTTTTCTGTAATCTGCCTGCTCATCATTTCTTATAGCACAATAATATTACATTATATTCATATACCACAACTTGTTTAGCTGTTCCCCAATTGATGGACATCTCCATAACTTCCAATTCTTTGCTATCACAAAAAGAGCAGCTATAAATATGTTTGTGCATGTGGGTCTTTTCCCTTTTTTATATGAATTCTTTGGGGTATGGACCTAGTAGTGGCATTGCTGGGTCAAAAGGTATGCACATAGTTAAAAACTGTTCTACAGAATGTTTGGATAGGTTCACAATTGCACCAAAAATGTATTAGTGTTCCAATGTCCTCACATCTTCTCCAACATTTATCATTTTCCTTTTTTGGCCATATTAGTCAATCTGAAACCTTATCTGATACCAATCTGAGGTGGTACCTTAGAGTAGTTTTAATTTGCATTTCTCTAATCAATAGTGATTGAGAACATTTTTAATACGGCTATAGGTAGCTTTAAGTTCTTCATCTGGAAACTGCCTACTAATATCCTTTGACCATTTCTCAATTGCAGAATGGCTTATATTCTTATAAATTTGATTCAGTTCTCTATATATTTTATAAATGAGGCCTTTAGCAGAAACACTGGCTGTAAAAATTGCTTCCCAGCTTTCTGTTTTCCTTCTAGTCTTGGTTGCATTGGTTTTGTTTATGCAAAACTTTTAAAATTTAACAAAATCAAAATAATCCATTTTTCATTTCATAATGTTCTCTATTTCATCTCTGGTTATAAATAGTTCCCTTATCCATAGATATGATAGGTAAACTATTATTTCCTCTTCTAATTTGCCTATGGTATCACCCTTTATGTTATAGCAGTGTTTTGATATGAGGACCATGTCTCCCTCATCCCCAAGAAAACCAGGAATTGAAGCACTCATTAAATAATCCAAATGTAGTAAAATATTGTGGAGAAATGGCACTAGCTATGTGAAAGTGGTACCATTTATTCAATAGTCAAGAAATATTTGTTAAACACCTACTATGTGCTACACACTTTGTTAACCACGATGTACAACACACCAAATTGCTATGTACTTCAGTCAACTCCCTACAACTTGTCTATTAAGTCCTAGATGGGCTTAAGATGCCTTGGAGGAGGGAGTTCACATGCTTTGAGCTCCTTTTCTATATTTGTATATTCAAAAAATTCAGGACAAAATAAATATGGGGATTACTTAGAACCTGAATATTATTTTTTTAACTGTGAATTGGCCAGGGAGGCCAGACTAGGTTTAAAGGGTATATTGGATGTGAACATTATTTAGTTATTTACTGCTCTGAGGTTTTGTAGGGGCTTAGACAGATAATATATTTGCAAAAAGTAAAGGACTCATTCCTATTAAGGAGCTGTCCTTGTCCCAATATTTAGAACTAATGACTTAACCAATAGATCAGTGGTTATCAACCTGAGATCCTTAGACCGCAGAGTGTGTGCACTGGTGTAGCAAACAGTTGCATCTTTATATTCACTGACGTCTAATAAAAATTTAGCATTTCTGTCTATTATTTAAAAACATAATTCTGAGAAGGGAATGAAAGGCTTGACTAGACTGCAAAAGGGCTTCATGACAGAAAAAAAGAGATTAGGGGCTCCTGCCTAGATATTATTTTACGTGACATCATTCTTTGCCTGAAAGAAAATTTCTTAAGTAATCCATGGACACCCTTTCAAAAAGAAATATCTTCTTTCTCATGGAGCTAATGTGTCAGTGGAGATACAACATAGTTCATTTTGATTTGATACTAGTCACATTTAGTCATTGATATTTTGGAACATATGCAAAATGAATGACCAAAAAGTTTCCATGAGTGAAATTTGAGTCCTGTTTTAAATCTTTTACCCTCACAGAAAAATTGTTAATTTTATCTATATCAGTTATAAACTATCTTCAGTTATGAATGGCTTCAGAATTTCCTTCCCCTTAGTGCCATCCATCTTATAAATCACCAATATGCTACTCTCCTTCCTTAACTGAACTTTTAAAATAGTAGCCTTGGACTGTTGCACTGAAAGAAAAATATTTTAATTTTTCTCAATTATCTAAAAAATTGTTTGTTTTATCTGTTGCCATTTGCAGTAGTCTGATGTACCCATTCTCATGCCAAAGTGAAAGCAGAATGAGGCAAATATTTGAAATTTACTGAAACATAAAATTGTAGTAATTAAAAGCAATGGAATCATAGGCTTATCATCATTATGCAGTGAATATCAGCAAGAAATGAAATAAAAACCCAGAGTTTAATTTTCACAAAATGTTTCAATTATATGTAGGGAACAAAGAATTGTATTGTAAGAATTACAGAGTATATATTTTCTTTTCTTTTCTTTTCTTTTCTTTTTTAGTGAGGCAATTGGGGTTAAGTGACTTGCCCAGGGTCACACAGCTAATAAGTGTTAAGTGTCTGAGGCTGGATTTGAACTCAGGTACTCCTGACTCCTGAGCCAGTGCTATATACACTTTGCCATCTAGCTGCCCCCCACAGTATATATTTTCAAACAATTTGTAGATCCAGAAGGAGTATAAGATGGGGACCTGTGATTTAATTAGTCAAAGGAATTCCTTAATAAAGAAACTCCCTCAATCAATGCAGAGTAGTAAATCTCTGCAACATAAAGTCTTTTTTAAAAATTTTTTTAAGCATAAAGTCTTAGAGAATTACCCAGAGGCATGGGAAGACTTATTTGAACAGATTCAAAGTGAAGTATAGCACCAGAGCAGTTAATAACATCAATGTTATAAAACCAAACCATTTTGAAGACTTTTATAAATGATTGAGAGATGAATGAGAAGCAAGATTATTTATACAATGATGACACTGTAAACACAAACAACTTTGAAAGCTATAAGAACTATGATGAATACAATGACCATCAATGATACCAAATGATAATGATAAAACACACTATACACTTCCTGACAGAGGGATGATATATTTTAGGGTGTAAAATGTGACATATGTATTTTTGCATATAGCCAATGTGGGAATTTGTTAAGTGACTTGCCCAGGATCAAACAGCTAGAAAGTGTGAAGTGTCTGAGGCTGGATTTGAACTCAGGTCCTCCTGAATCCAGGGCCGGTGTTTTCTTTATCCATTGTGGCACCTAGCTGCCCCAACTCTTGCTGATTTTGGAGCCAACTCGGAAAAGTGTTTCTTAACTTCTTTTATACGTGTGTGTGTGTATTTTGAATTTTATTCTGCCAAATTATATGTAAAATACAAATTTTGACATCAATTAAAAAAAAACTTTTTGATCCAAATTCCCTTGCTCCCTCACTCCCCCCAAGAATTCAAACAATTCAATATAAGACATACATGAGCAGTCATGCAAAATATTTCCGTATTGGACAGGTTGCGAAAGAAAACAGACAAAAACAAAACTTCAGATAAAGGAACTAACAAAAATTATCCTTTAATGTGTATTCCGATACCATCACTTCTCTCTCTGTAGATGGATTGCATTTTTTATAAGACCTTCAGAGTTGTCTTGGGTCACTGCATTGCTGAAAATAACCAAGTCATTCCCAGCAGATTATCTCACAATATTCCTGTTATTTTGTATACAGTACATTTCACTTTGCATCAGCTCATGCAGGTCTTTCTAATAGCATCTTGCTCATCATTTTTTATAGTAAACTACATTTACATAGCACTTTAAAGAGAGATTTTCTTACAATAAACCCACGAGGTTGATTATTGCAACAACAGTAATAGATAACATTTATATAGTACCTTTTACCTGACAAAGAATTTTCTTCACAACAGCCCAGCAAAGTACCATACATTTTGTCACCATCATCAATCAATCATCATCCATCAATCTTCCTTATCAATCAATCTGCATCTTCCTCCAATCTTCCATCAATCCATCCATCAATCATCATCATCTTACATTGCTCTTGCCTCTGCTTCAAGATTTTTTTTACAGTTACTATTGTTAACTGTTTCCCTCCATCTTATTCCCACCCCATAATATTTACTCTATTTTCTATCTACTTTTTCCCTCTCTCTCCTCAAAAGTGTTATGGATCTTCTGATTATCATCCTATTCTTTATATTCTGAGATACTTGAGAAGTACCTTGAGATGCTAAAAATCTAAATACAATCATTCTCTTTATTCATAATCAGTCACATCCCCCTGTCATCATAGGTACTATGGAAAACTGACCATTCTCTCTTCAGTTAAATTCTTCTCTGCTTAACAGGCATACAAACCAAATGAGATTGAGAGCCTAGAAAGCCACACCACAGATGTACAAAATGTCTGTAGTTTTCTAATATTTATCTCAATGTCTTATGTTACACATGGGTATGATTTGGAGAGCCTCAGTCAGAGCCCTTTTTGTCTATCTCAAGACTTTAGTAGCCTAGTTTTACTAAAGAAAAGAACAAAACTATGTTGTATTTGCTCCAAGTGAATTCTATCTAACCTCAACTGAATCCTCCCTGCTAGGATTCTTAATTTTCAGCAGCTGGTCACAAAGACAATCAACTAGAATGATGGCTTTGACAATAAAAATATCAAAAGGGAATATGTGATATTTTTATCATTGCTGGTAATGAAGGCAAGGGCTACAAAAACGAAAGGTAGATGTGAGCAGCTTGTTAAGAAGATAGGATTTGAATTTCTGGACCAGAGTTTAAAATAAAATTTTTAAAACCCACTTATTTGACCCAAACACCTCCTCAAGCCATTACCCTATATCACCACTCCCATTAACCCATCATATTATGAGTTCCTTTAGGGATTTTCTTTACATTCTTTGTATTCTCATTGTATCTCTAGTACTTAGCCCAGTATAGTATGCACTTAATAAATGTTTATTGAATTGAATTGATTGGCATATAGTAGACATTTACTAAATGCTTATTTACTTTCTTATTTAAAATTGAAAACCCCATTTGCAATGACTGTTTACACTTGCTTGACCCTCACTCTTGAAACTTCAGTAATCTAAATCGTGACATCATTATTCAACTGAAAGTTCTCCCTGAAAAGTTACTTCGGATCTCTTATTTATCAAATCTGATGTGTGTTTTTTTTTGGTCAGTCCTCATCCTTCTCTACCTATCTGGTGCATTTGACCATTGATCACCCTCTTATTACTGTACTCTCTCCTCTTGGTTTCTAATGACCCTATTCCTGGTTCTTCCAATTTGTTCCTTTATTAGTCTTTTTTTTCCTAGGAAATCATTCATACTATGTTCTTTAACTGTGGGTTTAATTTAAGGCTCTGGCCTTAAGGTTCACTTCTCTTCTCTTCCTCTCAGTAATATCATTATCTCCCAAATGTTTATTTTTTAATTTTATTTTTATTTTGTGATATATAATTATATTTTATACATATGTCAAACATATATATAATATATACATACACACATATATGACATGTATAATGTAAATTTTCTACATTATTACATTTAGATATACCTAGATACCTAGATAAGGCATATAACTTAGTATTTTAAATCTTTAAATAACTGTTTTATAAATAATGGATACATATCAATTTATATAAATAATATATGACAAATTTGTTTAAATATAATTACTATATAAATAAGACCTAAATAATTCATATATGCACAACATGTATATTTATGTGTGTGTATAAATACATATATAGCTCCTGAACCCTTCCCAGCACACCCCTCCCCCACATTTTAAAAAATATTTTTTCCAGATTAAATATTTTTATTTAGATTTTTCTGTTCCAATCTCTATCCCTCTTTCCCTCCCTCCCCTCCCCCATCCCTGAGGCTACAAACAATCAAATATGGGTTATAAATATATGATCATGCAAAACATCACCATATTTGTCACTTAATGAAAGAATGTGAAAAATAGCATGCTTCAATCTGTTCCAACCATATCAGTTCTTTCTTTGGAGGTGGAAAATATGTTTCTTTCACCAATATTCTTTTGGGATTGTTTTGGATTAATGTATTGTTAAGAATAGTCAAGTCATTCACAGTTCTTCATTGAACAATATTGCTGTCTCTGTGTACAGTGTTCTCTTGACCCTAACGGGGTCAGTCTGCTCACTTCCCAATACATCATTTCATACATGTCTTTCCAGGCTTTTTTGAAGTCATCCTTTTTGTCATTTCTTACTACGCACTAATCATATCACTACACAGTAATCATATTACTGCATCAGCATCATATACCACAGTTTGTTTAGCCATCCCCCAATTGATCGGCATTGGTTTGATTTCCAATTTTTAGCCACCATAACAAGAGCTGCTATAAATATTTTTGTACAAATAGGTCTTTTTCTCTTTTTGGGGATGTCTTTGGGATATAAACTGAATAATGGTATTGCTAGATCAAAGGGTATACACAATTCTATAGCTCTTTGGGCATAATTACAAATTGTTCTCCTTAATGTTTGGATCTTTTCACAACTCCACCAACAGTGGATTGGCGTCTCAGTTTTCCTACAATCCCTCAAACAACCAATATTTTCCATTTTTGTTATTTTGCTACTCTAATAGGTGTAAGGTGATATCTCGGAGTTGTTTTAATTTGCATTTCTCTAATCAATAATAATCTACAGCATTTTTTTCATATGATTATTGATAATTTAGATTTCTTTGTCTAAATACTGCCTGTTCAAATCCTTTGACCATTTATCAATTGAGGAATGACTTGTATTTTTTTTAATTGATGCAATTCTTTATATATTTGAGAAATGAGGCCTTTATCAGAGATATTTGTTTCAAAAATTCTTTCCCAGTTTTCTACTTGCCTTGTAATCTACTTTTTTTTGTCTTGTAATCTTGGTTATATTAGTTCTGTTTTTGCAAATACTTTTTGATTTTATATAATCAAAATTATCTATTTTACATTTAATTTTAATCTCTATATATTCTTTGGTCCTAAATTCTTCCTCTGTCCATAAATTTGACAGACGGACAATTCCATAGTCCTTTAATTTTCTTATGGTATCATTCTTTATTTGTAAATCATGTACCCATTTTGACCTTATTTTAGTATACAGTTTGAAATGTTAGTCTATACCTAATTTCTTCCATACTGTTTTCCCAATAGGTTTTATTCAGTTTTTGTTCCAAAAGCTTGGATCATTGGGTTTATCATATACTAGATTACTGTAATCATTTACAATAGTATAGTTTTTATCTATTCTATTCCACTGATCTACCTCTCTATTTCTTAGCCAGTACCAGATGATTTGGAGAATTACTGCTTTATAGTACAGTTTGAGATCTGATACTTCCAGGCCACCTTCTTTTGTGTTTTTTTCATTGATTTCCACGATATAGTTGAATTTTTGTTTTTTCAGATGAATTTTGTTACTATTTTTTCTACCTCTATAAAATATTTTTGACAGTTGGGTATAGCACTAAATAAATTAATTAATTTAGGTAGAATTGTCATTTTTATTATATTGATTGTGCCTACCCATGAGCAATTAATATTTTCCCAATTATTTAGATCTGACTTTATTTTTGTGAAAAGTGTTTTGTAGTTCTGCTCATATAGTGTTTGTCTTGGAAGGCAGACTCCTGAGTATCTTATTTTGACTGTAGTTATTTTAAATAGAATTTATCTTTCTATCTGTTGTTGCTGGACTTTATTAGTAATATATAGAAATGCTGATGATCTATGTGGATTTATGTTGTATTCTGTAACTCTGCTAAAGTTGTTAATATTTTCAAGTAACTTTTTAGTTGATTCTCTAGGATTTTCTAAGTATAACATATCATCTGCAAAGAGTGATAGTTTCATTTCCTCATTACCTATTTTAATTACCTTAATTTCTTTTCCTTCTCTTATTGCTATATCTAACATTTCTAATACAATATTAAATAATAGAGGTGATAATGGCATTCGTGTTTCACTCCTGATTGTATTGGAAAGGAATCTCTATGCATATGACTCAGACATATACAAGCAGCCCCAGCCTCTACCCAGAATATCAGTCACACATCACCAATTGCATATTTCAAACAGGATGTCTCAACTGAATGTGTCTAATACTAAATTCATTATTGTTACTTTTCTATCTAAACTCTTCCCTCTTCCAAATTTCAACAAATCTATCAAAGACATAACTATCCTTCTAATCTCCCGGGTTATGATTTCAACATTATCTTTTTTTGTTGTTGTTCAATATTTTATTATTTTCCAGTTACATATGAGGATAGTTTTCAATATTTGTTTTCATAGGATTTTTAGTTCCAAATTTTTCTCCAACTTTCCCTTCCCTCCCTCCTCCCCGAGACAGAAAGCAACCTAATATAGGTTATATGTGTGTAATCACATTAAACATATTTCTGCCTTAGTCATATTGTGAAAGAACAGTCAGAACACAAGGGAAAAACCTCAAAAAAGAAGGAAAAAAGACAGCTAGGTGGCGAAGTGGATAGAGCACCAACCCTGGAGTCAGGAGTACCTGAGTTCAAATCCAGCCTCAGACACTTAACACTTACTAGCTGTGTCACCCAGGGCAAGTCACTTAACCCCAATTGCCTCACTAAAAAAAAAATAAGGAAAAAACAAACCAAAAGTAGAAACAGTATAGTTAAATCTGCATTCATAAACCACAGTTCTTTTTTTCTTGGTGTTGAGAACATTTTCTATCATGAAGTTATTTGAAATTGTTTTGGACCATTGCATTGCTAAAAAGGGACAAGTCTATCACCATTGTTCATCACACAATGTTGATGTTACTGTATACAATGTTCTCCTGGTTCTGCTCCGAGAGTCAGTCTCAGTTCATGTAAGTCCTTCCAGGTTTCTCTGAACTCATCCTACTCATCATTACTTTTCACTTACATTTTTTAAAAACTTTGTGTTCTAAATTTTCTTCTTCCCTCCCTCCTCATCCCTCCCTATGAAACTCAGCAATTCAATATAAGTCGTACATGTGCAGTTATGCAAAAAATCTTCTCAATAGTCAGGTTGTGAAAGAAAATAGACAAAATAGCTTTCGAAAGAGGAGCTAACAAATAAAATTATACTTCAATCTGTATTCAGATAGCATCAATTCTATCTGTTGATGGTTTGCATTTTTCATACTTCCTTCTGATAGCATCCTGCTCATCATTTCTTTCACAGTTACTATTGTTAATTGTATTACCCTCCATCTTATCCCCTCCCCTTGATATTTACTCTATTTTCTATCTTTCTTTACCCTATCCCTCCTCAAAAGTGTTTTGCTTTTTACTGCCCCCTCCCCCAATTTGCCCTTCCTTCCATTGCTTCTCCCCCCTCCCACTTTCCCACAGGTCAAGACAATTTACTATACACTCTTAAGTGTGTATGTTATTCCCTTTTTGAGCCAATTCTGATGAGAGTAATGCTCACTCCCCTGCTCCTTCCCCATCTTCCCCTCTACTCCATGAGGTTTTTCTTGTTTTTTTTTTTTTTAATGTGAACTACTTTTCCCCAATCCCCCTCTCCCTTTCCCTTTCTTCCAGTGCATTCCGCTTCCCCCTTAACTTTATTTTGAAGATGTCATCATGGGTCAGCTAGGTGACACAGTGGACAAAGCACCAGCCCTGGACCCAGGAGGCCCCAAGCCCATATCCAGCCCCAGACATAAGCCACCCCACCCTGCTTGCCCCACAAAAAACAAGGATGAACAAATAATAAATGGTTTACAGATATCATGCCTTCATATTCAATTCACACCTGTGCTCTCTGTATAAGTATATTCCTTTCAGCTGCTTTAATACCGAGAAAGATCTTATGACTTAGAAGCATTATCTTCCCATGTAGGAATGTAAACAGTTTAATCTTTAATATCCCTCATGATTTCTTTTTCCTGTTTACCTTTTTGTGCTTCTCTAGGGTCTTCTATTTGAAAGTCAGATTTTCTATTCAGTTCAGTTTTTTTCATCACAAATGCATGAAAGTCCTCTTTTTCATTGAAGTCCATTTTTCCCCTGAAAGATTATACTCAGTTTTTCTGGGTAGGTAATTTTTGGCTGTAGTCCCAGTTCCTTTGCCTTCTGGAATATAATATTCCATGCCCTCTGGTCCCTTAATGTAGATGCTGCTAGATCTTGTTTTATCCTTATTGTAGCTCCACCGTATTTGAATTCCTTTTTTCTAGCTGCTTGCAATATTTTCTCCTTGACCTGGTATCTCTGGAATTTGGGTATAATATTCCTGGAGGTTTTCCTTTTGGGATCTCTTTCAGGAGGTGTTTGGTGGATTCTTTCAATTTCTATCTTACCTTCTGCTTCTAGAATATCAGGGCAATTTTCCCTGATAATTTCTTGGAAGATGATTTCTAGGCACTTTTTTTGATCATGGCTTTCAGGTAATCCAGTGATTTTCAAATTAACTCTCCTGGATCTATTTTCTAGGTCAGGTATTTTTCCAAGGAGATATTTCATATTGCCCTCTATTATTTTTATTCATTTGGATTTGTTTTACTGTGTCTTGGTTTCTCATAGGCACTAGCTTCCATTTCTTCAATCCTAATTCTTAGGCAGTTATTTTCTTCAGAAAGCTTTTGTACCTCTTTTCCCATTTGGCTTTTCAAGCTGTTGACTTTTTTCTCATGACTCTCCTGCATTGCTCTCATTTCTCTAATAGTTTTTCCTCCATCTCTCTAAATCTTCCTTCTATCTCTCCTACTTTCTCTTCAAAGTCCCTTTTGACTGCTTCCATGCCCTGATACCAATTCATATTTTTCTTGGAAGCTTTGGATGTTGGAGCTTTGACTTTGTTATTATCTTCTTCTGAGGGTGTATTCTGGTCTACCCGTCCCCCCAAAAAGCTGTCTATTGTCTGCTGTCTTTTTTGCCTACTCATCTCAGCCTACAAGCAGATGTCTGATTGAAATATGATTCTCTATGGTCGAAAGCTTGACTCGCTTGTGCCCTTCCCCCACTGGGACACCACCACAGGATTCAGCCCACTGGTTCAGAACCAGAGGGCTTCACCCCAAACTCCAGCAGAGACTACACCCACTTCACCCCAGCCAACTGCCAAACCCCCTCACTAGTCCACAAGCTGAGCCTCAGAAGAAGCTGCTGGCACTGAGGACTCTGAGGCATGCTGGAAGCACTGTCTGTTTCTGGCTGGGTCTGGACCACATGCTGAACTCCTCTCTCAGCCCAATCAGCAGGTGATCCCAATTGCCCTCTTTTGCTGGAAAATAGTCTCACTCTGTTCTTATGTGGGTTAGGCTGCTCTGGGTTATTATTTTTTTTATGGCATTATTTGGGAGTGAGTGGATGGATTTATCTGGAGCTTGTGGAAGTCACAACCTCTCCTCCACCATCTTGGCTCCGCCTCAGCATTATCTTTGACTACCAACACTCTCTCATCTCATGTGTATAATGAGTTGCTGAATATTCCTTTCTCTTCCTTCACAACCTCTCTCATATCTGACCTTTTCCCTCCACTCATACAGCTACTGCCTTAGTTAGGTCCCTCATCTCTTCTTACCTACATTATTTCAGTGTCCTAATTGGTCTCCTTGTCTCAAATCCCTCTGTATTTTAGTACTTTTACTCACTGTTAACAAATAATATTCTTTAAACAGAAATCTTACCATGTGACTCAGTCAATTCCAGTGACTATTTTTTGCCTCTAGGATCAGATATAAACTCATCTCTTGAACTCCAAAAGCCCTACCCAACCTGACCTCAATCTATCTTTCTAGCCTTTTTGGACATTATTCTCCCTCCTGTACTCCACAATCTAGCCAAAGAAGCCTTCTCCCAGTTCAAGAATAAATAGATGAGAACTTCAAAATAAAGCCAAGCAGAAAGGTACAGTATGGTAGTGATGGATTTCAATTATCAAGTCATTTCTCTTTCCTCTCCTTTTCTCTCTACTCCAAGACTATAATGGTAGACATGGATAGTGTGATGCAAAGAGGAGACTAAAGTGTTGCGGTCATAAGACATGAACAAGCAGAGGTAGGAATAGATTGTGGCTACCATCAAATAGATTGGACACTACCATCAAACCTTATCCACTGCTGAGATGAAGCCAAAAAACCAATGGCAGCTGTGAGCATTTTCAATCTATAACTTCAGTATTGGAATAATCTAACCCAGAATGATGCATATACTTATTATCTTCCCTTAATGTTGTCCATGACCTTCAGGAATGGGAAGACATTTAGGTTGGGTGATTGGCATAGTGCTCCACAAGAGAGAAACACTTAGATATTTCATAATAATTTTAATTAGCATCCTAATAAACCTAGTGGCCACTGTGTCTCTAGTCTTCTGAATTAGGTAGGTCAACAGAGAGAAGGAGATTTTTCAGGTGCTTATAGGTAGAAGAGCCAATTGAGATTTACATAATTATACTATTTCATGATAAGCCATTATTTCCTCTTCCAGATTCATTTTTAATCAAGCTAGCAAAAGGGATTGAACCTGCCCAGGCATGCCCTACTAATGGAAAAAGGCAGTCCCCTGTGTGAATAATGGTGAAGGTTTGGAAAGACACTATCCCTCCCCTTGGACAATACCTGAAGTCACCTAGAGTAAGGATTATGTATTATCCCTGCTGGTTAATTATTTGCTAAGGTGACAGCCTGCTATTGGTTGGTTTGCATAAAACAGCATAAATGCTAGTGTAGATTGCTAATGTTACTATAGCACCTCCAATATTACCTAACATACCTTCAAATTCAGATCCAGATGTGTTTCAATAGAGAAGAAACAGAGAGCTGGCTATAGTCTACAATATGCCCTAAAAGATGTACAGAAGATGGAAGCAGGAAGAGATAATGGAAGATGAACCACAAAGATTCCACAAAGTTCTGCACTAGTATTAGAGGTACTAAAACTCACAATAAATTGAGGCTAGCCAAAACAAAACAAAAAACCCACCCCCAAACCAAAAACACCTAACCACAATAAAATGAAGTTTTTGTTTATTAACTTTAACCATGTTAAAGAAATGAGGAAAATCTGAGAAGTGACTGGATCCCTGATAATGATAGATGAGATGATAAAACTAAGGGAGCAGATATAATCCCAGACCAGTATTGCCCTCCCTCTCTGAGGAGAGTAGAGCAGCCAAGATTCTGCCCCTGACCTCCACAGGGGAAGCAGAATTAATTTGCTCCCATTTTGTTTGTTTTCTCTATTGAAGTCTTTTGAATGATAGACAAGATGGCCAATAAGGATGTGATGTTCAACATAAATAGGGAAATAATAAGTAAATATCTAATTCCCTTTGATGAATTCAGATTATTTTTCCAGGTGAATTATATATTAAGATCCTAAAAGAATTTTAGGATATAATTTATAAGTTACTGTTAGTAATTGTTTAAAAGATTATGGAAAACAAGAAATGGCATGCAGGACCAAAGAAGGGTAAATGTCCCCTCTCTTTTTTTTCCAAAAAGCGAAGAGATAAGGGTCTTCACACTATAGATCAATGCATTTAGTTTCAGTACTTGGTTTCAGTCTAGCAGGGGTCATGACAGCTGTCCTCCATACTTAGCATGGTGGAGGGGGGGTGTGTTACAGTGTGGCTTGAAGAGAGATAGATTAGACATCTCTAGTTTCTCCTCCCTCCACCCTTCTTCAAGGGAGACTTTAATTCCTGCCATTAGAGGAAGCAGGATATTGGGGCAAAAGGCTTGGCCACACTGCTCTCTTCAGTAGGGGAGAGGTCACTGGTCTAGAATTACTTCTGTCTAATCCCTTAAAAATTAGTCTAAGGAGGGGCAGCTAGGTGGTGCAGTGGATAAACCACCAGCCCTGGATTCAGAAGGACCTGAGTTCAAGTCCAGTATCAGACACTTGAGACTTACTAGCTGTGTGACCCTGGGCAAGTCACTTAACCCTTATTGCCCTGCAAAAAAAAAATAGTCTAGGGGGCAGCTAGGTGGCGCAGTGGATAGAGCACTGGCCCTGGAGTCAGGAGGACCTGAGTTCAAAGCCAGCCTCAGACACTTAACACTTACTAGCTGTGGGACCTTGGGCAAGTCACTTAACCCCAATTGCCTCATCAAAAAAAAAATTTAAAAAAAATTAGTCTAAGGAGCATGTTTTTTTTTTTAGATTCAAGCTAACTTCTGATCACTGCTCATTATTGGGGGAAATTAGAACCCCAAGCTTTATATCCAAGGCTTGACTCCCTTTCTACCAAATATCAATTCTGAAATGAACACACATAGCAGGAAGCAAAGAAACTTATTCATCTAAGTTCAAAGCAAACAGAAATCAGCAAAACTATATATTGGAGAATATATACCGTATAATACAGAGTGAAGGAGCTCTCCCACTGGGAGTGAGGGAACAGCTCAATCAAGGAAGAGAATCCTAGATCTTGAAGATGCTTGAAATATCAAATATAGGAAGCTAGGGATAGGGACATGATGGAAACTAATTTCTTCTTTGTTGTTCAGTCATGCCCAGTTATTCATAACCCCATCTCAGGTTTTCTTGACAAAGATACTGGGTTTACCATTTCCTTCTCTAGCTCATTCTACAGATGAGGAAAATGAGACAAACAGGGTTCAGTAACTTACCCAGGGTCATATAGCTAGTTAGTGTCTGAGGCCAGATTTGAACTCAGGAAAATGAGTCTTCCTGACTTCAGGCTCCAAAATATAACCACTGCACCCCCTGGCTGCTAGCTACTCTCATCAGTTTTTTCCTAAAATCTTTTCCTTCAGCAACCTGAAGTGAAATTCATATCTTCCATATCCTCTCCCAAAGCTAGAAGCCAGGAGAGTCTGAAGTAACTGCAGAATCCAAAGAGATTGAAGGAAGAGACCCAAATCAACTCCCAAGCAGAGAGATTTGAATACACACACACACACACACACACACACAAAGAGAGAGAGAGAGAGAGAGCTCTCCTCTCACTCTTACCAAAATCTGCCCTACCTCTCATCCCATTGACCTCCACCAATGAGGAGAGAATACTATGTTAATGGGCTTTGGAACTCAGTTATATAGACAATTCCCATTAAAAACTAGGGCTTGTAGGTATATGTTAAAACTCACCACTATAATTAGATCATTTACAATTTACAATTAACAGACCTAATGAACCTAAATACAGAGAAAAACAATTTAGGATCCCCTATACACACATACATATATGTGTATGTATATATACATATGTATACATATATGCATATATTAAAAACCTGAATCAAACTTGTTTTATACGTTGGATAGGTCTAGGCTACCAATTTGCAGATAGGCTACCTCCTTTGAAAATGAGTTGATTTCTGCATGTGGACTTCAACAACAATATAAGCAAAATATGAATTTAATAAATGCAGGAAGAAATTCATTTTTACCAGGTTGTTTCAGTACCACATGGAAAAGAAGGTAGAAGATTAGGTGCTCTGCTATCCCAAATATGCAGTTGTTCTATATAGGCAGACCACACGTCAACCAGCTCTTCTCCCTTCCCAGAATTGTCACTACTAGCTGATACTTGTTGGCAGATCAGTTCCATACAAACTAAAATTTAAAATCCAACCAATTATAATATTTTCTTAATCATAAAAGTATTTTATTATCTAGTTACATGAAAAGATAGTTTTCAACATTTGTTTTTATAAGATTTCTAGTTTCAAATTTTTCTCCCTCCTTCCCCCCTCCCCAAGACAGCAAGCAATCTGATATAGGTAATATATGTACAATCACATTAAACTTATTTCTGCATTAGTCATGCTGTGAAAGAAGAATCAGAGCAAAAGGGAAAAACCTCAAAAAAGAAAAACAAAAAAGTAGAAAAAGTAAGGTTCAATCTGCACCTAGATTCCACAGTTCTTTTTTTCTGGATTTGGAGAGCATTTTCCATCATGAGTCCTTTGGAACTATCTTGGACCATTGTATTGCTGAGAAGAGTCAAATCTGTCACAATTGACCAACACACAATGTTGTTGATACTATAATTATAATTTTTTTTTACACATTTAAAAACTCACTCTCCATATAACTTATGGTATTACATTTTTTCTTTCCTAGTTTTTTTTTTGTTGTTTGTTTGTTCATTCAGTCCAATCATGTCTGACTTTTCATGACCTCATGCCAACTCCTCCTATCCTCCATGGTCTCCTGAAGTCTGTTCAAGTTCACGTTCATTGCTTCCATGACACAAGTCATCCATCCTATGACTTCTGCCATCCCCTTCATTCATTCCCAACATCAAGGTCTTCCTGACTTCAGGCCCAGCTTTCTATCTACTGTACCACCTCACTGCCTGATGAAAACAATACTAGGTTATATTGAAAAAACAATTTTGAAAGGCTTGGAAACACTGAGCAACACAAAGACCAACCATATTCCAGAGGACTCAAGATCAAACATGATACTCACCACCTGCTAAAGAAGTTATGGACTCAGAGTACACATCAAGATATTTTTTACATGACCAATGAAGGAATTTTGTTTTTCTGGGCTGTGCATGTATATTACAGACGTTTATTTTGCTTTCTCAGTTGTATGGGCGGGGGGAGTGAAAGTGGGAGGAAAAGAATTCAGATCCGAAAATAAAATAAAATACAACATTTTAAGAAAACTTAAAAATTTCTAAGTGGATGACTTGCAACATTACTTATATAGTCTTCACCCCTCTTGAAATCTCTAGCATCACATTAACAACTTCCACCTAGACACCTCTACTTGGATTTTCCATATATATATATATATCTCAGATTAACATGTCCAAGAAAGTATTCATGGTCTTTCTCCCTAAACTCATCCCTTTTCCCAACTTCCATATTATTATCAAGAACATTATTATCCTTTATAATACTGCAATTATCCTCAACTAGCTCCTCACTCCCCCTTACCATATCCATATTCAATAAGCTCCTAAAAAGTATTGATCCTACTACCTCTGCAACTTCTGCATCTCCACTTTTTTCTCCATCGTAGTTCAGACCCTTCTCACCTCACAACTAGATTCTGATAATAACCTAATTCGGCTCCGTTTTTTTTCTTTTCCCACTCTAATTCATCTGGCACAGAGCTGCCAAATTATTGTTCTTCATGTACACATCTGACTATGTTGCTTCTTGGTTTAGGGAGCTTTATTGAATTCCCTGTGGCCTTTAGCATAAAATATAAGATAACCTACTGATTGACATTTAGAGCTCTTCACTATTTGGCACCAACCTACTTTTTCCGGATCTCTCATATTATTCTCTATTACACAATATGCATTCTAGCCAAAGTGGTCTACTTTCTATTCCCTACATTCATCATTCCCTCTCCCACCTCTGGTTCTTTGTCCCTTTGTATCTTTTCCTCTTCAAATACCCAGATTCCAAAGCTCCAATCAGGTGCCACCTCCTTTGTAACCTTTCTGGATCGCCCCAGTTTTTAACGCTCTCCCCTATCCCTGAGAATTCCTTCAGGTTAGCTTATCATATTCATTTATATATTGAATCCCTAAAATAGAATATAATATCCTTGAGGTCACTGATGATTTTACTTTTTGTTCCTGTTTCCCCAGCATTTGATATAGTACCTTGCACTTAGTAGACACTTAGTAATCATTATTATTGGTATAGTGAACAATAATAGCTAGCATATATTTAGCAGTTTAAAGATTACAATGTGCTTTTTTTTTTTTGGTGAGGCAATTGGGGTTAAGTGACTTGCCCAGGGTCACACAGCTAGTAAGTGTTAAGTGTCTGAGGTCAGATTTGAACTCAGGTCCTCCTGACTCTAGGGCCGGTGCTCTATCCACTGTGCCACCTAGCTGCCCCTACAATATACTTTGCATATTTGAATTTGATGGGGGAGTAAACTAAGAGAAGTAAACCAGGTTAATATGTAACTGATAAATGGCACACTCCTTCCAATAGTTCCAAGCTGCTTGCTGATTAAAAAGTTCATCTTCAGGGGCAGCTAGGTGGCGCAGTGGATAGAGCACCGGCCCTGGAATCAGGAGTACCTGAGTTCAAATCTGGCCTCAGACACTTAACACTTACTAGCTGTGTGACCCTGGGCAAGTCACTTAACCCCAATTGCCTCACTAAAAAAAAAAAAAAAAAAGTTCATCTTCAGGCTGCTAGGTGGTGCAGTGCATAGAGCACCGGCCCTGGATTCAGGGGGAGCTGAGTTCAAATCCAGCCTCAGACACTTAACACTTACTAGCTGTGTGACTCTGGGCAAGTCACTTAACCCCAATTGTCCCACAAAAAAATGATAGTGTAAAAGTTCATCTTTGTAACACTAGGGTTGTAATGATACTCTATGGCCATGAACTATTCAATATCATGATATTGGAAGAATCACAGTTCCATTTGACCCAAAGAGTAATGTAAATATCCATTCTGGATTTAACTTGTTTGTCCTTTGTTTTCAAAGGGACCAATGACATCATGGGGTGATGTTTTGACTTGAATGTAAATTGCATTTAAGTGAGGTAGAGTTGCACAAAGTTATCAGCCTTTCTCTTCCAGAGTCATTGAAGTCCAGTGGCAAGACATAAATCAAGATGATTTGTGGTGGCCTAGGATACAGTGGATGACCTTGCTGTATTAATTATCTGACTAAGATCTAAGCATGCCATAGTACCTGCTTCAGTTGACTTCATAGCCATTGGAACAATTTTTTTTTTCTCATCCATCCATTCTTTCAGAGGAAGTCTTCACTTGCTTGGGGTAGACATTCCCCTAACTCATTGCTCAGTTTGAGGCCTGTCAATTATCCTCAATCCATTTTAGCCTATCTGCTGAGATGGTTTTATCAGGGTATGGCCTGCTATAGCTTCCTGGAGAGCTGGGTCACAGTTAGATAGACACCAAAGGTGCATGAACAGTCCTAAAAATGGCTTTGCAAACACTCACTCCAGAGGTACTAGTTCTCCCTGAATAACCCACTCACTGGTGTATTCGGGTTTAAGTAGGCTAAAGAATATTACCAAAGTTGTCTTGTATGTGAAAAGTAGAGTCAAGGATATCACCAAGAACAGGTATGTTCAGAAATGGAAGTAGACCAGTCATATGTTGACAGTTATGGTTTACTCATAGGCAGCCTAAATATCATGGCAGCATATGCAGAATTTAGAAAAAACAGAGTGGCCTCCATCTCACAGAATGGAAGGGAGGAATTACAGGGATGGACAAGAAATAACCATGATCTTTAAAAAATGATGAATTGTTTGTGATCTGTTCTGCTAGCAATACTCATGCCAATGCAATCATTGACTTATTAAGATAATTAAGTTTATGTTTCCCCGAAATTGTTGATTACAAGAGTTTTAAGAGCTTAAGTTGGGGCAGCTAGGTGGCGTAGTGGATAAAGCACCGGCCCTGGAGTCAGGAGTTCAAATCCAGCCTCAGACACTTAACACTTACTAGCTGTGTGACCCTGGGCAAGTCACTTAACCCCAACTGCCTCACTAAAAAAAAAAAGAGCCTAAGTTTAGGATTGTTATAGAAAAAATTACCTGAAAATGTGCACTTACGCTCAAAACTACATAAAAAAATTTGTGCCCTCGAAAATTCCTGACGTGGATTCAACTGAGAAACATAGACCTTAAAACTATAAAGTTTCAGTTAAATTAAATACTATTTTCACATTGACCCCACCTAATCCCAATGGACAGAAACAAGGAATGCTTTGACTTTCACTTTCTTACTCAAAATGAATGGAAACTCAAATTAATTTTCCCTCTAAAATTATTTGAAGCGATTTTCCCAATTCTTACAAATGAATGGCATGCTTTAAAATGTCTACAGGAACACAAACATCTAAAGCACTTTTATAGGGCATCTAGGTAGTGCAGTGGATAAAGCACCGGCCCTGGATTCAGGAGTACCTGAGTTCAAATCCGGCCTCAGACACTTGACACTTACTAGCTGTGTGACCCTGGGCAAGTCAGTTAACCCCCATGACCTGCAAAACAAGAACAACAACAAAAAAACAAACAAACAAACAAACAAAGCACTTTTATAGGTCCATAACAGCAAGAATATTTTATGTATTTTATGCATATAGATTATTGTTCTTGGCAAAGAGATCAAAGTTTGAAAAATTACATTAATAGCATTTCCATCATCACTGACTTCATATGATTAGAAATTCTAATTCATTGATCAAAACTGTGACACCGCAAGATTTGTTTTTATCCATACTCAATCCATCTTGTTATTGTTTGCCCTTCATTCTTGAAGAGGACCATGACATTGGGAGGTGATGTCATTACTTGTAGTGAATTGGATTTAAGAGAGGGAAGGCTGTGCTAGGTCACCAACCTCACTCTTTCCTCCAGAGCCATGCAAGTCCAGTAGGAAGATATACATCACTATGATTGAAGATGGCCCTGGATTTTTTTTTAAGGCAATTGGGGTTAAGTGACTTGCCCAGGATCACATAGCTAGTGTGTGTCTGAGGTGACTGCCACCCCAATGCCACCTTGAAAAATTGAGAGGACTCCTAGCTCCTCAAAAGAAGGAAACAAAACCCTTTGAAGTCTAGAATACTTTAAAAAAAAAAAAAGAAAAGAAATCAGAACTCAAACCTCAGGCCCCTGATTTCTTTCTGTAATAAATAAACTTTAACACTTTAATATATTTTTTTCAAAACCTCATTAGCCTTCTATTTCTGTCTCTGTCTCATTTTTTATAAAAAGAAATCTAAAAATGTGAAGTTGTTGCATTGGAAATGACAAGTCTGGGGAAACAGAATGCATGGTGTTCATCACAAGGTTACCTTGTTCCCCTCACCCCACAATCACAGATATTTATAATTCCATATGGATATGACAGCATGAATGTAATAAAAGGAGTGACAGATTGGGGTTCAAATCCCAGGTCTACTGCTTAGTATTTATGTGGATTGAGGCAAAATCACTTTGCCTTTAAGGACCTCAATTTCCTAATCTATAAAATATAGGCGTTGGACTGGATGATTCATGAGGCTCCTTTCAGCTCTAAATCATTGATTCCCTAATAAGTAAGTTGGTAACATAATTTAATACAGTTCAGGGTCTCTTTAAACATCTTTCTTTTTCTTGAGTATTTTTGTTTACATTAGAACATCAAAATTACATTACTAATTTAGCTTTTCTAGCTGCTTCTGTAATTAGGTTTAAACTGAACCATAGGTTATAAGAGATGAAACTAACCCAGGGATATGCAAATCTATATGCTTTAAGGTTTGAGTTCAAATTAATAAGAGAATAAGGATTCCTTTTTAAAATAACATTATCATCTTACCAGACTCATCTTCCAACTTGGCCACAAAGCAAGCTCTGGAGAAATTAACACTTTCATACCAAAAAGTTCCACATTAGAGCTTCCCCACCCATTTCCACCTCATGCCTGATTGGTGGTTGCCTTATTTATCCACTACATTTAGGCCAAAGCTCCACTCTCATTTCATTCTTTAGCCATCTCCCCACTAGCTACAAGAGCACCATCTGTTCCTATTCCCATACTCACAAACAAACCATCAATGGCCACTATTCTTCCAGGTCTCCCCAGCCATGCCTAATGGGATTCTCCTTTCCTTTGGTCCCCACTTTTAACCTGGATACCTAGGCTATGATAGCTCAGCTTTTAAGAAATTATATCTTGCCTCATCCTTTTCTGCTTTCTTTTGTGTGTTGTCTTGGGAGTACAGATATCTAGCTAGCTTATATTTGAATACCTAGAACCAAACCCAGCATAGCACATAATAAATCTTTAATAAATGTTCTCTGACTCTCACTGTCTCTCTGCCTCTGCCTTTATATCTGTATCTCTCTGTGTCTGTTTTTTTTTCTATCTTGACATCTATCATCGATCTGTCTTTCTGTCTCTGCTTTTCTCTCTGTGTGTCTGTCTTTCTGCCTCTTCCTATTAGAATGTGAGCTCTCTGAAAGCAGAAACTATTCATTAATCTCTAATATGTTAATATAAGTTCAAGTCCCTGAGTCAGTAGTTAGTAGCTTTGTGGCCCTGTGCAAAGTGCTTGAAGTTCTCGAGACATTGCTTTATCATCTATAAAATGAGGATAATTAATATCTTCACTCATTACCCTAAAAGATTGTTGTGATGAAAGTATTTTGTGAATGCTAAACTGCTATAAATGAGTAATCTCAAAAGACCAATCCCTTTTCAAATAAAAATTTCTCAAAATTCAGGGATCTGGGGGTAATGCTTACCTTTCAAAAATCCTGTCACTCATATGAAAATGCAGTTAAATTAAGGAGAATTCACAAACAATTTCAGAAGTGATATTCTCAGGTGTCTCACTCAACCATGCCATTTCCTCCCTAGAACAGGGAGATTCCATCCCAAGGTAGCTGTCCCATCAAATCAACAAACATATATTGAATGCCTACTGTAATGTAGTTTTCCATTAACTTCATCTTCTTTCTTTCCTCACTTTCCTATCTGAAACTCTGAATGCCAAGGGATAAATTGTCTGGTCAAGTTTCTCTCCAAAAGCTTCATTATTTCTGACAGGTTTCGCACTACAACCTTCAGATTTTCACTTGCCAAACTTGCCCTGTGTTTCTTAGCATGATACCTAATTGTGCAATATCTTTGCCAATTCAATTTTTTTCTTTATAAAACTATAAGCCAACTGCAGCAAATTCACTAATGTAAAAACTAATGTTCTTGAGAAAGTAATAAGGCAAGCTCAACAAACTTACTAAAGTGAACTCACCCTAGGCTCATTCTCAATTCTCATCGGCAGATTAGGTCTTCGGAAATACAAATACTGCTTTGTCCCTGAGTTATAGAGATAACCCTGATGGAGTGTGCCTACAGTTTCTGAGCTCCCCTATGACAAAAAAAAACAAAAACAGTTTATATCAACTTAACTTTTACAAAAGTATTTTATTGAGAAGTATATAAAGAACAATAATTACTAACCCCCCCCTTCATATTGGGGTATACTTTTCCCTTGCACAATCATGGCCCTGAGGAGAATGGCGTTAAACTTAAAATGCAAATGTGGTCAAACAAAACAATGGAGAATACATGAGACTGGGGAGTACCTCAAGAATCCTAGCCATTAGAGTCCTTTTATTCCTTTGTGAATTCCTCATGAAGTTGCCATTATTGTAACACTCAATTGTACTCTCAATGTCAGTGCCTTTCTAAAGTCCATGAATGATACTACTCTCCATCATGAAGGGTTATAATTCCTGAAACTACCATACTCCTCACATTATTGGCTTCCCACCTCCATCTACATGAGTTTCCCCTGTTGTTTACTGCTATAATACCTGGTGGACTTGGTTACCAACTTTAAATGCCAATCTCTGATATATGGTCTCTGATGACTCCACCCTATCTATCTCCTTGCCAGTGCCTTCCCTTAGAGATTACCTTCTATCTAATCTGTGTATATTCTAGAAATACCTTATTATTTACATGTCATCTCCCCCATCATAGTGCATTCTTCAAAGTCAGGTATTTCTTTTGCCTTTTTTATATCTCTGTCACTTGGCTAAGAGGGCTGATACATAGTAGATAATTAATAAAAGTTTGTTGACAAACCGATTGGACTAAAAGATTTTTCAATTGCTCTCCAGATTAAATCTTTTTTTTTCTTTTTTTTTTGTGGGGCAATGGGGGTAAAGTGACTTGCCCAGGGTCACACAGATAGTAAGTGTCAAGTGTCTGAGGCCAGATTTGAATTCAGGTACTCCTGAATCCAGAGCCGGTGCTTTATCCACTGCGCCACCCAGCTGTCCCTGAGCTTAAATCTTGATGAGTCTATATCCTCTGTATTTGGAGAAAATTATCAACTTCTGTAGGATTCAATTAATGAATTATCATTGCTTCTCTAATATAGAACAGTAAAGTTATTTTAATACAGGTACGTAAATATAGTCTGGGTATAGGTATAGATTGTCTTTTCCTCAAATTTTATATGGGTATATAGCACCATCTACTGACAAATACACATGAAAGTCATCTTAAATTTATATTTAGCTTTTTTCCATTGGTAGCAACATGGGGAAAAATCCAAGTAATTATTTTATAGATGCCTTGAAACTTCCTTTCTGGCTCTTTATAAGAGATAAAGTGAGAATAAATATGAAAAGAAATCACACTTTTCCTAATTCCAAGATATTTCAAAGTTCTACAGAAACTATCTAAGGGATTAAACCAAATCTACTACTGGGTTGACTCTGAAGCTACAGTGACTAGAGACTGATAGAGTAGCTTGACCGAGTTACTTTCAAGACTGACCATACTTGTAACTGATTAAAAAGAAAACCTCTAGAATTGGCTGTGAGATTTCATACTAATTTAGGTTTAATTTGTTCTAGTTGAAATGATTCAATGAATTAAAATCCCTCAGATATATCCTTCTTCTCTACAAAGACTTTGCACTGAAAATAGGAAAATGGGCAGAATGTTGGGGTTAACTTGGTCCAAGGGTCTTCTTTTATTTTTTTTTTATTTTTTTAGTGAGGCAATTGGAGTCAAGTGACTTGCCCAGGGTCACACAGCTAGTAAGTGTTAAGTGTATGAGGCCAGATCCAAACCCAGGTCCTCCTGACTCCAGGGCTGGTGCTTTATCCACTGTGCCACCTAGCTGCCCCAAGGATCTTCTTTTAAACAACTAATCAGCAAGTATTGGTAGAATACCTTCTCTGTACAAAATTCAGTGTTATTCACTGTGTGGGAAAAAACAAGTATAAGTACTTGGAGAGCTTCTAATCTAGTTGAGAATGTGGCATTAACTTATGTAAAACAAGTGGTTTTTTTTTAATGTATAGCAATTTGTGAGATAGTGTATTGCCGATTGACAAAAAAGTGATGTGCACCAGTGTTTCCCAAATACTCATCTGTGAGCCAATATCAGTGATTTTTTTTTTGTTAGGTAGTAAACCTTTTATTATAAAAAATAATCACTTCTTAATACCCAAGCTGAAAAAATTTATTTCATTTCTTCTTTCTCCCTGCACCTTATTGTTCCCAGCCCTACCTCTCAGTTTATACTTGGCTACTGGTACCCACTTCCTGGCACCTCTAGCACTGGGCTTTTGGAGTATGCAAAGGATGGAAGTAGAAAATGTAAATTCTTTTCTGGTCCACAAATATAGCTTAGCTAGGGATATACTAGTATAAACTATGCATACAATTAATTCCAAATAGGGTAAGATCACTGAACTGGAATGTTAACATGTAATTAGAAAATACCTAACAAAATACATAAAAATATTTTTTTTAAAAGAAAAAAGTACCATTTTAGTAGAACTGATAAGCTTTATCCAGTGGGCCAAACCTAATTGACCAATCTTAGATGATGTTACACTTGGTAGTCTGTACAGCCACTTGTAGTTTCTTCTAGTTAGATAAGACTGCATTCACAGCAACCTATTATTCTCTGTTTCTCCTCTGCTTTGTCCAGTGTGAGGAAACTGTGGGTTTGTATACCTAAAGATGGTGTATGTCCTAAGTTTTGTTCAAAAATGTTTTAAAAATGAGTCTGTGGGCAGCTAGGTGGCTCAGTGGATAAAGCACTGGCCTGGGATTCAGGAGGACCTGAGTTCAAATCCAGCCTCAGACACTTGACACTTAACTAGCTGTGTGACCATGGGCAAGTCACTTAACCCTCATTGCCCTGCAAAAACAAAACAAAACAAAACAAACAAAAAAATGAGTCTGGCAAAAAAAATGAGTCTGACAAGGATAAAAGGAGAAGGGAGGAAATAGTGCCATCATAATAACATACCACAGCTTTATTTAACCATTCCCAAATTGATGAGGAGCTATCATTTTAACCAATCTTAAAGGTGTAAGGTGATATCTCAAAGTTAATTTGCATTTCTCTAATCAATAATGATTTATAGCATTTTATATGATTAAATGTATTTTTTTAATTTTTCTATCTAAAAACTACCTGTTCATGTCACTTGACCATTTATCCAATGGGGTATGACTTGTATTCTTATAAATTTAACAAAATTCTTCACATATTTGTAGAAACGAGACCTTCACCTGAGAGATTGTCTATGAAAAGTTTTTCCCAATTTCCCGCTTTCCTTCTAATATTGGCTACATTGGTTTTATTTATACAAGAACTTTTTAACTTAAAATGATAATTATTCATTTTACACCTCAACAATGCTCTCTTTCTTCATATATTATTCTCCTATCCATGAATCTGATACGTAATATGTTCAATGTTCTTCTAAGTTTCTTGTAATATCTATGTTATGTATGTATTTTTCCCTTCTCTTGGTACATAATTTAATATATTGGTCCATTCCTAATTCCTGCCAGACTGCTTTCCAGCTTTTCCAACAATTTCTACCAAATAATGAATTCTTATCCCCAAAACTTAAATATTTACACTTGTCAAACACAAAGTTACTACAGTACTCTACTATTGTGTATTTTAAGTCTACTCTGTTCTACTGATCTTTCTATTTCTTAGTCAGTACCAGATAGTTTATATATATATATATATATATACTGCTTTATAATATAGCTTAAGGTCTAGTACTGTTATATCACCTTTCTTTACATTTTCCCTCAGTTTCTTTGAAATTCTTGATCTTTTTTCTTACAAATTTCATTATTATTTTTTCTAATTCAGTAAAAAATCTCTTAGTAATTTAATTGAGATGTCATTGAATAAATAATTGGGTTAAATGTCATTTTTATCATATTTTCTCTTCTAGTTTTTAACTATGATATCTACTATTGTAGTCATGTATCCATTTTGAATCCATTTTGGTACATGCTGGCCTAAGTCTAATTTCTGCCTTTTAGTTTTTCCCAAAAGTTCTTATCAAATAGACCTCTCATTGTTTCATAAGGTCATATGTATACTGTTCTTAATCTTCCTCCATCTTAAACCCTAAGATTTATATACTTGAAACCAGTGTTACCTTGGCTACTATGTCTCTCAGCTTGTTGGCTATGGTGCCATATAGGCATTTTTGTTCTCTTTATAGCAACTTATTCATATCTTTTTAGTTATTATTCCAAAGAGTAGCTATGGGGGCGGCTAGGTGGCGCAGTGGATAAAGCACCGGCCCTGGATTCAGGAGTTCCTGAGTTCAAATCCGGCCTCAGACACTTGACACTTACTAGCTGTGTGACCATGGGCAAGTCACTTAACCCCCACTGCCCCGCAAAAAAAACCCAAAAAACCAAAGAGTAGCTATGTTCCTTTACCTACTTCCCATTTTTCGGCATTAATAGTCATTTAAATAGGTAAAGTAAAAATTAGCTTTTTTGAAAGTCATATTTTCCTCATTTTTATTATTTTCCCTAGTCATGTATTAATGGATAGCTGTGCTCTAAGAACTCTGTGATCTAACTGTACAGAGTTTATGCAGGAATAACTCACATCAATATTAAATAATTCCCTCCCTATTAAAATATAATGAATTATATTTTTGCTAACATATTTAAAGCATGGTTTTCCCTATACCATCCATATTTTCTGAAAGTATTTATGATGTATAATTATGTGCCTCCTTTATAATTTAGTCTTTTATCTTTTTTTACTCTTGAACCACATTTTAAGGCTTTGCATTAAATTCTTTGAGTATCAGAATAGCTGCAATATTTTACAAAGTTTCTTACTCATGAGATAGGTGGCATAAGTATCATTATTCCTATTTTATAGGTAAAGAAACTCAGGTTCTGATAGGTGAAGACCTATTGCTCACATAGTTACTAAATGTTAGATATTTTATTTTTAGTACCTTGGGGTGCCCCACAAACTGCTTCTTCTTTTTCCTCCTACTTGTACACAGGAGACACTGTATCGTAGAATAACTAGTAGAGGGGAGGAATGTATGGAATAAGGAAGAAGAATGCTGGAGTAAAACTGAGACTTTTAAAACCTCCAAAGAGTAGCTTCATACTGTGAATATTTATTGTTGTTGTTCATTCATTTTTCAGTCATGTCAAACTCTTCATGGCCCCATTTGGTGGTTTCTTGGCAAATATACCAGAGTGGTTTGTCATTTCCTTCTCCAGCTCATTTTTCAAATGAGGAAACTGAGGCAAATTGAGTTAAGTGATTTACCCAGGGTCACATAGTCAATGTCTGAGGAGAGATTCAAATTCAGGAAGATGAAACCTCCTGATTGCAGGTCTAACACTCTATTCACTGTGTTGCCTCGTTGTCCCATTCTAAATAGTAGAAATTATGAATTATTAATAATTCTGAAGGTTTCCCATATACAATAAAACATAAATTTCCAATTCATTTCCAAGTTGATGTTTTTAATAGCACATAGGTGTTTCCTTTAGCCACCTAGAAAACTTGACACAAGTTTGCTTAAAGTCAGTGGGTTTCATTCTTACTTAATGAATAGAAAACAGGAAAATAAGTCAACCTTTCCTTAGATTCTTAAAAGATAGAAAGTGACTGGTAAGAGAAAAAAAGAAAGAGAGAAATGGATGGATACCTTTTGCAAACACCTAGCGAGCATCTTTCTGTGATCATGGTGCCTGAAATTTAATCTTCATCCATCTACAATAGCATAGGCATCCATCTATTTATAGTAAAAGATGTGTGTTAGAGTCTGTGGGGTATGGGATTTAAATATGAGTGTAGTATATTGGAAGAGATTCAGCACACACAACACCAAGAAGAATCAGCACAGTGTAGTGAAAAGAACATTGAATCTGGAATCAGAGAATCTAAATTTGGATCTTCGTTCTGCCACTTATTCCTTGTGTTATATCACTCCCCTTTGTCTCAGTTTCTTTATCTGTAAAAAGATAAAGTTTGACTACATGATGTCTAAGGTCCCCTTCAATTGTACACATATGATCTTCTGAACATATATGATTCTTCTGAATATAAGCTTAATAATGTAACTAATGAGTCTGAAAATCTCTAGTCCTTTCTGAGAAAGGAAGTATCTCTATTATTTAGTAGGAGTAACTGACCTTCCACCTATCATTGTTTCATTGTGCACTTTGCTTAAGATGTCTACTTTAAATTTTCAAAAATAATAAAAAGTCAGAAAGCAAGACAAAATTTAAAATGCATGACATAATTGAGATGGAGGTAGTCTTTATATATACAATATTGGAAAGCACTGTCCCTGGATTCAGGAGGACCTGAGTTCAAATCAGGCCTCAGACACTTGACACTTACTAGCTGTGTGACCCTGGGCAAGTCACTTAACCCTCATTGCCCCACAAAAAAAAAATTAAATATACAATATTGGGCTATGTTGCCTGGGAAAAGCCATTAATAGGTTGGGGTAGTTTGGGCATTCTCCCAGGGGACATATAAAATGGCATTTTTATAAAGAGTGAACAGTTTCAAAATTTATAACATTCACATGTTGACAGCACTTTCACTCCTTCAACAACATAGAGTCAACTGAGCTTAGCATCTAGTTAGCAAGAATAATTAGTTAAACTAGGAAGCTACCAGATGGCATTCTTCCTTCTCCCTACTCCAGATAGCAGATTCCCCAGCAGCTGCCTCATGGTATCTTGGGCTTTTCCTTCCGAGGGCCTTCTGTCCCAGGGTCTCTGTCTTCCAAACACATGGCAGTATTCTGTAGTCTACTTTTCTACTCAACTGGAATGTATCTTTATTACTTCTTATAGTATTTTTCCTATCATTAATTACAATGGTGATTTTAGGGAACATTTAGTTCTGCTTGCTCCAAGTGCCAAGTTGATGGCCTAGTCATTAAAACTGCCAGTTATGGCTCTTCCTGGGATCATAAATTCCTAGGGTCCACATCCTTTTTATCTGTAGAATCCTGTGACTATTGTTGATACTACATTAATCATATATAGAAATAGACATGACACTGTCAAAATGTGATTCTAGGTACAGTTATTCACAAATACCTATCAGTCCTGCCTTATAGAAGGAACTTAGTCACCCTAAGCATTTATTAGGAGATATGATAAAGAGAAAAGGGCCCCTAAAAATATCCAGAATTGGAGAGATGGACCAATGAGCTCTGATGTAACCTAGTATAATTTTCTTGGATAGCAAATCCTAAACTGAGGGAAATTGTATAGGAGAGAGTAATGATTAACAATGTTTAATGGCTCCTTCCTGATTATATTCCAGAGACTAGGAAAAACCCACAAAGTATAGTTTACTTGCAGAGCAAAAGATTGAATTTCTTGTGAGAATATCCTCCACCACCACCATTCCAAAGTAAAAGTAAACTATAGGGGCAGCTAGGTGGCGCAGTGCTCTGGATTCAGGAGTACCTGAATTCAAATCTGGCCTCAGACACTTGACACTTACTAGCTGTGTGACCCTGGGCCCCCCATAGCCCCACAAAAAAAAATAAAAAAGTGAACTATATAAGTTAAACCTTCTAACCCGCATTCTCTCCGTTGAATATGGAGGCCTCTTTGGAATTTCAAAAAAATTCCCAGATATTCATTGCACTTTTAGTATCTGTTGGTTGAGAAAAGCCCTTGTGATAAAAACTATTTTTTGTTGTTTAATCATTTTCAGTCATTTTCTACTCTTTGTGACCACATTTGGCATTTTCTTGGCCCAGATTTTGGAATGGTTTGCTATTGCCTTCCCTAGATCATTTTACAGGTGAGGAAGTGAGACAAATGGGATTTCATGACTTGCTCAGGGTTACACAGTTGGTAAGTGTCTGTGCCCAGATATAAACTCAGGAAGATGAGTAATCCTGACTCTAGGTCTGGTACTACATTCACTCTGCTGCCTTCCTGCCTGGATAAAGATACTAAGATTTTAGAGCAGCTAGATGACACAGTAGATAGAGTACTGGCCTTGGAGTCAAGAGGACCTGAGTTCAAACCTCACCTCAGACACTTACTAGCTGTGTGACCCTGGGCAAGTCACTTAACCCCAATTGCCCACAAAAATCTGGGGCCATCTCTAGTTGTCCTGATATATATCTTGTCACTAGGCCCAAATGGCTCTGAAGGAGAGAGTGAGGTTGGTGACTTTGCATGGCCCTCTCTTAGTTGAATCCAATTCAGTATAAATCATGACATCACATCCCAATGTCATGGTCCTCTTTGAGAACTAAAATTTCAGAAAAAGGATTGTTGAATGATTTTTATTTTATTAATCACAATATTGTCTATGTTCATTTGAAAAAAGTAGTAATTTATATATACATATATATATATATATATATATATATGCATGATTGTTAGGTCATAGATATAGAGCTTGAAGAGATCTCAGAGGCCATATTTATCCTAATCTTTCATTTCCTAGATGAAAAACTGAATTCCAAGGAAGTTAAGAGATTTGCATAAGGTCACAAGGATAACCAGGGGTGAGATTTGAACCCAGGTCCTCTGACTCCAGATGTTGTGTTCTTTCTCCTGTACAAGCATTTCATTCTACAAAAGGTACATTTGCTTATTTGCATATTCAAATATGAATTCAGGGCTGTCCTTGTAAAAAAATCCATGTCCCCAGATTCTGCCATCCATACTAGAGGAACTATTGAGCTAGACCATTACACTAATCTAAACAAGTTAAAATCTATTGGGAGAATTACCTCATGGTTTATACATGCCACATCCTTTATTGAGCACACCTGCTTCCTTGGCCTCTGTTAGAATAAAAAAAAACATTGACTTTCAGAATTGTAAAGGACCTTTGAGATCATGTAGTACAGCACTCTGATTTTGCCAATGAGAAAACTGAAAGGTTAGGAAACCTGCCCAAGGTCACCCTGCTATTTAGTGGCAGAACTGAGATTGCATCATAAAACATTAATCAGCTTCTGAATGTTAATTAAATGGTGTCATTAGGAATGCTAATTTTAACATTTTCCCTCTCAGAGACTCTGTCCTGCATAATAGCCATTTTGTTTTTACTGTATTCATTTGGGTCCCTTCTTGTTAGAACACAAAGAGATTGTAAAGGATTAATCTGAACTGTAGAGGGCACCAGTGGACCAGATTACACAATAAAAACAAATCATTAGTATAGAAAGGGCAGACTGAATTAGGGATCCACACCCTTTGGGGCTAGGTTACCTAATTCAAAGTTTCACAGCTTCCTCTGCCTAGCACATAGTAGGCATTTAATGAATCCTGCTGCTACTAATCTGTCTTGTCTCTTTGTCAAGGATTTAAGTATAGATCCAATCTCTTTTTATACTGAGTTGTTTCCAGGGTCCTAAAACTTCCTTGTGCACAATTTACCACAGAGGGATCTAAAACAGTACCTTGAAAAATATCATTTTTATTGAATTTTGAAATGGGGCAGTATTTTCGATAGGCAGAAGATCAATGTTTTGTTGTTGTTGTTTTGGGGGGTTTTTTGCAGGGCAATGAGGGTTAAGTGACTTGCCCAGGGTCACACAGCTAGTAAGTGTCAAGTGTCTGAGGCTGGATTTGAAATCAGGTCCTCCTGACTCCAGGGCTGGTGTTTTATCCACTTTGCCACCTAGCTGCCCCTGAAGATCAAGTTTTAATTCCAATTTCAACAGTCATGAAATTGCACTTGGAATAATAGAAAGGAACATTCTGCCCATAGCAATACTTGATTGCTTCAGGCTAATTGAGGGCAAAGTTATCAGAACTGGAAAAAAGTATAAATTATGTAATAATTTTTAAAAAATGAAATGCTATTATTCAAGCACATATGGTAGCAAAACAAGCTGATATAGTTTATTAATACAAAGTGTTCTTTAATAGACATTCTTAAGCAATCTGTTTTAATAGCAACTGGCATTTTTACCATTAAAATCTGCTAGATGCTTTCTATACATCATATTTTTTGAGTTTCACAATACCCCTGTGATATAAAGCTAAGAGTAGTATTATTCCCATTTTACAGTTGAGAAGACTGAGGCTTAAAGACATTTAGTGGCTTGCCATGCTTATCTGGTTAATAAGTGTCTGGTAATAAGTGTTAATAAGTGTTGGCTTTGAACACAAGTTCTACTGACTGTCTGCTGCTCCATATACTACTATTCCATACATAACATGACACTTGACTAGACCACTTATTTTTTTACTGATATAAGAAATTCCTGAATGAAGACACTTCTACCAATACAAGGTAATAACAAAGCAGTGAACAAATCTAGTATATATTGGCAACTAAGTGGCACAGTAGATAAAGGATTGGGTCTAAAGTCAGAAAGATCTGAGTTCAAACCCAGCCTCAAACACCTTCTAGCTGTCTAAGTTTCCTCATCCTATTAAATATTTTTAAATTATCCACCACTGCAATCTTGTTTATACTATTGATATGAAATATCTAAGGAAAAGTTCATGCCAAAAATGTAACTTCAATTTCATATATAGCTGAATCCTATTAAATTCTTAGTTATTGAACTCTGATTTAAAGAACTTTCTCTATACAAGGAGAGATTCCAAATATTAAATTAAAATAATTTGAGACTACTTCCAAAATGGAAAGTGAGATTTTTTTTAAATCCACATAATTCAGAGGGAAAAATGAGAATTAAATTTAAAAGTAGAAGTTTGCGCTTGATATAATTATTTTTTGTTATCTGGATTTTATTAGTTAATGCTAAATTCTTGACTTTATCTAGCTTGTAATAGATCAAATAGTTTGTTTCTACTTGCTCCCTTATTGGTGGGAGGAATTGCTTTAAATTGTTTATTCTTGGTTAATGAGGTCTTCCTCTCAGAGAACCAAGATTTTAATGAACATTTCCCCTGAAAAGGAGAGCATAAGATTCAGTAACTAGAGAGGAAGCAGTGATTGGAGCAAGCAAGTGGGCCAGAAAAAGATGTCCATTATTCATTGGTCCCATGGTGTCTCTATCATCTCAGTTTTGCCAATATTATGTAAGCTGGAGGAGCTATACTAGAATGACAGACACAGGGGGAAAAGGGGAGAAGAAATGTTCTCTGTGAGTAAATCCTTCCCTGTTCTGAATATATTTATTTCATTTTCAGGGGAGAAAAGCATTGAGACTTAAGCTTATGATCCTAACCCATAAGACTTACAAAGGATGGGGTCCATAAGCAGTATTTTTTACAAAAACCTTCTCTTGACAAAGAGCAGAGTTAGATGTCACAATCCAGGTAGGGTATTTATTATAAGCAGAACATCCAAGGCAGAGAAGAAAAAAATTAATTTCCAGAGACCAGAACATTGGAATCCCCAGAAAGGTTAAAGTGGTAACTGTCAGCTTCTTGTGGCTCTCCAAATAAGCTGAAGAAAGATCACTGCCAAGTTAACTGGAAAAACCTTGATCCCCTTGCTGAGTTACATAGCTAAAGCTGTGTAAAAGTATATTCCATATTAATGAGGCTTTATATCTGCTAAATTGGCTTCATTATCATTCAGGGCTTAATGATGCTTCATAAAACCCAAGAGGTATATGGAATTCTCAGCAACTGGACAGTGGTATAGCTTTTGCTGTTTTTATCAAGTTCAGAACTATAGACAGCTCCTAGTTGTTGTCAGTGGCAAGTAACAGTTTTGCTAACTAAATCCATTAGCCAGAAATTCATAGCTAGATTTAACATCCTGCCCACACAGTATTGGGCTAGCTGATTCCTGATAAGATCAGAGAAATTTGTAAGCCAAGCAAAAGAGGAAGAATTGAAAACAATTAAGACTCAGTTTCCTTTCAATGTGTAGGTAAGGTCAGGTTTAATCTATTAGGCATCTATAAACTTGGGCATTTTCTCCTTCGATTTGTTAGTGTGAACTCCCTGTTTGTTTCTCTTCAGTAAAGCTCTTTTCAAAACCACCACTACCACACCAAGATATCTTTTTCATTGTTTTCAGGGATCTGGGCAAAGGAAAAGGAGTCATCAAAAGAGGACCTATGCTTTTAGGACATCAAGTCAAGTGTTGAAAAGGACAATTTCTGAGTGAGATGGCAGCAATGAGATCCCATTTGGGGACACCAATGAGGTAAGTCCTATGTCTGGCTATTAAAATTAAAAAGTGTGAAGTTATCAGATGCAGACGTTCTAATGTGTCACATGATAGACTTGCATGTCTACATCAGAGGTGTCAAATACATCCAAATGTGGTTGAAACCAGACTTTTAAAAAGTAGAATAAAACATAATGTTATGTGGGATTTTCTAAGTCCATATGTCACCCCACGAGGATCTTCATGCATGGTATAGTGGCCACTGTTTCTTTTTGAGTTTCACATCAGTGGTCTACACACTGTCAAATCACTATTGTCTCTGAATGTGTTCAAAGACTTTTAAAAAATTTTAATTTATGGGACAAAATAAGCATTTCAATAACAGTATAATTTTTTAAATGATTGCACATAGTATAATAATTGCCCATCAAACTCTAAATCTACTATTTACAACTTGTTATTCCTTTCAAATATGCAACAAACTTATCATACATTTCTTTTCTTTCTTCCTTCACCTGACCCCTACCCTAGACATGGCTACCATTAGACACAAATAGGAGTGTGTGTGTGTGTGTGTGTGTGTGCGCGCGCGCTCATGTGTATGTAAAATCATTCTATACATGCTTAGTTTTATCAGTTTTTTCTTTCAATGCAAATAGTATCTTTCTTCATATATACTTTATGGTTAATTTGGGTATTTATGATAGTAAAAATAACACATTTGTTCAGTTATTCTTAAAGCAATATTGCTATTACAGTATCCAGTGCTTTCTTGTTACTTGTCATTTTACTCTTCATTATTTCATGCAAGTATTTCCATGTTCTTCTAAATTATTGAGCTCACCATTTCTTATAGCACAGTGATATTCCAACACAATCATATACCACAACTTATTTGGCCATTCCCCAATTGATGGGCATCCCTGTGATTTCTAGCTCTTTGCCACCCCAACAAGAGCTGCTATAAACATTTTAGAACATATAGATTCTTTTCCTTTTTCCCTAATTATCTTTGGAAATAGACCAAGTAGTTGTATTGCTGGGTCAAAGGGCCACAATTTCAGACTGTCCTCCAAAATGGTTGGATGAGTTCACAATTCCAACAACAATGAACTAGTGTCCCAATTTTTTCATAACCTCCCCAACATTTGTCACTTTCTCTTCAATCATTTTAGCCAATCTGGTAGTTTTAAAATGATATCTCAAGGTTGTTTTAATTTGCAGTGCTCTAATCAATAATAATAATAATAATAGTTATTATTTTTTTGGTGGGGCAGTGAGGGTGAAGTGACTTGCCCAGGGTCACACAGCTAGTAAGTGTCAAGGGTCTAAGGCTGGATTTGAACTCAGGTCCTCCTGAATCCAGGGCCAGTGCTTTATCCACTGCACCACTTAGCTGCCCCCTCTGATCAATAATTATTTAGAGAATTTTTCAAAGATGTCTTAAATACAAATAGACATGACTGTCCCAAACTATTCCTCTTTTTGTTTAAGAAGCCATTCTATTTTCTATTCTGGCTTATGTGATGGAAAATAATGCAAACAGTTGATGATTTTAGCATCGTGTACAACCTGGTAATGAAAAAATGAATAATTTACTACTTAGAATCTCACTATATTTATCAGCACTGAAAGTGTAAAAGAAAGATCACAATTAAAATACATCACTTGAAGAAAATCACAAAGTCAGTCACTGATGCTTTCAAGAAGAAAAGGTTGATTAATTGGAAAATTATCTACTATTTCTGAATACTTTGAAAGGTTTGTTTTCTGCCATCTCCTGATATATTTAATCAAATTTTATAAATATGTTATCCATATCTTTAAAGTCAATTCCTTTCTGTTTACTCACACAGCTTCTACCATAGTTCAAGTCCTTATCACTCCTCACCTGGACAACTGCAAGAGTCTCCTAATTGATCTGCCTTTGATTAGTTTCTCCTTCCTTGCAGCTACCCTCAACAGAATTGCAAAAGCAATCTTCTTAATTCATAGATGTAACATGACTAACGTGGAAATATGTTTAATATGATTGTGATGTATAACTTACATCCCTTACTAAAAAATCTTCAATGACTACCCATTGTCCCTAAGATTAAATTCAAAATCCTCAACCTAGCATTTTAATACCTCCACAATCTAGTTTCCACCTACCTTTCTTGTTTATTTGATATTAATCCCCTTTACATATTCTCTATTCCAGTCAGACTGACCGACTCATTATTTTACACAAATGCATTCCATCTCCTGTTTTTTTCTTCTTGTACATAAGTGATTTCCCCCATCTGGAATATATTCCTTCTTCTATACATATTGAATCCCTAGTTCCCATTAAAGTACAGTTTAGGTACCCTTTCTATTCTTTTTTTTAAATAATTTTTTTGGTGAGGCAGTTTGGGTTAAGTGACTTGCCCAGGGTCACACAGGCTAGTAAGTGTTAAGTGTCTGAGGCTGGATTTGAACTCAGGTCCTCCTGCATCCAGGGCCAGTGCTCTATCCACTGCGCCACCTAGCTGCCCCATAGGTTCCCCTTTCTAAATGAGTCCTTTCTGGGAAAAGGACCCACATGTACACAATATTTATAGCTGCTCTTTTCATGGTGGCAAAGAATTGGAAATTGAGGGGATGCCCATCAATTGGAGAATGGCTAAACAAGTTGAGGTATATGAATATAACTGAATACTATTGTGTTATAAAAATGATGAGCAGGCAGATTTCAGAAAAACCTGGAAAGACTTACATGAATTGATGCTGAATGAAAGGAGCTGAACCAAGAGAACATTGTACACAGTATCAACAACATTGTATAATGATCAACTTGTGATATACCTAATTCTTCTCAGCAATACAATGATCCAAGACAATGTCAAAAGACTCATGGTGGAAAATGTTCTCCACATTCAGAAAAAGAACTGTGGAGTCTGAATGCAGATTGAAGCATACTATTTTCACTTTTGTTGTGGCTGTTTTGTTGTTGTTGTTCATTCTTACTTGCATTTTTTTCCTTTTGTTCTGATTCTTCTCGTACAACATGACTAATGAGGAAATATGTTTAACATGATTGTAATTATAGCCTATATCAGATTGCTTGTAGGCTTTAGGAGTGTGGAGAGAAGGAAGAATGGGAGAAAAATTTGAAACTCAAAAAATATCTTTACATGTAATTGGAAAAAATGTTTTAAAAATAAATGAGTCCTTTTTTGCTCTACCAAAGGGTTTCTTCTTCTAGCCTTAGGCATGAGCACTCTTTCTCTAAGATATGTGTTCTTTATTTACTTATACATCCACATATATATCCCCCAAGATAATTCAAGTGCCCTGTAAGGATATAGACTACTCAATTCTGACAAAGTGACCAAGTGGCTATTGCCAGCACACACAATATACACAATTCAAAAAATATTTAATTCAATTAATACCCAAATTAATTACTGTAACAACAGAATTACATTTAAGTCCTATATGCAAATAGCAATGCCTTGAACATAGTAGGTATGAATTATTTAGGTACATGTGTATGTGCATGTGTAATTAACTCCCACAAAGCAACTCCAGCCCACAAATTGTACTACAAGTTTGTTTTTCCATAGTGTGGCAGAGTGGTACTTGTCTGTTGGTAGAGAATTTGTATTGGAATCCTGGCTCCACTATTTACTCCCTTTGTAACTTTCTACAAATGACTACATCTCGCAATCTTGTTTCCTTATTTGTAAAATAATGTGGTTTATTGGGTCCTGTGCTGTTAGAGATGTCATGCCACCATAAAATAAGTACACAATGACAACCAAGAAGGAAAGATTCCTAAGCATGGAAGTGGTGACAGCATAATAGTATTCCCTGATTTTTGCAGCAAGTAAGGGAAAGCAAAAATTATCCAAGGGAGCAGCTGCAGTGTATATTTGTTACATTTGTTTCCTAGGAAATGTGCTTCAGAAAGGTAGCAAATGGTATTTAATTCATGCCCCAGGGCCCTCTTCAGATTAAAAGTCAATTTCCTCCATGGGTGCCATGGTGTATCTGCAGGCTTAACACATCTTGGCATGGCTAGAGAGGAAGTATGACTCAGGATCCAAATGCTGCTTCATGATGCCTCCACTTTAAATCCAGAAACATCAGCCAGTCGAGAGTGTATGTGACCCCTGCTAGGTCATGAGATGAGTAACAAATCACAGTAATGGAAAGAAGTATCCAAAAAAAATGAAAGGCAAGTATTATAATAACCCAAAGGGAAGTTACAGCTCACACCTGTAAAGTAAAATCTTCTTTCCCCCCAAAGTAAGGACGTTTCTATACTTTGGGTAACATTGCTCGGGTTTCATTTATCAAAAACAGTGATAGAGAAGGTTTGTCATTTTTAGAGCTTAAAGCTAGAGCTGGTCCCCTTTGGGAAGGGGAATGCCAAATCTTATCCATGAAATATGGGGAAAAAAAGCAAGAGAAGGTTGAAGAAGGAAGGAGGAGAAGCTACATACCTGTGGAGTCCTTGTAAGCTAGTGGTATTCTTATACATATTCAGAGGAACAAAGCCGAGGGAAGTGTAAGCAGCTTGGTGGAGAGACTCTGCCCCTATCTGCCCAATGCCGTTGGGAAATTCAACAATTATACACAGAATTTTACATGTTCATGGTTGGCATGGTTTTCTAAAAAATCATAAAAGTATTTTATTATTTTCCAGTTACATATAAAGATAGTTTGCAAAAATTTTTTCATAAGCTTTTTAGTTCCAAATTTTTCTTTCCCTTCCCCATCCCCAAGACAAAAAGCAAACTGATATATTATATATGTACAATCACATTAAACATATTTCTGCATTAATCATGTTGTAAAATAAGAATCAGAACAAAAGGGGAAAACCTCAAAAAAGAAAAAAAAACACAAAAAAATAGAAACAGTACAGTTCAGTTTGCATTCAGAATCCACAGTTCTTTTTTCTGGATGTAGAGAACATTTCCCATCATGAATCCTTTGGAATTGTTTTGGATCATTGTATTGCTGAGAAGAGGTAAGTTTATCACAGTTGATCATCATACAATGTTGCTTTACTGTATACAATGTTCTCCTCATTCTGCTCACTTCACTCAGCATCAATCCACTTAAGTCTTTCTTGGTTTTTCTGAATTCTGCCTGTTTATCATTTCTTACAGCACAATAGTGTTTCATTACATTAATATACCACAACTTGTTCAGCCATTCCCCAATTAGGCATAATTTCTTATGGATTAGTTAATACCTTAGTAGCTAGCACTTTAAAGTGAATGGGTCACAGAGTGTGGAAAAGCCAAAAGGAGAAAAAAGACTGCTATTAGAGGAGGGGGAATTCAGCAAGCAACTTCAAATCATAATATGTTAAAGCTCATTGTAGTTCAGGGATGTCCCACTCTTCAATGGCTCATTTTGGGGTTTTCTTGGCAAAGACACTGGAGTAGATTGTCATTTCCTTTTTCAGATCATTTGACAAATGAGGGACCAAGGCAAACAGAGTCAAGTGACTTGCCCAGAATCACAAAGCTAGTAAGTGTCTAAGGCTGGATTTGAACACATGAAGTCTTTCTGATTCCAAGCCCAGTGCTGTATCCACTATGCCATCTATCTGCCCTTGTTAAAGCTGAAAGGAACTTTAAATGTCACTTGGAGGATTGCTTTCTTCATACAAATGAAAAAAGTGAGTCCCAGTGGCATTATGGTGATTTGTCCACAGACATATATCAAATAGTTAAAGAAATGGCAGTCAAACCCAAATAACCTGGTCCCCAATTCTGCCCCTTTTGTACTTTTAACAAGATTGTCTATGGTTGGCTGGCTGATACTTTACAAACATGTACCTTTATCTATACTGTTCAGCTTCTGCTACATCAAACACCAATCTCTTCATGCCATAGTTCCTAAATGTGTCACAGATCACTAATTCTCTTTTAAATTGTACCACCATATCCAAGCAGGCGTATCTCACTGTGAAAAATATACTCTTTTTAATAGTATTTTATTTTTTCCCAATTGAATGTAAAAATAGTTTTCAGCATTCACTTCAGTAAGATTTTGAGTTCCAAATGTTTTACCCTCCCTCCCTTCCCTCCCCACTTCCAAAACCAGCATTACAGTCATGAAACATTTACTATCAAACAGTGATATATAAAGTGAATTTTAGTAAATCATCAACAACACAAAGTAACATATTAGACTCATATATTCAAATGAGTCTACATGTACATATCCTATTAATTCACCACACAGGGCCCACCCAAGATTGAAGGCTTTTCTGTACTTTCTCCTGATATTGCAAGGATACCAATGGAGCTTGTCTGCTATCTATCAGTATTCCCTGAATGTCCCCACATAATTAGCCAATCTTCTTTTTTTTACTCTAATAAGTTCTTGACAACATAACGCTTCATAACTCCTCATTTGTAATGTGTGACAGCCTGCACATACCTCACTTTTTGGATGATCCTCAATTTTGTTTCCCTAGAGAATATAGTGTTCTATAATTAGCAGCAATACAAAAACACATCATATGAATTGAAAGGTATTAAAAATCACAAACCTGTTTCAGGGAGAAACTTGGAATATTTTTTTCAATTTCCCAAAGGCAATTCAACTTGCTCTTTTCCTTTTCAATCAATGTTCTAATTCATTGTCTATTGGGAGTATCTATCTATCCAGTAATTAGGGAGCATGGTGAAGATTTGGAATAAAAATGGTTTGAGTTTGAATCCTACTTCAGACTCTTACCATCTGTATGATCTTGGTAAGTCATTTAATCTCTCTTGGCCTCTGTTTCTCACAGAAGAAAATGGTAATAATAATAGCATTTGCCTCAGAGTCTTGTTGTGAGGATCAAGTAAGACAATATACATGGAACATTTGTAAACCTTAAAACGATATATAAATGTTCACTGTCATAAAAGTATCTACATGGTAAAATGAACAGAGTGCTTAACTTGGTGTGAAGAACTGAATTCCTATCTTGCCTTAGACCCTAACTGTGTGACACTAGGCAAGTCACAATTCCTTCAGTTTTCTCAGCTGCCAAATGGGGATAATAATAGCACCTGCTATAGAGTATTGTAGAAATCATATGCATAGCAGGCTGTAAACTTTAAAATACTATAAAATTCTAACTATTATTATTATCCAATATCCAAAATATCACACACGGGGCAGCTAGATGACATAGTGGTTAAAGCATCAGCCCTGGATTTAGGAGTACCTGAGTTCAAATCCGGCCTCAGACACTTGACACTTACTAGCTGTGTGACCCTGGGCAAGTCACTTAACCCCCATTGCCTGAACAAAACAAAAACAAAAACAAAATATCACACACACATACACACATTCAGTAACAGTAGAATATTTTTTGATTGAAGAGAATGAACTATTCCCTCTCTCTGGCTCCAACCCCTGTGTGGGAAGAGCACTCTTTCCTGACTGACTCTTTACTTCAGATGTGACTTTTCCTTTAGTCATCAACATCACTCTGCCCCTGAGCAAAGAGGAAAGGAAAGAGCCGTTAAAGCTGCTACTAAGAGAAGATTATTATGGTAAATTTTTCTGAGGCCACTGCCTCAGAAAGGCTTCCTCTTTCTTCTACTTATCAATCCTCCTCCTACTATTTTGCAGCTGGTTCATTCTTTATTCAGACCCAGAGTCCAGATTCATGCAATATTTTCCTCCTTTGGGGGAACTCTAATACTATGTTTCAGTAAAGTCTCTTGTCATTTACTCAGAAAGTTGGCTAGAAAAAAACAGTAATTATGAATGTTTTCTCATTCCTCTTCGAGTTAATAAAGTCCAGGATTTTCCCCACAGCATTGCTATCTTCCCTTCTACCTTGAAAAGTGAGCCCTCAATGCTCTCAAAAATTGGTCTCTTGTACCATGGAACTTTTCTGTGTATATTAATCTGTTTCTCCATCTATTTTTTTCCTTCAGTGCCATTCCATCCCTCTATAATCAGAGCTGGGAAAGTGATGTTAGAGTTGAAATATGTTGGTTCTACTGCTCTTGATATTAAAAAAAGAATGGTATTCAAATATCTCATTTGATTGTTGCCTTCCTTAAAAGCTCCATCCTTTTTATCCATGAGCCAGAGTTTCTCACCACTCCAGTACATTCTCCAAAAACATGCTAAATATTTTTCTTGAGCAGCTAGGTGGTACAGTGGATAGAGTACTAGCCCTGAAGTTGGGAGGACCTGAATTCAAATCTTGCCTCAGACACTTACTAGCTTTGTGACCCTGGGCAAATCACTTAACCCCGATTGCCTTAAACATCCAAGGACATCTTCAGTTGTCCTGATATATATCTTGCCACTGGGCCCAGATGGCTCTGGAGGAGAGAGTGAGGTTGGGGACCTTGCACAGCCCTGCCTCACTGAAATTCAATTCACTGCAAGTCATGACATCACCTCAGCGTCATGGTCCTCTTTGAGAAAAAAAACAGTAACAACTATTTTTCTTAAGTACAAATCTGACCACCGCACTTCTCTACTCAGCAAACTCCAGTAACTCCCTCCTGCTTCTAAAGCCATATCTCTATATCTTCTAAAGCCCCTTACAACCTGACTTAAAACCTCTAGTTCCGCCCTTAGTTCATGTTACTCTCCTTTCTGCTTTCTTTTCTGTGTTCTTCACATACAGCATTACATTTTTCCATCTCTATGCCTTTGTGCTGGGTGACTCCCAAGCCTGCAATGCCCTCCCTCCTCACCTTTGCATCAGAGAGCTTCTCTTTTCCTTTAAGACACAGTTCAAGCATCACTTTGTTTAAGAGGCCTTTCCTTATCCCCCTAATTGCTATTATTTTCCCTCCCTAACAACTTTGTATTTAAAATTTTGTATTTATTCTGGATATGCTAATATACATGTATATTACACACACATGCACACATATGTGTATGTATATCTCTCCCAGGAGGATGTAATTCCCTTCAAAGAAAGAATTCTTCCATTCTTTGTATTTTATCTTCAGTGCCTGGTACATAATAGACACGATAAATATTTGTTGATTGATTGATCCATACATGCCCACAGAGTGACTTTGGTTAGTTGAGCCTCTAACCATGTTCTCTTCACCTTTTCCCTCTGCTACTTGCTGTTTTATGAGCTATTACTGCTTACAATCATCCACCTTTCTGCTTCAGCAGATTTGACAAACAAGTTTCTATGCTCATATCTTCCATATCTTTCCTCTTGGCATATAAGTCAATTGTCACTGAGGAAGGTGCTTTTGAGTAACTTTTGCTTTTCTTCTTTTGGCAGTTGAATTACATTTTAAAATTCTACAGAAATTTTATGTAATCAATGTTGATGGCATTTCGTCCATTTGCATCAAAAATTCAATGAAATAGGTAAGGTTGAAAAGTTTTAATTCCACTCCATTTTTTCCTATTATATTCCATTTTTTTCTCCAGTAAGTCCACAATCTGGCTACCCAATTGATTCAGGTAATGACTATCCTGGTAATGAGTATTTCCTATTTTGTAGAAAATAATCAATATCTTTTAAATGTTATTTGGTGCTTACCATACCTAACCCCTTAAGAATTTTTTCTCAAAAAATAGTTCTGACATATGTACCTTCTGTGGAGTCCACACCTCATAAGCTTTTCTCATATCTTACTTCTGAACACTATATCCTAAGATATTTTTCTCTGTCTTTCCCTATTCCTATCTTTGCTTAAATGGTGTTGAGTATCAAAATATGTATTGATTTATTTGGGAAGGTGTTAGCTCTTCAAAGAATGTCTCTACTTCCTCATTCTATAACTGAGGTTGTCACAAACACTACAATTATTTTCATGATGATCCCTTTGCAAATACTTATCATGAGCACTATAATACTATTGAACAAAAATTTCATGAAATCAAGTTTCCTGTTTACTTTGTGCACATGATAAGAGCAGTTCAACAAACTCCTTTATTTGCCTTTCTTAAGACTGTCTCCTACTTTCTTTTCTCATTTATAGCAAGAATGTCAAGATTGTACCATGAACCAGGATTTCATATTTTGCAAACTAACAACTAAATAATTGTGTATAAATGGTCAAAAAGTTATGTGATTATTAGCAACTTCTACCCCCTCTTTTCCTGACCCCATCATTTCAAGAAGACAAGGGGGATACCCAGCACTTTGTATTTTTCTTTTTCATGAATTTCCTCACCCAGAGAATTCATCACTGACTATGCTCTCTGTATCCAGTAGGCTGGTCTTCAGCAGACATAAGCTGTTGCAAGAACCAGAGCTGAAGCTTTTTCAGTATAACAGAACCTGCTGGAACTTGGGTTCCATTAGTATAACAAAAGGTTCTTTCTAAACCATTGTGAAACATTGCTCTAAGTTTCTGTAAATAAAATAATATCTTAAATCCATGTACATATATTAGTGTGAATCAATGCAGTGTACAAGTTAAAGGAACCCTACGGTGTAATTTCTTTCCTTTTGTTTTTCTTTCTATAAATCAATATTATTTCATAATAGTGATCTACAATCATGCAAGGAGCAAAGAATGCAGAATCAGAGGACCTGGCTTCAAATCTGAATTCTTCTATTTACTATTTGTGTGACCTTGGAGCAAGTCACTCCATCTCACTGAGCCTCAGTTTCCTCAGCTATGAAATCAAGAGGTTATATTAAGTAATCACTAAAGTCCCTCCCAGCTCTCCGTCCTGTGATGCCAAAACTTGTCTTTTGACAAACCTCTAAGTTCATGTTTTCATATATCAGGTTTTTATAGCTTAGGAATACTTGGCAACCATTGTGCTAATGAATAAAAAAAAAGCCAATTCACACCCTAATATGCTAGAACTGCAGAGATTCAGAATCATGTTTTTTAATCAGTACAGATTATACTACTGTAATGCTCTACTCATATTTTATAAAAAACAAATTACATATTGATTTCTATTATGTTCATCCCATTATGTTGAGAGAGGTTATAGCAAAAGGTTTTGAATTTGGGGGGGTTTTATTTTTATTTTTTGGTCTTGTCACACTGAAGTGAATTTCTCCCTATCTACTACTGCAATGCAGCTTGGTCTGGAAGCCTAAGACAGCCAATTAATTTCCTGACTTCAGTTTTTCTTGAGGCGTTTCAGTGATCAAAGATACATTTTTAAAACAACAACCAAAAGGCTGGAGGCCTGTGGTAACAAGACTGCAGTATTTTCTTGGAGGTGGGGCTTTCTGCAGAATAAACCACGGATGTGCTAGAATACAGACTCCGTGTCCAGATTCATCGGTACCTGGCAACTAATCTCTGCAGCAGATCCAACCAGTGTACAAATACATCATGCTGTTTTCATGGGAAGGCAGAGGCAAAATAGGCATATTCATCCAATCTGATTATGTGTGCTGTAACCAAGGCTAGCACATCAGAATGCATCATAAAAAATAATCATATAGGGAGCATAAATTGTTATTGTATATCTAGCCCTTAGGCAAATCGTGTTTTATTAAAAATGCCTCCTTGTACTGAATGTAGCTTTGGAACATTGTTGGCAGGTTTTTGAGTATGTAATATTATTTTAAAAAATCAGGGTGATGTCAGTGTGGTACAATAGAAAGAATTATAGTCAACTAAGATTCATAGGGTCATAGATCTAAAAGAGCATATTTTTACATTGTATCTGTCATGGACTCCTTTGTCAGTCTGCTGAAGCCTGTGTAAATCCTTTCTCAGTACAATGTTTTTGAATAATTTAAAGGAAAGCTAAATTTCAGTTAGACATTAGCAAAAATAAAGACATAAATTTTCTCCATCCAAGTTCACAGACCCCACCCCCCTCCATCCACAAATGCCTTGGTGGGAGTGGATCTATGGACCTCAGTTTAAAACCTCTTGTCTAGAAGGAACTCAAAGACCATGTTATTTGACTCCCCTCATTTTTAGATGAGGAAACTGAGGCCCAGAAAATTTAGTTGTCTTGCTTCAGGTTGTGCAAGGAGTATCGACGTTCCTCTCTCTCATGGGAGACATATAACACTGCCTTTGAATCATTGAATTCTCACGTTTTGAAGTACAGCTCTGCGGCTTATTACCTGGAGATATTGACCCAGTCACAAATTCTCTAACCTCAGTTTCATCTAAAAATAAATGAAAGGCTTAAGCTTGATCAGGAGTTTTCATTCAGGGGTTCACAGGCCACCAAGGGGTCTTTGTTCAGATTTCAGGTGGGGTCCATAAACTTGAATGGGGAAAATAACATTTATTTTCACTAATCTTTAACTGAAATTTGGCATTTCATTCAATTATGCACTTATAAAAATTTTTTGTGAAGTTGTCCATGGACTGTCAAAGGGCTTCATGATACAAAAAATGGTTAAGAACCACTAAGCTAGATTGTCATGAAAACCCTTTCCTTTTTTAATTTTTGTGATTTTTTTGGGCTATTCTCTATCAAATAAGAAATAATTTTATTAAGTGAAACTCAAATTAAACAGTACCTGACGAGTCCCAGAGACTTAAATAAATGGCTTTCTTAAAATTATCTTTTCTATTATGGGAAAAATACTATAGAAAAGAAAAAAGAATACAGGATTCAAAGTCATGTAACAACAACAATAATAATAATCAATTAACAGTTAACATTTACATAATAATTGAGGTTTTCAAAGTTCTTTGCATATATTATGCAAATTGATCTTCGCAACAGCTGTAAGAGACAGATGTCATTATGATCTTCATTTTAGAGATACTCATTTAAACCTGAGAGAAATTAAGTTACTTGCCTAGGATCACCCAGCTAGTAAGTGTCTAAGGTAAGATTCAAGCTCGGTTCTTCCTATCTTCAGGTTCAGCCCTCTTTCCATAATAAATTTGTCACTTATTTGACTATAATTAACTTGGGTGAAATGATTACTTTTGTACTATATGTGAAATCCAATCACAAGGATTTCATTTAAATTAAATTTTCTACAATGGACCCTCAATTGATTTTATTCTATTTCATAGTTTGGTAGTGTTTTACTAAAGCAAATATGGACACTTACATTATACTATAGAGACTTAATGGGAAATGGTTTTATCGTTGACATTCATTGTATGTCCTTGAGTACTACAAAGAATAAATGACCTTAAAATAAAGAATCCTAGTCCATTTTATGTGCTATGTGTTAGAAAGATCATTGATAAGCTATAGATCATCCAGTGAAGGGCAACCAGGATGGTAAAAGGCCTTGAGTTTGTCATGTGAGGAACAGACTTGGGCATGTTTAGAATTGAGAAGGAAATATCAAACCATCCTCAAGTATATAAAGGGCTGGTACATGGGGAAAGAATTAAACATGTCTTGGCTATAAAGCACAGAATTAGTAAAAGTAGTAGAAATAGCCAAAAATAAATTTAGGTTTGCTATAGAGCCTGTATAGCTTCCAGGCTTCTGTCAGCCTTAAAATATCCTCCTAGGTCTAAACTTTTGCCTAGCCCCAGACTACCACCACATGTACTTTTTCACTATATCCTAAAGTTAAGGAAGACAAGAAATGATTTACTTTCTCCATATGTCTTCCCAACCCTACCTGTCTCTTGCTGCTTCCTCATCCCCATTTTTTCCAGTGGCTTGAGGGGTCACTGTGTTGTGTACTATGTATGCTGGCCTCTCTGGAGGATAATTAGCCTTTTCTGGGGTGGGAATATATCCAACCATGAATGGTTCTTGCAAAAGTCATCTGGGGTCAGCGGAGATGAAGGATGGCACAGACTTGTCAGGGTATTCTGAGGCCTTCCTAAACACTAAGTAAGCTCTTCCTTCCCAGCTCTTTTTCTGCCCCATTCCCTATATTGATGGTAGACTTGGAGTGTTCACGACTTTTGGTCTCCCCACACGCGGAGCTTTAGGACATCAGGTCCAAGTTCATTACAAAATTGCTTCCCATCCCCCCACCCTATCACTTCTCTCAAGTGTCAGACTTGCTATTCACATACAGCTCAGAACTAATGAGGAGAGTTTGAGTCTGAATTGAGGGAACACTGGATGATACCATTGATATGTAAATTTACAGCAGAGACATTCTATCATCTCTACCATAATGAAAAACTGCAATTAATTTCTTGCAATGCCATCTAAATGAATGTTCCCACTTCCATAGAAACAGAAGCTTTGGGTTACTGTGACATGTCAGTGAAAATATAAGCATAATATCTTTTTCTCCATGGAGATAGTGAATTCTGACCCTATCTTTTTTTCCATCTTCAATCTCCTAGAAAATAAAAAACAACAACCCTTAAACATAAGATAAAATCATACTATGTGTTAGTTGGCAGAGTTATACCAATGGATATTGATCTGACCTCATAAAATGAAAGGGAATTAAAATGAACTTTAAAACATTGGTTTCTTATTTCTACATAGTTTATTTTCCCTTATATCTATTTCCAAAAATCGTACAGACTAATATAATTTGGCCAATCTCTTCTATCAAAATAAATATATTTATCAGAGAAATATTAACTCTGTCTTAAAATTATTTTTGAATTAACTATTTTTAAAAATATGTAAATTCTGGGACACCTAGGTGGTACAGTGGATAGAGCTGTGGCCCTGGAGTCAAGCGGACCTGAGTTCAGATCACTAGCTGTGTGATGCTGGGCAAGTCACTTAATGCCAACTGCCTCCAAAAAAAATTAGTATGTAAATTTCCCATACTCTTATAATTGCCAATGTAAATAAATATTTTAATATTTTTGAAGAACAATAACTGAAATTTACATAGTACTTTAAAAATCTGCAAAGTACTTTGCATTTATTATCTGATTTGTGTCTTACAACACCCCTGTATAAGTCATTCTCATTTTCCATGTAAGGAAACTGGGGCTCAGAGAGATTAAGTAACACCAAGTAACTGTCTGTAGTAGTCTGAACTCAGGTCTTTCTGACTCCAAATTCAGTGCTCTATCTACTATACCACACTGCATGTTCACTTACCCACTCTAATATGACATCCTTTGGTATAGGTCCTATATTTCTATATATAATTGCACCCTAGTGGATTTAATTTGTATCTTTTATTCCCTAGCACATGGTTTCTGTTGAGTTACATTTGAAACAGTACTTCATAATGTTCATTTGTTTTGATGTAGAGTAGATTGGCTTTCTGATCATGGGGCAATGGCAATGACAAGATTGTAGAAAAGAGTCCCCAACAAGGAGTGGTAAATGGAAACCCACTAGATCTCTTCGTGATGCTTTGCCATGCAGTGCACTTGGAGAACATCACAAGCACAGCTGAGTTTTTGTTTTTGTTTTTGTTTTGTTTTGTTTTGTTTTGTTTTTGTGGGGCAACGAGGGTTAAGTGACTTGCCCAGGGTCACACAGCTAGTAAGTGTCAAATGTCTGAGGCAGGATTTGAACTCAGGTCTTCCTGAATCCAGGGTTGGTGTTCTATCTACTGTGCCACCTAGCTGCCCCCCACAGCTGAGTTTTAAAAAATCATAATCAGAAATAGAGAAATAATTGTTTTAAAGGGTTTATAAATCAAAGGATTCAATTTTGATTTTTTTTAACATTTACTATCATTTCATTCCTACAACATAATATTTACTTTCTCTTTTTTCTTAAGGCCTATGGCTACAACCACTCATAATCCAAATAGCCAAGCATATCCTGCCATCCCTTCCCCCATAGGCACAGAGCCAAACTGGATTCCGGTATATAGGAAGGCTGAGTCAGTCCATTTTGTCCTTAAGACAGCACAGGCTGAAGGCTGGACTTACCAGTATTTTGGGAAGAAAGCTCTTTATAAAGAGTCATTTCAGGCCTTGACTGAAAAAAAAGAAACCTAAATCTCAAGACAATGCTCTAAAGTATTTTTTGCATCAGCCAACAAAATGATGTATAATTCCTACCATTTTAAGGTATTTTCTCTAGAAAGTCTGTTAAAATGCACTTCCACGACAGAATTGCCCGTGATCATAGATTTAGAGCTGGGGGAAGTTTAGCCATTATAAATAGCTGAAGCTCCTCATTTGTAGAGATATGCATTTATTTTGTGTATGAGAGCAAAAAGATAAACATAAAGCATGGATGTCTTCAATTCCATCATTGCTCTATGGCTACATGACTATGGTGCTGATCTTGGAGTCAGAAGACACATGGGTCTGAATCTTGGCTCTGACACTTTGGAAAATGTGAATGGAGGCATCATTTAAACAGTGAGCCTCAGTTTCCTCATTAGTAAAATGAGAACAACATTTGCATCACTACCCACAGAACTATTGTGGGGCTCTGAAGAGTTAATGTATGTGAAAAAGCCTTCTAAGCCCATAAGTGTTATATAACTCTCAGTTGTTATTATTTTATAGATGCCCCAGTTTGCTACTATAACTGACAGTCACTAACCACTACTTTTGTTCTTCCTATTTCAATATTACTTATCCTTACATGCCATAAAGACAAAGCAAGTAGAGAGTATTAAAGATAATTTATAGCCTTGCACAATGCCTTAGCTTGAGAAGGATAAAGATTCATCTTAACTCTAGGAAAACAAAAGAAGAGAGAGAGGCATGTTCATCCTTCTTTCTACTCTGGACAGGGTGATTTAGCAAATTGTTTGATAATTTCAGACCCGGAAACCTTAAATTCTAATTCTAGCTGTCTTCAACTTTTGTTGAAAGCCTGGGTAAGCATCACAATTACTTCAAGCTTCGGTGTCACAGAGACCATAGCAGTTTCCTCTGCAGAGATATTAGGAAGAATAATTATTGTTTTTTTCCTTTGAATGATCTAGGTCAATAGCAAAAAGATCTCCATCCATGATGATGGCAATATGAATTCTGAATAATGAACAAACAGTGGGTTGTCTTGAAAAATGGAGGTATTAGACAATAATTAAAATTGCAATGTTTTTGTTCCTTTTCGTTTTGGGGGGGCAGGGCAATGAGGGTTAAGTGACTTGCCTAGGGTCACACAGCTAGTGTTGTGTCTGAGGCAGGATTTGAACTCAGGTCCTCCTGAATCCAGGGCCAGTGCTTTATCCACTGCGTCACCTAGCTACCCCCAAAATTGCAATGTTTTGAAGGCTTAGTTACTTGTATAGGAGTATTGTTCATCTTATATGATTCTTTTTTTTTTTTTGAGGGAAGGGTCTAGACCTGTAATTTCATTAGTTTTGGGGAATCCCAGTGCAGAAACTATCTTTAAAAAAGCAAATCAGAAACTTTTTAGATTCTTAGAAAATAATGGGGGCACAGAAAAGCTAAGTGGTTTTCCTCATAATGCAGTATATATCTGGTACAGGATTTTATCTCAGATTGTTTTAGTTCTCTATACATCATTACCTTTTTCTCCTAGGAGGATATAATTTTTACTTACAAATAATGCATAAAAAACCATGCCGACATATAAGATACTTGTGTCTCTGAGTCTGGAAGATATGGGTTCAAGTCCCACTCCCTCTCCTACTTTTGACATGTATCAGTTGTATAACTATAAGTCACTCATTTAATCTCTCAATCCAAGCATCTCCCTTAAGTCTAGCCTGCAGAACAATTGGTAATTGACATTGCTATAAGGAGTTTGTTCACTGGGAAATTGTCTCCCACGTAAAAAACAATTCCCACTTTTTAAAAATAATTACAATAAGCAAGAATGATCCAAATGTTGGAAAGAGGACAGGCACCAATGTTATCTCCACCAGCAGAGAAAAGACAAGGAAGGGAGCAATTGTTTATATAGTGCTATGTACCAGCGGGAGCTAGGTGGCACTGTGGATAGAGTACTGGACCTGGAGTCAGGAAGACTCATCTTCCTGAGTTCAAATCCAGCCTCAGGCACTTACTAGCTATGTGACCCTGGGCAAGTCACTTAACCCTTTTTACCTCAGTTTCTTTATTTGAAAAATGAACTGGAGAATGAAAAGGGAAACCACCCCAGCATCTTTTGCAAGAAACTTCAAACAAGGTCACAAAGAGTTGCACACAACTGAACAACTACAATGTGCCAACCACTGGGCTAACTGGTTTACAAATATTTTCTCATCTGATCCTCACAACAACTCTGGAATGTAGGCATTGTGATTATTCCCGTTTCCTTTATTAAAGAGTTTTGCTTAATTAAAGACAGTTTCTTCACTGGGATTTCCCCAAACCAATGAAATCACAGGTCTAGACCCTTAAGGAGATTGATGTGTAGGTGGAAAATAAGTGATTTGCCTAGCGTCACACATCCAGTCTGAGGGGGGATTTGAACTCAGGTCTTCTTTACTTAAGTTCCATTGCTCTATCTAACCCACCTCTTAGCTGTCTGATATGAGCACCTTGAGAGAGGCACTATTTTGATTTTAATATTTTTGTTCAAGGCACCTAGCACAGTGTTTGCACATAGGAGTCATTTAATAAATTCTTGCTAAACTTAAATGAATTTTCCAAGGTAGAAATTAGGGGAGAAAAAAAAGTAACATATGGTGATTCAGAGATCAAAGGATCCCTCTAGCTGTTGGATAGTTCTGATCCCTCCTGCCCCCACCACATGCACATGAATTCATTTAATGTTTTTGAAACTCTGCCCACCAATTTGCCCTTCATTCCACTTTTCTATCTTGTCAGAGTCAAATAATCCCTGATGTGAAGTGTAGGCGGGCAGCCTATGGGTTATTAGCTCCCCTGCATGCTGAAAACTGTCAGAATGGCTTCGATATTGATTTGGTCTTACTGTGCACTAATCAGAAATAGGACATTATCCACAAAATTGAAGATAAATCTGCAGAATGCCAAACTATATCCATAAACTCAATTTCCAAGTAACAGTGGGAGCTTGCTAGAAACATAATCACCTTATGGAAGCCAAGGATCAAACTAAAATCCCTTGTAACTCTTGGAGAGCAGCAGGAAGTAAAACTTTATTGCTGTTATTTAAATAACCTTAGGACTAGTCTTTAAAACCTAGCAATTAATATCTGTGAGAGAAAGCTAGGTGTAGTGGATAAAGGGTGGGACTTGGAATCAGGTCATCCTGCTGTCAAGTTCTGCATGTGAGATATACTGCTTGCATAACCACGGTCAAGATGCTTTCCCACTCAATTACCCCCAGGAAACTCTCTAAGACTCTAAATTGCAGAGGATTTTTCAATCTGCATCAGAGGAAGAGTTTCCATACCAGGAATCAACATCGATAGAATCAGAGATCCAGACCCATCCTACCCCATTTCAAAAACAATCTCTTTAAAATGTCTTAATGTTGGGGCAGCTAAGTGGCACAGTAGATAAAGTACCATCCCTAGATTCAGGAGGACCTGAATTCAAATCCAGCCTCAGACACTTGATACTTACTACCTGTGTGACCCTGGCAAGTCACTTAACCTTCATTGCCCTGCAAAAAAAAAAAAAAGTCTTAGTGTTCCCTGAGATTCTAAAAATACCTTGTGCTCTGTGAATTCTAGTTCACCATTTTTAAAAAATATTTTCTTTTCTGACCTAAATTCTGATCTTAAACACCCCCATCTGGAAAAAAAAAGAGCATTTCCACATAGTAAAGTAGAAAATCAAGAGGATCTATGTGAAAATGTGAATCTCTATTTGTATGGATTGTTGTTGTTTTTTAAATCTTAAAAGTATTTTATTTTTTCACGTTACATTTAAAGATATTTTTCAAAATTTGTTATTTTGAGTTCCAAATTTTTCTTCTCTCCCTTTTCTCCCCCCTTCCCAAGACAGAAAACAATCTGATATAGGTTATATATGTGCAATCATATTAAACATATTTTTGCATTAGTCATGTTGTGAAAGGAGAATCAGAACAAAGGGGGAAAACCTCAAAAAAGAAAAAAATGCAGAAAAAGTAGAAGCAGTATGGTTCAATCTGCATTCAGATACCACAGTTCATTTTTCTGAATGTAGAGAGCATTTTCCATCATGAGTCTTTTGGAGTTATCTTGGATCATTGTATTGCTGAGAAGAGATAAGTCTATTAGGGTTGATCTTCACACAATGTTGCTGTTACTGTGTACAATGTTCTCCTGGTTCTGCTCACTTCACTCAACATCAGTTCACTTAAGTCTTTCCAGGTTTTTCTGAAATCTGCCTGCTTATCATTTCTTATAGCACACTAGTATTCCATTACATTCATTCCCCAATTGATGGTCATTCCCTCAATTTCCAATTCTTTGTAACCACAAAGAAAGCTACTGTAAATAATTTTGTAATATTCCTGTCATTCTAAAAAATGTTCTCTCCATGCCATGCACTTCACTCTATACCAGGATTCTCAGAAGTCATCTTTTTCACCATTTCATGCATATACAACAATTTGCTCAGCCATTTTCTCACTGCTTGATATCACCTTAGTTTCCAATTCTTTTCTCTTTTTTCACTTTTTTAATTTCCTCTTTAAGATAAAGAAGTTTTTTTCCTTCCTTGTGGGTGTCCCTTCCTAGTATTATCTTCCCTCTTAAAAATCTAGTTCCCTTTCCAATTCTTCTTTATTTTTTGTTTTGATGTATTTCCATGCCAAACTGTGTGTATGTATGTCTGTCTCTGTGTATGTTCTTCTTCCTCCTTTCTATACTAACATAGTATTCCTTTCACTTTCCCTTCCTTTCCCTTGTTAAAACCCTCAGAACAGACCCAATCTACCTCAGTTACCTTCATTTTCTTATCTGACTCCCTCAATATGTCTGGAAAATGTGAAGTTTCTGAAGGGACACTTGTTACTTTTCCCCTAGAATGTTAGCAACATATCATCCCACAGCTCCTTCCAAATGCTTGAATTATTTTACCTTTCCAGATTTCTCTGAAATCTTGTCTTTGTAATTAAAAATTCCTAATCAGCTTTAATTATTTCATGAAAAATGCTTAAAAGTCATATCTCATGAAGGATCTCTTTTTTCCTTGTAGAATTATACTCAACAGTAAAAGGTAAATTTCTCCTTAGTAGTAAGACAATATCTTTTGCCTTTTATAATATTGAATTCAAAATGTCTTTCTTATTTATTATCTAAAATAATAAATCTCTTAAGCTGCCAAGTCTTGAGTGATCCTGACTTTTCCCCTTGGTTCTTAAACATTTTGTCTCAATGCTTGCAATGTTTTTCAAAATATATGTATATATTTTCCTTTGGAAATTCTGGATTTGGGCTATGACATTCCTGGGACTTTTCATTTGGGGGCTTCTTTCAGGTGATTTGAAGATTCTTTTAATTTTCACTTTGTCATATAGTTTTAAATTTTTAGGCACTTTTGCTTATGATTTGTAAAAATATATTGAACAGAAAATATTTTTATTGTGGATTTCAAGACATTCCCTACTTCTTAATCTCTCTTTAACCTATTTTCCAGCTCAAGTGTTTTTCTAGCTAATGCCTTACATTTTCTTCTATTTTAAAATATCCTTTGATTGTTCCAATATATCTTTCTGCCTCATAGAATCATTTTTTTCTTTTTGGTCTATTCTAATTTTTAGGGAATCTGTTATTTGATTAAGGCAGAATTTTCTCTCATATATTTATACTCTGAATCTTTCATCCAGAGATTTTATTCAATTTCTTTAAAAAGTAAGCTTTTATTGGTCTTTTTTTTTACATCACTGTAAATTTCTTCCAACATTCCTCCCCTTTCCCTTGCCAGAAACTCAACTCATATAGCAGATAATTTTTAAAGACAGAAAAAAGTGAAAAAAGAAAAGGAAACAATTAGCATAACTGATCAACACATTGAAAAAATCATAAAATATGTGCAATGTAGAGTATTCATGGACCTCCCACCTCTGCAAAGTGATGGGACAGTGTCATATCTCTTCATTCATGCTTGTTCTTTATAGTATTTAAACATTATTTTTTCTCTAAATATGGTTACTTCTGTTTACTTTGTTGTAGACATTATGTATGTTGTTTTCTTGGCTTTGCTTATTCCACTTTATATCATATAGACTTTGCATGCTTCTCTGTATTCATCATATTTATCATTTCTTATAGCACAGTAATATCCCATTGCATTAATGTACCACAATTTCTTTTTGCCATCCCCAAGTTATGGACATCTATTTCTCTTTCCCCTAAAATTCATTACGTTCATAAGTGCTTCTATAAATATTTTGGTGGATATGGAGACCTTCTTCCTTGAGGTATAACCCTAATAATGGAATTGGTGGTTCTGAGGATGTAAACATTTTAGTCACTTTATTTGCATAATTCTAATTGGGGAGGGCTACCTTGAAGGAGAGACTTGGAAGAAAAGAAAGAATATCATAGAATCTTCAAATATTTGAAGATTTATTAGATAGGAAAAAGACATCTCTTTTCTTTGGATCCTAAGGGCAAATATGGGAACAAAAGATGAAAGTTGAAGAGGGGCAAATTTGGAACATGAAAAGAAAACCATCTTCATAATTAGCACTAACCTCATTGAATGCAATGGCCAAATTCTCTTTGTCTTCACAACAATCTTGTGAGATAGGGATGGATTATTGCATCCCAATTATATAGATTAAGAAACTGAGGGGGCAGCTAGGTAGCACAGTAGATAAAGCACTGGCCCTGGATTCAGGAGAACCTGAGTTCAAATCCAGCCTCAGACACTTGACACTTACTAGCTGCGTGACCCTGGGCAAGTCACTTAACCCCCATTGCCTTGCAAAAACAAAACAAAACAAAAAACCCAAACAAACAAAAAAGAAACTGAGGAGGAGCAAGATTGAGTGATTTGTGCAAAGTCATATAGACAGCAAGTAAGTGAGGAAGCCAGGAATAGAACTTGATTCTCCAGACTCCTGTTTCTGTCTTCTGAATCCTATTCCTATTTTCTACTTCATCACACTGCTCTTTGAATCTATTAATGAATCTGCACAACATTCCTGTGAAGTGTATAATTGTAATAATCACAGGGTTTTTTTCAGAGAAAGTAATGAAGAGATAGTTGAGTTAAATAACTTGTCCCTAAAATGGAATTAACTGGTGAAGTTGGTCCCAACCTCACAGTAACGGAAGAGGTACAGAGGAAAAAAAATTTTTTTAATTCAAGAAAATAAACAAATGTCTAGAGTGTGAAACTTTCAAGTAGACTTAGTTTTCTGGTCTAAATTAAGAAGTAGCTTGCCAATATCAAAGCAATTCCTTACTTAATTTGTGAAAAGATTTGTAATTCCATTGTTTTATGTATTCCTTTTCCTGATGGAGAGCTTTACCTAGACGTGCCTTAATATATGCTCTTCATAAATGCCTATGGTCAAAACAATTCATCACCTGGCAGTCAGTAAAAGGGTGAAAAATGTGGGGTGCCCTTGAACAACAATCCATTGTCTATTGTCCGCCCCATACAGAAAACCTTTTCACTTTAATGTAGGAGCTATCACTATTTGAGGCAATTAGGTGACACAGTGACTAGAGTTCTGGACTTGCAGGCAGAAAGAGCTGAATTGGAATCCTGCTCAGACACTTACTAGCTATATGGCCCTAAATAAGTGCCTTGACCATGATGAACCTTAGTTTCCTTGTCTATAAAATGAATACATCATATTATTTTCCTCAAAGGTTGTTGTGAAGATCAAATAAGATAACATAGGTAGACCTCCATGCAATGGTGAACCATTGGAGGAGGATTTTGCCTGTTGCTTTAAATTAATTGCATACTGAATTTTCTTCTCTTTATGGTGTCCCAATGTGCCCATGATGTGTTAACTTTACTGTGAGTAGAGGATGGTGTTTGTCCATTATGACATACCCATTGCAGAGGGATGGCCAGGAATGTAACTTTACCTTGAATTGGTGGCAAGGTATGAAATGAATAGAGCTCTGGGCATGGAGTCAGGAAGATTTTAATTTAAATCTGTCTCAGATACATAATACTTAACTGTGTGACCCTGAGCAAAGCATTTAACCCTGTTTGCCTCAGTTTCCTCATCTGTAAAATGAGATAGAGGAGGAAATGGCAAATCACTCCAGTATCTTTGCCAAGAAAACCCCAAATGAAGTCACAAAGATTCAGTTGTGACTGAAATGAATGAATAATAACAATACATCTTCATGAATATATATGTGTGTATGCATATATATACATATATATATCAGTTCAATTAAATTCAATATATTTATTAAGTATGTACTGAGGTACTGTGTCCCAAACAAACCAGCCTACTGCATTCCCAAAAGGACTAAATCAGAGACTGAGAGATTTCATGGGCATCTTCGTTGGGATGATTTCATCTGGAGCAACAGAGCTTTTTGGTATTTTAAATGTAAAACCTTGGCCAGAGAATCAGTCTTGCTCCTGACTTACTGACTATAATTTCCAGAGATACTACAGGTTCCTTTTGCAGACTATACCTACCCCAAAGTTTTACTTCTGCTTTATGGGAAAGGGAGAAGACATTACAGAGTGTGGCAGTGAGACAAAGTTCCTCAAATGTAGCCACATTTGAAAACTTGGACTAGGGCTAAAAATTTACAGGGAATATTTACGTGTTCCTCCTCTCCCACGTTACAATTACATCTCCCCAAACTTTTCCATAAAATCTGATGAAATACCATAACATATGGCTTTGTAGGGAGCAGCTAGGTGGTGCAGTGGTTAAAGCGCCAGCCCTGGATTCAGGAGGACTTGTGTTCAAATTTGGCCTCAGACACTTACTAGCTGTGTGAACCTGGGCAAGTCACTTAACCCTGATTACCCTGCAAAAAAAAAAAAACAGAAAAAAATATGGTTTTGTAGAGGGAACTAAAAAATTTTTTTTAATTTTTTAAAAAGAAGGAACTACATATTGATGGAACTTTGTATATAAAAGCTGGGCTTTTGGACTCAACTAATATCTTACCCTCATTTCATATAGACCGTTCTTACTATCCAGGTCAAATCTAACAAGTATTAATGCTTGTTCTTAGCTTGAACTTTAAACCAAGAATCAAGATTATTTTAACCCCTTGAGATTTATACATCTAGAACTAGAAAAAATCTCAAAAGCCATCGTGTCCACCTCCATCCACTTATAGATAAGAAAACTGAGGCACAGGTAGATGGAGTGACTTGCCCAAGGTCACACAGGTATTTGACATCAGAAGTTGAATCTGAACACAGGTCCTCTGACTCCAGAGCAATTCTTTTTATAGAAGAGAACATCCCATCCTTTTTCTTTGTATCTTCATTTTCGTAAACATAATATAGGCTCTTAATTGTTCATTAAACTGATAGAGGATGGGGACTGAACCTGTGATTTCATTGCTATAAGGAACTCCTAGGGGAAGAAAAGCTACCTCTACCAATGTAGGTTGGTATCTTTTCTGTAACATGGTATTAAAAACTTGCCTACAGACTAAGAGGGCAAGTGGCTTGCTTGCTTATGGCCACACACCAATATGTGTCATAGATAGGACTTGAACCTAAAATTTCCTGGGTCCAAAACCAGCTTTCTATTCACTACTCCATGGCTGTCTCTCTCAGTTGAGTAGAAATTAAATGAACTTAATTAAATGCTCCACAAAAATTCTAGGATAATGTGAACAATTTAAAGGTGTCTCTAGGAAATTATCCAAATAGTATCAGTGCCCCATCCTCAAACTACAAATACCCAATCTTCCTGTGCTCACAGTGAACATTCAACAAATGTTAACTGACCCATCTGACTACTAATGATTTCACTGGAAACTGCCCAACCTAAGCTTAATACATTAGAGTGGGAAATTATTTCATAAGTATAAATTAAGGCCAATGAGTCATGACTACTTATAGGTGAAAAGAAGAATAGTGTTCTATTTCAAAATTATTGAATTATAGGCCTTGGTAACTTCATCCGTTAAGGTTTAAGTCTCAGTTGCTATGGAAAAGAATCATGGTCAAGATTTGTACTCCTGAATGAAAGCTAACTGGGGTCCAAAGGAGAAGGCTAGAGAATAGACAGTTATCAGATGGCTTATTAGTATGTTGAAAGTTAGAAAATAGAAGTTGTTTTGACCACAGTAATGGTTTTCTCCAACTCATATTGCTCATATAACAGAGTCCTAGGATTGGGGGCTGCAAAAATACTTAACAGTCATCTATTCCAACCATTCATTTATAGATGAGGAAAGTGAGGACCAAAGGGTTAAAATTAATTGCCCAAGACTTTAAAAGTAGTAAGGGGATTTGCCCACAGGTCTCTCTTACTTCACATTCAATTATGTCTTTCTACTGCACCATGCTATAAGAAAAATCTTAAATTCTTTGGAGTTCTTGTTTGTTAGTAGGGAAGCAGTTCAGTCTAATTCCCTTATAGAGTGATGTGGCAGAGAATGAGATAGGCCAGCTTGCCCATATTGTACTATGGCACTTACTCTGATTCACTTTCAACTCTGAGTCAGGGTGGCTCCCAGCCAACTAGCATGCACAGGGGTGTATGACCTAATATGTGTTTGGTAAGAGACAGACTGTCCAGAGGTTTCAGGGCATGGCCCAAAGTAGAAACCTTTCTTGGCTGGTCGCAGCTATGTCACTTCCTGACCATAGGCACCTTTGGACAAATCACATGATGCAGGTGAGTGTCAGTTTCTTTTACTGTAAAAACCTACAAGAATTATAATTACTTGTCTCTCAGTTATGTGGATAAATTAATATCTCAGAAATCCTGGAAATGTAAATTATTTTGCACAGATGTTAACCATAATTATTATTCAAAAGCCAGCCTTGAGAATTTGGAACCAGGTGCAGTAAGAGAGGGTGATGGGCAGGTTACCAGGCACTTAATGAAGTTTGAACTAGAGCTGGTAGAAAGGATTAAAAAGAAATTGGGCCAACTAAATGATATCAAAGAAATCATAGCATTGGAACTGAAGTAATCAGCTACCTCCTTACAGAAAATAATGAATCTGGGATGCGTGTGTGTCCTATCAGGAAGAAAAAAGTCACTGGAGGACTCAGCAGTCTGAGGATAGGTCTCATGAGAGGGAGTCTGGAATAGATGTAAGTCTATGGACACAACACAGTAATGATGCTCATTATATTTTATCTGAATCAAAGTGGCATGAATTCATTTTCAAGAATGTTGCTGCAATACTCTGTGTAGTCAGGATAAGTAGATTTTCAATACAATTAAAGCATGTCAACTGCATCCCAGAACTATTATATTTCTCTGCCAAAAGAAAATTTTAGTAAGTCAATTCAACAAGCGTTTCTTAAGTAGTCACTGCATGCTTGCAGCTGTGTGGGAGGGCATAAGGTTTGAACAGAACAATATTCTGGAGGAAGTTCCATCCTGTTGTATCTAAAAAGTATTGAGTTCATGAGCACTGTGTTAGAGAGGGGAGGTGGATGAAGTAAGAGGGACTTCAGAATCTGCCACGGTCTGGGATGCTTTCCAATGAAGGCTGGAAGGCTGGGGCTTTGAAAGAGTCAATGTTGTCCTTTTTGTTTGTTTCTGCTAGTGTACTACTGACTTTGTTCCAATTTGAGCTTATATTGGATCTCAAGAGAGCTATGGTTAACCATACCATCCATAAGCCATATCCAGTCTAGTGTCTTGGGACTACAGTGCTGCCTACTCTCTGTAGCTTAACATCATTCATTAAGTCCCATGTAATATTTTCTATTGAACCAAAAAGGGTGATCATCTTTGTGGATATAGCAACATAGATTTAGAGCTGAAATGGATCTTAGAGTTCATTGAGTCCAGACCCCTTATCGTACAGTTTAGTACACTGTGGCCTAGAGAGGTTAAATGATTTACCCAGGATCAGATAGCTAAGGCTGGATTTGAACTTATGTTTTCTTGACTCCAAGCTTAATCACTGCAACATGGCATTGGATCAAAGAATCAGAGATTTATATCTGAAAGACACCTTATAGATAATTGAGTCTAACCCCCTTATTTTATGGATAAGAAAGCTGAAGTCCAGTGAGGTTCAATGATTTGTCCAGAGACATCAGCTAGTAAATTAGGTAGAATTCAAACCCAGGTCCTTCAACTGCAATTTCCTACAGAAAACAGTGCCTGAAATATAATGATGGAATCCACACATATTGGTCCAAAAGTAGCTAGAAGTATAGAATACCCTCATGATAAAGGGGTAAGGGGTAGAGCAAAAGGAAATAAGCCCAAATTGGACTCAATACAAATAAGCCCAGAGCTTATCTTTTCTTTAATTTTTCCCCCCAAATTTTCTAATAGCTACTCACATTATGAGACTGATATAGCAATTAACTAAATATTTTTGAATTTGAAAAGCCATGTAAAGTCTTTGAATGATGTGAACTTCAATCTGAATTATGCATGGATTGGCCAAGTAAGTGGGGTTGGGGAAGAGCTCTATGGTTCCTGTCTTATCTTGTGTATTAAAGGTGTGTCTTCCTATGGAAGAGAAAATAAAGCAACTGGTTTTTTCTTAGAAGAGTATGTTAGGGGCAGCTAGGTGGTACAGTGGATAGAGCACCGGCCCTGGAGTCAGGAGTACATGAGTTCAAATCCGGCCTCAGACCCTTAACACTTACTAGCTGTGTGACCCTGGGCAGGTCATTTAACCCCAATTGCCTCATTAAAAAATAAGAAGAGTATGTTAAAGGGAAGCTAGGTGGTACAGTGGATAAAGCACTGGCCCTGGATTCAGGAGGACTTGAGTTCAAATCCGGTATCATACACTTGACACTTACTAGCTGTGTGACCCTGGGCAAGTCACTTAACCCTCATTACCCTGCAAAAAAAATTGTAAAAAAAATTGTAAGAAGAGTACGTTAGAGTGTCTGGACAAATGCTTATAATACTTGGGAATACAACATAAACTGATAAAGAAGTATCATGAATTACACCACATGCAACAATGCACTTGTGATTACAGGCATTTTTCTAGGTAGGATTCCTCCCTTTTTGTGGTATCAGAAATAAGAATCCTTTCCTGGTCACTTTAAGGTGATTTATAAAACTTAGCACACCTCAGTTATCTGACTCTTCCCTTTCCTTTAACTTCCATATTCATAGATGTCAAATCCTATTAATTCTGGGCTGCTAGATTGTACAGTGGATAGAGCCCTAGGCCTAAAGTCAGGAAGACTCAGAGACTTCCTAGCTATGTAACTCTGTGCAAGTCACTTAACCCTGTTTACCCCAGTTCTTTATCTGTAAAATAATCTGGAGAAGGAAATGGCAAACCACTCCATTACCTTTGCCAAGAAAACCCCAAATGGGATCACAAAGAGTTGGACATGACTAAACAAGTGAAAACCCTTTCTTTTTCCCTGCCATTGCTACCACCGTATTTGAGGCCCTTAACACGGCTCACCTATACCATTCTTGTGGCCCTCTAACAAGTCTCTCTGCCTCCAAACTCTCCCCTATCCAATCTAAGCTTGACTCTACTTCCAGAAAAATCTTAAAGCATATGTCTAATTATATCACCCCTTAAGCAAATTCATCATTGCATGAAATAAAAATTGGCTAGCCTGGTAATCCTGACTATCCATGGTCTGGCATCAACCAATCTCTTCAACCTTGTCTCCCCTCATTCCCTTTTGCATGTCCTGCGATCTAGATGGAATGTGTGTAGTTGGTTGCTCTTACCAAGATGTTTTGACTGTTCCTAACACACTGGAGTCTTGGTTGACTTACTTGATGACTTCCTTACACTTAGGAATGGTACTATGTACACTACACCATTAAGGAAAGACTCTGAATGCAATAGCTAAGATATATTTCAGTGATAGGAGAGCTGACAATACTTCATAATAATTGTAATGGATCATTTCAACAGTGGGTGAATTTTTACATTGAGCCTAAGTAATAACCATTGATTTCCAGCTACTTTTTCTGGACAACTCCTCCATTTCTCTCATTTGACTTTCCCTAGGTGAAAAAGAATCTGCCTTCTTTACTAAAGATAAACTGATGACAAGGGATCTGATAGTGTGGGGGGAGGGGTTTAAGAAAGAATGATTTTTAAGTGGAAAAAGCTTAATTCCACAAGACAGTACTAATTACATGCAGTGAATTCAAGAGAACCCTACATTTTTGCATAATCTACCAAGATGAGATTGGCTATTTACAGTTAGTGAAGAGAGTGGGATTGGCCAGAAAATTTATCTACTTAATCAACTGTGGTAAGAGATTTCTAATTGTCTATAGCTCTTTGAAAAATGGTTTTTAGAATTTCTGGAGTAGTATACCACAGGCAGCCACCCATCTCACTCTAATAGAAAATCCTATGATAGATCCTACTTTGGTGTTTTTAAAACATTGCCTAGAGGAGCAGCTAGGTGGTGCAGTAGATAGAGCACTGGCCCTGGAGTCAAGAGTACCTGAGTTCAAATCCAGCCTCAGACACTTAACACTTATTAGATTGTGACCCTGGGCAAGTCACTTAACCCCAATTGCCTCACTAAAAAAAAATAATAATAAAAATTTAAAAAAACATTGCCTAATAATAAGAAGCTATAATTGTAAAGATCTAAATGGTGTGTAAAAATGTTTCCAGTATTCTCTCAGAAAATTAGTTTCTTCTGGCCTTACTTAAAATGTCCATGTTTCAAGATAGTAAATGAAACAAAAAGGATAATATTAAGGTCTGTGAAATTAGGGGATGAATAAGAAAGGATAACGAATAAAAAATGGGGAAAAGAAAAACAAAGATGAAAATGACTGAAGGAACTTCTTCTATGACATCCCACTCTCACTAATAGTCAAGCTTTCTCTGTTGACTGGTTACTTACCTGCTTCCTACAAATGCACATGTACTTATATCTGTTCTTTTAAAAACCTCATTTGATTTCACTCTCCTTGATAGTTATTATGTTCTCTCTCCTCTCTTTCATAGGTAAACTTGAGAAATCTCTCTACAACTGGCCCCTCCACTTTCTTTCCTCTCACTCTCTTCATTACACTGAGCAGTCTGGCTTCTGACCTCAGCATTCAATTCAAATTGCTGTCTCCGCAGTTGTAAGTGACCTCTTAATTTCCAAATCTAATGACCTTTTATCAGTCCTCATGCTTCTTGACCTCTCTGACAACTATGAACTGTTGATTAACATCTTCTGGATATTCTTTCCTCTCTAGATTTTCATGACACAGCTGTGTCCTGGTTCTCCTTCTACTATTAAATATTATTCCTTCAAAGTCGTCTTCCAGGTCATGCTTACTAATTATGAATGTCAGCCAAGGCTCTTTCTTGGGCTCTCTTCTCTTCTCCTTCTATTTTATGTCACTTTGTAATTACTCACTTGGTAATCAGATCCTATAGGTTCAGTTAATACCTCCATGCAGTTAATTCTCTGATCTATTGATCTAACTTTCACCTTAGTTCCAGGCTTCTATGACCAACTGCTTCTTGGAAATCTTACACTAGACATCTCATAGACATCTCAAGTTCACCATGTCCAAGAACAAAATTCATTTTCTTGCCCCACAAACCCACCCGTTTTCCAAAATTCTCCATGGTAGCACCGTTCTTCTTGTCTTCCATACTCACAATTTAGATGTCATCCTCAAATTTTCACTTGTACCCACTCCACATGTATGTTACCAAGTCTTGTCATTTCTATTTTTAGAACATCTGTCATATGTCCTCTTCTATTCACTCACACAGCCACCATCATGTTATACCTAGATTATTGCCATAAGCTTTTAGTTAGTCTACCTGCCTTAAATCTCTTCCAGTCCAGTCCACTTCCCACTTGAATGCCAACGAATTCTTCCTTTATAAAATCACTTTAATGTTGTTGTTTTTTCTTCTCAGGTATTCTAGACAAAGCTATGTCTAAGTTGTGTTTTTCTTTGAGGCTTTGTACATATTTTGATGTCATTCTTTTATTCTGAGTTTGTGTCTTAGGCATCCCTATCACAATTTAGCTCTTTATTGTGGAAGTCTTATTTTATTTATTCCTTATCCCAGCCATATTTATTGAGCTGAAACTTTGTATGAGGGTCAGTCTCTGCATGCATACTCCCAGAGAGGGTGTCTAGGCTTTCTTTTGTTACTTTTGTATTCTCTTGAGATCCTGCTTTGCTTTCTCCAGATATCGAATACTATGTTCTTTGAGGGTCTCAGCTAAGGACCTGAAAGTTTTCGGTACACTCAGAGTGCTGTTTTCTAATTAGGAAGATTTATCAGTGTCCTTCTGTCATCAGTCAACAAACATTTATTAAGGGTCTGCTATGAATGCACATTGTGCTAATTGCTGGGGTAGGAAAAAAAAACATAATACCTTCTCTCCAAGAGCTCATAGTCTAATGAAGGAGAAAACATGCAAGCAACTGTGTACAAACCAGCTACTAGATATATTGGAAATAATCAACAGAGACAAAAACACTAAAATTAAATGGGGTCAGGAAAATCTTGTAGAAGGTGAGTTTTTAGCTGGAAATTGAAGGAATATGGGAAAGTTAGGAAGTAAATATAAAGAAGGAGAAAATTCCAAGGGGAACAATTAGTGAAAAATGCTCAGAGTTAAGAGTGCCTTATTTGAGGAACCACAAATAGGCCAGTATCACTGGATTGCAGTGTATGTGGTGAGAGGTAAGGTATAAGAAAACTAGAAACATATGGGGGACAGGTTATGAAGGGCTTTGAATGCCAAACACAAGATTTTCTGTTTGAGGAGAATGGGATTGGCTTATAAAATTTACTTACTTAATAAAGTGTGATAACCACTGTAGTATATTAAGTAAAGGGAAGATATAATCATAACTACGCTTTAGGAAGATTAATGTGAAAGCTGAGTGGAGAATATATTGGAATCCATTAGACTGGAAGTCTTTTGAAAGGGATCAGATTATTGCAATAGTATAGGTTTGAAGTGATAAAGGCCTGTACCAGGATGTTGGCAATGTCAGAGAATAGAAGGGGACGTATGCATAAAATACTACCAGAATAAAATTGACAAGCCTAGGCAACAAATTGGATATGCATGGTGAAAGAGAATGAGGAGCTGATGATGATACCTGGGTTACTTTGGAAGATGGTAGACCTCTTAATAATCATAGGGAAATTAGGAAGATGGGGGTAAAATAATGAATTCAGTTTTAGACTTGTTGAGTTTAAGATATCATCTGCTTCAAAATGTCCACTGTTCAGTCAAAGATGAGAGATTAAAGGTCTGCAAATAAATCATTGTTGTTTATACTCAGTCATGTCTGACTCTTTGTGGCCCCTTTTGAGGTTTTCTTGGTAATGACACTGAAGGGGTTTGTCATTTCCTTCTCCAGCTCATTTTATAGGCAAATAGGATTAAGTGACTTGCCCAGGATCAAAAAGCTAGTAAATATCTGAGGCTATATTTGAACCCAGGTCTTCCTGACTCCTGGTCAGGCACTCTATCCACTGTACCACCTAGTTGCCCCTGGAAAGAAGTTAGGGCTAAATAAGTAGATTAAAGAATTATCAGCATAGGAATCATAATTTAAATCAAAGTACATGATAAAATCACCAAGTAAAATAGTATAGAGGGAGAAGATAATAGGATCCTAGGAGACACCCACAGTTAATGAGTATGACCTGGATAACAATTCAATAAAGGAGACTGAGAGAGGAGTGTTCAGAAAGATAGAAAGAGAATCAGGAAAAGAGTGGTGTCACAAAAACCTAGAAAGAAAAGAGTATCAAGGAGGGTGATTGACAGTCTCAAAGGCTGTAAAGAGGTAAAAAAGGAGGATGAGAATTGAAAAAAGGTCATTATATTTGACAATTAATAGATCATTAATAACTTTGGAGAGGGCAGTTTCAGTTGAATTTTGAGATCAGAAGTTCAAATTGTAGAGAGTAAAGAAAAGAGTGATAGAAAAGGAAGTGAAGGCACCTATTTTAGATGGCCTCATCAAGAAGTTTACCTACAAAAGGGAAGACAGATATGGGATAATGGTTAGTGAAGATAGGGGAACCAAGTAAGTGCTTTTGGGAATGGAGGAGCTGGGAATATGTTTGTGGGCACTAGGGAAGTATCCAGTAAACAGCAAGAGATGGAGGATAAGCAAAAATGGGGACAAAGGGGGACAATATATTAGAAAAGACAGGATGGGATGGGGTTACTTTTGCGTGTAGAAGGGTTTACCTTGGCAAGGAAAAGGGCTACTTAATTATGTAGGAGTGGAGTATAGAAGGAAATAGTGAGAGAAGGCATCTGGGTGATGAGATGAGGAGGAGAGGAGAGAGAGATCAGCAAAAAGACTCAATTTTTCTTAGTAAAATATGAGACAAAATTCTTAGCTGAAAGGGTGAGGGAAGGATAGTCATGGGAAGTTTGAGGAGGACTGAAAAGGTTTGAAAGAGCCTCTGTGGTAAGTGGGGCAGTGAGTTTATTGCTGTTGCTATTCAGCTATTTCAGTCGCATCCAACTCTTTCTGATTCCATTTGGGGTTTTCACAGCAAAGATACTGATGTGTTTTTTTTTAATTTCTTTCTCCAGGTCATTTTATAGATGAGAAACCAAGGCAAAGAAGATTAAGTGACTTGCTCAGGGTCACAGCAGCTACTAAGTGTCTGAGGCTGGATTGGAACTCATGAAGATGAGTCTTCCTAGTTCTGATTCCAGTTCTCTATCCTCTGTGCCACCTAGCTGCTCCAAGTGAGTTAATTTGGGAGCTTTCAAAAGGATTGCCTTGCAACATTTAGGGTCCAGTTTGAGGTTATAGGAAATAGATTTGTAGTGGACCCAGTAAGCCCAGTTTCATGATTTTCTCCAGCTTCATTTAGCAGCATGTGTCTTCTACTTTTTGTGCTTTGCAAGATCCTGACCTCCATTTGAGTTGCTCCTGGTTGTAACTCCAGTAGACTGCTACTGGCTCCCTCCCCTCCACCTCCTAACCCTACCTTTCATTACATATACATATGCATTCCTTCATTTATAAAATTTTCTGAACTGCTTTTTTTCCTCCAAGTTAGGACAAAGAACCAAACCTCGCTCACCAGCTTCCCTGACATGAATTATATAGTTTTGGTTGACCAGTGTTGAGAAGACAGACTATGGACTGGGGAAAGAATTTTCTCTTTCCCATGTGGGGGATTATATCCATGTCTTGGACTTATTAAATCTATTCAGTAAATTGAACTAAGTAGACCAATTTATATTCATACTATTTCTATATGTAGAGATGTAGTCATAGAGTGGGGAAAATTTTAATAATGTTCTCCTTTAAAAATAATCACAAAGGGGGCAGCTAGGTGGTGTGGTAGATAAAGCACCAGCCTTGGATTCAGGAGGGCCTGAGTTCAAATCTGGCCTCAGACACTTGATACTTGCAAACTATGTGACACTGGGCAAGTCACTTAACCCCCATTGCTCCTCAAAACTTAACTTAACTTAAATTATAATAATCCCCATTTGCATAGTATTCTATATTGTAGGCAAGTGAAAATGTATCACTTGAATGAAACAACATTTACACATCTTTAATTTGGACAAGTAATTAATAAGGTGGTTCCAACCCACAAAAGTGAATAAGCGTGATAATAGATTAAAATCTTTGCTAATATCTTTACTTGACTTCAAAAGTATCCTTCAGACCATCATTTCCTCTCTTTTCATTCCCCCCAAAGCAGAGCTTTACCTTTTGTAAATGAGCCAAGTGTTACAGGTTATATTGGAATTTATATGTGTTTTGCTGGCTCCTGGATTATTTCCAAAAGCAAGTCCCTCACCCAATAAAAATCCCTTTGGTACAAGTTCTAAATAAATATCATTGTGTGGGCCAAATGAGATAATGTATGTGAGCACTTAGCACACCTTAAAGAACCATATAAATGTCAGCTACTATCTTTATCCTGTTGGGGGAGAGTGTTCATTATTTACTCCCTTTTTCTTCCTCCAATTTTTCTTTCTGCATTTGAAGACAACTTTCTAAGAGGGAGATTAACTACAGATGACTCTTGATTGTGCAGGTGCTGATGCTCCAGTTTGAGGAAGAAACCTTTCTTTCTTTCCTCCATTTTCCCTATCCTCTTTTCATACATCTTACTTATCTTATTTTTCCAATTAAAGAGAGGACAACAAAAGGAGTCAAGGTTAAAACAAATCAATTTTGGTCCTTTTTAATCCTTGAGTGTTGATGGAGGCTGCTCAGCAAATGTAGATACCCACAAAAGTGCCACACACTTTCTTGGAACAGTAATACAACTTGTAGTCTGTGTGTGCCCTTATAAGTCAGTTCAAGATCTCTGAACAGGCCTGAGACTCCAAAATTCCTTGTTAATGCTGCCACAATGCCTGGAATTCAAATATTTGAGATTCTTCCTTTGGGTTGAAATATGAGCTCAATATGAGTAAGGTTTGTTTCATTCTTGTACTTGTATCAGAAACCTACAACAGTAACTGGCAAATAGTAACTACATAATAGGTACTTCCTGATTGATTGGGTCTTGATTTTTTTTTAATATTAAGGAGTCTATTATATAAATAGTCATAGAAGTAACTATTAGGCTTACAGCATGTAATACCTGAGGGCCTAGGGAGAATGCCCCACTGACTCAGAAAATCAATCAAATCAGTCAAAAAAGCATATAAGAACTCACTATTTGCCAGGCACTATGCTAAAACTGAGGGGAAATTAGATAGCGAAAATCAGCGAGTAAGGGATCTTATAACTATCCAGACCTTAGGGGAACCCCAGGAAGTTCTAATAATTACCTCCTAAGACAGATTTAGCAGACCCATAAAATGAAGAACATGAAATCATGAATTCACTAGAAACATGGTCCCAGTAATGAAGAAGATATCTTTAAAATCAGAGAACCTGGGGAAACCCTTAAGCAGCTCATTGAAACAATGACATTTGGCAACCAGTCTCTTTGGATCAACTCACTCCTCTGAAAGTATTCCTACTTTTTTCCCCTTGCCTCATCTGACTAGCTTTATTAATCTTCTCCATTCCCTATCTGAACCATAACGTATTGTCTCCACACATTTTTACTTATGAATGAACCTGCCAAGTAATCACCAGTGGCCAACATGTATTAAGAATAACAGATGCCAAATTGATCTCATTTCTACTTGTTCACATGGTTGCTAGATTTATTAATAGGTCAGAAGAATAACAAAGTCATTATACATATGTGTATATACATATATGTACATATGCATGTATATTATATAGTCATATATTAAATATATATGTATGTATGGAATTCATGAAGACATTTTGCATCTTTGTTCTTGATGAAAACATAGTGAGAAGTATGCTGAATGATAGTAGGTTTGGAAATGGTTGGACCCAAATATTATTGATTAATAGATAAGAGCTCCTTAGAAGACTACTACAAGTTTCTGTTCTGTTTGACATTTTACTCAAGGACAGATAAAGCCATAAATGGCATGTTTATCAAATTTGTATATGGAACAATACTAGGAGGGGTAGTTAATATGTTGGATGCCAAAATTGGTAGTCAAAAAGATTCCAGTAATCTGGAACAATGAGGCTAAAGAAAGATAGGTTGTGACTAACACAATGAAATTAAATAGTGATCAACTAAAGAAAACCATACACTTGGGTTGAAAAAAAAAACAGAATGCCTGCAACATACAGGATGGGGAAAACATTTCTAGAAGGAAATTTATATGAAAAAGTTAGTGGATTAACAGCTCAATATGACTCATCAGTATGATATCAACCAAAATGACTAACATGGTACATTTTAGGACATGGTCAATGTTGGGATTTGTTTTGTACTATAAATTGAATTATGAGTTTTCCTTTTCTTTTTGCAGTTCATTTTGTGAGAGGAATTAGGAAGAAAAAATAATAAATGATCAGATAATTACTTTTTGGGGGGGGGGCGGGGCAATGGGGGTTAAGTGACTTGCCCAGGGTCACACAGCTAGTAAGTATCAAGTGTCTGAAGCCGGATTTGAACTCAGGTACTCCTGAATCCAGGGCCGGTGCTTTATCCACTGCGCCACCTAGCTGCCCTGGATAATTAATTTTTAAAGAAAAGAATTTAAAATTTTAACACGATTTTAAATGGCTTTCTTAGGTATAAAGTGTCCATAGCCCACTGTACTTTATCCTATAATCTTGGTCTGATTATATCTGAAACTTTATGTTCTTTCTGGCAATTACATTTAAGAAGAGATATTTGCAAACGGGAATGTTCAGAGAGGCTAATCATGATAGCGAGAGGTCTGAAGGCCATGACACATGAGATTCAGTTGAAGAAATTAGTTGATTAGTTTGGAGAAAAAAGACTCATGGAATATGTAATAACTGTCTTCAAATATTTGAAGAGCTGTTTTATGGAAGACAGAATTGTTTCTGTTCATCATCCCCAACTTCTCACTCTCTTTCTCACCCTTCCCCCATATCTAAATTCTTGCCAAGTAAAGTCAAGTGTACCTTTGCAAATCCACATCTTTTCTCCCCTCTAGCACTGCCACCATCCTCATATAGACCTTCATCCGTTCACACATAGAATATTTAAATAGCCTTCTAGATCATCTCCCTGCCTCATTTTATCCCATTCCAATTCAGCCATACTCAGCTATCAAATTGATGTTTCTAAAGTGCAAATCTGATCCTGTCACCATACCATTTCCTTAAACTCCATTGGCTCCCTATAACCTCTAGAATCATGTATAAAATCCTCTTTTGCTTTAGTCCTTCATAACCTGACTTCCTCACCTTTCCAGTTTTTTTATACCCTACTTCCCTCTACATATTCTGCCAACCAGGGACAATGACCTCCTTCTTGTTCCTCAAATAATACATTACATATTCTGTCTCTGAACATTTTCACTGCCCGTCCCTCATGCCTGAAGTTCTTTTCCTCATTAGCTCCATCTCCTGGCTTCCCAGAATTCACTCAGGTCCTGCCTAAAATCCTACCTTCATATAAAAGCCTGTTCTGTTCCCCCTTGATGTTAATGCCTTCCATCTAAGATTACTTCCATTTGGTACTGTCCATATCTTATTTGTATGTAATGATTCGAATATTGTCTCCCCCATAAGACCATGAACCCCTTCATGTTATTCATCTGTAGAATAGAGGTTAGATATAATGACCACTGAGTTCCTTCTAGCTCTAAATTATATAATTCTATGAGAAATAAATAGGGCCTAGAATAACCAGACCTCAGATTGGATTATAACTATTTGATACTAGTTAAAAATAGAAATGTATATCTATGGAGCAGACTAGAAAGAACTAGGAACACTCATACACAGTAGCTCAGTGTTTGACAAATCCAAGAATATAAAATAAGAAAGGACTCTATCTGAAAACAGCTACTGGAGAAACTAGATTGCAACTTGGTAGTAATTTGGTTTATACCAGCATCTTACACCATCTGCCACAATGAGTTCCAAACTGCAAAGCAACCTAAATATGAAAGGTCATATTATTTTTAAATTTTAGAGGTGTGTTTAAGGAAGAACTTTGTATAGCTATGTGTAGAAAGAAAATTTTCAACCAAACCAGCAACAGAGGTGAACATAAAAGATAAAAAAGACTTTAGATAGACATAATAATGTTTTGACTCAAATAAAAAGAATACAATGACAATAAAATAATATGCCAAATAGAAAAAAATGCATTAAGTATCTGATGAAAATATGATATATAAGCTATAACGGGAAAGGTATAGAAATACATAAGACCAAAAGTCATTCCCTAATAGATAGGTGGTCAAAGAATGTAAACAGATGATTTCAAAAGAATTGCAAACCATTGACAATCATATAAAAGACTGATCCAAATAGATAATAGAAAAATGCACATCTGGACAATTATGGTGTTTTATCTCATAACTGTCAGGCTGGTAAAAATGATAAAAGTAGAAACAGTCATTATGGAGAGATTGTGGGAAGACAGACACACTAATACTCCATGGAATACCTGAACTGCTCCAACTATTCTGGAAAATAGTTTCCAGATAAAAGTTCATAATTGGTTTGAGCACTTTGATCCAGTGATCTCATTACTGGACAAATAATTCAGTTAGGGGAATGATAAGGAAAACAGTCCCATACACATCAGAAGGTTATTTTTTATAAAAAAAAATCATGTAAACAAGATGTTGTAAATGGTAAATCAAATTGTGGAATATGAATCCAATTGAATATTCTTGTTCTGTAAGAAATGGCAAACATGAGGAATTCATAAAAAAAAACTAAGAACATTTATATATGACCTCATACCACTTGACATTTTTTCAGTAATTTGGATAAGAACATAGATTATATTCTCATCAAATTTAGAAATGGCACAAAGTTGGGACAGATCCCTAACACTGGATAACAGATTTTTTTAAAAAAATGAATCTTAATAGGCTAAAGCATTGGACTGAATCTAGTAATGAATTCAGTAGGGAGAAATGTAATGTATTATGCTTTGGTTCAAAAAATTAGCTTTACAAGTACAGAATGGGAGAAGCTTGATTAGACAGAGAAAGATCTGGGGGTGTTACATGGAATACAAGCTTAAAATGAGTCAGCAGTATGATGCATCAGCCAAAAGAGATGATGTGATCTTGGGCTAAATTCAGAGAGACATAACTCCAAAAATAAGGACCTGATAGTCTCTTTACTCTGTCCTGGTCAGATCATATCCACAGCACTGTTTTCAATCTTGGGTGCCACAATCTGAGAATGACATTGATAAGTTTCAATTTGATATATGAGGGATTAGACTGGTTTTGTTTAGTAACAGAAGGATAGAAATAGGAGCAATGGGTGAAAGTAGGAAACTGACAAATTTAGGCTTTATGTCAAGAAAAACTTCTTAGTAATTAAAGCTGTTCAAAAATGGAATGGGCTTGGAGGCAGCTAGGTGGTGCAGTGGATAAAGCACTGGCTCTGGATTCAGGAGGATCTGAGTTCAAATCCAGACTCAGACACTTGACACTTACTAGTTGTGTGACCCTGGGCAAGTCACTTAACCCTCATTGCTCAGCACATGCAAAAAATGGAATGGGCTGCCTTGGGAGATAGGTTGCCTATCACTGGAAGTCTTCAAGGAGAAGCTAAATAATCACTATATATATATATATATATATATATATATATATATATATATATACACACACATACATACACACACACACACACACACATATATATATATGTATATATATATATATATATATGTATATAGTCATAGGAGTCCTTTTCAGATGCTTACGTTACCTGGATACTGAGATACCTTCAAAGCCTAACATTCCATGATTTTATATGAACTTGTTTAGAGTGAAGTAAACCGGACAAGGAAAATACAATGATGAGTAAATGAAAAGAACACAAAATAAAAGGTGAATTTTGAATAATAGTTATGATTGATCTAGGTCCTAAAAACATAGCTAATGAAATTACCTCCTTTGTTCTGGGACAGAGGAAGGGTAAAATATGTGAATATTACATGCTGACAGACTCAGTCTCCTAACTGATGAATTTTGCTTAAATATTCTGGTCTGTTATAGAGAGTTTTCACCGAGAAAAAGGAAAATGACTGGTCCAAAAACATAATATGAATCAAATGGTTTTTAGTGTACTGGGTGGGGGATTACACCACCATTCCATAATTATGATTGGCTCAACATAGCCCAATCTGGGATAGTAAAGGCTTCTAAAGTTTTGGGAGACTTATACTACATAAGTATTACTTAAACTTGTTTCTATAGCCACTCAATGAACTTGGCCTTAGCCCATCTCTCTCTTCTAGAAAACAGCCTCATCATCTGCCTACCTAGTTCTAAGTAAAGATCTGAAGAAAAATCAGTAATGACAAGAGAGGCCATCAAGAGGTATCCACCCAGGACCCAACAAGATGAAGGGTAGTACAATAGGGAGATAGAGAGATAGGTTGATAGATAGAGAGATAGAGAGATAGAGAGATAAAGGGATAGAGGGAGAGAGAGAGAGAGAGAGAGAGAGAGAGAGAGAGAGAGAGAGAGAGATGGATAGATGGATGGATAGATATAGATAGACATAGATATATATTTACTATATTTAAAAAGGAATATGCACATTTATTGGCAGATTATTGAATTATTTGTGATATAAAAATACTAGTTAGAAATGATTCTATCTGTATGACTTCAATTTGAAACAGAAATTAGCAACTGAGGAAGATTTGGTGATCCATTAGCTTTTCTTCTTTTTAATGTATAAGGGAGTCAGTTTTAACAGTGTATTGGGAAGCTCTCAAATAAGTTCCAAGATAGAGTGGCATTTCAGTCCCTGAGATCAAATCCTGTCTCTAACCATGGGCATGTCACTTAACCTCTGTAGGCCTCAGTTTCCTCATTTTTAAAATGAAGGAGTTGGGACTAAATGTCCTGAGTTCTCCTCAATATCTAGATCTTTATACCCATGAGCAATGATTACATTGAACCTTCAGATCCTCTAGAGACAGTAACACAGAGAAGGAACAGTTTCAAACTTTGTCTAGCCTACCTAAATGTGTTGCCCTACCTTAGAGTGGGAGATCAGAAGGAAATAGTACCTAACCCAGTTCCAAGGCATACCCCACCCAGACCCAAGTCATGTTTTTGATCAGCCTGAGCAACATTTAAATAGGAATTAGTTGAAAAATAGATAAAAGCAAAATCATCCTATAGAAATGCAGCAGAGAATAAGTACAAGGAAGGAAGTTAAGGGAGGCATGATAAAGAGATGTAGGTAAACTGGGACACTAAGAGGGAAGATAAGTGATGGTTGAAGATGAACTCTATCTCTTTCACTGTTTTTCCTAGAGCCTGCCATGTAAATGCTCTACCAACTGTGAGCTGGTAATATCATCTTTGCACATGCAAGAATGGACATGTGACATTGCCAAGTTAATGTCAGATTTAATGTCAGCAAAGCAGTTGGGGTGGAGAGGCTGAAATTAATAGTTCAGATGAAGATTAAGTTAAGATTAAATATGAATATTTTATATAATATTCTACAATGAATTTAAAATGCATGTATAACCACAATATTATATGATATTACCCTATAATTATCAGTGGTATTAGTCATATCATTCACCGCTTTGAGGAAAAAAAATTACCCAAAGAATTGAGGTAATTACAAATGACAATTTTGAATACATGAAATATAAACACTTTTGCACAAACAAAATTGATGCATCTAAAATAAGCAGGGAAGATGCTAACTGGAAAAAGTCTTCAAATCAAATTTCTTGAATATGAGTATGGTAGTAAAGATAAACAAATAGACAAAAAGCCAGTTTTCAATAAATAAGCAAAGGATATGAACTGATACTAGTTCTCAAAAGAAGAATTTTAAACCATTAAAAACCATATGAAAGAATGTTGTAAATCACAAGTAATGAGGCATGCACATATGTTCTTTTTAAAACATATGAGGTTTCACTTCATTCACAGGAATCTATCAAAAATGATAAAAATATAAGAACAGTCAGTGTTGGAGAGGTTGTAGAAAGATGGGCACATGGTTGAGGTAAAAGTGAATACAAGAATTATATAAGGGGCAGCTAGGTGGCACAGTGGATAGAGCACCAGCCCTGGAGCCAGGAGTACCTGAGTTCAAATCTGGCCTCAGACACTTAACACTTACTAGCTGTGTGATCCTGGGCAAATCTCACTAAAGCCTCACTAAAATATATATATATATATATATATATAAGGTAACTGAAATGTCCATATCCTTTGACCCAGAAATTCTTTTCCTAGACATATATACCAAGGAGGTACCTGGCAAAAAGAAAAGCTCCATACACATGAAAATGTTTACAGCATCATTTTTTTTTTTTTGGAACAAAGAACTGGAAAAAAAGTAGATGCCAACAAGGTATACGTTGTGATACATGAATGTAATAGAATATCACTGGTTTGTAAGGAACAGTGAATATGATGAAATGGGGAAATGTAAAGAGACTTATATGAATAAAATGAAATAGAGACAAGAAAAAATCTATGCAATGACGATAAAGTTGTAAATGGAAAAGTGAGGATCCCAAAATAATGAAAAATGGATGTTAATTACAAAGAACAAGCTTGGTCACAAAGAAGAGATACAAGAAGACACTTTCTTACCCTCCTCAATCCTTTTACAAAAGTGGAAGAGGGTCTATTTTGTGGAACATTAAATAAAATATAATATTTTGACATATTGATTGGTTTTGCTGAATTTTGTATCTTTTTTCCTCTCCTTTAAAAATTATTTGTTATAAAGGATGGCTTTCTTGTAGGGAGAAAGGAAGGCTACAGAGGGAAATCTAGGCAATTGAAATCAAAAGATATCAAAATCTATTGTAAAAAAGGTATATATAAATTTCAGTTATTTATGGCATCCCTCTCGTCTGCTCCCATGAACAGAAAATAGTAAATTATCTGGAATAAAATTTTATGAGTCTTTTCAGAAGTGTCTTTCTAGAAATGAAGTAGCTACCAATAGATTGGGGACTGGCTAAACCAATTCTGGTACATGAATATAATGGAATATTGCTGTGCTCCAAAAAATGATATAAAGAATTCAGAAAAGCATGGAATGATTTAAATGGACTGACATGAAGTAAAGTTATTAGAACCAGGAAAAAAGTATACCTGTTCAAAGGTACAAATGGAAGTAATAGCTGTGATAACAAAACTGAGCACTGCATAATTATAATGATCGAGCTTTTCCCAAAGGATATATTTAAAAAATGTTTCTTCCTTCCTTCTCTGCAGGGGGCAGGGGGCACTATGGCTATGAACCATTATTTATATATATATATATATATATATATATATATATATATATATATATATATATATATATATATATATATATATACCCTTAGACTCAGTAGATCTGTTGCTTAGATTTCCTGAAATACCTTTTCCCGATGTTTCTTTCCTATGCTTTGTTATAGGTATGGCTTTGTTATTGGTATGGCTCTCTAGGCAGAGATTGGAAAGCAATTATATTAGCAAATTTAGATGTCAAAATAAGAGATGTCAATAAAAAAATTTAAATACATTGCTAACCTTTTGTTACATTAGTGTCTTTGTTTTATACTCTATAGGAGCTTCCAGTAAGAATATTTCTCAGCTTGACAATCCTGGCATTAAAAAAAATCTAAATTGTCTTATAGCATTTTTGTTTTACTTTTTTTATTGCAGGGTAACATGTAAAAGATGGGACTCCTAAATATATTAAAAACTCATTGGATTTTCCTTTCACTAGCATATACACAGCTGGAGTTTCTAGAATCCATGCAGACCATGTTTTAGGATGTACACAAATAGATCAGACTTACAGACTCAAATGCTGACACCCCTGTTTCCATGGCAACATAGCTTGTGCAAGTTTTCCAAAGGCTCTCTTGATTTCATAAATATCAGCTTACATCAGAGAGCCACTAGTTACTATATGCCATATCCCTACCATAATCAAGATATCCATGCTTGTCACTAGACTCACTGACCCTTTGACATCTCCTGAGAAAAAATAAACTTCTATGTGACAGTTTTTCTCTTTATTTTCCCCTCTCTCTAACAGTTGACTATAGCTTAGAGTACATGAAGAGATTCATTCTGGATTTGATTTCTCTATTTGTGTAAATCTGCCCTACAAATAACAAACATATATGTTTCATAGAAATCATCAGCATACATAAAGTCCTTTAACCAATAAATTTTGAATCAGAGGATCCTCATTTCTGTCACATACTGTGTTTAACCATTTAACCTTTTGGAGCCTCAGTTTCCTGGGGTTGAACTTAATGGCTTTTAAAGTGCCTCCCAACTCTGAATCTATGATCCTCTAAACTGATGGTTTAGGTACTAGAAAGTTAATTAATAGGGAACCAAAATAAATTCTTATGTATAAAAATTCAAAGAAAGGAATTGTTTGTTGTCCTTCTATTGACAAAGAACCAGAGGACTAGTCTTTGAGGTGATCAGGGAGTGATCACTTTTAAAATATGTCAAATTTTCAGCTAGAACTCATTTATTTCTTCTTCATCCTAAATATAGTTCTACAAGGGAAAAATGAACCCTCAGTGAAATAGAAGGCTTTAAATATTCCTTGTGATAAAATCAGATCTATGCTGCAGGGAATGTGAGAAAACTGGAATGTTAATCCACTATTGGTGGAGTCATGAACAGATCCAAACATTCTGGAGAGCAATTTGCCCAAAGGGCTACCAAACTGTGCATGCCCTTTGATCTAGCAATACTCCTGCTATGATTATATCCCAAAGACATCCAAAAAAGATCTATTTGTACAAAAATATTTATGACAGTTCTTTTTTGTGGTGGCTAATTATTGGAAATTAAAGGGATGCCCATCAATTGGGGAAAGACTAAACAGGGTGTGGTTTATGATTGTGATGAATATTATTATGCTATAAGAAATGACAAGCTGGATGATTTCAGGAAAACCTAGAAAGAGTTACATGAACTGATGTATAGTGAAGTGAACAGAACCAGAAGGACATTGTACACACTAACAGCAATAGTGTTCGATGAAGAACTGTCAATGACAATGATCCAACACAATCCCAAAAGACTAATGATGAAACATACTATCCATCCCAGAGAAAAAACTGACATTGATTGAACACAGGCTGAAGCATACCATTTTCACTTTCTTTCATTTTTTTCCTTTTATTAAAATCTTCTCATACAAAAATGACTAATATGAAAATGTTTTACATAATGGCAGCTGTATAACCTATATCTGATTAATTACTACCTCAGGGAGGGGGGAGGGGAGAAAGGGAGAGAAGGAGAGAAAGAATATAGAACTCAAACTTTAAATTAAAATGTTTATTTTTTCTTAAAGAAAGAAAAATCAGATCTTAAAGGGAACTTTGATGTTAAGCATTGGGCCTGGGTGACTTTGCCTTTGTGTTGTTTGAAATGAAGTGTGAGTCGTTTATTTTTTCATCCCCAAATCCTTTGACTATTATTTGTGCTTGAGACCATCCTGTCCACCCACAAACCTGTATGGAAATGGTCTCAGTAAACATGGAAGAAAATCTAGCTGACTCCCTTTTTGGAAGACAACAAATTGGTAAGACTCATTGCCCAACACCTGGACCAGACACAGTTTGAGGTCACTCACATGATTTTAAATGGACTTCCATTCATTGTATTGTGATCCAATAACTTTTTTGATAAATCATTTAGCAGCTGATTCTGCACTTAAGAGGCTAAAGAACTGAACCTTATCTTGGGATCAGACTCAGTCCTTTTGCCAGGAACTTATGTGTGCTCTTCCCTTAACCTCCCATCCTTCCAGACCACTTCCACCATAGAGTGGTGTTTTGGGTTGTGTGTTTTGTTTAAAACAACCAAATCGTATCTTTGGCTTACACAAGTTTAATTGTTTTATTTTTCGTTGTAAAACACCTTGGAATAAACATATTGATCCAAAAAAGGTAACTTTGAAATACAAATGATGGAGTCTAAAGAAAAATAAAAAGGTAAATAAAAGTGAAACAAGTAGAAGAAACTATATAAGGATAAACTGTTTATATTTCAATGGCAAGAAGTGGTAAGAAAAATGTCTTTTCTGAATCCTAAAATCATAAGGGTAATAATGTCACAGAGGTAGTCAAATGAGACAGAAGACCTAGAAATAGTTCCATTATTGTGAATGATGCTGAAAGAAGAAAGAAAAAGGATAGTAGATGGATACATTGGGGGTAAATGTGAGGAAGTAGAGGAGAACTCTAGGTCATATAATCAAGGTGGGCAAGTAGAAGAATCTACAATAGAGGAAGGAATTGGGGAAATTGTGTCACTTGAGTTGCACTTTTAGTTAACCTAATCAAAAGAGGGTAAAACACAAACACATACATCATTTGATGCAACAATGTATTCAACAGGGATACTGAAAAGAACAAGAAGAGGGCAAAGGATAGTAAAGAGGTAGGATAGATTAAGGAAAGGATTAGTTATAAGTGAAATAAATTCTAAGCTTGGAAAAGGGATAGTGAAGAGGAGGTTATAAGTAGGGGAAGAAATCTATAATAAAGAATAAGCAAGGAGTACAGAGAAAAATAATTATAAGATAATTGCATAGGCATAGGTACAAAATTAACTATCATAACTATGAATGTGAATTGAATGAATCACCCATAAAACAGAAAAACATTACAGAAAAGGATTAGAAAGCAAAATCCAACAATATGATGTTTACAAGACAACACTTATATGAAACAGAACTCACAGAGTTAAAATAAGGGAATGAGGAAAAATCTATTATGTGTTCTTTTTCAATATGTAAAAATTATAGAAGAAATCAGTGAGTCATCTTATCATCCCTAAGAAGAAGGGGTTCCGTTAATTAACAATTCTATTCTGTAGCTCCTTGTCAAGTGTTTACATATTCCTTCTTCTCCATGTAAATGGAATTAGAAATAATTTAGGACCCCTTCCATTTGGGATGCAAGGAGATGGTTTGCTAAAATAGTATCTGAACTGACAAAAAGTTAATTTAGCTTCTGGAGAAGAGCAGGTTATTTCTCACTTACTCCATGGCATCAGGGATAATACTCTCTAAATTACTTTGAGATGCTGAAACAACTATCACCAGGAAAATGTGTTAGAATTATTCAAATAAATCTGATGCAGAGTAAGTGCTGGAGAAAGATCTTTCCACTTGAATCTCTATACATATTGGTGAACACATCAATACCGTGGCCACAAACCATATCATTGAAAATTTAGAGTGTGGTAAATGATGCTTAGCTACAATATTTCATCTTGTAGAAAATTTAGTTCTATCCAAACCCAATTAGGTTGTACAGGTAGCTGTCTCACATCTCACAGACTTCGCTCACAGAAATTTTTCTGCTTCTGACTCCCAAAAGCGATTACTATCCTCCAAACAGAAGTTTAAAAGTGCTGGGCCTGAAGTCAGGAAGACCTGAGTTCAAATTTGGCCTCAGATACTTAATAGCTATTTGACCCTGGGTAATTCACTTAACCCTCTTTGCCTCAGTTTCCTCATCTGTGACACTTGTCAAGGGTAACTTAACCTCTGTTGCCTCAGTTTTCTCATTTGTAAAATGAGGATAACAATAATAGCACCTACCTGCCAGGTTGTTGTGAAGTTCAACTGACATAATTGTAAAGCACTTAGCATAGTTCCAGGTATATAAACACTAGCTATCATTATTATTGTGTGGCTAGGTGGCCCATTGAATCGAGTGCTGGGCCTAGAGTCAGGAAGACCTGAGTTCAAATTTGGCCTCAGATACTTACTAGCTATTTGACCCTGGGTAATTCACTTAACCCTCTTTGCCTCAGTTTCCTCATCTGTAAAATGAACTGGAGAAGGAAATAGTAAACCAGTCCAGTATCTTTGCCAAGAAAACCCCAAAGGGGGTCACAGAGAATCAAACACAACTGAAAAACAAACAAACAATAATCATAATTATTCACTCATTCATTGGTTCATCAACTATAGTTCATTTTTTTAAACTGTTGTTCATTCTTGAAGTACACTTCAATCAAATATCCAATTTTATATGTTTCAAAGTCAAAAGGAGCACACTGTGAATGAACCAATTAAGATATATTGAACAGAAAAATTGTCATTTTTTTATGTTGCACCCACATCTTATGTGATAATAATAGGAGTCAAGATGAAGAAACAAAACATAATGGATAGAAAGCTGGCCTTGAAACCAGAAAAATTTCAATTCAAGTCATATCTCTGACACAACTTGGCTGTGTCACTCACATCCTGGATGGTCAACTCACTTAATCTCTAATTGCTCCAGGCCACCCCCTGAGACCTTAAATTACAGAGAAGGGACTACCCTGAACCAATTAAATTCTTCACCTGGAGCTTCATATACCAATGTTCTTTTGATAAAAGTCTGAATTCATTTAAGACTTAAAAGTCTACTAAGTGCTTTCTTCACTTTCAGAGGATGTAAATAGTGTAAGTATTATTATCTGCATTTAAAGAATATGATCACTGAAGTTCAGTGAAATGAATGTACTTGCCCACAGCTACACAGCTAAGAAAATTGTCAGGGCTAGGACTACTGATTTTGCATTCTGGGGGTGGAAAACCTAGGAAGGCAAAGTGATATTCCATGAATGGCATTGGTCTTAGAGTCAGAAGGTCTGAATTTAGGACCTTGTTCTGACACTATCTCTGTCTCTCTCTGTCTCTGTCTCTCCTCCTCTTCCTCCTTCTTTCTCTTTTTATATATGTATATATATATATATATGTGATAAAAAAATATAGACAGATATACATATAAACATAAATATATGCAATAGTTATTTGCATATTCCTTTCTTCAGTGGAATGGGTTTGGAGGGACAATTTTTGCCTTTCTATGCATCACCTGCAGAGTGCTTAGCACACAACATTAATAAATTCTTCCTTTTGACTTGAGTTGAAAGTGCCTCCATCTTTAAGGAGTTTACATTCTGCTAGAAGGAAACAGCAGATAGATAGATGGATAGATAGATAGATAGATAGATAGATAGATAGATAGATAGATAGATAGAGATAGATGGATAGATAGAGAGATAGATAACTATGTACATAGCAAATATAAAACAATGGGAGAGAACAGAGACAAAAAATTGGAAGAATCAGAAAACTTGTAAAGGGCGGCACTTGAACTGAATTTTGAAAGAAACTCGGTAGCTTCCCTTTCTCCCCTCACCCCACCCTGGAGTGGTGTAAGTAATCCTACCTAGTTGCCTAAAGGAGATTCTTCAGTAATTGAGAGGATTTATTTTTTTAGACTTGACCTTTGATTTCACTAATATGGTTATCTGCCATTGAGAAAATTCCCTGGACTAATGCAGATTGGCATCTGTTTTACAATTTATGGTCTTAGAAACGTGCCTGAGGCGCTGAGAGGTTGTGGCTTGCCCAGATTCATACAGCCAGCATGTTTCATCTGTAAAATTTGAACCTAGTTCCTCATAACTCCCAGAATTGTGCTCTATCCATTCAGTGTCTTGTCTAGTCAATAAATATTTCTTAAGTGCCTCTTATATGTGCTAAGCACTGAGAATATAAGAAGTTAGAGAAGTCCCAAAGTAGTGTAGCCAGCTGAGGAGTGAGAGATGATGTATGATCTGAGCTGTCTCATAAATGGGTGCTTGTAGTTCGTGTCCCCACCCTCCAATCAGAGGGGCAGAGGCTAGTCATGAGGTGGAGTACCAAAGCTAATGAGATTTTACAAGATGGTGAGGTCATCCCAATCATGAGCTTCCTGGAGCATAGTAGAGAAGTCAATCAGAGATGTCCCAAAGTAGGGCAATCAAATGAGAGAAATATTTGAGATGATCAACGAGGAACTAGGGTACTTTATTAGCTAGTCATCATATCTGAACCCAAGTTCTGGAGAAGGACCCTCTTTCAAAGAAGGTCCTCCTCCTCCTCAGCTAAGCTTTTGTGAGCTCGGAGCTCAGCAGGGACAAAAGGGTAACTCAAGTTTCTGTTTTGGCACTGTATCACTAGAGCTAAAAGACCTCGAGAGCTATGTCTCTTGTTAGACATGGAAAATGCTGGAAATCTTTCTGATAGCAAAGATTATGGACCTTGTGATAGATCCCTATTTGTTTAAGCAGGGAATTTTGGCTTTTACTCAGAACAATGCCTGGCAGTCACCCACAACTGCAGTGGGAATCATTCCTAGGGAGATCTGCAGATAGAAGCAAAAAGCTGAAGGACTAGTAACAAATAGAAGTTACTGAGCATAGGTAGGTAGATCTGATGATGATGATGGTGATAATGAGAGAGAGAGAGAGAGAGAGAGAGAGAGAGAGAGAGAGAGAGAGAGAGAGAGAGAGAGAGAGAGAGAGAGAGAGAGAGAGAGATCACAGTAAGATAGTGAGAAAGATTGCTGGTTGGATAGGCATATAGATAGATAAATGGCTTACAAATGGATTTATAGAGAGATGGATAGTGAATGTAGACAGACCGAAATTGTGCTAAACACTGAGGATTCAAACACATTCAAACAAGCAAGACATTCCTTACCCTCAAATAACTTACATTATGATGGAAGAATATAATACCTAAGGGAGAGTAAAAAAATTGGAGCTACAGAGGGGTCTTATCTAGACAGTTCCTTAGAATGTTGGCCATTGGAGAGTGTCTATTTTCTAGAGATTTTTATGAGAAAGTAACATTTTGTTTTCTTTGATATTTAGATAACACTTTCCTCTTAATCTTGTGAACTTTAAGCTGGTGTAAGGTAGTTACCCCATATTTTCCGTGTGGGGACTATAATACAGGAAAGTAAAAAATCTCCCAAAGTGAAACTGGAACATTCATATTGTGAGAGCCCCGACACAATGGCTAAATTAGTAAATCTTAAAATATGGCAAGCATATGATTAATCAAATTTTAAATGCTACAGAAGAGCTTCTTGCTTAAATGTTAATTTGGCACATGAACACTTTTGTATTTGATAGTAATTTCCCTGTCTACTAAATTTGGATTTTTCTCTGTGTGTGTATGTGTATCTATCTATATCTATCTATCCTCTCTTATAGTGATCTCAGTTTCCATGGGTTCAGTTATCATCTCTATGCAGATGACTTCTAGCCCTAGTCTCTTTACTAATTTCCAGTCTTGCTTCTCTATTGCAATTGTTTTAGCACATCTTGGCTTGAATGTACAGTGGGCATTTCAAACTCAAATCACCAAAACCAGAATTCTTTCTTTTCCTTGCAAACTTTCCCCTTCCCTTCCAAATTTCCTTATTTTTTTCCCAACCATTTTGTTCTCTTTCAAGACTCCCCTCATGATCTATTTCAAGTTCAAAGCCTTTCCTGGCCACCTCTGTTGTCAGTGTTCTCTCCTTCTTAAAATTATTTTGCATTTATTTACTCATCTGTGTATGGAATATATCCCTAAATAGAATGTAAATTCCTTGAGAACAGGGACTGTTTTGTTATTGTTCTTTGTTTTCATATCTCCAATATCTAGTATGTAATAGGCACTAAATAAACACTTATTGAATTGAATTGAATAATAGTCTTGACTTTCTAAAAGGTGGCCCTATTTTTCATTTCCAGTATTCTATAAGGACAGAATCAGATAAATTACAATAGAAAGAGGTCAGTGAGATGTTAGAACTTCTAATGTTTAATGGCTAATAAGCACTAAGAAGTTTTAACAAGGCTGGATCTTGGCATTTTCAAGATAAGGATTATAGCATTATATATGTAGAGCTGGAAAGAATGGTATGTATCACATAATCTAACACCCTAATTTTACATATGAGGAAACTGAGGTCCAGAGAAATGATTTCTTTTTTTATTGAATAGAATTTTATTTTCCAAAATATATGTAAAAACAAATTTTAACATCAATTTAAAAAAAAATTGTGTTCCAACTTCTCTTCCTCCTCCATTCCCACCCCCTACCCACTAGAACTCAAGCATTTCAAAATAAGTTATACATGAGTAGTCATGGAAAACATTTCCACATTAGCTAGGTTGTGAGAGAAAAAAGTCAAAAAAAACCCCAAAACTTCAGATTGAGGAATTGTCAAAGAGAAAAAAAAAAATTTTTAAATGTGTTTCCAGGGGCAGCTAGGTGGCGCAGTGGACAGATCATCGGCCCTGGAATCAGGAGCAACCGAGCTCAAATCTGGCCTCAGACACCCAACACCCACCAGCTGTGTGACCCTGGGCAAGCCACCCAACCCCAATTGCCTCACCAAAAAGAAAGAAAGAAAGAAAGAAAGAAAGAAAGAAAGAAAGAAAGAAAGAAAGAAAGAAAGAAAGAAAGAAAGAAAGAAAGAAAGAATGTGTTTCCATCTATTTTCAGACACTATCACTTCTTTCTCTGTAGATGGGTTGCCATTTTCATAAGACCTTCAGGGTTATATTGGATCATTGCCTTGCTGAAAATAACCACATGCTTCCCAGCAGATCATCCCCCACTATTGCTGTTATTTTGTATTCAGTACATTTCACTCTGCTTCAGTTCATGTAGGTCTTTCCAGGTTTTTCTGATAGTATCCTGTTCATCATAACCTAAATAAAGTACCTTAAACCTGACGAAGAATTTTCTTCATATTAGCCCAGCAAACTATTTCCCTCCATCCTATTCCCTTCCCATGATATTTACTCTATTTTCTATCTTCTTTTAAACTATTCCTCCTCAAAAGTGTTTTACTTCTAATTGTCCCCTCCCCTACTCTACACTCCCTTTTTTTCCACCCTTCCTTCCTTATCCTCTTCCCCTCAAACTTTCCTGTAGGGTTAAATAGATTACTCCTCCCAACTGGGTGTGAATGTTATTCCCTCTATGAGCCAACTCTGATGACTTTAAGGTCTTTGAGCTAATTCTATGTTCCAAATTTTCTTCTTCCCTCTCTCCTCAACCCTCCCTATGAAATCAAGCAATTCAATATGTCATACTTGTACAGTAACCAAGTTAGTATTCAAACCCAAGTCTTATCATTCTAAACCAAATGCTCTTTCCACTACACCACAGTAACCAGTCAGGGAAGCCTTATATGCCCTATTTAAAAATTGAGTGGTAGACTGAAATCATTTGATGGCTGCATCTCATATAAATAGAAAATAAGTCATTGGTACCTTGGCAAATTACTCTTTTTTTTTCTTTTTTTTTTCTTTTTTTTACTGAGGCAGTTGGGGTTAAGTGACTTGCGGATGGTCACACAACTAGTAAGTGTTAAGTGTCTGAGGCCGGATTTGAACTCAGGTACTCCTGACTCCAGGGCCGGTGCTCTATCCACTGCACCACCTAGCTGCCCCCGGCAAATTACTCTTTAATAATCTTATCATCAACCTTTTCCAATCCCAAATCCCTCCCTGATAAAAAGAATCCAGTTAATAGTCTTATTCCTTTACTCGGAAAAGATAGAACAGGTGAAAATTCCATTGTTTCTTGACTGATTTGCTGTAGTACATTTGCTAGCATATAGCAAAGAACCATAGATAATTAAAATTAAATTGTACTTGTCAAAATAAATGAGAAAAGTACAGTTAGTGGTTGAGTAGCCATCATTTTAAGTGATCATTTTTGCTTATCTGATCATTCAAAAGCATTCATTATTTCAAGTAGACCTCTGCAACTAAATGGATTAATATAAAATTAGATGGTTCCACTGACGTCAAAAATGAGGGTTTGGATTTCATTTTGTTTTGTTTTTAATGCAAGTTCCTATTTCCAGCTTGAATTAGTCAGGTATGATGTATGTAATTCAAACCATCAATATTAATTTATTTACTTTTTAAACGTCATTGCATCATGACATATTTATCAGATGATTTACTTTTATGTTGTTGATAAATATTCAAAATTCTCAATTCTAAGTCCTTTTTTTCAGTCTCTTTCATTTCAAGCAAACATGAATAGGTCATTAACTATGAATTCACGCAATAGTAATTAATAAGTAGTGTACTATAAATTAATGCTATCAAACCTCAATTGGGCTTTCATTGCCTCACAGGATATCTTTCTGTTTACTTCCAATGGATTTCCTATCGTACTTCCCCAATAGGACTTCTAAACCTTTTCAAGCAATCAACTCTTCTTCTACACCTACCTTTCAGCAGAGGACTTGAACTCCATTGTGAAATCCCTCACATTTCTTTCTCCACACTTGAAAAATCTCTTTTATGTTGCCTTTTCCTCTCTTCCTTACCTTGAGTATAGGAAAAGAAGGACCCCTTTACCTTTTCTAGGTTAGCACTTTGTACTCTTGACCCCATCTCTTCTGGGGCCTTGATCTATCAATTATTTCCTTTTTCTCATCTTTATCCCCAAACCTGAGACTCCCTTTCAAGTTCTCATTCCTTGCTTTCACTGCTAAAATGTAAAAAAGAATTGTCTATATTCACTACTTCTTCCTCATTGCTCTCTCACTACTCAATCCTCTGAAGAATCATTGTGGCTTTTAGCCCCAATACTCTTTTGACTCTACAAGATCACCAATGACCTTGAATTACTGAAAGTCATACCTTTGAATCTGTCTTTATTCTCCCTGAATTTTCTGCAGCATTTGTCTTCATGATAATATTTTCTCCTGGAAGGTCCTTGGCAGAGATATGCTGCTAAATATTTAACAACTGCTCCCTGAAAAAAAAAGTTCATGTGATATACTTTTTAAGTTTAATCTGCATTATTAACATTTTTCCCATTACTTTCTTAAGTCTAGACAATCAACAAATCAAGTCCTAATTTGTAACATTTACAAATTTCAAGATATAACTGCTCACAATCAGGTCTTTGCAAGCCAATTCAAGTAGGCTCCAGCATACCCATGGACAAGGCTCTTTCTCCTTATTCTTCTGATCACCTCATCCAAGTCCCCTTTACTATTTTTTTTTTGCAGGGGCAATGAGGGTTAAATGACTTGTCCAAAGTCACACAGCTAAGTGTCAAGTGTCTGAGGTTGGATTTGAACTCAGGCCCTCCTGAATCCAGGGCTGGCACGTTATCCACTGCACCACCTAGCTGCCCCCTCTTTACTTTTATTCCTCCTTCCACTACCTAATTATGAATGACTCTCAAGATTCTCTCCTCAGCCCTCTCTTTTTTCTTTTCTTTTCTCTTCTTTGATATCTCATCTACTTCATAAGAATCTATTACTATTCCTATATATGAATCTATTATCCTAGTGTCCTAAGACTTAAAAAAATTCTCATGTGCAACTTAATCATACATTTTATATATACATAAATATACTTATATGCAATATATACAAAGTACAAATAGACACACACACATTTGTGTATATCATTTTAGTCTTTATCTTTCTAAACCAAAGAAGAAACATATGTTTTGACTATCCACCTATGGTAGCCATTTAATTTTTACTTATCATTCTAATCTCAACTTGGAAGCATAGTAGAGTGGTAGTTATGGAGTCAGGAAGACTTGAATTCAAATATAACCTCAGACATTACCTTGTGATCCTGGGCAAACTACTGAATCTTTTTTGTGCCTGAGTTTCCTTATATGTACAATAAAGAAAAAAAATGTGCCTACCTTCCAGGGTTGTTCCTGAGGAACAAATGAGATGATATTTATGAAGGTCTTTGCCAACCTTAAAGTGCTATGTAAATGCCAACTATTATCATTGTTGTTGTTGTTTTGTTATTTTGCTGTTGTTGTTGTTATCATAATCTAGATTTCTTCAGGAACTATTATTTGGGCCCTATATTCTCTAGTATCCCACATACTTAAGCCTCATAAATGAATCCAGTGTTACAAAAGGACAAATAATGAATGGGTAGAACATAGAATGTATCCAAATACAAGGGAATTGAAAAGATAGATGAGACAATAGTAAAAGAGCATCTAGAGGCATTGAATGAATTAAAACCTCTTAGTCCTTGAGAAGTATAATCCTAGGATACTCAAAGAACTTGCAGAAATGGGCAGTGTGGTGCAGTAAAAAGCACACAGTACTAGTATTTGGGAGACATGAGAGCCAAGACATGAGAGGCCCTGTTCTTTACTATCAATATGATTGAAAACTGTACTAAGACTATTTGGGCCTCAATCTTCTGAGCTATAAAATGAGAAATTTGGTTTAATTGATTTTGAGATTCTCCCTTAGTTTTTACATTCTTTAATCTTATGTAATTATGTGATCTTATGTGATTGCAGAATTGGGCAGTGATTTTTTTTTTGTGGGGCAATTGGGGTAAAGGGACTTGCCTAGGGTCACACAGACTTGCTCAGTGATTTTTAAGAAAAAAAGAAGTGATGATAGACCTAAGATTAACAAATGTCAAAACTCTCAGGAAGGGGATACATTCTGAAAATTATAGATGGGTGGGCATAAAACCTGATCTCAGCTCAATTGCATAATTTTTTATCAATTTATTGTTAATGGGTTTTGTGAACATTTAGAAAGAAATGTGTAATTGGTAGAATCTAGCATGGATTCATTAAGTAAAATAATACCAGTGTCAAATAATAATAAAAACATATAGTACTTTAAGTTTTGAAAAGTGCTTTACAAATACAGGGTGGGCCAAAAGTCACAATGTTTTAATAACTTTTTGAAAATGAATTTTTCTTTATTTTTTGCCATTTATGGGATTTGATTTTTTACATTTAATGTAAGTTCATTTCCTATATATTGTATATGATGCTATGATATTGTAAATTAAAAACAAAAAATAAAGGAGTTATTAAATACTGAAACCCCTTAGTGACTTTTGACCCACCATATTATCACATCTGATCTTCATAACCCAGGGAGGTAGATGCTATTATTATCCCCATTTTGTAGATGAGGAAATTGAGGCAAACCAAAGGGAAGTGACTTTCTTGTGTTCACAGAGCTCATAAGCACCTGAGGATGGATGTGAACTCAGGTTTTCCCCCAAGTTCATGATTGTAACCATTGCATTAGCCGTCTACCTAACGTGGTTTCTTTTTTTGACAGGGTTACTTGATTTTTAGATGAAAGGAATTCTGAAGACATAATACAGCTGTATTTCAGGAAAGTATCTGAAAAAGTCTCATAAGGAAATGTATATATAACATGAGGGTGCAGTTATACAAATTTGTAACTAATTGCCTGTACACAAAGTATTGATTAAGGGATTAATGTCAACCTGAAGGAAGGTCTCTAGTGGCAGGGCTCTACTTGGTCCTGTTGTTTTTCAACATTTTTACCAATGAATATATGGATGACAAAGGGATAGTGAGGGAACTTGTCATTTTCCTTAGTGCAAGAAACCAACCTTCCAGGCCATCTCCCTATCTAACATTCCATGCTGCCTCTATGGGAATGGACGCCATACTTATTAATCTTGTGGATGACTTGAACCTGGGAGGGATGGTCAATTCATGCACTACATTGTGATGAGGCAGCTAGGTGGCACAGTGGATAGAGCACTAAGCTTGGAAAGATGAAGACTTAACCTTATAAGTTCTAATCAGGCCTCGAAAGCTTACTAGCTGTGTGACCCTGGGAAAGTTACTTAACCCTGTATGCCTCAGTTTCCTCATCTGTAAAATGAGCTGGAGAAGGAAATTGCAAACCACTCCAGTTTCTTTGTTATGGAATCTCCAAATAGAATGATGGAAAAACTCCTGTGTTACTATGGAAAAAAGACTATATTTGGAGTCTGGGAACCTGGATTCACATCCTTGCTCTGTTGCTTCCTGTATGACCTTGAGTAAACTACTAAACCTTTACGGGCCTCACTTTCCTCATTTGTAAAATAAAGAAGTTGGACTGGGTGACTTCTAAAATTGCTTCCAGCTGTAAATCTATCATCCATGACAGAATCAAAATCCAGAAAGATTTTGACAGGCTCAAGTGATAGGCTAATACTAAGAAAAGCAAGAGGGGGGCAGCTAGGTGGCGCAGTGGATAAAGCACCTGCCCTGGATTCAGGAGGACCTGAGTTCAAACCGTCCACAGACACTTGACACTTACTAGCTGTGTGACCCTGAGCAAGTCATTTAACCCTCATTGCCCTGCAAAAAACAAAAAAGAGAAAAGAAGAGCAAGGGAAAGTATAAAGTCCTGCATTTTGAGGAGAAAAAATAAATTGAACAAATGGAAGAAAGGGAAGGGACCTGGCTTTTTTAGGGTGAGAGTAGCTTGGGAGTTTTGGTTGACTGCTCTCTTAATGTGAGTCATCAGTATGATGTAGCTGGCAATGCTATCTTAGGTTTCATAAATAGCTGGATAGGTTCAAAACAAGAAAGGGTATATTCCTACTATTTTCTGCCATAGTCTGACGTTGTCTGAAGTGCTCTGTTCAGCTGTAACTTCAGAACATAGATAAGAACAAAAAACCAAACAATGTTGATGTCTGACAGTATAAGCGTCATTCAATCTACTGCCTCTCTGAAATCATCACTAGCATTCATACAGGGCGTTAAGTTTTGCAAAGTGCTTTATGTATGTAATTTGTACCCAAGTACATAGGTACATATCACATTTGATCCTTAAAACAACCCTGCATGGTAGGTTTTATAATTATCCCCACTTTACAAATGAGGAAACTGAGGCTGAGAAAGGTTAAGTGATTCACCTGAAGTCATATAGTGAGCAAGTATCTTGGCAGGATTTGAACTCAGTTCTGCCTGACTCCCAGTCCAACATTCTATTCACTACATCGTCTAAGAAGGAGGCACGAGTCACTAAGAGTACTCTGAAATCAAGATTAGTCACTGTCCTCATCAGAGTTCTAATGATTTTCTTTTTTTTTTAAAGGCATTTATTTATTTATTTATTCATTCATTTATTTATTTATTTTGCAGGGCAATGAGGGTTAAGTGACTTGCCCAGGGTCACACAGCTAGTAAGTGTCAAGTGTCTGAGGGCAGATTTGAACTCAGGTCCTCCTGAATCCAGGGCTGGTGCTTTATTCACTGTGCCACCTAGCTGCCCCTTCTGATGACTTTCAGTGTTGTTTTTCCTTTATTTTGCTTCAGTCATTTACCAGAAGTTTTCAAGCAGAGACTAAGTTGGAGATGTTATAGGGGATATTCAGGCATTTATATGTGAGGTGCCAATTGAGGTGCTGGGAACACCAACACAGTAAAAAAACAAACAAACAAACAAAGAAAAAAACCAAGCATCTTGCATTCTGTGGGGAAAGAGGACCAAGAGGGATTCTTGAAGTAGGTGCACAAATAAACATAACAGTATAATTTGAGGAAGGACAGAGTATAAATGACTCAGGGGATCAGGGAACTCTTCACAGAGAAGGTGGGACCTGAGCTAAGCTTTGAAGGAAGGCAAGGGTTTTGATAGGTGAAGTTAAAGGGTGAGATCCACCTTTGGAGGAAGACCTCTGAGCATGAGGGTGGGAGATGGAGTACCCAGTTAAGGGAAGCACTAGGATTCTATACTCCCTGCTACACCAAGAGCTGTCTTCTTTCCAAGATGTCTATTATCTTTTTGGATAGCAATTCATTGTTTCCATACCTACAGGGAAAAGATAGTGGTGGCAAATGTGACTTAAGACAAAGAGAAACAGGTAGATAAGAGACAAGATTGGAGTGCTAGAGATTGGTGTGAAGTAAAGAATAGCAACACATCACATTAATGACTAGAGAAAATTAGAAAGATTAGAAAAAAAAACCTGCAGGTAGGAGTTGCTTATTGTTCTTCCCTGTAATAAATTGTTCTGCTGTCAGTGTTTAGCACTGAGTCATTTAAAGACACAGACAAGCTAAGTAACTGGAGAGATGGCAGGTAAAAAGGTGGTGGGAGAATACTACTGAAATGATTTGAGTGACTGAAGCCAAAAACTCCAGTGAGGAGGGCAGAGCACTTGTACTATAGAGAATTGTGGTAAAATGAAAAGTTAGCAGTCAGAAGACCTGGGTTCTCTTCTGAGCTCTATAACCCAATAGCTCTCTGAGCTTTAGTTCCCTCCCTTGTAAAATGGGATTACATTACTTGTACCACCTATCTCATAGGATTCAAGAGGAAAGGGATTTGTAAATTGTAAAGCACTGAATAAATGCAAGCAATTGTTGTTAGTCCTTCATTCTCCAAGAGGACCAATGACATCAGGAGCATGATGTCTTGATTTGCAAATGAATTGGATTTAAGTGGGGCAGAGCTGTGCAGAGTCATCAGCCTCACTCCTCCAGAGTCATGGGAGTCTAGTGGCAGGACATAAATCAAGACAACTGGTGACGGCCCAGGATGCAGTGGGAGACCAAACCGTGGCACTATTAACCAAAGGTCTTTCCCAGGCCTCAGTTTTGATTACCTGTGTGAGATTTAAAATTGGATATTAGATCATAAATCTCCCCTACTTAACCCTTCCCTTAATTCATCTCCCAGACTAGTAAATGGAAGAAGCTTCTGGTTTTCTAGATAGAGCCTTTATTGTATATAAGGTGTTGTTGATTAGAAGGATAGGAAAACAGAAATACAGTACAAATCGTCTTAAATCTAGGCTGTCTATATTCCTTATAAAAACTCACCAAACCGATTTAGGCCACCTTTGGAGTGAGTCAGACCGTCTGTGCCGCGCCGCCCGGAGTCCCGCCCAGCCGGCAAAAAAAGGCTACTCCCGTTCTCTCCACCCCGGAAGTCAAAAAAACCCGGCAGGCAGTCTGACATGCGCAGCAGGCGCACTGTACCTGGCAGGCAGTCTGACATGCGCAGCAGGCGGACTGTACCTGGCAGGCAGTCTGACATGCGCAGCAGGCAGACTGTTCATCTCCTCCCCAAAAGGGTGGTCCTTGAAAAACTGGCGTCTTTCACTTATCCTAACCGACTGTTAAAAACTTTCATATTTTACCACATTTCCCCCCTTTGCTTCCTCAAGAAACGGAATGTTTCCTTGATGGAACAGTAAAAAGAATATAATAACTTTTGCTGACTAATAATATGCGAACAACAATACAGAAAAGGAAGAGAGGAAAGTTTTGTCCAGAGGGGCGATTTTTTTTTTTCCTCATGAACCGACGCTTTGACATTAGTCTTGCAAAGGGAGAGCCTCTGCAGAGAGTACATGTTACAGATAGTATATAACAGAAAGGAGATAGTAAAAGCTAATAAAGCAAAACAGTTCATATAAAGTCTCTGAGTTCTCTTGTCTTCTTGAAGTGGTAAGATGTCATCAGGAGGAAACTGGATTCTGGTCTGGAAAACTGGATTCTGGACTCTGGTCTGGAAAGCTGGATTATCTTCTTTAACTGTTTGAATTGCTGTATTTTTAAAACCTTAGCATAGCATTGTCAATGATCAAATTAATAAATTCCATTACATTCCCTCCTTTATATGGTTAGACTTGTAATAGAGGGTTGAGGTAGTTATGCAATGTGTAACACTTTTTACCACCATGTGTCTGGATCAAAGCCAAATTTAGTATGTGTTCATGACACCTGAAAATGTTATGGAAAGGTTATCATACCATATCTCATGGTTCTGAGACAGCCAGTGATTGTGCTAGGCCACAGGTGAATTCAACTGAGTGAGATAAAAAGATAAATAAGTTCAGTTAAATTAGGTTAAATTAGGAGGGAGAGAGGATGAATACTGGACTGTGCCTAGTAATTGTGCTCTACATAGTCACCATCATAAGCAAACCATGGACTTACGTATACCTGTCTCTCCTTTTGTTGCACATATATTCTCTCCAGGGCCTGCGTCAGAGTTCACAGCAAGTTAGTCTCTGAAATGATAAGTTTCCATATTTCTGAAATCTCATTAATTTCACCAAAGACAATATGATGGTAAAAATGTGTGCTATGCTGCATAACTGAGAATATATTAGTGATATATACAATAATTCCAAACCATACCCAGAGTATAATGACATATAAATAATAAACGAATGTAAATAGCTGATTATATTAGACATTGTTACATAATCTTCTTTTAGACATTATTACATAATCTTCTTTTAGCAAGTAGACCACATCATCTTATACATGAATTCTCTGGTATAACAGTAGCAGATACTTAAAGTGGTGATTAATTCATCAAAAAGAAATAAGACTTCAATTAGCAAGATTCAATATTCAATGTTTTCAGTGAGGTATCAAGCAATTTCTGGTACTTTTTAGTTAAACAGAACAACATACAAGAGAAAGGAGAAAAATAAATAAATAAAACAAAACTCATTAGAACTCATGGTTCTCTCAAAAAGAAAGAGTAAATAAAAAAAAAGAAGAATTCTGGTAGCTTCTGAGGCCCGATAGCCTCACCCACAGCATATACTTAAAATGTCTTTGAATAATCACTTAGTTTACAAAATTTAGTTTTAAAGAAAAGCAAAAGAAACAAAAGTAAAAAAAAAAACCAAAGCAAAACCAAAAATAAAAAATAAAAAGCAAAAGATTCGCTAAGCACCCTTTTGTGCTCTTAAAGAACTTAAAGGTGCAGTCAATTCCAGGTCTTTTCAGTGCCTTTCAAAAGTCAAAACAAAAACAAAAAAACCCAAAAATTAATAAAAAAAAAAATAGTTGAGGTAGGCCAGAAAACTAGGCCATGTACTTCAGTGCTTTTGCCTGTAGAAGGAAATGCTTGTTAAATTATAAGGTATTTAAGCTGCTAGAGTTTGGGGTATGCCACATTGTTTTAACTGGTTCCCCAATTCTCTGCATGCCAAAGTGGCAGGGGTTTCTGAATTGTCATTGATCTTTCTAATGCTGTCATAATGTTCTTTATGGTAGAAAATGTGGAGTTCTGTAGCATCAGTTTTGTCTGTGCCACTGATTTTCAATAAAGGCTGATTTAATTGATGAACCACAACATTCAGCTGATGCTGCTTAGCAAATGCTACAATTGTATCATTTCCTCCCCACTTTCCAAATTTCTTTAATTCATCAACATATTCTTCAAAAGGGGAGTCATTTACTATAAAAGACTCAAACTCTTGTCTATGGTTAATCATATAAGAAGCAGCTTCTTGTCTGTGTCTGAGATGATTTCTACAGTGACCTTCTAGCTGGTCTGCTAAAGCCCTAAAAAGGCAATTTCCGTCTCCTGATACTTTACGAAGACTGAGTCCCAAAGCATTTAACTGATCAGTGGGATTCTTAAATGGGAACTTCCTGTTTCCTCTGAACTTTCTTTGCTCTTTAACAGTTGCTATCGTTAGGGTTTTTACCTCTTTAGCGTCTACCTCAGGTCTATCTGAAATCTCTTCACCTATGAATGGTGCAGGCTTTATATGAGAGCAATGAATCCATGAGTCTTTTTCACCAATTTTAATGGCGGTAGGAGTTGTCAATAATACCTGAAAAGGTCCTTCCCAGGCAGGTTGAGTTCCACTGGTTCTCTGAAAATTCTTTACATATATTTTATCTCCTGGGTTGAAGTTATGCAATGAAAAGTCTAATGGTCCTGCCTGGACCACAGCTCCTGCCTCATGGAGTTCACGTAGCCTGGTCTGTAATTCCTGTATATAGGAAGCAACAGAAGTATCACCTCCCACCAGTGATGTATAAACTGGGGAAAAAGTTTTAGCTTGGATAGGAGGGTGACCAAAAAGCATTTCATAAGGAGATATATGAAGTTCTCCTCTTGGTCTACTTCGTAGATAGAATAATGCCAATGGTAGAACATCAGGCCATTTCAAATGGGTTTCAGTACATAATTTGCCAATCATACTCTTAAGCTCTTTATTCATACGTTCGACTTGGCCTGAACTTTGTGGATGGTAGGGCGTGTGGAATTTTGGAGTCACTCCCAAGAAAGAGTAGATTTGGGATAAAATCGAATCAGTGAAATGTGTGCCTTTGTCAGAATCGATGCGGGCTGGTGGGCCAAAACGAGGTACTATCTCTTTAAGAAGAATTTTGGCAACAAAGGCAGCTGTGGCTCGGGGGCTGGGAAAGGCCTCCACCCACCGAGTGAGCTGATCAACTATAACAAGGCAAAATTTATAATGTCCTGCTTTTGGCATAGTAATATAATCAATTTGTAAGTGCTCAAAAGGTGTATATGCTAGAGGACGCCCTCCATAAGCTTTGACCTTAAAAGCATACTGATTATAAGACTGACATGTGGAGCAGCCCGAGCAGATTCGAGATGCTGTATTAGTCACACCTGGTGCTATCCAGGTTCTCTTAATAGAGTCTACAATGCCTTGTGTACCAAAATGGCCTTTTCTGTGAACAGAGAGGCATACCTGGTGGTAGAATTTCCGGGGAAGAAATGGCTTACCTTCCGGAGACACCCAGATGCCATTGATCTGTTTCGCCTTAAATTTCTTTTTCCACTTTTCTACTTCAGAATCGTCATAGGTTAGGTTGGAAGGAATATCCTCAGAAGGTGAAAGGTTAAATACATGTTCAGGAGCTTCTAATGCAGCAAGCTTGGCTGCAGAATCGGCTCGTGCATTTCCCTTTGAAACAGGATCACTATTCCCTGTGTGGGCAGGGCAATGTACAACGGCTAGGGAAGAAGGCAGTTTTAGGGCATCTAAGAGGTCCTTGATAAGGTCCCCATTGGCAATAGCCTTGCCCGAGGATGTTAGAAAGCCTCGTTGACGCCAAATCATACCAATAAAGTGGCATATGCCAAAGCCATATTTCGAGTCAGTAAAAATGGTGGCACTCTTATCTTTAGCTATATTACAGGCCTGTGTAAGAGCCACAAGTTCAGCAGCCTGTGCACTAAAATGGGAAGGCAGAGAAGCTGCCCAGAGGGTGTCATAATCAGAAACTACAGCAGCTCCAGTAAAACGGGTTCCCTCTCTCATAAATGAGGAACCATCTGTATAGAGGACAAGATCAGGATTTTCTAAAGGTGTATCAAAAAGATCATCACGGGGTTTTTCAGCCATATCAACTAAAGAAGCACAGTCATGCAACGGTTCCCCCGAGAATGGTAAGTTAGGGAGTAGTGTTGCTGGATTAAGAACTGTGCAGCGTTTTAAAGTGATATTCTCATTACCTAACAGGGTTATTTCATACTTAGCCAGCCTTTGATCTGAAAAGGCTTGTGTCCTGTGACGTAGTAAGAGAGCCTCCACTTCGTGAGGGCATTGCACAGTTAGAGGGTTACCTAGGACCAAATCAGAGGCTTTTTCTACCAAAAGCGCTGTGGCCGCCACTGCTCTAAGGCAAGGTGGCGCTCCAGCCGCTACAGGGTCCAGCTGAATTGAATAGTAGGCTATAGGACGTTGGTTAGGCCCCAGTGACTGAGTCAGGACTCCAGAAGCCACCCCCCTTTGTTCATGCACAAAGAGAGTGAAAGGCTTACTATAATCTGGCAGTCCTAGGGCAGGTGCTGATAACAAGGCCCGTTTTAATTCTTTTATGGCTGAGAGATGCTGGGGATCCAACTGTAAACTGTCTGGAACAGAACTTTTTGTAAGAGCTATGAGGGGTTTAGTAATTTCACCAAAAGAGGGTATCCATTGTCTACAGTACCCAGCTGCTCCCAGAATGGCTCTCAACTGCCTCTTAGTAGTGGGGGCAGAGAGTTGTTGAATGGCCTGGACTCTCTTAGAAGAGACAGAGCGAGTTCCAGCAGCCAAAATAAATCCTAAATATTCTACCTGGGGCAAACACCATTGTACCTTTGACTTGGCCACTTTGTGGAGATTTAAAATTGGATATTAGATCATAAATCTCCCCTACTTAACCCTTCCCTTAATTCATCTCCCAGACTAGTAAATGGAAGAAGCTTCTGGTTTTCTAGATAGAGCCTTTATTGTATATAAGGTGTTGTTGATTAGAAGGATAGGAAAACAGAAATACAGTACAAATCGTCTTAAATCTAGGCTGTCTATATTCCTTATAAAAACTCACCAAACCGATTTAGGCCACCTTTGGAGTGAGTCAGACCGTCTGTGCCGCGCCGCCCGGAGTCCCGCCCAGCCGGCAAAAAAAGGCTACTCCCGTTCTCTCCACCCCGGAAGTCAAAAAAACCCGGCAGGCAGTCTGACATGCGCAGCAGGCGCACTGTACCTGGCAGGCAGTCTGACATGCGCAGCAGGCGGACTGTACCTGGCAGGCAGTCTGACATGCGCAGCAGGCAGACTGTTCATCTCCTCCCCAAAAGGGTGGTCCTTGAAAAACTGGCGTCTTTCACTTATCCTAACCGACTGTTAAAAACTTTCATATTTTACCACACCTGTAAGTAATTAGGACCTGGGTCGAAGGATTGTTGAAAATCAGGTAAGATACTACACATGAAAGCTCTTTGTAACCATAAGTTCTATCCAGATTTTTTCTAGACTACATATGGAAATTTATATTGGATGCACTATCTCCATGATAAAGACAAATGTTAGGAAAAATTGACAAAAATATTGATTCTTCAAAATTTTATGGGTTTGAAAATTTTTAAATCATCAAACTTTAGGGTTTCTTTTAGAGGAAAAAAGAAAAATTGGTTCTGGAACTAATGTGCCAAGGGATATACTTAGCAGTAGCCATTTTACTTTATTTGTTCAGCACTTAAGTCTAGTGTACTTGGTGTGCATCCAGAGAGGTGTCTGATTAGCTGACAAAACAGGGAAAGGAATAAATGAGAATGATAAAGATTTATGGTTATAGGAAGAGACGAAGTGGAAAACTCACAGAAATGGACTCTAGATCTCCCTTTCCTTTATAAGACTACAAAAAGCATTAGCTCTGGAAATCAGTTTAACTTTGTTGACTCTGTTAAGGTTGTCTTAAAGGGTACTACTTTCTTTATCTAACTGTCACTTTAGAAGAGGAGGCATAAATGGTAAATTAAAAACATTAAGTACAAGCCCCTTAGAGGGGACATTGATCAGATCAATATAATCTAGATCTTCAAGTCACTCTGAACTTTGAGAAGATTAAAAAGCAAGCAAGCTAGGAGAGTAACAAACAAGGCAGGAAGGCTTTGCTTTATGGAAAAGAAATTTAGAAGTAGCTAGGTGGTGCAGTGGATAAAGCACTGGCCCTGGATTCAGGAGGACCTGAGTTCAAATTTGTCTTCAGACACTTGACACTTACTAGGTGTGTGACTCTGAGCAAGTCACTTAATCCTCGTTACCCCACCAAAAAAAAAAAATAGGAGATTAATTTTTTTAAAAAAAATACAGGAATCAAGTAATTGTTGAAAAAACTTACAAAGATGATAGGTATTTTTTGAGAAATAAGGGAGGTGTGAAGTCCATGAACTAATAATAATATCATAGAGTTCAGGGGAAAAGGAAAAGAACCTCTACGTTCTAAAATATTTATGGCAGTTCTCTTTGTGGTGGCAAAGAACTGGAAATTGAGGGGGATGCTCATCACCTGGAGAATGGCTAAATGAGTTGTGGTATATGATTATGATGGAATACTAGTGTGCTATATGAAATTATGAGCTGGTTGATTTTAGAAAAAAAATGAAAAGACTTATGAAATAAAAAGAGTGAAATGAGCAGAACCAAGAGAAAGCTGTATGCAATAACAGCAATATTATTTGAAGAAAAATTGTGAACAAATAAGTTATTTTGAGTATTATAAATATTTAATTCAACTACAAAGGAAGATGCTATTCACCTCCAGAAAAAGAACTAACAAATATAAGTATGCTTAGTATGGTTTTTATACATATGTTTATGTGTATGTATGTGTGTAAATGTATGTATGTATGTGTGTAAATATATACATGTTTTTGTGAAGTGATAGCCTCTGTGGTGTAGGGTGAAGATGGAGGGAGGGAGACAGGAGACTTGAAATGTAACAAAAATCAATTCAATTAAATTTTTAAAATATCAACGGCATGTTTATAGCATATAAAGTTTGCAAAGCACTATATAATTAACTCATTTGACCCTCACTATAATACTGACAGGTGCTATTATTATCCCCTGGTTTACAGCTAAGGAAACTGAGGAAGAGGTTGAGTGGTTTTCCCAGTATTACACAGCTAGTAAGTTTCTGAGGCTAGATTTGAACTCTTTTTTTTTTCCTGAGGTGCAGTGCTCTAATCATTGTGCTAAATAGCTGAATTAAAACAGTATACTCGATCTTAGAAATATTAACTTTACTACCTCTGCTTCCAGCCCTTTGTGGAATTACAAGATTCTTTCAAGATTTTACAGACAAGATAACAGATGAAAAGTAAGGAAAAATAATACATGAAAGGAATTATAAAAGTACTCCAGAAGATATTTAGGGATATAGTTAAAAGTGCATATGGGGGGAGAAGGACAAGGAAAAAATTATATAAGACTATTATGAATAACAATATCCACTAAAGATTTGGAAGAACTGTTCAAAAAGCATTATAGAAAAACCTCTTGATAGAGTGTGATATAGATACTTATTTAGAATGCTGTCAGCTTCTAGAACAATGTGGGAAATATCTTACTAATAATTTTTTTTAATCCAAAAAAGTAGGGAAAATATGGCTTTCCCTTTATTCTCCATGATGCTCCAAGTTTTTTGTAGGTGACCAGTAACCAATAGACTATATTGGTCACAAACTGTGGTACCACATTAACTCACATAGCCTTGTAATATACCTAATGTAAATGAAATCAATGACCAGATTATAAAATCTAGTCCCACACCTGAATTTCAGGTTTGCCTATGGGGTCAGAAGTTGATGGGGGATGTTTGTGTCTGTAGGTCTGTGCATGTATAAGTGTTCATATGTTTATAGCTTTTTTCATGTTGGCACAGACATGACCCTAGGTGCTTGAAGACTATTTCAGAAGAGTACAAGCAAGGGCAAGTCTTACCAAAGTAAAGAGGCTTCAAGAGCGTATATGGTGATAGACCTCATGTCTTTTGTCTAAAACCTGGTTAACTCATTTCAAGGAAGCTCATCAACAGAAAATTGGTCACCAGGTGATTACATATATATTTTTTTTTACTACAACTCATGCCTAGAGACAGCTAGGTAACACAGTGTATAGAGAATATAGAGTACAAGGCCTGAAGTCAGGAAGACCTGAAGTCAGAAAGACCTGAGTTCAAATCCAGCCTCAGACACTCACTAGCTATGTGACCCTTGGAAAGTCACATAACCTCTGTCTACCTCAGTGTCCTCACTGCAAAATGGGGATAAAATAGAACCCATCTCCCAGCACTTTTGTGATGATCAAATGAAATATTTGTAAAGAATTTAGCAAAGTACTTGACACATAGTAGGCGTGTGATAAATACTTATTTCTTTCCCCCTTCCCTATTACTAATTCTACTGTACAGAAGGGTTGTGAAAGGATATTCCTAATTTCAACTAGGGCAGCTGGATGGCACAGTGGAGAGAATGCCTGGAATCAAGAAGACTCATCTTCCTAAGTTCAAATCTTGCCTCAGACATTTACTAGCTGTGTGACTCTGGGCAAGTCACTTAACTCTGTTTGCCTCAGTTTTCTTATTTGTAAAATGAGCTGGAGAAGAAAATCACAAACCACTCCAGTATCTTTGTCAAGAAAGCCCTAAACAGGGTCACCGAGAGTTGGACACACCTGAAAAATAACAACAACCAACTAATTTCAGATCTTCAAATAGACCTGTGATATTATCAATTTGGGAATTGACTTCAGTGGTGAAGATTGCAACCAAACGATGCTTGCCCATTCTGTGCAACTTTCATCCATTCTCCACAGAGGTTCCACCTAACAATATTGCTGCCAGTGTTCTAGCACACTCCTCTATGAACACGCACCACCCCACCTGATTCCAACAAAGGCAGAGTAACCCAGCTGAAGAAGGTAAAAGGGAATCTGTGACGCTTTGATTTAACCCTCGCCTGTACCTCCTCTATAAACAGAAATTAGCAAAGACCATGAAAAGAATTGTATAGAAAGGTGTCTAATATAATATGCTCAATTAAAATTGTGAGCATAAGCAAAAGAATCTTCACATTTAACGATAAGGTAGATAATGTAAAATATGAAGAGTGGGAGTAAAAAGGAGACTAAGAAATGTTAAGATCATGTGGTTGCCAAGGAGACACAGGGATTGTCTGCGGATGACCCAGCTTGGAGAACTCTATGTAAGAGGTAAAATGTATTCAGGAGGGGTCTAAGAACAATCACATTAAAAAGCACACGGGGAAACAAGGGATACAAAAGCAGATGGTTTATGAGTGCCCGGCCAAAAAGAACTGTTAGGAAAAAATAGCAAGCCTTTAGAATGCCAAGGCTGAAGAGACATTTGTTTAAAAGACAGAGGTAGTACATGGAAGGACAGTTGAAAATAATAAATACATCATCACCAAGAGATGAGAATACAATATTTAGAATGATGTTGTTGATCAGGTAAAGAAAAACAACCTGACGGTTTTCCTTGCATTTACCAGTCTAAGAGTAATACAGCATGTTCTATGAGAGAAAATCAATTACATAAACTAATGTTTGCATTAATTTACCAAAGATAATGTTTTGGGGTTTTTTGTTTTCGTTTTCGTTTTTGTTTTTTTCTGAGCCATTTGATGTTTGTCAGTGCTGCATAGGTTTAGATAAGCATGGCCAGATTCATAGAAGGTGTTTATTTCTTCATCAAAATGATGTCTGTGTGGGGCAGCTAGGTGGCCCAATGGATAAAGCACTGGCCCTGTATTCAGGAGGACCTGAGTTCAAATCTAGCCTCAGACACTTGACACTTACTAGCTGACCTTGGGCAAGTCACTTAACCCTCATTGCCCTGAAAAAAAAAAAAAAGAATGATGTCTGCAATTTGGGAAATTGTCACCAAGTGACTGGGTATTTCCGGGCTATGGCTATGTGGACCAACTGGCTAAGCCAATTCTAGGCATGTATAACTCAGAAAACACAATCCAGTAAATTATATTTTTGTCTATAAATAACTATTAAGATGATTAATCATTAAATAATTGTTACAATTGATGACATAATACAACATTTGGAGCATTTTTTTCTAAAAACTGTTTACAGGTTACCTTTGGATACCTTGACTGTTAGATTTTAACTGTCATTCATCAGTAGTTAAGTTTATTCTGCTTTACCTTTGAAAAGAAAAAAACATAGCTCACTGTGGCCTGTGGCTCTACACCAACAAAATAAAAACCCTTTGATAAACACAATTTAAAATCAGATGCAAAGAATCCTATTTCAAACAAAAGGAAATTAATTTTAAACAAGTATTTTGGATGGTGAACCAATTTATCATGAATCCGGGAAACTTGAAAATGTATTAGAGAATGGTTACTAGACAGTTTGAGTTTGGTGGGGGGTGGGTGAAAGCTAAATAAATGATTGTGAGATACAGTATCTGTTACTAAGGGAGATGATAGAATTTTCTCTGGAGCTGAAATTGGAGACAGACAAATTAGGTACACTCCAAGTTCTACTATTGAATACAGTATGATCTGAAACAAGTCATTTAACTTATTTGAATCTCCTCCTTTTTAAATTGCTAGAGATGATCTTAAGGTTCCCTTCTATTTCTAAGTCCTATGATGCCATGATTATAAAAACTGGGAGTTTATATATATATGTATGTATGTATTTTTCTTTTTTCCCACTGATTGGGTGCTATGGAAGCAAAAGCTTTGACTCTGGAACAAATGACATCAAGAGATCTCTTAGAATACTCTTATTTGGGAAGCAGCTAGGTGGTGTGGTAGATGAAGCACTTGGCTCTGGATCCAGAAGGACCTGAGTTCAAATCTCACCTCAGAAACTTGATACTTACAAGATATGTAACCCTGGGCAAGTATGTGTGACACTGGGAAAGTCACTTAACCCTCATTGCCCTGCAAAAAAAATCAAACTTAAAAAAAAAAGAATCCTCTAATTTCAAATTTGTTACCCATACTCATAGGCTTTCAGCATATTTTGAAATAATTCTATGATTTTGATTGTCCTTTTTATTAGTATCTACAGCATTCTATGAGTTTTTTTTTCCATTTTTCTCTCTTTAAGATATTCATAGCAAAAAAGATGCTCCCTGAAAATTGACACATCTCATGGCAGTAATGACAGGCCTTTTTTAGCACTTCATTTTATGCCTTGAGCAACAGATACCATCTTCATTTTGTTTCTTTACATGGAAAGCCTGAACCAAATTAAATTTCAGCCAAGATAAATGACAGCAATTGGTTTTTATCAGATTAACCTATTAGCATAGCCGCTCCCTTTCTAAGTCTGGTTTTGTAGTACATTATCTTCTCTCTTTTCATTGCTCTGCTTATAAAGAAGAATTGTGAAATGCTGTAATATAAGCATGGCACCTGGCTGATTATAGTTCTATAACTTCTCACGAGGAAAACATTCCAGGGGAGCTCATCATCAGAGGAAAAAATCATTCTTTAAAATTATCTCAATTTATATGTGTTCTTGGAGACTTAACCATTATCTTCCCCCTTATGGATAACATTTTACAACCTGGGTAACAATAGATTATCACTAGGTTAGTAGTATGGTTTTTAAGGTAATTTTTCCCCTCCTTGACTTCTATGTTTTATTCTAAATGTGTCCTGTTATTATCACCATGCAGGAAAATATGCCCAGGATCAGAAATAGATGAAAGGTAGAACAAGCTGAATTTTAGAAATGCCCAGACTGACTTGTTAAAGAAGCATATTTCATAAAGCAAATTTTCAATATTAGAGTACAACAAGAACTCTCATAACTAAAATATACTAAGGAACAATGTTATACCATCAATCAAAAAGGATTTGTTAATTGGCCAGACTCTGTGCTTGGATGAAAAGGACACTCACAAAGACCTAACATTCCACTGACCATAGATACACTGAAAATTGTAGATCTCTAAAAATCTTGCTAATCACTAAAGCCTTGAAGTATGGGTAGGCTGGTTCTCCTAATGGTATACTTTCTAACTACATATAAATATAATAAAAAATCATTAAAATTATACTCAAATATATTTCTTAGTTGTTGATTTGGGCCTATTCATTTTCAAATTTGACTTTCCTCTTTCTTTTACACACCTTATGTGATTGACATCTGCATCAGCTCATTTCTCCATTTAAAAAAAGAAAATAATTTTGTTTTTGTTTTTGTTTGTTTGTTTTTTGGGTTTTTTTGCGGGGCAATGAGGGTTAAGTGACTTGCCCAGGGTCACACAGCTAGTAAGTGTCAAGTGTCTGAGGCCAGATTTGAACTCAGGTACTCCTGAATCCAGGGCCGATGCTCTATCCACTGAGCCACCTAGCTGCCCCCTAATTTTGTTTTTATACAACAGAAACGTCCCCCAATAGTCAATTGAATCCCTCTACCAAGTACATTCTCTTTGCACCCAAAAAATAGTTATTATTAATAGAAAGGAGGGATATGTCCTTTATCTTTGACAGTTTGTTACTTTTACTGACCATTACGTGAGTTTCACTATTTCTCCATGTGGAGCTTGTGTTTTCATAATAATTTTAGATATCATGGCGAGGCAGAATGGCATTGTACCGAGAAAGCCATGAAGACTTAGGTACAAGTCTCACCCCAGAGCCATACTGGCTGTGTGACCCTGGGCAATTCACTTCAACTCTAAGTGGTCAAGACAATGCTTTAAGACTTTAAGGGAAAGTTAATTAAAAGTCAATGTGGGGGCAACTAGGTGGCACAGTGGATAGAGCACTGTCCCTGGCATCACGAAGACCTGAGTTCAGATCTGGCCTCAGATACTTGGTATTTACTAGCTGTGTGACCCTGGGCAAGTCCCTTAACCCCAATTGCTTCACCAAAAACAAAACAAACAAACAAAAAAGTCAATGTGAGGTTTTGTTTTTTGTTTTCCCAACTCAAGGCAGCTGAGGAAGGCAAAAAAAAAAGTTGTCTATGGATATGGGTTTGGGGGATGACCAAGAGTGCTGAACTAGTGGTGGCAGAAATACCTGGCTATGACAATGGCCATAGGGGATAGAAAGCAACTCAGGGCCCAGGGACCACAAGGGGGCTGAAGACAGGGTCAGAAAGATATCCCAAAGAACTCCTGTAAAACACTGGGAGAATGAATGGGGGCCATCTGGCAGCTCTGTCATTCACTACTTAATTCCTGTTCTGCATTGGTAAAGGTAGTGTTTTCTCTTAGAAGGTTCTCCTCTAAAAAGTTTTTGAACAAACAAAACCAATGCAACCAAGATTAGAAGAATAGCAGAAAATTTGGAAACAATTTTCACAGCCAGTGTTTCTGATAAAGGCCTCATTTCTAAAATATATAGAAAAATGAATCAAATTTATAATAATACAAGTCATTCCCCAACTGGGAAATGGTCAAAGGATATGAACAGGGGCAGCTAGATGGTGCAGTGGTTAAAGCACCAGCCCTGGATTCAGGAGTACCTGAGTTCAAATCCGGCCTCAGACACTTGACACTTAATAGCTGTGTGACCCTGGGCAAGTCACTTAACCCCCATTGCCTGCAAAAACAAAACAAAACAAAAAAACCCCCAAAAAACAAAGGATATGAACAGGCAATTTTCAGATGAAGAAATTAAAGCTATCTATATTCATATGAAAAAAATGTTCTCAGTCACTCTTTTTTAAAAAAAATTTTTTAAGTGAGGCAATTGGAGTTAAGTGACTTGCCCAGGGTCACACAGCTAGTAAGTGTTAAGTGTCTGAGGCTGGATTTGAACTCAGGTACTCCTGACTCCAGGGCCGGTGCTCTATCCACTGCGCCACCTAGCTGCCCCAATCGCTCTTGATTAGAGAAATGCAAATTAAAACTACTCTGAGGTATACCTATCATATTGGCTAATAGGAAAAAAGGAAAAGTGATAAATGTTGGAGAATATGTGGGGAAATTGGATGCATTGTTGATGGAATTGTGAACTGATCTAACCATTCTGGAGAGCGATTTGGAACTATGCCCTAAGTGCTCTAAAACTATGCATACCCTTTGACCCAGCAATAACACTACTAGTTCTGTATCCCAAAGAAATCATAAGAAAGGGAAAAGGACCAACATGTACAAAAATATTTATAGCTGCTCTTTTTGTGTTGGAAAATAATTGGAAATTGAGGGGATGCCCATCAATTGGGGAATATCTAAACTAGTTGTGGTATATGAATGTAATGAAAAAATATATGCTATTAGAAATGATGAGCAGGCCAATTTCAGAAACACCTGGAAAGACTTATATGAACCAATGCTGAAGGAAGTGAGCAGAACCAGGAGAACATTGTACACAGTAACAGCAACATTGTGTGATGACCAACTGTGACAGACCTAGCTCTTCTCAGCAATACAATGATCCAAGACAATTCCAAAAGATTAATGTTGGAAAATGTTCTCCACATGTATTGAATGCAGATCAAAGAATACTATTTTCACTTTTTTTTTTTTTGGTTGTTGTTCTTATTTGCTTGTTTCTTTTTTCTCGTGGCTTTTCCCTTTTCTTCTGGACTTTAGGTTATCATATAAAAGGGTCCATTTGGGGCAGCTAGCTAGCGCAGTGGCCCTGGAGTCAGGAGTACCTGAGTTCAAATCCGGCCTCAGACACTTAACACTTACTAGCTGTGTGACCCTGGGCAAGTCACTTAACCCCAATTGCCTCACTAAAAAACAAAAACAAAAACAAAAAAAATAAAAGGGTCTATTTACATTAAGTAGTTTCTATTTAGAGTTAAGTAGCTTCTATACTGAACTCTAGGGCAGTCTCAGAGGTCCCTCCTGTTACCCCATATAAACCCTGTCCTCAGTTCCCATCTTTGAGTATTCTAACAAATTAGGATAAACCCTCCCTAAATTGGAGATTATTATAATGAGACTGATAATCAATTTATCCATACTATAAATATAACTGTCTTTCCTTTCTCTATGGGAGAGACACCTCCATGGTGCCCTCCCTGTGGTCACTCACAGTATTGCAGTAAAACTTGGGAAACTGAGTCACTGTGTCTTGCAATTCTTTTAGGATGACTCACAATCAGTCACCCTAATTCCATCCCACATCAAAGAGAGGAGAGTATAGGTGGAGGATGTATGATGACCTAGGAAAAGTACAGAAAGATGGATATATTGGATTGATTGGAGATCATGAGGACAAAGAACAGATTGCTAGTGCTTTCAGTATATTTTGTTTTGTTTTGTTTTTTGTGGGGCAATGAGGGTTAAGTGACTTGCCCAGGGTCACACAGATACTAAGTGTCAAGTGTCTGAGGCCAGATTTAAACTCGGGTCCTCCTGAATCCAGGGCTGGTGCTTTATCCCCTGTGCCACCTAGCTGCCCCGGACCTTCAGTATATTTCTGAGAATAATTTTTGTAACAGTTATTTACTCTTTAAACAAGACAGGATTAATTTGTAAATCCCGCTGTCCCAGACTGATATGAAGGGGATACAGAAAGAAGGTTATGCTGTTCATTAATGTCTTACTTGTTAGCTGAGATTGGGTTGTTTAAGATTTCTCTTCATTTATTCTTTTGAGTAGTTTATACATTTTATTCATTACCTTTGAATTCTCAGTATTTTGGGCATAAAATTTTGTATAGTAGTTTCAGATCATTCTCTTTATTTCCCCACTGTTTACAGTAAATTCATGATGTTCACTTAAAAGTATTTTTCCTCTCTTTTTCTTTCTCAGGCTAGGTAGGTAATAGTTTATTGATTTTGTTAATCTTTTCAAAATATGACTCAGTTTTATTTTATGGTCCTATTTATTTTCAAATTACTCTCTTTTAACTTAAAATATTACTTTTTTATAATTAAAGATTGGGACTGTGTTTGCTTTTTAAGTCTTATTGATTCAATTTATTGATCCATTCTTTTTCTGTTTTGCTTCTTAAACATCTCCATACCATAAATATCTTCACCATTAGTCCCATCATCTCCATATTCCCTCCACCAGAACACTGGACTATAACCTCTACAACCACACTGGGCTCTGATTGCCAAGTTTTTGCCTGTTTTCCCCAAATCCAGGTCTTCACCTAATTTCACAGTCATCTCTTTACAATACCTGACCCTGTTTTTCAGCTTCCCTTTTTATGCTTTCCTCCATTCGAATGTAAGCTTGTCGATTTCAAGGACTGTCTTATTTGCTTGTATTTAAATCCCTATTGTGCTTACAACAGTGCCTGGTAACTTCTTAACAAATGTTCTAGCTAGCTATCTTATCTACCTATCATCTATCAGCTTTCAGAAAAAAACATTTCAACTGTGCTCCATGTTACTTACATCCCATAAGTTTTGTGTGATGTCTTCTTGTTAACATCATATCCTGTTGTCATTTTTTATTTCTACTTTTTTTTCTTGGTCACTTATTCAATATGTCACTATTTAGTCTCCTGTATATCTGTATCTTTTGCTAACATTTCCTTCATTAGTTTCCATTTTATTGTAATGGCTTTTAAAGGATAAATGCATCATATCTGCTTTTTTTAGATAGATATTTATGATTATGTAGCTAAGGCATAAAATAATCATTGATATAAAGGCACAAATATTTGTATATATTAAATATAAATATATATGTTATTTAACATGTACATTTGGAACTTGTCAGAGGTCAGTAAAATGTAACTTTCCCAAAAATCTGTTCAGTTATTTTCCTTTCTTATCTTTCTATTGTATTTATTATACGAGACTATTATTACAATCCCCTAATATTATTATGTTACCATCTATACAATTTTCCATTTTCTTAGAATTTATATTAAGAATTTAGATCATGTGATATTTGGTGAATATAAATATTTAATTGTTCTTCTATTTTCCATTGTACTTTTAAATATAGCATAGTTTACCTATTTGTGCCTGTTTCCATTTTTGGTTTTTATTATTTTACCTGAGCTGTTTTATGTGAAACAATGAATGGAGCTGCTATTTCTTTAGAGTAAGTTCATTGACCTAGCATTGGGAACCCCTTATTTATGTATCCAAATATATTTCTTGTATGCAGCTAAATGTTGGGCATTTCACCCATCCTTTACCCGTTTGTGGGGGCAAATGGGAGAAGTGAAGATTTAATCCAATAACATCTTGGCTAATATTTGATAAATTTATGCATTATTTCACTAAACACATATACATACATATGTGTGTATGCAAATGAATGATAATAAGGAGATTATAATAAGAAGAATACTACATATACAATTTATGGGATGCAGGTAAATTAGTAATCAGACAAAATGGACATCTCTGATGACAGACAGACAGATGGATAGATAGACAAATTGAGCATATGAATATATTATGAATGTGTATATATATATGCATGTTACATAAGACAAAACATACACACATATACCTATATATCCTTCCTCTTGTTCTCAGTCTCCAAAAATTGCTTTGTGTACAATAAATTGATATTGACAATCTTGCCCAATCCCAAATTCTATGAATTACTATAATTCTCTCTCTTTTTGTTTGTTTTAGCCTTCCCTTTCCAGCACAGTAACATATAGGATCTTCCCTGTCCCCTTACTATGACCTCATCCATTATCTTAATTTAAATAACATTAATTTATGATGTTCCTTTCCAATAAATATTTTTATTTCCTTTGCCACTTCTTATGCTTTTCCCCTTCTTGGTATTCTATAATAAGGGTTCTTAACCTGAGATCCACAGACCCCTTGGTAGTTTATGGATAGATTTCGTGGGGTACACAAATTGTTTTTTTAATAGATAATTGTATTTTAATCGACTTTATTTTCTTTGTAACTCTATGTATTTTAAAATATTAAAATTAAATATTAAAACATTAAAAATATTCTGAAAATGAGTTTATAGGCTACTCCAGTCTGGGGTCCATGATACAGAAAAATCCCTGCATTAGAATCTATTCCCATAAATGTTAAGTCTAGAAGGAAGCAGTGAAGTGCAGAGGGCAATGCCTTAGTAGCCTAAGTCTAAGGTTCTGGTCCTTTCCTTTGCCTTTCTCTCCATCCCAATGCCATTTTGACATCATGTCTTCCGCCTTTTGAAACTGTTGCCCTCGGGGTCCCAACCATTCTTTTGGGGCAGTAGTACCAGAAATGTTTGGGACACTTAGGTAGCACAATGGATAGAGCACTGGCCCTGAAGTTGGGAGGACCTGAGTTCAAATTTCATGGCAGACAGCTACTAGCTGTGTGACCCTGAGCAAGTCACAGCCCCAATTGCCTTAAACAACCCGGCCATCTCCAATCATCCTGATGTATATCTTGCCACTGTACTCAGATGGCTATGGAAGAGAGAATGAGGTTAGTGACCTTGTACTTCTCTCCCTCACTTAAATCCAATTCACTGCAAGTCATGACATCACCCAGATGTCATGGTTCTCTTCCAGAACAAAAGACGAACACCAACAACCAGGAATCTTAGAGAAGAGCCATCAATACTCCTTACCCTCCCCTCCTCATGCAATATACACAACAGAAGTTGATCCAAGAACCCAGGTTCATGATCCAAGAACTCAGCCCCCGCCCCCAATTCTGCCTTTGTGGGGTTGTTTTTTGATGCTGCCTCAGCAGATGTTTTCTGGTGACAAGATCCAATTCCAGCTTCTCTTTCTGTGATACTGAGCTGAGCCGTCCCCCCCACCCTTGACCCCCAGCAGCCTGATCCTTCAATATTCTATTGTGACTGTTCCACTGCAACAAAGGCAAGGGGAGAAACTGAGAGTGTGCCATTCACTGCTTTTCTTGGAGCTTCCTCAATCCACTGCTCTCCTCTCCTCACCCAGGAGGAATTATTATTTTATATTATTCAACTATCAATAACATTGATTATTAATGAAGGAATAATTTTGTCCCTAGAATATTAATTCATTTTTCCCTCATCCTGAATTTTCCTTTTATATATTTTTTATATCGAAGTCAGCTAGGTGGCACTGTGTTTGTTTTTCAGTTGTTTCAGACTCTTCGTGGCCCCATTTGAGGTTTTCTTGGCAAATATACTGGAATGGTTTGCCATTTCCTTTTCCAGATTCTTTTACATATGGGGAAACTGAGGCAAACAGGGTTAAGTGACTTGCTAGGGTCACACACCTAGTAAATGTCTAAGGCCAGATTTGAACTCAGGAAGATGAGTCTTCCTAACTCCAGGCCCGTGCTCTATCCATTGTTTCACCTGGGTTCAAATCTAACCTCATATACTTACTAGCTCTGTGATCCTAGGCAAGTTATTTAATTTCTGCCTGCCTCAGTTTCCTCAACTTGAAAATGGGGAATAAAAGTTCCTACCTCAGAGGGTTTTTGTGACTATAAAATGAAACAGAATTTGTAAAGTTCTTTGCAAACCATAAAGCACAATACATATTATTATTCATTATTATAATCATTATTATTAACAACATTATTATTATTCTTTAAAGCTACCTTTAATTACTTTTTGAGATTCTCACCAGAATTTTCTGCTAAAAATTGACTTATCCTGAGTTAAAAAATAATTAGTGGTAAAATAATTCGGAATCTAGTTAATTCTTCAAAGACTTCTTTGCTTTATTCTGGTCAAGTAAACTAATTTTTTAAGAGTGCCACTTGCAGGGGAAAATGCTTAAAGTAATTTATTACAAGGGAGTTTTTTGTGAAGATAATATGATCTTAAGATTTAAAGCTGGAAGGAACTTTAGAAATTATCCAGCCCTCATTTTAGAGATAAGAAAATTGAGACCCTGAGATCTTAATCAATTTGTTCAAGATCAACCATGGATTAGAGTCAGGATTTGAACCCAGGTTATTGAGCTCTAAAATCCATTTCTAATCCCACTGCATCATATTGCTTCTGTGTAGTATACTTCAATGAAAGAGAAAAGAGAAAGAGGGAGACAGAAGTAGTTCAAAGACAGTGTTCAAAGTGATTTCCAAAGTGATTGAAAAATACCATTTTCGTTTAGGGCCTACTTTCCTTTCAAGCTGAAGCATCTCCTGTCTAAAGAAGATTAGATAGTTGTCACAGCCCCAACTCAGGACTCCTTGCAAGATTAGTGATGCATTAAGATTTCACAAATTTGTCCAAAGGAGCCATCATTCACCATGTCAACAAGACTAGCTATGCCTTGTCAGCAGCAATTACAATAATTCAGAACAGGGGTTATAGTTGAAAACCACACCTCAGGATAAGTGGAAGGAGAACAGAAGGAAAGAAAAAAACCTGGAGTATCTGGGTAGGTGAGGGGTGTGGGAGAAGGAAAAGTCAAATACAGACTAACTTGATCTTCCTTCCTCTCTCTTCAGCTAGTGGAAAGTGGCTAGGCATTATTTGCCCTTTCTTTTCATTTAAATTTTTGTCTACCTAACATCAATAAAATGCATTCAGCTCATTTTAATGGAAAATGGAAGATAAGTGAATGAATAAAATGAAGAGCATTAGAAGTCATCTAGTCTGATCAAATATGGAAGAGGAAACTGAGATTAAGAGGTCAAACATAGCTAAAGTTATATAAGTAGCAAGTAGAAGAACAAGGAATTGGATTGGCTCTACATTCCCTGATTCCAGTCAGTGCTCTCCCCATCATGGCACTGCCATCCTTTGACCATTACAAAAATACTTAAAATTTGCATTACTGTACTATATACACATATACACACATACATACATACACATGCATGCATGCATGTATACACACATACATACACTCATGTATGTGCAAATGTATATATATGCATATACATTTTGTAAATCAATAGCATGTAATTATAAAATGGATAGATGTTCTTCATTTCACTAACAATGGTGAGAGATTATGTCTAAACTTGTCAAAATATTGCACGCCAACACCTAGTACACAAAGTATACTCAGAATACAGGAGGTGATCAATGTTTATTCTGTTGAATTAAAAACCCATTGAAGTTTGCAGTTTTACCTTCACAAGAGGGGAAGTTACACTGGAAAAATTATTAATAAAAGTTTAGACTGGGAGTAGTTAGGAGGTAAGGGTGGGGGGAGTTGGAGGCCTGTTTCCATAAATAAAAAGCACATCCATGCAATTTGCTTGAAAAAGACGAAAAAAAATGCAGGTTCCTCTTCCCTATTTTTTTTTGGTGAGGCAATTGGAGTTAAGTGACTTGTCCAGGGTCACACAGCTAGTAAATGTCAAGTGTCTGAGGCCAGATTTGAACTCAGAACCTCCTGAATCCAGGGCTGGTGCTTTATCCACTGCACCACCTAGCTGCCCCTCCTCTTCCCTATTAACCCTGTCAAGTCAACAAACATTTATTAAACATGGTTACAGACTGTACTATAAGCATTGAGAATACAAATACATGCAAAAAGAAAGGCAGTCCTTGCCTCAGTGAGCTTATATTCTAATGAAGGAAGAAGATGCATAAAAGAAAGTTGAAAATAGAGGGGGAAGGAACTTTTTTTGGGGGAAAGGATGTATGGTGGAGATAAAGCCTAGACAGTAGTGAAGCCCAGAAAGGAATAAAGAAGTTAACAATGCTGACCTGAGAACGTCTTCCTTAACATGGTAGTTCTGGGAAGAACTAACCAACCAGAGCAAAGGGCTGGGGGGTGGGGAGGTGGGGTTCAGTGATTTTTCAGGGTAAGAAGGCTGCTAGATCACAGTAGGAAAAGAAGTTTAGAGAGTCAGAAGAGGAAAAGAGATTTCTTTTTTCCTGGGAGTAAAAAGTTTTTCCTACCAAAAGCACTCAGAGAACGAATGGCTTCTCTCCTGGCATGATTAGCAGTTTCCTCTGTCCACTTCCCATGTACCTGGTATTACTGACAATGCTGGTAAAAACAAGCTTTGGGTGCTTCAGAAGACGGAGTAGCAACCTTTTGCCTTCATTTGCATCTATGGCTCAAAAATATGCCAAATACTATTCAGAAGGGAATAGCTCTCATTCTGAATACCCTCAGAGATACTCAGTCATCATAATCACCATTTTTATGTTTAGTAGTCCACACCACCATAGACCTCAATGTCATGACACAGATGTCCAATGGGAGAAAAAAAAATGGAGTTTACACAAACTCAAAGTAACTAACCATTTCTGAATATAGGAAGGGCTACTAACGTGTAATTGCATGTTTAATTGATTAAATAACTTTTTTCTTTTTTTTCTTTTTTTGCTGTCTGATAAATGGTACTGAGGTGCTAGAGAAGAGCTAAAGCAAAATGACTCACTTGGTAAGTAGCTTGTTTATAGGGAATGGTTTAATCATCTCTTTTTCAGGACCATGGCTAGCCAATGAAAATGGGATGTTAGAATGGAAGCAATATCTAATTAATGCTGTTTACTACCACAAGCTTTATAAAATAAGTGCACTGTGGATGTAAGATATGCAGCTTTAAAAGATCTAAAACCTAATACCCAGATTTGTCATCCTCATTCTATAAACTTAATCCTTCCCTTAGTATCAAGAAAGCTCTGGAAACTTGGAAAATCAGACCACATGTCTTGCTATAAAGGTTTGTAAACATGCCAAAATCTAGAAGCTTTCAATCATGGTCAAAACTGTGGTGGATATACCTTATTCAAAATACCTTTGGCTCTTCAGGTCTTAAAATAATAAGCAGCTCACATGGGGAGGTAAATAGGCATGATCTAGTGAGCATGTGATATATTGCAAGGGAGAGCCAAACCAGAAGCTTCAGGTAAAAACCAAAATGCACTGGTTCTTTGAAACCCAATACAATCTCTAGAGATTTGGACAAAGGTCATATATTCACCTTGCTCAAACAAATCCTTCTCTAGTAGAAACACCCTCACTTTAGACATGTTAAAGTAGCCTATGTTGTTGATTTTTCTCTACTTTCTCTTGGTAATTTCATCAACTCCCATGAATTTAAATATTATCTCTATGCTGACTAGACTTTGTCTACTGATGTATAAACCCCTTTTCTTTATTCTGAGCTCCAGTTCCATGTCACCAACTGCCTATTCGACATGTCCAACTGGATGTCCCCATGGCATCTTACACTCAAGATGACACCAAACTCAATATATTACTTCCAAACCTCTCCTATTCCTAACTTACCTGTTTCTGTAAGGGTGTTGCCAGCTTTCCAATTACCCAGGTTTTCACTTTCCAAGTGATGCTTGAGTTTCACTGTCCTATTCTCCTATCAGTTGCCAGTCAGTTGCCATGTCTGGCAAATTTTACATTCACAATATATTTCGCATCAATCTCCTTTTCCACCCTCAGACATAATAACTTAGGTCCTCTTTCTGGCACTATTACAGCAATCTCCTAATTGATTTCCCTACCTCCCATCTCCCTTATCTCTAATCTGTCCTCCCCACAGCTACAAAATTGAAATTCCTCAAGTACAGATCTGACTGTCACTTTTCTGACCAAGAAGCTCCAATGATTTCTTCTTGCTTCATTGATAAAATACAAGTTCCTCTGTTTTGCTTTTGAATTCCTTCACAATCTGACTCCAGAGTTCTTTTCTTGGTTTATTATAGACTGCCCTCCTTCACTCATTCTATTGTCCACTCAAATTGCTTTATGTGATATTTCATGTCAGTGACAGTCTATGTCCATCACTGTGCCCTGGAATCATCTGCTCTCTTCCTCTATTCCCCCATCCATGGGATATTTGTCCTCTATACCTCAACTCTTAGGAGTTCTAGCTTTCTTCAAAGCTCACCTCAAATACCAAATCTTACAGGAAATGAATACTGATCCATAGTACAGAAAGTTGATAAAGTGCCTTCCCCCAATTTGTCTCTTAAGTAATAGGAATATAAGGTTAAAAGTTAGAAAGGAGCTTAGAGGTCGTCTTCACTTCAAAGAGGAAGGATGAGTCCCTTCGGGAGGAAATGCACATAGGAATCCTCCAGGATTTCTTCCTTGCCAAATGTTCAACTACAAAGAAGATGACTTGTACCTGGTCAAGGGAGGGAGGAGACGAGGCTAAAGACAAAGTGGGTAAGAAAGGAAGCCTGTTGGAGTTGAGGATGGTCTCCAAAGACAAAAAGTACTCTCAAGGAAGGTATTGTTGGCATTCTCCAAATTATCTTGGTGTAGGGCCTCAGCTCTCTTGTTCTAGTTATGAAAATTGGGAGCTTTTAGGAGATAATAATTTTTTGTTGTTCAGGTGTTTTTCAGTTATATCAGAGTCTTTGTGATCCCATTTGGGGTTTTCTTGGCAAAGATACTGAAATGGTTTGCCATTTTCTTCTCCAGTCCATTTTACAGATGAGGAAAATGAGGGAAATGGGTTAAGTGACTTACCCAGAGTCGCAATGGAAGTATCTCAAGATTTGAACTCAGGTCTTCCTGATTCCAGACCCAGCACTCTATCCACTGTGGCACCTAGCTGTCCCAATACAATATGTGCTTAAAAATGTTCTCATTGGGGCAGCTAGGTGGTACAGTGGATAAAGCACTGGCCTTGGATTCAGGAGGACCTGAGTTCAAACCCAGCCTCAGAAACTTGACACTTACTAGCTGTGTGACCCTGGGCAAGTCACTTAACCCTCATTGCCCTGCAAAAAAAAAATGTTCTCATTTTCTGGCACTTGGAGTATAAAAGGTCTATTGTAAGTATTACAGCTTAGGGAGAGGAGAGTGAAGGATGATAGATATAATTTACATGTCCACAGGTAGGTTGAGTTGCTTAAAAAAGATCAAGGGTGATTTTTCCATCCTCTATCCCTACCTGAAAAAAAGGGAAGGATAAGCAGTACCAGCAGACAAGAGATACTTAATCAGTGAATTGACTGGAATTGATTAAACATCTACTTTTTTTCAGGACCTATGGTAGGCTCTGGGAATACAAAAACAAAGAATGCAATGATCTCTACTCTTAAGAAGCTTATATTCTAAGCTACTTAAATACAAATATAATTTCTTTAGTATGACCAATGAGAATCTGTCAATAATGGGGTATGATTATAATAACAATTAGCATTTATATAGGGCTTTAAAATTTGCAAATCACTTTATAAATTTCTTTGCTATAAACCAAGGATGAGAAACCACTAGAAGTGACTTTCAGGCCATGATAAATCATATGTTAGTTTCTGATGAGTATTCAAATTGTTGATAAAATTCCATGATCCCTGCTTGCACTTCTCTATTCTTCCCTGCCTCTACCTTTTTCCTGCCTCTCATTGCCTGGGTCTCCTCCAGGTCCCACATTCATAGTTTAGGGGTACTGGAGCAAAGAATAGAGAAAAATGCCAATTTTTGTTTTGGTTTGGTTTCAGGGCAATGAGGGTTAAGTGACTTGCCCAGGGGTCACACAGCTAGTAAGTGTCAAGTGTCTGAGGCCTGATTTGAACTGAGGTCCTCATGAATCCAGGGCTGCTGCTTTATCCACTGTGCCACCTAGCTGCCTCCAAAACCACCAATTTTCAATGCCAGATTGAAGTGGTTCTTGTCCCAGAACTGCTCAAACATTTTTAAGGCTCACCTCTGAGGTTGATTTTTCCCTTCCCCACCTTATAATGACTCTCAAAATCTGACCTAGATGTTGGGTCATATAATTTAAATCTAGAAGAGACCATAGACATTTTCTAGAAGAAGAATTCTAAACCTGAGGTCCATGGATAGATTTCACATGGAGGTCTATAAACCAAGAGGGAGGAAAATTTTTCATTTTTATTTTACTCACCTCTACTAGGAAATTCAGCATTTCCTAGTAGAATCAACCTCTTTATTTTACAGGAGATGGACTAAGGCTAAGAGAGGTTATGGGACTTGTCCAAAGTCACAAAGGTAAAAAGTAACAGAGCCAGATTTCTTCAAAAAGAATTCAAGAAATTCTAAACAGTATCTGACTTTTATATCTTGGTTGTTATTATTGTTGTTTCTGATTAGAAAATTGTGTCTGCTCACAGTTTTGTTTTCTCCAATCTAGCTTTTATTATCAAGAACTACAGTTGGCTACCCCCCCCCTTTTGTATCTTAGACACTTGATATTTCTTGATATTTCCTCATCCACATTTTGTGGTGGCTGATAATACCTTGCCCTAGTAAGTGTATAGTTTTCAAGATTTTTTGTTTGTTGCTGTTTGGGTTTTGTTTGTTTGCTTGCTTCCATGCTTGATTTTCATTTAGATTACCTCACTATAGCTTAACAATAATCAGTGAGGTAAGTAGGGCTGGGATCATGGTTTCCATGTAAGAGTCGAGGAAAACTGTGCTTCATGGAAGCTGTGAGGTTCTCCCCCCAAGGTCAAGGTGCAGCTCTTCCCTTCCTGAGCTGACACTAGGATAAAGATCTCCTAACCCTGTCCAGGGCAAGTAGACGGACAAAAATCTGAGTTCAGTCCTCTGCTAAGAATAATGCTGTATCCATTTTGGCACTGCATTTACACTAACAGTTCACTATATCGAAGGGGCAGCAAAAGACCATGTTTAAAGGCAGGTAACAGCCTTCTTTTGCTAGGGTCTATTAGGCACATTGCTGGATCTTTCTTTCTCTTACAATGATTAAAAAAAAAAAAAAAACCCAACGTGGCTCTAAGGGGAATCTCAGGTATCGTAGAGTCCCTGGGAGCCCCTCTGCAGCATTCTTTAGTCCACTGTCTCCATAGGAACTAGACCCTGTGCATGCAGCTTGGTCTCCGGGACAGGACCGGTCCACCCAGCTCGGACATTGCAACCTGCTCTCGGGGCTGTGTGTGGCTTGGCCTGGTTTCTCTGCGGAGCTCCCACACATTCTTGTCACCACCGGGCGGCGAGCTGGCTGCAGCACGAGGGAGGAAGGAGGAGGTGGTGGCAGCAGCAGGACAGACTGGACAAGCGCCCCGCCCCTCCTACCCAAGACACTGCGGTGGAAACAGCAGCGGCAGCAGCAGCAGCATCTGCAGAACGCTCAGCCAGCAGGGCGGGACTTGGAGCTGGGAAGCGGGGGAAGTGTGGTGGAGGCAAAGGGGTGGGGGGAGGCTGAGCAGAGCTGGAAGGCGTGGCTCTGGGGCTGGGCTCGCCAAAGAGGAGGCGTCCCCAAGACTGCTCACAGACTGAGAGGAGAGTGCTGGGACTGCAATAGGACATTCACACAGCGGCTGCCGCAGCAGCAGCAGCAGCGGCGGCGGCGGCAGCAGCGGCGGCGGCAGCAGCAGCAGCAGCAGCATCCTCGCTTCGCTTCGCTTAGCCTCGCTTCCTCCTCCTCTCTTCCTCCCATCCCTCTTCCTCTGACCTCCTCCCTTCCCGGGACTTGAGCTGTCCGCGGCAGTGGCAGCGGCGGCAGCGCCCAGGATCTGCGCCCAGGTAAGATACAACTATGTCTAGTCAGATAAGTGAGGTTCTTTCCCCCACCCAGATCACCTAGGATCCAAAAAAAAAGGTCGCCCTAAATGGGAGGGACAAAAGCCTCTCCCACCAGCACCCCCACACTGACTTCACCCCCTGGCCAGGCCACCTTGTAAGAGTGTGGATATTGATCGAGCTGTCAAAGCCCTCACCTGCCAGACGGTGTCCGTAACCATTAGTAGCTTCCGAAGATCCGTGTGCCCAGGGTGCTCCTGTTGTCCATCTATTTGCCTGTCTAGGTGAGGGACTCCTCGGGTCCATGAATTGCAGACTCGCACTTTGTCTTGCTTAGTATCAGCTTGTCCAGAGCTGTTATTACCTGAGCTCGGTAGACTATGGGGCAGTAAATGAAAGAGGAGCTAGGGGAATGGGAGGGGTGGGGGACGACTGGAAGGGGAATTTTTTTAGTTATTTATTTTTAATATCCTATCTAACTGTATTTAACTTACTGCAAGCTTCATGATGACGGGTAAGTGAAAGAGCAGCCCTGTCGTTTTAGTCATCTTCCATACAATTTATTAGTACCGGAATAAAAGAAAAATTCTTTTTTTCCCCAATGAAAAAGGGAGGTGAGGGGGTGGGGCGGGCAAAAGGCACAAACATGAAATTTTTGAAGTTCAAAATACAAATAACCTTTTAGCAAAGAAGATGGAAATCACCACCCAATATAGCTGCGCTTTTCTTTCTTTAAATCTTTTTTTTTCCTAATGATGGTTGTTTCTGGGCTGCAGTGTTGCCTCCCTTCCCCACCCTCCTCTTTTGTTTAAGGATGGAAATTTCAAGAAAGTGTGTGCGAGGGGGGTGGAAGTGGGGATGTGTGGGCTTGGGAGGAGGGGGTAAGGAGGCAAGGGGCAGGATTCAGAAAGACCATCCCCTGCAAACTGGGAAATCGATTTTCTCTTGACTGGCATCACAGGGCTAAAAAGCTTTTGTCAGAAAATAAAAAGCTTTTACCAGCAACAAGCCTATTTGGGATGGTTGCCATGTACCATCTGCTGTGTGCATCCCATCAGAGTACTCTCAGTGTAAAAACCTTAAAAAAAGAAAATATAAAGGGTTATGCTTTTTTTTTTTAAACACAAAGCAGAAGAGACAAAAACATTTAAGACAGTTCATTTTTGGCCAAGAATTTTTGTTATTTGAATGTTGAAGGGTTGTCAAATGAAATTGCCATTAGCTATAAGTCAAGACAAAGGATATTGTTGGGAGGTTTCTGTTTGTAGGGCAGAGGAGGTGTTCTATAAGGACTATTAATTTGTATTTTTAAATATTTGTTTTAAAAAGACCAGCCAGAGGAGGAAATGACTGCAAACTGAAATAGAGGTTTTCAGCCGCAGTGAGGCGGTGGAGAACAAAGCCTTTTTATGTAAGAGAAATTATGCAAAATGTCCCATGCATGGGTTGCAGGTACCATCCCTAAGTAAAAGCGAATCTCTTTTGCTCTATCATGAGGCTGTGGGTAATTATGATTTTTTTAAATTTGAAATTAGGTTGATAAAAAAAAGACTTTCTAGGTCTCTTTCTAGCATTTATATCTGAGAGGCAGATTATGTCCTTTTATCTGAAGGTACCATGAAGCCCTGGTTGCGCTGGGTAGGTGTGTGCGTTTTGGAAAGAATCCTTATGGTTTCATGAATAGTTGGTATCTCAATCAGCATATATGTTTATGTATAATATTTATATTATGTGTTTATATACATATATATATGTACACACATGCATATACATATATACTAAAAGGCTTCTTCAACCAAGAGTGTTCTTCTGGTCTATATGTACCTTTAAAATTATATTTCTGGTCATTTTGATCTAGTTTTCACAGATTCATTTCTATAAAGAAGCATTTCCCCAACTGGATATCATTGTATATTTAGGAACACTAGTACAAGATTTTTACTATGCAGCTTATTTAAATGTTCGGCATTTTAAGGTTTGGTATAAGGTTACTGTGTATTTCCAACAGTTTGGTGAGAGGTCCCTCCCCTTTAAAAAAAAGGAGAATCTTTTGTTAGACCTTTGCGATCTCAATGGGTTGTTTCAAAAATGAGTTTTCTTTATTCTCACAATTTAAATTTATTCTAACAATTTAAATTTCTCTAGCCTCTATTATTTCACCTATTACTGTCCCTTTTTTCTAGCAAAGAACCTGATTCTTCTTGTTTGCACCTGTGCTGGTTTGGGCTTTATGTCTAGACTAAAGGATATCAAAGCCAATGGACTTAGGAGGAGTCTCAGATTTAGGACTTACTCATTCTTTGCAGCAACTCCCTCTTCCCTCCCTGATGAATGACATGCTTACAGCACCTTATACAGGGTTTGGGAGGAGAGTGAAAAAGAATGTGCTGAGGGAGCATTACCCAATGAAACTGGCACAGTTCTTACTTCATAGGTCACTCCAGTAGGTATTTCAGGAGCCCTAAGATTGTAGGCTGTCTCCCAGTAGTAACTAAACAGCAGGCACATAGTGATCTCAGATCTCAGGGCCTTTTCTGACAAGAGTATCCAGTAATGTTCTCCTAAGTTAAATGAATTGTGTGTGTGTGTGTGTGTGTGTGTGTGTGTGTGTGTGTGTGTGTGTGTGTGTGTGTGTGTGATATTTTCAGGAAGCTTGAACTTGGCCAGAAACATGCAGCCTGAAATGTAATTTTGGCACAGACTCTTTTAAGCCTGAAGGGACAGCTTCATTCTTTTACCACTTTTGGTTTAATTCAGGTTTCAAAATTTCTAAATATCAGAAATGCAAAGAAAGAAGGATGTTTGGGAGGCTTTTTTTTTTTGACATGTCTTCTTCTGACCCAAATGTGCAATGTTACTTTCGACTAGATTCATGACACACCCTGTTGCTGCTAAAACTTGAGAAATATTGTTTGGATGTTAACATTTAAAAGGCATTTAATATTAATGTAAAAGGGATTCCATTTACTAAATGTATAAATTGCTATTTCCATGTATCTTCCATGTAAGAAATGAAACTGTCATAGTGGTTTTTAGTTTTTGCAATTACTGATAATAATTCACAATCATATAGCATTTTAATCATTTTATTCATAACAAACCTGTGAGGTAGGTAACAACCTTGGGCAACTCACTTACCTGTCCTGGGCCTCAGTTTCTCCATCAGTAAAACTGAGGGGAAGGGTCTTGATTGCTGAGATCCCCTTTCAGGACTAGAGCTATGATTGTTAGATATTCGCCGTGATGCTGAAAATCATGGCCTCCAAGAAAACCTTCTTTTGTCATTGTATGGAGCTCACAGGACTTTTACAGGTGAGAAAATCCAAGTTTGGAGAAGAGAAATGACTTAGCCATGATCATATAATTAATAGATATCAGAACTGGGTGAGAGGCAGTGGGTTTATTCAGAGGAGCTGGGTTGGAACCCAGGTTTTGTTCATTGTGTATCAGCTATGATTCTTCAAGTCCCTTCACCTCTACTTCAATTTTTCCATTTGTAAAATGGGAACTCGATGAAATTCCCTTTAAGATTCTTCATAGCTCTAAATCCTGTGATCTTGCAAATCAACATCCCCTAACTCCAAGTCCAGGGATCTTTCCACCAAACCACCCTCTTTCACATTTCTTTATGGCTCAGGTAATAGAATTCTCCTCAATTTTCTTAAGTCCTGTCAGATCGGATTAAAGGATTCAAAATAGTAGTCGTAATAACTGATGGTACACCCAGAGATCCATACTTCATGCCTTAGCTACATATTGCAAAACTAGAAATAGACATTTAGTTAAATCACTAGTAAAACATAAACCTTTATAATGATTCTGAAGGAAGTGTCATGAGCTCTTAGGATATACAACTTAAGATCTAAGCACATTAATAAGGTCTTTGAGTCATACCTCTTCCTTTAAGTCACATCATACTGTTTCCATTTTGATACCATCTATGTTTTCATAGCACTTGGGTAGCCAGAATCTGGTTGATGGTTTCCAGAAACAATTATTAAGCAATTGATATGTGCTACACACCATGCTTGGCTCTAGGGAGACAAAAACAGAAAGACACCATGATCCTCAATAGTCCTTCTTGCTTATAAACATTATTTTTATCTCCACTGAGTTCTTCTCCCTTCATATCTTTCCTTTCAATTTGGTATTAAAATGATACTTTTATACTTTTCTAGGCCTTGTTATTCAATCTAACACCTTCTACACACAATACATTTCCCCCCTTTTTCATGCCACTATCCTTGCCAGTTAAGCACAATATTTTTATCATTTATTCACTCAGTATATATTTATTAAGTTCCCACCATATGCATAGCATTATATTAAGTGTTATGTGCCTTGATAACAAAGGCTTAATGATACTTCCCTTCCCCCAGCCCTTCAATGAGATTGTGCATCAAGATGAGGGAAACCAACCATACTAGTAGGTAAACTGACCTTGTCTAGGGTTGAAGCCCCTGCTTCAGATTGGGTTCTTTTCACTTTTCAGGTTATTATGAATCCACAGAAGTGATTTGATCCACTTCTTGGACTTTGTTACCTCCTTTGTGTCTTTCTCACAGGCAACTTGCTATTACAATCATAATAGAATAAGAATAAGAGGAATAATGATAAACTAACATTGATATAGCACCTACTATGCTAAGTGCTTTTTAATTATTATCTCTTTTGATCCTCACAAAGGCCCTGGGAAGTAGGTACTATTGTTATCCCCATTTATAGAAGAAACTGAGCTAAACAGAGTTGAAGTGACTTGCCCAAGATCACACAGCTAGTAAGTTCAGGCCTTTCTGACTCCAGGCCTGGCACTCTTTCGACTGTGCCACCTAGCTACCCCAAAAGCTCAGGAACATGAAGAGACAAGGTCAGAAAATTAGTAAATAATAAAGCTGAAATGTGGATATAGGCTTTATCTCATCTGCTAGGTAGTAAGACTCTTAAAGACAAGGTTATGTTAGACTATAAGCTCCTTGAGAGAAGGAATTGTTTCATCCTCTGTAGCCTTCTCTCCCTGGCCCTGGATTCAGGACCTGAGTTCCAATCCACTCAGACACTTGACACTTACTAGCTGTGTGACCCTGGGTAAATCACTTAACCCTTATTGCCCTGCAAAAAACAAAAATGCTAAAATTAAGTGGAAGAATAAATGTCAAACTAGCCAAGAAAACCCCAAATGGGATCACAAAGAGTTGAACACGACTGAACAACAGACACCAATAGGACTTGTGGAAGCTTTTGGAGAAACATTTAATCCACAGAAGGCACTACCTTTTATGGAAAGACTTCATAATATATAAACTACTCAAGGGATAAAAGAAAGAAAACAAAATGTATTAAGTGCTTATCATTCACCAGATGCTATGGATGCAAACACAAAAAGGTAGACAATCCAAGCTTACATTTTGAAAGGAGAATGATCACCAATGGAGGGAATTTTAGACTGGGAAGTGCCAAGGATGGTGAGTTGATTTATAGAGCAAGTACCTGACAAATGTTTGGGGAATTGTGTAAATCATGTAAACATGATCCTTTCTGAAGTTATCATGTTAGTCTTCTATTACATGTGCTAAATTTTAATGTATAAATGTGTTTTCCCACAAAAATCCCAAGAAAATATTATTATAATATTTTCGAAAATGTATAACAATTTAACTGATCTATATCTACATGTTAAATATATACATATATACCTGCATTTGTATATGTGTATATATAGCAACTTGTCATAGCTGAAGTTGGAAAAACTGGGTTCAAATCCCATTACTGATACTAGCTGTATGATCCTGGGCAAGTCACTTCTCTATACTTCAGTTTTCTCATCTGTAAAGTTATAGAGATTGTACATGATGATCTCTAAGGTCTCTTCCAGCTGTAAATGTATGAGCACATATACACACATATATGTACATATATGTGTCTACATATATGACAGATGTTAATATTTTAAAAGAGAAAACTGCATTGTGAAGGAAAGTATATATACATATATGTATATATATGTGTGTGTGTGTGCATGTGTGTGTATATATTCCTCAATCATATCCACAAGAGAAGAATAATGAAAGGACATTGTTATCAATGACTATGCACCTATAAAAATTCCAAAATAAAGAAAAGGTACCCATGATAAAAGACTTTTTGAAATTCTCCAAGGATGATCATTCCCATAAAATTATTTCAATTTCATAAAATTGTTAATAAAGTATAAATGAAGAAATAAAAGTTTTCAAATGACCCTTGGCAAGAGGAAGGAGGGTAAAAGAATTTGAAAATTGCTCTGTTTATAGTTGGACATGAAGGTGGGAAAATGATGCATTCAAAGGAGCACATTTTTTAGGGTGGGTGGGGAAGGAAAGAATCTGTTTCGTTTTTTCTGCCTCAACATTATTTTGTTCCCAGCATCCCTCTGCTATTCTCAGGCTTTGAGTTCTTCCTTGTAGAAATTTTTAGAATACTCATTAGAAGTTGTTCTTTAGGGTAAATTAAAATACCAAAGTGAATTAGATTAGGCCCAATTTTTTTTAACACAAATAATATAAATCAGGGGTTTTTCAGACTTCTCCATTCCAGAAAGATAGAATTAATATCTTTGAAATGATAATAGTTCTCTGAACATATATGTAATATATGCATACATAAACATGCATATGTTTAATGTGTAGTTGTTCATGTGTGTATACACACATATGTATATAAATAAAATAGAGGAAGGAACACCAGATCAGATTATTAGATTTTAGGCTAATCCCAGATCTGCTACTAATTAGCTAGATGCAATTGGATAAAACATTGTACCTCTCTGAACTGTGGGTTCCTAATTAGTAAAACGAAGGGGCCAAACTAGTTGTTCTCTAAAGTACTTTCCAGTTTTAAAAGTCTATGAATCTATAATATTTAAAAACTTGGGGGGGATCCATAATTGACAGGGGCAAAATAGGGTATGTTTTTGCTTCTTTTTAATCTTTTTTCAACCATTAAGACATTTTACTCATCAAACCCCCTTTGTATAGGGGTTCCCTTAGGATCATTTAAAGTCCTTTGTTTGGCATTTAAAGCTCTTCCCAACTTGGCCCCTTCTTACCTTCTAATCTTCTTATGTTCAACTCTGTGCAATCTGCTGTCTTGAATACATCTCTGATCTCCATGCCTTTACCCAAGCTGTCCCACACACCCTGCCCCCTACACCTCACTCCCTTTGCCCCCTACCTCTTAGAATCCCTTACCTCAAATATAACCTTATGTAAGAGAACTTTTGTGACACATTCCCTCCACATGTCACCACCACTCCTTCCCTCAGCTGTGAGAGCTTTCCCTTCTCAGGTTACTGAGTGTGTATTTTCTTCCATTTTCTTTCCTTTTAGAATGTAATCCCCTTTCTTTGTATTCCCAATTTGGCACATGACAAGAACATATTAAATTCAATTGTTCATTGGGTTTTATTTTGTTTAAATTGTAGGGGTCCGATTTAATGAAATCATACAAAACCTCAAATTGAATCCATCAATCAAAAATAAACTAGGTTTGATTAATACTTGGTCGATTGTAAAAGATCATTGAGGCTTTGGGGGTGGGGTCATTGGATGAAAGAAGTTGAAACCATACAAGAAATATTCTGTGATTGACTAAAAGAATAAGACGCACCTCTGGGCTTTTGGACAATCCAACAATTCAGTTCAGAATTATGCATTCCAGTCAAGTAGTGGTCAAATCTAGTAATAAAGGAATTCTGAGTCCTGGCATATATTCCTTTTGTGACACTGTGGAGTCACAGAATCTTAAGAGTTAGTTGGGACCTTCACTATCTTGTACAATGAATATCTGGAGAATTTCACCTATGACAAAGCTGGCCAATGGTCAGACCAAGCCTCTGCTTGAGAAGAAATTAACTTCTTCCTAAAGCAGCCTATTCTTCTTTTAGAGAGGTCCAATTATGAGGAAGATTTCCTTTATATCAAGCCTAAATTGAAGAAGCCCATCTAGTCCCTCTTTCCCATGCTCGCCCTTAAAACACTTGAAGACTACCCCAAATTTTCTATTCTACATTCCCAGTTTCATCAACTGATATTTATATGCTAGAGATGAAATGTCTTTCACTATCCTGATTTCCTTCTTCTGGATGCTCAGCAAGTTTTCAGTGTATTTTTGCAAAATGTGATACCCAGAACTGAACACAATACCTCAAATGACTCTGATCGGTGTACAATATGGTATCACCTCTTTATGTCTGCAACCTATGTCCTAATGTAGTCCCAAATTTTATTGTTTTTTTCTAGGCTGCCATATCACAACTGTTGACCTTTTAAACTTAACAGTTCACAAAAACTTGCAGTTATTTTTTTAAAAATGCTAGTCAGCTTGACTATCTTCCTTTCTGCTACTGAAATTTGTTTTTTGAACTCAAGTATACCACTTTATATTTATCACTCCCAAATTCATTTTATTTGATACCGTGCAATCTTCTAGCCTGTCAAGATCTTTTAAAATCCTGTCACCCAGTGAACTATGTATATCTCACACTTTTTGTGTCATAGACAAATAATCAATACCTCATCTGTGCCTTTAATCTACCCATTGATAATGATGTCTCTGCCACATGCTACCCATAAGTCGGTGGGCGAATGATAATGATGTTTAGTAGCACAGTCACATACAGATTCGTGAGACACTCCCCTGAGGACTTTCTTCAGAGATGACATGGAACCATTAATGGCTTCTCTTTCATTTTATACATTCAGCCAGTTTTTAATTGGTCTAATTGTACTATCATCTGACTCCCTACTCTCCGTCTTTTGTACAAGAATAATCTGAGGGATTCTCATAACTCTTATATTTTCATGGAGATGTGGGAAAAAGTACTGACTATGTAGTCAGAATTCAAATAGCATCTCTACCACATGCTACCCATATGAGCTTGGGCAAACAATTTCTCTCTGGTCCTCAGTTTTTATAAAATGAGGGAGTTGGGCTAGATTATCCTCCAACATCCCCTCTAACTCTCAATCCAACACTCTATGAAATTGCTGCTTTTGCTCTTTAATCTTGGTTTTTGAGGAGACCAGTGAACACTACTCTACTTTTATGTCAACATTGGTGTTAAAACCTACTTAAATAGCAGGATTTGGTGTTGCTTGGATTTCATGAATGTGTACTACCTAATATTCATCATTTTTTCTCTTCTGTTTTATCTTGGTAGACTTTGGCCATTCTTTTACCATTAGTGGCTATATTTCATTTTCTATGTAAAGAAAATGTTTTCTGAGCTGAAAATTAACTTTTTAATAGATGTACTTTGGGGTCACTGTGGCTTTCACTGGCAGCAATTGCCCATATTTAATTTTTTGAGGAGGTCAGTACTAATTAAAAAAAAAACCAATTTTGGAATCATAGCATCAAATCTTTTTGTTCAGAAACAAATTAGACATATTGATGTGCTTTTTTTAAACCATCACCCTCCATATCCTTCAGTAAAAGATAACAACGACATTAACAAACATTTATGTAGCACTTTGAGGTTGGTAAAGTACTTTATGAAATGATGCATTATACATCATTTAATTTGGCCCCCATAACAATCCTGTGAGGTAGGTGCTATTTTTATCTCCATTTTATAGATAAGGGGTGTCTTAGCATTAAGTGGTAGGTTTGGTTACACAGCTAAGTTTCTTTGGTAGAATTCAAACCCAGGTCTTCCTGACTCCAAAGTTAGAATTCTGTCCACTATAGCATGGAACAATATCTATGCTACTTTGCCTCACCCCAAAGAGCACATGTGCACTTATAAATGAAATTTCATTCTTTGTTCCTTTTAATATTACCTTTTTTTCCATTGGGGAAAGACAGGTGGCATAGCATACTACATAGAAATCCAGCTTTGGAGTCAATATGGTATAGCAGAAAATCAGTCAATTGAAAAGCATTTATTAAGTTCTTACTATATAAGAAGAAAAAATACAAAGAAAGGCTACACACACACATACACATACAGATACAGATATAGACATACACACAGAGAGATACATGCATATGTATATATACACACACACACACACACCCCTTGAGTAAAGGGAGATATAGATACTTAGAGATATACCATTCTAATAGGAAAGTACTGTCTCTAGAATCAGAGCGTTTGGGTTCAAATCCTACCTCTGAAGATTACTATCCACCTGATCTTGAGCAAGTTACTTAATTTCCCTTGGCCCCAGTTTCCTTATCTCTAAAATGAGGATATTGGACTAGATGATCTGTGAGGTTCTTTCCCATCTAGATCTAGGACCCTAAGATGTGGGTTTAAGTCCTACATCTGAGACACTCTGGCTGTGTGACCATAGGCTAGTCATGTAAACTCTCCATTCTGTGCTGCAGTTTTTAGCATCATGGGTTAGCATCCCTGCCATCAGCATTGATGAGGGGTGTTTCTACACTGGAAGTTCCTTCCATGAGTGAATAGACTGGAACTCTCCTCTACTTGCACCAAAACAATTCAATGGGAAAATCTATAGAAATTAAAAAATCTTCCTTTTTCACCCTCTGTTTTATTGTATTTGTAACAAATCAGCTTTGTATCCTCCCTCTTATCCTCTGCCCCATATACCAGGGAGTTTCCTACATTAATAAAAATCACAAGGTTGGACCAAAACATATGTGTGTGTGTGTATGCAAGTATGTACACATACACATACACATACACATACACATACACATACACATACACATACATATACATATACATAAACACTTCTGAGGATGATATGCTTAAAATCTAGAAAAGACTAATAATACTAATGATGATAATAGTTCAGATTTATAGACTGCCATTTTATAAAGTGTTTTCCTCCCAACGACCTTATGAAGAAAATAATGCAAATACTGCTCCCCTTTTACAGGTGAGAAAACTGAGTTTCAAAACAGGTAAGTGACTGGTTCAAGGTCAGAGTCCTAGTACTCAAGGCCAGATCTTCTGTCTCTAAGTCGAGTGATTTGCTGTTACTGTTGTTTGTTTTGGGTTGTGTGTTTTTTTTCCCAATATTCTACCCTATATTTCTAATCTGTAAGAAGACATTGACACTGGGCTTTATATCCAACACTTCAGAGAGTTCTAGAATTTTAAAGTTAGGAACTTTGAGATCATCTTTGTCAAGGCTCTCAATTTAGAGACCTATAGAAGTTAAGTGATTTTACCATGGTCACATAGGTAGCTAGGGACAGAGCAAGGACTAGAAACCACATGTCCTAATTATATCATGGGATACACACACCCTCACTTCTTGCTCCTCCTCCATGCCTATTCTGGCTCCAGTCCTGCAGCCTGGGCCAAGGGTGGAGTGAGGTGACTGCTCAGGTGTGCCCAACTTTGTGACTCAACTGACTTTCATATTCCTTTAAAGAAGGGAAGGCCTCAGAAACTCAGGGCTACTTAGTAGGTGACTGGGCAGGGCTATGTCTCAGTCAGGGGAAAAAAAAAAAAACCCTGGCAGACACCTAGTTCAAGGCTACTTTTACGTCTTGGCTTTCAATTCGAAAAGGTTCAGATTCACATTGGAGGTTTGAGAGCACGTACATAGAGTGGTGAGTTGTGTGGGCACTTAAAGAGGTAGCTTCTTACTTTAAAATCCAAGGCCAGTGTCCAGAACTGATTGGGACAACTTTGAAATTGGGAAGTGTCTGCAGAGAATTCATAGAAAAACTAATTAATGTTCTATAACACCACGAACCTCTTTTAAAAGATGATTCTTGGGGGTAGCTAGGTGGTGTAGTGGATAGATCACTGGCCCTGGAGTCAGGAGTACCTGAGTTCAAATCTGGCCTCAGACATTTAACACTTACTAGCTGTGTGACCCTGGGCAAGTCACTTAACCCCAATTGCCTCACTTAAAAAAAAAAAAAAAGATGATCCTTGTATAATCCTTGTTTTTGGTATTTCCTTCAGTTTTCTTATTTTTATCCAAAAGGAAATGAGCAGAAAAGACTGTGGATCTCTGTGCTTTTGCCTTTCCTCTATTTATCTTCCTACTCTTATGTCTTTCTGTTTCTATGCCTACAATTCTCCTGGCTCCCTCATCTTTTTTCCCCTTTATTACTAAAAGACAGTAAATTAAATAGGAATTAGCCGTTCCTATGGTTACCACTTTCAGTAGATGCTTCACCCTGCACCCACGCTGCTTAGGCATTGTACTGTCTTTATTTGACAACTATTTGAAAGGTGCAATGTGCATCCTTCAGGAAGGAAACCAAGTAGAACCAGGGTTTGTGCCTTCACTGGGAGATGCAGGTACAATTAATTCACTGAAGACCTCTGTCACACTCACCACTGCCAAGAACTGAAGGAATTAATGACCAGAAAATTCAGTAATGTGACAGTGCCAGAATTACTGCATAGATTAGATTTATTCACCCTTATAATCTATAGTATGTGTGTGTAGGGGGGGGGGAGAGATAAAAATCCCTTAGATAAATGTGTTTCTTCATCATCAGAAATACAGTAGTACCTGGGGACTGCTACCTTCCCAATTAGACTGCAAATGGAAAGAACATGACTTCTTATAGATTTTCTTCTGTGTACATTAGAGAGAGAAGGCAAGAAAGAGATCACCTTTTTCTGAAGGATTTTGGTATTGAGACACAACTGGGGCAAAGAAAACCAATGTCATTGTATAACTATTCTCTATGTTTGTGGACTAGATCTTGTAAAAGAGAATTTAATACTACAGTTCTTTACATAAAACACAAACATTTATTAAGTTTATCCACTCATGCTAGGTGCTGGAGTCTCAAAGAAAAAAAAAATGACACAGTTCCTGCCCTCAGGGAGTTTAGATTCTGCCTTTAACGTGGTTTGTGAGAATTTGGTCAATAGAAAAATGAAATCCCCCAATAAAATAAAATGGTATTACTTAGTAAATCATAAAATGTTCTTCCCTAAGGGTTCCTCCTGTGGGGGCTCTTCCTCTATAGGTTAAACCTGAAGTTATTTAGTTTAAATATTGTTGATAATAAAAGGATAACATTCCATTATTGATAGAGTATCATCAGTCTCAGATTCAAGAAGAGCTGAGGCAAGTCCCACTTATGACCCATACTAGATGTGTGATCATGGGCTAATTACTTGACATCTCAGGACTCTTGGGCTAATCTCAAAAACTTTCAATTTCAGATTAATTTCTCAGCTGCATCTTGAATCAGTGGAAGAAGTTCTTACACTGAAGTTCTACAAATTGATATACAATCATAGGTCTACACCAGGAGGAGGAAAAGTTCTGATAACATTCAAGCAAGAGTGATGACTCATTAAGAAACAGGAACAGAATCTTTAAGAGTACCTCACATTGATTTTTAAATTTTAATGAAAATTTCTCTGTCCCTATAGGGAGGGTCTGTGCTTTATTAATATAATTAGTTAAACACTAGAGACGACGCATCTTGAAGAATCGGAATTCAGTGATAGAGCTAACATTGCATTTTAAGCATCATAACTTGGGACCCTTGCTAACCCTATTCTTATTTATTGATGATATACTTTTGGAAGGGAATCAGCAAATAGTACCTAGAAAACAAAGATTGTCTAGAGTGGTTATAGAAAGGGGCACAGCAAGAAAATCTAGACTTGTTTAAATTTTCTAGCTTTCCCTTTATTGTCTAAAGCTAGTGGCATTTCTATTACATTTATTCTCACACGAAAGCCCAGAGCTTCATTGATAGCTTTTTTCCTCATTTGGGACAAAACCAAGTTTAGGATTTTTATTGTTGGTTTTTTTGGATGGAGTGGTAGTAGCATGAAGAGGACACACCTATAATGGGCACAGCAATGGGAACAGTTTACTTTAACATTTATCCTATTGGAGATATGAGGAGGTGGCCCTCAAGGCCCCACAGGGTGGGACATTGAGGATAGGCTAGCCAACAAATGATTGAGCCCCAGTGTTGGTTAATGACATGGTGCGAAGACAGTGGCCTCCATGGAAAGGAAGCATCCCCACCTCATGTTTCCACCCTAGGGCATAGTCTAGTTCACCCTATAGTTTTTTATTTTTGTTATTTTGGTTTTTTCCGGGGCAATGAGGGTTAAGTGACTTGCCCAGAGTCACACAGCTAGTAAGTGTCAAGTGTCTGAGGCCAGATTTGAACTCAGGTCCTCCTGAATCCAGGGCCGTGGCTTTATCCACTGCGCCACTTAGCTGCCCCTCACCCTATGTTATTTATAATTATCCTCAAGCCTTGGGAGTCTAAGAGAAACTGAAATGAAAATTTGGCAAGCTATTTCCATCTAAATTCTAGAAGGTGCAAATTAGACTCAGAGAAATGTCGTTATTTCGTTTTGGAATGTGTTTCTTAGCTTTTTTTTTTCTCTTTCTCTCTCAGCAGCTTCAGTTGTAAACACTTGTAAGATACTGGCCACAAAACAAGTTGGTACTATAAACATAAGTAAATAGGATACTTTGTAAAATATAGCTTGTGGACCAGAAATAATTGTTCTTGCTAAAATATTCTGAGTTTTTCCAGTGAGTTTATTTCATTTTTAGATGATTCTTGAGTTGTCTTAAAAAACAAATGGCCAGCCTGACAAAGCACTAGCAGGTTGACATAGTAAAGCAGCCTGGGATGTGAAGTTCAGAGTCTTGGGTTTGATTCCAATCTTTAAAACCTGCTGTATGTCCATGGGCAGGATACTTCATCTCACTGAATCTTAGTTTCCCTAATTTGGAAAGTAGAGATCAAAAGAACTGTAGGACATTCTTTATGAGTTTTGTGTGAGTAAAAATGAGATGAGGTACATAAAACATTTTTGCAAATCTATGTTAGTCTACTCATATGTATACACGAGCAGATATGTGACATAGAATAACAACATTTTCTGAAATAATTAACAAACACAGCAATTTATCCATCCCCAGAATGTTGACCTTTTCCTCAAATTTTTTGTATTTGCTTCTTGCCATTTTGATAATAATAGGAAAGTGTAGGGGTTTTGTTTTTTTGGTGAGGAAATTGGGGTTGAGTGACTTGCCCAGAGTCACACAGCTAGTAAGTGTTAAGTGTCTGAGGCCGGATTTGAACTCTGGTGCTCCTGAATCCAGGGCTGGTGCTCTATCCACTGCACCACCTAGCTGCCCCCTCGTGTAGCTTTTTCTGCAACCCAAACTATTAGTTTTCCAAATCATAGGTTAAATCTGGAAGAAATGTAAGATATCATCTAATCTATCCCCCTCTTTTTTAATGGATGAAGAAACTAAGGTATGGAAAAGGTTGGCGACTTGTGCAGTCAGACTGGTAGTTTGTAGCAGTGCAAAAATAGAACCCATAATTTCTGACTTTAAACCCATTGTTTTTGTTTCTGTTTTTCTAACCTGCCATTATACCCTGTAGATATAATGTAGGTGAGCATTATCTGGGTGTTTACTATTACCTCTTGGCTTGGTATGGATTCATTTCTACTAAGAGTATATTTGTCAGAGCTTATTAACTTAATTTGTTTAGCTTGTAGTAGTTTTCTTTTTTTTTTTTTTTTTTTTTTTTTTTTTGTGAGGCAATTGGGGTTAAGTGACTTGCCCAGGGTCACACAGCTAGTAAGTGTTAAGTGTCTGAGGCCGGATTTGAACCCAGGTACTCCTGACTCCAGGGCCGGTGCTCTATCCACTGCGCCACCTAGCTGCCCCTAGCTTGTAGTAGTTTTCTATATTAGCCATTCATTATTTGGGTATAGGTCTTATTCAAATTCTTGACTATAGTGTTGGATGTTTTAAATCAAATTCTGAAATATCCATATTTAATGGAAGGGAGACATGGATAACTCAAACCATTAGAAAATTGAATTGGAAGATTTCACTCAGCAACCTGCCTCTGCAAGTGAGTCACATCTGGAGGCTTCAATTTTTTCATCTATGATATGAGAGGAACCAGATAATCTCAAAGTCCTCTCCCACCTGTGCCATTCTGTGGTTTTATAACAGCGTTGAGGAAACATAAATCAATGGAAAAGTAAATAGTAAGTAAATGCAAGGTATTGTTTATTAATGCCTGACCTATAGCAAGTGTTAGAGAAGCTCAATGGAAGTGATGAACACTAGGGACTAGACTGATTCAGAAAGACTCATGGAGGTGAGTGTGAAGGAAGTGAATATTTAGAAGAATTTGAAATGCCAAGAGGGAACCGAATAAGAAAAAAAGCACAGAAGTGAGAACAGGCAAGGGATGCCCATGAGATGGTGAGTATGGAATTCAAGTTTGGAAGTCATGAGAAAGAATGTTGAGTGTTTAAGTAATTATGAAAGGGCCTTGATCGCCGAGGTGAAGCATTTGGACTTTATTCTGTAAGTCAATTAGGGAGTTAGAGAAAGTCATTGGACAGAGGGCCTGACGTGACCACAATGATGTTTTAAGACTGTTATCCAGCAGTGGTTTGTGAGATGTATGGGAGGGAAAAGAGATTTGGAAACCTATTAGGAAGGAGCTCTTAACAGGTCAGATGCAGGTGCTGAAGGCCTGAACTTGAATGTTGCTATGAGAGATGAAGGGGCAAGGAAGGGAGAGAGGCAGGAGATGTGGGTGATCAGTTACATTGTCCAGCTCTTCCTCTGTCATTAACTTTCCAAATAAAAGATGAGACACAAGTGTGGAGAGTGGCGCATACAGGAGGTCATTTTGTTTCTCTGACACAGTTTCATTATTTGTCAAATGAAGGGGTTGCATTACCGGATCCCGAAGGCACCTTCCAACCCTCACATTCTAATCCATTCTAACCTAAAATCTCTTTGTTTAAATATGAAGCAGAGTCTGTTTCTCAAGCATTTGTTTTCTAGTGCACTGAAGCAGTTCCCACAATATAAACCATAACTTCTGCATTTGTGTTTCAAGGAAAAAAAATCAGTAAATCTGCTACCCTCATCAAAAACAAACAAACAAAAAAAAAAAAACCACAAAAAAACCAAGCTTCCTCTCTTTGATTACTATTCCAAACATGGGAAAGGTGGTTTTTTTTAAACATTAACTTCAATTATTTCTAATACTTTCTTAGGCATGAATTTTTTTTCATGTTATAAAGGCCTAGTAATTGCCTTATTCAGCTCAAAGTGGAAGGGGGAACTTAAGAGAAAGCTACACTTCTTCATTTATTTTTTGGCTGAAGATACTAAGGGCCAGAGAGGTAGAAGCTTGGCCCAGTAGGCACAGCAGTTTTCAGGACTAGAACCCAGTTATCCTGACTACCTAAACTAAAGCTTTTCCCATTACACCTTAAATACCATTGTCTTTCCAGAATATAGCAGGCTTCTTTTTCAGCCAGGAGAGGAGAAACTGTGACTTAAATGGCATGGATTCCTGGTATTGAACTATTCTATCCTCATCCCCATAACCCCCATGAAAATCTCTTCAATAACTTACAGACTTAGCTGAGCAAGACACTGAGACATTAAATGACTCGTCCAGAAGTCACACAGCTAGTCTGTGTCAGAGGCAGGAACTGAACCCAGATCTTGCTGACTCTAAATCCGGCCATCTATTCATAATATCATTCTGCCACCAGTATATGGGGCATGTACTTACATTATTGTGACCGCTGGCCCTATCTTTCACAGTAAATGGTTACTATTTCCATCTGGTTTAGTTTCTACTTTTGATTCTAGGCCATAGCTAAAATTGAGAACTAGGCAGTTAGGCTTGTCTCAGCGGTCCTCCTGTGTACCAAGATCGGTGCGTGCAGCTTTTCCTGAAAAGGAGTCACAGCTATGCTCACCATTTTCCCAGTTACCCCTTGGTCTGGACATGTTCTATATTTTATCTGACTTGGCTCTAAAAATGAGGCATGTGAAAACAAGGAGAACATTCTGTGATATGGAAATCTTCTCCTTTGGATATTTGGGAAGTGGAGAGGAGAGCACTGTGTTGTGGGCAGCTTGGCTACAAAGCACCTGGTCGCCAGATGGTTAGCAGCTTGTTCCCTCACGTCCACACCTTTATTTGGGATTACTGTGGGCTCCTCTCTGTAATAGATTTGGGCAGTTTGGAGTCAGAGAGAGTTAGAAAATTGTAACCAGTTGCATGTCAACCAAAGGGGTGGTAGTGGACAAAGGGCTGAGTGATCATGGGAGCCAGGGGGTATATGGGCTGCATTAAAGCTTCTGCAAAGAGTGTTACTCAGAACATTGGCAGAAGATATTTTGGCCCATGACTCAGGGACTCTGTGTTTTAGTGACATCTGCAAAACACTGCAAATAGTAGCCAGGAGGTAGAATGAAATGTTGAGATGCAAGTAGAAATGACAGGTGAAGGCAAACATTTCTCCAGGCAAATAGAATTTTGCACTTTCCTCTGGATATATATTCTCAAAGAAGAGTCAAATATCACTGTGAATAATTTGTGTTTTTGAGAGCCCTGTGTGGGTTTGTTATACTATAAGCAGATATCACTTTGTCATGTTTAGTTGTTTTTTTGAGTCGTGTCTGACTCTTTATAACCCCATTTGGGGTTTTCTTGGCAAAGATGTTGGAGTGGTTTGCCATTTCCTTCTCCAGCTCATTTTACAGATGAGGACACTGAGGCAAACAGGGTTAAGTGACTTACCCAGGGTCACATAGCTAGTAAATGTCTGAAGTCAAATTTGAACTCACATCTTCCTGATTAAAGGCTCAGTGCTCTATCCACTGTGCCCCTAGCTGCCTTCATTAACTAGTATTTATTAACTATTATCTAGTTATTTGTTATATTATTATACTAGTTATATTATTAACTAGTATTTAAATTATTTTCAGTGAATAAGTACCATAGCATTTCCTTAAGGTCCCAATTAGTATTCCTTGTCTGGTTGAACTCATTCATTTTTTTTTTTAATTTTAGTGAGGCAATTGGGGCCAAGTGACCTGCCCAGGGTCACACAGCTAGTAAGTGTCAAGTGTCTGAGGCCGGATTTGAACTCAGGTACCCCTGACTCCAGGGCCAGTGCTCCATCCACTGCGCCATCTAGCTGCCCGAACTCATTCATTATTTATGTGATCATAATTAGTGTGGGTTCAATTCTTCTAGTTGTGTTTTAATGCTTTGCATTATTTCATAAAGCTCTTTTGAGATTTCTTTATTTTCAAATGTTTTTATCTTAATTGCATTATAAACCATTGCATTAAATGTACCACAATTTATTTAACCATTCTCCTACTGCTAGACATTTAATTTAGTTCCAAGGTTGTTGTTTTTTAAATTACATATAGTGCTACCATGAAAATCTTGGAATAGATAGCACACTTTGCTTTTTGATAACATTTAAAGCCTTGTGCCCTCTTAAAGTTGAATGATTTGGGTTGTAGGCATGAGTTTTATAAATTTCTTTAAAAAAAAAAAAACTAAGTTGGTGCAGCTAGGTGGCTCAGTGGATAGAGCACTGGCCCTGGAGTCAGGAGGACCTGAGTTCAAATCTGACCTCAGACACTTAACACTTACTAGCTGTGTGACCCTGGGCAAGTCGCTTAACCCCAATTGCCTCATCCCCCAAAAAAACAAACAAACAAACAAACAACAACAAAAAAAAAAAAACCTAAGTTCATAAGGAGAAACAATATAGAATAGCCCTGGAATCAGGAAAATCTGGGTTCCAGACCTGCCTCTCACATAGCAAGGTTATATAAAAGTTACTTAATGCTTCTGAGACTGGACAGACTAATAAGACATTAAGCTTCCTAGTGGGTGACAATCTTAATTGATAGAGGTAGTTTCTTCTCCAGAAATACTCTACAGCAATGATATCATAGGTAAAGACCAACAAAGTATGATTATATTGTAAAATACATAATCTGTTTCCAGTTTTGGGATAAGCACAAAATGGTGCCATACATAACACAGTAAACCACGGCATGTGTCTAGCAGAAGTGAAATCCGTGGGGGAGGAAAATCAATTTGCCCTTAAACACTATTTACAGATCATCCCTTCCATTATGTTCAGTTTAAACTTCATTAACTTTCAAAGCTTCACAAGAACTTTGCTTAACTTTATCTAGTAATTCTATATAGAATGGCTTCCTATCCATTTCAGTGCCTGAGGTTAGAGGGTACAAGGAAGGGGGAGGTGATAGGAGAGTCTTCCTGCAGCTTTGACTTTCCCTACCTTCCTCTTTCAACTATTTCTTTGCATCTCTGTTGCCATTGGGATTTACCTTTTATTGCTTCCGTTTCCTCATCTTGAAAATGTAGGGAATTGTACGTTTGAGGTCCCATACATCTGTAAATCCATCATCCTCTGTTATCTTTACAAAACTGTGTCCCAGGTTTGCTGATTTCTCATTCTATCAAGCTTTCAACCTTGCCTCCACCCCCTGCTACCACTATCAATACCTGTCTAACTAAGATATGGAGACTCATGGAACAGATATGAAGGGGAACGAATAAGGGCAAATGCCAATATGGCATAGAGTGGTACCATCAATGGGTGAAACCAAGGGGGAATCTTGGCTGGAAAGAATGGGTATGTTAGAAGTTTAATATAGTAGAAAGGGTAACCTTAACCCTAACTCTAACCCTAAGCTTAACTTAGATATCTCATATGTGACATTAATTAGTCCTCTATGGACACTCTATATCCTAATTAAATTGGCTTTTTTGTTCTTCCTCACACGATGGCATGCTACCTCTTAATCCTGTACATTTATATAGTGCTTCTTCCTTCCTCTGTACTGCCTCCCAGCTTGCCAAAATCCTTTGTGTCCATCAAGACTCAGGTATCATTTCCCAAGAGATCTTCCTGATCCCTCTAATTGTTAGTGTTCTCTCCCTCCTCAAAGGATCTCGTATTTATTTGCCTATTTACTTGTTTTCCTCAGTTGGATTATAAGCTTCTTGAGGGAAGAACATTTTTCACCTTTGTCTTCTTCTCAACAATACCTAGCTGGCATGAGCTGAATTGAATCACTTCACTGTGATTCTCTGTGGCTCATTTCCTGATCTGTAAAATAAGAGCACAGAATTATATGAATTCTGAGGTTCCTTCTTTTCTTTTAACTTTCTTCAAATAATATGTAAGCTACTTTTTAAACAGTCTTTTTATCTCACAGGAAGCAAAGGGGCAGACCAAGTGCTAGATTCCTTAAGCCCTAGCAGGAAAAAAAAGGTTGGCGTAGACCAGTTTGATATTTATATGGTGAAGAAATAGCTCCTGGACACCTATTGAGCACTGGCATTTTAAAAGTATGAGGAATAATATCCTCTTTCTTCAGGGGCTGCTGTTAAATGAGTCTTGGAGTATTTATGTCTGTTCAGCAGCTCATGTGATTCAAAGAGCCTGGTCTGAGAGAGCATCAAGATGAAAATGATTTTATGATATCTTATTGGAAACTTACTTATTTTGTTTTCCCTGAGCTATGCGGTAGGCCACAGAATTGTAATTTTCATATTATGGTGAATTGCATAGTCTATAGGTCTTGCTTCAATTCTATTGTAAATGGAGTTTTACTATATTTAGGTCTTTATAAGTAGGCTGTGTAAGTTGCTGTTGGGGGGGCGGGGAATGCATTCTTTAATGAGTATACTTGTATACCATGCATAGTTTAGGTATATGTTTCATCTTTTGATATTTACCTTTAAAAATTCCACAGGCAGCCCTTTCAGGAGAATATGGGACTCATTAGTCACAGTGTGGAGTTCTGGATTTCATGTCTGCTTTATGCTTTGAAGGATCTACTACTTTAGACTCCTAAAGGGCTGAAAAAATAGCATAATTAGAAAGAAGGACTAACTTTATGCATAGATAGGGAAAAAATCTCCTATATGGCATGATATGAAGAAAATAGAAATCCCAACATCCACCTCCCCCGATCAGTCAGCTTTGGCCAGAAATTCCCACCCTTTCTCATGCATTTGAATAAGTTTTCAACCCTTTTGTCTGGTGAAGTTTCAGAACCCCTTCTTTAAATGAATAAAAGAAAACCTATGAGATTACAAATGATTACAAATAAAATTGTTTGTGAAAATAAAGATATATTTTTTCATCCTCAAGTTCATGGATCCCTTAAAAAACCTATCCATGACTGCAAATTAAGAACCCCTGCTTTAGGTTAAGACATTGAAATCCAAAGTTAAAATACAAACATATGAGGGATAATGTTTTAAGCCAAAATCACCAATCAACATGTAATTGATTAGTTTATCATTATTAGCCAGTTAGCTAGCCAAACCCCTAAGGAAAAAGTATATAGAAAAATAAGATTTGATGATGAATAGGGAAAAGGGAGAAGTTAAATTTGGGGGGGTGCTTTCCAAAGAGTGCAATCTAGTGAGTATTGACTATCTGTTATTATAAATAATGGTACAAAAAGCATGATGTTTCTTCCTTAGAAGCATCTCATAAATCCAACTCTTCCTTCTTCCTTAATACCTACCTAGGAAACAGTTGAAAAGTACCATTTATTCAGATTATAATATGGACTTGACTGTATTTTATTGAGTTAATTCATCAGCAAGTATATGTATGTGTGTATATATGTATGTGTATCTATGCATATACACACATTTATGTGATGTGTGTATGCATGTAGATATCTATAAGCACATATATTGATAAATACAGATGTGTGTTCATGTGTACATACATGCACACGTGTATGTGTATGTGTATATATACACATATATACATTCTTGTGTGTGTATATATATATATATATATATATATACTTGTGTGTGTGTGTGTGTGTGTGTGTGTATCTTGGGCATCAGCTGTAGCTAGATAAAGAAGGGGACCCAAATTTTATAGGAGAACACCTCAATGAATGAAGTCTACGAAATTGTGCAGTGTTTTCTGTGTTATTGGCTGCCTCCAAATCTTCCTTTTAGCACCAATATTATCCTGGGAATTATTACAAAGCACAGCCTGAGAAGAGCAAATAATAATGTGTTACATTCTGTAGAACTTTAAGAATTAGAATTTGCTTCCCTACCTGCAAATGACCCAGTGCTTTGGGCAATGGATAACCACAGAATTCTCATAATGGTTAAAGACATGATCTGTTCCCAAACGTGTAGTGTGGGGCTCCTCAGGTCATCTGCCCAGACGTTGGGTTAACGAATGCAAATAGGGTTCAGTGACTCATGCTTTAGGTGGCATTAAAAAAAATCTCAAGCAAGGTCTAGATAAAGAAGGTAAGCTGACTATAAAAAGAGTGAAGGCTAACATTGTTATTTATCCTTTGTTCTCAAAGAGGACCAATGACATCAAGAGGGTGATGTCTTGACTTGCAAGTGAATTAGATTTAAGTGAAACAGAGCTGTGCAAAGTCATCAGCCTTGCTCTCTCCTCCAGAGTTATCAGAGTCTCATGGCAAAACATAGGTCAAGACCACTGATGATGACCCCACAAAGGCTACCATAGAAAAAGGTAAAATAAAGGAAAATCTTGGATGTTGGAGAACTAACTTGTGGTAAAAATGGGATGCTGATTCACTGTTAGTGGAGTTGTAAACTGATCTATCCACTCCAGAGAGCTATTTGGAACTAGCCCAAAGGGCTATAAAACTGTGCATACCCTTTGATCCAGCAATACCACTACTAGGTTTATATCCTAAAGACATCCCAAAAAAGAGAAAAAGACCTATTTGTACAAAAATATTTATAGGAACTCTTTTTGTGGTGGCTAAGCATTGGAAATCAAAGGAATGCCCCTCAATTGTGCTATGAGAAATGGCAAGCAGGGTTATTTCACAAAGGCCTGGAAAGACTTATATGAAGTGATGTATAGTGAAGTGAGCAGAAGCATGAAAACATTGTACACAGTAACAGCAGTATTATTTGATGAAGAACTGCAAATGACAACTATTCTCAGCAATACAATGATCCAAGGCAATCCCAAAGGACTGGTGATGAAATATATTATCCACCTTCAAAGAAAGAACTGATATTGACTGAACACAGGCTGACACATATTATTTTTCAATTTCTTTCATTGTTTTTCCTTTTATTTGAGTCTTCTTATATGGAAATGTTGTGCATAATTGCACATGTATAACCTATATCTGATTGCTTGCTACCTCAGAGAGGGGGAAGGGGGATGGAATTTGGAACTCAAAATATTAAATAAAAATATTTATTAATATTTTTAAAAGAAAAAGGCAAAATAGCTCACTGGTTTCTATGAAATATTAGAAGAATAAGAGAATGGACCTTCACTGGTTGGTTCCTCTCCTTTAACTACTCTCCAGATTATCGGCATCTTTCCTAAAATGTGCTGTCCAGAATTGAATTCCATCCTGCTGATATGATCTGATCAGGGCAGAGTATAGTCAGGCTATTAGTTCTTTTGTCCTAAGTGTTGCCCTAGCATTGAACTTGGGGTTAGGAAGACATGAGTTTGAATCCTACCTTAGATGCTAACAGAGTAATTGAGAAGATGACAATATCTCAGCATCAGTTTCCTCACCTGTAAATGGGGATAATAATAGCCCCCATCTCCCAAAGTTGTTGTGAGGATTAAATGAGTTAATAGATAGAAAATGCTTTACAAAATGTAAAGTGCTGCTGCATAAATGCTCTTATTATTATCCTGAATGGCATATCTCCAGAGATAAGGCCAACTTTTGGGTTGTCAAGAGATAACATGAGTATAACTAGGTCCCTTAGAGATGAGGTTAAAGAAATGGGAAAGGAAGAGAAAGCACTAAAAAGAGGTGATGGAGACCTCAAGGCAAATTTATACTTTAAAATGTTGTTGAGGAGGGGACACTTTTGGAAACATTCAGTTTTTTTTTCTGCTTTATAACCATAAAATAGAACAAGTGCTTACTATGTACAAGACATTGTGTTAGGCGATGATGGACCGAGTAGAAGCAAAAATGTTCCTACCCTTAAGCAACAGGCACTCTTTTGGAAGTTTACAACACGGTGAATAAATAGGAAGTACATACAAAAGCAATCCAAAGTTCAACAAAGAGAGAACTGGACAGATCAGGAAAAGCTTTGGGGGAAAGATAACACTTGAGCGAGCTCTAGATTTTTATGAAACTTTGGTGAGGATAAAGTGCATTCCAAACATGGGAACACCACTTGTGCAAAGGTGTGGAGGCAGGAGATGGCATTTTGTGAATAATAGAGATAATAGCTAATATTTATATAGTGCTTACTATGTGCCAGGCACTGTGCTAAGCACTTTACAGTTATTATCACATATCATCTTCACAACAATCCCGTGAGGTAGATGCTATTATTATCCTCACAGATAACAAAACTGAGGCAGACAAAGGTTAAGTGACTTGCCCAGGGTCACACAGCTAATAAGTATCTGAGACTGGATTTGAACTCATGTCTTCCTGACTTCAGTACTCTGTCTATTGCTCCGCCTAGCTATTCCTGAACTAGAAACAACTAGCTGTAATCTTACTAAAATGGAGAGTAAAGGGAGTAATATCACTTAAGAAATATATGTGGAAGCTTTAAATGTCAAAATGAGGATTTTTTTTTAATTAATCAATGGGGTAGCAAGGAAATGACTAAAGAATTTTGAGTTGGAGAATAACATGGTCATATCTGTGTTTTAGTAATATCAATTTAGCAGCAGTGTTGAGAAAAGAGACAAATTAAGAAACTATTGTAGTAGTTGAGGCAAGCAGGGATGAGGGCCTGAAATAGGGTAGACAGTGGGAGTAGAGAGGACATGGATATAAAAGATGTTGTGAAGGTATGATCAATAGGAATTGGCAAGGATGAATCTATAATAACCCTATTGGCAGCCCCCTTTGTTGTAGACATCTTAGGGTGACTTTTCATCCACATTTGAAAGGAAATATTATGTTTTGCTTAATTGCCCTAAATTTGCTATGTGTTGTCTAAAGACTGGGATTACCCATCTGTTTTCTACAGAACTAGTACATCCCCATTTATTATGACCCCACTGTGCACCACCACCACCAACAAAGCACTTGTTCTCCTTTTGTAGAGGGGGAAAAGGCTCATTTCAGCTTTTTAAGGTCCAGCAGTATACAATAAATTTATGTAAATGCTTTAAAATATATTTTCCGTACATTTATGTTATAGCTAAAGTTTAACATTCTCCATATCAAACAATATTTACCCCTCAGACACAGGACCTTACACTTTGTGTTCTATGAAATAAATTAAAAAGAGACATAGTTATTAAGGCAAACAGTAAGTATTACATTAGAGAAACTAAATATTTTACTTACTGGTGTCATGCATGGCCATTTGAGTGCTTTATTACTTTACATATGTCCACAGGCAAGGGAGGAATTAGTATAGCTAATTTATTACTAGAGATAAAGGTTATCTCACATATCCTAGAAAGTTCATGTTATCTGTAGGTTATTTGTAAATGACTTTTTATTATATTTTGAGAGGTTCTTGTACCACAAGCATATGTTCTTTTGGAAGATAGGTTATTTTGGGAAAGGTAATAAGAAGAAAAGCAAGAATAGGTGTGCCCGAAAAATTTATTCCATTATTTTTTAAAGCAGAATCCTCCTGTTTTCCATCTAGAAATAAAGGTAAATTACCAAAGGGGACCAATTTTGGCAATTTCTTACAGACAATGCCCACTTCAAATCAGATTGAGGAAGGGTTAGAGCATATTTTATTCTGTCTACAAATTATGAATTGTGAAGAGGAGAAAAGGAAAAAGGAGATTTAGAAGGTACTGAGTACACACAAAAGGCAAATTGTCAAGTAGTTTGTGTAGTTGCTACAGTAAGGGAACAAGAGCAGTAATTCTGCTGAATCAAAATCTGAAGTTAGCTCTGTTTCTGAACTTCAGAAGATACTCCATCACTGGTATAACACCGCTATACATTGAGGCACAGTCCTGGCCTGAATTGCATTTCAATTTCATTTTGTTTTATGAGTCAAAACAGAAGGCTTTTAATGATATAAAGGTAGTCAAGTCTACACAAGGGAACAGAATAAACACTATATAAAAGTTTGATTAAAGATTTTGTAATAACTATAGTGCAAAGCCCATGAAAAAGTCTAAGACCAAGGGTTTTTACAAAACACTTGATTTGGGGCGGGGGGGGGGGGGGAGGAGGAGGGAAGTTGCACTTATTTGACCCACGCTTAGGTTGGGGAAAGTCCAAGTGTATTTGATTAGAGATACACACAGACACAAAATCATGCATTTTAAAATTCATATGAAACCTGCCTGTCATTTTGATTTTAAGTTTTTTGTTTGTTTTGTTTTTAATGCTAATCTGTCAGTCATGGATCTATAATTAAAAAAAAACATTTCTATGAAGGATTTGGATTCTCATTCTTATATTGATTTATACCAAAAAAGTATTTCTATGAGGAATATATTTAGGTGAAAATTTTCCTTATGAAATTTTATAAGCCCCGTATCGATGTTTCTTTCCCCTAAATTATTGAAGAAATAAATTGGAGGTCACTGAACTATTTCTTAAATTGCCTAAGTACACATTAGACAGTGATTAAAGCCTAGACTTCAGTTAATGAGTTAAATGTTAAATAGTGGGGGTTAGGGGTATAGGAAGGGATCCTGAACAAAGAGATTCTGATTCCCCTTTAGGCTTTTGTCCTGTAGGCTAATGGTTTGTTTAGTTAAATTCCAGTTTGCTAACTTTCCCCCTTTGACAAATAGACTTCTGTTTCTTGATGGTAATATTTGTAAAGAATGAAGAACCTTGAAGTTAGAGCTCAGTCATTCCACAACAAACATTTCTTAAGTGCCTACAGTGCTCCAGATTCAGTACTGCCTAATGTTAAAAAAAATAATAATAAAGTAAGGAAAAACTGAGAAAAAGCTTCTGCCTTCAAGGAGTTCATAGTCTATTGAGGGGGTTAGACGAAGTTAAATAGATGAGGATTAAAAGCAAAGGCTGGGGGGGGGGGGGAGGGAAGGGGGCAGCTAGGTGGCGCAGTGGAAAAAGCACTGGCCCTGCATTCAGGAAGACCTGAGTTCAAATCCAGATGACACTTGACACTTACTAGCTGTGTGACCCTGGGCAAGTCACTTAACCCTCTTTGCCCCGCCAAAAAACACATGCAAAAAAATTAAAAAGCAAAGGATGGGCTAAACTAAATAAAATAAATAATGTAAAATATAAAATAAAACAAAACAAAATAACATAAAATAAAATAAATAAAATCCTGAAGTGAAAATGGCTGGAAGGAGCCCTGGCAAGTAATCTTAGCACCAAAAACTCAGGGTGTTTTTTGGGGAGAGGTTGTTTGTTTGGTTTTTTTTGTTGTTGTTGTTAGATAATGAGGGTTAAGTGACTTGCCCAGGGACACACAGCTAGTAAGTGTCAAGTGTCTGAGGATGGATTTGAACTCAGGTCCTCCTGACTCCAGGGCCAGTGCTTTATCCACTGTGCCGCTTGGCTGCCCTCTCATATTAAAATTACACTATTGAGGTTGATTTGATAGAAAAAAAAAACACCCACAAAAAAAAAGCTTCCTAAAGTGAATCCCCTTCTCTTCTTTTCTCGCCTCTCTTGCTTTTGCCACCTGCTTTGGGAAAGGATTAAGGAAAAGGAAAGATGTGGTTTCATGTACTATCATCTTTCATTATTATTATTATTATTATTATTATTATTATTATTATTATTATTATTATGCTATGTTATAGAAATGCTTGTTTTATTCCATTAATTAAAAATAAAATAAATACATGTCAGGGGTGGAGAAAGAAGTAGTGAGGACTGTTTAATTTTCAAATCCCCAAAGAAAATCAACAAAAATCAAAAGAAGGTGATAACTTCCATGCTTCATTCTTCCTTCCCATTTCAGTCAGCAGACAGTCATCCCATTATTTTTATTACTTGAAAACCTGGTGACCAGCAGCAGAGAGGTATAAAAAGCAGGGGAAGAGAGGTGACAGTTTGGAGGCACATGCCTCCACCACATCGGCAGTTTTGTGCTCACTTTTATGCATCTCATTTTAGAAAGACTATTGGAACGATGGAGGGTCTAGAGGAGAACCACAAGATAGGCAGAGGGCTGCAAGGTCATCACAGAAGAGTTTGGCTGAAGGAACTAGAACTAATTAGTCTGTAGAAGAGAAGACTTAAGAGAGGAAGTCACAGCTATCTTCAAGTATTTAAAAGGCAATTATGTGGGAGAAGTATTAGCCTAGTTTGCTTTATTAGCCCCAGAAAACAAAACTAGGAGCAGTGGGTGGCAGTTGCTAAAAGATAAATTTAGGCCTGAAATATTTTTTCTGACAATTAGAACTGTCTGAAAATGGAATGGCCTACCTTGAGAGATGGGGGCTTCTTCTCACCAGAGGTCTTCAAGCAGCTAAACGTACATAGGAAGGTTTTTTTTGTTTTGTTTTTAGTGAGGCAATTGAGGTTAAGTGACTTGCCCAGGGTCACACAGCTAGTAAGTGTTAAGTGTCTGAGGCCAGATTTGAACTCAAGTACTCCTGACTCCAGGGCCAGTGCTCTATCCACTGTGCCACCTAGCTGCCCCGGAAGTTATTTTTCTCTCAAAGCAAGAGGATTATTTTTATATATCTATATTATTTATGCAAATATATTAATATGCACTGGTATAAAATATGTAATATATTTATATATAACTATACTCATGATTTGTTTTTTATTTTGTTTTAAATATTGATTTAAGTTTTAAAATTTAGAATTTTATTTCAACAGTTGATTATTATAAACATAATAAAACTTTTAAAAAATCTCTACATCAAAAGGCATGAAATGGGCCGGATAGTGTAGAACTTTGGGCTAGACATCTGTTACTGTCAAGGAATTATGATTGTATTTATCCCAAAGGAGTAGTAAGGGGTGAATGAATGCTTTTAATCTCTAAATGCATGGTTCCATTGGTCTTTTAGTTAGTTCTGCAAGGATGACCGAATGCCAAATGTTCTGTTATCTGGTCCTGATGCAATTAACTTTTATTATTTTTAACAAGAACAAATGATTTACCAAATGGTTTAGCAACCAGAAACAGCAGTGAGGGGACCTGCCTGCTTAGTTTATCTCTTCAGGGCAAGGAATTAAATCTGTCTGTAGCCTTAACCCTTTCTGTGCACTTGAAAATTTAGCAGTTCTATTTTCAATTCATCAACAGCTATTTATTTAGCATCTACAGGGGAAAGGGAATAAGCATTTATTAAGCACCTACTATGTGCCAGGTATTGTGTTAAATTCTCTACAAATATTATCAGATTTGTTCCTTTTTATCTCATTTGAACACCTACTGTGTGTAGGGTGTTATATTAGACACTGTGGATGTAATTATCTCTCTTTGCCCAAATTGAATGTACTTTAATTGAGAGCAGGCACTGTTTTTCATCTTGTATTCCCAGTGACTTAGTGTTTCTTTCAGAGAAGCAACATAGTATGGCTAGTATACCCAATTTTGGAGTCAGGAAGACTAGTCATGTGACTGTGAGCAAATCCCCAAACCTCTATGAGTCTCCCTTTCTTAATCTGTCAGATGGGGGCAGCTAGGTGGTGCAGAGGATGGAGCACTGGCCCTGGAGTCAGGAGTAGCTGAGTTCAAATCTGGCCTCAGATGTGTGACCCTGGGCAAGTCACTTTACCCCAATAGCCTCACTAAAAAAAAAATCTGTCAGATGAGAATAAAAATGCCTGTAACACCAACATCACAGTGCTGCTTCATTGTCCCAATAAAATGTATATGATGCCTGTTGCAAACTTTTATATGCCATGAAATAGTCAGATCTTATTGACATCTACACATAAGAGCTTAAAGAAGTCTTCCTGGATAGGACTGAATTCATTGAAAGAAACAGTGATTGTCACTGCCCGCCAAGAGCTTATAGGACATATGGAATTGTTCAGTTTTTATTGTGTTGCTGTTTCCCACTCTATGAGAAGGAATAAACTGATTAATCTATAAACCAAGGTGAAAGTTTCCACAGTAGTATGAAAGAGTTTTTATTGTTGATTTTTCTGAAGGGCTTGGTGCCAGGCAACTGTATCCAATAATCTTGTAAATTAGCTAGGGTACCACTGTGAAACAGACTAGCATGCTGGTTCTCAGACTATTGAACCCTGAAAAGACCTTCCACATCACCTATAACTTTGGGGTTGACAGATCCTGTGAACAGATTTCAGGGAGTTTACGAATTTTTGCATGGGAAAAATTACATCTTTGTTGTCATTAACCTTTGTAATCCCGCGCATTTCATTTTATTCATTTCAAAACTTTATTCTGATAAAGGGTCCATAGGCTTCTTCAGATTCCATAGGGGTCTGTGACACACAAAAATGAAGAATTCCTGATCTACTCTGACATATGTGGAAAGGGAAGCTCAGTGAGGTTTGTTGACTTTGCCTAAAGCCACTTAGGTGGTTTATATCAGAGAGAACCATGAGTAGAACTCTGGCCCTCCTGCCTCTTAGCCTAAAGCTCTTTCTTCTACACCTCAGGGTCTCCTTGCACTGGGCTGCAGCTTTCAGGTCAAAGATCAGGTCACAATTATTATCTCTCCCCTATTATACCTAAACCTTCTTTGAATTTTCCCATTTCTGCTGAGGAACTGACCATCTCAGTCATGTCTAACCTCAGAATTGCCTTGACTCTTTCCTCTTTCTCAGTACTAATACCTAAGTTGCTAAGCAAAGACACTTCTACCTGTGCACATCTCATTATCTGCCTTCTTTCTCTTTACTCACACAGTCATCACCCCATTTCAAGCTCTCATCACCTCAATCCCGACTTCTCATTATAGCTGCCTAATTGGCTTTGCTGCTTCCACGCTTTTTGTTCTCCAATCTGTCTTCCACATAACTGCCACAATTAATATCCCCAAGGCATATAATGATCCCCTGGCTCTCCATTTCCTATAGGATAAAAGAGACTCCTTAGCCTAGCACTTAATACCCTTCACAATCTGGCTCCCTTTCTAGTCTGCTTCCTACTGCTCCCCTTCATAAACTCCAAGTCAGCCAACTAGCTATTAGCTTTTCCCAGATTCAATATTTCCATCTCCCCACTTTGTGCATTGCTGGTATATTCATCCACAAAAACAGGAGCCCCTGCCTGGGATGTATTCATTTCCTCTTGACATTTGCCTCTGAATCATTTGAGTTCGATCAAGGCTGTGCTCAAAAGTCGTTCCTCCAAGACTTCCTAGACTCCCCCAGTTGTTAGTGCTCCTCTTCCTCTTCAATTGTCATTGAATTATACTGCATTGCATCTGCCCCCCACTTCCCTTCACACTATAAGCTCCTTGAGGCCAGAGACTAACTTCTTTTGTGTTTGTATCCCCATGGCTTAACACAGTGCACATGGTAGTTAAAGAATCTGAAATGAATTTGAAATCCAAAGTTAACAGACCTCATGAAGAGTTGGTTTAATAAAGCCACAATTTTTTAATTATGAAAAAATGGCATTGGTCAAAAACATTACTTCAATGAAATATACATATACATACATACATACATACACATATACATACATATATGCACAATACATATACATATATGTGTGTAGATAGATATAGAAATAGATAATATAGAAAGGTATAGATATAGATATAGATATAGATATAGATATAGATATAGATATAGATATAGATATAGATATAGATATAGATATAGATATAGATATAAATAGATATTTGGTCTTGAAAGTCAAAAAGTATTGTTCAAAATTATTCAGCCCTTGTCTGGCATTTGGAACATTTTCATAATACAGAATTTTTTTTTGGTGATTTGATTTGCCTACACTAATAAATTTTGAAGACAGACTGCTGACATGTGATATTTTTATTTTAGAAATTAAATATGTTCAAATGGACATTAGTGCACAGTACCTGTGCTAGGTACTGAGGGTGTACATACAATAGTAAGATAATGCCTGCCCTCATGGAGATTATATTCTACTATGGAAATACAACCAGCTTGGGGGGAGGGGAAACTAACATCTAGAGCAATAACTGTCAAAGGATATGGTTCTTGAGCTGAATCTTGAAAGAAGTTAAGGATTACAAGAGGCAGAGGTGAAATGAGAGAGCATTCCAAGCATGGGAGACAGGATATACAAAAGCAAAGATCTTGGAGATGGGATTTTCTGGTAAAGTAGGTAACAGGAGGGCAGCTAGGTGGCACAGTGGATAAAGCACCGGTTCTGGAGTCAGGAGGACCTGAGTTCAAATCCGGCCTCAGACACTTGACACTTACTAGCTGTGTGACCCTGGGCAAGTCACTTAACCCTCATTGCCCCGAAAAAAAAAAGAAAAAAAAAGTAGGTGACAGGATATCAAGGAGGCCACTCTGAGCAGAATGTGGAGTATGATATGATAGAGTGATAGAGCAGTGGCCTGGAAAGATAGTCTAGAATCAAATTATGCTTTAAACAACAAACACAGGATTTTATGTTTTATCTTAGAGGCAATAGAGATTCCCTGAAGCTTCTAGAGCAAGGGAGTCACTTGGTCAGACCTTTGCATTTCTGGTGGGTGGTTTGCTCAGCTAAACTCCTAATTCCCGGAGATCCCACTTTTTGAAACAGCTTCTTCCCTTGTGTGATAGTTTCTCTATATCTGTGACTGTTTGGATGTTGTACATCCGTTCCTATAGGATGTAGTATCTCCCAGTGATCAGAGCTCTCCTTCCACAAGTACCTTCAACTATCAAACTCTGAAATTCCTCCAGGTCCCAGCCTGTTTGCTCAGCCAATCACACTGCACTTTTCTTGATCCAGAGATGTTTTTATATCTCATAAAGTGATCAGAGGGTAGCTATGTCTTTTTTACACATTAAAGCTTCATCATTGGTGCCTACATTAACTGAGGTAAGGAAAGGAGGTAAGTAGTGAAACCTCTTCAGGAAAATGTCATTTTATACTGAAAATTCCTTGATACAGAAATTATTTGGGGCCTATTAAATCTTAAGTGATATAAGGATGTCCCCGCTGATTATCACGTGTCCTTTGGAGTCAGTATGGCAGAAAGAGTACTGAATTGGGGTATTGTGTAATTTAAGATTCTAAATGTGGATTCTAATCTGTTCCCCCAGTTTTTGCGGAAACTGACTAAAAATCACTGATAAAACGAGTTTAGGTTTTTAAGGGTTTATTGGAAAATAGAAAGAAAAAGATTGAGAACAGAATTCTAACAGCCTGGCATTCCTATCTTTCCTCAAATTTCCTGTGAAGTCCTCTGCCGCCACCACCATCAAGTCAGGAAGCCAAAAGGGCCAGCGCTCTCTGCGCTCCCTTTCCTCCTTCCTGTCTCCTCCCAGACCATAGGAGGCTCCTCAAGTTGATTGGCTGGTAGCCTTGATAGACAGCACCCATGAGCAAACGTCATTTCCAGACGCCAAGGAAAAGCCACAATGCCTCTGAGGCATTTTCCTCATGGTGGAGCTTTCCCACAGCAAGTCTCTAGTAGGTGGCGTCATTCCAATCATTACAGTATGGAAGATTTAGATCTGAATATCAGTTTTGAAATTTACTATCTATGTTTGATAGATCAAGTTACTCTCTGTATCTCGTTTTCCTCATCAAAGGGAAGAGTTAGCTAACTAGATTCTCAAGTCTGCTTCCAGTTATAAATCTATAACATGTAAATGTCTTGGAAGATGACATTTGGAGAATTAGTTATGGTTTCAAAATGGCAAATACAGATCTGTTTATAATACACTGGCTGACAAGAAATGCAATGAATAACTATTATAGGATTATATTAGGATTACAACAGGATATTGGGCTTCCATGTCATAGTGAGAGAGAGGAACTGCGATGGGAATTTCATAATTCTGTGATTGAATGGGCCCACCATATAAATGGTTCTGTGGTATGCTAGAAGCAATCATTACTAGGGGTTTACATTATCATGTTACATTCTTTATATTTGTGGGCATAATGGTAGACTTTCCAACACATTGGTTTTGTATATTAAAAAGGGGTTATAAGAGATTCAATCTCAGCCTTTGGTGAGGGTGGGGCTAATATCCTGGGTTCTGTGAAAGTAAAAGCTACATCATAACCATTAGGGTCTAAAATGGATCAGAGTGTGGTTTCAGTGTTTGGGTTTTTTCAAAACCCTAAAGCTATGTCATGCAGGTTTTTCTGCATAGATGTTACAACACAACTGAGGGACGCAGCCAAAAATGTGGGTGGAGAGGAGTGAAAAGTTGGTGTTCCTGTTTCATACATGCTTTCCTCCTATCCTTAAGAAAAGGACAGAAACCAATCACCCTAGGAGTTTTTGCTGGATATATAGGTGAATTTATAGTAAGAATATTAGATGACATTTTGGGTGACATGTTAATAAGTATAGTTCCTTATTTTAGAAGATCAAGAAAATATTTATTTTGATAACAAGATAATCTCAAGTAGAACAGGCAGGAAAGCTTGAAGATCAAGGAAATCATTAAAATTCCAGAAGAATAATTTGCCTGCCTATGCCTTCCAAGAAAATTACTTGTCAATTTCCTTCTAAATATTAAGTGGCATATTTTAATATTCTGGGTTCAAAAACTCAAGAAGACAATGGAATATTAGTTATTCTATCCCACTCTTTTTTGCCTTTTAAAAGCAATATTATAAAAAATAAACAATTGTGAAAGACTTAAGAACTCTGATCAGTATAACAACCATGATTCCAGAGGTCAAAGGACAAACAACCCTGCCCACCTCAGGGCAGAGATGATGATATGATATATAGAATAAGAAACAAAATATTAGATGTGAGATACATGAGAGTTTGTTTAGCTTGACTGTATTTATTTAACATAAGGTTCTTTCTTCACTTTCTGTAAGGGGCTTTGGATATTATATAGGCTAACCCATTTTATCAATGAGCTTATGCCCTGAGAGGTTAAGCAATTTGCCCAAAGTCTTACAACCAATAAGTAGAAGAGCAGGAATTTGAACCCAGGACTTCTGACTCCATATCCCAGTGCTCATTCCATTACTCCATGCTACTGAGGACTAAAGGTCTATGCCTACATGACACAGATGAAAGTAGAAAAAAAAATCAGTCCAAAATCCAGATATTTTTTCTCTGTGATGCCCAAACAATCAAATGTTTAGAAACCTTTGGGTAAGGGATTGGGTTTTGCAGTGTTCATCTGAATATTTGGCATCCTATTGATGGGAGTCATAAGCATGACTGCTTTTTTAGACAGCAATGAGAAGTTGTGTAAAAGTACTTGATTGTCATTTAGCTACTCTCATCTTATCACCCCCAACTTTTTTTTTTCATTGACAGACAAGCCCTATATGCTTGGTGGATGAAACTAATAAATTTCTGATTATAGCACTGGCTTACTTAAATATAAGCCTTTTGGTTTTCAGCATTGCTCCAGCTTAAGTGTTAATGTCTGTTATATTTATTTTTAACTTTATGGGATTTTCTCTCCTCTTTTGATCTACCCTTAACATAACATAGGATATTTGTTCTCCCTGATTAAAAAAAAAATTCACAAATCATAGTCTTTGATGTTTGCTTTGCTTGTTTATTGAAATTGCTGTTTTGAAAGGAGTGGACCTGCAATTTTATCTGTTCTAGAAATAGCGACTATGAAAATGGGGCATATTTTAAATGTTCAGTTGTGGGATGTATTTGTCATGAACACTCCAACTGGAACCACCTAGACAGGTATGAGCCAAGGGAAACAAGTTTGTTGTTACTATAATAGCATCTGAAATTCCAGCACTACAATGGGTGAGAGGAGGAGGCTCCAGTTGACTTATCTCTCCACCCAAGTCTGAATACTTTGTGCCATAGTTTGTCTCAGAGTGTGGGAGAAGAGTATTTGCATTAGGGAACCAGTTATGGAAAATCAAACGGCAGGCTCTCACCCACTGCTGCTTGTGGAGAAGAGGTAGAGCTGAAAGTTTATGAAGTCCATGGCCCTCCCGTTCTGAAGTCATTGCCCAGGGTACTGCACAAACAACTAGGGGACACCTGCCTTCACCTCTGAGACTCATGAAGCTAAATATTTAATTCTCACAGTGAATATTAATAGCGTAGGTATCACAAATTGATTCAGAGTGTTAAAAGCTACCTCATTCAATCTTATCCTTTTTCAGCTAAGCAGCTAAGTGGTGCAATGGATAGATTATTGGATTTGGAAAGAGGAAGATCTATATTTAAATCTTGTCCCAAGCACTTATGAGTTGTGACTTAGGCAAGCCACTTAACAGCTTTCAGCCTGTTTCCTCATCTACAAAATGGAGATAAGAACACCTACCTTACAAGGTTGTTCTAAGGATCAATATAAGGATATACCATAGGTAAGGTGCTTTGGATGCCATAAACCACTATATACATATTATCTATTATTATTTTACAGGTGAGAAAATGAAGCCCATGGAAATTGAATGATTTGACTAAGGTGCTACAACTAGTGGGTAGCACTGTTGCTCTCCACTAGGTAATAGGTGGTGCCTGATGGTGCAATGGATAGAGTGCTGGGCCTGGAGTTAGAAGGACTTGAGTTCAAATATGACCTCAGGCACTTACTAGCTCTATGTCTTTGGGCAAGTCACTTAACTTACAGTTTCTTAACTGTAAAATGGGAATAATAACACCTACTTCCTAGGGTTGTTGTGAGGGTCAAATGAGATCACATTTGTAAATTACTTAGTCTAGTCTATTTCACATAGTAGACACTCTTTAAATACTAGTTAATATTATGTGAAGCTAGGCCCTCTTTCTCCAAATTTGGCACTCTTTCCTTAAGCAGAGTTTAATATGTTCCCATCACAGGAAATGGTGTATGCCAGGAAGATATAGCTGGTTATTCTTTCTCAGCCAATGGAAGTGTCTTACTTACTGTATGTATTCCAGATGTATTTGTGTATTAAGGAATGTGATTTAAAAATATGCATTTGCTGATTCCCTACGCCCGTCAAAACAGAATCTGACATCAGTTCTCCAGAAGGGTGGTTGATTGAGAATTTTGCTTTATTATGAATATATTTCAGTCACTGTGTTAACCTGGCCATATCTACATTTTAAATGAAATATTATTAAGTGGAATTTAGTTTAAGTCAGATATTTTAAGTGGATGTAACAGAATGAAAAACTTTGTCCCTTTATTAGAGAGTTTTAGGCATCATTGAACAAAGAGGACTGTCCTCTTATAAAGGAATTTGGGGCATCAGTTGAGGGTAGGAAGATCCTTTGGCAACTTTTAAGGCTGACATAGAAGGTAAAATTGAATTAGTCCCTAGATAACTTAGAAGAGGGAGGGGATGTGAAAGGAGGCAATGTTTGGTCTCTTCTTGAAAAAAATAATGGCTTAACTCCTTAAGAAAGGACAAGCAATGGAATGGACTAGCAACCGTGGATGAGTGCCTGGAGACATAGGAGCACGTGTCTTAAATTCAACAGCCACAGTGAGTGGAGGGTGAACTAAAATGGCACTTTTTTTTTTTTGCAGGGCAATGGGGGTTAAGTGACTTGCCCAAGGTCACACAGCTAGTAAGTGTCAAGTGCCTGAGGCCGGATTTGAATTCAGGTACTCCTGAATCCAGGGCCGGTGCTTTATCCACTGTGCCACCTAGCCGCCCCGGCACTTTTTTTTAAGTGAGGCAATTGGGGTTAAGTGACTTGCCTCGGGTCACACAGCTAGTAAGTATTAAGTGTCTGAGGTCGGATTTGAACTTAGGTCCTCCTGACTCCAGGGCTGGTGCTCTATCCACTGTACCACCTAGCTGTCCCTAAAATGGCACTTCTGTCACATTTTTCTTCTCCAACCCATGTGATTGCTCCTTCTTATTCTCTTACTGGCTCCTTCCTCCCCATCTCCTTACTGTGGATGTGCTCCCCCAACCTCAAACTCTTTACTCTGCCCATTGTTCTCTGCTTTCTCCATAGTGATTATACCCCCTCTCTCACCTTCAATGATCACTTCTATGCAAACGAATCCCAATTCTATATATCTACCCCTATTCTCTTCCCTATGATCTATTCCTAAAAGTATAAGGAAATGCTAGATGACCTGTATGTCTCTCTAACACCTCAGACTTGGAATTTCCAAAACTGAACTCATCTTCCTTAAACCTGCTCCTCATCTAAAGTTCCCCAGTTCTCTCTCTCTCTCTCTCTCTCTCTCTCTCTCTCTCTCTCTCTCTCTCTCTCTCTCTCTCTCTGTGGGGCAATGAGGGTTAAGTGACCTGCCCAGGGTCACACAGCTAGTGAGTGTCAAAGTGTCTGAGTTCAGATTTGAACTCAGATTCTCCTGAATCCAGGCCGGGCCGGTGCTTTATCCACTATGCCACCTAGCTGCCCCATCCCCATTTCTCTTGATATTATTGCCCTTCCTTAGTCATTTCTGAGGCTTTCTTGTCTCTAACTTCCCATCCCTGGTCAATTGCCAAGTCCTGTCAATTGTGCTTCCACAATAGCTCTCCTCCTTTTCTCTTCTCCATTCTCACTGATGGTTTGTGTCCTCATTCCTTCTGGAATTATGGATTATTTTAATACTATCCTAATTTATTTCTCCTTTCCAATTTATTTCCCAAACTAATCTTAAAACAAAAGTTTTGTCATGTTCCTCTCCTGCTCTAGTATCTTCGGTGGTTCCCAAGTATAAGATAAAAGAACTCTTTAACCTGGCATTTAAAGCCCTCAACAATCCAGTTCCACCCTATCTTTCCAGCTTTATTTCATTCTACTACCCTTTGAGGTCTAAGTGTCCAGCTAACTAGGTGACTAGCTGTCCTTGCTCCTCTGGTCCTGGCTTTTGTCCAAGCTATCTTCTATCCCTAAAATGTATTCCACCTACAATCCTACCTCTTGTTACTCTCTTCCTTGAAGGCCCAGGTCAGGTATCGCCTCCTCTACAGAGACTTCTCTGATTCCCCACCCCAGATAAAAGGGGTCTCTTGTTCTTGGATATTCTAGTCTTGACACTGTCTCTATCTCTCTTTTGTACTTATCACATTCTAACATTTTACCTTATATCCTACTCTTTTGTACGTATTAATTGTTAGACCCTTGAAAAGAATCGTTTTCCCTATATTTCTACCTAATACCCTACAAGTAGTAGACACTTAATAAATACTATTTGTAATTGAATTGGCTTAAGAATTAGAAGACTGTGACATTTTGGGATCAGCTCTTAGTTCTGCCATGTACTAAATGTGTGACCTTGAGATATTGACAAACTTTTTTGAGCCTCAGTTTCCTCATTTGTAACATGAATAATGCTTGTACTACCTTACATACAAGTGGTTATAAGGGTCAAATGAGTTAAATATGTCATGCATATTGTTACCCTAAACATTTTCTACTGCAACGTAAAAAGCTCCATGAAGTCAGGGTCTAGGATTTTTTGTTGTTGTTATTTTAATAACTTCTTCCAGTTATCTAACAGTGCTGTCATTAGAAAGTAATTCCTGGAGGGGCAGCTAGGTGGTGCAGTGGATAGAGCGCTTGCCCTGGATTCAGGAGGACCTGAGTTCAAATCTGACCTCAGACACTTAACACTTACTAGCTGTGTGACCCTGGGTAAGTCACTTAACCCCAATTGCCTCACCAAAACAAACAAACAGAAACAAACAAACAAAAAAAAGAAATTAATTCCCGAATGAATATGTGAATGAACTTTTGCTAGGACCTGGTTGGTACACATGCTCTAACAAGTATCTAACAAGCAAGCTCTACTTCCTCCAGACTCTTTCCTGGCTTCCCTTTCTCTTCCTTCCATTGATTGGATCTGCTTCCTCTCACCTAATCTATACCTCTCTTATTCAAGGCATTAAAGATGCATAATTTATGTTTTCTGTCAAATTTGATGCCATTTTAAGTTATAATGAATTTTTCATGCCAAAATAAATCATTTTTATGACATTTTCAAATTGATTCATTCAACAACAAATGGTTGTTCAAATTTTCTTTAGCTCTCAAATTGTGTAGCCAAAAATTAGGTATTATTGATTAACAGCATCATGGGATATAATTGTGTGGTCAAATTATTTTATTCTTCTTACTTTATCCTAAGATGTCAATATCATGATGACTATATTTAAGCATCCTGATAGTATTTCCTGTCTTGGCTTGCCACCTATAAAGAGTTTTTTTTTTTTACATAGTGCCCACCCTACTACTGGCAAAGCAGTTCTTTACAAGGTGGCCAGACTATTGATGATGTCTCTCAATGCTTAGCTAGGTTAGTCTTTAGAAATTAAAATCAGTATGTTTCTGTGACCATACTCAAAACCTTTTGGTATGTTTTATATAGTATAATATGGTATCCTGGAAAAGGTAGGCTTCCAACACAATTGAGCTATGTAGTTATATGAACCACCTGAAACAGACCATTATGTTTAGTAATTAGAGTATGTGAATTTGTTCAGAAAATCAGCAGAATTCTGTAGTCTACTCCTCTTAAGATGTAGCACCATGCTGTATTTGATGGTGCATTCTTTATGTCTATTGAAAGAGCCCATAAATTGCAGTTTCACATTTCTACCATAGAACCTAATCAGTGCTGTTTCATAACTCTTGATAGGTGTAATGGTTGTTTGACATTGGCATATAGTCATTTGCTATGAGGTAGCCATAAGCAGTATTTAAAAGACAATGCTATAACAACCAGGCATTATAACACTATACCTGGGAAATGGTTGCTGTGGTTATACTGATTCCACAGAATTAAGTCCTTATTCATTTGTGTTTGCATTTGACTTTCTGTAAAGCAAATCCCTAAAACTTTCCATTTCTTAGGTCTAGTGTCTACAAAAGAACATCCTTAAAAATCAGCTTCTAACTCTCTTGGGCCATAGTAATTTTTAATTTTAAAATATCTGAAAATCAGCAAGATAGTAGTTATAAATATTTTCAGCTTTCTCAAAAATATTGTTATATAAACATAGCCATTTCTATTCTGTGATCCAAGAGCTCCTTCAAACTATGTTCCTACATTCTTTCCCTCCGTGTCTTGAATTGTGGAACATTAGGGCTAGATGGATTGATCCAATCTTCATGATTTGATTGTAAGAAAATTGAAGCTCATGAGAGTTCAGGTGACTTCTTTGAATCAAACAGCCGGTTGCAGATCCGGACTAGATCCTAAGTCTCTTGACTGCCAGTCTGATGCCCTTTGCTGATTCCCTCTTCTTAAGATGCTTATCCTATTGTTAGTTTTTCAGGTGCCAAGATCAAACCTCCATGACAGTAATCTACAAAGACAGTACAAGAAACCAGTAAGCTTAGCCTCTAAGTATATTTCCTCTCTTACATCCCTGAGTCACTTCTTAAATACAGTCTTTCATGTGGTGAGATACTAATAATTAACTATGCACATTAATTATTATTCAGTAGATTTTATAGAACTCTCTTCTCCTCTTGTGGAGCTGGAGAGGGTGGAGGCAGTGAGAAGACCCAGAAAGGACTTCTCCTTCAACTTGAGTAACTCTCATGAAGAGACTCACTCATTACTCAGTGACCTGTTTTCAAGTGTGGGCACAGTGTTGGGAAGCAAGAGTGTGCTGCACCCTATGCATATCCAAGCCGGGCAATCCCAGTGGCAATCCCCATAGCAGAGGCTCAGGGTTCTATAGGGAGGGGCCAGTTACAAAATATCTTCAAGCCCCTGTTGCCTGGCTCCTCCAAGAGAGAATAATAATGAGCATTGTTCAACCTGAACTTTTAGTTTGTTTAGCTGTTATGGCATTCCACTCCTAATCCTAGTTTACTTGTCTCTAATGATCTGTTCTTTCCATGGATGTGGGAAGACAAGTGGAGAGAAGAAAGGACATTGTAGACAATTAGTGTTTTAATAAAGGGTGGATTAAATTTAAAGAATGACTTGAAGTCTAAGGGCCGGTAAATAAATCAATGATCTCTTTTTGCATTATTCCAACTCTATAATAGGAGGCCAATATTACTATCACTCTAAGAATCTCATTAAAGAATAAAAACCAAATGGATACCTCCACAAAGAATCAGCATCTTTCTGAAGCCAAAGTGAGGGGGATGCAGGTCATTGGGAAGTCTTTTCTCCTAGTGAGTGTCCGCAGAGATTTGTGTGTGTGTGTGTGTGTGTGTGTGTGTTTAGTAAAGAAAAATATGAATTTCCTAAAATCTGAAATCTTTTCCGATCAGTGTGGTTCCTAAAGAGAAAAATGAAAATACTAGTCTTACTCTTACTACTTTATGTGACCTTCCCAAGGAATAATATATGCCTTATTTTTAAAAATTTTATGTAAATCTTCTCTTGCCATTGGTCTAGGTAATAGTTAATGAAGGACAGGATTACGAGCTTCCTAGGGGCAATCAGAATGAATGAGTGCTCTTTAATTTGAAGAGTGAGTGTGTTGAAATGGCAATATCCCTACCAACATAGAAGTGTTATTGTAGCATTTGTGAAAACCACCCGTGTGCGTTTATTGGACTGTTAGGGTAGGCACAACCTGCTTCTTGGCCACCTAGGATGGATATACAATTTGGCTGTGAGAGTTGCCAACATCATCTTGTACCTGGCTATTGTTACACCCTATTCCTGTTCCCACCAGGTATTTGAGAGAGTTCCCAGAGAATATGACCCATTGGACTGGACAAGAACTGAAATAGCCACCAGAAAATCATGCAAAAATGAAGAAAAGTATCTTTCCACATACTAATTTATAGAGCCAGGGCTCAACATGTAATCCTTCTATGAACTAGATAAGTACAATGAAATGTAGTGTGTTTTTTTAATGAACAAAATAGATTTTCTTCTCCCTCTTACCTCATCCTTCACATTTAAAAAAAAAGAAAAATAGGAATACAACTCTTGTAACAAATATTCATAGTCCAGAAAAATATTGACCATGTCCTAACAACTTATGTCTCATTTTGTACCCTGAATCCATCCCTGCTCTGCCAAGAGATGGGTAGAATGCTCCATCATTGATGCCCTATAATCGTGCTTGGCCACTGTCTTGACCAGAGTTCTCAAGGCTTTCAAAGTTATTTATTTTTATAATATTGTTCATATTGTATAAATTATTATCCTGGTTCTGCTCACTTCACTCTGCACAAGTCCATACAAGTGTTCCCATGTTTTACTGAAACTGTTCTCATGATTTCTTTTGTCACAACAGCATTATGATATATCAATATACCATAATTTGTTTAGCCATTCTCCAATTGATAAGTACCCCTGCATTTTCCCATTCCATGCTAATACTAATAAAGCTGCTATAAATATTTTTCTACATATGAATAATTTTCTTCTTTCTTTGGTCTTTTTGGAACATAGTCCTAGTAGTAATATTTCTAGATTTGAGAATATACATAGTTTAGTAACCTTTAGGGGCATAGTTCCAAATTGCTTTCCAAAATGTCTGTATCAATTCCCAGAACCACCTGGTGTGTTAATATGCTTGTTTTCCCACAACTCCTCCAACATTTGTCATCTTGTCAACTCTGACAGTGCTATATAATGGGGAAAAACACTGGGTTTGGAGTTGGGAAAGATCTGAGTTCAAATATAACTTCTGAGCCTTACCAGTTATTACAAAGCCATTTAACTTTTCTGAGTTCTACATTCTTTAATATGTTTAAAAGGCAGGGATGTATAATAAAGACTTCCTTTGTAAGGATTGTCATGATGGTCAAATTGTTGTTATTGTTTGTCCTTCATTCTCAAAGAAGACCATGACATTGGGAGGTGATGTCATAACTTTCAGTGAATTGAAATTAAGTGAGGGAGGGCTCTGCAAAGTAGTTACCCTCACTCTCTCCTCTGGAGCCATCTAGGTACAATAGCAAGATATACATCAGGACAACTGGAGATGGCCCGAGATATTTGAGGCAATTGGGGTTAAATGATTTGCCCAGGGTCACACAGCTTGTGAGTGTCTGAGATTGAATTTGAACTCAGGTCCTCCTGACTCCAGGGCCAGTGCTCTATCCACTGTGCCACCTGGCTGCCTCTGAGGGTCAAATTAGATAGTTTAGATCAGATGCTTTTAGGAAAGCTATATAAATTATCACATCATAACTGTAGTGCTAAAAGTAACCTTTGAGGTCATCTATTCCAAACCCCTTATTTAATAGATGGGAAAACTAAGGCCATTGTTCTTGTTGAGTTACAGCCTGGAGACTTGTTCAGTGACTTGTCCAAGATCACCCAGGTCATAAATGGCAGAGCTAGGAGTCAAAATCAGGTTTTCTGACCCCGAATCTAGCTTGCTTTTAACTGCATCACATGGTTTCCTAAATCAAGGGTAACAGAAACTCCAGTTTCAGCCATCTCATCACTAAACTACTGTCAACTGATATTATCATTACTGTCTACCGATACTGTCTACCGTCCCTTTCAGTATAGAATTCAGAGAGTTGGGGGTATAGCTATACATTTGGTTAGGCCATCAACTTTTCAATCTGCTGAACTACAGATTAAGAGTTTTAGGGTTAGTTTTCAAATTTGTCTTTCCATTTTGGCTTCGGCTGGGCACCAACAAGTGGGCTGTTAGCTCGTTGCCACAGTGTCCCATTTCCCATTTTTTTACATGAGGGATTTTTCCATTTTGTTTTATTTTGATATTTGTGTGATTTCATTTCTATAAGTAAATCCTAATTCCTTCTTCCATCGCAGATTATCACCATCTCTGTAATGCCTATCTTTAGTCACTTGCCAAAGATACTGAGCATTAAACTGTCTGCCCAGGGTTATAAAACCAGTATGTATCTGGAACTCAGGTCTTCCTGATTTCTAGGCCAGTTCATGATTCGCTATTCCTTTGTTTGATGAGTTACAGCCACAAAATAATTCATTCCTGATAGCATAGTAATTTTTTTAAGCACAGAGAGATATTTTTTCTTATCACTGAATTAATTTGAAGATTTCTTATTTCGAATAAACAGATAAGATGTTTGCATCCTTGGGTTAATTGAGACTTTTACTTAACAGTATGAAAACATTAGCATAATAGTGAATGAAAGAAATTATTGAAATTCTCCTCTTTCATAGGAGGTCTGGCTATTAAAGGCAGGAATCCTATTTAATAATGTAGATTTGGTGTAAAATGTTTGGCTTGGCTCCCAGATTAAGAAGTTCTCCCTTAAGAAACCACCTGTGATAGAAGTTTTCACTTGACTAAAGGGAATGAATAGTTTGCTGCTATTACAGAATATGAAATACCAAAGAAACTAACATGTAATATTGGAAAAGGAAATTCCCCTTCTCCCAAAATGTAAATAACATATAATAGGACTTCTGTTAATGAAAAGGCTCTGCCCCAGTGAAACACTTTATTACCAGAAATGTCATTAACATAGGTAGAAATTATGTAAGTAGAGAGATGAGTTACAGCAAGTCAGAAAAGAGATTTGATGGTACAAGATATCATTAAGTATTAATTAAAAAGTTGCAAATTTATTAAAAATGCAGTCATATTAATGTCAATCAATTCAGGAGTACAAATGAATAATATTTATTTTTATTTGATAGAGGAAGAATGTTAGAGATCAGGAGAGTTGTGGGCATATCAAGAATAGTTGAGAGAGGAATGGTTTGGAGAGGTGATAGTAGGATTGCTGAAGGGAAATGGAAATAAGGGATAGTATTGTAGATCAGGAGGATTCTGGGTCCTTGAATCAGGGAAAAATTGAGACCAGAGATCATTACTAATGGGGAAAAGGGCACAGAAAGAAGACAAATTGTGCCAACTCCGCAGTTTTTCCAATGGATTTTCCAAGTCTTAGTCATTCTTCAGTCTTGTTTGAACAAACAAGACATAATTTTGTACTGTACATGACTTCAGGTTTGGGGGGAACACTTTGTGATATCAACCATAACTACTTAGTGTAACAAAGACTTTGGTTCTATCCTCATTTTTAACATGGCTGACTTTAGTTTTAAGTTCCCTTCCCTCCTCCTGCCCTAGGGGATCATTCTTTGAAATAGCACTGTAGCTGATTGTTATAGTGGCATTGCTCCAGATCAATAATTCCATTTGGAAATCTGTGGCATGGTTTCCATTAGGAAACTGCAGGCTATCATTAGGGATTAATCAATGAAATAATGCATAAAATAGCCATTTTAAAAATCATACTTCTAAAAGAAAAAATAACAGTGCTAAGATTAGAAGCCTGTTGTAAAGAAAGCATATTCTATGTTTATGTGTGTTTGTACAATTTTTCTATGTTTCTGTGTTTATGTATGACATGGACAATCTGTGTCCAAGGAAGTTTAAGAGAAAATTGAATTTCTTTTCCACTATTCAAGTATGTGAAGGACTTGGAGCTTCTTAAAAGAAGTTGTGATTCAATATGAAATTAATACAATCCAAGGATGGAATCTTCCTAGACTGTTGACATTGGCTACTTGAATAACTGTACCATAGGAAATTGAATTCCATATCATAAGAAATTGCATTCTTTATAGTTTATACATGAAGTATCTTAAGCTCTTAACACATTGTAAAAGGGAAAATTCTTAGGACAGACTGAAAGGTACAGCCGAAAAAACACTGGAATTGATTCTGAGCGTAGTTCTATTGCATTTGTGATCTTGGACAAGCCACTTAAAATTTCTGCCTTTGTTTTCCCTAGGGGTATTTTTTTTTCTCTTTAACTGAATGTTTAAGTCTTAGCAGTTATTTGTAATATATAAGTTGCATGACCAAATTCATTCATTGAAATAGCCCACCATTTCTATATATTGTTCATACCTATAATCTGAAATTCCTTTCTGGGTGAACTGGAAAGGATTCCTTCCTTCCTTCTTTGTTCTCACCATCAACCTCCTCTTTTATTCATATGCTGAATGAATGCATGTTAGGTTAAGAGTGTCTTGGTAGTTATTTGTGGTAGAAATCAAAAGGAAATAAGTCATTTCAATGAGAAAATAATAACAAACTCTTGAAATTAATGTTCTATAAAACTTGATTATTAAATAAAAAAGGAAGTATTACAAGAAACAGCACATTAATAGAGCAAAAACAGAAATCATATAACATAAGAGAAAGATTCACCTTTATTTCTTTAAATCCTCAGCCTCCTGATACTCTTCAAACTTGGGTGAATGACTTTTTTTCTTTATTAATCCTGATAACTCCCTGTCTACTTTCTTTTCCTCCACAGAATACTCTCACAAGCTACTTCCTTCTGTTTCTGCCCTATTTGCCTACCTCTTTCTGGCTTACAGATGGTAGCATTCTGCTAAAGCATCCTTTTAGCTCTTTCTGGTCATTTTCTAATTGAGGCCTGTGTTTCTCCTACCACCCAGTGCCAAGAATGTTTTCCCTCTGTTCCTTTTTCTTCTCACTCTCTAGAGAGAGGTCTAACATTAACCCCTAGTAAATGAGCAATACATATTCTTGCCAATTACTTAAAATTCCTAAATATATAAATGAGATACAAAAGTAACAGAAAGATTACAGTCTAGAATCAGAGGATATTTGAGATGGTAAGGATTTAAGAGATTAGCTGAGCTAACTCCTTCATTTTATAGATCCAATTCAATTTAGCAAACATGTATTATTAAATATAAGGTATAAGGATGATGGAAATACAAACAGATGATTCAATAAATATATTGTTCATATACAACCTAAGATCCAATAGTGGAATAAGGATTAGATCCCACTGATTCTAAGGCATTTGAATTCCTTTATAGGCTTGTAGTGTCCAGGACAGGTTAGACTTTCCTGGGAGAGAAGACATCTTGAAGAGTCATGAGCTTGTCATAGGTTCATTAGGGATGGAGCAGATAATGTCAAAGACAGTGTCAATTGCCTCATCTATTTAACTTAGATCAGGCATTTTTGGTTAATGTGACAATACAGGAAAAGAACTAGAACCTAAGTAGAACCTAATATTTCTGACTTGTCCAAGAATATGAACAAACAGGTTTCAAAAAAAAAGAATTACAAAATATTAACAACCATAGGAAAAATGCCTCAGAATACTAATAATTGGAGAAATGTGAATAAAAATTAAATACCTTAAGTGTTAACTTATACCTAGTAAATTGTCAAAGGGAACAAATGTGAGAATGATTCATGCTGGAGGGGTTATAGAAATATATTTTGCTAGTCATACATTTTGATACACTGGTGAATAACTGGCGAAACTGTGAATCAGTTCAACCATTATGGAAAGAAATTTCGAATGATGCTAAAAAATTAATACAAGTTCCATACCCTTTCAACCTAGAAATTCCACTGGTAGACATATACCCAACGGAGATCGATGACAAAGAGAAAGGACCCGTATACACCAAGACAGTTATTGAAGAACATTTTGCTGAAACAAAATAAATGCTTATCAGTTGAGTAATAGCTGAACCAATTAGGCTATATGAATGTAATGAGATATTACTGTGCTGTAAAATAGTATAAGTGCAACAACTATAGAGAAGCATGGGTAGAGTTATATAAAATGATGCAAAATGAAATTAAAAGCAAAAAATATATACTCAGTGACTGTATTGATGTAAACGGATAGAAAACAACAATGCCAAAAAAATCAAAGCTGATTGATACAAAGTTATATTGACAAGTGTGGCCCCAAAGAAGAGATATGAGAAGAGGTCTGCCCATCACTTCTTTATAGCATTAGAGGATCATGTTTCTGAAATATTGCATATCACATTGGCCTTTTTTGATATGTTGGTTAGTTTTGCTGAACGTTTTATTCTTCCTCTTTTAAAATGCTTTATTCAATGAAATCATTCTCTGGGGGGATAGTAAGGGAAGGTTACAGTGGGAAATGTTTTTGTAACAGCAAAAATATCAATAAAATTATTTTCTAATAAGACTTTTTTTGCCATTGAAGAATGGTGATTCCTATTTCATCCTAGTGTGAAATGAAAATTATGGATCATTTATTGAAAAATGCATCACACTCCCATCAATATATTTCAAAGGGTATTTTTCATTGTGGGGGGTTGGGGAGAAAAAGAAAAAAAGGAAAGAATTACATGATAACTTTATTATATTTGAAAGGAATAACAAGTTGTACATAATAGATTTGCAGTTTCATGTACAATCATCTCTTTATTATACTATGTTTTAGAAATGCTTCTTTTATTCCACAAATTAAAAGTTTAAAAAACTTATTGGTGAAAAACCAAACCATTTGATAAAAAGAAAAAAATGCTTGCTTTTAATTAATGAACTATGATTTCACTGAATAAAGGCACAGTCCTATCAATTGCTCAGTGAAATTAAAAAAAAAAAAAGCAAACAAAAAAAACCTTTGACCAAAAAAATTGTGGCCAATTTGGAAACTCTAGGTTTCAAGAATTTTGGAAGAGTTTGTTGCCCCAATATACAGTGTCCCATATACTTTCTTTCTTTCTTTTTTTTTTTTTTGTGAGGCAGTTGGGGTTAAGTGACTTGCCCAGGGTCACATAACTATTAAGTGTTAAGTTTCTAAGGCCGGATTTGAACTCAGGTCCTCCTGACTCCAGGGCCAGCTGTCTATCCACTGTGCCACCTAGCTGCCCCTCCCCATATACTGTCTATGAACTGGGTCAGACAAAACCAAAAAAAAAAAGAAAGTTGCATGCACTGAAATCACAGTAATTCTCCTGGAAAGCAAGAGTATTATATGGCAGTTGATTAATAACAGAATAGTTCAATAGTACATATATTATCTTATGGCTCGAGTAGCAAGAAGCAACCATCCTGAGACAAACAAGCATACAACAAAATGTTTAGACCTACCAGATACCTCATAGCTTTCCATGAACATCATTGAAACTGAGTTGACCCAACTTCTGGGGGCAGAGCCAAGATGGCGGAGAGAAGCTAGGAACTTTCCTGAGCTTTCCCGTATTTCCCTCAAAAACAACATTAAATCAAGCCTCTGAACAGATTTTGGAACTACAGAACCTACAAAAAGAGAGACAAAATCCTGCTACATAAAATAATTTAGAAGACTTCAAAAAAGGTCTGTCTTGGGGCAGCTAGGTGGCGCAGTGGATAGAGTACTGGCTGGGGAGTCAGGAGTACCTGAGTTCAAATCCAGCCTCAGATACTTAACACTTACTAGCTGTGTGACCCTGGGCAAGTCACTTAACCCCAATTGCCTCACTAAAATTAAAAAATAAAAAAAAAAGGTCTGTCTTACCTGGGGTAAAAGGGGAGGGCAACTCAGCATCCCAGCTGGCAGCTCACCTCAGCAAAGCTCGGCTCAGTGGGCAGCTCAACACTGTCACAACTCAACGCAGCTGAGAGTGGGGCAGCCGAGAGTGGGGCAGATGAGAGTGGAGCAGCTGGAGGAGCTGTAAGTAGCTTGCAACCCTTAACCCTTTGCCCCAGGAGCAGACTTCAACTTGATAAGTTTAAAAATAGCCTACAACATGAGCAAGAAACAAAAAAGGACCCTTACCATTGACAACTTCTATGGTGAAAGGGAAGACCAAATTTCAAACACAGATGAGTTAGTCAAAATGCCCAGAAGTGAAGACTCAAGAGGGAAGATGATCTTGTCTCAAGACCAAAAAGCCCTCTATGAAGAACTCATAAAGGCTTTTAAAAACCAAATAAGAGAGGTAGGAGAAAAATGGAAAAAGAAATTAGAGAAATGAGAGCTACACTGTAAAAAGAAGCACAAAAAATGACTGAGGAAAACAATTCCTTAAAAAATACAATTGGCCAAATGAGAGAAAAAATTAGCCAAACAGAAAAAGAAGTGCAAAAGCTTCCTGTGGAAAATAAGGCCTTAAAAATTAAAAATGAGCAGATGGAAGCAGATAACTCCATGAGACAACAAGAATCTGACAAGCAGAATCAAAAGGCTGAAAAAACAGAAGAAAATGTGAAATACCTCATTAGAAAAACAACTGAATAGAAAATAGGTCCAGGAGAGATAATATGAGAATTATTGGACTGCCTGAAAGCCATGATCAAGAAAATAGTCTAGACACCATAATCCAGGAAATTATTATGGAGAACTGCCCTGAAATTGTAGAATCAGAGAATAAAATCATCTCTGAAAGAATCCACCCAACACCTCCTGAAGGAGACCCCAAAAGGAACACTTCAAGGAATATAGTAGCCAGACTCTGGAATTATCAAGTGAAGGAGAAAATACTCCAAGCAGTCAGAAAGAAACCATTTAAATACCATGGAGCCACAGTCAGAATTTCACAGGACCTGGTAGCTTCAACATTAAATGATTGCAGGGCTTGGAATATGATATACAGGAAGGCAAAGGAGCTTGGATTACAACCCAGGATCAACTACCCAGCAAAACTGAGCATTCTCAGAGGAAAAGATGGACATTCAATGAACTAGGGGACTTCCAAGGCTTCCTGAGAAAAAGACCAGAAATGAACAGAAAATTTGATCTCCAAATACAAGAGTCTAGAGAAATATAAAGAGGTAAACAAGGGGGAGAAAAGGGTTGTTCAATGATGATAAACTGCTTGAGTCTATATAAGGGAGGATAATACTTTTAACTCTTGAGATCTGTATCTCTGTAAAGGTATCGTTATTAAATCAACTTTGATGTGATGATATAAAGAAACTTAAGGGACAGAATAAAAAAAGACTAGGGGGAGGAGAGGAAGGGAGAAATGGAATGGGGTTAATTATATCATAGGAAGAGGCACAAAAAGAACCCATTACAACAGAGGGAAAGAAGGGAGGGGTGGGCATTGTTACAACCTTACTCTCATCAGACTTGGGAATAAAATACACTCCCATTTCTATAAAGAAACTTAGCTTACTCTGTAAGAAAACAAAAGGGGAAGGGGGAAAAGGGTGATATTGATAGAAGGGAGGGCACAAGTGGGGGGAAAAGGGGCAAGAAAAAGAAGGGCAGCTGATAAAAGGGAGAGCAGATTGAGGGAGGCAGTGGTCAGAAGCAGTGGTCAAGTGGAATAGGGGAAAAGAAGGGGAAAAAAAGTACAAAGGGGAAAAGAAGATGGAGGGAAATAAACTGTTAATAATTTTAACTTTGAATGTGAATGAGATGAACTCTCCCATAAAACGGAAGCGAATTGCAGAGTGGATTAAAAACCAGAATTCTACAATATGCTGTTTACAAGAAACACATTTGAAGCAGAGAGATACACACAGAATAAAGGTAAAAGGCTGGAGCAGAATATATTATGCATCAGTTATAGTCAAAAAAGCAGGGGTAGCAATCATTATCTTAGACAAAGCAAAGGCAAAAATAGATCTCATTAAAAGAGATAAGGAAGGAAACTACATCTTGCTAAAAGGTACTATAGATAATGAAACTGAGTTGAAAAATATAATTTTGAATCCACTTTCACTAGGTATTATGATAAACTTGCTTTATGTAGACATCATTTTACTCTTGGCTCAAAAGGAGTTTAACACTGATAATTGATTTGAAAGCCCAAGGATTCCAATGGGAAGTCCAAGCCTTCTAAATGACTCTGCTTCTCCCTGTCACAGGTTAGTGTGCTCATAAAGAGTCAAGGACATCAGTTTACATGGTTCATTAAGATAGCTTCAAAGAATCTATAGTGAGGTACTGAAATGTTAGAATTAGTGTTCATCCTGAGGAGCGGAAAAAAGTTTATGAGGAAATGTTTAATGCTAGCAAGGAAATGAGTACCATTATTTCACTTTTCCTGGAGGGCTGAACTGAGCCATGGATGTACGGATATTTATTTCCCAATGTCCCATGTTGAGTCAGTGACTGATTTTTGGATAAAATAAGGAGTTCTAAGATAGCATTATATGAACCATTCTATAGTCATCATAGTTCAGAAATTTAAAAAATTCAATAAAATTATATTCTAATTCTATTCTAAAGCAATCATAGGTTCAGAGAAGCAAAACATGAGACTTAGAAGGGATCTTAGAGATGATTAAGTCCAGATCCTTTATTTTACACTTGAGGAAACAGACTCAAAGAGGTGAAAGTCTTTAAGAACCCTATTCTTCTGGGGACGATGATGTTAATTATATATTTCTATGAATATTTATTTTCTAAAACAAAAGGAAAGGGAAACTATATACCAAGGCATATAAGATACATGTATAGCATAGGAATATCTATATATAAAACATAGGAATATGAAGATTCATCATATTTTTCCAAAGCACCAAAATGACTTTATATAACATTTTCCTTCTATAGCAGGAATTAACCTCTTTGGAATTTTAGTGAAGCTTATAGACAAGAATAATACTTTGAAATAAATCAACTAAAATATATAGGATTATAAAGAAAACAAATTATACCGAAATGTAGTGATGCTACTTTTGTGTTGTTTTTTTTTTAGTGAGGCAATTGGGGTTAAGTGACTTGCCCAGGGTCACACAGCTAGTAAGTGTTAAGTGTCTGAGGCCAGATTTGAACTCAGGTACTCCTGACTCCAGGGCCAGTGCTTTATCCACTGCACCACCTAGCCGCCCCTATGATACTATTTTTAAAAAGCAAGTTTTATGGGCCCTTGCTCTATAGAACAGACTGAATGTGAATCAGAATTACAAAGTGAAGTTGGCTGGACTTTTGCAGAAATTCCTATTTTGCTCATTTATAAGTCTTCTTACTGAGGAGACCAAAGATCTCTTTCAACAATTATTTTCCATGTATAAATACAGGCAAGTGCCTAGAGCTCTGCTGATTTTTATAGGCTGCTTTATCAGGTGGCATCAGCCAAATAGAACTATTTTTTAGCTATTCTCCTTCCTCTGTCCATATTTGTACAGTTATGCTTTCCTGGCTTTGGTGTGGTGTTTCCACTTACCTTCTTGTTTATTATTAGCCTGAGTCCAAACTAGTTGTCAACTTCCTCAGGGATCAATGAAACAAATAAATGCAAAAATTCAACAAATATTTATTATATTTAAAACGCTGTGCTAGGACCTAGGTATATAAAGACAAAAATATCCAAAAATATCCCTGTTCTCAACATGCTTACATTCCACAGGTAGATCATTATCATTATCATTACACAGATAAATCAGCATAAATCACTTTAAATGGGGAATGGACATTGAGGATTTAGGAAGTCCTCACAAGAGAAGTAGCACCTTAGCTGAGCCTTGAAGGGAAATCAATATTCTGAAAGGTGGGCAATGTATCCCAGAAACAGGGGAACCCTGAAAGGCAAAGCTGAGGAATGCATTCACAGAATTTAGTATTTAGTCTAATTTAGCTAGGCCACAACCATAAAGTATTTTTTTGTTTGTTTGTTTTGTGAGGCAATTGGGGTTAAGTGACTTGCCCAGGGTCACACAGCTAGTAAGTGTTAAGTGTCTGAGGTCGGATTTGAACTCAAGTCCTCCTGAATCCAGGACCAGTGCTCTTTCCACTGCACCACCTAGCTGCCCCCACAACCATAGAGTATTAATGTGAAATAAAGCTGTGAAAGATAGTTTGGAGTCAATTTGTGCAAAAATTTAAGTGTGAGGATTAGAATAGCAGCAACCATCAAGAGACAATAGAGAGCCACCTGTGATTTTCTAGCAAGGGCAGACCTACACATTAACAACAATTGTTATGACAGCTGTTTGGAAGACGGGTTAGAAAAGGTAAGAATTACGAGCACACATATCAATAAGGAGGTTATTCAAGTAGCCCAGGAGAGAAGAAATAGGAGCCTGAATCAGGTTGGTTGTCATCTGAGTGGAGTGAAGGGACTGGTTTCAAGAGATACAGAGTTAGAGTAGTGTAGAGACCAATTAAGTCTTTACAGTAGAGAGGAATGAGCAGCTGAGTGGGTAAGTGGGATAAAGGAGAGAAGAAGAAAATATGACTTTGAGACATGAACTTAGGAGAATAGAAGCCTAGTGATGTTCACATTATATAGAGGACTAGGGGTGTTAGGAGGGAAGATGACAAACACCATTTTAAACATGTTGAGTTTGATGTGCAGATGGTACCTTCCAGAGGAGAGGTCACTTGATACTTTGTTCTTCTGGCCTTGAGTTCCATTTCCTTTGCGAGTCATATAAATATTTATACAAATATAAACATTTATACAAACCTTAGGCTTAGAAATAGCATGAATGCCTTTACATATTACATAATTAGTTCAGTGATAGAGCCTGAAGAGGTCATATGTGACGTCTTCATTCATATATATATATAGATATAGATATATACATATATATTTGTGTGTATATTCATATATATATCTATATATGTATATAGATATATATGAATGAAGAGGTCATATAAGACAGAGAGAGAGAGAGAATGAATAGTCACATATGGCTATTCTCTAGTACAAAAAGGTTTATCTACCTCATACACAGAGCCAATTTTGTTTTTTCCCTGGCTTTTTTTTTTTAAACCCAAAGAATAGGGTCCTTAAAGCTGCTTTTCATTCATTTGAATGCTAATCAAGCTAGTGAAGATGACATTAGGAGCTTCACTGAGGATATGTATTTGATCATAGCAATTTTTTTAAGGCACTTAAGTTCATCCTCCACCCATCTGACGTATTATTTTCCAAAGATATTGGTCTTATCATGTGACTCCTCTCCTCAAACAGTCTCAAAGACTCCATTTTCTATGAGACACAGTCCAAACTCTTTTGACCCTCTACAATCTGGCCCTAGTCTACAGTGCCTTCATCACCTTATCCCTTATCCCTTAGTCCAGTAGGGACAATAGGGATAAGACTTGTGACTTTATTAGTGTAGGGGAGTGGTTCTAAAATTTTTTGGTCTCAAGACCCCTTTATATTTTAAAATATTATTAAGGGCACCACAAATAGTTTTTATTTATGTGGGTTATATATGTATATATATATACATATATATATATATGTATCTCAGTATTTACTCCTTTAAAATTAAACTGTCTTGCTTTATTATGATGAAATAGTTTTGAATTCATGGACCTCCCCTCCCCAGGATCTGAGGAGGGGGGATTCCTGAGACCATACTTTGGGAACCACTGGCATTGGGAAATCCCAATTGAGAAACTCTACCAATGTGAGTTGGCCCTTTTTTGCAATTTATAGTTTTAAAAAGCTGCCTAGCACTGAAAAGTTAGGTGACTTTCCCAGGATCACACAACTATTATGTATCAGTGACAAGACTTGAAACCATATCTTCCAGGCTTGCAGACCAACTCTCTATGTGATAAAACAAGCTTCTTTTAAATATTCTACACTAAGTATTTTTTTGTAGTCATGCTGGTAAGTTCACTCCTTGCTTATACTCATGTTCTCTCCAAGCCATGCCCATACTTAGCATTCCCTCCCCTGTTCTTTCTTTACCTAGACTCTTTCATCATTCAAGGCCTAGTTGCAGTCCTCTCCCCACCCTTAACTTTTATTGCATATGCCACTCATTTGGTCCATAATGCTATACTGCCTTCTATTGTTAATCATGTCCTTCCATGTTACATGCTTTGTTTAGCTTGAAAATTTTTGCAGGGTTTAGACAGATCATGCCTTATAGATCAACTTCTTTCTGGCCACCTTAGCACCTAGCATAGGGGAGCAAAGAGTATTGAATGAATGAATAAGTGAGTGACTGCATGGATATATAAGGTTTAGTTAATCCATGGAAATTTAGAGAGAGGACAACTAGGCAGAAAATTTCTCCTCATACATATGTCACTTAAGAGCAACTTTATGCTTGGAGTTCAACTTGTCAACTGACTTTGTATACTGTAAGCCAATGAATAGGCCATACTCAATCTTTTTTGACCCTCTCTTCTGATTAGTGCACATTGCATTCTATGTGCAGGTGATCAGACTTGGGTGTTAAGAAGGCTAGAGAGACTAACACACTATTATGCAGTCCACTATCCTTTGGAGCAACTTCCTAGCATAAGTTTCTCTTTTCTTCCCCAAAGTCCTTCCTTCTTTCCTTCCTTCCTTCCTTCCTTCTATCCTTTCTTCCCTCTTTCCCCCTTGCCCTCATTCCTTTCCTCTTTCACTCTGGCCTTCCTTCCTTTCTTCCTTTCCTCTTTCTTTCCTTCCTTCCCTCTTTCTCTTTTTCCTCCATCCCTCCCTTTCTTTGTTCATTTTTTCCTTCCCTCCTACCTTCCTTCCTCCATCTCTCCCTTCCTTCCTTCCTTCCCTTTCCCTCTTGCCTTCCTTCCCTCTTTCCATCTTGCCTTATTTCCTTTCTTCCTTTCTTCTTGCCTTCTTTCCTTCCTTCTTTCCCTCCTTCCCTTCCTCCCCTCTCCCTTCCTTCCTTTGTTCATTCCTTCCTTCTCTGCTTCCTTCCTTCCTCCCTCCCTTCCTGCTTTTTTCCTTCCTTTCTTCCTTCTTCCTTTCCTTACTTCCTTCCTTCCTTTGTTCTTTCTTTCATTTCTTCCTTCCTGTCCATTAGTTTCATGGGATTTACATCCTTCTTATTTTCTAAGGATTTCATAGACCAACAGAAAATGATATGGTACCTGCTCCAACGTGCTTCACTGATAATATCTAATGAACCCCTATAGTATTCTTTGATCATAGCTCATATTTTCTTGTATTTCACAGGTGGGGAAATAGCAGGGGAGACATAAGAAATATCAAATTATGTAACTAGAACTTAGAATTTTCCTGACAACTTTCAGTGCCTATGGGGCAGACAACATGTGTAAGCATTTCCATCCTCTCTGCACCTTGAGGCTGTGGAATAGTGCTACCAGGACCACACAAGTTGGAAGAGGCTGGGTCAGTGCCAGATTACCTCTTTTATTTAATTTAAATACCAACACACACAAAACCCATCTCTACATGGGTATGCACTGTGCAAATTTACCCAGTATCCTAGTCATTCTAAAGTTGTATATAATTCACCATCTATGGTTCTTACTTTACCTTCTCCTGGGATTACAGGGCTTGGGGGAGGCAGACAGTAGGTTTATGGTCACTTGGTTCCTTGTGCTTTTCCTTTCTTCTCATTTTGGCTATTGCCTTCTTTTTCTTGACCCCTTTAACATACTGTGGACAGGTAGGTGGTACACTGGATAGTGATAGGCCTAGAGTCAGGAAGACCTGAATTTCAATCTGGCCTCAGACACTGATTAGCCACGTCTCCTTGGGCAAGTCACTTACCCCTATTTGCCTCAGTTCCTCATCTGCTAAATGAGTTGGAGAAAAATGGCAATATACTCTGTATCTTTGCCAAGAAAACCCCAAATGGGGTTCCAAAGAATTGGGCATGACTAAAAATGTCTCAACAACAACAAAATCACCTACTGCTCCATCACCAGCTTGTGGCCCAAAGAGCTTGTGTTGCTGGTGCTGGCAGTAACAAAATACTATGGCTCATAACATAAGAGAGTTCAAACTAGAACAGAACATAAGTCTATGGTTCTCTGTCTTTTATCCCCTCCATCTATTGCTTTCCCTGTAACTTACTATATCATATCTTTTTGTTCCATATCTTAATCTCCCACATTTTATAACAATTCTTCAATTTTCAAAATTAGTGGAGCATATATGAATACCCTTACATTTAGGAGAAATGAAAAGTTCAACAATGCTTTGGGCAGAGGAAAATGTTTTTACCAGAGGAGAGGATCATTAGAAACAGCTTGGCATGTTTATGAGCAATCCCCATTGGCACTTACTTAATAGGAAAAAAGGTTTTGCATATGGCTAAGTGTTTTTATATGTACATTCATCTGGGCATGTGTTATGAAATGTGCCTTCTTTAGCAGTTTGAATTTGTAGCATACCCAGATTTACACACGTATTTCCCCCCTCATACCTTTCTCTCCTCTCTCTCCTCTCTCCTCTCCCCTCTACTTTCCTTTTCTTTTCTCCCTTCTTCCCTCATCTGGAATTTTGAGATAAAAATGCCCATAACCCTCTTTGCCTTTTGATGAGTAGGGCAGGGAAGGTGAGGAGCTGTCAGGGAGCTATGCAAAAGCAACTGTTCCTACTTACAGATACTTCTGTAAGTCAGGGCAGAAAAGAAGCCGAAACTTACATTTGGGTACTTGCCATTGGTTAGCATAGAGAAGGCTGAAAACTAGACAGCCCTCAGTCTTTTCCTCCCTTTTGGCCACATCTTATTTGCTCTAAAAAATTTACTTTGCCTTTTTTCCCATCTCTCATGACTGATGTTGTAGGGGGTATTCTCCTAATAAAATGGTTCTCAACTATTTTTGTCATTGGCCCATTTTGCAATCTGGACCCCTTCTCAAAAGAAAGTTTTTAAATATATAAAATAAAACGCAGTATTCAAAAGAAACAAATTATATTGAAATGCAGTTATAAAAAGTCAAAATTTACTGATCCTGGGTTAAGAACCATTGCTAATGTATCTTCAACCCCCAGTCCATTTACCTTGAACCTAAGTATACTGAAGTCCCTAACTTTAAAATGAAATCCTAAATGTAGAAGGATACATGTTTAATCATTCTATTTCCTATTCTTTTTTCCTTACAAACACACACACGTATAGGGGGCAGCTAGGTGGCACAGTGGATAAAGTACCGGCCCCGGATTCAAGAGAACCTGAGTTCAAATCTCACCTCAGACACTTGACACTTACTAGCTGTGTGACTCCAGGCAAGTCACTTAATCCTCATTGCCCCGCAAAAAAAAACCCCAAAACACACACACATGACTATGCTTAAGGAAGTTCACATTTAGTAATTGCTTACAAAGGTAACTATTAGATTATGATTTATCCTTTTATTAAAAAGTGAAGTTTTAAAGTTCTTATCTAAAAATAGAAATCTCAGTGAATAGAAATGAATAAACATTTATTAAGCACCTACCAAGGGCCAGGCACTATTCTAAGGATAGGAGATACAAAAAAAGGCAAAAGATAGCCCCTTCCCTCAAGTGGCTTACAATGTAATGGGGGAGATAACATGTAAACAAATATATACAAAGCAAGCTATATATTGGATACCTGGGAAGTAATTAACAGAAGTAAAGCATAATTTACCAACTCTACTCCTTCTGTTTTAGAATGAAAATATTTTAAATACTACAAGATTTAAGATTTCATTGCTGTAGATACTTTTGCCACAGATACTGGTCATATACTCTCTGTGGCTTAGGACACATTCTTTCTGAGTCAGTTTTTCCAAAAACATAAACATTTGGTGACCAGCCTCAGCATTTTCATACATGGGGGGGAAAGTAATGGAAGGTTGAAGAATGAATGATGAAACCCCATTGCATTTTTGCAGGTCTATTGAAAACCAGAATAATTTTGCACTTTCACAGTCATTGGTTTCAAAGGTCAACTAAGCTGTTGTTTTATCTTCTCCCCTCCCCCCAATGATTTTGCATTAGGGTTGATATCCCTGAGATGTTATGAAAAACAGACAAACATATATTCACTGTCTTTTATGCCATTATTGATTGCCTTTTTCTTTTCATTGGGAGTCCCTCTGGGATATTATTACTGATCGTGCTCCGTAGCAAGTTGTATGTCTGGGCAGACAGCCAGGGATTTAAAGTCCGCAAATATGTTTATTAGGGAGTGAAAATGTCCCCTAGGATTGTTCCAGGTGTGCCATACCAATAGAAAAATCCTCGCAAGAGGATGTCTACACTTGTGAATTGTACATATATAACCTATGTCAGATTGGTTGCTGTCTTGTGGAGGGGGAGGGGACGGGGAGGGAGGGAGAAAAAATCTTATGAAAATGAATCTTGAAAACTACCTTTACATGTAACTGGAAAAAAAGAAAATAAATGGAAATTTTTTAAAAAAGATGATGTTGAAATATACTAGATCTTCTTTGCTGGTTCATTTAGAGCTGTAACCAACAAAGCCAGCCCTTAATTATGTTGAAATTGAAGTGATGCTTTTGGGAGCTCAGTTCAAGGTGATTCTCAAGGGAATATTAAAGGAAAAAAACCACAATTCTGGGTATATTTTCTGCACCTCTCTCCCTAACCCCGACTAATGGTAATAATTCAATCAAGTTAATGATCAGAGTTGTTGACAATGAAGATTCTTCCTGTCTTGAGAAAAATATGAAGTTAACCTTAATTATTCATGATCATTTGCCCAAGATAGATTTCTAGAAAGGACTGTGTTACATACAATAAACACTAAATAACAGTTTATCAGATAGTATATCACAAAAGTGGATCATTATTGCTATTGCTATGGTTTAATTGCCATTGTTTTCTAGCTAACTTAAAAAAAAACTATATACCCCGGTAATATTTCAAAAGATATTTTTACCTAGAATTGAATTTTAGAGCTACAAAACTGGAAGAGATATTCTAAAGCACTTATTTTCGTTATGAGGGAACTCAGGAATTAATTTTCTTTAAGCAATGAAACATAATTTTAAGTTGCTTTTTTTCCCCTAGGACTTTTTTTTTGTGTGTGTGGGGCAATGAGGGTTAAGTGACTTGCCCAGATTCACGCAGCTAGTAAGTGTCAAGTGTCTGAGGTCAGATTGAACTCAGGTCCTCCTGAATCCAGGACTGGTGCTTTATCCACTGCGTCACCTAGCTAGGCCTTTTAAAAAGATAATTATATACCATCCTTATGAATATTACAAAGCTATTCACCCATTGCTAGGGCAACTATTCTAAATCTTATGGGTATAATTCTTGGCAACAGAAAAGAATGAATGACTTTAAGGGACTGAACTGATTTTGGCCTTATTACTACCATTTACTAAGAAAATTAGAAAAGTAGTACCTGTTTTTCTAAATGTGATGCTTTCATAGCATCCCTACAAATTCAGTAGGAAGTAGATACTGTCTTCAGACTTTTAGGTGGGCAAATATAATCAGATCAAATATAAAGTAACTAAGGTACTACATTTGACTCTAAATTGAAGTATTAAACAATCTGTGATAGCAACAGTAAAGACTGTAGCCATTGAAACTATTCATTGCTCTAAGGTAACCCCCTGTTTTTTCTCGTAGGCTTAGCCTCTTGTTCCTCTTAGCTTTTTATTCTCAGATGCCAAGAAAAATAGAAGAATTCGGGGGCAGGTGATGATAGAAGGTAGAAATTGAACCAAAATATCACAGTGGAAGAACCAAGCCTAAGTTTCTAGAAATAGAAGGGAACAAAGAGATGAAGACTGGTTTCCCAGTAGCCCCTTCCATTCACTACAGAAACAGCTCTGTAGCCAATTCAGAATAAAATGAAAATGAATAGTGTGGGGGGTAATTGGAGATGGATGGGGTAATATGAGGGATTTGAGGTAGCCTGGAAAGGAAATTGAAGTAGGCAAACACTAAGAATGTGAATGGCTTCTTGACTCAAACTGTTTTACCATCTGATCACCATCAACATTTTGTGATAGTCTTTGCTATCCAGATAGAATAGTTAACTTATCCTTCCCACAACCTGAGTCCATGCCTCAGGGGAAAAAAATGCGGAAATAGATGTTGGAGGGTAAGGGAGCAGAACAGTATGAAAAGGTATATTGGAAGTATAGGGATGATTATGGTGAGAATAATACTAAAAGAGGGATGGGATATATATATATAAAACCAGTTTATCCTGTGGCTAGCTGGCCTAATGTATCATTTGTAATAAATGCTGCAGACAAATCCTAGTTTTCTTATTCCTTAGCAATTTCAGTGTTAGTCAATTTTGGGACGTTCTTGAACTTGTCATTTGATAAGACTTGGATTAGGTGGGAAGATGTTATTTTTCCCATTAAAGGGAATTAGAATTATCCTTGAGATTATTTAAATAAGAACTAAAAGTTTAGGCCTGGAGCTATAAGAACTCATATCAAGTACTATATAGAAGGGTGAGAGATTTCTTCTTCTTTATATGATTCCAAACTGAATGAAAGACTGGAGTTGGTCACTTCAGCCTTTGGATGTTAATCTGCAGTCAGGAATTTTGTAAAAGCTGAGCCTTGTACTCCATTTATTATGTCTTTTTCATTGGGGAGATATTTAAGCTACCTTTAGTTGGTACATGTACATTCCTGTTTGCAAGTAATGTTAACTGTGGTAAACTTTAGTTTAGTACATTCTTTTGTCAAATCTTGCAATTTGGGACTTTGTCTCCCTTTGCCCCAGTATCCCAATTTGGTCATTCCATACAGACTTTAGTCATAATAGTTATCAAGTATTAAAATGGATAGTAAAGAGTCCAGGTTTGTTCTTATTTTATACCTTTAGGAATTGAGAGAATAAGAGAGAGGAAAGGAGAGGTTGGGAGAGAGAGGAGAGGTGAGGGGAAAAGACATAAGGAGTAGAGAGGAGAGGAGAGGAGACAGAGACAGACAGAGACAGACAGAGATAGATTAGACAGAGAAGAGACAGAGAGAGGAGAGAGAGGGAAAGGGAGAGAGAGAGAGAGAGAGAGAGAGAGAGAGAGAGAGAGAGAGAGAGAGAGAAATGGAGAGAGGGAGGGAGGGAAGGAGACAGACAGACAGAATACTGTAATCTTACTGCAGAAATTTCCATTGTCATTAGATGGTACAGTGGCTAGAGCACTAGACCTGGAGTAATTAAGACTTGAGTTCAAATTTAGCCTCAGATACTTACTTGCTGTGTGATCCTGGGCAAGTCACTTCTTGGCCTTAGTTTTCTTATCTGTAAAATGAGGGCAATAATAATATCTCTTGTCTAAGATTGATGTGAATATTAAATTAGATAATATTTGTAAAGTGCTTTGAAAACCTTAAATGTGCTAAATAAATACTAGATATTATAATTATTATTATTATCCTAGAATAGGATGGTATATTATTATTATTATTATTATTATTATGCTTAGAATGAGATGGTAACACTATTCAATAGAATTGAATGAGATAATATTTATAAAGATCTTTTCAAACCTTAAAATGCTAGATAAATGCTAGATATAATAATTATTGTAATAGTTTCATAAAATTATGTCACTATACCATATACTACCATAAATTATATACTATATATTTTAATATTTATAATAATGCAAAATTATATATTTGTACATATATATAAAATAAAGGCCATGATTATATAATCTCATATTTTATATAGTATTTTTGATAGGATCATGGATTTCAAGTTGTAAATAGACCTTAGAGGTCATCTCCTACAAATTCTTCATTTTACAAATAAGGAAACTGAGGCCCATGGAGTTTAAGGCTCTTGTATAAAATAACACAGATCAAATAAGTGTCAGAGAAAGTATTAAATTTAGGATGGTTTTTATCATAAGGAGGTATAAACTGAACACAAAAAATTTCAAGAACATTTCTTTAACCTTGATCCTGGAAATATTCCTTCATTTTTTAGAACTACATTTGCTTTTGCCTTTAGCCTTAGCCAAATCAGTTTACTTTTCAACTCTTTTGGTCAGTGAAAAGCAATGTTCTTACTTTCTGGAGTCCAGTCAATAATCCAGTCATTCAAATCCTCACCTATTCATGAAAGCCAAAAAAAAATGTTTGTAGATTATGAGTTTCATCTTACAATAATCAATATAAAATTACCATATGTCATATTGATAAATATAATTTCTAAATTACTAAATTATTCTACTACACTAAGTTTTTACTTTAGCTCAAAACCCAAGTAATTTTTACTCTTTGCTCCTCCTTACACCTAACTAGTTGTGCCAAGTCCTAAGTAATTCCCCCGATCTGTTCTTACTTTTCCACTCTGTCACCTTCCTATGTCAGACTCTGGTCATCTCTCTTCCAGATTATTGCAATAGCTTTCTAAATAATAGCTTCTTATATGTCACCTTTAAAATGGATTCTTCTCCTTACTGCCAAAGTTAGGATTTGAATGAAGGACCAACCCTGTCACTCTCTGCCTCCAATACCTTCACTGGCTTCCCATTGGCTGATGAATAAAATACAAACCCCTTACCCAAGCTTTCAAAACCCTCCTCCATCTTACTCCAGACTACTTTATTTCACATTCTTACCCTTCATATATTCTATGACCCAGCCAAATTGGACTACTCGTTACTGCCTGGTGTAGTCCCCTCCTATTCTGCCTCTGTAGCTCTGTGTACGCTGTCCATTATTTCTGAAATAATCTCCCTCCCATTTTCAACTGTTGACATCCTTCTCCAGGTTTGGTATTTTTTTTTGAGGCAATCAAGTTTTTGTCAAGTGGCTTGCCCAGGGTCACACAGCTATTAAGTGTATGAGACCATATTTGAACTCAGATCCTCCTGGTTCCAAGTCTAGTGGTCTATCTACTATGTCACCTAGTTACCCCTCTTCCACTTTCAAAGTCCAACTTAATTTTGCAGGCTTCTGTGGAAGTGATCTCTTACTTCTTATATCTTTGAATTGGACTTCCCTTATGTAAACAATCTTGAAGTTATTTGTGCACAAGTTTCCTTCCCTTACTAACTGGTAAACTCCCTGAGGGAAGTGACTTTATCATCTTCAGCTCTGAATGAAGAGTGCATTGCACATAACATATACTCAATTTTTATATGTTCATCAATAAATTTTGAATAGGATTGTTTCTTATTCACCTTAGATTCCTATGTGGAAGTAAAAGTATTAGATGACACATAGTTGGAAATAATGTTCAACAGTTAATCAGAGCCTTAGGAGCTGAATAAGGTTGTTTTTTCCAAGGAGAAACATTTCATCTAGTTTTATGATTACATGTTGCAAAAAATAATGAAAATATTGCACATGTATAACCTATATCAAATTGCTTGCCTTCTCAATGAGAGGGAAGGGGAGCAAAGAAGAAAATTTGGAACTCAAAATTAGCAAAAAAAACCCCACCTGAATATTAAATATTGTTTTTATATTTTATTGGGTGGAAAATAAAATATTAAATAAGTTTTTAAAATCAGGTACAAAAAAGACATTGTGACATAAAAACAATTAAAATATAAATGCAATATATTTGATTATCATTTATGATCAAATAATTGTATAAATCTTTATCTCTTATTTAAATCTGATTCCCAAAATGTAATAAAACTCACTGTGATACTAGAGACAATGGAATTGACAGAACCAGCATAAAAGTGAGCCTCTTGTTTCCTCTGTACCTGAAAAAATTTAACAGGGGTGAGTCATCACACAGCATTTTTCAAAATCTGATACAAAGAATTCTGGATCATTCAGTCAAGATAGGGGGTGTGAGTAATGGGCAAAGGCTGATGCTTATCCTTGAATGGAAGTTATGGGGCAGCTAGATAGCACAGTGGATAAAGCACCAACCCTGGATTCAGGAGGACCTGAGTTCAAATCCAGCCTCAGACACTTGACACTTAATAGCTGTGTGATCCTGGGCAAGTCACTTAACCCTCATTGCCCCACCAAAAAAAAAAAATGGAAGTTACCTCTGTAATACTCTCTATTGATTTCATTTGCTTGTTGAAAGCTATTTACATTTTGAAGGCAAACAAGTTCTTTGCCTCCTTGTAGACTGATAGCTTGTTGAATACAATATCTCTCTGACCACACATCCTCTGAAAATTTTTCATGGAGTATCTATCCAATGTATTTGAGCACTACTACTGGTTCTTTTACTCTTCTGAGGGTTAAAGTGTATAACTCAGGGTGTGAATCTGTGGTATCTCATTCTTATTATATGTTTGGCTCACTTAATTTTTTCTGTCTTATATTGTCAACAGTTCCTTTTTTTCCCTTTTCTAGAATGTTATATTGAATAGGAATGTAACAACCATGTATCTCTCTATTTTCCTTGTTATTTTAAGTTTTAATTCTTATGAGACTGTAAAATATCATGATCAACTTAATTAGTATAATGTCATCTGTGAAATGGAGCATTCAAGAATTCCTCCATCAATAAGCAATCCTTATTTAGTTACAATGGCAAACAGTTTAGTGTGCATATGGCTCCAACAAAACTCTGCTCCTCACACCTTTCTTGAAGACTTTCCTGTTTTCCCCCAGATACTAATGCCTTCTCCTCTCCCCTCCACAAAAGAAAAAAAAACCCTACTTTGCATTTGTTTTTCATATGTTTGTTTACTATGTAAATATATATGTATATATGCATACACATGTAGACATATATGTGTACACACACATCTATACACACAAATTAATGTGTACGCATGCAATACATGCATGCATGCATATATACATATATACACACACTCGCTTGTCTCCTTTGACAGAAGATAGGATCCTTGAGGGGACAGATAGATGCTTGGATAGATAGATAGATAGATAGATAGATAGATAGATAGATAGATAGATAGATAGATAGATAGATAGATAGATAGGTAGGTAGGTAGGTAGGTAGGTAGGTAGGTAGGTAGGTAGGTAGGTAGGTAGGTAGGTAGGTAGGTAGGAAGGTAGAGCCTCCTTATTTTGGAATTATTTTTATTCTTGAGATAAAGATTTGTTATAAGACTGTGTGTTAAAAGACGAAGAAAGGTTGATGATAAATTATAAAACCCTGAAAAATTATTAGTAAACTTAAACCCTTTCCGAAGTCACCATTAATTGTTGCCAATTTTAGAAAGAAAGAATTTAAATTCTGGGCGGCTACTTGCTACCTATGTGACCTTGAAAAAGTAACTCAATCTCTTTGAGACTCAGTCTCCTTATGTAAAAGCTGGGGCTCAAGATCGCTAAGGTCTTTTTCAGACCTGGATCCCATGGACTGAATGAAACTTGTTGATCCCAAAATGATAGCAGTCATTTGGAAATAGAATCCACTAACCTTCAACTTTAGCCCATGATACCTACCTATACTCTTGTGCTAGTTAAACATCTTAGTAAACAGGTGCTGAAAAGTTCCTTTTACAGGAAGGGGCAAAATAGCAAAACCTGCTGTGGTGCTCAACGGAATTATCTTTCACCTCTCTGTACTGTGTGGCTAAGGTAGAAATGGGGAAATTATTTCATTTCTTCCTACCAGCTACCCTGAAATTGAAACACCCCACTGTACTCAGTATACTCCCTAAGGGTAATTAAGAGCATGGGCATAGTGCCCAGCATAATAAAAACAGACTTAGAGCTTTTCACCAACTTTAGTCTGGGAAAAAGTGCATTGAAAGTTTTATTTCTTGAATAACACAAAATGTCCATATGATTAAATGCTCCTCATTTTCTTTCCCACCATGGGGTTCACATTCATACTTTAATTGTTTCAGCTGTTTTATTAGCTAGTAGTCTAAACATTACTATTAAATGTTCTTTCTCTTTGGACAAACCTCTTGAAATTTTCTTCACAAGTGAATGTCTTTCTCGTGCAAAACCAATTACCTTTGTGCATTCAAGGAAAGGGTCAGTTGTAACAAATGCTGTCCAGCTGTGAATTAGAGTGTATCTTAGATGTACTTGTTGAATTTCAGTTGAGAAAATGAAATATTTTTAAAGCATTTCCATTGTAATGATAAATGACCAAGGGATTTATTTTAGAATAACAATAACCCTATGATATCTTCCCCAGAACCATGAAAACATAATTAGATTTTTTTTAATCTTCATGAATTATGGGCATTCTTCAAGTGGAAAGTCCCTCCATCAGTGCCTATTGGCAACTGATCTGAAATTTTTAGTCTTAGAAATTTGACTGGCAACAATGAGAGGTTAACTGACTTGCCTGCTGGCCATCAGTGGTGTCAGACTCAAATAGATCAGATATCATATTGACTTCGAAAACCACAAATTAACATTATCTATGTTGTATCTTTCTTTTTATTTGTTAAACATTTCTAAACTACATTTTAGTATGGTTGAGGCCTCACTTGGGAATTTTGTGTGCCTCTTTCAATCTGCTGTCCTGGAGTTTGACACTTTTCATGCAATTAATATGTATTAAAGGCAAGACTTAAACTCAGTTTCTTCCTGGGCTTGTGATTAACCCTCTATTATTCTGTCCTGTCTTTCACAATTAAGTTATCTTTATCAATAGGATAGATTTTGATATGTTTCAGGTAGGTCAATCTGATTTATTCTTTCTCATAACCCCTCCCAAATCTCTGATCATGAGCTATATTCTCTCTGTGCTATTGATAACAGACAGGTGTCATTTCCTTGCTTTTATGGTGATAAGGATGAAAGTCAGAGGTATAGAGATTACGTGACCTATCCAGGGACTTATGGAAGGTCAGTGGTAGAATGGAGTAAAGCAATATTTCTTATGTCCATTTCTTTGCTCCAAAAAAAAAAAAGAAAAAGAAGAAAGAAAGAAAAGACACATGCAGAACACATTGGTGTTAATGTGCATAACTCAGAGTCAATACTAGTACCTTATTCATATGTCATTAAATTTCCCTTTCATTAATGCAGCATAGATTTTTGAATGAAAATCAAGACTGTGATTTAGTTTTGTGGAATATTGATTAGGAATTATATCTTTATCTTTTTTCTGAAGTGACACTGTTTTCACAGTAGGAGTTCTAATTTTAAAAAAAATCACACTCCATCACCTTTAAAGTTTCTTCCAGTTCTATCAATCTATAATTCAAAACAGTCATGGAAATTCAGAGTTGAAAGGGACCTCCATGACCATTTTATCTAACCCATACCTGAATAATAACCCATTCTTGTCCTAAGTAGTCATCCTGAATTTGCATAAAACTCTAATAAGGGGGGAAGCTTTATTCTATAGTAGCAAGCATTCTACTTTTGGATAGCTTGGATAAATGAGTAAGTTTTCCTTGAAATAACACCTTCTCTAGAGTTTCTTCTTTACTTTCCCTTAACTTCTGGCTCCCAGAAGGGTCAGTTAACTACTTCTCTCACAATTCTATGGCTAACTCTGAAGGACTTGGGTGAGAGACCCCCACTGGTGTACTTCCTATTTCAATCATCCAGTACACATGACAGCTTTATTTTATTTATTATTATTTTTTTTTAGCAAAAGACATTTACAAAGGTGATATAATAAGAAGAGTTGTTATAAAACATCCTCCCCCCAAAATCTTGCACACATTCTCCCACAAATACAGAAGCCTAAGAATGGGCTCCAGCTGGGAAGAACACATGTAACCAAGGTATAATCTCGTGACTCCTAGCTACCAGAAGCCTTCTTATGAGACCATTGGCAGCATTCCTCTCTGGTATAAGGAGGTCATTTCCCTCGAAGCTGCTTCATCTCTTAGATGGCCATGTTTATAGATAGATAGATAGATAGATAGATAGATAGATAGATAGATAGATAGATAGATAGATAGATAGATAGATAGATAGATAGATAGATAGATAGATAGATAGAGATAGAGATATCTAGATATATAGATATCTAGATATCGATATATCTGCCCATGGTAATCCTTGATATGTCTTACTCTGCTCCAGGCTGGATGATTTGTCAGCAACTAGTCTAGTATCTCTGATAACATGGTCAGATGAATGAGTGGAGTTGGAGGAAGCGAGGAGGAAGTAAAATCTTTTCTCTGAGCTCACCTCACCTTCTTGCTGCCCTTTTGTACAGGTACAAGAGTCTGCCTACATAAGGCACTCCAAAACCTGGAGTTCTCTCCCATTTTATTGCTTTACCACTGGACTGAGTGAACTACTGAAATTCTTCTGCTATTTAAAGCACTCCCAGGAGTTTTGTTAGCTTGTTTGGTTAGCCAGTCATGCTGTTCTCTTCTGACCCAAGTAAAGAAGAGTTCACACCTTGTAAAGAAATCACAAGAGGTAAACTCTTTTGTTCACACCTTTAAAACTTCATCTTGGGTGATCACTCTCATACTTAGCAAATACCTAATTATTAAATTAATTAGGTTGGGGGTTGGAATGCCATCTATGCACTTATATCATATTTTGCCTCTTTCTACCTTCTACCTACTCTGTGTACTACCCAGAATCTCCAGATCCAGAAATATTTCAGAGTCTTATCAGAATCAGAACATTGTAGATATGTGAGTGAGAGTAGGCTGGGAGTACTCGTTTTTATGCATGGTTATATATTAAGCTTCATTTATGGGATCAGTAGCCAAATATTCTCTGCTTATAGCCATTACATGTGTAATGTACACTACCCCTAACTCTACTGAATGGGCTTTAATACCTTTATGTTTTGACAACAAGAAAGCTGTACTTTTAAAAGTTAACAGATTCCAGGAAGTTTTCTGTGTCTTAGCATAATGGCTACTTCAGCTCTCTTGTTCCATACTCTCTTTTTACCTTTCAAATACATCTGGGTCAGGTATATATGAATAATTTAGTTACTTGGTGGTGTTCAGCATACATTATTAAAAGACAAACTTGGGACGGTTGCTACTGCCTTCTATTTAATATAAGGTGTTTATTTTTCATGTTATTGCTGTGTTTTCATCGGTTCAGCTATATGTAACCATCTAGATATTTTATCTTCTTAATTATTACCACCATGGCATTAGTTTTGAAGAAAAGGGGACTGCTTTGCATTTCAACATCACACTTCCTTACTGTAACTAAATGTAATGAAACCCAATTGGTTTGGGGTATTCCAACAGTTGACATAGTATCTTAAATCTACTGTATTAGACACATTTTTAACAGCCTACCTTTCTGAGAGGCAGGCTGGTATGGTGGAAGCCTCAGACACTGACTGTGTGACTCCAGGCAAGTCACTCAACCTCTGTTTGCCTCAGTTTCCTCATCTGTAAAATGTAGATAATGATAGTACCTACTTCCCAGGATTATTATGAGGTTCAAATGAAATAATCATTGTAAAGCTTTTAGCACAGTGCCTGACACATAGAAAGTACTATGAAAATGTTAGTTATTTAGGTCCTGCCACTCACACAAGCTAGGTGTGAGATGTACTAGATATGTGACAATGATCAAGTCACTTGGGGTCTCAGTGCCCCAGGTAACTCTAAGACCATTAGCTACTTAGGAGTTGCCAGTCAGCATTACCAGAGGACTGAAGGGAATTTTTGCACACTGGGATTTACTCAGAATAATGAAATCACAGGTCCAGACTTCCCCCACAAGATCCAACCTTTCTCTTACAATGGCTATGTTGCTAGGTATGTATTAGCCCCCTCCATGGATGAGCAGACAAGTGATTGTTTTTGAGAACAGAAGTTCAACAGGAGGAGTGGAGTTAAGTGGAATATTCTTTCCCCTGGGAAAATGCCAAACTGCCCAGCTGAAAGGAATGATTGTTTGAATGTTCATCAAAACAGTTTTGTAATAGACTCAAACTTTTTTTTCTATTTTTAGGGCATTTTATTTGCTTTCACATCATCTGAGGAACTGGAAAGATTTTAGTACTTGATCATAAAGTTTTCATGGACAGGGACTGTTTTCATTATCTTTAGATTTTCTCCAGCCTTTTTAACATGGTCTATTTTGTATAGCAAGTGTTTATGAATCATTTCTTGATTTTTTTGCTGAATGAAGAAGGCAATATTTGATGATGATCAAATGAGAGCATGGAATTATAGGTATCCATTATAAAACAAGTCACCAAACATTATATTCTAGGTCCTCTGCTGCTGAGCAGCTAGGCATACACAGAAAGGCAAAACCAGTCTCTTCCCTCAATGAGCTTCCAATCTAATGAGAGAAACAAAAGGCAAACAACTATGTACCAGCAAGAGATAAACAGGATAACTTGGAGTTAATCTCAGAGAAAAGGCACCAGCATTTGCTAGAATTGAGCTAACAGAAGTATCTACATGAATTAAAATATTGATGGCACCAAAAGAAATTGAGATGCAACTTGCTTAAAGCAGACCCATGTATAATGGGAGATCCATGTAACTTCACATGAATAATGTTTATACCATTCAAGATTAATTTGGTAACTTGGAAAATCTGTTAATAAGTGATTAGGAGGTTTTGTGAGAACTGTGTTGCTATAGTTAGAATCATTCACTTAATTCTCTAGTCACTTAATAAAGGAAGAGGTCTTAACATAAAATTTGGGGAAAGATAAAACTAGTTTTGGTTTTTTGGGGGTTTTTTTTCCAATTTCCTTCCCTCCAAATGTAGTGATACACTGATTTCAGAGAGAACCAAGGGCAGAGGAAATGATACAATGTTATGTGGCTAAGTGGTAGGGAGATTGGGGTCAACAAATTATAGGGCAGCTAAGAGAGGTTGGTAGTTATAAACCAGTATGTAGTGATTTCTATCTTGCAAGTTGGGGGATAAAATAACTTTGTATTCAGTAACAATATGTATGTCATTGGGAAGAAAATATACCGCATAGTCTTTGATAGCATATCAATAATGCTGTTTGGGAATGCTTGATACTATGTGTAACTTCTTAGGTTTCACCAAAGTTCACTGTATTCAATAAGTCAGTTTTTTAAAAAAATTCAAACATGGTAGACTTTGAAGCTTTCTGTTAAAAATGAGTTCCTGTGGCTGTACCCGGAGATATCCTCTTGTCCATGAATATCTAGTCTTTCATTGTTAAAGATCACATTTCTGCTCCTATTCCCTGTGTTGGATTTCCTACTAGCACCTTACAAATCAGGTCAATGTGCATGTTTAGTTGGTTTAAGTAGTGACAGTTGCTGCTGTATCATGTAGATTTTTTAGAACCTACCCCTTTTCACTCCTCCCCACATACCTAATTAAAAATGCACACTTACATTTCAAGTCTTAACTAAAGATCGTGCCTTCTACAAGAAGCTTTTCTTCATACCCCTTAATGCTAGTGCCTTCCCTCTCCTGATTATCTCTCATTTATCCTGTATATACCTTGTTTGTCCTCAATTGTTTGCATGTTGTCTCCCCCATTAGACTATAAGCTTCTTGAGGACAGGAATTGTTTTTTTTCCTTTCTTTTTATTTCCACCATTTCGTACATAGTGCCTGGCCCAGAGTAGTACTATATAAATTCTAGTTTACTGACAGACTAATTCAGTAATTCCTATTATTTTCAGGGATGCAACCTAATCAATTTAGTATTTTCATAAGTAAATTTCATATGTAGAAGCCATTCTTTGCTTCCTATTATGTTATCAACACTGTAGTCTCCAAAAGGGACAGTCAGACTAAAAACAATCTAATCAGATATAATTTATTTTGAATAGTGTGTACTACCGTGTGAGTTTATAGAGGTTATGCTAAAATATGTAGGTATGAGCTTGAATTAACATGGGCTCATTGTGTGTTTAAAAATAATAATAATGATAGTAATAATAAATGTTTGACCTATGAAATATCTCTGTTTTGAACAAATCCTTGATGGTGTCTTACTATTACTAATACTTTTACCAAGAAAATGTTAAATTCCAAATTAGAGGATCCATATCTTTCTTGTCTTTTTTTATATGATGAATTACATTATATGAATTCTCATTTCAATCTCATATTGTATATCAGACAACAATAATGAGAGCCATTATACAGGTTCTATCCCTGTATGTACTAATTCTTCTGCACTGCACCGATGAAGGTAGCATCTTCATCTGAAAAGGACATTATATTTGTGTGTAAGAAGATCTTACACATGTAGAAACTCATTGTGGAACTCAGTGACTTGGGATTCTTAAAAATTATTCCATTGGAGTTCTCAAAAGGCTTACGAAGTTCAGGCTTTCCTCCATATAGCCTCAAACCAAGGTTCCTTGTGTTCTTTGGGAAGCATCAATTCAAAGCTCCATCCAATGTTTCTCTTTGACCAGACAAGCAAGGGAGCCCATTGGATAGAGCACTCCAGTCCCAGACTGATGAAGACCTGAGTTCAAACTTGGCTTCTGACATTTACTAGCTCTGTGACTCTGGGAAGTTAATTAATCTCTATTTATCTCAGTTTCCTGATTTGTAAAATGGGAGTAATAATAGCACATGCCTCCCAGGGTGGCTGTGAGTATCAAAAAAGTTAATGATTGTAAGGTGCTTAGCACAGTGCCTGACCCATGGTAAACAGAGAGAGAGAGAGAGAGAGAGAGAGAAGTGTGTGTGTATGTGTGTGTATATATATATGTATATATGTGCATATATGTGTATATATGTACATATACATGTATATATGTATATGTGTATATATGTGTGTATGTGTGTGTATATATGTATATGTGTGTGTATGTCTCCAACAAAAAAGGCAGTCAATTAGAGAGAATAGCCAGAAAAATGGTCTCATCTGCACAAGAATGCTTGTAGATATGCTGTCCCCTAGATTCCCATACCATCATGGGGAGCAGAAAGAAAGAAAACAAGCATTAAGCACTTCCTCACAGGTGCTCAATACTATCCAGAATGATAGGCTTAGTATCATAATATCCCCATGATGGTTTGCAATCTTAAAGAAGTCAATAGTTAATAAGCATTTATTAAGCACCTAGTATGTGCCAAATGCTGAGCTAAGCACTAGAAATACAAAACAGAGAGTCTCTGCTTTCAAGGAGTTTACACTCTAAAGGCATAGGACAATACATAAAAGGTGAAAAGGGAATGGGGGGCACCAAAAGGTATTGGCTCCAGGGGCTCAGGGATGATGTTCATGCAGTTGAAACAGTGGCTAATGGAAAATGAAGAGTACACTAGACAAAATGTTTAAACTGGACACAATAGACAGGTTTTTTATTGTTTTTAACTCCTAAAATCTAACAAAGTCCTTAGCCTCTGTGGGATAAAATGGTTCTTTATATTTTGTTTGAAAATATACCATTTCCTATTTTCCCACTCTCCCAATGGATGCCTCTGCTACATTTGATTTGGGTGGGGGCTATTATACAATAAGCTATACTATGAAGAAAAAAATATCCTAACATTCTCTTAGATTTGCACTGTCTTCGTACCAGCGTGTGTGTGTTGTTTGCATTTGTATGTTTGTGTGTGTATATGTGTGTGTGTATATGCATATATAAACATATATTCCAAATACACATATATATTCCAAATATATTGGCAGGCATTAAAGAAATAACCATTTATATATTTCCTTTTGTCTTTATGAAAATTAAAGAGGGCTCTTGAGTGTTAAAATTTTTTTTTTAAAAAACCCTATGCCAGCTGGCAAAAATTACTTTAGAAACCGCAGGACTGTTGAATGGAAGTAGAGACTAAGGAGATTTATTTTGCCCCATCCTCTGCCAGCTCTGGATACTTAACAAAGGATGTCAGCCTGTCAGGAGACCTTGGCATTGTTCCTCATCATAACATTTTGGACCCCATGACCTTGGCTCAGTATTGTTGTCTCTGGGCATTTGCTTCTCTTTTTTTGTAGGATGGGAATAACAATCCTTGTAAACCCCCTGCCCACCTCCCAGGTATGCTCAGAAGGCCTATTCATTGACATTTGTAGAAGAGCTTTGACTATTTAGAGAGTTTTGAAGATTGCTAAAATAAATTTAGTACTTCCTCAGAATAGGAAGAAGCTAACTTTAAGTCACACTTCAATGGACAGTTACAAGGTGTGTCATGGGTGGTTTACAGTTCATCCCCAGCAAAAATCAAAAGTACGGTAGTGTATTTGATGTAGCATGGGTCTGACTGGACAAAAGATCCTATGCTCCTCTTTATAAATAAGTTCTCTTCAGCAATAGATACCACCAAGGTAGGCCATGGTTCTTAGGGCCAATCTCTCTGTATTTTCAGGAACTTCAAGAGTTATGGGCAGGTTAGAAAGTCATTAATGCCTTGCAAACATTTTCTTTATTTTTTTTAATTGACCACTACTTTCTGGCAAAAAAAAAATCTTGTTAAAATGCTTGAATCTGTTCTCTCTGTTCTCAAAGGTACATTGAAACGTGACAGATGGAAACACAATAGTCATTGTGCTGAGTGAAGAGTGACTCAGACAAATTACAAAAAAGAAAGTGGCCAAAGAGCTCTTCATTATTGAGAAAGAAAGGCCTATTGAGACTCATTAGCTGCTGGAGAGTGTGTATGGTTACTGTGTCCTTGATATTCATACTGCCAGGTGCTGGTTGAACAATCCTATTGCCATTGAGATGGGACAAGGTGTTTCACCTTACAACAAAGGGCACTGCCCTGTCCACAGGCACATTTGGCAGAGAATTTCTGTGACTCCTGCTGTGTATTTACTCTTGGCCAGAACTTACTTGGAAAACACATTTTATCAATGACAGGTGGTGGTGATGGCACTAGGCCTTGCAACCTCCCCCAAGCAACCAATCAGAAAACATTTGTTCAAATGAATTGAGATAAAAGATGAGATTTCTTTCTTTCTAATCCACAAGTAGTCAGCCAATTAAAATGTGAATTATGGAGCCCACTTTCTTTAAATGGATTAAATTATTCCTTAATTTAATGGATTCAAAACTCTGGTTAAGATTTATAGACCTCCTGTAAATTAAATTGCCAGTTTCTTACCACTTAATTGGACTACCCATTGAGAAATTAGGTCTTCCAATATGTTGCCAACTTCTATTGATTTTGCCTTCATAATATGTCTCATGTACTGCCTTCTCTCCTCTGATACTATTATAACTAGTACAGAAACTTCTTCTTTTTTTGTTTTTGTTTTCTGTTTTGTTTTGTTTTTTGCAGGGCAATGAGAGTTAAGTGACTTGCCCAAGGTCACACAGCTAGTAAGTGTTAAGTGTCTGAGGCCAGATTTGAACTCAGGTCCTCCTGACTCCAGGGTTGGTGCTTTATCCACTGCGCCACCTAGCTGCCCCCAACTTCTTACTTCTTGCCTGGACTATTACAATAGTGTTCTGGTTGGTCTCTATTTCTTGAGTCTTTCCCCACTCCAGCCCATCCTCCAATCACCTGTCAAAGTGATCTTTTCAAAGTGCAAGTTTATGTCACTCCCTCATTCAATATACCCCAGTGGCTCCCTATCACAACCGGGATTGAATATAAAATATTCTGTTTGACTTTTAAAGCCCTTCATCACCTGACCCCCTTCCTACCTTTCCAGCCTTCTCATACTTCATTCACCCTCATGTACTTGCTGTTCCTCACACAAAAGACTCCATCTCCTGACAACATGTGTTTTCAGTGACCGTCCCCCATACCTAGAATTACATCCCTTATCTCCATCTCCAGGTTTCCTTACCTTCCTTCAAGTCTCAACTAAAATCCTACCTTCTATAAGAAGCTTTTTCTAATCCCTCTTTAATGTTAGTGCTTTCCCTCTGTTCATTATTTCATATACATACATAACATATAGCATATACAAGTTATTTTATACTAAAACTATTTTAGATTAGGGATCTGAGAGCAGGGACTGTCTTTGAGTGTGTGTGTGTGTGTGTTTGTGTGCATGTGTGTGTCTTTTAGCACAGTACCTGGCATACACAATACATGCTTAACAACAAAAATACTAATTGAGTGACTGACTTAAAAAAAGGGATGCTTCTTTAGAGGAAGGACCTATATCTTATGTGGGCTTTCTTTTTTGTTTGTTTGTTTGGTGGGTTTTGGGGGGGGGGTTGTTGTTTTTTTTTGTGGGGAAATGATGGTTAAGTGACTTCCCCAGGGTCACACAGCTAGTAAGTGTCAAGTGTCTGAGGTCGGATTTGAACTCAAGTCCTCCTGAATCTAGGGCCTGTGATTTATCCACTGTGCTACCTAGCTGCCCCCTGTAGGCTTTTACCCTCAGAATGTCAGAATGCAGTGTTATGAACAATAGGCACTCAACAAATATTTGTTTAGTTAGTTGAATTGAATTGTTATAGGTTATTCTTAAGTATACAAGAGAGTAAAATTCCTCCTTTTTTTTTTTTACTAGTCTTCATGTCATCAGCTGGAGGACTAGAATCATGCTTGCACAGACAGTTTTTAGTGCTTATGGGAAAACAACAATGCTTATCCTACTGAGGATATCCACATCTTTATCTTTATACTAATAAGGCCCATGACTCACTCTTTCCTTAAGAAGGCCTTTTGGTAGCATATCTTTTATGAAGCTGTTTCTGTTGTCCACGTTCACCTGTATCAAAAAAAAAAAAAAAGAGGTTTCTCACAGAATCCAGCTCACAAGTATTTTGTCTACTAAACTCTCTCTTCTCAACCAACCTTAGAATGAAGAGTGTTCTCTGACTTGTATTTTTCCTTCTTACTGGACAGAAAATGACCACTGCAGTTGGTGGGAGGCAGGGAGTGGGAGCATGGAAGGAAAGGATTCCCTGCTCACCAGGTGGTGGGTGGCTATGGGGTGGGGGGATTCCTTTCTTGGTAGCTGGCAAGTAGCCACTGCAGCTGTAGGGGATGGGGACTTGTTCCCAGCATCCCAAATTCCAACTTGGAACGAGTTTCCTCAACAAACAATACTACAAATGATGGTTGAATTTCCAGGCCAGCCCACAGGAAAAAAAACCTATTTAATCCACACTGTAGCTGACATACAATACTATTTTAGAATTGGTACTATTTCATTTACACTGTAGATTAAATAGACTTTTTGTGGGCTAGCCTGGAAACAGCCACTGTTTACAACATTGCTTCTATTTAACTCCTTGCAGATGAACTTTTGGAAGTAAACAATAAGGGGGTAAAATGAACAGTTAAATGATTTTGATGCATTATTCCAGAGAAATCAAACTTTTTGCCATTCATGACCAAAAAAAAAGGAATAACAGATTTGGAGATGGAATTTGACTACGAACTTTACCAAAATGTCTTTTTCCTACATTAATATTTTCAAACCCTTAGAAATATCCAATTTTGGTAGTACCTCTGTTTTCTCCAGATGACAGATCTTCCATTGTATTGTGCAGGTCCTGCAGAGATGTTTGGCCACCTTTTCTTTCCTTTATTTTTTCCTTGTGCCTTTATTCCCATTTTAAAAATGAAATTCAATAGGAATTATCAGGTTGGATGAAAATATTCCATATGTTAGCTGATTCCAAAGTCTATCACTGTGTATCTTTTAGGGATTTACAAGCTTTTCTGCTGTCATTAAGGCAAATAGAAGTGCAGGAGATAGAAATTTATCTGGATCCATAAACAAGAACTACTCAGAGTCTGAGTTATACAATGTCCCAGAAATGTCTGGAATGCCTAGTTTTTCTTCTTGTTAGGGCACGACCAATGAGCTGGTAGAAATGTAGGAAACTGGAGCTTTCAGGAAACATTCACACTTCATTATATGAAGATTTACTACAGTACACATGCCTTTGAATGCCAAATCTCTCTGAGGTAACATCATCCCTGACTGTAGGACTAGAGAGATTGTGATCTCCATGGGTAGAGGGAATACCTACACCATTGACATGATGGATAGTTGAATTACTGATTTGGCTAAGGCGCTATTCAGTACCTCTTCATTGTCTGAAGGTGACCCAGAATTCTTGAAGTCTATACAAGGAGAGCACAAACTCTCTCAGGCTGTACCAAGCTTCAAAAGCTTTACCAATGGGCTAGGCAATAGGCTATGTGGCTATTGTTGGAAGACCAATTTAGGTAAGAGTGAAAACACTAATCATCAGAGGGTTGACCACCTGGCAGTGATTTTTTTTTTCTTTTTTAGTCACACCAAGTCTTAAACTTAGGATCAATCTATTAAAGCATAGAGAGGTTGTGGAAAGAATGACCACATCAATATATCTGAGATTCTTGAAGTACCAAAGTAAGGAGTGATGGAAGGAGAAGGGTTGAATATGGGAAAATGTTGGTTCTCTAATGCAGTATAGGAAAGTCAACATTGCCTGTTACTGACATAGAAGGAATAAAACTGTCAATTCATAGCAGCAAGGTGCTTTCAATGGAAACAAAGCTTTAGTAAATCTTTATTTTAAAAGCATATTTATTTTTGAAAATTGCCACATATTCCTCTGGGCTTGAAATCTATATAAAAGCAACTATGTTCAATGAAATCTGCTTAGCACAGGGATTGATTCATCATTTTGGATCAATATGAAATTCTTTGATCTAAAATTTGAACCTGAAAGGAAAAAAGCTTGAGTCAAATGGGTGGTTTTCTAGAATTTTGAAAATATTCTTGAGTTCCCTATATAATTCCAGAGATTACCGCCTCTTGGATGGAATATTTCAATAGTCTTCTACTTTGGTTTCCCACTTTCATGTATTTTCCCTTTCTAATCCATCTTCCTCCTGGGTACCAAAGGGATTTTCCTAAATTGAAAGTCTGACCATGTCGCACACATCATGTCACATACCCATTCAGTGAAATCCAGTGACCTTCTATTAGTCAGTCCATAAATTTACATTAAGCACCTATTCTATGCTAGGGACTGAGCTAAGCATCTTTAAAAGGGATTGGTAAAAACTTCTTAGAGAAGGTGGGATTTTAGCTGGGACTTGAAGAAAGCCAGAAAAGCCAAGAAATGAGGAGATAAAGCATTCTAGGCGCGTGGTACAACGATCAAAAATGCCCAAAGTTGGGAAATGGAGCATCTTGTGTAAGGAGTACCAAGGAGGAGGATTTTCCTAAATCTAAGATCAGACCATGCCAGCACCCTTGTCTTCTCCTCCCCACTACTTACCCTCTGAGAGTTCTAGTGACTTCTTTTGATCCTCCAAGGTCAACTATCAAGTCCTCCATTTGTCCTTTAAAGCCTTTCACAAACCACCAGCTCCTGCCTTTCCCATCTTACACTTTACTACACTCTACACACTCTGCGATCTCAGGGTTTTAACAGCAAACCAACACTCCATTCCCTAACTCCATATATTTGCACGGGCTGTCTCCATACCTGGAATGTTCTCCCCATTCATCATTAAATAAATATCTCTTTACCTTCTCTGACTTCCTTCAAGATCTAGTTCAAATTCCTTCTCCGAAAGGCCATCTCCAATCCCTCCAGCTACTTTGTGCCTCCCCCTCTCCCCCTCTCCCCCCCCTCTCTTTCTCTCTCTCTCAGACTGCCTTCAATCTACTCTGACTATATCTTGTTTCTACATAGTTAAAGGTTTTCTCTGCCATTAGTCTATAAGCTCTTTGAAGGCAGGGACACTGCTTCAACCTTCCTTTGTATCCACACTTAGTGCAGATTGGCACATTGTAAGCACTTAAAGATGTTTGTTGATTTTATCAATCACCTCATTCACCTACTCATTTGTCTGCCTCAAGTTGTATATCTCCTTCTACCAACACAGGAGCAGCTAGGTGGCACAGTGGATAAAGCACTGGCCCTGGATTCAGGAGAACCTGAGTTCAAATCTGGCCTCAGACACTTGACATTCACTAGCTGTGTGACCCTGGGCAAGTCACTTATTCCTCATTTCCCTACAAAAACAAAACAAAACAAAACAAAAACCCACAACAACAACAAAAAACTGAATGTAACTCATATCCCATTGTTCAACTGTTAGCAGCACAATTACAGAGCTTCTCATGTTAGAAATGGCCTGCAAATCTATAAAGCCCTTTTGGAAGGATCTTGGAAGGTTTTAATAAAGTTTTATGGGACAGCTAGGTGGCACAGTGGATAAAGCACTGGCCTTGGATTCAGGAGGAACTGAATTCAAATCTGGTCTCAGACACTTGACACTTACTAGCTGTGTGACCCTGGGCAAGTCACTTAACCCTCATTGCACCACAAAAATTTTTTTTAATTTTAAAAATAAAAAATAAAGTTTTACTAGTACCATTAAGAAACAGCAGTAGAAACTACAGGAAAGATTTATTTCCCTCATATTGTGTACTTTAGTCTATAGTTTCTGGGAAGGTTCCTGAAGAATGTGATTGTGTCTACAATTTGATACTATTTTTAAAGGAATAAATTTGAAGGGAAAAAGTTAGCATCCATACAGTTAGGAAGAAAGACCAATGGGGGCTTAAAAAGAAAAATGAAACACAGAAATAGCTAATTATAGAGTCCTATATTGGTTATTGATAGGCAGGTTGGTATAGTGGGTGGAGTCCTGTCTGATTAGAGTTAGGAACACCTGGGATCAGGTCCTGCCTCTAATATGTGTTGGGTATCTCATCCTAAGCAACTGATGGCTTCTCAGTGTCCCATTACCCATCTCAGACTTTAAGCTGCATAGAAAGTATTGACTGAGTTGGCAAGAGTTTCCTTTTCCAAAGTTTTCTACATCAAGGAAGTCACACAGCTCCTGCTCTTTCCTCCCAGACAAAGAAAATCTGGAATAAAGAAAAAGAAAAGCAAATATTCTAAAATTATAAATAACGTTGCCTTCCTCTTGTAGAATATTGTATTATGAAAAGAAAATTGGTTTTAAGAGGTTGTGATGACCCTTTATTCTTTTTAGAGTATTGTATTTGCCCTATGAAACTCAGAGATCATTAATGGATAGATACTTTTAGTCCCAGCTACTACATTTAGGTGTTTTCTTTCTAAGTTGTGAGAACATATTAGTGAAATAGTAACTTCTTCATGATGAACATTTACTTTTCAAAGCTCCACATTTAATTTAGGCAATTGTCATGGCTGCTAAATGGGATTATTAAAACTCATGAACTTTATGAGTTAGGGATTGTAACTGGTGTCACTGAAAATGGACATCTTCCTCAGACCCTAGGATGTTAGTGTAACATAATCTGAAGAAAACCAAAGAATGATTTATTTTGAGGAACATGGGTTCCTTGTAGTTGGTACCCATGACAGGCTACCAGCAGCCAATATCATAAGAGAATAGATTTTTTTTTTGCAGGGCAATGGGGGTTAAGTGACTTGCCCAGGCTCACACAGCTAGTAAGTGTCAAGTGTCTGAGGCAGGATTTGAACTCAGGTACTCCTGAATCCAGGGCTAGTGCTTTATCCACTGTGTCACCTTACTGCCCCCAAGAATAGATTTTGAATGTGGAAAGGACATTTGGGGTCATGTAGACTAACCTTATCTTGCAGAGGATAACTGGGGTCAAGGGAAATTAAGTGATTTGCCCAATGGTCATGCTGTCTATAAGGTACAAATGCAGAATCCAAAACCAGGCCTTGACTCCAAATACATCAATCTTTCTACTCCATTGCAATAGCTTTGTAATGATCCCACCATGAGATGAACTTATAAGTTTCTAAAGTTCTTACAAAAGTCAGAAGCATGCCTAAAAGCATGACTTTAGAGTAGGCAAAGATCTTTGAGAACATCTAGTTAGTCAAAACTCATATTACAAACAAGGACCCTTGGGGCAGCTAGGTGGTATAGTGGATAGAGCACTGGCCCTGGAGTCAGGAGTACCTGAGTTCAAATCCTGCCTCAGACACTTGACACTTACTAGCTGTGTGACCCTGGGCAAGTCACTTAACCCTCATTGCCCCACAAAAAAAAAAGAAAGAAAAACAAATGAGAACCATGAGGCCCAAAAAGTTAAGTAACTTGCCCAAAATCACACTGCAGAGCTGGAAACCAAATCTCCACTTCCCTAGCTGTCAAACTCACCCTGCGAGAATATTATGAGAGCACACTTAAGAAGGATATTTATAGCTCTTTGCTAAGTCTATCCAGCTTGTTAAGTGCAAAGGGATGGGCCCACTGCTACACTGAGAAAGCTAAACTGACTTCCCTAGATTACCTCCAAACCTTGTGCTTAACTATTGGGATGGGTACGGGTCAGACTTTTCAAGCCTTATAAAAGACTACTTAGAAGCAGACTAATCTCTTGGTGTTCTTTAAGGAAGATATAGGAAACACTTTTTTTTTTCTTTTTAGAGTCTTTCTTTTCATACAAGTGGACCCCACCCCCCAACAAATTATATATCATACCTTACCAAAAAAGCAACTTTAATTGATTTATACTTAAAATTTGATTCTTTGTGCTTTGTGCTCTATGATTTGGGATACTAATATTGTTCACATATATTCTGTAATCTGATAAATTGAATATTATTGAATGACAATTCTAATTTTATGGGGAGAAGAATAAACATAGAAAACCCATTTAATAAACCAAAATAGTAAAAGATGGCTTTTCCCCCAGAAACTTAATAAAATAAATATAATTAGTCCTTTTCGGTCTCCTAATGCCTTTGTTTTGTTTCTGTAAAGTATTGCTAATAACAACTTACACACAGTAGAAGAGTTTACATAGTTTAATACTCCTACTAAAAGATGGCTTATAAAATGTAGATATGTAATCCTTTCTGAATGAAAGAATCAAAGGAAATTTGTAGGATTTACTACTGGCTTTTCTGATTTTTTTCCTTTTTTTTTTTTTTTACCCTGTAGTGGGAAGAAAAGCAAGTGACATGACAGGAGATCAAATGGTGGCAATTTAGATATGCTGCTGTGTTAAGCTGCCCCCAAGCAGGAGGGCCTTTCTATGGAATGAAATCTATTTAGATTTATGTTTAAGGTATTGTTAAGACGGGAACACAAAAGTCTTGACCTGTGGCTTTGAAATGACAGATGTTCATTGGGGAGAGGGAGCCTGAGGGCAACCTAAATCTTCAGTGTTTCTGGATCTTTGCTTTGATTAATAAGTTAGCTAGAAAAAACACACAACACCATTTGCATGGCAGCTGTTCCTGGTGCTGTATCTGGAGAGGGCCTTCCAAAAGATAAGAAAAGTAATACAATTGCCATAGGCTTTGGAGATCACAAAAGCAGAAAGGTACCATCTCTTTTCCCTTAGAATTTTGTTTCCAATAAATGCCTTGGATAAATGGAGGGAGTGGCGGAGATGGATGGTTCTTATTGTCATTATAATATGGAAACATCTTGCCTGGTTTCTTTTTATTTGATAAAGCAATGTGGAAGCACATCTCTCCCCACTCCCTATTCATTCTTTCTTCTCTACTAGCTAGTTGATATGGAGATCACATTCATGCCAGATTTAATTTAGTTTTTAATGCATTTAACATTTTGTGTATGGTTTATGTGACATGTAAAAATGAAATACAGGGGGCAGCTAGGTGGCACAGTGGATAAAAAACTGGCCCTGGATTCAGGAGTACCTGAGTTCAAATCCGACCTCAGACACATGACACTTACTAGCTGTGTGATCCTGGGCAAGTCACTTAAGCCCCAGAGCCCTGCAAAAATTAAAAGAAAATTTTTTTTTAAATGAAATACAAAGGGATTTTTGGCCATGCCAGAGGGCTTGAGGTAATAGTCATAATTGCGATTTATTGATATAGCACTTTAATGGATCGTGAGATCATAGCTTTAGATTTGGAAGGGACCTTAGAGGTCATCTAGTCAAAGCTTCTTATTTTTTTGGGGGGGGAGGACAGTGAAGTTTATGTGACTTGCCCAGGGTCACAAAGCTAGTAAATGTCAAGTGTCTGAGGCTGCATTTGAACTCAGGTCCTCCTGAATCCAGGGCTGGTGCTTTATCCACTGTGCCACCTAGCTGCCCCCTAAAGCCTCTTATTTTAACGATTAGGACACTGAGGCCTAGGTAGATAGAAAAAGCATTTAGTAAATTGCTTGCTGTGTGCCAGACACTCTGCAAAGTGCCAGGAATACAAATACAGGCAGAAGGAAGGCAGCCCCTACCCTCTGGGAACTCACCTTCTAGTAGGGGGGGGCAACACATAAGGGAGCTGAAAATTTGGAGAGCAGAGAAAGGAACTGTGGGGTACAAGACGGAAAGATTTGGAGAGTTGGGAATAGAGCATGGCTGGCTTGGGCTTTTCCTCAAATGAAAGTTCTGGGTGGGTGGGGACTCAATAATCATAAGAGAGATGCATAGTCATCATTCAGGGTGAGAAGGCTCCTGGAGAAGAGTCCTCTTCCAGGGTAAGAAGGGGCAGAGGTGTAAACAGAAGAAGGGACTTGCTCAGGATCACCCAGGTCAACAGCTTAAAAAAATATATGGAGCTTGACTTGCGATTGATTCATCAATGCAGGGAAATTCCAATATAAAAATTTCCTCTATCTTCAAAATAATAATTGTCAATAATTCTTCTGTAATGTAGACTTAGAGCTGTCTGGGATACTGAGAGGTTGACTTGTTCATGGTCAAACAGTTATATGACTACCGTGGGCAGGATTCAAACTCCTGTCTTCCTAACTCCAAGCTCAGCCCTCCATATGCTCTGCCATCCTGACTCTCTAATGTCCTTCCAAGCACAAGGTAAATTAACATAACACTTAATAGCATCTAGACTTTTATGTATTTTAAAGCCTCCTGTTTTGTTTGGAGGTATGGGCATGAGTATGTGTACAGACTTATGGGGGAAAGATTTCTATTTAAAATAATATTTAGAGTAGCTAGGTGGCACAGTAGATAAAGCACCAGCCCTGGATTCAGGAGGACCTGAGTTCAAATCTGCCCTCAGACACTTGACACTTACTAGCTGTGTGACCCTGGGCAAGTCACTTAACTTTCATTGCCTCGCCCCCCCCCCCAAAATTTACAAAATGAAGTATACCTATTTTCACTATTATGCTAAAGTGATTTTAGCAAGAAGTAGGGAGACTCAAGCCACATTGTAGGTAATCAGAATGAATGGGTTTATACAATACCCTCAGATTGTGAATTGACTTTGTGTCACTTGAATTATTATTAGCTGTAGAAGAGAAGGATTTCTATGGGTCATGTTCTTCTCAAATGAGGTGTAATAGATTGATATTGTCAATAATTCCTGTTATAGCAAACATGTTTAGCTTATCCTGTGGCTAGAACAGGAATTTTCTTATATTAAAACACACGATTTATGCTTTCATATGGAATCCTTGCATCAAAGGACCTTGTGTGTCAAGAAGACGTGGGTAGATTTGAAGGTGGGGGGAGAAGAAAGTATTTTCTTAACTCTCTGGCCTGTAACCCTGACACACTTCCCAATGTTTTGGAATGACCTTCTCTTGTAAGAACAGATTATAAAATTCAAAGAAGTGAAGTTTTATTGCCAGTATGAAGAAAAAAATATAATAAAACTCAAAACTGAGCTCATTGAAAGGAAAGAGGTCCTCCTATGAGTAAGCCCTTCTCTAGAGAACAATAAAGATTCTTAGTCATAGTTTAAAGTTTAAAGGAAGCACAGAGGTCATATAAACCAGTGATCTCCATACTTTACCATGTACCCTTAAAAGCAAAAAAAAAATGACCTTGTGTTCCCAATATATGCATATTTATAAATTATAAATTAATTGTTCACAAATAAAATAATATTAAGTGCCTTACATTATATCAGGGCAGACAGCATGTACTTGGATAGGTGTATACAAGATACATATATAGCAGATAAAATTTAACCTGAGAAGGGAAGTAAAGAATCTGGCAAACCAGGAAAAGCCATCCATAAAAGGTCACACTTCATCTGAATCTTTAAGAAAGCCAAGAATTCCAAGAGGCAGAAATGAGGATAGAGAGTATTCCAGGCTGGACTATAGCCAGTGCTATTGAGATAAGAAAGGCAGTGTTGGATGCAAGGAACAGAAAATGGACCAGTATAGCTGAAGGGTATGTAGAAAGGAATAATAAATAAAAAGACTAAAAATATAGGACAAGACAAATTTGTAAAGAGCATGAAGTACCAAACAGAGAGACTTATATTTTATCCTTGGGGCAATAGAAAGCCACTAGATTTATTGAATAGAAGGACATGATCATACCTGTTTTAGTAAATGACAATGGGAACTATTTGGAGGATGGATTGGAGTGAGGAAAGATTTAAGGCCAAGAGCTTAATTAGGAGGCTATTTTAATGATCTAGGTTGTTAGGTGACAAGTGCCTGAACTGGTGATGGAGGGCTGGAGGTCAAAGAGAGACTAGAGCTGAATATAGATGTGGAAAGGAACTACAGAGAAGTGATCATTGAACCTATGGAAGTTAATGAGACCACCAAGTAAAGGTCATAAATAGAAAAAAGAAGAGGGCCCAGAATAGAGCAATGGGGTAAAGTCACAGGAACTGAATGTGACACAGATAATGATTCGGCAAAGACCAATGGTCATATGGCTAGAAAGAGACCCAAGAGAAAGCTATGTGTTAGGAAAGCCAAAAGAGAAGGGAATATCCAGGAATAGCTTGTAGTTAGCAGTGTCAGTTACTATGGAGAGGTCAAGGAAAGAGAAAAGACCATTAGATTTTGCAATTAAAATATTGTTTTCAACTTTGGAGAGAACAGATTGCATAGGTTATAGAAGAGAGAAACAGACAGACAGACACAGAGAGACAAAAAGAAACAGAGGCAGAGAGAGATGAAGAAGTGAAGGCAATGCATGTAGGTAGTTTTCTTAAGGTGTTTAGCTGAGAAAGGAAGGGGAGATATAACTAGCAGGGATGGTAGGATCTAGTGAAGGTTCTTATTTTTTAAAGAAGGGGAAAATTTGGTAGTGTTTGTAGGCAACTGGGAAGAAACTAATATATAGGGAAATATTGAAGATTAGAGATGAGAGAGATAATAGTGGAAGCAATCTTTTGGAGAACATGGGAGAAGATTGGAATAAGGGGGTACATGAAGGGGGATTGGCTTAAGAAAGGGGAGGGGCCACCTCATAATCATAGCCTGGATTGAAGGAGGAGACAGCAGAGAATAAGAGAGAAATATGAGATGAACTTTAGGGGATCATTTCCTTTCAGTGAAATATAAACTCAGGTCCTCAACTGAGAGAGAGTAGAGGGGATGCCATGGGGGAGTTGAAATAAAATACTTGAATTGCCTAAGGTCACACAGGTAGCAAGTGGAATCACTAGGACTTGTAGTTAAGGTTTTTGGCTTTATACTCAATAAATAATCTGTTCCATTGTGTCGCATAGCCATATAATCATGATTGTGTAGGGATCCCAATATGGATTGAATATCACAGATGCTCAGTAGAGGGCTCCTGCTTTAATTCATTGTAGTTATGGATAGTTGGCATCCAGCAGCCTTGTTCTCAGTTGTGGTTCTTCATGTTGTCCAGTGTAATTCATAGCAGATGTCCTTGTCACCTTTTACTACTCCTGAAACTACCAGCAAATGACATCCAATGTTTCCTTCTTATGGTTCCTCTTGCTAAGTGGTCAAGGGCAATTCTTCATACCCCATACCATTCAGAGAAAATTCTTCTTTGTCATGGGTAGCTATATTGCCATCTCAGAAAGAAATATTCTAAAACTTCAACAAGACATTTCTGTTTATAATGCAGAGAAAGACAAGAGAATATAATTTGTGGAGCTTCTCTTTATGCTGTTCTGTCAGTTTTTGAACTCACAGAAATTCACTTAGGAATTGGAAACATTATGCCTCTCATCTCCAGTTGTGCCACAGTGGATTTTGGGGGGATAGATAAAAACTATTGTTCAGATGATCCTAGATGATAATCCACCACACCTAGAATGAAGGAATTCAGTGAGGAGGGTCACTACACTCTCCTGGTTTCTTTGCTTACTAGGAAAGGAGAGGCAAAAGTCACACAAGTCACCTTGTTGCATATTACCTGTTTCTCATGTCTGTATTCCCTCTCCATAAATTTATATACATTGCTAGATCTGGACAGCAGACAAGCGATTCTGGAATGAGCTCTCATTTGCTGGCTAATGCAAGGAGCTATATGACCTAACATCTCTTCCCCTCTATTTCTCTCCTCAGTCACTTTCAGCGGATGATTCATAATTAACACCAAGAAGGATATTAAGACTATTACAAATATATGTACATCTATATGTGTATATAGACACACATATGGAGATAATCTATAGATAGACCTTTCTAGATACAACTATATAGACATATATAGACATAGAGATAGCTCTACATCTCTCTCTCACTCTCTCTCTCTCTCTTTCCCCCCTTTCTTTCCTGTTCTACCCTTCATTATTCGTCACTCATTTAATTCCATCCAATTTCTTTCTTACATGTGTACATGCTTCCTAATTTCCATCTTCTATCTTCCTCCTCACAATTCATACTAAGTGACTTCAGGAAAACGTTTTTCTCTCTCTTATCCCCTGTTTTCTCTTTCCCCCTTCCTCCTCCCATTCTTCATTCCATTTGTGTAGTAGCCAAAAGGGGTATGAGTCATAGCTGATAAATGTAGAGTTGTATTTTTGATACACCTGCATTGTGGAAAAGAAAAATCATTAGTTCAAAGTGAGTTTGGACATACAGAACCAATTCCAACAGTAAATTCACAGAATATATGGCTTTCCTGTTTTTTCACTGAAAATGTATATTATTTTAGCTATGTCTTGGTAAAAGAGGCTTTTGTGAAGTAGCCTTGGAACTTAAGCAGTATTTTTATGACTTTTTTTCATGTTGGCTAATAAATTACAAGTTTCAAATATCAGTTTGACCAGAGCATGTCTTTAAATTGGGGACTTCTTATAATTATACATTTTTTTCTTGTACAAAATTAAAGCTCTCGGGGATACTGGTATGTTGCCTTTGTCTGTTAGCCAGCAAAGGGGCATGCCTAACTTCCATAGTATGGATATTTGTATGTGTGTATAATGGGGGGGGGTGATAGCTGTGTGCATGTATAGGGAGAAATAAATGAGAGCCTCATTTCACCTGACAGTGTCTCTCAGTAAAATTTAGTGATATATTTTAAGCTGTAAGATTCTAATGGAGATTAATAGGCTCTTTAGGTTTTCATGATAGAAGCTGATACCTGACTTTAGTTTTATTAAAACAGATTTGCCAATCCAGATTAAACATTGACCACCCCAGGGTCAGTGGTACCGTGAAAAAAAACAAACACAGAGTCTAAAAATATACTGAGAAACAATTAAAGATTCAAACATCTGCCAGTTTTAATTTTTTAAAGTCAAAACTTCTTTCAAGAGAAATGCTAATCCACTAAATACAGAATTACTAAGAACACTTATCTTTTGGCTGGCAAGCATTAGGACTGACTTCATTTAAAAACATTACACACATACATATAAGATATGGAAAGGGAAAAATCAAAACAAATCTAATTTTAGGTATAGACTTTAGATTTCCAAATGAAGTCTGGAAAGAATCTGAGCATGAAAGTTCTATAGTCCTACAATTGTTGAATGAATGCATGCCACAGTAGTGTCAGCTTAGGATTCAAAAGCACTAAGGTTGTAGGCCTTCTTTTGCCATTAACTTACTCTGAGACCTTGAGCAAATAAGTTAACCTGTCAGGGCACTCAATTTTCTCATCTGTAAATTAATAATTGGGATGGATGACATCCAGGATCCCTTAGCACTTTGTCATTCTCTGGAACATTTTTACTTTGTAAAGTTAAGTCACTTATTTCCTAGCAAAAATAATGAGATCATCCTTCTTTCATTCAACATTCAATAAGCATTTTTTAAATGCCTTGTAGGTGGAAGGGTATAAGTATTTATATAGTGCCTACTATATGCCAGGCACTGTGTTCGTCAGGGTGACACAGGTGGTAAGCAAATGAAACTGGATTTGAACTCAGATTTTCCTTACTCTAGACTCAGTGCTCTATTCACTGTGCCATCTAGCTATCTGTTAAGGATAGAATATCTAGATATCTATTAAGGATAGAGACAGAATAATAAATTCCTTCCCCTCAATGAGTTTATGTTTCACTGTGGAAATGAAATATTGACATTGCTGTGAGTACAAGAAAATTTTGGGGGAGGTTGTGTACTAAAAACTTCTTGGTGGCTCAAGAAAGGCTTCAAATAAGAGGCATTGCCTAAATTAAACCTTGAAAGAAGGGAGTGTATTCTAGACGTGGGGCAAAGTCATGTAAAGACACAGGAGTGGGAAATGTAATCCTGAGTTCAGACAACAGGAAGCCAGCCATTTTGCCTAGAACATAAAGTGAGTGAAGAGGAGGTATGTGACATATCTGCAACTGTGGTCTGCAACTAATCTGTAAAGTGCTTTAAATTTCCAATCAAGTTTGAATTTTGTCCTAGAGCCAATAGTAAGCCACCAAAGATGCTTTAGGAGGGTTGTGACATAATATAGAAAGATCACCTTGATAGTTCTGTGAAGGATGGGTTAGAGAGGGGAGAGACACGGCAATACCAATTAGGAAGCTGTTCTACCAGTCCAGATGGGAGGTAATAAGGGCTTGACCTCCCTAAGGTGGTTGACTTGGGAATGGTGAGAAGGGGATGGATGTGAAAGATGTTGTAGAGATAGAATGCATACCACTCAGCCATTGGCTAGTTGGGGGAAGTAAGGGAAAGTGAAAAACTGAGCATACCTCTGAGCTTGGGAACTTAGGTGATTGGAAGGATGGTAGTACCCTAATCAGAGACACTTTAAGAAAAGGAAAAAAAATTGATGATATAATGTAGTAGTAATCCTACTTCAGAAACTGTCTGGCTATTCTTTATTATGTATCTGTTAAATATTACTTATAGATTCTGAATATTTTTCCTTCAACTAGTTGAATTAACAGGTTTTTTATTTTTTATTTCAGATTTTATTAATCTGATCCAACGTCCCCTGTGACTTCCTGCTGAAACAGAGGTGGGTGATCTTTCTGGTTTAATCCATAATTAAACTGAAAATAATACAGATCACATAATTGGTCATTAGAAATTCCAAATATGGGAGGATTCTTTTCTTGTTGGTTTTTTTTGTGTTTTTTTTTTGTTTGTTTGTGGGGCAATGAGGGTTAACTGACTTGCCCGGGGCCACACAGCTAGTAAGTGTCAAGTGTCTGAGACCAGATTTGAATTCAGGTCCTCCTGAATCCAGGGCCAGTGCTCTATACACTGCACCACCTAGCTGCCCTGGGATATCATTTTCAATGATCCTGAAGCATGAATTTTCATTAGCAGAGGGGCAGCTAGGTGGTGCAGTGGATAGAGCACCGACCCTGGATTCAGGAGCACCTGAGTTTAAATTCGGCCTCAGACACAGCCCAAACTGCCAAGGTTGTCACAACCTAATAGAGGAGACAACATGCAAACAAATACATACAAAAATGCTATATAATCTATATATTGGAAAGAAGCAATAAGGGGAAGGCACTAGAATTAAGAGAGATTAGGAAAGACTTCCAGCAGCAGAAAGTTGGATTTTAGTTGGCTTAAACTTCCTCTGTTTTCCGAGCTTTGAAAAATAAGAACATAAAATTTACCTGGTCATAATTTTCCTTATCATCTTTATTCCCAGAAGTCTCACAGACAGCAGGGTTAATGAACCAGAATTCTTCACCACCAGTATTCTGGCATAAATATCCACCTGAATGGGAAGAGTAACTATAATGCCAGCTGCCAATCTCAAGAAAATGATATTTTAACAAACCAACAAATAAATCCAGACAGTCATATTTCTTGAATTTGCAGGAGTCATTTGGTCTGATCTTGTAGCTTAAGGTTAGTAGATATGTAAAGCATCTTTTCCAGTAAAAAAGACTAGGATTAAAAAACAGCCATTAGAAATTCATTAGCAGAGGGGCAGCTAGGTGGTGCAGTGGATAGAGCACCGACCCTGGATTCAGGAGCACCTGAGTTTAAATTCGGCCTCAGACACTTGACACTTGCTAGCTGTGTGACCCTGGGAAAGTCACTTAACCCCAAATGCCTCACCAAAAAAAAAAAAAAAAAGAAAGAAAAAAGTAAAAAAGAAATTCATTAGCAGAGCTTTCCATTTGGCTTACATATTTTTCAAATGTCTTATACATGTAGAGTTTTTTTTGTCTGGTACTTCAGCCAAAGGATCTGAGCTCAGCTCACTGGAACAATGTAGAAGACATCCATGTGAATGGTGTTTGGGCTTGATTTAGCATTTTTTCTTTCTGCTGAACATTTAGATAAACTATACCTCCAAATATATTGCATTCCCATCAACTAAAGGCAGAAGAATGCCTTTAATAACTTAGAAATATGGTATAATGGAAAGAGGAGTCAGGAAGGACCTTGGTTTAAACTTGACCTTTTAATACATATTGGCAACATGATATGTTATATTATATTATAGTACAGTATAGTATAGTATAGTGTAGTATAGTATAGTATAGTATAGTATAGTATAGTATAGTATAGTATAGTGTAGTATAGTGTAGTATGGTATATTATAGTATTCTATTCTATTATATTACATCCTATCCTATTCTACCATATTATATTAGAAAGTCATCACTTAACCCCTCTAAGACTCATTTTCTTTTTTTGTTTTTTGTTTTGTGAGGCAATGAGGGCTAAGTGACTTGCCCAGGGTCATATAGCTAGTAAGTGTCAAGTGTCTGAAGCTGGATTTGAACTCAAGTCCTCCTGAATCCAGGGCTGGTGCTTTATCCACTGTGCCACCTAGCTGCTCCCTAAGCCTCATTTTCATCATTATAATACAAGGATAATAATGCCTGGGGTACTTGGCTTCCTGGATTATTGTCAAGGTCATATGAGATGTATCAAATGCCAAATATTTACAAACCTTAAAGCACTTACTTAAACATCAATTATTATCGTCATTAATGAACACGATACTATTAATTCATACCCAAACCCCAGATTTAGGCTCAGAAGTCCTAGGTTTGAGTCCATGCCACATATTGGACCTTGAACAAGTCACTTAAACTCAGAGTCTTATTTTTCTTGCCTGGAAAATGGGTATGATTGGAAGAAGCAAATGCCCTGCTAGATACAAATTCCTTGAGGGCAGGGACCATTTCATTTTTGTTTCTGTTATCTGTGGCTTCTTGCATAGTGCCAGTTGCTTAATAAAAGATTATTGATTGATTCATTGATAAATGGAAGAGGCAACCTACATATGACAAAGAAGTAAACAGTGGTTTGCCGAAAGTCACATAGCAAAATAGTGTCAGATCCATGGCTATAACTCAGTCACCAGACTCCTTAAACCAGGCTCCTTCTATTATACTGAGCTGCCCTTTGCATATAGCATGCTCCTTTGCCAGATGCAAGCAGAGCCTAGGGATAAAATTCTTGAAGAACCATAGCTAAGTTTTCTTTCTGTTTACTCATTGGCATGTGTTATGTAAACTATCCTTATGGATAAAAAGTCTTCCAAGGTTTCCTCTTTTGCCTTTTTCCTGTGAAGCAGGAAATCAAGGCTGTATAATGTAAATGGAATAAAAGCCTGAAAGATGTGAACAGAGCTCAAAAGTTTGAATCTCCTATTTAAACAGACATTATTATACAGTACTGCAGCATGTAAGCTGCATATCTGAGGGCAATCCATTAAGATTTTCTTCCCGAGTAGAAGGCAATCACCACAGGAGCCCTTTCTTGTTTGAACATTAAGTTAGTGGCTACTGTTGTTAATGTGGCTACTTAGCTACTCATGGCTGACCGCTTCACTGGGAGAAAGAACCAAAGGAGCCATTTTAAAAACATGAAGAAAAATAAAAGAATGAAGGCTTACATGCTATGAAAATCATAACACCAACAGAATGGGTTCAGCAATGGACTGTGCTTTCTGAGAACCATCCTACCTGAGTATGGGGAGGTTCATCACCGGTGGTTGACCACCCACTGATGAATTATTTGACTTTGGTAGGCCATGGGGAAAAAAAAAAGCAATATACAAAATGGTTCTTAATCTTGTGTTCCCTCCTTATTCTGTACTTACAGTAACATAATTGTAGAGTTAGGGGTAATGGGTCCTAAGAATGACATCATTCGATAACTCTATAAGCATTAACTTAGCTGTTCTTTCCTTATACACAATTGTCCATCTCCCAGCTTCATGCTATTGCTCTATTATGCCTTTAGTGCTCTTCCCTGTCACCTTTGCCTCTTAGAATACCTGCCTTCCTTTAAGCCTTCCTAATCTCAGGTGCCACCTTCTAAAAGAGACCTTTGCTAGGACCTCTAGCTACTAATGATTTCACCTTTAGGATTGCCTTTGATCTACCTTGCATGTATCTTGTACATGCCTATATGTGTACATGTTATGTTGTTTCTCCCATTAGAATGTAATCTCTTTGAGGGCAGGGACTGTTTAGTATTTTATTTTATTTATATCACTAACAAGTAGTGCAATACCTGGCACATAGAAAGCTATGGTATTTTAAATGTGAGATCTTGGTCCAATAATCAAGTGGTCATATAACTAGACAAAATGTATTATATCAATCTAGACATGTCATCAGAAAAATGGAGTATTGGAAACAAAAAGGTAAACTAAATCATATAATAAGAATGAAAGATAACTGATAGACAGCTCACATGGTCATATTTAACCAAAGTCCAAAGAACCAGGAAAAGAAAACCCTCATGCCATTTGGTAAACCCTCTATTTTGGATTTATAGGGAAACATGGACGAGAGTTGCATAGAATAGTTGGCCATTCATTGAGTGTGATGTAATCTGTATCACTGGAGGTAATATATATATCAAGGAGGTCAGAGATCTGCTGTGTATAGCAATAAGAATACATGACAAGTGGGGCAGCTAGGTGGTGCAGTGGATAGAGCACTGGCCCTGGATTCAGGAGGACCTGAGTTCAAATCCAGCCTCAGACCCTTGACACTTACTAGCTGTGTGACCCTGGGCAAGTCACTTAATCCTAATTGCCTCACCAAAAGAAAAAGAATACATGACAAGTGTTCCTTTGCCTCATCCTTTTCCTATCTCTGCCCAACTTCAGTAAACTCTCATTCTCAAACATGTATATATGATCTCAAACATGTATAGTTATATAGAATGTGGTACCATGAGGCAATGCCTTCCAGGTGCAGTCCAGGGCACAACCCCAACCCCAACTCCTTTCCATTTACTAGCTTATCTGTTTATCACTTCTCTCTCTACAGTTTTCAAGGTAATCTTGTAGGAATACTCTGGAATATTATCAGAAATTACCAGAATCATAGAAACTATCTTTCTCATCTGCTTGGCCCCTGCCATGTAGTAAAACCAGAGACATCTCATCTGTGATGGAAGAGTTTTCCTGTCTTTATTTTGAACCACAAGCTGATAGATTTAGATGAACTTTTTAATGGCCATGTAATTTATTAGTAGTCTCAAGCAATCGAGAAACACATTCAGATAAAGTACAGTTTTCTCCCTACATAAGACTCCAAATCAGTTTGAAAGGGCTGTCCAAACAAAGGGAATAAAATGTAAACTCTAGAAAAGCATAAGAAGAAAGTTGCTGTTAAATGGACTTCACTGATCAAATTTCATAGCTTCCAGTTCAGTCAGTTTTGAGCTTTAGTCATCTCCTATCAGCCTATCTTCTCTCCAATCAATGTACTCATTTGCCTACTTCTCCAATTTACCTCTCTATCTACCCTGCCTGGCATCCTAAAATTTTTTGAGGAAAGTGCTTTGAACTTTCCTTAATGTCTGCGAACAACCTAGCCTAAGTAACTTCTATCTTATCACCCCAGTAAAGATTCCCCCAAATGTCTGTGATTCTGGAGAGGTCTTCCAAAATCTTGGTTAACTCCTCTCTCAGGAACCTAGGGCTATGCATGTTTACTAAGACTGCAACAGTCTAGGTTTACCTAGGATATAGAATTTTGGAAGATACCAATTAAAAGATGTCAAAGGTATTGCAAAGAGAGGAACATCATGAAACCTGATTTTTGGCCAGGGCATCCCTAAAACAAAAATCATCTGCCCAAATATGGACAGGCAGTTCCTGTGCAAGAAACATTTTCTTTTGAATACACAGATGGGAATGAAATGAACACTTAATTAAATGGGATAATCAGTTATCTAAATCATATTTTAGAAAGCCAGTTAGAAGCAGCAGTGTTTTTCATTAACTTATCAGAAACAACCAGAGCCTAAGCCCAGAGTATGAATATTCCTGGTTTCTTTATTTCAATAGTATCCATATTTTTCTGAAGAAATATTTCCTTCTATATGGAATACTCATTGCAGAATTAGATCAATTGGTCTACATGATCAATGGTACCTCTTAGAAACAAGTTTTTGATAGGAATGTATAAATGAGTAATTATCAATATTACTTAACTTTGAATTTGAGATATTAAGAAAATTTTACCAAGAAATTAAGGTTGTTTTGTTCCATTAATTGAAAATAAAATATATTTTTTTAAAAAGTAAGGTAAATGAGGCAAAAACTTGGTAAGCTTGACTCAGATATTTGAACACTTCTTTTAGCCTTTTGTCTTCCTATTCCTATTTAAATACATACACATATATGTACATGTAAAATTAGTAGATATGCATATATAGGGTGGTTCACAAATAATGTAGGAAAAGTTGATTTTTAAAATTGTGTTTGAATCCATTGAACCAAATGTAGACACCTGATTTTCACAAAAGACTAAGGAATTCCAGAAGAATGCTCTAAGTATTAAAAATTCTTGGCCCTCCTAGTAGGTTAAGTGAAGGGATTAGTCATAACCTTCGCAGTTGTTTCATAAAAACTGAATACATATGATGATCAACTATGAATGACTTAGCTATTTTCAGCAATACAATGATCTAAGACCATTCTGAAGGACTTAAGAAGAAAAAGTCAATCCACCCCCAGAGAAAGAAGTAATGAAGTCTGAATGCAGATTGAAGCATACTTTTTAAGCTTTCGTTATTCTTTTTTTTTTTTGGTCTGCATTTTCTTTTGCAAACGAGCTAATATGGAAGTGTTTTGCATGACTGCTCACATATAATCTATATCGAATTGCTTGCCTTCTTAAGGAAGAGGAAGGAAAGGAAGAGAGGGAGAGAATTTGAAACTTAGAATTAAAGAAATACAAATGTTAAACATTTTTGTTTATGTGTAATTGAGAAAAATAAAAGTTGAATGCAAAAGAAAAAACCTGAATACATATGTAATGTTCTCAATTGGAATACTAGTCTTTGAAATTAGATCACCTTTGATTGCCTAGGCATAAGTTAAGGCATCCTTAAGTTAAAAATAAACAAATAAATAAATAATGCATACGGTTTTTAAACTGAGGTCCACAGACCACCCACCCCAAAGTATCAATGAATAAATTTCTACGATTCTATGAACTCAAATGGGGGAAAAAATGAATTTTTACTTCATTAAATTTTTTTATGTATTTAAAATTATTATTAAGTAGTAACCTACATAGTAGATACGCTGTTTCATGTATAATCATCTTTTTGTTGTACTATGTTATGGAAATGATTGTTTTATTCCATAAATTAAATTTTTTTTAAAACATTATTTTGAGAATCTATATTTTGACCCAGACTTCCAAAGAGCTCCATGACCCCAAGAAATTTAAGAACCCTTGACCTAAAGAAATCACCTTCCTGTTATCACTCAAATATCCAAAGCTCTAATTTCACTTATCTCCAGTCTTCACTTTCTTATTTCCATCTTGTTTTACTTTATCCCAAATTTCCTAACCATGGATCTAACACTTCATTTTCTACTCCCTATCTACTCCCAATTCCAATAGTGTCTTTTATTTTGCAAGGATTACCTTGAAACTAGATAGTCCTAAATTGAAATCTAGTACTGAACTCACTATACCACACTGCCTCTCTCACCAAATTATTATTTGGAAGATGAGTTGGAGTATAGTTTTTACTCCCTTGCAGTTTTGACTAGCAACAATCATCTTTTCTCTTCAACATGGCTACAGGTCAACTTTTGCTGTTCTTCACAGTTTGTATTTCCTAGGTTCCTATGGCCCAAGAATTCATGACCTAGTGGGCAGCCTACTAGTGTTGAGATTCTCGATTTACATGGTTGGATTGGTCCTCAACTGGCAGAATCAGTCTTTCATAGGTACCCTAAAGAAAGCTTTCACAGATTCTGAGGACTTGGCAAATTTTTCACTATGCTGGCATAACCTTTGGGACCCCAGAGTTTCCCCTCCAGCTGCAAGGACACAAGAGAGAGAGATACCTTTGTAGAAGAAATTGATCCACACCTCTACATTCCAAAGCATGTTGTCTCTACTTCTCTTATAGCCCTTATCATGTATCCCATTGTATTGTAGCCATTTGTGCATGCCCTTTCTCCCTAAGTGAATCATAAGATCCACCTTTTCTTCTTTGTATACCTCAGAGTGTACGTGTCCTATAGAAATTGGCTCTCCTTGTCTCTATCTTTGTCTCTCTCTGTGTCTCTATCTCTGTGTGTGTGTGTGTCTGTCTCTCTCTCTATGTCTGTCCCTCTCTGTGTCTGTATGTCTGTCTTTCTCTACATACACACATACACACACACACACACACACACACACACACACAAGTAAATACACTGCAGAGCAGAAAAAAAAAAGACTTCTGTGGAACTTTACTGAGCATCTTGTCATGATCCAGGAGGGATTTTTAGAATCCCCAGTTATCTGTTTACCACTTCAATCAAGAGGCTCAAGGATAGCTATACTCACATATCAGACTGGAAAGACCAGTTAGTGCTAGAAGCACTTACATTCATCAGTGTAGTTTTCTAGAATCTGAAGAGAAATACTTTTTGTTCACCCTTGTTAAAAAAAAAAAAGTTGTTTTTCTTCTGTTCCTTTTTTTTTTAATCTGGAAGTTTGCTTCTGACATTTCTGCAGTGAGGCAGACTGGACTGGGAGGAAAAAAACAGGCTCTTGTCTCCCTAATTGCTTCTTGCTCTAAATACTTCCTTTCCTCATGTGACCTAATAAAAAGTCCCAGGAGGGAATGTTTTTAGAATTGCAAATTTACTTTCTCACACAGATCTGCTAACTTACTGAGGAAGTAGAGGCACTGAGGAAATACAGAGCAAATAGGTAAACACAGCCTACTGGAAATTTCTTAAGCATTGGCTTGGAGTTGCAGAACTGGGTCCAAGCCGACAAAACAAATGTGCTCAGCTGATGATTTTCTTTTACACTCAGTCTTGGTACTATCAAATAACTCCAGGTGGCAGCTGCTTGGGTAGCCACTTCCATGCTGGCTCATAGAACCAACCCTGAAGAATTAATTCACTGAGTAACTAACATTGATTCTTTTCTGGAAAGATGTAATGCCATTCCCAATAATAGTTCAGAGGCTGATCTCTTTCAAAACCTTTGTATGATTTAAGGAACAGAGTTTTCAATTCAGGTCTGACAAATCTATCTGTAGCGTATTGGTGAACTAAAATATATATATATATATGTGTGTGTGTGTGTGTGTGTGTGTGTGTGTGTGTGTGTGTGTGTGTATGTATGTATGTATATGTGTGTATATATGTATATATATATACACACACACAGGCACACACATATATAATGCATATACATACATACATACATATTTCCTCTTAAGTGGAAAGAAGCCCATCAATTAGGAAGGGTTTTTTTTTTTAATGCCTTTTGTGATCTGCTTAGCTTAAGGTGAGAATTTTGAGAGATTAAATTCTTTCTGGTTCTTCAAGTTTCACAAATCAGCAAGAAGCAATGAGTCTCAGATTGCAGTGAAGGAAAAAAAAAAGCAAAGACATCAGTTACATAGCAACCAAAATGCTTTAATAAAACTTTTATCATTGCTAGTATTGGAGGTTGTCTGCACTAATGAACATGCCACAGAGGGTCTGTTTTCCTTTTCAGCCAGACTCCCTGGGGGCATTTTTGTTAAAGAAAGTGAAATTGTCTGGGAGTCTGATACCTGCCAACTTCCAGGTCCTGTCTCTGGGAGTTGTTGAGTGACTACAATTAGGTTATGGAGTAGATTGTAGTAAAAGGACTTTCATTTAGCTTCATTCATGTTAAAACTTGAACCTTACTAGGAAGAAGTTGAATATTAAAGCTCTTCATTTAATGATTAAAAGCAAATTTAATTAGCAGCCTCGTAAGTAGCTTCCAAAGATGACCTTGAACATTTTAACTGGCATACACACACATGCACTATCAAATAAATTCTATACCCCTAGGCTCATAGCATCCAAGTACTTTCCTCCAACAAATACATTTCCTTTCTGTAAAACATATTCCTAAAACAACAGAGGAGGAGGAACATAACCAATTAAATCCTCTTTCTACTTCTAGATTGATTTTCATTAGGGCCAAACCAAATTTCTTCTAGTTGTGCAGTACCCAAATACTGAGATGGATCTGTGATGTCATATATACATTCAATCCCTCCAGTGATGCAGATGCTAACCATCCATGCCTTCTAATCCTGTGAGAATCTAATCCATGAGTCCCTAAAGATTCTGACAAGGGGAATACACCCAATATGGTGGAGAACTTTGTCCTTTCTCCTGACCTCCTAAGGGTAACACTCTGGCTATCCACCTGTCATTCTTCACTCTTACTATATGGCCAGCCCTCTGTCTCTTTCTGTCATACAACTCTGTGAAGACATCTTTTACTCCTGCTCTTCCTCAGAGTCTCTTATTGGTTATATTCCAATACAAGCCAATATATTGGAATATTGTTCCAATATCATGATAGCCTATTCCTCACCACCATATGCCATTTCATTACCGTATGCAATAATGCAGTAATATTCCAGGTCTTCCTTCCATACAAAAGTACTAATAAATTGTTTATATTGTAAAGAAGGGCCTTTGCTTTTATATTGTTTATGGTACATAGAAGAAAATCTCAGTTACCTGGAACCTTTGGGGAATGAGTCATCTGGGGAACTGAAAAAACTGACCACTTTAGGCAGCGGCATTTTTTAAAGTTTTAATCGTCTTGGGTAGAAACTTTCCTAGACCGTATTACACACTTCCCTTCCTTGAAGACATTGGTAATTATTATGAATATTAAACTTAATACTATGGTAATATACAGTGTTTCACTGAGAGATGCACTGAAGCTTATAGGCCTGTTTGCTCTTGTTCATATCAATTCAAAGAAATAGGTATTAAGTGTCCACTCTGTGCAGAACATTGTGTTAGAAGGAGACCATCCCCACAGTTCTAAGATCTGGGGCTTGTTGTGCCTAATTTTTATAGGGTTTCTAAACTCCCTACCTGTCAGTTTCTTATTCTTCCAGTATCAAAATGCCAATTCATAGTAACCTGCTTTTCTTTGGTAATCAGGTAACAATAAAAGTAATAGGTTAATAAACCTAGACTTATTGAAAGTTAATAAAAATAAATAGGTTAGTAAATAGATTCTGAAAGAGGGCCTGGGAGCTTTACTCTAATTAGTATGCATGAGTTTCAATATATAAACTTAATGATAATAAATAAATATTTGGTTTGGCTGCTCAATAGCTTTTTTCTTGGTCTTCCTGGTTCGGGGCTGTATTTCAGAGGTAAGGATGGGTCCTGGACAGTTGAAGAGTTCCAGGAATGAATAGCTTAGTTTAATAGTACTAGAGAATTTATGCAAGGAAATAATGGAAGGTACAACTAGAAATATAAATTTTACCAACTTGTGAAAGCCCTATTAAAATTATCTAAACTGTCTCAGGCAGTTTTGTAATAAAATGGCAATTCTTAATTCAATGAACTTATCAAACATCTCATATTTACAGGCAAGAGGCAGCTTGGCATAGTAGATACTGCATGTGGATACAAACCTGGGGTCAAGAACTATGCCAAACACTAACTAATTATATGACCACAGTGAAGTCACTTACTTCTCAGTGTCCCAGACAATCCTCTAAGCTATAGTTCCCTCACCAAGAGTCCTGTTCATCAATATCACAGGTCAAGTCCCTGCCAACCCCACTGCCAAATGTTCAAAGCACTTAGCACTCTCTCCACTCCATTATCTAGCTGGACGTAGAAGACACTTAAATGCTTATTGACTAGCATTTCTAACTTCCCGATTGCTGTTTAAAAAAAACACAACTATCCTTCTCATCACACAGGTTCAAAATCTTGGAGTCTTCCTCAACTCCAAGTTGTTCCCTCTCACTCATCCCTCATATCCAATCAGTTACAAAGCCTTGGTGATTCTATTGAACCTCCCCAGCAGTTCTCGCATGCTTCCCTTTTATAATATCATACAGCACCCCAGCTCAGATCCTTATCACCTTTCACCAGGTTGATTTTGTTCTTTCCACCAATACAGGTCAGGACCTCCTCAGTTTGGCATCTGATGCCCTTGAACAATCTGACACTACCTTTCCAGACACATTACTCCCCTTCATGACTCTGTAGTCCAATCTCATGGACCTCCTTGCTCTTCTTTGTACCTGGCATTGCATTTCCTATCTCCATTCCTTTAATGTATCATCTCCTATCTTTGCATCCTAGAAGTCTCAGCATCCCTCGAAGTTCAGCCCAAGGGGTCATCTCCTATGTGAATCTTCTCCTAATCACCCCAGTCACTGGTTCCTCCTTATTAAAGGTAAAGATGAATTATCTTTTTTTACTTTGCTTGTATAGGTTTTATTCTTAGTTATATGTCTTTTCCTCTGATAGAATGAAAGCTCTTCAGTTTTGTCTTCATAGACCCAATAATTAGCACAGTGCCTGACACATAGTAGGTACTAAAATACTTATTGATTGTTTAGTGTAAAAACAAAAGACGTCAAGGAAATGCATTCAAATTAATTCTGCCATTTAAGATCCCGAGCAAATAACTTAACCTCTGCCTCAGTTTCCTTAGATGTAAAATGAGGGTAATAATAGCACCTACCTCTAAGAGTTTTGAGAATCAAGTACAATAATATTTGTAAGGTGCTTAGCAGAGTGTTTGGTACATATTGAGCCCTTAATAAAAACCCATTCCCTCTCCCCTCCCTAAAGGGGAAAGTAGGATCATTTTGAAGGCATTCCAGAAAGAGAATATTCAAGCTAAAAAGCTAAAACACCATATAGCTAGCATACAATTTCTTTCAAGTAATAAAACAATCATGGCTGTTTTGGTGTCTTTGTTCCTTCAATCAATGATCATTGATTAAACATTTAGAAACCAAGGTAAATGACATTGTGTTGAAATTTAGCAAGAAGCGGGGAGAGATATGACACACAAATATATGTTATACTACCCCAAAACTAGAGTACAGAATGCAGTATCAGGGAGGGAATAAGCATAATTTGAGATAAAAGGAAATTGAGATGTTTATCACCTCTTTCTTTCCATCAACTTCTTCTTTCATTATGGTTTTCATTTTTGTAAACTTGTAACTAAGAAGCACGTAAATTATGAATATTTTTCATTCAAAGACTTTAAAAGCATGGAAGTTAATTAAGAAGGCTAATGCAGAACTGCAAAGTTCATGATATTCACTCATTCTGTAGCAAAGCTCAGAAAATTATAAAGTAGATATTATGCGAGTGTAGATACAATTTCACCACTTTCCTATTTAGGTTAATTTCGTTTGTCCAGACCCGTGATTTTGTTCTTTCTACCAATATAGGTCAGTACCTACAATCTATGTCCTTAAAGAGTTGCATATTTAAATACCTAGAAGAACTTATCATTTCCAAACAGATCCAGGCTATAGTGGAACTAGTTCCTAGAAATCCAAGATAATTATGAAATGTCACATTTAGATAATGGAAGCTTTTACCTGTATGGGCTGAGTTCCATGGGATCTAAATTTCATGTGGAAACTAAATATAGTAGCTAAGGAAATTCTTCAGACAAAACTCCTTAATCAGCAATGGGAGGCACAAAATGTATTCAAGGGTATAAAAAGATTATTTAAGACATTAAGGTAAAATGGAGAATTGGCCAAAATTACATAGATAATTACCTAAACATTTTGCTTTGGGTAAATTTGCATTGTGTTCAAAAGCAAGGGGCCTACTTTGTGCTAAATTCTCATTGAAGAAATCAAAGTGGTTTTCAGAAGCACTATATGCCAATGACAATTGATGGTTTTTCTTAGTTATGAACATAAACTTTGTCAATAAAATATTAAGTGCAACGTTTTACAAATTCGGTGATATCATTGGCATAAATACTCATTACCACTGCAAATTAATCATAGAGTCTCAGAGTTGGAGAAGACCTCAGAGGCTGTCTAACCAATCATTACCTGAATAAGGATATACCTTTTGCAAAATAGTATATTCAACAAAGAGTCATCCAATCTTTGCTTAAAGAACACCAATGAGGGGCAGCGAGGTGGTGCAGTGGATAAAGCACCGGCCCTGGATTCTGGGGGACCTGAGTTCAAATCTGGCCTCAGATTTACTAGCTGTGTGACCCTGGGCAAGTCACTTAACCCTCATTGCCTTGAAAACAAAAACAAAAACAAAAACAAGACAAAAAAAGAACACCAATGGGAGGGAACTCACTACTTCTGGTTATAGCCTATTTCATACAGCTCTATCTAATCTTCCTTTCAACAAGTACTCATTAAACACTTACTATGTACCAAGCACTGTGACAGATGCTGGGACTATGGAAACAAAGACAAAAACAGCTTTCTCTCAAGGAGATTATGTTCTAATGGGAAGAAATATGGTAAAGAAAAATGTTTAAATATAAAGTAATTACAAAGTAGTAAGGCAGGTGGGGGGGGAGTAAGGAGTCCCTAAGAACTAAGGGAGATCCCACCAGGCTTCATTTAGAAAGTGGCACTTGAGCTGAGCCTTAAGGCACAACCAGTGACTAGAACAGTTTATCTTATATCCAGTCTAAATTTTCTCCTTTATTCCTGCTCCTGAACTTTAAAGCCAAACAGAACAGGTGAGCTCTCTCTTCCATATAACTGGCTTTCAAATACTCGACGACAGCTATAATGCCCTCCCCTTATCTTTTCCGAGCTAAATATCTTCATTTCCTTTAACTTACCCTTAAATATTTTCTGTGACCAGTAAAATCGAATGTCTGTGCCCTTAGCTGTGCTCCCCCCACAAACTAGCTAGGATTTACTTATAATTAGAAGCTTCAACAACTGTTTAGGCATTAAACATGTATTAAAGTATATTAGAAGTTAGTAAAGAGAGGGCATATGTCTCTGAAAGAATAGAAAAACCTTGCTTAGATCTATGCTAGAGACAGAGAGAGAGAGAGAGAGAGAGAAAACCTCCTTTACCTAGACACTCACACTTCCCAAGAGAAAGAGTCCCAATCCATTTGACCTGAAGCTCCCTGTGGATCAGGAAGAGGGGCAGTCCCCACACAGCTCCAAGCCAATTGGCTGGCAGCATTCAAGTCCATTGATTGACATGACTTAAAGGAAGTACATGAATAGAGAAGCAACTTCCGGGTTGCCAATTCAACCTTAGAAACCTTAGAAAGGTCAAGTTCTTTCTCGGCAGGGGGCAGGCCCCTGGTTCTCACATTTCATGGTTGGGTTTTGTTTGTTTGTTGATTTGTTTGAATAACCATTATGACCAAAGCATTAGTTTAGGTATGCGAATTGGAGAATAAGATGATGTTGTTTATATTCACAAAATAGAGGATATTTTCAAAGAACTATCGTTTTCTGTAATCATTATTTCCTGTTATTAAATCTTGCAAAAGATGTTAGTTGAGATGCCATTTGTTTTTTCAGACCATTAAGTCAGTAAGCTGTGGGTTGGGTTTTATCCCCTATTATTTAATTAAGAGTGATCAAGCATTTGAGAGTATTATTTAGCTTAGATTGCTTTCCCTCTTTTCCTTTGTATATTTAAGGAAAAAAAAATCCCATTGTTTGAAATCTGAAAAATCTCCAGGTGCTTTTTGTTTATTTTGAATGTTAATACAAGGTATTATTAGTTCTCCACCTATCCTGGATGATTATCAAATGCCATTTTTAAAAAAGGGATTTAGCTCTGCGACTCCAGAAGACATTGAAGCAGTTAAGTCTCGATACATCCCTGACATTTTTAGATTTTCTACTTAAAGAGTGGGAAATTATCACCTAAAACAGATCAGAAGAGAATGAAATTAATATGAACTACATAAATTTTATCTGGGATCCTAGAGTGCTAGAATTGTAAGGGGGCTTAGAGATCATTGAATGCAATCCTCTCATTTTACAGAAAGGAAACTGAGTTCCAGACAAGTAAAATTTCTTTCAGGGTCTTAGGGCCAGGAAGTGGCTGAATAAAAATTAGAATTGAGGGCTCTGAATTCCTTGTCTTTCCCTTTCTCGTATATCATACTGTCTTTAAAGAATACATTGGGCCCAAGTGGTCAAAATCATTTTTTAGGAAAAAACGTAATAGTACATTATACTTCAGCATCTTCCTGCCAGTTATGTTAGTACCTGAAACTAAATCTCAAAAGAAAACATATGTTTAATTGTATTTCAAAGAACTTCAAGGGACTTTCCTAATCTTTTTGCTATGTTATAAAAGTATCATATAAAATAGTGCTTGAAATAAATGTGTCATCATTTGGGGGCTTGGAAAGATTTTGGATACAGAGATTTTCATTCTAATCTTATTATATTATACTCTAACCTGAGCATAAACCATATTGACTATTATTATGTAAACTAAACTGGATGGCTTCTGCAATTATGATTTTTGTGACTTCAATCTCACTTAAGGAGAAACAGATAGTAAATGAGATGCAACCTATTTACAGGGATTATTGCTAATTGTCCAAAGGACACTATTTTATACTGGATAGGGTACTAGGTTTGGAGTCAGGAAGACTTGGGTTCAAATCAAGCATTTGGAACTTATTAACAGCATGACCCTAGACAAGTCACATAAGCTTTATGCTACTTCAGGCAACTTTTGAATATTTGGTCATAGGATCATACATAGATTTACAACTGGAAAGAGCACTAGAGGACATAGTTGAAAAAACCAAAGCCCAGAGAAGTGACTTACTTGCCCAAGGTAATAATGTTAACAACTAGAATTAAGATCTTCTAAGGTTCTTCATAGAATTTCTCTCATTCTTTCCTATAGGTTTTTGTCATATAAGCTATAAGTACCATTTTTATATGTTGATTATAATTAATTCAAGAAAAAATAATCAAATGTTCCATGAAATCATGTATCTTATTGTATCTTATCTTATTGAATTCACCATGAAATCAATTGCTTTGTTCGCCTTTCCAAGGAAAGTGGGTAAGACATGCTTCCCTTTAATTGTAACTTTCTTTTGTCTTCTTCTCTCATCACAAGAATTTTCAATATCGATGTGGTACATTTACAAGACCTTGTCAATTCATTGGTTATTGGACAAAGATTTCACAAAGTACCAACAATGTTTACATTCAGTCTAAAAACAGTGATAATTACTATCCTCTCTCTCCCTTTCTGCCATTTCCCCCTACTGTCACAGTTACTTATGTAGTCAGTCATAGGAGTCATTGTCTCTGTTGGTAGGAGTACCATATACACTGTCACAGATCCAATGAGTATCTTTAAATGTAGTGAAGTAAAATCTATATTGGGAAATACAGAATCTATCTTTTTAAGACAGTGAGCATCTGTAATACAGAAAGCCTTTGCCATGAATATAGTGATGCTATTTCAGGTTAGTAGAGTCACCACATAAAGTACCCATGAGGAAAGAGCTCTGTAACCAATAAATGCCAATAGAATAGAATTATGAACTATGGTCATATGGAATTTCTGTCCTGGAGAACTGATATCATGGAACACACTTATTTCATATTACTGTTATAATTTCTATTCATGAAATTGCAATGATTCTTTTAACCCTGAATGCAGATCTGTTGGCCTGGGACTGACTTATTCATATTTATTCATTGAGCAAACATCAATTAAATACCTGATTTGTGTGAGAAGTGAAAGTAGGGAAGAAAAATACATAAATGCAACACAGTCCCTGGCCTTCTGGGCTTACAATCCAGTGCCCTTATGTATAATATAAAAGAAAAAGTAACTGTAAGAATGAATATAAATGAGGTGAAAAAGGTTAAAGTTTGCCTTGGGCTTGGTATGGGAACAATAGTGAAAGCTTCTTAAAAGAAGTAGTATTTAGGACAGCTAGGTGGCACAGTGGATAGAGCACCAGCCCTGGAGTCAGGAGTACCTGAGTTCAAATCCGGCCTCAGACACTTAGAGGGCTTTTTCTAGGTTTTTTAAAACTTTTTTTGTGTGTAATGATCCTCTTTTGCAGTCAGTGAAGCCTATGGACTCCTCAGGATAGTGTTTCTAAATGCATAAAATAAAACACATGAGATTACAAAGGAAACAAATTATGTTAAAATACATTTATCAAAATGCATATTTTGGGGTTTTAATTTTTTTATTTTTAATTTATGTAATAAAACAAGCATTTCCACAACATAGTATAATAAAAAAGATGATTATACATGAAACTGTGTTCGACTTGCTATTCCTCTTAAATATATAATAAAGTTATCATGTAAATTTCTTATCTCTATTTTCAATAAGGGGATACAATGCAAACAGCAGTGATAGAAAAATGGGGGAGGAGAGAAGGCTAGAATCCTTGAGGTAATTAAGAATAGGACAAAAAGCAGACCTTCCCTCCTTCCTCATCCTGCCCTTGCCCAGTTTTTATTATATATCTTACTTGCCTCTCCTCTCAAGAATGAATGCATCTTGAATTTTAGAATTCTGGTGTGAAAATAGCATTCAAGGACTCCGAATATTTAACTTCATAGACAACTTTTTAAGAACAAGAAACACTGACTCTCTATAGGAAGCTCCTCACCCCACCCCCATTTTTGTCTTCATTTTCTCATTTCTTAAAGAACCAGAGAACAAATACAATCTCTCCTAGCTGTAATTATATGGTGAGAATACCTTGGGGGCATTTTTCCACCTTGGGGTTTACTAGCTGTCTCATTGCTTCAGAGATTAAGATGTAAATCTTTGCCTTCTATTAGCATGCTGCCATGTGTGAGACAGCCATGTGAGCTAAATTCAAATGCTGAAAAGGAAAAATGTGTGACTACACATCAGGGCGGCTGCGTTATTTTCAGATGCTGTGCATAGGAGCCCAACTACTGATTTTCTGTTCCATTTCAGGTCATCAAAACTGCATTGTGATATATGATTCCTATGGAATAAAATAGGATGATTTTAATTTCCTAAAACCATCTTCTTCCTGCTGCGTTGGTGATTACTGACAAGCTCCTGAAAGGAAAGGACTAGATATTATATTTCTTCGTGTTACCTATAATAATCAGAATATGGTTACTCAATAAGCATTTATTAAGTGAATGAATGCAGGCAAGCAGGAATGTTCTTTTTTTATTTAGAAAAAAAGAGAAAGAGAGGCAATATTACATGGTAGATAGAAAGCTGGACTTGGAATTAAGACCTAAATTTAACTATCCCACTTCTACCACCCACCAGCCTTATTTGACCATGCCCAACCTCTCTGAGCCTCTGTTTATCTATCTGGAAAAAAGTGACACTATTGCATCTCATATCTCCTTCAAAGGGTTGCTGGTAAGCTAAAATAAGCCTGTGTACAGAAAAGCATTTTGCAAACATTAATGAGCTATTTAAACACATTACTCATATCATTTGTTTATGCAATTAAACTACAGCATGCTTTAAATCAGTGGCTCCCAAAGTTTTTTGTTCTGTGAACACCTTTCAACAACAACATATTCTGAACCCAAGAGTAATTTAATAGACTACTCATAATGTTCTGCAATTACTTTAGTGCTTAAGGTACCATTAAATTTTATTCAGCAGGAACCCCTTTGAACAATTGTTGCAAACTCCCTAAGGAGACTCAAACCCCTAGGGAGGAGCTACTGCTTTCAATTAAACTTTCCTTTTTTGTATTTTACAAAGTTTTAAAACTAGAAGCAAAATGAGGAATCTGCTCTCCAATAGTCATTTAGTCTCATCTTGAACACCAGTGATGGGGGGCGGGGTTCACTCCCCCAACCCCAGCCCTTCTGTAAGTCAGAAAGGTAGACAGGCACAAACGGAAAATGCCAGGATTTAACAAAGAGCTTAGACTTGAATCATGGCTCCGCTACATACTACCTGTGTGACCTTGCTCATTATCACTTAACCTCTGTGGGCCTCACTTTTCTAATCTATAAATAAGGTGGTTAGACTAGACTGTCCTGAAAGTCTTTTCCAGCTCTGATCCTTTGATCCTTTCTTTCGACAGCTTTAACAACACAGGAAATTATTCCTTCTATTGAGTTGAAATCTGCCTGCTAGTAACTCCTATCCATTGGTCCAAGATCTGTGCTTATGAAAGTATCAGTGGACAGAAATGTGAAAGCAGTGCTACTCCTTAATTTCAATTTAAAAAGGAATGGGTAGGGAAAGCTTTGAAAAGTTAAGTAACAGGGCAGCTAGGTGGTGCAATGGATAGAGCACCAGCCCTGAATTCAGGAGTACCTGAGTTCAAATCCGGCTTCAGACACTTAACACTTACTAGCTGTGTGACCCTGGGCAAGTCACTTAACCCCCATTGCCCTGCAAAAAAAGAAAAGAAAAGTTAAGTACCAAGAAAGGGTGTCATTCAGGAATCAGTCAACATTTATTAAGCACCTACTATGTGCCAGGCTCTGTGATAAACCAATGAGGATACAAAAAGAGGCGAAAAACAGTACCTGGCCTCAAGGAGCTTACAATCCAATGGAGAGAGTATCCAGGAAGAGAGAATCAAAAGTATGAGAAAGTTCAGGGATGAAGACTGAGAAAAACCATTGGATTCATAGATTTGGCAAGATCATTTTAAAATTTTAAAATTTTAATTTCAGTTGAGTGATGAAAATGGAAGCTATGCTGCAAAGAGTTAAGAAGACAGAGAAGAGGTGGAAGGAGAGTTTTAAGACAGTTTTTTCCCCTAAAATTTGTCTGAGAAAGGAAAGTAAACAAGATAACTTGAGAGGATGCTAGAGTGAAGGTGTGAATATTGTGTTATCTATCACAGAGGTGTCCAACTTATAGCCCACAGGCTGTATGCCACCCACATCTCTCCTGAGTGCTGCCCCAAACAGATTAAAAGGTAGTTGAAAAAGACATAAAAATAAAACACAGCAAAACATACATAATAATACAATTTAAAACAAAGTGAAGGGGCAGCTAGGTGGCACAGTGGATAAAGCACCAGCCCTGGATTCAGGAGGACCTGAGTTCAAATCTGACCTCAGACACTTGACACTTAGTAGCTGTGTGACTGGGCAAATCACTAAACCCTCATTGCCCCACCAAAAAAACAAAAAGTGAAAATGCAGCCCACAGGGATCTTTATGTAAGGTTTAGTGGCCCTTATTTCTAGTTGATTTTGGCAGCACTGACTAGCAAACCTTTTTATCATTGACCCTTGAACTCCAGACCGATGGAAATAAAGTAGAGATAGTATAGTATGGTAGATCCCTTCTCTGAGGGACTGGTGACATAAGTCCTTCCAACAGTTCTGTTGTTTAGTACTTGAACGATCTTAGGCAAGTCACTGATCCTCAGTTGCCTTATTTGTTAATGAGACACTAGAAATAGACGACCTCTAGTAGTGTTTGCATTCATAAAAAGAAAAAGTATCAATAGTGTTGAATCTTCTCCTCTTGTCCCCTAGTTACATCCATTGTTGATTGGGTAAGATGTTTTTTTAACAAAAAATTCTGAAATCTCCCAAAGACTCAGTGCTTATTTGAGGAATTGTGTTTTTTTTTTTTTGGGGGGGGAGCTGGGCATCACATATAAAATTATTTCTAGGTTATCTTTTTGTTTTTTTGTTTGTCTTTTTGCGGGGCAATGGGGGTTAAGTGACTTGCCCAGGGTCACACAGCTAGTAAGTGTCAAGTGTCTGAGGCCAGATTTGAACTCAGGTCCTCCTGAATCCAGGGCCAGGGCCAGGGCTTTATCCACTGTGCTATCTAGCCGCCCCCTAGGTTATCTTTTAATGCCTTTCTTTTCCCTAATAAACCTTGTGGAAGCTACAAAGAATAGAAGGTTGGTCTATTGTTTTCATGAGAACTGTGGAGGAAAAACTACAGAAAAATTTCCATTAACAATGCACCTAATCCAAGGCTAACCTATGTGGCACTGAGTAACAATGGCCACCCGCTTTCAGAGAAAAGGAAGGCAATCAGTAGTAGGGTAGTTTTAAAAGATTTAATGGAAGTATTGGATGGATAATATTTGGATAGGTGATGAGGAAAGCAGAGGGCATTTCAAAGAGGAAGACCAGACAGTGAACCAAGGAAACCAGTCTGTCTAGGGTGGTGGGTAGAGAAGAGTTGGGCTTTCCTTATCGCAGGGAACAAAAAGTAGGCTTCTTCTAATTGGCAAATAACCTGAGAGGAACAGACAGGGATAATCCTTCCAAGCCCCATCCTTGAGAGCATTTTCTCTGTGAGAAAAAAGAAAATGGAAATATACAGCTGACATTTAGCTTCCCAGTTAAATAGTCTCATAGCTGCCTGGGCTTCCTTTGAGTTTCCAGGGTTATCAAACTGATTTTCATAGTAAACTGTTTAAGAGTAAATCTAGCCTGTAATGAGAAACTACAGAATGAAAATTTGTTGTCAATTTTCATTCAATTTTCTAACAAGACATTTCAGAGGTAGAGAAATCTGCTATGGAATGGGGAGATAGCCTTCAACATCTTTCTTCTCTAATAAAATAAATAAAACCATTCATGCTTAAGAAAAGCCAACTCAGTGTTTTTTAAATCTACAGGCGATCGGGTATTTCCCAGAACAAAGACAATTTTAGTTTAGGGGTAAGTAGGGAGGGATTAGAATGGAAAGCTTCCTATCTTCCCTCTTTCCCTAAATTCTGAGAAAAATAGATGCTGGGTAAATTAAAGGGGTGGGGCTGACCAGCTCTGAGGGTAGACCCCTGACTGCTGTATTGGGGGTGGGAGGGAGGAAGAAAGGACCATTAGAAAGGTTATTAGAAGGAAATTAAACAACTACTGGAAGCCTATTGAGCTACTGCATTCACTGGGTTCTGCTATACTTATTCCTTAGCTCTTTGCACTAAAAGTCCCTCCCTGAGCCAATTCAAATGCTAATGTTGGGCCATCTGCTTTTTTAGCTGGGGCATGCTGATAGGTCACATGACCCCAATTATTATAATTATAGGCTTTTGGGGACCAGTCATTATGCTGTTCCCATAGTAAGCATCTGTCTATGATAAATAAATGAGAGGTACTAGGGAGTTTTGTTTTTTAGTGTTTTAAAAAAAACCATTTTCTATTTCTCATTTACAGAAAACTAATGAAGCTTATTAATACATGTATATATATATCTACACATAGAAGCTAATGTATTTGGGTAAGAGAATTCCATTTTCCAGATATTTAACTTTCCCTCTTTCTTTTTTAAACTACATTGAAATGATGGAGAAAGAATCTTTTGAAAAGTACCCAGAAATGAATTTTGTAGACAGTAAGCAATGAATATTATTGAGCAGCCTCCAGTGGTGTGAAGGTGAGCAAAAGGCGTTCTCACCTAGACAATCTTACTTCTCTACATACAGAGAGCAGAAAGAAATGAGGAGAAATTACACAATGATTACAGATTTCCAACAGAATGGTTAGTGATATTAATAACAAATGGGGAGTATGCATTTAACACTTATGATCTTGTCGTTATTTGATAGAAATAAATGACAAGTGTTTGCTACCTATCTTCACTTGATGGGTCACTATTTTCTCTTAATAATTTCATTGTGCCTCATGGAGAAAGGGATGCATTTATTTGTAGAGCCAGACTTCTTTCCGTTTCTCTGTCTTAGAAGTGAGGGTGGGCTCATTGCTTTAAATTTTATGTATGTGTGTGTGTGTGTGTGTATATATGTATATGTATATACATACATATATACACACGTGTGTGTTATGTGTTATATATCATATATATCATACACATGTATTCCAATAATATATCTAAAAATATATAGGTATCTTCTTAGAACACAAACCTAATGTAATCATTTCTATTCCAAACCAGGATAAAAATGATACATAACTCATTGCACAATGAGCATCTTATTTTTTTAACACCAGATAATAGTATGTATAAATGAATGACAAAGTCATAGATAATAGTAACTAGATTTCCTTAATCCTTCATGATCTGGAGCCTAATATTTATTAGTTGGGTCTTTCAAGTTCATTTTAGGTTTGTATTTGTTTCCTTGATGTCACTGCTGAAATACTTAATGCTTTGTAGGTCAGGAACAGGGTGTCAGATCGATTTGACAGCATCTCCCCTCATCCCTCTCCCTTTTCATCAGAAACTATCAGTCTTTCTGTCTGTTGCTTATTACCCTTTTAATCTCCTGTCCACAAAAGAGCCAGTACTGGGGATCAGCCCCAGCTCCAGCTGCAAGAGGGAGGATAACAATCTAGCCTTTTCTAGGTTCATTGGGAGGGAAGAACAGGGTCTTCTTAATGTTTGTGGTGTTATCAGCTGGGACCCTGTGCCTTTTAAAGATAACATCAGAATCATATTCATGATCCAACTATTCGCCACAGGCCTTGAAAATGGGATTTTCAAAGAGGCCTTTTAAATATATGCCTCAAATATTCTTTGGCTTAAGGAAGTAAGTTTTGTGCACTAACCTGTCTAATTCAATTCAGAATTAGAATCTAATCTTTAGGGAAGTAGGACTTCATTGCCAGTGCACTGTCCTATCCTACCTTGCCCTGAATTTTATTGCCTCTGCCAACTTTCTAATTTTTTAGGCAGGCCATTAATAGAACTCAGTGAATGAGAATGGTGTGGAGACTGTTCTTCACTGACTTCCCAGTAGACGTGATGGGCACCATCTGCCTGACCAGAAACCATCCTTGTATGTATGCCTTACGCCAAGAGGGGCCTCAGATGTGACAACAGAGGAGAGGAATGTCTGAAGAAAATGAAGGATAAAAGAGTAACACAAACAGACTGGAGATCATTTGAACAGAAAATCACAGCCTTGACTGTGGAGGCAGGGCAGAGGTCAGGGAACATTATAAACAAGGACAGAGCCAAAACTATGGAAATAAATCACAAGGCAAGATCATGAATACGGGCCATCACAGGAAGGACAGGCCGGACAAACAAACAAAAAAAAGCAGTGACCTGGAGGACATTTCATAGATAGGTATTAATGGAACATATTATAAATTTAATATATGCTCGATAATTGTGTTTCTATTTGTGGGGTCAGGAGTTTTCTGTTCCTTCTTATTGTATTGTTAAAATGAAGGTAGAGACCAATAGAATAAAACCTCCTTAAACAGTTGTCTCCTTAGAGCTATGTAATTTTTGCTGTTCAGTAATTGTCAAAGTTAAACATTATTCTATACGAAGATCACCCAATCTACCAGAAATGTTAAGAGAATGAAATGAAATAATATTTGCAAATCCCTTAGCACAGTGCCTGATATATGTCGTTCACTCTTGTCCTACTTTTTATGACACTGTATGGGGAATAAAGTGGTTTGCCATTTCCTTTTTTCAGCTCCTTTTACCAATGAGGAAACTGATGAAAACAGTTTAAGTGACTTGCCTAAGGTCACACAGCTTGTATCTAAGGTCAAATTTGAGCTCAGGTCTTCTTCACTCCAGGCCCTTTGCTGTTTCCACTAATCCATCTTGCTGCCTTCAATTCAGGGAATATCTATTAGCAAATTGATTAACTAAAATAATAATAGCTAGCATTTCAGGTCTGCAAAGTGCTTTATCCATGCTATCTTATTTAATCCTTACAACAGCAATGGGAAGAAGTTGCTGTCACTATCTCCATATTACAGATGAGGAAACGAGGCAAATCGAGATTCAATGACTTGGCCAGGGTTACACAACTATTAAGTACCTGAGGCTGAATTTGAACCTAGGTCTTTGTAGCTCCAGGTTCAGTTCTCTATCCACTGTACCATTTAGCTGCACTAGTTATATGAATAGATGCATATATATCTAGGTGTTTATTACATATATTTAGATTATATATTTACATATATTAAGATATACATATTTATTTATACATATCTATACATGCTTAGATATATGTATATGAACTATATAGAGACATCTATTTAGATATGCATATATATGTTGATATATCTAGATGTACACACACATATATATATAAATCTAGATATGCTGTGTGTGTGTATACACACACACACACACACACACACACACACACATAGGTATACATACCTATATCAGTAGGTATGTATGTATATGCCCCTGTTGTGTAGAGATAGAGGTTATAAATCTTAAAACTGTTATTTTAAATCAGCTCATAATAGAGGTAGTTAAATGATGTAGCCAAAACAGAGTTTATTTATGTTCATAACAACAAAACTTTGTGTTAGCAAATGCCTTTCAACTTATTTCTAAGCCCTGTTCTGTGAATTGAATTTGAACAATGTGCAGTTGTATTTAAGACTTATCTATGTGCTATAGATAAGATAAACACACCCAGAAAGTTGATAATAACTAGAACTAAAAATCATGCCTTGTCATTTCAGAAGTGAAGGAAGTAATAGAAAGAGCTCTCCACTGAAAGGCAAGAAACTTGGGTTCAAAGCACAGCTTTCACCACTGACTGACTCACTATCAGGTTCTTTGGGCTTCAAGTTCTTTTCTCTAAAATGAAAGGTCTGTGAGGAGCTTGGACCAGAGATGGCCTCTGGGGTCCCTTGCAGGTATAGGTTTCAGGTCTTACTAGATGAATTCTGAGGAGCATCCCAGCATTAAGCTTTTTTTTTAAGCTGAGGGGCAAAGCACTGGCCCTGGATTCAGGAGGACCTGAGTTCAAATGCAAATGGTTATGGACAAAGCAACATCAGCAGTTATGAACTTTCCAGTAGCTAAGTTCCTTACAAACACAAAGTCTTCAAAGGGAAGCAAACCCCAGTGAGCATTTCTAACCTGCATCACACAGCTGTTAATTTTGCTTCTTTATTTTTATTTCTCTTGCTAAGTGACTTGAGTCAAAGATTGAGTTGCCCCAGATTTCCAGATCTGTCTTTGATTCACACTTAAGCGCCTACTCCTATTCATAATTTAAACACAATTTTTATAAGAATCTATTTTGAAAAACATGACTAACTATGGACATTCTTAAATAGAAAGTTAGTGGGAATTAAAGGTCTGCTTTTTCTTCCCATCAGGTTTTTGGGGGTGGAATTTCTTTTTTTTTCTTTGCTTTCCCAGTTTAGAATGGTAACAGAGATGTTGTTCTCCTCCCTGAAGAGAATTTCACTGGTTTTTGCTTTGGGCAGCTTCTCACTGCTCTATATATACACCATCCTTTTGGCCCTCTTAATTTTTATTTAAAATAGTGAAACAGCTTTGCTGTATGGAAAGCCTACATAATACAATGTCTACTTGGCAACTTCTTTTGGTATCCACAAGAATTGGCATAAAAACTACAGAAGACAGTTTGGGTGCTTACTGAAATAGAAAAAGGCTTTCATATTGGAATATCCTATGATTTACATAATTCTTCAAATTTAATATTCATTTAAGCTCACATTAAGTATATAATTTTTTGCATAGACTAAGGCTGTTTACCTGATCTTTTTTAAAAAAGTAACATACTTCAGATTTGGCAATGATGAAAGGGGAAGATTAAGAACGTTGAAAGAATTGATTAGTATCTGTAAAAGTAGTATGTATGCAAGGAAAACCCAGCCCTCTGGTTGCTTTGACATTTTAACCATCTTTTATGCAATCATTTTCACACCAGTATTTCTCTTTTGCAGCAATATTGTGAAATTAACATTTATTATTGGACTCTAAAACTTCAGCCATTTATGGACAAGCTCTCTTGTGTAGGGCTGAGAAAAAAAGGGATGGGAGCAAAATGGTACACATTAACAGGGTTGTTGATCTGTCTGTATGGTGTCCAGGTTCCAACATAAGTTTTTCCCTTTTTCTTTTGTACTATCTCAGTAGTATCATTACTTATTGATGGTTTTTGATAACCACTATAAAATTGATAGCTTTCAAAGATAATGATGTATATAATTCTGCCAGTTATTGACCCATAATAGACTTAATCAGAGACTTACTAATTGTATATTAACGACAGAATACAGTTAGTTATATTTTAAAATAATTCTTAGCTCTTTACAAGTTGTCCCAAAAGTCTTAGTGCCATTTTAAGCTGTTAAAGGGATACCCTTTATTAATATGTATATGTATGTGTGTTTATATAAATATATACACATGTATACATATATACACAGACATGAATTAGTATATATGCAAATTTATATATAAATACATATGCATATTAGTACACACATGCACACACAATTCTAAATAATGGCTTGGGAACTTATGCTGTGAATGTAGCATTTCTGATTGTTTCCAATTTTATATGAACATTTACATTTATGATTTGAAAGTAGGAAAGAGCAGTCTCATCTTACACATAGGTACAACTTTCCTGAATCAATTGTTTCTAAAATTCACCTTTTATAATCAAATTCCAATTTAGAGCAAATTATATTTATGTGTATATATATATGTACATGTATGTATATATATGTAGGTAAATGTATGCATATATATAATAGTACTCTTCAGTTACAAAGGTTGAAATGGCCTACAAATGTATTTTACAAAAATGCATTAAATATTTCTAACTTCATTTTCCCTTAGTTTTCAAGTAAATAATTTTTTTTAAATCTAGTGAAAAAACAAAAAGAAATCTAGTGAAAGACAGAAAGTAGTTGTATTTTAAGATTAGTAAATTTTGAATAGGTTATATTACAGAAGTTTTATAATTTCTTAGAAGTTATAACTTGCAAGGTGGCATTTTGTATCTTCTACAATATAAATTATAAGTATATGTAAAAATATAATACAAATAATATATGTAATATATACATGTATTTATGCATATAATTATATGTAATATAATGTTATATATTATTTAAGATATAGATATATGTAAATTATAATAATGTGACATGTGTGATTTTGCCTTTTTTATATTCTTTAAGAATTTTCTTTTCCAATTCCTTGTTTCATTTGTATACCAGGAAGGGCATATTGGGGATATTTCGCACATCAATATAAATCTCATATGAACATTTTTAGCTGGTCTTTAGCTATCCTCTCCTATCTCTTTCCCTCTGTTATCTTTCCTTTAATCTTTCCCTCTTCATTTTCCTCCCTGCTTCTCTTGTTCCCTCCTTATCTGCCCTGCTTAGAAAGCTGCCCCTTCAGGGGTTGGCAATAGTTTCTGGGTTTTGCTTTCTATTGGGACCTAAACTCAATCAGAATGGCCTTGCTCTTGGAGATGGGAGTCCAACAAAGATATTTTAGGCTTAAATATCCCATCATATTCTTCAGGGTTAGTTAGTTTTTATTTACAAAAAGATGTCAGCCAGAAGTAGGTTATTTAAAAGACTCACAAAACAAATGTTGTGAGCATCAAATGAGATAGTGTTTAAAAGGGTTTTACCTTTTAAGAAGATAATGATAGTGATATGAATCTCTTTGGGCCTAAATTTCTTGACATTAGTGTTTGTGTGTGTGTGTGTGTGTGTGTGTGTGTGTGTGTGTTTGGGGGTTTTTTTGGGGGGTGTTATTGTTCATCTTTGTAGCTCTGGTGCCCACAGTAGGACAGTGCATTGCAAACCACAGGCTCTTAAAAAATACTTGTTGGATCGGATTGGAAAGGATCTTAATTTCTTCATTTGTTCATTGAGGAATTCAGGTGTGATGAATTCTGAGGTCCTTTCCAGCTCTCATTTTCTGACTTTCCATGGATAGATGTATTAGATTGGGAGTCTGGAGACATCTGCCATTAGCAAGCCTCGTGACCTTTGACAAGTCCCCTAAACTAACAGCTCGACCAATGTGCAAATTGCCTGTGTGGTTAAAAATGTTCAGTGGAAACACCTGCTCAGTGTCAGCCACAGCTGCTAGGCAGGAGCTGGTTCTGCCAAATGCTCTTTTATTCAGATTTAGTTGTGGGGATGCCCAGTAACAGGGAGGAAGGGGCTTTCCGGTCTTTTGAACCCCCGACACAGACCGACCCCGTCCAGTGACTCTAACCCTCCAAGCTACCCTTACACAAGGTGGTAAACAGGAGAAGTGGGGTCAGTTATCATAGTTCATAAGTTTAATTTGGGAAATTACACATAACCCCAACTACATTAAATAGAAACAATATAATGTCCTGTAGAATGCTAACTCTTTCATATAGTAAGCACCTGAATGAGTTTTGAATGAATTGATTTGAACACGTTCACTAGAAATCAAAAACCCTCCAAACTTCTGATAGTACAGTTTTCCTTATATCTAAAGCTTCCATCTAGCTTTCTGATGGCATCCCTACCCCCACCCACCCAGTCTGGGGAAAAAAAAAAATCTCCACTGGAGTAACTGATTCGTTCCATTTCCTGTAGGACTTCTTGTGGGTTCTGGTTTCCAGCCAATTCTATTTTTGCATCCAGTTTTCTCCCTGTTGCTTTCTGTTTTCTAAAAAGAATACTTCTCTTTGACGTTTTGTTAAAGTGGAATTTCTCTTAAACTTGTCAAGATTTTAAACTTTCAAAAGCCTGGACAAAGACATGCAGGTGACAGGTAAATGGAATCAAATTTAAAAGAGGCTTTTGAGTTCTAGAACTCAGTAAGTGGCTGGACATGTATTATTGTTATAAGCAATCTCTTTCCACATGTATACTGGACTATTCTCTTTACTAGTCAGTATATGGTGTATGTATGTGTGTGCGTATTTGTATATGTGTATGTAAATATAAGCTAAGGCTAATTTTTTGTATATATGTGTAGATACAGATACATATATGCATATGTACATATATTGTTCAGTCATTCAGTCCTGTCTGACTCTTTATGACCCTGTGGATTATACTGTCCATGGGGTTTCCTTGGCAGAAATACTTGAGTAGTTTGCCATTTCTTTCTATAGTGGATTAAGGCAAACAAGTTAAGTGACTTGCCCAGGGTCACATAGCTAGTAAGGATCTGAGACCAGATTTTAACTCAAGAAGATGAATCTTCCTGACTCCAGGCCCTGCATTCTATCCACTGAGCCACCTAGCTGACTATGAATGTATATACTTACATACATACATACATATGTACATTCACACATATGCATATATATATACACACTCTCTGTCCCTGTCTCTGTCTCTGTCTCTCTCTATATACATATACATATACATATATATACATACACACACTCACTTATATGTACATAGACACAGAAAGAGACAGAGACAGAGAAAAGAAAGAGCATAAATAAGGAATCCAGGTATGCAGTGAACAACCTAACAGATATAACATGACAGGAAACAGACATTGGAGGACTATTATTTCATATAAGGTAGGAAATTGAAGCTTAAGAGCACTGTCACATAGGAGAAAAAATCTAACCAAAGGAATGTACAAATGATTCAAAGTCCAAATACGGGCACAAGGAGATCCTGGAATTAAAGAAAAATCATTCTTGAGCTTTTTTAAGATAAGACTTTCTAATTTTGTTTGCCTAAAATACGCCAGTATTTGCAATTTGAGAAGCAAGCAAACCATGTAGATTTTCATGAAATTTACTGTACTCTCCCAGCAGGGATCTTGTGAAAGTAATAATAAATAGCATTTATAGAGCTTTACTTGTTTCCTATGGCCATAGATTTAGAGATTGAAAAGATTGCACAGGTTATCTAGTTCAATCCTCTTGTTTGACATTGAAGAAACTAAGGCCCACAGAGATTAAGTGACTTCTGCAAGATCAATCAGGTAGTCATACTTTCTTCTTAATAATCCCATAAGGTAGAAGAACACCCATATCATTATCTCTGTTTTGAAAATGAAAAAAAAAATGAGGCTCAGAAACGTTGGCTATGTTCCTTATAGTCAGACAGATGGTAAGTGATGGCAATGGGGCTTGAACTCGAACCTGATTCTAAAACGCCTGTGTTTTGATTCCTCGGAAGAATGAGTGATGTAATAGAAAAAAACTCTGGTGTTGGGTTCAGGAGTTTCTTGTTTTGATGCTTTATCTGTAACCCAAGTTAAGATGATTAGTTTGAATTTTTTCCTCAGGCAACTATGAGATTCCCAGGACTCTTCCAGGACTCAGTATGCATATGTTTTTCTTTCCTATGAAGTGGGGCTTTCCTTCAGAATCCTTGCCAAGTTCCCTAGATACCTGAGTTTAGACACTCCCAGGAAGGAGTGTTGGGATCTAGATCACGCCCAGGGAGGGGAACATTCTTGGGAAGAAGCCTTTTGGTGTGATAATAGAGTGCTAGACTTGGTTCTTGGAAAGACCATAGTTCAAATTTCATCTTCCACATTGATTAGGGAGATGAACTATGGGCAAATTGTTTATCCTCTATAAGCCCCAATTTCCTCATCTGTAAGTTGTTGAAAATAGTGCCCTGTAGTACTTACCACATGAAGGTGTTGGGCCACTTAAATGAGAGAGTTATTTAAAGAATATTCAATGATGTTTTCTAGAGAGATGACAGTAATGTCTTAGAGGGGCAGCTAGCTGGGCCTGGAGTCAGGAAGACTCCTGTACCTGAGTTCCAGTCTGCCCTCAGGTACTTACTAGCTGTGTAACCCAGGACAAGTCACTTCACCCTGTTTTTCTCAGTTTCCTCATCTGTAAAATGAGCTGGAGATGGAAATGGCAAACCACTCCAGTATCTTTGCCAAGAAAACCCCAAATGGGATCACAACGAGTGACTGAACAACAAGTGCTCCCTAGAGTAATGTGGAAAATGAGCATATTTTATAGAAAAGCACAACTCCATTTTTGTCTTGATCAGCTTCAGTCAGTGTATGGAAATCCAATTCAATATGTCATGGAATCAAAATGTTATTTATTTCATCTGTAAAACAGAGACGATAATAGTACCTGACTTACTGGGTATGTTGTAAGGATCAAATAAGTTAACCTATGTAAAGTGCTTAGTAAGTTTAAAGGACTATATCAATGATAAAATTATTATTAATTTTATTACCATTATTATTATTTAGTGACTAAACTGAGGGGGGAAGTTGTGTTGCAGATAATAGGTGTGCATCATCTACAAATGGACAATTATTAAATCCTAATGAGATATTGTTCGGTGTCTTGTCATGCATTGTAAAAATAAGGAGCAAGGATAAAACAAGTAAATACATATACAATCATATAAATATATGAGCATTTTCTATTAAATCCACTGATTTTAGGACTGATTCCAAAAAAATCTCCTTTCAAGAAAATAAAGGTCTGACTGTTCAGGAATTAGATTATTAGCCCTACCAGTGGGCAGTAAGTTTGGGCTAGAATTGACTAGGAGAAGGAAAGCAGTCTGAATTGCATCTGGGAAATTATATGATACTTGAAATGAGTCCAAACTGCTACATGGCACATCTTTTCAACGCCAATATTCTCTCTGTTTTTTTTAAAAGAAAGTTCTCCCTTTCCTTTTTTTTTTTTTTGATGGGGCAATGAGGGTTAAGTGACTTAAGTGTCAAGTTTCTGAGGTCGAATTTGAACTCCTGAATCCAGGGCTGGTGCTTTATCTACTGTGCCACCTAGCTGCCCCGAATACCAATATTCTTTTAGCAATTCCTAGTTCTAGATTGTCCTCTCCTTGGTGGTCTATCAAAAGCACATGTGAATCAGAAGGAAAAATTGATATGGAAGAAGGATTATAAACTGGATGCAACATATTACCACCAACAACATATTTACAAATTATTTGCATGTAAGAAGTGGCACAAGAGCCATCATCAAGGACATATGGAGCCAGAAGAGTAGGTGGGCTAATCAGGTAGCAAGACACTATTGGCAGACCTAGAAGACCTCTAGCACATTGGGGCAGCTCTACTATGGAGGATATATAGTGAGACATGACATACAGAATGAAAACACATGGGTTGGTTATAGATCCGTATCACTAGAGGCTTTCCCCCAATGATGGGTCTGTTCAAGCATCCATTTTTACTCTTTCTTCTGCTCCCACATGTACTAGAAACCCAACATATTTGAACCCAAAGCATGATTCTCTTCGAAGTGAATGGGAGGTCAGCAGAATCATTGCCACTGACTGAGTCTTATACATGATACAACACAATGTGACATGATCCCAAGAAGAGATATGAACACATTGAGGGGAATATATGCCATTACCAATGCATTTTTCCCCTCATTTTTAAGCTATGACCTTCCAATGTGGCTACACATCTAAAGGAATAACTCTCTTTTGTGCCCATGAATACTTTTTAGATACATGGTCAAAAGGATGGTTTCATCAATAATTGGATGAAAGATCTCATGAATTCCCTTGGATAGGTTCCAGTAGTGTACATAATGCAACCATAATTAAGGTTACCACTGGCAAATTGAACATTTCTCAAATGAAACATATCCCCCACTTAACCTGCCTTTCCTCCAAACTTTCCTGTCTGTCTATCTTCCCAGTTAGCTAGGATAAAAACTTTTGAGTCATCCTTGACTTTTCTCTGCCTTTTCCTCGGTATCCAATTTACTGCCAAGTGACATATAATATGTTGCTCATCTCTCTCCTTCTGTCCAGTAATAGGAATTCTGCTCTAGTTCAGGCCCTTATCACATCTTTGACTCACTGCAGTAGAACCTTGATTGGATTTCCTGCTTCCAGTCTCTCTCTTCTCCTTTACACAGCTACCAAAATAGGCTTCCAAATATGCATATCTGCCTATGTCACTCCCCTTCACAAAATCTTTTGTGGGTCCCCATTACCACTAAGTTCAATATAACTTCTTTACTCTGACAAAATCTGTCTTATACCTGTTGAGATTTATTTGATACTATTGCCTATCAACAACCGTGTATTCCAGCCCACACTGGGTTTATTATTGAACTCAGTAATCCAGAATTTATTAGTGGCTCTCTTTTTCATTGTTGTTATTAAGTAATATAATACATATACATATATGTACAATACCAATTTATACATATATACATGTGTGCATATTTGTCGTTCAATCATTTGATTTGTATCTGACCCTTTGTGACCCTATTTGGGGTTCTCTTGGCAAAGATACTAGAGTGGTTTACCATTTCCTTTCCCAGCTCTTTTTACAGATGAGGAAATTGAGGCAAACAGGGTTAATGAATGAAGCCAGATTTGAACTCATGATGTGTCTTCCTGATTACTGGCCCAGCACTCTATCCACTGCTCCACCTAGTGCTCACTACATACATATACTTATACATATACACATACACATACATATACAATACACATACAAAGTACATGCATGATGTACGATGTGTGTATGCAGGCACACACGTGTATGTGTGTATGTGTGTACATGCGTATATTTATATGTGTATTGTGTGTGTATGTATACACACACATTTGTATAGGGGGCAGCTAGGTGGCACAGTGGATAGAGCACTGGCCCTGACATTGGGAGGACCTGAGTTCATATCTCATCACACTTATTGACTGCCCTGGGCAAGTCACTTAACCCCAATTGCCTTAAACATCCAGGGCCATCTCCACTCGTCCTCATAGGTATCTTGCCACTAGACACAGAGACCTCTGGAGGAGAGAACGAGGCTGGTGACTTTGCACAGCCGTTCCTCACTTAAATTCAATTCACTGCAAGTCATGACATCACCTCCCAAAGTCATGGCTCTCTTTGAGAACAAAGGACAAACAACAACAAATTTGTGTAAAGGAAAACTCAGGGTTGTTTTTTTTTTATTGCAGCAGAAATGAAAGATTATTTTGTCTTTTATGGACTTTGGGAAAATGTAGCATAGAAAGGAAAATGTCTCTAAACCCAAATCATAGGAATATTAACTGATAACATTTCTCTAGTGTTTTTAGGTTTTCAAAGTTTTTTGTTTGTTTGTTTTTGTTTTTGTTTTTATTTTAATAATTTTTTTTGTTTTTTTTGTGGGGCAATGAGGGTTAAGTGACTTGCCCAGGGTCACACAGCTAGTAAGTATCAAGTGTCTGAGGCCAGATTTGAACTCAGGTCCTCTTGAATCCAGGGCCGATGCTTTATCCACTGTGCCACCTAGCTGCCCCGGTTTTCAAAGTTTTTACAAGTGTTATCTCTGCTCCTGGGCTATCGCTGTTCCATCTATAGGCCCGTAAACATATATCCTTCAGTTCTCTTCAATTTAAAACCAGGACTTAAAATCTTAATTTCTAATTTTTTTCTGGTATTATACAACAGCTATTATAACAAATGTTGCAATTTTGAAAATGTCAGAACTCTTTTAAAAACTTCCCTGGAAAAGGACAGGAAGCCTAGCAAGAATAACAAGAGTATAATGGCAAAAACAAACAAACAAACAAACAAACAAAACCAAAAAGCAGAAAAAACAACCCAACCACTGGATTTGGTGGAATGAAATTACTGCATTCAGATCTTAGCTCTGATCCCTACTGGTAAGTAAAAGCTAGTCTGTAGTTTTCAATGAGTCTAAATAACCTTATCTTTAAAATAAGAATGGGAATACCCGAACCTATGTTATAGTGCCATACAGAGGAACACAGAAATGTGAACTACTGCAACATGACACTGTATTTGTTGGCATGTCTATCTAAAAACTGGTGAGTCATAAGAAGAAGAAAACTTGCCTTTGATACTCCTGAGAAATGTACTAGTTAATATGGCTGACTGGTCAGTGTGATTAAGAAAAATGATTCTACTCATATAAGTTAAAGTATGTTGAAAAAAAACATAATTTTTTCTTTGAATTATATTCTCATAGAACAGTCTCTCTTTTTAAAAATTTATTTTATTTGTGATATATAATTATATTTTATATATATATATATAACAGATATAATATACATATACACACATATAGGGCATATATAATATAAATTTTCTACATTACATTTAGATATACCTAGATAGATAAATATATATAAATTTTTTTTTCCTTTTGTGGTGCAATGAGGGTTAAGTGACTTGCCCAGGTCACACAGCTAGTGTCAAGTGTCTGAGGCTGGATTTGAACTCAGGTCCTCCTGAATCCTGGGCTGGTGCTTTATCCACTGTGCCACCTAGCTATCCCTAGATATATTCTAATACATATAACTTTGTATTTTAAATCCTTAAATAACTGTCTTATAAACAGCATATACATATCAATTTATATAAATAATTTATGTGAAAAATTTGTTTAAATATCATTGCTATATAAATAAGACCTAAATTACTCATAAATGCACAACATATATATTTATGTGTGGGTATATAAATACATATATACTTCTTGGACCCTTCCCAGCACACCCCTTCCCCACCTTTCCAGATTAAACATTTTTATTTATATAATTTTGTTCCAATCTCTATCCCTCCTCCCCTCCCTTCCCTCCCCCCTCCCCAAAGTGGCAAACAATCTGATATGGGCCATACGTATATGATCATGAAAAACATTACCATATTTGTCACTTAATGAAAGAATGTGAAAAATAGCATGCTTCAATTTGTTTTATCAATATCAAAAACAGCCTCTCCTCTCACCATTACAAAATTTGTGACGGAGGGGTTGTTTGCATGGTTGTAGTGTAGCTTATAGTCTTAAAGGTTTGCCTGGGACATTGAGAGGTTGAGTGAGTTGGCCAAGGTCATAGACGTCATATGTGTCAGAAGAAGGATTTGGTTTCAAATCTTAGATTCTAAGAAAAGTATGCAGTCCACTTGGCATACTGCTCCCTGAATAGCAGCTTGTTTTTGTTTTTTGTTTTTTTGTTTTTTTCTAAAGCAAAGGATAAGTTTGGGAAAGTTTACTTCAGCTCTGTTTTTTGTTACTAAAATTTAAGTATAGATCTTTTTTTCCTGCTGGATTAATTAGAAAATGCGATGGTGATAGTTTCAACCCCTCTCCCTCACCCCCCACTCCAACTGAAGGCTACTTTAGTTGATGTGAACTCTGCTAAGATCCCGCTTCTCTGATGTTTTATTAGAGGTGACCTGCAAAGGTCAGGTTTGTACAAACTTGTTCAGATTGCATATTTTCAAGTTTTGTTGACTCAGAATTCATGTAGCAGTACATATTTTTAGCGACGCTAAAGACCAAATTGTCTGGTGTTTGAATGCAGCTGGAACATCAGGAATAGCTAAAATTATGCCTATAACTAAGTGCATTATTTGAGGCTGACCCTTTTGAAACTTGACTCGACTCAAACACTGTAACTCATTGTAAAAAAGTATTTCATGCTTCCATTTTTTTCTGAGAATCTGAAAGCATCTGGGGCTAGCAATCATTTATAACACCCAGTGAGAGGCAGCGTAAAGGATAAAGCCCTGAACTTGGAGTCAGGAACAACAGAATTCAAATCCAGTACTTGACCAGCTGTGTGACAATGAGGAAATCTCATACTCTCTTCGCTGAGCCTTGGGTAATTTTCTAAAACTAGAAACCTGTAGGTAAAAGGAGTTCCCACTCTCATGAATTGTCTATGTTCTCTAAATTATGGATGTAACATCCAATGAGGCAGTTTATTTTTAATATTGACACCTATGTGTACTTTTTCTAATATCTTAGTCTATTATTTCAGTTCAATTTAACAAACATTTATTGAATTCCATGCCTACTGTATTGAAGACATTGTGTAAATCCATAAGAAAAACACAAGGATTCTCTGCCAATAAAAATTGTACAATATAACAGACAATAAATAGCTTCTGAGTTCTCTTCCAACTTTAAAGTTTCACATTAAAATGCAAATATCTGATTACATTTTAAGAAATATCTGGGACAATTAGTCTGTAATGATAAAATGTCAAGCTTCAATGATGAGCTGATGGATAAGTGATTTGGTTTTTTCTTTCAGAAATCATACCTCATTTATCATAGCTTTATTTTAGGTCACAAACATCATGTTCATTCAGACCTTGCTTCTATATCTTTAGGTCATCCAAGACTTCATAATTCTGACTTTGCTCTTCCACAGACTTACCGCTGGGAATTTTCCCACAAGGTTAGTCTTGGTTTTCTTCCCCACTTTGTCCTTGAAAACATTAATTCTGCCAGCCTGAGTCTTCCAAGGAACAAGCATCTTCCACCACTTTCCGAGATTTTCATGTGACCCTTGAGACTGCCAGCTTTGTACCTTGTTGTAAACAGATCGCTTTTTGCTTTTGCTAAATAGCAAGAACACTGTACTCTTTCAGGCCTTACTATGTATCCACTCAGGGACCTCATTTTGTTCCAGAGAAAGTCTTTGGTCTCTGGTGTTGGTTCAGCATGGTCTTCCATCGTGGTCTTCCAAAATAGCATTTATTTTTTAAAAACCTGAACAAATTTTAATGAAATATACACACACGTGTGTATTATTACATATATATTTTCAAATGAATCTGTGATACATATAGTGATCAATATTCTTAAAGAACTGGGTTGCTTAAACCTTTTTTTTTTTCTGTGAGAATTTCATAGTTGTTGATGCTAGAGCAGAGTATGCATGATGAGAAATAGGCATGTCATAGTGTAGACTCATAACCTCGCTCAGTAATACAAGGAGAAATGTAAGTCTTGATTGATGTTCAAATGAAATAACAGCTATTACATGTTCAAATAAACACATTACTCATCCTGGTCCTCATTATTGGCTCTAATTTATGAAAAGGTCGATTATAAGATAATGGTAGAGCAGAGATTTACTCTCATAACCATTAAATTCTAGTCCTTTGCTTAGTTCTAAATACTTGGAGAACTGCGTATGCATCTTTTTATGGGTAATGTTTACATGCATTTGATTAGTTAATGAACTTTTGCTATGAATTTTAAAAGACCTTGAGGAGAACCCAGCTAAGTGTCATGTAAATTACTATATTGTTACTATTTTATTGTTGAGAAAACTGAGGTCTAGAGAATTGAATTTACTTGCTCATGGTCACACAGCAAGTTTGTGATACAGGGAGGCCTAGAACCTAAGTCTCCTTCATTCTAGAACAATGAACATTCTGCTCTACAGTGATGGTACCATGTAGAGAAATAGGTGATGGTAAGAATCAAGGAAGCTTGAATGCCCAAAGAAGGTGATCAAATCCTAAGGCTGCTGATATTGGTGTGATTGATCATGTCAGGAAAGAGAGTGAGGAGAAGAAGGGAAAGAAAAAAGAGAGGGAGAGAAAAAGAAAGGAGAAAAGGAGAGAGAGGAGGTAAAAAGGTGGCTGGGACAGAGAGACAGAGAAACAGAGGGAGAGAGACAGAGAGAGACAGAGAGAGATCAAAAGTTTTGAGCCTGAGGGGTGAGACAATTTCAGTATCATTGTGTCATGGGGAAAATGGGGTAGGGGGTTTGGGTAGGGGTAGGGGTTTGGGGTCCTTAGGAATTCCTCTTTAAAGAATTACACCCTCTTGCACACAAAAGCAGGTAGAATAAGATGGTAGTTTATTTTGGGGTTGAGGAAGGGAAAGGGAAAGGAAACCATGAAAGAAGTCCTTGGACTTCTCATGGGGAGAAAGTCATGCCACAGAGAGAGTGTCTCTGAGATACCAATCTCCTCAAGCAGGAGACTGGCAGGTACTTTTATAGAGGACTGATGGGGCTGACCATCTCACTGGAAAGTTCCTTTAGTGAGGGAGGACCATCCCCCACTGGTGGTGGCTGGGGGGATTGGGTGAGGGGTGACTGCAGATCTCTGAAGCCATCTCCTCAGGACACAAAGGAAACAGCCACACCTAATCTTATCTCCCCAGAGTTAAGGAAGTCTAGAAGGAAGGGTGGGGCTCCTGGAGCTAGCTCAGTCCAATCTATTCCACTTATCTCTTTAGGTGTGTCTGTCCTTTGGTTTAGTTTCTGAAGGAGAAGGTTCTTTGATGAGCCCCAGAGAACTTCTGGGGTGCTATGGGCCCATAACATTTGGCATCAATACGGAGGTTCAGTCTATAGGAGAGATTGGTTTTAGAAGATAGTGAATCAGTTTTAAACATTTTACGTTTGAAATGACAAGAGGACTTCTATTAAAAATGCCAAACAAACATTTGGAGATGTGAGAAATGTGGCAAATTTAGGAGAAAAATTGGAGTTAGAGATGTGTAGTTGGGAATCATCCACAGTGTGAGGTCAAAATCTTAAAAACTGAAGGTCAAATCATGACTCCTGAGATATAACTATTTCCAATAAATGTTATAAATTGAGTTACAGGACAGGTGAGAGGCCTATCCCCCCAGCACCAACCATATAAATTACAATAACTCACATTTCTGCCATGCTTTAAGATTTTTTAAAAGTGCTTCACTCACAACAACCCTTGTGAAGCAGGTAGTAGAACTATATTCTCATTTTACAAAAATAAAATAAAATAAAATTAGGCTCCAGAGAAATTAAGTTAAGTTGCTCAGATCAACAAGGTAGCAAGTATCACAGCTAAGACTCACAGCTACATCTTCCTCTACTTAGTAAGCAAACATTTATTAAATGCTTACTATATGCTGGGCACTATGTTCAGCAATACGGATACAAAGAAAGGCAAAAATCAGTTCTTGCCTTAAAGGAACTCAAAGTCCAGTGCAGGAGACAATAAGCAAACAATTGTGTACAAACAAGGTATGAACAGCATAAATTTGAGATAACCTTAGAGTGAAGGCACTAACATTAAAGGGAACCAGTAAAGGTTTCTTCTAAAAAATGACCTTTTAATTGGGATTTGGGAAAAAAAAAAAGGTCCAGGAAGCCAGGAGGTGGCGACAGAGAGAACATTCTAGCTGTAGGGACCATCCAGTGACAATGCATGCAATCAGGAAGTGGTGCATCCTTCCTGAAGAGTAGCAAGGAGGCCTGTGTCACTGGATTGTAGACTACATGGAGGGGTCTAAGGTGTAAGAATATTGGAAAAGGTAGGAAGGGGCCACGTTATAACAGTCTTTTATTTTATTTTATTTTTTTTGCAGGGCAATTGGGGTTAAGTGACTTGCCCAGGGTCACACAGCTAGTAAGTGTTTAAGTGTCTGAGGCTGGATTTGAACTCAGGTCCTCCTGAATCCAGGTCCGGTGCTCTATCCACTGCGCCACCTAGCTGCCCACGTTATAACAGTCTTAAAAAGTTAAGCACAATTTAATATTTGATCTTGGAGGTAATAGGGAGTCACTTTAATTTATTGAGGGTGGGGAGAAAGTGACCAAGACTTTAGAAAGATCACTTTGGTGCCTTAAAGAAGGATAGACTGGATTGAGTAGAGACTGGAGACCAAAACCAGTGTTCTTACCCGTACACCATGCAGAGAAATTCTCCTATAGCTTTAAGAGATTTTTCTTTATAAATGCATTTTATATGCTTCTGATTATTTTAACGATCAAATTTTGGCCTAAACAAAGTACACCATCTGTACATAATTCAAAATGTTCACCAAGCCATAGGATCTGTTTGTTGTTTGATGGGATTTGGATCTACATCATTAACTTCTGTGGCTTTCTGATGCTTTCTGTGGTTTCACATTGATAGACCTCCTGCCCATTCATGGTTCCCTGAGTCTTGCTCAGATGTCTTTTTTCTGTAAGATGACACAGTTTAAAGATGCTAAATATTATTTTGACGTCAACTAAAAGCTAACTGCCAGAAGTCATCTAAATTGCTTTCTTTATGGATTACCTATTTTTCCAATCTGAGCTCGTATTGGTCTGATCAGGCACAGTCAGACATACTATAACTTGACCCCAACACAATGATGTCATTTTAGTCCTCTTTGAGAATGAAGGACCGCAGCCAAGCAACCAATTTCTCCATCAGTGCCTGAAAATGTTTTTAGTGAATGTCACTCCATGACTCATATTTCATCTAGCCTGATTCTGAGGTACTTGAGACTTGTGTCAATTTGTTTGATTGGCCATTAACGAGTCAAAAGATTAGCCATTCAGGTGAATATCTGCACCAACACACACACACACACACACACACACACACACACACACACACACACACACACACGAGTCCACAAGACTATCTTTTGTCCAAAGTACCATTAGAGTGATCTCTATCCAGTGACCAATCAGAGGATCCTTAGACTCAGAATCTTAGCCCTTGGATGAAGGGATTCAGGCCCAGAAAGGTTGTTAGGGGCCTGTCTGTGATCACATAAATAAAATAGGAAGTTACTGGAAATGAAATGAAAACCCTTCTCTTGACTTCAACTAATATTTCTGAAACACCTAATGTGTGCAAGGTATTGTGTTTGGTGCTGGGGAAGTAAAGAGAGCTATGATACAGGGCCTGCCCTCAAGGATTTAAATTCTAATGGGGTATAAGGACAATTAAATAATTGCGGTGCAATGAAGAGGGAGGTGAGTAGGAAAGAGAAGTCTGGGCAATGTGTCATGAGAAATTTAAGAAGGGGATATTCTTTATAATGCATCATGCTATTGATTGTATTCATTGTACACCTAGGTAGCTAGCTGGTGGTATAGTGGATAGAGTGCTAGGTCTGGAGTCAGGAAGACCCAAGTTCAAATCTGGCCTCAGATACTTATTGACTGTGTGACCCCAGGGAAGTCACCCCTGCTTGCTTCAGTTTCCTTAACTGTAAAATGGACATAATACAAATGGACAATAGAATGGACACAATAGCACCTTCTTCTCAGAGATGTTGTGAAGATGAAATGAGAAATAATATTTATAAAGCACTTAGCAGTGCCTGGCACATAGTAGGCACTTAATAAATGCTGGTTTCCTCCGTTCTTTCTTTGTACATGTTAGAATGCAAACCCCGTTTTAGGGAGCTTTCTATGTCTGCTCTTTTACAATGAATATCAGAATCAAATGTGTCCTGAAAGCTAAAGGTTGCACATTGAATGTGCCAGGTGTTTGATGACAATGATGCAAATAGCATTCTAGTCACAAGTCCAGTATGAGTGGTTTTTCTCAGGCTGTGACCATTCCAATCCAGTCAAATAAGCATTTACTATGCACCTACTGTGTGTAAGGGACTGTGCTATGTCCTAGGGACATAAGAACAAAAAGGAAAAACCAGCTCTGCTCTTGAGAAACTTACATTTTCCTGGGGTGGTACAGCATGTAAAAAATGCAGCTACATGAAAATCCAGGCCAGGCACAAACAGTGAGAGCACTTAGAAGGCATCTGGGAAAGGGTTCCCATAAGACGTGGCCCAGGAGCCATCCCTTGAAGGAAGCTAGAGATTCCAAAAGGCAAAGGGGAGGCAGTCATATAGCATAGCTCCTTGGGATTCCTTTCTTCAATGAAGCACAGGCAGGAAAATACACGCACTATTGGCATTTGTGGAGGGAGGGGTGTGGAAAGGAGTCCAGAGAATTAAAACATTTATATAATGTTGGTATCTTTAACTGGAAAGTACAAAGTGAAGATGAGAAAAGGAGGGAATAAAAAAATACCAGGAGTTATCTCGGTGATAGTAATTACAGCAGCATGCCTGCAGTCAAGAAGAACTGAGTTCAAATCTGGCCTCAAACATTTGCTAGTTGTATACCCCTGGGAAAATCATTTCACCATTGTTTGCCTCATTTTCCTCATCTGTAAAATGGGGATAATGATAGTATTTACCTCCCAGCATGACTGTGAGGATAATATGAGATGATACTTGTAAAGTGTTTAGCACAGTACCTGACACATAAATGCACCAATGTTAGCTATTTGAGGAGGAGGAGGAAGTAGTGGTGGTGGCAGTGGTAGTAGTAGTGGTGGTGGTGGTGGTGGTGGTGGTAGTAGTAGTAGTAGTAGATGATGACAACTTGTGATTTTATGATTAGGGAAGTTCCAGTAGAGTAATTACTTCCTCCATACCAACTACAAACTGTGAAGCATTATGGAGTTTCTTGAGTCACGTAAGAAGATTAATGCCACAGGCAGGACTTGAATCTAGGTATCTCGGAATCAAAGTCCTATATGATATCCATCATACCACACTCGTGTATAAGAAATGAAAAATAGACTTTAAGATGTTAGTTTCTTGCTCATGCTCCAAATGTCTCTTGACTCTTTCTTTGATGGCAGTGATACCACAGAGGACAATTGCCACACTGACCATAATGACAGATATTGATCTGGGTGAACCATTTGTTTAACTCAATATGGCCATTTAGGCAATCCAGCTAATAATCTCAACTCACACAACTAGATAACAAGTGCAACATTACCAGTCATTCCAGAAATAAATGTAAATTGATGGAATAGTCCTGGTTTTTACTTTTGTTATTAAGCATAAGTGTAATTGTACAACAGCAACACCCAGTGTGAAAGTACTTCATAAGAAGTGACTGTTCTCTTTTGTTTAAAGGAGCAAAGGGAGTTTAAACTGAAGATACTTTAATAATTATCATTTTTATTTATTATCCCTTTGGCTGAAGGTTTAGTTGTTTGTTATTCCTTAGTTATAGAAATCCAGATCACAAAGTCAGCACTTTAATTAGCATCCTGATTCATAATTACAGTATGGAAAACAAATGTTGGCTCTTAATTTTTCCTATGACTGAAGATGAAATAAAACTAGGTTCTAGTCTTAGCTTTGGAATTAATTACCTCTCTAACTTTGGGTTAAGGGAAGGATTTTAACCTTTTCATGTATCATAATAGTCTAGTAAACCTAGGGACCCATTATCAAAGTCATGCATATTTTTAAATACACAAAATAAAATCGATAGAATTATCAAAAATCAATTATATTGGGGCAGCTAGATGGTGCAGTGGATAGAGCACCGGCCCTGGAGTAAGGAGTACCTGGGTTCAAATCTGGCCTCAGACACTTAACACTTACTAGCTATGTGACCCTGGGCAAATCACTTAACCCCAATTGCCTCACTAAAAAAAAAATCAATTATATTGAAATTTAGTTATAAAATGATTTATTTTATAAAAATTCATAGATTCCAGGTTAAGAGTCTCTGCGTTAAGGTATCTCTTCTTTTGAACCCCAGTTTTCTTATCTGTAAAATAAGGGTGTTAGACTACATAAGCATTTTTTCAAACTCTTATCCATGGGATAAAAATAATAATAATAATAATAATAATAATAACAATAACAATAATAATAGATTTTAAAGTTTAGAGATTCTTTAGATTATCTCATTAAATTCTTACAGATATCTCTATGAGATAGGTACTATTCTTATCCTCATTTTATCTATAAGGAAACTAAAGCTGAGAGAGATTAATTGACTTGTCAAGGATCACATAACTAATAAGTGTATAAGGTATAGGCTTAGAACTCAGATCTCACTGATTCCAAATCCAGGACCAATCTACCATGCCACGTAGCTGCTTTACAAAGAGAAATATCACACTAGACAAGCACAAACAGAAAACCATAATCTGCTTTGTTATCAGAGTCGGTTGACACAATGTATGCATTCACATAGGAAACTGAGAATTTGCAGAAGACCTGATGCAGAAAAACAGTGAACAAGAGACTCTCTCTGTTTCAGTTAATGGTAGACTGTCAGAACTCAGTCAGCAGAACTATAACATCTACTCAAGGCAGGTAGTAAAGATGGCTTGAATCCCCTTCTCCAACTTTCTGGGGATCCTCCTCCTTTTATCTTTATAACTGCCTGGAGACCAACCATGACTTTCTATATTGTGTACTTAAGAGCAATCAAAATAAAAGGAGACTGTCCTAATTAGATTCTTTGAGGCCTTGTTATGAATTAAGTGAGTGATTCTGGAAGGTTCCTCCAAAAGTAGCCTAGAGGTTTGGTAGGGATTATTGCCAGCTTGAGCTTCCCATTTAATCTTTGATCTTCATCATTTTATTTTTATTTTTTAAATTAATAAAGTATTTTTTTTCTGTTACATGTAAAGATAGTTCTCAACTTTTGTTTATACAAGCTTACAATTTCAGATTTTTCTCCCTCCCCCCTCCCCTATAATTTTTAATAAAAATTATTTTTATTACCTTGTTTTTTAATTCAATATAGTGCTTCCACAATTCAAACTTGGGCTTTTGGTGGGCTGTGGTATGGATTGCTGAAAACCAATAACAATCAACCAAAATTGATCACAAAACTAAAAGGAGTTGACCTCCTCTTGGTTCATTCTTTTGTTGTTGTTGTTGTTGTTGTTGTTGTTGTTGTTGTTGGTTTTTGTTTTTCCCTTTGGTGAGGCAATTGGGGTTAAGTGACTTGCCCAGGGTCACACAGCTAGTAAGTGTCAAGTGTCTGAGGCTGGATTTGAACTCAGGTCCTCCTGAATCCAGGGCCATTGCTCTATTCACTGCACCACCCAACTGCCCTTGGTTCATTCGTCAAATAAGCTCCATGAGGCATGGTGCATGGTCTGTTAAGAAGTCATTTCTCAGTAATATTTATATAATAATTAATGTCTATTTGTACTTTATTAGACTTTATCTGATTATACTTGTATACTAGTGATCTTTATGGATAACTAGGTGGAATTGGGAAGTTTGAAGGGATAAGACAGTAAAAATTGTTAGTGATCAAGATGAAGCTAATGAATCAAACATTTGTGGATTTCATTTGAGTGCCAAGTGTTCAACAAAAAACAAAATCCAAATATTACAGTAGCTATGGCTAATATGTTTACTTATGCTACTAATTCAAACTGTGTGTGAGATCACCACATTTGGGGTGGGGGGAAATAGGTTTCTGGTTTCAGGTAATCATGATGCATTTAAAAACAAAATAAGAACTTTAAATAGAAAACTTTCAGATTTTTTGAAGGGGAATATTGATAAATCAAGACAGTCCTGCCATATACCGTCATAATACTGCTGCCTACATGTCAATGAGAAAATGAAAATTGTTGTGAAAGATCTCACGTACTAAGTTATCATGTCTAGCCAAGTATTACAAATATTCAAATCTTTTAAAAAAACAAAATAAATTGTTTATAATATTGTTGAATTATAATGTAAAATTGTTCCAATTTTTAATATATACATGTATAGCTAATATTTATGTGCATATATAATATATAATTATATAATATAATTTACATGTAATTATGTTATTTACAGACATACATACATAACTATGTATGTGATTTGTATTTTTAGTAGAAGACATAAAATAGCTTAAAAGATTTTCCTGTGAAGGGTCTACCATAGTCTTGTTTAATATGAAGCTTTCTCCTACAATGAAATGTTTGAAGACAAAACGGGATGATCTTTATGATCTCTTTTAGTTCTAAGAGACTCAATCTTTTATGATTCTCAGATTGCCAGGATCAAATATTTGCCTTGTCACATGATGTATTTGCAATGTGATTCAAACTATTACTACCTCCCTACTAATGACATGTCATAATGGTTGCTAAAATGAGTGACTTGGTCTTGAGATGAGCATATTCTTAGAAGTACAACAAACATTCATTATATACCTACTGTATGAAGAACATTGTGTTAGTTGCTAGGTAAGATGCAAAGTGTAGAAAGGAATCTCTGTCCCCATGGAGTGTACACTTCAATTTATCTGTGCTCTCATTGAAAGCATTGCCCCACATTTTCCCAAACATCAATAGCACCAAGAATGTAGTAAGTTGTATCTTTTGTTTTTTAACTTGTTACCCTAATGCAGGGTCATTAATTGGACATTCTAGAGTCCTATGTCATTCTAAGTATTTAAGTGTGGCTCTTTTAGCTAAAATAATGGAATTAATTTATACTTATTTATTTGATCATCTAATTAATGCCCAGTGGTTTGGGGGTACTTTAGCTAACAAGTACTACCCTTGGACCTGAGTAGAGCTAAGGCCTGAGGTTTCATTTTCTCTTTCCCACCACCAAAGTCACAGAGTCCCCACTATGGTACCGAACTTGGACTTCTACTTAAGCCAAAGGGCTTGTTGCCGCCATCTTTCTTTTCCCATTATTTTCAGATATCTCATTCCCTTTTGATCTAGCTCTCCCTCCTTTCCAATAAAACTAGTGGCTAATCTGCTTTTTCATCTTTTCCTCATGACACAGTCATCTAGCATCAGAGGCGTACAGTCTCTTAGAAGGTGGCATCCAGACTGGGAAATATAGGCTCCTCCAGTCCTTGTGTAATATGCAAAACAGTTTTGTTCTTTTAAAAAGGACAATACAGGTCCAGTTGTGAAGTAGGATAGGCTTAAATGAATTGTCATGTTGAAGAAAACAATATGTATGTGTGTGTATACACACACATATACACACATGTGCATTTATGTACATATAAAATTTATATAGAAAGATGTAGATATTAATATATACACATGTAAAGTTATATGTTAATTTTAACATAAATTTCTATATAAATCTATAATATACATTTATGTACATATGTGTATATGTTTACATATAAATGATTTTATACACACATGCATATACATATGTGGATATATTTATATATAGCTGTAATATTTTAAGTCATAATTCATAATGATTATGTTCCTGGATTAGTCATTATAATCTGGATTTAATAGAAGGAACATGAAATTCTAATAAGCCAATATTAGGTCACTCTTTATGTAGATTTGATTAATGCAACGTGAACACTATGAGAAACAATTCATTGTTTATGATATTTTTACTAATGTTTTACACAAAAAGAGGAAGTTTTGGTAAACACTTTATATTGTGTATTTTTGCTTTTATTCCAACTTGTATTATATTTTCATAGAACCTGATTAATTACCATTTCCTTTTATATCTGGAGCCAAATTCAGAGAATTGAACACATATTACCCTGCCCATTTCCCCCCGCCTCATACTACCCCAGTTTTATATTCTTAAATTTACCAATGGTCCCTATATTACTGATGAAAAAATAGACAATTCAATATAGAGTTTAATTTTTGTAATGGTTTTCTGGCATGTTAACAGTTCCTCTATTAATATTTCAAGCAGTTTATATAACATTGCACACATGGCAGAACTGACTGTGAGACTAGGAAATCCACCAACAGCTCTTTCAAACTTCTATTCAATCAACTTTAAAGGCCAAGCAGAAATACCCACCCACCCCCGTCTTCCTGTGTCCCTCCCACATTCTTCACCAAATTATGCTATTCAAAGTTAGAGGATCATATGATCATAAATCTAGAACAGGAAGCAACTTCAGAAGCCATTAAGGCCAACCCCCTCGTTCTTTATTTGATATAACTGAGGCACAATGAAGTGAATGTACTTGCCCAAAGTCACACAGATAGTCAGTGCCCTCCCTCCTTCCTTCCTTCCTTCCTTCCTTCCTTCCTTCCTTCCTTCCTTCCTTCCTTCCTTCCTTCCTTCCTTCCTTCCTTCCTTCCTTCCTTCCTTCCTTCCTTCCTTCCTTCCTTCCTTCCTTCCTTCCTTCCTTCCTTTCTTCCTTCCTCTCTTGCTTCCTTTCTTCCTTTAAAATTTTTAAATACCCCCAAAGAGAGCACTTCTTTCCATGCAACAACGGAACATAGGATTTTGTACAAAACCACAGATCTCTACATCTACTGCTTTTATTTTTATATATAAAATAAATTTTACACATCATTCTCAAAACTGCTCTGCTTGTTGGTACTTGTTCCTGAGCTTCTTTCTGTTCTGTGCATTTTTTAAAAATGTTTTTTGGACATCCCTATTGGCAATCTCTCCTCCTGTAACCATCTTCTCCCAAATGAAAACTGAGGGAAAGTAAAATAATCAACCTTTTGACAACTAAGCACTAAAAAAATGGATCCACATACTGTCCATGTCTGAAAATATAGGTCTCTTTTTGAACCCTGAGTCTATCACCTCTCTCTCTCTCAAGAGATTAGTAACATGCTTTATCATAGGGTCTGCAGTTTGTCATTGCAACGAACAAGTTTGTTCATTCTTTCCAAGTGTTTTGTTAAGTTTTTGTTGTGGTGGTGGTGGTTGTTTGTTTTGTTTTTACAAATTTTATTTATTTATTTATTTATTTACTAAATTGTTCTGCTTCTATACACTTCACTCTGCCTTCAGTTCATACTGCCTAGGACTCTTTAAAACTATCTCTTTAATCATTTTTTATGATAAAATAATATATCAGTACATTCATATACCACAATGTTTCAGCCACTCCCCAATTGTCTAAAAGGAACTCTAAGTCATCCCCTTGGATTCTAGCTTTTTGGTTTTCCTCACTTTTTCCCCCACATCATTCTGTTCCCCTTGATACATTGGTTTTGTATTTGAAGTAAATTGATCAACTTTCCTGACATAATCCATTCAAATATTATTGAACTCCCATATTAAAATTATCTGAAGCCATGCTACAGTGATTTTCATTGCTTCCTGATTCTTCTCTGAAGAAGGGAAAAGAGGAGTCATGAAAATCAAGTTGGTCAATTTTGTTGCCCTTTAATATATGATAGATTGAAAGCTGAATTCCATGACCACGAGTAAAGAAAGAATAAGGAACTTGTTTAAGAATATCAAGAGAGCCTTGCATAGAGCAGAAATTAGAAACAACCAGCTCTGTGACCTTAGGAAAATTTCTTCTGAACTTCAGTTTCCTTTTCTGTAAAAGGATGGGGGTAAATCTCTGGGGTCTTTTCCACTTTTGACAGTCTGTGATCTATTGCAATGAAAATGTTCTATTGGTTAAGGTACAAGGGAACAAAGCTGCTCTGAATTGCCTGTGGAAGAGATAAGGGTCCTACTTGGTCAACAGAACAGGTAGGGCTATGAACTAAGCAACTCAGGCTGTCTACTGGCAGGCCCTGTTTCCAGTACCAGGTCCCTTTCTGCATTCCTAGTCTGGATTGTTTGTTTGCCTTGCAGATGACTCTTGCTTTATTCTAAGATAAAGACACCTTCTAAACTCCTCCCTGGCCCTGCCTCTCCCTCAGGTGTTTTCCATACTCTCACTTCAAACCTTAAAAAAAGATTTCTCTCAATCATGAATCAGTCAACAGGTATTTGGTGCATACTGGCTATGTTTTCAGCACTGTACTAGGTGCTATTGCAGGGTCCAAAAGGAGAGTGAAACATGGTCCCTGTCTTCAGTCTAGCTTGGGAGACAATAATATTGATACAAATGAAATAATGAAAACAATACAAGATAGTGTATATATGTGTGGTAATATGAAGATGGGGCGGCTAGGTGGTGCAGTGGATTGACTATGCCAGGCCTGGAGTTATGAAGACTTACTTGTCTTCGTTAAGTTCAAATCTGCCCTTGGACTCTTACTAGTTGTGCGACCCTAGGTAAGTCACTCAACCCTGTTTGTCTCAGTTCTTTGTAAAATGAGCTGGAAGAGGAAATGGCAAATGACTTCAGTATCTTTGCCAAGAAAACCCCAAATGGGGTCACAAATTGTTGAAGATGACTGAAACAATTGAACAAAAATATGGAGATGGTAAATATGGACCTGCCAATGGACTGTGTTGGCTGTCTGAAGATCAGCTTAACTAAGGTTGAAGAGGTCCATCATCGGTTTGATTCCAAGAAAATGAAACTTTTGTCTATGCTAATGTTTGGAGAAATCTACTTAGTTATTGAGGCATTGTGTTCTCTATCCGTAGTATGAGTCCCCACATGATGAAATAAGAAATTGTTGAATTATTAAAGGTTATGTAGAGATAGTTGAAGACCCATAGTGCACCAAACCATTTTGCTTCACTGTAGTCCAAGAATAGGAACAATTGGAATTTCCCTTGCTTTAATTCTAACTCCTTGCCTAATTTATATGAATCTTTTCAGGCAGGAGTTAGTCTTGATTTTGATTGAATAATGTCTTGGGTTGTTTCTAAAATCATTTCCTTCAATGACTCATTAGGAAACTAAATTGAGTTTCTACTAGTTGCCAGACTTTGACGTTGATATATAGTATGTGAGTGATCTTGAGAACCTGAAACTTTGCCTGAGCTTTAGCTTCGTCCTAGAATTTCTGAATTCTGAATAATATTATATGGGCTTCAAATTAAGGGAAACCGATATGTGAAAACATAAGTTTACATAACAGATAATTAGAGGGTAAGAGACTTTTTTACTTATATGATAAAATAGAAAGAGCCCTTGGCTGTGGTCCTTAAGAACAGGCATTGTCTTTTGCCTTTTTTTTTTCACATCCCCAGCATTTAGCACAGTGCCCAGCACAAAGTAGGTGTTTGTTGACTCATTGAATGATGTATTTATTTATAATTTGTCTTAATAATAGCTAATAGTCACATAGCACATAAAAATTTGCAAAGTCCTTTATAAGCATTATCTCATTTGACAATGCTATAAGGTTGGAACTATGGGTATATCATTCCCATTTTACAAATGAGGAAACTGATGATCATGGACATGTCTAGGGTCACACTGCTAATCAGTATCAGTGTTAAGATTGGATCCCTGGGACAGCTAGGTGCTGCAGTGGATAGAGCACCGGCCCTGGAGTCAGGAGGACCTAAGTTCAAATCCGGCCTCAGACATTTAATACTTACTAGCTATGTTACCCTGGGCAAGTCACTTAAACCCAATTGTCTCACCAAAAAAAAAAAATTGGATCCCACATCTTTCTGACTTCAAGTCCACTGTTCTATCAGTCCCTGTATTATTGTCATTGTTTTTAACTACCATGTTTTCTAGAAAAAAAAATCACTCTAAAGTAAAAAAAAAAAAGTTTCCCACTGGGTACAGTGGGAAAGACTAGAGATTGTGTCCCTGACCAAGGCCCATGACCCAGGATCTTAAAAACCCTACACATATATGGCCACTAGTATGACCAAAAAAAAAAAATCCAAGGTAAGACTTTAAAGCTTTATCATTTAAGATAGTAAAACTATGCCCAAGTTCTGTACACCTATCATACCGTACATCTAGGTTTAACAAGGGGCCTCAATATATAAAGTATATATGGAACATAAAAAAAATAACTCTATGGTACTATCCATTTCATCTACCTAAAACTAATAGACTAGGTATATAGTAAATGTCAATTAAATTTTTAATTAATAATCAAAAGATTTCTTATAATTTGGAAGGAAGTGTTTCAAGATGATTTGCATAATCCACATTCTTTTAATAAAGAGGTGTGCAGAAAAGTTTGAAATAATGCTTACCCCCCTCAAATTTCTTTTGGCTTGTCATAGTGTACCACTAGGTGGCAGCAAGTCAAGTATTAATGGCTGACAGCTGTTGCCATGCTTAAACGGACTGGGATAGAGCTGTGATGTTGGGTCCTGAACAATTTATTGTACAAGATTGGGAGCTTAATGTCAGAAGCAGAGATTAAAGAGAGAGTTTTGGAAGCACAAAAAAATCAGAAAGTATAAGTGTTCTAGTGCTAGGTCAAAGAGAAGGTCATCAAGCTCCAGGGTCTATTGAAATGTAGATTGAGAAGTCAAAGCCAGGTCAGTCAATAAACTTTTGATAGACCATCAGAAAGGGGAGGATGTGTGTGTGTGTGTGTGTGTGTGTGTGTGTGTGTGTGTGTGTGTGTGTATGTTTGTAGGACCAAGGCTGAGTAGGTGTCTAAAAAGAGTACCAGGCATTTAAGAGCTTGGGTCTATCAGAGCAAGAAAAGTTTATAATGTAAAACAAATGATTTGGTGCAGTATTCTTTCAACATTGAGTTAAAATGTGTCAGCTATTCTTTTCTGTCCTATAAAGCAAGGGTCTTATCTTAGGGTCCAGGATTCCTTTGATAGATTTCTGTGAACTTGGATGGGGAAAAAATCACATCTTTATTTTGACTCATCTCCAGCCAAAATTAAATATTTCCTCCAAGTATGATTTTTTAAAAATTTTTTCTGAAAAGGGATCCATGGGCTTCACCAAACTGTTAAAGGGGTCCATGACATTGAGAAGGTTAAGAGCCCCTCTTTTAAAGGTGCACAGCTGTCAAGATTAAGGATCCAAGTGGAGCTACTCTCAAGGTTGAGATAATGTTTCCAAAATTGGCATTTGCCATTTCTAAATATTTGAAGGTTTTGAAAAAAAAAATCTTTTTCATCTGGTATTTTTTTATATTTACTTCTTCTATACTAATTTTCCCAATCAAAGAGGGAAAAAATAACTAGATAGTTCTGGAAGTGGAAAAGATGTCACAGAAAGGGTAGCTTAGGGTATTTATTTTTTTGGTTTTGTGTGGGGGTTTGGGTTTTTTTTTTGTTGTTTTTTGGTGAGGCAATTGGGGTTAAGTGACTTGCCCAGGGTCACACAGCTAGTAAATGCTAAATGTCTGAGGCTGGATTTAAACTCAGGTCCTCCTGACTCGACTCCAGGGCCAGTGCTCTATCCACTGTGCCACCTAGCCACCCCTAGGGTATTTATTTTTAACGGAGAGGGCAAGGTGGAGAAAGAAGCAGTCACACTTCTTTGCCATTGTATTATTGGGATTCTGGATTCCTATCATGGCCTTGCATGTAGTTGGCACCCAGTTGTTACTTTCTTCTTCTTCTTTTCAATGACTAATGGAAGAAGAAAGTAGAGTGGAACAATAAAATAGAAAGTATCAAAAAACAGAGGCCAGTTGTGCATGGTTTACCATGCCCCAAGATCTTAAAAAGCTGTGTGCTGATAATATGATTGGTCTCTCAGTATGTAACTGGTGAAGGAAAACTTTTCATTTTTTGTCTAGGGTGGAGATAACCTGTGTAATTTAGGCAATCAGAACTAACTGTTGATTATATAGGGTATGAATAGCAAGTCTGTGGATTATATCAGCAGTCTTTGTCAAATTCAAATATTTGTTGTCTGCTTGTTTCCTTAGCCATTGGTCTATCTACTTTCTCCTTCTATATGTTTGGTGTAAGAAGTTTGTAATATATTAACAACAATGAATTATTAACAAGAATTTCTGTAAAATATATAATCATGGAAAAGTATTAACAGAAAAGGAGTTTAGTTGATTAAGAAGTGAGAGAAGGATAGAAAGTGAACTGTCTAAGGGTGCACTAGTAGCCATTAAATACTATCAAGAAGTCACCAGTGTGTTAGTCCACTTTATAGATGAGGAGTTCTTAAACTTGTTTTGTGCTATGGACCCCTTTGACAATCTAGTAAAGCCTTGGGACCCTTCTCAGAGGAATATTTTTAAATGCATAAAATAAAATACTCAGGATTATAATGGATATTAATTATGTTGAAATGCAATTATCTATCTATTATATCTATCCGCTTTAATAATTTCATAGATCACAAATTAAGGACCCAAGCTATAGAATATTTGTGGAAGCAGATGGCTAAGAATTGTAAGAAAGGGTTGCTATCCACTACCTGAAACATAATATTCATATCCACAAAGTCATAGAACCAAAATGCTTTCCAATATTGCTAAAAATATTTGGTGAGGTTCATGGTCTCTGGTCATGAACAATTGTTTGTGATACTGGATGGTCAGATGGGTGTTAAAACAAGGAGTCAAAAATACTTTTATTGTATCCTTTGAATATGTAAATTATTCATGATCTTTGAGTTGCCTTAGTGGACTCTATTGTATTATACATTAACTTGCTTTTTTTTTCATTCATTGGTCACTATAATATAGCTTTACTAGATTTCCTTGCTCAGAGTCTCCATTTTAAAAGACTCAATAAATTATTAGTAATGTGAGTTTCATCTTTGTGCTTCTGCCCTGCCTTGTAAACGTAACCAACCTTCAGCTTTTCCTTATTTCCAAAGCAAAAGTCCATGTGAAGTATATGAGAAGTAGTTATATTAGTATTGTGTTTTTAACTCTAGCAGACTTTGCATTCTATAAGTTGACTTGTTGATAAACAAGAAATAGTTGACAATACAGCTAAAAGTTCTACAATAGTGTTAGTTAAGATAAAGGGTTTAATATTCCAGTAACTCAGGAGGTTTGTTTTCTGTGTAAATTCTACAAGACTCCTAGAAAATATAATCATGCAGAATCTTGTTCTTAGCATAATAATTATTATGTGCTGGTGATAGTTCATATTCTCAAATGGAAAACCTAAGACAAAAACAAATAAACAAACAAAAACCAACTTTGATTTCTGAATTTTCCCTCTTATTCTGTGAGAGCTATTTGTCTACAAGGGTAGTTAACATTAGTCTTATTTGGGGATTTAAGTGAGAAAAGGAGTGCTACAGGAATAAAATGGCATTTGTCACAGTACTGTTATTGGAAACTATTCAAAACTAAGAATTTTTCATAATGTATGATTCTATTATATAGAGATAGTAACATCAAGCTCTGAAATAGGACTTCAATGGGACATCTAAAGTCAAACCCATATGAGTTCATTTCTGCAGTTAAATTATATCAAAACATGTATAAATTAATCAAAATGAAAGTTAAATGTTTTCACAATATCACAAAAATGGATTGATGTTTAATTAACAATGCATAGTAATACATTTCTAGTGATGGGACTTTGTAATCAGTTAACTTTTGTAGAAATTTGAAAAATAAGATAAAATGCACATTTTATTTAGACAAGAATAATAGCTTACTTTTTTTTTTTTTTTAGTGAGGTAATTGGGGTTAAGTGACTTGCCCAGGGTCACACAGCTAGTTAAGTATTAAGTGTCTGAGGCCGGATTTTGAACTCAGGTACTCCTGACTCCAGGGCCGGTGCTCTATCCACTGCGCCATCTAGCTGCCCCAATAGCTTACTTTTATATAGCTTACTTTAAATGTTTACAAAGTTCTGGACTTAATACAGCAACCTGGAGACGTGGGCAGTTTGGTTATTTTTACCAGGTAAGAAAAAGGAAAAATCACATAGCAGGTAAGTGTCAGAGATAGAATTCAACCCAGGTGCCTCATTCTAAAGCTACTTATCTTTTTTAGTATTTTAATCTATTTTTTTGAGATACTTTATTTCAAACTTCTCCAATTGTGTGCTAAATGCATATTTTGAGAAGCTGATCAAGCATGAATCATATTTATATCTACTGTCACTTATGATTTTGTCTTTGTTATAAATAGCAAGTGATAGAGCTCTTGGTGTACCCTCTTTCAAAAGTACTCTTACTGCTTGGAGATAGGGCCTGTGAGCTACCCACTTTTCCCGTCATTGTGAAGAGGGACACCCTACTTTGTACAGTTGTTAAAGCTTTCCTCTCTAAGTAGGATTTGAGGGATAGAGCAAAGATTGTTGTTGCTCATCCTTTCAATCATAAGGCCACAGATGGTGCAAGGAAGAAAGTACTCTAGTGTTTGAAATGCTTTAATTTTACATACACAGCATGGACCATAACAATGTTGGCCTAAATTTAGTCTGTGTGTGTGTGAGAAAGAGAGAAAGACAGACAGACAGATTCCCTAAGGGAGGGAGGGAGGAGAGAGAGACAGAGGAACAGAAAGGGAGAGACAGAGACAGAGATAGAGACAGACAAGGTTAGACTAAGGGGAGGGAGGGGGGAGAGAGAGATAGACAGAGACAGACGGAGAGACAGAGAGAAGGACAGTGAAAGAGACAGAGAGAGATGGACCAAGAGGGGAAAGGAGCCCAAAATTAGGAGAGTTTTGTTTGTTTGTTTTTTTTCACAAAGACTGGTTCTATGAAGATTCTTGTCAATAACTATATTCATCGGACATCAGTTCTTAAAAGGGAAAAAAGGGAAATAACTACATGGTTTCCCCTTCTTCCCATTTGTTTTTTACTCCAAGAGTGAAATTTTCATTTCTAAAAATGTCTTCTTTAAGAAAGCAAATGGAAAAAAGAAAAAGAAATCCTCTTTATTAGCTGGATTGAATATTTTCTGATTGCTGAATTTTGCCTTTTCATATAAATCACCCAGCATCCCAGATTAAATTGGGCTTCTGTGGGGAAAAACAAATCACTAGTACAGCATTTCCTGAATAGTTTCACAAAATGCTAATCATCATGATAATAAAAATACTACTAATAAAGGCCTGCTCTGAAAACAACCATTCAGAACTTCCATGGGGAGTTCTAGGAATCTTACGTTTTTATTTTGGTACTACTAACATGCCCCCAGAGGGATAAAGAAAATGAGTCTGCCAGGAAATGCTTCTGAATTTGGTCCCTCATCTTTCTTCTTTCCCAGTACTTCCTTCTTCCTGCTAGATTTTGCTTTGCTAAGCAACGCAATAGTTGCAATCAGCTAGGATAGCCTATGATGACTTCAGGAATTATTTTGGAAAACCTGACAGAAAAAAAAAAAGTTTTCTGAACTGCAAAGGATCATAGAACTTCAGAGCAGAAAAGAACTTCAGAGGTTATCTTGTCCAACCTTTTTCATTTAATAGATAAGGAGGGCAAAGAGTGATTTAGCTAATTAAAGGCACACAGTTAGTTGGTTGTAGACTTGAGTTTAGAATCCAGCTATTATTGTTCCTAATCCAGGGCTCCCTTCATTTACACCAAATGGTTTAACCTATTCCTTCAAAGAACAAACTTTTATTACACTCACATATGTGAGGACCTACCCTATATAATGAAGGATGAATCTGATAAATGAGATCTGGTCCCCGTCCACAAGGGCTTTCCAGTTTATTAAAGGCAGTAAGATAAAGACCCAAATAAGTATAATACATAATAAAATTCATCACATATAAAATACAAGCAGGCCATGAGGATTCATTGGAAGAAGAGATCACTTTTATGGTAGAATCAGGGAATGCTTCATAGAAAAGATGGTAATCAAGGAGGTGATAAGCCACTAATAAAATACTAAAGTGAACCCATTCACCAGGAAGAATCAGGTACCAGATGCTTCTCAGCCTCACCCTGGCAGCTCTGATAGCTCACTATGCTGAGCAGAAATATCAAGGTGTTTCTCAGAAAGTAACCAACTTATTATCTGCCAACTCCTCCTCTTTCTAGGGGGTCCACAGACTTCTCCATCGTCGAGATGTGGTTGGTGCAGCTTTATGCAATCAGTAGGCCTCTTGCCTACTGGAAACCCCCACCTCCTTGCTCAATTGACTATAAATTTCTGAGCCCTAGTCATATGGCCTCAGAATAATAGAGTTGATTCCTCGACAAAAATAAAATGGGTATTCATCCTTGAATGCTACAGTGTTTTATTCTTGTCATAAAAATCTATAAACGCAATAAAATAATGCATAACAAAGCATCTACTACATTACTGTTCTCCTCCAACCTCTCCCAGACTGACCACATACAGTACATAGGATGCTTAGATCCCAGAATTTCTAGAAAAGATGTGATTCAATTTCCTTACCACGTCATTGGCTGTTTCTCCTGTAAAGTCAGCCAAAGAGTGTATACAACGCAGCATGGTTCCCAGATGCTGTTTGACTCATATCATCCAGTAGGATGAGTTGATATTAGAAAGACTCAGAAACTCTGGTTCCAAAGTCCTCCTGGTCCCCAAACTAAACTTCTCCTTGTCAGAGGCACAGGGATGGTCACAGAGGCTGGCTCTTTCCTGATTGGTGTCTTGTCACTTGTCAATTACATCTCACTGTGGCTAGTTCTTCCATTACAGAACATAGCAATTGAATTTGATGTCAGGCTCAGCAATAGAAGCTTGTTGCTCTTCCATCCTAGCATCCCACAGACCTTGTTTATGACACCCATCTCTTGCTGCCACACCCTATACCTCCAACTTACACACCTTTCTTACCTCTCTCCTTAAGCCTTTCATTTTTGATTTCTAGCGAAGGGGATGACCCATCTGCTCTCAGTCTCTAAATCATTGCCCTTGTCTGTGATACCCTCTTTGACCTGAACTCAAATTGTGCCTCTGATACTAGTTGTATGGCAAGAGGCAAATTACTTAACCTTTTGGGTTAAGTAATCCATCCCATTCACATTCTGCCTTGTGAAACATTTTCAAAGCTGCTACCAGTGCCCTCCGCCCTCTTTGGAAAGCTCTGAGTTTATTCATCTCCAGTTTGTAAAGAATGAACCCTAAATGAGCTTACTCACAGTTTTGCCTCATTCTGACTCTAGCCCTGAGAAAGTTACATGGGCCAATTTTCCTTTTTTTTTTTTTTAACCTTTCCTAGGTCTGATATTTTGGCATTTGAATTTTACCAAGTGAAAAAAAAGGCAAAGCTTGATTGTAACTCTTAATCCCAGAGCAGTCTCATGAATAGTTCCTGGAAAAATAACATGTATTTTCATTTCTTTTAATTGAAGCTAATGATAGTTTATATTTGAATATCATTTTAATCTTCACAAATTTCTTTCTCCATAACCACCCTCTGAGGTAAAAATGTCACTACCTCCATTCAACAGAAGGGGGTAGGGTGGGGAATCCAATTCTTAAAGAGGTTCAGTGACATATCACAGGGCACAGAGAGATTAAGTTAGCATAGCATGCAATAGCATCTTGTTGCACCCCCTCCCCCCTAACTCAAGTATTCTATCCAATCCATCCTTCACACAACTTGCCAAGGTGATTTTTCTAAAGTGAAGGTCTGACCATATCATTCCCTCATTCAATAACCTCCAATAGCTCCCTATTCACTCAAGTATCAAATATTTGATCTTTACCTCATCCTTTTAAACTGTCTATTGTTTGTGTAAGTTTTATGTATGTGTATACATGTATACATATATGCATATGCACATATGTAGTTAGTTCAATAGTACATATGTATACATAACATAAATAATTAAGCACATATCTGGAAATGTATCTTTGAAATGTTTTGCTGATAGAGCTGCATGTTTAAAAGAGCTTAAAGACCACTGCCTTCTTAGATAGTTTCATGAGTTGCTGTCATAGAAAATAAATATATCACGTTTTGCTGACTGATGACACAGCCTAGCCAGCTAAGCTGGTCTTTGAAATATGGACGTTTCATTGTCAGACCACAGTCAAAGCCTTTTCACTTAACTTAGTCTTCTAGAATAAAAGGTCATCCTTATAGCATGATGAGGCATTAGAATAGGACTTTAGCCAAAGAGATAAAAGATTTTTATATTGCTGTAGAAAAGAACAGGCAAATTTGATTTGGGTTTCATTTGCCTGAGACTGAAAAGATTATCTTCTAATGACTTTTCAGCCCATCTTCCTATTTTTTGATCAGTTTCTTTCCAACAGTTTTATTTAATACATTTCCATTGTTTTTCCAGTTAAAATTAGAAGGCCCAATAAAGCATTTGTCTTTAACGCCTTCTTACATGGTAAGTCTTGTAGTATTCACTATGAAAAGCCCACATATGAATATATATTCCCAGTAGGAAGAAATAGAGTGAAATTTGCAAAGCCATGCAGAGAGAATCAAATGTTCATTTCTATCTGAGCTGGAAGGCTTCCACCTACCTGCTCTGCTTTAGAAAGCACTTAGGTAATTTCATTATAGGAACAACTGATAAAGTTAGACTACTTTGCGTCATTTCTCATCATGATTTGCTCAGAGATAAGTAGTAATCTCTATTTTGAAATTTGGGAAACAGGTACAGAAAATTTCAATGACTTCTGCAAGGTCACATTGACTGGAAGATTCTCTCCTTACTGATTTCTGGGCAGCTCCTCCTGACAGAACTCGGGCTTGCGTACTGACTTTAGTGTCTATGACTGAGAAAGATTTTCTATAGAAGCACCAATCAGAGAGGCATCATTGCTCTGGGACTTATTTCCAGAATATTGTATAAAGATGATAAAAGGTTCTACTTTAAAAAAGCAATAATTTCTTTTTTTAAAAATTGGTAGCAATCAGGGTTCAGGGTAACACAGCTATTAAGTATCTGAAGCCAGATTTGAACTCAGGTCCTCCTGACTCTAGGTCTAGTGCTCTATCCACTGTGCCACCTAACTGCCCCAAGAATTAAAAAAAAAAAACATATATTTTTGGTATTCATTCTTCAAGATCACTCCATTCCTGACATGATGCTTTGGTGCCATGGTTCTGTGAGACTGACATGCCATTTGGGGAGTTCAATCAACACCAAGCAGTAAGCATCTACTATGTCTTTGTACTATTTTGGTCATTGAGGAGACAAAGACAAGGAAGAAGCAGTCTCTGCCCTCAAGGAACTTACATTCTGTTTAATTAATTAATTAATTAATTATTTTAGGAACTTACATTCTAATGAGATGGAAGTTGTTAAGATACAGTTTATTTGAAAAATCATTTGAGGGTCTCAACTTATTCATTTTTCATGATTTACAATTCAAGAATTAAACCCTAGCCCTATAGATGAATAAAAATTGGGAATGTTACTATTGTGAGCATTGTATTCATGCACTCTTCCATGTGGGTCATTGTCTGTTTCTCACAAACTTGAGATTTAAAATAGATCAGCCTGGGGGCAGCTAGGTGGCACAGTCGATGGAGCACTGGCCCTGAAGTTAGGAGGACCTGAGTTCAAATATGACTTCAGACACTTAATAGCCATGTGACCCTGGCCAAATCATTTAACTTCAGTTGCCACCACCCCCTCAAAATAAACTACATCAACCCAGTGATGGCCATTTTTTTGTAGACTCATGTGACATCCTTTTGGTATTTGACTGATTTGGGTGAGCACATTCTTCCCTTTACTAGATAGATGATGATGATGATGATAGATAGATAGATAGATAGATAGATAGATAGATAGATAGATAGATAGATAGATAGATCATATATACACACAAATTAAATTTCATTTTGATTTGAGAACTTGGGAGAAAACTTCATCATATTCCTTGAGAACAACTGAGGCTATTACAAAAAGAGGATTTGAAGTGACAATTTTGCATTGACGGTCTCTTCTCAGCCAACATTTGGAGAGGTCAGAGCCCCAGACCAGGAATCAATATACCCAAACTCTAGTTCTGACTCTTCCCCATGGTGGCTTTGTAGCCAAAGGCCCACTCACATGAGTTCTCTTTTATATTTATCTCAACTATAAAATGAAAGGTTTAAATTAGATGATCTATAAAATTCCTTTCAGTCCCAACATTCTGTCATTTGCTTTGCAATCCATATTAACCATATGAAGGGAGAGCCGTTTTCTTGACAATTCAGTGGGTCTGTGTTTGAATTGATGTGAGTCATCTATCACAACCCCTCCATGACTTCTGATTCAATGCAACTCTTGCATCTCCCCTCCCAGAAATCTTCTAAAAGGTATTATCCAACTTACTGGAGACCGTTGGAGAATACCACCTCTCCATGGGTTTGCTAACCTCCATTTTGTTACATAACTAGCCCATGTCCATATCTAGATGTGTTTTTCCTATAGAATACATTTTTATGCTTCTTGTCCGGTACAAGTTTTTTCATTAGAAATGTGCTACTGGGCAGCTAGGTGGCACAGTGCATAAAGCACCATTCCTGGATCCAGGAGGAACTGAGTTCAAATGCGACCTCAGACACTTGACACTTACTAGCTGTGTGATCCTGCGCAAGTCACTTAACCCTCATTGCCCCACCAAAGGAAAAAAAAAAAAGAAATATGCTACTGGGCAGCTAGGTGGCACAGTGCATAAAGCACTGGCCCTGGACTCAGGAGGACCTGAGTTCAAATCCAGGCTCAGACACTTGACACTTACTAGCTATGTGACCCCTGGGCAAGTCATTTAACCCTCATTGCTCCCCCCGCAAAAAAAGGAATATGCTACAATCTATATATGTCTTCTGTGCCTTTTTCTCTTGTGTTCTGGGTGACTCATATTTGGGAGACTGGTATTCTCTTCTTTGTGACCATATAGTGATAGGATTGGATCCATTAAAAGCATGGTAGAATCTCTCAGCTTCAGTCCAACCTATTCTCACATTCTAACAACTGGTATTTTAAAATATAATATCTCATTTGAATTTTGAAACAAGTCTGGAATCTAAGTAGCATTGTTAGTATTATCCACATTTTACAGATAAAGAAACTAAAGCAAAGGCTAAGTGACTTGCCTATGATCCTATCCACCACAACAAAGTATTCAAGGAAGGTTTTGAATTCAAGTGTTCTGGTTATAAATCCAACATTCTATCCACCATGCCCTGCTTTCAGTCCAATTTATTTTTATGTGTTGTATCTGTTGAAGCATGCGCACACACACACACACACACACACACACACACACACACACACACACAGGCCAACATATTCTTTTTTTTTTTTTTTTTTTTTTGCGGGGCAATAAGGGTTAAGTGACTTGCCCAGGGTCACACAGCTAGTAAGTGTCAAGTGTCTGAGGCCGGATTTGAGCTCAGGTCCTCCTGAATCCAGGGCCACCTAGCTGCACCAGGCCAACATATTCTTGACAGTAGGTGTTCATCTACTTGAGCTTTCCTGGTTGGATAATTAGGGGCAATTCTTGTGGATAATTATGAATCTCATGTACAAGTTTCCATAATGTTCTAGGGCTTAGTATAATCAGCACATAGTCCTCTGCAGACAGGGAGCGTTGTAAAATCCCACCATCTATTCCTCTTCATTTTGGACTTTGCATCAGATGTCCTTGATGACAGTGACACTTTGGGCAAGCATACAGCTCCCTATTTGATGCCTTGCTTGATATTTCTAATCACAGTGTCATCAAAGTCATCTCTGTTGTATCTTTCAAAAGACCTTTTATGGTTTTAACATAGGCATGGAATGTACTTTATCAGAGCAGAGCTTGTAAGGTGGCTTTTTATAATATTGTATTAATTTCTTTAAATTCAGCAAACAGTGGGATCTTGCATTCTTTTCACCTATCAGTCAGTTCTATGACTATAAAGATGTAATACTATAGACTATAATTTGAAATTCCTTCCTCCTCCTTTCTAGTAACTTTATAAAGAACCTCCTTGACATGTATATAGATGATCTTACAGAGATTTTATGGAGATTTTATAAAGACATATAATTGCTAGCTCTCTCTCTCTCTCTCTCTCTCTCTCTCTCTCTCTCTCTCTCTTTATATATATATATATTTGGTGAGGCAATTGGGGTTAAGTGACTTGCCCAGGGTCACACAGCTAGTAAGTGTCAAGTGTCTGAGGCTGGATTTGAACTCAGGTCCTCCTGACTCCAGGACTGGTGCTTTATTCACTGTGCCACCTAGCTGCCCCTAGTTATATATTTTCAATAAACTTCTCTTTTCCCCTCTGACTATAAAGTATTTGGTCTCCTCCTTTCTTTCAGGTATCTTGAATCATAATGTGTCATTGCCCCTCAGAATCATGTTGTCTCCTTCATGTACCACCTCTGTCTACTCAAGTTCTTTTCCCCATCTTTGCTATCTTGAGCACTATTTCTTGCTTCCTCATATAACCCATCAGGTTCTGTAATGTGAAAGTCCCAATGTGTTAGCATCACCTGTCAAATTGCTGAGGAAATAGTTTGTTATAGAAATCTGGAAAGGCTTTTTTTCTTTTCCATATCTTACCTGTTTGTCATTTTTCTTTCAGTTTCATCTTTAGATGCCCTCAGGATGAAATGTCTTCTTTGGGTTATTGTTCTTGCCAAGCTTTCTGTCAATTTATTTTTCTCACTCCTGATTCTTAAAGTTTTATGAGCTGCTGCTGGTCATTAGCTTCCATTCTCTTCTCTTATAAGATTTTATATTTGAATTTATATTCTACTTTGGTGTGTGGCCCTTAGTTGTCATATTTCTCTCCTTGGCAAGGGGATAAAGCATTTGGTGGCTGAGGTGGTTTCAGGGTCCTTCTTAAGGGACCTAAACAATTAATATATATTTTTAAACTGTAAGAAATACCTGTTAAAAATAAAGAAAATGAGGAAAATAAGCTGAAATGTCATTAGAAGTAATCTTTTCAATCTCAGATTAACGAAACCCAAATCAAATCTGCCTGTTCTTTTCTACAGTAATTAAAAATATATTTCATCTTTCCTGCTAAATTCCTGCTTGAATGCCTCATCATGCTATAAAATGGACCCTTTATTCCAGAAGGCTATGCGGGGTGAAAAGGCTTTAATTGTGGACTGGCAATGAACTGTCTGTCTATAATTCAAGAACTAGTTGGCAAGATTTATCAACATACTGCATTACCAATTCTTAAGGAAGTTTAACCAATTATGTATTCATTTGGGTAAATCAGTAGTATCGTCTTTCAAAAACCTTTGAGGGAGTCCAGGGGCTGTTAGACAGTCACACTTTGAATAAATTAGTTCAGTCAGGTTGCAGAGGCAACATGAAAAGAAAAGGCACTAGATAGAGATAGACAGATGGACCAATGGATGGATGGACAGACAGACCAACCCACCCATCCATCTACCCATCCATCCATCCATCCATCCATCCATCCATCCATCCATCCATCCATCCATCCATCCATCTATCCATCCTTCTATTTATCATCTCTCTACCTATCATCTCTCTCTCTCTCATCTATCTATTTCTATGTATGTATATGTGTGTCTTTGAATCCTACTTCTAATACTTAGAAGTTGCATGACTATGAGCAAGCTATTTAATGTATCTGAGCCTTAGAATGTGAGCTCCTTGAAAGCAAGGATTCCGATTTTTCTCTTTGTCCATGCAGTGCTTAGCTCTGGATTTTAGTAAGAGCATGATAATGTCTTTTCCAACTGAAATCTATAAAATGGCAGTCTCTCTAGTACCTCAACAGGATTGCTTTGAGTATAAAATGAGATCATCTATAGAAAGCACTTTGAAAAGTAAATTAAATACCAGTTATGATTTTTGTTTTGATCTAGTGGTAATGTCTGAACTAAAAGAATGGGAGTTTTGATTCAGGAGGCAAGTGAGGAAGGTAATTTTGGATCATGGGCCACTTTGTAGGTGGTTATGTTAGGGCAATGTTGGGAAACTGAGGTTTTGAGGAGAAAACGCTAGGAGTTTGGAGAGAGGTATGAAAAGGGAAATGTGAGTTTTCTGGAGACAGAATTTACCAATCTGAATATTTTTGCCAAAGGTCTTGTACCCTACAAAGGAAGAAGAAATTTACTTTCTCTTCCCCTTCACTAGTCCTGGACACAGAGTTCAGATTGATATAGTTAACAGCATGAATCTACTACATTATAGGTTGAACAGGTCTTTCTGGGCTAGCCTGGTTATATACTTCAGCTTTAGTTTCTAGGATCATCTGTGATTTCATTGGTGAAGTTCTCTCCATGGATTCAGATTGCTAGTCCTGTAGGTCTTAATAGATGATTTCATGAATTTCCTTGTCACCCCATTCCCACCCCACCCCCAAGTCATTATCTAATAACCATCCTACTAATGATAGATCTCTCTAAACTTAGCTACATTAGTTTTTGAATTGCAGAATATAAAGTCTGGGACCCTTACTTGAAAATAATCTATCCTGATAAAATATAACAAAATCAAGAAGGTAATCACCATTTATGATTTTCTAAATATATAATTTCTATGTTTAAATACATTCTGAGTTTTACTTAGAAATGAAATTTTGAAACACAACTAATTTGCATTTTGGGGACTGGCTGAATTTTATATCTAATCACTTAGAGCCCAATCCAAGGCCAAGTCCTATATCCATAAGCCATATAGTTTCTCTGCTACAACAGTAAGTAGTGTGCCCAACTGAACCAGGCTGGACCCACTGGATTAAGCTGCCATTTTCCTAATAAATATGTTCTGGTTGTGAGGAAATGAAAAAAGATAATTGGGGTCCAGAATTATTTTTCTCAAGTTTTTCTTTCTCTCGTTATTAGAGACTCTCCTTTAGCACAAGAAACCAATAACCTCAGAAGCTAGTTGAACACATTGAAAAATCTAGAATTATCTAAATTGTTTAAAGAAACAAACACAGCATCTCATAAGGACCAAAAATAGAAAGGAAGATATTTTTCAACCGGGAACAACTGGCACAATAATGTTGCTGTGTAGACAAATATTACCAATTTTCTAGTTCACTAAACAATGCTTGAAGTAGAAAGTGATTGTAATTAATTTGAATATTTATGGGAATAGTCAAAATGACTTATTTTTTCAATGTCATTCTCAAAATGATGTTGTTGCTAGTATAGAAAGACACTATCTGCTTACTGAGAAAGAACTGATAAATAGACATTTGTCTAGAATAACTTTACACGTATATAACTGTGTCTAATGGTAGCTGTTTCTAGGGTAGGGGGAAGGAGGGAAGAAAAGAAAAAAGAAATCTACATGATAACTTTATTATATATTTAAAGGGAATAACAAGTTGTACATAATAGGTTTACAATTTCACGTATCATACTTTTATTACATTATAGAAATGCTTGTTTTATTACATAAATTAAAAATAAAATAAATAAATTTGAAAAAATAAAGTGATTACAGAGCAGTCATAATATATGCATTTGAATTAATTATAAAATTATTACCCAATATAATAAAAAGGAAGGAAATTAGCTTAGTCTTTTTTTTTTTTTGTCATTTTAAGAGAAATAGTAGGGGCAGCTAGGTGGTGCAGTGGATAAAGCACCAACCCTGGATTCAGGAGGACCTGAGTTCAAATCCGGCCTCAGACACTTGACACTTATTAGCTGTGTGACCCTGGGCAAGTCACATAACCCTCATTGCCCCACAAAAAGGGAAAGAAAGAAAGAGAGAGAGAGAGAGAGAGAAATAGGACGAGCAGTTTCAAATGTAGATTCTACATCCAGAACAGATTATAACTTGATGGGTCCAAAGAAGAGCATGATGATTTTTGTATTTAGCCTAGACCAGTTTGTGAACTATACATCTTTTAAATTACCTAATTTCCTAAGAGAATCTAACGTAGTCAGCAACACCCAGTAAGCTTTTAAAAATCTGTGATCTCATGCTGTCTAGGTCACATCGTATTCAGTAAAATACAGGTTGGGAAGAGCCAAGGCCTTTGGTTCATATGGCTTCCAGCCCTACCTAATTTAAGGGTAGACCATACTATCAAGATGTGTCACCTCCTCCCTTGCTGACAAGGTATGAAGGCCTGGGCTGGACCAGAAAGACTCAGAGCAGATCCGTAGTAGCGCAGAGGTCCTACTCAGAACAAGTCTCCTGGGTGTGTATTTTAAGGTAATCTACCCTTGAAACTGACCCATGATTGGTGGAGTGACCCAGGACAGCTTAGAGACCAGAGAGGACAAATGAAGACTAATCTTCCTAGATTCCAAAGCTTATTTTTTGATTTTAGGACTTAGAGATGGAAAGGACTTTACAGATTATTTACTCCAACTCTCTAACAGATGAGAAGACCAAGATCTTAGGGAGAAAATGTATTCATATTTTAACCAGTTAATTTCTGTGTGTTAATGGTATCATCATTTTCCCGCTCCCCAGGCTCATAACCTTGAAGTCTTCCTGGGATTTTCCCTCTATCTTGCCACGCATCTGCTGATTTTCTTGTGATTAATTCTCTCATGTTATCTCTCCCATCCTCTGCTCTCACTGTATCCGTCCACCCACCTTAGCTCAGACCCTTATATTATCTCATGTTAACTGTAGCAATAGTGTCCTGATTAGTTTTCCTACACTTTCTTCCCACCCTCTACAGTTTTAACGCACTGCTCTGAGCATATCACTTCTCCACTCAGAAACCTCCAGAGATGCCTCATTGTCTCCTGAATAAAGTATAAACTCCTTTTCTGGCATTCAAGGCCTTCTGTAATCTGGTGCCAACAGATATAGCCAACCCAAATTATTCCCCTTCACATACTCTACATTCCAGCCAAACAGGACAGCTCTCTGCCCCCACCCTCATTCTTTACCTGCCTTTTCTTGTCTCTGAGACTTTGTTCACATCTCATGTTTGTAACGAACATCTTCTCTACCTCAGTTTCCATTTGCAGAGGCCCATCTTTCAAGGTTCCACTCAATTCCCACCTTCTCTGTGAAGTCTTTCATAATCTGCACAGATGAAAATGGTCTCTCTTCCCTCAAATTTCTTAGAGGGCTTTTTCTAGACCTATTTTTTAGGTCATGAAACTCTTGACAGTTTGGTGAAGCCCTTCTCAGAATAACATAAAATACATAAGATTACAAATAGAGCTAATTATATTGAAATAAGTCAAAATGTTTTTAAATAAAACTTCACAGACTCCAGTTTAAAAAAAACACCTGGACAGTTCTAATCACACTGTTCCTTGAATCTTAGGGGTTTTGTGTGTACAAGTTCTTCTTCCTTTCCCTGGATAGATTTATTTTTTGGTGGAGCAATGAGGGTTAAGTGACTTGCCCAGGGTCACACAGCAAATTAAGTGTCAAGTGTCTGAGGCTGGATTTGAACTCAGGCCTTCCTGAATCCAGGGCCAGTGCTTTATCCACTTCGACACCTAGCTGCCCCCCCCACCTCATAGATTTTGATCCCTTCAGGGCAAGAACTGTGATTTATCAATTTTTGTGTCCCTGGCCACTTGAATAGTTCCTTGCATATAGTAGACAATAAATGTTTATTGAATTGAAATGCCTAAACAACATAACAATGAAATATAAATGTTCATGTTTTTTACCTTTCAATTAAAAAAGTCCTAAATTAAGTATTATTTTTGCAATTTTCCAAATTTGGTTTTTAGATGAAAACTACTGCCTATTAAAGGTATATGGAGGGGCAGTTAAGTAGTGCAATGGATAGACCACCAGCCCTGGAGTCAGGAGGACAGGAGTTCAAATCTGGCCTTAGACAATTAACACTTACTAGCTGTGTGATCCTGGGCACATCACTTAACCCAATTGCCTCACACACCCAAGTATATGGAGAGAGGAATGGGACTATTCCCTTTGAGTTATCAAGATTAAAGAGACAATGAACGTTCTGCCTGGTAGTCCAATGATGATGTTGCCTTCTGGGACTGCTTCTATTGATAGGATTCTAGGTCTGCCATTAGTTTCATCTTATGATCCACACTGCATTATAAATGAATATCAGATAATGTCCAGATGTCCCTAACATAGGCAAAAGTGGGGTCTGGTAGATTGGGCACAGGATAAGAGTCAGTGTACACTGCATGAGACAAAAAAAGTGATGAAATCTGGTTACTCATTAAGGAGAAGGAAGGAAAATAAATAGCCCAGATGTCCAGGAAGCAGCAACTTTTCCTTTTACCCTTGCCAAGGCAATTTTATCAGATCATGATGGCCTGGAAAGTCTGGGGAGGGGGGACACACACATAGACCCAGTGGTTTCATAAGCCTTCTTTTCATAATAAGTTAAATTGGTGAAGGAAAAAAAAAAGAAAGAAAAAAAAATCCATGGAATCTTTCGTCCATTGGAATTGCCATTTGTCTCCTTGTAGTTTTTCTTTGTAGCAAACCCAGATGATGGAATGGTGAATGCCCAGTGTATGGGTGGTTTTAGCTATGTTTCATATAAGTTGCTTCAAGAATTCCTCATTCTCTGACTCTGAAAGTGGTGGACAACTTCTATAAATGATTTATAAGAACCTGGAAAAACATCAAACACACTAAGATCTGCAAGGAAGGGTTTTTAAATAAGTTTTATTGATGCCTTTTGGTTTTTATAACAGTCATTTCTGGATACCTCCCTCTCTTCTAGTCACTCTCTCCAGCCCCGACACAGAGAATTGAGACTTCCTTTGTAACAATTAAAAACAATTAAGCAGAACCAATTGATACAGTGACGGTCATCTGACGATTTATGTCCCATAGGTGATCACCTCTCTACTGAGCAGTGAGAATTATATTTTATACTCTGCTGTCCAGGGAAGTTGCTCAACTTTTAGCTTTCTTCTTTCATGCATATTATTATAATATGATTATAGTAATGTTTTAATTATATTATTATGGTATTATCATATGCATATATAATCTAAAATAATTTTCCAATTCTTCATGTTATATTTTGTTGCTCATCACTTCATACAAAGTTTTCCATATTTATCTCTGGGACTCATTACCAGAATTCCCTCAGCAGACCAGAAAATTACTATTTAGTAGACATCTTCACAGTTTTGTTTTCAGGTACTGCCAATCTAGAGAAGCTACTTCACTTGGGTAATATAAATATAAATAGTGATATAAATTTGTATCAATTCAGTTAATTGTAAATAGATATGAGTAGAAATAAGCACCTATTCCTGCCAATCTTTAATAAAGCCACCAATAAATCAATACCTAGACCATTTAATAATTTGTAAGTGACTTTTCAAGTTCTTGGCTCCAACAGATTTAATTCCTCTGTTTGGAAAAAAAAAAGTGTCCTTCTTTACTGCATAATCCTTCTAGAAAATGAGGGGAGAAAGGTTTCTAGAAGGAGCAAAACTATTCTTAAAAATAGTTTCTCAAGTATAAAGCTTATGAGAATATTCATGTGAAACTGAAGTACCCATTATTGCTCTCATAATGTCATACTCCAAGCACATGTCCTGAGTGCCCTCTCTTCCCTACCTTGTGACTTAAAGGTATAAACTTATCCTTTTTTGAATGGAGGAACTAAGACAAAAGAATCATTGTACAATGCTACCCATATCTATATCTATATCTGAATCTATATCTAGAAAGAGGGTCAGTGAGAGGAGGAGAAGAGAAGAAGGGCATGAAGACAAGGGATCTTCATTCCTCATCTGCTAGCTTTACCCTTGGAGTACAGTACAGTTTTTGAGAGTTAGGGGAAATGTATCATTTTAAAAAGGCTAACCTTATTAATATTTTATTATTAATTATTAATGTATTATTTATACTATTATTTACTTAATGTACAAACTCTTAGAAAGTTAAAAAACTAACTTATATGGTGGTTATAGTATATAGTATCATCACCTAGAGGGATTAAAATACTCCTGTGGAGAAGAGAAAGTGAATGAGCATTACTAAATGCCTACTATGTGCTAGGCACTTGTACTAAGCAATTTACAAATATTATTTGATTTGATCTAATTTTTGATAGCTGATATGGTGGGGGCTTTTTTGCCTTCAATTTGCTGAACTGTAGATCCAACCTGCCCTAATTCATGCTGGTTTTCACCCTGTAAACTGAGCTGGTTTCTGTCCTTAGGGGAATTCAGGATTCTAGCTTCCTTTCTCCTCTCTCAGGGATATAAGAATTCAACACGACCTATTAGATTAATCCTCCCTGAAGAAAAAAAAAGCATCAAAATATATCCTAGGATTAGGAAGGAGTTCTTAAATAGGCTCTGAACTATAGTGGGTTCTTTGGGTAAGTTTCTATTCAGACAAACAGTAATTTTTGAATTCTTTGAAGTTTGCTTTGGAACCAATCTATTTTCTAGACATTTAGCTAACCTATATATGGAGGCTCCTTAATTTCATTAAAATACTCTCCCACAGACTATGCTATTAGATTAGTTGGTAAAACAGAATCTCAGAAGGTATTATTAGAAGGATGGTTAATAAATATCTAGAAAAGTAAGTGGTAATCACAAAGAGCCAGCTTGGCTTCACCAACAACAGATCATGCCAGATTAAAGACTTTCCTTTTTGGGGATTGCCAAACTAGTCAGTCAATTGTGGGGAAATTATGTAGACGTAGTTTACATACATTTTAACAATGTATTTGATCAAGTCTCTTCTGCTGGTCTTATAGAAGGGATAGAGTGATGACAGAGAGTGGTCTAGTTAGGGGGGTTCAGAATTAATTGAATGGGCTGACCCAAAGAGAAGTCATTAGTATTCTGATGTCAAATCAAAACGATGAGGATTTCTGTAGGGTAGTAGCAAAATAATGAAAATAGACAATTAAGAGAGATTCTCCCAGTACTGTAGAGACAACTCAAGTATATCCAACAGACAGGAGGTTAATAGCATAATGATAAACATGAAGTGCCACATGTTATTCACTTTCTGAAATGTTCACATTTGAAGATTTATTTCTCTTCATGATGGACCTGGGATTCAGAGCCCAAATGCTGTCTTTGGATTCTTTAACCAGTTTTCACAGGTGTCTCTGAAAGGATTATCCAAAATGAGCAGGCTTCCTGCAAGCAACCAACTATTTTTTCTTCAAACCAGAAGGCAGGCAGCCAAGAGAAATGAAATGCTTTTTGTTTGTCTCTGTCACTATTTCCCTCCTCAGACTCTTTCTGCCTCTTGTGAAGCTTCAGGCTGCAAATATATTGTGGGTGACATTCTCTCTTTCCTAGATAAGCCTCATGTAGGGGACATTTAATTTATGCTATTGATGAGATGGAACTGGGCTGATTTGCATATCATCAATACACATCAGACTTGAGTAGAGGGCCCAGCTATCTGAATTTTAAAATTTCTCTGTCCAGCACTGGCTGTATGTTAACCAAGTTAAGAGAGTAATGTTGATTGCGGGGGGTGGGTGAATATTGATGCTTCAAAATGATTTATAAGGCAGCATTGGAGGCCAAATGAAATTTAAGATTTGTTTAGAACAATGTCCCTGTTTAAAACTACTCTTGTTTGCACCCAGCTGGACATTCAGCGACGCCAATGACTGAATGAGATCTTTCAAGTGCTTCAGCCTGCCTCACCTGTCAGATGAAGTCTCTGCTTTTTATAAATGAAACTCTGTTTCTTTCCCCAAAACTCTTGCTACTCTTGCCCCTCCTCTTTTTCTATCAATCCTAGCATCACAACTGAAGGTGTTCTATGATTTTTTTTTTTTTACCAACCAGTGCACAGAGAATTCGAGAGCCATTGCACAATTGCTCTCCTCCTCTGTTATCTTACTTTCTTTGCAAGGCCTTTCTTGAGGCCTGTCAGACACTCAAACTGAGATTGTTGTCTTCATTATTCTTGGATCTTCCTAAATGTCACAACTCTCTGTTGTCTAAGTTTTCATTTTCAACTTTGTCTTGTAAAGGTCTTCACTTTCTTGCCCTTATGGCCCCAAGGTCTACTAGTTAATCAATCTACAAGTATTTACTTAGCACTCAATAAATATCTAGCAAAACTGCAGGGATATAAAGGAATTTTAAAAATTAATTCTTGTCCTCAAGGAACTGACAGACTCATTGGGTAGATATGACCAAAACATTAGAAGCAAGGAGACCCAAGGGGCAGCTAGGTGGTACAGTGGATAAATCACCGGCCCTGGATTCAAGAGGACCTGAGTTCAAGTTCGGCCCCAGACACTTGACACTTACTAGTTGTGTGACCCTGGGCAAGTCACTTAACCCTTATTGCCCCACCAAAAAAAATTTAAAAAGAAGAAGTAGCAAGGAGACTTGGTCAGGCAATAAGCTCCTACTGTATGTCAATGACTATGCTAAACACCAAGGATACGAAGATAAAAGTGAGTCACTTTCTGTTCTCAAGGAGATTTCATTCTACCATTAGAAGGCAATAAATAACTTATTTGAAAACCATTCCATATTTTGTTCTAAAATGGCAAATATCCGGGGCAGCTTGGTGGAGCAGTGGATAGAGCATCAGCCCTGGATTCAGGGGGACCTGAGTTCAAATCCGGCCTCAGACACTTGACACTAGCTGTGTGACCCTGGGCAAGTCACTTAGCCCTCATTGCCCTGCAAAAAAATGGCAAATATCCATTGATTTTCTTGCAGAATTATAATAACCAACATTCATAGAGCTCTTTAAGTTTTTCAGATCAGTTTAAATATATGCCACCATTTGATCTTCATAGTAACTGTCATATAAGTACCATAGGTATCATGATCCCTCTAAAAAATTGAGGCTCCAAGTGGATCAATGACTTATTCTTTATATGATTCATAAGCAATGGAGGCAGAAATTAAACCCAGGTCTCTCCAGATTCAAGCCCAGCTCTCTTTCCATCAAGCCCAACTCTCTTTCCATCATGTCAAAACTGTGTAATTCTTTATTTCCTCATAGTTTCACACTTGTTTTCTTCCTTCCAGGTGTTGCCAGATTAAAATAAAAGGATTCTATATGTTGCACAGAAATTACATTTTATTCCCTCCCCCCACCCAATAATAATAATTATTATTATTATTGAGTGCCTCATTGGTAAAACCACTCTTTGAGACACCAAAGCAAGTTAGAAAAGAAGTAAGCATATGCATAATTTTTAAATCATTATTTTTGAGGTGGGAAAGAAATTATCTCAAATAATTTGTCTACCCCCCACCCAAGCCAGACTCCTGCTCCCATCCTTGACCATACCCTCTTATCTAAAGGAATCAAAGGGAGGGAAAGAGGATTAGTTAGAAAAAAAGAAGTAAAATAGTAGGAGAGAAAAGAGGGAGATAGGAATGGGTAGGAAGAGGGGAAGCACTGTGGAATGGTAGTATATTTAGAGCTATCAGTAGATGGGCAATAGCCCCTCTCCCCCCACCCCTTTCTCCCCTTCAGGTCCTTTTATAGTCTAATAAGCACTTTAGCGCACTCATGGGAAAACTGAATCTTGGTGTATAAGAAGTAAGCGGTAGACACTCAGCTTAAGGGCATTTCCTTCACAGGCAGTTTAGATCCAAGGCCTTAATGCAGTTTCCCAAACTAACAATAGCTGACATGTGTAGATTGCTTTAAGGTTTACAAAGTGGCTTACATACATGATCTCATTTGGTCTTAATTTGGCCATGGAACTGATTTGGCTGTGGAACACTTGGGACTTGGAATATGTTGATGGAACCAGTCAGTGTTGCTAAGAGAGGATGGAGGAATGGAGTGAGCAGGGCCTGGAGGTGGAAACTGATTACCTGATAGTCACTCCCCTTCAGGTCCAAGTAGAAGGGAGGGGGATCTTGGGGATGGGAATGTGAGTTACTCAGCTATAGTAACTTAGTTTTTCATGGACATGTATTCTCTCCCTCACGGAATTAATGTAGTACAGAGTATTTAATGTCAAATTTGTTAATAAAGCTCATGTTTATATATCACTTTAAGCTTTCCTAGACACTATATTCATAATATTACGCCCCCTTGAGGTAGTTAGTGAAAGTTATTGTCAAATCTGTAGCTAGGATAGCTATTGGATATTGTCCCTGGGGACCAAAATTTAGAAGACGCTGATTAGTACTTTGCAGTACTTCAGCGACATAAGCAGCTGAGTTTAGCACCTACTCAATAATCCAATACAATGTGACAAACATTTGTTAATTTGCTGAAGGATAATTAGTTAAAATGAAGCTCCAGTCACTCCCTGCTGCCAGTATCAGCCTCTTTTGGCAGTGAAATCCTCTCTCTAGTGGCTCCAGTTTAGATAAATTCCTCCCCATTGTCTTCCTTATTCTGGATTATTCCCCAAAGCAAAAATTTCTAGTTATATCTCTCCTGGAGTATTATTATCTTTCCCTTTCAAAGATGAGGAAACTGAGGTTCGGCATAATGAAATGACTTGTTCAAAGCCACACAGCTAGGAAAGAACAGAGATTGGATTTCACTCCTGATCTCCTGACCTCCAATGTAGCACTCCAATGTTTCTCATTAAAACAGCAGAATAGAGATTTGATTGGGAACAGGTATGTTAAACATTACAAATGAAATACTTGTGGGTAGAATTTCTCTGTAAATGCTCCAGAATGTGAATCGAAGAATCAATTAGATGATTTCTACTGCCTGTTCTAGCACTCCAGTTTAGAAGAAAGACCAAGGTTTCAAACTTAAAGTAACCTTCAAAATTCAGAAGGCAATAAGCAAAGGGGTGGTTGGGGCGGGGGGAAGGGGAGATTACAGAGGCTCATCTCCCAAACAGTCATGAAAAATTGATAGGTTATGCTCAGAAAAAAGCTAACCAGTAGTTATAATAAATGTGTCTTTATGTACTGAGCTTTTTCTCTCTCGTCCTCAACTTTGTATAAGGTCAGATGGACTAGAATCTCTGTTTTTAGTCAATACAGATAAATCAGTGGGTATCAGGAGAGTCTAGGGCATGCAGCCCAAATTCATCAATCAGAAGTTCAGATCTCTGTGCCTGACTCTTCCATTGACCTCTGGATAGATTATTTAAACACTGTCTCAACTTCCTTTCCTAGAAAATTAGCATTGCTATTAGTTCATTGCCCAACATACTTCTATCTGTTGCAGCCTAAGCCTTTACTACTAAAATTAATACACCACTGGGGAGGAAAAAAGCATTTGTGAGGAAACAGAGATGGATAGTAAAAGTTAAATCTGCGCTAATCTTTTGAAGGTGGTGAGGAATATCTTGTTAATTGTATTAATATATTTTTTCAAAAACAAGAACAAAAGTCATATATGATTATGAATATATAATTTTAAAATGATTTTTCAGATACTTTATTTAACACTCAGACCAGCCCTATGACAGCCGCCAGGACACATACAATTTCAGAGCTGGAAGGCATCTCAGTCATCATTGAGTTCATATCGTACCTGAAAAAGAATCCTCCCAATGACATACTAACAGCTATTGCTTAAAGATCGCCAATGTGGCGGCACTCACTTCCTCCCACTCTACTTCTCGAGACCTCTGACCTTTAAGAAGCTTTTCCTTCCATTAAACCTAAATATGCTTCTTCAAGACTTTCATCAATGGTTCCTAGATGTACACTCTTAGGCAAGAACAAGTCCAAACCCTCTTCCTTGAGACAGGCCTTTAAATATTTGAAGACAGGTGGGATTCTTCTCCTCCCCACCTTTGACCCTGTTCCCTGTACCTCTGACCCCCAATCTCCTCTTCACTAGGTTGAATGTTCCCAGCACCTCTTGAGCTAATCCTCAATGCTTGTTGACTTCCTCAGGACACTCATTCCTCGGCTTATCAATGCCCGTCCTAAAATAGAATTAGGAAACTAGTAGAGAAATTTTTTAATTTTAACACTTCAGTCATTAATCAAAATCTTAAAGGTCAGTTTACTGTTATATAGTTGTAGTTGTGCTTATTGAAATATGATTATTCTTTTTCTTCTCTCTTACCTACAAAACAGCTCCTCCTAGTCAAAGAAGGAAAAACCAATACACATATTGTGCCTGCGTACATCTCGATGTATACATGTCTTTGTAAATGTGTCCATATTTATCTGGGCACTGCACATGTCGTGTTTGTGTGCCTATATATTTGAATATAATCACCAAATGATATTATATGTATATAGCCTTCTATGTAAACTGTGTAAAATTGACTTTAATCTGGCAAAATTATTATCCCTTCCCTGCCATTTATGAATGGTGATGATGATGATGCTAACAGCAAAATGTCACTAATACTCTTGCCTCCCTCCTACTCAGCTCGTTGACTTTCTACCTCTCCTTCCAAACCCAATGTAAATGTCACTTCAGTCAGGCAGTCTTTTGTGATACCTCTAGTCAAAAATGGCCTTACGTGCACTTTGCTTCTGCTTTTGTGTAGGTGTCATGCCTCCCTACTAGACTGTAAGCCCCATGGGGCAGGAACCATCTTTTATCTTCCTCAGAGAAGAGGCATTTAGATGACTTTATAGAATCATAATGAGGGCCTATGCTAGAACAATGGCAGTGAGAAAAGGGAGTGGAAAAACAAATGTGATCTATTCTGCAGAGATGGAATGGATAAGACTTACCAATACTTGTTGACGTATGAGAGATAAAGAAAAATCAAAGGTAAGCCACATAGGAAACTGAGTGAAGGGTAGTCCCACAGGCATAAACTATCAAGTCTGTGCTGCTAGAGATAGAAAAAGTAAAGAAAGAACCGGCTCATGGGATGGCCAAGTCAATGTGCATGATCTTTGAAAGACATGGAGAAGAGATGAGGTGCCACAGTACTAGATAAAGGTACACATCCCAATTTTCCAAAAACAAACCCCGCAAAAGAGTAAAATCTTACAGATATAATTAGATTGACTTCAAGTCCAGGCAAAATTTTATAATACATGATAAAAAGCATGATTTGTGAACATGTAGGTAGACAGGGAAGTTATCAATGCTCACAAAGAGCTTCATCAAAAACAGGGCACACTTTTCTTTCTTTCTTTCTTTCTTTCTTTCTTTCTTTCTTTCTTTCTTTCTTTCTTTCTTTCTTTCTTCCTTCCTTCCTTCCTTCCTTCCTTCCTTCCTTCCTTCCTTCCTTCCTTCCTTCCTTCCTTCCTTCCTTCCTTCCTTCCTTCCTTCCTTCCTTCCTTCCTTCCTTCCTTCCTTCCTTCCTTCCTTCCTTCCTTTCTTCCTTCCTTTCTTTCTTTCTTTCTTTCTTTCTTTCTTTCTTTCTTTCTTTCTTTCTTTCTTTCTTTCTTTCTTTCTTTCTTATACCTTCATTCCTTTTTTCTTCCTTCCTTTCTTTATCTTCCTTCACTCCTTTTTCTTCCTTCCTTTCTTTCTCTTCCTTCCTTCCTTCCTGCCTGCCTGCCTTCTTTCTTTCATAAAGTTACTACATTAGACCATAGTCACGCTATACACAAAGAATTTAACAAATTTTCTTATGCTATTCTTGTAAGCAGTATGAAAAGATGTATCTATTTTTTTCTTAGACTTTTTCTAATCTGCTACAGAGGGAAAAATTAAGAACAATAAGGGAGATAAACAGATTTAGATTCAATGTAAGGTAAACTTCCCAACAATTAGAGCTATACATGCTGAAATGGTCTGAATGGCAATGTAGTCATTTCCCTCCCCCAGAAGTCTGTAAGAAAAACCTTGTATAACCTAATTGTGGTTATGTTGTAACCACATTTTTCTTTGCAAACCCATTCTTAACACAGTACCTGACACTTAGTAGGTGTTTAATAAATACTTGTTGATTAATTGATTGCTGAAGTAGGGAGTTTAGCTAGACCTCTGAGGTCTATTCCATGAAGTCAAAAGGAGGTATGTTTTGTAGGGAGTGGGATAGAAAGGAAGAGGTATGGATCCCAGTTTAGACATGTTTAGGTTAAGGTCCCAGCATGATATTCAGGTGAAGATGTCCAATAGATGGTTAGGGATGCAAGTCTGGAGGTTTAGAAGTGAAGTTAGGACTGAAAATAGGAATGTGGGCATTACCTGCTTAGAGGTAGTTGTTGAAATATGATGAAGACCTGAATGAGATTGCCAGGAAGAAGGGCATAAAGAGAAAGGAGAGAATAAATGAGAGCCATAGACAGACCTTTAGGGACCATCCTCATTAAGGGATCTGGAAGAGGATAGAGTCAGTGAAGAAAACAATATTTATTACATCTCTGAATTTTGGAAATTGCTACAGATGAGCTGCGTCCCAATTATCTTCTCTTGTTCCAAATATTTTCTCTTTCTGCTTCATATCTTCTCTGATTCTGGAAGAGATAATTAAATGTTGTTATTTAAAATTCTTTCTGCTAGATTAAATCTCTAAGGTAGAGCAAAAGTAAATAAGAGATAATGTGGTTAGCAAAAGAATTGATTCAATTAAGCTCAGTAGAAAGCAAGCTTACTGAAAGTAGGACCATTTTGGTTTTTTTCTTTAGAGCTCACATATTTGGCATATTGCTGCATATGTATGTGTAAATATGTTTATCTGTGTGCATGTATATGCATGCATATACATGTATGTATTGCATGTGTATGTGTATATATGTATGTGTGCGTATATATATTTATGTACATATGCATATATTTAATTTGGTCAGGATCTGTGATTTTACCCATGTGGAGAGGTCCCAAGGTGAAATCTTCTCCAATGATGCAGATCAGCAATTAATTTGTAATGTGTAGACTTAGAGAGCTGCCTACAGCCCTGAGAGATTCAATAGCTTGTGTAGGCAGGACTTGGAGCCAGGTTTTCCTGACTCACTGAGGAGGTGGCACCTGAATTAATCCTTGAAAGAAGATAAGAATTCCAAAAATCGAAAATAAGCAGGAAATAGACTACAGTCATGGAAGGAAGTTGAGCAGGTAAATGGGGGTCGGGGGGAGAAATGGAATGTCAAGTTGGGGAACATCTAGTAACTTCTAGAATGGGTACAAGGGAGATGTGAAATATAGCTGAAAAGGTGGTCTTGAGTCAAATTGTAGAGGACCCCAATTTTAGGCTGTAGAGATTTTAATCTTAGGGGAAATAGGAAGCTACTGATGGATTTTAAGCAAAAAAGGGATATGGTCACTTTAGGAAAACTCTTAGCATCTGTTTGAAGGATGGTTTGGAAGATAGAAACAACAATTAGGAAGTTATTCCAATATTTCCAATAAGAGGGAAGCAGTGCCTGAATTAGGGTGGTAACTTAGCGAAATGGACAGATATGAGATGTGTTTGGTAGGTGTAAGGTACCTTGACAACTGATTGGATATGGAGGTGAGTGAGAGGGAAGAATTTAAGAAAACAATTAGATTATGTAATTCAGTGATTGAGAAAATTATGGGGGCCTCAAAAGGTACAAAACTTTCAGGGCAGGGGCAGTTTTAAGGAGGAAGATTATTAATTTTATTTACAATATGTTAAGTTGAAAGGGTCAATGATGCATCTAGATAGAGCTGTCCAGTGGGCAAATGACTATATGAGACAATCTAAAGATTACAGATATATGTAGGTATTATGTATAATGTATTGCATATATATACGCACACATATACACATACATTATGTGTGCATATATGCATACATGTATATATATGTATAATACATTACATAATTTATATATTTGGAAGATATGTCTGCAGAGATAATGATTGAACAATTAGTAATTTAGTCAGTGATCATGTGTTAAATGTTTACTTTATGCCAGATACTGTGCTAGGCACTGGGAATAGGAAGAAAGGCAATGTGTTGCATGTAAATAGCTAAATACATACAAAAGATACACAAACTAGATAGGAATCAGTGTCAGAGGGAAATGTACTAGCAGCTGGAGGGACCAGGAAATGTCTCTTACAGATGTATAATTTGAACCGAGTCTTGAAGAAAGTCAGGGAAACAAAGATGGAAACATGGGAAAGCATGCGAGGTATAGAGGATGGCTAGTACAAAGGCACAGAGACAGGAGATAAAGTGTCATGTTTGATCATTGCAAGTAGACTAAGGTAGCGCAATCATAGAGTGAGTAAAGTGTAGTAAAGTGTAAGAAGAGTGGAAACCTAAGAAGAGCTCATGTTATGAAGAGCTTTATATACCAAGAAGGAAGGTTGAAATCTGAGCTAACAGGCAATAGGGATCCCCCGGTGCTCACTGATTAGGGTGAAGTGAGGTGGTAAGACCAAGGCTTGACTGAGGGGAGGATGGATGGGCATATGGAGAATCTTGAAGCAAAGGATACCAGTCAGACAGTTAGAAGACTGCCTTAAAAAAAGCAGAAAGGAAAGGCCAGTGAAAATGGGATAATGCTCTAGCAAAAGAGACCAAGAAAGAGTAATCTGATTGATAGGATAAATCCAGAGAGAGAGAGAGAGAGAGAGAGAGAGAGAGAGAGAGAGAGAGAGAGAGAGAGAGAGAGAGAGAGAGAAAGAAAGAAAGAAAAGTGTCAAGGAAACCCAAGGGAAGACAGGGTATCCAGGAGGACAAAATGGTCAGTGATGTGAAAAGTCAAGAAGTATAAATAAGGACAGAGAAAAAATATTTAATCATTTATCAATTAAGGCATTGGTAACTTTTGATATCGCCATTTTGGTAAAGGTTAGATTTGTGAGAGAGATTGCAAGGGTCTGATAAGTGAGTGGGTTGTGAGGAGGGAAACTATTATAAATAATTCTTTCTATGAATTTGATAGTGAAAGGGAAGGAGGAAATAAAGATCCTTACCAATTCCTCAGAGAGGCTTGAAGTTTAAAGTGATGGTAGAGCGGGTGAAAATTATTTTTTAAGGATAAGGATGAGAAAAACCCCATCATGTAGAGAGTCAAGATGAATCCAGTAGATAGAGAGACTGAAGTTGAGAGAGAATCAGTGATTAAAGGTGGAAGCTAGTAAAATGGAAAGAAATAAGGTCAAAGTAAAAAATAAAAGGATAAGCCTTGGCAAGAATCAGAAGAGAAGGTATTTCTCTTCCTTGGACTCTAGAGCAAAATGGGAGATGATGGGTGAAGTTATAGAGGAGTTTTAAACTATGGAGTAGGAGACCTACAGAAACTCTGAAGACTTCTTCAATCTCCCCCCCCACCCCCCGCCAAATTAGGAAGTGAATTCATCTCCTGAGAGACAGGGAGAGTGGCAGTGGACTCAAGGAAGGAGGAGAAGGTTTGGAAAAGCCATTGCAAGGAGTACATTAGAGCATCAATCAGATATAATAAAAAGAACTTCAGTGAAGCAATAAGGGCCCAGTTGAAATTAAAGAACATAATTTTATAATCAATTTGATTGCATGACTTCTTCCAGCAGTGTTCATCAGCTTGGGAGGAAGAGTGAAAAGGAATATAATAGAGATTACCTCCAGATGATTATTAACTTGATGTGAGCAAAGTGAACCAGAGATAAATGATGGTGCATTGGTTGAACTATTGAACTGCAACTTCAAGACTATGTAAGAAGAAGGACAGCCAGATGGTTAGAATGCCAAACCTGGAGTCAGGAAGACTTGAATTCAAATCCACCCTCAGATACTTACAAGCTATGTGACCCTAAGTATGTCATTTAACCCTGATTCCCTCCATACACATCCAAGAAAGACTATGTAGGATGAAAAGTGAAACCAGAATATAGGTAAAGGATTGGGGAAAATAGAAGAATTGAGTGACTAAAGGTTTGAAAATGACGACCAGTTTCAGGAAACATAAAGTAGAAGTAGATATGGAAGAAGAGTATGTTATAATGAGAAATGAGAAATTCTAGAGTTGAAGATCATGAAGATTTAGGGATAGTGATGAGAACTGGAGAATGGCATCTGCTCTGCATGACTCAAATAGTGTCAGTGGTGTGCTGGATTTGGTTAGTACAGGCTTGAGAGAGCAGTTCATTAAATTTTTGGTGTGAGCATTTACACCTCAAAAATTGGCAAATATTAGAAATCAGGCTTATCCTTTTGTTGGTTGGACTTAAGAAAGTGATGAAGAGAATTTTAACAAAGCAGATTAAACTTTAAAATGTGTTTTGCATTCTTTTTTGAGAGCTAGGTGTTAATATTTGCCAGCACATAACTGGGTAGAGTGCGGATATGCCACTTCCCATTGTTCATGGAAGTTAACATTATTGATGAACAAGATGCCATGTGAGGGCACATCTACATAAATATTTGACAACCTCCATGAAAGCAGAGGCTCAGGTAGAAAGGAAGACTGACACCTAGGTCACAGAGATGAACAAGAGAGAATGTAAGGGTAGTAAATGGCAGAGATAAAGCTATTGTCAGAGTAAAATTTAAATGGTAAAAATAGAGTGAACCTCAGAGGGCATGTATGCTGCATGGTGAAAACAGAAAAGACTAGTCATCCCTCTCAATTATAACAATAAACACTTAGAACACTGTGATGTTCCATTTAATTGAACAGCATTTTATTAAGTACCTGCTATGTGTAGGGCATTGTAATAGATGCAGAAGAGAAAACAGTGTGCAATACAATACTGCTCTTTCCCTCAAGGACTTTATAGATGAGTAAAGATAGGACATATACATGGATAATTATCATAGATAATAAGGGCTTCAATGAGGTGTAATATGGGGTGTTTGGAAGGGGATTGGAAGAGTATTACACCAAGTGAAGAATCAGGAAAAGCTTCCTAGAAGTGTTACCATTTGATTAGGGCTTTCAAAGATAGGTAGGAATTCAATAGGTAAAACAGAGAAGGGAGGAGATTCAAAACAGGAAATCATTGGAATAATGTATAGATTTAGGAAAGTATGCATGGTATGCAAAGTCCATTTTGGTTACATGACAGATAGAAGTCATCACATGATTGTAAATGGTTTCTATTGTGGAAATAATAACTCTATACACACTCACATATATACACACATGCATGCATTTATCTGTATATCATCTATCTATCTATCTATCTTATCTATCTGTCTATCTTCTATCTTTTATCCATCTATCTATCTTCTATCTATCGATCAATCTATCTATCTTCTATCTATCGATCAATCTATCTATCTGACATTTTGTTTATGTCTTACCAGACTATTTAATTTCTAATCAAATATAGTTTTTTTTAGATTTGAGGCTTCAGAGTGTTTAAAAAAATTTTATTGATAATTTCCTGATATGCATACCCTATCTTTGAATCCTTCCTTGTAACAAAGAGAAAGGGCAAAACAAATGCAGAAACAATAAGACACAGCAACTTTGATGGCGTGTGTGCACCATTCTGCACTTTTGTCTTCCACTTCTCTATCAAGAGGATGAAGGTGTGTTTCTTCATTTCTGAGACTGCGATTGGTCATCCAGTTAACTGAATTCTGATGGCTTTTCTTGGTGTTTTCATTTAAATTTTTGTAGTCATTCTGTAGCTTGTTCTATTAACTTGTTTACTCAGTATCAGTTTGTATAAATCTGTCCAACTTTCTCTGAATTTTTCATAATTATCATTTCTTAGATTGCAGAGGAATTCCATTATATCTATGTGCCAAAATTTGTTCTTCTATCTATTCCATAGTCACGTACTTTTTTTTGGCTTTTTTTCTAATAGTAATGATTATTTATTGCCCTTTTGAAAAATATAAGATGAATAGATGGAGATTTTAAAGAAAATTACCTATTTAGTTGCTAGAGATTTTTTAGCTCTTTATTTGCCATAATCAATAGCCCAGTCCTGTAGTATACTACATTTTTAACACTAGCTTATTTTGCCCCATTTCACCCATGTTTGTTACTTAAAAATTCAAGAAGTCAGCATTTAATTTGAATTTGTCAGTGAATGCAGGAAAGAATTCAGGCAGTTGTGTCTTCAGTCCCTTGGATGATTCATAAAGTATTGCTTCCTATTAAATAAGGCTTCACACTCACCCACTTACACTCTCACATTCACTGGCTCAGTTGCCCACTCAGGAACACCCACCCACCCATATAGGGTAGCCCTCTTTACACAGCATATGTGCTAAAATGTCCAAGAGAAAGGGATGTAGGTATTTGTAAAATACCCACATTCAATTATGTCAGAAGAAAGGACGCGTGCTCTTCCTTCCAAATTCTGGAAATAATACTTACACTCAAGGTATCTGCTTCCTCACCACCCACTCTCATTTTTCAACCTTGAATTCTTTTTCCACCACTCTATGGAAACTGTATTTTCCAAGGTCACTCAAAACCTTCTCATCAGCAAATACAGGACTCTTTTCTTTAGTATTCATCCTTTTTGTCTTCCTTTTAGAATAATTAAAAGAAACAGTAATAGTGAATATTGCACTAGGCTTTGCTGAAGAAAGATCTAGAAATCCCTCCTCTAATACTATTTAACTATGTTAAAAGCACTCACCCTCTCTGATCTTTAATTTCCTTATCTCAAATGGGACTAAACTGGTTTTAATGCCTATATCACAGAGCTTTTGCAAGGTAGAAGAAAATAATTTATGTAAGGTACTTCTCAAATGCTATAGTGATATATAAACTTCAGCTATTTTTAAGTTCTCTCCCTTTCTTGACACCATCTCATCGCTTAGATTCCACAATGCTACATGGTCATGGGACTCTTCCTAGAGTATTGGCCATTCATTTGATGTTTCTTCATCCTTTTCCCTATAAATATGAATATACCTTAAGGGATTGTCCTTGACTCTCACCTCTTCTCTCTCTGCAGAGTCCCCTATGACAACCTCATGTGGCTTTCAGTGACCTCTTTCCATATCTGTATCTTCACCCAACTTTTTCAGAGAGTTTTAGTCCAGTACTGCTAACTGTCACTTGTAAATATGTTGACTGGGATATCCTACTGCCAACTCAAATTCCCATGTCAAAAACTGGACGCATCACTTTATCTCCACAACTTCTTCGAACCTTCTCTCTTTCTCTTATGAAAATTGTAGCTTCATCATTTGACTCTTACTATTAATGTAGTACAGCACAGAAGGAAAAAAAAAAGACTTGCCTTAGAAACAGAAAACCTGACTTTAAATACTGCATTACTACATGTCTGACCTTAGACTGGTCACTTGACCTACCTAGACTTCAGTTTCCTAATCTATACACTGAGAGCTTTGAACTAGATGACCTTCAAGGTCTCTTACAGTTCTAGATTAATGATCATATGATTCTATGAGAAGTAATCAATTATATCTATTGTTTTAAATACATTTTATATGTTACTGTCATTCTAAAAATGTATAACAATCCAATTCAAATGGCTGTGTAGAGATAGGGACTTTAAGCTGATCATTGCCCCTTATGAAATGTTTGTTTTCTTGATTTAAAACTTATATCATGGGGGGCGGCTAGGTGGCGCAGTGGATGAAGCACCGGCCCTGGATTCAGGAGTACCTGAGTTCAAATCCGGCCTCAGACACTTGACACTTAACTAGCTGTGTGACCCTGGGCAAGTCACTTAACCCCTATTGCCCCGCAAAAAAACCAAAAAACCAAAAAAACCCAACTTATATAATAATATAGTAGGATTAAATGAACAAAGTCAGAGTTTATCTAGCATGTTTATGAAGTAATCTTAACTAGAGAGAAGGATATAATAAGATAGAGGGACTGAAAGATAAGGAAAATGCCAAGGTTTTATACCTTAGAAATTGAGAGAATGGTGGTGTCATTCAGTAAAATTGGGAAAAAAGATGAGTTTGGGGACAAATGATAAAAATGCAGTTTTGCGAATACGTTTGACATAACAGTAGGACTACCTCAAACAAAATGATGTAAACCATTCTTACTCCATTAACTGTCTTTTCCCCCTACCCCTATCCCTAGTCACCCTCTAACAGTTAAAATATCTAAGAAAGAGCACATAATAGACATGGAACTTGGAAGAAAGGCCAGGACTGGACATATAGATTTTGAAATCATTGGCAAATAAGTAACAGTAGAAGCCAAGGTCATGAATGAACTCTTCAAGGGATGGAGAATTATTAAAGGACCAGAGACAGAGGTGTTGAAGGAGAACCACAATATTTTAGTGTTGTAGAAGTAAAAAGGTGAGCTTTAGGAAAAATCCAGTGTCCCATGTAGCTAAAAGATTAAGGAGATATGAAGCCACAATACTGGCATTGCATTCAGCAATAAAGAAGCCATAGGTTATCTTGATTTTGTTTTTCATTAGAGTAGTGCTGACAAATAAGAGTGCAGCTAGAAAGAGCAATGGAATACAAATTTTCCCCAAGGTAAAGAATATCTATTTCATGTTTCAAAAAAGAGTATGAAAAGCCATCAGTAGTGAAACAAAATGTTGAAGACTAAAGGAATATGTAGAATGAGGATCCCTTAGATTCTGCAAAGGAATGGAGCTCAACCATTATGCCTGAACATAATAGATGCTTAAGAAATGGCTGCTGAGGGGCAGCTGGTGGCAAAGTGGGTAAATCACAGACCCTGGATTCAGGAAGACTAAAGTTCAAATCCGGCCTCAGACACTTGACACTTACTGGCTGTGTGACCCTGGGTAAGTCACTTAACCCTCCTTGCCCTGCAGAAGAAGAAGAAGAAGAAGAAGAAGAAGAAGAAATGGCTGCTGAATTGAATTAAGGTATAAGTGAAAAGGATTGGAAGAAGAGAAGAACCAACTTGTCCTCAGGGATCAGAAAATAGCACACTATTTGTCTCTGCACACTGTTGCCAGTCTATTTTACTCTAATTATCTTATTTTAGTTATCAACATTTTAAAGTACATGCACATAATTAAATCTTTTTTGTGTGAAACTCAAAAAGAGAATATGAAGACCTATATATGTATATGCTTGATTATTGTTAAATACATACATATTCATGCTCAATATGTCAAGAATTTGTCACTTCATTGGCATCATATTTATGTAGATGTGTTTTAAAGAGTTGCCTCTGGTTGTGTATAGTTAACTGACTTGACTATGGTCCCTTTGTGATAGTCAGAGGCCATAATTTGAATTCTGGATGTTTTTACTCTAAGCCCAGCACTCTAATGGGTTCTCTCTAAATCTCCATGCAACTTCAACTTGTTGAATGACTAGATTCAAAAGGAACTGATCTAGTATTGTGCCACAAGACTGTGTCCTATGTCTACTTGACATGTTTGCCAATGTCTGAAATGAAATCATAGATGGCATTTTTCTTAAAAGTTCAGCTGACATGAAGCTAGAAAAACTAGCTAATATGTTGGATGACAGAATTAGATTCCAAAAAGATTTTGACAGAGTGAAATGATGGGCTGAGTCTAATAGGATGAAATCTAATAGGAATAAATGTACAGGACTATGTTTAGGTTTGAAAATTCAACTGTATAAGCCTAAAGTGGGGGCTTAAATCTTGGAGGAAAGACTTATTAGGGCATTTAGCATAAGGCACACTCTTTATAAATTAGTGATATGAAATGTCACTCCAACAGTTAACTCAACCTCAGGTTGCATATTTCTGAATGTTATATTCAGTTATGGACAATATGTTTTAGGTTGGATATTGACAAGTTAGATGCGATTGAGGAGAACAACCAAGATGGTAAAGAGACTTGAAACTAAGGATATGCTGGAGTCAACTCATGTAGGTTTAGACTGCTAAATTTTCAGTGTCATTCATTCTGTCAATATGCATTTATTAAGTATTTTCTATGTGCTAAGAGCTAGGAATACAAATAAAAGCACAAAGATATTCCCTGCCCTCAAGAAGCTTATGTATTATTGGGGAAAGACAATACATAAAAAGAAGCTGAAAGGGTGGATGGGAAAGGGAGGAGTATGTGCAATGGCTTGGTAGAGAAATGAGTCATCAATTTGGTATCGGAGAGTGATGAAGACCTCTTTGGCTTGAGCCTCTTCCTTAAATTAGAGAATCTGAGAGGAATCAACCAATCAGAAGGTGAGGCCTGAGGAGCAATATGTGAAGTAGTCCAGGTGTGAAATGAGCTTCCAGGGTAAAGAGGCTTCTATATCATGGCAAAGAACTATGGCTATGACTTGGCAATTCAGCAGAGAAAGGGATGAAGAAATCTTTGGCTTGGGCTTCCTTAAATTGGAGGTTCTGAGAGGAATTATTCAATAGGAAAAGGAAGACACAGGAGTGAAAATTACTTTTGATATGTGTTGGGGGACTCATATAATTATGTTAAATTATTTAAAGTTTGTGAAATAAATGTGTTTGGCTTAACACAAATCAACTGTGGACCAGTGATTGAATTGTACAGATTGGTCTTGACCCAGAGCTCTCTCTCTAAGTAGCCAAATCAAGTCAATACATATTGGGGATACAAAGGAAGCAAAACCAGTTCTTACTCTATAAGAAGCATATAATGAGAGGCAACCTAGTGTGAGAAGAGCAGTGAAGTTGTAGTTCAGATGACTTGAGTTCAAAGCCCAGCTTGACTTTCTATTTCCTTGTGATGTTGGACAAAATAATTTACCTTTTCGGAGCCTCAGTTTCCTCACTGGTAAAAGAAGGCTATTTGATAAATTTAAATACTCTAAATCCAAGTCAAGTGGTATTTCCATTACATAGAGTATTGCAGGGTAGGAGTAGAATGGAAGGTCATGAGTAGATGGCTCAGTGCTTAAAGGTCTCGCATATATGACTGTAGATAGAAACGTGCCTTCCTTCACTTGATTCTATACCTCAGGCCATTTCCTACATTTCCAATCTACCTACTTGCCACAGGATCCTATGAGGTACAAATCTGAGTTGGGAAACTTTCATCTTTTGTATATCTCTGCCTTGTATCTTTAAATTCTTTAAATATAGAGATTGTATTTTACTATATACTGCTCACAGTGCTTATTTCCAGTGGTGGATGTTTATTGTTAAATTAATAGCATGGCCTTTCCAAGCCAATAGCATGCCTCACAGAGATAGCTGGAGTCTTAAAAGGAAAGAACTGCCCTTGTTCTAGAATTGCAAGTGGAGTTTCTCCTGCCAATCCTCAGAAGAGTTAGTACAGGCAGATCTAGTGAACAATAGATGGAACGAATGAAATCAAATAAAATTGTACAGCCATACTCCTAATTATTGAACCAGAAGTTCCCATTGAATTACTTTGGAGGAAGAAAGGCATTTTTTGAAGCTTTACTCATTCTTTTAGCCCCTTAGTTTGCTACAGGGGACCTTTGGACAATTCAGTCTTGGTTGTAAGAGTAGATACCTATTTGTATCATATCTCTGAGCACAAAAATGAATGGTACTTAAGACATAGTTTTGCCCAAAAATCTAGTTTGAAGAAGTAATCCTTAGTGACAAAAATAAGCCAAGAAAAACTGAGAGGCCTAGGGGCAGCTAGGTGGTGCAGTGGATAAAGTACCGGCCCTGGATTCAGGAGTACCTGAGTTCAAATCCGGCCTCAGACACTTGACGCTTACTAGCTGTGTGAACCTGGGCAAGTCACTTAACCCCCATTGACCCACACACACACACAAAAAAAAACAAAAAACAAAAAAACTGAGAGGCCTATAGCCACAGAGATCATGCTTTGCCAGACATTGTTTTTGTAACATTAATGAATGTTGTACATGCTTGGGGAAGCTCTTTCACTGCCTTTTCACTAGATCTGAAAGTCCCTATGAAACATAACAATGATTCCAGTCTAAAGAGTATGATTGATTGAACCCATACTTGAAAGACAGTGACAATTTTGAGTGTTTAGAAAGAATTTTTAAAAGCAGGGCTGATCAACCTGTGTATAAACTAATTTCACAAAGTATCTTATTTGAGAAGAGGTTTGGGGAAGACACTCAAATGTGTAAAACTTGAAGCTCATCTTTCAGGTCTTAACTACTGGTTGTGGTTCAAAAAGCCTTCACAAATAGTATGTGACCAAGTGGTTATGTGAGTGAAATAACAAATCAGTGAGGTAAATGATCACTTTTCTAGCTAAATCTAATGTGAATTCCTTGGTTCCATTTATTTGAGTCACCAGAGGCAGGCTCACATGGTGAATACCAGAAAGGAACCTTTAAGGACCTAGCTATAAATCTAATTCTGGAATTGCATCTTAGCAAAAAATAATGATGTCATGGGTAGTCAAAGTGCCTACAAGATGACGATTTAGTTGAAGCTCTACAAGATTAGTTCACAAAAGGTCAGTCGTGCATGACTATCAGAATAGAAACAGGAGAGTTGAAGGGAATAAGATTTGATCTAATTAACCTGACTTTTACTGACCTTAAATGGAGTCCTGAACAAATACTAGACATAAATTAGGATATAGACTGAAAGTAAAAGAGAAATTTACAAAACAAAGAATATTCCTCAAATTGGTTTAGCATGCAAAGGGGATAAGAGAAGAATAAGGGCATAGCAGCAGCTTAATATGATGGATAGAACACTGGACCAAAGAATCAGGAGACCTTTTTCCTCATCAACGTTCTACTGGCTATGTCATTTAAGATAGTCATTTGTATGAGAGAGTTTCACCAAATGACTTCTGAGGACCCTTCTAGGTCTAAAGTTCTATAACTTGCTGATCATCAAAGGGTTCTGCTGCAAGAATGATTTAATACACTGTGTCGTTAATTTGAAATGAGATAGGTGAAGGCAAAATTTGCTGGTGAGAAAAGGTGAGGAGTGAAGGTTGTTTAGGAGAGAGATCTAATTCCCTCCAATGTAGTCTGATGTACAGTAGGGATAAAAGGGCAGAGAGGCACCTATTTCAAGAAAGGAAGAAAATTGATGCATGAAAATCATTCCTCTTTTTTCTATCTCCAAATTTCCTCTTTTGTACTCAAGCCACTTTGATGATCTGACTATTCCAAGTTCCCTCTATCCTCACCCCCACCCCTTATTTTTTTTTCTTTCTACTTTTCATTGCTGGTAACCATAGTGATACTTACCACAAATAGCTCTCTCAGCAATCTCCTCCTCCCTTTTCTTTCTTTCTTTTTTCTTTCTTTCTTTCTTTCTTTCTTTCTTTCTTTCTTTCTTTCTTTCTTTCTTTCTCTCTTTCTTTCTCTCTTTCTTTTTTCATTTACAACACAATTCCTTTGATATACATTGGATTGATATTGGTTAGATGATACAATATTATATATATGGTTTAGAGACTTATTTTATTTACCAAATTTCTTGTCCATTTCCTTTCAAAGGAAACATGGGGAATTTCCCTCTCATTTAACCTCCCTGAAGGACAATTTAAAATGGGAATGTGCAACTGTTAATTTCAGTTGCTGGGATGGTGGGGAAACTGATTATGCCAGAGATCCTTCTCCCTATTTGGAGCTTTGGGAATGGGAAGAGCCCCTGAGTACCAAAGGCAATCATCTCCTCTTTGCTTTAATGTGCAAACCGAATAAATTTGGAAATATGTGAAAGTCATTACCACTAAATCATGATTCAACCTTAGTCCCCATTCCTCTGCTATATTCTCTCTCAAAAGGAAAATATTTGCTTTATAAATAGTAAATAGTCACAAGGAGCTAGAATTCTCAATTAAAAAAAACAGGCAGGCATCTCTCTCAATATAATAATTTATAGTCAATTGATTAGCTTTGAGCTATAGGTAAGAAAAATTCTTCAATGAATTTTGGATATGTTCTTTCAAACTCAGTGACCAAAATACCAAACATAAAAAAAATCCCTATTGTCCTCAATGCAGACTAAAGTCCCCAGAAACTTCCTTTTAATCAGATCCAGTATTTGAAACCTAAGCAAATACTAAGGTTCCTGTACTGTCTGTGTATGCTATAAGCCTCTCTGTGTGTGTGTGTGTGTGTGTGTGTGTGTGTGTGTGTATCTGGCACTAGCACAAAGGCGACCAGATGATGACATTCATGGGATTATAGGACTGACTCCTGGGGACACACTTGGTTGGATGCAATTAAAATGCCTGTCAGGCATTTGATACCAGAAGCCCCTTGACAAACTGCTAAATCTGCCAGCAGCGCAGCATCCTATTGTGAGTGAATGATGGCGGAGCTAGGTGGCTTGTCATCATTCTCGAAAATTCTGTGGCTACTGAGCTCTCTCTCCCTCTCCCACTCGCCTTATTTTCCTTTTCGCCACTGCAGGGACTTTTTCTAATTTGCAGTTTTCATTTTCCCGACACATAGACACAAGCTGGCGGCTTGCAGACTGCGTCTGTCCAGAGGTAGATGGCAAACCAATGGATAATAACATTCGAGAAGAATGATTTTGCAGCAGTACTTGAAGAATAGGATTTGGGGGTCTTGCTGCATATGCGCCGGTAATGATTTTCTTTCAAAGGATCCACTTTGTCTGATTTAAAGGTATTCCGAAGAAAATTCTGTAAGATGCAAGGATTGAGCCTTCTGGAAATTTAGTACTGCATTACAGCAATACTGATGAATTCAAGGCATAGCTTGATTTTATGACCGGGAAGAATGCATTTCCTTATTTGTAAGCTGATTAATTTACAATTTCAGAAAATATCTTTCTGTATATATCTATATATTTTTCTCTTTTTTCATTTTATTTTTATAGGTTCTACAGCCTGTTGTCATTAATACAGGAAACATTGATTGGAAACTACTCATTCAGAAAATTAAAAGGTACCACATGTTATTTTCTTTTTGATGTGTTTAAGGATGGGGGAAGCACAGGGTCCATTCTCAGAGCCATCTGCATGTTTTCATTTGAATCATTCTCTGTTTTCTTAGATTTCAGATTTAGACTAAATTTGATGATATTCTACCTTATCTGATCTCCTATCATCTCTACATGTTATCTGAGGCTGTTTGATTATTGAGTGCATATAGAATCAACTGAGTCATCTGTCTCTCTGACACATTTTTTAATCTCTTTATTAGTTTTGAAGGATTGAGAAAGCATTGAGAAAATTCTCCTCTGTTCTTTCTCATTGTTGAAAATCATAAACATTACTTGCATGTTAGAAAAGAGAGAGAGAGAGAGAGAGAGAGAGAGAGAGAGAGAGAGAGAGAAAATAGAATGCTATATGAATTTTAATGGGTTAAATTCACTGGCTTGCCTTTCTCAGGTAGAATGAATGATAGAGAGTGAATCTGAAAGCCCAGGGATGACTCAGTATGGGGTTTGCAAATAAAACCTTCTTAACCCCTTCACTGCCACTTTAAAATTTGGGGGTTTTTTCATAAGGCATCTTTGTTCAAAGATTTGATTCTATGGGTATGGAATGAATGTGATTCATTCTTATTTCATATGCTCTTTGCTGCATGAAAAACCAGCCTTGCAGAATTGTTATAACAGCAGGGGACTCCATTCTTTTTGTCCCTTTTTACCTAAAGCCCAATGTAGATAATATTGGTTTCCAACTTCTTATTCACTTCTGGGTATGTAAGGTACGTTGGAGAAAGCAGTAATATAAGGATTGTTTTTATTTTAATTCTTTAAGGCTATTTTTGCATTTTCACAAGCACCTCTGATGTTTATGATCTATCTGCTTATCAGGATGAATAGCATTCTGCCTTGCTGAGAATCAGATCAATAATGTCTTTTTCATGCTTGGCTGGTATGTTTGGTTTTTGCCCCTGAGATGTTTCTGTGGCCAAAAAATCGATGGATTGTTGTCAGGAACATTTTAACTAAGGGTAGTTATTCATCTTTTTGGCTTGAAAACCCCACTGGTAGTGTTTATGTATATGTATTCATGTGTATAAATAATATTTCAAGCATCTGAATACAGCTCCCATATTACATTTGCTTATTTTTTCTCAGTGCTATATATTCATAGACCCATTCATTACTTCATTTGGCAAACGTTTGCTGAGTGCCTTCTATCACTGTCTATCACTATCCCAAGCACCGTGTAGTATAGAAAATAAACAGAAGGTGTACCTTGTCTTTTGAAGAGCTTCAGATCTTTGGACAAAGGTTTCTGTGCTCTGGGGAATAAATGGAGAATTATAGTGGGTTTCGAAAGATAGAAAATATTAATTAAAATATTGAACAAAAGCTGGCAAACTAGTCCTCCCAGGTAGCCTATAAACCATCTGATCTCTTTTCTCAAAAATTAAATCCAATTTCACCATGTCTCAGGTTGGAAAAAATAATTAGGGCTTATTTTTCCTCCTAAGCATTTGAAAAGCAACAAACCAAGGCATAGCACTGCCCTATAATTCACATTTTCATTTGGAAAAGAAAAGTTTGGTGCTTTTATAAGATACATCCTTTTGGTAATTTTCCCCACCTAATTAAAATCTGGATGTGGTACAAATGCCTGAAAGGAAGCTAGTTTTTTGTGATCCCAGTCCACCCCCCCCCAACCCAAATCTTCCGATTTAATTCAGATAATTGCAGTAAAAAACACTAGACTATGGAGTACTTGAGTGAATTGCAAAGACAGATAAATTTTATGCTGGATGGATAATCTGGCTAAGATGTCATCGATAAGAACCCCAAATGCTGAGGAGCATTGTTTCTGGGTGGTAAATACAAAAACAGTAGAGTTGCTAGTACAACATCATCTTTCAATGGCGTCAACTTCCTTGATCCATTTTCTACTGTAATTGGCAAGAATTAATGCCTGCCGTATCCCCATGATGATGTTGAACTCTGGTGCCAAGCTTTTCATAAACCGCTGTTGAATTATGATTTACCTGAACTAATGGCTGCTGAATAATCAAGTAATGGTTGTTTGCACGGATGGAACGTGCAAGAATGAAGGGTTCTACATCTTGGCTTTTTTAATCAATATCTTATTGGCAATAGCTAAGTTGATTACTAATTCACCCTCAGTTCACCTTATGCCCTCTGCCTGCTTTTGCAACCCTAAGAGGATTTTGGTTGGCCAATAGTGTTTAAATTTTGCTTTCTTTTGTTTCATTTTTAATATATGGACTCAACTATTTTGCCATTAATATTTTCGGAAGAAGGTGATAGTCGATAGTATCAAAAGGAGCAAAAAGCTCACTTCTTTTTATCAGTTAAGAATAGTGAGGATTTTCTTTTTCCTTTCTTTTTAATCGGCTGAAGGACTGAAGCCAAGATGCAGCATGGATCTTGCTTTCTGAAAGCTCCCCAAATAGTACTTCAGGCTTTGACACTGTTTACTGGTCTTTACATCTCCAGCCAAGGTTTTGCTGCAGCACAGGAAAGGATCAGTCCTCCTCCCTCCACCCCCTCCCCCAGCATTAACAAATAAAAAATGATGTCATACCTATCAGCCTATGATAATCAATCAGCAGAGATGTTGTAACAAGATGAATAGTGGTCATTCAGAAATCATTGAAGGTTACACCAGTAAATATCAGCCTTAAATTCTTTAGGAAGAGTTCAAATTAACATAGTTTCAGGTGTTCCTAAACACATAGAGATGAGAGAATGGATGTTCCTTCCAGCTTTTAAAAATAATAGCTTTGTTTATACAGGACTTCCTTATGATACTGCATTGTGGTTAAAAGTGAATTAGAAATATTTGCAAGTATGTATATACATATGCACATTTAGGGTATATGTTACATACCTTTACAATTTTTACAATTATATTGGATTTCATCTTATTTTGTCCTATTACTTAGAGAATAGCTTTATTACTGGAACAGCAGGAAAGTAAATGATGAATTAGCATTTTAGAACAAGGACAGTAATGAAAGCAGCTTCCCCAACCTACTACTGAATTAGTGATTACAGGTGTAATTGAGATTTGTCATGAAATTGACTGGAGAATTTTGGCACTAAATTATATATAAAGTAGAAATATATCATAAAGGGTTTTTTATTGAGATGGTGATAGTGAAGGCAGAAACAAAATCAAATTGAGATCATATTGCAATGATTGCCCCTTTTACCTCAACCTGTGCTCCAGACAGGTTCTTCAAGCTGTCCCAGTCCTTGTTTCCCTTGAAAGGTAGCATGCCCTGTACCATGCATCCATTGAGTGCCATTCTATAAAGGCATTGTGTATCTGTGTGGGTTAAGATTCCTGTTAGGACCTCCCTAAGTCTCTATCTGTTCACTTCCCTTCTCCGACTAGGTGTACCTATTTTTTTCCAGCTGGTATCTCAGAAGGTGGTGGGCTCACTAACAAATACCATTTTTACTACTGGTACTTACATCTGTTACTCAGACTTCTTGCAAAGGTCAGAGGCCAGCTAGTCCAACCTGAACATTTTATAGATAAGGAAATTGAAGTCTCATACTTAAGGTCACACAGTTAGTGTCAGAGATGGGATTCGAACCCCATATTCTGACTCCAAAGGCAGCACTATTGAGATCCATCATGTTACCATGCCTGATGTATTGTTTCCTAGATTCTACATGGGGCCTTGGCATTTTGTTTCTCAGTTTCTTAACGTTGAGTCTTAGTCCTGACTGCCTCCCTGGATTTTGGACCACTTACCTTTTCCATCCCTGTCTAACTGATCTTTTTGGATGGGTCTGGCCTAGCTAACTCATGTTGCCTATTCATTTAGGTTCCCTTCAGTCTAGTCGAGTTCTTAATCCAAGATGCCTATCTGGCATTGTCTTCTTAGAGTCCAAATCCTTTTATTGTAGTTTCCTTTCTCTGTACAAAGGCAAAGAAAATCATTGAATGCATTCTTTGACATCAATAGCAATCCATCCTCTGGACAAAGGATAATCCAGATTCCAAATTATCTGCTGCTTCTTCTTCCTATAAGTATAATAAAAGGTAGCACTGACCACGTTTTCAATTTATATTCCTTTATCTAACCAGTGTTTTGATAATACTGTGCCAATACAGAGTCTTGAATTCCAACATCTTTGAACTATTTGAGATCATTTGCTTAATTTCCCACCTCAAATATTTGTCCCACTTCCCATGTTGAAAGAGGATTATAAAAAAAATTCTCACTGTGTTATGTCTTCTCATGTGAATTGATTCAGTTGTAGCAGTAACCCAGAGCTGGTCTGAGTGACTCTTGTTTGCAAAAAGTCAAAGGAACATTTAAAAGGTGTCCACAGTAATTAACTGCTCTGTCCAAGCCTCTCAAGTTTCTGCCAAACAGGAAATTATGCATCTGGCTCCAACCTTACATTGCAGTCCTCTGTAATATATTGACCACTAGTTATAACTCTCATGTTTTCATTTCATAACAGATACAGTGGTTTTAGCCAACATTGTTAGGATTAGAAAACTGAGAACCCACAAGGGAAATACCACATCCAGTATAAAAAAGTCATTTGTCATAATAAAACAAGTGAATTCATTCATTGAATATAAAGACACCAAGTAATATCTGGTAGAAGTAAGGGAAATGCTTCTAATTACAAAATAGTAGGTTTGTCATCTTAAATTAAGATAACAACTTTGGCTCTGTCTGGCCTGTCTAATCTCAGGGGTTTTCAGTGGATAAAGCCCCAGTATTTCGATAGTATTTTCACACTCTTCTGCTACTAAGTTTTCAGGAGTCAGAATTCACCCAGTCACTCCTTTATTAGTTCTCATAGTAGTCAATCTTTTCTTGGCCTTCTTGAAAGAGCCATCCTCTGGAAAAGTGTAAATTACCCTGGATTTTTAAGTGGAATCTGGACCTATGTTTCATCGATTTAGGGAACTTCCTATATAGAAACTCCTTGCATTTATCTAGATGGGTCATTCATTCATTAAAAAAAAAATTAGAGAGTGGCCTGAAGGAGTGAAAAGTATAGATAGGAGGGAAAACTTGCATGCAGAGCTTCCTAACTGACCATGGCTGACCCTCTACTGTAAAGGTCCCTAATATTTTGTGAGTCATGAGCTCCTGTGGCATTGTGGTGAAGCTTATATATCCCTTTATAAATGTAGGAGATAGAAATAGGGTTATTAAGAAACACTAATTATATTGGGATACAACTGTCAAATATTCAAGCAAATATTAAAATATCAAATGATTAAAAATATCAAATATTAAAATAACTCTTTTTCCATCCTTCCAGTTTCATCCTTGAATACTTTTTAAATGATTTTGCTGAATCACTCACCAAGCCTTCTTTTTATCTTATTTATTTCACCAAGAGTTTATTCTATTAGGTTACACTTCTAATAATTCTCCCCACTCCTCCAGAATAAGAGTTTACAAATGGAATGACATTCTAAATGCGTGTTGCCCTTGACTGCCCTATCTTTCTACTTGGAGAGAGGGTCAACTAATTGCTTTTGAGGTGATCCCACTATGGTACTCAATTTATATTGATTAAACTTCTTTAGAAAATCTTTCTAATACATGTCCATGTCTTTGGGGGATATATAGATATAGCTAGATCTAAATCTATGTAGATATAGATCTAACCATCTATATGCAAATATCAAATAGAAGTGATATTTGATTTTAGAGCAAATAAAGAGCCATTGGAGTTTTTTGACAAGTACAATTCCCTGGTCAGATCTGTAATTTAGGAAAGTCAATTTGGCAGCTGCCTGAAGGCTGGATCGAGTAATGGAGAAGCTTGAGGTGGGGAGATGAATTTAGAGGCTATTGTAGTAGATGAGGTGAGATATGATGAGGGTCTGGATTAGGGTGGTAGTTGCACGAGTAGAGAGGAGACAGATTCGAGAGATATTGCGGAGGTAGAAATGACATTTGGCAACTGTTCGTAATTGTGGAGTGAGAGACTAAGGAATCAAGGATGACACAAAGTTTGAGGACCTATATAACTGAAAGCAGGATGGTATCTGAAACAGAAATAGAGAAGTTCAGAAGAAGTGCTGGCATGAGTCTTGGGTGGAGCTGGGGGGAAATAATGAGTTCTGTTTGGAATATGCTGACATTGAGATGCCCACTAGAGCATCAAATTTGTCTAATAGTCAGTTGGTGATGTGGGACTAGAACTCAGGAAGAGAGACTATGGTTGTATATATAGATTTGGGAAACATCTACAGAGAGGAAATATTAAACTCAGGGAGCTAAATGAGGTCACCAACTGAGTATAAAGAAAGAACAAAATGGGCCCAGGATAGAGCCTAGGGGTACACTCATAGATATGGATCATGATCCAGAAAATGAAGCAAAGAAGGAGGGGTCAAACAGGTCAAAAGAGAACTAAGAGAACAATGTCATGAAAACCCAGAGAAGAGAAAATATCCAGAAAGAGATGGAAATCAGTAGTGTTAAAATACTAGAAAATTTCAAGAAGGATGAGGATAGAGAAAAGGTCATTGGATTTGGCAATGAAGAGATCACTGAGAAATTCAGAGAGTAGTTTTAATTGAGTGATGAGGTTGGAAGCCAGACAACAGAGGGTGAAGAAGTTAAGAGGAAATGGAGGTGATGGCTGTAGACTAATTGTTCTAGGATATTGGCTAAACAGTTAGAAATATAGGATAGCAGGTTCGGGCTACATATCTCTACATCCATCAAGTAATTATGTCATGGCATTATGTTGAGGCCTTTAAACATCTTTGCTGTCTTCCTCTGGCTGCTCTCCAGCTTGAAAATATCCTCACTCAAATGTTGCACCCAGAACTGAACACAATATTCCAAAACAAATGTGATCAGAGTACAACAGAACTATCATTTCTCTAGCCTTGCATACTCTTCTCCTAGTTCAACCTAAGGGTACCCTAACTGTTTAGGCTGCTCTATTACACTATTTATTCATCTTGAGCTGGCAGATCATTTTCAGGTGAGCTCTTGTCTAGCTGCTCCTCTCCCACATCATACTTAAGATAATTAGTTTTTGAATTTGCATGTAAGACTAACTCTGACACTATTCAGTCCTATTAAATTTGGCTCTGTGTTCTAATATTCTGGCATTTTCTTGGATTCTGACTGTCTTCCAGTGTTAGCTCTTTCAAGTTTTGTGTTACCTGCTGTTTTTTGTAAACATGGAATTGAATACCTTCATCCAAATCACTGATAAAGATGTTCAGGATCAAACAAAGATCTCTGGAACACTCCACTTTCCAAGTTGAAATTGAATTATTTCATTTAGTTGAAAGTTAAATTAGGAGATGTGTTTCTGAGAATCATCTCTGATCAACAGTTTATTGCCCAGTTAAAGAAGAAATAAAAGTCAAGTATGACTCCAATGGCTACCTGCAGAGATTAATGATGCCTAAATCATTGTAACCATTTCCAAGAATAAATAGATTTAATATAACAAATGCTTTTTCAGGTCATTCTGACACACCACACCAAACTATAATATTGAGTGGACTTAGTGTTTTACATTATAGACTTCTCAGTAGAAATGATATCCATCCTAACCATAGTGCCCAAGTACAGTAACCTTGAAAGAACTGATTATCTTTTTTTCAGTTACCTTTTTTCTTCAACCCATGGTACCTTCACCTTTCATCAAATTTTCTCAAATGTTTCATCTCAATCATATTCCAGCTCATTATATTCTCTTGAATCTGACTCATAGTTTTTCAATTTTTCTTAACCAAGCAGGCCATATCTGAATATCTCCAGACTGTTTATAATTATTATGGTAACCAGATTCATTATCCATCCATACCTATAAAAATCCTCTCAAGCCAAGGACTGTGGGTGATTCAACAAAGTCATACAAACAACTACCGTGCTCTAGAAGTTAAGTGACTTTGATACATTGAAACCCAGCTCCTGAAATTCTTTTCAACCTTGGCATCCCAGTCTTCCTGGAACAATAATGAAAGGAGAGCCACTCATAACTTGTAAGCTTGTCCAATTAGTGATATTGTGCTAAAAAGTTATCAAATGCATCTTCGACCTCATCAAGAACTGCAGGGATAGAACAGCTTTCCTTGGCACACCAAGGTTTTCAGAAGATGTTCAAGCTTTTAAAGTTGATTAATGACTCATTACATTATTCTCACATTTACTTTATTTAGCCGCACTTCTTCACACCCAAATATAACATTGCTCTCACAGCAAAGAAGCCTTTATTAATTAAAAAACAATCGATCCTTAAAGAAAAAGGTATTGATTGTTTATGATGAATTCAGTAATATACTATCTAAGATGTAGGAGGATAAAGCATGGTGTCTGCTCTTAAAGAACATAAAGTCTTATTGAGGAAAGATGGCATATGTCAGAGAACAGTAAAAATTAAAATTAGAAAAGGGGCCTATGATTTCAATGGTATAAGTAACTTCCAGATGAGGCAAGTCTCTCTACCAATGTAGACTGGCACTTTCTATCCAAATTATAGTCTTAGAGAACAAATAATAGAAGACTATATTTTGTTACATACTAAAGAGTATAGACTATTAATTCTGTATGAGTTCAGAGTATTAAAAAAAAATCTCCAAGGGGCAGCTAGGTGGCACAGTGGATAAAGCACCAGCCCTGGATTCAGTAGTACCTGATTTCAAATCCAGCCTCAGACACTTAACACTTACTAGCTGTGTGACCCTGGGCAAGTCATTTAACCCTCATTGCCCAGCCACCCCCCCCCAAAAAAAATCTCCAAAGGTTGGAATAGTTAGGAAAGTTTCATCAAGGATGTGGTTCTTGAGTTAGATTCTGAAGGATGAGCATGTGGATAGGCAGGAGCAGGTAAAGAGGGCATTCTCCCCCCCAAAACAACAACAACAACACAAGAAAATGCTTATAGGAGGCAATATGTGAACGTGGAACACTGAGATTAGCCTCTATATGGAGAGAATAGTAGTAGATGAAATGGGTCCCAATTAAGTAGGACTCTCTGGAAAGCTAAGCAGAATGGTTTGGAATTTAAGTGATTGGAATTAGGAAATCAGTAAAGGTTTTTGAATGGGGGAAGGATGATGGAAATAGTCTATTAAGAAATATTAGAGCAACAGTAATACGCATAATGAATTAGAATCAAGAAGTCAGCATATACTGAAATAATCCAAGAATAAGATCAACTCTACTAGTGGCAGTAGAAAAGAGGAAGGAATGGACAAGAACTTAGTGACAAACTGTGTATGGGGAATAAAAGGGAAGGATCAGTCCAAGATGACTCCAAAGGAGTCATTGTTAATTTCCATTGCTCAACACTATAATCCAAGTATATGTGCATCTGTGTGTGTATGTGTGTGTGTGTGTGTGTGTGTGTGTGTGTGTGTGTGTGTGTGAGAGAGAGAGAGAGAGAGAGAGAGAGAGAGAGAGAGAGAGAGAGAGAGAGGCAGTTGGGGTTAAGTGACTTGCCCAGGGTCACACAGCCAGTAAGTGTCTGAGGCCAGATTTGAACTCAGGTACTCCTGACTCCAGGACCAGTGCTCTATCCACTGGGCCACCTAGCTGCCCCTATGTGCATCTTTTTGCCAGTTGCTTTTAATGTTAAATATTTGAAGGCTCTACTTCAACTGATCTCTCTTATTTATCAAACCTTATCCATTACAGCTACCCAGAACAAATTTTATTTTCTCCTAATATAGAACAGGGAGGTAATTACAATAAATTTTGTTAAAAGAATGAATATCCAGGTGAAAGAAGACCTGGACCTGAGCTGAGCTTTTAGCTATAGCAACAAAGACAAAGGTAATAGGCTCAAGAGATGCTGTGAAAAAATGGCAGTGAATTTTGCCAAAACTCTTGTTACTGAAGGTGAAAACAGATGAAAATTAGAAAATCGATGCAAAGTTTTTTATATATGTAGTGATATTATCTCAGTTGTTGTAAAAGGTAACCCTCCATTTTCTTTCATGTTTAATTTGATCTGGTGAAGTTATAATTTCTACTTTTCTTACAATCTGATTATCCTTTCTATACTTCCTCATTCCTTTTGCTATATTCTTTGTTCTGGTATAGTTTTGTGTAATATTGTATGTTTATGAATAAATATAGAGTGGTGTATGTTCCACAAGGAGAAAGGAGCTCTGCCAGTCAATTGTTTTTAAGTTACTCATAGCAATAGTGTCTTATACATTGTTGAATGAATGACTCTCCTGCAAGAAATCTCGTAATGAAGTGGTCTCCAGGGCTGAATATAGGGGAAACTCTGTATATGGTTAAAAACTAGTATATTTGGATGTTCTTAAGAGATTCTTCTATTAAATTATGTTATCCCAATGAATTAGTTTGCTCCCCCTGGTCAGTACTGGGACTCCAATGACAAATTTTCACTTTCCAACTAGCCTTTTTTTCTTTTTTCTTTTTTCTTTTTCTTGCTGAGGCAATTGGGGTTAAGTGACTTGCCCAGGGTCACACAGCTAGTAAGTGTCAAGTGTCTGAGGCCGGATTTGAACTCAGGTCCTCCTGAATCCAGGGCTGGTGCTCTATCCACTGTGCCACCTAGCTGCCCCCTAGCCTTTTTTTTTCTAATTTGTCATTGCTGTATAGACCAATGACATATTCAGTGTCTAAGATTACAGCTTATTTTATGTTAGTCATTTTTAGGGTGACTGCTCTTTCATCTAAATAGTTAGCAGTGTCCTAATCATGCAGCAGGTTATTTCTGGGATGTTCCTGAAGACAGCTAATCATATACAGCACATTGGGTTAGTTTTTTTTTTTTTTTTTACTTTTAGCTGCAGAGAGTGGCACACGCTGACATTGTACCTTTATTTTGGGATATAACCCTTCTGCCTGATATAGGCTCTACCATTCCTGGCCCTCATGTATAAATTTCTAGATTGTACCTGACCTGTTATTATGCCTTTCCTTCAACCTAGAATTTCCCTTTCTCTGCTTCTCACCTTTTATCTTCAAACCATCATTCACAACTCATGCCTCATGATGATTTCCATTTGCTCAACAGTATTCTTCATAGTATTCTTGCTTTAAGTTTATGCTACTATTATTAGCTGACATTTATTGGCATATTGATGCAATTCTCACATCTTTTGGGGCAAAGGGCAACCTTATACATGGCTAGAAAAAAATAGACTAGTATAAAAAGGGAAATAAGGCAAGAGAATAAAGTTCATTGATGTGATAGAGTGCTACTTACTTGCATCCATTAATCCCAAATTCATACTAAACCTGTGGCCATACACTTGGTCAAATTCAATGATAATAGCTTCCAATGATTTCTCTGATTTTAGTGTAGATTAGGTACTGAGCCAGAGAATCCAAACTGAACAGTAATCAATGGGACAACTTCATCATGTTTCCTTTATGAGATCTGATACATAATGCAAAGGAAACCAATAGGAGGGTTTAATTAAAAATTAGGCAAGATAGCAATGATAGGGGAAGTTGTTTGTTAATGGTAAGATAAGAACAATCAAGATGGGGGTGGGGGAATTGCACAGATGAATTGATGTTACAAACGAATATTTTTCACAATTGAATTTTAGGTTCTAATTAAAAACCTATGAGTGATGTAAGGTTTATTCTCCTTTGCTCATCAAAATGATAAATGTGCAAATTTATGTTAATATTGAGACGAATTTTATGCCTTTAATTAGATTGGAAAATGCATTATTGATTTGATATGAGTTGAGTTAATTGAGGGTAGTTAGTCTGTCAGTACGGTGGTGGTGTGATAGAATTCTAGTAATGAAAAAACCTGTCTAAAGTGTAAAAGTTAAAGAATTACTGATTAGGCAAAATTAAATATTAGAAGAGAGTCAAGGATCATAAATTTCACACTGGATCCAATGTAATAGGAGATACTTGAATATGACTGAAGGCAAAAATTTCTATCAGAAGTCTGATTTCAATAGCTATGGATATAGATATGGATATGGATATGAATATACCCTTAAATTAAAGAAAATAACAAAACATCTTTCTATATATACAGTGGTAGGTGATTAAATCACATAATAAGGATTTAAAACTCAGGCGATTTCTATTAGCAATTTTTTGCTTGTCATGCAGATATTTGAATATTTGTATAGAATATGTCATAAATCTTGGTGAAATAGTAAGAGGTTTGATGATGATTTAAGTTATGTAGACCCTCAGACCCAGAAGAATAAATTTATTCCATTTTTCTTTTATAGCCACTACTAAAAACTAAAGGAAATTAGACTACAAGTCAATAATGACATAGCTGTGATTTGCTTTTTAATGTCAAAAAACAAAACACAATACAACAAAATAAAAGCTTTACTGGATGGTGAAACTCTTCACCTAAACCACTCATTTCTGGCCAAGTACCAAGGAGGTAGTAGATGAAGTGGGACAATATTTGTGAAGTTTTAGAGGAAAAAAAAAGAAATACTGATTCAACATGACATCATTTATCTAGACCAAGAGTGAATAGGTCAGCATCATTTTGCAATTATATAGCACATTAATATTACAAAACACTTTACCCATACAAGGTCTGTGCAATAAAAACTACAGTACAGGGGCAGCTAGGTGGCACAGTGGATAAAGCACTGGCCCTGGATTCAGGAGGACCTGAGTTCAAATCTGGCTTCAGACACTTGATACTTCCTAGCTGTGTGACCCTGGGCAAGTCACTTAACCCTCATTGCCCCACAAAAGAAAATAAAAAATGAAAAAAAAAACGATAGTACAGTTTATTTCCTCCCATACAATTTTAGGACTTCTAAACTATCAATCAATGAGTCTTTATTAGGCATCTACTATGTGGCAGGCACCACCTTAAACTGTAGGGATGCAAATAAAATGAATGAAACAATTCCTACTCACAAAAAGATTGCATACTAATAAGGGAGACAAATACTTTATTTAAGACTTATTTATCATAAATATAGCTACCAAGTAGAAAAATAAACAAAATAGTTCAATACAAGGCAATTTGGGAGTGAGGGCACTTGCAGTTGGGGGCATTGAGAAAGGTTTCATGCAGAATTTGGGGTCTGAGCTCCTCCTTAAGGGAACAGAGAAACTCTGTGAGGCAGAGGTAAGGAGGGAGAACATTCTCGGCATAAGTGACTGGCAGACCAATAGCATGGAGATGGGACAGAGAGTATATTGAGTAAGAATAGACATTAGGCCAGTTTGGCTAGATTGAAGAATGTGGGAAGACTTTTTCCCCATCACTACCTAATGACGAGTTAGTAGCCATTTTATTCCAAAAGGATAAAGATAAAGAATGTCACCACTATGCTATTGATATAGGAAACACCCTGTTGAAGAAAGTCTTTATGTCAATGTTAAGTCCTCACCTTCTCTGTAATTTTTAGTATTAGAAAGTGACCTAGTCATTAAGAAGTTTAAGTGACTGGGGCCAGCTGGGTGGCATAGTGGATAAAGCATTGGCCCTGGATTCAGGAAGACCTGAGTTCAAATCTGGCCTCAGACAGTTACACTTACTAGCTGTGTGACCCTGGGCAAGTCACTTAACTCTCATTGCCCTGCAAAAAAAAAAAAAAAGTGACTGATATGAGCTTATATAGCTAGTATGTATCAAAGGCAGAACTTGAACCCAGATCTGCCTATCTCTGAGGTCAGCTCTTTATCCCCAATACCAAACTACCTTTTTTTTTTATTACAAAATATCTCCACCAGAATAAGAAGCCCTAGTGGTTGAAATTTTCCATTTTCAAGCCCCCATTCTTCCCTGCTACATCTGAAAGAACTAATGAGCTATAATTATATTGCCCTGAAGTGGTATAGCATATTCTCCTCCTAATGACAAAGCCTATTGAAATAGCCTGTAGACCTGAGAACAGGATCTAGAAATGATACTTCAAGAGGGCTACTGCCTTGGTTACTATCAAAATACAGGGTTGGGAGAAATCACCCACCCCTCAGTTAGAACCATCACAAAAAGATATAGAAATTAAATTGATTCCAACTTATAGCACCTGAGATTACCTCCATTCAGAGTAAACCATGGTTACAGTTACTGTTAACAATTCAGTTTTTAAGGGTTATCTACAAAGCAGATTTTTTCTGATCAACTCCAAGTTACCTCAATGTTCTTTACCTGATTGTATGACCTTGTCCTTCCAATGTGTTATGTACAACCTGTGTTGAGGGTTTTTTTTGCCCACATAGGGCATGTTCTTGATTATTCTTCTAACACCTTGACTCAGTGTCATTTTCCTATCCAGTTTACTCTTAGACCTTCATTCTCCTATATCAACTATCTAAAGAACTGTAAATGGGGGCAGCTGGGCGGTGCAGTGGATAGAGCACTGTCTCTGGATTCAGGAGGACCTGAGTTCAAATTCGGCCTTAGACACTTGACATGTACTAGCTATGTGACCCTGGGCAAGTCATGTAACCCCAATTGCCTCACCAAAAAAAAAAAAAAAGAATTGTAAATGGAAATTATTTTTATTGGTATTTTGCCTTCATGAAAGGCAATACGACCCAGTAGAAAGAGATGGCTTTGAAGCCAAGAAGACCTGGTTTTAAGGCTCCCCTCTGATACATACTGGGCAAATCATTTAACCACTCAGTGCTCTAAACAGCTCACTAATCCTATAAGTTACCTGTTTTGGTACAAAGAGAATTCTGTTAAGGGAAGATCTCTGAGCTGTAATGATTGGAATGATGATACTGGAGACTTTCTGTGGGAAAGCTCCATCATGAGGAAAATGCTTCAGAGGCATTGTGGCTTTTCCTTGGTGTCAGGAAATGATGTTTGCTCATGGGTGCTGTCTATCAAGGTTACCAGCCAATCAACTTGAGGAGCCTCCTATTTTCTGGGAGGAGACAGGAAGGAGGAAAGGGAGCCTGCACGGAGAGCTCTTGCGTTTTTTGGATTCCTGACTTGGTGGTGGTGGGGGCGGCAGAGGACTTCACAGGAAATTTGAGGAAAGATAGGAATGCCAGGCTGTTGGAATTCTGTTTCTCAATCTTTTTCTTTCTATTTTCCAATAAACCCTTAAAAACCTAAACTTGTTTTGTCAGTGATTTTAGTCAGTTTCCCCCAAAACTGGGGGAACAGATTAGAATCCACATTTAGAATCTTAAATTACACAGTTTGGTGACCGTGAAGTGGAAAAGCCAAATCCATTCACTAGCCTTATCTTGCCCAACAGTTGTATCTTTTAGCCGTCCTCTCACTTGTCAATCTGTCCTACAGGATAAAAGCAGAAAGGTTTACATGCCAATATTTTAGAGATAAAGAGAAAGAAAGAAGGAGGGACCTACTTTTTGCACAGGGAAAATTCTAGGAGAGCCCAACTAGTAATACAGAATACAGTGGCAGAAAATTATTGGAAGAGGAACCAAGCATAATACCACCCAAATAAGCATGGGACAGAACTAGCCCAGGTAAGAGGGTGGGGATCAGTGCCAGAGAAGTGAGGGAGGCACATTTGTGAGACTGCCTGAACTTTTTCAGCAGATGTTATTCGTGAGGACTAGAGAATATGGGTTTCTGGAGAGACACTAGCCATGTTCTTCCACTAGGAATGGTGATTGGCACAGCTGGAAAGAGTTCACTTACCTGCCTAAGAATCCCAAGTTCATTCCCAAATTACCAGAAAGACTCCTGATCAATACAGATAGGGAATAAAAGAGTCCTATTAAACTGATAATATTATAGTTTCTTCCAAATACTTAGAAAAAAACATTTTGGTTTAACACCTGTTTCACTGCTATATTTTACAAAAACACCTTTATGTCATTGCCATTAAATTGCCTTTTTCCCCTATTGCTCTCACATCATTCCCTCTGTAGTAGTAATAATAATCTAGCATTTACTAGTCAGGTGATTTAAGATAATCTTTATAATTTCCACTACTTCTTTAATTGTTAAGATTTTAGCCATTTTAGTGGGTACAACATCTGTGGACCCATACTTAATTTTTTAAAATTCTTCATACATTAACTAGGGACTTAATTACACATTAGTCCATTGTTATTGGCAAGCAAATTTTCTTTTGCAGCTGTTTTTCAATAGTCTACCTTTATATTATATTTCATTTCTATATTCTTGCAAAGGGAGCCATGCCTTGGCCAGAAATTTTAGAAGCTGATCCTCTCTTCTTTATAGTCTCAACTCCAACCTAAGCTCATGACTTAATCAAATTTCCATTATTTCACCTTAGTAAAAAAAGGTGACATATTCACAAGCTTTTTAATATTCTGCATGGAAGGATGTAGTAGGGAAAAGCAAATTCGAGTTCATTATTTATAAAGAGAAATTATGTAATTTATTTCTGAAGCGTGGAGAGCTTAAAAGTCAACCCACTATAGATGAAGGCTCCTGGGATTTCTAGTGCCTGTTAGTCTTTTCCCTTGTGCCATTAATGACTCATCAAGTATGTAAATGGGAAATGTGTTGATTTATTCCAGTTTCTTTCATTAGTGATTATATTCTCTGCTACAAATCATTTCTGGCTAAGACTAATGGTGGGGGTTGGCTAGTCTCTCTTTTCCCACTCACTATCCACTGGAATAAAAAAGAAAATGGTAGACTGGAGCTAGTCAGCTCATTGAATCTATTTCAAAGGGTCCTTACATTTTTTCCAAAGGATCATTAATATTAAGTTTAAAAACAGAATCTATCCTTACATTGGCTTAATTGCTCATGTTACTTTGTCAAGATGTAGGAACTTGTTCAAAGCTGAGCATTGTTTAGAAATTTCCTTTATCAGGGCATTAATATAACCTGGTATCCTGAGTGAGTTTATTGATCGAATATGTGGGTGAATCCTTTACTGCCAGAGAGGAACCGAACCCCTACTCAACATGGGCTTCCTTTGTATTCTGCTTGTTCAGTTTTGAATTTCATTTAGTTTAGACAATGGAAATAACCAAGGCTGCTTTACCTTCTGCTTAAGACCTTCCTATTCATTCACACAGGGTCAGGTTGTTCATTTTATTGGTATAACCCACAGAAGAAGAAAAAGTAAACAGAAAAAAGAGCAGGTTAAGACACTTCATTTGCTTTCTAATTAAAGCTTTGCAAGTAGAGAGTAAGCTCTGGAATGTTCTTCCAACTTGGACAGGTTTTTGCCAACTATGTGTCTATCGCTGAGAATATTTGCTCTTTGAGGCCAGGGACTGTGGGGTTTTTTACCCTATTTTGTATCCTTAGCATTTAGCATGGAGCCTGATACATACACGGTAGGTACTTAATAAATGTTTGTTAATGATAATGATGTAAATCCAAAGATCATCTGAGCTAAATGGGGAAAAATGAAACTCCTGACTGCCCACCAGGTAATGAATTCTTTTTCACCACAATTACAACTCACAATGTGCTCTTTTAAGAAATGGAGGTATTGTTGTATGTGTTGGTAGCCTGAGACTCACACCAGTGAAATTCTAGGACCTTGAAGTTTCAAAATATAAGAAAGCCCTAAATGTTTTTCTTTAAATTTATGCCAATAGGAATCACAGAAGGAAGAAAGTTCTAATGAATCATGTAGATTCAACCCTCCTGAATGCTACTTTCATTTTGATATTTTTTTCAATTTTCCAAGTCCTCAAGCAAGCCCATCCATCCTCTTACAAATGTCAGAAAGGCTGAAGCCTTTAAAAATTTTAGATTCAAAACCTGATCATTTATTTTATACTGATAACTTCCTTTTACATAGCATTTGAGAAATCTCAAATAAAATGTAACCCTGTCAGTAGATCAGGCAAGTATTATTGTCTCTATTTTAGAGATAAGGAAGCTGAAGGTACAAAAGATCAAGTGATTTGATCCTGATCACACACATACTAAGTGTCTAAGATAGAATTTGAACTCAGAGCTCTTGAATCCAAGTCCATACTACTTTCATGAACTACTTGAGAAGGGAAGATGTATTCAGAAATTAACTTTGCCCTTCCCAGAGAACTGTTGAAAAATTCTCTGCTTTTCTCTTAAGAGAAGAATGGACTACTCTTCTTTATTAGTTCTCCAAAGAACCCAGTGAAATAAAACATCTATAGCTCAAAGCCTGGTAGGCAAAACATCTAGGGTACAAAATGCCAAGAAGGAGATTGCTAAAATGGATCCCACAGTAAAGAACATTTGAATGTTAATTTTCATGTAATCAAAGACTTTACACCCATTTAAAAAATACAGATTCCACAATGAAATTTGTTATTACATTTGTATACAAGAAACTATAATTTTATGTTGCTACTGCTATGCTTCAAGATTTAAATTAATTACTGACTTGGAATATAATATTGAATACTAGTAATTTCACTGAAATCCAGCTGGCTGGGGCCAATACTGTCTTACTGTGTCTCTGTCATGGTGATATTTGAAGTCCTTTTGACACCAAGAAGGGATGGAGATGGTTATATCTTTTGCAGCCCCTCTTCTGGCCACAAACAAGGGCCTAAGATTCCAAGGTGGTTTTTGTAATTGTGAAAAGCTCCCTTTGTTATATGGGTAGAACCTGGAACTCCTAATACAAATGAGAGATGGCATCTTCAAAGTGGCCCCATATACTTTATAAGAGAAAGAAAGGGGCAGCTAGGTGGCGCAGTGGATAGAGCACCAGCCCTGGAGGACCTGAGTTCAAATCCGGCCTCAGACACTTAACACTTACTAGCTATGTGATCCTGGGCAAGTCACTTAACCCCAATTGCCTTGCCAAAGAAAGAAAGAAAGAAAGAAAGAAAGAAAGAAAGAAAGAAAGAAAGAAAGAAAGAAAGAAAGAAAGAAAGAAAGAAAGAAAGAAAGAAAGAAAGAAAGAAAGAAAGAAAGAATTGAATAATTAAATAATTAATTAAGAGAAAGAAAATCAGTATTAAAGGGACATTCTTGTCTGGGCTGAGCTGTTGCTAGCAAGGTAAACATGTGGGTGTGGAAGGCCATAGAGTTCAGACTAGTGGCTAGCTCATTGATCTTAGGTTATTGAATCATTGATTCAAAATTGGGGCAGTCTGAGTGGGAAACCATTTCAATGATATACAAACCTTAAATTTAAAAGTAAGCATATCCCAAAACAAAAAGAGGCAATAAAGCTTTAAGAATTTCTAAATTTGTCAGCTAGCCAATCCCAAAATAAAAGCATGACTTGGAACAAGAGGGGATGAATTATATTGTCTTTTTTAATAAGCCTAAACCTTGTATCTTAAGGGAGGAATACAGAATTAATGGAGTCCATTTACTTTAGGTTGGACTAAAGTAAAATATTACTATCCATCTCTCATTAAGAGAGTCTCCCATTTGACTTTTTAGACTGAATTTTTTACTTTTCCATTGGGTGAAGATTACAGATCTAGGCACAAAAGGGATATTAGGATACTTCTAGTGCATCAAAACCAAGACCCAAAGAGACCAAAAAAAAAAATCAACCTGAAGTTTTGAGGTGGCTTTTGTAATTATAAAAAGTTACCTTTGCTGTATAAGTACAACCTGGTGCTCATAACACAAGTAAGAAATGGCATCTTTGAGCCTTAAGTAGGTCTATATACTTCATAAGAGAAAGAAAACCAGTTTTGCCCCAAGGTAACATAGGTAGGAAGTATGATCCAAGCTGGGATTTGAACCCATATTCTCTGATTACAAGTTCAGTGCCTTTTCCATGGTACCCTGCTTGTTTGGTATAGGCAGTGTTCCTCATATCAAAGATACAGACCAGTAATTAGAGAATATAAATAATTAATCAGGATTTGTGATTAAATTCTTCAAAACAACTAAGCACCTTAAAATTCTATAAATGCTGAATTGGTCAGATAGGGGTGACATCACGGAGTTGGCAGGTTGAATGATTCAACTGAGGCAGCTGTACTCTATGTTGTCCCAAAGTGAAACTATCATTTATCATTAGTGGGAGGGAGGCTTATTAATAAAGAAATATTTGTTAGCAAATAAATATTCACTCAATAAACACTCACCAAAATACTTATTTTCACATTCTTTCTATACTTGGTCCATTTACCTTCACATCCCTGATTTTTCAATGATTCTTCCTAGAGGAAAAAAAAAAATCTCTAAAAAAACCCCCCAGATCCAGTACCATTCATTAGGGACATCATCATCTCATTGACTCATAGCTGGGGATATCATCATGTCTATCTTCTTTATAAAATCCCAGAGGACAAAAAAATTAGTCAGGGTATGTCCATATGTGCTCTTATTCACTCTAAGTGGAAATGGTAGTTAGTATTAAAATTTTATGTGTTCCTGGGTATCCAAGGATGACTCTTCATTTTTGAAGCTTGCCTTTTATTTAGTGCTTGCGGTTTCCAGAGGGCAGCTCTCTCTTTTTTTGATACTCAAAAATCTACCAGTAAAATAATAAGTTTATTGGGTTGAATGCTTAGGGTCATCATTTTTTTCTCTAATCATCTTCATCTTCATCATCCTTTTCATCATCATTTCTTGTTAAAGGAAAGCACTCAGAGTAATCAGTATCCAGATAAATATAGTGCCAATTGGTACAATGACACAAATGCCATCTCTGTTATTTTGCTTCTTGAGAAAAACAACATTTAAATCTTCAGCTTTTGTTCATATATCTAGGAAACTATCAAAATGACACACACACACTTGATTCTATTTGGCTGAGGGTACCATTAGAAGCTTTAGGCTTATCAAAAAGCTGACAGACTGGAAGGTTGGGTTTTTTGTTTTGTTGTTTTTTTTTCTTTAATGATGTGCTTTTTTCCCTTTTATGTGAAGAAAAAGAATTAGACACTAAGTAAACTTCTTTTAAGCAAGCTTATCCAAAGCATTCACAGAATGTGGGTGGGTAGATTTGCTTACTTAACCAACATGGTTACCATCTGTCTTTTTCTAAATTCCTTCCTTCCTAATCCTTTGTCATCTCTCTGAGAAAACTCTTGATATACTCTTGTGGGGGGAGGGGATGAGTAGGAATTGTGCAGCATAACAGAATGGTCACTTTATAATAGACGATTATCTCACATAAGAAGAATAATTTGTTGTATTTCAAACAAAATCCTCCAAGGAAAACCTTTCTTTCCAATGAATTCTCCAGTTCTTTGACCAGTTAAAACATCGGTAGTCACTGTTATGTGATTCCAGAGTTTATATAGCCATAGCATGTGTATATTAATGATAAGAAAATAGATGTAACCTCAAAGCAAAGTCACACATATCATTTTCTTGCCTACACAATGGAATGTGGATCTGTGAGGAAGGTGGTGGTAGGGAAACGTTTTTATTGCACATTCCAGTTAATAGAAGTTTTATTTCAATTAGTAGTGAGATGTCACATACAGTGTAGTAGAAAGTTTATCTCCTCTATCATGAATATGACCTTGAGCTTGCAATAATTCACCTATTGATTAAAAAAGAAGTCCCCTTTAGGGGAAATGGACGGCATTCTGATTTAGGATACCACCATATGTGGGGCTACACATTTTTAGCTGGAAAGAGAGATGTGAGCAGCTTAACTACAAGTTTTCTTCTTAGCACAACAGCATCTGTTTCGTTATAGCTTTAGTCAGGTATTCTTAGTAGACGTTTAGACGTGTTGTGAGGCTGTGCAGCCTGTCCTTGACACAGAAGTACTGTACAAATCCATGCCTTAATCTGACCTAATCCAGATGAGCTAGTTTGGTCATTTGGCTGGTGAATTAAGCAAGCAAAGTGACAGACAAATTATGTTGTTCTTGAATCTTCCAACTGAATCACGAAAATGAAGAATAAGAGCATTTTATTGGCTGTCTTACAAAGCCATGCCAATTTTTAAATTGAAATTTTCATCTGAAATATTAACATAATTGGACATTTTAAAAGAGAGATCCTTTTGAATGCGACTTCTTTGTTTTCCTTTTGGATTTTTTTTGTAAAGTTTTATACAAAATTACCTCTTTTATTTCACCAAATAACATCCACCCATCTGATTTTTTTTTTTTTAAGAAAAGGCAGCCAGTATTTTCCACCTTCTAAAACACTGTTCACATTCTACTTGTTTGTGGGGAGAGAACTATTAGATTCTTAAATTTCTTAAGCAAAAATAACAAGTAATTAGGCTGTTGTAAAAAGAAAATGCTAGTAATTATAGTTTGCCAGACGCTTTAGAAGGGGGCTGGAAAGCCAAAATGCTATAGTGTTGGCAAATCCTGAGACATTTTTTTTTCCAGACTGAAATAAACTCCTTGGGTGAAATGCTCTCCCCATGGAAATGCTTGGGAGAGACTTAAAATCCTCTGGGTTGTCATACCAGCTTTTGTAGTTACAGACTGGCAAATTCCCTTGGAAGATGATTATCTAAAGAGTGAAAATTCAGAATATTTCTCAGAGTTGTTTGTTTTTTCCTTCTACAATTACAGTGAAAATAGGTGAGGCAGAATAAGTACATCTGTAGGATGTGTGAATAAATAAGAATTTTTTTCTTGCTCTAAAATGTATTTTAATAGGAAGTTATATATAACATGAATTCAAGATTATGCTGAAAACACAAAAGAAAAATTAAATTAAAAGTATTTAAACATATAAGCCCAATAGGTGCTCAGGAGCTAATAAAGGAATTGCCTGGTCATACGAGGCCTTCAAAAAAAAAAAAAAGAATCACAGTCCTTGTATTATTGTCAATACAACAACTACTCTCCCCTCCCAATTATAATCAATATACTGTATAAGATAGAAACTCTTGTGCTTACTTTGATTCATGTAAAAATATTCTTGCCATCTTCTCAGCAATTCATGGTGTAAAGGAAATTGCTAGAATCGGTTCACGGAGTCATTCTAGATTTCTCTTAAACTTTGCTTTCCATCATTTCTTCATAACAGAATAAACGAGAAATTAATAATAATTGATATCGCTATAGTACTAGATGTACATTCTTTCTTTTAATCCCTCAATAACATTCTGAGGTGAGTAAAGTATCGTTATTCCCATTTTATAGATGAGAAGACTGAAGCTCAGGGAAACTCAGACGTGTGAGGTCTCTTTTAGCTCTAAATCTAGGGCAACGTAATGTAACGATTGACTTCTATACAGCACTTTAAGGTTTGCCAACTGTTTTACATGTGTCATCACATTTGACCATTACAACACTGTAAGATGTTCCTGTAGGCATTATGATGTCATTTTTATTTGTTTGGTTTTTTGGTTTTTGGGTGAGGCAATTGGGGTTAAGTGACTTGCCCAGGGTCACACAGCCAATAAGTGTTAAGTGTCTGAGGCCGGATTTGAACTCAGGTCCTCCTGACTCCAGGGGTGGTGCGCTATCCACTGCGCCACCTAGCTGTCCCATGATGTCATTTTTAAAGATAAGAAAACTGAGTTTAGAGGAGTTCATAGGATCACCGATTCTGAAGTATAAGGGACCTTTAAACTGACAAATGTCGGACATAGAATTTGAATCCAGGTGTCTCTTAAGGCCAAGTTCAGGGCTTTTTCTAATATACTGATAGTACAAAAAGTAATACTACCCCGGAGATGAGCAAACAAAACACCCATGTTGAGGAATATGGTATATGATGAGGATGGCCACTCACATGAATTCTCCTTGGGTCAATAGCACAAAGGATGATGGAATCATAAATCTATAATAAATATAATATAATATATAAATATAATAAATCATACATAAATCTATGGATTTAGAGCTGAATGAGGCCAAGTTATCTAAACTCATCATTTTACAGGTGAGGAAACTAAGCCCCAGAAAGGTTAACTAGCACACTTCTGAAAATCGATTTGCTCAAAATCATCCTTCAAGAGAAAGCCTGCTCTGTCGTCCAGGCCTAAAAATCTCACCACAGAATCACAGTTCTGGGAGCTACCATTTCAAAACCATACATGCTGACTTAGAAGCATTTCTATACAACTCTTTGAAATGCAAGGGTTCTCTTTCATTCACTGTTTGAGGGGAAAGGAACTGAGAATTTTTCATCATGTGTGACCACAATGATGCTTTGAGATACAAAGATGCAGAGGTCCTTTGTTAGGATCCATTTCCAGGTGTTAGTGTGTCAAGTTAGCATTCTCTTCCTAGTCCAAAGGAGAATTCCCAGGTTTGGGAGTGATCAAGGGGATCACTTGATTTGGTATCACCTTCAAAGTCTCTTGGTGTTCAAATGCAACTGCAGGCTACATTTAGTGCCTGATGAAGTCATCAGCTCTTTCATGAGCCTTGCTTTTTAGACTTTTCAGGAAACTACTTCAAATTTGGAGTTTATGTCTATCCTGGTATAACGAAGCTAAAGGAAATGAATGGCCAACAGAATGACTACATTTTTGTTTTGTTTTGTTTTCCATCATAACAAACAGGCAGAGTTTCCATTTTCAATGCTCACATGGAGGACAAAAGAAGAGGGAACTAGGAGAGGGAGGAGGAAGGAAGGAAGTGAAAAGCAGGAAGAGACAAAGATGGGGATGGGGTAAGAGAAGAGAGTCAGAGAGGAAGAGGCAGAGACTTTGATTTGCACATCAAACCCAGTCTGATGCTGGTGAATCACATAGCTCTATGTGCCTATAACAAGCCCCAGGTCCAATGGAACCACCCCCATATTTTATATTTCATAACTTCATTTTCAACTACCTCCTTTCCTACCTCTCCTTCTTCTAACATAATAAATACTTAAGAGTTACCATGGCTAAGGCCAACCAATACTATGAGTCATTTGCTTCTGAATAGATGGGAGCTATCTTTCCTGTTGGGTGCTGAGTAATTTCATAACCAAATTGCTTTTTAAAAACAACAATAATACAGAAAGCCCTCTCTTACTGGTGTCATACTGGAAAATAAAGGGAAGGGTAACCTTCTGTTAAAAGAGGCCTTTTCTGGACACTTCTGTCAATCACAGTAATTATGGCATACTTTGCTGTCATCACATTCAAATGATACTCTTTCTAGAAGATTTGAATTAGCACTAAAAGTGTTTTGAAGATGTGGCCTTAATTATTTATTAGGGAGGAAGAAAATGTTCAGTTTTAAGCCAGTTACAGTATAAATGTAAGAAAGACCACATGCACATTTTCTCCTCTTTGTTGACTTTAAGGTATATTTCTGTATACCTAGAAGGGACTATATCTTATTTTTTTTTAATTTTTTATTTTTAGTGAGGCAATTGGGGTTAAGTGACTTGCCTAGGGTCACACAGCTAGTAAGTGTTAAGTGTTTGAGGCTGGATTTGAACTCAGGTCCTCCTGAATCCAGGGCCAGTGGTCTATCCACTGTGCCACCTAGCTGCCCCCTATATCTTATTTTTCAGACTATCTTCCCTTGTCTCCCTCATTATTCTGAAAGCTAAAAGAAAGAGTTAAGAAATAAAGGCTGGATGACCATCTCTCAGTGATGTGGTGGAAGATATTCCTACATTGGGAGGAGAGTGAAGTTAATGATTTCCTCCAAGGTCCTTTGAAGCATAAACATTCTACGATTCATTGATCTCTATATAGAAGACATGATTTCTGTCACCCAACACTTTGGCCATTTTACAAGTAGGAAATTTGAAGTTATATGTTACATCCTAAGTGTCTTTGTCTCCCCAGTATCTAGGACAACTTAACAAATGTTTATTAATTAATTAATGAAATACATAAGGAACATTCATTAACATTTATGAAGTACTTTAAAGTTTGCACAGTGTTTTATATGCATTCTCATTTGCATCACCAAGTACTACAGGTACTGCTATTTCCATTTTAGAAATAAATTAAGACTAAAAGAGTTTGAGTGAGTTGCCCATAGTAACACAGGTAGTAAATGCTAGAGGTTGGATTTAAACACACATATTCCTGTCCCCAAGTTCAGCATTAGAGCTACTAAACCAGGAAACAACCAGGTTCTCCTCATTCTTATGCCAGTTGTCGACTCCAATACCACATTTTCTTCTGGCTGTCACTAGCTATCTCAATACTGTCCTTTACCTATCTCATTCAAAGAACGTAATGCTGCCCTTTACCTATCTGATTCAAAAGGAGAATTTTTAGGTCAAATGTAAAAAGTAGATTTTTAAATAACCCAATTCCTTTAATTTAAAGATTGAAAAAATATTTCTTCTCATCATCAATGACTTGTAAGTATGATATAAGTAAAGAGTGAAGCAACAAATGATTCATAACATTTGGACCTTATAGACTATTAGTTTAGTCAACAATCAATATACATTTGTCAAGTACTTACTGTTTGCCAAGCACTGTGCTATGCATTAAGGATACAAAGAAAGGCCAAAAAAAACCCCGATACTCAATGAGTGTCCATTCCGATGGAGAGACAACATGTAATTAACTAGGTGCATATAAGCTATAGTCAACATACATGAAAGGTAGTCAAAAAGGTAAACATTAGAAGCTGGGAGTGACTCACCCAGGAAGATGTACTGCAGAAGATCACACTAGAGTATTGAAGACAATTGAGTTAAGAAGCAGAAGTGAGGAAAAATTAAAACTGGGGAGGAGAGGGGGGAAGGGAAGAGGAGAGGGTGGTAGGGAACGGAAGAGATTTCAGGTGTAATCAACAGCCATGGCAAAGGCATAGAGTTAAGATATGAAGCGGCATGTGAAAGAAATTACAAACAGGACAGTCTATCTGGATATCTAGTATGTGGAGTAAAGTTTAAGAAGAGAGGGACAGTAGCGGACCAGTTAACAAAGAGCTTTAACTACCCAAGAGAGAACTTTCTACCAGTCTTTGAAAATAATCACAGACTCCGTATACTCCAATAAATATACTGAACTGAAATTATTTGCAGAATAGAATTTGACAATTATTTCATTATGAAGTAGTGGATTTTCTCCTTGTGAGTTTGGGTAGAATGTTGAGCTCATTAGGTAAACAAATGATTTCTACCCTTGTGGTTCTGAAGGTGACCACAGGGTTTAGAAGTGACACCATTTGTTATATGTCAAGCCAAAAAAGTTATTTTTTCAAAGTTCAATTTTTCATGAAATTAGAGATAGATGTTTTAAGGTTGAATGTCAAAGCTATATGTAATATCTCCCTTTTCTTTCCTATTTTTAGCATCTGTGGACAGGCTTAGGTGTGTATAGAATAAGGACTGGCTGTGTCATAACACTCTGCAGGAGCAGACTCCTCAGTCCTTCCTCTTCTATGCCCCCCTTCCCAGATCCTCAGAGAAAAAGCCAACATTTCCTCTGCATGTTCTTATACACCAGGCCTACACCTTGTGCACAACTGAGAGAAAACAAGCATGTGGAGACCAGAATTGCTGTCCAGAATTCCTAGGTTGATAATCAGTTCTCATCCCTACTTAATTTGTTATTCCACTAAGAGGTAGTTCACAACTTTCTTGGCAAAAGGTCTATGAGATTCTACCAATTGAATTCAAGAACATCCCCTGCTTATCTAGCTTATGGAATTTTTCCATTGCTCTTCCATCATTTTAATGGTCATATCTACAGTGAATATTAATTAACAGTCATTTTAAAATTTGCCTTTCTTTCTATTCTTTAATCTGTCAAGCTTTTTAATGAATGAAAAAAATTGCTCAAAAATACTTATGAGTTTTTAAATTTGAATTACCATGAGATTTCAAGAAAAATTTGACTAAGCATAAGTAACTGAGAGATTAAAAAAAAGGACAGGCCTTTTTGCTGGATGGAAAAACATAATCAACAAGGTCTTTTCAGAGATCTGGTCTGGAATCTATTTTATTTAACATTTTCATGATCTGGTCTGATATGAATTTTAATAAATATTTTCATGATTTCAATGATCCATAGAAAGGATTACTCAGTAAAATATCCCAATCAAGATCTTCTGGGGAGTAAATGCCCAGATTATGCAGATAACAACCTATAGGAAACAATTAGATGGCATAGTGGATAGAGTGCTAGATGTAGACTCAAGAAGGCATGACTTCAATACCTGCCTCAAATGCTTATTCTCTGTATGATCTTGGGTGAGTCACTTAACCTCTCTCAGCCTCAGTTTCTTCATCTGAAAATGGAGATAATAATAATACCTACCTTATGGGGTTATTCTTTCAATAAAATGAGATGATATATGTAAAGTGCTTTGCAAAGCTTTATATACATGACTACTATCATATATTTATGTATATATACATACATTTATATTATATATATACATATATATACACATATATTATGTATATACATACATATTCCACAATTACATATTAAAACATTTTTAATATTTTTCGTTTTTAAGTTCTGGATTCCAAATTCTATCTTCCCCTCCCTCCCCTAGGTCGTCCCTAAGAGAGTAAGGAATTAGATATAGGTTATATCATGTACAATCATGTAAAACATTTCCTCATTAGTCATTTTGTACAAAAAAAGACAAAAGAAAAAATGGAAGAAAGTGAAACATAGCATGCTTCAGGCTATTCACACAATATCAATTCTTTCTCTGGAGGTAGATAGTATGCTTTATTATAAGTCCTGTGGGATTGTCTCTGATCATTGTATTGCTGAGAATAGCTAAGTCATTTACAATTTTTCATCATACAATATTGTTATTACTATGTACAATATTCTCCTGGTTCTGCTCATTTCACTTTGCATGAGTTCATGTAAGTCTTTCCAGGTTTTTCCAAAATCATCCTGCTTGCATGACTACCATTGTTTTTAAAAAATCTTATTTTTTATATGAGAGAAGAAGCATGTCAAATATTTCATTGTGGAAAAGTATATGGTAAATACATGTAGAGGAAAAGTGAAAAAAAAATATATTGAGGAGGTCATAGGATCCAAGGTAAGAATTTATGCCCAGTACCAGGATACAGCAAAGAGCAGTATGTGAATGTGCTTGTCCAGATGTACTGTGTAAGCCAAAAGGCAAAATCAGAACAAAAACATTAGATATCACCGTGAAGGACACCAGAAAGGAACAACACTTTTATTCTATCTTTGAACAAAGCAATGGGGTATCCACTCCTGAAATATTGCTGTACTGTTTGCTTTATCTCAGAATAATAGTATCATTGGTAGTGGAGTCAGAGAATAGGGGTCTGAATCCCAGCTTCAATACATTACCAGTTTACTTGGAACAAGTAAGTTCCTCTCTGTAAGGCTTAGTTTCACCAGCAATAAAATGAGGAGATTAGACTATGTTCCCTCTGACATTTCTTCCAACTCTAAATTCATGATCCTAACAGAGCTGTAAAGTGGTGTATAAAATAATTATAGGCATAGAGAATCTTTCCTTAAAAAGCTAGATAGAAAAACATAGAATTAACCCAGAAAAAAAGGGTAAGGTTTGTACATTAAGTACAAACTTTTTATCCTACGTCACATATTTTCATTAACACCACAACACAATCCTTTGGACATGATGGGATATCTACTTCTTCATTTAGACTTTGTTGTTGTTCATTCATTTCAATTGTCTGATTCTTTGTAACCCCATTTGGAGTTTTCTTGGCAAAAATACTGGAGTGGTTTGCCATTTCCTTCTCCAGTTCATTTTACAGATGAAGAAACTGAGGCAAAGAGGGTTAAGTGACCGGTTACACAACTAGTTAGTGTCTGAGGCTTAGTTTGAATCCAGGTATCTTGTTTTACATTTAGCAGATCTTAAAATCATGTTTGAAAAAAATCACTTCCAATGAAAACAATCCATTCTGTTTCCCATTGATATGCTAGCATCATTAAGTCTTAAGCATATTTCTCACTTTTATTTGAATTAGCATGTTTTTTTTTCCATGTAGATTATCAGGCTTCTCATATGCTAATGTAACTCTTTAATATTTCTATGTTACCCTATTTATCATTCCTTCCCATTGCTACTCCTCTAGTTCAGATTGTTATTCCTTCATGCCTAAAATATTACAGTCAACCTCATAACACGTACCCTAGTCTTTAGTCTCCTCTCCAAGAGAAGATCATCACTTCAAGGTAAGACTGACACTGCTAACTTAGTCTTCCTGATGTATAGCTATTGATTCCATCCCTTCCCATCATATCCTATCTCATTCCATCAGTCTCTTGTTAAAAACCTTCAATGGATTGCCATTGCCTATCTGGTAAATACCAAATTTCTTAACCTAGCATTCAAATTTCTCCACAAGATTGGCTCAAGCCTAGATATCCAGTCTCATGTCACAGCAATCCATCTTGAACTTTATGCTTAAACCCAAATGGATTGCTAACATCTCCATAATCATAGCCAATCCTTATGTACCCCCATACCTTTTGTGAAGTTGTGTCCTATTCCTGAAATTCCTTCCCTTCCTTCCTACTTCAACCCTATTTCTACCTGTTGTTTCCCTACTTACCCATACTTCAAAGCCTAGCTCAGATGTTGGAAGTTATGTCTTCTTCCTCTGGCTCCATAAGCACTTTATACTTAGCATATTCAAATATCATATTTTAATTTATATTAAGCTTATCCTATACTCCTGTTATCTCCATTTACTAGATTGTAAACTCCCTGAGTCTTATTTCAGTCTTATTTTCTTTCTATTACCTCTAGCCCTTGGCTCGATGCATCATACAAAATGAGTGCTTAATAAAAGGTTATTTAATGGGGGCAGCTAGGTGGCATAGTGGATAAAGCACCGACCCTAGATCCAGGAGGACCTGAGTTCAAATCCGGCCTCAGACACTTAACACTTACTAGCTGTGTGACCCTGGGCAAGTCACTTAACCCCAATTGCCTCACTAAAAAAAAAAAAAAAGGTTATTGAATGAATATATGAAAGATGGCATGAACAATCCTCTATTGAACATTATTTATGATCATTACAATTTATTGAATGTAATTTCTGTAAGGTTCATATATTTTTAATGACTGCCCCTTTGTGGCAGATGAAAATGTGTATTACCTGGGATTTTGGTGCAAGTGTATTTTTCTCCCAGCAATTGGATATGGTTATGTCATTGAAAAGTAGTTGATATTATTCCTACTTTGCTAAAATTAATGTTAGGATCTGTGGCAAAGTTTTCTTTTTATGTTATTATTGAATTCCTAATTACCCCCAAAAGATATTTATGCTATTATCCCAGCACAAACAGCCTCTTTATTAGAATTCTTCAATTCATTGCTGTAAAGAATTATTCTGCTTCACCCTCCCTCCCACAGGATGAGCAATTAAAGCTACTTTAGAAGAAATAAGTAGATAGATAAAGGTCACATGTTTTCCTATTGTATGATAACCATATGTTTAGACCTCTGATATTTAAAGACTACAGAAACCCATCACTGCCAGTTTAAATGCTAGAGATATATACACGAGGACTAATACTTTCACCTGAACTTGGACAAATTTATCAATAAAGACAATGAGACCTGTGCTTTGCCTAATAAAGAAGATGAAGCTTAGACTCTTCTAAAAATAGTATTCAGATGGCAATTTCTAAGTGAACATCTTGGGATAAAACTTGACCTTGGTCCTCAGTAGTGTTCAGGTTTAAGGCATGGGACCACTACAATTTTCATAAATATCTGAGGGATGCTAATACTATGCCAAAGAAGTAAATGACTCTATCTTTCATTATGTCATACCTTCCCGAAAACAGAAGGTACCTAGTTAGATAAGCACAGAATTTCAAAGTGGAATGGGGTCACAAAGGTCATCAGGCCCAACATACATCTTAGCAACATCCTCCAATCTCTCCTGCCTTTTTTTCCTCCAATTTCTAAGATCGTTTTATCCAATCCTACCCCTCTACTTATGTCACTGATGATATTTGATCTTGTTTTGTTTTCACTATGTCAACTTCATTCTCTGATTATGTACAAGCTCCTTTCTCACAAACTGGAAACATATATTTCGTATCCTTAAAAATCTTCATCTTATCCTCAAATTATCCCATATCACTCCATTTGCATCCAATTCTTCCTATTCTTACAGCCCCCATCCTACCTCAGCCCCTCATTATCTCTCACTTGGAATACTATCATAGCCTCCTAACTGGTTTCCTTGCTTTCTGTCTTCTATCTACTTACTGTCTGTCTTCTATCTGGTTTCATCTTGTATACAGTTTCCAAAATAATCTTCCTAAAACACAGCTCTGACCCTTCTTCATCCCCTTTCTCATGAATCTTCAGTGACTTACTATTACCTCCATATTAAAACTTAAGCTCCTCAACATGGACCTAGTGTTGGCCTAGGTGATATCATTCAAGCTTGGCATTCCATCTCATGCTCTATTGGACCACTGCAAAGGCTTCCCTCCATGTCTGGAATGTATTCCTTCTTCACTTCTATCTATTAAAATCCTTGATCTTTTTTAAGAATTAGCTTAGGTGCTACCTCCCATGGGGAATCCTTTCCTGATTCCCCTCTTTTGTATTTACTTATTAATATATTTATCTTGTTTTTCTTTATGCCCCAAAAGAAACTATAAGTTCACTGAGGGCAAGAACTGTCTTTCTAACTTCAGATCCTATTACACTAACTTGTACATAGTAAGTATGTAATAAATGCATGGTCATTCAACTTAACAGGTATCCCCTTGGTTACAAACCCAACAAGGGGTTATCTGACCTCCCTTTAAAACAGGAATTCTAATTCTGGGGTCCACAAACATCAAGTGGTCATCCATGCATAGATTTAAAGGTATCTATGAACTTGGTGGGGAAAATTACATTTATTTCCACTAACCTTTGCTTGCCTTGGTCATAAAATGTGTTTTGTTTTATGAATTTAAAAACATTCTGAGAACAATCCTATCTCTGTAAGAAGCCTTTTTGGGTTACCCTTAATGCTAGTGCCTTCCTGCTAAGATTATCTCCAATTTATCCTGCATAGATCTTGTTTATATGTAGCTGTTTATATGTTGTCTCTCCCATTAGACTGTGAGCTCCTTGAAGGCAGGGACTGTTTATGTGGTTTTTTGTATCCCAAGTGCTTAGCAGTTCAGTTCTTGGTACACAATAGATGCTTCATAAATGCTTGTTGACTTAAAAGGGAGTTTATAAGCTTCACTGCTGTCAACAAGCATCTATTAAGCATTCACTATGTGGCAGGCACTGTGTTAGCTTGCAAAGGGATCTATGAAGCAAACAAAAACACATAAGTAAATTAATAGACAGACAGACAAATAAAGAAAATAAATAAATGAAAGATGAAAGTCCCTGTTTTAAAGACCTCAAGGTAAGCTTTTAGACAGCTCTAATTAATGAGAAGTTGTTCCTTACGCCAAATTTAGATCTGACTCTGCACTTTGCACCCCTGGCTTCTAGTTCTTCCCTCTGGAGACAAGCAAAGCAGGTCCAATCCTTCCACATGAACAACCCAGCATGGCAGAAGATAGCACAACATAGCGCTCTTCAACTCTTAGAGGCAAAGGCAAAGAGCTGCACATGAATTTGTAATAACCCCCAGTAGTTGCTCATGGAAACCACTGTCATCAACAAAATTACACATTTGTAACAAGCAAAGCACAACACATGGGCATCTTTCTAAAACACAGCTGCTGAGAGAGTCCCATAGAGGTAGCAGTTTTGTAGGCTAGAATAACATGAGAACATGAGTTCCCAGTCGTTAAAATCCAACTGGTAGATTTATTATTTTTTAAGCTGTCAGGCAAGGATAGGCAATCATTTACAATATGATCATGTTTTAAAATTTCTTCCTGGAAGAAAGAGCTTTTCTTAAGATATAAGTCGGATGTATTATATAACTCAAAATTCATGCCCTGTGCCTCCCTAATTGTTATGCAAATAACTCACAAAATTCTTCAACAGGAAAAAAGAAATTCTGAGGATCATCTGCCTTGTGTATTATCCTCACTCACCCCCATTCAAAGGAGTTCAGAGAATTTGTTTAACATGATTGTACATGTATAATCTATATCAGATTGCTAGCTAGTTTAGGGTGAGGAGACAAAAATTTAGAACTCAAAATCTTATAAAAATGAATGATGAGGGGCAGCTAGGTGGTGCAGTGAATAAAGCACCAGCCCTGGATTAAGGAGGACCTGACTTCAAATCCGACCTCAGACACTTGATCACTTACTAGCTGTGTGACCCTGGGCAAGTCACTTAACCCCAGTTGCCTCACCCCACCCCCCCACAAAAATGAATGTTGAAGACTATCTTTACATGTAATTGGGAAAAAAATAAAATACTTTAAAAAAAACCTAAAACATGAGACACTGACTGTTGGGTGGCTACTTTGTTGGACCTGAATACTGCCTGACCTATTTTCCAGCTATACGATCATGGAGCCACAAGTTTCTCATTGATAAAATGGTAATACCACTCTCCATACTACCCTACTTCCTAGGGTGGTGGAAAAATGTTTTGTAAACATGGAAATCATATAGAAATAATTGTTACAATTTTATCCACCTTACCTAATCTAGCTGGATGATTCCAGACAGACAAAACAAAGAACTGTGAGTACCTCTTACTGTCTGTCCTTCAGAATGACAGTCATTAGAGCAGCTGGGGCATTAAGAACATCATTGGCTCACTTGCTGCTCTTCAATCCAGCCTTTAATGTTATTTTTGTGTGCTTTTATATAAATCCTGCTGCTAAATGCTAGCACTTTCTATTTTAAAGCTTCTAATTGTATCAGAAATCTTAACATAGACTTTGAGGAGGAAAATGCTTTCTTTAAAATAATTTCATGATTTTTAAAAAAATATTTTAACCTAAAATACAGAAGGGTTTCAACCCTTTTTGTGCACTCCTCAACCCTTTCCACCAGAATAGACTGAATTATCAAGGGGAATGTTCTGATTTTAATCTGTCTATTGGAGTGTAATGGTATAAGTACTATCCCCTTGGGTCCCCATTGGAAATGGGCTGTGCTTTTCATCAGGCAATCACAGCAAGGGGAATTTAAAATAAATAACTGAGTGAATAAAGAGCCAAGTTATTTTTAAGTGGAAAATTTACAGATCATTAGATGATGTTGCAGATGGCAGGAATTTGAGGAGGAACATGGTAGAGAACAAGTGAAGGAAATGACTCCCAAATATCTTCCTTGGGAAGCATGGCCACATTGTACACAATGGAGGCTCATTAGAAAAAGAAAAAAAAATTGCATATGGAAGATCATCAACAAGATGAGAACATCCTAAGCTTCCATCTGACAAGTGAAAGTCAAATGGTGTAGGCTGCTCTCATTTAAAAAAAAATAGATTTAAAAAGGATTTATTTAACATTATAGGAGAATATTGTTGGTATCTCCATACTGTAATAATTTTGAGTGCTTTCTTATGTCTATTGCTACAGCTTCCCTTTATAGGGCCAGATGCTCCCAGAATTCCATGGGATAGAGAAAATAATCATTCAACTGGAAGAATAGCAGCTCACATTAAACTAGTGCCTTACTCCTTTTCAAATACTTCCCTCACAAAACCCCTCGGAAGTCATCAAATTTTGGTATGGTTTTCTTACATTTTAGAGATGGAGTAGCAAAAAGCTTAAGGGATTTGTTAATAAGTGTTGAATCCAGGATTCAAACCCGAATCTTGTGACTTTCTTTTACAAGGTTCTCCTTACCACATAACACTGCCTTTCACTATCTTTTGTAGTTGCAAAATTAATGTTAAATAGAAATATAACCATTTTTAATGATAAGGTATTATTTCAGTTCATTTTGTATGTAAGCAGCTAAAAAAAGGCACCAGTTTCAAAAGGAAATGTATTTTTGTCCCTTCTTTCTAACCTCTGTTCCCTCTTCAACTGAGAGGTAAATTTTAGTGATACACTCTCAGCACAGTATGTCCTCATTGGTCTTACACAGAAGATGGAAGGCAATACAGTAAGAGTGAAGAAGACCCATTTCTGTAGCTTCCTACCTTTCTGACTAGACCTCGCATAACCATTTGGGGTCTCAGTTTACCTACCTGTAAAATGTGAGATCTGGAAAATATAACCTTAAAAACCACTTATAGCTCTAAATCTATGATCCTAAATCCTATTTGCCTTTACCCAATGTGGAGTCTCTGTTTTTTCTCAAAGTCTTACGTCTCCACAAGTCCCCTGTAAGAGAAAGGAGGCATTGTGTAAGATCTTACATGGGATGTCCTGGTAACAGTACAAGTTGTTAGCTGGGGCAGGAAACATGTTTGTAGCACTAATGTGAATCTCAAGGTTAAAAGTAACAAAATCCATGGCTGTCAGCTCTTGGTGATGATGTCATAGAACAGTTAATAAATTACAATACATCTGTTACTAATAAATCTGTTGGGAAATAAATAATACACACTTTCCCCCCAAAGTTTCCAAATACTCTAAAAGACCATTTCAGATGCTCATTCATTGGCTTATAGTGGTTCAGAAAAAAAGTCAAGATTAGAACCTAGCTTCTGAGAAAACCTATTGTGTTCACTAGTACTGAGTGTAGCCAAAGCCCTTTGATTCCAGACAGACAAAACAGAGAACTGTGGGTACTTCTTACTGTCTGTCCTTCAGAATGACAATCATTAGAGCAGCTGGGGCAATAAGAGCATCATTGGCTCACTTGCTACTCTTAAATGCAGCCTTTAATCTTATTTTTGTGTGTTTTTATATGAATCAGACCCATGCAGTTTAACAATAGAACTTAATTAGCCACTGGGAGCTCTAGATTAATGCCTTCTCAGGGAGTAGCAGCGCCTCCGGTTTTCTGGGAACTGGCCATGGTTTTGCAGACCCTGATTTCTATGTGTGTTCCCCTGAGCATATTTCTATTTACTCCTCCTCCTTCTTGTGTTCCAACTATCTTTTCTCTCTGTGGTGTCTCTTTGCCTAAATGCAAGCCAATTAAGTAAAACATACTAATACGACACCCTTCTGAAATGAACATGAAGAAAGGGAATTGTATAGCCACCGACAGGATAATAGGAGAGAGGGAAAAGCCTGCTAACATTTCAAAGAGCTCCCCACTCATAAAGATACTTCCTTCCATGCTTACTATTTATATAGTAAAGCAAGAAGGATCTTTTTATATCAGAGCATCTCTCTGCCAAGTCCCTTCTGCCCTTTGTGAAGTCTCAATGATAGATGTGCACCTACATGAATACTTCTGTGGTTATTGGTATAAAAACATGCTTGCATAGATGTTGTAACAGATGGCCCAGGACACCTGAATGTAATAACATTTAGGTTGAAAAAAAATATCCTTGATCTTTCTTTTTCTCCCCACACCCTTCTAACCAGTACCATTTCATTTAACTAAAAAAGGATCACTTTTTAAAAACAGAGTAATTACAAACAATTTTTAGTAATGAAATGCTGACTCCCACTCTTAGGGAAACAGACCTTGGAAAAATTATATTTGAAGTCAAGATTAGAGAATGAGAAGGGGTGGGAGCTAGTTCTCCAGTATGTTTCTTTAACACTATGCAAAAAAGATGATAGGGTCAAGATAACTGGAGGTTGTCCTTGATTGTAAACTCTTGTGAGATTTTATTTTTTCCTAGAGCAGGTGTTCTTAGACTTTTTTGTGTATCATGCACCCCTTTGGGAATCTAGTAAAGTCTATGGATCCTTTCTTAGAATATTTTTAAAAGCATAAAATGCATAGGATTACCAAAGAAATCAATAATATTCAAATAGTTATATATCTCTATCTGTATATGTATAGAGATCCATATACATGTATAAAATACCTATGTATAACTATACACACGTCCACACATATGTGTATGTACTCACAAGTTCATGGGCCCCTGGTTAAGTGTCTTTAGCTATTACAGGCATAAGTGGGTTCACTAAAAGTTTACTTTTACAATATGCCATCAGGTAATCATAGCCCAGACATAAGACTGCTTCTCATTGGCACAGACTCCTCTCATAAATAAAGTCCTGCCTTTAGGTGTATAGCAGCCTGCATGTCAACATCAGGTAGATATATAGTCTGGGTAAAAGATCATGAATGGATTAAGAGGATGACTCATCAACTTCTTTGGATGACAGCTACAATTCCAATGTCCATACTAACCTTAGAAGTTAGTCTTCTGCTCATTCACTTTGTCTCGGCCAAAAAGTTTCTCAACAGAATTCATGCATGCTGTGGCAGGTAGACAGATGGCAAACAGCAGGTGAATTTGGATTCATTACAAAATGAGGTCTTTACTAGTACTGTCATGATCTCAAAGGCATGGTAAGTCCAAAGGACTTAAGAAAGGCATCTGAATGTTAAGTCAGCTGAAGAGATGTGTTCAGATGATGAAAATAGAGATTAGACCTTTATATTGGATTTCCATGTACCCTATGATGGAATTTAACTGTGGTATAGGAAATGACAAATATGATAAATACAGAAAAGTATGGAAAGACAGCATGGACTGAAGAAAGGAAGGTAGCAGAGCCAAGAAAAAAATATATAGTATTAAAATAATGTAAATTGAAATAACAACAATCTCAAAACAATTGAAAATGAATTTTGCAAAATTACAAAGAGTATTCTTGTTCTCAAAGAAGAGATATGAGAAGGTACTCCACTTCTATTCAATGGTGGTGATAAAATCGGTTTCAAAAGATAGACTATAGCATATAAAATCAAGTGGGTTTTCCCCCAAGTATTTAGAGGTGCTGCTGATTTTTTTTTCTTTCTTCCACTTTTAAAAAACATTTCTATTTTAAAAAATGCCTCTTTGGGATGAAGGAAAGCATATAGGCAGACATCTGGGTGATATAAAAACCAAAATACATCAATAAAAGGTTTTTTAAAAAAAAAAGAATTACATGATCTTTTTATGAATATGCTCTAATGGTCTAAGGCATACACTGATGTCATTAGAATCTAGAGGCACCTGATTGTGCTCAGTCTCATGCTCCAGTGACATATTATACTAGCCTTAATTCAATTGATCATTCTGTAGACTTTTTTACTAAATGCTTTGTCCCTAGGGAATGACATATGAGATAATATATATATGAAGCACTTCATAAACCTTAAAATGCTATATAAATTCTAGATATTGGCAGCAGCAGCATCATTCCAGGTACCATGTTTTGGGGGGTATCTCTGTCAGGAACAGAATAGTAATAGAGGACGAATGATGTAACCGTGATGTGCTAGAGACTCTCATATACGTAATCAGAAATGACATAAATGAATCATATGTAAACAGCTAGCAATAATTAGCTGGCAACTCTCCCACCCTATTCCCACAACCACCGTCCCAGAGCCTTCATGTTGCCTTTTTATCATGTCCTTTTACTTTCTAATCCACCTTACTATCAATCTCTAACTGTATTAAAGTGACTAGGGAGGTATAGAGGAGAAGGAGAATTGTATATAATAACATCCTATACCTATAAACTCCTTATGGCTGACCAGGATTCTGAACAACACTGTTAGGTGCTGGAGATTGAAGCAATGGAGCATATATATATATATATATATATATATATATATATATATATATATATATATGTGTGTGTGTGTGTGTGTGTGTATGTATCTATATGTATATGTATGTATGTGTATGTGTGTATATTCCCTTCTTCAACATCAGGTATTTCAGTATATATGTGTGTATATATATATATATATATATATGTATTTGTGTATATACATACATACATGATATTGAAAAGGAAGGATACACTAGCAATTAGTGGAATTAGGAAACGCTTCTCTCCACAAATTGTTTCTGATCTGACATTAGGAGGATGGTAGGAATTTTAAGAGGCAGCAGTGAGCAAAGAGCGAATTTCTGGCAGAGATTCTAGCTCGGACAAAGACAGGGAGGTGGACTGCTAAGGTTAAGAAATGAAAAGTAGGCCATTTTAGGTAGAAGGTAGAGTGTGTGAAGGAGAGTAATGGATAGGAAGTCTGATAAGGTAGGCTGGAGTCAGATTGTGAATGAATTTAAATGGTAAACTGAAGACTGTATTTTATCTTTGAGGCAAGAGAGAGATGCTAAAGATCCATTAGAAAGACTATTTTGGCTTATGTGGAAAATAGATTAAGGAGGGGGGAGGCTAGAAGCAAGGTTCTGTCTCTTTAAATAAAATCATAATTGAGGAAACAAAATTCTAGCTCCGAATCTACATACCTGACTAAAGAAAGCATGGATCGAGGCTATTTAGCTCAATCCTGAGGACTAAAAGGAAAGAAAACTACTGTCCAAGTCATTCTCCAGTCAGACGACATTTGACTTCTGCCTCTCACGTTCGTCAATGTTGAGACTTTTTCTTCCTTCTTTGGGTGTTTTATGAGTATATGCCAACAACAGGAAAACATCCGAGGAGGCTTTGATGGTCAGTACATGTGTAGCCCTGATCTTGGAACAGAAAAGAAAAAGTCACAGACCTTTGTTGTTTCCCTATCAAAAGCCCTTTGAAAGTGTCCCTGTCAAAGCCTTGGACTTTACCCTTTGCAGAGCATTTTCTTCCCACGTGCACTTTCCTTTGGGGTAAACTTGGGTAAACATCTGGGCATTGGGGAACAAAAAGTCTAATTTGGGTGTTTGGTATTTTCCTTCCTTCTCATCTCTCTTTGCTGGATTTAGGGTCACAGCCCAGCTCTACACTGTAGCCTTGAACACATTACTTCAACCTTCTGGGCCTTGGTTACCTCATCTGTAAAATAAAGTCATTGGACTAACATTATTTGTAAGATCTTTTTCAGCTCAGGAGAAAGGGGAAGAGGTAGGAAAATTAAACTGAAAACATTTTAAAAACTTTCGGGGCTAGCAAGAGGGAAGACGACATTTTTATTAATGGGATCCTAGATTTAGAGATAGAAAGGATCTTAACAGTCATCTATTTGAAGTGTGAATATTGAAGAGAGGAACAATGGAAGAAACATTGAGGAGGTAGAAGAAACACAATTAAGTAATTGCTTGGATATGGAATGAGTGTGGGGACCAGGAAGTGAGAATAAAGAGTCCGTGCATGCTAGTTGCAAACTTGGGTGACTGGAAGAATGTAGTTGTCCTTAGTAGAAATAAAGAATTTAGTAAAAATATATTTAAAGGAAAAAAAGAGTTGACTTTTAGATGCTTTGGGTCATCCAGGTAGAGATATCAAGGAAGAAGTGGCGGATATAGCACTGGAGCTCAAAAAAAAGATGAGGGGCTTTGAATTTGAGCATAAACTTATTTTAAAGAAAAACGCAGGGTTGCAAATACCTTACCTCTCATCTTACTCATTCAAGGCCTTAGGGAGTGGTTGTCTGTGGAAGAAAAAAGAAAATGATAGAATAAGCAGTTCTACTCAAATACTGGTTTCATTCAGCTCTTTTCCTCCCTGACACAGGAAATGTTTGCCCTACTTTCCCTGTTACTGATTTGGAGAGAGAATAATGGCCTGTTAGTGTTTTCTTGTTTAAAGTAGAATTCTGAATCTCACTAAAGATGAGGGAAGGTGCAAGATAGATGTCCTCTGCTTGGCTTAAGTTTATCTTCCCTTCAGCATAAGCCTAATGACAGAGCTTGAAACTAATTCTTTTCTTTTACTGGAGAGAAATTAATATTATTTGCAATGTAGATTGTATTAGTCTGGCATTTTTTATAACTTAAAAAAGTGAAAGGACTATCTTTCTTGCTGTTTACAAATATAAATCCCTTTACATTAAATTGAATTCTTTAGAGTAAGATGCATTTTAGCAAAACAAAAAAAAAGTCATCATCACTTTAGGCAGCCTTGTATATAGATATTTTATCTTTTTAAGTTTTTATTTATACCTTTTTTACATTGAATCATTTCCTTCATAAACCTTCCTCACTTTCAACATTCTTTTTAAACAAAGAATCAGAAAACTGATTATCTGGAGTAGGAGACTGGTTTCATCAGCTCTTCAGGAATCAAGATTGGTTCCTGCATTGACTCTCATTTAGGTTTCCTTTTAGTTTTATTTTCATTTACCTCTTGGCAGGTATTCTATCTATCATCCTCCTGCTTCTACTTACTTTCCTGTTATTTTCCATGTGTATAGATTTCCATGGGATTGTGTATGTATTTGCCATAGGCATAGTATTTGAGTGGGTGTTGGTCTGAATGGTGAAAAGGTGAGTGGCAGTCAAAAAGGGTTTTAGGCATTTTGCAAATTTTGACAACTGATGAAAATATTATAAACCTAAAGGTTCTTGTCTTCCTCATGAATCAGTGGCAAAGGCATTGATCCACCAAATAATAAAGTTTATTAAAACTTGGCAGAAGGGGTAGCTAGGTGGTGCATTGGATAGAGCACCCTGGATTCAGGAGGACCTGATTTCAAATTTGACCTGACACTTAATACTTACTATCTGTGTGACCCTGGGCAAGTCACTTAACCCCAATTGCCTCACCAAAAAAAAAAAAAAACCAAAAACAAAACAAAAAAACAACTTGGCTGAATACCTACTATGTTTACTTGATAAGTACTTTGGAAAAATACAGATAATGAGACAACTGTCACTATCCTAAAGGAACTTATCATCTATTTGAGAAGAGCCAGATAAAATAAATAGAATCAATGCATATTCATTGAATGTCTGCTAGGTGGTTTCACATATATCATACCTCTTCATAAACTGCTTATGTGGGGGAAGGGAAATCATCTAAATTTCTGCTCAAACCCAGTGATCCCCAGCAATTTTAGGAGGGATTATTTTTTTTCTATTTCCTAATTGTTCATATTTTTATAGTATTTTAAGAACTGTGAAGCATTTTTCTCATGACCTCCCTGGAGAATAAGTAGTATGAGTATCATCTTCCTATTTTCCAGGTGAAGAAACTGGAACTCAGGGAGTTTCCCAAGACCACAAAAGTAGCAAGTTATAAAATGGATATCCAATCCTGGGTATTCTGATTACAATTCTAATTTGCTTTCCTCTTATTAAGCATACCGAGGAGAGTGGTTGGAAGATGAGATTAGCATGGGGCCAGATTATAGAGAATTGAATGGAAGCCATTGAAAAGTGGTGGTTTTTTATTTTATTACTATATTTTTAGTATTGATATGATCAGTGCATTTTTTTTGGACAGCTCAATCTGACCCTGATGTGCAGGTTATCTGGAACATCTTTGGGTCACTGCCTAATATTAGTTTTCAAAGCTGTAACACATTTATTTTGTTAATGCATAAGCATTAATGCTTATGTTTAATATAAAAATTGGAAACAAAATAGCAGATGGCCTTCTGGCAGGTAAGTAGTGCTACATTTCCTCTGAACTCCCAGCTTCCCCGCGGTGGCCCCAGACTTGTCCTGGTTTTTAAGTAGATGAAAGCTGAGCAGTTTAAGAGAATGCACCTGGACATGTACTGTCTGCTGCCACATGTTCACTGAGTGGCAGTGCCAATTTCTACATTAACAATTTATTTGGCTCCTAGTTATGAAACCAAAGAGAGTCAGCATGTGTTAAGAGGGAAGATGCTGTGTTGGTTTATCTATGGTTCCTGGAACCTGTGGCTTTTTCACACACTTGGTGTTTCCAAGCAATATATTTTAAGCAGGTAACAGAAACTTCAACATGCCCAATTCATCCCTGCTTCTTTCAATTTTCTATACTAATTTTGGGTCTTTTGAATCCTGAATATTATTATAAATTATAATGCAATTATTGGATATCCTTCTGAAATATAAAAACTAGCATTTTTAAAAAGTGTTTTCCTCACAACAAATCTATGAGATAGATGGTATAATTGGTTGGGGTTAAGCTCAAATGGAAGTGTGTCCCTCTCAACAAATCTATTAAGATAGATGGTGTAATTCATTGATGTCAAGCTCAAATAGAAACAGATCTCTCACATAATGACTTAGAAAACTACAAATTAACATTATGTTGTATTTTATTTTTACTTATTTTGTTAAAAATTTGCCAGTTGCATTTTAATATAGTTTTGGCTACTGGCTGGGAATTTAACAACTTTAGTGTAATTAATACCCATTTTATGGATGAGTAGTAGGAGAAAGTAAGAGTCTTTCCTACAGCTTAGAATTTAGAATCAATAAGACATGTATTCCTGGCTCTGATAATTACCTCCTTGGCCCCTTTGGAAAATCACTCCAAGTCTTTAGACCCCAGCTTCCTCACAATTAGGATTATTTCCTCAGAATAAGAGGGTTTGACCTATAATTTCCCACATTCCTCCTAGGTCTAAACCCTCTAATTATGACCTAGCCAATATTGATTTCCTCTGGAGGAAATAGACAGAAAACTTCCATTAAGTAAACTTAACATTAATAAGATTTCTGAACATTGTCTTTCCCCTAAACTTTCTTCTCTTGTGAACTTGCACATCATCTCCCATGGCTCTACCATCCTCCCAGTCAGACAGGCTCTCAATCTCAGTGTCATCCTTGACTCCACCCCCCCTCATTCTTGCTCTCACTCTCACTCATCTACCATATGCAATCAATTGCCACATTTTGTGGTTTCTACCTTCATAGCATCCTTCATCTATATCCCTTTCTCTCCCCTCACAGGGCCCTCTCCCTAGTTCCAGCCTTCACCACCTTTTGCCTGTACTATTACAATAGCCCTCTAATTGATCTCCCTGCCTCAAATCTCTCTCTTCTCCACCCAACTGCCAAGGCGACTTTTCTAAAGCATAGGTCTGACCCTGTCACCTCCCTGCTCAAAGATCTCTAGTGAATATACCTGCAAGATCAAATCTAAGTTCTTTTGGGCTTCTAAAGGTCATCTCTACCTGGCTCCTTCCTACATCCATTCTTCATATACTTCTTTCCCCTTCATACACTCCTCACTGACCTACTTATAGTTCCCCCACCAGGACTCTCCTTTCATCTCCATGTTTCTGCATGGGAATACCCAAACAATGTTCCTCTTGAATCACCTTCCTTGCCCCCTATAACCAAGCCCTCTAATTAAAGCTTGAATGTATGGGTTGGCCTATACCAAAGTTTCTCAACCCCGTATGGGGTTGTATAACTATGTGGGGCTTGTGAAAAATTTGGCAACAGTAAAAGGTTATGTATACCTATTTTATATACCTATATACCCAGGGTCGAGTAAAAATGTCTCTGGGGAAAGGGGTCACAAGTGAGAAAAGTTTATTTTATTCATTCATTCATTCATTCATTCATTCATTCATTCATTCATTCATTCATTTATTCAGGCAGGGCAATGAGGGTTAAGTGACTTGCACAAGGTCATACCGCTAGTAAGTGTCAAGTGTCTGAGGCCGGGTTTGAACTCAGGTCCTCCAGGACTGGTGCTTTATCCACTGAACCACCTAGCTGCCCCAAGTGAGAAAAGTTTAAGAAGCCCTGGCCTATATTTCCTCAAACCCACATACTTCTTTTTTTTTTTTTCTGGGAAATGGGGGTTAAGTGACTTGCCTAGGGTCACACAGCTAATAAGTGTCAAGTGTCTGAGACCGGATTTGAACTCAAGTACTCATGAATCCAGGGCCAGTGCTTTATCCATTGTGTCACCTAGCTGCGCCTCCCCTCCACCCTACTTCTTTGCCTCTTACAGTAGGCCTTTCATCATCCTTACTTATTGTTCCTGCTCACACCCTCCTGAAATTGCTTTACATTTATTTGTAAATACTTCATATTAACTTATTCAGACTAGAAGCTTCTTGAGGGCAGAGGACATTATTGTTTTGGGTTGTTTTTTGTTGTGGTTGTTTTCGCTTTTTATCTCCAACTCTTAGCCTAGTACCTCAAAGGCAATAAGAATTTTGTGCATCTTGTTGCAGCATGTTTGATTTTATATTCTAGCTATTTGTCAATTGTTTATTTTAAAAATGTATTTCAAATCATTTTCTGCCAGAGACACAATTCTTTTTAAAAGAAACATTGGTTAATAAGAGCATCTAGGTGGCACAGTGGATAAAGCACTGGCCCTGGATTCAGGAGGACCTGAGTTCAAATACAACCTCAGACACTTGACACTTACTAGCCGGGTGACCCTGGGCAAATCACTTAACCTTCATTGCCCTGCAAGAAAGAAAGAAAGAAGGAAGGAAAGAAAGAAAGAAAGAAAGAAAGAAAGAAAGAAAGAAAGAAAGAAAGAAAGAAAGAAAGAAAGGAAGGAAGGAAGGAAGGAAGGAAGGAAGAAAGAAAGAAAGAAAGAAAGAAAGAAAGAAAGAAAGAAAGAAAGAAAGAAAGAAAGAAAGAAAGAAAGAAAGAAAGAAAGAAAGAAAGAAAGAAAGAAAGAAAGGAAGAAAGAAAGAAAGAGAAAAAAGAAACATTTGTTTTAAAAAAAAACTCATGAAGGAAAAAAGGATTTGATCTGTATTGTTTTATAGTAAAAAAGAAAAAATAATAACTTTAGTCCTCTGTTTTTTCTCTTGGTTGCAAATGAGTAGTGGTAACAACTGCCTGGAATGAAAATGTCGTAGGGAGAGGAAAGTCATTCAGTAACACGTTAGGGTAAATGAATGTGCACTCGCAGCTGTCCTGCTGCTTCAAAGATTGGCTGGATAATGGATATTTTCCCAACAATATTAGTAATTCATTCCCCAGAAGCAGAAATGCTGTGATTATGGACATAACCACACTGAATCAGAGGCCCTGTTCAAAATCTAGAAGAGTAGATTGATGGTAGTAGGGATGCACTACAAAGGACTCCTTGTGAATCTCACAGAGGGTTGAATAGAACAATGATCACAATTAAATGATTAAGATTAGCTCTGAGAAGCAAAACCCAGGATTCCAACCACTTGAAACATTTCAGTTTGCGGCCCCCTGACAAAGTGATGCTCATTGTAGAACACATTTAAAAAAACTTAACTCTGTAAACATGTTAGGTGTGGCACCCAAATAAATACAGCAAGGGTTTATTCTTAAGGTCTCAGTTGTTAAAACAATGGGCCCTTTACCCCTAAGAGGGAGCCTTCCTGGGTTTAGATCTCAGAGGTCTCCATGAGACCTATTCCTGTACAATCATCAGATGAATTCTATATCCATTATTTTTTTAGGCAATTGGAGTTAAGTGACTTGTCCAGGGTCACACAGCTAGTAAGTGTCAAGTGTCTAAGGCCAGATTTAAACTCAGGTCCTCCTGACTCCAGGGCTGGTGCTCTATCCACTGCACCACCTAGCTGCCCCTTATATCTATGTTTTCAACAGTAGAAGAAAAACTGGATTTGGAGTCAAAAGACTAGCATTCAAATTATGGTTCTGTGACTTAATATCCCTCCGACCTAGAATAAGACATTTAACCCCTCTGGTCTTTAGGTTCTTGATTTGTAAAACTGAGGGATGTTGGCTTGAAGATCTCTAAGTTCTATCAATTTTGGGGCAGTAATTGAAGATCCTTTTTAATCTCCAGGTAATACATAAATACCTTTTTCCCCCTTAAAGTTATTTATGCTGTGCAATGTTCATCCAAGGAATAACCTGCCTGTGATCTTCCACCATGATGCCTGGTTCATCATCTTCATGATATTCTTTGCCTTCTCTAATGGCTACCTCGCCAGCCTCTGCATGTGCTTTGGCCCCAAGAAAGTGAAACCTTCAGAGGCCGAGACTGCGGGTACAATCATGGCCTTCTTCCTCTCCCTGGGCCTGGCCCTGGGCGCCTTATTATCCTTCCTGCTCCGGGCTATAGTGTGACCATCCTCCCTGCCCTGCCTCATCATCTACTTCTGACCTCTCTTTTCTCACCACCTGTGCTGGTGACAGAGGAGCAGAACAACCCCTTCTTTGGACACAGGGAGCCAAAGAGCTAGAGCTCTCCTATCCTGGAGAAGGGGTCCCAAAGGACAGCACAGAGAGGTCAGTAGCTTCCTGCAGTATTTGACTGACTGACCGATGGAACCCATCTATGGGTAAAACAGTGTTACATATATTTTTTAAAACTTAAATAATGATGTTTCTATTTTATTTCTATTTTTTGTTCTACTTTGATCCATTTTACTAGCTGCAATGAATGTATGTACATAACAAATACACATTTACCAAGACACAAAGATGAAACTCTTCATAAAGAAATAGCAATCATTGGGGGCAGCTAAGTGGTACAGTGGATAAAGCACCAGCCCTGGATTCAGGAGGACCTGAGTTCAAATCGGGCCTCAGACACTTGACACTTAACTAGCTGTGTGACCCTGGGCAAGTCACTTAACCCTCATTGCTCTGGCAAAAGAGAAAGGAAGGAAGGAAGGAAGGAAGGAAGGAAGGAAGGAAGGAAGGAAGGAAGGAAGGAAGGAAGGAAGGAAGGAAGGAAGGAAGGAAGGAAGGAAGGAAGGAAGGAAAGAAGGGCAGGCAAACATTGACAATGTGGAATTGAAGGAATGAACAAATAAATGATTGATAAAAATATTAATTTAGCACTTATAATATATGTCAGGCACAGTGTTGATAATGCAAATAAAAGAAATTAAGACAGTCCCTGACCTAAAGGCGACTTCAGTCAAATAGAGGAAAATGGCACATATAGAGAAATGGTGGAAAGAAAGAAAGAAAATATTTCTTATAGCTATTTTTCCTTGCAGTTATTAATTTAACAAATATTTATTGAGGTTCTACTGTGACCAAGGCATTGTGCTAAGTACTGAGGGGAATACAAAAATGTCATTGCTACGAATGCCCAATACAGAACATTATCATGCATCCACAAAACAGAATCAGATTTATTACAAGTCAAATCACAGTCCTGGTTAGAAGGGGAATCAAGCAGTTGAATTTATTGGAGGAAAAAATAGTAATACCACTGTCAGCCTGAGCTGTTAGAAGAGTCATAAAACTGTCAACATCATCACTTTAAAGTGTTGCCTTCGTACTGTTTAGCAGGTAGTTGTGTGTGCTAATACAGAGATCATTTCTGTTTTCTCCCCTAAAGATATATTCATTTAACCTATGGTAGCTTATGAGTTACAATAACCCAAAATAGAGGGCAGCTGAGTGGCACAGTGGATAAAGCACCGGCCCTGGATTCAGGAGGACCTGAGTTCAAATCTGGCCTCAGACACTTGACACTTACTATCTCTGTGACCTTGGGCAAGTCACTTAACCCCCATTGCCCTGAAAACAAAACAAAACAAAACAAAACAGTAGTACAATAACCCAGAATATTTTAAGTGGTATTTCTTTTATAAATTCATTTGTGTCAAGTTGGAACTAAGACAGAGTTTGAAAATGAACCAGGTAAAATTTCTTAGCAACAATACACTCAAAATGTCTTTTAAAACCTTAGACGTTTAATAGGTTCAGTTGGCTCCTCTATGTTGATCAATCCACAAAGCCAGAGAAAGCTTAATTAGCTTGTTTAAAATTCCACTGCATCCTGTTAGCTGGGTAAAATCAATGCAGCCTGGGCAAGAGCCAGTTAATTATTGTATGTGGGTAGTCTTTTTGGAAGAAAGAGCTAGTAGGGCTGACCTATGACCTGCTTTTTATTAGAGAGTATCATGTTTTTAAAAGTATGTCCTCCTTGACATCATAATTTAATGCAAAGGAGGGCCAGCTAAGTGGCACAGTGGATAAAGCACTGGCCCTGGATTCAGGAGGACCTGAGTTCAAATCCAGATTCAGACACTTAACACTTACTAGCTGTGTGACCCTGGGCAAGTCACTTAATCCCCATTGTCCCGAAAAAAAAAAGAAAATAAAAGAAAAGCATATCCTCCTTGATATAATATTTTTTTTTTGTGAGGCAGTTGGGGTTAAGTGACTTGCCCATGGTCACACAGCTAGTAAGTGTCAAGTGTCTGAGGCCGGATTTGAACTCAGGCACTCCTGAATCCAGGGCCGGTGCTTTACCACTGCGCCATCTAGCTGCCCCGATATAATATTTTTAAAGCAAAAATCATAGGTCCAAAGCTGAAAAGCAGTGACCTGATAAGCTGTCATGATGACATCCAAATAACATGTAATTAAACATGTTGTAGTGGAATTTTTTTTTCAGACAGCGCATTTCCTACTCACAGTATCCCATTTCTGTCTGCAGCGGTTAAAAAGCATGAGTTAGAGGAATGTTGATCCATTCTGTTGTTAAAAAGGTAGTAAACATTGAATTAGGTAAAACCTTTAGATGCAAGACCCAAAACTAAGATAGGAAAGATATTCAGGACCATGGAACTGGATTAAAAGATGATTTTGCATTGATGGTCCAAAGGTTGTATATAATGGACACAGATAGCAGTGAAGGTTAAAGTTGTTGAAGCTACAGAAAGAAAACTTCTGGATAAAAGAAAGAACACCGAACTTGGAGGCTGAAAATCCAGGCTGAGCCTCCTATCAGTATGTTACCTTGAACAAATAACTTCCCTTTCCTTCTTTGGGCCTTTTGTCGTCATTTTTCAGTCATTTCAAGCTTGTCCAACTTTGTAATATCATCTGCGGTTTTCTTGGCAAAGATACTACAGTGGTTTGCCATTTCCTTCTCTAGATCACTTTATAGATGAGGAACTGAGGTGAACAGGGTTAGGTGACTTGCCCAGGGTCACACAAATAATAAGAGTCTGAGTCCAGATTTGAACTGAGGAAGATGAGTATTACTAACTCCAAGCTCAATGTTCTATCCACTACACCACCCAGCTGCCCCATTTCTCTGAGACTGTTTCCTCATCTATAAATTGAGATGATCTGTAAGGCTCCTTTCAACTCTTTAACATCTTATGAGTTTATGTTCACTCCCCAGAAGTAGATTGGGGTGAAGAGAGGCAGAAAAGCAAGGTCTCAATAAACCAGGTTAACCCAGAGGAATAAGCAAAATAAAGCAAAGGTGTTTTGCAGATAATATAGCCAACTTCTACCATAATGACTGGGTTGGAGGTTCACATTAGATTTAATAATATGTGTTCAGGCTACTTCCAGGCCTTTTTCAAATTGTCTAAACTATCTGAACAAAGGAATAATACTAGTGGGTCTTCTAAATCCTTAAAATGAAAGTATGACATAATCATAAGGCACAGATTACAATGCAGCCTGCCTACTCTAATAGAAACCATGCTCACAGAATTCAATTCATTCAATTCAATTCAACAGACATTTATTAAACACCTACTACATGCGGAACCCAGCATAAGCATTGGGAATACAAAGATGGCTATGACATAGATCTTGCTCTTAAGTAGCTTATGGCCTAATGGGGTGATAAAAGGGAGTATGCATTCAATGCAGAGAGGAAGGCCAGGTGAAGAGGGCACCTAGTCTGGAGTAGGCAGAAAAATTGTAGGGGATTCTTCTTAAAGGAAGGTGCATCTGAGTTAAACCTCGAAAGAAGAGAAGAATTTCAATAGAGATAGAGAAAGAATCTATTGTAAGCATGGCAGTGGTAGGAACAAAGGCATGGAGATAGGAGAGAGAAGAGTAAGAATCCAAGATGAAGAATAGTTGGGTTGGATTTAAACGCAGAGTACAGGAACAGGAGTGATATGAGATAAGCCTAAGAGGATATATTAGAGCCCAGAATGGCAGGATTAGGTGTTTAGGCTTCTACCAAGACCATTTAGTTTAGTTCTGTTTTGTTTTGTTTTTCAGGGCAATGAGGGTTAAGTGACTTGCCCAGGGTCACACAGTTTGTAAGAGTCAAGTGTGTGAGGCCCGATTTGAACTCAGGTCCTCCTGAATCCAGGGCCAGTGCTTTATCCACTGCACCACCTAGCTGCCTCCCAACCTTTTAGGGTTTTTTGTTTGTTTAGTTGTTTTAGGGGAGGGTTGTTTTTTTGTTTTTTGTTTTTTTAATGAGGCAATTGGGGTTAAGTGACTTGCCCAGGGTCACACAGCTATTAAGTGTTAAGTGTCTGAGGTCAGATTTGAACTCAGGTACTCCTGACTCCAGGGCCAGTACTCTATCCACTGCGCCACCTAGCTGCCCCCAACCATTTAGTTTTAAAATAAAACCTAGCAATAGAATAAAAATCTAATTAGTCTAGTTGTTGGGCAGTGCAAAAGAACTTTTGAACTCTCCAGCTTATTGTTCAGCATTGTAAAGTTATTTCTTGTAATGATGAAAAATAATAAACATGTTAATGCTTGACAAGACATTGAAGGGGGAGTTGGTGCTTTGTGCTAATTTCTTAACATAATCTAAAGGAGCACTTCAGCATTTTCAGCTAAATGGTTGGCTAATGGAGCCTTTTGAGTGGCAGGATAAAAAGAGAGGAAGAGACCATAACAGCATCTAAGGTATGCCTGCCAGAGGATGGTTTTGTCCTTAGGTGTCTTATGGAATTTCATCTCATTACTTTTTAGTCACATCTCCCAGATAAAAGAACCACAATTTTAGTGGAGTCCCTCCCTATTCATTCCCTTTATATGATTTGCCTGAGGACATGTCTTTTCTCTTGTTTTTCTCTTTCATTAAAATGTGCTATATAAAATACTTAGAAGAAATCATTAATATTTTCCCATCTTTCTTTATAGAAACCCAGATCATCTTATTCATCCTTTAAGAAGACGACATAACAGCCTTGCTTCTTTGCTATCTGCTTAACTTGGTGAGACCCTTTCTATTTACTGTGTGGTTATTGAGGGGTTCTGGGGAGGGGCAGGAGATCTCATTATTGAGTTGCCTTTCCTTATCAAAAAAATCTACCAACTGCTTCAGATAGAAATAAATATATTTATGAATTGTAAAATACCAACTCCTACTGGTTCACAGTGTACCAAAATTGCATTTAAAAATAAATAACTGGTTGAATTTAATATAGTAATAAGAATATGGAATGCTGATTTCACATAAGGCTCTAACTGTTATCCAGTATTGTCATAATTAATTCTTTGAAGTATCTCTGAGGCACACAGCATTCATAATATTGTGAAAGACTCAAAATGTGCACTATGTTCTTGTTCTTGTTGGATAACAGAATGCTACTTTTTATTGATTTAGGTCTAGACTCTTAGGATTTTACATAAAATCTAGTCCAACCTTCTTATTTTATGGATGAACAAAGTGAGACCCAGAGAGAGGAAAAAAAAACTTGCTTCCAGTAACACAGCTAGTTAGTGACAGAGCTGGAACTAAACCTTGTTCAGTTAATCTGATTATTATTCTTATCAAGTATTCAGGGTGGTAACAATCCTGGATGTTACAAGGCCATTGGGGGACAGGCTCTCAGAGGTTCTAAGAATCAGAAAGGATTCTGAGTTCAGTCCTAACAACAAATCATTCCTATTATTGCTTATAGGATAAAATATAAACCTTTTATGTTTGACTCTGTTAAGCCTACATGACCTGGCCCGAACCTATCCTTTCCAGCCTCATCCCTAACTGACCACTTCCCACCCAAATTCTACTATCCATCCAAACTGACCTTTTCTCTCCCTTCCTTACACCAGGCATTCCAATTCACTGGCTTTGCATTGGCCAAAGATGTACTCCCTCATCACCTCTTTGTATTTAACTGCCTTGCATGTGTTTTGCATTTATTCTCTTTAATATTCATTCTGCATACACACACACACACACACACACATATATATATACATTGTGTTAGATGCTTGAGTATTGCAATCCTAAAGTGAGACAGTCCCTTCTCTCAGGACATTTACATTCAGCTATGGAGAGAAATGTTCAAAATTGGCATGCTCATTGCTTCCCCTCAACTAAATCCGTATCATTCATCTGCCAGCATCACTCAACAATTTTTACTCCTATGAAGTGAAGCAATCTAATGAGAACATCCTTTCCTCTATTCTTTGCACAGAACAATTCACTGCCCTCATTGGTTTAGGTACCAGATTACAATCTTCTTCCATAACCAGCTCCCTACCGTTATCTTGGGTGACTCCAATATCAATGTTGGTGACCATTCAAACAACAAGGCTTCAGAACTCCTTATGTCTTTAGTTTTTGTGATGCCTATCTCACTCTATTTCCACCCCTCACCTAGATAGTGATACCTTAAATCTCACCATTACTTTAAACTAGTTTCCCGCTGAGATTTGTAAATCTGAAATGTCAATCTCCAACTACAGTCTTTCAGTTTTTTTCACCTTTGTTATGCCTTTTATCCTACCAAGCACTCTCTTGGCTCTCATTGAGAACTCTAAGCTCCCAAGTCTTCCTTATTCTCCTATTTTTACCACCTCATTCTGTATTCACATGCCTACATATTCAGACTTGATCCCATGTTCAGCTATTTCATCAGCACCTCATCTTTGAATCTCTCCATCCCTTTGAAGGTTGTTGTTGTTATCGGGGTTTGTTGTTTTGTTTTGTTTTGAATCCACATGCGTAGTGATTTCTCACCATTTCTTTATTCCAGGGTTCTCTCTTTTCTCCTTGGAGGTGTGTGTGTGTGTGTGTGTGTGTGTGTGTGTGTGTGTGTGTGTGTGTGTGTTTGGGGGGGTGGGGAGGAAGGATAATCTTTGTATTAAGTTAATTTGAATATAATACCAATTTCTCACTGCTCCTCGGTAGTTTTGTTTTCTTCTGATTTATCTCTTATTAGCTGTCTGCTTAAATTCTCTTTTAGTTTCATCAAGTTCACAACATCCTTCCCACCTTTCTTATGAATTTGCCTCCATATGAGAAAATTATAGTTCTTCAACAGGAGCTCTCTCAATTCCACCTTCCCATACCATGAAACTACTGTATAACCTTGTACATTTTCCCCTTTCATTTGCTCCTTTCACAAGAAGAGCTGACTCTTCTTGTCAAGGGTAAACCCTCCTTGATCCTCTTCTTTCTCACCTATTAGTCATCTTTGCTTGAACAATCATTTTATTTCCCCTGCATATCTTCACTTTTTCCCTTTCCACTGATTCCTTCCTCTCTGCCTCTATTCTTAGATATCTGCTATTTGAAATCTCTATCTGTTTAGCTTCTCCAGCAAACTTCCCATGACTCTCTTTCCTTCATTTCTGAACTCCAGGAAAGAGCAATTTGGAGATATATGTTGGCACCACCTATTTACTCCTCAACTCCCGCAATCTGATTTCTCTTACCATTGCTCTGTTGAAAGTGTTGTCGCTAGTCACCGATGCCTTTCTAGTCACCAAATCGAACCTTCTTTGACTTCTCTGCAACATGGGACACTGTTTACCACCATGTCTTCAACCCATTCTCCTCCCTTGTGTCCCTGAAGTTGCACTGTCATGATTCTCTGCCTATCTCACTTCCTGAGCTACTTCTTTTACTTCTGTTCCACCACCCATACCCTAAATTTAGGCAGTTCCCATGACTGTGTCTTTGTGCCCCTTTCTTCATTTTACCAATTTCCTTAGTGGATTCATCCATACCTATGATTTCAGCTATCACTTCTCAGAAGAGAAGACCCAAACTTCACCTTTACCACAAGATGTTCATTAGAAGATACAACATGGTGTGGTACATAGATAACACTTGGAATGGAAAGTAGTTCTTGTTCCAGCTCTTCCTCTAACTTGCTGTGTGACCTTAAACAACTCACTTGACATCTTAGCCTCAGTTTCTTTTAGGTGAAATTAGAAAGTTAAATTGCATGATCTCTAACGTCTCTTTCAGCTCTGAAATCTTGTCATTCTGCAGTCCCTAACTCTATCCCATTAGCGACCATCAATCTCCCTCCTGAACTCTAGAACCATATTTTTTTTGGTTGTTTTTTTTTTCCGGGCAATGGGGGTTAAGTGACTTGCACAGGGTCACACAGCTAGTAAGTGTCAAGTGTCTGAGGCTGGATTTGAACTCAGGTCCGGTGCTTTATCTACTATAGTGCCACCTAGCTGCCCCTCATATTTTTTTTGAAGGCAATCGAGATTAAGTGACTTGCCTAAGGTCACATAGCTAGTAAGTGTCTGAGGCTGGATTTGAACTCAGGTACTCCTGACTCCAGGGCTTGTGCTTTATCCACTGCACCACCTAGCTGCCCCCAGAACCATATTACAAATAACAATAACATCAATAACAACAGTAATAATGGTTAGCATTTACATAGCTCTTAAATTTGCAAAGTACTATATATGCATATGTATATATTATATATATATATATATATATATATGTTTACATTTGATCTTTACAACTCTGTGAGTTCGATGCTATTATTATCTTCATTTTACAGATGTTGAAATTAGGATGAAAGAAGTTAAGTGACTTGTCCAGGTCACTCATGAGGCAGTATTTGAACTCACAGCTTCCTGATTCAAAGCTCAGAACTCTATTCAAGATACTACCTAGTTGTTTACTAGATATTTCAACTTTGGTATACAGTTGCCACCTCAAATGCCACATGTCCAAAACCAGACTCATCATAATCCCTCCTCTCCTCAGCATAAAAAAAATCTGCCTCTCCCCACAACATTTCATTTCTGTTTCTGCCACTGATATATAACCTCATTCTCCCAATCTACCAAGTTTGAGGTGTGACATTCAAGGGATCCTGCCCCCACAATAATAACATATACTATACTTTCCCAACCTTATTCCATACTACTTTACTTCATATGCTCTTTGCTGTATTAAGACTAGATTACTCATGATTCTCCCAATTAGGGTCCCTCATTGTTCTGCTTCCTTCTCTCTATATAATTTGTCCTCATGTGTGAAGCACATTTGCCCCCTGCCATTTTACTTGTGGTACAGTAGAGTCAGGAAGATGTGGGTTTGGATCCTGCTACTGGTACTTACTGCCTTTGTGATCCATGATGAAGTCTTAATCTCTGTGGGCCTTATCTTCCTCATCTGTAAAAGGGGAATAATGATACCCCTATGAGGTTGCTGTGAGACTCATGAATAAATCTATAGAGAAGACTGCAAAAATTGCCATGTCAGCTTTTCATGTTGCTAACCAAACTTATGCTCTCCTTCAAAGCCTGGATCAACCGCTAACTCTTATGTAAAGCCTGAGTTGAATGAGATGTATATGGTAGTCAGGAATCTCTACAATGTTTAATATAATTCATAGAGCAAGGGTCAAGTTCACCATATAATCTGAACACCACAAGGAAAGAGCAAAGGATCCAAAATCCAATAGGTTTATAGATTTCAAGCAGGAAGGGATCTCAAAGTTTCATCCAGTACAACCCCTTCATTTCACAGATGTAGAAGTGAGGTCCCAAAGAGGGGAAGCATCTTACCCATTATAGAATTCAATCCTTGATCACACAAACAGAAGTGTCCTTGTTCACTATAAAATTCTTACGGCACTTTATTTGGACACCAATCTCATATGGCCTTGTATTATCATTGTTAATGAACTCCTTCATCTTTTCTTGCTTCCTAGATTATAAGCATGCTGAGGACTGGGACAGTCCCTTATTCATATTTGTATTTCTGATCTTTCAGTCTGGTAACTGCATTCATAATAAGTGCTTTAATATTTTTATTGAATTTGTTAGGGTAGTAGCATATAGTATATGTGACGTAATACACTTGGAATATGTTGATAAGGAATTAAGCTTTTTTTACACCCCATCTTGTTTATGTTTTTCCTAGTAGAACAGTGGGTGAGACATTGGTTCCTTGGGCCATTCAAGTCTAATAGGACACAACATATACTGCTTTTTCACATGGCATAATAATGCAAATCTATTTCATTTCCCAGAAACGACACTGGGTAAACACAACCTCTTAAATTTAAAAGAAACTTAAAAGGGAAAATACTTCAGTTTGATTGCGGTGGACTATTTCCCTATCCTGCACCCTAAGAGAGTGTTAGTGAAGCATGTAAGAAGTTCAAAAGAAACCCTAACTAGATTTTCTCTTTCATCACCATTTTTAATGATTGTGGGGTTTTCTGAAGGCAAAAGAAATGGAAATACTCAGTAGTTAGATCCTTGGACTTAGAACCCTTCGTCTGTAATTGCTTCATTGTGTGTACTGGAGGCTAGTTACAATGCTAGTCTCTATGGCTCCCTATCTCCACCTAAAAGTGAATTGGAAAATCCAAACTATTTGCCCTATGAGGATGGGGGAAATGTGGCATCTGTATAACAGCAATGTTGCTGGTGTGAAGGAAGATCAGAGACAGATAGAGACAGAGAGACAGCGATAGAAGAGAAGCAGCAACAGGAGGAGGAGGAAGAGGAGAGAGAGAGAAAGAGGGAGAGAGGGGAGACAGAGAGGGAGAGAGAAGGGGAGGAAGGGAGGAAGAAAGAGAGAGGAGAGAGAGAGAGAGAGAGAGAGAGAGAGAGAGAGAGAGAGAGAGAGAGAGAGAGGGAGAGAGGGAGAGAGGGGAGACAGAGAGAGGGAGAGAGAAGGGGAGGAAGGGAGGGAGAAAGAGAGAGGAGAGAGAGAGAGAGAGAGAGAGAGAGAGAGAGAGAGAGAGAGAGAGAGAGAGAGAGAGAACCATCCTTTCAACCTCAGTTTTTTTTCAAGTTGAGCTGATTTTAAAAATATATTCAGAGAAGCAGTAACTTGTTTTAAGTATTTATATTTGTAAGGTCTTTTCAGCTACTTGGCAAGAAGAAATCAAACAACAAGGCCATAATACACCCAGTGGCTTTAAATAAAAGAGGAAAAAATTAGAATTTTAAGTTATTTTCACTGAAAATGAATACCCAGAGTCACACTAATTGCTGTTCCATCAGTGCTCAAATTCTGTTCCAGAACATTCTGGGTGAATGATTTTTAAAAGAGACTAAAATTATTAAAACAAAACAAAACAAAACAGGGGGCAGCTAGTTGGCGCAGTGGATAAAGCACCAGCCCTGGATTCAGGAGGACCTGAGTTTAAATCTGACCTCAGACACTTGATGCTTACTAGCTGTGTGACCTGGGGCAAGTCACTTAACCCTCATTGCCCAGCCAAAACAAAACAAAACAAACAAAAAAAAAACCCACACACAAACCAAAGATGTTAGTAAATTAGAATATGAAATGTTGCCTTTATAAATTCCTACTCTAACCTGCACCACAAACTAGCAATAATTTGCAGGCCCCAAGAAGCCTCTGACTATTTATTCTCAGAATTGTTGAGTAGAAAGGGGTTTTAGACATTTTCTGATCTAACTCCCTCATTTTTCTGGCAAAGAAACTGAGGCATAGAAGGGAGACCCCAAGCCAGGTCTTATAACCCCAAGTCCCCTAGTCCCCTCTCTCTCTCTCTCTCTCTCTCTCTCTCTCTCTCTCCCCGCCTCCCAGGGGACTCTTACAGGGGACTCTCCCATACCTAAAACAAGATAGAAAGTGGGAAAATTGCCTACATATCCTGGCAGGAACTAAAATAACAATAACAATCCTCCTACTTAAAAGGCTGAGTCATAAGCACATTCTCCTGATTTGTCTACAGCTTGGAGCAGATTGTTTGGGCTGGAATTTTGTAGGCAGAGGTGGTACCACCTGCTGCAAGGTCTTTGGTTCTTGTTAACATTAGGCAGCTGTTGGAGGCTTGGTCTTTTAGCAGTTGGCCAAATGAACATGGAAAGATGAGGTCTAGTGGGATGGGTGAACACTGTCAGAACTGGAAAGGAGAACTTGGACTCACCTATAATTTTCTCAATTTGATCCCAGTTTGGCATGAACCAATAACATAGTCAAGTTTAACTTCAGGTGATATTAGAATGATTTTATCTCATTGGCTTAAGAGAGGTTCATCTCCATTGACAGCTAGAGTAGGAAGAAAACAACAACAAAGATTGGCATGTTCAATAAGATTGAGAGTAGGGGAGGAAGGGGTAGAGAGATATGGTAGTAGAAAAATTATGGATAGAAGGAAAGAAGGAAGGAAGGAAGGAAGGAAGGAAGGAAGGAAGGAAGGAAGGAAGGAAGGAAGGAAGGAAGGAAGGAAGGAAGGAAGGAAGGAAGAAAGAAAAAGAAAAGAGAGTCATTTAGGTGTCTCTTTTTGAAAACCTTACCCAGAAGGAAATTAAAGGAAGCCCAGAAAGAATGAGAAAGCAGTTTAAGGAATGAATTATATATTTAAAAATAGAAGCATTAAGATCTATAGTCATAGATATCATTCTTTCTAGTATATGTATATGGAAATGCCCGCCCTATTTGGTGTTTGTTAAATTCAAAATGAAAATAGATTAAATTTTTTTAAAAAGAGAAAGGAATTGCTGTCATACCTTTGAAAGACCAGGTGTTCCATCTGCATGTAGAAAACTTCTCTCTCCACCTCCCCTCAAAAGAAAAATCAAATGGGTGGGAACTTGCTATTTTCTTCAAGGTTCAGGTCATTGCATAATTAACCATCACTGGAGCGTATTCTCCCTAGGGATTTTTTTCTGCTAATTCTCAAACATATTATTTGATAGCCATTTAAATTCTATTTGACTGCATTATTTGGTATAGGTTTAGAACAACCATTATTTTTAATATCAGGTTTAGCCTGTCAATAATGTAGAAGCATTTCTTAAGCACTTAATGTATGCCAGGCATTGTGCTAGGAGTTTCATGTTCAGAACCCTCTAAATACATTTACAAGCTTTTCAAGTGGCTTTTCAATCCTGAGAGACAAAAAAGTGATGTATTAAGAATAAATGAAGTTATGAACATTCCCCTGCCTGTAGCACCTCTTTAAGACTATACCTTCCAAAGTAGGTGCCAATCACCATTGGTAGAGGGCCTTCTCTCACTGGAAATTCACCTCTAAAATCATTGATCTGATCCAAAAAAACAAACAAAAAAAACAAGGGAGGAATTATTAGGGAGCATACTGTTTACCATAGTCAAATATATGGGCACAAGCTCCATCTTTAGTGTGTATGTATGATGCCAAGCTGATTGATCTTCAGTCCAAGGTTTAACCATTCTATAGGAGAGATACTTTTCATCTGCCCAGTTTTTTGAACTTGTAACATTTCATCAAGGTGTGCTTAGCAAGGAGTTTCCCCCTGATTGTGTCTTAAGCTTTTTCAGAACTGTCACGAAATAATTAATTACATATATATGAAAATATATGTTATAAGAGTTTGGCAAAGCACTTGCCTCATAACCACTATGTTAGTTAACTAGCACAAGTATTATTATCCCCATATTGCAGACAAGGATGTTGAGTCTCTGTGGGTTTAAATCCTTTGCATATTATGGCATAGCTATTTTCTGAGTTTCCGAGCATTTGAACCAGTGTCCTGATTCCAAGTCCAGCTTCCTTTCCTCCACGCTACGTGATCTCTCAACCGAGAAATTCATAGCAAAATCAGAGACATGGGTCATATCAGAAATAAGGAGAGACTTCTAAACTACAGATGAATCTTAAAATCTAAATATTGGTAAATTAGTTGAGTGAAAATCTCAACTAGGCTAAAATAGAGAGACAGAAAAATGTCTAAGTAAAACCACTTTGCTATGACTTCATGATCATTAGGGTATCTCTGAATGGTCATTAGTATTATTGGGTGAAGGTAGCATATCTTTCATTGTGGAAGTTTTTTTCCCCCTTTCCATTATTGTCATCACAGTGACCAGGGAAATGAAAGACTCCCAAATCCTAAAACCTCAGAGTTGAAAAGGACGTGTGCCTGAACAGGCATCTGCAATATCTGCAACAACTGTTCATGTAGCCATTGAAGCAAAGTCCTCAGCAAAGGCAACAGCGTGGCAGCAAAGACATTTTGAGGTACAGAGGAGAGAAGCTAAGGGATCTTGTTCTGGCAGGCCTCCATTATCTCTAGAATGGATGTAGATTGTGTCAAAGCTGCAGAAAGCAGTCTTGTTTCTACATCAGCAACCAGGAAGATACAGAAATAACAAAAGGAATCAGCATCTCCCTTCCATCCTCTCCAGTGCCTTTAGCTTTCATTATTTGGCCATTTTGGAAAGAGTTGAGCAGGAAGCGTGCTTTCCTATGAGTTTGCTCTCTCTCTCTCTTTCCTCCCACTCAGCCACCCACGGAATGTTCTTGTTGCTGTCGGAATATGCTGTGCGGGCAAGGAATTGGAGAGATTTATCTATATTTGCTTCAGTCAACCCTGCTGAAACTATCCAGATTAGACTGTTTTTGCAAGGTCCCTTTTTTTCCCCAATCTGACCCACCATCAAATTAAGTAACCCCCCTATAATATGAATAGACTTGAACCATTTAGGTAAACAAGCCAAGCTAATTAGATAAATAATAAGCAATCAAACAGTGATCAAATTGTATAATAATTTAATTACATTTAAATACATATTCAATTATATTTTTAAATTCTATTTAATTGTATAAAATTTGATTATGCTAATTGCAGAATAGCCTCACTCTCTAATTGAGGACCAATACTCAAATTTATTAGACACATCAGTTAATTGATACTAATTCTATTTGGGGGCAGTGAGGAGAGGAAAACTATGATATATGTTGACTCTGTATACACCCTACAAGATTAGAAAACTACTGGAATTAAAGCAGCATGGGTGCTAAAAATTAAAAAACAAAACCAAAAAATGATGCAAATTGCTTATTGAAGAAAAGAAGCTTTTACTGTCTTGTTTTAGAAATGCCATCATGTAAAGGTATGGGGCATTGTTCGAGAAAGTGATAAAGCATCATCTCAGTATGTTCATTTAAGGATAAAATGGAAAAAAATCAGAAGGCAAAAGAATAAAACAAAAGGCATTCTCCCACACATTCTACGCATTAGCAAGACTCCCAGATGCATTTTGACTGCCCAGTAACCGCCCCGCCCCCCAAATTCCCCCAAGACAGTCCTTGTGGTGTCTCTCATTCAGGGTCTTTCTTTAAGCATTTCCAAAAGCAGATGCCAGGATAGCACACCGTAGGTAACGTTGCTTGAAGGCTGTTCTGTCAGTTACACATTTTCCGGATAAAGTACCCTGTAAAATAAACTCGCCCAAGTTCCAGCCTCCCTTTACTGCAGAATGCTCAGGGATCCACGAAATGCTGCATTGCAGTAGGGAGCTGCCACTGGCTTTTCCTTAAAGGTTAAAAGTCCTTTTCCTCCCCTCTCCCTTTGCTTATGAGTGGGTGGTATTTTAATCTAGTTCCCAAGGCATCAAGCCACTTAAATGTGTTGCATCCCACTGCGGAGGGGTGGGGGGCGGGAATCATCATCCTTTTTCTAGAAGGGAGGCTATGCTGTTGTTATAGTTATATTGTCATTGCATAGTTAATTCTCCAGCATGTACAGAGATGGGATTGATGGGTAATGAAAAGTACCTCCGGATAGTCACAAGCATGGTTAACCTTGCTCCAAACCTCCTTTTCATACTTTGGCTTCTTGGATGATTCAGTCATTTTTTTTAAGCTGAAGTTCTTTAGGGTTAAAATATTTTTGTTTGTTTATTTGTTTGAACGCCATGGATCTCGGTTGCCCACAGAAAAGCAACTTCCTTCTGAGGCATCTGTGCTGTCTGTAAGAGAAAGTTTGCCTTCTCCAAAGTAAATACTGCAGTGAGGAGTTAGGTGCCAAGAAGGCAGTCATTTAAAACCCATCTGGACAAAGCCCACCAAAATATCCGGTAATGATCTTTCTTGAATAAAGAATGGGGAGCCAAAAGAACCTGAGAGATCTTTCTCCAAGGAACACTGCTGTGATACTAGAAAGTGCTTGGTACTAGGGAGGCTGTGTATAAAGCTTGTTTTTGTTTTCCTGTCTTGTGTGTCTCTGCCTTGCATATGTTTACAATCTGAGGGAGCCTTGTTTAGGGAATTAAAGATTCTAAGGAGAACTTCCTTTTTCAAAAATAAGGGGATTAAAAAGAAACCCTGGTTAGCAGAAAACATAGTGGAGAGAAAATCTACTTGGGCCCCTTAAATGCATTGTAGAGAAGTCTCTTGTTTAATGTATTAAGAATGTATCATGTGTGAATTGCAAATATATTATTAGACTGATGTGTGTGAACGATGAAATTTTAAACAAGACTGTTATATTTGAAGAAGACATATTGAAATGTTACTTGATATTTTTTCTTCATATAACCTTAAAGTAACTGTGGATTATCAGGGGAAAAAATGGTTAAAAGGTTTCTATAAATAAACTAAAACATTTATGGATACCAGCAAGTATCAATTTTTCTCCTTACCCATAGTTGTTTATGAAAATATGGCAAATATCAAAATACATAACCAAAAATGGTTATATTTTTTAGCCTATAACTTTTGGCAATCTTTATACTACTCTGTCAGAGAAAACAAAATTCTCTCCTCTTGATGCAATTGAACTTATAAACATTTGGCAGATTTAATTTTCCATCAAACAGAAAATTTCCAAATTTCATTTCTCTCCCTCCCTCCCTGCTTTCCTCCTTTCCTCTCTTTTGCTCCCCTTCATTTTCTTTTAATTAAGGTTGTGCTTGGCAGCCTCTGTCTTCTTCAAAGCAAAAGCCTGTTTTCACTTTTGATAATTCCTGAAAAGCATTTTCCAGCTTCCTGAGGAATTTTGGTTTCCTTTACAAGTCAGGCAGATGGTTTATATTGCCTTAGGGAAGGTGTGGGCATCACAGTTTTTGGTTTACCATGAATCTAGCAAGAAAATGCTTGTCAGTCGGTCTGTCTGAAATGCCCGGCTCTCTATTTCATGTGGTTAAAAATGTCAAACAACATTCTAAACCTGGAATTGAATCCCTTTCTTCGCCTGTTCATTTCTCATTAGATACTCAAAAGGGAGAAATCACTTGCATCTTAGTAAATGCTGTTTTAAATCTGCAACAGTTTAATGTTTATTGGGAGGAAGGGTCATAGTACCTTGTGTCAAGCACCTACTAAGTGCAAGGCACTGGACCAGGAAAACAAATGTAATGAATGAACAAGGTAGCTTTGCTTCTGAAGCAGTTAAAAAGCTATTTCAGCATGCCCTTATGTTATTCAGTTTCATGTTTCTATAATCGGCTCTTATCTTTATTTTATGATGTAAAAATTGCTCATGTGTCCTTGAGAGCCCCAAATGAAGCATGGTTTCTTTCTTCATTGTGCCAATGTCCTAGACTTCTGGCCCACAGTCAAATGTAGAATGAGCTAATGAGGTGGAGGTCAGTACTGGGAGTTATAAGAGCCAAGAAAATAGAAGCCCAGAAAGGATGGGAGACAAATGTACCATTTTCAGGAACAGGCTGAATTAATGTGGCACCATATCCCTGAATTCCTTAGAATTTTTAATCCCTATAGTTCTGATCTTATCTGGCAGCAAGGAACATTCTTAAAGAAAGCCAACACAGGGCAACAGCTTACATGGGATTTTCTGAGGGGTGTCACAAAGGCCTTTGTACCTCTTTCTCACCTAGGTACTAGAGTGTCTAAAATTCTACTGTTAGAAATTCATTCTTTCTTACTTTCTGTTTGAATCGTATGCTTTTAATATGTAAATATTCCTGGGAAAAGTAGCATATTTAGTGTTTGGGAAAAAAAAAAGACACTGCAATAGAATCAGGAGATTAGGAATCTCTAAACTTGCTGGATTCTTTGCCACTAAGAACTAGCAGTATGACCTCTAGCAAGTTTCTCCTATATTGGGTTTAGTTTCCCTGTCAGTAAAATGAGAAAAGTAGACTTGATAGAATCTAATGTCCTTTTAAAATCTAACATTCTGTGATTCTCAGAAATGATTCATACTAAATTGTTGTTCCTTCATTCTCAAAGAGGACCATGACATCTGAGTAATGTCATGACTACCAGTGAATTGGATTTAAGTGAGGGAGGGCTGTGCAAGGTCACCAACCTCACTCTCTCCTCCAGAGCCATCTAGGTTCAGTGGCAAGATATACATCAGGATGACTGGAGATGGTCCCGGATGTTTAAGGCAATTGGGGTTAAGTGACTTGCCCAAGGACACACAGCTAGTAAATATCTGAGGTGAGATTTGAACTCGGGTCCTCCTGTTTCCAGAGTCAGTGCTTTCTCCACTGCACCACCTTGATGCCTCATTAAATTGTTAGTGAAGTAGCAAATTACAAGAGGAAATGGTAGTATTGAGTATACAGAGATAGAAGAGAAGACTGAAAGGTGGGAAAGGGATACAAAAAAGGGATGAGAGAGACCACAGATTTCACCTGTTTTAGAATAAGCGCTGTCCCTGATTTAACCATAATATCACGAGAAATAAGTGAGAAGACCTGGATTCTAGTTTAAGCTTCAGCCAACTGATTATGTGATTGTGTGTTGGGAGTGGTCACTCATAGGAACCTATAACTTGTGTTTTCCCTCCTTTTTGCTTTTGATCATGCTGCTACCCTCACTTTACATTCCTTATCCACTCACTTTCTGCCTACCCAAATCATACCTACTGGAATCCTTTCTCTTCTAACACTTTCTGTGCCCCCATAGTCCATAGTGAATTGATAGCTCTCCACTCTACACCTTTATTTGCCAATGAATCATATACTACCTTGGAATATTTCTGATGTTGCACTTAACCTCATATTGTTGCTGAACTTCTAGCTGGTTCTTCCTGTCTCCAGACTAGAAAAAGAGAACCTCCAATTCTCATCAGCCATTAAGTCTATTGGGACACAAATAACAACACAAACAAACAGGACCCGATTCCTGGTATCTTTAGGCCTTAGTCATAGAGCACCAATAAAATAAAGACACAATTTTGCTAGAAGAAACAGAAATTTTATTTTTGATTTAGTGCATCTTTTAATTTTTTACATTCATTTTTGATCATCAGTTCCAAATTCTCTCTCCCTAAAACTTGTCACCTATGCATTGAGAGTGCAAGTTATACAATACCCATAATACACATGAAGTCAGAAACATAGAGATTCAATAGTTACTAAGCATGTTGTCTCTTAGAAGAAATATTAACTGATTCAAATATAGATCTATCAAAAATTACTCCCATATAATTAAAATAGAATACTTAACAATATTTCTTTTCAATTGAGACACATAATTATTCCTAGAAAGAGGATGTCATTGGATTCCTGGGCCTAGTGCAGCTGACCTGGAAATCAGACCATCCATTTGTTTTGTAACTTCTAGGAGAGAGAGAGAGAGAGAGAGAGAGAGAGAGAGAGAGAGAGAGAGAGAGAGAGAGAGAGAGAGAGAGAGAGAGGCAGGCATGCTACAAAGCCAAGCTTCTGTTCCTTGGCTCAACTCTGGATCAAGGCAGAGGTAGGACAGAGTAAGGTTGGAGCATGCTATTCCTTCTTAGTTTCCCAGAAGGAAAAAAGGCCTAGAACACAGAACAGATGCTATTCTCTCGTCACCAGTAAGAAGGGGGAAAAAAGAGACAAGAAGGAACAGTACTAAGAGACTACTAACTTGTTGCCCCCTCCCAGGAAGGAAGGGGGGCAACAGTCAGGAGCAAACATTTGGGAAACTATGGCTGAGGCCCTACCTACAATGTCTTATCAAACAAAATCACATGCTTCCAGTCACAGGCTTTCTTTCTAGACCCTGCAGCTGAACTCCAAAACCTGCCATCAATATCTCAGCATAAGGACAAGTATGGACATTGTATCTGAGAAAATCTTCTGATTTTCTTTGGGATATTTTTGCATTCAAAATTAAATGAATACATTTACATCTCTTCAAAAATGGTGAGACAAAGGGAAGCCTAGACTCAAACTTAACCCCACCACTAACTACCTTGGTTAGCTTGGTAAAACAGGAAGACCTATCTTAGGTTGGCCCCTTTTTAGTTTAGGCTCAGGTTGGAAGGTAATGAGGCCCTCATAATTCATTCAATAGTCAACAAAAGGAGGTTTATTTAGCTATAGCATAAAAAGGAAATTTAATTAAACAAGGATTCTTATGTTGGATAGATAAGGTCCCCCTCATCTCCCTGTGGAAATGTATCTAGTGAGCAGGGTGTGGTGACTCAAAAATAACTGGTCTGGCTTCTCATGGGTGAGGTTTTGTTAGAGCCTTAGGTGACATGGAAGACATGTCAATGTGGCCAGAAGCCACCAGAAAGCTTCATCAAGGGAACTTAGCCTTAGATTTCTAAGATAATCAAGTCCAAGGGAGAGCTTTGTTCCCTTTCAGAGGAACACCTAATTTGGGTGAGGCCAGAGGTTAGTTAGGCTATTGTTCCCACCATTTTTGGAATATTCATTTTGATTTTCTGAGCATCACTTTCCTCATCTATAAAATGAAGGTATTAGACTAGATAATATCTAGGGTGCCTTCCTGTGATCTTGTAACTGTATTCATTAGTGTACCGGTTCTATGACCCTTCTATAAAAAAATGACTCTTTTGTAGATTAGGCCTCCCGACATTCAAAAACATGAATTGTTTAAGTTTTAGCATATTAAAACCAAACGAACTTTGATTTTAAAAACATTTTGAATTTTTAATTCCAATAATTCCAAATTCCAATAATTTCCAATTTTATTTTTCACTGAACCTGTGATTTCAGGTGTACAAATTTACACAGGCTATGAGACTTACTGTCTTAGAAAGTTGCCTGAGATGCTGAGAGATTAAGAGACTTGCTCAATTTATTCCAAGGCAAGACTTGAACACAGGTCTTAATGAAGTTAATAACTAAGTTAAAAATGACTTAAAATATAATTTCAAGGATTTTTTTTTACTGAATGTCTTTTAAATCAATGTCTTTTTGAAAAGACAGACAAATCTCATTTTGGATTACAGAATGCGGGATTTTAATTTATTTAATTACTTTTAGTCCTTGAATCATGTATTTTATCTTCTCTTTTTTTGGCCTCATTGCAAATGATGGCCCCCATAAAAAAAAAAACCCTTTCCCAATCAATCAATCAATAAGTATCTTTAAGTACCTACTATGTGCCAAGTTTAGACTATAGAAATGGGCATTGGGAAAAATTGGGATTGTCTGCCTGGTGTCAAGTAATCAATCAAAAAATATTTGTTAAATTCTTACAATGAACTGCTAAAGTATGCATTTGAGGCATGAAGTTTAGTCTGATTGTTTAAAAATAAGAGGGGAACCCACACATTGTAGTGGTGACACAAAAGTACTGCCAGATATGAAGTGATTCGTCCACAGTCCCTTCATAAGTAAAAAGAAATGCAGAAGGTGAATACACATGCCCATGCACACTCAATTTTAGTATGTACTAATTTTTTTTAGTTCAGATTTTTGTATTCTATGGTCAAAAATAAGATCATCACATTTTCCTTTTGTAGAAATAGCTAGGTTTGTATACTTGAATTTTTTCAAGCCTCTGTTTTCCTATCACCAAATATGTAATCATTAATTGAATAGGTTTCATGCCTGGGGCATTCCAAAAACTTTGTGTTAAATCAAAAAGTCTGGCAGGAAGAAAAAAATTAGAAAGTCATAAAAATCGACCTGATTTCCAGAACTCACTATAGGATGTATAAAGACATTTCTGTTCAAAGGAATGAGATGGGAAGTGCATGGTTACTGCCCCAGTTGGATCAGGCCTAAATTGTGAGGGAATTCCAACTGATAAGAATTCTGCATGCTTTCTTTTCCATCCAACTCAGCTGGCACGGTGAATAAGTTTCATTTCAACTCAGTAATGGCCTTCTGGGTCACAATTCTGGGCAACAATGGAACGAGCCAAATGTCAGCAAAGATTTCCTTCCCTAACTGGAAGAGAAAAAAATCTTCTGCCTTGGGCACTGGGGGCAAGGAGAAGGTAAGATTCGACCTTTCCCCAGGTAAAAGAAAAGAAAAACATTAATGGCTACCACAGGTAGCTAATATTGGAAACTAGTTTTTAAAATATTGGAAACTCCACCCATCTAGCAGATCCAAATGCAAAAACTGTTTGGGAGCAATGTTTTAGGGGCATTTTGCTATTTGACCATATGTGGCTAATATAGGATTAGACCGAAAATAGGCATTCTTCATGTTTGTTAAAAGAATAAGTAAAAATGATAATAATAATAGCTAGTATTTGTATAGTGGTTACTATGTGATAGGCACTGTGCTAAACAATTTACAAATATTATCTCGTTAGTGTCAAACATAGTTCAGACACTCAATTGACTTAACCCACTGGAGATCAGAACTCCTGAGATGAAGGGATTCGTCAGCCTTAGCCTTCCCAATAACAGGGTTTACAGGCATGAGCCATTATACCCATCCCACTAATACACTCTTAGGCTACATTAAGTTTGAGAGGTATAGGGAAGTAATAGTACCATAGTACTGTACTCTGCTCAGAAGTCTTAGTACTGGGAGACACATTTTAGGGACAATATTATTAGACAATGTCTTCAAAGAGGATGGCCACCAAGATGATGAAGGATACCATATAAGGATTGGTTTAAAAAAAAAAAAAACTTGATATGTTTATCCTGGCTAAGAGAGGACACAAGGAGATATGATAACATCTTTAAATATTAATTTGTAGGGTGCTCAAGTGAAAGAGGGACTAGATTTATTCCTCTTGACCCCAGAACTAGGATCAGTGAGCATAAGTTACAAAGAGGTAAATTTAAGTCAGATATTGAGAAACAAAACTTCCTTTGTCAATCACTTCTGTTCTACCACTTCTACTTGATCTCAACACTTGCTTTTTCCACTTCCATCTTCTAAGCACAGGTATTTTTTAACACTGCATATAAATTGAACCTTACAGAAATTATTATTTTTTTAATTCTTCATTTCTGTCAGTAGGGATCTGGTCTTGATTAACTTTAATTATAAGTCTAATGATAAAAATAACCCAAAATCATTCAGCTAAAATATGTACAGGATGAGTAACAAGTTTCAGATTATATGTTTCTTCTAATTAATGCTAATGCTAATCTAATATGGAAGGCCTATGTGCATTAGAGTATTCAAAGATCGTTCTAACGGGATAACCGCACTAATATATTCTAAGGTTGTAATGATTGGTACAATAAAATCCCACAGATGTATGAAAACATTGTTCCTTGTCAAAACATTGTCATTTTAAATAATATGGAGCTCACTTTTTGAAGACACTGAGATCCATGAATCTTTTATAGAAATGTCATGAAAATCCTTCTCACCATGAAACTTTTCGAATGAATTTCTCATTACTAAATCATTTAAATGTTTCTCCTGACTCCAGTCTTCAGCTTTCCTACAAGCACAAAGTACCTCTAAGTCTTCCTGCTATATCTGTGCATAACATGCATAGGGTAAGTGTTCTTGATGACCAGATAACCTAATGAAGAAGATTCTTGCCTTTGGTCTACTACAGAGATTCTCAGCCTTTTCATGTGTTACGGACTCTTTCTCTGTATTATGTTTTGAAATGCATAAAATACATAGGATTACAAAGGCAACCCATCATATTCAAATACAGTTATCATTTTTTAAAAAATGTTCAATAACCCTGAAGCTAAGAATTCATATTTTAGATCAAGGATTCTTAAATTGGGCCTTGTGGTACCAAATGTATTTAAGGGTTGATGTTGCCCATATTCCATGTCTCTTAAACACTCACTCAAGGAGCCGCTGGCCTGATATCATAGTTCAGTAGCCTTCATTTCATACAATGACAAATACAACAACAATGATCATGATAACCAGCATTTATATGGCACTTTAAAGTTTAAAAAGTGCTTTACAACTATTATCTCATTTTATCCTCATAGCAACCCCAAGAAGTAGGTATTATTATCATCCTCATTTTATAGTTGAGGAAACTGAGGCAAACAGAGGTTAAGCAAATTACAACGGATGACACAAAAAGTATCTGAGTTCAGATTTGAATTCAGGTCTTCCTGATTCCATGCCCAGTGCTCTGTGCACGGTGGTACCCTATAGTTTCAAATTCCAGGATGATGTGAGTATATAGTACTTTCTTTCAGAAAGTGAAAAATTTAGACTTCTTGGCATGAGAGCATGACCTATTTGCATGATAGAAAAGTAGGTGACTACAAGGCAGAATACTTGTGCACGAAATGTAATGTTATTCACATAAATTAATCCTCCTTTAGTCTCAGTTTCTTCATATGTAAAATAGAGATAGTAATATCCATTGGATCTGCCTTGCTAGGTCAGCTAGGTTGTACACTGGATAGAGCACCAGGCCTGGAGTCAGGAAGACTTATATTCCTGAATTCAAATCTGGCCTCAGACACTTAATAGCTGTGTGATCCCGGGCAAGTTGCTTCACCCTGTTTGACTCAGTTTCCTCATCTGTAAAATGAGCTGGAAAAGGAAATGGCAAACTGCTCAATATCTCTGCCAAGAAAACCCCAAATAGGATCATGAGGAGTCAAACAGAACTGAAATAACTGAATAACACCAAAAATTCTTAGGAAGTGTTCCTTTACTTAAAGCCAGACTCTGCATATTTGCAGCTTCTCTTTGTTTCTCTGTTCTGTCCTCCCAGGTTAAGAAGACCGAATCTAATGCCTGTTCCACATGACAGCTCTTCAAATACTTGAAGACAGCTATCATGTTCCCTTTAGGTCTAAACTCATTCAGGCTAAACAGTTTCATTTCCTTCTCAACCAATCCTCCTGCTATGACATTTACACAAGACCTGTCATCATTCTTGTTGCCTTCCTCTGCATGCTCTCCAGTTGACCAGTGTCCTTATTAAATTTGTCACCTAGAACTGATCACTGTGCTTCAGATGCATTCTGGTCATTCATCATGCCTGGAGTTTACTCCCTTTTCCCCTCCACCTTAGAAAATCCCCAAATCTCCCTTGAGCCTTAATTTAGGCATCTCATTCTATATGAAGCCTTTCCTCATTCCTTCAGCTCTTGGGGACTTTATTTTCCAAACCATATTTCATCTTTTCTGCATATACCTTATGTGTGCACAAATATGTGGGGGGTGGGGCAGCTAGGTGGCTCAGTGGATAAAGCACTGACCCTGAATTCAGGAGGACCTGAGTTCAAATCTGAGTTCAGACACTTTACACTTACTAGCTGTGTGACCTGGGCAAGTCACTTAACCCTCATTGCCCCACAAAAACAAACAAAAAAACTCAACACACACACACACACACACACACACATGCATCTGCATATGCAGATACTCATATACATAGATTTTTTGAGGGATGGATTGATTCAATTATGTCTTTGTATCCCATCACCTAGAATAGCATACAACAAACAGGTACTTAACAAATGCTTCTATTTGATTTATTGATTGATACTGATTGACCCAGATAAAAGAACACAAGAATGTCATCTTCCTAGTCCGAGCATGGGCATTAGGTCCCTCTTCATGCAGCCTAAGCTCAGATTGCCTTTTTAGCTACCATATCATACTATTGACTCCAACTGAGATTGAAGAATACCCATACATAATTTGTTCATGCTAACAGTATACAGTAGTTAAAAAATCCCTGTCCTTGGAGTTAGAGATCTGGGTTCTAGTTCTGATTGTTAACACTTAGAAATTGCAAGATCATGAGTAAGTCCTTGTGCTGCCTCTACCTTTCTTTTGTGAGGAGAGTGCTTTGTAAACCCTTAAGTGCTATGGAAATATATTATGATTTATTAGTCAGAGTCTCTGGCAAGAGAGGGACTACTTGAAAACATTGTAACATTGTTATTCTTTAATTAAAAACATTATTGCCATCTTGCATTTTAGGTCACATACATTTCTGAATATACCCATATCTCCTACTAAGTAAGCCTTCTTTTTTTTTTTTTTTTTTTTTTTTGGTGAGGCAATTGGGGTTAAATGACTTGCCTAGGGTCACACAGTTAATAAGTGTCAAGTGTCTGAGGTCAGATTTGAACTCAGGTTCTCCTGAATCCAGGGCCAGTGCTCTATCCACTGCGCCACCTTAGCTGCCCGGTTACCTTTTAACAAGGAATAGCAAAAGATTTTAAAAAACAATTTAGCTAAAATTTGTGAACACATTAATAGATTCTAACAGCATATACAATGTTTCACAACTATGGTCATCAATCTGTGTGTGTAGGGGAGGCGATTCTCATCTTTTCTCTGGAATTAATCTTGAACATTATAATTATATTCTGTTTTTCTTACTGTTCTTTAAAATTACCTTAGTATTTATTAGTCATATACTATTTTTCAAGTTATGCTTACTTTTCTCTGCCTCTATTTATATACATCTTCCCCCAATTCTCTGAATTCTTTATATTCATCATTTCATATGGCACAGTAACTTTATATTACATGCACATATCGTAACTTGTTTAGTCAATTCCCAATGAATGGGCATCTACTTTCTCTCCATTCCATTATTACATCCAAAAGTACCATAATGAATATTTTAGTATATATGGAACCCTCCTTTCTTTAACTTCCCTGGGATATATGCCAAGCAGTGGAATTTCTGAATTGAAGGATATAGACATTTTAGTCTCTTTCTTTTCATAATTTCACCTTTTAAAAACAATTTGGGAAGCACAAAACATTTGACACTCTAATATTTTGCTTTCTTTTGGCATTAAAATAAAGTAAAAAGTCATCAAAATTTGTATTAAAAGTAGACAGTCTACTCTTTGACCCAGTAATACCACTACTAGATCTGTATCCCAAAGAGATCATAAAAATGGGAAAAGGACCTACATGTACAAAAATATTTATAGCAGCTCTCTTTGTGGTGGCGAAGAATTAGAAATCAAGAGAATGTCCATCAGTTGGGGAATGGCTGAACGAGTAGTGGTATATGAATGTCATCGAATACTATTGTGCCATAAGAAATGATGAGCAAGCAGATTTCAGAAAAACATAGAAAGACTTAAGTGGACTGATGCTGAGTGAAGTGAGCAGAACCAGGAGATCATGGTACATAGTAACAGCAACATTGTGTGATGATCAACTGTGGTAGACTTAGCTCTTCTCAGCAGGACAGTTCCAAAGGACTCATGATGGGAAATGCTCTACACACCCAGTAAAAAGAACTGTGGGGGCAGCTAGGTGGCGCAGTGGATAGAGCACCGGCCCTGGAGTCAGGAGTACCTGAGTTCAAATCCAGCTTCAGACACTTAACACTTACTAGCTGTGTGAAGCCTGGGCAAGTCACTTAACCCCAATTGCCTCACTTAAAAAAAAAAAAAACTGTGGAATCTGAATGCATATTGAATCATACTGTTTCTACTTTTTCGTTTTTTTTTTTTTGAGGTTTCTCCTTTTGTTCTCATTCTTCTTTCACAACATGACTAATGCAGAAATATGTTTAATGTGATTGTACATATATAACCTATATCAGATTGCCTTCTGTCTTGGGGACGGCAGAGGGAAGGGAAGAAGGGAGAAAATTTTGGAACTAAAAATCTTATGAAAACAAATGTTGAAAACCATCTTTACGTGTAATTGGAAAAAATAAAATACTTCTAAGATAAAAAAAAATAGACAGTCAGGACTGCTGTCAATCCATTAAGAAGAGTAATTGTTTGAGAACCTGCTATGTGCCTAACACTGTATGATTTTGACCTGCTAAGATCGAAGAATCCCCAGAGCCATGTATGATTCAACTAATCACAAAAATAAAATGCTTATGCCTTTGACTTCAGAGAAAGGACATGAAAATTAATAAGATAAATTATTACTGAAGGTTCTTAATAGAGAGATGTTGTACATATGTATACAACCATAACCCATGACTTTTCTTACTGTTCCTCACTGGCTGTGAAACCACAGGACACTGTGATCCCAGTGTTTTTATTGAGATGAAATGGTCCATTAGTTGCTAGTGCTGGGCAGAACATTCCCTAGAAACACACTCTAGAACTATTCTATGTCACATTTATTATATATAGAATTATACGTGTTTAGCAACCAGCTCATTTTCCTTTGAATTTTATAATGTTTTATCATTTAAATTTTTCCTTTTGAGGTGTTGTACACCATGAAATGCTTAACTATTTCTCATTACTGGGGTTTAATAGTAAAACAAAGAGAAAAGCTAAGCTATTGTGGTTATGGGAATTCCTGAGACAAGGTTCTTTCTGTCTAATGCCATTTTCAGATCAATCATTCAGTTAACAATATGTTAAATTTGACAACTGGACAGTTTTACTGCTCCTTTTCAAAGTTTAATCTTTCCATAAAAAATGTTGCAGAAAACCTCCTTTCATTGTGCTACCTAAGGACTTTTCTCCCTTCTCTAAAAATTTTTAAAATTAAAAAATTGAAATTAAAAAAGATGGATTGGAGGAAATAGTACTCATCTTGAAATTTGTAAATGCCCTTCTGACATAAGTCCTCAGTATTTGCATCTTAGAAGCTCCTTCTCAGCATATAGGTATCCTAAATGAAGCAGAAAATATTTGTAAATAAAGCATCACCCTACCCTTATTCCACTATAGAACACATTTTGATACCCTTGAGAATAACATTCACAGACTGAGAGAGCAGGTGTTCTGCTCATCATTGCTTCTACATTGGTTTGTTGTTGTTTGTTGTTTTGTTTTGTTTTGTTGTTTCCCAAGGCCACAATATGGCTAAAGTTGTCTCACTACAGGGAGAATCTGAAGACATGGGGCTGCTTTTCCCTCTGCTGGGCTGTAGCGTGTGTCACCAGAAGACTCCTCTTCATAATCAATATAAAGTTGCTGTTTGTTTGTTTCAGAATTGCTAGATGATCCAGCTGAATTTCTACTTCAGTCTTCTTTTTCTTTTTGCTCAAGAGCAACTATTCTCAAACTTTTTGGTCTTAGGACCCCTGCCCTTTTATAATCTTCAAATTATTAAGGAGCCCCCCCAGAGCAATTTTATGTGGATTATATCTATCAATATTTACCACATTAGAAATTAAAGCATCTTAGTATTTTTATGAAAAGTTGTTTCAACCTTATGAAGCTACTCAAAGGAGCTTCAAGGAATCCCTAATGTTTCTAAGACCTTTATTTGAAAACTGCTGCTCTATAGTAATGGTCTTCAGACTTTTTTGATAGTGCTCCCCTATCAGTAAATAGTTTTAGAACAGTCATTGTTAACAATTGTATATTTATTTATTCATTCATTCATTCATTTGTTATATCCATGTACTATCATATTAGTAATAATATACTTCATAAGACTTACATAAAAGGATAAAATAAAGATTTAATCTTTATCTTATCCTTTTTATGTAAGTCTTATGAAGTATATTATATTATATTCCTCAGTCAAGAGGAAGTCACTGGAGTTTATTGAGTGAGGGAGTGGTATGGTCAGCCTGTGAATCATCTTTCCATGCTCTGATTGGTTTATCATATAATTCTTAGCAGCATGCCACGTTTTTGTGCAAAGCCTTGGACCCTGGTATACACAACTCTCCCTTTGGAAACCACGGCTCTAGAAACCTTGTTAATTCTCTCTGGATTTCATTCTGTCCTTCTATTGCTTTTCACTGTATTTATGATTAGATGTATTCTTGCCTGAAGGTAAGGGAGACTAAATGATCTTTTACAGTTCTCAAAGCCTTTTGTTTCTAAGAACAATGCCTGAGATGGAATTAATGATTTTGGCTTAAAAATCAATGTTTTCTATTTCACAGATACCATGTTCTCCATCACAGTGTTTTATGCTACTATGGTTTTAATATACTTTACTTTGAATTAGAACTTGAACTAGTATATTAGTTCTTGATAGCCAATTGAGAGCTCAGTAAGAATTTTTAAATCTTGTCTGCCATATTGCTCCAGGCTAATGATATCCACAAAACTAGTGGATAACTAGATGCAGAGGTATCATGGGGGAATGGGAAGAACAGTAAGTTTATAATCATAAGAACTAAATTTGTATCACTGCCCTGCTTATTTACTCTTTGTGTGGTAGATGGGCAAATTACTTCATTTCACTGGGCATCAGTTTCCTCAACTGCAATATACAGATTGAGGGGGAATGAGTCAGATGATCTCAAATGTCTCCTTCACATCTAATTCCTCTTACCCTTTTGAATTCCAATGTTTGTCTTTTTCTCAGTGCAAGAGTTTTTAAATCCTATTACTGAATCCCCCTCCCTTTAGGTTGTTTTGTAGATTATGATGATATTCCAGTATTGTACATTTTGCCTTTGTGATCATTACTCATACACTAAGCTCAGGGCTGCGGAAGGGAAGGAGGTGGCAGATTGTACTAACCACCTACAACTAAGTAAATAAAAAAGAATAAGTAGGTAATTTCTGGGGTGTCATGGACCCGTGGTATGCATTCTTAGGCAATGAGAAGTAAGATTCAGCAGCAAAAACGAGAGGCAGCAAAAATGTCAGTTCTGATTGCTCTTAGCCTTTGTTTGCCATAAGCATTTTATTTCTCCCCCCTATAATTTTTTTGGAAGAAATGTGACAGCTCTGTTGGCTTCCAGGCCTTAGGATACATGTCAAGGGAAATTGCTTTTTAAGTGAAATTCTAAAGTAGAGAAACAAACTTACCTATTTCTTACTCACTGACAGTAGGAAAGATGGGATTCTCACTTCTAAAGTTATAGCACCATAATAGTCTGACTCTCCTAATAGACTATAGCTTTCCAGGTGAGAACCCATCTGTTTTTAACACACCTTGCCAATGTAAGTGTCATATCCCTTAGAGTGAGTCTACAGAAGCATGCTGTTTGATTACTTTTGGTGTAGTAAGTCTTTTGGAGTTCCTTGTATCCCTTTTAAGAGACAGCATGGAATAGTAAAAATGATTCTGGGTCAAAAGATTTGGGTCTAATTCCATCTCACACCTATTTACTTGCTTTCTTCATTTAGGCAAAATATTTAACTTCTCAAGGCTTTAGTTTCCTGTAAAATGTGGGAGTTATGCTCAATAATAAGGGCTCTTTGGTGCAACTAGGTGGCGTAGTGGATAAAGCACCAGCCCTAGATTCAGGAGGATCTGAGTTCAAATCCGACCTCGGACACTTGACACTAGTTGTGTGACCCTGGGCAAGTCACTTAACCCTCATTGTCCCACCAAAAAAAAAAAGGGAAAAAAAAAGAAGGGCTCTTCTAACTCTAACCCCTTTATCATATTAGCAGGAGCAAACAGAAAATAGAAAAAATACAATGAAGAGTGGCTTTTAAAAAATATATATAATATGTGTGTGTGTATATATATACATATATATACATAAATATAAATATATATATATAGTATTCTTTAAAAATCTAAATTTGGGTTCTAATCTTTCCCCCCACTTTTGGGGGGAAACTGGCTAAAATCACTGATAAATTCAGCAAGAGTTTAGGCTTTTAAGGGTTTATTAAAAGATATATTATAAGATAGTGAAGAGAGAGAAAGATTGAGAACAGATTCCTTATAGCATGGAAATCCTAGCTTTCCTAACAGCTCACGTGAAGTCCTCCCACCAAGCCTATGTCTGGATCCAAAAGAGCAAGCTCTCATCTGAAGGTCTCTGCTTCCTACTTACTGTTCTCCTCCCTGAAATGGGAGGTTCTTCAAGTTGTGATCTCAGTTTAATCAACCTTAACTAGGTTTAACTTCTGAGAACAATGCCCTACTCAGGGCTGGCCAGCTGTGGTCCCTATTTAATCATCACAAGTAGGTACTTAACAGGTTTCTCAAACAATACTAGATCAATCAGGTGGGACCCCTGGGCATCTGACAAATTCCATTATTTTATCACAATATATGTATATACTGTATTCTATCTTAGTAGAAATCACACATTTCCACAAAGGTCTGTTATACATTTAAAAAGTCTACAAAAATTAGACAAATGTTGATGTGCATCTAGTGTGGAAAATGTGTGGATACTTTATCAGTCTTCTTGGATACACGCATATATCTAGATAACACTGCCATCAGAAGTATCCTGTGAATGATCCTGCTATGTTATGTAATTGTCTCAAAAGAAACATAACTAAAAATGAAATGTTAGAAATAAATATGTGTGGGGCAGCTAGGTGGCACAGTGGATAGAGCACCGGCCCTGGAGTCAGGAGTACCTGAGTTCAAATCCAGCCTCAGACACTTAACACTTACTAGCTGTGTGACCCTAGGCAAGTCACTTAACCCCAATTGCCTGGAAAAAAAAAAGGAGGAAAGTAAAAAAAAAAAGAAAGAGAGAAAGAAAGAAATATGTGCACTGAGCTTGGAGAAAATTAATTAAAGGATCATAGATTTAGATTTACAATTGGAAGGAACTTAGTCCCTTAGATCTCTAGCACATCCTCCTCACTTTACAGATAAGGAAACTGAGACTCAGAGAAGTGAATTGAATTTGCCAAGGTCATATAAGGAGGAAGTGACAGAGCCAGAATTTGGACTCACATCCTCTCATTACTAATATAGGATTCTTCCATATCAATTCTTCTATATTAGTCATATAAAATTTAGTTGATTCAAATGATTCTTAAATCTACTTTGTTTTTAATGACTTAATGGGTTAAATTAATTATATCTGTCTGGACCACTAAATATTTTTCAATTATAGGAATCTAGCTGCTTTTCTTTTAGAGTATATTGTATACAATTCACTAGCAACATTCTGTTTCCTTTTTACACAAAAATATCTAATATGAGTAGAACTCCAATTATAAAAATGAAATCCTTCAGTGGTATGAAAGGAACATTGAGTGGTAAATGCAGGGATTTTTATTTTCACAGATTAAAGTAAGAATAACACTGCTTTGGACATGTTGAGGGTATGCTTTTCTGATAAACATGAAACAGACAAAGCAACTGGATACACTTTCTGTATATGAAAGATTAAATCCTAGAAGTACATCAAATATTCTGTCATCATTCTATCCTTCAAAGAGGTATATGACGAACCATGTAGGTTTTTGGTGTATCGACCTTTTAGATAAGATCTTCAAGATTCTTGATCTATAGTGTAAAGCTCTTTGGTAACATTGAGCTGCAGATTTGTTACTCTGTTGGTGTTTCTGGGATGTGATTTAAATATGCATCCTGGAACAGCTTAATCACATAATATGTATGTCAAATTTGATTGTATGTAAAATGTTGATTTTTACTTCAATATTTAGAGATCCATGATTTCATTGCCTTGGACATTCCCAATCCAATGCCAAATGAAATCCCTCTCCTACATGATGAACTATCTTAAAGAATTTTGTGAATGAAAAATTCATCAATTTGTGGCCAAGCTAAAAAAAAACTTCTCTAGACTTAATTAGGCTGGCCCTCAAACAATAGATATCAGCTTCATTGATGAACTTGTATTATAGGGTTTTTTTTCCCATTTTGTTCTTACCAGATAGAAGCAGGGGAGGATGCTCTACCATAGCTTGTACTTGGCTGATGTGGCATTGGAGAAGCTAGGATCAAATCCCACTACCTTCATTTAGCTTCAAAGTAGGGTTTTGGAGCAGCTAGGTGGCACAGTAGATAAAGCACTGGCCCTGGATTCAGGAGGACCTGAGTTCAAATGTGACCTCAGACATTTGACACTTGCTATGTGACCCTGGGCAAGCCACTTAACCCTCATTGCCCTGCCTCCCCTGCCAAAAATAGGGTTTTAATGGAGGGACAATATCATCACAAACAAAAAACAAACATATTAGCAGAATTTATGATACCAAAGCAATACCACTTAGATCTTTAATTTTCTAGACAAAAGAGGAATTGTATATCCTTTAAAAAGGGTTTTTTTATCCTTTTTAAAAATGTGAGCTGCATAATTGCCCCCTCCAAAAAAAGAAAATCTCCATACGGAAAAACGAAGTATATATGTAATTTACATTACAAACGGATTGATTTTGTTTAAAGTACATAATAAATTCAACATGTTGATGTTTACAGAAATGTCCTGCTTTTCTGCATTTCCTTCTGAACTTTCTCCTAATAATCTCTTTGGATTTTTAAAATGCTTCAATGAACCTATTTTCCTTCTTTTCTCTCATTTCTTTTTTTCTTTGCAACTCTTGCTGCAAAAGTTTAAAGACAGACTTATGTTAAGCAGTACTTTTATAAGCAACATTCTAACAAAATTCATTAGCTAAAATCTTGTTGACATTTAATATTCTTGTACATTTCTGAACTCAGTGAATTTAAGTAAAGACTCATAGAATACTGTAAACCATTTTGTGTTTTTTGAAAGAAGCTGACCTCGTTTTATTGTTTTGTTTGGGTGAAGGCTGGTTGTTGATTTCTCTGTGTTTTTGCTATTTCAGTAGTGTTCCCACTTTTCTTGGTCTACAGACAATGAAACTCAACAAGACCCAGTTTCAATTTGGGGGATAAAAATGAAAACAAGAGTTGAATATTCCCCCCAATCCATGTTGATTGCTGACTGCTTTGCCAATTGAGCAAGACAGCTTGGTTTTCGTTGAACTGTATCTTCTTTGACTGACTGACTGTATGTATGTGTGTGTGTGTGTGTGTGTGTGTGTGTGCGTGTGACAGAGAGAGGAGAAAGGGAATAGAGAAGGGGAGAGGTGAATGACAACATATCATTTGTGGAAAGAAGCAGGCCTCTGATACATTCATTGTCTTACTGGTCGCATTGTCTTACATGCACATTTCTCAGCCTCTTTTTCTCATTATGTCTGAAAACTGATTATTTGAAATCCTATCTTATTTAAGCTTCAAATGTGGAGAAGGATGGAAAAATAATCAAACCTATTCCCTTTTCTGGGACAGTACAGTCTTTTAAAATATGACTCTTTAGTTCTTAGTACAGTACCGGGCACAGAGTAGGTGTTAAACAAATATTGATTGATAAATATACTCCAGTAATTGGTAAAAAGATATCGTAAGCAACAAACCACATAAGCTATTTCTAGTTGCTATGAGCATTCTCCAAAGCCACAGCCAATTTCAGAAAAATAAGGTAAGGACTCCAGAGGTGAGGAAATGACCAGCAGTAAATCATGGGAGATCGAAGACCTGCTGGGCAGCAGCTCTATGTGCTAAAATATCAAGGAAGATAGTGGAAGGCTAAGAGGCATAGTATAGATGACCAGGGTCATTGGAGTGATTCCTGTAGACTCTGGGATCCAAGGAGAGTTGCAACTTAAGCTGAGTCTTGAAATAGTTTTCTCATTTTCCTCAGTTTTTAAAAAGGAATATAATAGAAACATCCTCAATAATTATATAGCTAGTGGGCAGCTAGGTGATACAGTAGATAAAGCAGTGGCCCTGGGTTCAGGAGGACATGAGCTCAAATCCGACCGCAGAAACTTGACCTTTACTAGCTGTGTGACCCTGTGCAAGCCACTTAACCCTCATTGCCCTGCAAAAAAAATAATAATTATAGTGCTAGTGATGAATATGGAAAAGCTATAAAAGTGTAACTACAAAGCAAAGTCAGCAAAACATACATTTATTTACATGCAGTTTTTCCATTTACTATATTTACATGATACACACAACAAAATGGTTGCACTTCAAAAAGCTCACTTTTAAATTAAATTGTTCCAGTTCTCTAACTAAAAAGCCATAGCAAATCAGTGTAAGAGTTTGGGTTCAAGTGACTGCTTTTAAATCATGACTATACTTCCTTGCATTTTTATTTCCAATTGAAACCTTCAAAGGTATTAGAGAATTTTATTAAAACCTCACACGAATATTTTTGGAAGCTTTGTTCATGATTTACCTTTGTCCTCAAATCTTTTGCCTTTTCAAATTTCCTGTGTGTTTGTTATCTCCTCTTCCTTCTTCTCTTTTCCTTTCTTTCTTTTCTCTGTCCTCTGTCTCTCTTTTCCTGCTAAAATAGAATTACTCTAACTTGGTTGAAGGTGTACTTGCAGTACTATCAAATAGTCTCTTTTAAACCAACTGGAGGGGCAGCTAGGTGGTGCAGTGGATGATCATGGGCCCTGGTGTCAGGAGGACCTGAGTTCAAATCTAGCCCTTGTGACCTTGGACAAGTCACTTAACTCCAATGCCTCCCTAAAATAAATAAATAAATGATGAACCAAATGAAGAAAACTTGAAAAGGAAATAAAATCTGAATGACATTCCCAATGTATATCCAGGAGAATGTAAGCTTCTTGAGACAGAAAAAAAGGAACTGATTTGTATTTTTTCTGTCCCCAGCATTTAGCTCAATGCCTGTCACATAAGAGACATAAAATGTCTATTGAATGAATGAATGAATGTATATTTGCACAATGTCAGGAGCAAACCCTTTACCTCTTCAGTTACTTACCAGAGTCTTGCCTTTAAGGTTGGATAATCTCTAAGAATTTTGCATTTCTGTCATTAAATGTTCTCATTCTTCATAGAGAAAGGTTCTTTTCAAATACACAAAGGGATTTCTGATTCCCCATCTTTCTACTTAGTACCTAAAGCTGTGGAAAAGAAGAACATTTTAAAGCACAGGTTGAAGACCATTCCCCCCTTTAATGCTTCTACTGTCAATATTTCTTAAATGCACTGTCCCCAGATCAATTCATATACATCTTTCTTTTCAATAGTACATTTTAATTAAAATAATAAATGAATGTTTGTAGTTTTGACTCTGTGGAATTAAGAAGAGGAAATGAAGAAAAGTAAAAGGGAATTCACTTCTGAAAAAAATGCAACTGAAGATACATAAAGGTCTAGACATGACCTTAACTCTTCAGTGTTTGTGTACTCAAAACTGCCAACCAAGTAGGATGTTTGATGTCCTACCCAATTAACATACCAAAGTCCATGATGAGCAAATGATGTTACCAATTTATAAGATATGGATCATTTCTTATTGTGATGGCACAGATACTTCTTTTCAATAAGGATGCCCTTTGTAAAAGTGCTGGAAGTTTTTCTTACATATTGTTCTGTCTATCCTAATTGATTGCTATCTCCTTAAGGGTAAGGATAATGTTTTCTTTTGATATTATTCACACAGTAGATACTACTTAAATACTAGATTTTGATCTATTGATCAAACTAAATATATAGATATATACATACACACATATATATACATATATATGTATATTTGTATACATGTATATACACATGTTCATATATATATATATATGAGTTTTCTAAAGAGAAATTGAGTTTTCTAAATGGAAATTGAGGATCTTTTTGAAAACAGTTTCTGGTATGGTAGGGCAGAATGATTAGGGGATTTACCTGATTCTGTGTGTAAGCCTATTGCTAAGGCAAGTAAGTTATAGATAAGCTTAAGTATTGTTACCAAACCCAGCCCCTGGCAGATATTAAAATGTAGGCCATGTGCTTGGATATGTGAACTTTCACCTTATATTGCCTGGAATCTAGGTCAGCTCCACACTATACCACTATAATTCTGAATTTCCTCCTTCTCCTCTTCCCACCAGAATTTAGACTTTGACTTCTAATAGGTGAGTTTTTATCTTCCTCAGAATAAGGACACCAGAATAAGACCCACTCTAAACTATGCCACTGTGTTTTGACCCATTCTCTGTCTATCACCCCCTCTTTTACAAACCTCTGTGTGTTGTCTTTCCCCTATTTAAATGTTATCTTCTCGAGGGCAGGGAATATCTCTTTCTTACTTGTATTTGCATCTTGGGATTTAGCACAGTGCTTGACTTATAGTTAGTGCTTTAATTCATCCATCCATTCATCTATTTATTCATATGAAGGATCTACTTGTCCTGAGCAGAAAAGGGAGTGAGATAAGGATAAAACCAAAATTCAGTTGTGTCAATTGTTGGCAATTGAGTATTCATGGAAAATGTTTAGAATTAAACTTTATGCTTCATTTTCCTTAACAATCTGTTCCTTATTTATTTTTTAACAAACAATGCTGCACAAAGAGTTTCCCTAGATTTTAGAAAGGCTTTTAATAAAGTTTTTTTTTATTTCACTATTCCTATAGAACAGTGATATGTGGGTTAAATGATAGTACAATTAATTAGATTTTTAAACTGTTTGTCAGTACTCAAAGAATAGTCATTAATGCTTCCTGTAAGGAACTCTCAAGTGGAGTGTCCCATTGATCAGTGTTTGGTCCTTTCCTGTTTCATATTTATAGCTTTATTTTTTCATATTTATATTTATATCATAGATGGTATGCTTAGAAAACTTGAAGGTGACCCAAAGTTCAGAGAGATAGGTAGCACACTAAATAACACATTCATGAACCCCAAAGATACTGTCAAGTTACATTAGGTTGAACTTAATAAGATATAATTATTAAGATAAAATAGATGGACATGTGATTTGTTTTATTATGGCTCATGAGTTCATGATGGGAAGGTGTGGCTAGATAGCCATTCATCTGAAAAAATAATTTAGAATTTTAATAAATTAATAATTGTTGTGGTTAGATAACAATTGCATGAGTATAAGATGAGAAAGTATGACTAGATAGTAATTGATCGGAAAAATAATTTGGAATTTAATAATTTGGCTCTGAAACTTAATATGGGTGAGTTGTTTAATGTAGCAATCAAGAATTCTGATGTGATCTTATATTATATTAAGAAAGGTAGCATAGTGCCCAGGACTAAGGAGGTGATAGTTTCTACTGTTATATGTCCTGGCCAGATCACATCTAGTGTGCTGTGTATAATTTTAGGTACCATATTTTAGGTATAATATTGATAAGCTAGATAATGTCTAGCCAATGGTAGCCAGTATGGTGAAAGGACTCAAGCTAATGCTATAAAATGAATGAAAAGTACTTCAAGTTGTTTTGCTTATAAAAGAGAAGATTTAAGGGTTATATTTGAGATCGATCTCTGAATATTTAAAAGGTTCTCACATAGAAGTGAAATTAGATTAGTTCTTCTTGGACCCAGAAGGAAGAACCAGGAGCCATGTGTAAAAGTTACAAAGGCATAAATTTTACAAAGGCAATTTTCCTAACTAGAGCTATTCCAATGCATAATGGACTGCTTCCAGGGGTTAACATAATGGGTTTCTCTGTCTCCTCTATCTCATCAATCAAAAGCAGTATGACCACATGTCTGGTATGTTGTAGAGAGGAGTCTTACTCAAATACAGAATGAACTAGCTGGTGTTTGAGGTCTCTTTAACCTCTGAAATTCTGTGAGATTTTATTTTTTTTAAATACACAGCTTAGAAGTATTAAGACCATCTATTTTAATAAAGATTTGAATATCAGATTTTTAAAGGGGGAAAATGTTTCCCCCTTATCCCCACTCCCATCAATATCTATAAATTAAGTTATGATTTTCTTATAGGTTCGTCTAATTGAGTTCTTTGCTAAAAAAAGCTTTTGACCATTCTGTATTATCAGCCAAAGTCCCAACTCCATGACTTGGTATACAGTGACCTCTGCAATATGGTGGAACTCTATCTATTCCACCCAATTTCATATTACTAATCACTACATGTTATAGATGTCACCCAAACTATACTATACATCCTATTCTCTGCAATGCCTTTCCTATCCAACTTGGCCAGTTGAAAAACTTGCCACTCTTTAAATTCCAGCTTATATAGCAACTCCTCCATGAGACACTACTTGATCCCCCTTGTTGGAAGTGATATTTCCCTCCTTGGACTTTTGAAAGTTTAATAAATATGTTTAAAATCCAAATAGAATTTGAATTGAGTTGAAGAGAATCCTGACTGAGGCTCTACTGCCACCTGGTGACATTATTGTTACATTGCAAGTTCAGGGCTTTTCAAAAGGGAATAAATCTTTTCATGACCTTTGAATCTGCAAATTTAGCATACAAGCACCATTCAATTCAATTCAACAACCATATACCAAGCATCTAGAATGTGCAGGGATTTTTGTTAGGATTTTAAGTATAAAAGATAAAAAACACAGTACCTGTCCTCAAGAAACTTATACTCTAATAGGAGGGCGGATGTATATACAAATAGCAACCCGTAACATGGAGTGAGATAAGTACAAAAAAGTGATCCAGATGAAATTTCTATAAGAAACTTGAGGATGGGGCGGCTGGATTCAGGAGGACCTGAATTCAAATCCGACCTCAGACACTTGACACTAGCTGTGTGACCCTGGGCAAGTCACTTAACCCCCATTGCCCCACAAAAAAAAAAAAAAGAAAGAAAGAAACTTGAGGACACTTACAATTGGAAGAATCAATGAAGGTTTCATGGTGTACATAGGCACCCGTGATAGGCCTTGAAGAAAAGGAGGCATTTCATGAGACCTAAAGGAAGGGTGGGGTCATTTCAGGTATGGGGAATGATTTAACAAAAGGGCAAAGTCAGAAAAGAAGACGACAATTAATACAATTTGGCTTCAACGTTAACTTTCTGAAGAGGAGTATTTTGGAATCCTATAGAAAAGTAGGATGAAGCCAAATAATGCATGGTCTTCAATTCTAGAATAAGATGTTCATCTTTATTTGGTAGGTGATAGGGAGCCACTGAAGGTTCGTGAGCAAGGAATTGATATGAGTAGAATGGTGCTCAGGCATCAATATAAAAGATGAATTGAAAAGGGAATAATAAACCAGAGGCAGGAAAACAAGTGAGGAGGCTGTTGAAATACTCTAAGGAAGAGATTATGAGGATCTGAAATTGTGAAAGGAGAGGAGAAAGGAGGAAACAGGTAGAAGGAATATTTCCAAAACCAAATTAGCATAATTTTACAGATAATTGGATGGATGGATGGGGCGATGGATGATGGTAAATGAATAAAAAAGCAGCAGGTATGGTGATAATGTTTTAAACCTGGAAAAATCACTCTACTAGGAGACATGATATCTTCTCTAATATCTCTATTTAACTATGTATTTGTTGTGTGACCTTCAGCAAATCATCTAGCCTCTCTAGAGAGTTCAGTTCTGTGAAATAGTACTGGAATCTCTGCTTCCTCATACTGCTCACAGGCATGTGTTTGGCACATATTTTGCCCTTAGTACATTCTTCTTTATATTGCACATATTTGTATACATCCTTCATTAAAGCCCATTAAATTTGCAAGTGAAGCACAGTTTCTTTTTAATCACTGTATCCCTAGACCCTAGCTTTGAGCATTGCACATACTTAATAATAGCTTCTTTGAAGACAGAGGATGGAACCAAATGACTTCTTGAGACCCCTTCTAACCCTAAATTGTACAACACTCTATTGTTAATGTTAGCAATATATTTTATATTATGTTTTTTTTCTTTTCTTTTCTTTTTTTCTTTTTTTCAAGGCAATGAGGGTTAAGTGACTTGACCAGGGTCACACAGCTAGTAGGTGTCTAGTGTCTGAGGCTGGATCTGAACTCAGGTCCTCCTGAATCCAGGGTCAGTGCTTTCTCCACTGCGATGCCTAGCTGCCCTCTATTTTATGTTATGTTAGCAAGATTATATCCCAGTCTCTGATGACTTTCAGTAAGATTGGTTACAAAATAATTTACTTAGAGTTAAATCTATTTTTCTATTTATTTCTATTATAAAATTATTGATGAAATCACAGACACACACACAAACACATGCACACAAATCAACATTAAAATAAGTTGAAATCTTTTTCAAAAGAAGCCTTTCAGATTATAATCTGCTCTGTAGCATACTGGGCATTATAGTATTAAAATTCTTTTGAAGCAATTTTTACAACCTAACATTTCCCTTTTCTCATCTAACCCTTACCAACCCCACATACAGAAACTCTAGGAAACTCAGAGGTTACAGAATTTAGTTGCAATCTTTTTTTTGTCTGAGTATTTTAAATGTCTAATAGAGCTAGATTACAATTTTACATTTCATCAATAGATATCATCATACAGTCATACTCTGAATTGAAGAGCTCTATGTTCAAGGCATCAGGTCATAAAGTGGTGGAGGTAATGTGACCCTAAGCAAGTCACTTAACCCTCGTTGTCCCACAAAAAAGAGGCAATCCTCAACTTTATCAATTTTCTAATTCTGAAAATCTATAAAAACAAGTTATTTGAAATGAAGGATAATATACATGAATTTTAATACAGTAGATAACTTACTAGCTGTGTGACCCTGGACAAGTCACTTAACCCCAATTGCCTCACCAAAAAAAAAAAAGAGAGAGAGGGAGAGAGAGAGATGGAAAAAAATAAGACCGTAGATAATATTAACATATGCTGGTCTGATACTAATAGAGATAACTTTGATTATCCTTTTGTTTCATTAACTATTAGTGCTCTATAATTTTCTAATTTTACTCATTAGAGGTGGCTTCTATGGTAAGACTAGTAACATAAAATCTGGAGCACTGCTGAGATGATAGCTAATGTTTTATCCTATTCTAATTACAGGAGAGTTCACAAGGGAGAGAAGAATGGCAGATGACCGGAAAGATGAAGCTAAAGCACCTCACTGGACATCAAGTCAACTGGCAGAGGCATCTTCCCATCCACATTCACCTGAGCTTAAGGAGCAGGCAGGAGCAGGAGATGGATTAGTCCGAAGTGCCAATGGATTTCCATACAGAGAGGAAGAAGAAGGTGGCTATGGAAATCATGGGCAACAGGGTACCTATTCAAGAACCAAAGAGAATGGTATTAATGGAGAGCTCACCTCAGCTGAAAGGGAAACAGCAGGTAACTAAAGGTTCCTCTTTCTCCCATCTTTACTTCTGATTTGAAAGCAGTCTTATCTGAAAAGAATTTACAAAGTACATTTTCTTTCACTGTTAATGAGTTCGAAATATAAATTATTCTAGGAAGTGGAAACTGAAAGAGGAAATAAGTTATGGGGGAAAGAGAAAACGTTTTCATAATATAAGCTGAATAGAACTATATCCTTTACTTCTCTTTTTTGTTAACTATTTCAGGTTCATTTTATATTTTAATAGGTGCATGAATTATTAAGGTGTGAATTTTTAAAAATCTAGTGACTATTCACATCCAACCCCTATTATTAATGTCACAATTATAGAAACTTGAGTTTTTGTATGATTATTTTGAAAAAAAGGTAAATTTCAAATCTGTTTGACTTAAAGTCTCTCACAAGTTTTTTTTTGTAATTTTTTGTGACATCCTCTACTCTTAAGTAAGGATCACAATAAAAATAACCTTACCAAACAACATTTTTTTCCATTTAAAATACTTCCAAAGTGTAATGATATTGGTCACATTCTCAAATGTTACCTAACGTGTGGCCAAACAGTAGAATGAAAGAAGTCTGTATTAGTGATTTGCAGCTTCTTATAGAATCATTCAAACTTCAAGAATCAAGATAAAATAATCAAATAAATCACTAAGCTAAAATTATACACACAGTATAATATACTGATAAAAGTTACATTAAAATGCAATGTTTAAAAGATAAACAATGCTTTCAAATCAGTTCTAACTTTTTTGCTTTTTAGGGATGAAATAATACTATGTAAGCTTTAAGTTACATTCCTTTTCTAAAATTGTTGAGGTGATAAGAATATGAAATGCTACTATAATTAATACCAGATAATCTACATTAATAATTGTTTCACTTAGTGGCTGAGATCCATCAATCATGTTGATCTCTTGCTCATTAATAGTGGGAACCATTTCTATCACCGAACCCCCTAAAATACTATTCCAAACTTTAAAAAATGTCTTGGTATGGTTATTTTTCATACCTCATTATTCTGTGATTCAGATTTAGGGTGGTACATTTCCAAAGGACAATTTAAGTAATTTGTCATCCACCCCATTGAAACTTTGACTCCATAAAGTCTCAAATTAATTTTATTGTTATTACTATTATTAAAAATATTATCAATAGCTGTTTTAGTGAGAATCTACACCTATATCAATATCAGAGAAGTCTGGAAAAATTACTAGATTGGGGCCCAATCTGCATGTCAAATGAGATAATATATGTAAAGTACTGTGCCAGCTTTAAAATGCTATATAATTGGGAGCTATCATTAATAGTATTATTTTTTTTGTGTCCGTGTGCCTTTGATGAGTCCTCAGTTACTTGCATAGCTGCCCCCAAACTGGGGTGTTGGTATGGCTAAAGCTCTGTTCGCTTTTTTGGGAGGGGCAATGAGGGTTAAGTGACTTGCCCAGGGTCACACAGCTAGTAAGTGTCAAGTGTCTGAGGCCACATTTGAACTCAGGTCCTCCTGAAGCCAGGGCTGGTGCTTTATCCACCACACCAACTAGCTGCCCTTGTGGCAGGATTTAAGCCCAAGACTTCCTAACTCTAAATCTGCTGCCCCAATCACTATACTTTGCTGCCTGTCCCAGATAAGACATGAACAATAGTAACCATGATTAAAGTTGAGTCTGAGGTAATTATTATTGGAATAGCATAGACTGAATATTTTGGAGTGTAGAAGTAGCAAAGTCATCTCTTTACTGGGGTGATCAGATAAGGCATTACACAATGGATGGCATTTGAACAAAGATGGAAACATGAATAGAATTTCAATAACTGTCTTCAATAAAGACAGATGGAAAAGCAGGAGCCAAGGTACAGACAGAGATGGAGGAGGAAGAATGGAGTCAGAGAAAGAGTAGATCAAGCATGAGAAATAAAGGAACTAATTAAGATGATCAATGTGGGACTGGGAAGGAAAGGATGTAACTACTACTTGCAAATTGGGAGAAACTATGAATTTTTAAAACTGAGGGAATGAAAACCTGTTAGTAATTGGGTTTTGATGAGAAAAAAAAGGAAACAAGAAAGAGAAAAGTGTGTGTGAAGAGAGAGGTGGGGAGGAAGGGAGGGAAGGAGAGAGAGAGAGAGAGAGAGAGAGAGAGAGAGAGAGAGAGAGCAAGCGAGCCTATCTATATAGACAGATAAAACAGTCCTAGTGAAAGCCCATACTTGAGCTAAGACTTGAAAGGTCAGCTTTGCAAGAGGGGGAGGTGAGGAAAAAAGAGAAACAAATGGCTCATGCTAGGTGAGAGATGGAATTTCAGGTATTAATAGCAAGTAAGTTAATTTGGCTGGGATGTAGAGTGTGTGAGGGGAAGTCATGAAATCATCTGGAAAGAGAAATTAGAGATTGTGAAAGGGTTGATATGCTAAAAAGGGAAGTTCCTATTTTATTCTAGAGACCATAAAGAGTCATGGAAACTTCTTGAGGGAGTGAATTACATGATCAGAATTCTCCATTTTGGAATATCAATTTGGCAGCTGTATGAAGAATGGATTGGAAGGGGGGAAGAGCCTGGAAACAGAGAGACCAATTGTAGACTTAAATGAGATAATACCTAGTACATGCTCCCGATGCTACAATTTCTGACAGATTCTGCTCTGAAAACTTCAAGGGTCAGTTATATCATTCTATACAAAGCAATCCTTTCTGTTTTCAGACAGTCTATTTGTTTTGTTTTGTTTTGTTTTGTTTTGTTTTAAGATTTCCCCCCTTGTACTCAGTCAAAATCAGCCTCTCCCTGACTTTGAGTCATTGGTCCTCATTGGTCCTCATTCAGTCCTCTGAAATTTAAAAAAAAAATGCCTACTCCATCTTTGACCTGAAAGCTCTTCAGATATTTGAACAGAGCTATGATATCTCTCCACCCCAAGCCTTTTTCTCCTAGACTAAACATCTTGCATCCCTTAGAGGATTTCTCAAATGAATGGTTTCGACACCCCTCATTATCTTCATCACCCTCCTCTAACTGCACTTCAGCTTGTCAGCATCTCCAAAGAGATTGCTTTACTGGGGATTCTGCTGCATAGAACTGGGTGAATTTACCCAATACAATGTATTGATATCAAAACCAAGCTCAGGTGAAGGCTCCATAAGAAAAATCAGCAGTGTAATCACCTCTTGTATCCCTGTCCTGCTGACCCACATCCGATTCAGGAACTGATCTCTCTTTTCAGGACTGCAGATAGTCCTGAATAGTGTGACCTATTGCCAGGAAAGTTGTATTCTTTCATATTCAAATTTTTTGTGCATGCTTGTAAACAAAACAGACAGGTGTAAAATAAGTAAAGTTCCCTAGAACTGAATAAACTAATCATGTTCAAGTCATAACCAGAATGGATACCTGCACAGTTACAATTCCTTTGGTGCCTTACAGTGCCATCTTTTAAATACAGCAGTCATTCCAGCTTTTTTCTCTTATCATCCCTCCCCCATATACATTCACATATATACTACCTAGGGGTGTAGGAACCAAACCTGGTTAGCCTACTTTACATTTGGTTCCCATAACAATATTTCATATATATATGAAATATATATACACATATACATATATACATACATGCATACATACATAACCTGGCCAAGACAGACTCCAATGCCCTTTTCTAGATACTATAGTTTTACTAGGACAGCACAAGATGGCATTAACTTTTTTTGTCAACTATGTTACCTTGTTCACAGGAGCATTGCATTTCGACTTTAAAGGGACCTTAGAGATTATTTTAACCAACTTCCTCTTTTTACTGGTGAGGAGACTGAATCACAGAAAGAAAAGGCAGCCAGCCCAAAGTCACATGGCTAGTAAATAAGAAAAACAGGATTAAAATCTTTTTTTTTAATTCCACAATATCAGATTGCCATTAAAACTCTGGTTTTATTGTACAATAACCATTGTTGTCAGTTCTTCCCTATCCTTTTTACACAGTCCCTACCCCCATCCCCAGGAATATATATATGTGTGTGTGTGTGTGTGTGTGTGTGTGTGTGTGTGTGTGTGTGTGTATGTATGTATACATATATACACACACATGTATATATCCATGTTAAATTTCATCTTGTAATTTTAGGTCAAATTTTTCAACATACTGAATATTTTTTGCATCTTGGTTCTCTTTGATAAGCATGCCTTCCTTGTCTTCACCCAAGTCACTAATAAAATTTTGAAGGGGGGAGCACAGGAAACTTCACCCATCAATCTCTGCTCTCAACTATTTCACATCTCTATGTCTTGAGAAATGGTGAAATGCCTTACTGAAATCCCAAATCTATTGTTTCCACAATATTCACTTTATCTACTAGTTTAGTAACCTTATCAAAAAAAAAAGAAAAAAAGAAAGAAAAGGAAGTTAGTTTGCCTTTACTTGTTTTTAGTAAGTACATGCTAGCCCTTAGTGATTGCTACTTCCTTTTCCTGAACGCTCACAAATCATCTGGTTCAGGAAACATTTTGAATTTTTTCTGGGGAATTGACTCAAGCTCACTGGTCCATAGCTTCTGGAACTATTTTCTTTCTTTTTTGAAAATGAAGACAATATTACTGATGGACCATTGATCCCTGTCAATCCATCTCTAGTCAAGATCCTCCAGAGAAGAATGGGAGGCAGACCAACAAAGGATGGTATAAAACTTACATGACTTTCTGGTTCTGCCACTGGTGACCTACTGAAATCTTGGGGAAAGCATTCTGATTTGTTTTCACTTTAGTTGTACTATGAGTCAGGGACTGCTAAAACACATTTGTGAATCAACTTGAGATGTTTAGACACACATATGAGTGTATACACAGATATAGAGTTGATTTAATTGCTAAATGCCCTGCCCACTAGATTGCCATAAGATTCAGAACATAGTAGAATTCCCTATGCCTCAATTTCCATTCATATATAAAGATATCTAAATAAGAGGTGGCAAATTTGCAGCTGCAGACCATAAAACTCCTGAGTTCAGGTCAAATCAGATTAAGATGTGATTCAAAATAAATAAAAATACAATTCACCATAAATAGTTAATTTGTGGTTTTCTCATTCAGTGTGCAGTGTACAGGGATTCATTTACTGCTGAGTTTAACATCACTGCTATAGATAGATGATGGATGGATGGAGGGAGGGATGGATGGGTGGGTGGGTGGATGGATGGAAGCTGATGTATGGGGAGGAGTCTACACCTAAAATTTCATCAGGGTAAGCAACTGAATCCAGGAAACTCTTCCCACCAATGTAGAGCAACTGGTGTTTACCACTTACACTTTTACAGAATTGGTACTGAAGGGTTAAGTGGTATGCCCAGTATCATAAATCTGCTGCATTGAGTTGGCCCTGAGTTGTAGAGAAGAAGACATTGGAGACTGTCAAGGAGCAGTAGGCAGCCTCAGAGAGGAAAGTAGAGGGACATGAGGAAGGAAGTGGTAGCAGGGGTAAGGGAAGAGGAATTCCTGTGGGCACCAGACAGTCCCAGACAACCATCTGTGTTGGCTGTACTTATATTGCATATAAATAAGCCAGAGATTGCCCGTACAGACATATATCCTTTCTGTTGTGCTCAGCCAGCCTTCAGAATGTAATGGTGGATGCTTAATCCCAATTCCACAGTACGGATACTTTTCAGCCATTTTGAACATTGTAGATTTTTCATTTTTTTTCCCAATAGGAAGAACATAGTTTAATTTCCAACACAATGTTGGGGATGGGAAAGGTAAATGGGAAGGGGAACATCACAACAGAGGTAAAGAGGTATGTGAGAGAGAAAAAACAGACAAAGAAACAGAAAGAAGGAGATGAAGAGGGAGAGGGAGAGAGAGAGAAAGAGAGAGAGAGGGAGGGAGAGGGAGAGAGAGGGAGGGAGAAGGAGAGAGAGAGGGAGGGAGAAGGAGAGAGAGAGGGAGGGAGAGGGAGAGAGAGAGGGAGGGAGAGGGATAGAAAGATTGAAAGAGAGAGAGCGACACAGACAGAATAGAGACAGAGATAGAACACATTACTATACAGATAAAAGAGAGGGAGGGTGAAAGTGATAGAGAGATGGAAGTATATATAGAGGGGGGGGGGGAAAGGCAGGAGGACAGAGAAACAGAGAGAGAAAGATACATAAGACTTCCCTACATGAGTAAAAGAGTATGTGGGGGTATGTGAATGACAAAGAGAGAGAGAAACTGAGAGAAAGGGAGGGAGAGAAACAAAGATAGAGAACTAGCTATAGAGGGATAGAGAAACAGAGACAGTGAGAGAAATGAGACAGGGCATACCTGCACAGCCCAAGTGGGGGCGGGGGAGGCCCATGTGTGTAGGTGTGACAGAGACAGAGAAACAGAAAGGAAAGGAGATAGAGGGAGGGAAGGGGAGGAAGGGAGGGAGACATTCAGAGGCAGAGAAAGAAACATAGAGACAGAGAGAAGCAGAGAGAGAAAGAAAAAACAAAGGACATCTCTATACAAATAAAGGTGCGTGTTTGTGTCAGTGTAGGTGTCCACGTGAGTTTGTGTGTCCACGTGAGTGTGTGTGTGTGTGTGTGTGTGTGTGTGTGTGTGTGACAGAGAGACAAAGAAATAGAGAGGAAGGGAGAGGGAGAGAGGCTGAGGGAGAAAGACAGAGGAAAAGACAGAAACAAAGCCAGATGGAGGCAGAGAGAGGCAGAGACACGGGCACAGAGAAACAGAGGGCCTACACAGGTAACGGGATGTATATGTGGTATGTATGTGGGTACATGGGTATATGTGATAAGTCCAAGGATGTCCAGTCCAGAAAGGCCTATATGTGGGGGGCGGGAGGGGGGACATGGGAAGGTGGAGTCATTATTGCATGTGGATATATGCAAGTGAGAGCCCGCCCCCCCCCCAAATACCATGGTGGGAATGTGTATGTATCACAGTCAGGCTGTGGCCACAGAAGGAGCAGAGAGGAGGAGGGGTTATATGGGTAAAGGAAAATTGTTGGTGCTAGAAAACTGCATAGAAAAGACTGAGGGATGGAGCAGAGTGTAATGGGGAAAACTCTGAATTTTGATTCAGAGAGTTGGGTTTCAATCACAGCCCTGATACCTATTACCTGTGTCACCCTAGGCAAGTCACCTCAGGGCTATGGCCCTCAGTTTTCTTTTCTATAAAATGAAGGCTTTGGACTAGACATTCCCTATCAGCTCTAAATCTGTTCTCCATGGATCCGTTATGCTTTCTATCCCTCTAGAAAGATTTTTGCTACTCATTGGGAAACACTGAATTTAGCAAAACAGGTGGTTCTTCTTAGTCATGGGTATTATTTTTTTTTAATTGGAGCAGGTAAGGAGGAAACCAAATCATTGATTGAGCTTTCAAGAACTGTAAGGATTTTTAGTCAAATTCCATTTTACAGATTCGGTAATTGAGCCCCCAAGAGGTAAAAGCACCTTCTCAAGGTCACCCAGCTAGTTCTTGGAGTGGCTCCTGACACGGAAGTCCAGTGTTTTATTTGTTCTTGCTTTGGTTTGGTTTTTTCCAGTAGAGCCCCCTGCCAAGATGAAAACCACTCAACCAACCACAGCAGTTTCAAGCAGAGGCCAATTTGTTCTTGTCTTCTGTTAAAGAGGAATGTCATGTTAGTTTGCTTTGCAAAATGACAGAAGTCCAAAATGCTAGTTCCACATTTCAGTGTAAATGGAGAAAAGAAGAAGGCGGTTCAGAGATGTTTATCGATGTAGAGGCATCGAAGCGTTTAAAGACAACATTTTGATGTTTTGAACTACCATGATGTATGATCCTCTGAACGAACCTTAAAATTAGATAGGAAATGGAATAGACAGTGCCCACCTCTGAAAAAGTACAATAGGTGAAGTGACTTTGGTTGATTTGGGTTTAGTTAGATCAACAGCTTAGATCCACAACATGATGAGAATCACCTGCCTCTTCTAAATGCCCATTTCATCATAATATCTTAATACTCTTTCCTTGTTTCCCCACTCCTTGTCAATATAATTAGGACCATGGCAACTAATACAGTAAAAACTTGGCTGTTTTTATGTCATATTCAGATTTTCTTTAAGGTAAATTTTTCGCTAACAGCTAAAGATGTTTTCCTTCTTAATTCCCTAAAACAAGCTTTTTAGAATTATATGTAAATAAGTTGAAAAAAGGGGGGCTGAAACAGTCTCCTCTGACTACAATACATTAACTTTATTACATGGACTCTGAGACAGATGCTTAGTGACCTTCTTAGCTTCTTCTTGCTTCTTGAATCAGTTCTAGTGGGTCTCCCCAACCCCTTTGTCATACTGACTAGAGGGCTGGACTTGGATTCAAAACCCATCTTCAAATCCCACATCTGACACTTACTGCCCATGTCATTCTGGGTAAATCACTTAAGTCTCCAAGCCTGAGTTTCCTCATCTATGAAATGAAGATGATAATTGTAGTATTTACCTCAAAGAGTAGTGAAGCTCAAATGAAATAAAGTACCTAAAGCAATTTGCAAATCTCAAAGTGGTCCATACGTGTCCGTAATAATTATTCTAATTATTTTCCATGCTCACCTGTGTGGATCTATGTCTGTCTGTAATAGTTTTCTACATTTTGTCAGTCAGACGATGAGAGAGACAGAGAGAAACAGAGAGAGAAGGGGGGAGGGGGAGAGAGACAACACTGCTCAGTTGCTTATCAGACACTATGATGAACACTGGTGATACAAAGGCAACAAGCAGGAGCTTACATTCTAGTGGGGAAAACAACACATGAAGAAGAGCTGGAATGCTGGGGGCAAAGACACATGAGTATAGTGTAGAGATGACTGGGAATTGGGTGATAATAATCATGCATAAAATTACAAATTTTAGATTCTATAAAAACTTGGAGAATAAGATTGGCATCGAGTAAGAGTGAAGAGTTCTGCAGACTGCCATACTCCCATCATACTCTCTGTACTCTTCCCAGATCCCAGTCTGGTCTCCCTCTCCATCCACTCCACCATCCCTAACTGTGCTTGAAGACAAGCCTGTATATTTGTCAGCAAGATATACATAATGTTAAAAATGGGTATGTGTATTTGTTATATTATACACGTACAGTAACCTTTCTGTACAAAATGAAATGGAGGCAATCAAATTTCTCTCTCTCTCTCTCTCTCTCTCTCTCTCTCTCTCTCTCTCTCTCTCTCTCTCTCTCTCTCTCTCTCTCTCCCTCTCCCTCTCCCTCTCCCTCTCCCTCTCCCCCCTTCCTCCCCCCCTCGCCATTCTCCCTCATCTCCTCCTCTCCTCTCTCTGTTTCTTCTCTCTGCAATTTTTCTCCCATCTCTCCCTCCCCTTCTCTCTCTTTATATCTCTCCTTTCCATTGTCTTTCTCTCCCTTCCCTGCCTCCCTCCTCATCCTCCCCCCTCCTCTCTCTCACTCTCTCTCTCTCTCTCTCTCTCTCTCTCTCTCTCTCTCTCTCTCTCTCTCTCTCTCTCACACACACACACACACACACACACACATGCACACAACTCAAGCAATTCTAGAGACTGCGGCTTTTCTTTTCTCTGTTGCCATGCCAACCACTCACTGATCTGGTTGAGGTTTCTCCCTGAGCTCTACTGAGAGACAGAGTATGTAGTCTGGAGTTATTTAGCATTCAAGGAAGGCTCTGCAGAAAAACAAACTCTCTGTGTGTACAGGTTCAGAGGCTGACTTTGTGGAGGAGAAAAAAAGGAAGATCTTTTCCATTTCCCCCCTGAATGTCAGGTGCCCAAGGAATTTAGAGAAAGTGAGAAAAGATATGGATAAATAGGACAAGAGAAGTTAAATAAGGTATATGTTTGGAGTCATTGCATTCTCCTCTCTCAGCTCTAATGCTGAATTAACCAGGTCTCTATGGATGACCCTCACTTATCATCATTATCATTTTTTTCTTTTGGTCAATAAAGTGAACAAGAGATCAGCGTTTACCATTAGATTAGGTGAAGGATATGATAAATAATTAGCTCTTTCACCTCTAAGGAAGTATAAGTATGTAAGAACAAGTAGGGGCATGAATCTTCATTTACCAAGCGGGGTGAGTCCATTCCTAATTCATGGACTATGACTTTCCAACAAATCAAATTAAAGAAGGGGGTAGAAAGGAAATAAACATTTATTAGGCACCTACTATGTGCTAGGCATTGTGTTAAGCACATTACAAATGTTATCTCATTTGGTCCTCACAAAAACCCTAGGGGGTAGGTGCTAATTTTATTTCTTTTTTATGATTGAGGAAACTAACCCTGACTTGCCCAGTAAATGTCGGAAGCTATATTGGAACTCAGGTTTTTCTGAATCCAGGCCCAGCATTCTATTCACTGTACCACCTCGCTGCTTAAATCTTGTCAAGATTTAAAAATAAATTAAAACTCTAAATCTTGACAAGAATATACATGGTCTCACAAGGAAGCAAAAGATATCATAAAGTCAACAATGCCTAATAGCAGTTTCAGAGAAGTCTGGTTCTTCTAGATGGGTTAAATAAGACCCAAAGATATAAAGGCTACATCAATTAAAAAAAAAAACACTTTTGTTTTATTTCTTGGAAGTAAACTACTGTAATATATTTCTGTTTATAAGGAACATGACTAACCCACCCCCAAATGCTTTGATTTTTGTAAAATTAAGATCAATGTTAATACAGGTTTGTTCCTATACCTGCTAAGAGAATGTGTGATCCTTGAACAATGAGATTAAACTCATGTCATCGAAAAAATTAATCTTATTATGTTACAGTTTTACCTTGAGCCTTTAAGAATTGAGTATCCTGGACTTTAATAGGCTTTCTTCAGGTGGTTTACAAAGGCTGTCATCAAAAAATTACAAAATTTCCTAGTGGGAAGGAAAGTCAATATCCATCAAGTCAAACACATACCAGAAAAGGAGTTCCCATTGTAACACAGACAACAGGTGCTCATTCAGCCACTCCTTACATACCCCCAAAGAGGGAGGACCCCACAATTTCCCAAGGTGGCTCATTTTACTTATGGACAGCTCTAATTAGGAGGTCATTTCTTCCTGACACCAACCCTAAATTTATCCCATTCATAACTTCTATACATTGCTCCTGCTTCTGTCTGTTCATAACAAAAGAAACAAGTTTATTCAATATTATTTTTAGCTATTAATCGTTTAGATATGTATGGAAAATTACCTTATACCTCCTGATATACTATTTGGCTTGCTAACTGTCACAGTATTCATAGGATTATAAAATTATCGATCAAGAGCAGAAAGGAACCATAGAAACTAATTATATCTTGTAATTTTACAGCTAAAGAAACTGGGGGCTATGGTGACTAAGTGATTATTCAGTTAAAAATCATAAAGATAATAATCATCAGAGGCAGCATTGGAACCCAAGTCTTTTGACTCCAAAGCCAAGATATTTGCATAGTACCATTTTGGATTAGTGCTGACATTAAAAAAAAAAATTTAACCACGTGCTATTTATCTCATGATTTCATCTTTTCATTCTTATTTTTCCATGAGCACAGGCTCTTTCCGTTTTGTTTTGTTTTGGTTTGGTTTTTGTCAATTGATCTTCCTGTTTTTGTTACTTCTCCCATTGCTTTCTCTACTCTTTGGGGGTTTCATTTGTTCTGGCTTCTCTTCAAATTAAAAAAAAATCTATTATCTCCTTTTTAAAGAATATTAAATTGTTTGAAATGCCTTTTTTATTCATGTTAAATTGGGATATTGCCTCCATTGCCTACCACAGAACCCTAGACATAATAGGCAATGAATAAATGCTTATTGAATTAAATTGAATAAGGAGAAGGAAAATCTAGTCATCTTTACGTTGCTCATTACCTTTTGGTTCCCTTGACCTTCAGACAAACACACTGGCTTCTTCGTTTTAAATATCTTTTTGAACTTTATTTGTTCAATTATTCAACTGTGCCACCACATCGCCCCCTCCCCAAAATTTATAATTTAATTATCATTTCTTAAGTTACCTACTATGTACAAGAAACGCAGAATAGAAAAACAATCACAGAGCTTTCCATATTTAAATATCAGAAGTCTCAATGTGATATAAGTGGTATTAGCCACTGTGGAGTTAGGAAAGAGGGAGTGACAATTGACTTAGGAATAAGAAGGCAGAAAACTTTGCTGAAACATCTTTATTCACATGTTGCCTTAGTTGTTCAGTGAGTGAGATTCATAAACATTCTACCTGCAGATGTCTTATCTCCAGCTAGTCTCAGAATGTAAACATCTAGCACCATTTGGCTTGCTAAGAAAAGGATTTCTCACTGGTGATGAAAAGGCTTCCTCCAGCCTCCCTGTTAAATTTTTTGGTGCAGAAAGGCAAGTTCTATCATTCTGCCTTACCCTTTGGGGGCTGATTTTGTTTAAGGAGTAAGATAAGTACAATGGGGAAAGGCCTAGAAAATCAGATTACTTTCCCTTTGTCCATCAAGCCATTAAGATGAGCCAGATCTTCCACCTCCTTCGAGGTTCCAAGCTTCTCTGCCTCCTTCCCCCCAAGCCCCTTCCCCTACACACACACACAAACACACACACACACACACACACAAAACCTCTCACTGTTCTGGTAGCATGTCCCTTAACAGTCTGGGGAATTGTCTAGAAATTAATCTTGGGAGCAGATAAACAGTGCAGCTGGTGCTGCATTGCAGATCTAATAGCTTAAACAATATCTAAGTTGGCACCGTGAGGCCCTCAGGGAAAAGGGCACCGTATGGCTACATGCACTCACTGTAGCTAGTCTAGCAGGATGAGTCACAATCCAGCTACGCTCGCTGAAAATGAATTTCAGAAGCCAGCATCACCATTGGGCCATGTTATAGTAAAACATATGCCCTGGACAGCCATGTTTCTGCCACTTTTTATTTAGATGCAGAGCACTTATTTTAAAAACACACATCATAGGTCCTTGATGTATTGTTGTGTATATAATGGGAATGGAATTATATGCTTCTCCCTTAACATTTTTTCCCTTTAAAAAAATCATAAGGGAATATTGTTTGTGGATTTATGATTGATGTTAATTATGCTCAGATCCCAAGAACTGCTAATTCACAATAGCTCTTAAGCAAGTATTAGTTCTGAAACAAATAAATTCAATAAAGGGAAGAAAACAAACCATAATAATAAAAGCTCATACTTCTGTGACGTGTTGAGATTTACCAAGTACTTTCCTGACAAAAACCCTAGAAAATAGGGAGAAGTATTCTTCTCCCCATTTTCAGATGATGATACTGAAGCTCAGGTTAAAAGAAATGACTTGCCCAAGGTCATACCATTAGTAAGTGGTAGAGCCTTGACTTAGCCCTAAGACCTTCTAACGGCAACTTGGGGCCTTTCTCCATTTTCAGATGCTTCTTCTCCCCTTCTCAAATGTTTTTCAGTTTGGAAAAGAATCGCAGTCTTTACCATTCCTCTTCTTCTCCCTCTGACATCATCACCTTATATAAAAAGGTACCTATGATGCCTTGATCACACCTGGTCCTTTTGGCTTTGTGAAATGAGGAGTCAAAAGTCAGACGTAGATTAAAAGTTGGCTGCAAATCTTACATCTGCAACAGACTGAACAGAAGACCTGATTTTTACCTCCTGACTCCACTGCTTATCTTACTGTGTGACTTTGGGAGAGTCACCTGCCCTCTCTGAGCCTTTGTTTCTATACTGTTAAAACTGGGATCCTGGAATTTGCTATCAAAACAACCTTTGAGGTCATTTACTATGACAGCCAGTTTTGCCCGGTGTTATCCATCTAGAAAGTAGTAGAGTCGAAACTTTAACCCAGGTTCACCAAATCCCAATCCTGAACTATTTCCATTACACCATGGTCCAAGTTAAACTACCTTACAGGATTTTGGTTTAGAGAGTGCTTTTTATAAAGGTATATACATTGGGATGCTATTATTATTTGCATTTATGCTATTTATTGTTTATCAATAATATCCCCAAATCATTCATTCTGTCACAATTCAATTTGGTCCACCAAATTTGTATCAGCCTTTTTCCCATTTAAGCCTTTGTCACTACCCCGGACTCAAGATGAATACATTAAATTAGCCCTAGTTGGTCTCTAAGGGCATTCCCATCTTAGAATCCATAGCCCTAAATCTTTCAAGTCCACAATCAGAGGCTAATTGTAACATAAGGGGCAATTGTTAGACACTGTTTCTGAAACTGAAGTGGTATTATCAAGATAATATTTCCAGAAGGTCATTCTGATTGCAGAGACAGCTTCTGAGGTAAAAAGGCTGGTGGGCAAATATTGGCGACAAGGAGCAGGGTCAAGAAGCCACTTGAATAACCTGAGTCCCATATGCTCAGTGTTCACACAAGGTTTGTACCTGGAGGAACAAGGCAAAAGGAGAAAGATTCAAGAAACAGCAAGTAGGAAAAATTGGAATGGACCAAAAATAGGGGGAAAGAAAAGAGAAAAGAAAAGATGGCTTTAAAGCTATGAGTGTGAAGGACCAGCCAAATAATAATGCTAATACTAAAAAAGAAGTTAGAAAGTAGTGATGACTTACGAAGGAGGGTGTTGGACCATTTTTGACATTCTTTCATCCTTTTGTTCAATATGATCCGTGGACAGTGAAACCTACTGAATTGGAGAGAAAATAAGAACTGGGGATTGGTTAACTAGATCTAGGAATCATCCATGACCTAACCTCACAGGCAGCATGGCTACTGAATAGCCTTCCATGGTTCATTACTAGAAAATTAAGCATCATTTGACAGGTGGTTAGAAATTTTACATGCTCCTGAAATATATATATATATATATATATATATATATATATATATATATATATATATATATATATATAATTTTGGTTTTTTGTGGAGCAATGAGGGTTAAATGACTTGCCCAGGGTCACACAGCTAGTAAGTGTCAAGTGTCTGAGGCCAGATTTGAACTTAGGTCCTCCTGAATCCAGGGCTAATGCTTTATCCACTTCACCACCTAGCTGCCCCTCCTGAAATATTTTTAAAGGAATGCTAAAAATAAATCTCCCTTCCTTCTTCAAGAATCTAGCTTTAAAATAAGAATGATCTCATTTTTGTTTGAGCCCAAGTTTATTTCATTTTGGGCAAATGGATGATCTAAGTCTTGGACCAAATAAATGGAAGTCTGAAATCAAGATATTCAGTCTCTTCTAATTATTCTTTTAAAAAGTATACCTAAATTATCTTAGACAGATTGTTATTTATCCTGTATTTTTAATGATACCAGAGGAGGAACTTCTAACTACATTGCCACTTTATTTCTTTTTTAAAAAAAAAAAGTATTTACAGATGAAAAGTTCTTTGAAGGTTAGGGTATTTTCATCTCAATTGTATTAGTCATGTGAATTTAATGATTTTTGTGATTTATATATTAACCATTAGGGCAAAACAAAACAGGAACAACAACATATGTTTCTTTAAAAGTCAGTAATTACTTGAGTATTTCAATAGATTCATGATTTCTGTATGCTGATACTTCCCTTTGGCATAGATCACAACTTAACCATGTTGTTGTTCTTGTTTGTGGTATGCAACGTTTATTTCCAATCTTCCAGTCTATTATAGAAAACTTACTGAGCATAATAGAGGCCTTACTTAGGGCCATCCATGTTTTATCCCTCACTCTTATTTCATGATCAGACTACCTCCTTTCCCAAACATATAGTTTCTGGATGGTGTTTTTTAAGCCACTTTGAGTATTCCTCATTGATAATGTTCCAGAGATTACTTGCTCCCACCCTGACTTCATTTTTCTATTGTCATTTTGGGACAACTGCAATTTTGATTCGTCTGAGATACCAGCATTACATGATTCATAGGCATATAGCATCACTGGGAAAAGAGAAGGAACCATTCTACTTTTGTCTTTCTATTCCCTTATACCTAATCATGTTGAATTGAACTGAAGTGAAGATTGGATATAATTATTAAGCAAAACTGACACCTCTTCTGTTTTCCAATCTAACAATCTAACACGCTAATCTTTGTTTGCTTACTTGTAAGGATCAATATTATGAAATACATTTTCCCAACCCTTCCAAAAAGGTCTCTAATTATTAAGCAATTTTCTTCTTCCAGTGAAAAAAGAAAGAATAATTACAATGTAAAGCTGATTAGGTTAGTTGATCTCTAAGATCTCTTCCGCCTATGGAGCCAACATAGTGTGGTATAGAGAGCACTGGCTTGAAATTTAGGAAGACGTCACTTTGAATCCAAAAACTTAGAACACTGGAGCAAGTCATTTAACCTCTCTGGGCCTCAGTTTCCTAATCTGTAAATTGAGGGATTTAAATTCGATGGCCTCTGAAGTCCCTTTCAGTTCTGAATCTACAATCCTTCTAAATAAATACTTGGAAAAATCATCCCCTTATTTTCATCCCTCACACCCTTTTACATACTTATTCTAATGCTCAAAACAAAAGGAAAAAAACATTCCTTGTTTATCAAGTTTTGAAAAATATGCAGTATCTGTAAGTTCTCACATTAGTACCTCAAATCCTCATATGGGGTATCAAAATATGACTTAACAGTATGTGAATAAAGCATTGAAAAGAAGAAATAGCTCTCCCTTTCTGTAGAATTTTATTGACACTAAAATGCAGACAGTGAATAAAAGAAGCTATTTCTTTTTTGTTTTGTTTTGTTGTTTTGTTTTTATGGGGCAATGGGGTTAAGTGACTTGCCCAGGGTCACACAGCTAGTAAGTGTCAAGTGTCTGAGGCTGGATTTGAACTCAGGAACTCCTGAATCCAGGGCCAGTGCTTTATCCACTGCGCCACCTAGCCACCCCAAAGAAGCTATTTCTTAAGAAATTAAGTGGTGGATAAATCACTGACCCTGGATTCAGGAAAACCTGAGTTAAAATCTGATCTCAGACACTTGACACTTACTGGCTGTGTGACCCTGGGCAAGTCAATTAATCCTCATTGCCCCAGAAAGAAAGAAAGAAAGAAAGAAAGAAAGAAAGAAAGAAAGAAAGAAAGAAAGAAAGAAAGAAAGAAAGAAAGAAAGAAAGAAAGGAAGGAAGGAAGGAAGGAAGGAAGGAAGGAAGGAAGGAAGGAAGGAAGGAAGGAAGGAAGGAAGGAAGGAAGGAAGGAAGGAAGGAGAAAGAGAAAAAGAAAGAGAATAAATGTGTAATTCATTGAATTTGAGATATAAGGATTGATGTTATTAGGAAATCTTTTTTTTTCAAGGCAATGAGGGTTAAGTGACTTGCCCAGGGTCACCCAGCTAGTAAATGTCATGTGTTTGAGGCTGGATTTGAACTCAGGTCCTCCTGAATCCAGGGCTGGTGCTTTATCCACCATGTCACCCAGCCGAATTAGGGAATCTTCTTAAGTTATTCAGCCTTCACCTCATAAAAAACATAATTTTGAAGAGTTGATTATGCTTTATGGTTTGTTTTTGCAAGTCATGACAGTAATTTAGATGCTAACTAAAGCTTCTCTAGCTGAGCTGCCTAAGAATAGTAATAATTAACATTTATTTAGGATTTTACCTACATTATCTCATTTCTCACAATAACCCTTTTAGGTAGGGTTACTAAAGATAGTATTATGCCTGTTTTAAAGACTAGCAAACTTGCACCTAGAGAGGTAAAGCAACATGTCCCAGGGACACACAGCTAGTGTCTGACCTGAAATTCAGACCCTGGTCTTCTGGATTTCAAGTTCAATAATTTTTCCACTCTGCTATATTTCCAGGGGTTAGCCCAGTGCCTGGTACATAGTAGACACTTAATAAATGCTTGTTAAGTGAATAATTAATTGCCTAGATTCATCATGAATGGGAAGTTATAACTTATTTAACCAATGTCCCCCCCAAAATTATTTCAAGTTACATTTACTTCTATTTTTCTTGTGAGACTTTTTGTATAAATTGAAGGTCAAAAGAATCACTTTCATTCTAGATAGTATTTGGCATTGAAAAGGTAAACTTTTATACATGCCTTTGCTTTTTGCCATCACTATAAATTCAAACACAATTTGGAAACATTAGCATTGCTTTAATTAATAGGAATTATTATACAAGACCCCTTCCAACCCTAAGATTCTTGGGCCACCTTTAATTAATAGCAGTGTGGTCTCCACTAATAATTACATATATTTATTTAGACCTTTTCTAAGAAATGGATTTTTCAGTATTTCAAAGGATATACATGGTTTCATTAGCATTGCTGCTCTTCTAATGCCAATCTCAACCTCTCTGTGCTTTAGTAGATGTTCTTTGTGAGTTGCTGTGGCCAAATACCATCACCACATGTCCGGCCTTCTGGTGATCAGGTGCCAGACACACAGGTGGTCTTCAGGCCTGAATTGCAAACCTTTCCAGGCTGGTAGGACTTGCCAATGCTTGCATCCCATGAAAATGTCCTTCAAGAACCAACAGTTACCTTCACGTTATGATCAGGAAGCAGAGGAGAGATATGTACAATGTCCCGGCAATAAAGACAATCAGATGTTGTAGTAGATCAAGTAATAGCCTTGTATTCAGAAAGACCCAGGTGTCAAATGCTGCATGTGAATCATATTAGCTGTGGGACCCTGGGCAAGTCACTCAACCTCAGTTTTCTCATCATTAAATTGGGGGTTATAATAGCTATAGCCCTTACCTTGGATATTTGTTGTGGGAACCAACACAATTATGTATGAAAAGCATTTTGCCAATTTACAGTGCTACCTAAATGGTGTGTCCCACTACCACCAATCCCATCACCAACAGCACCATTACTGCTGCTGATACCTGGGTTATTACTGTTCTATCAGAGGTGGTGTCACACTGTGTCAGGTGCTACTGGCTAAAGAACCGAGCCTTGTCATGGACTTAGTCCTGTTATGTTCCTACCTTTCTAGCCATCATTTTTTTTTCAAATTCAAGGTTAGAAGATATCATAATGGGAAAGTCATTAAAGTGGAAGAGTATAAACTAATCTTTCTCCAAACCTATGTGTGCTTCATTCACAACCCAAAATCCTCAATTCCCCTATTTTTTTAAAACTCTGATCTACTTCTATTTTTTACCTTTATCTAACAGTACTTTCTGAACGTGAACTTTCTAATAGTTTCTTTTTACCAAGGCAACCTTTGGCCTCTCTATTAACGGTATTATCATTTTAATATGTTTTAAATTGAATAAGCCCCAAGATTTGGGCTGATAATATCAGTTTCACATATCTTTCCAATGAATTCTATAACCTGTCCAGTTATGATTAATTTTTGTCAAATGAAAATAAATTCTGAAGATCTCTGAAAAACCTTAGGCTCCATGGTACAGAAGTGTGTTGTTCAGTTGTTTTTCAGTCATATCTGACTCTTTGTGACCCCATTTGGGGTTTTCTTGGCAAAAATACTAGAGTAATTTTTCATTTCCTTCTCCAGCTCATTTTATAGATGAGAAACTGAAGCAAGGAGAGTTAAGTGGCTTACCCAGGGTCGCACAGCCAATGAGTGTCTGAAGTCAGATTTGAACTGCTGAAGATGTCTTCTTGACTTCAGGCCTATCAGTCTATCCACTATAATACCTAGTTACCTATATGTTACAGTATGGCAGAAAGAGTATTGGACTGGTAGCAAGAAGAAATGTTTCAAATTCTGGCTTTGTTACTTTACTATTTGTTGTTAGTCAATCCACTTTCTATACCATCTCCTATCTGGACTCTAGTTTTCTTTGCTATGAAATGAGGAAATCAGATAGCTAATGTCCCTTCAAGTTCCAAAGCTATGATCATGCAATAAACAATTGCATTAAAAACATTGTAAAGCAATTGTAGATTTCACAGGCAAAGGTCCCATTATATTTCTATTTCTCATATTCATTTCAGGTCAGAAAAATAACAAGACCCCACCTTGTTTTGGACACATACACTGAAATGTCCTTTTTTTAACCACTATGGTCCCAGAAAACGTACACTCCACCAAAAACATGAGACAAACAAATTCTGGCTTTGTTACTTTACTGTTTGTTGTTAGTCAATCCACTTTCTATACAATCTCCTATCTGGACTCTAGTTTTCTTTGCTATGAAATGAGGAAATCGGATAGCTAATGTCCCTTCAAGTTCCAAAGCTATGATCATGCAATAAACAATTGCATTAAAAACATTGTAAAGCAATTGTAGATTTCACAGGCAAAGGTCCCATTATATTTCTATTTCTCATATTCATTTCAGGTCAGAAAAATAACAAGACCCCACCTTGTTTTGGACACATACACTGAAATGTCCTTTTTTTAACCACTATGGTCCCAGAAAACGTACACTCCACCAAAAACATGAGACAAACAAATTCTGGCTTTGTTACTTTACTGTTTGTTGTTAGTCAATCCACTTTCTATACAATCTCCTATCTGGACTCTAGTTTTCTTTGCTATGAAATGAGGAAATCAGATAGCTAATGTCCCTTCAAGTTCCAAAGCTATGATCATTCTATGATCATCAAAAAAGGAGACAAACAAAACAAAAATATAGCAAACAGAAACCTCTGATAACTACCGTTATAACTTACTGAGCTCCTGTCTTTCCCTTTCCCCTTCCCTTTCCCTGACTGAGCTCTGGTCCTAGCAAATATCTATAGATAGCTTTGTTCTGAGGATCTTAGATTTAGAGTTGGAAGAAGCCCTGGCTGTCTTCTTACTCTATTATGATGCAAAGAAGTAATTTCTAATCTGATCTTTCATATATCTTCTGTGAACTATAGGCTTCATATGACTATTTCCATGTTTCAACATGCCTATCTTTTCATTGATACCCTTTCAAATGATCTGTGCCTTGCCAGTTCCTTAGATTAAATCCTTGTCTAGCTAAGATAGTGCCCAAAGACTGCTATTTGACCAGATGATGGTGACAGGGAAGTTAGCATTACAGTTTAAAGGAGCACACAGAAAAATAACTCTTGCACTGGCATAGACTATACCTCTATAATTCTAGGCCATCCACCTCCTAAATGAATACATAGGCAGAAGTATGGCTAAATTGACTCAATACCATCAACACTACTGGAAAAAAATGGGGGAAATGCATATCCCCTGCCCTCTATAATAAATTATAAGGTCCTTAAAAACAAATATTATTTGTTATTTAGCTCCATATCCCCTATTGTACCTAACACTTTCATTTGCACATAGTTGTCACTCAGTAAATATTTGTTGAATGAATGAATTGATATCTGATTGATCCTGAGACAAAAGCTTCATTTCATGGAAAAGAGACAACACATGCTGACTTCATACCTTTTTTTCTGCCATGTCATTAATAGTAAGCTAATAGATGTCACATAGAAAACACTTATATGATTGACAAGGCCATATGATTTCCCAACAAGACCCATGTATTTCCTCTACCTCTCTACAATATCAGAAATTTAAATACTGCAAGTCAATGGAATTTCCAAGGTACTGTTCTATATGAGGAATTATATATAAGCCAGAATGCTATATACCTATTCATCAGACTACATTACGTTATATCAATTAACCAGAACAAAGAAACACGCATGCCTGTTTTCAGCAGTAAATGTCCTTGGCAAAAGCTAATGGACCAAACTCTTCATTCTGTACTGTGGTCAGACTCCTTTTTTAATTAATAGTAGTCTGGCCAGAGAAGCGACCATAGAATCTGGCACACTTTATGAATTTTTAATGCAGAGGTGCCAAGGAAACCGAAAGGCAAGCTGGTCCTTCAGTTTCCTTCATTACCTTCTTGGATGTGAGGAAACAAGCTTCATAGGAACCATTTACTTTTCAAATTAATCAAGGGTAAGAGCAAAGAACTTTTTCTTATTTCCTTGTTTTGGGAATTAATCAATGGCATTTATTTAACAGAGAGCTGCACACTACACAGTGCTTTCCTTGTTGACAAGTTTCCATGTCGGCAGCAATTAGCATTGGTTTCCCGGGTAACCGTTCTGTACCCTACTGAGAGAAACCTTTTCTTGACAGGAGCATTCTGTCTGAAAATGTTTTGTTTTCCTTGTTTCATAAGCGTACGGTACACTCGCTTTATTTTATTTCTTTTCACATAGCATTATTATACCTTTTCCCCCTAAAACATAGCAAAATTGTTGGCTTTTCTGTTCCATCTGGTTGTATTTACTGTCATTGTACCTTGCCTCTCATCTTTTAACCACAACCTGCAAGAAATCAGCATAAACACCCTCTTAGGGATATGCCAAGTTTCTTTGAATTTCTTGTTCTGAATCTAATTAGTGGAATTGTGAATATTCAAGCAATCACAGCTGGTCTTGATGATAACCCAAAGGTTACACATTGGAAAAAAAAAATCTTTGCGTGCCCGAGGTGGACTAACATATTTTGAATCATTGAACATCAGAGCTGGAAAGGATCTTAGAGATTACCTAATCCAAATACTTTTTTGCTACATCTTACAGAGGAGTAAACTGAGGCTGAAAGAGGTGAAATGACAACCTCATTTCACAAGCTATTCTTGGAAGCTAGCTGTAATTTTCCAGCGCCACTGGGCAAGTTCCAAATCCGCTGTTTTCATTGCCTGGAGATATGGGGGGAGGAGCAATTTTGATAGAATTATATGGTGAAATAACAAATCTCTTTTTGGTATTGAGGGACTATTTCACTAGGCATCTAAGACAGTATTAGGATGGATTGAAAATCCTGAAGTAGTAAAGAATGAGTCATAATGTTGGAAGAATCTAGTAGCTAGAAATAGTAATAAATGTCTGGGCAGTTGGGTGCTGGAGGACCTTGTATAGTGCCAAAAAATGGTATTGTAGAAAGTACATTATGTGCATTTTAGAGCATTCCAGTTAAAATAAAATGAATAGCAGTAGTTGGAGATACTCTTAGTAGAGTGGTGACGAAACAGCCCTTCAATGAATAGTCTATTACTAAAGTGGAAAGGAAATCTTGGTAGGTCAAATGCATCCCTACAGAATATGTAGGGATGGGGCAGCTAGATGGCACAGTGGATAGAGCACCGGCCCTGGAGTCAGGAGTACCTGAGTTCAAATCCGGCCTCAGACACTTAACACTTACTAGCTGTGTGACCCTGGGCAAGTCACTTAACCCCAATTGCCTCACTAAAAAAAAAAAAAAAAAAAGAATATGTAGGGATATGCCCAATGCACTGCAGGATGAAGAAGCCTAAATGATGATTAAGTCACCAAAATGTAGAACAAGAAGGGTGTTTTTCATAGAAAATATCATCTGGGAGCCAGGTTCCATATTTTATTGATAAGAAAATAGTAAGATAATAGGATAATAATGATGAATAATTAATATAATAAGAGAACACTACCTTTTATAGTTTTTCACTGCTCTTCAGATATCAAGGAGCCCCTTTGGATGAGTAGATATGCCATTTGTTTCTTCATTCACCTAAATAATGCTGTTGATGTTCAGTCATTTCAGTTGTGTTCAAACTCTTTGTGGCCCTATTTGGGCTTTTCATGGCAAAGATACTGCTTCTTCTCCAACTCATTTTATAGATGAGGAAACTGAGGCAAACAGGGATAAGTGACTTGCCTAGGATCAAATAGCTAGAGTATCTGAAGCAGGATTTGAAGAGTCTTCCTGACTCTAAGCGTAGAGCTCTATCCACTGTAACATCTAGCTGCTCCACCTATATTTTTGTCACTACTATTCTCCTTTACTACTTCACCAAGAAAACAGTCTTTCATGAGTCAGAGAACATACTTTAAAATTCAAATGAAAATGCCATACATAAGGAAACCCGTAGATGAATTGGAACAGTAATCACCCAGCACTTATTTAGCTCTTATTACTTAGCAGGTACTAAGTGCTAGAGATACAAAGAAAGGAGAAAACATGGTCCCAACCCTTAAGGAGCTTACATTCTTTTTTTGTTTTGTTTTTTTTTTTAGTGAGGCAATTGGGGTTAAGTGACTTGCCCAGGGTCACACAGCTAGTAAGTGTTTAGTGTCTGAGGCCAGATTTGAACTCAGGTACTCCTGACTCCAGGGCCGGTGCTCTATCCACTGTGCCACCTAGCTGCCTCAGGAGCTTACATTCTAATAGAGATCTAGAGAAGGAAGAGACCTAGGAGTGTTTCCAGAGAATGACTCCAGGATGAAGAAAGGACTGGAGACATCACCATTTCCAAATCAATTGATCATTGTCTTTGTATATTTCAAGGGCCATTGTGAGAAAGAGGACGTCACTCTACTTAACCCCAAAGGGTGGAGGTAGGAAAGATGGCTGTAGGTCGTACTGAAACAAGTAGGGCAGTGGTTGGAGTGTTGTGCCTAGAGTCAGGAAGAACTGAGTTCAAATATAGCCTCAAATAATTAGTCTGTATGACCCTGGGCAAGTCACTTAACCTTCCTCAATCTCCTCAACTGTAAAATGGGGATAATAATAGCACCTACTTCCCAGGATTGTTGTGAGAATCAAATGAGAAAATAATTGTAAAGCACTTAGCACATAGAAAGCACTATATAAATGTTAGCTATTATTATTAAACAAGCTACCTATAAGTAGAATGAACTGCTCCTTGTGTTAGTGGTTCCCCCATCACTTCAGGTATCCAAGAAGATGATGGATATGACCAGTGACTTGTCTGCCACCTTTTAACAATACATTCTCCAAGTGCTTACTGTGTGCAGAACACTGTAATTGTTTTTGTTGTTGGTCTTTCCTTCTCAAAGAGGACCATGACATCAGTAGGTGATGTCATAACTTTCAGTGAATTAGATTAAAGTGAAGGAGGGCTGTGCAAGGTCACCAGCCTCACTCTCTGCTCCAGAACCATCTGGGTCCAGTGGAAAGATATATTATCGGAACAACTGGAGATGGCCCTGGATGTTTGAGTTATTTGGGTTAAATGACTTGTCCAGGGTCACACAGCTAGCAAGTATCAAGTATCTGAGGCCATATTTGAACTCCAAGGCCAGTGCTCTATCCACTGCACCACCTAGCTACCCAGGCCTTCAAGCATATACATGATTTTGACAAGACATGTAAGTACCTTCCCTCCTAGAGTTAATTCTGGGTTTCTCTTTTTGGTGGCTTCCTATTGTTATTTACTCAGAACAGAAGATGTAGAGGAAGTTATAGCAGGCAGAAAATAAGAGAATTGACTGGAGACTAAATTTGGCAGATGGGAAACAAAAGCCCATAATTAAAACAAACAAAAACTCCTTAAATTGTCAGATTTCCAGAGTTCTGATTTTGTGAATCTCTTCCCCCTAGGTTTGTTCTGTATTTTTGTCATTACTCTTTCCTGAACTTTAACTGAACCCTAACTAAAAGCCGGAGTCCCCGTAGCCATTGTCTAAAGATGTCGATTCCACAGTAGCTCCCCTATTTATAGACTCCATCAGGATGAGGCTGTCTCTTCTTTTTTCAGTGAACTCACTGTTTTTGCCACAGTGACTGAGCTTTCTCTGTCACAAAAATATCTATCCAGGGGAAACTCCAGAATCAACTTTACTTGCTACCATTCCCTAAAACAAATTCTGTGGTATTTGGGAGGGTTTTTTGTATTTAACTTGATTAAAATTTTATATTCTGCAACTTCCCAACAACAATATTATATACACTTTCCCTGCCCCCAAATCTCCCACAGGCTTCATCAGCATGAGAGATGAAACTCAGTTGTTAACCAGTGTTTGAAGATTAAGGTAGATCAAAGATCCAAAGCATGGAAAATCTGTGAATACACAAAACATCTGTATGATTTTATGAGGAGATTCCTCCATCTGTGTTTTATTATAGAAGTCCTAGGGAGTTTACTGAAGCATCCTGAGGTTGAGTGACTTGTCCACAGCTACCTAAGCTTATAAACATCAAAGGGGACCTCAGGCCTACACTCTATCTACTATTATACATATTTGTCTAATCAATCATATTCAAGAGGTGTATCACCAGATTGGCAGACAGGTGATGAAATTTTGACCAATAATTCCTAAAGACCATTTGCTAAGCTATAAATGGACCAGGATCTGTAATTCTAGGCCCTGAAGTTCTCATTTCAAAATCTCAATGCTGCAAGAATCTGTAATTTAAATATCAGTATTTTTTAAAATGTTATATAATGCTGTTTTATAAAATAAACATATACCTCTAACTTAGTTAAAATGAGAATTTCTTTGGATAATTCTTCCCAAATACAGGAATAAAATAATTGCAGCATACTTAAAAGGCCACAATGATAGAACATATCCTACTCTCAGTCACTAAGCATTGTACCTTCTAATAAGCATGATGAAGTTGACCAAGGTTTCACTTTGTCTCCATGCGTACAAATCACTACTAGATGACCAGAAAGTAATCGTAAGGTCATGGGTCAAGGTGAACTATTTTTTGTAGACAGAAGGCACCTGTTTCAAATAAAAGGTTGTATCTAGATATAGAAATTGACGCTTGGGAACAAGTGATTTACCATAATTATATAAACATTCTAGCAGAAGTGAATACATTTTCTCAGCAAGATTAAAATGCTTCTAAGAAGAGACTGTTGTTCAGTCATTCAGTTGTGTTTGACTCTTTGTCAGGCCATATGACACCAATGCTGCCCATGAGGTTTTCTTGGCAAAAATACTGCAGTGGTTTGCCATTTCTTTCTCCAGTACGTTAAGGAAGATCAATTCATTAATCTCACATAAGTGACTACTTACTTATGGCCTCATTTTCATTCAACCTCTAGACTGATTTCACTTTTGCATTTGCCTTGGCAATTTCTAAAAGGGGGGTAGTTTCAGGAATTTCTCCAGTAAGAAATAATACAAAATGGCTACTGATAGTAAACACTAAGCTCTTTTTTGTATAGTTGAAGGGGGTGGGGGTGGGGAGGAGGGATGAGGTTTCATTGGGTCATTCATTCAGGCAGCCAGTGATTGAGATGGGAAATGGGGAAAGAAAGCACATTTCCTTATGACCTTAATTATGGCTCCCATACCAACACACTCCCAACATATCTCCTAAAGGTGGAGCTCTTGGCAGATTGTGTTTTTTTAATGACCTGGATCAAATTTAATTTCACTTATGGACAAGCCATCTAGATGCCTAGGCTATGAGACATGGCAATATTTACCAGCTATTTCAGACTTTACTTTTTAGGATTGCCACTGATTATATTTGCTTTTATAACTCTCAAAAATGCATTGCAGGCATCTTAAAAATCCAAAACAATGCCTCCACATATATATTTATATTTATTTATATGTGAAGCCATTGATAAAAACTTAGCATACCCCTTTAAAAGGAATGAATCAATCTTATCCCTATAGAATAGGTGATGAAAGACATCATATCCCTTCTTGGGGAAAGAACTAAGGAACAGTGGTTATGGAAGGTTTATATTGTTAAATGTTGTCACTTTTGCTTTCAGTTTTGCTTAACTGTTTTTTATTGTTGCAAGGGAAAATTCAGTAGGATTTGGCACATGGGAAAATGATTATGGGCATAAAAATAAAATGCATCATTAAAATTTGGAGGGAAAAAAGCAGGTTAGACAATATCCTACCCTACTTTCCTGCACCTTCATACCCAATTGACTGTGTGTGAACATTAACCACAGAATTGAATTTCTCCCCAAATGTGATGTGCTCTTCCCTCTCCTTTGCCTCTCATTTGCAATCAGTAACCAAGTCTTGTCAATTCTACCCCATCTTGCATCCATGTCTCACTTGCTATGCACATAGCTACCATGCTAGTTCAAGCTCTCATCACCTTTTACTTTGGCTGTTGCAATAGCCTCCTAATTATGCCAGCTTCCATTTTCTCTCTCTTAAATCCTTCCTTCTCATAGCTACAAAGGTGATATTCCTAGAGCACTCTCTTGCTCAAGAAGTTCCAATAAGTCTTGCCTTTGTAAAAATACAAACCCTTCTGATTGGCTCTCAAAGACCCACAATTTGGTTACAGCCCAGTTTCCAGGTTTTTTTGCACCCTACTTACTCTATACGTACTCTACTGTCTAACAAAACAAGTATGTTTGCTATTCCTTATATACAACACTTCTGTTCATTCTCATAGTCTTGTCTTTGCACAGGCTTTCACCCATACAATGAATGCATTCTTTCCTCAACTCTGCCTTAGAATCCTTATCTTCTTCAAAGCTCAGCTTGTGTTACCTCCTACAAGAAGTCTAGCCTGACTCCACCTCCACCCCAGTTGCTAGTGTTTTCCCCCTAGAAATTACTTTGCATATATTTAGTGCTTGGTGTTCTATGCACATGTGGTTTCCTCTAATAGAATTTAAGCTCTTTAAGGGCAGAGATTGTGTAATCTTTATATTTCTTTATATAATTTTTATATTTAATTTGTATGTCAAGCACCAATCACCGTACCTAGCATGTGATAGGGTCTTAAATTCTTGTCAAATGTGGACCTTACCTTTTCCTTTCAGCTTTGGCTTTGGAGTACAAAATATATTCCATAATAATTTGGTAGCTTTGAATAGTCTCTAAATTAAATATATTCATACCTAGTAAAATAAATGGACAGAATTCAATATAGTAGACTGAAAATACTAACTCAACTTAGTTTAAATATACTTACCCGTGACCAGTGGCTTAAAGGTTTCTATCCAAATTATGCAATACCAATTATGTCTATAAAGAATTGCCTAAATCTAGGTGAAATATCAGGTATATAGAGAAAGGTCATCAATTCAGCTCCTTTTAAAATCTTCTAGAGCAAAGATATGAGAATATGCAATATTAATTTTGTATATAATATGGATATGTTTACCTACAATGCAATTGATTATGGACTTTAAAAGGTCATGTAGTTTTCCCTTTTTTAGGTGTCTTGGTTTACATGTGTGGTCCATTAGGAAGCATAATTTCATTTCCAAAAGCATTGAATTAGAAAACAATATTTAAGGATCCTTTTTTATTCCTCTGTTTATTTCTGTATTTAAAAGGCAAGATGGATAAATAACATTAGCTCACAGACAATAAAGTCGTAATAAAATATAATGGTGGAAAAGCTTGTGGAAGCTACCATCAAAAAACCTAGGATCAAGTCCCAGCCCTACCACTTATTGCTCTTTTCCCTTTAGCAAGCTACTAATTGTCTATGGGCCTCAAATTTCCTAATCTGCAAAGTAGAGATACTTTACAAATATGAGAAAGTCATGAGATGAGTGCTCTTCTCATATTTCTAGGATGGTTTCTCTAGGCAAGCTTTCCATGGGTTTACTTTTCGTCCTTTAGTACTTTTCCTTCAAGAACCCCTCACTCAAGGTTTCCTCCTGTTGTATAAAGGTAAGCCTAATTTCATTAAGGCTGAAAACCTTTATCAGAAGAACACAAACTCTGAAAATATCTACCCTTCTCCCATCTCCCTAGGAGAGGAGCTGTTGTAGAATTTAACTCTGGTTTGTCCATATAAATTAAAGATAAGGGGTTACTACGTACTTACCATATTTTATTTGCTATTATAGTTATTTTTGAGTGTGTATTTTTCATTTCCTTTGCTGAGGTATATACTCAGTAAGGTGTCCTTCCACAATATTTTTGTATATAGTAGACAAGCAATAATTACTTTTTGAAATGAACTGAATTAAATTTTAAGTCAAATAAAATCAGTAAGTCCTTGATGTTACTTACATCATTTTATATTTACCTGGCTTACTTTTCCTTATATCTTTCTTATTTGCCTACACATGAAGTTTTATGATTTTTTAAAGAGTAGTTCTTTTGAATAATTTCAATTTTTAAATTTATTTTTGTTGAGGTTGGAGAAAGCAGGTTTAGAAAACCTTGTCTGTTGGTGCTGATATTTCCCCCTTTCTCCACCCATTTTTCATTGCATTGATAAAAATTATTTTTTTTTCCTCTCTGCTTCTCCTTTTGCCACTGTTTATTACAGAGGAAGTATCTGCAAGGATAGTCCAAGTAGTAACTGCGGAAGCTGTTGCAGTCCTGAAAGGTGAACAAGAGAAAGAAGCCCAGCATAAAGACCAACCTGCAGGACTCCCTATAGGTAAATTCAGGAGCTTGCCAGGTTTATCTTTGCTTCCTGTCTCAATTTGGTCCTCAATCTATATTGATTCTAGTTCATAGGGGTGCCTAAGGTTGCTGTGACATTCTAGGCCTCCATCTATCTTCTACAAGTAGAAAGTTTTAAGCATCCTTGGTGCCCTTTGGGGTAGGCATGTTTTGAGTTTCTACCCTAATTAGTCCCCTCAGTTCTTTCATCTGCTTAGAACTAGGTCAATTAGAGAAAACTATAGTTCAATCAGGAAAAAGCCATGTTATGATTGCATAGCTTCAAGCATAAAGAAAGAATCCTTCTCCTTCCCCTTTTTTCTTACCTCCAACTGGTAATCAAGTGTTGGTTTCATAACTCTTCTATAATATCTCTCCTCCATCTTTTCCTCTCTATTTTAATTTCTGTGATCCATTGTAGGCCCTTATTACCCACATCCTGGACTATTTCAATAGCATCCTAATAGGGCTTATTATTTTAGGACTAAGAGTCTGAAGGAACTTGGAGGCTATCCAATCTACTCCACCCCTTATCTCAGAAAGGGGGAATCTGAGGTCCAGAGGTCCATTTTCCTCTACCTCTTATCTATGCTTCAGAGAGCTACCAAGCTCATCTTCCTGATGGAGAGATCCAATCTTATCATGCATTTACCCAAACAAATAACAAACTCTTCAGTGGCTTCTTATTGTCTGTGAAGTAAAATTCAAACTTCTTTGTCATTCAAGGCCCTCTACCCACTGGTAAAATACCCAGCCAGTTCAGCCTTACTGTTCCCCTATATCTAAGTCAAGTTAGACTATTCTTTGTTTACTGAATGTTTCCTTACCCTTTTACCTTTTCCTTGAGTATCTTGCCAACCTAGAAAGTCTACTTCCAGGAGCATGTCTTCTATGCAGCCTGGAAAAGACCACTGTTTCAGACTTCATACAATAGTCTTGTACTTTATGAGCATTATTTTGTATTATAGTATTCTATGTTTATATCTTATTCCCATACTAGACTATAAGCTAAATGAAAGTAGAAAATTCATTTTTATGTAACTTTCAGTCTCCTCTTGTAACTAACATTTTTCTTCACAATAGACCTTCCTTCAAAAATATTTGTTGAATTGAATTAAAAACGCCATCACCTTGGTTTGTCATTTCCCTTTGCTTAGAAGGATTACTGAAAATGTAGTTCAGATATCAATGACAAAATTTCACATTTATATAGTGCTTTCCAAAGTGTTTTCCCTGTAGCAGCATTGCAAGGTAGGTAGAATATTACAATTGCCATTTTCCAGATGAGAAAACTGTAGATTAAAAAGATAAAATAATTTCTTTAGGATCGCATACCTAGAAAAAAGTGAAGGAAGCTAGATCATAAATTTCAGAATCACAAAATTTGAGAAGTGAGAAGGAATTCATTAGCTATGAGTCTAATGCATATATGGAAGGAATATTTAAAAATCTAACTATCTAAAATGTCTAACTATAGTTCCCAATTCCCTGTTTGTTGTTCTTTCACTACAACAGGCATATGCCATTATCTTAGATAATTACACGCTAAAGTCATGTCTAAAACTATTTAGAAACAAGCAGCAACTTTCCTCCCTTTATCTACATGAAGACTTATTTTCTGTCTCTTACTTTAAGAGCAAGCTTAAATTGCCTACTTGTTTTAATTTTACAGCAGTCAACCATTTTCACTAGTACTATCAAAATCTTTGTTCCTCTTCATTAAAAAAAAACTGTTTAATCTAATTACATATTCCTTGGATCAAAGGTACTTCAGGAAATTGCAAGGGTAGGGGGTTGGGAAGGACTGATATCCATGACTGGAGCGCCCTAAAGACACACAAAACAGAAACAAAGAGAATCAGATTTTTATATAACACAAAGCACATATAGTATACCAATAGGTAGATTCACCTGACCTCTGCACATCTCTACCAACGTCACATGTTGCTTCACAGGTTTGGATTTCATCTTCTGGCCAATCATATAGCTTACTCAGGGTCTTCTGCATAGCTTTAATTATCTATTATTAATTTTATAATAGAAGAAAATAACATACTCCAGTCAATTTAATATAAAATATGTTAAGTTGCCCTTGAATGAGGCAATGGTATTAAAGGTCATAGAGTTTGTTAAGTGTGTGTGTGTATACACACACACAGGGCTTTAACTTATTGATATGCACTTTTTTATAGAATGTCTCATTCATGTTTTGATTTTTTGGGTATTCGATACTTATGAAAAGTCATATGTAAACCAATAGATCTAAAGGATTAAGTAAATCTTTTTCAATAGTGATAGTTGGTTTCAATCTATGAAATGGAAATTCATGATATATTTTAAATGGATGGGTTCTGCTGCTGATATTGAGCAATAAATATTTTCTCTGCAAAGTCCTTACACCAACTCTGAGGATCATGAATAAGATGGGAATTTTAAAGAGAAAAAAACACCTTTATTTAACCAAGTTAAATGACATCCTTAGAAATTTCCAACATGATTCATAATCATCTACAGTATCAAGGTTAAAGTATAGGCAGACATTTTCATTAACATACTCTTCTTTCCTCCAAAGATGTTTTTGATTTTTATCTGCCCTAAATTGTTTTAGAATATTGGCATATACTAACAGTGTTTTGTATTTTTATGTTAGTGGATAAAAACCCTTCCATGTTTTAACAACTTTTTAAATAATTTTAACAAAAACTTTCATCATGTACTTTTTTTGAAAAACTGTTAAAAAAAAAAAAGCAGTGAGGCAGAGAGCTTCATCTTTCCTTTTCAGATCAGATCCAAAGTTGGGTCTTAATATGCAGGTTTGGATACAATCTATAAGAACAAGGAGTAAATATTTTATGAATCTAACAGATATAAAGAAGTCAGGCTAAATAAATTGATAATCATTATCAACAGAGAATTGCTCATTTATTTTGATGGTACATACTTTCTAGAAAACAATTCATTGCTTTGCTTTTATTGAGGTTTAAAAGCATGCCTGGCATAAATAGCTTTGAGTTCATTCATTGTACTTTAATTTTATGTCTTTCCCTGAATTGACTAAAAAGCCATCCTTATAATTAGTATGATATGCATAGCTTATGAATTGCTCAATCATATTTCTCCATTGTTCCATCTCTAGCAGTTGAAGAGTCTGCTAATCTGCCTCCCTCTCCACCTCCATCACCAGCCTCTGAACAGACTGGAACAGTGGAGGAAGGTAAGCACACATGGGACATTTGGGGACATAGTCCTCAGATAAAGAGGATCCAAACTCCAATTCAAAGAGGTCAAACTTTCCAAGATATCGGTAGATATCTTGCTTTGACTCTGCCTTAGCTTTTTTGTTGTGGTTTTTGTTCCCCCCCACCCTTGCCTTAGGTTTAAAAGGATATGTTATCCTTTAAGTAACTTGGAATTGGTTAAAAATTTATACTTTGTAAATGTTCATTTGAGGGAAATAAAATAAAAAATCAGAATATATGGTGAACAAAGAAAGAAAAAAGATAACTCTTTGCCATTAAGGAGGAAGAATAAATAATAATTACTGCACTAATACTAGATTCTTCTGACAGATAGGACAACTGGGATTACTTAATGGCTCCTAAATAGTAAAAGGAATAGCTTTAACATGCTCATAAATCGATTATGTGATGTCAGGAATTCAACTTAAGCCTATCAGAGAGACATATGGGACCTTGAGAAAATGTTAGCTAGGCTTGAAAATGAAAAACTCAAAGCCAAGAAAATGGGTTCCATCCCTAGCAGGACACCTTCCAGACCATAATTCTTGGAATCTGAAGAACCCAGTTCACCAGCAACTCAATGAAGCACTAATATAATACTGTGTAAACTTTCTTCTCCTCAGTGATAAAATGGGGCACTGACTTGGGCATAAAATTCCTTCAGATTCTCAGATGAAAAGCACTAAGGGCAGGATATTACCATTGGCCCTTTATTACTTGAAGTGCCCATTTAAACTGCTTCCATTCATTTGGCGTTAAAAGTAAAGGAGTATAATTAAGCTACATCTCGACAATGAATTGTTTTAGTGTATTATATATTCATGTGTATATGTATATGACACACAAAATTCATGCTAATGATTTAATTCATTTTTTATTTTACTCTCCACCTTTCCATCTCTTTCTTCCTCTTTGACCATTTTAGTTGTTTCTTGAAGATAAACATTGATATTAATATGTATGTCTATTTATATATATATATGTATGTATGTATGTAAAGCCAAATACATCTGATTGTGCTTTAAAAATATATAGTATCATGGATACAGCAAAATTATGAGATTTTCTAGAATAATTTTAAATCAAATCTATTTTGAGTATATTTTATAAGATCATAGATTTAGAGCTTGGAAGGGACCTTAAAATATATCTAGTCCAATCTCCTCATTTTACAGGAGACTGAAGCTTTAAAAGGTTAACTGACTTGTCTGAGGTCACACAAATAATAAGGGACAGACTCAAAATTCAATCATAGGTCAGGTCCTCTGACTCAAATATGCCACTATTTCCATTAACCATACTATAAAATATTTTCTTTGGATGTGTATCCCCATGCAGTGCAGTCTGTCTGTCTGTCTGTCTGTCTCTCTTTCTCTTTGTCTCTGTCTCTCTCTGTCTCTCTCTCTGTCTCTGTCTCTGTCTCTGTCTCTGTCTCTCTCTCTCTCTCTCTCTCTCTCTCTATATATATATATATATATATACATATATATATAATGTATGTATGTATGTGTATCCCCATAGGTATAGATGGATGTGTATACATGTGTTTATATATTAGAGCGATATCTACATCTACACATAGATTTCTTTATCCTTAGACACACACTCAGACATACACACACATTACCTAGATTGGATTTTAATGCAAATAAACCAAAATATTTAGTCATTTGAACTTATGTATACCAGATAATTTAAAGATGAAGTTATTTTAAGGAAGTCAGTCACTTGTTGACTTCCATCTTTTTTTCAGTTCTTAGTGAGTTTGCATTGGTTCCTTTCCTCTAAAAAAAAAATCAAGCAGTGTGCTATGGTGGACAAAGAACTGATGTTGGAGTCAGAAACACATAGCGCCATGTCCTGCCTCTGATATATGTTGACTGTGTGACCCTGGGCAAATCATTTAACTTCTCAGTGCCCCAAAGAAGTCTTTAAGACTATAAATTATAGCCAGAACTGTTGCTAACCTACATTGGTAGAGGGTGTTTCTTTAATGGAAGTCCACTATACCAATAAAATCTCAGACTAGATACAAAATAATCAGCAAATTTTTTTAACTCTAGGTCAAAACAAAATGATTCAGGAGCCTTTTATTAAGTACTTACTGTATGCTAAGTACTGAGGGTACAAAGACAATAAAGAAACAGATCTTGCCCTCAAAGAATTTACATTCTTGTTGTCCACCCTAAAAATAATTTTTAAAAATCTTTAATATAAAGTGCATCGTCTCAAATTGGCTAGTTAATCCTTTTAATTGACAAATGTAGTCATTGAGCAGCTGAGAGCCCTCCTCAGGACACAAAATATCACAGCTTTAAGAGGTTCTGACTTTCACATTCTATCAGAAATGGATCCAGTGGCCAGGGGTCTTTTCACAATTTGGGATTGTGAGGGACAGTTGCCTTTTGTTATTTTACCTAGTGACCTTGCATCTACTTTATGGAGAAAATGCGACCCTGGAAATTTAAATGAATTTAGTTAAAAGATGAACAAAGCATGTCTTAGCTTGACTACCCTTTCATTGAAACATTTGATGATATAGTTTTCACTTTTCTACAATAATTCCTATCCCCTTACTTCCAGGAATTGAGTTCTAAGTTTTTGTTATAGTAGATTATTGAGGGGGAGAGGAGGGAGAAATAAGGTCGTCTCACTTTTCATAGAATTTGACTTGAAGATGTAACAAGAAAGAACATTGGATTTGGAAAGCCAAAAAGCTTGTTTGTACTCCTGACCACTACTTACTAACTGGGTATCTTGGTTGGCAAATTATTACACTTTTATAAGCTTTAGTTTCCTTCCCTATAAAATGAGTGCATCATACATTTGTCTTCTAAGTCTTATGAAACATCAAAATGATTTTACTATGTTTTTTAGAACCAACTTTTAATGTTTAGCGATTAGGATCTTATTGGATTCAGGAGGACCTGAGTTCAAATCCTACCTCAGACACTTGACACTCACTAGCTGTGTGACCCTGGGCAAGTCATTTAACTCTCATTGTCCAAGAAAAAGAAAGAAAAACCACACACACATGAAATTACATCAAGAACCAGTATTTCACTTTTAAAATGAGAGCTGTTTCTGAGTTACAAGCACACAAAGAAGCAGTTTTAAAAATCAACTCACATCCATTTTTCCTCCATAACATCTTACTTTGTATAATTGAAATTGATATTTAAAGTATAGAAATTATTTCACAAACCAGACATTTAATGCTAAGGAAAATCTTTAGCTTTGGCAGAGGGTCTGGATAACATTCACCCCTTCTGATTGCCACAAATATGCAACAGGTGTGTAGAGTTATGAGGTAAAAACTGGCTAGGACCAGTATGTGTGTTTAAGTGGCAGTTGAAGCCAGTAAAATAACCAGTTACTTTTTTTTTTTTTTTGCGGGGCAATGACTTTCCCAGGGTCACACAGCTAGTAAGTGTCAAGTGTCTGAGGTCACATTTGAACTCAGGTCCTCCTGAATACAGGACTGGTGCTTTATCCACTGCGCCACCTAGCTCCTCAACCAGTTACTTTTAAAAATAAGCTGTTTCATATTTTCTAGATAACTAAAATAAATTAGTAACTTGTTACTAATCAGTCTCTTTTTTCAAAATAGCTGGTTGACTCGATTTACTGGAATATGTGTGAGTGTATGTGTTTAATTGGTTTGTATAGGATAAGTCAGCCTAAACTACAGTGGAGTTTTTTAATTAGTAAGTGTCAGGATAGAAAAAAAAAAGTGTGATTTATTTTTTCCTTGAAGATGGGTTAGTAATCATGTCCAAGCAACCTTTACCATGATTCTAAGCCAAATGACAAAGGGCCAAAGCCGTAGTCCAGTACTTCAGAGCAGAGATAAGGGCACCCTTACCTCTGAATTGTGCTAAGACTTATCATAGGTTAAAAGTCTTGTGACTTTGTACTAAGAGTACTGGGTTTTTGTTTGTTTGTTTTGTTTCCTTTTGGAAGCCCGAAGGATAACATACCTGGGACCATTAAAGATAATAATTTAAGGTTGTTAGTTGACATTCTTTACTAATGTATTATCATATATTCTCTGTACTTATTCTCTGGGCCACTTGCAAAGACTTGTGACCTAATCATCAAATAAACAAGGAAGACACCCAGAAGTCTGGGTTTATAAGGAAGTCTAGACAAGCTCATATTTAGTGCAGCCCTACTGCACTAAGCTACCAATTTTTCAAATAAGCTAGCTTCCTTTTAATCTTTGAACCTATAACTGTCCTTGATATTTGTCCTAAATTCCTCAAGAAAGTGAAAAGTCAGTGCAGGGACCACTGTGCAGCCAAGGTCAGAATTAGGGTTTTCCACCCTCTTGTTTTTAAAAAAAGTTTCTAATGCTGACACTATTATTGTTCTGTGTTCTTGTGGAGGGGATGCATCCTTCCTATCATGAAGACAGTTTTTCTTCTCAAGTCAGCTTGTGGTAGCAAACACAGATGATGTGTAAACTGAAAAGTTCACAAGTTATTCAAGACTGAAAGGTCTGAACAGACCAGAGGCAATTGCCTTGAGCTCTGTTCTTTGTAGCACTGTCCTGGGCCTTCATGGGAGGTAAATCCATGAGGATTCACTGAAAATCTCAGAAAATGGACTCTTGGAAAAATATGAGACAATTTTAATCAAAGGCAGCTATGATTTGAGGGGCAATCAGTAAAGTGACTATCGTGTGCCTGCCAAATGGCAGCCACTGTGTGTGCTAGGATTTAAAAAAATGGGGTCAGCTAGGTGGTGCAGTGGATAAAGCATTGGCCTTGGATTCAGGAGGACCTGAGTTCAAATTCAGCCTCAGACACTTGATAGTTAACTAGCTGTGTGATCCTGGGCAAGTCACTTAACCCTCATTTCCCTGCAAAAGAAAACCCAAAAAATGAATGAATTAAATAATCCCTATTAGCAAAGAACCCACATCCTGACAGGAGAAAAAAAGAAGTCCATATATAAGCATCTACAAAATAAATTTTAAAAGAATAAATAAAAAGAAATGGAGTAGTTAACTGTAATTTGGGAAGCAGAGCCCTAGAAGTACCTTGAATGCTTTGCAAAATAGCAGCAATACATACTAAAAATAATACTCTAAAAATATAATTTTAGCTCATAACCAAAATTTTACATTAAGGAGAATTTCAGAGAACTTATTTCATTAGTTAAAACACTTGAGTATTGATTTTTAAAATTCTATTTATGTAAAAATTGACTATTTCAGTATAAAATATCATATCTATCTGATTGTAATCCAACTCAATATTTCATGGGTCAGGATGCCTTATAGTCAAATTCTGACATAACATATGATTGGCCTTTAGAATTATTCCTATATTCCAAGACTAACACTGATGTTATTCCAAGGTCCCTAAATCAACAACAGAAGATGCACGTGTGGCATAGCAAATGAAGAGAAGGGAAGATAACAGCACTCTCTGGGGAAGACTGAGGTCCCCTTCTTACACTGGTCTTGAGGTCATGCTATACTAGATGGAATCTACTGGTACTGGTGAAACCTCCAGTGGTCCATCATTTTCTCTCTTTCACAACAAACAATATCCCTGTGAGGTTCCAGTATCTTTAGATTTGAGTTCGTTGATGAAATATAACTAATCATATCCTCCTAAACATAGGCTGAGGCTGGTTGGATAGGCATACTTGAGGATCTTGGGACTTCAAAGGAGATTTGAAATATAAATAATCAATGACGCCAGGCAGGAATCCATTGAATTCTTCCAGGCATTCTTTTTGATGTTTCCAGACTTCAGGGCAACCAAACACTGAGAAGGAGCAACTTTTCAAAGAGATCTCTTTTTAATTTTTATTTAACATTCCATTTCGGGATTTTGAAAATATGAAACAATGTTTCTTTGAAAAGTTGCAGATCTAAGGCAAGGTTCTGGATTGTTTCCAAGTTGTGGCAACTTCATAAAAGGGCAGTAGGAACGGGCCCAAATCTCTGGAAGAGCAAAAAGTCAGATGAGTCATTGCCTTGAAGCCACCATTTCTGAAGCTTTAAGTGTTTTTCGTTTCAGCTTCATTTTCCAGGAAATCGGTGTTGAAAGCAAATCATAGAATACTTATTTTTTAATCCATCACTTCTGTTGAGCTTGCTTAACATAATGGAAAACATTTTAAAAGGGCAAAATGATTAATAGCCCCATTAGTTGCTGAAAAATATTGGTGGCTGTGCCATTGACCATTGGTCAAGACCAATGTCCACAATTCAGTCAAGTGTTAGAAATTTTCCATAGACCAATTTCTCTCATTAGTTGAGAAGCCATTTAAAATAGTGAAGGCAAAAACCTAAAATGAGAATGTTTAATTTTAGCGTTTTTGTCCTCCCTATGTTAGAGTAAAATGGAAAAAAAGTAAAGCCTTAAATCTTTAGACCATAAACATCATCTAAATGTCAGTTGTTAATATTAGGGTTGATGTTATTATTAGGTGCTTAAAGGAAGTTCAGAGCATCTATCCTGAAAAAATATCCTTGAAATCATCCATTAATAAAGTACTTTAAGGGTTAAGAAATGCTATGGAAATTTTTTCTCATCATCATGGTAATTATCTGCTTATATCTCATTTTCATTACTTGACTGTGGAAAATAAATTATCACTCTGAAAGCTAAATATGTTATATCATAGAAAAAGAAATGTGAGTCTTAGTGCTGAATTTCTAATGGAAATTGAATTAATAGATATACCCTTTAGCTTTTTTCTAAGTTTATATCAATAGGTATGAAATTTATATTTTTGATCCCAATAAGAAAGGAAATGTTACCTTGCTCAGCCATTAACTTGCACAAAGGAATGTAAGAACCAGTTGCAATATGGTTTTGTGGGGGGAGGAAACATTGAATTTTTGGTCACAGGACCTACATTCAGATTTTTATTCCATTATTGATTATTGAGTGTCACTGGAAAAGTCACTTAACTTCTCCAAATTTCATTTTCTTCATTTATAAACTGAAAGATTTGGACGAGATATTTTTAAGGTTCTTTCAAGAACAAACAAAATAGGACAGAATCTGTGATGTCTGCTACTATATCATACTATCGATGCTATTAGGTATTACTCATTTTCATATTCTCATGGAAAATTCCGTATTTAAGAAATTCAAATGTGTTTAAGTTGATAAATTTATATGTTGCTACATGTGGAGCAGAAAGAAGGAGGTGGTATTTAGGGCTGAGTATACCTAGGATACCTAATTAGATCAAACTAGAAAAAACCTTGTCTTTGTGAATGGGAAATTCTAAATAAGAATGAGTAGATAAGGCAATAAACATAAAAAAAAAGATTTCATTAAAACACACAGACATGGACACATGCCTATATCATACTCACAGTTAGTAGTATGAATAATTGGTCAGTTCTTTGACCCTTTTTCAGTTGAGGTTACGTGCAATTTGGGCACATAATGATTCCTTTTGGGACAAATGGACAACAAGAATATAATAAATGGTTTGATAGAAATTTGGGGATCATTCTAAATTATTTAATCATTTGTCAAATACGGACAGTATGTTTTATAGAATAATGGTTTAAAACTATTACCCTAAAATGTCTATAAACCTTGATTCCTAAGGTAACTTCCAGGTCTAAAGTTTTATTAATCTATGTTCTTGAGACCAACAAAAGAAATTTGTCTTAATAGGCTGTGAAAAGAAATATAGAGCTGGGTTTTCACCATCCTCATTATCTTTTTTAAAACCACACTTTCAGCAACATACCCATCTTTGAAAATGTCTCTTTTAAGTCAGTAAATTTTGGAGGGAGACTGAAGAACTCTTTAAAGGAAAATGCAAATTCTATTCAATGTAAAATTCTCTCTCTGGTTACAGTGGCCCCACAAAGTCATCTTTCCAGGTGTCCTTAAATTCAAGATGCTATAATATTCAGGGGTTATATATTGCTTCCTTATTGTCCTCAGTCCACCGGGAAATAGTTTTTTCCAGCCAATGGGATGACTAGGGTCCTTATATACCTTTAAATGTAAGGAGTGAGTTAAATGTAGGTGAGAATATAATTACATATTTTTTAATTGTCCTCTTCAAATATAATATATAGCCTCTATTTCACAGCAAGCAAATACTTAGTTTAAATATATATTTGAAAAACTATCCGATTGGTTGAAAAACTCATGCAATATAAAGTTTGTTGATTTTTTCCCTAGTGAAATTAGATCCATACATGGCATTTTTCAAGAAATTGCAGGGTGAGGGCTTCATTCTCCTTTTTTTACATCTACTCAATGCAGTTTAACTGGTCAATCAACAATAATTTATTAAGTGCTTACCTTACTGTATACCAGATATTGGACTAAGCTCTGGGGGTACCAAGAAAGGCAAAAACAAGGGACGGAAGTCAGAATTCATTCCTTCCTTCATTTAACCTACTTTATCTAATGGATTCTGAAAATATAGCATCTGGCTAATTTCTGCAATGAATGGTTCAGAAGAGGTGGAAGTAGGTGGGTTTTTTTAAATTTTTTTTGCAACTTGTGTAGCAGAAGAATACAAAAATCCCAAAGGTAAACCATCATTTGTGGAGAACAAAAAAGGATGGTTTGTGCTGGTGGTATTTGGCTGAACACCAATGACCCTGTAATCATATATACCAATTATAAGAAGATTAAAACCACAGTGGGGGAGGACTACTGCTTCCACCAATCAGGATTTACTGCAAACCAGGATAGAAAAGAGAAGAGACAAGATAAAAAAGAAAATATATCAAATTTAGGTTATCATCAAATTATTTTGATCATACTTATGTGATTCACATTTAGTCAAATTGAAGGGGGAAAGCTCATCTTATTCTACTTTTATTTACTGAACCCTTTTCCAAGGAAGAGAAAATAGTGTGTTTGGACAGGAATCAAAGGCGCTTACAGAGAAATTTAATGGGACATAGGCAGTAGAGTGCAGGAATAATAGAAGCTATAAAACATAGGTGATGTTAGCATTATGATGAACTAAAAATAATATGCATAGTAAAGTTTTAAACAGAAGTCAACTAATTAGAATCCCTGAATGATTGGAGAAAGAAACAAATCCCAAAAAAAGCAAGTTTATATAAGAGAGGTGTTCAAAAATACCAGTTCCCAGACACCAGTGAGGATTCAAGACCATCTTTTCTATTATATGCTTCTAACAATCACATTTAGTGAGGATAAATGTCCAAACTAGTGACCTCAAGGCACTACACCAACCTCAATTATCCTGGAAAAATTCATCATGTTCTCTGAGCCCTCCTTATTGAGACAAGGCATGGGGACTGATATTCTTAGAATCAGTTTTGAATGTTTCATTTTCAACAAGCTTTCCTACAAAATGGAATTTCTGGCTAACCTAAATTAGAATAAGCAACATGCCTAGTTTCCTGAGCATTTCATTTAATTTCAATATTATATAGTATTCCAAATAAGAAAAGTTTTGCCCTTACTTTGTCACCTATTTTTAACAACTTTCTTTTTTGTAGCTGATGAAATTTACACATTTGTAAATGTGAGAAGATTGAAAATTGCTTTCTCCCTAAGGAAATGGTGGATTAATTTTTCTAGTGCTGTGTTTCCATTCCAATGTTTCTATGGTTGTTTGGGCTTATTTGAAGAGATGATATAGAAGACTTCTGAAATGTACTAAGGCTGCACACTGCCTGTGACTCATATAGATCAATCAATGGCAATAAAATTGTCAAAAGGAATAAGTTGAATTCACTGGATATTGAAGCATGAAACATTCATCTCTTCCCACTCTTCATTGGCTCTGGCCTGGCTGATTTCCATCCATTCATCCCACCCTGTTGCTTCCATGGATCTCTCTGTCCCTGTGCATGCATCCATCCTGTCCTGTCTTATCTTGTGTCTGTCTGTCTTGTCTAGTTCTCCCTGCAGTTTCTTCCGTGTGTCTGTTTGTAGATGAAGGGGCTGAGGATAAAGTGGGACCTCTGCCTGCCACCAGCGGGGAGAGGCGTAAGCTCCTAGCCCCCTCCATTTCAGTGTCTGTGCCCGATGATGACCCTTACAATTCAGATGAGGAGTACTATGAGCATCCCTTGTTCAGCTCAGAGTGGACTGACTCTGGTATGCTCCCCAGTGCCAACACGCAGCTGGCAGAGGCCCTGTTGAGCCATGACAAAGGTGAACCAAGCATGGTCCCTTTCTGCTCCTCCTCCCTGCCCTGAAACCTTGACCACATTCATCATGTTACATGTGCTTTCATGTTGGGGAGGCAATAAAGACAACCTGTTTTTTCCACATGGAAAAGAAGTCCTTGTGTAGGTCAGACTCACCACTTTCTTAGAGGGAGAATGAATATATTCTTCCTTTTTCTTGAAAAGGAAGAGCAAAGAATGAGGTGAGAGGTTAATTCTGGGATAAATCTTTCCCACCATCTATTAATAGATAAACAAAGGAGTATACACATTTCACTTCTTGTATAGGCTAACAAAGGTATATATGGTTCTTATATTCTTCTGCTCAGGCACATAGCTTCTTTGGAACATAATCCAAAAAATAATGGGTTCTTCTTTTAACTATGTGCTAAGTTTGAGATGCATACGCTAATAATTTGGGGAAATTCTAGTCTTTTGGGGCAGAATTGATTATGTGACTTTGATTCTTTCCTATGTACCATCTACCTGTATTCAGAAACTGGAAAGGAAATCACTTTGTAGCTCTGTTGAGGTAGCTATGTGGCATAGTGGATTCCAGAGTCAAAATGTCATGGGTTCAAATCCTGCCTCAGACATCTACCAGCTGTGTGACCCTGGGCAACTTCCCTTAGCTGTCAAATAGGGATAAATATATAACCATCTCAAAGGATTACTGTGAGGATCAAATATCTCACATACAAATAATTTGCAACTTGGGCAAATGTCAATTGTTTTACAGAATTTAAATTGCTATATATTTGTTAGCCATGATGATTATTGTTATTTATTTTTAATTGGCTCTGTTGAGATGGAATGAGATGAGGCACACAGTTAATTATATAGTAACAATTTAGTAGATACCATGAAGGAAAACCAATAATTCTTCTTCAGTCTTAAGACAAACATTACTCTGGCCATTGGAAAAGACAAGGATGTGTGACTATAATATTAAGAAATGCAGTTGTAAATAATCCTACTATTGTGAATAACAACTGAGTGCCCTATATCATACAACCTAGTATCTTATACCCTACAGTCTGGTATCTATAACCTACAGTGAATATGCCAACCTTTTTTGAAATTAAAATATACTAGTGCCAATCCTAATCTGATAAAGGACTCTATATTTCTAAGGAAAAAAATCAATCTTCCAATGGTATCCAGAAGATAAAACAGTAAAAGGAAGAAAAGTATGTGACTCAAGTGAAGAATGAATGGGATAGAACAAATAAATGTGTTTCATGTAAAATGGGAACCAAAGAAATTTAAATGGATTTTTTAAAACTTTAATTATACCTCACGTTGAATCCAGTCTGGTAGCAGAGAAGATATAACACTAAAATTCTTTTAACTTGATCACAGAAATCAATTACTTTATACCATCATGAAAGGGTAATTTTAATGAATATGGTAAGGTAGACTCCAAAAGGCAAAAATACCACTTTGAGAAATAAGCTCCCAAAGTAAAAATGTCAATTTGATTAAATATTAATGTGGTAAATTTGTGGATCTAGCTATATCAGTAATAATTTTTATATCAGAAATAAAATGTAAAAAAAATCACATTTTATTGTAACAATTTCAATTCTTCAAATTGTTCTTAAAACTAAAGGTCATGTAATATTTCCAATATAACTCTCCCATTGAGATTTAATTCAACTTGAAAAACATTTCACTACAATTAAAGTATTTCATTAATGTGAATATTTTCATCCAATTTCTCTTCTTTTACCTTTCAAGTGTAAATGGAAAAAGCAAATGGATAAAACATTTTATTGGATTTGAGAATTTGTTATTATTATTTAAAATGTAAATGCCTGTACTATAACCTGGTGATTTTTAAAAGGTCCTCCTAGGATATGTGAGACATCATCTTATTTTGCCTTCTGAGACCTTTTGATACAAAATCCTAAAGACCAGTGCTTATTTTTTTAAAGTGTACACATTTTCCCCATTCTTCTGAATTCAAGGGGAAGTATACAAGTGGTGTTATTTATGTCAGGAGTTCCATTAATGTGATAGAAACTGTACACAAGAAACAGGTTCTACAAAATAATATGAGTTTATGTTTTTCCCTAGCCATATTTTCTAAAATGTTTGGGTCCTTACTTGAAATTTTTCATTTTCTCCCACATATCATAGAGAATGAAAGGGATAACTGTGGAACATTTTGCACTAAAAATGGTGAGGGGGGTGGGATTAGACCTGCGATTTCATTAACATACAGAATTCTCAAATGAGGAGACTCCCTCTATCTACCAAAGCAAGTTGGCACCTTCTTTACCATGTATTGTCATGGAGAATTGTCTTGAGCACTGATAAAATCCTTGCATAGGGTCACACTGTCAATATGTCAGAGTTAGGTCTTAAACCCAGGTATTCCAAGCTTCAAGGTTAATTCCCACTTACTAGCCTATGCTGCTTCTTGTACCATAGAAACATCAAATAAATTCTAGTAAGTATTGGTGGATTTTACAGTAAGGCAACCAAAGCACTTGATTTCTGTCTTTTTTCCCCTCCAAGAAAAATTGTCCTTTAAAGGTTTATTTTGTTAGGGCTCTCTTCAAAACTGTAATCAATTCTTATGTAGAGACTTCCTACATTGGAAAAAACAGCACATAACTAACAATTGCAGCGCTTTTCTGAGTACATCAATACTGCTACATTTCACAATCATCTGTTAACAAGTACCACCATCTCTTATTTCCAGCAAATATTCAACATATTTTCAACCTATAGCCATTTCTGCTAAGGAAAAATTGAGCAATAAAACTTTCAGCTCACAATTTTCACAATAAATGGCATTTCAAGAAATTAAATCACATTATCATTAAGTGAATGTGTACTATAACATAGCAACCAGTAAATAATGTATCTTTCACCATAAGATTAAATTGTACATCCTGATGATAGAAGAAAGTCCACTTGAGGTTGCCATTATGTCATGGAGATGGAGCTGAAAGTGTTATTTGTATAAGAACTGTGTTGAATGTTGTACTGTGTATTGTCTGAAGTCTTGATGTCAACATCTTTTTCATCCCTAAGAAGAAGAAACAGTAGAGGGTCCAATGACTGAGGAAGCGAAACCTGCTGCTCTTCCTGAAAAAGAATGGGGCAAAGAGTGTGGGCCTACTAAGTCCTCAGACCAACCAAAGGGCCTCAGTGAGGTCCAAGTGGATTCTAGTTCGAAAGCCAAAATAGTTCCTGAAGAAAGTGTTTCCACTGGGGGACCACTTGAGAAAAGTATAAAAGTGGTCCAGGAAGTGTCTCTGGATATAAAAACACCTTTCTCTTCTGGGGAAGGTGTGTCTTCTTTAGGATTTGCATGTGTTTGCTTATGAATAGGCTATTTTATAGCTTTTCCAACTTGGCATTTTCTCAAAGCTGTTCCATCTCTTATTCTCATTCTTATAGTGCTCCAGTTGTTACGCTTAAAGAATACAAAGCTTGTATTTGCATTGGTGCCACATGACCGCATGGTTTCCTGCTGCTGCACCAGATTCCTGATTTTACTTTGCTATGATACAATATGCTTTGCAGCCAGGCTGATAATGTCACCTGAGTGCTTCTCCCTTCCCCATCTCAGATGTTTGCCAGTCACATTGCTAATATGTGTACACTTTTATTTTATTTTATTTTATTTTTAAATTTTTGGTGCAGAGATTCATCTGCTTTTCTTTCAAAAACTAGGTCTGTTGACTTAGACAGTGATACCAAAGGCTTAAACTATAGACGTGTTTTTGTTTGCAGTGCAGTGTGCTGTATTTTTATGCTTTAGTGCATTCTGGTTTAGTTTTCTTTGAGCTACTGCTGATGCTTCTTGTGTCATATCCCTTCCATTTATTGCAGCCCATCCCCTTTAGTCATTTCCAAATTTCTTGAGTTTTCATCCATCTGACCTTTATTAGAAGTTCATAAAGTATTTCTTTTCTATTGTTACAACAGGATACACAAGTACTTAAGGTAATGATGTTCCCAAACACTTTGTTTATGAGAGACGGTTGAATTTAATTCTTCTTCCCCAAACTTTACAAAGTACAGGGTATCCCAAAAGTCTTAGTCTATTTTTAAGCTTTAATAGCTATTAGCTAATAGCTATTAAAGTTTAAAACTGCAATAAAACTCTTGGACCAGTCTGTAATTCCATTCGGTCCAATTGGTACATAGACCTTAAGCCACAAGTGGAACATGGTGGTACACACCTGTAGTCAGCCCCTACTGCCAGGTAGGCTGAAGGTGGTGGATCACTTCACTTCAAAAATCCTGAGCTCAAACAGAGCTAAAGCCAATCCATTATCAACACCAAGTTCAGTACCAATCTGGTCATCTCTTAAGAGCTGAGCTCCTCAGGCTGCCTAATAAAGGAGTGAATTGTTCCAGGTCAGAAAAACAGCAGGTTAAAGCTTCCATACTGATCCATACTGGGATTGGGCCTATGAGTAACTGCTAAATTTCCAGCCTGAGTGAGATAAGGACAATCTCCAAAAAAATAAAAAATAAAAAAAAGTCAAAAGTTCTCTGACTAGTCATCACAGCCACAAGAAATCTATTATGATACATTGAGGTTTTTTTGAGGCTATCAAAAGGCAAAAATTCCTCAGTTTTTGGAATTCCACCATGTGAGTTGTCCAAAACCTAAGGAAAGAGATATCTTAGAACTGACATTTATTTTAATTTTCTTAGTTTAAGTATACAGCTCTTCAATCTTTATTACTTGGTTTAAAAAAAGCATTTCATTGATAAGACTGTGATACAAAGTATTTTTAAATATTCAACAGATGTTGAACCATAAACAGAATTGAGATTTTTAACAGATGCCAAATTAAATTATTCCCATATTTCTTATGTCTTTTTCATGGCATAGCTTATAAATAACTGGTTGACAGCAATATCAGTTATTTCCTTATAAATGTGAAATATTCAATTATATTTTAAGAGTCAAATCAATGCTATATTGCTTAGTTTGGGTTTTGGTGTTTTGGTTTTTTTTAAATGAGCTCAATGTCTAATAGAAACACTTATTCTTGAAGTAGTCACAACCCTATCTTGTATGGAAGTAATCAGTCTTCTGACTATAACCTGTTATTTTAATTGGTATTGAGAAAACTAATACAAAAAGTTGGTGGAAATCAATACCTTTCTCTGTCCAGCCCTTAAAGTTGATTGTGCCCTCCGTGGCTTGCTAGATAAAGATTTTTTTTTAATTTGAAATGTGTATCTAGGGGCAAATGCACATTTTACTCATTTAAAACATATTTCTCTTACAGACTTGCAGGGTGAGAAATCCCACCCAGATAATTATAGGTAGAGCCCATACCAGCAATAGTAAACATGCATCTTAGGCTTACCATTTTCATACTGATTTGTAAATAATGTGCCTGCATGTTTCCATGTGTTTTTTTCTTTTTACCCTCCCATCCATTAGTCATGTGAAAGAATGATTTTAAGCTGTTTGCCTAAATGCACTGTGTATGATTTGTTTAAAAAAGCAACCGAATTACTTCAGATTTACTTACAGCCTCGAAGATGGAGTTCCATGAACAACAGGGCACTGGCTCTCTCACAGTTGAACCATTAGACAAGAAGGAAAAAGAATCTGGGAAAGAAAGTAAGCCTGCTGAATTGCCGAAACATGATGCCTTAGTCACCCAGCCAGCACAACCTGCAACTGTAGACAAAAAGGACGTACTTGGCAAAGAAGATGGGAAGGTACCTCTCACTCCATTTGAACAGACTTTTGGGGAAGAACTAGAGTATATGCAGCAGAAAAGTGAACCAATCCCTGCCAAACTTGATGTGGTCCTTCCTACAGCAACTGTATTTCAGAAAGAGCAAAAAGACTTGTCCATTGAAGTACCCAAGGATGAATGGAGTACCTACAGCCAATTATCTCCTGGCCCTCTTGCATCCATGAAAGAACGCTACGAAGTTCAAGAAATCCCAAAATGGGAAGGGAAAAAACTAGACTCTCCAAAGCCAACTCCCTTTGGAAGTGTGAGCTTTCCTTTACCTTCTGAACCTAAAGCTGATTTGTCAGATGTCACTCAAGATAAACTTGTTTCCAAAGCACCAGAGACACTGAAGTCAGAAGATAAAAAGCCTAAGGAAGAGTCTAGTGACCTACAGGTTGCCAAAGAGATTCCAAAGGATGAACAAATCCATATGGAAAAACCCTTAAAAGCAGGGGAAACAACAGCTACAATGGAAGTTACACCACCCAAAGAAGCTGACAAACCAACTCTAGCAGAAAGTCCCATTAAGAAAATGTTCAATGTTGAGGAAGAAAAGGATGTAATAAAGCAAGAAAGTGAGCAGAAAAAAGAGCCTTGTACATCCAGTGGGCAGAAGTCTACTTTATTTGACAGTGAACTTCTTCCAAAACCAGAAGAGAAAAACATTCCTGAAAAGAAAACTATGCCAAAAGAAGGTGAGCCCCAAAAGGTATTAGATGAAGAAATGGGCATCATCAGTGTCTCAACAGAGAAAACAGTCCAAAAGGAAGACAAGAAAGACCAAAAGCCTCCCGTTGATGATTTAAAACATGATTCATTCCCTAGAGGCCTAGAGCAAGTCTTCCCATGTGCAGCCACAACCTCAAAAATGCTAGATAAAGCCCCTGACGAACTAGGTCTCCTCAGTGAAAAGAGTGCAACCAAGGAACTATTTCAAGAGGAAGTTGCTGATAAAGACATTGAGGCCCATAAGGCAGGGGTTGCAACCTCTCTCGATTATGATAGGCAGCTGGACGAAGACAAATCTGGAATGTCAAAGTACTTTGAAACCTCTACATTGAAAGAAGAAACCACAAAGAGCATCCAGTCTGGCAGTGATTACTATGAATTGAGTGATACAAAAGAAAGCATCTATGAATCCTATGATACAGTTTCACCTATACATAAAAGTTCTGAAAAGGAATTTTACCCAGGAAAGGAGCAGCAACCCGCTCCCATCTTAGAAGGGGGATACAGTACCCTTGTACAGAGTTATCCAGCTGACCTGCCCGAGGAGCCTAGCTCTCCCCAAGAAAGGATGTTCACCATTGATCCAAAAGTTTATGGAGAAAAACGAGACCTTCACAGTAAAAATAAGGATGATTTGACACTTAGCCGGAGTTTAGGACTTGGCGGTAGATCTGCTATAGAACAGAGAAGCATGTCGATCAATTTACCCATGTCTTGCCTGGATTCCATAGCCCTTGGGTTCAACTTTGGTCGGGGACATGATCTCTCTCCACTGGCTTCCGATATTCTGACTAATACTAGCGGGAGCATGGACGAAGGGGATGATTACCTCCCAGCCACAACTCCTGCCCTGGAGAAAGCTCCTTGTTTTCCAATAGAAAGCAAAGAGGAAGAAGAACAATTGGAGGAAGAGAAAGTGACCAGAGCAGAAAACATCCAGGTAGAATCATTGTGTGAGTCGCCTTTCCCGGCCAAAGATTATTATAAAAATGGGTCTGTGATGGCCCCTGACCTGCCCGAAATGTTGGATCTAGCAGGCACAAGGTCCAGGCTAGCCTCTGTGAGTGCAGATGCCGAGGTGGGAAGGAGGAAATCGGTACCATCAGAGACGCTACTTGAAGAGAGCAGCACTGGCTTGACTACTCTGACGGATGAAAACCACGTTGTGGCAAAAGCAGATAGTCAACTGGAGGATCTGGGTTACTGTGTTTTCAATAAATATACAGTTCCTCTACCATCACCTGTCCAGGACAGTGAGAACTTATCAGGTGAAAGTGGCTCCTTCTATGAGGGTTCTGATGACAAGATGCGAAGAGATTTGGCCACAGATCTCTCACTGATTGAAGTGAAATTGGCAGCAGCTGGAAGAGTCAAGGAAGAGTTTAGTAGCGAGGGAGAGCCCATCTCTGGTGATAAGCCAGGTCTTGATAAGGAGTCTGATCACGAAAGGAAGAGTAATGATAAATTGGACACTGTACTAGAAAAGAGTGAAGAACACATTGAATCCAAAGAAATGCTGCTTCTGGAAGAAAAAGAACACCCCATCAAAGTACCAGAGGGAGTGGATAAAGTTGAAGCATTTGGAACAGGAATGACCTTTGAACAAGTATTTGGAAAAGAGCCCATCAAACCGAAAGATGCTCCTATTTTCATAAGTGAAAAGGCAGAAAAGAGTCTTAGTTCAGTGCCAGAGGTGGCTGAGGCAGAACCATCCCCTAAAGCAGACCATGGATTGGATGCTGCTGCCAAGAAAGCTGAGCAGAGTCAACCCGATGCTAAGATCAGTGACTTTGGGCAAGCTGCTTTGGGACTGGGAGGAGATACCGAGAAAGGAACAGAACTTCATGCCCAGGCCGATCAACAGGACAGGACCCAATTAGCCAAACCTTCTGAGGCAGACACATTTGAGCCCAGCCACCTGAAAGAGAGCAGCAAGGTTTCTGAGACAGAAGTCAAAGAAAAAGTGGCCAAGCCTGACCTGGTACACCAGGAAGCAGTAGATAAAGAGGAATCCTATGAGTCAAGTGGGGAACCTGATCACACTCCAGAGAGTTTGACTATGGAGTCCTTGAAACCTGATGAGGGCAAGAAAGAAGTGACCCCAGAAGTAGCTGTACTGGAGGAAGACATCACAATCAAATTGTCAACAGAAGAGCCTCCAACCGCGACTGATTCAAAGAGTTGTGTAGTAAAGACTGAGGAGACTCCTATCCAGATGGAGCAAGTTCAGCGGCCAAAAGAAGAAATCAAGGAAACTCCAGACATCTCCATCACTCCCTCAGAAGTCATCGAACCATTGCTGCAAGGGATTGTATCTGAACCAGAGGAGGCTCAGAGGGAAGAAGAGGAAGAAATTGAAGCCCGGGGAGAATCTGATAAACTGCTTTTCCGCTCGGAAACTCTCCAGATAACAGACTTGAGTGTTCCAGCTGTCAAAGAGGAATTGGTGGAGTTGGGCGCAGCAGAAATGCCTGAGTATAAGGGAGTGATTGAGTCTGTGGTGACCATTGAGGATGACTTCATCACCGTAGTGCAGACCACAACAGATGAAGGGGAAACAGGTTCCCACAGTGTGCGTTTTGCTGCACTAGAGCAGCCAGAGGTGGAAAGGAGGCCATCTCCCCCTGAAGAAGAAGAAGAGCCCCAAATAGAAGAATCTGCAGAAGCACTTGGAGAACCCAAAGAGGGCTCCCCTGAGGCCCCTGCTTCTCCAGAAAAGGAAGAAGTTGGCTTTTCTGAATACAAGACAGAAACATATGATGATTATAAAGATGAGACAACCATCGATGACTCCATCATGGATGCTGACAGCCTCTGGGTGGATACTCAAGGTGTGCATTATCCTTTATTTCTTATTTCTTGTTGCCTAACAAAACTTAATAACCTAATGGACAAAAATTATAAATGTCCAGTATCCCAAATAGTTATAAATACCCTAACATGTTAAAGTATCCCTATATTTCTTTTTTTAAAAAACCCCAAGGACCTTTGATGTCCCTTACTAATTTCTGATGTTGCTGTTGTTTTGTTGTTATAATTTCCTTTGATCCCACAGATGATGATAGAAGCATCATGACAGAGCAGTTAGAGACTGTTCCCAAAGAAGAGAAAGCAGAGAAGGAAGTTCGGAGACCATCTCTCGATAAACATAGGAAAGAAAAACCCTTTAAAACTGGGAGAGGCAGAATTTCCACTCCTGAAAGAAAAATAGCTAAAAAGGAACCTAGCACAGTCTCCAGAGATGAAGTGAGAAGGAAAAAAGGTTCATTTAACAATCATTATTATTTATTTTTTTTACGTATGCCAAGTACTTCAAGGTTACTGTTTTGTGGCCAGTACAGTGGTAACTTGAATAATTTATCAGATTTTATTCAGTTTTATTGAACTTGTTAATTTTTTCCTGATTGTGTGCTTTTGTGTTTTCTTATCCATAGCAGTTTATAAGAAGGCTGAACTTGGTAAAAAAACAGAAGTTCAGGCCCACTCTCCCTCCAGGAAAATCATTTTAAAACCTGCTATCAAATATACTAGACCAACTCATCTCTCCTGCGTTAAGCGGAAAACCACAGGTGACTGTGTTCAATTCTGCAATGTGGCTGGCAAACATAGACACCTATCTTTTTTTTTTCAATCCCATTACCTTAGCAGCTTCTTCATCTTATTTTTTCTTCTGAGACCCTACAGTGTCATAAATAATATTGCTATTAAGCGTGTTGTATCATTGTTTTGTTTTGTTTTCCCCCCCAGACAGAAGTCATTATCACATACATGCTTGTCATGCTCAGACATTTCAGTGCGTGAGTGTATCCTAGCGTTGTGTTTGACTGTTGATGTCGTACGGATCTTGCTTTCCATTCTGTGTGTTCTGGTGGGGAAATGGTGACAACTTTCACCATGGTATACATCTCCATTTATTTTGATTTCCTTTTTCCCCATGCCTAAAACCATATGTATTTCTCATATTTTCTACATCAGCACTGCCAAATCTGTTACTGATGTTGATGAATTTCATTTAAAACCACCAAGAGAATCTGAGGGTTTATTAAATGAAAACAAAAGAGAAAAATTATGGTAAATTTAAGTGGCACTGTGTGATTTGAAAAAATGCTATTGCGTTGGAGAGAAAGAAAATAGAAGGAAAACGGGAGGGTATTATAATCTCAGCCAATTTTATTTCTCAGGAATCCAAAATTAGCAAGACTTTCCATTCAAGAGCACTGCATTTTCGGGCCTGATGCTTTGAAATCAGGATAAAGAAACATGATGGGTCTACCCAGTGAAGTTTACCTGCAGAGTCAGCACATACAACTAACTCTAAGAAAGAACTGGTTTTCCATGGCCTTCTGAGCCTGGGAAGCATGTCTGTTTTTACTACCTCCTTATTTGTCTTTATTATGTGAAGTCCCATAATCTATATCACTAAGTGTTGGAAAGGTAGGGGATGAAATATCATACTGCAATAATAGATGGGAACCCATATAACTCCTTGGATCCTAAAGCATAATTGTGCATATCATAGGTGAACTATAGATATAAGATGATGCTACACTATCTAATTTTGTATTGTGCTTTTATCATTTTAACTTTTATTAGCTGGCAGGCATATAGACTATATGAGATACCAGATGTCCAAAGCAATTAGAAAAGAATTCCCTTTTCTTTCATTCCAAACCACAAATGTCCCTCAATAAACTTTTAGAGGGTTTTTCTCTGAAGGTTTATAATAGCTCAAATAATGAATAGTCTTAGAATCTGTTTGATTGTGAGGTATCTTTGACATCCTCTAAAGTACAAGGTATTTCATGAGCTACTTTTTCCTTATAGGAGTTAGTAGATATGCTTCCTTTCAGGCCCTGTGTGGCTAGGGCATATTTGGGGAATAAGTGTTTATAATTACATGTGGACCCGATAGTAAAGCTTAGAATTTAGGGTTTCAGTATTATAAGGACTATGGGGAATTGGGGAACTAAATGGGTCATTAGGAATCCTGCATCATTAAATTACCGTTTTAGGTTTTCAGCACCTTCCAATTTGATATTTCTTCTAATTAGGTAGACAGGTGGCTAAATTGAGTCACCTGGGCTTGGGAACATGTAGCATACAAGCTTTATCACCTCATATACTGTCCTGTCAAGGACTGTATGATTTTATCAGATCTAATCAGAGAAGTTTGAATTGTGAGTGAGGTCTTTTTTGTCTGTTTATTCTGTCTAGAGCTAAGTAATCAGTGCTACTAATACTCATATACCCCTAAGTTTTAAAAAGTCCCAAAGAAGGAAATGAGCTACTAGCTTTGCCTCATGTTTGGTATTCGTTTTATGTGATCTATTAGGCACTGATATGCATCCACTTGTCATTTTCTCTGTGCATGACAGGGTAGGCTTTTATAAAAAGGATGGGTAGTAGTGTGAAGTAATAGGATAACTCAGTCTCCTTGGATTGTCACGCCAGAAAAAGGATACATTTCTCACTATTAACAAAAATCTAATCATTGTAAAAATAATAGTGGTTTGTGTTTCCCATTTTAGGATCATTTTCTTACTTCAAGAAAGAAAACAGCATTAGTTTCCCTCGTAAAACATTATGGATAGTTTTAAAAGAAATATTTAAGATTTAGTGGGGGAAAGATTATGATTTACCTCTTCCTTAGGCATAAGAGTTTTCATTCTCTCCCATATGGTTACACACTCAACATTCCAAGGACCAATTTTGTGTGGCATAAAACTACAACTTGGGAAACATTTCTTTTATGAAACAGTAGAAAACTGGAGTCATTGGTGCATAAAGGAAAACTCACCATTTAATTTTTCAAATTTTATTTTTAAAATTAAATGTATTAGATAATTTAGGAACATCCTTCACCTAACCAAAATTAACATTCTTTTTTTAATAGTTAGATGAATTCATGATCTACTGATGGGTGTAATCCCTCAGCCCAACCCCTTTTGCTTATCAGGTTTTATTTTTTAGCCATGACTTTCATTAAATCCTTATAAGAGGAAGAACCTTAGGAGCAACCTAAGGGGCTAGAGGCCTTCCTCTGATTCTTTTAATATTTTGTGGATACTAGGGTGCAATGTTCAGGTTATCCAGCCACTATTTTTGATCATCACTACATAACTGGAAACTAAGCTAGCCTAAAACAATAGATATAACATGCAAATCACTTTTCAAAGCAAAATTTATCTAAGTCTCATTGATTTAAAATCTGTGAAACCAAAGCATAAAAGTAGAAAGGTACTTTTTTGCCCCTTGGAAGAGTTAATTCATAAGTTGTTGGAATAACCTTCAAACAAAAGGAATCCTTACACTATCTTGACAATTTTATCAGTAATCAACGATTCAACATTAGAATCACGAATTGTGAAACAATCCTGTTAGCAGATGAGTCAAAGGAATAGAAAAAAATTCTTTTTAAATTGAGCTTTCTTTTTTAATGAAAGAGAAAAGGGAAATAAAGAAGCGAGGTCAATGGGGGAGAGGGGAATGACTATAAGAAAGTTTGTTTCATTATCTAAACATTTACTCCAATGTCTATGCTACCATCTACTAGCGTGAACATGTAAGATATTACTATCATTGTTACTAATATCCCAAAAGTTACAGGGAATAGAATGTACAATTCATTACCTTGAGACCTGAAGGAAATCACTTCATATTATTAAATTGCACCACTGTGACCCTAGCATTAAATCTGTTTGTTTGGTCATTGTTGTTATTGTTATTGTTGTTATTGTTGTTTGATTTGGGAAGAGCTCAAGGGACACTTTATTTGAATTTTTTCAAAGCCACGAGGTATTGATTGCAGGGTTGTTCAATTCATATGAAGTTGTGGGATCAGGTAAGTCATCAACAGAAAGTCTGTTGTAAAATTGCATAAGAAAGATTGAAGTTTAAAAATCAAAGAGACATGTGACACCAGCGGGGGGAAAAAAACACAAAAAAACAGCAGTAACAGATGTGGTCAAAACAACGCAGGGAGTGCATGTTTAGAACGCATCCTGCTTTACATCCTGAACTTTTAAAATGTCTCTCTTCTTTTCTCCCCTTTCTAAGTTATCCCCACCCTCTATCCCCTTCTATTTTGGACATTTTCAAGTCAAACAAAATGTTTTATGTGTATACATACATATATGTATATATATACAAATATTGGGAATTGAAAGGCTGAGGAATGGTTGGGGTAAGCCAATATTGACAGGTTTCATGGGAAGTGACAAAGATTTCTGAGGACATGGTAAAATCTTACAGACCCAGATTACGAACCGGGGATCTTTAATGAGTCCTAATGATGTGCATTATCATTTTAATAAGCTATAATTTTTTCTTTGCTACCACCATGATAAAACAAAACCTCTGAGTAAATGACCATCTGAATTATTACATAAATCTTGGGTTGTGTAAGAAATTAGGGTTCCCAAATATTCATGGGGAAATCTCCAGACAGAGGCCAGTGACTGGTTGAGAAATTTAGACAAAGTGTGTTAAAGAAGTTTGGACCTAGCATTGAAGACCTGTGTTCCAATCTTGTCTCTGCTACTAACTAATGTAACCCTAATTATTGATATCCAGCCCCTTCATTTTAGAGATGGAAAAAGCAAGGTTCAAAAAGCATATGTGATTTGCCCAAGGGAATAAGTGACAGTCAGTGTTTGGTCCCTTCCATTTCTAATACTCTATGATTCCATAAAATACTACACTTGGTACTTCCCCTTTTTATTTAGCTAGAGTTCATAGAGATCACTTGGGTTATGTGGGAAAGGGAACACCAAAGAGGTCTTAGCAGTAACTTACTTTTAGTAATAAAAACTTGTATTTTATAAACTTATATTTAAAACTTATAAGCTCATGCTTAAATTTTATAGTTATATAAAGCCTTTGGAGTAAAAAAGACCAGATGAATTTTTAACTTCCAAGCCACAGAATAGGAAAACTAGGAGGAATATTAGAAAGGGTTGAGAGAGTAGGGAACCTTAATAAAGAGGAAAAGTTGTGCTATGTAAAACTGGAGCAAAGAATATGGGACTTCTCACTAAGCTAAAGTAATAGTAGTAATAGTAATAGTAGTGGTGGTGGTGGTGGCGGTGGTAGTAGTAGTAGTGGTGGTGGTGGTGGTGGTGGTGGCATCAGCAGCAGCAGTGGCCCAGATTTGTGGTGAAGACAAAGGAGATATTTGCTTTACATGTATCATCTCATTTTATTCTCACAAGAAATCTGGGACATAGGTGCTATTATGATCCCTATTTTACAGATGAGGAAACTAAGGCAGATAGAGGTTAAGTATCTTGCCTAGGGTCACAAAGCCAGTAAGTGTCTGAGGCTGGATTTGAACTCAGGTCTTCCTAACTCTAGGCCCAGGTTCTACCCACTATGACACCTAGCTGCCTATATGTGACTTGGTAATGCATTCACCCATGTTCCTATATTTACAAAATATGGTTTATAAAACCTAATAAAGTTTCAATGTGCCCTTTTCTATGGACATAATCAGTTATACAAGAGGTATTATTTCTATGTTCTTATGGCTTTTAACCATTGTTGTTATTATTGTTGGTCCAACAGCAGCAGGTGGAGAAACAAATCAGGCTTCTGGTATATATAAACAAGCAAAGGACAAATTCTCAGTAAGTAAAATAATTTTCTCCTTGTTCCTGATCTGAATCTCCTTTCTGTATTCCTTGAGACATTTTGGTTATTTAATTATAGCATTATGAAGAATTTATTCACTTCCCTTTAAATGCAATTGCAAATCATTTAAATTTAAATGCAATTGCAAATGTGTTTTCTGATGCTCCCTTCCATTCCATCTTAGTCTTGATCAAAATACTCAAGGGTGGTTTATCAGGTACCATTTGTGCCTAGCTTTAGAGCAATATAAAAAGATAAGTGCTAAGTAATCTATGTCTAAACATCTTTAGCTCTGTCTGTTAGTCTGTTTACCTATATGTGCTAGACAAAGTGAGAGAGAGGTTTGGAAATGATAGGTTTGACCTATAGAGAAAACTATTCTAAATCACATAGGTCCCGAGGTAGTGTATTGAGCACAAAATATCTAGTTTGCCTGTCTCTGGGATCTAATTTAACCAAATAATTTCTCCCCATTCGCTTGTGCTATTCATATATAATCTTAAACTGAACAACTTTGACTGACAAACGAGCATGAAAGATGGATGTAATTTGACTACCTGGTGTGGCCATGTGGCTTAGAATGGGTACCTAGATTTCCTGATTCAATCTTATTAGGAGCCATTGAAAACAAATATGCCAAGACCCTGTCTCAAGTGTGCCTGTAAGGGATAGTAATTGGGCCAAGAGCTTTTGTGGGCATAAGGAAAAGCTGCCTTGTGATTGGCTAAGACAACCTTGTGACAAATCACTGAAGCTGTAGTGATTTAAGAACATATTCACAAATCTCTACAAACATCTTAACTACTTTTAAGATTTTAAGATCCAGTTGTGATGTATGGACTTCTGGGTGTTTTTTTTAGTCTGTAAAGCTACCAGAATTTTTTTTTAACCAAGACTCTATACATAAATACATAAAGAAGTTGTGACATCAGCTCAGGGAACATAAGACTTTATATGACAACATTTTATCCCCAAGATAAGTATCTCAGCTCTTCCATCTTCTGATTGAGCTCTAAGGCAACAGCATCAGGATGAAAATTAAGCTGAGCTTCATGTCACAAGAACATCACATTAACAATGACATTTGTTCTGAATATCCCTTTTAATCTCCTATTTACCCTTTAATTCCCAGCCTTACCCCCACTGACTTCCACTGGATCTTTCTTAATGGTTGTAACCCCTAGGATCCTTTCTTTGATTCACATTTTCTAGATTTATGGTAGGGATAGCCATCCTCTGGCACTGAAGACAATGTCATTACTGTATTTTTCTAAACCACACTTTTGATTATGTATGGGAACAGCCTAGTGGGGTGACTTGTGCTGACCCACTTACACTTCCCACATATGCTTCCATAAGGCTGTAGGAGGATAGAAGAGTGTCCAATCTGTGAGTATTCATTGGCTCATGGAAGTATCAGCAAAGGACAGAGCTAGAAATGAGACCTCAGTGCCAATTGTGATTTTGGTCAAGTGTCAAGTCTTACTAACTTTTCTGGTGAAAGAAATGTATCATTTCCATCACACGTTCTTATATTATTATTTTTGTATTATTAATAATCTCCCAAGAAAGATGTCCTACTAGCCATATGTCTCTTGCTGATGTCCAACACATAAATATAGACATGGACTACCTGGGGACTCCATCACATTTAATATTAGCCTTGTGCTTTCAATTCAGTTTCTTTAGTGCTGACTTCAGTCCTAGAAATCCTAGACAGCACATCAGTGTACCCTGTATTTGACAAATGTTCCCAAGGGACTATGGAAGCACTGCCTTGAATGACAGATGCGATGGCCATCCATATGTTCCTATCATATAGTCTCCTTTTTTTCTCCATTGAACATCACCAATGCAGTGTCTTAAGGTGAATTAGCTCACTTTTTTGTGGGGCAATGAGGGTTAAGTGACTTGTCCAGGGTCACACAGCTAGTAAGTGTCAAGTGTCTGAGGCTGGATTTGAACTCAGATCCTCCTGAATCCCTGGATTCAGTGCTTTATCCACTGTGCCACCTAGCTGCCCCCAAATTAGCTCAATTTTAAGCATATAATCAGAATATTAGGGATACTATCCTCTGAAGTAACACATTAGCAAAACTGCTCATATTTATATAATACTTTAAAACTCTGAAGTCCTTTACATGCATTATCTCCTTTGATTCTCACAATGATCATGCAAGACACGTGGTTAGGACCAGTGTAATTATCAACATTTTGTATATGAAGAAAGTGAGAATCGGGAAGATGTGATGCAGCATAGTGTGGTGAAAGGAATACTGGATCTGAAGTCAGGAAAATTTGGATTCCAGTCCTTCTTTAACGTCTGTTAGCTATATGACCATGAGCAAGGCATTTTACCACTCTGAAACTGTTTCCTTATCAGTGAAATAGAGATTGTAATACCTACCCCACAGAGGTGTTGTGAGGATAAAATTAGCAAATGATTTGGAAGGGCTGCAAAGCACTGTATAAATGTCAACTGCTGTTACCATCATCACCACCACCACCATCACCATCACCATTATTATTACTTACCTCACCCACAAAACTTATCCCCTCCCAACATTTTTTTTAGTGAGGCAATTGGGGTGAAGTGACTTGCCCAGGGTCACACAGCTAATAAGTGTTAAGTGTCTGAGGCCGAATTTGAACTCAGGTACTCCTGACTCCAGGGTCGGTGCTCTATCCACTGCGTCACCTAGCTGCCCCTCCCTCCCAACATTTTCAAAGAGTTTAGCGTTCCTGTTAAAGAGTTTTCCAACACCCCCCCCCACCTAAAAGTTTCTCAAGCACTTCAGCTTCTTTAACTTCCATTTCCAGCACAAATCATTTGGATTCCCTTATGGCCACATCAGAAAACTTACATCACTTGACAACTTCACTACTTTTAAATTTTTGTACTTAGAAATACCTCTTCTCCTACCTCCCTCACATTCTCACTGTCTTTCCATTATATCTTATTTGCTTCTGTGCTCCATAGCAAGGCACTTAAATGATTTCCTAACCATCACCCTAAATTGTATTATCCTTTTGTCTTTCTTCAGTTCCCACCATGCAAGTTCTGTATCCCAAGTAATTACTATTGATTTTCTCTCCTCTTAATCCTGGGCTGTTAAATATGCTAGAAACAGCCTCAAAATCAAGCAGATTTTATTCACTATGAATGTATGCTCCAGAACTGTGCCTTCACTGTTGCTTAGCAACTCATTTTATTCATTTCCCTATCCCATCTCCTACAGCAAATGATTTACATGTTTTTCCCTCCTCATACTCTCCGCCCCTCCTCCATGCTACCCTCATACAGTCTGTTTTATTGACAATATGGAGACAAAGAGAATTGCTTTGACTTTCCCCATCCACACACCTCTAAACTTCTTAGTTTCTTCACCTATTTTCTTCCCTTTTTGTTCATCATGATATAGGAGAAAGAAATGAATTTATTTCCAAGGCTGTCAATTAATCCCAGTTAGATGACACAGTGGATAAAGGACCAGAACTAGAATCAGGAAGAACTGAATCCAAATGTAGTTTCTGATACTTACTAGCTGTGTGATCCTAAGCAAATCTCTTCACCTCTGTGTGCCTCAGTTTCCTCATCTTTAAAATGGGGAAAATAATAGCACCTCATCCCAGGTTTGTCATGAGGATCAAATGAATTAATATTTGTAAAGTACTAAGCATAGCAACTGACACACAGTAGGTCCCTTAGTAAATGCTTGCTTATTGGTTTCCTTCCTTCCCCCACCCTTCTTCCAGTACCCTGCACTATCATTTCACCTCTCTCATGTATAATCATTATCTCTGTTTCCATTTGGCATCTTCTCATTGGCTTTCAAATGTGCTAGATTCTTCCAAGTCTACTCTAAACCCTTCTCCCGAGCTAAGCTACTGCCCCACTTCTCTCTTTCCTTTCATCACCAAACTTTACCTTTCAGAACTCCCTCCAATAAGGGAAAAGTATTTGTTATTGTTATTGATTTTTGCATAAGAGCCTTATGATATCTTAGTTTTTGCATCCATAGAGTTGTGACTGAGCCTAAGAAAGATGCAAGGAAAATATGTCGTCGTCTCTCGAACACACACCATGTTACCTTTAGTTCTATAATAGCATCTGTGCCTATCAGCAGATATGGAAATATGTCATTCTAGAATCGGATTTCTTTCCTATTATATTTGTTGTTTATATTTTTACATGAGGGGTTTTGGATGCTTAGGTTTTAGCTTTTGTCTTGTTTTCCAAGACTAGAATTCTACTTTGTCAAAGATCCCTGCCTCCAACAATGAGAAAATAATCATTGTTTCCTCTAAGAGGCATTGTTTCTTCTAAAATTGTTCTAATACTGCTAAAATGGCTCCCTTTCTCAATTTCCAAATTTGCATGACCTTCCTCAATAGGCTCACCTAAATTCTTGCCTTATTCAGAATCAGATATGTGATCTAGGTCAAGCTTAAGGGAGATGAAATCAGGAAATATTTGAAAACAAAGTTCCCCCCAATTGCAAAACAGTCAGAAACATAAACAGACTTTAATTTAAAAGAAAACATATTCTGTTTCTATTTTCATTATAAATTAGCCAATAACCAAAGTAAATGAATTTTTTCTGAAAATTCTTTGCAGCCTCAATTTTTCAAAATGGTGCCCTACAAAAACGTTAACATATACTACAAGGATATTTCTTTCCTTTTTAAATAAATAAATCAGTAACTTTACAATCCCACATACTATTTGCAATAATTTTTTTTCTCATTTGCTTCAATCTTCGTAAGTAAATATGCTTCAGAAAACTTGTCATTTGAGCTTTTAATTGCATTATCCATGTTTATAATTTTTGTCCTAAATAATACATTTTTTTCAAACCCCTTGGAAAAACACTATCTTTAAAGCTATGAACCAGAGATACTTGGACAGACATGAAAATAAGATATTTACCTTGTTATAAAAGGGGTGGGGAAGAGAGGAAGGAAAACTTCTGGTTCAGTATGAAATAGGCAAAAAAAATTGAAACCTAATTAATCTGCTTATCTAATTGCTAGAAAAGTATCTGCATATACAAAAAAGAACTGAGTTGTAACAAAAGTTAGTAAATCATGGTAAAAGTTCACCATTTTTTAAAAGTGAAAACAAAAAAAGTTTCACTAAATTATCAGGTCAATGATTGTCCTTTCTATTATGATGTTTACTCCCTTAAGAAATAGAAAGGGGGAGAGAAGGGCTGAAAGTTCCCCTAGTACTGATGGCTGTACCTAAAATTGTTCTCCCAACCTAGAAAGTATCCCTCCTTTTAGAATCTTTTAAGGCTTAACTCAAGAACCAACTTCTATAAGAAACCTATGCTAATCTTTCCAATTGCTGGTGCCATCAGTCTCTGATGCCAGAGATTACCTTGTATTTTCTTTCGTTATCTATCTACATTTTAACCAACTGCCCTCCAATGTAATATGAGCTCTATCATTTTGTTTTGGTCTTTGTATATCCAAAGTCCAATACAATGCTTGCTTTGCTTTATGGTAGACACAATAAATGATGAATGAATGAATGATGAGATGCATTTGATGGTACATTTGGTTTTGATTTTTCTTTTTGATTAGGATGGTGTAAGCAAGAGCCCTGAGAAGCGCTCATCTCTGCCTAGGCCTTCCTCAATCCTTCCTACGCGAAGAGGTGCATCAGGAGACCGAGATGAGAATTCCTTCTCCCTCAACACTTCTATGTCTGCTTCAGTACGACGAACTACTAGTATGTATGCTTCTATCTGTTTTTCCTCTTATTTTAATAGAAGTGTTTCAGGTGGATAAACTTATTAATTACTCTTTCAAAATGTTTATCAAGGGGGCAGCTAGATGGCGCAGTGGATAGAGCACTGGCCCTGGATTCAGGAGTACCTGAGTTCAAATCCGGCCTCAGACACTTAACACTTACTAGGTGTGTGACCCTGGGCAAGTCACTTAACCCCAATTGCCCCTCAAAAAACTAAAACAAACAAAAAAAATGTTTATCAATTAGAACTAGATAATTAGAACTAGATAATATTTAAGAGGATCTCTAGGAAGGATATAACAGATTCACTTTGTGACTAAGGGCAGTGCCCCAACTATTCTGCAGTTATATTTCTCATACATAAAGTAATATTCCTCCTCTTCTTAGCCATGATCAAAGGGCAGTAACATATTTGGGACTCTTAAGAGTAGAAGATATCTGTTTATCATAAAAGGAAGAGGTAATATACTTTAACTGTCATTGATTCTACACTGGTACAATGGCATATTTTCCTTTAAAATATCAGTAACTTGGGTCACTACCGCATTTTTTAAATGCACATATTTTAATGACTCAGATGTCCTTTACAGAGACAAAAGTACATAGAAGCCCATCTGGCCAAGATTGCCTTATTTCCTAAATAATATCCAAAAACCTAAAATCAAACAGTAAGTTTTATCTTACATATCTAGGTCAGCGTGCCTTACACAACTGTATATAGAACAAAACCAAATTTCTGGAGAAATTGTGTACTAATCCTGCCAATTTCAAAATCCACAAAAATCAGAATATTCAATAGGTAACAAGAAGTAGACTATGAATGTAAAAAACCAGTATTGTTTCTACTGACGTAATAACCAGAGTAGATTTTTTCTTTATCACCTTGTTTGTTGAAATGTATAAATTTAGAGTATATCTCTTCAGCACTGAATAAACTTGCAGATGATGTAAATATTTTTGCTGTATATTATGTTACCTAAACTGAACCTCCTTCTTTTAGCTACTGATCAAAATAATAGTCCCAATCAAAGCCAACTCAAGTGATTTTTTTTTAAATATTGATGATCTAATGAATGATTAGTTAGGACAGACAAATGTATTCAAGAAGAGTTGGATTGGACTCTGCTCTTGTGCGTGCTGTTTAATTGGCTTATTGCTGGTTATTGAGCAAGCTCTTTTCCCTTAAGCATTGCTTACCTTTTTTTTTTATTTCTGCAAGTAAAGGAGCTTATAGGTCATTGTGGTTTATTTGTGTTTTGTTTTGTTTTGCTTTTGCTTTAGGGAGATGATCTTTATGTCTTCTCTAAATGTATTTGTCTTTTAGAAAATTGAAAAAGAGATGAAATTACTTCTCTCTCAGTGTTTTGAGTGATTTGAGCAAATAAATGGCGCTAGCCAAGCATCATCTCAGTGTTCAACAGTCAGAATGCTGAGATTTTTCTTTTTTCCCTCAAGTAGATACTTACGGTCATTAAGCACAAAACATCCATTTGGTTCAAAATTTATTGATGGTATCATTGTGGAATTGTAAATGGGGTGATTTTTTTTCTCACGAAATGAGAATACACCATCTGTGGCTTAATATTTTCATATGATAATGCAATTTCAAAAGAGGAAGGAATGAATGTGGAGAACAATAATAATAATAGCTAATTACATAGCACTTGAAGATTTGCAAAACACTTTATATATTCTCTCAATGGATCCTCACAAGAGCTCTGCAACATGGATGCTATTATTATCCCATAGAATGGGAAACTGAGGCTAAGAGAGCTCAAGTGTCTTGTCCAGGGCACACACCTACTAAGTGTCAGGCATGATTCAAATTCAGGCCTTCCCAACTACAAGTACAGTATTCTATCCACTACTCCATCTAGCTACTTCAATAGTAGGAATTCTTTATTTCAAATCTGCTTAACCTTAACAAAATAAATCTGATGACAGGATTATGGCATGATTATTAAAAATTTCATATAGTTTGGTCTCTAATTGAAGTTATAATGGACATTATATGTATGGACATTAAACTGTTTGCATTCCTTTAGCTTGAGCTTATTATGATAGTGATTTGTTTCATTGTAACCATGTTGGCTTTCATAAAGGACATAAATACAGGGTGTTGCAAAAGTCTTAAATACTGCTTAAAACTGACCCAAGACTTTTGGGACACCCCACATATTAAAACTTTTCTGGCTTGGCCAAAACACTGATTGACTAAATGTAAAGGGACCTAGGTTCTAATCCTAGAATTACAGTTAATTAGATGAGATAATATCTTTAAATTCTCTTTAGCAGTTACTTCATCTATATAATCATGGGTTTGCACTAGATAATTACTCTGGCCATTTCCCACTCTAAAACTGCCCGATTTTGTGGTAGAGACAGTATAGCATAGGGGTCAGAGCCCAGGAATTGGAAGTAGAAGATATGAGTTTAAATCTAGGCTCTAATACTCTCTGTGAAACCTTAGAGAAAACATTGAATTTTTCTGGGTCCCAGTTCCCTCAGTCATAAAATGAGCAGATTGAATGAAAGGATTTCTTAAGTGGCTTCCAGCTGTAAAGCTATTGTCCTTCATTGCTGAATATAGTCAATATATCCTATTATATCTTTATTTGTACACAATTCATGTCATCGCAGTCCATGAAAATCTATTGTCTTATCTTCAGAGAAAGGACATGTTGTAAAGGGACATTACCCAGAGAAATTCCCGATTGAAAATATTTGTTAACTCAAGCACATTTTGGAGGAAGTACAATTGGCTTAAAAATGATTTACACCATTTTTAAAGGATTAATATCTGAAAGTTTGCATACGTGAAAGGCAGTGAAGTACAGCAGTGAACAAATCCTACCTTTGACACTAATTAACTACAGGACTTAGGAGAAATCACCTAATCTCTCTGGGACACAATTTCTGTGTCTGTAAAATAAAGGTGGGGTTGACTACACCACAATTGAGGTTCCATTCTGCTCTTGATTGCTAATGCTATAAAAGCCAAGGAGCAATTTCTTGTACATAGTAGTTACTGCTATTCGGTCCTTCATTCATGTCCAACACTTCATGACCCATACTGTCCTTGGGATTTTCTTGGCAAAGATACTTGAGTGGTTTGCCTTGTCCTTCTCCAATGGATTAAGGCAGACAGAGGTTAAGTGATTTGCCCAGGGTCACACAGCTAGCAACTGTCTGAAGTCAGATTTTAACTCATCTTCCTGACTCCATGCTTGACACTCTATTCACTAATGCATCTAGCTTCCCCTTTGAGTAGTAGTTACTACTAACAAACTACTTGAAAGAGGGTAAATACATATACAAATATGCACACACATACATATATATGTGAACTAATATAACATGAGTATATATGTGTATGTACTACATAGAAGGCATAACATGAATAATAAAAAAAATGAATTTAGTTCTTGATGACAGATTTGATCATTAATGCATCCAAAATTAACCTCAAAGGACTGACCAAATCTGTCATGGTTTTTTTTTTCCTTTAGTTTTTGCCTCTTGTGACATACTTACCACCTCTTAAGAATCCACTAAAGAAACCCAAATCTCTTCTAAAAATATACTATAGAAGCTTGTGCATATTGTTAATAAGATACTAACTTGGCTCAGTTAAGTGGCTCTGAACAATAGGAAAGTAAGGCACAGATCTTCAGAACCAATGGAACTATAGAGCTGATCCAGTCTAAACCTCTCATTTAAAATTGAAGATCAAAAAAGAGTAAATGCTCAAGGCTACATTGTTGGCTAATGGATGACCTAGAAATCAAATCTGTCAAGTGTCAATTCAGTAATCTTTCCTCCAACCATACTGCCTCTAAGAACATCCATTAAGTCAGATTATTTTCTAGAATTGCCTACTGTTCAGGCATGGTTACAATTCTCATGAGTATTTATTTCATCAAAGTGGCATTAGGATATTATTACTCTGCTAAATCACCCCAAAAATATAAACCTCCAAAATGACAATTCACACTTCATTTTCAGTGTAGTATGTTCTAAAGTTTGATATACTTTTATTTGCTCAGTCTAGGCTGGGATGGAATAGAAGGTCAAGTTAGAGCACCTTTTTGTACAGCCCTCTACCTCAATTATTTAGAGTAGAATGGGGGAAGATCTGACCAGAAAATAGGCAATCTTTGAGAAAACTGGAATCCAACCAATGAAGGGTTTCAGGGATATGGCAATAATAACTTGAATTATATGCAGAGGTACCCACGGAAGCAATGACAGGTAATAGAACCAAGTTGGCATGGACTCCATGATCTCCCCCCTTTTAAACTAATTCATTCTGAACAAGTTCAAATATAACCTTTTTATATGCATTTGCTTTTTTATCTCAATTTTTAAATGAAATTTATCCTTACTCAGGTCCTCAGCGTTCTAGAATTTTACCACTACTAGTGAAAATTACTGAACATCTGGACAGCTGAAGTCCCTTCCAGCTTGAAATCTATGATTCTATCATCTGAGGGAAAATGATATACTTTGTCAGTTAACAGCAATACCTAGTAGGCACAGTAACAATTGGACCATGTAGAATTTTGCCTGTTCTTTTATATTATCCTCTCTCTTGCTGCAGAAAAGAAAATAGCTGACATTTTGTAAAGTTGTTTGAAAAGCAGAAGAGGGAATTATTTCGCAGGAGATCCTCTAGCCAGAGAGAAAGCAAATGCATAGCCATGAAGAATCTGTCAACAGCTCAGTCTATAAAAGTGTATGGTTAGATTTCTTTTTACAACCTAAAGAATGTGAATTTAGGCTTTGTAACCTCAAGGTATATACCCTGAGGAAGCAATGAGTTTGTGTTTTGACAGACAAAACCCTAATTACTCCTACAAAAGCTGCAATATGAGTTGAGTACCAAAGAAATGGTTAAGAAAGACCTTGAGGTTTCAGCATTCCATCATCTGAAAATTTGGCACTCATGGTTTTGTCTCAGATTTTTAACTGTCTTGAAGCATAAGGCCATTTTCTACAAGGTTCACAATGATTATAGAGTTAGTAAGTTTTCCCTTAGGCTAAAAATCATTTCAGCAAGAGCTGCCCCATAGCAGAGAAGATAGCCTACATTTAATTGGGCTTTCTCCACATTCATACTGGGCAATTGCTCTGACTAGAGTATTATAGCAACTCAAAATTTTCCAAAATGCAAGGTTTTCCCTTCACCTATGTATTCTAAAACTGGTTTGTAAAGGTTGTTAGTTTCTTTACCTAATCAAAAGTTTCAGTATTTTCAGTAGGGTTTGCATAGGGGTGGGGAGAGGGATAGTTTGAGAGAACTTCTTTAGAAAGGAAACTAATAATGTGATATGATATTCTGAAGAACCCAGTGATTGAATTAATTAATTGAAAAATCTAAAAGACCTATTGAAGTAGGAGCATATAAATAGCTTTGAAATGTAAGATGTGTGGAAAGCATTTTTAAAAATTGAATTTACACTCCCTAAAAGAAACTGAGAATAATAGCTAGCATTTATATCACACTTTAAGGTTTGCAAAGTGTTTTGCAAATATTTATATTATTTGATCCTCACAACAACCCTGAGAGGTAAGTGTTGCTATTATCCCTATTTTCAGATGAAGAGACTCAGGCAGGCAGAGGTTAAGTGACTTGTCCCTAGTCACATAGCTAGTCTAAGGCTAGATTTGAACTCAAGTCTTCCTGACTCTTGCTCTAGCCACTATACCACTTGGAATACTGAACCTATAGAAGAGAAGACTTAGGGAAAAACAATCATTCTCAAAATGTCCTCTTGTGGAAGAGGGTACTACAAAACAATGTTGCTTGCCTCTGCTAATCAGCTCATTTCAAATGAGATTTATATGTTTAAGTAGAATGCAGGAATTATATCCAGTTTACTTTACATAGTAGTGAAAGCCCCATGCCTCTACAGATTTCTGGATAGTCAAAATAATGATGACATCAGCTCCCAGCTGTTTCTCTCTAAATTTGCCTTGGGCAGATCATTTCACAGAATATTCGATTTTTCTAATGGAGAAAAGTCCTGTTTTTTCACATCCTTAATGTCATTATGGTAAGTTGAGAATATTTTTAAACCTAGAAAATGAAAGGTAGTATGAGTTTTGAGTCTTTGAGTAACCAAACTTTTAGAACAAGCTGTTTCATTCTTAGGTCCCCTGAATCTTGTTCGTGGCCTTACATTTTATTAAAATCGATGGTTTAAAGAATTATATGATCATAGATTAAAGGTATAAGGGGCAACTAGGTGGCACAGTGGATAGAGCACCGGCCCTAGAGTCAGGAGGACCTGAGTTCAAAGCTGGCCTCAGACACTTAACACTTACTAGCTGTGTGACCCTGGGCAAGTCACCTAACCCCAATTGCCTCACTAAAAAATAAAAAAATAAAATAAAAAAAGATTAAAGGTATAAGAAACTTTAGGAGTTTTCTAGTCCAAACCCCTCATTTTACAAATGAGGAAACATAGACCCTTGGAAGTCAAATAACTTACTGTGGTAGAAGTCGTATCTGCTATGGTCCCTGCTACGTGTTTCTATAAAAGGTACAGAGCTGAAAATCAATTAGTCCAGGGACCTAGGATTCCAACCATTGATATGATTTTCTTTAAGACATAAAAAGGCAAGTTCACAAGGAGTCAGAGTCACACTTGATGGATGTCCCACACCCTTCTGAACCAAAAGCATTTCCTTATGGAAATGAGGGAGCTGTATCTAAATGAATCAATACTGTATCTCTGCTTCCCTTCTATTATCAGTCAACTTCTCTTTTGTTAATTTCTGACTAATCTATAAATATTTAATTTCATTCTGATTCCTAATGAACCAGAATCAGTCATGTGTTTGAACATTTGGCTAATGTCACCAAGGGGTAATGCCATGGTTCAATCCAGGTCCTCCAACTCTAAAATTCTCCCTTTTTTCTCTTCTCTTTTCCTCTCCTCTTTTCTCCTTTTCTCTCCTCTTCTTTTTTCTCTTCTCTTCTCTTTTCCTCTTTTCTTTTCTGTTTCTTTCCTTTCCTTCTTTCTCTTCTCTTCCCTTCTCTTTTCCTCTCCTCTTTTCTCCTTTTCTATCCTCTCCTTTTTTCTCTTCTCTTCTCTCCTCTTCTCTCCTCTCCTCCCCTCTCTTCTCCCTCTCTCCCACTCTCAATTGCCACAGAAGCTTTGATTTTTTTTTCCATTTCTTACCTGAGGCAATTCACCATTTCTTCGACATACTGGTGACCCCCACTCCCAGGAGCTTACCACATTGGCACTGTGTTTACTGTGAACATGTGATCAGCTTAGCTCACTACAGTTCAGTACTCCCAAACAGAAAAAAAATCTCCCAGTCTCGGTTTCCCTGGTAACTGGGATTATAGACATGTGCTGCCATACCCAGCTGCAAGAGTAACTACCTTGACCTAAAAGGACAAATCCACCTTGAAAAACTGAATTCTATTGTCTGTTGCTTCTTCCTTCTAGGGTCAGAGCCAATTCGCAGAACAGGAAAAAGTGGTACATCAACACCCACTACTCCAGGCTCTACTGCCATCACTCCTGGTACACCACCCAGTTATTCCTCCCGTACTCCAGGCACTCCTGGTACCCCTAGTTACCCTCGAACCCCTCACACACCAGGAACCCCCAAATCTGCCATCCTGGTGCCCACTGAGAAAAAAGTTGCCATTATACGTACTCCTCCAAAGTCTCCAGCTACCCCTAAACAACTGCGACTTATCAACCAACCACTGCCTGACCTGAAGAACGTAAGGTCCAAAATTGGATCCACAGACAACATCAGATATCAACCTAAAGGTGGACAGGTAAGAACAAAATGAATATGTAACTCTTTCTCTTAACCAAACTATTCTTGAGAAATGAGTATGATACCTCATTATATCACAATTTGAAAATAGAAAAGGAGGGAAGGTGAGGAAGGAAGGAAAGAAGGAAGGAAGGATGGACAGATGAAAAAAGATGATTATAGACTGAAGATTCTTTTAGCCTTAGAGTTTGAAGCCTGCCTAGAATAACTGGCCTGGAAACAAATGAGTATGAAAATTAGATGAGTTATTTTTGCTCTTGTTGCTGTTATATATACAAAAAAAAAAGTGTTGACTTCCCCATTGGAATCATTCATGCAAGCTGGCTGCCTGTAGGAGATTCTTCTTGATTGAATCTGTTGGACGAGGGATGAATAAGACATGAATTAAATGTCTAATATCGATTTTAGTTGTTTGGGGTTTTTTGCTGTTATTTTAGTTGCTGATTTCTTCTTCACTTGGCCAGTTCTGATTGTTACCGTTTTTACCTCCCTCCCTTTTTACAGCTCTCTCCCATTCCAACTATGGATTTTCCACTTTGTATGCTCTAGTGTTATACTGCTGTTTTCCAGGTTCTCTCTTTAATTGACTTGGCCTCAACTCTGTAAATATAGACTGACTCTGCTGATACCAAAAGACTAGCTGTGCACTAATTCTATAGGATAGAATTCCATTTCCAACTCCCCCATTGTGGTTTGTGTTTACTTCATCATGCTGTTGACAAAGTCATACTGTTAACCTTTAACCAGAAGGCCTGAAGCTTCTAAACTGTCAGTACTCTTTCTACTAAACTGTCAAGGGATTCTAAGCTGGCTTAGTTTTTTCACATTAGCATATGTGCTACATGCTGAGGGGGAAAATCACTTGGCCAATTTTTCCCTCAGAAGAAGGAATGATGCAAATGTAACTCAATATTATAAAAGCACGTCCTTGTCTCTTAATTGTGATTCTTCCCCATGGATATTACAGCCTTGGTGGCAAGAGGAAATAAGAATACTCAAATGAATAAATGAAACAGTTTTGAAACAGTTAACCTGTGTTAAGTACTATGTGGTAAACACTGGAAGAACCAAACCAAAAGTGAAGAGTTGCTGCACTCATGCCACTTATTACTTTCTAACAAAGAAGAAGATAACCTTGGTTCCTTGAACTTGTTTTTAATAGTTTTTAACTACACTTCAATAAAACTGATTTCCTTTTAAATTCTAGGCATTTATTTTGTATATTTAAAAACATTGTTTTTAGAAGGACTACATGACTAAAAATAGGCTAAGAATGTAACTAAGAGATGAAAAAAATATTAATGAATTCAGACCAAACTTATCTTTGTAAAAAATTAATAATCGAGGTAAGAATGAGCACTTGAAAAATACTATTAAACCAAAATCTACCAGCATGTTTTATTTTAGCATAGTCAATTCGAATTTCCATTGGAACAAAACCAGTAAGCATTAAAAATGTCCTGAAATTCTTGCCATCATAACAGTTAACACTTTGTCAGTTGAAGGCACATACTCAAATGATTAAAAAATTCAAATTTCTGAGTCTTTTATATTGATGCATAATTAATTCTGACTGTAGCTTGAACTCTTTTACAGTATTTGATCAAAGGTAAAATTTTAATTTGAATGATTCTGGCTTCAGCCTTTTTTTTTTTTTTTAGTGAGGCAATTGGGGTTAAGTGACTTGCCCAGGGTCACACAGCTAGTAAGTGTTAAGTGTCTGAGGCCGGATTTGAACTCAGGTACTCCTGACTCCAGGGCCAGTGCTCTATCCACTGTGCCACCTAGCTGCCCCTGGCTTCAGCTTTTTGTTAGGAAAGCATCAGTGAGTTTGAGGCTATAAGTTTTCAACATTATTTCTAATTCCTGTCATTTTTCTAAGGAGATTCAATTTTTCTAGTTTATATTCTGGAAAGCATTAGAATTCAACAGAATCTGTTTTTGCTTGTGTTCCCAAGGAAAGTGTGTGTAAAACGCATAAGAGATGCCACTGGAACTAAAAAGAGGCTACCAATTTCTAGTAGAATTTGATTTGTAAATTTTAAAATAGGTGAAGTTAGTGGTGGTGGTGCTGCTGCTGCTGGTAGTGATGGTGATTTTTCCAAAATGCTCCTGACATGTGTAGATGAAAAAGAACAATAGGGTGCTTCCATACCAGTTTTGTTGGTTATCTTTCAACTTCTATCAGAAATGTACATTTTTGTTCATTTTATTCCCCCTTTTTCTTTGTCTTCTCTGACTATTTCGATATATGCACTAAAATGCTTTCTACTATATCATATGGTAGTAAATTATGTATTATATACCTGACAACACTGGAAAGCACTTTATGCATAAGAGCTGAAATGAAGTTGTAATAGAAAATATATATATATATATTTAAATCTCAACAAGTCTGGTCAGGAAAAATGACATAGTAAAGATATTGATAAGCAATCCTGGCATGTCATTTGGAGATGATCTCTCCTTTCATCTGAAGAAAAGGTTATCCTGAAATAAAATCTAGTCTCAGCTTCTAGGTGACCTGGGAAAAGAAAGAAAAAATCTAAAGTACTAGCATGAAAATGAATCTTCATTGACCAAGCAGAGGATGTTTGCTCACTTGGTTTATTAAGAATCATATGGGGGGGGAGCTAGGTGGTGCAGTGGATAAAGCACCAGCCCTGGATTCAGGAGGACCTGAGTTCAAATCTGACCTCAGACACTTGACACTTACTAGCTGTATGACCCTGGGCAAGTCACTTAACCCTCACTGCCCTGCCTTCCCCCCAAAAAAAGAATCATATGGCAGTACTTAGCCTTCAGACCCCTTAGATAATTATAAAATTCATTTAATTTGTGTAAAGAAGATAAAAGGAAGAAAGTTGAGAATGTGATATATACATCACTATGAGATGATCCCTTCAGGGGACAAATGTTTTATCTCTTAAGTCTTCTAGAAGCTTCCCTGACCATTGGGATTTTGAAGTTGAGAAAAATAAGGAGAGGTTCCCTTTCTTGCTAGCTGGCCAGGGGGTATTTGGCTGACTTTTGTTTGTAGCCAGTACAACATTATTGCCAAGATAAAGGGGAAGTCTTCCACAGGTATGTGTCCTGCTTATCTAGTGAATACAAGTAACTATCTGAAAGGAGAAAAAGAACATAATGAAGATTTTGCAATATGTTGGTTGTACTGTTTTCCTGAAATGGCTCTCAGGGAAAGATAAATGGAATGTTGATAAAAAGCATTGTAGGGGCAGCTAGGTGGCGCAGTAGATAGAGCACTGGCCCTGGAGTCAGAAGGACCTGAGGTGAAATCTGCCCTCAGACACTTGACAACTTACTAGCTGTGTGACCCTGGGCAAGTCACTTAACCCCAATTGCCTCACCAAAAAAAAAAAAGTTGTATATCCTTGATATTCTCAACTTTCATGAAATCAATGAAGAAACATTATTGAAGTGATAAAGAAAGAAAAAAAATGTTTATAGCTATTCATGAACATATCTAAGAGTCTGTGTCATGAAGTGGAGTTGCATTTCCAAAAAACTTCTAAAGGGGATCAAAGTGTCAGAACAGAGAGAAATAAGGGTAGAGGAAAAATATTAAGCGAGAGCTAAAAACATAATTCTAAGTCATAATGCAAGGAGGCTTTTTGAGGATAAGAAATGGAGAGAACAGTGAGGCAAAACCTTTGGTATACAAGATTAGATTGAAGTATAATTTTTCAGCAAAACATCTCCTGAAGAATGTGACATTGGCCTTTAGTTCATTTAAGTATTGTTTGGTAGGACAGCCTTCATTAAAGTATAGTCTTTTTTTTTGAAAGACTAAGAGTTGGAATCATCCTCGAATGGAAGAAATAAAACCCAACTCTGCAAGAATGGTTTTGTTTGTGTTGTTTATAATTTAGGTTTTATAACAAGGGAATAAAGCTGAATGTGTGCATTTTTCTACCCTAGATATTCTGTAAGCACAGATCATTCCTTAATTTGTTAATTTTGTACTGTTGATGATAATGTAAAGAGTAACTATAGACTGCTTTTAACAATGAATTATGTCAAGCACAAATATAGATTATGCTTTTAGTTTTATCTGAGAAATTTAATGTAAATATCTTGAATAGTAAAACATCAAATTGTCAGGGCTTGGCAATTGGGACAATATTGGAAGGGACAGAGGGGAAGGACTGATAGAAGACAATGAGATTTTGAACATATATAAGGAGGAGGATGCAACTAGGACTGGAGGGTAGAATGAAAAAGATGTGGTCAAGTATTAAATATGTAGAGTTTGAAGTACCTATGGAGTATCTAGACGAGAGGGAGATTTGCCTAGGTCTTACTAGATGTCTTCTGTAGTTACATTCTCAGTGTGTCATTAAAAGCCCCTTTCTTTTCCATTTCTACTACAAAGACCCTAGCTTGAGCCCTTACAACGTGTCATATGGAAACAGTCCTAACAAACAGTAGTAGTGGACATTGTGAAACCATAATTAAACAGAAAAAGGAGAAAGGGCTGGATTTCATTCAATAAAGTGAAAATCTCTCGTAAATTAAGGTCTATCTTTTTCATGTCAATATTCTACTGGCATTATATTTCTATGAAACATGGAATACAACAGTCTCTAAAAAACTGAAAATGAACATCACAAGAAGTGGTGGAAAGAAATGTTGGTATGATCAGCCTGCAAACTATAACCAATAATGTGGATCCTTGAAGAGTAATGAAGATAGGGGGGAAATTTCATCAAGAAAAGACAGGAAGAGAGGATGAGCTGCTCAGGTAGACAGTTTGTGTACTCCATTGGTAGCCTCCCAATCTCAGAAGAAAATGTGGAAAGCCTTTAGAAATTTGAGTGGACACCCTAGAGCAAACTTATGAAAAGATGAAGACAAAAGTCATACAGGATGTACAGGAATGGATGAATTGTTATTTGTATGGAGGAAATATCCAAATTTGTGAGATCAGGGATTAATTTGACTATTTTAATGATGTTATATCTCTTCTTTGACTTTTGAAGTTAATTACAGGGAAGAATTATGACTTATTACTCTTATGTCTCCCACAGCATCTAGTCTAGTGCCTTGAGAATCATGGGTTCTCAATACATATTTGCTAAATTAATGATTTTCTCCAGGATATAAGCATCACAAAGGAGATACAACCTATAATTAGATAAACATACAAATAACTAAGAAAAGTTAGTGATCCATTCCCTAGCATTAATAGAGATGGGGACACTAAGTCCTCAAAGATAATGTAACAATGCCTTGAACAATTAATGCCACCTTGAAGTAAAGAGCTTCATTTTTGTCCAAGTTGAATCACACCCAGATTTTCTCATTTACAAAAGTTTTAGCAATGGACAGAGAAATGGCACCATTCAGTGAGATGACTCTGTGATTAATGGAATAGATAAAATAGTGTAAGATACATGAAACTTTGCCGGAAGCCATAAGTTTAATCCTTTAAGCTAAAATCAGTTCAAGTGAAACTCATCAGAGTGAAAAATGAAAATATACAATCTCAGCCTCATGCAGATGCTCTAGACTAATTAAGAGAGCTCATGTGATCTGCTAAAGTAAAATGTGTCTTTGTTAAATTCAATAATTTTGAAATCATTCATGTCTAGTCAAGTCATCTCCTAGGCAAACTATGAACATCTGGATGAAAGGCGATTGTTTCTGTGGAGACCCAAAGACTCATCTAAGTTAAGCCTGGCTCCATAAGCCAGTGGTATTAAGATATTTTGCCAACAGGTGCCAAACAAATTCAATACACTGCTTCTGCCTTTCTTTTCTTTTATGTTACATTTTCATGGAAATTTGTTTATAAAGGACATTCCTAAGTCAGAGAGTTGAGGAATTATTTTTTTTTCCAAATCAAAGACTGGTTTATGAGACCTAGTTGAAAGACATACAGAGATTTTGACAAGGATCAGAGAACATAAACAAATGGATATGAGGTCACTGATAAAATGACAAATGAAACATCTCTTAGAGGCGGTGAAGTGGCACAGTGAATGAAGCAGTGGGCCTGGAGTCAAAAGACCTGAGTTCAAATCCAGACTCAGACACTTAGTAGCTGTGTGACTCTAAGAAAATCACTTAACCAGTCTGCTTCAATTCCCTCTGTTGTAAAATGAAGATCATAACAGCACCTACGTCACAGGGTAGTTACAACTGAGATAATATCTCTATAAGCCTTAGCACAGTTCCTGGGACGTAGAAGATATGTAATATTTATTCCCTCTCCTTTCCTTTGCCATGTTTGGAAATTACTTGTAAAGTGAATTTTAATGGACAAATATTTGCCCATGACTAGTTGCATCAATTGGAAAATTATGTAGATGAGTCTGTGTATGGGTCTGATCTCAAAGATACACAGAACGTTAGAGTAGAAAGGGACCACAGTGTATCTTTGAGATCAGACCCATACACAGACTCATACTCAGGGGGGATCCCAACTATAACGTACAGGACAAGTGGTCATCAACCTCTGCCTAAAGACCTCCGCTGAGAGAGAATCCACTGTCTACTGATGCATAGAGATCGTTTAATCTAACTCCTTCAAAGATAAGGCAAGAGGGGCTCAAAGATACCTAAAATGACTTGTAGAAAGTCACACAAGAACCAGAATTTGAACCCAGAACCCTGACTCCAAATTCAGTGCCTTTGAATTACACCATGCAACTCCCTTGATCAGATGCCTGAGAACGTACAATCTTCTTCTAGGCTATGTGGAAGATATAAATGAGCATGAAAAACATCCCTGCCCTTGAGATGTTTATAATCTTCTTAGAGTATTACTGGTGTTTTTATTTCCATTTTATGTGTGATGAAACTGAAGTTCAGAGAAATCAAATGATTTTCCTATGATCACATAGCTGGTTAGTATCAAAGGCTAGACCCTAGATCATCCAGATTCCAAGTCTAGCACTTTCAGAGTAGTTATAGTCGTGATTTATTTATATGATGGGTGATACTAACATGGCCATGCAGTATGTTATATTGTCCTTGTGTATGCATGAAGAAATAAGCTCAACCCTTACCTAGGACAATTCTAGAAGCCTATAAATGAGTAAGCTTCAAATTAGTCATTACAACAGCCTGACCAAGGGGGGCAGCTAGGTGGCGCAGTGGATAGAGAACCGGCCCTGGAGTCAGGAGTACCTGAGTTCAAATCTGGCCTCAGACACTTAATACTTACTAGCTGTGTGACCCTGGGCAAGTCACTTAACCTCAATTGCCTCACTTAAAAAAAAAAAAACAAAAAAAAACAACAACAACAACACAACAGCCTGACCAAGGCCTTAAAGAAGCAGAAAGAATGCTTGAAAAACCTAAATTAATTCGTCCTTCTCCTCGTTCTTCCCGTGCCTCTTTTATCATGTTTCCTTTCAGTTTTTTGTTTATGGCTAAGATACTTAGTTCTGGGCACACACTTGTGAACGTACCTAATCTAGTCAAAATCAGTACTGAGAAAACTGCATTGTCAATGTGCATGGTGGTGTTCTCCATGAAGAATAAACAAGTGAAACAGATTCAGACTCAGTCCTAAAGCCACTTGTAATTAAAAAACAGCAACATAATGGTAGAACAAAGTGTTCTATACCACTAGACAGGAGCTATTGTTGGAGCAGAGATATAACTAGATTGGAACTTCCAATGCTAGGCCTCAGGATTTTGACATTTACAAGGCATAAAAAAATGAAATGCACATCAGTAAGCGACATCAAAGCCACAACAGTATGTCCCCTACAAAACCTAAAAGAGGTTGAAGGCACCATTAGTAGAATTAATAAAAAAATCATGTGACCATATATCAAAACTGTAACCTTGGATCATCTTGGAAGATCAGCACAGAGGGGAAAAAAGTAGAAAATAAGAAACTACTGTCCAAAGCACATAGATCCATTAAAATGGAAGGACAATGAAATTTTATATTCTTACCTTGGGAGAAAATATAACTTACAGTTATTTTTTACAGGAGGTGATAAAAAAAAAAGTCTGTAAACCTATACATAATCTTAGCCTGACTGCAAGGCCATTACTGCTATAATTTCAAAAAAGAACATTATGAGCTTCCATTTTCGAATCTATCTGATGTATTCATGTCTGTATTTCTTTTCAATATAAACTACTTCTGGTGTTCATCTGATATGAATGAATAAGTTGTTATTGAAAATGAAGGTGGTAGCTGAGAAAATGTGCTTCAGATAGATATTAGAGCAGAAAATAGGGAAAGAAAATCACTTTCTACCAATAATTATAGGTTATGTCATTCTCAGCATATCTGGGAAATGAAAAAAAAAAGGAAGAAGAAAAGTCTAGATGAATCAAAGATAAAGGGTATGATTGCCTGGCATAAGAGTCCTGTTCCTAGATAGGAACCATCATAGGACTAGAACTGTAACTCAGATGAGACTGCGACCACTATGCACACAGAACATTGCAATTTTTATAGGGCAGAAAAACTGAGTATATGTTGGAAAATAGCATAGAAGCCACTGAAGTCACTAGTTCCCTATCCTGCTCAACTAAATTTGTCTTAATTACTTAGATAATTTCAGATTTTGATTATTTTCATGAGATTAAGTGTGGCCTCATGATAAAAAGCCAGCTTTGGAGTCAGAGATACTGGGTTAATTCCTACATCCAGCACATGCAAGCTCTGTGATCCTAAGCTTGTTAGTTAATTTCTCAGTGCTTCTATCAGCTCTCTAAAGCTGCAAATTTCAGAAAAGTTGCCAATCTGCCTTGGTAGTAATAGTTTCCCAAAAGATTGTTCCCCATACCAACAAAATCACAGAGTAAAAATAAACAAACTTTTTTTCACATCTGATATTTGAGCTGCTTACCCAGGGCACCCAAATTGTTCATTATGTCTCTGGCTGGGACAACTGCAGTGTGAGAAATAAAAAAGCAAGATCATGTTAAGGCACTCTCCCAGCATCTGGTTAAGCTAGCAAAGGAGAAGAGGAAAGGAAGGCAATGATTGTTTTGGGCATATTCCTACAAGTATTGCACAACATAATTATTTCAGTCTTATATTCTGAACTTGTGAGCAGCCAAACAATTTGCATGGGGATAACACGTAAAAATAAAGAACATCTATATCCCCTATATTTTTGGTTTTTGTTTTTTGCAGGACAATGAGGGTTAAGTGACTTGCCCAGGGTCACACAGCTAGTAAGTGTTAAATGTCAAGTGTCTGAGGCTGAATTTGAACTCAGGTCCTCCTGAATCCAGGCCCAGTGCTTTATCCACTACACCACCTAGCTGCCCCTCCCCTATATTTTTAAAATAAATCTTAACACATGTTTTCAAAAGAAGGTTTTTTTCTTGTGGTATATGATGGTGATGGTATACTACTGTGCTATAAAAAATGATGAGCTATTATCAAGAAAACCATGGATAGACTTGCACAAAAGAATGAAGGTTGAACTAGGCAAAATCAAAAGAGGTTTTATAAAGGTATATAGTAACAGCAATATTATTTCAAGAACAACTTTGAGCAAATAAATCATTTTGATTATAAATTACAAACTTATTTATAATTTATGTAATAACCATATAATTTATATAATAACTATTATAAATACCCAAATTAACTACAAAGGACATATGATGTAAGATATTATCTGCATCCAGAAAAAGAATTGATAAATAGAAATATATATAATTATTTCTATGCATATATATACATACGTATACATAAGTACATATTCTGTCTAATGGTAGTCATCTCTAGGACAGAGGGAGAAGAAAAAAGGGAAAAAAGAAATTTACATGATAACTTTATTATATATTTTAAAGGAATAGCAAGTTTTACAAATACATTTGCAGCTCCATATGCAATCATCTTTTTTATTATACTATGTTATGGAAATGCTTTATTCCATAAATTAAAAATAAAATAAAACATTAAAAATATTTTTTCCAAAATGCTTACTTTTGAAAAAATAAACATGAGAGGACAAGCATTTAGGATTCAGGGAGACTAAAGGAAAGAACCCCAGTAGAAAGTTATAACTAAGTGCCTGGAGAGTAAATCTAGTCAAGCTGCAAGTCATTACCAGGTAGATGCCTAACAGTGAGAGAATATCCAGTTGTCCTCACTTGGTCAAATGAAAAAGGAAGGCAAAAGATAGAGGAATGAAGACTAAAGAGTAGTAGTTTCCAGATATCCAAGTTTTGCACTTGATTTTCCTTGACTTTATAAATTATTCTCCTGGAAACAAAACCTTTGTATTTGCAGCCATTTCCATGTTAGAGCACTAGACTGAGAATCAGAGGACCTAGATTGGAATCCTGTCTCAAGTGGAAGCCATCCACATTTTATGAATTTTTCTCAGTTCTCTAGCACAGGAGTCTGTCCTTGTAGGTACAGTCCTTATCTTCTATTTCATATCACTCTTCTCCTGCAATGAGACCATTCTAGAGAGATTGTTTATCTCTCTCTCTCTTTGAGCAATTAAACACAAATGCATGGTGACATCATTTTAACTGAGCTCTCAAGATGGGAGCCAATGTCAGGTATGTCAGAAACTATAGGAACAAATGCTATATGTAGCATTTGGGGAGAATGGCACTTGGGGTAAACTCAAAACAGTCTGCAAATAATAGCTTCCCTCACTTTCCTTCCTAAGGAATAACTAAATGAAAATGGAAAAGTTGTTCATTTTTACCCCAAATCAATATTTCCAAAAGCACTGTGAACCTAAACTCTACCTTTTCTCCCCTGGAGGAAAAAACCAATAAGAATGTAGTTAAGGGGATAAAAGAAAAGAAAAAAGAAAGATATCTAAGTATTTTTAAAATGCACAGAAGAGAGCATACAGGGAAGCCATAAGGAGAAAAAAAAGTTGAAAGTTACATGTTAAATGTATTCTTCATCTATAAAGAATTGACTGGACTCCTCAGGTCCCTAATAGTTTTCAATCTATAACACTATTGTTTTCATCCCCTTGCTCATCATTCTACTACAATTGATACATTAATGACCGTGATGAAACTAAAAATTAATATTGGGTGATCATAAGAAATTCTGGTTTGTGCAGATTTCTAGTTATAGTATATAACCCCCCAAATAACTTCTCTAAGACCCAGTTTGTTTGTTCTCTCATTCATTCATTCGACAAATATTTATTTAACATAGGCTATGTTTAGAACCTTGGTCAGGGAAATCATATCTATACCCAGACAGCAACACTATAAAATAATATGTGATAAATACTATAAAAATAGCACAAGATATTATAGAAGTTTAGAGAAAAGGGAAACTATTTCTTATGTAACTAGGAAAGGAAAATTAAGGTGACATTTAGGCTGAGCTTTGGGTAGATGAGCTTTGGAGATGGGTAGAATTTTTAAAGGAGGAGATGTGGAAAGAAGGCACACCAGATGGAGGGAAATAGCATGAGCAAAAAGTAGGCAAGTGGGAAAGCTTCAGATATATTGAAGGAACAGAGAATGTTCCTTAGTGAACCGAGGATACAAAACAGAGAAGGCAAATTAGCCCCAGATAGTAGAGAGGTTTTAATGCTAAGCCAAGGAGTTTTAGTTTGGTTCATTAGGAAAAGGGGAGCCATTGAAGATTTTTGAGTAGAGGAACTACATTATGGAACAGAATGGTATAGTGGAAAGAGCCGCGGATATGTAGCCAAAGGGCCCAAATTTGAATCCTGTCTCAACTTGTTCTATGACTTTGGGGAAGTCATATTACTTATCTGAGCCTCAGTTTCCTCATATGTAAAAAAAGGAACTTAGATAAGATTATCTCTATTGTCTCTAAATTCAATGATCCTGTGATCACATATTTTTTTTTTTAATTTTCCAGTTTTGTGATGAAAGACCTTTCAGTCCTCACTCTCTCCTTCCACCAAAAAAAGGGGGGAAGGTAACAACAGTAATAACAGCTTACATTTTACATATAAAGCCTTAAGATTAACAAAGCACTTGATACCTATTGTCTCATTTTATCCTCACAACAACTCTGGCACATAAGGGCTCGGTCATTCAGTCAGTCAATTATTGATGTTTTTCTGTCTTCATCTCAGCCTTTCTGATTTCCACCTTCCCTTCATCAGAATTTAGCTTAAGTGTCATTTCCTTTGTGATAATTTCTGTGACTCCTCTCTGCTCAGATTTACCTAGAGCACTCTGAATCTCTTCTCCTTCCTCTCCACTTGACTTTGAGTTATACTAATCTGTATAAGGTACAGTACACTGTAAGGTCTCTGAGGGCAGAGGTTAGGCCATGTGTTATTCTTCCAACTCCAGAACTTAGTATAATGCATTGCCACAGTACATGCTTCATAAACGTCTATTGAAGTGAAATAATTGGCATATCGGTTAAAATTGTTAGGCAATTATCTGAGGAGGGAGGACATTGTGTTACTAGGGAAAGAGATGACTCTGGAGTCAAATGACCTGGGTTCTAATCCTACCTATGCCCCTTACTACCCATGTGACCTTGGATAAATCACTTAACCTCAGTGAACCACAGTTTCCTCATCAATAAAATGAGGAGAATGGGAAAGATGACCCCAGAATTCCTTTCTAGTTCTACATCCCTTATCCTATAAGCCTACGAATATTCCAGCTCCTTCTCCCCCATTCACAAACATCAGAGAGTTGGCTGCTCTGTCCCACAAAGGTCTGTTACATTTTCTAGCATGGTATTTAAACATGCACATGAAATATTTGTTCAGAATGTTTTTCCTCTAAGATACATTTTACAAAACATGAGGACAATTGACATCTAAGTGCCTAAGATACTGTTCTCTTTTTAGAGCCTGGAGAATAGGAACTGTCAGTTCTTATCAGAAAATTGCTCTGTGATAGGACCTTGCCATCCTTACCAGGCATCCTTTTTTTTCCCGTTTTCTGAAACGACTACATCCAGTGGCAGAATATGCCGTTAACTGAGCCTTGGGAAGTCCATAGTGCTGAAGAGCCAGATGCTTCCTCCAGCGAAGCTGGAAGAATTCCACAGTAGTCAGCTGATTAGATAAAGGCATTAGACTGAAATTTGTCATGTCTTATGAGAAGTCCTTTTTTTTTTTTTTTTTTGCTGAGGTAATTGGGGTTAAGTGACTTGCCCAGGGTCACACAGCTAGTAAGTGTTAAGTGTCTGAGGCCATATTTGAACTCAGGTCCTCCTGAATCCAGGACGGGTACTCTATCCACTGCGCCACCTAGCTGCCCTGATGAGAAGTCCTGCATGGAAAAATAAAACAGCAATATACTTTCTTCTGGTATATAGGAGGGGACTAATGAGTGCAACCCAATATGTGCTGTGTTACTCAGTTCTTTACATGCAGCATCTAACATGATAACACAATATCAGAAAAATCAAATGAGCTTCCGTGCTCAGGAAGTAAGGGTGGTCCTTTGTTTTTTCAAAGACAAAACATATCCACCTTAACAGAACATGAATTGACAAAATTACCATCATTTTAAAGATGTTTAAGAACTTATATTCAGTGCTATAGTTGCAACAGAGGGAAAGAATAAGACCTATAAACTGGAAAAAATAAAGGATTAGTGAAGAGACTTCCATGGGATAGAAATCCTTTAATATTTCATTATTTCCCATTTATGACTTCAGGATCCCATAGTACCCCCTCCCATTCAGTAACTGGTTTTTTGGATAGCAAAAAGCAAATTATCTACAAAGTTTAAAGTGTTGATATTTATTAAGCAAATAGTAACATTCTCTTCATAAAGAACAAAATGTCCTTTCACTGAATTAATCACTTCCTATTTTTATTCATTGTGTTTCCTTAGTTAAGTCAAATACAAGCAAAGATCTTTGAAGGACTTATCAAGTCTCAATCTGCTCCTAAAGGTGGTTGGAAGGATTCAGATGACATCTATTTCATAGCCATACTAATGAGGTCCCTAGAGATACCATGTGAATGGCGCATTTTTAGGAAAACAAATAACATGTTTCTCTTTCTGAAAACAGTTTATCACTGGAAGTTGAAATATAATGGTATTCATTCATTCAAATCCATGCAACTGTCAAGAGTCAATACCATACCCTTCTAGGGAAGCCAGGTTTATTGTTGAATTCAGATACTGGTTGTGATCCCTTTTTTTAAAAAATAGGACTTTTATTATATGCCCTAAATCCAAGTCTAGTCCTCATGCATCCTGAATTCCCATTTTAAAATTAGGCCTTTTCTTGGAGTCACTGAAGAGAGGTGTTGGTGATGTTTCCCTGCAGGGGACAGACGAGCTGGGCAATGCTAGTTCAGTCCAATTTTATCTTGCATTTTCATCTCTTTTTTTTCTCCCTCTGTTGTGACATCAGCCTTAAAGGCTAATGTTGTAAGTCTGGGTTATATTTTTGTTTGAGTTTTTGTGCTTGTTTCTGAAGAAGGTAGAAAGCAATTCCTCCTAAATATTCCCAATGCATGTGACATTTAGATTGTTCCTCAAGGTCAGGAGAAAAGGTAGAAAAAGCATCTGAGATCAGGAGACCCTCATTCAGTCTTTCTTTTTATTTCAATACACATCTTCCAAGAAACAGGCAGGGCCCAATAATGAGTAAGAGAAGGGGTCAGAATTGATAGTTTCATATAGATTGGAATTAGCTGACTTTTGGCTTCAAGGACATCCTTCCAACATTGGTTTATTGAGAGAGATTTATTGATCGTGTGCTATTTTGTTAGATTTTTCCCATAGTGTTCAACAGTGGGGGACACAGCACAAAGGATCTCCTCTTTTCACACCAATAGTTGGTTTGGTTTCTAAGCAACAAGGCCTATAGAAGTTTTAAAATTGATTCTTCTCCCCCATTAGGAGGGCAGAAAGAGTTCACTGAAAATGGAAAGTTAAAAAAATTAAGCTAGGGCAGCTCATCACAGTGAGCCAGCTTTTTTTTACTTTTTTTAGCAGGTGCAAAAAGTAAAGTGAATTCCAAGTCCAATATCTCTACAATAAATCAAGGAGATAGCGGGGAGTAAGCCACATTTCATTTGCTGGTGCTTAGGAAAACCTTGGCAGGGAGGCTGAGAAAAAAGAAGGTGATGCTGAGAGGAGATGGAGAGGGGAAAGGGAAATCCTAGTAAAGACACAATTATAACAAAAGACTATAGGATGTTTGCTCTGCTTTCTCCTTTCTCTCTCTTATCACGCTATCCATATCTTGCTAACTTTTTAACAAGTAAACTAATGCTTGAGGAGAGAAGGGAAAAGGTTTACTGCGAAGGATATTGCAAGAAAGCTATTTGGATGGAGCCAATCATTTACTAATGGAATTACATATCTAATGGAAATCAGTAGGGAAAAGGGATGTTTTGAGAGGCAGGATTTTGTTTTAATCCATTATTTATATCAATGAATGCATGTATTTTTTTCCAGGTAAACAGTTCCTTTTTTAACACATGACAGTGGTATGTACATAATAAGAATCTTTGTGGTTGTTCATCTTGGATTATTTTTAATCTTTTTTCTCCATTCTTGATCGTAGTCTTTCATTTCTGATTTGAGCATATTAGTTCACACTAAAGAGAAAACCATTCCTAGGATGGAATGCTTTCATGCTGCCCACTAGGATCCTTTCCCCTTTGTTAACAATGATAGTAGTCATAATGGTAGTAGTGGGGGCATCTAAGTAGGCCAGAGGATAGAGCACTGGGCCTGGAGTCAGGAAACCCTGAGTTCAAATAAGATCTGACACTTAACCTTTGTTTGCCTTAATCCAGTGGAGAAGGAAATGGCAAACCACTCCAGAATTTTTGCCAAGAAACTCTATGGACAGAAATGGTATGCTATGGTCCAGCTGGTCAACCAAAGAGTTGGACACAACTGAACATCTGAACAAGTATTTAATAATAATAATAATAATAATAACATAAATAAAGCACTCTGTATAGTACATTTTATTCTTTATATCATTAATCCTTAAAAGAACTATGTAAGGAAGATAGTATAAATATTGCCATCTGAAAGCAAGCCAGTTTCCACATAGGTAGTAAGTGATAGATCCAGGATTCAAATCCAGGGCACATGATTTGAAATCCATTACTCTTTTCACACTGTCTTTCTCAAAGTCTGCCTAGCATTCCTAAAAGGTAACCAACCATTCTTCATTGAAGAGGAAATTTCTATCTCTATGCAATGAAGAATGCCATCAGGAATCCTAAGGTGAAGAAAAGATGGGCTTCATGGAACACAAACTGACTAGCAGAGAAGTCAAGTCTTCAAGTGATCTATTAAGTGAAGAACAAGGAAGAAGAAATTTCCCATAGTCATTGAAGTTTTAGACTGAACTGGATTATTGAGATCTTCATAGTGAGGACCTGAATCCCTGGCTTAGTAATGGAGCTTATCTAAAATGTTGAAGATCCTCCATACCATGCTTAATCCAAGGAGTAGGCTTGCCTTCCCATACCTAGATAGTGCTGCTCATCCTAGCATTTGCCTTCTACAGTTTACAGTTAAGCAACAATATTACTGTGTTTTTAAATTCTAGTGACTGATACAAAATAATGGGATTCCTCAGGCTTTTGGCAAATTAAAAGTCAGGCAGACTCATACTCAGCCTTCATAAAATGTGCTTACCAAACATGGAAAAGTAGGATCATTGTGGCTTCCTACTCCCCTGCCCCACAGAATGAAAGACATTTGCAGTAAGTTCCCTCCGATTCCTTTTAGGTTAGGATTTTAAACAAGAAGATGGATTTTAGCGAGGTTCAGTCCAGATGTGGTTCCAAGGATAACATCAAACATTCTGCAGGGGGAGGAAATGTAAGTAGAAGCTGCTACTTGGAGGGTGTCCTTGACTGTGAGTGAACCACCTGAAGAGCCAACCCTCTGTCACCTTTCCCGCCTTGCTCCTTCCCAAGCACTTCTCCCCCCTTCCTCAGTACTGTTTAATGTGTCAGCCTGGTCTAGTGACATGTCAACCCTGTCTGTTGAGGAATGGGCTTCCAATCCTTCCTTTACAAGTCTTCCAGCAAATTAAACTGCATAAGGTATCCCTTTGAATCTAGGAAGACAGCAAGTCTTTACCCTTTCGATTCACTGGTTTTCAATTGCCAGGTGCTCTCCCCCTTCTCCTCCAGTGAAATGACATATCAGCTAGCTGAGGCCACATGCTCCCACTATTCCATTGAAATTATGCTGTCCAACTTGCACAGGAGACAGAAGCTAATATTCTCAGAAGTATTCAAAACAGTTAGTCACCTCCATTATTCACTTGGAATATTGCAGAAGTGATCAAATAGATTACACTATGTAATTCAAAATAAAAGTAATTTAAATCCCAATGTAGATCTCAGGAGCTTTTCCCTTCTCTTCTTCACTAGAACAAAAGTGAGAAATGGGAAAATATAAATCCAAAAGCCAAACATTAAATGTCTCCAAGACACAACTTAAGTAGTCTACACTCAGAAAACAAGGAGAATTCTTTTTAGGCATGGGAGGAAATACCAATTCCATCTAGTCTATATATTTCATCGTACAGATTTCCTCCTGACTGAATTTCCCTCAAGCAAATGGCAGGTGAACAGAGCCAGATGTCCGAATTTTTCCCAGCTATGGGTCATTCACCACTCAAATGAGCATAAGGGAAGGGGAGGGAAGCAATCAAGTAACATCCCCACCCTAGCAGCTGGTTCTTGGAACTATCACATTTTGGAGAATAATTACTGTGAGATCAATGCATGGCTCACTGTTGAGCTTAATGAAAGGGGTTGGATGGGTTAAATGCTGGGTGCCAGATACTGATGCTCATGGCTCCTTTTCCCTTTACTCCTTTGGACACTGATAAGGACACAATGCTTGGTCCTGGGATTGTGTAGTCAAGCAAAATACTGCATACTGTTATAAGAGAATTGAAGGAAGACAGGATGAATTCAGCCAGCTGCTCCTATCCTCCATTGCAAGCGCAGCAGATGAAAGTACCTAAGCAGCAAGGTTTGAATTAGGAGTCTGAATGACCTGAAAGTAGGTGGAAAAACTTCCACCCTCCAAGAATTGGGTGGGGCAAATACTCAAGAAAACAAAGGTGAAAAGAACTAAGGACTACCATGATGCTCAGGGAAGCTACCATGATGCTTAGGGAAGTTCCACTGACCAAGGCATGATCACTTATTAATATTTTAGAAAAGAAGCCTGTTTGTTATACTCTACTTATATCTGAGATCTACTGGTCACAAGTGACACTTTTTAATCTTCAAAGCATTTTTCAGTATTAACCAATTCATCTTCCTCTGCTTTCTCTGGGTTTTTGCTTATAAGAGGTTTCAACATGGTAATGCCTACTTCTCTGACTGAATGAAAGCTTGTATTAATCCAGTTGTTTCCATTCCTTGTGGTGTGTCCTGTTTCTATTAATAAAATCTTCTGTTCCAGGACTTTTACACTTGGGTCCTTCCTTTCTATCCACATGTGTTCAGGGATGTGTGTGTGTGTGTGTGTGTGTGTGTGTGTGTGTGTGTGTGCGCTTTTCACTAATTCTGTATGGGCTTGCCTATCAATCACTATGTATATTTAAACCATCTAAAATATATCTTATGTGATTTATGCAGATACAAATTGTTACCAAGAAGATTGACTTAAGCCACGTGACATCCAAATGTGGTTCCCTAAAGAACATCCGTCATAGGCCAGGTAATAAATAATAATGATCAATAATAATAATAATAATAGCCAGTTTAAGAATGGAAATTATTCTCTCAGAAGGATCATGCTCGTCTCCTTTTATCCTTCTGGAGCATTTGGATTTTGTTATATTCCATAAGTTTGTAACAAATATTGTGTTTAAGGAATTCCTTCAACTGAGTTTCTTGCAAATTAAATTAAATATATTAAAGATAATAGCACCCTAACTCTGATTAATCAGACTAGAAATGCAGAGAAGGGGAAAGACCCAGAAGACTAAACATGAAACTATATAACATAAGAATAAGACTAATGTAAATAGTTTTTGGGGAGGATTATCTTTAATAGTGTTAGACTGTATCTGAGTGGACAAAAGGCAAATAGACTTGAGTGACCTTTTAATGATTCCATAAACAACTATGACTGTAGAGATTGTAATAAACAGAAATTTAGAGCTACAAGGAGACTTGGAGTCTAAAACCTTCAGTTTATGGATTTAAAAAAAAAAAAAAGCCACGACCAGTGAAGTTAAATGATGAGTCATTTTGTGATTGGGTTTTGTCTATCTGATCCTTTTTTTTTTGGTGAGGCAATTGGGATCAAGTGACTTGCCCAGGTTCACACAACTAGTAAGTGTTAAGTGTCTGGGGCCGAATTTGAATTCTGGTCTTCCTGACTCCAGGGCCAGTGCTCTATCCACTACGCCACCTAGCTGCCCCCCCCACCCTATTTTTTTTTAATGTTGCTACCTATTCTCTCAGAAGGGTAAAAACCAAAGCCAATTTATCTTTGTATGTAAAATCTTTCTATCTCATACAGGTGGTGGCCGTGTGAAAATTGAAAGTGTGAAGCTGGATTTCAAAGAAAAGGCACATGCTAAAGTGGGATCACTTGACAATGCCCACCACATACCTGGAGGTGGTAATGTCAAGGTATGGAACCTCTTAGAAGCCAAATAAACCACAAATGAAAGAGCTGGGATGGTGAGGAATGGGGATATCTTAACTAGTGCCTATAGGTCATCTGAAACTCAGATCTATAGACTCCAATTTGGGATGACTAAATCAATAATAAATGTTCTTTGTCCTGAACAGATTGACAGCCAAAAATTGAACTTCAGAGAACATGCTAAGGCTCGAGTGGACCACGGTGCTGAGATCATTACACAGTCTCCGGGCAGATCCAGTGTGGCCTCCCCCAGGCGACTCAGCAATGTCTCCTCATCTGGAAGCATCAATCTGCTCGAATCCCCCCAGCTTGCCACTTTGGCTGAAGATGTCACTGCCGCCCTTGCTAAGCAGGGCTTATGAATCTGTCTCATTTAACACTGAATGAAGTAATGCTATTTAGTCATGAGCTCTTGGCAGGAGCGGGCTCAGAACAGGTGTTATATTCAATCCTTTTACAAATTCTAAAAATAAATCTTATCCCAAGATTGTGCTTACCATTATGATAAAAAATAATCCCCCAAATTTAAGTATGTGCAGAAATTGACCTGATTTCATTTGCAGCAGGAAGACTCATTGCTTTACACAAGTACAATTGCAATATATTCCATTTGATGATTCTTGTTGCTCTGCTCTGTCTTGCATGGAGTATTATGATAAAAATGCATTTTACCTTTCATGTGCCTGAAGGCCATCCACTATTTTCTGAGAGCCTCGTTAATATCCAAGCTGCTCATTTCACTGGTCTGTTTATGGACAACAAAGGTTGTCCTTTGTAACTTATTACAGGTTAAATTAAACTGAAAGAGTCTGATTAGAAGATGAGAAGAACATATAAGAAAAAAAAAAACAAGTTTAAAAAAAGTGTTATTTTGTATAAATGGGAAGAAAGATTCAATTAAGTTATTAACATTTGGGGCCTGGATAATTAAATCAGTGTATAGGTGATTCCGATAAATTATTTAACTAATTAAAAAAAGTAGTTGAAGAACACTTGAACTCTGTTTTTGAGGAAGTGATATAAAAGAGCAGCTATTAGACTTGGAGCACTTCCACAATGATGGACTTGTGTCTGATTAGGATGTCAGTTTAATTGGCTAGATTTGTGTCCACACTACAAGTTTCACATCCTTTCCATCTGTTTGATACAGTATTATAGATATACATATATATATACATATATATATTTCTCTGTGGCCATTTGTGATATTCCCTCATATACTTGAATATTATACTTCTTTATTATTCACAGTATCTGTGTCTCTTGCACCCTTTGGTGTTGAAATTTTAGGTATGTGAAAGTAGATGTTAGCCGGGTTTTTTTCCCTATTGAAAAAAAAACACAAAACATTTAAAAAGAGAAAAACTTTTAGCATGAAGTTGCGTTCTGTAACAACTAAAAGCCGTGCCCCTGTTTTGGTGCCAGATGCAAGTCTCTTCTGTAATGCTAGAATTTTTATTTTCCTTTTATGTTTCTCTTCACCAACATAGAGTTTGCTAGGGAGGTCTGGATATATATGTAAAAGGATCAAAAAACTGTTGGTTTGAGATTCTGGAATTTTTTTAAATTAAGAAATAATTTGGGCTTTACTCCCATAATTATGAGATGATGGCCTCTTTTATTTATTTATTTACTTTTTTTTTTTCATTTGCTAAAGTTGAATCCAAGAGAGTGGATTTGAGAAAATGTCATTCCTCTCCTCAAGATAGCATCTCCTTGTTAAATTAACTAGGCTATCAGAGGTGGCCACCCATTGAAATAGAACATTTGTCCACATTCCAAAAAAAGCAAAAATGCTTTCAATTAGAAGAATACTTTTTTTAAAGTGTGTATAGAAATAAAAAGTAGAACTACAGCTTAGAATTAGACTCTGCACTAACACTGCATCAACTTAAAATAAAAAAACACTAGGGCTTAACATGGTTTCTCAGGGGAGAGGGCTGTTCTGATATTATCAACAGCAATCTTGTCTGGAAATCACGAAACAACTCATTCAAATCACAGATTGTCGATTTTAAATTAATTGACAAACATTTCCATGGTCCATTCTGAGCTGTCCCTTAATAAGGGCAGAGGATGACATGGAAGCTATTTGATATTTTAAGTGTTCTTAAGATCACTCATCTTCAAACTAAACTGTTGAAGTCAGACTGGGAGGTCTGATGTTTCTTTTGAGCCTAATTCAGTTTCAAAACTTGATTGGAGGAGAGGAGAGGATGAATGTGGGCTTCAGCAACACGTTAGTGTGTATCATCTAACAAAAATACAAAGGGTGAAGAGACAGTGAGCTGTAGGAGTAGTGTAAAGACCCATTTGACATTGTCTTTAATGTGGATTCCCTAAGGGAAAAACCCTAGAAACACAGAAAATCCCTCACTTCATTAGTTTTCAACAGAGAGCTTTTATACACTCCCAATCCTGTCTAACCCTGTCTATCAGTCAGTTGTTTGATGCAAATGTTGTGAATTTAGAAACTGAGTGGAACAATGGGTTTCTAATTTCTGCCTTGTAATTGCTGAGTAGTGTCTGCTTAACTAACCCTGGCATTTACACAGAAATATTTCCTGGTGTAGTGCATCCAAGTCCTTTATGTTGCACAAGCAGGAAGACTAGTAGTGTGGAACACATTGCTCAGACCCTGTACCACCAATGAATGCAAAATAACTTGGCAGTATTTTTCTTAAGCCTTTTGATAGTGTTAGCTAGCAACTAAGGTTCTGTGGAACATCCATTCGACAGAAATTGAACACCAGCTGGTCCAGACAGTGTTTAACCTGTGACTCGAGTATGTTTTTTAGATCTGCTTTTAAATTACAAACACACACACCAAAAACAAACAAAAAGAATAATTCAAGATAGTGAAGTTTAGTTACCTGCAAATAAAAGTCCAGAGTTAGGTTAGTGGGAAGGCATTTAAATCTTTAGGTTTTTCCTTGTCCAGTCCTGGCAAGGTCTTTAGAATGAGTAAAAACAAAAAACAAAAAAACAAAACAGATTGTGCTGACTCAAGGAAAACACACAGGTTAAGTTACAGGGCTCTTGAAGCCCCTTGAAAAAAGCCAAGCCTTGTCTTCACTCTCAAGAACACTACTCAACATAAGCTTTGCAAACATAATACTAACAAGGAAGACCAATGCATCTGGTGGTTAGATGTCAGAACTCTAAATGCTTTGATTCTAGATCCTCTATATCCAGATTTAATCTGGCTTTGACTGCTGAGAAACAGTCTCACAGTAACTGCCCAAGTAATCCAGATACATGAAGAGTTATAAGGCCAATGTTCACAAAAGAACCAACTCTCTCGGAATCTCACCTGCAACTGAGAAACATTTAAATTATAATGATCCGGATTCGAGGAAGAGTTTTAAAGGCCCATGTTCACTTGAACCAACTCTCTCTGGATTCACCTGCTGTGCTAACAGGATGGTGGGCTCCAGTCCATCTACAAGCAAAAGTCCTGTGTAGCTTTAGGTAGCAAGGACCTGAAAAGGGCTGGACAGAGAAAATTGATGGAAGTTGAGAAAATGCGAATGCAGTCAGTCTACAAATACTTATGGTAGACTTTATATTTTTTTCCTACCATGTACAACAGGAAATGGTACATTAACCAAATAGTATTAATGTCGTGATATTCCTTGTAATTGATTCTGACACAACCGGAAATATAAACATTTTTTTTTCTATCTTTCATGCCAGACGAAAGAGGAAAGGGAATCAGTTAACCTTTAAGTGGCAGAAAAAGGATTTGCTGCTTGGAAGTAAACATGTAGAGACAGATTCCAGTTATTCCTTCAAAAGTGTGCATATTTCAGCTTAATTCCATGTTTATGTTTAAAATTATACAGATAGGATTCTAGCCTAGGTGAATAAACTGGAGCAATTCCCTCTAGAACAAAAGCTGCCTATTTTCAGACTGAGAAAAGGTTAATCGTAACAATTCACTTCAACTTTAGCAAAGAGGAAAAAAACAAACAAGCAAAAAATGCACACCCAGTGTGCCCGGATTCCAAGTGTTAAAACATACCTTACAAATCTATGGGGTTTTTTTTCTGAGAATTCTAGAGCCTGTTACTATAGAGAGGCATTTCTTCAGTGGCTGGTGGTAGTTAGTTCATGTTTTTCAATCAGATTTGCAATTGTATTGTTGCTGTATAGTGATTGTTTTGCAAATAAAATTGCTTGTCATCTAATACTTATTCTCATGAGACAACTTCTTCCATTGTCACTGGGGGTGGGAGGGGTGTTGGGGAGTGGAGGCCACTTGGGGGTGTGTGTGTGTATTTATACTGAGCGTTTCGTTTTCATTTTACATTTGTTTTAATAAAGACAAAGGGTTGTCTTTTGTTCCTCATTTCTGTCCTCCATACTTCCCCTAGCCAGAGGTGTAGTTCACAAAATTCCCCTGTGTGGCTGAACCACATCAAAATATAATTGGGAAATGTTAAACTAGATAAACAAAAATACAATACAAAAAAGATATTGTTAATTTGTGGTTTTCTAATTCAATATGCTGCCTACAGGGATACATTTTAATTTCAGTTTGACACCATTTCCTTGGACCACACCCAAGCTCCTGAAAACTAAATAAACAAGCCTCAACAAGTCACCATCACCCCAGGCCTCCAATTCCTGCTGACATGGTGTCCTGGGACTGTCACTACCAGGCAAACTTCCTGCCCTTCCCCCCTGACAATTAAAATTTGTCCCTTAATTTCTCATCTCCCCTGAGCCAAAGCTTCACTAATAAGCTATACCCTCCCAGCGAAGGGGCTAGTGGGAAAGGGATACAGGCCACAAGCTAGATAATTAATTCATTGTAACTATAGCCCCCAGAGCCCCAGCACTTGCTATACAATATTTTCACTAATTCTATGGTGGAAATTTCAAAAGACCATAAATTTAGAATTGGAAGGGAATTTAGATGAATGATCCAAACTCTTCTTTTTGTGTCCATGAGGAAATGAACACAGAGCCCATTTTGACTTTCCAGAGTCCCTGATATGTGTGAAAAATTTTGGGACAGGCTTGTAGGCTGCAATCAACTGCTACAGTGTAGTTGTTGTCAGACCTGTCTGACTCTTCCTGACCCCATTTGAGGTTTTCTTGGCAAAGATTATAGAATGGTTTGTCATTTCTTCTCCAGCTCATTTTAGAGGTAAGGAAACTGAGGCAAACAGGGTTAGTCACTTGCCCAGAGTCACAGGGCTAGGAGGTATCTGAGGTGGGATCTGAGCCCAAGTCTTCCCTTGAATTCCAGGCCCAGTACTCTATCCACTGCACCACCACAGAGAAGAGAGTATGATATAGTGAGGAAAGGTCAGGAAAGGCCTGAATTCAATGCTGTCTAAGATGGACAGGCACTTATTTAATCTTCTCTGAGTCTGTTTCCTCACCTGAAAAATGAAGACATGTCTCCTAAGAGTGTTGTTGTAAAAATCAAATTTGGTAACAACCACAAAAGGCTTTCTCCAATTAGGTGGCACAGTAGATAGAGGACCAGGTCTGGAGGCGGGAAGATCTAACTTCAAATCTGGCCTCAGACACATACTAGCTGTGTGAACATAAACAAATTACCTCCATTTGCCCCAGTCTCCTCATTTTCAAATGATGTGTAGAAGAAATGGCAAACCACTCTGGTATCTTTCCCAAGAAACCTCCAAATGCGATGTTATAGGGGAAATGAGTGGGGATTTGGGTAGAGGGTCTTAGGAATTCCCTCTTTAAAGAATTATACCCTCTTGCACACAAATTCAATTAGAATAAATAATAGTTTATTTAGGTGCTAGGGAAATGAAACCAAGAGAGAAGTCTTTGGACTTCTCATGGGGAGACGGCATGGCACAGAGGCATGACTCTCTGAGATGCCTGTCTTCTCAGCAGGAGACAGGCAGTTACTTTTAATAGAGGAGCAATGGTGGTCCCATGAGATGATCATCTGACTGTGGAAAATTCCCTTATTGGGGGAGGACCATCCCCCACTGGTGCGTGACTGGGGGAAGTTGGGATGAGGGGCAGCTCCAGGTTTCTCAAGATATTTCTCTCCCCATCATGCCACAAAGGCAGCAGCCATATCTAATCTTATCTCCCTAGGGGTGGGGAGATGGAATCAAGGGTGGTGGTCCTGGAGCTAACTCAGTCGGTGCCACTTATCTCTTTGGATGTCTCTGTGTCCTTTGGTTTAGTTTCTCAAGGAGAAGTTTCTTTGATTTACCCCCAAAAACTTCTTAGGTATCCCAGGCCCATAACATGGGATCACAGTGTCAGACACAACTGAAATGATTGAAAACCAACAAGTGTAAATAGAATGCTGGACTTGAAGTGAGGAGGCCTAGATTTTAAAATGTGCCTCTGATTCTAGCTGTTCATCCTTGTGCAAGTAACTTGACAGACAGATATCATCTTAACCTCAGTTTCTTTATCTACATCAGGGCTCCTTAAACTTTTCAAACTTGCAACCCCTTTTTCCCAGAGAAATTTTTACATGACCCCGGGTGTATAGGTATATAAAATAGGTATACATAACCTTTTACTGTTGCCAGATTTTTCTCGACCCCCACATTTAGTTACATGACTCCATATGGAGTCAAGACCCACAATTTAAGAAGATAGGATCTACATGACAGTTAAAATAATATCACCTATTTCCAGAATTATTGTGACATCCAATGAATGAATGAATGGCATAAAGATAATTAAACTTCTTAATGTGTAAAGCACTATGTTAAGTGATGGTTATACAAATACAAAGGGAAGACAGTCCTTGTGCTCTAGGAGTTTATATTCTAATGGGAGAAACAACACACATTGGGAGTGGTGGCCACTTGGCAAGTAGGACCACAGAATAGATTGAAGTACCTTTTTTAGGAACAATGATACAGTCAATCTGATCAATTCATTGTTCCAGGACTACAGCAAGACTGGACAGGAATGAATAGTGTGCAGACCCTGGAAGTTGTGGGAAAGATAATGTGAGAAAAATCACTTCAATAACTTCTGGAACTCAGCATTGGTGATGTGTCAAAGGCTCATTTATTGTCATTCTCGTGAGAATGAGCTACGCCTCGTGGAGTGAACCCCACAATGGAGGCCTTTTATCTCCTAGTCCCTAATGAGACTGGCCCCTCCCTCTTTCAAGGGTCACAATCTACTCCAAAAAATAGCTAATTGGACCGCAGCAACTTCTTAGTCAATGGGGGAGGTGATACAGGGGAATCTATTTATTAGCCATCCCCCACATGGACACAGCTCAGGAGCAGATCTAATTGCAACCAGCCTAGGGTTTCCCTGAATCATGTGACCTTGTTGGAGGGGAGGGGGAGGGAGAGGAGAAGCAGAACCCCCCTCCTCAAACAGGTCCAGATTGAGAGGAGACCAATCCCCCATTTCCTCACAGATAACCAGAGAAGCAGCAGCACTATGTGCCACCAGTGGATGAAGTGCCAGGCCTGGACTCAGGAAGACTCATCTTTGGAAGGTCAGAAACAAATGAACATCAACCAGAGAAAAAGAAGTAAAGCTATATTATTACTATCTGTCATGCTATCCATCAATGATTATTCCCATTCTATCCTCTCCCATTCTAACTTTATTTGCTAGTGGAAAGGCTTCCCTGGGCCCCTGGATTTGCCTACATTTTCTCCATTCATCCTACCTTCCATTTAGGGCTTTTTGGAAAACATAAGTTGGAAAGACTTGTGTGGGTTATCTAGCCCAATCCCCCTCATTTCATAGTTGAGGACACTGGAAGCCCAGCCAGATGAATTTAAAACAACTCAGTGGATTTTTAAAGTGCTTACTGTGTAAAAGAGCATAGCACTAGCTGGGGCTTTGTTCTTCAATCATTTTTTCAATTGTGTCTGACTCTTCATGACCCTGTTTGGAGTTTTCTTGACAAAGATACTGGAGTGATTTGACATCTCCTTCTCCAGCTCCTTTTACAGATGAGGAAACTGAAGCAACAGGGTAAGGGAATGCCCGGAGTCATATGCCTAGTGTCTGTGGTGGATTGGAATTCAGAGAGATGACTCTTCCTGGTCCTATGCTCTATTTCCTGTGCCACCTAGCTACCCCCTGGGGGCACAAAGATTAAAAACATTCAAACAAGAATTTCTGTATTTTATAATCTAATGGTTCTATGTTAGATTTGTCAATTAAGACAGTAAAAGAAAATATCACTTAAAGAAATGGTCTCTTTCTCCAACAGCATAATTGCTAGCTAGGCTATCAAAAAAAATCTAGGTTGTTTTGTAGAATATTTGCTTATTAGCTTGGGAGACATGTGAAGTATGTGAGTAGGAGGCAGAGAGGATGTAGAAGAGAGATTCTGCATTCCTACAAGAATCTATTTTATAGCCATCCTCAATGGGAGGTGGTTTGAAACTGGAGGGAAAGATGGCAGCTTTGGCTAATTGAAAACCACACACACACACACATACATGTATGTTTTAGAAAATAATATATTTACATTACCATGCAAAATATTACAAGCTTTTTACTCATCATCACCTACACACATAACATAACTGAATCTCTTTTCCTAATTACAAACAAGTATTAATAACAACTCATATTTATACCAAGCTTTTCTCACAACCCATTGAAGTAGGTGGAATAAATGATCTCTCCATTTTACAGATAAGAAGAACAAGGCTCAGGGGGGTCAAACAGTCACACAATTGGGAGCAGAGCTAGGACTCAAACACAGTTCTTTCTGACAAAAAAAATCCACGTGATTTCCATTATGCCACACTGCTCTTTTCAAGTTTTCTATCTAAAAATTTCACTTGACTGAAAAATCCAAAGGGTGAAGGAAAGGACTTCAAGAAATGCACAATTTAGAGGTAGTATGGTATAGAATAAAGGTCAGTCTGACTAGGAGGGAAGATATCTGGGTTCTAGTCTCTGGCTTGCTATTGACCTTAGGTAAAGTCACCTTACTTCACCAAAATTTTTCTTCTGTAAAATGAAATTGTCGTGCAAAATGATCTCTGAGGTCCCTTCTGGGGCAGCTGAGAGTTATTTTTTATTTGATTAACATATTTCAAGTGTTACATAACTTCTAAACCTTCATTCTAGCTTTCTCACATTTAGGAATCAGCACAGAAAGCAACTGTAAGAAGACAAAGTTTCCCACCTTCTTTTCTAAATCATATATTTCCTTACATATATTATGTCTTAAACTAGTCCAACCCATACCTGGATCTAAAACATTCTATGATTCTATAGCTAACTCGGAGAGAAAAAAAAAACTCAGAAATTAAGGTGCTATTAGATCTAGGAGAAATATTATAATCTTTTGGTTTGGTATGTCATTCACTTGTTAGGGAAAAAAATGTGTTACACATCTAACTTTGCTAAGACAAATCTTCACTAGCATATTTTTAAGCTAAAGTTGAATATGAAACCATCTGCTCTGATTCGTTTTTTTCCTCCATGATCATCTTCATGCCCCACCATGACCCCTAAACCCCGGGATAAGTTCATCACCAAGACTCATCATCATGGAGATTGCTTCAGTTTTGTTATTCACACTTCATTAGTACCCTTGGTGGCTGCTGCCCCTCTGATTGAAGGGCTGGAAAATGAAACAAAAGACTCCTCCCATAGCCTCCCTTTCTAGAAGGCTCAAACTCTCAGCCATCTGTTCATTTGCCACCAGCTGCTCTGCTTGGTTCTGACTCTACTATCATCATCAGGTTCTTCCTCTGCCTCCTTTTCAGGTTCCTTTTAGGTATCATCTTCCTCCATTACATTGTAAGCTCCTTAAAGGCAAAGACTAACTTTCTTTTTTAAAGATTGTATCCCCTTAGCACAGTGCCTGACACATAGTAGATGCTTAATTAAATGTTTATTATATCATATAGAATTGAAAAGCATTCATCCAACTTTCTGCCTACAACAGTAGAGAAATAGAAAAAAATACAGACATTTTTTTTTCTTTCCTTGATTTTCCTATTTTCCAAATTTTTCCTAAGTTTCCCATTTTTTTCCATTTGGTGAGAGATTTCACATACTCATTATCCTCTTTGCACATAGAAATAGCCCTGTTTATTACCATTCCAACAACTAAGAGTGATCTACTGAAAATCTGGCCTCTGCTGTAAGTCAGTTATCACCCTCACTTCTTTCTTCCCCCAGAAAATAGATGGAAATTATTATCGCCAATATACTAGGTGTGTAATTGCTAGGAAATGTGTCAGATGGTGCCTGTTTGTAGTCACTTGGCAGGATATTAACAGTCCTAAGAATGAAAACATTAAGAAAAAGCCTTCTTTGGACACTAGGATGGAAAAATAGAGTAAAGACAGCACTGCTTTTTTACTTTGTATTGCCAGCACCTAGCATTGGTTTAATTTTTAATGGCTTTTATTTTATTTTTTATTTTTTTTGCAGGGCAATGAGGGTTAAGTGACTTGCCCAGGGTCACACAGCTAGTAAGTATCAAGTGTCTGAGGTCAGATTTGAACTCAGGTCCTTCTCAATTCAGGGCCAGTGCTTTATCCACTGTACCACCTAGCTGCCCCTTGTTTTTAATGGTTTTTAGCACAGGGAAGGCTGAGTAGGGATAGCTACTGGTCATTTCACTGGTAAGTGAAGTACTGGTAAGAAAACTCTATCCACTGATCTGCTCTACAACATTTAGTCTTAGATAGTTGGCTCTGGCTCTGAGAAAGTAGATGACCTGTCTAAGGCCATACAGACTAGATGCAATTGTAAATAACTAACTGTCAGAGACTTGAACATAAGTCTCTTCTGGACTCCAAGTCCAATTCTATACAATGGTTGGGTCTCATATTTACCCATACTGTGTTTTTTTGTTTGTTTTGGGAGGTTTTGTTTGTTTGTTTGTTTTTAAGGCAATTGGGGTTAAGTGACTTGCCCAGGGTCACACAGCTATTAAGTATATGAGGGGAGATTTGGACTCAGGTTCTTTTGACTCCAAGGCCAGTGCTCAATCCACTGTACCACCTAGCTATCCCTATATTTACACATACTGTTTAAGAAAATCTTGTTGAATTAAATATAATAAAAAGAACATGTCATTTAAAATAATAATAATAATAATAATAACAACAACAACAATTGGGCATCTAGGTGACTCAGTGGATAGAGTGCTGGGCCTAGGATCAGGAAGACTTGAATTCAAATATGATCACAGACACTTACTAGTTGTATGACCCCAGGCAAGTCACATTCCTCAATGTCCTTAATCGTAAAATGAGGGTAATAAAAGCACCTCCTTACAGGGCTGTTGTGAGGATCAAACGAGACCATATTTATAAAGCACTTAGCATAGTGTCTCACACACCATAGGTAACATATTTATGCTTATTCCCTTCCATTTCCCTTCCCCAGAATATATAGGGTCAAATCAAGACTCTGCTACTTATTTGTTGCTTATGTGAAAATGGGCAAATCACCTCCCCCTTCCTGTCCCCATTTCCTCTTAGATAAACTTGAAGAGGCTGGTTTAGATGATTTCTAATGTCTCTCATGCTATATCATATATATATATATATATATATATATATATATATATATATATATATATGTGTGTGTGTGTGTGTGTGTGTGTGTGTGTGTGTGTGTGTGTGTGTGTGTGTGTGTGTGTGTATATATATATATATATATATATAGGGGCTGCATTTTCTGGAATTATCCCTCTTATTCTGTAGCCACTTGAATGACCTGAGACAAACCATGCAGCTAAATCATTCTCCCTGCAGTAGCATCTCTAGTTCTGATATGGCAACCTGAAATTACTTTCATTTACAGTTTGGGGAAAAAGCTAACTTGGTCTCTCACCTCTTGAAATCTCTTTCATTTGAAGCATACACTATCACTCATTGGGTTTCATGTCAAAAAGGCATTTCTCAGATTTAGTAGCCCAATCAGTTTGCAATTTCAACTGCATGAGGCAGTTGGGAGTTTATTTTTATTTTATTTTATTTTATTTTATTAACATACCTCAAATGTTATATAACTTCTAAACCTTCATACCATGATTCCTCTCATGCCTCTTTTTAAATTCCAACTCAAATGCTGCTTCCTTCATATAGTTTTCCCTAATCCCCTAACATAAATTGGTCACTCCCTTCTAAAAAAATACTCATTGTCATCATCATTATTAATAGACTTTACATAGCACTTTAAGGTTTGCATCGCATTTTACAATTATCTCATGTGATCCTTGCAACCTCCCTGGAAGATAGGTGCTATTATTGAAAGATGAGGAAATTGAGGCAGACGGGGTTAGTGATTTGCCAGTGGTCACAGAGCTAGCAAGCATCAGAAGCTGTATTTGACCTCAAGATTTCCTGACTCCTAGCATTCTATTCGCTGCACAGGAGTGTTCTATTTAGATCTTTTTTTGTCCCTATTTTATTCTACTTTTTATCCTGCTTATTTTTATATACAGCATTCACACACACACACACATATATATATATACACTATACAGAAGGATCTTTGAGAGCATTGACAATCACTTTTCATTTTTATATTCCCGACACCTTGGACAGGACCTTGCACATACATTTTTAATTGAATTGGATTGTACATTATTTGTCTTATAAAAAAACTATGAATATTTCTGATTAGCTTCAGGAGCCATTCTATAATGCTACCAGGTTGAAACTAAGCCAATCACTTTCAGGAAAAACATAATAAAAGCTAAGGCAACATGAGTTAGCTAGATAGCTCAATAGTACATGTCTGATAACTCTAAGGTTTTCTAGCAAACTCCAAATGCTGCCTTCTGCTAAATGATCCTACTTTACTCTTTTCATGTCTGATCAATAAATGACATTGCCACACAGTCTTCTCCTTAACTTTACTCTCACCCAAAGCATCAAGAGCCACTCTGAATACAACAAACAACCTTTATACACAGTAGAATTTTCTCCCTATAACCTAAATTCATAACCATATCTCTCAAAGCTACCAACCAGATTCATTACTTCCAGCCCAAGCTCAAAGCATCCACCTTATTTAATCAATCTATGGCTGCATATACCTACTATTGGTACCCTTTCTTATACACACCTACTCTATATGCAGAGTCCCTCAGGATCTATTTTCTTGAGACTGTGGAGATGGGACGTTGAAATATGCCTATTGGGAAGGTTTTTGGATAATTCATGCTGAAGGGAAATACTATAAGCATAAACACAACTAATATGGGGAGTCTTTTTTTTGTAGGGCAATGAGGGCTAAGTGATTTACCCAGGGTCACACAGCTAGCAAGAATCAAGTGTCTGAGGTCGGGTTTGAACTCAGGTCCTCCTGAATCCAGGGTTGGTGCTTTATCCACTGCACCACCCAGCTGCCCCCAGAAGTCTTTCTATGACATTTTAACCTTCTTTTAATGATAGAGAATTTATTCCAGAGACTCTATGAATTCAGTAAATTCAGATATTTATTGGTCCCTATAATGTTGTAGAGGCTGTAAGACACACAAAGAACAAAATAATGTTGCAAATATATATATATATATATATATATATATATATATATATATATATATATATTATTCCCTAAAGAGTTACTGTAGATTAAAGGAGGTTTCTGTAGTTAATATAGTTAATATAATATAATAGGCTAATATATAAATGATGGGCAGATAATTGTATGTGGTTTTATTTTCACAGTAAGGAACTAGGAAGAGGGTTGAAATTTCTCCTATAATACTTCAGAGACTCGGGAATTAAGTGGTGCAGACACTCCCTACACAAAAGTATTTCACAACCATCACCTCCTCTATCTTTTAGGCTTTTAAGTTGCTATGACTGAAAAAATTAGTTACCTAGAGTTAAGAGACTAGTACTCTTATGATGAGTTTCTTTGAACATAGCTATGCCAGTTCTTGAACAATAGACCACTTCTATGCCTACCCTCAAAAGTTTTCCTACTTGCTAGAGGAGGCTATTGGCAAAATCTTATGGAATACAGAGTCATTTCAATGCCAAAATGATACTTTGGAATAGGACATTAGCAGATATCCCTACACACACACACACACACACACACACACACAAGTATAAAAGAGATGTAAATTACAATAAATCATGGTATCCTTTAGCTTTGTAAACTACCTTTCTCTTACTAAGAAGTAACAGAAGCAAATCACCTATGATGTAAAGTTACTAGAAGAACCTATACAATTACAAAGCAGTGAATGAGTAATTTCTTAGCCACATTTCTTCCCCACTATATCAATGTCAAATTCTCTATCTCAGCAGAATTTTTCTCTGCACCTTTTTAGAGAAACAGTCCTTCCACTCAAAAATTCAGTCATTTAAAAACAACACACTCTTTAAGAGAGCTATCATTACTATATTAAAAAGAGAAACATTTTCCAAAGCGATCTATCTGTTCAGTGTGTTTTTTATTTTTGTTTATGCAGGGCAATGAGGGTTAAGTGACTTGCCCAAGGTCACACAGCTAGCAAGTGTCAAGTGTCTGAGGGCGGATTTGAACTCAGGTCCTCCTGAATTCAGGGCTGGTGCTTTATCCACTATGCCACCTAGCTGCCCCTGTTCAGTGTATTTTTAAAAGAGGAATATATGTATGTATATATGTGTGTGTGTGTGTGTGTGTGTATATATATATATATATATATATATATATATATATATATATATATGTATGTATGCATATGGACCTCACTATGACCATATTGTGATAAATAGTACAAAGAGCTTTTCATACTAAGACTTCATTAAAATACAAAAGTCACTGTTTTTAAATAAGGCCCAGTTGAACAAAGTAATCAACTTCCAAATGCTTGTGGTATTTTCACTTGTATAACAGCTAATGCCAATGAAGGTACTTGGCTATTTCTGGTGTCTTGCCATGGAAGTTGGAACCATGGCAACCACACATCACGTGGTAAGTATTTTTCTGAATATCTAAGCTACAATACAATCAGAAAAGCAATAGACCCCTCCCCCACTTAAAAATTTTTCTTTTAACTAAGGGGCTTTTCCTCCCAAAGATAAACATTATTCTTACACAAGTTGAGCCCCATTTCTGGGCTTGAATGTGATGTTTCTTATGCCTGTCTGTGTGTGTGTTTTTTTAATGGAAGTTGGAGATGACAAACTAAATAATAGCCCTTAAAGGATAACTGGGATAGAAATAATGAATCACTCTCTTTCTGTTGCACTAGCTTTTTGAAAACTCAAAACAAAGCCCATTTCCTATTCATGTAAATCAGTAAGCAAATATTCTATGAATTCAAGGGCAGAGGAAATTCCTGATATGAAAACTCCATCCACCAACATAGATGTAGATCACAAATCATCTATGGTTTATTAGATAAGTTATTAAGTGACTTCTTCAGTGTCACATAGCCAGTACATATAAAAAGATGCATCTGAACCCTGGTCTTTATGACTGTAAGTCCACCACTCCTAGGCCAGTGGTGTTAAACATAAATAGAAATGAGATTACTAAATCATACATAAAGATCTTGGTTGTTTGCATACTGACAGTTTCAAAATATAAAAAATAAAATATATCTTTTATGATAGTTTTATTTATATTAAATGAGTTAAATCTTTCCCAATTACATTCTAATCTGGTTCAGACCACAATGAGGAGTATTGTTGACCTGTGGACACTGTATTCACACCTCTTTAGTAGATTATATTGTGACATTTTAAAAGTTTGAGAGATAATTTCTGGATAATTATTCATTTTGCTAATAATGCCAGCAATTTTAATAACTGAACTAGTGAAACTCTCAGATGTGAAAGGAAATGATGGTGGCACACTAATGGTTTATATGACCTTGGAAGTTGTTTCTGACCATGGCAATCAACTCTGATTGGATAACATTGAGAGGATGGTGCAGGAGAGGTTGTGACTCCCGCAAGCTCCAGATAAACCCATCCACTCACTCCCAAATAATGCCATTAAAAAACAACAACAACAACAACAGAGCAGCCTAACAACAGAGACTATTTTCCAGCCAAAGACATCAACTGGGATAACCTGCTGATCAGGCTGAGAGAGGAGCTCAGCACGCGGTCCAGATCCAGCCAGGAACAGACAGTGCTTCCAGCATGTCAGAGTCTTCAGCACCAGTGGCTTCTTCTGAGGCTCAGCTCATGAACTTGTGAGGGGGTTCAGTGGTTGGCGGGGGTAAAGTGGCTGTAGTCTCTGCTGGAGTTGGGGTAAAGCACACTGGTTGTGAACCAGCAGACTGAAATGAGTGGTGGCAGCCCAGTGGGGAAGGGGCACAGGCACTCCAAGCTTTCAACAATAAAAATCAGATTTCAATCAGACATCTGCTTCCAGGTTGAGATGAGTAGGCAAAAAAGACAGCAGACAATAGACAGCTTCTTTGGGGGGAGGGGGTAGACCAGAATACACCCTCAGAAGAAGATAATAGCAAAGTCAAAGCTCCAACATCCAAAGCTTCCAAGAAAAATATGAATTGGTCTCAGGCCATGGAAGCACTCAAAATGGACTTTGAAGAAAAAGTAGGAGAGATAGAAGGAAGATTTAGAGAGATGGAGGAAAGAATGGAAAGAGAAATGAGACCAATTCAGGAGAGTCATGAGAAAAAAAGTGAACAGCTTGAAATACCAAATGGGAAAGGAGATACAAAAGCTCTCTGAAGAAAATCATTGCCTAAGCATTAGGATTGAACAAATGGAAGCTAGTGACTTTATGGGAAACCAAGACACAGTAAAGCAAATCTAATTGAATAAAAAGTAGAGGGCAATATGAAATCTCTCCTTAGAAAAACAGCTGACCTGGAAAACAGATCCAGGAGAGATAATTTGAAAATCATTGGACTACCTGAAAACCATGATCAAAAAAAGAGCCTAGACATCATCTTCCAAGAAATTATCAGGGAAACTTGCCCTAATATTCTAGAAGCAAAAGGTAAAATAGAAATGGAAAGAATCTACCGATCACCTCCTGAAAGAGATCCCAAAAGAAAAACTTCCAGGAATATTATAGCCAAATTCCAGAGCTCCCAGGTCAAGGAGAAAATATTGCAAGCAGCTAGAAAAAAAGAATTCAAATCCTGTGGAGCTACAATAAGGATAAAAGAAGATCTAACAGCATCTACACTAAAGGAAAAGAAGGCATGGAATATGATATTCCAGAGGACAAAGGAACTGGAACTGCAGCCAAGAATCACCTACCCAGCAACACTTTGTATAATCTTTCAGGGGGAAAATGGGATTTCAATGAAAAAGAGGACTTTCAGGCATTTGTGATGAAAAGACCTGAACTGAATAAAAAATTTGACGTTCAAATACAAGACCTTAGAGAAGCATAAAAAGGTAAACATGAGGGATATTAAAAGATTAAACTGTTTACATTTCTACTTGGGAAGATAATACTTCTAAGTCATAAGATCCTTCTCAGTATTAGAGCAGCTGAAAGGAATATACTTAGAGGGCACAGGTGTGAATTGAATATGAAGGGATGATATCTGTAAAGCATTTATTTTTGTTTATCCTTCTTTTTTGTGGGGCACACAGGATGGGGTAGTATATGTCTAAGGTCAGATTTGGGCTTGGGGCCTCCTGGGTCCAGGCTGGTGCTTTGTCCACTGTGTCACCTAGCTGACCCATGATGACATCTTCAAAATAAAGTTAAGGGGTAAGAGGAATGCACTGGAAGAAAGTGAAATGGAGAGGTGGACTGGGGAAAAGTAGCTCACGTAAAAGAAATTTTAAAAAGCTTATGGAGTAGAGGGGAAAATGGGGAAGGAGTAGGAGAATGAGTGAACCTTACTCTCATCAGAATTGGCTCAAAGAGGGAATAACATACACACTCAAGTGGGTATAGTAATATATTTTTCCCTGAGCGAAAGTGGGAGGGGAAGGAGATTGTGGGTGAAGAGGCAAAGGAAGGAAGGGCAGATTGGGGGAGGGGGCAGTAAAAAGCAAAACACTTTCAAGGAGGGATAGGGTGAAAAAAGATAGAAAATAGAGTAAATATCAAGGGGAGGGAATAAGATGGAGGGTAATACAGTTAGCAATAGTAACTATGAAAGAAATGATGAGCAGGATGCTATCAGAAGGACATATGAAAAAAGGAAACCATCAACAGAAGAAGAACTGATGGTATCTGAATACAAATTGAAGTATAATTTTATTTGTTAGCTCCTCTTTCTAAAGATATTTTGTCTATTTTCTTTTACAACCTGACTAATGTGAAGATGTTTTGCATAACTGCACATGTATGACTTATATTGACTTGCTTGATTTCATAGGGAGGGTCAAGGAGGGAGGGAGGAAGAAAATTTAGAATACAAAGTTTTAAAAAAATCAATGTGAAAAGAAATGATGAGCAGGAGGAGTTCAGAGAAATCTGGAAGGACTTACATGAACTGATGCTGAGAGGAGCAGAACAAGGAGAAAATTGTACACAGTAACAGCAACATTGTGTGATGAACAATGGTGATAGACTTGGCTCTTTTTAGCAGTGCAACAATCTAAAACAATTTCAAAGAACTTCATGATAGAAAATGTTCTCAACATCCAGAAAAAATTGAATCATACTGTTTTTACTTTGGGGTTGTTGTTTTTTGTTCTTCTTGTTTGAGGTTTTTCCCTTGTGCTCTGATTCTTCTTTCACAATATGACTAATGCAGAAATATGTTTAATGTGATGGCATATATATATATATATAGAGGAGGAGGGAGGCAAGGGAGGGTGGGAGAAAAATTTGGAACTAAAAATCCTATGAAAACAAATATTGAAAACTATCCTTATGTTACTGGAAAATAATAAAATAATTTTATTCATTTAAAATAAATAAATAAATATGGGAGCTGGTATCTAAAGCTTCTCTCTTTTTTTTTTGCAGGGCCATGGGGGTTAAGTGACTTGCCCAGGGTCACACAGCTAGTACGTGTCAAATATCTGAGGCTGGATTTGAACTCAGATCCTCCTGAATCCAGGGCCAGCGCTTTATCCACTGCGCCACCTAGCTGCCCCACCTAAAGCTTCTTATTCCAAGTTCAGTGTTCTTTCTACTCATCTGTTCTAATTGCCTATGATTGTAGCCCCTCCACTTCCATAGTGCCAAAGACAATGTTAAATATGGAAATGGGGGAGTGGTTTCATTTTATTTACATTAACTTTCTTTTGTATTCTCTTCACTACCTACAGTTTGATAACAAAAGCCTGAGCTTATATAATTTCTAGGATAACAAATATATAAAATTGTTATTTTTATCACAGAAACAAGTTTCTACATGAAATAGCAGAATGTTTTCACCTTTGAATATCTCATGCTAGTTAAATAAATATGGGTCATAAAAGAGAAGTGACCCTATAATCCTTTCATTTGGGAAGCCTCACCATTTAACATCTAAATTAAATTTTTCTTTTTCATGAACATTATATTGACACCTTTTTTACATTTCTGTCACTTCCAAGTGACCCCATATCCAACATGGGAAAGAGAAGAAAAATGTTTGTTAAGTGCCTGCTATAAGCCAAGAACTTTGCTAAGCATTTTACAACTATACATAGAACCTACCATTTTTAACAAAGTCTAAGTTAGTAAAACAAACTGCAAAATAGCCTTGTCTGACAATCACCTGGATTCTTAATCAGTTCTTTAGAATTAAGGCTCATCATTGCATTGATTAGAATCCTGCTATATTTCAGTGTAGTTTTCTTTTCCATATCGTGTCCATGATGAAAGTTATTTTCTTGCTTCTGTTCACTCTGTCTTGTACAAGTTCAAACAATACTCTCCAACTTTCTCTGAATCCTTAATAATCATTTCTTGTGGCATAGTAATATTCAATTACATTCATATACCACTATTGAGTCATCTCCAATTTATTGACATGCTTTTTTTTCTACTTTTTTCCACCACAAAAATGCTATTATAAATATTGTTGCGTATGGAAACTTACTCTGTTGATCATGCCTTTGAGGGATATATCCAGAAATAGTATCAGTGGTTCAAAAGGCATGTACAATTTAGAAATTCTTCTATATAGTTACAAATGGTTTTCAAGAATGATTGAATGGATTTACAGTTTCACCAACAGTGCAGTAGTGTAAACTTTCAATAATCCTTCCAATATTTTCCGGTTTTGCTGAGGTAAAAGATATAAGATAAAAACTCATAGTTGTTTTAATTAGAGATTTGGAGCATTATTTCATATTATCATTGGAAATTTATATTTCTTCTTTTTTAAATGCCTTATAACCTTTGGCCTCTTGTCTTTGGGAGATTCTTGTTCTAATATGGGATGGAAACAAATTTATTATTCCATTGGTACAGAAAATCTCTGATGAGTTAATTCCCCCTACCAGTGTAAATCATTCCCTTCTTGGTGATTTGGTTTGGTTTCGGTTTTTTGCAGGGCAATGGGGGTTAAGTGACTTGCCAGGGTCACACAGCTAGTAAGTGTCAAGTGTCTGAGGCCGGATTTGAACTCAGGTCCTCCTGAATCCAGGGCCTGTGCTTTATCCGCTGCGCCACCTAGTTGCCCCATTCTTGGTGATTTATCTTGATGAGCTGCCTAGAAAACTAAGTGTTTTACAGAACTATCCAGTGTTATTATAGGCAGAACTCTGGCTTTCAAAATACTATAGAACTCTCCTTCTCTAAATATGAAAGTTCTATTCTTAGATATTCATATCAACTTCTTATATGATGAAAATGAGAATTTTATCAGATACACTAAATTAACTTTAGAAAAGTCAGCTGTTGGCATAAAATTATCCTTCAAAATATTTCAGAAGACAAAAATTCTTCAATGTCAACAGTGAAAAAAATAGATGGAAAAGTAAGATACCTCATATCAAAAACAATTGACCTATAAAACAGATCAAGGAGAGATAACTTAAGAATAGTAGGATTGCCTGAAATCTTTAGTCAAAAAAGAACCTTAATATCACATTTTAAGAAATCATTAAAGAAAACTGCCCAGATATATTAGAATGAGAAAAAAGGTGAAAATAGAAATAATCCAGGAAAGTTAATGTCAAAATCTAGAAATTCCAGACAAAATTTAAAAAAAAAACAACTACGAGCAGTCAAAAAGAATTCAAATATCAAGGAAGCACAATCAGGATCACATAAACGTTATCAACTATTACAGTAACGAAAATAAGAACAAAAATGAGATATTCCAAAAGATAAAAAACAGAAGTCTATAACCATAAATAACATGCCCAGCAAAATTGAGTATAAAATTATAAGAGAATAGAGTGGACCTTCAATAGAATAGAGGTTTTCAAATATTCCTGATCTAAAAAACAGAGCTGACAAAGAACTTTAAATTACAAATATGGGAATCAAGAGGAAAAAATAAAAACATCAGTACAATGAACAGTAAGAAAGAACATTAAAAGGATGAACTGCTTATATTCTAATGAGAGATATGTTAAAAGGGTTTTTATAAGGTCTATATATAATAATCAGTTATGAATGGTACTTTTACAAAAATTGATCATGTCTTAGGACATAAAAACCTCACAAATAAATGCCAAAAATCAGAAACATATATATATGTACATTATATATATATATATATATAAAACACTGATCACAATGAAATAAAAATAATATTAAAGGTCCACTGGAAAAGATACTAAATAACAATCCTAAAGAATTTTTGTGCCAAAGAACAAATGATAGAAATAACAGAAAATTTTGATAAAGACAATAATAACAAAATTGAAATAATATTCCAAAATTCTGGTGATCCATCCAAACCAGTCCTTGGGATAAAAGTTATAAGTCTAAACACTTTTTAAATTTTTTCCCTTTGCAGAGCAATGAGAGTTAAGTGACTTGCCTAGGGTCCCACAGCTAGTAAGTATCAAGTGTCTGAGGCTGGATTTGAACTCAGATCCTCCTGAATTCAGGGCCAGTGCTTTATTCACTATGCTATGAAGCTGCCCTCTAAGCACTTTTATTAACAACAGAAAGAACAGATCAATGAATTTTTTAAAAAAGTAAAATATAGATGTTTTCTAAGTCAAGGTACAGCCCACAGAGATCTCTGATCTTTATGCATAATTCAAAGATCCTATTTCTATTTGAGTTTGACACTGCTGCTATGGATGATGATTTAGAAAAGGAAACTCAGAGGATGTGATCAAACTAGTAGAAGGAAAACTAAGAGCAATACTACAGAAAAGTGAGAATATATAGAAAGAGAGAATGGCCAAAGAAGATGATTAAGAAAAAGCTATCAGATTTGTCAAATAAGAGATCATTTATAACTGGAAAAAATAGTGGCAGTTGGGTAACGATGTCAGAAACCAGATTTATTGGGTTAACAGCTTAATGAGAGGGGAGGGCATAGACATTTTCTTAGGAGTCTGGCTATGAAAAGGATAAAGTTAATAATTTGAGGGTATGGTGGAGTAACCAGAGTTTTTAAGGATGGGGATAACTTGAGCCTACGTTTTTGCGACAGCATAGGTGTCCTGCAGGGTTCCTTCCTGGGCCTTCTTTTCTCCCTCTCATCTACTTCACTTGGTGATCTCAACAGCTTCCATGGATTAAATCACCATCTCTATGCTGATTGCCCTCAAATCTACCTTTCCTGCCCCAATCTCTCAGCTAAACTCCAATGCTGAATCTTAAACCACCTTTCAGATATTTCAAATTGGATTCCAGTAGACATCTTAAACTCAATATGTCTAAACTAGAATTTGTTATCTTTCCCTACAGTGTCCCCTCCTCCTATCTTTCCTATTAAGGGGAAGGGCAATACCATCCTCTGAGTCCCTCAGGCTTTTAAACCTAGGAATCATCCTGAATTTTTCATTATCTCTCACCCCAAACTACCCACATGCACACACATATCTATATAATAACAAAATTTATCTGGAAGAACAACAGGTCAAGATATCAAGGGAATCAGTGAAAAAATGGTGAAAGAAGATGGTCTATCAGTACCAGATTTCAAGGTATATTATAGAGTGGTAATCATTGAAACAATCTGTCACTGGCTAAGAAAGAGAAAGGCAGAATAAAAGAAATAGTGGAATAGATTAGGTATACAATACACAATAGTAAATGACCATAGTAATGTAGTGTTTGATAAACCCATAGATCCAAACTTTGGAAAAAAGAACTCACCATTTGACAAAAATCAATGGGAAAATTAGAAAATAGTCTAACAGAAACTACACATAGACCAATATCTTACATTGTATGCCAAGATAAAAACAAATGAGTGCAGGATTTAGACAAAAGATGATAAGCAAATTAAGGGACCTTAGAAAATTTTAGCTGTCATATCTATGACTAAGAGAAGAGTTTATAACCAAATAATGGATAGAGAGGGTCATGGGAAGTAAAAAAGAAAATTTTGATTACTTTGTGCAAACAAAATCAATGCAGCCAAAATTAGAAAGAAAGCAGGAAACTGGGGGAGGAGATAATTTTTGACAAGTGTTTTTTCTGAAAAGACTTCATTTTTCAAATGTATAGGTAACTGAACAAATGTTGGAGGAAATAAATGTGGGGAAATTAGGACACTAATGCCGTGTTGATAATGTGAACTGGTCCAAAGATTCTGGAGAACAATTTGTAACTATGACCAATAGGCTATAAAACTGCATACTCTTTGACTCAGCAATATCACTACTAAATCTGTATTTTAAAAATTTCAAAGAAAAAAGGAAAGGGACCTATATGTACAAAAATATTTATAATAGCTCTTTTTTGTAGAGACAAAGAATTGGAAGTTGAGAGAATGTCCATCAATTGGAGAATGGTTGAACAAGTTGTGGTATATGATTATGATTGGAATACTATTATGATACAAGAAATGATGAGAGGGAAGGTTTCAGAAAAACTTAGGAATACTTATATGAATTGAAGCAAACTGAAGTGAACAGAACTAGTCAAACTTTTTACATAGAAACATCAATAGTTTATGATTAACCATGAAGGATTTAGCTACTCTAATACAATGATCCAGGACAATTTCAAAGGACTCATGATAAAAAAAGTCATCCACATCCAGAGAGAGAACTGATAAACTCTGGGTTTGAGGAATCCTTTTTTCACTTATTTATTTTTGTTGCTTTTTTGCAACATGGCTAAATATGTCCTGCATGGTTTCACATATATAATTGATATAATATTGCTTGCCTTCTCAAATGGGTAGTGTAAGCGCTTGGAGGGAGAAAATTTAGAACAAAAATTTTAAATGAATGTTAAAATAAAGTATATATTTTTTAAAATTCATCTCTCAACTCTGGGCATTTTCCCTGACTGTCTCCCATGACAGGAACATTCTCTCTTCTACTTTGAGTACTGACCTCCCTGGATTCCTTTAATTCCTAACTAAAATCCTGCCTCCTACAGGAAGCCTTCCCTTCTCATTTTAATTCTGCTGCCTTCATTCTTTTAATTATTTCCTATTTATCCCACATATAGATTGCTTTGTATATAATTTGTTTTCATCAAGCAGAGACAGTCTTTTGCCTCTTTGTATCCCAACACTTAACACAATGCCTGGCAAGTAGTAGACATTTAATAAATGTTGATTGATTGATTGACCGACTGATTGATTGAGCTAGGAAGGAACCACTAAAGGAAAAGGGATTGCAGATTAGAGAGAAAGAAGATTTCTATGAAAGCAATCTGCCTGAAGAAACTGGAATAATCTGATCATACAGAAAAGTTTTCCTTGGTGCAAAGAATAGCCGCTTCTTCAGAGACTGAAGTTAAGGAAAGAATGAGGATGATATAGAGCAGTTTTGCAATGCAGAAAAGGAAAGAAGAAAAAATAATGGGAAATTACCTTTATTTTCTTGGTAAACTTTGAAACAATATTCTCTGCTAAGAAGGTGGGGGAAGAGGTGGTGGGGCAAATTTGAGGAAAGAAGGAAGATATGGAACAGTAGCTGTGCAGAATGTGACAGAATAGATTCTGGAGAAATAAAAGGAGTGTTCTGATTAAAAATAATAAGTAATTGCAGCAGCTAGGTGGCGTAGTGGATAAAGCACCGTTCCTGGATTCAGGAGGACCTGAGTTCAAATCCAGCCTCAGACTCTTGACACTTACTAGCTGTGTGACCCTGGGCAAGTCACTTAACCCTCATTGCCCTGCAAAAAAAAAAAAAAAGATATCAAGGAACATTATTCTAAAGAATTTGATATAGAAATAGGAAAGAATAGTACAGTTAAAATAGGAATAATGAAGAACTGTGTAACCCTAGGCTCTCTGAACCGCAATTTGCTAATTTGTAAAATGGTGATGTTGATGTACTTTCCTCAGTATTGTTGTGAGGAACAAATTATATAATTTACATAAAGCAATTTGCAAACTTTAAAGTACTAGGAGCTATTATTACTCCAATATTGTATCAGAGGCTCTGACAATGATATTTTAGGAATGTTTTTGGAGTAATAAAATGCTACTTGCTCTAGCTAGGGGAAAAGGTCATATGTCAAAATGATAACAATAAAGAATTACATGATTTTTCATTATTCTGGGAGAATTTTTAAATTTTTATTTGGTTTCTTTGCGTGCGTGTGTGTGTGTGTGTGTGTGTGTGTGTGTGTGTGTGTGTGTGTGTGTGGCAATTGGGATTCAGTGACTGGTCCAGAGTCACAAATCTAGAAAGTGTCAAGTGTTGTCTGAGGTCTGATTTGAACTCCTCCTGACTCCAGGGCCGGTGCTCTATCCACTGTGCCCTCTAACTGCCGCCTAGCTGCCCCTTCACTTTCTTTTTTACCAGGCCTAAGATTTCATCAAGATAGGGGACTCTTGGTGAGAAAATTCCTCTACCAATGCAGATTGGCACCTTTGCAACTTTTTTTCTTAGTGCCTGGGTCACTGAGACATTAAGTGCTTTACCCAAGATTACATAACCACTATGTAGTAAAGGTGGAGCAAAAATATTAACAGTAAATGTCCAAATACAGAAGGTAACAGAAATAGAATCATTTTTGTTACTGCCTTGTTGAAATATTATATATGTGTATACATGTTTTGTATTGTTTTTTAAAACTGTTACAGAAGTTTACTTATACAATTTTCTTTCTTGTTTTTCTTTGTATTTTGAAATATTTGTGTTTGTTTATGATAAGTTTATTTCCCTCTTGAATTCTCTCCTGACTCTCCAGACTTTGCCTCCCCACCATGGAAGATGGTGAAGCATTTAATGAATGCTTTAATCTATCTTTTATTTATCTAAAAAGGAAAATAAAAAAGAATAAATTTCATAGTCTCTCCACCAAGAGTTTTACTAAAACAGAATTTTGGCATTTTATGATAGTCTCTTTTCACATCCAGACAACTGTACAGGAAATCAATCTGGAAAAAACAACTTTAGAAATCATCTAGTACATCATCCTGATTTTACAGACAAAGAAACTAAGGTCTAAAACTTTAAGTATTTTGACCAAGATCAACACCAGTAATAAGTAGCAAAGCTTTGTTTCCAAATCTAGTGTTCTTTCTACTATGTTGTGAGAAATTGAAAATTGATGCCCTGGTTTTTTTATTGTTTTAATAAGGCTTAGTAAATTTGTTATTTATTAATAATCAATCTATTACATACTGGTTGGCCCCCTCATTATGTGGGTTTGAGTTTCTTTAAGCATATAACTCAAATCTGAATTTGCTGATCATGGGGGAAAGATGAGCCTGCCTGGTCACAGGATGTTTTCTCACCACAAGACTTTGCAGAAGATATTTATGGAAGGCTTATGAAAATTGCCCCTCTGAGTAAAGACAAGCATAGCTCACCCTCCATCTCCATGTCAGACCACTGACAGTCTTGGTCACTGGACTATTTTTAGTACTGCTACTCTTTCAACTGTATAAAAGAACTGCTCTGACTGTCAGGTGCATCCTTGGCTACTAAGAAACCTTGGATCCCCTTTATTGGTAATTGCTAGCTTTACTAACAAATGGATCATACCTGGAACTTTATGCCTCAGTTTCTTTTTTTGTTTTTGTTTTTGTTTTTTTGCAGGGCAATGAGGGTTAAGAGACTTGCCCAGGGTCACACAACTAGTAAGTATCAAGTGTCTGAGGCCGGATTTGAACTCAGGTACTCCTGAATCCAGGGCCGGTGCTTTATCCACTGTGCCACCTAGCTGCCCCCTCAGTTTCTTTATATCTTATATTTTCACTGGGACAATTGTATTGCCTCTATTCAAGCCTTCATTGACATTTTGGAAAGAGCACTTTGAACAGTTCCTTACCCCCTGGGTGCTTTATAAATGTTCTTACAAAATAATGGAACAGCAAAATAGAACAGTTGGTTCTTATTGTCCATGTAAGAGACCCAAATGCCAGCGTAGCCCTCCTGCTTTGAACAGTCAAAATATGACATTCCTTATCTGTCTCAATTTTTACCTAGCCCTTAGTTATTGAACAGGTTTTGTCTCAGACAAACTGAGACCTGGAAAAGACCTTAATTTAGAAAGATCAAGGTCATCCATTTGTACCTCTGCCTCACTTAAATCCAAAATCCATTATTTCAATAATTTTTAAGAATCTAAATTAATAATTTACTTTTAATTTGGTATATTCTGATTTAATGTAATTGATTTGTATTTTTATTAAAAGTTGACACTGTGATTGCAAAGGAAATCAAAAGTGAATGTTAAGAAATTATAAAGAATAAGTGGCTTGAAGATATTTCCCACATCCCCTCCTTGCAGAGATGAGAGGTCCATAAGTGTTGTACATGGCACATATTTTCAGACTTTTTCAATGTATCAATTACTTTTGCTGTTTTTCTCTTCTTTTTCTTTTTGTTTTTAAAAAGTCCTATTTTATGTGGGACGGCTCCCTTGGAAGAGGAGGAGGGACAAAGGGGGGAATTATTATGATATGGAAAAAAAACAGAAAAAAAATTTTAATTTCACTATGAACAGTAAAATAGAGAAAACATCCATGGGTCTGAAAATATCCATATATTACAGACAATCCTCTCCACAATGGTTCTCTTGGTGTCTTTTCACCTCATTTATTGCAGGGCCTGTAATTTTGCTTATATGCAAATGTTTATGTGGGTGAAGATGCCTTGATGCCTTGCCCCACCCCCATTTCTAATGTTTCATTTCTAGGCCAATGAGCCTTCAGATGCTGCTTTCTACTCATATTTTTGCTTCTTTCCACATTTGGTTTTACGGTTGCAAATAGTTCTAAAATTCATATAATTCTGAAACCTTGATATACAATCATTTTGACTCTGGAAGGCCAAGAAATAAAGGATAACTAGGGAAAGAGCAAATGGTGTCACTCAAATGTATCCAATGGACCACAGTAAAAATAAATGGCTGCACAAGATAATTATGTGTGCTCTTCCTCACACCAATTAACTTTCACCCACAACTGGTTCATCTTGGTTTCTTTGGGTTTTGTCATTCTCAGAAAGAAACAGTACAGATAATGTTAGTTTCCTGCTGACATTTTAAATTCTCACATCACCGTAATTTATGGCTTTCTCTGACCTGCCAAGCTTGCAGCTCTTCCTGGTTTACACTTTTTTTCCTTTCCATGTACCCTTCCTGCTAAGCTTCAGGGACAGGGAGTATGTGTGCCCCCCCCCCCTTTCTGTATGTGTGTGTGTGTGTGTGTGTTGGGGTAGAGGTGGAGACTCAAGGGGTGCACCTGATCTCCTTTCTAGAGGTGTGAGTGATGTTAGTGTCAATGACAGCTTTGCAGCTCCCAAATGCTCCTCCTTCCCAAACGGTGCTGTCCTCCAGTCACTGCTGTCTGGAGGTCAGGAGACAGTGGACACTCCTGGGGTACAGCTTGTAGGAGAGAAACTGTTTTATTGCGGGCTGAAGAGGCCAAGTTAAGCGACAGGAAAAGACGCAGGGGGACAGGAGGGAGATGCTGAGAGTGGAAACTACCTACCGCTTCACCCCCTTGCGGCTTGCTGCCTTCCCATAACCCCAAGCTGAACTACCCCTACGCGGGTCGCTGTCCACAGTGGGAGGTGCTGAAAGCAAAGGAAGGGAGAGTAGGGGGCGAGGCGGACATCTTCTTCCTCCCCCCTCCTCCCTTCGCAGTTCCTCCAATCCTCCCCTCCTCCCGCAGCCATTTTACACCGGCAGAGGGGGGCGGGGGAAGGGGAGAGGGACGGGAGATCTGGGCGGAGAGAGCCGGCACTGCCTCGGGGAAGGAGGGGATGAGAGTTGGGGGGAGCAGAGGGAGGAGGAGGAAGAGGAGGCGGCGGCGGCTACCGAGGAGGCAGTGCTGGGTCCCTCAATAGGGCTCACAGGAGCCACCATCATGGTGAAGAGGAAAAGCTCCGAGGGCCAGGAGCAGGACAGCGGCCGAGGCATCCCTCTCCCCATCCAGACCTTCCTATGGAGGCAAACCAGGTGAGGGGCAAAGAGACACGCCGCACTGCGCGGTCCTAGGATTACTTCCTCCCAGCTCCCCCCAACCCCGGGTCCCTGGGCCACTGGAGATGCTCTGGATGGGGCCGGATGTTCTGCTGCTGTTGCTGCAGCACCAATTCGTGCAACTCCCTCCCTGGGGAGGAAAAAAGCAAGCCTTTGGAATCCTTTTTGTTTGTTTGTTTTGTTTTGTTTTGTTTTAATGAAGTTTGATGACATACAGGAAGGAAGCTATCAAAGATCTAGATACAGATATAGACATTATATGTGTGTGTTTACATATACATGCATATATGTACACATATATATTATTTGGGTATAGAGGAAGATAAGAGGAAAGGGAAGAGGGGGAGGAGGAACAAGGAAGATAAACGTGCTTATACGTACTGATTTCTCCTCCGCCTCCTGCTGTAATTTTAGACCAGTGACCTGTTGTTTGTCCAGTTTCTCATATTGAGAGAATGTCCGTTATGACCACTTGTTACCATTTTTACTTTCACTTAGACATGATTGTCATCTTTCTGGTTAAGGTCTTTAAGAAAAGCTTTTCAGCCAAAGATTGCCTTTTTTTTTTCTTGGAAAGGCCCAAACCCTTTTCCAATAAGCAACCTCTAAACTAGCTGCCAGATGTAATAATGGATTCTGAAGATTGTGGCTGTCAGTACAACTCCAAGTCTAAGATGGTGTAATCATTTTCAGTTTTCAAAATTATTAGTAGTAAATTTAAAGTACATCAAGGAGATAACCATTTCTGATATAAATTGCACTCTTACCTTTCTTTAGGTTAACACTGAACACAAGACGCTCAAATATGGAATTACTCTGTACAATAACTGTAGTTGACAACAAATGCATGTTCATTACTGTTCTTAAACATGACATTTGAGTGTTATGATACTGTTCTTTTAAAATTGTTAGCTGTAAAAATACAAAGGATATTTAATGATTATATATAAATATATATAATACTTTGCTTTGTTTGCTATTGCTTCAATTTTTAAAACATTTGTTAATTTTTCAGTGCCTTTTTGAGGCCCAAACTGGGGAAACAATATGAAGCCTCCTGTGTGGTATGTGATTTTCACTTTCTAACTGTCAAATCCATCATAGTCACTGTGATAAATAGAAGAAAAGCATATAATTAATTTCAGCAGTAGGTGCATATGAGGTACATATATGAAATACTCAAAGAAGCAAAATAATATTAACTTGTGGGGTTTTTTACATGTGAATCATCAAATTTATATAAGTTGAAAATATATAAAAATACAATGCATCAGAAAAGAATGTTAATAATTAAAAGGTAGTCTTCAGGTTGTTGTCAGAAGTTTTTTTTATCTAGCCCACTTGGTCCAATAAATTCTACATGATCATTTACAAAAACTAAGTTGGTGAACTTATTTGGCTACTAGCAGATGATATTAGTATATCCTCCAACAAACAGTTATATTAATTGTGTAGCTCTTTTATATATGGGAGAGTACATTTTTTCCAGGGAGTTGATAACACTTCATTTCCATAATCACATTTGTCCTCCCAAGCTCCACATGATAAAAAATTAGGCAGGCACTATTCATCTTACAGACTGAAAAAATGAGGAATGAAGATCATTGAGCAGAATGGTAATGAGTTCATATAGAGCTAGCATGGCTATAAAATGGGATGCCAAGCTGAGATCTTTACATTTCTGTTGCTATAGTACATATATGAAAATGTGTCTATTTGTTGATAGGCACACCAAACTAAATTACCAAAGGAGCCCTAATGCAATCAACAATCTGCAAGAGCAACTTAGATCTATTATATCCATTAGCTTTTGCTTGGAGTAAACAATTTGGAATTCTGTTTTGTTTTGTTTTTCAAAATTATCAAAACAATGTTTTTAAAGATACATTACTTTTTCATAGGTTCACTGGTTTGTGATTCTGCTTAGCTAAAGTCAGAAGTAGCTGGACATTTTAATTACTATAAATTTCTTTCAAAGTTCATTGATTCTTCATCTACCTTTGAATGACCCTAAATAACTCTTTGTTCTTTAACTGGGACCATCCATCTACAATTAGGCATACCTATTTGGCAAATGTCATTATATAAAATAAATGGATGCAAAAATGTAAACACACCAACTGAGGTGGAGTGTTGGGGGAAGAGGGGGTGGGGAGTGTGTGTATGCATTAAGAAAAAATGTTTCCAGACTGGAAACAAAACAGAGTTTCATTAGCAGCATATTCATTTAAAATGAAAAGGACATGACTATCCAGAATTCATAAACAGCCCATTTCAAATGCTAAACTTTTGTTATAGGAAGTATTCTCAAAGATTATTTTAGGTGTGTTCAAGCTTTTAAATCTTTTATACTTTTAAGTTCCGAAAACACTTATCCTTTAGTTAATTAATGCTTTAGATGCTTAGAGGCTGAAGAATTTAAAAGTATTTGGATCTACAACACAAGCAATATCTAAAGGCCTTTATTTAACTTGTTAAGAGAAAACAAAAGGCCACAACTCTAGCTTCTCCTTTTTTCTGTAACAGAATCACAGAATAGCTTTGATTATAAGGTCTTTTTAAAAAAAAGTCCTTTGTACTCATGTGAACTGAATTAGCGAATTGGTTCTTTGTAGGGCATTAGCTACCAATTTGGCCTTTAATTTTTTATCCCAATTCTTCCCACCCCCAATTCCAACTTAATCCCACATACGTATTTTGTAGCATTACATAGAAATAAGAAAGGAGCAGAAAGAGTTAAATAATGTAATCTCATTCTGCAATGCTTAGCTGCACTCTGTTGACTTCCAGAACTGGACAGAGAATAATTAAAACCATCCATAGAAAAGCAGCTTAGATTCGGGGACATGGTGTTCTACACCAGGAACAAATAGCTATAAATGTAGAGATACTTGGGATAGTCAGTTTAGATGATTCCAGGATTAGATTAAATAAGGAGGCATTGTGTTTAAGATCATACCTGCACAAAAGCGGTCATCATTCACTGACACCAATTTTGAACATGAGGACTCTTAAGACATTTGATTCCTTCTGCAACATTCAAACAACCCCTTTGGATGACTCAAAAAGCTTTTAGTGGGTTTATCTCATTTAAATTATTTAAAGGAATAAGATCGGGGCAGCTAGGTGGCACAGTGGATAAAGCACTGGCCCTGGATTCACGAGTACCTGAGTTCAAATCCGGCCTCAGACACTTGACACTTACTAGCTGTGTGACCCTGGGCAAGTCACTTGGCCCCTATTGCCCCACCCAAAAAAAAAAAAAGGAATAAGACCAAACTAGCTTCTTTTTTTCCCATTATATACAAATGCACACATAAAATGTAGTTCATTCAAACTACAGAGACAGACTTGAAAACTTAGAAATTATGGATTAGTTTTGACTTGAATGCAGACACACAAAGATATAGTAATCATTAAGATGACAACATTGAAAAATGTTTGGCCTTGGAATTTTCATCATAGATAGCATGATATACTAGAAAAGAGCCAGAAGACCTGTAGTTTGAGCTTCATCTCTTTAACTGTATGACCTTTGGAGAGTCACCTAGACTAGAGAGCCCTGACGGTTACTTCCAGCTCTAAAGTGAAAATCCTATATGATCACTAGAATTGAGTTCAAAAGAACATTAGAGACAATGTAGTCCAAATCTTCTCTTCTGACAGATGAGGAAACCGAGGGGGTTTTAATGGCCTACTCATGGTCACAAATATATCTACGCTAATTAAAATTCAAAGCTAGGACTTCTGAATCCAAATCCAGTGCATTTTCTACTATACCACTAAACCCTCTTCTCAGAACCTCACTTTTGGTAGCTATAAAATACAGAAAATAATAATTGTCCTACCTATATCATAAGGTTACTATGAATATGAAACATGATAATGTATTTAATGTGCTTTGTAGACTATGAAGTGTTATATAAATGTAAATTATTTTTATTTTTAAAATACCTGCTATGGAAATGTTTTACATGACTGCACATATATAACATATGAAATTGTTTTTCTTTTCAATGGTAGGGGAGAGGAGGGAAGGAGAGAATTTGGAACTCAAAAACTTTTAAATGTGTAATGGGGGAAAATAAACTATTAAATTTTAAAAATTAAAAATTAAAACACCTATTTGTAAAAGGCATCTTCCATTTTGCATTAAGATAGTCTAGTGCAACAATTTTTGTGCTTTTCCCCATTCTCTAGTCCTTTGAACGAGTTCTGGTAGAAAACAAGCTTCATGGCCTCTCTCCAGCCCTTTCCGAAGCCATCCAGAGCATTTCCCGCTGGGAATTGGTCCAGGCTGCATTGCCTCATGTTCTGCACTGCACTGCAACACTGCTCTCCAACAGGAATAAACTGGGTTAGTATTCCATCATGTGCTATTTAGTGCTTATGGTAATTTGACTAAACCAATGTGTTTCCAGGGTGGCTCCCAAAAAGCAAATGATAAGCCATTCTGTAATGACTACAGCTACCTGTTGCTGATTTTTGTCTTTATAACCAGCACAATACTCTTGTCTTTGGATTTGGTCCATCCCACAGTGACTATGGATTTAGAAGTCCTTCTACTAAAGTCATTGCCCTGCTATTAACACTGTATTTTTATCACTCTGTATCATAATCATATTTTTAGGTCAAGGCCTGGAGATTTTGGATACAACAGGAACTCTTTCTACTAACCTGTTTCACAACTAATCTATAGCTTATAGTCTTGAGAGTAGTCTGAGGTTAACTGATTTATTTGCCTATGATGTGCAATTTTATCCCGAGTTATCCTGACTCAGTCCAGCACACTATTCACAATGCCATACTGCTTCTTTGTTTCTTTTTACTTGTTCCTTAAAATGAACTATAATCAATGTAGAGTATAACTTTTTTATTTAAAAAGTTTTTTATAATATTTGTTTTAGATTTTAATTTATCTTTTCTCTACTTGAATTTATTAGTGAAAATATCCACTTATGGTTTTATAGGGCCATCCATGAAACCATATATTGTTATTCCTGTTAATAGACACAACTGCAAAAATAATTTCTCAGCAGAATATACTTGATATATACCTTTCCATGCATTCCTTCAGGTAAACATCAGTGTATTTATATTCCAAGTGGCAGCAAGACTGAAAGATTTTAAGTTTAATAGTTACTAATATAAATCACATGACAGGTTACACAACCAGCAAATCTTTGACCTAAACTTTTTCTACTGCCACATGGAGATACACTGGAAACTGAAATCTACTCATTTTGTACTGACCTCTGATTAGCTAACATCTAGGAAATATTTAATTTTCTTTTAAAATTCACTGAAGTAAAATGGAAAAGAAGCCCTCTAAATTTCAATGTCTCTTTCTTTTTTTTTTTTTACTTTATTTTAATTTGTGTGTGTGTGTGTGTGTGAGGCAATTGGGGTTAAGTTACTTGCCCAGGGTCACACAGCTAGTAATCGTTAAGTGTCTGGGGCTGGATTTGAACTCAGGTCCTCCTGAATCCAGGGCCAGTGCTCTATCCACTGTACCATCTAGCTGCCCCGTCTCTTTCTTTTGTAGATGATTTAAAATGAAGTTGTATTTTAGAGGCATAGCAGCAGCTGTGTCCCTAATACTTGAAGAAATTTTGGAAAAAGTTTACAATTATTATCCACTTTGAGCAAATATCATATCTGAAATTTAAAGGTTAATTCAGATAAATTATGGAAGACTTCACCATAGTATTCACTTAAATATTGAGGCCTCTTTTATATCTTGTGAAAGAAAAATATTAATACTAATACTCTACCCTAAAATTTAGGCTTAAAAATGCCAGAAACAATCTTGTTTTATGAACATTATTCTTTATGCAGGCCACTTCTATCATGGAGGGAGACAGATGTCCAAATTAACGTAGCCTTCCTTCCCCATCACCACCGTACTCCAGTCCCTTCAAGATTACTTTCTGCTCCAAAAAGATTTCAGAAAACATTTAAAGAAACCCTGAACAAAGAAAAGATACGTTAAAATGCAGTCTGAGTTAACATTATAGAATTGTCTGGTAACCAAATCACTACCCCATTCCTCCAAGACCACCTCCCTCACCCCTGGAATTACACAAAGTGACCTCCTCACTTACATTGAAATCTTAATCTTTTCCCTATGGAGAGGTGTGGATGTTAGCTTACTTATCATTTCTGGTGGGTCAGTAAAGGAGACTGAACTTAGACCAGTTAAAATCAAAATAACTTCAGGGGTGGGGGAAGAAATTATGTAAACCAGACAAAGTTATTCTTTGTTTAAAAATTGGGGGGGGCGGCTAGGTGGCGCAGTGAATAAAGCACAGGCCCTGGATTCAGGAGTACCTGAGTTCAAATCCGGCCTCAGACACTTGACACTTACTAGCTGTGTGACCCTGGGCAAGTCACTTAACCCCCATTGCCCCACAAAAAAAACCCAAATAAACAAAAAAATTTGGTGCCACTCAATCTATTTCCCTAAAAAAACCCTTATTTTCCAAGGGGATTTTCCAAGAATTTTGAAAGGGTTTTAGAGAAAAACATTATTTATTAACATTTTCAATGTTACTAAAAAAGTTTACAATTACTTACATGGATGCAAAAAACCCCCCAGAAAACAAAAATAAAACCTTTTAAGGTAGAGATTTTTAACCATTTTTTTTCATGGACCCCTTTTCCATTCCCTATGGCTCTCTTCTCAGAATAATGTTTTAAATGCATAACAAAATACATAGAATTACAAAGGAGATGGATTATATTGAAATATACTTATCAAAGTGTTTTGAAAAACAAGTCCATAGGCCTTGGGCTAAGAACCACTGCTTTATGGTATTGTTCACCATAGCTTTTATGACTTTAAAACCAATAAACTCTTTTTTAAAAAAAATAAACATTTTTTACGGTTTTGAGTTCCAAATTTTATTCCTCCTTCCCTCCCCTCCTCTCCCCTCTTCCTGAGGTGGTAAGCAATCAGATATAGCTTATACATGTGCAATTATGTAAACATTACCTTATTAGTCATTTTGTACAAGAAAACTTGAATAAAAGAAAAAATGAAAAATATCATGCTTCAGTCTGTATTCAATCAATATCAGTTACTTTTTGGAGGTAGATAGTATGTTTCATCATAGTCCTTTGGGATTGTCTCAGATCATTGTATTGCTGAGAATAGTCAAGTCATTCACAGTTCTTCATCAAATAATATTGCTGTAAAACCAATAAACTCTTAACAAGATTTTACATTGCATGCACTTGACTTTAAATATTGCCACCCTTAGAAAGGATGGGAATTTGTATCATGGAGAGCATCCCCCATCATCTAGTAAACTAGTAGCAGACACTACATTTGGAATTTATTGCTTAGTTCACAAGGTCTCTAGCCTTGCTCAAAAGATGTCATTGGCAAATATTTTCCATCTAGGTCATCAGGATAAATTAGGTGTTGCAGAAACCAAGCTCCTTCACACCCTGCACTGGATGCTGCTTGAAGCCCCCCAGGATTGCAACAGTGACCGGTTTGGGGGAGGTGACAGAGGCTCCAGCTGGGGTGGTGGCAGCAGTGCCTTCATCCATCAAGTTGAAAATCAGGGATCCCCAGTGCACCCTCGGCGAAGCAGCTCCCATGAAGAAGAAGAGAATAGTCGTAGGAAATTCTTCCAGAACTCCATGGCCACTGTAGAACTCTTCGTGTTCCTATTTGCTCCTTTGGTACACCGGATCAAGGTAAGGAGATTTCTGGAATGAGTGAAAGCCTCTTAAACTCATCTTTCCACCTCAGTAAGACCAAGTCTCTGGATCATTTTGGAGATCAATGCATAGGCAGAAAATGTCCTTTAAATTCAAGTGCTATTTGGTCATTGAAAAAAATATTATAAACTACTAGAACTGATAGACTGCCTCAAGGTGATCAGTTCCCCAATTGTTATACAGCAGAGTTTGGATGACTTCTTGTTAGGCATAAGAGACATAATTGCTTTTGTTTATACGTTAGACTGGATGGTTGCTTACGTTCCCTCCAACTTTCAAAGTCTGTGTGATTCTGTAAATGGGCCCCAAAGAGAGAGTGATATTTAGTTCAAAGGAATAGATTGATAGTGGTGAAAACCAGTGCCTTGATAGGCTCAAAAGGAAAGAATTAGGAGATAGGATGACTTGGAAATTTTTCTACAAAATGAGAAGCCTGTACTCATGATGATCTTTATATCTCTATAGCTCCACTAGTGCATGTCCTATATTCTAGCATTATATGTTCTGAGGTCCCTCCCATTGGGGGAGGTCACTTCTGGCACTAGTATTCTGTGATTTTGAGTGAGGAAATGAATGAAGAGCTGTCTCCCAGGCTAGTTGTAACATAATCAGTATTTTTGAGAGTCCTCGATTATCTGGATGGTGTAAGCCTTGGGAGTCAACATAAAACCTATAGTTATACAAAAATAATAATAATAAGGACTAAGCCTAATAATGACCCCCAAACACTTAAGAGAGGAAAATATATTTGTATTCATAGCTGGTCTTCAAATCAATAGACGGATACGTAATTAAAATGGCTATTAGTGGGATCTATGATAAAATGTTGTTGTTGTTGACTCGTTTTTCAGTCATATTCAATTCTTTGTGACCCCTTTTGGGGTTTTCTTTTTTGTGGGGCAGTGAGGGTTAAGTGACTTGCCCAGGGTCACACAGCTGGTAAGTGTCAAGTGTCTGAGGCCAAATTTGAACTCAGGTCCTCCTGAATCCAGGGTCAATGCTTTATCCACCGTGCCACCTAGCTGCCCCCTCTTTTGGGGTTTTCTTGGCATTTATTGGAGTGGTTTGCCATTTCCTCCTCCAGCTCATTTTACAGAAGATGAAATTGAGGCAAACAGGGTTGTGACTTGCCCAGGGTCAAAGAACTAGTGCCTAAGGCTAGATTTGAACTCAGGTCCTCCTGACTCCAGGGATGCACTCTATCCACTGCACCACCTAGCTGCCCCCAATGATAAGCAAAGTGTGTGTTGAGGGGGGGGTACAAATCTTACCATTTTAAGAGACTATGGCAAGGAAAGTATTGACCTCAGATTAAGAGAAACTTCCATTTAAGCCCTAATTCTGACACACACTAGTTGCATGACCCTAGACAAGAAACTGTAAGCCAAAGATGCTCCATCTGCTAGAAACAACTTCAGGTGCTAAAGGACATAATTATAGAAAGTATATGAATTCCTAGGAATTCTCTAGAATTTTGGGTTGGATAGTAGACATACAGTATTTCTTGAACTTACCATGAAGTCTTGTCATGTGGGACAACAAAGCTTCTTAGATACCTGTCTGAGAGCCTCAGTCTCCACATTCAAATGAGACAACATCATAAAGAGTATTGTAGACCTTAAGCACAGCATAAACAAGAGTTATTATCATTATGTTACCCTGTAGCACCAACACTCTAAACCTTAGGATGTGGTCAATAAAAGCTATTTGTGTGTGTGTGTGGGGGGAATAAAGGTCATAATTTTATGTAGATGCAAATCAAATACCTGGTTGTGGGGGTGGGGGTGGGTGAGGCTTAGTGGAGAAAAAATGCATGCAATTAGAACAGTTGATAGTGACGTGTAGAGCTCCCCTATGGACCTACATACCTTCTTTGTAAGGAAGAAAGGGAATATCAGAAACTGAGAGGCTGGTGAAAACTAAGTCCTCCATTGTGATTAGCAAAAAACAGTCAAAACATTAGCATTCTTCATTTAAATCTCTTGTTCTGTCTGCTTATGTCTTTATCACAAAAGGTCCATCCATACATCTCTTAATCATGTGTGTGTGTGTGTGTGTGTGTGTGTATGTGTTTTCACCCAATTCATTGCTATCCCTGCTCTGTACCACTCTTTTTCAAAGGGACTGAACACTGCTTAAAAGCAACCCCAGCCCTTCCTCTTTTTCAGCTGAAAATTCTTTATGCACAAAAGTCAAGTTTTGTTATATGGTTGAAAAAAGTCCTGGACTTGGAGTTAGGAAGACTGGAGTTCAAATTCTTGGGAGACACACCAGTTGTGTGACATTAGGCAAATCATTAACTTCCTCATGCCTTGGGGTTTTTTTCCTTATACAATGGGGAGAATAATAGGACCTTCTTCAGAGGATAGTGGTTGTTGTGAAGATCAGATCAAATGAGTTAATATCTTTAAAGATCTTTGCAAACATTAAAGTAATATAATTATGATCTTCTTTCAACCCTGAAGCTAATTTTGGACACTACATGCTTCTAACATCCTTTGGGCTAGGATCAGGATGGTTCATTTTGGCCCTTACCCATTCTAGCCCAATCTAGAGGAAAGGCATTTTTTAACATCATTTAAAAATTTTTAAATACTATTTTACTTTTCCCATTTACATGGAAAAACAATTTTAACATTAATTTCTTTTTTAAAAATTGACTTCCAAATTATCTCTCTTCCTCCCTCACTACTTTCTCTCTAAAATGGTAGGCAATTTGATATGTGTGTATGTATGTCCAATCATGTAAAATATATTTCCATATTAATTATGTTATAAAAGAAAAAACAGGACAAAAGGAAAGAACCCTAAAAAAATTAAGGGAAAATAGTATGCTTTGATCTGCATTCAGGCTTCATCAGTTCTTTCTCTGAATGCAGATAGCATTTTCTATCATGAGTTCTTTGGAGTTGTTGTGAATCATTGTATTGCTGAGAAGAACTAAGTTGATCATAGTTAATCATCACACAATGTTGCTGATACTGTGTACAATGTTCTCCTGGTTCTGCTCATTTCACTTTGCATCAGTTCATGTAAGCCTTTTCAGGTTTTTCTGAAATCCACCTATTCATCATTTCTTACAGCACAATAGTATTTCATTACATTCATATAGCACAACTTGTTCAGCCATTCCCCAACTGATGGGCATTTCCTCAATTTCTAATTCTTTGCCACCGAAAAAATAGCTGCTATAAATATTTTTGAACAAGTAGGTTCCCCTTTTGTGGTCTCTTTGTGATACAGATCTAATAGTGGTATTGTTGGATCAAAGGGTATACACAGTTTGGTTGCCCTTTGCACATAGTTCCAAATTACTCTCCAGAATGTTTGGATCATTCCGCAACTCCAATAGCAGTGATTGCATTAGTGTCCCAATTTTCCCACAAACTCCAACATTTATCATTTTCCTTTTCTGTTCATATTAGCCAATCTGATAGGTGTGAGGTTTTACCTCAGAGCTATTTTAATTTGCATTTCTCTAATCGATAGAATTTCTTCATATAACTATAGATAGCTTTGATTTCTTTATCTGAAAACTGTGGAAAGGCATTTTCTATATCTCCTATTGAAATGGTATACTATCTACAGCAATAAACCCTATGCCAGAAATACCAAAAATATGAGCCCAAGAGAAGTATAACATGTTCAGAGATGAGTAAATGTAGGATACACACCAAATACACAATGACTGGGGATGCAAGGAGAACAAGTGATGAAGAGAATAGAGAAAGGCTTCTGAAAGGAAAAGGTACTTGAGCTAAGATTTGAGAGTAGACAGGGGTTTCAAGAAGTGGAGTTTAAAAGGACGAGCATTTTAGGTGTGAAGGGCAGCTGGGCAATGACACAGTGACAAGAAGATGGAATGCTGTGTGCAGGGAATAGAATAGCCAAGTTTGGCTGGAAAATAGAGTGTGTGGGGGAGAATAATGTGTAATCAGTCAGAAAAGCTTCTTGAGCAGGGAAGGGGCATGGCCAAATCTGAGTTTTAGTATTTTTCATTTTAGCAGCTGCGTGAAAGATGGATCGGAGAGACACGCAGTAGACAAGGACATCAATTAAGAGCTTATTGCAATAGCTGGGATGAGATGGAATGAAGACAAACTATGGTAGTTGGGGTATGCCTAACTATAGCTAGTGAGGATAAATTGGAAAGACTTTGAAGAAGAGATTTAAGGCAAGTTTTATTTTTAAGAGAAGACATTACATTTTCACATTTTTGCCTCTACTTTCTTTTCTTTTTCAATAAATTTATTTATTTATATTTGACATTATTTTTAAAAAATTTTGAGTTTTGAATTCTCTCCTCACTTTCTTTTCTTCAAAAATAAAATCGTAAACAAAAGAACTTGACAGGGAGTAATGAAAAATTCCCCTAGACACAAAATCCAATTTTAAAAGAGGCTTTTGGTTTGTCAGCTTGCCTCCATCACAAAATAATCCTCAGTAAACAACAGTTCTAAAACAAGCACATCCTCCTCCTTCCCACTGCTTACCCACCCCCCAGCCCTAAAAAATAACTAAGCAGTATGCTTACTTGCCACATGGAATTTTTTTCTTTTAAAAAGCTTATACACAGAAATCAGTCACCCTAAAAAAAAATCTAAAAATGAGGAAACAAAAACATAGACTTTTAAAAAATTGATGTTAATTTTATTTTCAGTTCTGAATTCTCTCCCTAGCATTTTCCCTTCTCCCCATTTAGAAAGCAAGAAAAACAAAGTCCATTACAAATATGTATAGTCAAGCAAAACAAATTCCCAAATTAGCCATGCCTGTGTTTCAATCTTCATTCCAACTCTCTAACTGTGGAGGTGGAGAGCAACAATATAGCTTTTCCAGAAAGTTCTTTCCCTTCTTCCTCTCACCCAACAATTTCTAATAGCACTTAGCATTTCATACATCTGTTTTAGGTTTCCTGCAAATGGACTGAAAGCCAACCAGGAGAGGAAAGATGATTTTACTGCTCTCTCAGTATATGATATTATTGATACAAGTATTGTAAATGGTAAAGGACACGCAGGCAACAGGTTAGAAATGACAACATTCCCCTTACCACCAATTCATTCAATCACCTCACAAATATTTTTTGAGCACCTTCTATGTATAAGGACATTGTGCTTAAGGCTAGGAAAGATAACAACATCAATGAGTATGGCCCATGCCCTCATGGAGTAGAGAGTCTATACTGGGATAAAAAGAACTAGGTCTTCTGATACCATGAATGAATGAATGAATGAAGCATTTATTAAGTATTTAATGTGTGCATTGTTCTAAGTGCTAAGGATACAAACAGAAAAGGAAGACTGTCTTTGCTCTCAGAAAGACTGCATTCTAATGGAAAGACAACACAGATTGTTTCAGCTACAAATCAAATGGGAAAGTCTCATGGGCTTTGGGTACAGTGGCAATGCAGATATGAATGTATCCTTTTTAATATCATGTTCTCTGATAAAATACCAGTTTCTGATGTTGAACCATTTGACAGGGCCAAGGACTTTGTTGGCAAGAACTTTCTTTTATTTGGTCTTCAGTAGCTATGGCTGCAACACCTGTAAGAGCAGTTATCCAACTGTGGCTCTCCAGGAGTTCCTTCCTAGGACTATGGCTGAAGTCACTAGGCTAGAAATATTGCTATTCCCAAGGCCCTTGGATTCAGTGTGCTGAACTGTCTCTGTTAGGGTATGAGGGGAAATAGTGGTCAAGGTGGTAGTGGTAGTTTGACTTGTCTGACACATGCTACCTCCTGTCTGTCTCTCAAGGCATCTTACTGCTTTGGCTAGACTGGCTTACCTGGCTTATCTTAGCTGATATTTGGTAGGGATAGCTGTTTCTCCCCACCCCATTTTCCACAGGAATTATTTCCCCAAAGCATAGCTGTGAGGGCTGGGCTAGAAACAGAAGGTATGAGGGGGGAGGGAGAGGAGTGCTCCCACTTTCAGGGGTTCTGTGTCTTTCTGCCTATTGATGGCAATTGGTCATTCTGCTGGTAATGAGGAAAATGGGCCTCCTCCCCACAATTATTTATCAGTAAATCAATAAACATTTATTATATGCCAGGCTAAACTAGAAGCAGGTATGGTTATTTAGGGGCACTGCTGTTCCCAAGACTCTTGGCCTCAAGATATTGGGATATCTTCATTAGGGTTTGAGGAGAGGTGGTGGTCAAGGTTGTGATGGTGAGTGATTGCCTTTCCTAGTATATACTGTCTTCTGTCTTTCCTTCAGGGAATCTATTTTAGCTAGGCTGGCTGCCCTATCATATCCTTACTTATTTTACTACATGACACATTTAGTTAGTTTACCCCTGATATAAGCAGCCCTTTGTCCAATTCTAGGATCTAGTTGAAGGATTTTGCTTTTCTTTTCCACCAGGAATCTGACCTGACTTTCCGATTGGCCAGTGGTCTTGTTATTTGGCAGCCAATGTGGGAGCACAGACAGCCTGAGGTCTCTGCCTTTACAGCTCTGGTGAAACCTATTCGGAACATCATTACGGGTAAGTAGATTAGAGTCCCAAAAAGGCAAAGTGAAAGATTCTCTTAGGAATTTCCCCCTTTGCTTCTTTCTCACATAAGCATGAGGATGGTAGGATGATTTTCCCTTAATGAAGAGACCATTAAGAATGCAATTCTTCCTGATAGATGACTTCTACAATATTATGCAGAATCTATCAATCCACAAATATTTATTAAGCACATTTAGTAGTAATACAAACCTTAGCAAATGTGTTTACAGGAAGAAAATAATGGTAAATTTTGATCAATAGTCATCATCCATAGTTTTGTCTTGTTTTATAATTTTGGTAAGCTAGCATCTCTGTGTTTCTTCACAAGTAAAATGAAGCCCTTTCTGATTATTCATCATTTAATTCAATCCAACAAGTACCTATTATTTGCAAGGCACTCTTGTTACCCTGTTCCCCCAGCTAATGGTATGACTGAGTCTTACCTCAAATGGGGGTGGACATTATGATGTTAATAGTCTGTACTTGTTAGAAAATTAAGCTGCCGGCCAACTAGGTGGCGCATAGGGCAGCTAGGTGGCGCAGTGGATAGAGCACCGGCCCTGGAGTCAGGAGTACCTGAGTTCAAATCCGGCCTCAGACACTTAACACTTACTAGCTGTGTGACCCTGGGCAAGTCACTTAACCCCAATTGCCTCACTAAAAAAAAAAAAAAGAAAGAAAGAAAAAAGAAAATTAAGCTGCTAAATATTGATAAAACAAAGTTCTATAGTTGCAAGCTCAGTGGAAATTCTAAAATAAATTTTAAAATTGGACATTTGAATGACCTCAAAACATTTGTTCAGGAAAACATCTTTGTTATTTCTTCAGAAACATCTTTGCATAAGATATCCTATTCCTTTGTTTTATTGTTGAAATGAAATTACATAAGTGCTATCTATATTCCCTCTTCAATCCTCTATGGAATTATTTTCATCCTCATAGCCAAGAGAAGTTCTCCAATCAACAATCAGAGTCAGGTCTGTGAGTCCCCAAATCAGGGCACAGGACACTCAGAGGTAAGTTTATTATTATAATTGTAATGATTTTCCACTAAATTCCTCTTTGATGTCCCTTCCCAGCATTAAAGTAGTGACCCCAGTTCCTCAAAGACTATGCCATCAAGACACAAATGGGGGATGTCCTAACCAAGCTAGAAAGACTTCAAGTATAAGCTTAGGGATAGCCAGGATGCCTATCATTGAAGGGCCAGTCTACCAAAGATTAGAAAGACTTATCGTCTCTTCATCCTGTAGGTGATGAATTTTTGATTCATAGAAACTCATGTAGATCATCTGCTAAGGGAAGAAGGGAATCATAAGATTGTCAATCTACAGTTGAATAGGACATAAAGCTCTCTGGTTCAGTTCCAGATTTTTGGCTGAAATTCTGAAAGGAATCATGGTATAATGGATGGAAGACACAGGCCCAAATCCTGCCTCAAATACTATGTCATTTAGGTCCTTTGTACCTCAGTTTCTTCTTCTTTAAAATAAGGGTCTTGGAATTGATAGCCTCTAAGTTTCTTTCCAACTCTAAATCTCAGATCCTATGACCTCAGAGGTTCTTTTTGTCAAATACCTTTATTTTATAGAGGAGGAAACTGAGGTCAACAAGATTGAGTGACCTCTCTCAATTCATACAGGTAGTAAATGGCAGAGGTAAAATTTGAACCCAAGTTTTCTGATTCCAGAGCCTTTGGTAGAGGGAATGTTTACACTAAGGAATTTACATTTCCTTTAATTATTGAAGTAATGAGTATGATGGAAATAAAAGTAATGCCTTGAACACCTCTAGAAGTTCTCTTAAAATGCTTAATTATCCTCTATCTACTCAATTAATTTTAATTTAATATGTACTCAGAATTGTGCTAAATGCTATGAGAGCATACAGAAAAATAATATAAGGCAGTCTGATCTATCTTCCAGTAGTTTGTAGTCTGCTTTGAGAGCCGAGATCTCACCAGTATATACTAGCTATAGCCAATATGTAATTAAATGTTGTCTAAATTCCTATTTAGAGAAAGAAAACAATGAGATTAATATATTTTGGGAAGGAACTATGGAGGGGATAAGAAGTGATTTGGGCCTTGAAGAATGGGAAGACTGTGTATAAATGGCATAGAGATGGAAGAACATTTTAGACAAGGGAAACTACATGATCCAGGGACAGTGAAGATAGCAGCCTAACTAGTATGGAAGGCATGAATTGGGGAATTGTGAAGAATATGATTGGATTAGGTATAGTGGGGCAAAGTTCTAGAAGACATTGAAAGTGATTCAAGGAGGATTTCTGGACAAGAAGGCTACCTGAACTAGAGGCAGACTACCTAGCTCCCATATTCTAAGTCCAGAAAAGTCCCGAAGTTCACATCAGACCAAATAATGATTTTTTAAAAATCTAATGATAAGGGGCAGCTAGGTGGCACAGTGGATAAAGCACCTGCCCTGGATTCAGGAGGACCTGAGTTCAAATATGGCCTCAGACACTTGATACTTACTAGTTGTGTGACCCTGGGCAAGTCTCTTAACCCTCATTGCCCTGCAAAAAAAACCCACACACACACAACAACAACAAACAAACAAACAAAAATCTAATGATAAGCTATAGTATGGGGGTTCTTCCATCTCTGAACTATACAAAAAACTAGCCAGAAGCCACAGGGCAATAGGAAAGAGGGTCACCACCAAACCAGCCACAAGAAACATATATAGCCTGTAATGATTGGAATGACGCCACCTACTGGAGACTTGCTGTGGGAAAGCTCCACCATGAGGAAAATGCCTCAGAGGCATTGTGGCTTTTCCTTGGCATCAGGAAATGACATTTGCTCATGGGTGCTGTCTATCAAGGCTACCAGCCAATCAACTTGAGGAGCCTCCTATGGTCTGGGAGGAGACAGGAAGGAGGAAAGGGAGCCTGCGCAGAGGGCGCTGGGGCTTTTTGGCTTCCTGACTTGATGGTGGTGGCGGCAGAGGACTTCACAGGAAATTTGAGGAAAGATAGGAATGCCAGGCTGTTAGAATTCTGTTCTCAATCTTTTTCTTTCTATTTTCCAATAAACCCTTAAAAACCTAAACTCATTTTATCAGTGATTTTTAGTCAGTTTCCCCAAAAACTGGGGGAACAGATTAGAATCCACATTTAGAATCTTAAATTACACAAGCCTACAGAGTCCTGCGTCTGGAGACAACTGAAGCACAAGGCTAATCTGAGAAAGCATTGGATAAGTGATCTGTGTTGTACACAGCCCTCAGATAAGGACAGCCTTGGCCCAGGGCCCAGTGGTCCCTACAACTCTCCTGAGACATCTAAAAGGGCCCTGAATATCCAGCACTCTGATGCCCAAAGATCTGGGGGAGTGGGACAAGCCAGGGAAGTGATGCTCTGTGCAGGAACCGAAGCAACCCAGGAAGATGAAGTAGGACTGAGTACCCACCCAAGAACACAGCAGAGTGTGGAGTCAGTTCCTGGCACAATGCTCCAATTGAAAAACTAAAGCTGAAGAGATGAGTAAATCAAAGAAAACACCAATCAATCTAAAAATAGAGATTCCCCCCAAATATGGAGTAACTCTCTAACAATTGCAAACAGACTCAAAGGCAAGGCTGTGCTGGAGTCAGCTCACACTGGTTTGCAAAAGTAGATTGTTAAATGTCTGGTGTGAGCATTTGCACCTTAGAAATTGGCAAATACTATATAAATCAGTTTGGTTTATTGTTTTGTTGACTGTCTAAACTTAAGAAAGCAATGGAGAAAATGTTAACATAATGCACATTAAACTTTAAAAATGTGGGGGTGGGGTGGAGAGGTAGTTAAATATTTACCAAAACACTCTTGTGAAGTAAAGATGCATTTTCCTCTAGGAATGTATGACTATCTGGAAGAAAGAAAGAAAGAGATTTTTAAAATGAAATAGAAACTCTGGTGGATAGATTTGGAAAGGGAATAAATAGCTTAGAAAAGAAACTGGTAAATCTTACCCAAGAAATGGAATCCTTGAAATTTAGAAAAGACCAAACAAATGAATGACTCTATGCAACAGCAAGAAATATTAAAATGAAATCAAAAAATTAAAATAGAAGAAAATGTAAGCTGATTTCAAAAACAACAGACCTAGAACACAAGTTAAAGAGATAGAGCTGAAGAATCATTGTAGTCTGTGAAAGCTATAATTGAAAAAAAAAACAACCTGGACACTATATTACAATAATCAGAAGTGAAATCCATCTAAATCCAGTAGAGGAAGGCAAAGTGAAAATAGAAAAAATCTACTTGCCCAAATGAAAATCCCAGGAATGTCACAGTCAAAATCCAAAACTCTCATATCAAAGCATCCAGAAGCAAGCAGTATGAATACCAATGAACTAGAGTAAGTTATCATTATTTTCAGTGGCTCTTATCACTAAAGCCCATGAGAATGAAATCTTATGTTGTTGAAATAACCTTAACCGTGAGGAGACTGATAAATGTACAATTAACCATGATGGTAAAGGTTAAATATCCAACCAGAAAGATGAATTGGGTCTTACCTTTGATGAATGACTCAACAGAGGGGACCTTGTCTTTCAGATTTTATGTACAGTGCTTGCTTTTGTAAGTATTTCTCTAATGTTTCCCATGTATATTTTCAACCTTTTCCCTTTATATAATTCACCTGATCTTTGTTTGATTAATTATTTCGGTATTGCTCTTATCTTCCAAGTACTGTATCATCTTGGCATATACTTGGAAAAGTTCCAACAGAAGACCTTTGAACATTGCATTTATGCCAGATTTTTTCTTAATGTACTGATTAGATTTGCCAATTTTCCTCTACCTCTTTTTTCTTTTAAATAAATTTGTCTTATAAAAGATGGTTATCTAGGAGGGGGATGGTGAGGGATACAGGGGGAAAATTTGTATCAGATTGTATAATTGTTCTTTTTAATTGTATAAAATGAGATAGCCATAAGAATTTATTTTAAAAGGACTTTATAAAATCATAAAATAAAAATAAAAATTATATTTAAAAAAGGAAAAGAAAACACTTGGACAAGCATGATTAGGGGCTGAATAGCCAGTCTGGCTTATTATATGCAACAGATGGGGAATCTGAAGAACTGGATGTTCTAAATTTGTACATGTACTGCTATGATCAACTAAGAAAAAGTACTTAACAAATATAAGGATTCCATGTATGCTAAATACTAGATAATACTAGAGATAAACATGGACACAATTCTTGTTGGTTTCTCCAATCCCCAAGGGTCTACAGGTAGTGGGTGAATCATTCCAGTCAGATTCCATCTCGCCCAGGGCCACCATTTCTGGCTGCCATCGGGGAAACTCCTTTGATGGAAGTGTCTCTTCACAAGCATCCCTAGACAGAGGCCCTGCACACTCTAGGTAAGGAATTTTGATGCTGGAAATTATATATATGCATGTGTATGTATGTGCATATATGGTATATATACATATACATATGTACCTATATATATATAAACACAGTATACACACATGTGTACAGAGTGAGCCAAAAATCATGAATAAGGTTTTAATATTTAATAACTTCTTTATTTTTTGTTTTTAATTTATAATACCATAACATCATATACAGTATGTATAGGAAATGAATTTACATTAATGTGTGAAAAATCAAATCTTGTAAATGGCAAAAAAAAAGAAAAAAGAAATTTTAAAAAGTTATTAAAACATTATGACTTTTGTCCCACCCTGCATATATAATACTTATATATAAAATCATATATGTGTCACACAAAGTATAACTGGATTGATAGTATATATGTGTGTATAGAGTATATAGGTGTATATGTCATAAATGTTGAATATTTTGATATATACTTCTTTTGACCCAACTTATAAATAATTGTTTACTGCATATACATTTTTCTTTCCTAATTAAATAAATTCAGTAAATACATGTGAATTAACTGACTGAAAAGAG